>NC_133980.1:12317132-14717132 GCF_047716275.1 Strix uralensis | reverse complement strand
TAGTCCCATGATCACCTCGCCTTACTAAGCACATTCAAAATGTTTTCATTACTATCTTTTTAAATAAAAAAAGAGTAAGTATTGTTTGAATGTCAGTATATAAACCTCTTGTGTAATGAAAACAGTAATTCTATGGCATTTATTTAGGCAACTACTTAGCTAGGTTTCCAATACTAATGCTCTATGTATGTTTACAAAATTAGCCTTTGAAATAATGTCCTATTATCTTGGACAGAGTTGACATATTTTTGGAAATTATTAATCCTGGACCTCACTCTCTAAAATGAGCAGCAGTTGCCACTGATAACTGGAGATTAGATCTCATGACCCAGAAGATCTCTTCATGTTGTGCTTTCAATAGCTTTATTTTTGATGTGGATTTTTTTTTTAATTGCTACCTGCTTTCCCCAAGTACGTTCTTTATATTGATCAAGCCGTTAGACTCAGTGAAAGCAGGCAGATTTAGCAGTATTAAATGCAAATATTTTTCCCTTCTCAACCTCTTGCTAATGAAATACTCCAGTCCTGAAAATTAATAGCATCAGCAAAAATCTATAATTATTATTTCACCCTTAAAAAAAAAAAAGGTTTGTGCCAACAAAATCTATTTTAATTTTCTGATTAGGGCATATTAAAGTAACAGGATAGCAAATATGTATTCTACCAGAATATACTGAATCAGCTGTGTTTGCTCAGAGAACAGACATACTAAAATTGGCTCCATATTAAGAGCACTTTATTGGTTTTTATACTTGGACTGAACTGAAATGATTGCTTAACTGTAATAATTATGAGGTCTTGAGGTAATTTAATACTTTGAAAACACATGCTGGCTATTCTTAAAAAAAGAACAGTTACAATGACTGCCAAATAGCTGCAATTATTCATGCTATGCCCTGTATTCTTAGCAGTAGTAAAGCCTTTTGCAGCAGCAGACCCCAGCCAACCTGTAACATTTTCCCACAAGTCCATTCTGTAGCACAGAGCAGCAGTCTGCTAAATTGGTTTACTTTTTAAATAGGCTAATGGCAGAGCTATGCATTTACACAATTACTAATCTTAATAAACCAGTAAATATAAAAGCTTGGGCAGAACTCTTCTAATGACTGCAAGTGCAGGGTCTGCAATTCCGGGATAACTGCCCACGGTTTCATCAGCACCATGTGACATTGCATTTGGAACAACAATTAATTGTTATAATTGTTACAATTCAAGAGTCAGATCTTTATTTAGGGCAATTCTCTCCTCTGTGTACCCACATTTGCAGGGTTTTGATTGACACCTAGATCAAAATATTAGTGACTTACACTTGTAAATTACTTGTAAATTATAGTACATTTTGTTTTGAGGAAGGTTTGTCAACATGTCAAATCTAGAACATCATTTGGGTTTCAGGTGAGAATACTTCTATAAGTAAATTAAGGGATAGACAAAGGTGACCTGTTGCTCTTTCTAGGTTTTGTGATACTGTGTTTTCCCATGTACAAGTGAGACACAGATTAAAAGCATTTAGCTTGCTAGCAAATTATTTTTGTAACAGGTTGAACTACCCCAGCACTGGTATACAAAGCTCCGGTACACAGAAGGCTGTTGAAGTACTACACTCTTATTATGCAGTGCTGTGGAAGTTTAAATATATACTATTGCTTACACTGGGTTCTAGAAAGACAACGTGGTCTTTGGTAGTTTTAATGCAGACCTGAAGTTACAAATATGTAATTCTTCCAGCACCTGTTAAACAGTGATCAAAAATCAAATTAAATCAATGAAGAATAACTGTAACTAAATCCTTGTTTCCATCTTTAGAACAGTAAAATTCACAGGCCTAGGGGCAATGAATGGCTATTCTACTTCCCATTTACCCCGTGTTTACCTAAAAGATAAGCTGGTTCATACATCAACTCATTATGCCTCTTGATCTGGTCATGAATATTCCCATAATCCTCCCTCCATATCCCATAAAACTTCACTGACAGAATGAGGAAATTCTTTATTCAGATGTCTTGAGATCCTCATTCATGCTCAGTCTCTCCTTATCTCCATATGAAATGATATTGCTACCCGTTCATTTTCTTTTCATTAATCCTGTGATCCTAAATCTAAAAGGCTCAAAACCAGACTAATTGATCTGTAATGAGGATTTGGATACACTCTGAACACAGAAAGATGCAGCCACAGATAAAGTTTGCTTTTCCTAAAATCATAAGATGGTCAAAAGGGAAACCCCTGAAATATTCAGTCTTACCAGGAGTGCTTGCTTACTGATTGCTGCCTTAGATAGCTGAGCTTACTTACTAATTAACAGTGCAGAAACTGGGGAATCACTGCTAAAATGAAACAGCTAAAGTAAGTTATCAATCAAGTCTCCCAAGGTAAATCCAAATAATCTCAAAATAATATTAAACACAAATTACAACAGCAAAGTACTTTACTGATTTATTTCAGCCATGCTTTAAGTAACAAGAAAGTTTTCTAGATATTTTCCAACTGCATTAATTGGTTTAATCGACGTGGCCTCTGCCGACAAAACCTGTCTTGCTTATACTTCTGAAGATAAATGAATTTTTAAGCATTCAAATCATACATACTTATCTGTAAAAAACCAATGGCTTTAGTGCAGGATTTAAGATGTTCACGTCTGTGCCAGAACAGGGAGAAAACTGAATGAGTATTTTAGGCAAATCAAAAAGCTTTCCCTTCCCCTGTTTACACGTTTTTCCATAGGACATCAAATTGCAGTTGCAGCATCAAGAAAATTGTAAAGTATTTCTGGACACAGATCCATCTTTATTTTGTGCTTTGATGAAACTTATAGCATGAAACAACCACAATAAAAATGTGTTAACATCTCATTATAAATCCTCCTGCTCTACATTAAAGTGATTTCTATCTCCAACTAATGTTTACATGGCTTTGATATCTGAAAGCTCATGGCTGTTATGCTTTTGCTCTGAATTGTGCTTAGACTTTAGTCCCCTGCCCCCCCCCCCTTTTTTTTTTTTTTAATCTTCCTTCCTTTCTTAATCCCTTCCTTGCCTATAAACATTCTCACTGCTGCTGTGCTACTTCTATGTTATGGTTAATTAACCATAGAGGCAGAAATGTTGAATTTACTGCTGTGAATGCATCATCTTTCCTCTAGTAAAAAGGAAAGCCCAGTCTGTAGACAGATTTCATCAGAATGGCCAGAAGCGCACCATTAAAAACTGGAAATGTGGACATGCAGTTTCCTATTGAAAGCTGAATTTTAGCTTAGGGCTACCTAAGATACAAACCTCATAGCTGTATACAACTCCCTGTGAACAGTCAGGTGGAGGAAGGGGGGGGGGAGCGTGATCCTATCTTCTGAGTTCACTTTTGTATCAAATTCCTGGATTTTCTAAGGGCTATGCAAAAGCTTTACTTCTTGTTGAAACAGTATGAGACAGCACGCTCACAGACACTCCAGATAATGCCCCAGAAAGCAGACTTTCCACCCACAGTTACAAGACCTGCATCAACATGCTTTCTCATGTCTCACACAACCACAGCCTAACAGCTGCTATAATTTACTGATCATTGCAAGGTCATGTCCTGCTGAATTTTAGAAAATCCTTTGAAACTACCCATCACATTTTTTGCCAGTTTCCTCTTGTCCACATACCATATTTTCCTCTGGATGAGGCCGAGAGGAAAGCTAAAGTTTTAACGCGAGGCGCGGGGGGGGGGGGGGGTGTGGTGGTGGTGGTGTAAAACCACCCAGGCTGCCCTTAAAGAGACAGAACATCATTTATCAGCTGCAAAGACAGATTTATAAGTAGAGGGCCCCCTCTGTTCCTTTAAGGCTGCAAAACAGATGGGAAGTGAATGGACAGTCAAAGGGTCAAGAAAACACATGGGAGGTGCTGCTTGTCTGCTGTATGTATGTTCCCAGCATAAGAAAGAGGTCAAGATTGTAACTGCATGGCTGGGTGCTGGAAAGGCCTTTTCTTTAAGCTGTTACAAAGACAAACGCTGTTCCTCATCCTGCTGTCAAACTGTTATAAATATTGGTTTGTCAAGAGTTTCAGTGGCTAAAAGTTTTTTAAAAAAGGGTGAACATGATGATGAATCATGTGAATTATTCTTAAACAATTAGCTCATTAGTGTAATAAAAGCACAGCAGAACCCTGAAAAGTTTAAATGGAATTTATAATAGTTCATGTAATAAATCCATGAATCATTAAAAATATACAGCCTTTAAAATGCAAGCTTGCAGAAAATATCTACCATGCTCTTTAGTTACTAGTAGTTACACTGAGTGAGGATGTTAACTGATGTTAGATCGCAGTAGCTTTCCTTTGTTACAAAATATTTCTTACATGTATTGCAATTTAATAAGACTTGAATTTGCAGCCAGTTTAATTGAATTATTTCTATAAATTCTGATTTCAAAGTATGCTCACTGGAATGGGATAATTATGATGCAAAAATGTTGCAAACACATTTATAAATCAGGGTTCCCCTCTCTAGACACATAAAGCTAGACATCCACCATTATATTCACCAGAGTTACTGACAACTCTTCTACTTGCCTAAAATCCTTCTGCAATCCTGAGATAAAAGCTATTTTAATCACAGCTACATCTAGAATTCCTGTTCTCCAGTTATCAGTTCCAGAAAGACACTAAGAAGGACAGAGACATGCTCTAACCATCCAAGTGCATCAGGTGAGATGCTTTCATTATTAAATAGACAAAGGTAGTATTTTAGTGTCCTCTCAGAAATATTTATTTTAAATCCTAGAACAAGACAAGGCACTAAACATATTATTTTAATATCACTATTAAAATCTCCAAGGATCAATCAACATATCAGTTTCATGGATATGATTTCATCAACAACTGCCCCTGGCTGAAAATCTTTTGCATGGCATCAACAGGAGAAAACATCAAGGAGCCCTTTTCCTACGAAGACATATATATAGCGTACAATTTCTTTTCCCTGTTGTAGGTGAATCCACCTCTAAACCAGGAAAAGATCACCTCCAGATTGTATATTTAGCCTGCTGTAGAAACATAATAAAATCTTAAGAAGTCATTTTCAGACAGGAAAAAAAAACCCCACAGCTGCCATCATTGAAGTGACTTTTGTTGCAAGTATTAATATCATATTAATTATTAAACCCTGCATATCATATCTGAGCAAAGCTATTAGCTGTCTCTACAAAACAGTACCACCTTTATTTCAGACTAAAGATAACCAGGCAGCAGAAGAGAGCTTGTCTGAAAACACTGCAGCTATTTTTACAAGATATTGAGCACTGGACCGTTATTTTAGGATTACTAATAATGCTTTTTAAGCACCAGAAACAGGAATCGTGCATTGTGCTGATGGAACTGTAGATTACTAATCGGTCAATGTCTTGATCTACAGCTGCCCCAGGATTCACAAGTGAGACCTCTGCAGCTTAATGAAATGGCTTTGGCAACACATTCCCCCTCCTCAGTTGAACAGAACAGAAGCTGACTATTTCTTGATGCAGTCCTCGGGGCTCCTCAGGTTGGCAAGCACGAAGTCTTTCTGTCTTTGACAGAGTGTATGAGAGCTGAGGTATGGGGCTGAAGCAAAACTTACAACTATGTAGAGTACTGACTTTATCAAAGATACATTTCTGCAGGTTATTACACATAAGTCCCGCTTGTCTACAGAAAAAAACCTAAATATACCAAATCATGATGTGAGGTCATAAACTAGTATGCATTTCTATATTGTCATTAAGGTTAGCTTAATATAGATTAATAATAATTTGTACATTAAGTTGCAAATCTAAGAGAGCCATGGTGTCTGCAATAGCAAGGTAGGACCTGGGCATCTTTCAATCCTCCGCCTCTATCTACATTAGATTTTTAATTAAAACTGTTCTAATAACTCAATCTTTCAACAGAATTTAGCTGTGCTGCTTATTGGACAGCTAGAAGGAGCTTAGTAGGAGAATGACAAGGCAATCTCATAAAACAGACTTGCATCTTGAATCAGACGGACATAGAAAGATTTAGTTTCAAAATCAAACCTGTTAAGCTAGAATGACTCAGTACATGATGATACTCATTATTTTGGGTGGAAATAGTGAAAGGTATAAAGGCAAACCAGAAATATTACCCAATGACTCATCCAGTGATGTAAAAACAAAAAATTTACTTTTTCTTATGCATAAAGGCCATATACAGCTATAAAGGCAAATTACTTATGTAAAGGCTACTGTAAACTTAAGGCTATAAAACTGTAAAGAGAGTTTAACAAAAGAAATAAATGATGTATGTTGATTCTCCACCCAAAATAAAGCATACTCCATAGTTAGCCAGATAACATAATATGCTATCAGGACTATTTATGTTAAAGTCTCTCTAAAATATGGTATCGGAAAATGAAGTGGTGATGAGATAATTTTTAAAATAATAACAACAACAACATAATAAACTTCATTTTTGATAGTCAGAAACTTAAGTCATGAAGCCCTGAAGAAAAACAGGTTGTTCTATTATTTTTTTCTTAGTTCACTATCATTCCCAGCTGAAAAGATTTCCTACCCTTCTGTTTTTATACAGACTTCCAAATCAGAAGCAAAGTGGAGTCTACTACAACATTAACAACATGCAACGTACACAACACGGACTTCCCCAGCTCTTGGAAACATGAATGTTACACCCCACAGTTCCATACTAGTTCAAAACAAATACACACAGCGGTCAGTTTAGAAGTTTGCATTTATACAAGTAGTAGTCTCTCCATAATAAGTACTTATTTACATTTTGCTTAATAGGTACACTCATAAGCAAGCAGTACTAAAAAGAAAATACCATCTAATTAGATGTTTTGATCTTTACATCATTAAGAAAATTTTAGGAAAAAAATTAATTTGGCAGATAACACCAGAAGAACCCTCAAGTACAAGAGACATGGGCCTAAGTTAAGATTAACAGGCATTAAATATGTCATTCCTCACGTAGCAGTTTATCATTATTTTTCAATGTCAACTTTAAGTGATAGGCTTCGCTTAGTCAGTGACAAACGTGATGAACTTTGTAAGGATCCGTTTTAGGACCTGGACATCAGTGCCTAACTCTTCATCAATAACTTTAAGAAATCACAGCAGACAGACTTTGGTCATCCGGGATTCTTAAGTTAAGTAAACCATCACTCCATCACAGGAGGTTTACAAGTGATGTATGTTCTCCCTTGAGGGTTACTTCCCTCTCTGAGAAGATGCAGCTTTTTAAAGCACTTTCTGCCATGACACAAAGCAGGAACTACCTTATCTGCACTTTGACACAGACCGTCCTACACATTCTTCTGGTTTTAATTCATTAGTTTCATGCAGCTGCCCCAAAACTCAAAGAAGAAAAATGAACTTAAACATTCAACCAGTGTCTTTCACGTCAAAGCACGCTTGCTTGCGTTGATTTCATAAGTTATCTACATGGAATTAAAAACATGATAATCATGCAAAAACAAGTAATTTCCATTCTAACAGAGTACTAGAAAGAGAGCAAATCTAAAAATAATGGGATGCATTGTTGCTGACTTGCTCATGTTCAAAAGGTAGGGGAAATTGAAGACACGACTGCATAGACTGATGCCAAGCATGTTGCTCCCTGACTTCCTGCACCACGGAGCACCAGGGCCTCTCCAGAGCTCAAAGGGAGACAGGAGTCACCCTGCCACCAGCACACTTGTGACACCAGCACAAGCTTGAACTCATTAGACACAAACGGCCCACATGAGCACTTTGACTGATTGAGATTTGTGCAGAAATGAATGTGCTCTAAATGACAACTGGCCTCTGGTGAGATGAAGGCCACATTAACATCCTGGGGGAAGCTGCTGGCAGGGGACAGGGAAGATAGCAGCTACCCTGAACATGCTTGTCAAGTTGGAGATTTCTTCAGTGACTCACAGCTCTGCTTCTGTCTGGTTAGAAGGCCACAATATCTTCTGGTGTCACCTTCTGCCAACTTTAGTGCTCCTCACTGCTACAACCAGGTAAAGAAGCAAAGCAAGACTGCTGCCACTTCTGTCAATTGTCTCACAACTATGAAGTGATCATATTTTTACACACATAGCTTCTAAAACTCCAGTATTTAGGCATCGTGGAAGAAATTAGAGCACAAATTAACCATAATTCTGCAGATTCTAATAAAATTACCCCTCCATTTGGACTTCCTAGGATGTTTTCTTCTTTCCCATGTCTGTCTTTGAGCAGTGGGGGCAACATCTGGGCTCTATGTCCAAATATCTTCAAAATCATACCTTTTTTTTCCTGTATCTTGTAAACCCTGGAAACCATGTTCGTTCTGAACAAGCACCTTAAGGATTGATTTAAGGACTACTAACCACTGCCTTTTGAGCTGTTTTGTCTGCCTCTGGTTTCTAGGGGAAAATTACCTAAGATCTGCTTATTTGAGAGAAGATCTTTCCCCCTACAGCTGAGCTTTGGCCCCTCTGAAACACTGTGACCTTTTAAAAAAGTTGAAGCTCATAATAGAAGAGAAAAATGGAAGCAAAGGCTTTAGAAAAGCCAAGTCAAAGCATGATTTTAAGGAACACATGTAATCAACAGTGTCACACAGGACAGAGGTCAAATCAAAATAGGGTTGACAGTCATCTCAAGGGATTGAAATTTAATTAAGCTACAGCAATGATCACAATATAGGATTAGTTTCACACAACATTTTTATTCCGCAGCTAACAGCAATGAAAGAGAAAAAAAATCCACCACAGTGCAAGTCATTATCTGCAAAGTACTGCTCACAGACTATTCCCAACTTTGCATAAATGCATAACAAAAAAGAGACTTGAATGGATTTAAATCAGTTTGCTACATACAACAGACATGACAGAGCCCACTCAGCTTAGCCAAATGCATCACAGGAATTCCAGATCCTGAGTCAGCAACTTCCATATGCAAGTACCAACTTTAGCTAACATTAGCTTTCTAACTCCATTAAACCAGCAAGTTTATTATATGCATATATGATATTAAATCATTCATGCTCAAAATTTGCAAAAGGTTTAGATTCAACACTAATGGATTCAACACATGAGAAAAAGTTAAGAATTTAATGCAGTGACTTTAAAGCAATGACTTTAGATATAAAACTTGAAAGTACTTTACTGTAACACCGGTTTATTTAGTTTTTATATGTTTTAGTCTTTACAAGAAAATAATTAAGTTCTGCAAACTGTTATATTTCATACCTTACAAATGTATGACAGAATTTAAACAAGTGGCCCTAAGCTATCTTTTCTTCATGTGAGGGCTTAGTCTCTCAAAAGTTTCAAAAAGCTTTTGTGCAGAACGAAGTCTCAGCTAGCCCATGACACCTGTACAGGTGTCAATATTACTGACAAATGAACTCAGAGGCTGACCCCTTCACATTCATACCTAGTAATTTCAGGATCAAGTTTCCACAGGCATTCCGCAAGTCCCTTCCCACCTCCTGGCAGTGACTCTCTCTGTGTAAATGCACATGGTTTTACTTATAATTTGGTGAAGTTCTGGGTTTTCGTTTTTTAATTTGTGAGGAAACAGGATATTGGATGAATAGTATGCTGACCTAGGAAAGATGCTTTGCATGTACCATTCTTATATATGTTTATCCTGTGCACATAAAAGATGCTTTTGCAACATTTATAGTTTAGCTGTTTAAAATGAATAAAGAGAACATGTAAGTGAAGATAGAGTATGTGTATTTCTTTGGGGTCTGTGAAATTTCATCTCTAGTGAAGTCAATGGCAAAGCTCCTGCTGACTACCTGAAGCTAGGATTCATCTTAAGTATCCCATGTATACGTGCACCACCTAGCATGTTTTAAATGCCACTGCAATATGAATGTATGTACCTTAGGTTTAGGATAAGGCACTGGAAGATCACATTTCCTTTCCAAAACGATTAAAGCATTCAGTTCATAACAGTTTTTTAGTAACAAAGCTTACTAAACTAATACTTTACATGCAGTTGCTAATGAGAAATGTGTAACTGAGGAAAAAATGACCACCCCTTACAATCTTCATAAATTTTATGTCATACAAACAAAAAAAAGCAGAGAGTGGAAAACAAGAGGAACAAGACTAGGCAAGTGCATCTTCCTCACACAGGAAAAAACTTAACATCCAAGAAACCAATGTCCACCACCTAAGCATGCCCATGCATCAAAAAGCAAGAACACAGTCACCAGAGACTTGGCACCAGCTCTGCTGCATCTCAGCCTCCCCACTCCTCCTATAAAGGCCATTCATTGCCATCTTGTGTTGGAAAGTTGTATGGCAACTTAATTACTGTACAAAGTTCACATTATTGAGGAAGTTTGCTTTGGCCCTTTATATAAAAAGAGCAAGTCCAGCAGAGTGGAATTCTGGAAACAATTAGGTAGTTCTGGGAAGCCTTCAACTGGGAGCTAAACATTAAAAAAAAAGCCATGTTAAAAAGTAGTCTACAGAAAGTTAAAATTTATCTGCATGCTATCAATTTTGCATAGAACTATTGAGTATTTCTGCTGAAATTACCACTCTATCATTTGTGTTAAAAATAAAGCAGCAGAAAAGATATTATTTATCTTTAAATCAAATTCTTTCACCTATGTATTCTTCTAGAAAAACAAAAGCATTACCCAATACTGAAAAACATAATAAAAAAGATATAGTTCTAGGGAAGGTGAGACTTCAAAGAATTGTCTTTTATAAATAATCAGCCCACTTTAGCATTGCCATCAAAAAAATTCTGAAACTCATCAGATGCCAGCAGTTTTGCAGTATTAACAAATTTTGCAGAAAAAGAAAACCATTTAAAAATAAATTTAAATTTTAAAAACTTTCAGTAAGTTCAGAGACAGCCTGAGTAAGTGTTCAATGTCAGTCACTCTGGAAAAGTTAAACACGAATACAGGAAAACGCAGTATGACCTAGTAAACACTATAAAAGATTACTGATAGAATTAAAGGATATATACTGACTGATCCATCTTCTGAGGTATTGTAGAAACAAGGGGTAATTAATATTTAAAAAAAAAAAAAAGAGAGTGGAAAATCTTTGTATACAGCTACACACATTTGTGCATAACACAGCCATAGGCATTTGAAGAGACTGACTTGCCACCATTAAATATTAGATTTTCCTTCCAGCCACAAGCAGTGCCTTAAAGACTGCAATACAGATTGGGCAGTCCTGACAAGAGGCATTTTCCTTTTAAATATTAATGTTTTAGCTCCCTCTACCTCATTTTGCTGCTTGCAGAACCTAACACATGGTATATTTAAGATACTGATTTAACTAAGCGTAGAGTAAAATACTAAGTTACATGGAATATAAGTTTCAAATCAAAATATTTTGTCCTTCAGCAATGAGCACAATCAAGATGCATGTGCCAACTGGAAAGTAAATGTAATTCTTCCTGTTGTTGATGAGACTATCCAAGGTAGGGTGAAAGACTTAGGTATGTTCTTCAACTGACAACTTTGGTGAAGAACTTTGATATAAATAATGCACCAGAGTTGTGAGGGAGGTTGTAAACAACTGCATTAGAACAGGTTCCTACCAATTGCTGAATATGCCTGAAGTACCGAGTTAGATATTTAAGAGACAGACAACAATTTCCTCTTGTTTCTGCACCCTCAGCAAAACAGTAAACATATCTCTACTGTATCTACAGTTTAAAAACATGGCATGGAAAATGACTAGACTGATGGGCTCTGAACTGGCTGTTAATCCTGTTGGAGGGGGCAGCCATCAGCTCACTGTTTAGCAGCAGGCAAAACAGGAAATGGTCTGCAAGAAGTTACTGTAAAATGACCTGATTAAAAACCAGAAAGCATCATAATATAATGCAACTGTATAAATCCATAATGCAGACACATTTTGAATATTGTGTGCAGTTCTGCTCTTTCATCTCAAAAAGGGTTCAGTATAATTAAAAAAGGGGAAAAGAGTGGTGAGGCTGCCTGCAGCTATGAAACAATGCCCATGCAAGGAGCAACTACACAGATGAGAACTTTTCAAGCCAGGAAAAAGAAGAGCAAGTGCGGGTAGCATAAACATCTATGAAGTCATGAGTGGCACAAAAAATGAATAGAGAAAGATTACTGAATGTTTTTCACAGTGCAAGAACTAAAGAGAACCAAATGAAACTGGCAGGTGGCTCAAAAACAAACAAAAGGAAGTACTTTTTCACACAATGTGTAGTTAAACTCTGGAACTAATTGCCACAGGATGTTGCAGATGCCAAAGTTTACATGAGTTCAAAAAGCAATTAGAGAAATTCACAGGAGGAAAAAAAAAAAATGAATCCATGAATGGCTATTAATCACAAAGATATTACCTCAGGATTAGGAAGTCCTGGAACTACAGATTGTTAGATGCTGAGAGAGCATACCAGGCAAGCACTACTGTATGCTTAACCTGTTCTTGCGCTGTTCCCTAAGTACCCGTGCCTGTTTATTGACTCTTTCAATACAGGTATTCTTATGGATTGATTGCATTTTAGGACATTTTTTAAAGTCACTTTTTCCAATTCAGCTGTTCATCTTCTGCTCTGCCCCTTTTTGTATCTTACGATCCTTTCTTCCAGATGGACTCTAGTCTAGGGCTTCTTTATTTCCACAAATTTAGTAATTGTTCACTGGTACAAGTGATACTTAGGATAAGGAGTACATTTACACTACATTTAAAGCCTTTTTAAAAAGAAAAAGTAACCTTCAGTACATTATACAAGTTGTAACTTGTTAGAAACTCTTCAAAAGATCTGTTTGTACTCTTTAAAATATCTAGAATAAAACCTGAGAAGTAAACACTGAGAAGCAGCAAGACTCAAGGCCTAAAGGTCATCAAGGAACATTCATATCTAGAGTTAAAATACCATTCAAGGCTGTAGAACACAGACAACAAAACCTGCTCAAATAAGTTTTGAGTCTTACATGAGCTCTCATTATGAAACTGGGTCACCCATGTTAGAAAGAGTTTGACATTAACCAGTATCCTGAGGAAACAACAAAACACTTCCAGTGCTTCAGCATTAAAAGACTGATGTAACAGAAGTGAGACAGTGTTGCTGTATCATCAGCATCAAGAGGAAGTGTCCCAACCTCAGGTATATAAATAATTTAGATTTCCAAGTACAGTTTCCAATCCCAGCCTCATATTTACAAATTTAGACTGGAAATTAAAAGACCGTTTGTAACCATCAGAGGAATGACATCCTGGAACATGTTTTCAGTATGAATACCGAGCCCCGAAAGTTAACTGATTTAAAGATGGAGCTCAGGATATGTGAATGAGCTGGGTTACATAAACACAGCTGCCTGGAACAGAGAGAGACTGGACTTCATGATTCAGGAGATCCCTTCCATTCCTAATTAAAATACAAATACTTTATGAATCTATAGTTGTAGGAGTCAGGATTTTTTTTTCCTTTAGCAGAGTCCTGATCATCACTAAATGCTCTAAGAAGGAAATTACTTGTATAGCCATCTGAGAGTGCAGTGCTCTATGCTATCAAAGTCTGTCTCAGGAGCATAAAAAACCCCTGCACCACAGAAGAGTACTGTATTCACTAAAGAAAATACAAATAAATCCTTTTTTACTGTCATTTGCTGATAAAAAATTAGAACCATCTAGCGTGCGGAAAGTGGACGGAACTGCTGATTTGACTACAAAGCTAAGCAGTGGTAGTTTTAAAATCTTCCTATAGGTACAATAAAGCAGAACATGTTATTCAGTATAAAACAATGCATGATGACAATTATTTCCTTAGAATAATGCACGTGGGATCCGTGACCTTCTAAAACTAAAGAAATACAGCACAGTGACAGTGTTTTTGCTACACAGTAATTTATGAAACGCACACTACAAACTTGAAGCATATATGCTAATACACAGATACCTATGATTATAAATACAGACGGGTTGCTCTTACAGGTCTAGTCTTAGTTCATAAAATAACAACCCCAGCTGTTACTGCTTTGAGATGTAAGGTTATTCCTGATGCTGGTGAGAAGCAAAACAGAAAATGCAAAAATTCCAAGTCAATTTCAGTGCAAAATAAAGACAGATTAACTTAAACATTACATATTTGGTAGTGCTCCTTTACTTTGTTTTGAAACATGGAATATTTAAGGATAAACCAAAATCACCAAGTTTCACTCTATACCAGTATTTGCTTAGGGAAAAAAAAATTAACATCCAGTATCAAAGCAAGAAAGCAAGCAGCACAGCTCACTAATAAAAGGAGGTAACTTCCTCATTAAGTATCTGTGTCCCACTCATACAGGCTACCACTACTTTTACCTCAACATATATACCAGAGAGAAGAAAAAGCCTTTTTTGTAAAACACATTCCACCTACTCTAAAAAGAAAGGCTACATGAAGGCTGATACAGGGTTTCAAAAACAACACAGTATGTTTGGAGAGAATTACGAACCTATCATATAAATTATATAGACACACCAGCTGTTTCAGAGACCTGTCAAGAAAACCAGTTTGCCCTAGATTCACCAAAACCCCTACTCACAATTCCAAATTATTATAGCAACACTTTCTAAAGGACAATACCACAACTGATTGGGATTTTAATAACAATACTTCCAATAATAAGGTAACACTTCCAATGTAACCAGACCAGCACTATCAAAAATAAATCCTCAGATTTTGAGTTTATTGCAAGCAAAACATCTGCTTTATAAGAAGTTGTGGATGTAAAAAATGGAAGACATAATTCATACTTAGGAAACCAACAGCAATTGAAGGCTTCTCTGTTCCGCTGAACCCTGGATATCAGAACATATCTAAATAAAAGAATCACTGACCACAGCATTAGTTTATTCTGAATTAAATACCCAAAGTCATATTTTAAGAGAAAATGAGTTTCTACAAACACAAAATAAAGATCTAAGAAGAAAGGTCACAGTGATGTCAACATGCAGATATTTATATATCTACATGAACTTTATTTATCACAAGCTTTTTTCCTTTTCCCTTTTGCACAGCATTGTTTTCTTCCCCTACCAGTCCAGGTGTGCAGCTGTGGAAGTCTCACAGAACAATAGCAGAATATTGCCAAAAACCCAATATATGTGCGCAAGAGCAAGCCCCATCAGCTAAAAGTCAGTCTAAACCTTATTGAATCTGCAGGTAGAACAGGAGTTACCACCTCAGCCTGGACTATCCCCTTAAAAACTCTGTTTAAAATCTTACTCTATTAACCACAAAACCCCTTAACACTTTGAGTGACTCAAAGCCTTGAACTACTGTAATCCTTCTGGAAGGCTAAATCTGCTAGATATTCCTCCTTGTTAAATCTCTTAAGAATGGTCATCTCATCTTAATAGGCACAACATATCAGATCTTCATGTCTGACAGGTTTTGTTTCTGTATACATAGCCTAAAATGAGCTGCCCAGTATGTCACGGGCATTTCCAGCTAATCTGTATTAAAAGTCTGTATTACCTGTGGGAAGGCTGTGTATTTTACCCGGTAATTAAAAAAAACAGATGGGATCAAACCCTCCTTACACAGTCAAGACCCAACCACCCAGAGACTGGTCTCTGAGGTGTGGATTACCCATGTTGTACTAGAAAAATAACAACTTCCCTTTACAATATTACTGTTTTAACTACATTTTTTCAATATACTGATGCAATATATTTATATCAGTGAATTTACATCTAGTGTAAATTATGCTGTTTTATCACACTATACTACCCATGTCCACCTTTGAATAAGGAAGATCTGACCATATTTAAGAAAAATTCCATTTGTGACATTAATTACATGCTAGCACATGAACAACCCATATCACATCGAATGTTCTCAAGAGCAGTGGTCAGAATTGTGTTTCATTCCAAGCTAGTTTCAAAACACTATAGGAGTAGGTACTTACTGAGATCCTCTGCGAGCTGGACCCTTTTGCCAGTTAGGAGCTTCACCTTTTTTTCACTGTCCTCAGCAAAATCTTCAAGCACTTCTTTTACATTCTTCTCCAAGCGCCTTACTGTAAAAAAAACAAACCAACAAATCAACAAAAAAAACAAGTGAGTGTTAACACTGTTGCACATGTAATGACCTAAGGACAAAATTTTGGAAAGGTCTGTGGGAGACATAGTATATGTTATCAGACTAACCTGGTTGGAAAAAAGGCAAACTTCTGAAAACGTAAGCCTAGCTTACTAGCTGATTCTTACATAAATGATGCTTTATAAGGAAACTGCTGTTGTATAAGCTTGTCTAGATATTACATGGCATATTTTGTACAGCTTTACAAAAATCAATTAGAACAGACTTTTTATAGCAAACATTTTAAAATTAAAATCTATAGCCAGACTGACTTAAGAAAAAAGAATATAGTCACTATTAATTGAAATTGTTTCCATTTGGAAAAAGATACAGACAACTGGCATCATGTAAACCGAAAATATTTTCAACTGGAGAGTGACTTAATTATTTGACGTTGTATTTACACTAAATCCTTTAATGTAAACAGAATGTCAAATTCTCTTTACTCTACATCTTTTAATTACCTAACCAGGATACGAAAATCAGCTAGCCATGCTAAACATGAAAGGAACACATGAACACATAAGCTAGAGGAACACTAGAAAAATTTCTGAACAATTTTGTTTCAAACACCTCAACTCACTCTGAGCCTTACCTTCAGTGTTAGTAAGCTGCTGCCTCAGGGTATTTGCTGTAATTGCCAGCATTCGCTGTATTCGCCAGAAGAGGACAATATCATTACATTCGAGCTGAAATGAGAGAAGCTGTAGTGTCGGACCTCAGATGTCCAGTGAACATCCTACACTTACAAGAATCTTTTGACACTTCTAGTAGCAACTGTAAACTCATGTATACATATCCTGATCTTGCACAAAAATCCCACAGAATAACTGCTGTAACAAGGAAACACACCAAAAATACTTTAAAAAAAACGTGTCAGCCATATTTAATACACTACATCACCTTTGCATCTACTATTTTCAACAGAAAGAGCAATATCAAGGGATATCACGGAAAAACAATTTGCAGGCTGGTGAGTATAACCTAATGCTCACTGAAACACCACACTTGTTTACAGCAAACACAATTAAAGACAGCAGCTGAACTGGATGTTGTGACTCCCTGTCTGACAAATGCTTCTAAAGACAGTGTTGGGCCAAGGGCTATATTTGTTAACAACAGAAAAGACAGTTTCCACAACTGCAAGGATGGCAGGAGGGAGCACTAACTTCACATTAGGAGACCTTAAAATGACAGTAACAGGAATAGGAGGTTAAGTGTCACAGAGACGCAGCTCTCTATGATGTCATTCTCTCTTATCTCTTACAGGCAAAGGTATTTTCTACAGCAGTAAAGATTTCTAGATCCATGGGGATCATTGTTTCCCATTAAAAAGAAAAACAAAACTCCATAGGAAGTGAGGAGTTCTACCTTTCCAGTAATTTCTTTTTGATTTAAAATATAGTGGTAAGAAAACTGTGTATTCTTTTCTTTGTGAGACTTCATGCATACTGTCATTTGTTATATAAGCTTGGGTTTAAAAAACTGTAAAGTCATTTAAAATATCTGTTTGAAAGCTCCACAGTGTTTTTTTGTTTGATTGGGTTTTTTTCCTTTGATCACATGTGGTTCCAAGCATTAACTTTAAACACTTTATCATATTTATCCCATAAAAACCCCCTTACTTAATGTTCTCTGAATTTTTCATATGAGTGAAGTAAATAAATATCAATGGGAAAGTAGGAGAAAGGGATACCAACAAGATACCAATAGTGCTTTTAACAGTGTATTTTCAATACACATTTTGATAAGTAACAGCTGTTTAGGTCATGGCTGATACCTAGTGGTCATTTTATATAATTACCACTAGGACTGCAATCTATCACTTACAAGCCTCATGTAAAACATATCTAAGATCACTGGCTATCACAAGGTAAAGGATATAAAAGAAAGGTTAGGCTAGATTTTTTTTTTTTCAACTGAGATAGAAATGTTAAGGCAAAACACCAGAGTATATTTGTTCTTCAGTTTACCTCCGAGTCCACAAAATGCCTCTGATAATAATAGAAGCCTCTTCGACATAAATTGCAGTGGTTCAAAGCAGTCTTCAGGAAATATCTTCTATAAATTTGGTGCCATGTGTCTTTAATCTAGGAAAACAGTACTTAAATTTGACTAAATAAATAAATACACTCACTATCGTGCATAGTTTAATGTTTGCATTTAATTTTAAAATATAACTCCGAATTCCACTGTCACATAATATATGTTTAAATATTTCTCATCAATTTGTCTGCAACTGGGGTATGACTGTGTGAGTTACATTTGGCAAACATTACAAATGATTGTCAATTAAAAAAAATCTACTCTTCTGTGCTTGTAACATAACTGAATGCTTAAAAATATTGTCTGCAGCCAAAATACATTTAAATAATATACTACAAAACAGGACAAGTTGTTCAGCTTTTGGCATGATACAATCTTCACATTAACACTAAGAATACATTTCTGAGTGGTACCCATTAATTTATCAGTTAAACCAGATTAAAGCATACAGAAGTATTTAATGGGTCTTATATAAACAAACATTTGCAAATTTTCTTGATTAGGCTTATTTATGTTCCAGTTCTTCAAAACTAAGATATGGCTCATCAAAAAAACCCCACATACAATAAAATTAAGAAAACCAGTTGCTTAGCTGGAAAGGAAACTCAATTTGCACTCAGTCTCTCATGTAAAGGATGTGAATTGCTACTCTGACCTTTACAAAAAGGTATGGTAAGTACTGTAAAGGAAAGGGCCAGCAGGTATTTCAATAAGTACATGTAAATGTTGAAAAGGTAGCCAAAGTTACTGCACTGTTAAAGGAAATCTACATTTATTAATGTTTGAAATCTCATTTATTTAAAATCTTACATTTAATTAAATAAAAGGTCTAATGATGGTTAAGAGCCTTACACTGCAATGAGATAAATCATTTTCCAGAACATTAAGTGTACAATACATTCCCTCAAGGCACTTTAAAAACCCTGCCTTTTTCCAAGTATTTTTACAAAATTTCCCTCTCTTCAACGTACCTATGAACTTCAAACTGTACATACAACCACCCTGAAAACTTTGGAATGCACAATACGTTTTTATCATATCTCACTCACAAAGGCCTTGATTCCACTATATAATGTCTGAATAATAATTTTCAACAGCCTTGTCATAATGCAGGCGAGAAAATCTGCTCAGCAGATTCTGCTTTCAGTCTAAACTGACAGATTCTAAAGCGTTGTACTGCATTTGTCTAACAGCCAACAGAAGTGTGTGAATTGCGTGCAAGCAGTCATTTAGTAATTCACTTGGAAACATCTGGATTACAAATTTAGTATTTAGATGGAGTCTTTTGTATGCTATCTAGAAAGAACATTCAAATGTTCACAGGGGGCTTCCATATGTTTTGTTACAATTCTGCATCTTACCAGACATGGGTCCACTGTTATTCCTCTTGCTTCAAGATTCTTTCTGACAGTCGTCACTTCATCATTTGCCAGATAAGCTGCATGTTCTTCATTGCATTTGATTAACTTCTCAAGTTCATTTTTTGTTTCATTACGAATATTCTAGGATAAGAATGATTAGTTAGAATTATTACAGACTCAGAGATCATCTGCACCTCCTCAATAAATAGTCTAACTGCTTAATAAATCAGAACAGAAAATACCTGACACTATTAAGTATTACATTTAAGTGATTCAAAAGGGTATTTGTGCAAAGACATCTCAAGTATAGTATTTTAAAATGGATAATTCACTGTCAATTTTTCATATTTTTTTTTCATTATGCACAGAAATGCAGAAGAGGTAGAGAAGGGTGGTAAAAAAATAAATCATATGTGTTAGCCTCCTTTCCCCTCCATGAACATCCACTAGTGGGGTTCACATTCACGTATCACCTGTGGCACTGATGAAAACTGTAACTTTTGCCTAATAGCTAGCAAGAGCTCTCCATGGATTCCTACCTTTAAGTTGCTGTTCATTAAATTCAAGTAAGATAGGTTGAAGTCACTGCCTTTCTCCCATACCTGGCTGCGTACAGTTGACTGTAAAACTCCTTCCTCTGAAACAATTACTTTCTACTGTATTCTTTTAAACTCTACTTACTTCTTTAAAGTATGATTCAGTTTGAGAAATCTCTAGAAAAAGTAACATAAAAAGCCCATCATCTCTGGGCATTGAACAGACGGTGCTATTTAAATTCAAAAGAAATTTCCAAAAACTATGAGCAAACGGGCAGAGAGGTTATGATGAAAACAGTCAATCAGAAGATACAACTGTGACTGGAATGCTAGTGATAATGCTATCACACAGTAATTAAATCCAAATGGAGCATGACAGGAAACTGCACACAACTTCTGCTTAAAAGGCACACTTGGAAACTGTAGAATAGAATAGCCCAGTTTCCACTCTCTTTTCATCAATTTCAGGAGAACTTTAATATTCAGGTCAATGGCATCATAGTAAAGATATAATTCAGCTGAAGAACGGAAACCAGTTTACAAACCACTATGTATCTGCAATATGAGAAAAGCATATGAATTCTCTGTGGTGTAATATTTAAAACAATGAATAGTAAAAGTAATTGTAAAGTATTTAAAAGTAGGTGGGGTCTTTTTGCAATAGTGTGAAGAGGGTTGGTATTTTTGAAAATTTACAGAGTAATAACCAAAGTTTTATAAATGTAGTGAACTACAAATCCTTTATATTTGTTTCCCCTTTTACCTGTTCTTTGGTGCGGCCTATCCAGTATAACCATCTTTTCTTCCAGTCTGGACCCACCATATCTTCAATAACAGACTCAGCTGAAAAATAGGATATTAAGTCTCACTCAAAAATACATGTAATCAGCCATATTTATAGTTCTAAAATTAGGTACAACATCAAGAATGGACATTTTATGTCCAAGAACGTAAGATACGGCATACTGAGTCAAGTCAGATGTCTTTTACTTAAAGCAACAGTTGATGTCTCTTAGTAAAACTTAAAAATGACTGCCAACCAGTAGATACTTCCAAGGAAATATATAAAACCCATAATATCCCTCCACTGAGACAGCCCTCCAGGTTCCAAGTCAGGTGTTCAAAAAAATTTTACCTTGTTGCAACTTGCATCAAAATTATGCTTGATAACCATAAATGGACCAAATACTTTCCCTAAATTTATTCTATTCTTCTACATGTGTGTTCGTACTATTTTTTGACTCTACAGATCTCTTACTTATCTTTCAGTTGCCTCATTGCAAGAACACCAGCTTTTGAGGCCATATTTTGCTAAACATTTCTATCAGTATTGGTACCATTTTAAAGTGTCACCACTATCTCAGCTGTGCTGATGTAAAAGCTTGCACTACAGTGTAGTGAACCAGATCCGCCAATTGGCCCAGATCAAAGAGCACACAAGAGTGGAATACATCACAACTCACTGTCTTTGAGACGACTTTGGAGCGTTTCTTCCATAAAATGAATAGCAGCATCCCACTGCTGTTTATCAGATATTGACCGATCTTCTAAGGCATTGTGCTGGATTACTCGCTGCAATAAAGAACATCATTTTAGCATACAATAAATCATTTAATTAGGATTTAGTAAAAAAAGATTTCTGACATTCTCTTTTTTCATGTCTATATTTTTTCATGTCTATAAAAACATCATGTATTGGGCACACAAGATTTATTCAAGAGGAACCTTTTCAAAGCACTACCAAAAAATATTTTCTTGTGCCTTTAATCTGACGCTCTTCTACAGCCTACCATAAATAATGTAAAAAATACAGCAAACAATGTGAAATCCCTCCACATTACAGGATCTATAAAGATGGTAATGAAATGCTGTTATTTTATGTGGCTATACTTAACAAATGAGCTGATGCTAAGCAGTTCTCACAAGACTGTCCTTGGGCAGCCAGTGGATTAGGGAGGACTTTTTCCTGAACCAGCCAAAACAACTTTATTAGAGATTATTCAGGGCAATAATTAACAAAAGGTAATAATAAAATTAATTGAGAACCACTGAAATAAATATATTATATAGAAAAGGAGAGATGGACATATCTCCCTATTATTTTATGCTTACATTAAAAATGCAAAAATACTGCATATGCAACTTTAGTAAAAAGATTTCAACAGCACTTAGTCAACAGTTCAAAAAACCCCACTACATTATACCAGACTATCCTCCGCTCTCTCATTCCATTTATGTCGTTTAATACTTTCTTCTTTGACTGCTTGTTTCAGTTTATCAAAGATATCATCATGTTCTTTTCCTTTTTGTTCTGTCATGAAACGTGAAAATTCTTCTTGCAAAGTCTCCCATGCCACCTAGAAAGCCAGCAAACAATACCTACTGAAATGGACCATTATACCATGCACCAGCTGGTAAAGGAACATTTATGACAATTCTTGCAAGTATGAAAATTTGCATTCTTTCTGAAAGCAACATACAAGCCTTGACTTCTTTGTTGCCTTAGCTATTACTAAAAGTCAACACTAAACTTTGCTTCGCTATGTTGTAGCAAGTGGAATTCTGTTAAACTTGCATAAATCTATTAAATATGAACATACCTAGCTTGAAGGGTTTGTTTAACCTTTTAAAAGAAGGGGGGTTTTGGCCTTTAACAAGGAAAATTCACCAGGAGAGCAAAATACAATGTTCCTGCTGTATATGCTTCTCAACAGCAAGACCTTGCTAGCCTTTTCTGACATGTAAGCTGTTCACAAGAACTGCAGTCAGCCCTTCAAATCATCACCTTACTTCTCCGGAGCTATGCTTTCATTTCAACAGGCTTTGCACAATTTTATTTTTAAAAATTTTTTTAAATAACTAAATTCTCACCTCTACTGCTTTATTGGGCAGTTGCTTGTCAGTCCACTGCTTCAGTTTGATGTCCACAGTGGTGTTAAATGTCCCTGAGTTCATAGTCTGTGCTGCTGGAAGGTATATATTCTCAATCACATGAGTAGATACCCTTTCCCATAAAGTTTTCTGAAGAATCTCCTCCCTAAAATGGAAGTTGTAATGCATATGATGGCTTCCAATACAAAAGTGAAAACAATACAAATTTCCAATACAAAAATGAAACACGTATGCATTCAATTTGTTAGAAACACTGAGAAAACAAGACTACAGAACACAGGAAATCCTCTTTAAGTAATCAGAGCACAACTTCAACCAAATCTGCTTGGAACTAAGGATACAAATACACAATGTTTTCAGCAAAGAAGCTGCTTCAGCTTCAGAAGTTGGCCTCTATGACTCTTACAGCTGCCACAGCACTGCACAACAGTTCATTGCAGCCTTTAATTATACCAGCATAACCAGACAGAGCTGTGCGTGCATATGCATGGCACGTGAGGTAATGACAAGGGGGCAGGCTGTAAAGTGTTAAAATGATTTGACTAAAAAGTCCATACTCCCAAAAAAACATGTGGGTTTTGTTTCTGTAGTATTCTGATTTGTTTGTTGAAACATGCTGTAGCTTTCCATCTGGGATTTTCATTGATTGTTCCCAGACTGCATAAACAATGAAGCAAGTTGAGAAGTCCAACCTTTAACCAAAATGTATATTGACATTCATTTACAAATGTGCCTCACGTCACTATAAAACTAAGCACCACTTTCCTATTTATGATGCGTTTCAAGAAATAACAATGGAAACAATCTAACTTTAACCTTTTTAAATGACAATAAACTTACTCAGGAAACTTTGCAGCTGCAGTGACACAACTCAGCTGAGCCAGTATAACATGCGGTCAGTACCCACAGAGGCAGTCGCACTCCCTCCTGCTCCCACCAGTCTCCAGTACAGGTTGTGGGTTTCTTGAAGGTTAATTTTATGCTAGCTCAGCATGCTAAATCAGCTTACCAACAGGTCATATGAATGCCAGATTTGATAGAATGGTGAGAGCTAAGAGCCAAAGAATAAAATCTACCTTGTTTTGGTGGTACAAGTCTATCAGATTCACCCAAGCCCTTTTCTTCCAAATGGGCTGAAGATCAGGACACAAGCCTCATCCCTGATAATGCCCCTACTCTAACTGGGCCATCTGTGGACAAAGACCGAAGAACTTCTCATAAATATCACTCCTCCCCCATTTCAACAACAGCATAATTGAAAATTTCTCTTTTGTGTTTAAACTGTCCTTGAGATTTAAAAATTTTGAAGCTGTCCTTCTCACATACCAGTATAAATGGGGACCAAAGCCACTAGTTTTTTACTGTTGGAACAGATCTTTTGCATATTTAGGGTAGAAGTACTTCTACAAAATCAAAAGGAACTCGAGCATTTAAATCTTGAAAGAATTCACTATAAGAATATTGCCACCAACAAAAAATGTTTTCCTTAAAACACTTTGTTCAAAATGGGATGGATTTGCATAGTGTTCAAACAAAGATCAATTATCGATCATTCTTGATCACCCTTAAAAGAACTGGGGACATGGCAAATTAATGTCACTTACAGGGTGTACTGGAAACCGTCTGTTATGGATTTTACCAGTTACAAATGCATTGCAAGAAAGGGCAGTCCTTCGATTAAGAACAAATGCAGTCTCATTCCTTCTTTACTGACATGGCAATAAAAATACATGTTTGCTTTGCCTAATCCAATCAAACTTAACTGGAAAGAATGGGAATTTTAACAGGATAGAAACATTTGCATTCCTCAAATGCACTGATGTTTTTAGGCTGCATATAATGGCTAACACAAGCATTTTTTTCATGACTTAGGTTTCTAGTTCTACTTTATAGCTCATTGTATTATAAAACTAGAATCACCACTACCTTTTAACTTTCAAAAGAAATGCCCAGAAACATTCATGTTATGCAGCCACCTGATCCACAACATAAAATGAAACAGACTAGACATGGGCCGGGTACTTCAGCATCTATTACACAGTGAACAGCAGCAAACACCAAAATGGCAAACCTGTATTACATTTGGACTAGAACATAACTTCAGACTAATACACTACCTACAACACTTTCTCTGAACACAGCCACACGCCCAGAATTATTGTAATGTCATTAAGAGTCTGACATTTTACCTTGGTTTTTAATCTATGACCAAGTAACAGTTCAATTCAGGTTGCTGAAGGCAAAGGCATTAAAGCAATCTTTTTTCTTGTGGTTCTCAGTTGTGGTACAGTCTGTCAAAGTAACCCTTTACATTGCCTATTCTCCTCTCAGTCTGCATCTACAGTGGCTTTACTATGAAGTGACACTACACTTAAAATACTTAGGTGAAGCTCACCCTCTCTCACATCTATGCCTGCCTCATGAAGAAGTAGGGCAGCATAGCATGGTGCTACTTCGTTGAGTCTACCAAGGAGATCCACATAGAGGATGAAATTCTCAAACATACAGATCAGCTCTTTTTACAACCAGGAATTACATAATCGTTCAACTTCCAAATCTCTGATTCACAGAGATACAAAACTTCTTTTTTCCAAGGTCATACATATTATTTTGATATGCACAATTATAATCCCAAAACATCAAGTTAAGAGGAATTACCGATTCATACTTCAAATGAACATCTGAATACATCTTTATTATGACTGTTTCTTTTCATTTTTGAGGAATATCTATTGTTCATTATCCTGTATAAAACCAGAACAAAACGCAAACTGACATCCTAAAATTTTTGTCAAGGGATTATACAAGTATTTGCTGATTCAGAATAATAAACAAACATAGACTACTTCTGCAGGGACAAAGGACATAATAATACATTGTCCTAAGAAAAACAGTTCCTTATTTATATTTGAGAATTTTGTTTACTAAAGCTCTGTATTTTAAAGGCAAACTTCTGCTAGTTAATGAAAAAAAAGAAAGGAAAAAAGAAAAAATTACCATACCAATGCTTTGGTGTGACCTGAGTCAAACTTATGACTTCATCAAGAATCTCATTCTTTGCTTTTTCAAACAGTTCATTCTATGCAAAAGGAAAAATATGAAATAAAAAGATTTTAAGTATAGTTTGATCATGTTTCCATACAGAAAGTAAACAAAACCATTTTCTTACGGCCTTTAAGCCTAAAATGACATCTTCTGGTCATGTTCTGGACAATGCATGTGCTTGTCATAAGCTACCCTGGTTTAACATGTATCTTCCCACCCATCTCTTGCATGCCTCTGGCCAGGCACGGCATTTGAATATTCAGGATCTCTATATAAGAATTAGAGAATGGGATCGTAATTGTTTTGTTACTCTGTCTGTCTGAAAGACCAGGGAATGTCATTTCTCTTTGCCAGTTCTGTCATGATCAGAAAGAAACACTGACCTATTCCTGTAGGCAAGTTAGGTGAGTTAACTGTGTACTAGAAGAGTGAAGGACTTGTTAACGTGTTCATAAAACAGAGCTCAGTATTTCCTTCCCCTAGAATAATTTACATTGTCCTCATATTTTAAAGTGTCAGTACTTTATTAACTTTAAAAAACCTTTACAAATGAGATTAAATGGCATAAATTTTAGTCTGCATCTTCAACATTTTCGAGCACACAAATTAAAGCAGTAGTGTAATTTACCCTGTCAAGCTCTCGCAAGCGGGGGTAATTGTTCTTCCATTCAGTCTCAAGATTGAAACGTGTGGCTGCAAAAATCAGAAACAAGGTCTTAATTTTTTTTGTCTATAAGCACTTCATGACCATCTTAAAAGTTTAGCCACAAATCTTACTTATGATAAACCCTCCGAGAACTTTAAGTGCCTCTGCAAATGAGCAAAGTTTTTTCTGTCTATGCTCAGATATTCTGTCTGCAAATTGCAGGATTCATGCACTGAAAAAAAATGTAGCGGAAAGAGAGCCAGTCAACTGCCAGCTCTGTACAAGTCAGTCCTGCCCTGGCTGATCAGATGGTATCTTTATACAGGAAGCCATCTTAAACATCTGAATCCAGTGGAAGAACTGGTTTTGCCCACAAAAAACCCTGAATTTTTTTCTTCATACTTATTTACTCCTTTGGCTTTTAGAGCAAGTGGGTCCTTCATACCATGTTTTTTTTTTTTTAATGTGTTTTTGTAAAGATTAACTGGGGCAATTACCAATTAATGAGAAATGGTGACCATATAAAACACGTAAAACACAACTGCCCAAGCATGCTGGCAAAACAGCATTATAAGTATGTGGAAGAACTGTTTAACTGCAAGTTGCTATTTCATTTGGGTTTTGTAAAGATTTTTACCTTTAAAAGCATCTGCTTGCTGCTCCACAGACTCTCTCACCATTTTCCAAAAGCAATCTGACACAGCAAGACTTAAGTTCTTTGTTGTTACCTGGTGTGCCTTCAGCATACATGTCCTGTAGAGAAAGGCAGCTAAAAGAAATTCTTCTATGCATACCCATGCTTCCTGGCCCCCATTTTCTCCTCTTAAGAATAAAGCTTTGCTTTTTATAGCAGAGAATAACATGTCAATGTGCACCTAACCCAAATTCCAGTCTCCCCCTCCAAAATACTCAATGCAGATAATCACCAAAGTGAGGGAAAAAACCAAACCAGACCAAAGCTACCACAAACTTTTATTCCAGAGGTTGCAGTGCAGGTACTGCAGTCCCAAAGACCATGCAGCTTACTTTCCTGAGAAATACAAGCCTGTGAAATCAAATCTCTGCCCAATGAACTTCCAGCAGAACACACAAGCTGAATACAACATTGTTGTGACACCAAGACGACTGATATTTAGAGGCACTGGTATTTGGTCTGGATTCACTCCTCCCAGCTGTATCAAGTGCCTAGACAAAGGCTGGGAACTTAGTAGTTTTAGAGCCAATGGAGAGACACAGAAAACTCTGGAGGGGCTCAGAACTGCAGTGGAATCAATTGCTGCTTGAAGATGCCTGTCTCTCTCCATTGACTTAGAGCAAGCATTAGGAAACCAGGCTAACTTGGGTCACCTCAGCAAGATACTTAAACAGATTAAATCTCAAATAGCGTTTCCATGTTGCCAATCCATTTTTGAAGTTCAACAAGAAAAACTGATGCTAGCATTTACCAACACAGGCTCATTTTAGGAAAAGGAATAAATAGCAACATACTTTAACAGCTTTGAATTTTGAAAAAATTCCTCTTCATATTCTTTAATAGAGTCAATGCTTTCACTGCTGTTTCCTGGAGAAAGAAGAGAGTGCTGCAACAGTTCCATTTAGACAGTTTTCTCTGCTAACAAGGACAAAATAAGCAGAGTCAGAGCTCTCTTTACCTTTTCCAGTAACAACTGCAAAATAACCCAAAGCTTTCATTGGGAAGAGTTTGCCTTCAATTATTTGCTGGATCTATGAAAAGAAAGGATTAAAAAAATACATGGTTAACTTTGCACAGAGACATTCTTCCCTTCAGCGCAGTTTTAAAGCCAGACCTAGTTGTATCCATGCATAGACTACTGTAAGTATTTTGTCATGAGACTATGAGTTCTACTGATATTTAAAAGAAAAAAAAGGCATAAAACAAATAAGGCATAACATATCAAAACACAAAATGAAGTGAAAAAGCCTATCCCAGAATATCCTAAAGCCTTCTCAGGAAATGGAACTTGCTCAGGTCACCTGCATGAGAGGAACCAGTATTACAGCAAGCTGTAGCCAAGCTGTGACTGCAGCCATGTAGCTGATCACTAAAAGCAAAGCCTGAAAGATTAAAACAACCACCCCACCCCCCAAAAAAGTCATACTGAATACAGAAATAAGGACTCAAAACCATCTAGAACAGGTAGGTGAGGTCCAGTATTTCTGACAGCATCAAGTATTTTTCCAAGTGTGACTTTAGCCATCACAGTATGAGAAAAATAGTTTCAACCCACCCTGCTTGGGCTAGCCACGTTTTTCTCAGCAAGATCAACTTTAGTCAACACAAAAATTGTCCTTTTTCCTTGGGGATCCATTTGGCTGACTAAGTCTGTGACAATACTGCGTTCTGCATCCACTGATCCATCTAAAATAAACAAAACCAAAAATTTATGTTTTAGGGACTATATAACCTGGCATGCAATACTGAAGATGCAGCAGGCATCAAATAACAACTTAAAACCAGTAAAATTACACTTATATTCAAATTTTGGGTACACACAGTGAATGTTTGCTTTGTTTCCAGTATCATAAAAAAATTAGTTTGTTGTAGTGTATAAGTTTTGAACAAGTATCCGCTTGCTCAAAATATTAAGCTCTATTATTGTCTGTTGTCTCCAAAAACACTTTTGAAGAAATCTGGAATTTTACTATCACCATTCTTTTTTAATACAAAACTCTTATCAAAAAGTTGCTTTTTGCCACAAATACAAAAGGTGCTTTAATTTATAAATAGACATTCCACAGCATGCTGTTTTGTACACTACACAAGTTATCACAAATGGAAAAAAAAATATAATCAGGAGAGTCTCCAGCGTAACATAAGAATCATAATTAAAAAATTAAAAAATCCTGTCAGTTGGATAACCATCTAGACTCTTATTACCTTGAATACAAAGGATGATGGCATTAGGATTCTGCATGTAGGCCTTGCTGATGCTAAAGATAGTCTCCTTCGTATCTGGAGCCATACCTGATGTCACAGTCTTTAATATGTATATGGATATATATATTTAAAGGAAAAAAGAAAACAGAAAGATGTAAAAAAAGAAAATCACTACCAATAACACCACTTCATGTCTTAAAAGATTTTTTTAAATTATTTATTGCATACTTACACTAATGACTCCAGGTAAATCAACCAATACCATTCTTTGCAAACCAGGACCTTTCACGCTTAAGGAGATGGTCTGTGAAGTAAAATTGAAATTAAAGGTTTATACACACATCTACTTTGTATGTAATTACATACATAAACACACATATATAAAATTATATAAACACATATTTACACATACATACGCTTTAAACCAGCAACAGCCTGTAATTTTAAACAGGAAGTCCAATTTTATATGCATGTAATTGTGATATAAAACTGATTTTATCAGTCCAAATACACTTTTTATAGCACAAAATATTAAGTATACACAAACTGGATTCACCAGCCTCTTAGCTGAAGAATACTTACAAAAGATATACATGTACAGATATTTGCCACCAAATATTTGACAAGTCTTACCTCAGTGCTAACAGTGCACCCTTCCTTCACGCTATTTCTCATTCTGATTTCTATTTCATTTCTCAAAGCTGCAAGCTGTTTTGAGAAAAGCAAAATATCAAAAACTCCTTATAATTGTGATAGAAGAAAAATCACCAACATAAGTAAAAGAGTTTACTTTGGGATTAAGATCTCCATTTATAAATACTATCTCAAATGCATGTTGAATAACTAAATCTGGTAAATGGGGTGCTAAATGACAGATTACCAGCAGACCCCTGCATACTCCCAAAAAATGTCTTGGCACAAGAGCTCCTCCTACATTTCATCCACTGCAGTCTCACATTAAGAGATAATAACTAATATAATACCTTGCGCCACTAAACTTATTTCACTCTAATTAAACAGGGGCTAACAGCTTATAAAGACACAAGTTTTTTCAGAGAATTAATATAAGTCATATTAACTTCCAGTCACTTTTTTATACTTACATCCTCTTCCTTGGTCAGATCAAACTCCCGAGAGCTGTCTTTGAATAAAGCCACATGGTGGGGACCTTCACTAAGGGTTACCTAGATGGTAAAAGCCTTGTATGAGAAAGCATGGTAAATCTAACAGAGAAACATGAGAAGTACGTAGCATATGAATGCTTCCCACTGCAGGCATACAACTATATGTAATGCTTATTTAGCACAGGACCACTTATAGTAAGAACTACTACTCCACTAATAGTACATATGGATCATATATAGGCCTGCAGAAGTTCTCATTGACTGCCACAACCCACTTGCTTAGAGGCCATTTTATAAACAAGTGTTCACGTATACTTCAACTAATGGCGTAATCAGAGAGAGAACAATACAGCAAATGCTGATTCAGAAATTATGATGTTTCTTACCTTAACAGGGGAACGCGTCATCATCTCCCCAGACCCTCGAGGGAATATGCGGGCTTGGGCGATCATTTCTAACACGCTGGTTTTTCCTGCACTTTGATCTCCAACCACCACCACCTTAAGTGAAAGTTTAAACAGCCATTGGCTTTCAGCAGGACATTTTGGAAGCTTAGACAAAAGCTGACCAAAAAGATGCTAATCTGTATCAACACTGGCTATATGATGTTTGACAATAAATGCATTGGTTTAAATATGGAATCCTTGAAGAAATACTAACTTTTAGTAATGCAAAAAATTGACTTGTGCTTAAGACAGCACAGCCCACAAAGTACTCTATGGGCCTAACCCCACCTAATGAAGAGAGGTAGGGCTTTTTTGTTCTCATGGCAGTTAGTTGTTCTCTCCTTGTACAAAATCCTTCAGAAGGCAAAACACTGAAGACTACTCCTCTGGTGGATGGTGCTTCTGCCTGGAGAAGGCTGAATTCTGATGTAGTTGCTGTCATCTCCCCATCATACTGGCTTCCTACAGAAGCCACTAGTGCTAGAGGTGGTTGTGCAAGCAGGAAGCATTCCTGGCTCTTCCCTACACCAGCAGTCAGGCTAGCCAAACCCCTTCTCATGCTCCCCCCTCCAACAGCAGCACTACTGTGGGGAGTTAGCCGGAGCATCTTACCTTCTCAGCTCCACTGGTACACACTGGGAAACAACAGTCATTTTACACTGCTGAGAAGGCTGGGGTGCTCTGACTGAAACAATTTAAAATGAAAGGCTGAGCACAGCAGCAGTATCTGTATCTAGATTGGGTTTTAACTATGAGCCAAGACAGACTTAACATAGTTACATTAGTTATTCTCAAAATGCTGTTGTTGCATTTAAAATGGAGAACATGTCTTAAGCAAAAACCCTGGAGTTACAAGAAAACAGCCTAGCACTAACTCTGGATTATTTTGCAATATAATTAAATTATAAGACTGGTGTTTCAGTAAAAAACCTTGAATTTTTAATCTACTTACCCGAGGTAGGTGATCTTGAGTGTTATAACTGGCATCATAATCAGACAGGATGTCGAGTACTTCAGAATACATATCAATCAAGGATTTCTACAAAAAAGTACACAGAAAAAACACAGCCAATCAACAGAACAACGATTGGGTTACAGATGAACTACTTAATGTGTATATTCTGTAAACTCATCTGTAAAAATGTGTTTATTCTCTCCTGATGGTTTGAAACCTAAACTGTCTATACTGGAGCACAGATCTCTGTTTTATGAAATAAAATACCAAATCAAGTCATCCTTTGCTTTCTGTGAAAACAGAAACTACAGCTGCAAAGGCATCTTGCTGAAGGAGCAAAATGAGAGCTCTTACTTAAAACGTAAGAGAACAACAGCACTCAGACTTCAGAGTTTCCAGGTTAAGAAGCTGAACTGAGTTTCTTCCATTAAACATCTAGACTTACATTTTGAGCTTGATGAACAGTAAGCATTAACAAAGGTATAGAGCTACCAACCTCACTCTGTACAAATAGGAACTCCTTATCTTCCAGCTCCCAGAGCAAAGAGGAAGATCCATGTTGGTCAGCAAGTGACACAGAGGCAGGCACAAAATGTCTGGTTTTAGAACGCTCAGGATGTTGGCAGACAAAAGCAAAAGCATACTTAGCTCAATCTCCCTGGATTTATACAGGGCTGTTAAAAGATGTTTCCTGACACCGTAACTATATTCCTACCAAACTCAGTAAGACCCATGACAAAGCACAAAGGTATCAGACTGTGTGTATAAGAAGAGTTGGAAGCATATTTATTAGTAAATACAGTGAAGCTACATCAAAAAACCCAGTCCACATTTCCCACTTAAATAGGTAAATTATTTAGTTAGAGCTGGTAATCCCTTTGTGCTCTTCAGCTGAAACCACTTCCAAAAGTTATATAGTTAAAAAAAAGCATGTATAAAAACCTTAAATGTCAAAAAATTAGCACAGATAACAAATGTTAAAAGTTCATATATGAATTAACAAATACAATTTAGAATAGCATCATGGAAAAAATGGCATAATTGTATTTCTATGCTGGTTTGTTACACATAAGTACCTTTAACTTCCTCTGATGAATGCCCTTGTCATCCCTTTGCAGTACCAATTTTCTTAATTCTTTGTTCTCCTTCTCTAATCGCTCAAGCATTCTTTGGTATTTGAGCTAAAAAACAGTGGCACAAATATACTGTTGTAATTATGGAAATAGTAGACTCATGTGAGCAAAGTTTTACCTATGAAAAATATACTATCTTTTAGGCAAGTCTTTCAAAAATAAAGAAACCTTTGTGATCACTACAGTTTATTAAAGATACAAGGCCATCAAGAGAAGACCGTTAGATTTTTTTTTTCAGCAACACACCACTTTTGTTACAAAAGTTTTAATAAAACCACAGTGTTCAAACCTGGGAATATATAAATCAATCTTTAAGCATCTTACACAAGAATCATTTTCAAAGGAGCTACACACATTCAGTCAGACAGAAATTAAGCGTCAGTGGGAGCTGGCTGTTCAATCACAAAGTGAAAAGCTTAAATGTGAGTTTGCAAGCCTAGTTTAGACCGTTTCTTCAGTATAGCATCTCAGTTCAAGAAACAACTGTACCAGCTCAGTCCTGTTTAGAAGGAGATTATGATAGTCCTCTACAGATGAGACATGACTATAATTTTGATACCTACTCTCAAAACTGTTTACTATGATGTGGAAATGTATTTGGCCTGTGTACTTTTAAGAACAAGCCAAATTTCAAGCTCTTATAAAAAAACCCCATAAGTAATAAATGCTTTCAAAACTAGCAAATACATAGAGGTTACAAAATGGCATATCAAAATATTGTGGTTGAGCCAAAGAGCTAATCAATTTAGAAGCCTACAGATACAACAAAAGATTAACTGTACATTGACTTAAGTAAGCAAGCAAACCAAAGTAATGACTAATATGACTAATATGCATCAACCCAGCAAAAAGTCTGTCTTAAAAATAACTAGTTCTGCCTTGCTAATGAAGGAGATTAAAACTTTGTTGGAAGGAGATTTGGTGAAGTTCAAGTCAATTAATGAGACAGGAAGGAGTCTCACCTTATACCACATTTGCACTGAAAAGCCCCATTAACATATAATATATGAAACCCTTTTAAGTTTGTTGTAAGGCAACACACCTAGGAGGAAAAAGTGATGCTGTCTAAACAAGAACTGTAAATCTTGCAGTTGAGGAATTATGGTTCATGCTCTGTAAGGACTGTCTAAGGGATGAAATACTTCTTTGTAAACCAGATCTACAGCCGCAAACTGTATTGCCTAGTACTATGAAAGACAAGCCCCAGAAGGGCTGGAAATGCTCCTCAGTTGAGCTGATACAGGGAATTCTTAAATTAGCTACTGAATGCAAGACCAAATTTCAGAGAACATGAAAACAAATTTATTTTTGTGACTTTGTTCTTAAGTAATATATGCTCATATATACTTGCATCCTTGATAGGAGATACTAGATTTATTACTGTTTCAACTTTAACAGGTTATAAGTGCAAGCTTCAAGTAAGGGGAACAAAGTAGCATGTACGTATTCACTATATACAGAAATTCATATTAAAAAACAGGCTTTCCAAACGTCTACTGTTGATCTCCTAGGTCCTCTGAAGTTGGGCCATGCACTTTTTAAAAGGTCAGTTTGAAAAGCAGTGATCCTAAAGCTGATCTTTGCAGATCTTTTCCTTTTCTGCCAGCTAATAAAGCAGGCTTCTCTTTTAACAGGAGTAACAAAGAAATACTGAAAACAGCATTTCACTTGCAAAAGCACATCTTCTCTCAGACTATATTAAATTACAACTGAACTAGATGGAAGACATTCAGAAATTGAAAATGGCTTGGGTTTTGTGAAGCAACGTTTTTTTAGAAACATTAAAAATCCTACTAGTACCTGTCATTACTATCCAAATTTTCACTTTTTAACGTTTTTAAAGGACATCTGAACAGCACCATCCTCTTCAGCTTCTTAAAGGGATTAAATGTTCTCTTAAATCCCAGAGGACAGAGAAAAAGCTTTTAATCTGCCCATAACAATTTTCATACCAAACAGTACAATCATAGAAACAATTTTAATTGAAAGAACTGCTTACTACTTCACAAAACAGATTTTGATTAACACTGCATGGCTTATACACAACTCTAGCATTGTAACTGCAATTATTTTTCCTAACGGAAGAAAACAGAAAAGATATTTTGGTTCTCCTTAATGCCACTGTGATATAATCTGAATGCCTCACCCCGCATATCCCATATGATGTCTATTTTTCCTCTTCGACCTGTGATGCTGGTCAGCAAATGCACTTAAAAGCTTCTTTACTAGAAATGATGTTTCCTAGATTAAGGGATTAAAGTGTAACTCCTTAATAAGTAAACTCCTTTCCTTTCTGCAACAAACGTGCCATTTAAACATACAAGATACAACAGATATTTTTAGTAGCGTTGAAGTTATAGAGAACTGTAGAATGTTAGGAATAAAGTTAGCATGCATAACAAGTTAAAAACTGGAACATCACCATTGTATTTATGCAACACTCCTGGGCTAACTTTACATTTCAGGAACATATAGCATTGAAGGCAAGGGAAGTATTTTGGGAAAGTATGATTACGCATCTACTGTATTCTTATATTTCCCTCTTGCGTTCTGTCAGTCACTGTCAGAGAAAGAACAGACTAGACTGATCTTTGGTCTGTGCCAACAGAGTCAACTCTGTATTGATAAACTCAAAGATTGAAAAAAAGCACTGCATTTTTTCCAAGTATCTTATACTTCAGGTGTGCCTTCATCTAGTAAATCTGAGTCTGCTGCACATAAGTCTCTACGTAAGACATCAGTAACTCAGAAAATTTACCTGAGTGCGTAAAAGTTCTTCTTGAAGTTGATCAATCTTCTCTTTGTCAGAAACCTACAAAGAAAAATAATCATGGCTACTAACACATTGCTGAGTTTCTCCACTGCAACTAACCAAACCACAAACTGAAAGCTTCATTCCATGAAAGAAAATTTACTTTACATGCATTTTAAAGCAAATAAAATCCTTCAATTAGCATCTGAGATTGACACTGATGGCAAGTTCCATCTGAAACAGGAGGCTCACATAAAAAAATATGTCTGAATTCCAGTACATGCAAATGCAAAAATTAACCCTTCAAGACTTAATACTAGGAAAGCGGGCTTAGGAAAAAGCAATCTCTCTATGGTGCTTAGAGTTTTCTGGCCACTGCCCTAAATGTAATTTTAGTGGTCACTCTCAGGATCTCATATGTTCATTTCCTGAATTAGCACAATCTTAATGTGATACAATCACTAAAACACCTGCTTGCTACAGAAACTACTTTCAGGTGAGTATTCACTATTTCTGAATCTTCAAGGGGATTCTTATTTCATATTTGTTTTTCAGAATTATAATCCTAAACATGCATGCATAACTTCATAAACTGTAGTTAGTTAGGACAGTCTTGGAGGGTTATTTTTTAAATTATTTAAATTACATTAAAAATGAGAATAATTAGGGTATTATAATAAAAAATATTTTGAAGTTCAAGGCATAAATGTAGTAAGATCAGGCAATTAGAGCCATTCTTAGTCAAATATTCTTAAAACAGGTTCATCAAGATGTAATAAAGAGTTGTTCACAACAATCCTTTTTTAATAACACAGACAAAAGCATAAATGATACAACACAAATTCATATGATGCAAATCTTTACAAACAAAATCTAATGGTTGACTGATGAAATACTAGATTTAGAAAAAATTATAATTGAAACAATTATTGAAAGAATAATATAGGTAAAAGCTTCAATATTTAAATAAAGGTCATGTAATAAAGCTCATGTGACATTTACAACTCAGCTTCATATCAGAAAGAGCATATTATCTAACACAAATCAATTTAGTTACTATAATTTCACACCAGTTGTTACAGATCAAACAAGAAAAAAAGCCACAGTTATTCATAGTGATTGATATTATTTAGCTATTAAACCTGCAATATACAGGATTGTGCCTGCATTTTATAGAAAGCAATCCAAGCTGACACTTTCATCTATATCCAATTATTTTATTATTCATAAACAGCAAAGAGGAAGTGCTGTAAATTGACATCCTTTTCATGTCTGTTAATTAGTTCAGTGATAGTAAAAGTGCATCAGAAACAGCGTTAGTTTAGCACACAGACCACTTGATGTGTGCAGCCACAAGGTGGGGTATGTAACAAAGCATTTACATATACACATACTTTAAGCACCTCAGGGACATAAGGGGAAAATAAAAAAGGAAGGGCAAAGAGAATGGTGTGGAGAGTCATAAGAAGCAAGAAATTAAAGGAAAGAAAAGGAAAACAAAGTGTTTCAATGTGCTGCAGATTTTCAAAGGAGTTAATGTTTGAGCATTTGATTCAGGTGTACTTTGTTAGTACACACAGTACTTTGAACATGTAATTCATAATATTGCTATAAATTTAAGTTGCCAATAAAAGCTAAAACTGTCATAACAGTCTGAAGTACTAACAGTCACATATGACTAATTTATGATCTATGATTTCTACTCACAAAAAAATAAACTAAAAAATGAACTATTAAAATATCTCTATATAGGCACATCTATTTGTTTAATACAGTTCAGTATGCTTTGTATGTCAAGATTCCTCCTTCTTTCCCCACTGCCACCATAAAGAGTTATAAGAGAAGAAAACTGTAGGGCCCTTTTTAATCAAGGGTTCCTGCACACAGAGATCCAGACAACTGTTTATTAAGATTACCAGAAGCTTCTTATAGTTACTCACTTTGTACAACAGTTGCTTTCTGTCCACCTTTGTCACACATTGTATAGAATACGTATGTGTCTCTGAAAATTCAGTACCTTTGAAACTACAGATACTGGTTTTGTATATTCTCTAACCAGACTACAAATAATTCTGAACTGGTAATCTACAGAAGAACTACAATGATTTCCAGCAATATAAATGAAAATATCAAGGCCCAGACAAAATGCATATAAGAAGCAGACATGCACAGTGCAGCTGTACAAGGCTAATCAATATACTGCTAAATATTTATCAAAAGGCTGACAAAAACAATCAACAGGAAACAATTACATTTTTGTTTTTAATACCCTCTCCTGATTGTGAGATGCTTCTCACTATTATTCAATTTACAACTGAAGTAGATTTAATATTGAGTAATTAAATGAAATTGAAAAACGTACAAGTAAATCGGGCATCAGAACTTCCAAGAATGGAAATGAAATGATCATGTTTTCTAGTAGACAGGCAAGCAAGCAACTCAGTTACAAAATAAACAAGGTTAGTTTCTGCCCTGTCAAAAGGGTACGCAATGACTTACTTCAATGACAGTAACAATTTCTTCTTCCAAAGAAGAATTTGGATCAATGATTGGAATCTTTAAGTTATATCCGCATACCAAGATATTAAAGAAAATAGTTTACCATCTCTTTCAATTTGTTTCAAGCAAAAAGATTAGTGTGACAAACAAGACACATTCCTTGTCATTAGGCATATATGCCAAAAGGCACACTTAAATGCTAAATTAAAAATTTTTATATGCACATGCAGTTAGACTTTCAACACTCAGAAAGCACAGAGTACCTGCCTTGAAGGACAGAATAACATTTACAAAGATAGCCCCTACAGCTATTTCACAGCTTGGGAACTATAGAATTAGTTGCAAGAAAGTACTAACAAGGTAGAATTTCAATCAGAAACAAATGTAATAACAAGCTCATTTTTTTCCTGATTGCATTTATAAGGCTGATACATTTTTTATATATCAAATACTGTATTGTCTTTCCAGTTATTTTTACATCTTCATACATTTTATTACAAACTTCAAGCTACTATTCCATACTCCAGCTCTCTCAACTGTATACAATCTGACAGAAGCTGAAGGAGTTACCTTTATTAAAAAAAGAGTAATTGAACAAATAGAGAATATTTAGACCACTGAAGGCATCTTTACTCTTCTACTTAAATACACACCTGAAAGGGAATGAATGCAAGGACATTTGTAGGACACCTACTGAGATAAATAATTGGGTTTCCATTTTATTTTGTTACACAATGCCTAGATTCATACCTGAGGACAGAATATATCAGCGTTATTTTAAAACCAGACAGAATATTAACTAAATAAATTTGAAGAATGAAATATGAGGAAAAATTGCCTTTCACAATCTTTTTTTTTTAATTAAAGGAAGATTAACAGTTTAGAGTGGCCAAGGGATGTAACTCAAACGCATAAAAAATATGGCAAGAAAGGAAAATATTTAAGTTTAAAATGCTACTATAGTTTCAGAGAACTGTGATGTCCTCTGTTGATGGACTAAAAAGCATGACAATTGCAGCGATGCAACTATGTCTAAAAGTTTAATTCACAATTACTGTGTTCCTCTTTCTGTGGGGGTTATCTTCAGATGTACAGAAGATTAAGTTCTGTATCCAGTGCTCAATTCCAAAGCTGTTGAAAAATAGCAGTAATCAGAAAGATTTTTTTGGGGCAGAGAAGCAGCCAACAAAGCAATGTGGTTAAGAATTATGGGTTGTAACTGATTAGACAACTAAAATATCCCAATTTAGGAAGCATTTCCAATTTATCTCAGCCATATAATAATGAATAAAATGATCAGAGCTTAAATTAAGTGATGTGCAGATGTTCAACAACCACAGCATAAACAGTGTAACCACAGTATAAACTGTGCTTTAAGAGGGAAAACAAAGGAATACCTTTGATGAATATACAGTAGACTGTTATTAACTGTCTGTGCAAGATTGTTTCTAAGGAGCTGCTGTCATTTTCATATTGGTAACAGTATAAAGCAGGAAAAAATGTTCCCAGAGATATACTGCCTGTGAATAGCTATATTCCTACAAGACAGAGCTACTGTAAGCAAGCAACAGTAGAAAAAACAGACGACATTTATTCACATACATTTAAAATGCATTTAAGGAAAGTATGAACTTTAAGTAACAGTTTTTATATAGGTAGAGAATACACAATTTCAAAGTGACACAAAGTACCTATTCTGCTTTTAACATCAGGCTTTAAATGCAACTTGGTTAAACTGAAACAGGAATATACATCTGTAGTGAAGTTGACTATAGTAATTATTTGGGCCCATGATTTAATTAGTTACATTTTTCTAGCTCAAATACAGAAGGCTGAAGGATTTGGTTAGTGTGAATACAGTACTTATTGTCCCTTAAGCCATCACCTTTCGCTTCTGCTGAGAAGAGCCCATGTTATATTGGCCAGCGGCTCTGCGTGCTTCCTCTTCGTGCTGCTGGATTTGTTGTTGTAACAGAATGAGTTCACCAAGCAGACCCTGCCGTGAGTTTATAATAAAAAGGAGAGGAAAAATTTGGGGTGTAAGGAGAACAAAGTTAAACCAAAGGGCATGACAAAGACAGATGAAAAACAGGTATGAATGGGTCAATTCAAACAAAAGTGAAATTTCATTAGCAAGATCTCTTGCTAGCTAACTGGGAGTGGATACAGCCAGCAAAACCATGCATTTTGCAAATCCAGGTAGAACAAAACAATAAACATTTAGATACAGTGTCTATTCAACTTTAAGCATCTAAATCTTAAAAAAATCCCAACAAAACAAAAACTATCCTGGCTTTAAAATATTCTCAAAGGTTTCAGGATGTAAGTTCAATTATTCATACCAGAAGTTCTTAAGTATCAGCAATTTTTCACAACTTAACCATGCATATATTTAAAGAGGGTGTTTTGGATATTCTAGACAAAATTGTGCACAACAGCTAATAGGCTCAACTTTGTCAGTAATGTAAAAGTTCTCAGTTTGTTCTTATTCCCAGCAATGCAGACAGTTTATAGAAAGATGATTTTGCCTGCTACCTAACTTTCTCAAACTAGGAGAAGCAAAATAGTTTCTAGAGCATAAAGAAACAAAAAGCACCCTCTCCATTTCTGTAACACACTGCAGTTTAAATTCATGGTGTCATAATCCTTCCTGATCACTTCAAAAATCCCTGCAACTCAATGCTTATTCCTTTACTTATTCAGCATTTCCATGAAGTTTAGTTCTCTTCTCCCTCCACACCAAATATTCTTGTAATGGTAAGGTGTCTTTCAAAATTAGTTTAGAGATACTATGGCCAGTAGCTACTGGAACTTCATGTACGATTTATTTCAGAGAATGTAGACAGAAGTATTAATGAACTATTTAAATAAAGCTCTTTAAAAAATACTACATCTTCTTCTAAGAAAATATTCAGTGAAATGAAAGGTTTCAAAAATGCACTTAGGAATCAAAACAAACTCTGAAATAGAACTTTGGTGTAAGAATTCAAGACATCTACCATCAGGTTATACATTTGTTGCATGAAATACACACACAGGCATGTACACATAAGGATAAACAACACAGGAGAGAATGGATAAAAGAAGAGAGACAATCAAACGACCAAATATAAATGTTTGTTAAATAGTGATTTGTACAACATTTCAAAAATAGAAAAATCTTCACATTTGTATTTTCCTGAAGCACTTTAAGATTTAATATATTTCTATATTGCCAGACTACCAAATGCATTAGAGTGGTGCCAAGAATTCAGTCAAAACAAAAGATTTCATTTCTATACAGCAGCAAGGAGAGATAGCCTCACAGCTACACTTAGTATTAGAAGAACAATAATAATATCTTGTCATTTTGCAAACAAGGAGACTGTCAATACAACCTGACACAGTCCCCTTAAACATTATGCTATGGGTCAAGAAAATACAAGAAAAAACACTGAAGAAACCCTGCCATGAAGGCCTTTTAGTATTTAAACAGGAACTGTAACAAATGTTTGAAGTCACCAAGTCTAGCTATTTAATGTGCAATTACTTTCTAAGACACCTGGACCATGTGACTCTTACTCCATAGTAAAGTATGGAAAGCAAGTCCTTGCAGGAAAAATAATGTAATCCTGGGGGATGTAAAGGGGTGAAAATGATGAGGAAGGTAAAGAGATCATTTTCTAAGAATTTGAATAAATGTCACAATTTTATACAGAGTACCTATAACATGAAACTGGGAATTAAGTTCGGAATATAACGGCGCTATGACTAGAAAAGAGAAAATTATGGAAACTTTATTGTATAACTTGCAAGAAAGAACAAAACAAATGAGAATGTTTAAAAAAGAAAAAGAGATCCAAGTCAAGTGGTATTTCTTACTAAAGCCTCTATTTCACTCTCCAGCAGTAGCTGTGGTGAAAAGCTGTAGAATTACTGTGCTGCTACTTACATCGACTAAAGGTGACCTGTGCTGGCTGAGCGAGGCAGTCTACACACTGCCAAATCCTCAACAGTGCATCAGGTTCTTCAAGGCATGAGGTTTTATCAAAGTACGAAAGGCAGGGAAAGGACTGTGTGGTTGGTTTTGTATTATTTACTTATCTGGCTTTTAAGCCCCAAATCAATACTTGAGTCACATTTTTCACACCCACTTCATCACAGCTGTAACCACTATAAATTTGCTTTAAAAGTTGGGCTAAGCTTTGGAATTTGTTTGTTTCAGCTTCCTAATAGGAAATTTTTTTGGAGACAGACAATAGTACAAGATAATTTTCTAAGAAGGTAACACTGCCATTTCAAGTGAAATAGTCCCACATGTACAATACAGCAAAATATTTTACTACACTATTGCTTTTGTAAGTATCTTCCCTCCTCCTTCTCCAAGAACAAAATTTCTTATTTAATCCAAGTAAACCAGATTTAAACTCCATTTAATCTCCAGTAATTTTAATTTAATTCTCTTTTAAAAAAATTGTACCTTTGTATTAAATGAGAGATTACGAGATAAACACATTAGCTGGCAAGAAGCAATACAGCCTGATTCAGTGTTCGGGACAATGTTCATTCTCTCAGTTATCTTGTAAACTAACTGGTTTCTCATTCATTCTACAGGAATTTTTTAGAGACCCGTCTGAGGACCATGCCCCTTAACAGTTCCACAGAACATTCCTCCAGATGAGGAATTCCTAGATTCCTTTACCAGTTACTCATCTTTTCACAATGAAACAAAGAAAACCAGCTCAGAAACATTTAATACCATGCTACAGCACTTTATGCATCCATACAATCACAATTCTTAAATCAGTATTGGTTGGCAGTGGAAAGCACTGAATGAAAAAAGGCCATCTAACCCATTGCCTTGAGAACAATAATTTTGCTTGCCAATAAACTAAGTGATTATGCTTTGTTCAGTATTCATATGTGCCCTGTTTGAAATTTTACAACCAAAATTTATCATATTAATTAGCAAACTAACAGTTTCTAAGTGTAACATATCAGATATAATGAGTAACAAAAATTAGTACACCAGCCTAAATTTTCTAAATCATACTGATTTAATATGGGCTGATATTTTCCATACCACAGCCAAAGTCTTGCTGGCAACATTAAAATGCAGTTCTCACTGCATCCGAAAACAGAATAATAACTATTAGTAATATTACTGGTATTCAGTAAAACTCTGTTAATTTAGTTATCAAGGACAATAAACTAAGATGGCCACTTCTTCACAAATCAATAGTATTCTTTATGTTTTTAAACAGTGAAACCTGTGCTCAGCAGTCACTCAAGAGAAAGTAAAACAATATATATAAACAGTTTACTGACAAACAAAACAAAATGCTAACTTAATTCTCATGTAGAAATCCATCACTCTTCTAAAGGGAAAAAACCAGTTATAAAAAGTGAGCTTTGTACAGGTTTCACTGCATAGTGCCATGCAGAATTAATGTAGAATAAATGTATACATGCCTGCATATACAGAAATGTCTTTTATGTAAAAGCCGCAGTTATAGTTCAGACACTTTTGGTTGCAAAAATAAACATATAATCATTTACAAATTCTCCAATATATATTGTTTTCCTTCCATTTTTTAAAAGAATTTTTTAAAATATACACAGGAAAAATGAAAAGCCTTTAAAGAATGAGCAACGTTACGATTTAGAAATTTAATAGAAATAAGGTCTACTATTCATGAAAACAAAAAAATTAAACTTCACCTTCTTTACTTCAATGAAAAAATGCTAAAACTTTTAGGTATCAAAATACAGTAACATTTTTTTCCAGAAGACAGTTAACAAAAATGTGATGTACGCTTTATCTAAATAAAGTAAAAAGACAGACTACTTTAAGAAATAGAAATTCTTTATTAAGGCAGAAATTCTTAAGTAAGAATCACAACTGTGACAATGTCAGTAGGAATGACATTGCAAGCAGAAATGCTTGAAAATAACTATAAGAGCCTAAACCAACTTCAGCAGTAAAAGCTATAAGCAAGTGTCATTGAGAATATGCCCTGAAAAACTGCAAATGTACGCAAAATACCTAAAATTACATTCTTATTACAAACCAATTTTCTTAAGAAATCCTAAAGATTTTATAAACTGCCTTATATTTTCTTTAGGCCAAAATGTTTATTATCATTGCACTGTTTGTATATTAAAAACAGCAATGCATACTCAAGTCATTTTCAATGATAAATTCTATTCAAGTTGCTTCAAATAAACATCTGCAACTATCTACAGAAGCACTTTAAAAAAAACCCACTTGTTGTCAAGACCTTTTTAGTTTTGCAAGAGAGAAATTACCTTCTTGTACTGCTTGTCATTGTCATACCCCTGGTCAGTAGCTCTGAATGCTGTTTCTCCTGGAGAACCTAGGACATAATTACAGTAACTCACTATAACACACAACAAGCACTTAAAAATTCTCAAATTACACCTACTATAAAATTAAAGTTTCAACCCCTATGAATTATTAATTCAATAATCTTTGAAGTTCCTATTTAAAAAAGTTCACCTTAAGAAACTGAAATTCAGTTTATAACTCATCTGAAAATTTTATATCTAGTTTGTGACTCAGATTAGTTACATCACAAGGGATGCTGCTTCAGTTAGACTATTAAAGCTCTGAAAATATTGTAAAATTAATTATTTCTGGTAAATATGAAAAGATAACACAAAACATTGGTATTATTGCAACAAGAAAAAAATATTCTTTCCTATTGTAATGACATAGGTTTTCAAAACAAGCTTCTGGAAAATGCATCTGCTAAGGACTGTGGCAGAGAAATAATAACTATTCATCTATTCATTCTCACAGGGGAGGATCTAAGTATTTTTAAAATAGTTGGAAGGTATTTATAGTTCAATATTAAATTGCTGTAAATAGTTGTGTTTACAACGATATTCACTCCTCTTGGTATATAGTGTTTTAACAGTTTGGTTTAAAGAGGCAGGTTAAGGGCAGTAAAAAGGGCTTTTACACACCTAACAACAGAAGTAGATCAGAAGCTCCTATGACTTCACTAACCAAATTGTAACCTGTGAAGAATCAGCAGAAGAGGGGAAATAAAAATTATAAATACAAAACAAAATGCAAAACAAAGATAAGGGATCTTTGTCTCATTTGGAGGACCACACAATCAGAAATGGCAACTATGCCCATGTGAGTATGATAACAAGTAATCAGTGACACCTCACAATACCAGTCACTAACACCACTATTTTAAATAGCCAAAATACATAGGAGATTGTAATCTACTTGTCACTCTGTTGATCATCCCTACTTATGTGCTCACTGTGTTTTTAAGATTAATAAACTAGTTCCACCATTGACAGTATTTTAAGAAAACAAAAATACACTTCCTATGCACAGATACAGAAATATTTTCAAACACACTTAGAGCAATGACTGTAACACCTCACAAATATAATCTTTCATGAATACAAATTTACGTGGTTTTACAATTATGAAGATATATAATAGGAATAATCTTGCACTTTATTACAAGAATGACTGGGCGAAATTTTAAACTGTGCTCATTAGCAAGTCAGATGTGATGATCAAATCAATCATTTTTAGTTTTAAAAAGCCCACTGATCAGAAACGTCTAAGTCTCCCAAAACCTGAAAACCATTAAGCCTAGTACTACCTGCACACTCTGAATCGACAAACCACCTCCTTGTTTTTTGTGAAGGATTTAGAACTCCTACCTACGCCTTTGAAACGCAGCCCCCACCTAAGCTGAATCTTCAAGCAAGTCCTTCTGGAGCTGTGGCCAGATGAAAAATATCCTTCAACCCAAAAGAACACCTTTGTTACAAATATCTTATTTCACACGCTTACAACATTAAGAACCACCATTCTTAATAAGCCAACTCTTTTCTCCTGTAACAGCTGTGGTATTGTTACTGCCCAATACCATTCTGACCTTCTCCAAATTCCAGCTGGACACATCCAGCTTCTACAACTCACTGAAGCAATCTACCTTTCAAGCTGTTGTTTAGAGTTCTACAAGGAGTCTAGCTTTCTATTCAATTTCACATTTTGGTTCTCTGTACTTGCTAATAGAATTCTTGCTTTTAAAAGTACATTACACTTACCTGTGTCCATAACACTTTCAGATGAGATATTCAATGAAATGGCATGCATTTTCAGGATCCACTTTCTTTTAGTGTCTAAGGACATATCTGTAACCTCATCTTGTAATAGCTTATTAAAACTAAGTGGAAAAATTGTTCTCACCAGGAGAAAAAAATCCTTTCAGTGAAGTGAAGCTCTCTCCAATCTTGTCAAAGTCAGGCAGAAGTTTGGCAAGGTCATCTGCATCAGGAAGGGCTTTCATAAGTTTTTCTAGGAAAACAGTACAACAGCTAATGAGTAGGTTTTTTCCCTATTATTTTTTGTGAACAAAAATGGCTTAGGCTGTAAAACCTAGCAACTGCTTCAGGACATGGCTTTTTTCATTTTTTTTTTAAAAATAAGAAATTAAAAAGTTTCTTTCCACATGCACCTCCCCCCATTAGTGTTGAGAAATATTATCAGATCTGAAAAACCAATTGCTTTTTTAGACTTTGAACCTCCTGATAAGTTGGTTGCCTCAGGTACTTTAAAACTGTCTAAAACTATTGCTGCATTTCACCACATTTCATACATTATTCTCTCGCATACTTCATAGAAGATGTTTTGAAATTACACAACACTAACTACGCTCATCTCTTGTAGATTTTAAGAAAATCTTATTTTTCAACTTCGTAAATAAGCCACTTCTGTGATCCTTTAAAAAAGCCGCACTTATTAGCTTTAAAGTACTACAAAAATGTAGCGTCCATTAGCAATAAAAATATTTGTCTCAATTATTCAATCTCTGCATTTATGAAGTGCTCATACATGTAGTAAAATCCTCATAAACTTTGTTTTAAAAAAAGAACACCACCCTATTACCCTGCACATATAAGAAGCAATTCAGTGCTTGTTTTTAGGATTTATCTTTCATCTGAAAATATGCAAAAAGCATACTGTAACAAGAAGGTTCAGGAAAACAATCTATATTTTTCATTTTCTTTTCTTCTGTATCTTCAAGATAATTTTGTCGATAGGTAGGTTAACTATGCTGCATTTTCAATCAGTCTTTTACTCATACATACATTACTTACCTATTTATACTTTTTACTTGTAAGTGTCATTCATATAGAAAGAACAAACTTTGCACATAATATTACCAAAACCCATGTAAGTCCCCTTGATCACGCTGCAACTCTCCTTTCAATAATGGGATTATATGGCCATATGAAAGGACCAAAAACATTCTCAAATGAAAGGATGAATTATGGATTATCAATGCTAAACAAAGCTTAATTTCTTCCTGCAAACACACTGATACAAATACCTTGGTAAAACACACACCAAACTAACAATACAAGTTCACTCAAATTACAGTTGTAAAGATACTACTGGAGAGAGGCACTGAGGACCTACACCCTTATGTTTATGTTTTACATATGCTAGTCTTTAGATAGAGCAACATTTTAGCTTTTGTGATACCGAAGTCAATATGTTCATCAAGCTCCCAAACGAAGTCAGGAACAATCCACTTATATTCATCGAGATCTGGCATCATGTCCTTCCACTGATCATATGTCTAATACAAAAAGGAAAAAAAAAATAGTAGAAATAGAAAAAGAAACATATGTAGAGAGGCATATGAGCAATCTATTGAAAAGTAATACCTACATATAAAACATACTAACCCACCATCTTTGATATGAATAACACTACTCGGCTCTTAAAATCTATACTAGTTCTCTAAACAATCCGTTTTCCATATTCATCTTTATTGTCATTAGTTAATCAAACAATGACATCTTGTATTTTTGTGGATATAACAAGAACTATTGTTCTGAAGTATATAATAACAACAAAGACAAAATGCATAAAATAGCTTCCATAAATACCTTCTTAGCTGTATAACCACCACCTACAGCAGATCCTAATATAAGATAGCGAAGTTTGAGAAGCCTCGATGCTAGTCTAGCTAGCCAAAAGTTCCTGTGGAACTGGTATCCATATTTTACATTTAAAAGTTTTGTTTTGTGTAAGGGGAGACGATTAAGAGAAGAGAACAGCTGAATGGATATCCTTAATGGAGGTCTTTGAAATTTTGAACTTGGATAGTAGGGATGATGTATACTTCGGGAAACAAGATGCAAGTTTTGAAGTGGTGATTTTCTTTTTATTCCATAGCTGCTATTTGCTAGACTCCGGCAGATGACACTAAAAGAAATAAATAAAAACTCTAAGTAACATATTTCCTCAACAGACCATTAACTCTATAACTTCTTTACAAGCAATTCACATTACATTTGAGCTAGTTACAGGAGCATCATTCTGAATGTACAATTTCCAGCTATCACTGGCATGCTACCAGGAAAATAAAAAGCTGAAAACATTGTTAATGGGTATAGCATTTCTAGTGATTACAGAAATAAAACCTTAAATACCACATATGAAGCCTGTTATGAATTAAATTTAACTTTCACATCAGATTAAGGCAAGTAACATGTCTGTGGTAAAACACAGTTTGGGCAAGCAGGAGCTACGAGTCCACAGAAGACTATGATCAACTTGCAACATAAAACTTGTCAGTTCGGCTATCTTGTTATTCAAAATTAACTTTTAGAGAACATTAAGCTTGTAGAAGATTTTCAAACTTCAAAAAAGCAATACATTTGTCCTTTTTTGGCAAAGCAGACCCTCCTTTGGAGTTCAAGCATGTACTTAATGACATCTTTCAGTACCTTTCACTCTTAATATTCTGCAGTTCTAGGATTACAGCATTATTGTTTTGTCTTAGGTCATGCATAGACAAGATTATTTCTGGAGATGGCTGCACCATGTTTGCTGAAGACTTCAGTGCAGTAATTCAGATTTATGCAAGAGGGAAAACTTCAGTCTGAAAGACTGACTCTGAAAAGCATATGTTAAAACACAGGAACCTTATCAGTCTTGCCTATGTTAAAACAAATGCATAGGTTGAAATAAAGCTCCTGGTATACTTTCAATTACACAGAATAAAGCTCCTTGTATACTTTCAATTACACTATCTGCATTCTTCAACATTTTGAGGTAGCTTTGCTAGTTTAGGGAAAAGACAACTGCTCTGGAAAAAGCAATTTCTTCTGTAACTTTTTAGTCTCACCATCGTATCAGAATGGTTAATATTAAATAATTTACTGGATACAAAATATGAGTGAAGTTACAGTTCTTGAACATAATGCTTGTCCCTTGATGCTTTTTTCAGAGTTTTCAATATTCTCAAGCACATTTGCCAAAGTGGACAAATACAAAAGAAAGTGCTTTACAACATTGAGAAGGCAAATTATTCATCCCATTATCCTAAATCATTTAAAATTAACAGATCTTAAAGAGAGTAAGTGAATAATGTAAAATGGAAAATATTACAGCATTTTCTAATAACATGCTCTATAATCTATATAGTTCTTCGCCTTGAAATTTTGCACGTACTAGAGATGACATTGTCTATGACAGGCGTATTCTTAATGTCCAAAGTGTAAGATTTTGTTATAAAAGCACTTTTGACCCAGAAAATTGAGCTTTTGGAAGATAAGTTAAAAATTAGAATTATGTGAATTGATACATTTTCCTCTCTTAAAAGACCAATTCTCCCGATGATCTATGCTTAGAAATTTCCTTTAGTGTAATGGAAAGCTTAAAAAAAGGGAACTCCGCTGACTGTTATGAAAGTCCTTGTTCACAAAAGTCACTGTGATTTTGCAGGGTATCCTCTTGCTGCTATACTAAACTGTCTAGAAGGCTGTACCTTTGCAGTAACAAACTTCGTGTCTAGAAAGATGATAATAATAATATAATAGGATAATAAGCAGGAGCAGAATAATCCCTAAAGTAGCAATAAGTTTCTCCTCTTTGACATAGAATCACAAGAGGCTCAGAAATTAACCACAGATAGTACCAACACAAAAGCAGCTACATAACAATAAAACATTTCCAGTGTGGAGGCACTTTCACTTTTTTTAAAAAAAAATTTCTTCCTTTTGAAGACAGTTTTTTTAAAATCAGGGTGTGGTAAACCTATAAGAAGCAAGCCGATGACTGGACCATTATTTCTTTTGTTTTGCAGTCACTACCACTACACAGATATTTAATATTTTCAGCAGAAACCAGGGGGTAGTATATACTATGGCAGCCACATCTCATTATTAGTCTTCATCTACATTAAAGGCATTTTGTAATGTTACATAATTTTCTTCCCTGTGATTGTTCTTACTGTTTTACAACATTCTATATGTTTAAACTGAAGGACAAATTGAGTTCCATCACAAATTATTATGGCAACAACTTGACCATCAATCACCTTTTGAGTGCTATCACAAATTTCAAACCCTACCTGCTTTAATTGCACATATAGAAGTCTTATAACTCACTAAAAAAACCCCACTCTTCCATGATTATACTAAAACTTCCATTTACTTCTTTCTTCTCTCCTCCTGCTGCTAAAAACTCCTGATGAATGCTGACAAAAAAAATCACCTTAAGTTCTTCACTGAAAAGTGCGGTTAGACTGAAAAGGATGCTGAAACAATGCTGTTAAATGAAGAATTTCATGAGTTCCAAATTTAAACCCTCTGGAAAGCTGTTTTTAACAACAATAACAAAAATTGGCCTTCCAGACATGGGTAGCTCTGCCATTAGAATCTGCCTGATTACAAGCCTGCAACCTGACTACTTTTGCATTGAACTGAGATTATAAATACCTTGTAAAACAAGAAAAAGTGGCCTGTTACTGTTGATAGCCAAGCATTCCACCTGGTAGTCACACCTAACATTTTACACACATTGCTCCAGTTTATCCCCACCTCAGCTGGGACAAGTTTTCTGTAAAGATAGGTTATATCCACTTTTAATAGCTACGACTGCAAAGCAGTCCTTCAAATGTAACCCAGCAAAAAGCACTGTAGTATTCTCTTTCTCATTCAGCACGAGATCACACTTATTCTCCTACTGCTGCTCCTAAATCTGACAAGGAATATTGAGGGGTTACTGGCCATTCAGTTTCACCGCTCCTGTCTGAAATCCTGTAGAAGAACGGTGAAAAAGAGGAACGTGGGGGAGCTGCTGGGGAGGGCCAACGTCTGGACAGGAAGGCGGCCTGAACTCCCTAGGGCGGGAATGCGGGAGACGCAGCTCCTTTCCACGTCCCATCCCCAGGTCCCAGGGGAGCTGAAGGATGGGGTGGGGGATTTCCCCACCTGGGAGCAGCAGCCCCACCCCGGGAGGCCTCAGGCTCACCCCTGCGCCGTTCACACACACAGCCCCCCGCCTCGCACCCCGACCCGCTGTGCGGCTCCGGCCTCCCCCGCGGGCAACCCCGTTCCCACGGGTGCCCAGGGCCTGCTCCGCCGGGACGGGTGTTACAGCCGACACCGCGCCCGGGGCAGGGGCCCCGAGGTCAGAAGAGGGTGGCGGCTCCGGCGGCCCCTCACTCCGCACAGCCGCCGCGCCCCAGGGGCCAGGCCCGCAGCGCCCGCCCTGCCCCCTGCCACGGCCCGCCGCGCTCACCAAGCCGCCGCCGCCCGCGTCCGCCACATTCTAACGGCCGGGAAGGGCCCGGAGGAGCCGCACGCACCGCGGCCGCCGGCCGGGGCTGCGCCGCCGCGCCTGGCGCCACGGGCTGCCGCCGGCAAGGGCAGATGGAGCCGCCGCGGGCTGACAGCGCTGCCGTCGCTTCCGGGCACCACGGTCCGTGCGGCCGGCCCGGCTGGCAACCGCGCCTCGCCGCGCAAAGGTTCCGGGGGCGGCGGCCGCGAGGGAAGGTTTTGTGGGAGCACCGCGGCGGGGGGTGCCCGGCCGGGAGGAGCGGGGAGGCGGGAGGGACATGGCTCCTCCACAGCCGGGCCTTGAGTTCCCCTCGTACCCCAGCGGTGCCAAGCCTCAGCGCCTCGGCCCGGGGCACCCCCGAGGCGGCCTGGGCTCAGGTGGTGAGGCCCAGCCCCGGGTGGAGGCCTATGGTTGTACCAGGGTCTTCCCCAGCGCTTAAATAAGTTTCCCAGATGAGTTCTCAGCTGTTGTTGCGCTGAAGAAGTGCGTGAAAGGGGTGTCAGTGCTGCCTTGAAAGCTGGACAACACAAGGTGCGTCCAAATGGGCTTCTGGGAGTTCTTGGGGGCTTTTTGCCGGCAGGACCCCGTGGAAGCGAAAGGCAGAGAAGGAGCCAGGAGGGTTCAGCAGATCTGCCCGTCTGCCCTCAGGCAGGATCACCTCTAGTTATGGCATTTCTGAGAGGTGCATGCCTCACCTGTCCATAAAGGCCACAGGCATTGGAGTGTTCACCTGGCAGTGCCAGTGCTTGCTCACATTAAAAGTTTTCCCTCATGCCTACTTTGAATCTTTCTTGCAGCAAGTTAACTGTATCCACACTGGACACAGAGAATATTATTTTCTCCATTTATGTGTTGGAAAACTGTTGTCATGACTACTCTCAGTCTTCTTTTCTTTAGATTAAACAACTCGAAGTCCTTCTTCCATGTTTCCTGACTGTCATTCTTCTCTGTGCCGTCCTGTGGACTGTCACCAGTTGGTTCACAGCTTCCGTTCTGTAATATGCCCCGAACTGGGTATTGTGCTGAGCTAAAGAGATTTGGGGTGTTTTTTAGGTCAGGCTTCTGTTTATACAGTGGGATTTTTCAAAGCAAAATAAGTTGCACAAGGATCACATAATACATACATGTATTTTCAGGACTGAGAAGTTGCAGGGCTGAGGTGAGGCACATTTTGTCTCTTGCTTGCTTGCTTTTAGATTTATTTCCAATTTTAAGGGACTATCTTTATTTTAAATCTTGCCTTTGCTATTGTATTTTAACTTTGCCAGTTATTTTTGTGATTTGTATATTTTTAGGCAAATTTCAATTTAAAAGTAAGAATTATGATAATCCATAGGACATGATACAAGTAACTTTTTATTTATAAACTAATATGTAATTCTTACTTTGAACAGTAGAGGGCATCATATAACTAAAGCTTCCACGTTAGGACGCTTCAGAGGTGTTTTCTCCAGGAGAAAGTGAACGTGCTTGAGAAAATGAACAAATTCCACCATCCTCATGGCTTCTGGATTAGCAGATTTTGCTGGAATATTATGACAGGTTGCCAAACTATGGAAATGATGAATGTTTTACACCTTTAATCTGTTTTTTTTTTTTGTTGTTTTCAGTTGTGAAGATACAAATCTCCCTAATAAGGGTGTTCTGTAGGAGCAGAAATTGTCAATGGGAGCTGGACTAAGCCTGTGAATAGTGAATAGATTGAAAGAACTTTGATTCTTCCCTGGAGACCCAGGTTTGGTGGGATACTCTGTATGCAGCTCATCTCTCTTCTCTGTGAAAGGGCAGCCAAGGACCTACTGCACGCTAGTCTTCTACAGACACTAGAAAGAGCAAGGCTGACATTTGGGGAAGCAGCAAAAGCTGACCAGGCAGAAAATGCATGTGTGGCACTCCTGTTTTCCACCCCTGGCACCTTCCAAAATAATGAGTCATTTCCCAAAATCATCAGCCTGCTTTGGAAAAGGTAACTTTGCAGCTGTTTCCTGTCTTTTATAGCTTCTAGATAGCAATGCTCAGTTTTTCCAATTAATCAAGTTTATCAGAAATGGACTTTGCTGCATTCTTTCTTTTTAATTTTTAATTGAAAATTGTGATTCTTGTGTAATAACTGGAGTTCCTGTTGCTGGGTCTCAGAAGAACAACATAAAAAGTTGAGAGGCTCAAAGCTAGCCTCAGAGTTGCAGGGGGGGGAAGGAAGGAGTAACACTGAAGCTGGGGTATGGAGAGCACCTTGTTCTCCCTTGATCTGGTCACAACAAATCACCCTTAACACAACTTAGTACAGTTACATCCTTTTCTGCCCAGCCTCTGTTATGGGTTCCTTTGAAAGTGTGCTAGGTGTCAAGACCAAACAACTTGGCTCCAATGCAATCTGCTTGTCACCAGCATTTTACAAATGTACCTGTCCCTGTGCTGTGCATATGTGCACACCTGGTTTGCAGGTCTGTGCCTGGCTCACATTATTAGCAATGGGCAACTTGTATTAATTGACCTAGCTACCTCATTTTCTCTTCTTTGTTCCCCGCATCTCTCCCATTTCAGTTTCTCTGAGCCTGTTCACTGCAGGATAGGCAGTGATCTTTCCTGGTGCTTGAGATGTCTAGGATTTGTACAAGTCCATGCCACATGAAAGTAATTGAATAGGAACTAACTTGTCACCTCTTGATTTGTTTCAGTCACCCTAGAAATTATTTTTTAGTTTCCTTAACATATTTGCTGGAAGAACAGGTTTGCCTTTCCTGACCTCATTCCTGAAATATTTGGTGTGTTAACTTAAAAAGTAGCAAAGGACAAGGAAATAGTAATGAGAATGAAAATGAATCACAAGACTAATAAACAAATCCATCCTGACAGTATCAAAAAAAAGGTGATAAAACCCTCAGTGCTGTTTTTATGCCAGCTTCCTTTTGGCCCCAATTTGAAGGTCAGAGACATTTGCATCCAGCTCACTGACATCAGTGAGGAACTCCAGTTTCCCCCAGGAGTGAGTAAATAACCTCAGTGATGTTTCCCAAAGCTGTATGGTGAGGTCAGAAGACATTCTGTGATGATATTCTTAATAATGAATAAAAATACTGGTCACACATCCTACATGGCTGGATCCTGACATGCAGTCTGTGCATAAATCCACCAGCACAAATTGGGGCCCCTGTTTACAATGCCAGAGCTTGAATTTTTCTCCAAGGCATATGTGGGGATCACAGCTGGACACTTAGTTCAGGCCGGTTGCTAAGAGTGTTAACAACAGCAATGCCTATTTTCCTTCTTATTTGGACACACTCCTGGTCTCCAGTGATTCTGTAATCTCTTGACGAAAAATATTCCCCTCTTTCCCTCCCCTGAAAGTTACATGCCAACAGCACTTGCTTGCACCTATCAGAGTGATGACCCGGAATCATATTGTGTCAAACACTTGTGAGATCTAACTTTTTCTTTCTTGCAATGTCTTTGAGTGGATTTTGCATGTACCCTTGCAGTCGCAAAACTCACAGAATGAAGGGAGGAGGGATGAATGTTACCTGCTAACCCCACAGAGAGGGAGGAGCTCCATTCTTCAAACATCAGCAGAGTTATAAGGAAGGTGTGTACTTAGAGCACTTCCTCAATGTGGAAGTTCAGGCACACAACGCTGAAGACCTGTCCTCAGGGTGCTCTAGAACGTCTCCAGAGGATCATTTCATGGGGGAAAATCCTGCCAAGAACCATTATGCACAGCTTAACCAGGGAGAAGAGAATGAGATGGTGAGTCGTATCTCTGTCTAGGTCTTTCTCAACTAGAAGCAGCAGATGGCACATATTCTGCAATAAAATGCTACAGTCTGTAATTTAGTTATGGATGGTGGGGGTGTTCCAATAGCAGGAACATACAGTTAGAAAGGAATATAATTTTTTTTAGGAGAAAGACAATAAAGCTGTATGTGTCCACTGGATTTAATTGGTTATCCCCTCCAACAAGGGATGGCTCAACAGATTATTGATGTGGCATTATAAATCTAGGTGGAGGTGGTCTTGAGGGATGGGCCAGAGTGGTGTTCCTAACCATTTGACAGCTGAATGTCTAGGGTCACCTCCAGTTAGATGAGGATTGGGAACCTTGGCTTTCTCTGGAACATAAAACCATGTGTTATGTTTGCATAAATTATTAGCAAATGCAGTCTGTTGAACTGGCAACCCTATTCCAGCCTGAGCGCCTGTATAAAGCTGGATTTTTAAATACAGAACTACCATATTTCTTTCCAGAGTTTTCCAGGGAGGAGTATGCATTCTGTAACATATGGAAATAAGTCCTACGTTTACATGAAATATCTGATCTGCATGGTACTTCTCTTAAATAGTAAGCACGATTGTAGTAACTTCAGTGCTTCTTAGCTTCTTTGGCATTACTGCGTGTTATGGATCAGCTATTCGTCACATATGCATTCTGTCCGTCTTAACAGATTCTGCTGGAGATGTCAGACCCATGATGCAGCTGTGCAGCAACAATTGTCATGCATGTCTGGTAAATGAAGTGCTTCTCAAAATTCCTGTGCTGCAGAGGCACTGTAGCTCTGCTATGAGTGTGTGTAGGATTTCTGGGTGTACAACAGCCTCAGCAAAGCTCATGAGACACAGTCATTTACAAGCTGACATGACTGTTCACTTCCAGGAATCTTGGAGGAATCTTCAAAATCTACTCACTGAGAATTCTGGTTTAGTGAAAAAGATACCAGATTGTGGAAAAACATGGACATTTGTTATCCTGAGATACAAATGTAGATTTTCAGTTAGCTCTCTGCTGTCCAGGGTAGGGGAGATGTCATATTTTGCATAACGTAAACCTGGGTAATCTGGGATGTGCTGGAGAATGCAGCACAGAGTCATCTGGCAGCATGAACTGAGCACTGCAGAAGTGCAAGGCACTGGCTCTGAGGGTGGGGACTAATTAGCTCAGTGCAATGCAGAACCCAACTGGCTCTGCCGCCGAGTTACTAAACCTGCTCGGAGCACCCCGCTCCTGGCTCTAGCCCTGGTGCTGATGTGCCACTGCTCCCCAGCTCCAAACGGCTGCTGGGTTTGTGTCTGTGCTCCACCCTGCCGCTGTCCTTCTAGGACCATAAACACCCTGTCATTCTCACCCACTGCTGGCACTGTCACTAGCAATGCCAGAATTGAGCCTGAGTTAATTAGGTTTAAGTGGACTGTCTGATGCTGTGTAGAGCCATGCTATTGCACCCTGCAGGTCCAGTTCCAGCTGTGCACTACTGGGACACCCAAGCTGTGCTCACATGGAGCCAGCTATCCCAGTAATGTTGTTGTTTCTCACCAGTATCATTCTAAGCACATGTGCTGTCAGTCCAGTGCTTGGGGATCTGCACTGTGAATCTGAGGTTTTCCATGCACGGTTGGTGTGTGTGCACAGTGTTGAGTCAATCCGCGCTGTGAATCCAGGGTGTCTAGCAGTTGCCATGCTCTCTGTGCCTGAAACGAGCATGAGCAGTGCTCATTCACCTGGGGTTCCCAAATGAAAATCACAGAAAAAAGTTTGATAGTTGAGCAGTAGGTGCAATTAAAACCATAATCAAATTGTGTTAGATTTGGCAGGTATGTGTCTTTGTTACATACGTGTAAGAGAGAGAGAGAAAAAAGTGCAGTATGAGAGAAAGGAAGATATCTGTGAAGGTGTCTGAGGTACTGTAAGAGGACGAGTTAAAAATGTGTATAGAAAGAGAGAACAGCTAGTGTGCATATTTATGTGAAAGAGAAAACGAAAGTAATATGTACATGAGATAAGTTGTGAAGAAAGAGACAAAGGTTGTGTTTAAGCAGAGGAGAGAAGGAAAGTACATGGGGTAAAAGAGAATTATGTGCAGACATTCTTTCTTTGTTAAAATTGTATATTTTAAATTATTGGCAGCCACAGCAAATGGAACCGGCACACAATGTCTCAGTGACCCTGCAACAATTTTTTAAATTTCTAACCTATGAAAAATATTTTTTGACATTATTTTTAACAGTCAGTTTAATCCACCTGACAAAATTATTAACAAGCAGTTCTTGACTCCTCAAATGAGATCATAGCACTTGGTGTAATAATCTAACAGCTGATATTGTGCAGGTGCCTGTTCTTCCAGAGTGAAATAGTTCAAGTAGTTTTGAGAGCATGCGAGTAGTTCATTTGGACTCTGGACATGCAATGCTTTCCTGTGTTGAACAAGCTGTACATTTTGCTGAGGAAAGTTGGGGAGCTCTATCGAGAAGAAATACTTCTAAGTTTTCTTCAGTGTTTCCGTTTCTTGGTACAGCTGAGATGCTAGATAGTCCTGTATTTGAGAGTAATCACTCTGACTTAGGAAATCTACCCTATATATCCTTGTGTACATCTTTGGGATTACTTTACGTGTCTGGAGCACATTTGCTTGAACGAGACTTCACTCTGCTGGTACCCAGCTAAAACTTAGCAATGGGTATTCGGAGCATGAGATACTACCTCTCTCTCTTCATAACCATTGGTAGTACTGGAAAGATCTCAGTAGTGTGAGAGTCCTCTGGAGAGAGCAGCTTGCCTCAGAGAGGGCTAATAGGTGTGGTGACAGGAAAGGATTTATTTTTGGAATTAGCTGCTTGTTATTTTTTTTTTCCTTCCCTTCAGAAAGATCTACTTGAAGGTGTTTTTAAGAAGAAGTAATTGTTGGTGGAATAGGAAGAGGGAGGAAAAATGCAGCCTTATACCCTCTGCCAATTTGATGCTCCTCTCTGTACAGCTTGGGACTAATCATTCCCTTTGCACATACCCTAAAGTGCACAGCGTAAGTCTTGCGGTGCAAAAGATAGTGATGGACTTTGACAGGCTGCTACTTCAGGAGGGATTTACCAGAAGCCTGTCTTAAGCAGGTGTTCCCTAGTTGCGTACGTCTAAAGGAAGGGGACAGCTGCAGTCAGCTGGTGAACCCCAGTTTGCTGCTGCATATTGGCAGCTGTCTGCCTCCTTTGGGATGCCTAAATTCTGAAGGGAATCTTATCCAGGAATTTTATATACTCTGAGTTTGAAAAATTTAACTCTTAAAATTAAGATAGAATCTGAAAGGCATAACCTTGTTCCTAATGGAACGATAGTGAATGTTGCTACTGGCTTGAGAGGGAACAGAAACAAACCTCTGATGAAACAGGTTCTGGTTGGTAAGAATGAGATTCAGTTATTAAATTCCTTGTGAATCTTAACCAGTCTTTCAAGTCTAATCCTATTATCTGTTGTTATAGCAACAGATTGTTTGTAATAGGGTACTTGGTGATTGGGTTCCCAGAAATATGATAGTTCACAACCACTGTTTAGGCTCCTTGCTGGTAGCTACAGACCTTGTTTTCACCAAAGAAAAGGGTGGCTGAGCTTGTTTGACTTTCGCATTTAAATTCTGCTGTGCAGATGACCTGGCAGTTACAAGCAATTTTTCGTTTAAACATAAGTAACAAAGACTTGCTGAACACTAAAGTGGTAAGCCCTTGAATGCTGGCTTTGTATGATTGTAAAAGCAACTAAGAATCTTTCTTGGAATAAGCACATTTTCTGCCAACTGAGCAGGTCTGGCAGCTTTTTCTGTCCAATAATCCATAGCCCCTCCCCAGACCCTTCACTCACAAATTAAACCATTTTGTTTTAGTCACTCTTCTGACTGTTGGGAGTCTCAAGAGAAAGGGAATGTTAACAGATAAGGAAACAAAGTTTTACAATACAGTACAATTTATTAAAAATTATCTACAGAGATTAGATGAGCCCTGCATACCAGCCTCTTTTGTAGATAGCACTACCTCCTGTGAGATAAAGAAAAGCCCTTTGGAGTCTTACAGATAGCTAATCTTAGCTTTGTTTTCCACCATCTCTTAGTCTGGTGCCCTCAAGAACCCAGGTTATTTGGCTGTGTGATGTTATATATGCCAGATGCACACACTGAGCCCTAAAAACCTGTTCTCACAATAGAAAAGTTGTCAAGGTGCAAATCTGTATTCGTCAGACCCATCTTCAAGGAAACATGTCTGCATCAGCACAGCCTCTTTGTGCAATGAAATACAGTCCAGCAAAAGTTGTTCTCTTTTCTTTAACAACATAAAACCAACCTGACAGACATGTTCTTACTGGTGACATCAACACCAGGATTTCTGCCAGCCCTGAAAGTATTGTTTGCTATAGTGGACATGCATTTGCTTGGAGATCTTTGTAGTATAGGCCTAGGGAATCCTGAATAAGATTGAAGAATTTCCAAACCCTAATTACTGTAAGGCATTCACGTGGCTAGATAAACCTGCTGAGAAACCTGCATCATGTGTGTGCCTGTTTCCCCCTTCTTCATGCACTTGTGGTTACCTCTGTTGTGGGTCTAATAATCACCTTTGTTTTTTGAGAAGATAATGGTTTTGAGAATTCTTCTAAAGAATTCCACTGTTAACTTATTTGACAAGTGAGAAGTGTTTGTACTAATACCTTTTCTGTTTCAACAAGGAGTTATTTACATACTAAATATTTTTTTATGGATGCAGCATTCATTGCTATAGTCCTTCCAGCTGAAGGCTCAGGGTCAGGAAAAACACTTCAACCCAACAGAACATTTTATTCTGAAGTTAAGTATTGAAAGGTTCCAGCCCAGGGAATTTTGGCACAAGCTACGTTTGGAGCTCAGCCTGTTTCCCTGCCTAGCTTTACTTCTGAATTATGTGGCCCAGATAACCTGCTCCAGACATTTCCAAACCATGGGAAATGCTTTGCTTTGGCTTTACATTCCTGCAGGGACATCCAGATTCAAAAGAGCTGTTAACATCTGATGTTTATTCTTTCCCAGCTTACTCCTTGTAGAGCTCCTGAACACCTACATTCTGAAATGTCACATTCATCAAGACACAAACCAACGAACCTGAACCAACACCTGTGTTCATAGGGCAGAATGTGCTCTGGGTCAGAACAGCTCAAGGGTGTCTATCTCAGGAAAGTCCCTTGTGAGAAGCAGCAAGATCCAGCAGACAGCACAGTGGATGTCTTAAGAGCATGCTTTTTTTTTCCAATTTGAGCTGTTTTCCTTGTCTTCCTCTCTCCTAGTTTTCAAGGTGAGGAATACTGATGCATGCTTGGTTTTGGAAAGCAGTCTTGAGATCTAAGGAATCAAACCATTCTTTGAGAGGAAACTATTCTGGAAAACAAAGGCCTAGAAACATATGCAGGCATAGGAAGACTCAGGTACATATTTTGATCTACAGGTCCATGGTTTCCTAGGCAGAGAAAGACAGAGTTTGCTCTGTGGTTATGTTGTCGTATCAGGCTTGGGGAATCATTCAGCATTTCAGCAGAGAAGAACACTGCCAACAGAAGATGATCCCAAATGACTGCCAATCACATGCCAAGTGCCCACCCTCTCCCTTCTTAATTGCATTAACTACAGTCTTATTGACTTCTCAGACTTTGGGTGTAAGGCACAAAAGCTGGAAATTAAAGGAATGATTCACGGGCAGAGGCAAGATGCACACGGTAGCAATCTCATTCTTTCCCACCCTGATATTCACACCCATCCCAATTTGAAAATATTATTCCAGTTATTCCAGGTCCAGCCATTTACTGGAGGAAGTCTGAAGGCACGTTCTTTTAACAGTTCTTCCCTTAGGCATCTCTGTCTCCTTGGGAGTTCCTTTGCCTTGCTGACAAGCTGTAATGTCTGGATCCAAACATCTGGATCATGCTAGTAAGCCATTGCTGTGAACAGTAAGTTCACATCGTTCTATGTACTATTCTGTTGGTGCTGACACTAATTTTGTAATCTTTTTGTTAAGGATGCAACTGGACAGAGGTGAATGGAGAGCCCTCTACCTGTTTATAGGAGCATGTGAATATTAATAGCACATGACTGCTAACACCAACTACCTTCTAGCAACCTTCCCTATCTGCTGTCCTCCATGAGCTTCCTTCTATCTGCTGCAGAGTTGCCTTATTCGCTTGGGCTGCTCAGAGATTATAGAAGCCTTTGGAAATGCTGAGTGTGTGCAGCTCAAGGTGGTATAACCAGGTCCTGTGCAATGCAGGCCACTTCCCTGTGTAGTTTATCATACTTTTTCCCCACAGTTGCCAATTTCTTCCCTTTAGAAACCCCATGGAGATTACCTAGGAAGATAGAGTCTGTCTTCTGGAGAATGACATAGAGCAGGTAGGCTGAGGCAGCATGTGGAACCACTGGGTAGGGCCTGCGTTTCACATAACAAGCAAAGACACCAGCACAGAACCAGGAATTATGCATTACTCATCCTTCCAATTACATTGTCTTTTCTTCTCACCTTATGAATGGATCTTGCAATATCTGTGGCTGCGGATATCTGATCTTCAGAAGCAGATTGCACAAATGCTGCAGATATACTAGGAAGAAAGAGATTGAGGAATCTTAACCCTTATGTTAGCAAATTCTCCTGGGCATCCAATGTAATTGCAGCCATGCAATCTCCCATCTTAGATCAAGGCTGGGTCTCCTCTATAAATTCACTGTATACATTTCATTTCACCTTTACCAAGTCCCTGCTAGCACTACCGAGGGGGAATTTGGCTGTGGTACCAAGACCTGGCAGCTTTTAAACTGTAATGCTGAAAGTCATCCCTTTGAAGTTTTGGGCAAGTCACCTTGCCTCACTGTAACAATTTCCCCAGCTTTAAAAATGGAATAATAATACCTACTCATACAGCTACAGTGAGTAGCTTCCTTTGGCCCTCTGAACATCTAAAGCATTCTGCACTTGTTAGTTGTTCTTACTAACAGTTATTATTATTTTGGGATGTTAGGACAATGGCACATTGGCAAGGTCCAAAATCCCATACTGGAGCTATGAAGGAAGATGGTGACAGCCCTGCAAAGGCTGTGTGTGTGCTGAGTTGTGCAAGGCAGCTCCAGCTGGTGCAGCCACACGGTGTCATTTGGCACCATGCAGAGACACTAGCTGAGTCTCTAAAGTGTAGGTGCATTAATGCAGACTCACTGCTATGGCAGGACAGCAGTAGTGCCTCTGGTTCTGAAGGAGGCACTGTCCCAGCTGCTGCAGTGTGTCTGCACCACTCTCCATCCCCTAGCGCAGGTGTACACAAGTTCTTCAGCTGCCTCACCCAGAGACCTTAAAAAGCTGACCAGGCAAATCTGTGTTCCTGACCTGGGGCCTAAAGGTTAGGGTCTCTGTATTTTGATACCATTCCAGCCCACGCACATGCATAACAGTGTCTCATGCTGAGTTTCACAACTACATAAATCTATTTTAAAGGTTTGGTCGGACTACAGCAATCCAGATTTTGTGAAGGTGGATGAAAACTGCTGTGGAACATGCAAAATTTTTTTCTGGTCATGTTTAGGACACGTAAAGAAGCCAAATACAAGTTCTATGACATGTTTTTTCACAGTCCCATACCAAAAAGTACCTATGGGAGGGCAGTGGATGATAAGACAGTGTAGTATTTCAGGTGTTTCTTTAAGAGAAATAGTAATGATTTTTCCCTTGTATTTGCTGTACAGGAGATTTTTGGCTACAAAACCCACAGCTGCCGAAAGGCCTTGTGCATTGCTGGATACATCTTGTCCTGTGGGGCTCTGCTGCTGCTGTTTTACTGGAAGCCAGAGTGGGATGTGTGGGCAAACTGCATCCGCTGCAGCTTGGAAGAAGCAGATGTTGTTCTGCTTAGAACAACAGTAGGTGCCTACTTTAATCTTTAAATTAGTCCCTAGTATGTAGTTAATTGAAAGATGAGTTAATTGGAAAGAATCTAGTTAGCTGAAATGTCTCACACAGCTGATTTCCTGTAATAATCTTATGCTTAACATCATTGATCTGAAGAACTCTCAAATATTCCACAAATTATGTGTAAGATGATGATTGGAATGGAGGGTAACTGCTGATCAGACAACAAGCTGAAAGAAATTGGGGTGAAAAACCCAGTAATATCTGTGGTTTCAAGACTGTGTTATTTGCTCTCAATCCTTTCTCCTCCCTTCCATAATCCCTGTGCTTTTTACATTGCAAATCTGTGCTCCATATTCTAAAGCATCTGTTTGATTGGCAGTGTCCAGCACATCCTTTTTCCCTCACTTTGCTGTCCTGAGGAAGCTGCCCCTCTCTGCCAAAATTTAGCCAGTGGGCCAAAGCAAAGATTTGTCTAGATCCATCCCCAGCAGTGTCCAACAGTGCATGGTGAGGGATCAGTATAAGCAAGAAGACAAGCTTAGACTGCTTTCTTCTTTGTATGTTTCTATTTTCCATCAGCCCTTCCCCATGTCCAGTAAGCCTGCAATCCTGCAGTTAATGCTTTCACGGCTGTTAAGTTTTGCTAGTAGTTTCCTAGTACAGATTTCCAATTGTTGAGGACTGTACTGAACCTCTGCAACATACACAAATCCTGATTTTTGGATTTCATGGAAGCTACTGCAACACTAAAAGAAGCAAACTGAGACTTGGCTCTGAATCCCAGCTGAGCCTGAATACTTCAGGAGCTGGCAGGGTTGGTTTACTTCCAGAAGTTTGATTTGTTCTGCTTCAAAGATTCCTGAACAATGGCGTTTGCAAAACGTGCAATTGCAAAATGGATCACTCACTACTACTGTATTTGAGCTGCCTTCTTAAATGAGCAGAGCGGCATGCAGTTAAAATCTTGGGTTTTGAAAATCACAGATCTGCCTATTGAATATTCTATATTGAAACAATCTGCATCCTAATAGGCTGGGGATATGTTGTTTTGAGTTTTTTTAATAAAGAAGCATATTAGGTTTAATCTCCCTTTTTAGTCTTTAGTTCAGTTTGCATTTTTAATTACCTATTCTTGTGTTTCATTTTAAATGGATTTGCCATGCCAAACACTTTTCAGATAAACAAGTTTTTAAATGATCTTTTATGTAATTAAACAAGAATTGAATCATATTGTACATTCTTGTTATCAGGAAGCTCTCTCAAAGAATGCTCTGGGCATTTGACTATTTCAGATTTCCTTTGTGGTTCTTTGTATTAAAATGGCAGTTTTGTTTTTTCCCTACATTCTGATTATGTCAGTTCTCAAATGTGATGGCTGTTGCTAATGAGGATACAAGTAATCCCATCAGCTTGATCCTTGGAATTCTCTTTTTGCTTCACATAAAACCTTCATTCATAATTCATCATCATCTCTGCAATTGCAATATAAGAGTCTGTTAACTCACTTTTTTTATTGAATTTTGACTCACTTTAGTTCAAATAATGAGCACCTGTGTTATTCACTGCTTCCCATCTCAATCTGCATCCCAACATCTACTAATTCTGAAATTTAAATTAAAGATAAATACCAGAAAATAAATGTTACTCTACTCAAAATACCCATTTAAGAAGAAAAGTGCAGAAATAAATAATCATAGAATCATAGAATGGTTTGGGTTGGAAGGGACGTTAAAGATCATCTAGTTCCAGCCCCCCTGCCATGGGGCAGGGACACCTTCCACTAGATCAGATTGCTCAAAGCCCCGTCCAAACTGGCCTTGAACACTGCCAGGGAGGGGACAGCCACAACTTCTCTGGGCAACCTGTTCCAAATATAAGATATTAAATATATATATATAAATAATATATATATAGATATAATATATGTAACAAATATAAACATTATTAAAGTTCTTTTTTGAACCCTTGAATTATTCAAAATGACTCATATTTGGTACAGAATCTTTTTTTTCTGTTGTCATTTCCAAATGAAGTTTAATAACTGTGCTTTCAGAACCTGGCTGGCTGAGGTAATCAACTTTTTCCATCTGCCAAACTGCTCGCACATTGAATATGATATATAAGTCAGTCTCATAGTTGGCTTTAATGCATGTGGTTCAGTGTTCGGGACTGAAACTTGACATGTGGGTACTTATTACAGAGGTTGCTCTAATCTCTAAGACTGTACTACCAACACTAGTTATTAGGCAGTTCCGATGTTGAACTTATTTTATAAAAAACAGCAAGATCATGAACTCAGTTTGTGGGTCTAAGGTACCATAAGAGAGTCATGGTGCTAACACACTTGTTCCAATGCAGTGTTAACACAGGAATGACTGTGAAAAGGTATTGGCACTAAACATGCATTTTGCAATACAGAGCTATGTTCCTTTTGATCTTCCCTTTACAGTATGGTCACTGCATCTCAGATTGTCCTGTACTGTTTGCCTATCCTAGATCATGACCTGGGTGTTCACATTCCATTCCTTATCAGCCAATCATCAGACCTGTGGTCAGTGAATTATTTACATTTTGACAGGACCATGGTTCTGCTCCCATTCTGCTGATTTATCTATCAGTCACAGGTGCTGGGAGGCCCCTGTTGGTTAGTTCTTTAAAAAAGCTGGAACAATGCTCTGGAAAGGTCTACTGTAATCATTCACTCCAAGTTGATAGTGGGTTTGGTCTGATTCTGAGGGAAATTGTGACAGTGCTCTTTTATATTAATTTAGGATGAATTTCGGATTTATTCTCGTAAGAATGTGTCATGGATCTCTGTGTCTGCACTTATCAAAAGTAGATCGGATTATCCAGCCACTGCTGAGGAAGACTCAGTCTTCAGCAAAGCCATAATGAAGCCAAGTTTGCAAGTAAGTAAAGTATTCCGTGCTGCAAATCTCAGCCATGCTTCATGGACTGGAAGCGAGCTGTGAAACATATCCAGCTAAGAAACTTGCAGCTTGATGAACACAGTGAGCTGTGGAAAAACAAGCTAGAGATTTTGGAGAACTGTACTCACCTCTGTAAAAATCCTCTCTTACTCCGAGGTGAGTTATGAAAAAAGAATCCTCATTACTCCTGAGAGAAGACCTATATTATAAGTAGGAGAGCTTCAAGACACTGGAGTTGGCAGTGAAGAATCAGAATTCAAAATCAAAACCTCATTCCTGCCATAGAAATCAAGGAATTTAGGGGTGGCTGTGTGGCTGAAGGGAAGCCATGAGGAACCAAACATCACAGCTCCCACAAGTAACATGAAAACATGGATGAGCGCAGCTTGAGGGGGAATAGAACAGAAAAGTGCCTAGGCAGAGCTGCATCAGTATTTCCAGAAATGTTTCATCAAGGAGGGTCTGAAACACATTTTGCTTTCTTGCCTTTGTATGCACTAACTTGTGCTTTAAAGTACATTTGCTGGAATCAGGTCTTGCACTGTTGACTATTCCTGCAGAAATGTATCCTGGTCTCTTCTCGTTCCATAGCTTTGAGATCCCAGTGAGACACTGGGGAGAAGGTAGAAAATGAATTGATCCAAGCAGGTCCCTTATGAGTTGAGTAAATATAATTGCCTCCATTTTAGAACAAGTACCAGACAGTTCAGTTATATGTCTTGCTTAGCATGACACGTTAAATTGGTGTGAGCAATAGGAATGCAATGGTACATTTGCTAATATATGGCTCTTGATTATAGATACTAGATCACTGCACTGGGGAACCCATAAAAGAGCTATTTTCCCTTCCAGGAAATAGATTTCTAACTTGTTAGCATCTATTTTTATACCTACAGCAATTTTTAGTAGATATTTTCATTATAAACCTACCTGTAGCTGAGCAAAGCTGTTGCTATTACTGCTGTTTTGTGTGGGCATATATTAATGTACATAAGAAAGTTTACTGCCAGCTAGTTTAATCAACTGGCACAGTATGAAAGTGAAGACTGGTTTGTAACATTCTTCAGAGGATCGAATTAGTAACATGAAAAAAGCCCAATATATCCTCAAATAATAGGCCCTTTGAACACCACTTTCGTATCAGTCAAAACATCTAGATAGAAAAGAACAGATTTCAAAGCAGCAAAGAGCAAACAGTTTAATCCTTCACTAGCAATTCAAAAGCCCCTACTTATAAGCCAATTATAAAACCTTTTTGCCATTTAAGCTACCTAAGTCCACAGATAATGTGTTGTGCCCAAGAGCTGTCCAAAGACCTGTTCTGGCAGCAAGTTGAGTCACTCATCTCCCACTCCAGTTTTTAGCATTGCAAATATTGCAGCTCCTATTGCATGAAATCCTAACTACAGACCTCTTGTTAGGTTAATGACTGGTTATAGCTCCGTTTTGAGTCAGTGTGTGAGTTGAGTATAGATTTCATTGGCCTATAACAATGCTTATTGCAGTCGGTAGGGAGAGTCCTCTAGAGCTGATTTCTTTATTACTTACGTGTATAGGTGTATAGCCTTGCCTTCTTCCAGCTGATATGAAGCACCATTATCTCTAATAGGCTTCGTTATTGTTGCGCAGGACAGGACAGACTCCTTTTGCAAGTTATAAATGGCAGCGTGTGTTCCTAATGGATAACTGCTCTGCAAGGGCTTAGCATTAGCAGTGACTCAGGAAGTGTCCTGGGGTGGCCTTTCTTGTCTGTTAGCATATCTGTTCAGCTGAAGGTTTGCACCAGGCCTGCAGACTGCTCAAAGTCAGACAGAAGGTAAGGGAATTGTTGACTGAATACAGGCTTTAACAACTGCCTGCGTACCCACCACTGCATCCGTGATCTCTTCCCTTCGTTCTGTGAAATGAAAGTGAGGACTGTATTCCTTACTTCACAAAATGGGGAGAGAAGAATGCTGCTTTGTACTTGCTTGACCTAAAGATATGTTAAGCTTACTGAAACCTGCACTGAGGTGGGGATTTCACTCTATAACATAACTAGAGAGTTAGTATATGCAATCCTATCTTCTCTCACTCCCTGCCCCGCATATAATTTGCTTTATTTATGCTTGACCCCTAGCTGAGATCTGTGAGCAGACCTGGGAGTATTTTTTTTTGCTGTGTTGCATATAGTTGTCCCTGTTTTGTTTTGCAGGTAAAAAGTATCCAAGTACAAAAAATCCGCTATGTCTGGAATATCTATGCAAAACAGTTCCAGAAAGTTGGGTGAGTTCAATGTGTGAGTTCAATGTGAGACTGGTTGCACAAGTCTCTGAGGAAGTCAAGCTTCTTTGTGAATAATGCCCTAAGGAAAACACTCCCTTTATATTTTAGAGCCCTAGAAGACCACCACACTTGCTCAGCTATACATGCCAAATTTGGTTCTGGTCTCACCTGCAATGAACAGAACGTCAGGTACACATTTTAAAACACAAGTACTCAACATATGGGTTTCAGAGAGATGTAAATTCACTGCTGTTAGTGCACTTTCCTTGAGGTTCTTGTGTATCCAGTAATACGCACATAATTTTAGATAAAATGGCCATGCATGAAAAGTTGAATGAAAAGGGCTAGAGAATGTTGTGTATTCCTTGTAAAAGTTTTTGAAATGTCTCGGTATTCATCACTGTTATTGCTCTCAATCAGGAAATAGCTATGTTCTGTAACTATCTCTAAGCAGTTCTTATTTAAGACAAAGTCTCCATGAGATGGTGCAGATAAGTTGTGTGTGTGTTTCTTCAGTGGAGCTCCATGTAGTTGTATTGAACTTCTAAATCAATTAGTGCTGGTCTTTGAATTTATTCTCACAAACTACTGTATCATTTGACAATTTACAGAATAGGTATTCCTGAAACTGCTAAATAAAGAAATGATCTTCAGTTGACTGAATACTGAAAATCCAGCTCCTAACCTTAGATCATGTTGACTCTTACATTCAAATCACCCTTAAATTTATGCAAAATTATTTGTGTTTAGATCATTTAATTTTAGGTGCAAGATTCCTTTGTTTATGGTGCTTCGAAGGAATTTTCGTGTGATGGAAATGTTTGTCTAAAAGGCTGTGTTACACCTCTTGTCTAAGTAGATTTTACTGGTAGTCATCTTTTCTGACATAAGCACTGTAGGGGCATTTAATTTTTTATGTTTTCTTGGAGAAAGATCCTCACAGCCTTTAAACTGGGATTGATAAAAGCTCTTAGGACTATAGAAAGCTTCAGCTTCCTGAGTGAGCTACATTGTCACTGTTTTAGCTGTAAGTGATGTATCTTTATCCCATACAGGAGAGTCATATGTGGGCCAAACACTATTGATGTTCCAGTGATTCCTATATGGAAACTACTCATCAAAGAGGTTAAGCATTTCTATTGCTTTTATTCTAGGCTACCTGGGGAGACAGAATGTGCATATAGATTATAATGGATTTTGTGTCTTAATTAGCTACCCAGTACTCACTCATCAAGCACAGTCCTTTTTCAAATCCTGTTTAAAGCTGTTCCGTGAAATCTCCATAAATTCATTTATTCTCCATCCCTGTGCCTGTATGGCTGGTTGGTATTTGTATGTATCAGTGTCCTGGGAGCTCATTCAATTGGCCTTACAAGGGACAGTGTATGTTTACAAGCTGCACTGGAAATCAAACCTTCCCAGCAAAGGCTGTGTTTTAATCAGTAGAGATTAAGTGAACAGCAGTAGCTGGTTTATGCCTACAGATGCAGAGAGATCCAGCGAGCTCATGACTCTGGGCACAGCACCATGTAAAGCACCAGTATCTTTTTCAGACAGGAACTGGCTGTATGTGGCCTAAACAGAGTGTTTGTGAAGATAACACCTATGGTATGTGAGCTCCATCCTCACGGCACAACCTCTCACCTTTGTTACATTTCTTGTAAAGAAGCAAGCAAAACAAGGCTTGGGCTGAGCCATTCACATCCCAAATAACATCCTATTGGTCCAGATTATTTAGCCCTTCTGTCAGATGGAGATGGCCCAATCTGATTAGACTGAAGCCACTGCTAACAAAATTAGAAAGGGGGTTGGGAGGCACAACACTTAATAGCTTTTATTCCAGCCCATTTCTAACAGGGTGGACTGGCTGGGTATACTGGAGCCATTTAAATGTGGCCAGCTCTTGAGTATTGCTCTCTCTCCAAACAGGTCTTAAATCCATTTTACGTGTTCCAGCTGTTCAGTGTGTGTCTGTGGTTTGCTGAAGATTACATGGAATATGCCACTGCCATCATAGTCATGTCTCTCCTCTCAATTTTTTTGACTGTATATGATCTTAGACAGGTGAGACACCTCACCTTTTTCCACAAGGAGGATTTATTTCTAATGTCTGGGAGAGGCCAGGATGTTACAACATGCACATGTATAGTGCTGTGAGAGTTACTCAGAGGTTTAGTCTCGTGACATTGTGTAGTAGCAGGTGCTGTCCTCCTAGTCATTATAATCTCTGTGTGGTTCTCTACCCACATCCTCCTTCCCCATTCCAGTGCTTCGCTTTGTAACCTTTTGTTACACCTTCTCCATAATTAGGGTGGGGAATTTCTTTCTCTGTATGATTGTATAGTTCCTGGCAGGGCCAGACCCCAGTTCATGAGGGCTCTCATAACCGCAAATAACAAAAGGGAATAATTGTTAGTGGATGAATTGCATCATGTAAGTAAGATGTAACACTTTTGTGTGTTCTCCTTTAATTTATAGCAATCGGTTAAACTGCACAGACTGGTTGAGTCTCATAACAACATCATGGTCACTGTCTGCAGAAATAAGGAAGGTGACTCCTGTACACTTCTTTCTTCAATGTGTTTAATTTCTATAGCAATTTGTATCAAACCCAAGAATGTATGGTATCAAATTCCTTCTAGAGCAGTTTTGTCTTCTGTCTCTCAGCTTGATTAACTGGCTTCTGCAAATTGGGTTAATTTGACCTAGAATTACGTTGTGGCACATCAGTCATATTCATAACTCTTTGAGCACAGCCTTAGTAAAAATTTATCAGGAAAACTATGTCATTTTTCTTAAAGCAGTGCTGACAGCCAATCACATAGTCATGAAATGGCTGTGAGTCTACCTAATTGCTCCATGCAAAGTCTGTTCATTGCCATGGTATTTCAAGCACAATCCAAAAAGACAGAGTCAAACTAAGAAATGTAGATGCAAGCTTCTTCAGTTAGGTCAGTGTATTGGAACAATAACCATTGGTTGGGCTCCTGGGGAGATAAGAAGGAATTCTGCAGTTTGAACTGATGCCTAGGCTTTTCTAAATATTGGAGGTTGTATTGTTAGGTCCTACTTATGGTCCTTTGTTTATCAGTCATTATAAAGAAGTAACAATATATATTCAGAAGGTAGTTCCTTGTATTTTTTCCTCTTACCACAGGGAAATATATGTAGCACAAAGTTTGCGTTACATGTCACCTACAGGTTTCCAAGAGCTGGAATCACACCATCTTGTTCCTGGTGATATGCTGGTTTTGAAAGAGGGCAAAACCCTTTTGCCTTGTGATGCCATCCTGATCAGCGGGCAGTGCATTGTAAATGAAAGCATGCTGACAGGTACAGCTTATCCCTCCCAGATTTACCATCAAAACATCATGATAGCCCTGTGGCTTCAGCCAGTGACAGAATATAGTGTTATCATTTATCACCCTTATTATGAGATAGTCCATAGCTAGCCTAGAAGGGCATTCTTTCAGGTGTTTGTTGTATTAAAGGCTGAACTGTAGTTAGCTCCAGCTTATCTAAATAGACAAGATGGACTTTAGGAAGAGCAGTTCATTCTTTTCTTCCTTTCTGGGGTGTAGAATTTAGGAAGGGATCCTCTGATTAGAAAGGAAAGAATTGACAGTGAAGAGGAGTGAGCAGGACAGAAGAAACAGTAGATATGGAGCAAAGCTGTTCCCACAGAGGGCCCACAGCCAGCTCAGGCTGTAGGGGTTTCTCTCAGTCACTCTGAATGTCTCATCACTCTGAATGTCTCATCACTCATCGCTGCAACATCTCCAGCCTGCTGGAGTGTCTGTCTAGCCCTCCAGACACTTAGCTCCATGTTCCTGTGATAGCAGTGGAGGACACACCAGGTGGGAGAGTTCACTGCAAAGCAGGATTTTTGGTGCAGGAGATGTTCGTAGTTCTATTTCTTGTCTTTAAATTTGGTCTCGATCTGAATTGAACTGAAACCCAGTTCTAAAACTTCATGTAAATGAGAAATTCCAGAAACCCCTTTAAGTTAGAAAGCTTCACCTGTCAGAAAATATTTCTTCTGCTTCACCTTAGTGTCTGCTCTGACATAAATAGGATATTTGTCGGCTGTCAAGCATTGAGCTAAAGTCTCTCCTTTTTACTAGGAAGAGGAAATGGGGAATGTCATGTTTAATCTGCCCAAGGGAATAGTATAGTGACCTGCACGTGAAGTTCAAACTAGGTAGTCAACTTGTGGCCATCAAGTGGAGTCATGCAACACCAGTTCAGGTCTCTTTTCAAGTCTGTATATCTACAGCCAGAGTTTGGAGCCCTTGGACTGCTTTCAGTTCTCAGAGTTAAACGAAGCTGTTGTACTGATGCAAAGGAGAGCTCTTCTCTTGCAGAGAGTCTGCTTGCGAGGCTTCAAACTCTTATTCACTCTGAAGATTTCACAATATAAAAGTAGCATTTCTCTAAACTGGTTTCTCTAGTAAATACCTTTAATTTATCATCTAGATGTGTAGATACTGTACTTATTTGAAAGTCAGCAGGCTGATTTTAAGGTGTACTGGAGTTTACCTCATCTGAGCTAATCTTCCCTAGGGGAAAGTATTCCAGTAACAAAGACTCACTTACCCCAAGCTGATAACTTCAAGCCCTGGAGAATGCACTGTGCAGAGGATTACAAAAAACACATCCTATTCTGTGGAACGGAGGTCATGCAGACCAAGGCAGATGACAGAGGAGTAGTGAAAGCTGTGGTGCTGCGGACTGGTCAGTCAACACTTCAGTTTGCTTTTCATTTCATGCTTTTTCTTACTGGAACAGTCTGATTTAATGTGCCTAGTCACATTAAGTTGAAGGCGTTAACCCAAATTCACAACAGTCTGATGAAGAATCGATATCCTGGACTGGGCTAAGCTATTATGCATTGTTTCTGTTTGCTTGGCATAACTTTTACAAAAAGCACTAGCATATGATTACAAAGAGGAATTTTGCTTTGCTTCTGAGACATTGAAAAAATCCTCCTCCTTAAGACAAAAATAACTTCTGTATTCCACATAGTAGGTCGCATACACTGAAATGAAAGGTCTGGGCCTTCTTAAGTTACAGAAATTATGAGTAATTTTAAAGCCCTCCATTCTTTTAAGAGAACTTCTGTAAACGTTTTCCCCTTGGAATGATTTTAGTTTGTCTTTCCAGGTTTCAGTACAGCCAAAGGGGATCTGGTGAGGTCCATTCTCTACCCTAAACCCATGAACTTCAAGCTGTACAGAGATGCCCTCCGGTTCTTGATGTGCCTCATAGCATTTGCAGCCATTGGAATGATCTACACAGTGTGTGTGTTTGCAATTAATGGGGTGAGTTAGTAAATGCAGGAGAAATGGTCACACCTAGTTTCAACAGACTTGACACTTGAGTGGCTTCATATACATTTATATATAAAAATATGGTCCTTGACACTCTCCTTTTTGCCTTATTATATGAGGCCATTTTACAGTGTAATTGAATTTGTGACAGTACACAAGCTCTCATACATTCAATTCCAAGGTGCTAAAACCCACTGTTTCCCAGCAGTCATTTCTTCTGAGGTCTTAGCAAATCCTGTGCAAGCACTACATAGCTTATCAGCAGCCTTCTGTATGCTGACTGCCCCTGTTTGTATGTTGCCTGTGCTGTGCTTGTTGATACATGTAATTACCGATGCATATAATTAGCATAATGCTTTCTAGAGCTCTGAAAATGGGAGATTCCAAGTGTTTAGCACTCTGCAAGTAGTTTTTCCAGAGTTTTTGTGGCACTTTTTGTACATTCCTAGAAAAATCACAAGTGAGTCGTGGGTTAAATGGGACATGGACTGATGTGTCATTGTGAAAAGGCAGCTTTCCAAAAACTTCAGTTTAGGTCAAAGACCCATCTATCCCTGTCCATTGTCTCTGAGAGTAACTGGCATCAAATGCTTACGGAAACTGGTTAGGAAGTAGTGCAAGTGTAGAACAATTTTTCCCTGGTATAGTCTTCTAACTTCTTGACGAGAAAGGTTTAACTGTTCAGTAAGCTGTCTTGTGTATCTAGGTCATCTGTAATAGCCACTGAAAATCTCCCAGAGTGTGGTTTAATGTATCTCTGAATTCATTTATTCCTTGGACTTGACAGCATCTGTGGCAATGATTCCCACAGTTTCATTATGTACTGCATAAAAATGTTCTTAAAGCTGCTGTCTAAATCAGTGAAGGCACTGCAGGCTTTTGTTTTAGAGAAGTAACAAAGAGCTGCTTTCTGTTGGATGTTTCCTGTACTATTCATGATTTAGAGATCATTTGCCACCCTTTCAGCCACCTTTCTTTCATGTTACAAAGCCCTGAACAGTACAGGTGTAAACACAGATCCCTGAAATTTACTGATGTTACAAAGAACTCCCTGTTTTCTTCTGCCTTTTTTTCATATATTTGTAGTCATTTGGTGGCAGGGGTGGGGGTGGAAGGGAGATAACCTTCACTTAGTTATCACTCAGTTTAATATCCTTGAGAGCTCTTGGGAAATAACTTTTGCAAAGCCAACTATCCTGTATCAGTTGAGTCACCCACATCTCCACTGGTTTTTTTCCAGAGTTCTCCAGGAAGTTTATGGGGTATTAATTCCCTCTGTGAAGATTGTATTAGCTCTTCTCTAATGTGCCATATACATCAAGGGTCAATGAATTCTGTATTATAATTTTAATCAAGTTTCTCAATGTAGAACTAAGACTTACTGTGTCAGGAAGCAGTAAGTGCCAGCTGTTCACTAGGGGAAGGCAAGCCAGGAGTTGAGGGTGACAAGAGCACAGGTAGTGCCCTCACTGACCAGGGCACAGTCACACGGTATCTGAACATGACGGGGAGAGCTGGGTGCTGGAAACAGCCAATCAGTAGTCCCAGGCAAGACAAAGTAGTAAATAATCCGGGCAGACCAGTCAGAAGCAGAAGGAGATGAGGACAAGAGACAAGGCTGCAACACATGTCTAAAGGTATCCATCCAGGAGGCAATGCTGGGGGCAGGTACACCTACAACATGGCTCAGACAGGGACTGAAGGCTCAGGCCTGAGCCTAAATGGAGCTCCTGAACCCATGAGCAGAGGGTGTGGGTGGACCCTGATTGCTTTAGAACTTCTTCAGAAACTTTGAAGAAATCATTTCATGCCTTTGTAATTATCTGCCAATGTAAGTCCAAGTCCTGAATTGCAGGGCTGACTCTGCAATTCTCCTTTTGAATCATTTTTCTCCTTTGGGATAATCTACAATCAGTTGGCTCAGAAAATTAATTCCCCTCAAGATATCAAAGAAAGTGTGTTTAAGAACATATCCTGGTGTCTGCTTTGCAATTTTTCCTTTTTTTTTTGTTTAACTTCCCCCTTGTAATATGTAAAATACACGCTGATGTTATCACAGCAGCTGAAACTGTCTTGTCAGACCGGTGTAAGATTCAGTCACATGATATACTAAATGCTTTCTCTTCTGTGAGTGTGTTTATCTCATGGTGGTAAGTGCTTTATTCTATCATAGATACAAAATATTATCAAATTGTTGCCTTCTGTGGTCTGAAACAATATCAATGAAGGGAGAATTAGAACATCAAATGCAACATGATTTATGGTCAAAGTCCCTAGCTCAGAAGCAGTAATAATAGAACTCTATGATGGTTTGTAGATCCTTCTGAACTGCAAATTGACTTTAATTTGCAGCGTCTCAGTTCTGGGACCCCAATTTGAAATGCATTCAATCCTTTAGCAGTGATATCAACTGCCAAGAATAACAGTGCCAACATTCAGCATACTGGCAGTCAGTTCTACAGCAACTTCTAAGCTCCCAAATTAGAGACTGCTTTTAGAAATGTAACTTTTACTTCCATGTCCCTTCCTGCAGGTAAAAGCAATTTCCTTTCACAACTCCTAGAACATAAGGTCAGAAGAAATCATTAGCTCATGCATTCTGCCCTCCTTTCCAGCACCATCCCATGTCTCACTTGTCACCCTAACGTGGAGTCCAGAGCTATGCCTGTAGGCAGTTGGGTGAATGCCCATATAAATGGCAGATTCTTGTGTGCTGTGTCATGGGAAACTGGGCTTGACTGAGGGTGTAATAACCTATCTGGCATGTTTGAACTCATGTGCTTTGGAGGAGACTGTGAGCTCTACCTGGCAGGTTTGTGGCATAGAGAATGAAGAAAGGCCTGGAGGCTGCTCATTAGCAGTGGTGTAGCCTTAAAGCCTTTGGTTAAATAAAAGCAATTAATTTATTAGGGAGATGAATACGGACTGTGGGCAGAAAACAGCAGTGGAGGGGAGGAGGGATGAAGAGCTCTACACTCAGACGATCCAAGCAGCACTCCTTGCCATCCTCTTGCTGATAACTGCCTTTGTTTTTATGTCAGGAGGAGGCAGGAGAAGTGGTGAAGAAGGCTTTGGATGTTATCACTATTGCTGTCCCCCCAGCTCTGCCAGCTGCCTTGACAACAGGGATCATTTATACCCAGCGGAGGCTGAAGAAAAAGGGCATCTTCTGCATCAGCCCACAGAGGATCAACATGTGTGGACAGCTAAACCTCATCTGCTTTGACAAAGTAACTCCTATGTGGTGGTTACTCTCTTACTAGTCATGGGAACCATGCTGGGGGTGGGAGAGTGGGTTTTGATCAAGCATTTCCGTTGTATTTTAGAAACACACTGACCAGCCTTGCATACTTTTGTGTTGTCTGAACAGACACTGTTGTGAATTGTTGTTTTTCTTGGAATCTAGGAATTGACTGGTAGCGCTTTTGCTCTGTACTGTGCTGGCATTTTCTGGACAGTAACCTCTTAAAATAAGTCTTGCTTTTTATTCCTCTTGGAGCTCTCATGTGGGAAGTTAATTTAAATGTACATTTTAACTTAGACTGGCACCTTAACAGAAGATGGCCTGGATCTTTGGGGCTTGCTGCCCTCTGAAAGAAACTGGTAAGGCTCCTTGACACACCAGTGGCATTTAAATTTGGTGGGATAGTGACTGGAGTCTCCTCCTAGACGTACGAACAAATTTGAAAGACAATGTCAAACAGCAGTTTGATTTTCTCCATGTTTAGATTTCCAATATTATTTCTATAGTCTCTGGAAAATGAGTTGTTTGCCTCATCCCAGGGGTCCTGCTCCACATGAAAAGATGCAGCCACTGTTGTCAGCGTTTGGCACAGCATGCCCAGGCAGGGTAGTCTGCAGCAGACATGCTAGGTTAGATCTCAAAGCTGCAGCAGTGCCCCGACCCTTTATTACAGGAAGTCACTGTTACCCATGAGATTGTCACTCATTTCCTTCAGTGCCCATGTTTTTACCCATTTACATTTCCAGAAATGTGCATGCACAAAGATGCTCAAACTTATATAAGCCTCACAGCTCAAGAGTCCTTGCACAAACCTCAAGGAATGTATTTTATAATAATGTGTTCCTCTGTCCATCCCAGTGGACTCCTTAACTATTCAGAATACACCTGTTCCGAGCGTGTGTATCCCAGCCTTTAACAGGTGCATGAGAAATAGCTCATGGGAGAGGACAAGTCCTGAGAAACATGCTTGTGGTCTGACCACGGGATAGGATTTTAACAGCCCCCGACTTAGGATTTTTTTTTCTGTTAGTCATACGTTGTTTGGAGTTTTCTGATGGTAATTTTTATGTTCTCTTTTGTGTTAGCTTCCAGGACATTCACAGCTTCCCTTCGGACCGCAGCCTCCCTTGGGGCCCAGTGTTCAGAGCAATGGTGGTTTGTCATTCACTAATTGTTTGGGAGGGCAAGATCCAAGGAGACCCACTGGATGTGAAAATGTTTGAGGCCACTAACTGGGTAAAGCTGTGCTTTGTTGTTATGGAAATAGTGATAGGGAGTTTTGGTGTTCTTGCAAAGGAGGAATGTCCCAAGCCCTCCCATACAAATAGCCACTTCCCACATAGAAGTAAAACAGCTAAAACCCAGAAGAGTTACCACACAATCAGGCTTTTGGAGAAATGTTCCTGGTTTTGCCTTGAGCTTTCACCTAGAGGCACTTTGAGTACTTAGCTCATTTGACTGGAAGTCAAATCAAACAAACCCCACTGGGGTATCAACTCTGACTGTGGCTGCTGCCAGATAACAGGAAGTCCCGGATGTGATTTATACACAGATTAAGAATTACAGAGCATGTAAAAGACTTCTGCCAGCTTTGAACTAGATACAAGATTTTGACATTTGTCAGAGCTCTGTCAGTGTGGAGATATTTCTACCATCTTCAGGTTTGAAATCCCATGCCCCTGTGAAAGCACTCTGCTTGCAGTCTCTGTTCCACTACCCACAAATAGCCATCAGTGTTGCTGTTTACTCTCTGATGAGTTGAGGAGGGAAATGAGCATTTATGAAAATGAAAAGGCTGCAAATCTGAGGTGGATAAGAGGAAAACAGCCCATAATTACCTGGTGGAAGGTATAGCTACAAGACATTGCTGATGCAGGATAAGAGATTCAGGGCAGTGGGTGACAGCATCTGTACTTAACTGTTTTGTATCTGCAAAATATGTAAACCAGCCAAGTTTCAAGGAATAAACTGTCCAGTAATGACAGGAGTTAGAGGGTGTTTTTCCCCAGGGGGACCACCTTGCCATCTCAGCCTGAGTCAGACACCCATCAAAGTTGTAAATTAAACAGGAATAATCCTGTTAAATAATTTGTGCGAAACAGGAATAACCGTATGCCCTTTGACACCATAAAATATTTTTGTTCCTCACAGTCATGTTGTGATGATTAAAAAGTCCAGCTGATCTGTGGAATACATCAAGAACAAAAAGCGATGCTTTCTACATTAATACAAACTCTTATTTATTATTTTCCCATTGGATTTATGTTATATCTAAATATTTTTGCATATTTAAGTGGGTTGTAATTAATAAAGGATTTATTGTCAGTGAGAGGACATAATCTATTTGCTGTGTAAGAGTACAGCAGTATCTTAGTGAAGCTGGTGAAGCTCTGGATTTGATTGCCAAAGGAGGCAGTGAGTTTTCCATTACTGGAGCTTTTTAGTGTGAGATCAGGCAGACCCCCCATCAAGAATGAGTAAGCTGCCTTGTGTGTGAGCCGGCACAAGCAGGACACAGGAACAACCACAAAACCATGGGTGAAATGCAAAGAGTAAATTTATTCTCGTTACCTCATGACCTGGGGGATCTCCACAGCAGCACCCAGGCAGAGGCACGCAAGTGGGGATGCAGGCACCGCGGAGCTTGGTCCTTGCTAGCCAGAAAGAGGAGAAGAAAGAAAAGATCTTGAACCTGTATATATCAGGGATTTTCACAGGCGTAGTTTTCCACTGTGCTTTGATCTTTCCCACAGCAGGGAAGAAATCTCAAGGATGTTCGACAGGATGACTCTGAGTCTCCCACAGGCCTGTGTTATCTAAGCACAGACATTCTACCCATAAAGCACACAAAGCTAAACAACAATTAATGAGATATATGTGATTTTTGGCACCCCAGCTGCAAGTCACTTGAGTGTGTTTACAGTCCTCCTTGCCAATCTTACATTGTATTCCCACACCTTGTTTTGAGGGAAGGAAAAGCTCTAAATGATTCCTTGAAGTTCCTTTCAGCTCTACTGGTGCTGTGATCTGAAAGATTTTTCTCTTTGAATATACAGGTGATAGATGATTCCAGTGGACACCAGATTGAAGGTCAAGGATCCACACATGCCACAGTTGTTAGACCTGGGCCTAAGGCCAGCAGGGTAAGCCATCTGCAAGATCCACATTCATGATCAAGTTAAACTGTCAGTGTAAGAGTTACCTTTCAGTAGAGAAATGCTTGGTTGTCCTAGCCCAAGATGGCTCTTCCACACTTTGTCTTTCTTGTGCTGCCTGCACAGAGAGTGCCTTGCTCTTTCTGATTAATAAGAGATGCTTGAGGGAGCTTTCTGCTCACACCAGAAGCAGGGGATGACAGATTGTCTAGCTCAGGAATTTGCCTGTTCTGGTGGTTCGAGAATCAATCCAAACTCAGCTGAGTGGTGAAGATCTCTAAAAGCATTTGGGACTTCAGTGGAGTCTGGTAGCTGATGTCAGACATCACTGGTGACATACACCAAAGAGGGCACTGGCATACATTTTCCCTTTGCAAGACCAGTGTAAGACCTAGCAGAGTCTTGTTAAAGAAGCAGGACTAGCAAGTTCCTTTCAGTAAATTACATCTAATAATCTGCTAAAACTGTCAGTGAACTTTGCTTACTGCTTAAGCTAAATATTTTTGTACAAATTTCACCTCCCCTTTATATACCAGTCCTTTCTGTTCCACTGTGACAAATCAGCCCATTATACATGTTCTTACCATGGCACAAAGAACAGACCTAGAGTCCTTTGGCCTGTGTTTAAAATCCTTGCTGCAGTATCTAATCCACTTGCTCTTCTCCTAGGCCCCAGTGAAAGGAGTTATCATTATACATCAGTTTCCATTTTCTTCAGCCTTGCAAAGAATGTCTGTCATTGCTCAGGAAATTGATGGGGAACAACAGGTCTTCACAAAAGGGGCTCCAGAAATTATAGCCATGCTATGTAGACCAGAAACAGGTAACTAACATTTATAAATGCTTCCTAAAAACACATACATGTAAGTGACTTTCGATGGTGCAGTGAAGTGGAAGGTCCAAATGAGATTTCTGGGTCTAAGACCTTTTACTTCAGCCTGAAAAGTTAGAGTCTCTCTGTTGTGCTCCAAGTCTAAGGCTAAGCTCTCATACAGCCCTTCTCAGCAAAGACAGACTGCTAAGAGATAAAAGCAAGTACCAACTCTTGTACAAGGTGTACAGTCTCTGCCAGAATAGATATTTGGAAAAGTTGTCTACTGGTCCAGTATACACCAAAAAAAGTTCTTTTTTCTCCAAGCCTTGGGAGGGCTGATAGAAGAGCGCAGCTCCTTCATGACTCACTGGAAGAAGGTAAGTCTTTGCCAGCATAGTTTAGGATCCTAAGTGCAAAGTGACAGAGGAGAGGCAATGATTTTCTTATTGAGCAAAGTTCAGTTCAGAAGCTTTCCTTGATGTCCTTGGCCTATTAGTAGACTCTAGGTGTGCCTGCCCTCTGGGATGGGAACCTTCCCTGCTCCAAGGCTTCCTTGTATTAGAAGGCAGTCAAATGCCCTGATGAACTGTCTTTTCCTCTTTTGCACAGTCCCATCGAACTTTGAAAGCAAGCTTCTGCTCTACACAGCGAAGGGCTTTAGGGTCATCGGACTGGCATGTAAATCTCTACAGCCTGGGAAGCAATCTACTAATCTAACAAGGTAAGCCATAGACTGCTGCTTATCAGCCACATTCAGCCATGGGCTAGTGGTGCCTCACGTAGTTGTACCAGTATCACAACACCCCTGCCAAGAGCAGTGCTGTAGTAGAGTTTTGTTAGATTCAGGCCAGAGAGAATCTGATTTACTATCTGGATATAGGTCTGTCTGAGAATGTGTAGAGGGCACTTCACTACCCCATGCTTATAGCATATGCCCAGAATCCTTACACATTTCTTAACTTTGGACCAACATAGAAAATATAACTCTAGTACACTCTGAAGTCTAGTACACCCCTCACTCAGTGCATCATTTCTACTAATCTCCTTGCAAATTTATCCATGCTTTCAGCTGAAGAGAAGTCTTTTGTTGTTGTTGTTGTTATCCTGGCTCCTTGATTAAGCAAAGGCAGCAGATGACCCCATTACACCACCTGTTCTCCAGTCAAAGTCAGCAGACTATCTTCTGCTGCTATCTTGGTCCAATCCTTTAGCTTTCTAGCTTTAGCTCTCTTTAGATTCTAGAGAAGCCAGCAAACCCTTCTGCTGCGTTCATGGTATTAGTCTTCCACAAGCCTCACACAAGAACACCTACATGTGAATCCATATGCTTTTACCCAAATCCCTCTAGCTTTTGCCTGTGATACTCCAGAAACATCCCTTATGAAACATTTGTGGTTACTTAGCATCTGCTGTCCTCTCTGTTTACTAGCTGCAGGTCCTAATCCAAATGGGGCTCACTTGTTCTTTCATAGGCCTTTTTGCTTTGCTGAAAGGGCCAGTGACACTGAGGCAAAGTGCAAGTGGTTTGTTTAGTTCTTGTGACAGGTGTCGTGACAGACCTATTCAACCCAGTGGGCAAACGTGAGTGATATGGCCCAGAGTTTGCAGTTGTGTGTGCAGTTATAGCATGCATGATATGTATACTGCCAGGAGAAAAAAGAAAATTGGAGATTGAACACAACATCTGCTGTGAAAGCAGTAACTATTCAGGCACCACCTGACTCAGCTACTCTGCCTGCCATGCAGGTGTTTGGCATCACCTCCTCCTTCCTTCTTACAGTGGCTAAAATAAATGTTTGAAAGCTTTTCTTTTTTTCAGACTCTTCAGAGTCAACATGTCTCCCCAAGAGACCTCTAGTTTATGACTCAGGGATGGCATCGCTTACCAAACTCTGTTCTCTACTGCATGTGTTCAACTGTAAAAGCAGCAATAGCACAGGTGTAAAGAAAAGAGTAGGAGACAACACAACTGGAGTTCCCACATGCTGTTTGCTCAGGCCCTACTGTCAAGAGTAGCAGATACATTTACTAAGGTGTGTTTCTTTGTTGTACAGTCCTCAAATGAGAAGGACTAGTGTGCATGAACTTTCCAAATCAGACCACCACAGTTTGGGAATCCTGCAGGAAATTCAGGGTGAGTTTTCATGCTGGCTAAGGGTGGTGCATGAATGGAAAACAGTCCAACTTACCCATCAGGCTTCATGTTGCTATGTGGAGCAGGTAGGTCGAAATTGGCTCTTTTTTGATTTGGTAATTAAGCAAACACAAGCTGGAAGCTGGCTGTGTACTGCACTCATTCTTTAGAATAAGGAAAGAAGAGAACAGAAGGATGAAATATCAAGTGAAGATCCTCCATACTGCTGCCAGTGGGAAGCCAACCCTGCTGGTGTTGAAACAGCATCACAAAAGACAGACGGCCTGGGACTGCTGAAAACTAACAAGTTATTTTAATTCTTTTGAGTTAGGTGGGATGGTTAACAGTTATAACTGGCTATCAGCAAATTCAATGCAAAAACAAGCCAAAGGCAAAAAGAAGAATTATATCTGTTTGTGTTCTTCACTGTTAGGGAAGAGGTAGAATCTGATCTGACATTCCTGGGTCTGCTGATAATGGAGAATCGATTAAAGAGGGAGACAAGACCTGTCCTGGAAGAGCTCAGTGCTGCTCGCATCAGAAGTGTTATGGTCACAGGTATGTAAAAAAGGGGGGATTATTTATGTGGCCACTGGCCAGCCAGGGAGTTCAACGATGTCCGAGTGAACAGTCTGCTGCTTTGTTACCACCACTGGTAGGAAGGCACAGACATTTGTATCTTTCAGAAAATTATAGTCCAAGATGCATCTGTGTTGTTATAATGACATAAGCTGAATCATGCAGGCTTATGTCCCTGACAACTTCATCAGCTTGTGTCAGATACCTAACTCTTGGTCTGTCCCTGTTTCACCACAGATCAGAGCCTTCCTGTTCCTCTGATGCTTTCCAGTGAGTCCATTTGTTCTCCCTGGTAAGGTTATCAGATGACATGCACAATGACATGTCATGCAAGATCCTTTCTTTATAGGGCCTCATGAAATCCTTTTGTCATGAATGAGCAGAGATGGAGCATGGATGCCAGGACAAATCACTGAACCTTATGACATATGGTAACTCATGGCTACCAGTCCCTATTTATCCCATTTTTTTTCTTGAAGGGCTGGTTTGGATTTGGGTAGGATAACCCCCAGTTTTTCCATGGTCCAGAGACATTTTTCCAGGAGTCACACAGATCTAGTCTTCTTGGGCTTCACCCCTTTCAGTACACATCCTACACCAAAGCCACCTAAGACCCATTGTTGAGAATCAGTGATAATAACAGCAACATAGCAGTGAATCCCTTACTGTTTTTTATCTAAAACACATAATCTAGGAACACATTCCCCATCTGTATTTCTTCAAGCTGAATATGAAAATACTTAATCTCCTGATGAAAATACGTTAAATTATTGAGACAGACCTCATCTGCAAAGTTTTGATCTTTATCAAAAACTTTGTTAGGCACATACACTGAAATCTTACCGATTCTTGCAGATATATTTGAAAACTTGGAAATCAGGAAAAGGCTAATGTTTCCTCCATAAACAACTGCTCATTACAGAAATTTTTAGATAACACTCCTCTTGATTTTTCTAGGTGACAACATTCAGACAGCTGTAACTGTTGCCAAAAATGCTGGGATGATTTCTCCAACAAACAGAGTGATTCTTGTGGAAGCAAACAAAATACCTGGATCTTTTTCAGCATCTGTAACCTGGAAACCACTAGAAGAAAACAAAACTGAAGATTACGGAAGCTTGGTGAGCATATAAGAAGCAGGAAAACAAACTAAACTAGAATGCTTTAAATAATGCAGTGGGATTATGCTAGTATAACAGAGACCCATCTTTCACCATCGTCTGCATGTCAGAATGTTATGTGCTAGAAAAGTGTTTAAAAAGAAGGGATCTTTATAAAAATGTACTCCCCTGGAGCTTTCTTCCTAGGATAGGATCTTGTGAATACATTTTTTCTAACTGCCTAGCTAGGTTTGAGAACAGCTTTGCAGAAACCCAGGAAAGATTTGTCTCTAGCCCTTATGCTTAGCTGATGCCAGTTTAAAGGATGTTTTCTTTCCATGCGAGGTAAATTTGATAGCGTAGATGTGGACTTAAAATCTGTGGAACTGCACTAAATGAACCAGCTCTGTTCAAGCAGGTAGAGAATTAGCACTTCCCCATACCTACAGAATTAAAACACAGATTAACTGTTGAGAAATTGCATGTACACAGTAAAACATAGGCTAGCTATGCTAAGGAATTATATTTCAGCAAACATCTTCACAAAGAAACAGAGACAAAGACCAGTTACTCCCTCCCTAAAGAGTATGTCTGAAGGTGCTGACTCTTCTCTGAGAAAAATTAGAGTCAAGCAGATGGTAGGACACCTCTGCAGGGGCTGTTGAGGGGCTCCTTTCTACCAAAGCTCAACCTGAACAGCATCTTCACTGTCTTTCACTGCAAAAAAGCATGCCTAGCTATCGTGCCCGTATTCTCTCTCTAGCCCCTCTCACTCACAGTGCAGCCCACCAGATTGGCACTGTTACGTAAATTGTGTCAAATGTGGCAATGCCGAGGGCCAGCTTTTAAGACATATGAAGCACCCAGTTCACACTGAAATGAATGGCATTATAGGTCTAAATCCCTTTACAAATCCAGGCAAAGGCAATGGGCCTTGAACCCAGATCTTCACAAGTGCCCTCCCCATGGTATGTCCTTTTCTTTGTCTGTAGTAGTGCTTGTGTAAATGCATGTAGTAGCTTTTGAGGGCCGGGGAGCAGCACTCATTCTGTCTTATTTTATAGGAGGATGACTGTCAGACTGAACGAAGAATCAGGCTGGCACTGGGATCAGGCCAGTATCATTTTGCCATGTGTGGAAAATCTTACCAAATTGTAGCGCAGCATTTCAGGCCCTTACTTCCAAAGGTAAAATCTGGATTATTTAACTGGAGTAGGCTTGTTGTTCAGTAGATTCAGATTGTCTTGATATAATTTGCTGAAGAGATCTGTACCAGGACATATTTTGGGAACAATTCTAATACTGAAATACTTAACGGGCTGGATGAATCTCTGATATTAATGTATGGGGAAGGGTCTGAAAACCTCTGGATTTTTTTCTGTGTGTGAGAGAAGCAGACCTGCTTCATGGTGTGAGGATATGACTTAAAACATTTGTGCCCATATGCCTGGCCCTTGCACAGCACTGATTCTGTCATGTTTTGAAGAACAGGAGAAAACTTGGTATTACACAGCGTGCAATTCAGCATGACTTGTCTGTTTTATGGAAACAATAGTCTCATGAATTGTCTGCTAGTAAATCCCTGCCTGGTAATCTTTGTTCATCAGGTAACTCAAATAACACACCAGGCCTCTTGTCCTTACTGTAACTGTTATGTTTTCAAAATATTAATTAAGGTACCTTTCATCTTTGATCATCAGCCTTTCCTGCTTTGGAATCTAGCATCAGTTGTTTGGAAATGTGAATTTTTGGTGGTTTCTATTCCAGATTATCACTGAAATCACTGTGACTCTTACCTCAAGTTCTTAAAAATCACTTCCTTTTTTCTCCTTACAGCTCCTGCTGAATGGAACAGTTTTTGCTAGAATGTCTCCTGGACAGAAATCCAGCCTTGTAGAAGAGTTTCAAAAGCTGGAGTAAGTTCATAATGAGCACTAAGAGTTACGAAGTGTTTGATTAATTTCCAGGCTTGAAAAGAGCCTAGTAAAAGCTTGTCTAACATAGCTTTTCCTAGCAAAAAAAAAAAAGCTTTTTCTAGTAAAATCTTTTGTCTAACATAGCATTTCCTTCTGGAAGTGCACAAACCTGAAACTTCCACAGACATACAGATTGGCAATTAAATTCCAAAAGCCTGTTGAAGAAGAGACACTGAAGTCCATGTTGGTTTGGCAACCCATCAAGGATCTGACACTCCTATGATTCTGGGTTTCATTTGTTCACATCATCCATCATTCTTACTTATCTTTCTGGGCCTGAAGGAGGGGCACTTGTCTACCCAAGGTTTTTAGGAATATGTCCCAGCACTGCAGCTTTTCTGATGTCAGTAGTCTTTTTACTGCACTATTGCTGACTCAGTGTGATGGGTTAGAAAACATGGCAGGTCAGTCTGGATTGGTGTGCCCTGTGCTGCTCACAGTCACAGAGGTGTATATATATTCCTGAGTCTCAGGTATCTGGTTCCCTGTTATTCAGTTGTTTCCCAAGTATTTTGAAGACCCCCACTGGACTATCTAGCCCCTGGGCTTGCCCTGTAGCAGGGTAAATTTTACGTTGTTTCAGATTATCAGCCTGGTGTGAGCAGCTGTGAGCACCCCAACCACTGTCTGGCCTCCCTGGACCACCATCAATGCCTCCCAGTGAGAACTTCCCCTGCACTGAACTTCCTTCAGGCCTCAGCAGTAAAAGACACAAATGAGTCAGCTCCTGAAGCACTAGGCTGATTTTACTTGGATGCTGCAGATATAAGGGTTTACTTTTAGGACTCATCATTTCACAAGGTTATTTCAGCCTCAGGGTGGGGAGCTGCATCCAGATATTATGTTCAGCCCATGTTCTCCTTCTCTCTCTACTCCAGCTGCTTCTGCCACAGGACTGGTCCCCAAAGCACAGTCCCCATTCATGTCTGTTCCCAGTGAATGTGAGGTACCAGTGCCTGCAGTACTTCCTTTCTGAGCAGGGCTGTCACCATTAGTCCTTTCCTCTGTTATGGCTGACCTTAAACCAAGTGAGGGTGGGAAACTGAGTTCACTGTAGTGAACATAAAACTTCATGCTAATATATTCTTCAGTCCATCACAGCAGAAACTTTTTACTGTAGGCACATCTGAGGTGCGAGCATGCACAGTCCAGAGTCCTGGGCTTGTATTTCAGTCTTTCAGCTTTCCAGAAGGGCTTTAAAAAATACTCACACAACTTGCATAAATGATTTGCATGGATGAGGCTCTGATTCCCTCCTGTTTATAGGTCTCACTTTCCCCAGAACTGAACTGTAGGTCACTTTATTTTTTAGTTACTTTGTGGGCATGTGTGGAGATGGAGCCAATGACTGCGGGGTAAGTGAAAATTCTTTACAATATATTTATTTAAAAAATGAATGCAATGCCAGTAGAATATCCCAAACTGAGCACATGCTGGCAATGGGAGTGCACTGCTTATTCAGAGAGCAGCTGTACTGGCACCAGTACTGATTCAGGCCTGATCCCACAGTGTGGTCTTTACCATGCAAGAGCTGTCGTAGGCAGAGATTTTTGCAGTTTCTGGTCTTAAGGACTGTTAATTTCCTTTGCAAAAACTCCAGAGGATTCTCCAGATCCTCCACTGGGGTTTCTGTCATCTTCAGTGTCTGGAGGTGGAGAAGACTAGGGTGAGGAGTTTCTATAGGGAACAGCTGTACCCCTACAAGGTTTTTGTAAATGCACATTTTAGAAGTGCAAGAAGGTTTTTTTCCCAAAAGGAAGGGTCCATGTTCAGGAGGGACCCATAACTCCCTTCTGGGCAGGTTCAGTTCACTCCATGACTTCACACATCGTTGTGGCAGTGAGACAAATGCCACCTAGGCAGTGAAGCACTCACTTCCCTAACATAAAATCCCAAGGATTCTCCCAAGGGAAGCAAACAGAGGACCTAGTCTGTCTTCATAAGGTGTGACTGTAAATAAGTGCTGACAAAGGAGGCAGAGCCAAACCTGTCTTCTGCAGCTGGTAGTGGATGGCTTTGGGGTCTGTGGAAAATGGACTTTACCATGCTGTCACCCCATTCTTCTGGACCCGATGCCTCAACCACATCCCATTGGAGGAACCTTTCGGGTGGAGCACACCCAGGGAGTGAAGAGGGACTGCTGTTCACAGAACGCATCCTGTAATAAGGGGTAACTTCTTGGCTGACATGTCAGTGGCTGTGTCTTCCTGGTTTGTAAGTGCTGAAGAAGAATGTGACTTTCAGGCTTTGAAAGTGGCGCATGCAGGGATATCACTGTCGGAGCAGGAAGCGTCTGTGGCCTCACCTTTCACATCGCGAACCTCCAGCATAGCATGTGTGCCAGAGCTAATCAGGTAAGCATGGATTTTTGTTCCCTATTTCATAAAGGAGATAGTTCCCACTCCTCTCAAATATTAGTGTTGGGTATTCCCACCAGGCCAGAATGTACGTATCTTTGACCTTGAAATTACCATTTGCTTAGTTGCCTTCTGAAATTCCTTTAAGATATATTAATTCCCTCAGAACTACAGGAGGAGGGTTATCTACAGCTGAGCTTTATGTCAGTATTGTGGCAGTATTTTAAATGCAAAAGAAATAGCAAAATGAACAATGCTCCATAAAGCTGAATCAAATGTTCGCAAATCAACCTGTACGCTACTGTTAGGCCCTGCCTCTGATACCCTATGCAAGCAAAATCTTAGCATCTGTTATGCCAGGATCCTGATTTTGCTTACTGGGGCAGATGAATAACCAGGGAGAGTGTGTGGCCCTCATTGGATACTCTTATGTTCACTGCAGGAGGAGAGGTCTTGTTAGTTTGAACTCACTGAGCAGCTGCTTGGCTTTGTACTTCCTCATATGGAGTTGTTACTTGCACTATTAATGTCAGCAGGAAATCTCGCTGGGGTAAATTGTAGCGTTGGGAAGATAGATGACTGGAATCAAGCCCTTTTGCTTGCAGCAAATTTTTGCAAGTGAAGATTTTACTTTAATTCAGGACAGATTTTATTTATTTCACCTCCTAGCAAGATACTGGCAGAGACTTCTCTACTTGTGACACCTGCCTAGTTTTTCAACAGTGTTTTAAGAGGACTGGCGACAGGAGCAGATCCATCACCTGATTGCTGCCTTTTATTCATGTCTTCACACAGGGAAGGCCGTGCTGCCCTCGTCACTTCCTTCTGCATGTTCAAGTACATGGCACTGTACAGCACCATTCAGTACCTTGGCGTTCTCCTACTGTACTGGGTATGTCTTGGGAACATGTTGAACTGGATGAGCTACTACTCCCCTGTAGGACAAACGTGGCATAAAAGCCATAATAAAAGTAGGGTATGGAGCTTTACCTTTACCTGAGCTGCAAACTTCTGTGGCGTGATCATATGGTCCTCCTGTACCCTCAGCTGAAAACTGGAAGGATTCTTCCTATTAACTTGAGCCAGTGGGCTCAAGATCCAAGCTAGGCAAAAAGAAGGCTGAGATACTGAAAAATGTTCTGGATGAGGGCATATGTCTGTGGAAAGGGAGAATCTGGTGTAAGCATATGCTGTTGCAATTTATTCAGCATTTAAAGCATGAATTAACTTGACAGTAAGCAAAATCCCCTGCAGTGTCTTAAATCACTTTTGCATGGCTTCTTCTCAAATAGAGAGGAGGGCTTTGCATTCAGAAGTCACCCAGCACTGAGAGAGCACATCTCTTCAAATGGCCTTCTTTTTTATTGCATTTAGTGAACTGCAAGTGTTGTTATTCTGAACAGTGTACAAAATGAGGGTATTCACTAAAGGCCCAGTGATGATGAATCTATTGGCAGGGTGGTGGATTGTGTGGTCCCCTTATCTGCTGAGTAGCATTTCAGAACAAACAGCAGAGCATTAAATAATATGGCTTTCTGGAGACAATATAAACAAGCCCACGGCAAATGTCTGATTTGTGATTTTTTTCTCTGTGTTCCTTTTTTCAGCAACTAAACTCCTTTGGGAATTACCAGTTTTTGTTCCAAGATCTGGCTATTACCACTGTAATTGGTGTGACAAGTAAGCCCCTTAGTCATCCTATCTATTAATGAGAGAAATGATCTCAAATATTTTTCACCTCCTTAGAAATGTACAGAAAGGAAGAGAGACTACATAGAGTACAGGATGTTTGGATTAAGGAGGTGTCTTGTTTGAGAAAAGCTCTGAAATAAAATGGGCAATTCTTAGTGGTGCATTTGCTGAGCTTGTAGGTTGTTGATAACTGGGATGTTATCTCTAGAAGGAGTAAAAACAGTCCTAATGCAGTGAAAAGTCTATTCAGGCTTTTCCCTGTTGGTTTAGGAAGGCAGATTAAGAAGATACCTAAGGATAGATGCCCAAATGAAAAAGTGTAGGGATCGACTGTTTGGAGTCCAACTCATAGTTGAAGCTGTGTAGGCAGGAGGCACGAAAGGAAAGAAAATGGAAAAGAAAGAAATGACATGTGTCAGATACTACAGGGCAGGAAGTTGTAAGCCAAGAATAAGAGAGGAAACCAGTGCTGGAGGGGAAGAGAGAGACAGGGTTGTTGAGATAGAGTAAATGCAGGGAGAGGTTTAGAAGCGGGAATGGCAAGGGCAGGGGCCTGAGAAGCATAGAGCAAAACCACAGCTGTCTTCCATCCCTGCTGGAACACAGACAACTGGAAAAGGCCTTGATTAAATCAAGCCTAAAAGGGGCAGCCACAATACCAGGTGCCAAAAGCTACCTTGCTGTAAGTAGCCCATTTGGAACACTGCATCAAGGCTTTCTGTATAGCTCTTTTACTCAAAGTCTGGATAATTTTGTTAAACCTAAGAACAGAGGAAAACCTGCTGTGTCAGCTAATGCAGGCCTCTCCCAGCTCAAATAACCAGGCAGTAGCTGCTTAGTCTAGGAGAATCCACAGAACATGGGCAACAGAAAATCCCAAGCCACAGTTGACAAGTGACAGAAAGAGAACAGGAGAGCTTGATCATATCTTTGTAATCCTTGGGCCTGACAGTAGTCAAATAAAATCCAACATTTTATTTTCCAAAAATGCCTCATGATAGTCAGATGCCATTAATTAACCTCTTCTGTGATCAATAAGATTTTGTAAGAAGACAGCTCTGTATTTTGTACTTGAGATAATATTCGTATGTATTATAAAGAACGTTATAGACTTTAAATGTGCTGGCTGTTGATAACAGTCAGTAATATACAGCAGCACTGCTTGTATCTTGGACACACTAGTAAACATGTCTGTGCATGTTTCAGTGAGTTTCACAGGTGCCTATCCAAAGCTGGTTCCCTACAGGCCTCCTAGCCAACTCATCTCACCCCCGTTGCTGCTCTCTGTTGTACTTAACATCCTCTTCAGCCTCAGCATGCAGATTTTTGGGTTTGTGGTGGTCCAGGAGCAGCCCTGGTATTCCAAGAGTGATATACACAGGTACGCCCCCTCTTGGGACTCTGGGTGACACAGAACAGTCCTAGTGGGACAGGTCTGAATCATACTATTGATCAGCTTAACTACAGGGCTGATCAGCAGCTGCAGGCTGTGCTTCCCCACAGGGTGCAAACACATTAACCAGTGTTGTCTGCAGGTCCCTAAGCTCTCCAGCAAGTCTGCTGTGCAGCACAGTGCATGTGGTGAGAATGCTGCTGAGCACAAAGAGTATTTGACTGCAGGGAAGACCAGGGTATCCAAGCAGGTTTGAGCCCAGGCTCTGCCAAGTTCAGAAAGCTCAACCCAGTGGGTAAGACTGAGGACATTGCCAGTAACCTACATCCTTGTGACATTAGGAGCAAATCATGACTGTGAGGGAGGATTCCTGGTAGTGGTAGTGGAAGCTGGTGGAAATAACCAGGACAGTGATCATTCACTAACCAGTGTGACACTCTTTTTCAGCGCCTGCCCCTCAGTGAACAACCACATGGAGAATTCTTCCTCTGTTTCCAGCCTGGGGCTCCATGGGATGAGAGATGGAGCTGACGGGCAAACGGACAATGGCTACAAGAGCTATGAAAACACCACAGTGTGGCTGCTAAGTACCATCAACTGCCTCATCGTAGCACTAGTATTTTCTAAGGGAAAGCCTTTCAGGCAACCCATCTACACAAACTGTTAAGTATGGGGAGAGAGGAAGGGATCTGTGAGTACCGGAGGTCAGTTAACTAGGGAAAAATTAAAACTTGTCCAAAGTGATGCCAGCCAACAAAGCAGGAGCCCAACATTACATTTCTCAATGACTAAAGGACACCTTTTCAGAAGTTCAGTGCCAGTGGCATCCTGTGACCAGCAGCTCTCTGAGCTGGGCCCACACTTTGTGCATCTGTACTGCTAAAAACCTGGCATTTGGATTTCTGAAACAGAAAAATGGAGTTTGATAAAAACTTTCAAGGAGTAGCAGGAAGGTGGTGTTGGCTGGCAGAAGCATCGTGTTGCTTAAGGCAGCCTGAATAAGGCATCTCAAGAAGAGATAGGTGGTCTCACTTTGCTTTAGTCTTTAGAATAATTCTGGAAAAGCCCTATGCTTGTCTCCTCAAAGCATGCTGGTTGAGCAGTATTTGAGAGAAGTCGTGTTCAGGGCATTCTTTTGGGCTCATCTCAGAAGAAAACATACAATGAAGTGTGTGCATTTGCAGAGGCCCTGTTTCCTATTCTAGAACCAGAGATGTTTCGCATTTGCTAACTCCACAACCAGTAACTTCTTTAAAGAGGAAACATCAAAGGAGGCAATAACTTGAAGGGGCTGTAGTGAAGTGTGGTAGGTCTGTTCTGTCTCTGAAAGACTGTCATCTGAAGGGAAGATGAGCACATGTGATTGTGGCAGTTCTGGAATTTGCAGTGAGGCACAGGAGAGCTGTTCTTTTTCTCTGTGGGACAAATCCTGCAGCTGTCTCTCAGGCAAAGCTCTGTTCAGTTCTTTTTTTGCTGAAGAGTTAAATGCAGGTTTCATGGCTTTGCTGTTTTTGTATAGTTATAGGGAGGAGGGGACATTCGTCCCAGATAGCAGAAGTGTGGGTCATCAGTCTCCCAGAATCAGGCAAAACCAGAGTGAGTGGCTGAGGGATGAAGTTTGGTGCATGCCAGCTGAAGAGAAAATTAATTTACTCATCAGTGGAACATTTGCCTACAGGTAGGGAGGGCAATAGATTCTCCATTACTTAGACTTTTTAGATCTTGATATCACTGAAAATCTTGATCAAAATCTTGATATCACTGTAATTGAGAACAGAGTTCCTAATCATATCAACAAGAGCAAGACTACATCCTGGACATTTTTCTAAATGACAGGAGACACTGAGCTCAGAGTGAGACTCACTGGTAGATTCTAAGGCTTCTGAGATGTGAGAGGTCAGATCAAATGTTCAAAATAGTCATTTGGCATTTTAAATCTGTGGCTACAAGGGTTGTACCAGCCTCACATATATCTACTTGACTGAGTAAAGCTGGGATTTTAGTCTGTTCATTTTTATTTTGCTAAAAGTTCCTTCCTATCCCGTGTTTATTTTTTTGACTGTTTGACACTGAAAATGATTACAATTTTCTGTAGTAAAGGCAAGCAGCTGAGGTTGCTCATAAACCTGTGGTTTTATTTGCTTGTTCTTGTCCCTTCAGATATGTTCATACTGGTGCTCATAGGGCAGCTGGGCATTTGCCTCTTCTTGGTGTTTGCTGATATTGATGACCTCTACTCTAAGATGGATGTGAGTATTGTTCCCAGGTGGGTTTTCTTCCTATTGCCAGTCCCATTATAAGTGCACTGGGATTGTTTTTAACAGAAGGCACAGACTTCTGTAGGGGTACATAGTACCTCTAAAACCAAATCAAATTCAGAGATGGATTTTAGATGATGGGATTGAAGAACCTTCTGGAGATACGGTAGCTCCAAACTAAGACCTGTGCATTCTGATGCCTGGACAGCTACACATGCAGCTTTGTCATTTTTCAGTGCATTGTCCATGCAACAGAAGATGACATGACTAGGCTTACCTTGCTTGGTATGTTGGTGGCTTGATAGTTGTGAAGCCAGGAGAATAAAGGGGCTAGGCCCTGCAAGTTTAAAGCCCCATGCTTGTGTTTCTCAGGCTGTGCTACTCTGCACACAGATCCTCTTGCAAAGATCTGCCAGTCGGCACTCACAGCAGCTCTCAGTTCTCAGTCCCCAATATTTTCAGGCTCCCTGTTTAAATTTCAGAGAGCCTGCATTTTTCTAAAGCAGCATTTGGGTTTAGAACAATTGTAGAGAAAGACTAGTTGGGGCTGTCACGGCAATAAATGATCTATCTTGATTCTTGATTAATAAATACAATAGGGCTTGGCTTATTTAGTCTGGCAGAATGCAAGTTGGGAGTTGCCTTGTGCAAATCCATCCTAGGGAAAATGCAAGGGAAGGATAAGATCTACAGCGGCTGTAGGACAGGGTTGTGGACCTGGCAATTAGTATGTTGAGGCTGGGAGATGTTAACCTCCTCCACTGTGACACTCTCACAGCCCTGTAGGAGTCACAGGAACAAACACAGCTGTTTTTTTTTAGTACATTTGTAATCAGAATGATGAAGTGTGGTGGCTTTGAATAACAAGTACTGAGCATGATGGTGCTTCCAGTCCTGTATGTTTGCGTGACAGTTAGCAAGTGGATTTAGAACTGGAAATAATGAAACATGGAAAGAGAAACATAGACAAGGGTTATGGGCCTGGATTTTGAATGCCAAGCAGCCTAGCTAAAGCTGCCTCACCGTGTAACTGTTTCCAGAGCAGCGGCTCATGGGCAGACCCAGTTAAAGAATCTGCCACGAGATGGCACTTTAAAGCAAGTCTTAGTCCTGTTGTGGACTGTGGTGACACAGGGCATTGTCAGCACTGCAGCTGTGAGGGGCTAAAATGCCTTTGGGGAGAACTGCAAAACTCCCAGGCTGTCTGGAGGCAATACACTGGTTTTGCTGAGAAGAGAAAAGCAGGGAGTGGCAATAAGAAACTCTGCAATAGCCTTGCCCTGGAGAAACTGCTGATCCAAATTTTGGATTTGAGCTGCATCTCCAAAATAAGTTGAGCGACAGCCAGAAAGCTGGTGCTGCCAGCTGTGGGAAGCTGGAGCTGAAATATTCAGATTTCGAACTATTTTCCTGTATTAGAAAGAAACTAAGCATTTAGATTTCCTGTTGCAGTTCTGGAGTACAGTTCTCTCTGCTGCATCATAGGTTTAAAAGCATCTATCAATAATTCCTCAAGACAAGTAGCACTATTGGCTTATCAGCAGTGTACAGCCAGTGTGGGATTCTGGCTTCTGATGACGTGAAGCTGGTGAAGGGTCTAGAGAACAAGTCCTGTGAAAAGTGACTGAGGGAACTGGGGTTGTTTAGCCTGTAGAAAAGGAGGCTGAGGGGAGACCTTATTGCTCTCTACAACTACCTGAAAGGAGGTTGTAGCGAGGTGGGTGCCCTTCTCTTTTTCCCAGGTAACAAATGATAGGACAAGAGGAAATGGCCTCAAGTTGCGCCAGGGGAGGTTTAGATTGGATATTAGGAAAAAATTCTTCACCAAAAGGGTTGTCAAGCATTGGAACAGGCTGCTGAGGGAAGTGGTTGAGTCACCACCCCTGGAAGTATTTAAAAGACATGTAGATGTGGCACTTGGGGACGTGGTTTAGTGGTGGACTTGGCTGTGTTAGGTTTACAGTTGGACTTAGTGATCTTAAGGGTCTTTTCCAACCTAAATGATTCTATGATTCTATGACACAAGCTCCCACCAGTGTCTAGTGCATACACATATTGTTGAACAGCTTCTCCTGCTTTTTTCATAGCTTGTTTGCACCCCTACCACATGGCGGATCTCCATGGTGATAATGCTTGCAGTCACACTTGCTGTGTCCTTCCTTGTTGAGGTGAGCATCCTTCACTGAATGTACCTGTCAGCACTAATTGGAGAGACGAAAGGGTCAGGTCTCACTCCTTCTCCCTCCTCGTCAACCCAGCTTGGGAATATCTAGTAAAACAGGAGCCATTGCTGCTACTTCACCTGTACTGTTTTTCCTCAAAGCCCAACATCTAAATGATCAGATATAAGTCAATGCAAGGCCCAACCACCTTTTCTTTCCTCTGGTGAGTGGAATGTATCAGGCCCTGCCCCAGGCTAGAGCAATATGGGCAGTCTGGTGTTTTCTACTCAGATCCTGAAGAGTGTCAGGAGGAGCTGGTCCTGGTTTTCTAGTGGAGCTGGTATGAGAAGTGGTCAGTAAAAGACTATTTAAGGGTTGTGGATGAGCAGGACAGGGTGGGAGATCTGGGTCTCCACTCCTTGCCCCGTGTGTGTCCTGTGGATGAAGAGGGAAAACTGCTGTCCATGTCCTCCAGAATCTTCCTTTTGCTTTTGCTTTTACAGGAGGCTGTCATCGAGAACAGACCCTTATGGCTGCTTCTGAAAAAGACCTTCCGGTACCACTCAAAGAGCCATTACAAGAGGCTGCAGCGGGTGTTAGAGCAGGACTCAGCCTGGCCACCTCTGAATGAAACCTTCTTCTCAGATTCTGTGGCAATATCAGTAGAGGGAAATATGGGAGGCCATAGCAATCCGACATTTGACAGCAGTGAGGATGCACTCTGAAGGAAACTGCAGAGGACGCATGTCCAGGACAGCTGTAGTTGGCTGTAGAAAGAGTCTCTCAGAGATATAAGGAAAGAGGAAGGACCCAGTGCCCCACCACCCCACCCCACCACCATTCTGAGACTAACCACTCTGGCTTATTTTTAAATTAACTGGAAGCAGAAAAGCTGGCTGCAGTAGCATAAAGCCACAGCAGTGTTTCTCCTGTCTCCTTGCCCATGTATGAATGTCTGCCAGCTGTAAATGGAACAGCATGCTGAATATTGGCAAAGCATTCATAGTTGAAACACCCCATTGCTGAATCCCTCTCTTGAACTGCATTATGCAGTCCATAAAGGTGGGGGCTCCTCCAGATGAGAAGTAGCTAATTCAGATACCAGCACTCCTCTGGGGAGATCCCCTTTGAGAAAACAAGTAGAACTTACTCCCAATAGAGGCTGCTGAACATAGGCAGGTTCTGGGATTCCTGTAGCTCTTGGGGTTTCAGATACTGCTACCTGGTGTCTGACATTTGTTGGGGTTTTTTCCCTTTCTGGCAATCTGGCAATCCTTGGCTTTCCAGAGCTGGAAGGAGCTGCAAACAGCCAAAGCATCCACTCCCAGCACCATTATGCTCTTCCCGTGATGGGAACAATGCAGAGCTCTATTGCTAGCTCACTGCTACCAGGCAACCTGTTTGCTCTCTTCTCAGTTTAAAACCTGTGGTACTTGCATTTTCGAGGTGCAAAATCTACTGACCTACAGAGCAGATTTCATTGTTTAACAGTGCTTTTTTTGAGACAGGTGTTTGTCTGGGATATCCACTTTAAAAAAGTAGAATGAAACACATGATAATTGCAAATTGTGATCTCATCCTGTGGGTCTACAAGGACATGCTGTTCCTTGTGGTGTGGGCTTGGTCTACTAGAACTGATGCTGCACAGCTGGGCTGCCACCTGGCATCAGCTCCTGGTTTACCAGTGCCAAAAGAAGCAGATATTGAAGGGGTTACTACCCCCAAGGGAATGAAAAGATAGGGAGCCAGTTAGGTCTCAGAATAATTTTATTGAATTCCATGGCATGCTCTTAAATTGAACCATCTGAGGTTTTGGCTCTGGTTTCCAACCATAATCGCACATGTTACGTACTGCGTGTCATTCGTCAGCTCATATCCCTCACCTGTTAACCTTTGGTCGTGACTTTTAATCACTCTGCTGTGCTGCTTCTGTCATACATAAATGCAACAGCACTGCACATTTCTGCAGATTTTACTCAAAAAAAGCAGCTTCTACCAACGCAGATTCTCTTAGCCCTTTGACTCTAGGCTGACTTCCTGCTCACTGTGTTTTGCAGTCTCAGTCCCCAGCTGGGTAAAACAACAAGGTATCCTGGAGGCTTCGGACCAAGAGGAACACTTCCTTCTTTGGATAAGGTCTGCAGGGGAGTTGTCCCCTCTGAACTGACTGCACAATTTGGTTTTCACAGCTGGAGCTTGCCTGTGCTTTTCCTGGGTGGGGCTGAGGAGAACTTTGGGAGCATTTCAGTGCTGGGGACTGTATGTTCCCCCCGTCTGATGCTAAAGCACTCTTGCATTGCCACAGAAACCCAGAGAATCGGGCAAGTTGGGAGCCACAGTAAAGATTCCTTTCATCTTTTAGAGTAAAAAGTAGCTCTAGAAAACCAAGTGCAAATCAGAAGAGATCATGGATTGTTTTGATTCGACATGTCTGTACCAGAACAGTGTTTGAAAAGAATTTAGTTTCAATCAAAAAATAACTATTTTTCTAAAAAGAAAAGGAAAAAGTTTCAACTTGAATAAAACATTTATTTGACTCAAAGCAATTTTTTCCCCATTTTAGATAAATCTGACAAGCAAATGGAGTAAATACCTTCCTACCTACTGCAGTTTACCTAACAGTAAATACTTGCCACAAAGGCACACAACTTGACACAAACCAGAAATGGTTCACATTTATTCATAGAAGTGTCTCCAAAGCTAGCATGAGTTCCCAGTTTGCAGCAAAATCCATTGGAAAGTGAAGGCTAGATGCTCCATGCACTCCTTGCAGCTTAAGGAGACCCCAAAGAGCAGGTTGGTGGAGTTACTCCTGCCATCCTCCATTTGAGATAGTAACATTTTCCTTGGAGACAAAATTAACTGTCCTATTTATGAACTCCTGCACACAAGAAATATGTCGCTGCATGTGATAAACTGGCAGCTGCAGTAGCATTGCAGACTAAGCATGTAATTTAGGTTTATGTCACAACCAACAGTATAAAAGTCAACTTGTGGCAAACCCCTGGCACTTGCAGGGTCAACAAGATAAAGACCTGCTTGCCTGCTGCTGAAATACAGCCTTACCTGCAAGAGAACGGAATTCAGATGCTAGGTGACATTTAACCTCTGCCAGTCTTTAAGAGGTCATGTGTTCCATCTTCCTATGCAAGGCCAATGTCTCCAGCCATACTGGGACACGTTTTATTACCTTCCCTCAATGGCATTACCCACAGTTCGGTCAGCAGAGCTACGCAGTGCGTCCCAACTGCACGGAACTGCTTATACAGCGTAACTCGGTGGCCATCAGGAGACAAGTGACGTGTTAGGCACATCCTTGCTGCAGAGACCAGCTCATGCACACATGAAAGCCCCTGTGTTTTGCTCCCTCACCTCTGGTGAAACATCAGAGGTCCCAGTCCACATCCCAGTGCTGGGCTGGTCCCCTCAAACTTGGGCTGGGAATGTATTTGGGGTCAGGATGAGGAATAAGCAAAAAAAGCTTCAAGTGTGTTTAGGATTCATGTCTGCATTTTGCATTTTGAGGGTCTCTCTAATTTGAAAGAACCTTATACTTCTGGAAACCAGGATGGCAAGCAGCAGCTTCCTGCCTGCGAGTCTCTCTACCAGGCACCTGCCATGCTCCTTCTGCCCACCCTCACTGGTGCGTGCAAGAGACACAGGTACAATGTAGGCGCTCAGTTCTGTCTGAGCAGTCAAACTTGCTGCTTGGCACTCCCAGCTTGTAACACTGACAGAACAGTAGAGAAACAGAAATAAAACTTAGCCACGTAATGAAAGGAGTTGTTCTGTAGTGGTATTATAGGGGTGCTTTGCAAATTCTGAGGCTGCATAAGGGCAGAGACAGATTGACAGCCCTGGGTGTGGCTTCCACAGTCCCTGTCTGCAGTCCCAGCTAACTGAACACAGCTGAAGAACCCTCTAGAGGACTGACGCTCCAGGCCTACTTTCTCCTTTTGTGACTGGCAGTGGCTACCGGTTGGAAAGACCCCCAGTGATCTTTGCCAGCAGACACTGTCCATCCTGGTTAGCTTTTACAACTAAATTAAAGGGGCAGACTCCCTGGAGCACTGCCAATCCACTGAGCCATGCAGCCACTCTGAACAGCTAATTTAAAAATTTGATTTTCCTTTTGAAATACACTTGTGCTAGTTAATAAAAGAAGAAAATCACTTTTATTTTTGTCTTCCCATTTTTTAATGACTTGTTTCTCTTGATACAGTCATCCCAGTTTTTGTCTATTCATCAGCACTGTAGAGCTCAGCCCGCTCGGCAGCACACACAACAAACGGAGGAAAAAAACTCCATTTAAAAAATGCAGACCCTCACCAATAATAGCTGTAGGTGTACATAATATTAATAAGCCAGAACCTTTTACAAGACATATCAGCTTTCCACTCACATAACACCTCTTGTCTAAGGATCTTGATGCACAAAACAGCTCTTCGGGAGAATTACAGAGGAGGCTGCGGAGACAAAGTACCTGCCAATGATCAACCAGGAAAGGAAAGCACAAACAGCTGGTACCTAGACCACCCAGTTCAAGGAAAGGAAACAGAGAATTCAGTTATCTTATATTGCAGGTGTCTGGTGCCAACAACTGAATTTGGAGGACTCATTAATCGTTCTTACATCTTCTAAAGTCTTCATGTTGGAAAAATAGTCCTGGAGCAGTCTGCACTGACATCCTCCACCAGACAGTGCTTAACTCCTCTACAGCCTTTGTCTAGTTTGTGGGCAGACAGCATGCAGCCCCCGAGCTAGGAGGGTTATGTTGTGCTGCATGATCGTTCAGTGCACCATGGGCTAATTGCCAAATGCATACAAGGAATGGCAGCACTCAAACACACCGTCAGCCAAGCCAGGCTGTGCAAATTTGCTTCCTGGTTGGCTGTTGGCAATGGGGACCTACTTCCTCTTCTAAGAAAGTAACTAGATGTCCTGTGTGTCTGAAATACTAAGCATATTTGTCCCTACATAGGAGTGTCCTGTTTTGACAGTGTCCCTTGTGGCTGATGACCACAGGATGTGCTTGTCACTGACATAGCTTTGATTACTTGGTATAGGTCACTGTAGGTAAAAGGGTGTCAAGAAACATCAATCTATATGTTTAAATCTAATTAATCTAATTAATAAATCTCTTCAGTACTTTCTAGATGATTAGCAGACAGGGTTAGAATACAAGCCTCCCACTTTATTGTGTAATTGTCCCAGCCCATATCCTAGGCCACATGATAAATTGCTCCAGGTAAAGGAGCATCCTATTTCAAGAAGAGAGTGAGGCTGGACAGAGAAAGAGGACATCAGGACATCATAACAGGCTCTTTCTCCTGAACCTACAGATTACTTGTGAGGTGCTGTAAGAAGTGCTTTTGGACCTGGGAAGAGATTCAGAGAACAGGAGACACGTTTCATTTATGACTTACTCTCCTCTTGCACCCCACCAAGGCCAGGTAAATCTCAATTTGATAGCTCTAAGCCATGAAAACCAGCAATGCTCCCTCAGCCATTCTCCAATGAACAAAGTTTTACTGTTGCATGCAATCACCGCACACATGCCAGCCAGTGTCTAGTAGCTACTCTGAGCAGAACTGCCTGTTGCTGTAAAGCAGCAGAGCTCTGCAGAGGTCACAGGAACTGCACCCTGGGCACTGCCAGCTGCCTTCTGTGGCTTACACTGAACCTCCAGCCTCCCACTCTGTTCCTCCTTGTGATCACCCTTACCTGTCGGCTCACTGCTGACATGAAAGCCTCACACTGCTTCTCATGATGCTCTGTTACTGCTCCTGTTAAATCTTTACAGCCTTTAAGAGCACAAGTCATGAAGGCATGTCCCATCCTTTCAATATAGATTGTAGAACAGGAATGTGGACGTGCCTGTCTATGGCTTGAGTCCAAGGCTCTAAGCAAGACAGGCATTCATCAACTGGACCAGTCTTTCTGCCCCAGTGACTGGGTTGTTTTGAGGTCAGGCAAGCACACAATTCAGGGAAGAACATGAGGACATGTGGAACTACCCATGCAAGGCTTGGTGGCCATGTCCTGGTGACAGAGTGTACCTCTGGAGGGCTGAAGGCACCACGGTACTGTCTCCAAAGTTTGGGGGTATTGCTATAGCACATGCCGTGGACTGGTGGTTGTCTTCCTCTGCCTGGAAGTTGTGCCACAGGGAAAGAGCCCTGGACACTGGCAGGTTCCTCAGGAGAAATGGAGAACACCTACAGGAACAGAACAGAAATGAGGGATGTCACATATTGTAGTGCTAGGACCTGAATAATAGGCCCGAAACAACATTGACCTCTAGATGAACCTCACAACTAAACGTTATCTATTATTAGTATCTGTTAATTAGTAAAATCTCTATTACCATTAGCGTTAATTATTAGTATCTGATCATTAATGAAATATGTATGCTCACTAGTGAAAGATGTAGCTTAGACAAAATGTAGTCAGTAGTGAGGATGAAATGCTGTGAGAACATGTATCCAACTTCCCTTGCTCAGCCTTGTTCAAGCCTGAGAACCCAAGTGTTTGGCCTTGTTAGAAACTCCCGTGGTTCTCCCCCCTCCGAGCCCTGACCAGGCATTGGGTGGAATCCAACAGGAGGATGAAACCAGATGTTTCCACTCAAAACAAAGGTGCAAATTGTTCTGGCTTGCTGATTTTTGGTATATAAGGCTGGACCTGCTTGCTGCAGCTTTGGATGCCTCACCTACGGATGGAGGCACCGCGTAGGACTTCCCACTTGCAGGGAAAGGCTCTCCAAATCCCCGCTGCAACCAGGGCTCCCCAGGGACTGTGGATCTGGATGTTGGTAACGTATGCAAGTGGTGATGTATCTTAATCACTATTCTCCCCATCGTGTAGTAATGATTAGGTGCATTGCTTTGCTTAACTGTATGTAGTAATAAGTAAGTGTACTACTCTGTATTTTTCCTAGTGCTTATTTTCTGTAGTACTTAGTTATATCCTTTGATTATTAACAGTAAAATCAGCCTACTCTTTTCACTCTGGTGTCCGAGTTTAATTGGCATCCTCGATCAGTGGAACACATATGCACCCATATGCCCTGGAGGGCAGCTGGAACAAGTGACAGATTACCAGCACGTGGTCTGTGGTGTGGGCTGTGAACACTGGAGAACATGTTGTGTTGTTACATACCAGTGATATTAAATGCTTGTTGTAGCTGCCTTTTAAACTTCTAGGGAGAGGAGATTTCTCATTTGTATGGACCATGTTGTGTCTGATTAACTGTATACATTACACTGAATACAGCCTGACTTACTTGCTGAAATAAGTATAAATTTAATTATAAATCTCTTTTTGCTTCTTTGGGGACAGAGGGTGCTATTTTACTGCTCTCTGTAGATTACCTGCTAGCTTCCTTATACTTCAAAAGAACATCTTGGCATAGCTACAGCTTCACATTTCCTCACTGCTGAATAGACACCTGATACTTGGGCAAACACAGAGCTTTATTAAGTGCACAAAGAAGTAAAAGGACCTGAAGAGCAGTAAGGTGGGACTTGTGGTGCAGCAATAAAGGAGGGGAGTTCAGATTGTGAAAAGGGAGAGGATGAAAAAGACAGGCAGCCCCAGCGTGTCCCTCTCCTGTCTCCGTGCCTCTTCCTGCTGTGGCTCTGGGCAGAGAGCTCTTTGCCCTCCAGATTTGTCCTGCTCAGAATCTGCCAAGATCCCCCGTTCCTGACTAAGCAGTTGAAGAGGGACTGGAGCCATGTGTCTCCAGCAGCTATGAAAAGCTGGAGTTGAACTGAAGAGGTTTGGATTGCCCTACGGAAGGGTTTCCAGCAAAGCTCCGGACACAGCCTTCTGGTTTGACTCGTCAGTTGGGAAGGCTGCAAATGCCTCTTGGCATAACCCCCTGTGCAAAATCAGGGGCCTTGCTTGGCGTCTCAGGGAAACGGTGGCAAAGGCAGAGCTCTGAACAAGCTCCCCAGGGCTCTCACCCTCGCTGCCCTTCTCTTGCTCTCTGAAATACCTGCCTCTGCAATGCATCTTCAGTGCCTGCAAAAGCCAAGGCAGAGATCCAATAGGCCCAAGTTGCCTTCCCCACACTACACTGCAGCCTCTTCTCCGCCTAAGTCAGTGAGGCAGCCAGGTAAGGTACATAGATAAGATAACTGATAGAAATACACAGCCAAGACAGCATGTGTTTTGGCTCCAGCTGCAGTAATCACACACAAAATTCCCAGATCTTCTTCAAGAACTCCTCAGTGAAGCTGTCTTGGATGTGTCCTTCTGTGTTCCCCTCGATAATACAGAGCCCTGCAGGTGCATGCTGATGCTGAGGGCTTCACCTGGGCTGAGCTCTGCAGCACTACCTGCCGGCCCGACAATGGGGACAGCAGGATCTTCCTGGGAAGCAAGTCCCCCCATCACTGCCCTTGGCAGTGCTATGGAAAGGAGAAGAGGAAGGATTTCAGGCAGGCTGTGATTCAAGTTTCTCTTGATTGTTCTCTTGTGGAGAGTGCCAAAACAGTCTGTCCTGGTAAGCCAGGACGCTCAGAGCAGCAGGTGCTTGTGCTGGGTGAACAGACTTGAGGGAAGGGACCAGGAGCCAACAGTGATTCCGAGATGCCTTTATCCATCCATTTTCCTCAAGACAAAGCACCATGCCATCACCCCTGTCAACTTTCAACCCATCTGCGTGAAGGTCCTAATGTTTTGTTTGCTTTGCTGGTGGGTGGCATGTTTTAGAGCAATTCCCCAGCTCTCTCTTCCCTGTGTGTGCACAGCTGAAGCTGCACAGAGCAGCCCGCTTCTCCACTGCACAGAGCAGCACACTTCCCCTGAGTTTGCTGGGGATGAGTTAGCCCACTGCTGGAGGCATCTGGCCCTGTAAGAGCAGTGTCCTGTGTGGACTGACCCACTGTCCTCTCCAGGATGCTGGATTAGTGCAGAGGGGGTGTTGTGGTGGTACAGCTACACCACCTCTGATATCGGAGCCATGCACAGGACCCAGCAAGTGTCTGAGTCATTCTGGCTGCTACTGGAAAGTTCACTGTGCTTACCAACAACAGGTCTCATCCACGCTTCTCAAGGGATCTGGGCAAACCCGGATGACTTCTAAGTAAACTTACCTTCTTGGCTCCCCTGCCTGCCGATGAGCTGAAGAATGCAGTCATTAAGTCTCTGATCTGTTTACAAGCTCTAAAAAACTTCAGTCTCAGGTATCTGGTAGGACTGCACTCAGGTAACCCAACCTGTGAGATGGCTGGGGCACAGAAGGTAGAGCAAGGGCACTCAGGATGAGAGATCCAGGTAGTAACTGATAGCAGTTGGACACTGGGACAAAGGGTTTGAAATCAAGCATGGCTTTGCTTTTCAATAGCTTTGCTCAGCTGTTCAATACAGGTAAGGTTTTTTAATAACTTGGTATCAGATGTTTACTAGTGCTGGGAATAAACCTGATCAGAGCACAGGGAAGGAGAAAGAGCAGGGCAGAATGATGGGAACATCAGGAGAAATACAAAACCAGAAGAAAGTACACAAGAAAAAATACAGGTGAGACTGGAGAAATGTAAGTCCTGATGAACGCTGCTGTGTGGGTGTCTCATTGCAGACTGGTTGGTCCCAGAAATAAATGTCATGGTCCTACTAAATAAGGTTACCTGAATCTGAATTCACAGACAACCATTGCCCCACTGCAATTAAGGTCTGGGCTGTGCTTTATTGAGCTTGAACAGGGATTCCTGCAGAAATCACAGGAGTGTGAGGCTGGTGGGGACATGACATGGTTATTTTATCTATCTCCCTGCTCTGAGGCAAGATCTACCAATCCTTATATCATTTTGGCAAATTATGTCCTGCTTTTCCTTAAAATCTTCAATTGTACAAGATTTCCCCCTGCCCTAGGTAGCCTGTTTGAGTATTTTACTATCCTTTAAGATAGAAAATCTTCCTGAATATCTAAACTAACTCTGAAAATCTAAGTGCTTATTCTAACAAGAAATTAGTCTGATTTCTCCTTGTCTCTAATAAGAATAGGAGATAAAAAATAGTTGACCATCTTCTTTTATGTATTACAAGAGTTATTATGTTTCCCTTTAGCCTTCTCTTTTCTAGTTTAAACAAACTCAGTTACTCAACTTTTCCTCAAGGGTCATGTTTTCCAAACTTCTCATCTCTTGCTATTTAGGTCACACCTTCCTAGAGGCTGAACTCCAGCTGAGGACTTGCTAACAGTGAGTCGAGTGGAATAATTTTCTCCCATCTTACAGATCTCACCAGCCTCCTGCTACTGTGGCTTAGAATGACAGTCACATTTTTGGCAAGAGGAAACCCAACCTGCAGTTAGCTATGTCTCCTTCTCTGTCATACACCTGCTTGCCCTCTACTTCCCCATTTTGTACTTGTTTCCTCTAGCTACTAAGTGCAGCATTTTACTGAACTTCATATGGTCATTTCAGACTATTTGGCCAGCATCCCAAAACTATGTTACATTGTTTTTTTCTTCTAAAGCAGGCACTTCCATGAGCTCAGTGTTATAAACACCTTTCAGTTGTTCGCCCCATCCTGCTATCCAAGCTGCTAACAAAAACATGAATATTTTGGGTCCCCTGGGATGGACAGTGAACCATTGACACCTTCAGCCCATCATAAAAGAATCCTATTTCTCAGTATCTTCATATCTCACAGGGAGCTCTGTCAAAAGGCTGAATGTGCCACATTACCTGCTTCTCTCTTGTTCCCTGGAGCATCTCCCTGTCAGGGAGGAAATGAGATTGGTTTGATAGGATCTTTCTGTGACAGATCCATGTTAGTTGCTCCTTATCGCTTTATTATCCCCTAGGTACTTACAAACTGACTGCTTAAGAATTTTCTCTCACATCTGTCTGTGTATTCAAGTTGGGTTGACTGGCCTGTAATTCCCTGAGTTCTTTTTTGCCTTTTCAGGTGCTGGCTCCACAGCTTGGTGGGCTGGAGTTGGAGGTGTCCCACACGGCTTGGGGAGCTGTCTGCACGCGTGGGCTGCGGCGGCAGTGGTGGGCATCCTGCTGCCCCACACAGGCAAACTGCTGAGACTCCACTCCAGAGACTGGAGGTCATATTGTTGTAAATGAAACGCAGCCTGGATGATCAAAATAGAGAGAACTAGTAACACCACCCAGCTAATGATACCTCTCTTGAGTTTCCTTCTGGAGAGTTACAGGAGGCGTTGGTAGTAGGCAATCACCTCCTTACAGCGAGTTGCACTTTATCTCTGCGTACAAACCTTTTGCCACAGGAATGTCCATAAAGGACACAGCTGGACTTTGTGTAAGGGCCAGGTACAAGACCTGTAGAAATGGGCACTGCTTCTGAAAACCAGGTTGTGGATTGCAAGTGTATCATGTCCAGGTACTTACATGACAGTGGCTGATGTGCAGAACAGTGTGGTGGACAAGCTTACCAATGCCCTCTCAGAGGATAAGGAAGGACAAAGGGCGACTGTTTACTTATTCTGAAATCTGATTCAATTCATGCTTTAGTTCAAAATGATAATGCCTATGAAAAAAGAAAAATACGTATTTTTCCACCAGTACCTTGATTTTTCAGGATTCTTCAATGTTTGGTCCATCTTTGCTGTTTCATGGACACAACTGCAGCTGGCAGAACCCCTCAAAGATGGATCTGGTTGGACTATGCAGAGCCAGCCCCAGGTAGATTCAGGGCACAGCAAAGTGGAAAATGCTCTTTGGTCATCCTAGGGCCAGACAGCCTGGCCTCTCCTTGCTCTGTTTCAAAGAGAAGAAACATGGATAAATGCTTTTATTTCCTTAGCAGTCTGCCTAGTGAAAGGTGCTTCTCTCAGCTGTTAGAGCTCTTTCCAGGGTGGAGCTTCAGATTGAGGAAGACTTAGAGGACTTCAGATATGCTGCACTGCAGTCCCTGTGCATCATTCTCTCTCCCACCCAGGGGAAGGAGAATTTAGAAGAATTCCCGATTTGCCATCACTGGGGAAATACACTGTATGCAAAGACAGTGTCTCTTTATGGAGTTTAAATACCCTGGTCTCAGCAATAGAGAATTACTTCCTTGTGGCTAAACCAAAAAGGGTCTGAGCAAACTCTGAGCCATTGTCTCTATTCACACAAACATGTACTTTATTCCAGGAAAATAATGCAGCACATTTTCCCTGCCTGGATAAATGGTTGTTTTCAGACTTTGTGACAGAAGGAGAATGGGGTGAGACAGAGCAATTTCAGGTTAATGCCTGAAAAATGTCTCTGACAGCTCTGAGAGCTGGGACACGAGAGACTGGAAGATGCACAGTGGGGGTCCCAAGCCTGTCTGCTGCTGCTGTCCCTGCCAGGGGGACTGGTTGGAGCCCCCCTTCTCTCCCTGCCTCACAGGGGTTCACGCTGCAAGCTGTTCAAGGGTCCTGTGCCGCCCAGCTGGGCTTCTCCAGAGGAGTCATCCAGCCCCGTTGCTCTTTCCTTGTAACTCAGGCAGAATTTGAACCAAAGCTCCTGTTTGAGGCAATGCCCAGAGCTAGTGGGGAAGTTCAGACTGAATCCACACCTGAAAACCACTGCTCCAGCATGCACCTCCACTGAGCTGAAACCAAGCTCAGGCCCAGACACTGTGATCTCACCAGAGCAGATGCTTCTCTCTGACATGCTGGAGGTGGTTCCCAGTGCTAGGGTGGCTGTTCGGGAGTCAACTCTGTGTGGGGCTTCCAACCCTTCTCCTTGCCATGTGCCTCGATGTCCCTCTGAGCGCTGCGCCGAGCCATCTCCCCGGCACAGGGTCGCAGGTTCCCTCCCTCCCTTGGCCACCAGAGCTCTGCCCCAGCCAGTCCCACCCCGGCGAATGCAGCAAAGCCAGGAGGCGGAAAAACACGCGTCTTACATAAGCCAGGCATTTAAGGGCTTTACACGTGAGGGTGGATTTTCCTCCCTCTCCTGGGAGCCTAATAAGAAGCGTGTGCACTGTGAGACTTTCAAAGGCAGCAGACAGGACCATGGTGAGAGTGACTTTAACACTGGCCTGAGTTCAAGTCAGTAACTGCGTTCAACATTGCTTGACCCCACCACCAAGGACATCCAGGACAGAAAACAACGTGGTCAGATGGAAAAAAAGCTTTGGAAGGATCATTGTGTGCTCCTCAACAAGGATGAAGAAAATGAGCTGGTAAGGAGTGGGGGACAGCGCTGGGTTTTGGTTTCCTTGTGCACCTCTTTTCCCGCATGCCCATTTTGGATATGCCTCCGCTGCTTCTTCACCTTCACTCCCCATCCAGGTGCTGTCTCTTCAACAGCCCTTGGTGACTTTGAGATTGAGTTTTGCAAAGTAAGGGCTAAGTGAGAAACATATGACTTCAGTCCAGAAGCACAAAACATGGAAGAGACCTCCAGAAGTCATCTGGCCAGGGAGCAGTGTCCCTTTCCCCACTGTCTGTTTCATTGTCTTTTCCATCCTAATTGTGAGGATCTCTAATAGTGGGTACACTTTCCCTTACTGGGTCATCATGTATCAGAAAGCAAGACATAGAAAAGGGGCTTACAAATGAGTTTTATCTTGGACAATTGCTTGAAGTAGCAATTAAATCACTTCTCCTGAAAAGTAAGGGTCTTTGCTGCTCACCAGATCTAGGAAGATTGGGCAGATGACCAAAATCTACTGCAGCTCTCATGGTAGGAATCCCTTGTTTCTCAGTCTTTTATGGCAGCTTTTATGGAGCTGCTCTGTCCTTACAAGGGGTTTTTATTAATGTTAATTGCATCCTTCTGTCTTTGATTGTGATTGATTATTGATTATGCACAGCAGCCTGGAAGGGCTGCACTAAGTGAGTGCTTTGCAAACACAGTGAGTTGGAAACTCTTTCTTTATCTGTTAACATGGAGTGATTACACAGAATCTGGTGAGGGTGGGAGTAAGACTTTCTCCACTAGCTTGCTGTGCAGGGAACAACTGGGATCCAGATATTTCCCATGCACAGAGTGGGCACAGAAGTAGATGCCTCTGCACAGGTGTAAAATACAGTCCTGTCACTCCTGCATTTGCTAGAGATATATATGTGCTGCATGCACTGGAAGCACAGCAGCACACTCCCCCAGGACAGGACTTTCTGTCCTCTGCAAGCAGAGGCTGCTGGCAGGTGCTTCCCAGCATCTCCAGTGTCACTCTGCCCAGCCCTGGGGACAGAGAAAGTGCCTCTGTCATGGGAATGCAGGTGCTCAGGGCATGCACAGGTGGGAGAGATCCTGCCCTGCAGAGCACACCTTGCACCTCTGTATCAGGATTGCTTGCAGGGCTACTAATAGCAGTTGGGCTTCAGCTTTCCTGGTTGCCTTCACTAAATTCCTGCTGTGATTTGACTCATCTGAGCTTGTTTCAGACCAGGGAGCTCAGACCAGTTGTAGCAGCCTGGGTCCAGCACAAAATGAACAATTTGCTGTGGGAGGCAGGTAAGGAGTCAGCTAGGGATCACCTATGTCCTGCTGATTGCTACAGACAGTGTTCAGTGGATCACTAGGTGGTGTGTGGATGTGGCCCTCAATGCCTGCCTCTGCTTGCGTAAGAAGCAGTGGGGATGCCAAGTCCCTGTTGAGGATGGAGGGCCTGGGTGGATGGGTGGAGTGATGCTGTTGCCGCAAGCAGCCTTTTAGCTGGGAGTCTGTGCACCTCAGATGAGCTACACCCACTTCCAGGAGACATCTCCCTTGCTCCATCCAGCCTGAGGCTGTAACCTTGCTGGCAGAGAAGGGCCCTGGCTCTGCCCCGGATGCTGTTGACACAGACTGCCTTGTGCAAGGCTGTCTGCGTCAGGCTGAGAGATGTTTTTCATAACTTATATTCCTGTGGCCCTGTTTGCTGGAGCAGCCTTGCTTCCAGGTACTGAACTTCTTGGATAACTCTTCTTATTGCAGGCAGGCTCAGTGGGGTACATCAGCCATGAACATTGGTTCCCTCAGCTCTGGCCTTCAGTACTTCCTCCTAAGTCCTGTGTGAATGCCCAGTGTGTATCCTCCGAGAACAGGCTGTGCACTAGTCTTTTTGATTCAGCATGGGATTTGGTATGAGAAGAATGTTGATAATATACTGATGTTTTTAGTTGTTGCTAAGAAATCAAGGACTTTTCAACTTCCAATGTCCTGCTAGTGTGCAGGTACACAAGAATCTGGGAGGGAGCACAGCCAGAGCGATGGACCCGAATTGGCCAATGGAATATTCCATATCATACAACATCGTGCTCAGTATATGGATGTGGGTGGGCCAGGAAGCTCATGCTCTTGCTTCCGGGACTGCGGTTTTGGGATTTTCTGTCCTGTGGCATTGCTAGCCAGGAACGGGCTGGGCATCAGTTGGTGGGTGGTGAGCAATCACATTGTGCATCACTAGTTTGTATATTCTGTTATTACTGTTATTTGTGTTTTATTTCAAATATTAAATTGTTTTTATATCAACCTATGAGTCTCCTTAACTTACCCCTCCAATTCTCTCCCTATTCCCTGTGCAGTGGAGGGTGAGCAAGTGCCTGTGTGGTGTTTGGCTGCCAGCTGGGTTTAAACCACAGCACATGTCTAATGCATTTTTGGGTTCCTCAGTTGCAGTGCTTAGCATATAGCTGTGCGGTAGAGCCCCACTTGCTGGCAGCAGCCCATGTTCGACTCATGCTAGAAATCCCCAAATGCTCTCACTGGGTGACTCCCAGCCTTGCACTTGTCCAGCCCTAACACCACAGCTCTTCATCAGCCTTCCCCCCACCTTTGGCTGCAGACTGATCCTCTCCAGTCCCTTGTGGGCGATGGATGAGTTGTGGTCCCACACACATTTGTCATTCCTGCCGCCCCTGTAAAGGCTCCTTGTTTTGCAGGCTGGCATTTAGAGTGTATTTATAAAAATCCTGCTATGAAGAGGAAAGCAGATGAAAATTGCCTTGAATTTCCTTAGTTGTGGACACTGTGGTTTGTCCTCCCACCCTGAAAACACCATTGTAGTTATTGATTTAAACTTATGTGGCCTCTGAAGGAATAATATTTTGTATACAGCAGGGCTACACATCTAAAGGCTAGAGAGCTGGTTTGGAATGGATTTTGTTAACCTGGTATAAGGGCTGCATGATTATCTTTATTTCAGTTGAGCTGCATTGGTTTCAGCTTAGTTTATGTTGATTATGATCAGAGTTCAGATAAATCAAGTTAACTCCTCTCTTAAACCTCAATAGGTGCTTATTCCACTGCCTCTAAATCACTTGAAAATTATATTTGAAGTTGGACCAGTACAATTGTTTGTACAAGCCCTCTTGAAGGAGCTCTGCTTTGTTGCAAGCTCTATCCTGCAAATCACCAGCCGTCCTTCTACCACAGCATGGGTGGCACAAAGTGAGCCCCGTTGTGGGGGCTGCCTGGGTTCCTGTCTTGGTGCCTGTGGGGAAGCAGAAAGGGACAGACACACAGCTGCTGAGGGGGTGGATGTGGGCTGTAGGGCCAGGGTAGCACCTACCACCTACTGTCGTGAGAGCTGTGGCCAGGCTGGATGTGGGTGATGTGTCCAAAGGACTGGCGTCTCTGGGTGCTGTGAGCTACCAGCTGTGGATGGAGCATCTCCCCCCTTCCCTCATGCCCTGCAGGGTGCTGAGAGGGCTGGGAAAGCAGCTGCTGTGAAGAGAAGGATCTAGTTATGCCACAGTCATTAAAGTTATTTTTAGCCTCATGGGCAGGTTTAAAGCAAACCAAAGGGTACAAAAATCCAAAGTTCTTCTTAAGGGGAAAAACGAAAGCTATGGATTTAGCAATCTCCTTCACAGACAATGGAGCATCACTGAATAGATGACTATTGGGCTATCAAAATGAAAGGGCAAGTGGGGAAGATGACAGATGACCTGAGGAATAAGTTGGAGGAAGAGAGTGTACAGAGCAAAAAAGCCCTTCCATGTTTGTTTTCAAGATAAGGTGTGCATGGTGGAAGATAACACACCAGTAGGTACGGTACCTGGTACCCCAGAGGAGTTGCTCAAGGCTTGGCAGTTTTCTTTCCCTGAGACAGATTCTGTGCCCCTGCTGCAAGGTATATTTCAGCGGTCAGCACTAAGTTTGCATGGAGACATCCTCCTCGGTGGCAGGCAGGGCTGTTTGGTGCTAGCACTGCAGGTAGAGAAGTGTTACCATGATGGGTCAGCTGCAGTCTTGATGGAAGAAGCTCCAGACTGGAGTTAATTCTTCATTAATCCTGGGAGAGCTGATGTGAGAACGTTCCTCTGCCAGCAGCAGCCCAGCAGCATCCTCCTTACAGCAGCTCTGCTGTATTCTTAACTATGTTGTATCAATCAGCAAACTCTCATTTCTAAAAATGACCTTGAGCACCTATGAGGGAGGGCTTCAGTCACCAGCCTTTCTTTTCAATAAGCTTGGGCTTCCTGATGAACAAATGCCAAGGTCAAACTTGTTAACAAAGAATGCTTTCTCTTTGCTCTACAGGAGATATTTGGTTACAAAACCCAAGGCTGGCGGAGGGTCTTTTGCACTGCTGGATACATCTTGTCCTGTGGGGCTCTGCTGCTGCTGTTTTACTGGAGGCCAGAGTGGGATGTGTGGGCAAACTGCATCCGCTGCAGCTTGGAAGAAGCAGACATTGTTCTGCTCAGAACGACAGTAGGTGAACCCTCTTAGCTCTTTGTTATTTGCAGAACGCATTGTTTTCAGAGATAGGGCAGCCTGTCTGTCTTTGTCTGCATGATGTGGTAGCGGGGTAATAACACTTTCCATGTTTGGAAGTGGAGCAAGTGGGATGAGTCAAGCTTCAGAAGAGCAAGAGTTTTTATTTGCAGAGTTTGAAATACTGCAGAAAAGACTGTTTTTACACTAACGAGAGCACAGCTACTCTGCCTGAAGGCTGGGCACCAAGCAGACTTCAGGCATTGCTGCTGCCCATCCACAGGTCCCAGCAGCTGCTCTCTGCCAACATGTTCCATGAAACAGCTCTGCCTCTTCCCTCCCTTTATGTGCATGGGCAGCCAGCTGGCTTCAGCAGAGGGATCATCTTCAGAAGTTGTGGCTGTTAGTAGCCTTTCTGCTTTAAAGTTATTGGAGAGTGCTGAGGAGATGGGTTTTAGAGAGCTCAATTTCAGGCACTAGTTATATTCTAAGATTCCATGACTGTAAATTAAAACTCAATGCAATTCTAGCAGAGCAAGTGCTTAAGACACTTAATGCTCAACGTTGCAATGATATTCCTAAAATAAATTCACTCAAACCAATACATGAATAATCTATTGCTCATTGTAACTAGTTACATTAGACTGATTAAAGGACAATTCAGTCTGACAAATGCATTATAGCAATAAAGCTGAGTTGCTTTTGGCAATGGATGTATAGCAAGTAACACAGCACTATAGGAGTTTTGTAGAGCAAAGTAGCTTGTGTTGAGGACTCAATGTCCACACCAGGAGTATTTCAGAAAGCTTTTACTTCCAAGTAGCTCTAGTCTGATTCCACAGACTGAATATCTATCCAGTAGCTATTGAAGCACATCTTCTGGTTTAGTTTCATCTTTTCTCAAGTTGCTCTGCATCATGAACCAAAGCAAAGGGAGATGACTATGAGACTGACTTTGAAATGCATTACTGATTGGTACTAAAACACTAATACCAGCATCCATGTTACTATGGTCTTACATTTGCTGTGATTGCAATAATGCCATAGTACTGTAGTTCTCTGGGAATCTCATATATACTTCCCAGAATCAGGAAACATTATATCACAGGCAACATTTCGGGCTTGCCACTGAACTGTGCTCTATTTCTCTAGGATGAATTTCAGAGATACACCCGGAAGAAGGTGACCTGGATTGATTTGTCTACATTGGCACTACCTTTTGGTAGTAATTCAGATGGTCCTCTAGTAGCTGATAAAGACTCTGTCATAAACAGAGCCGTAATGAAGCCACAGTTAAAGGTAAGTCATCTATAAAATGAAAGATGGCAGGAAGGAGGTGGGTGAACATAGGAATCAAGGCATCCAGAGGCTCCCAAGGATGCTTTGTCAGCATCTTCCTGCAAATCCTGTTTACATAAGCTCAAGTTTTCTCCTAAAACATGGGGAAGCATTTCTGTAACAGTGAGATGATTTTTCCCTTGAATGGCAAAAGGAGTTTCTCCTGTTTGGTCTTGCAGATAAGATGTATCCAGGTGCAGAAAATCCGTTATATTTGGGACTTTTCTGTAAAAGAATTCAAGAAAGTTGGGTGAGTGTCAACAGCCTGTTACAGACCCCTTTGGTAGGGTGGTAGAGGACTCCCTTGTGTGAACTTTCTCCTGTTATCCTAGATCATTAGAAGACAGCAACACATGTCACAGCATACACCACAAGTTTGGAGCTGGCCTGACAAGGGAAGAACAGAAGATCAGGTATGGTCTACGTATAAGTAGACGTATGAGCTAATTGTGACAGTGTGACCTATTAGTCCTTCCTTTCGAATTCATGTGAGCTTCCTGCTACTCATCTTAGTAGTAAGGCAGTGCAAACTGCATGGGTGACATTTGGAAAGGTGCAAAATCATTATCCCTTACACTCTATTGAGCTCATTATCTTGCCAGGCTAAGTCTGGGGAAAATGCCACCAGTTCCACTTGGGGTTCAGGGCACAGCAATCCATGACTGGCTTCCTTTGCTCTTTTGTCCTTAAAAGTCCTCTGGAAAGCTCATCACAGATTTTAGCAGCAAATTGACAAGTTTTCAGCCAGGAAACAGTAAAATTCTCCCTCTGTGTAAAGTCCTCTCAGATACAATATCTTCCTGACAGGTTTATTTGTCCAGTTCAGCCACATGGTGCCCCCAGAACATTTTTAGATAAGTGCTAATGTTATTTGGGTGCACAGTTTTCTACATGAAGTCTTACCCTATGTGATTAAGCTGTAACATGGGGAAATCTTCTCTACCTTCCTACAGGCAGCTGGTGTGTGGGCCTAATGCCATCGAAGTTGAAATTCGTCCTATCTGGAAGTTACTTTTTAAAGAGGTCAGTAAGTCAGACTAGTACTTGGTGGGACCGGTTTGAAGTGTTTTGAAGACTTTACCTGGGCACACAGGGATGGGGTGATTGATGCTTCATAGGCATAAGCCATGGAGGAAAGTTGGTGAACCTGCTTTATGGCTATTAGCACACATTCCTGGCAGAAGGTTACAGGGAAGAATATGAAGCCAAGAGGATGCTTGGTGCTGAATACTTATAACAGTTAAATATTTCCCTTATGATGACTGTATCCCTTCTTGGGGAGCAGGAATGTGGAGGACTGATGTCCTCCTCCTCTGCTGTAGTCCCCTATGCCTGACTGAACATCTCCCATGCTCTGGGACATCTTGCCTCATGACTGAGCACTGACATGCACCTGGAGTGCTCATGCTTTCTGCAACTGCTAGGACTGACCACAGCCACATCAGTAACTCTGTCTTTTCATGTAGGCTCTTGATAATGATCTGCAGTGAAAATTTTATTGGTGCAACTAAGTCACATTTGTTCCTCTTCAATAGCCTTATGTTAGTAGTTCAGAAGTAATACAAAACATTGTACAAGCTTGCTTGTGGCCTCAACAGCAGTGTAAATTGGGAGTGTGCTTTAGAATGGAGGAAAATATTTGCAAAATTCCTATTTTATAATTGCCTTGTTCACCTAGTAGCTTGCTTTTCTCCTACGACACAGGCACAAGACAATTTTTTTCCTGCATAAATAAGGACACACTGCAAGACTGTTCTTCCTCTACAGGGAACAAAACAAACACATCTTGTAAATAAGAGGAGAGACATGTATGGACGGTTACTTGCTGAGATTGCATATAGAAATACTGGACATATATTTTTGCCAACTTGCAAGCAGAGGCTTCTCATACAGGATACTGTCATGTCATCTGTGTTCACTTTAGTGAATTAAGGATGCTACATGAACATCTTTAAAATGGAAAAGAGCTATGAATGCTGGGTCTCGAAGCTAGCCTGTGTCTGAACTTTAAGTGGAGTTTGTTTGAAACCCTAGAAAATACATGAAAAGCTCCGGGGCTCCTGAAATTGGTTGGATTTGATGTTACCAACCTTTCAGTGCCCTCTGGAGATGGTTTTGAAGAAAACTCCAGTGTAGCACTCTAAAAAGTTTATTTAATTTGAACTTTGCACTTCCATCCAAGGCTGAAGCTTCATGTTTGAAATATTAATGGTGATGCCTGAAGGCAGACTGGTCCTCATCAGCTTGTGGCATTTCAGTCCAGATACAGCTTCAATGTCCAAAGGCTGGCACCCTGATTTAGTGTCTGTCTCTTTGTCCTAGTGAATGTCGAAGAAAGGATTAAATTTTCATCGAGGGACCCAATTTGTCAGATGAATAATTCATTTCAGTTCCAGTCTTTATAGAGAAAGCTCTTTCAGTGGCTATTTTGGTTATACCAGTTCTACAGAAAAGTCGACAGAGTCCTTCAGACAAGCCAAGTGGTGGGCAAATCTCTGAAAAATGTCATTAATTCTGTTGTTAGTTAGATACCACAATAACCAAAAGTATATTCTCAGACTTCAGTGGGGCTTGTGGCCTGTTTTAGGACAACACATTAAAGTGATGACTGGTATTGGAAGGCTGACACAATGAAGAGTAGCTAGAAGTGTGGAAGTACAAGGAAATCAAGTCTTCATTTCAGCTGTAGTATAAGACTGATTACTGATGGCCCCACAGACCATTAGTTTACCATTTTTTTTTTCCAAATAAATATCATGTTCATAGTGACTTTCTTAAGTCTTAAAGATTTTTAGGGTAATTCAGTCTTTTTTTTTTCCCCACACTTGGGTAGTGTGTCCTATGTAGCAGTTACTTAGAATCAGAAATGTTAAGGTCACCTTTGTTAGATGGCTATGGTGGGAAACCAACCAACTTAAAGTCCCTTAAGTCTGACTTTAAGTTGTCAGCATAGTCACTGCTGCACAGTAACTGGTTAGCAACAGCTTTTAATTACAAACATCACAAACCATGTGTAAGCTGGTAAGTTCAGATCTGGATGATATTAACACTCTAAAAAGCCATGAAAGAATGCTGCCTTGGGATGGAAAAACAGCCCTTTAAATCAGTGTTTAAGACTCCTGGACACTGTAATGAAATGTGCTCACCTCTTTCCACACTTGATCTCTCCTGACATGTGTTATGTCTGTCCCCTGACATGCGTTACATTTACATTTGCAGATTTTAAACCCCTTCTATGTGTTCCAAGCCTTCACCCTCACTCTGTGGCTGAGCCAAGGCTACATTGAATATTCAGTGGCCATCATAATCCTGTCGATCATTTCTGTTGGCTTAACCGTGTACGACCTCAGACAGGTGAGTCTGCCTGCCAGCTCCCCATCCTACACTCTGCTAGCAATTTCATCTATCACAGGCACAAGTGGCTATTTATATGCTCTTTGTGGTTATTTTTTTATTGCTGTGTATTCTGCTGTATTACTATAGATTTATTGCTATAGAAGAGTTAAAAAGGTCATACCTGAGGGTCTTGATCTTCCCAAGAATTAAAGAAGATTGAAGTCTGATACCTGGGGTTTGTAAGACTTTATGAAGGTGGACTATATCTGTGAGTCTGGTTCTTACTGTAATTTCAGGAGGATTTACTCCTCTTAGGGTTTGCTAAATAATGGGTCTTAAAAGCAAAAAGAAACATGACTCTTTATTTCTCAAATTTGTTCAACACTTCTGTCATGGATACAGATGCTTGGAAGAATTTTGTGATAGTCTCAGCTCGTTCACTTTTTGACCTAACGCACTCACCTGTGATAAACCTGAAACCTTCAGTCTCTATGGCAAAGGCAAATAGATTGAGCTGCGCCTTACTCAGTGTTTGCCTGCCATTGAATATCCTCCTGCAGCCAGAAGAGGTTCCTGGTGCTTCCTGCTGGAATTGCAGAATGCTTTTCTGGGAAATTGGAAAACATTTCCTTGATTTCTGAACCCACTTCAGGAGGTTCATGGAATATGCATGGAAGTCAAAAATCACATGGAGAAAGGATATAATAGGGGGAAAAAAGAGAAACTATGTGAATGAAAGTACAGACAGGAAAGAGAGATAGGAACAGGAGTCTGGCAGGCAACATTCTAGTCTCTCAGGTCTGGATATTAGGTATCACATTTCTCTGTATTGTTAAGATTTAAAACCAAAATTAACTGGGGTTTCCAGAATAGTGGTGAACTTTTTGTTAGTCTTCAGGAAAAATATAAGGGTTAGAGGACAGCATTGAGAATTACAGTTCCTGCAGACAGCGTGATGTGATTAAAGGTGGTGGCAGGGCTGAAGGGACAGCAGCTCTGGGGTGCACTGACCTGTCTGTTAGGCTCATGTGCTGCTTCAGAGCCAGGCACGGCTCACACATTGCCTCCAAATTCACTGCTAAAATAATTCCTCCTGCATGGAATTACTGGGGAAGGGCAAGATTCAGCCCTTTGACATGTTCCTTGATAAGGCGGTATACAGACTTCTCTGTGAAGTGCTGCCCAGGAGGAGGCAATAATTTGCCCTTCCAGGAGCTGGCTTTTGTTTGAATCAACTCTGCTTTTCCTTGGGCTGGTAGAGGCACACAGCATGTTCCAGACATAGGTCCCAAGCCCCTGGACTCACGGGACTTTGTGCGGTATGTGCTCACCGGTGTGCTGTGCTGATGAGGCAGTCCTGCGCACCCTCTGCCCTGCCAAGGGTATGCCTTTATTGCTGCCTCACACTGATCTCAGCGAGGGCTTTGTGAATAGCTGGGGCTTTTGCCAGCACAGGTGTGTTGGCTGCACATCACTGTTTTGTATCTCTGACTAATATCTGTAGGATGACTAGCACTCCCATGTTGAACAAGTGCTCGCATCTCTTTGAGCACACCTTTATACCTAAACTGTTGGTGTCCGTCTGGTATTGCAGAGCACAAAGAACAGGTATGGTCCATTCAGCTTTCTTTGGCAAAGCTGGTTTTATTGTGTGACTGACAATTTTGGCAGGAAGAATTACAATGTTTGGGGCCTCTGGATATTCTTCAAACTGGCTTGACATCTTCACATGAACAATGCTAATGAAGAAATCCACACTCAGGGATTATTTTTTTTTGCAATTGCAACTTTTAAATCAAGATAAGGCATTCTCTCTAATGGCCTTGCAATGACAGTTGACTTCATCATTATCTCAGGATATATAATTGTCTGAATTAGATTGCAAAAACTGGCAAAGCACAGACACCCAGCTAAATTAGAATTTCTGTTTTTCTTCTTGCAATGGTAGTTTTGTAATGATACCTTTTACAACTTGGTTGTCCTGTTGATAGCCTCCTAGCAAGGATAAAACTGTTGAGCACAAAGAAACCCCCTACTAAGGGATTGCAGATAGCAATGTTGCAGCTATCTGGCATGAAGCAGGAATAGCCCCTTGAAGGTTGAGGGACATACAGCAGCATGAATGGGAAGCAAACAGAAAATTAGGTCCATGTTCCCACGGCAGCTTGTTCTAGGTTAACTCAATGAACTCTCATCCTGACTTCTAGCAAGGGATGTGAAACCTCCCCCGGATAACTCAGCAGAGTTCAGTTTCTGTGATGTTAGCATGATCACTGCATTGTAACCTACTGCTTCACTTGAGTATTGGGGTTTCAACACTGCAATTGCTTTCCCATCAACAGCAGTCTACCAAGCTGCACGACCTCGTTGAGGAGCACAACAAAGTCCAGGTTACAGTCTGTACGAAGAGCGAAGGTGAGTCATCTGCGTCTCATTTTCCTCACCAGCTTGTATAATTAACCAGTGTGTTGAAATATAGCTGGAATTGCACAGCTCCTGTTGATTTCTACTGCTGAAACGTGAAGGGCGAGCTGCAGGGAAGATGGGGCAGAGGGAGGTGAGGTGGGCAGGGCAGCCTATGCAGTGCGGTAATGATGCATATGTATCATTATCATCTGTATCTGTGGCATCTGTAATGATACAGGTGAACCTAGTAATTTGTGTTAAGAGTTGAGAACAGCTTGGAAAATTTAATTTCACAAACAAGCAACTAGATAACAACTTTGGCCTTCCGAGACCTGCTTCCCTGCTCTGCTATAGGCTACTTTCACAATCTTGTCAAGTAGCTTGTAAGCGATTTTCAAGGAGTGTAGATACATGGCTCCCACTGAAGTATGCACTTTCTTTCCTGCATCTCAGTTCCTTGCCTATAAAATAGGGGTTATAGCTATTTTTGCCTCCCAAAGATGTTGAGATTGGCAGTTGCTGGGCTGATGAGAGATGTAGAGGCCTTGGATAGGTTTTCTTGGTCAGAGTATTTTATGGACGCTAAGCAAATGAGACTGAAGACACCCACTTGGAGAGAGATGTTTAGACAAGGGCTGATCTTTGTGCTGTTGCCTTTCAGCCAGTGTTATTTCTGAGGCACTGGCCTTAAATCATGCAGTGTAGAAGTTTAGTGATGTTGTGTGTGACTTTTTTTAATTGCCCAGAACTTGTGCAGAAGTAAACTTAATTTTTGTATTGTTCTACAGGTTGCAAAGAGCTGGAGTCTTGTTACTTAGTCCCTGGAGACATGTTTCTTTTAGATGGAAAGAAGCTCTCCCTCCCATGTGATGCTGTCCTGATTGATGGAAGTTGCATTGTGAATGAAGGGATGCTCACAGGTGCAGCCTTGGAGTTGAGATGCTAAGGCCTTGTGCAGGTTCTCTGTCAAGGAGATGTCTAGCTGTTCTGACAGCAAATTGTTTATCATAACAGTTTGCAGCAGGAGGTGGAAAAACTGTGGCTTGAATAATTCACAGTTGTCCTGGGCTTTTGAATACTGACATTGTGTAATATGCATTTCTTATCCACATTAAAAACAAGTAGGACTAATATACTGTCAGGAGTACAAAGTGAAAATACTCAAATACACTGAATATATATTTTTGAGTTTTTGGATTCTGATCTTGCAGCAGTTCTGTTCAAGCAGAGAACGTATGAGCACAAGGGTAAGTGTTATAACTAAACATCAAGCAACTATAAGGCATGAACTTAGTTCAGGGGCAAAATATGACCCAAGCTGCTTGATAAAATATGCTCAGAGAAACCATCTGATGTACTCTGATACTAAAACTATAAGGGCTGTCACCATAAATCCACATATGTAAGTACATAAGCAAGCTAATTACTCAGGCAAGTTTGAGCACTTAAAGGGCACTGTTGCTTTCTAATATGCAGAATCTGACAGACTTTTAAATCCCCTTTAAGTGAAGCTGCACACTGTTGTTCTTAGGTGAAAGTGTTCCAGTTACTAAAACCGCCTTGCCCCTCGTGGAGAGTCTGATGCCCTGGAAAACCCACAGCATGGAAGATTATCGGAGACATGTCCTGTTCTGTGGGACAGAAGTCATACAGACGAAGGCGACAGGCAGAGGGCCAGCAAGAGCCATCGTGCTGCAAACTGGTATTTCTTTTATCGTTTGCTAACCAGCAGAGTGAAAGTGGCAGCCTCAGAGCCTGGCAGGAGAGCTGGTTTCTCTTTGCAGTTCGAGTCCAGCACAGGTCTGCTGTCCCTGAGAAGTGCTTGTTGCCACCTCATGGCTAAGGCTTGTGCAATGTTACCTGTTTTCAAACAGCACCGCTGCGGTATGTCACGTACACAATGTATGGCACTTGTCTTCACGCAGGGTTCAACACAGCTAAAGGTGACCTGGTGAGATCCATCCTCTACCCAAAGCCAGTGAACTTCAAACTCTACAGAGATGCCTTCAAGTTCATCGTAGGCCTCTCTGCCATCGGTGTGTTCGGACTCATCTACACTGTGTGTGTGTTTGTGTCCCATGGGGTAAGTACAAGGGATGCCTCCATGCTGGAGGTGACAGCTCTGAGCCCTCGGTCACTCAAGATCCTTGGAATATTGTTCACTTCTGTAATTAGGTTTTCAGATGCCAGAAATGGGGGAGGATAAGGAGGAGATGGACAGAATGAAGCAGAATAAGTCTATCATCCCCATGGGCAGAACTTGGAGTGAATTGCTCCTGGGAAGGAGGGCCAGACCCCCCAAAAGCAGCGGTAGCAGGGCAGGGAGGCTGTTCCACCCCATTGCCCCTGTTGCTCTTGCTGTTTGCAGAAGCCAGTGGCCGACGTGGTGACTATGGCCCTCCTCCTCCTCACCGCGGCTGTGCCTCCTGCTATCCCCGCTGCCTTGACAACAGGCACTGTTTATGCCCAAAGGAGGCTGAAGAAAAAGAAGATTTTCTGCATCAGCCCACAGAGGATTAATATCTGCGGGCAGATCAACCTTGTTTGCTTTGACAAAGTAAGGCACTTCCTGGGGCACTGAAATATGCTGGGGGCTGCTAGGAGCATGGGATATGGTTTTTTGACCTCATCTACCCTGATCTAACCCGAGGGAAACATTCTCTACAGGTGGCCGTGCAGCAGGGTCACACTTCGGGCAGGAGGTTTTCCTTACCCTGCCCAGGAGCCAGGGAAGGGCTTCTGGGGATGTGCAGGAGGAAGGGATGGGCAATAGCAGGCTAACTAGATATTTATTTACATTTAGACAGGCACGCTGACAGAAGATGGACTGGACCTGTGGGGCATCATCCCTTCTGAGGGAAGCCGGTAAGGAAGGATTTAATTTAGCAAGAACTAATCTCCAGTGTGAAGGTACTGCCCAAAAGTCTAGTTAGGAGGGAGGCAGTTGCATAGGGTACGGAGAGACAGCAAATAGCATGCAGCAAGAGATGTTCAGGTACATCTGGGGAGGTAGAGTGCAATGGATGTCCCTGCTCATCTCCTTCCCTCTGAGAAGGGCATCTGGGCACTGCACTGGCAGGCATACCTGTAAAGGTTGCTGCTAATTCAAGGCAAACAGAAGTCAGCAGCAGCATGAGTGCTTTTAATTACCCTGAGGGGATTTGGAGAATATGCACGGAGCTTTTCAATTATGTCATTCTCAGCACAGTTCAATAAATATTCTTAATCTAGTCAATAAACCTTTCATCATTTAAATGTTAGGATAATGCTCCTTCTGTTGAAATTAAGTGTTGCTGACTTTGGTGACTGTCAAATCTCACCTACCTTATGTAAATGCTGTGAAAAAAATCCATGAGACCACAGATCAAACCTGCAAAGCTCAAGTGTCCTTAAGGATTCTCTCAAACGCATGTCAGGCTCCATCTCAATTCCGAGCCCAAACACCATTGAAATCCTGAAGAAATAACCACTATGTAAACATTAAACTTGAATATATTCAGAATTATACTACTTAATTCATATTACTGTACCACAATAACAGACTTCAGCTCTGCAGTGCGTGTTATGCCAAACTAAAAATATTAATCTTTTGCAGTGGCTAGGACAAATCACACACCCCATATCAACTCCCAGGTTTCATTAGTAGTTGTTAATATATCAGATACTTCAACACCATGGAGATAATCATGCCATAATGAATGAAAGGATGAATTCATTATGAGAGCAGAAAAATCACATTCTCAATACTTCCTCAAAGGATCCAAATTAATGAGAAGAGATTAATAAGTGTCAAACAATAAAATGCTCTTCCAGTGGGACCAAACCACAGGTACACAGGACAGTCTCTTCTTGGCCCTGCTTCAATGCACTGGGCAGGCCACACTGAATAGGTGCATGTTGGACAGGCTTGGAGCCCACCAAAGGCAGACAGCTCATGGTAGTGCCCGAATGATTTCCATCAAGGTAGCCTTGCGGGTAGTGTCTGCTCACACGAGCAGCAGAACAAAACTGGATCCATAGATCAGAATAAATGCATGTCATAAAAAAACCCCTCTGCAAAGTATCAAAACATAAGGCTGGCTTTGCAGACATGTCCAATCTGCACCCAGCTGGGAACCAGTGCTGGTGGCTTGCCAAAACACAAGGAGGAGCTATTGCTGTCTGCATTGATCTCATTAGCCTATTTACATAATTACTCTTTCTTAAATGTACACATTTTAAAACGTGTTACAAGACTAGCTGTCAGCTAAGCTGAATACTGTGAGGCAATGACAGTAAAGGAATTTCATTCAACTTGCAAAATATCCTATTGTACATTTAATAAGATAAATGTTAGTTGGGTTTATGTAGTGTTTAGCAGTTTCACGGTGTCTCTCAAGTATTAATTAATTAATAAGCCAATTATGACCAGGCTGAGAACAAGGTATAATTTGCTGGAAACAGAACAGACTTGGATGGCCCAGAGGGACAACAGGTCCCGGATTCATTGTTCCTTTTAATAGAGCTGCGAGCTGTCACGCTGCTCATTTCCAGATGCATTTCACTGTGCCTGTGTTAGTAACAGGGGATGCTAATTGTGATCAAAGGTAAATAAAATCTATTTAAATTTCTCCTTAACATGCCAGCCTAAATGGTAATGGGCTGTGTTCTGGTCGGGCAAACACAGCTTGTCAGCCAGACAGTTTCTGGGGGAAAAATGTGTGTGCAAGAAGAGAGGACTCTGAGAAACATCTTCCATGATTAAATTATAGAGCCTTCACCCAGACCAGCTTTGCACATGTTCGGTCTGTACTGCGGGGCCAAGGAGGGAATAAACCTCAAGGCTTCCCACAGAAAGAGGTTGGGACATGACTCTTTGACAGCATGCCTTGCTATAACTCAATAGGAGTGAACCAGCATACCCATTTTTAAAACCAAGGTGTGAGGGACAAGTATCTGGTGTCTGGCTATGCAGATATAAAATCTACAGCCGGAAGTGAAGGTAGAGCTCCTTGTGGCTCTCCCAGGGGTGTGGAGTGCAGACTGCCTGTGCTTGTCCACCCTGGTGGGTGCAGAGCACCAGCCCAAGCAGATGCACTCCTTTTCCATACTGCAGCTTCACAGATCTTCTCCTAGGGTACTTTGCCAAACTTCTTTGAGATCCCTGCTGCAAGTTGTTTCCTCTCCGATAGTGTCTCCTCTGCTTTGTCTAATACCAAACAGCAATTGTTAAGCAGGACTCCTGATGCCTGTGCCAGGGTCTCTGAGTGTTTTACCATCTCAGTCACTTTGCATCAAATTGAACTTGTGTCAATTAATTACTGGGTACTTTTTGGCCTCTTGAACACATCTGACCTGTTATCAGAAGGATGGGTAGGATGGCGTGTTGTTTGATGTTATTGGGCTCAGCTCCACTCAGTGTGGCAGAGCAGCACCTGTATGCACCAGCTGAGGACTTGTGTCTCTGCATCCCTCTTGTAAGCAGTCCCACTAATCCTCTGCTTTTAATCAGGTTTCAGAAAATCCATAAGTTCCCATCCAGCACTCCTCTGCCCTGGGGACCGGTGTGTGGAGCCATGGCAAGCTGTCATTCACTGGTTGTTTTGGACAAGAAGATTCAAGGAGATCCACTGGACTTGAAAATGTTTGAGGGCACACACTGGGTAATGTGACTCACGTCCTCTACACACATCCAAAGCAGGACACCCCCAACCCAGTCCATGGGGGTTTACTCACAAGTCAAACTCAAATACATGCCTGTAGGGGAAACTCCTTTTCAATCCTGGTCATAACAACTGGAATTTCCTCTGTTGTTTCTAACTGCATGACAGATTTGCAGCACTGTGGCTGCTTTTTGATAGTCTGGGAATAATTTTCCTTGGGGCTGCCTGCATTTGCTCTCTTAATTTGGTTTGGAAACACTGGAGTGTAAGGAAGCAGGGGGGAACCTGGTTGCTGCTTGCTGGAAACAGGGGATCAGACCACACCATTGGCCACGTGGTGCACAGACCACAAGGCAGCCAAGGAAATGCACAGGCAGGTTTTTATGCCCTTATGCTAAAGGCTGTTATCTCTGATTAGCAAAGGAACATCCTTATGGAGAAACCAAGGCTGGAGCCTCCAGCTGAGTGAACAGCAAGTATCAGAGGGACCTGGGAAGGAGGCGAGAGGTTGAACGTCAGGGCTTATCTGTGGGGATGGAGAGTTGCTTGGGTGGGAGCAGGATGGGAGGAGGCATGAGAAGGAAAGGGGCTGCTCTTCTTCCTGCCATGTCCTAGCCTGGGGGGGTTCTGGGTCTCTGCAGTTAATTGCCTCGTCATCTTTTCTTCTTCAACCTTTTGCTCAAGAGAGATTAATCAAGAAGTAAAACAGATGGCAGCTCTTTCAGCAGCACTGCAGGAAGGCATCAGGCTGGTGCTCACTCCTGTGGAAGCACAGGCAGCAGCAGAGCCACATGACAGCAGAAGGGGAATATGAGGGTGAATGAGCCTTGGCAGCACATAAAGTAACAGACCTGAAGGGCTAAAAGCATCCTACACTGAAAATTACCACCCTGTTTCTGCACAGAATATCAGTGAGTCTTTTAAAATCAAGAGACTGGAAGATAAAACCAGCTAGATAAGGATAATTATTTCTCTTTCCCTTTATCATTGATATGGCATTAAATTTATGTGGAACTTGAGTTTAGAGAAACCACAAAATATGACACAGGTTTTTACTCTCATCAAGTCAAAAGACACAGGGCCATGTAGGCTTTTGCGAAGGACAAGGCTGCAGGGAGGCTGTCACTGACAATGGATAGGAAGACCATTAAAAAACACTTCTGGAACTGGGTGCCAACAGTAAGGGGGAAACATGTTCCCATGTGCTGCTGCCCCTGCTTTAACAGACAAGTGTGAAGCCAAAAAAAAAAAAGAAGTATCAGAAATAATGCTTTTCCTTGTACAGGAGATAGAAGACTCCAGCACAGCTCAGGATGGGGCTGGTGCTCTCAACATCTGCGTCGTTAGACCAGGGCTGAAGGCCAGCAGTGTAAGTCCAGTTCTTTCTGAGAATGAATATTTTGTGTTTTCAACTTACAGCGAGGGCAAACTCCTAGCACAAGCACTATTCATTTACCTGGGCTAGCGATTGCAAAATGCCTTTCAACTGCTCTTGGTACTCTGTTGCATCTTCCCTCAAAACAGATCCCCTGGAAACATAGGACCAGAAAAGCAAGTTCTTATTAAAGTGGAGATGCTGCTCTTGAAGTGGCATCTAAAACACTTCATGGGCCTAAAAGCCCCTCATTTCCAACTCTACTCTTTGCATTAATAAAAGGTACAGACTTCTCTTGAGTCCTCGCCCCCTAAAGCTGCTGGCAAAATGAAACCACACAATCAGTTTAAGTGAAAACTAATGCAGAGAAACCATGTAAACAGAATAAACATCTAAAGCATGAGTTCACCTGCAGGAGGAGGCAATGTGAGTAAGGACAAGGCATTACATCGAGAAGCACGGAGGTGGGTCCATTAGTCCTGCTGCCAATGGTCGTGCAACCCCACTAGCAGATTTGTCAGCCTCACCCCAAAGCACGGTCTTGTTTACTTCACTCTTCCTCTTAAAAGTACTCTTGGGAAGCTCCAAGTTTTGACAGTTGAAAATTTGTATGTTTCCAGTCCAAATGTCAACACAGCCAGCTTCTTCCCAGTGGAAGGAGTATGATTTCTGCTAGCAATACCAGGAAGACAGTGCTGTGGCAACAAGGAAATCAGTCTTGTTTCTAGGATTGCTCTGTTCCCATGGTAATGTCACTGTAACTCATCAAATTTCAGTTACCAGGACTGTAGATGCAGGAATATGACCTTAATATGTGCTTATTAGGAGAAAGGCTGGGACAAAATCTGGAAAACGAGTTAAATATAAAGCACTGAGGTTCCTGGAAAGTACGCTTAGAAGACAGAGTTGTTGAGACCATGGTTCCTAAACTTGTAATCAGTGATCTGATCCCATAGCCAGAGGGCAGCAAAAGTGAAACAGTCTCCTATTAATAATAAATCACCTTAGCAACAATACTCAAATGAGCTAAAGTTCAGAATGGATTTGCTTTGTGTAATCAATGACTTGGATAATATCTCACTTTCCTGACCTCTTCCAGGCTCCTGTGGAAGGAATAGCAATCCTACATCAGTTCCCATTTTCATCTGGGCTGCAAAGGATGTCCGTTGTTTCACAGAAGATCGGAGAGGAACAATATGACCTGTACATGAAAGGAGCACCAGAAATAGTGTCTAGCTTTTGCAGACAAGATACTGGTATAGAATTGGGAAAGGGCAACTTTACGGTGTTTATTTGGACTTAATCCTAAAAGGATTTCCACTGGCCACACTGCAACTGCATGTGTATAACTCTTCCCACAAACAAGCCTTGGGCTTGTTAAATGTCATTAGTTAATAGAGAAACAAGTTTTCATTGTTTATAAGTTAAACAGCCCAACAGCTAGTGAGATGCACAGCCTGAGGTTCAGCCTCTCTACACCCCTTAGCTGATGTGCATCAGCTGAAGGTATAGTGCATAAATAATGTTGATACAACAAAATACTCAGAGCAGATGTAGGATCATGGTAATTGCATTTGTCACAGCAAGTGTGTTGTGCTGTACAAGTTCTTAAATTTCCTCCTAATTTATTACCCTGTAAATTCGGTGTTGAGTTACTGACCCAGCTTGCAAAGGCCTTAAATCTCAGCAATGGAGAATTTGCTGTGGACATGCAAATTACTGTTATTAAGGATAATTGGTAATAACACTTGAGCCAAGACTTCTGTCACCTCTCTGCGAGGACACATAGGCTTTTCTTCTTTGTATGTGAACAATATTATAGGCTTGTACTCAGATTTGTCTGCAAACTTGAAACTCAGGTCACATTCACTTGAATACTTTAAAAGGATGACAAGCAAACACAGTACCAATGGTCTGTGGTTTGTTATTTCAGATGGAACAGACCTGAAAAAAGGTGAAAGTGGTTTTGAGGGACAATGGAAAGATTTAGTTTAGAACCACCTAAGATCTAACAACACAAACCTCCAAACAAGTCAACATCATTAAGAAAAATGTCTTTAAAATTATGTTCCAATTTCTCAGGTTTCTAAATAGTTCCTCTTATCCTGTCTTGATTGTTTCTATATTGATTACAGCTTAATGAATAATGAGGTAGCACCCCGTAAAGCTGTGATTACAGAACAAAGTGAGTACAAAATACTGCAAATTTAAAAGGAATTCTGCTTTTAGAGTCATGGTAGCGATCAGAGAATTGAAAACTTAGAATTTGGGAGAATTCTGACATTAAGGTATAAACATAAAAACAATTTCCTCAGTCACTCAGCTTGTACGCAGTAGAGCTTAGGACAGAATTATGAAGTCAGTCATTTGACCTCTGCCCAGTAATTCACCTTCTCTGCCTGCACCTTAACATGCATTTAGAAAGTATAAAACAGACACATAGATCACTTATTTGAACAGTCAGTTACACAGCCTTGGTACAAACCAACTGACTTCTAGGGGAGGCCACAGTGCTGTAACTAAGGCTATAAAGTGGTTTAAAGGACAGGCATGTAACCCTAGAAAAGCAATCAGCAAGGATGGAATATTCTAACCATGAAACTTTTTTCTTGTAAACAGTCCCAGTTAATTTCTTAAAGGAGCTTAAGACATACACAAGCCAAGGCTTCAGAGTCATTGCCCTGGCCCATAAAGTGCTAAACCTCGGAAAGGATGTAGATGTGAGCAACCTAGAGAGGTAACGTGTGCTGGTGAGCTGCTGGTATCGCTGTGGGGTTACTTTCCTATCTGCTTGTTACAACCTGCCCCAAACCGACCTGCCTTGACCCAAACTTTCCCCTCCTCTCCAACAAAAGGAAGCCTATTGGGAAGCTGTACCATCTAACACCTTCCTCTCAGCAGGTGCTGATTACGCTGTTAATTGCCTGCTTTACTACTGCTCTTGCAAGGCTTACTGAGCCGAATTTCAGAATCCGTTATCAAAGGGTAATGAAGGCTTGTTATTGTGCTTCTATATGGCAATGGATTGGAACTGCAACAGAAATTGTGTGTGTCATAATCTGTGGGTTTCAGCCAGCCAGCTCCTGCAAATCCCTGTCCCTCTTTCTGCTTGCACATCCCTTCTGCATTGCTCCTTCCTAGGGACAGCAGTGTAGCGGATCAGCAGCTTGGCTGAACCCGCAGAAATGTTGGCACTTGGTGAGCACTGCTTGTCTTGAACGCGTAGGAGTTGTGTTTCCCTGCGGAGCACGCATGTTTCCCACCGAGCATGGCTTTCCTGTTGAATATTAACCACAGGGAGGGTCTCTGTGCCATCCCTGGGAAAACAGAGTGTTTGTTTCTGTCCTTGCTCCAAGAGAGGAGGCAGAGTCTGGGCTGGTGTTCCTGGGCCTCCTGGTGATGGAGAACCGCCTGAAGCAGGAGACGAAGCCTGTGCTACGAGAGCTGGCTGCCGCCCGCATCAGGAGCGTCATGGTCACAGGTACATCCCCCGGGCTCCTCATCTGTAGCCGTGCTGTCTGTCATGGGGCACACAGAAGAAAGATTCACTCCTCCAGCATCCTCCATTGCACATTCATGGTCTACCTGGGCTGCCACCGTCCTATGGCAGATGTGAGGTGCCTGTCTCTCCACTGTCCTTGCAGGGGACAACTTGCAGACAGCTGTAACGGTGGCCAGGAATGCAGGTATGATTCACACAGGCAGCAAAGTCATCCTCATTGAAGCAAAGGAACCGGAGGGCTCCGCTCCAGCTTCCATTGCCTGGCGATTGGCAGAAGACTGCAAAGCAAACACAGCTGCTCCCTGTGTAAGCACAGCCAGGGATGGTTGCTTTCGCGTGTTAGTGGGAATTAACAAAGCATTTAATGTCTAATAACTGGCTCCTTGCTGGGGATTTGGAAGTAGCTCTGAGGAACAGAGGAAACCCGTGGCCTAGTTTGTATCTACCCCAGGGTATATGGAGGTGTGGTATGGACCATGCACCTGTTAGGGAGAAATAATTAATCCAGTGGTTCTTTTCTCAGGACAACATGTGAAATAACTACACAAATAACTGGCAAGGCTTTGTAGATGCAGTAGCCACTCCAATCACGCTTGAAGTGTGCAGAATTAATGTAATTATACATACTTGTCTCTGTGACTATTTTCTGGGCCAAACTTCAGTATCTAAACTAGCAGCCAGTGGCTAACAGGGTTTAGTTATGTGTGGAAACACAGCTAGAAAATCAAGTAGTGCCAGGTGCAAAGTTTCACAAAACGATGCTGCAGAAGGCTGTGTCACTGGTTGCTTGGTGGGAGGCTGATGAGATGGAAGTGAAATGGCATGTTATGACTTCAGTCTGAGAATAAATGCTGTCTTATTTCTTGGAGGTATGTGCTAACACCGAGGAAAAGATCACCTTGGAAGGAGAAACCTGCAACTACCATTTTGCAATGAATGGAAAGTCCTACCAGGTTATTACAAAGTACTTCTACAACTTGCTGCCAAAAGTAAGTTCAGAGGAAACAAAGCACTTACTTGCCCTCCCTGTTTTATTAAGTGGCAGTAGTGTTCCAGCTGGAGAAAGGTGGTTTTTTTGTCAGTAGCTGTAATGTTGTCACTTCACATTTTGACAGCTCCGGGCAGCCTCCCACCATGCCTCAGGTTTAACTCTAACAACTTGCTTTCAGCATTTTCTAAGACCTCACATGACAAGGGTGGCTGTGGTGCTACGAGCACCTGTGCAGTGGAGTTACTCCATGGTCACCTTCTCAATTTCAGTTTAATTAAAAACGTCAACCCCATTCCCATGTGCTACTACCGTAGCTGGCAAAGGCCTCTGCTCAGCAGGGGCATCAGGAACATGAAATACCCACATCTAGAAGCAGAAATCTTCAACTGCTGTTACCCAGTCCATAAAATAATTGGTGCTGGGACAGATTTTCAGATTTTATACTCTCTGGCCAGATTTTCAGGTAGGAGAAACCTCAGGCTGAGCAGTGTTATTGCTGCTGTCATCAACCATCTGTTCTGCACTTGGGAAACACTTATAACGCCTCGCTGCTCTAAAGGATGCTGCAGAGCATGCGGTCATTGCTGGTGTCCCAGCATCTCCTACAGAACAGGCAAGGCAGAATACAGGTGTTAGAGGAAACCTGAACCCTAAGGGTAGCAAAACCATGGTAGGGTTTGGGAGATGGGATTAGAGGGTTTTATGAATGTGTCAGGCACCCATCAGGGAGGCCTGATCCTGCCTTGGTGGAACGATGGAGGCACAAATGCCTGCCCAAGGCAGTCTGTTGCTCTTTCTTGCAGATACTGGTGAACGCAACTGTCTTTGCTAGGATGTCTCCTGGCCAGAAGTCCAGCCTCGTTGAAGAGTTACAGAAACTTGAGTAAGGTTCTCTTTTGTTTTCTTCTTGAACCAGACCAATAACAAGTTTTCTTTAAAGTGTAATTGTCCCAGCTAGCACTGCTCCAGGCCCATCTTCCCAACCCTCCCTTCTTCCACATGCGACCCCTGTTCGCATCCTCTGTGGACACCTTCCTCCCAGTTTCCCTACAGGGATCCCTTTGCACCTCTCGCCCAGACTTACCCACTGCTCCTCACCAGTGCAGTACAGAAGGCAGCATTAAATGAGGCTGAGATAAAAATAAAGAGGCAGACCCCCATGTATCCTAATAGTGCCCACCCTCAGCATCTCCGCCGTGGCTGCTGGCGCTGTCCTGGCTGCAGCTTTAGCAAAGCCAAAAACAACCTGATGCAGATGGGAATTTGTCCCCAAAGATTCTCCTTCAGGTCCCCCAAAGGAATGTTTCCTCCCCCAAGCAGGACTCACACTAACTATGGATATTGCTTGCTAAGCATAAACAAAACATGACACCTTTCTGAAAAAGAAGTTAATTATTGATTATGAGGTGCTTCTTCTGCGGATGAAGTTCCCTGCCCTCTCAGAGGGACCTCATGTGTGGTGGTTTGGGAGCTGCTGTATTATTTCAGCAATTCCTGTGTCTTTGGGTCTACAAAGACAGTGAAGGAGAAAATGCCGGTAAAAGCCAAGCTACAGCCACAGGAGCTGCTGCACAGGAGCTACGTGAAAGGCTTATGGGTTTTCCTTCTTTTTTCTCCATCAGTTACTATGTGGGTATGTGTGGTGATGGCGCCAACGACTGCGGGGTACGTAGGAGCTCATCTCCCATTCTTGTGCTGTGACGAGAGTCTGTCCAACACCACTTGTCACCAGCATTTCCCAAGTTAGCCAGTGGGTCCACTCCATCAGCGTGTCACTGTAAAATACTATCTACATGCATTTTTTTATATTAACATACACAGTAACAGAGGATTACTGTATTGTGTTTGGTTTTTCCCCCCCGCCAGAAGTAGGGGCAAGAGACTTTTTCTTATATGTTTCTTATACAATTGAAGATTTGAGGGTCTTAGCCATGAAAATAATTATTATATTACCTATTATATTATTATAATATATTATATATTATAATATATCAGATACATTATATACAATATCATAACAATATAATGTTATTATAATAAATATGTTATAATAATATAATTTTATAATAATGCTTTAACATGCTTTGTCAAAGTTGTCCATAGCCTACACCTGAGCACTAAACCAGAGGTGGCGAGTCCAGAGAGCTCATAAGGGAACAATACAAGAAATATGAACAGGAGACTGAAAGGAATAGAAAGAGGATAAAATGGTAATTTAAATAGTTTAGGAGACTGTTTAACAGGAGAGGTACGCACAGACTCCAGTGTGGGAAACAGCATACGAGGTAGTTCAAAGGATTATAAATAGGTATAATGGGATTAAATGAACAAAAGAAATATTTAAGCTCCAGGGAAGGGAAGATATCTGGAAAATGAGATCAGCTAGGCCACAGAATAGAGGAAGATCAATTACAAAGGACACTTGAAGCAAAACTTGTAAAGCACCAGTAAACATACTGTGCAGGGTGGGAGGGGTGGGTGGGTGGATGGATCTCTCTCCATCTTCTGACTCCCATGGATTTCAGGCTTTGAAAATGGCCCATGCAGGGATATCACTGTCAGAGCAGGAGGCATCCGTGGCCTCGCCTTTCACCTCCCAAATCCCTAACATCCAGTGTGTGCCGGAGTTGATCAGGTAAGTTTCCTGGGTGCTGCCTTGGTGGAGTTGGGGGTGCTGCTGCGTGTTCTGAGGGGTCGTGCGTGGGAGTGCACTACTCCCAAAGATGCTGATGAACTAAACTTAATTCCTTGGTAACTATATAAATTACAGCAGAAAGGGTTTTGAATTGGTTTAGATCCTCAAATTCCAGTGCTGAGAGGTTTTTTGTGGTTTTAGGAGAGCACTGCCTGTGGTGGCTGATATTTTTGGAACAGGTACAGCAGTAGAGTCATATGAAAGGGCAAGTATAACAGTGATCACAGAATAGATTTGTTTGCCATTACTTTAAAAAATATATATCCACATACTTCACACAGTCATGGAGCAGCCAGTAATATTGCCATTTAACCAAATGTATACAAAGACAGTTACCTGTTCATGTAGAAATGTTCTTGATTCCCAGAACTGCTGAGCAAATTAATAATGAAAAAGAAACAGCAGCTTAGTCCAGGTATTAAAACCATAGCTGCAGAATAAAACAAAACACTGCAGATGAAAGGTAGTTAAGTGGCTCTGCAGTATGTTAAGGCCAAAATATTTGTCTATGGAATTTGAGCTGTTTTCTAGTCTTAGAGATCTAAACACAGACCCTAAAAGCAGAAAACATCTATAGCACTAAAACCACAGTACTGTAGCTCTAAGTGGGGTTTTTAGCTTTGTTTTGTGTTTTGAGCAGGGAAGGTCGAGCTGCTTTGGTTGCTTCATTTGCTGTGGTTAAATACCTGACCCTTTACGGCCTGATTCAGTTTGTTGGTACTGCTCTGCTGTTTTGGGTAAGTGCTTCATGCCCATCATTTAGCAGTACACTGTGCTCACTGTCGGTTTTTATCTTTAGTGGTATTACTTGGCAGGGAAGAAAAAGCAGACAAGGCTTCAAGGAATAACAAAGATGTGAAAAACTGGGTAATTACTGGCAGGGGATAGATTGGTTGTAGGGACCCCAGAATTGGGGAAAAAGCCCAGTGATAAAACTTCATCACTTCCAAAAGAAGAAAGGGAACTAGAAGGGGGTGAGTCCTGCCTAGTTGAGTGGTGGAGGCCCAGGAGCAGGACTTGCTGTAAAATGGGGGCTTTGGGAGAGCAGCTGCCTCTCTCTGCTGGAAAAAAAGGCTTGAAAAAGAAGTGAGTGTCTCAGTCAGGTGAAGGAAGGTAGTTAAGGAAGAATTACCATTGTGTATCACCAATATGTGTTGAATCCTCTAAAATTCTAATACATGAAAAGAAAAAAAGTGAAGGAAATTCATGTATGGATTTACTCTGGGCCACCTCTCTTGCCTCAGTTCATGTCCATTTCTGTGCTCAGTCCCATGGAGGGTGAAGGGCAGAAAGCAAAGTGAGCTGCTGTGAATCTGCAAGGCATAGCCGAGGCTTGGTGGCAATCAGGGGCCGCTGGTGGGTCACCATAAGGGGACAGCTTCCCCAGCCACTAGTTGGGGCACACCGACTTTGCCCATGTCCCCACTACCCAAAGACATTTCAAACCTGGCACAAAGTAAAACTGTGGCTGTCAGTGCTATCACTGTGTGCTGGCAGTGTGTGACCTGATCTAAGTGGTCCGAGGGGCATCGCTATCTGCTGGAAGCAGGGTGGAAAAACATTTGATGCCACATTCAAATGTTGGTCACCCACAAGTGCTATGAATTAACAAGGGGTTCAGTGGGACGTGGCTGACAGCTGTCAAGCTGGGCTTGCTAGTCCTCATGCATCAGGGCCATGAAGCTGCTGTTGCTGGCATGACGTTGCTCTGAATAGCTATGAAATGGATGCTACAGTTTGTATGATCAAATTTGTCATCAGTTCTCAGGTGGCACTGCCTTTGTTTTTGTTCCAGCAACTGCAGATCTTTGGGAATTACCAGTATTTGATACAAGATGTCATCATTACCCTTCTGGTTTGCCTAACAAGTAAGCAGCTTGGGGAAGCCAGCTATGCCTGTTTGAGAGCCTAAGTGTAAATAGTTGACTTAATTTCCCAGTAAAAATTAAAATGAGGAACCAAGTTCTGCTGTCAGGAACATCACATAACCATTGATGCTAGACCAATTTCTAGGGCCCAGAGCGTGGGATTGGGCTCATAGTCCTTTGCAAATACAGTTGCCAAACTCTGCACTGATAGGGCTTGGATGTGAGACTTGACTGGAAGAGGAGTAGTTGCTCTGGTGACTGCTGGTGGGGTTCAGACAGAGTAACTTCAGCTCCTGGCTCTCCCGTGTATTCCCAGCGTGAGACCCAGTACGGCTCTTAAACTCCCGGGGAGGTCCCCATGGATGGGATGATATTTCCCATCGTCTCTGTGTGTTTTCCTGAGGGGGGGATTCAGAGAAAGTTCAAGTGGAAAATAGTGGAGATCAAAGCCATTTCTTGCCTGCTTATTAGGGCTAGGCTTTGCAGCTTTCACCTATGATGAGCGGATGGAGGGGTCTGTGTGTGGCTCTGCTTGCCCAGCAAATGCAGAGGGATGTTGATGGGCTGGGCTGCCATGGACTGAAATTCCTCCGGTTTCTCTCCAGTGAGTTTGACTGAAGCCTATCCAAAGCTGGCACCTTATCGCCCTCCTGGGCAGCTCATCTCTCCTCCCTTGCTGCTCTCCATCATCCTCAACGTGTGTTTTACCATAGCCATGCAAACCTGTGGCTTTCTTCTGGTGAAGCAGCAGCCCTGGTACGTAGCGCTGGCCAGCCAGAGGTAAGTCCCTCTTTTTGTCTCTGATCTCCAGCTTGCACATCACATTGCTGCTGTGTGCAGGGGACACTCCACCCTTACCAGGGCCTGCAGCCAGGCACACTGCAGGACCTGAGTGGGACAATTCCCTGCCCTCCGCCCCCAACCATGTGTGTACTCAGCAGAGTGTTGCCAAGACAGATTAAGTTGCTGCAGATGCCACACTGAAATCTAAAGGGCTAGCCCAAGGACTAACACATGCATGTTTTTGAAATGCCTTCTCTGAAGGGCGCAGGGTGGAAACACGGGAGAAGTGTCAGTGCCTGTGCCCGTGCCCCGGAGCTGCGGCAGGTGCCCATCCCTGGCACAGCCGGGTGGCAGCTGGGGGCAGCGGGTTGGGGCCCGCCGGCCTCCCTCCACCCCACTGTGCTGCTGTCTCCCAGGGTTCAGCCACACATCTCCTCCAGGAAAAAAACAGCCCTGGGGTGGGGTTTTTTGGAATCCAACTTGGCTTAAAAAATGGTTGTAAGGTGGGAGGCTGGCTCGTTTCTGTGTTTATGAAAGGTAAAAGATCTCTCTTAGTATTCCAGAGCTGAATTATATCATGGATTGTATAAGTATATTATATAATATCTATTAATGACCAGCATACCATCATGCAGAAATGAACTGGCAGTGCAGGAGGCCCAGCGTGGTGTTCCAGTGGGGATGCTCCCAGGTGCCAGAGCTCAGCCACAGCCACTTCCCTGCTGCTGCACGGATGCATCACAGGGCGAGCATGCCGTTGTGCAGGCAGCTGGGGCACACATCTTCATAGCCGTGTCCCTCACACACCGATGTCATTGCTCACCTGAGAGCTGACATTTTGGCACACTCCAGAAAATTAAGCTGATATTTTTGGTTTGGTTTGGCTGGTTTTTTTAATGTATGGTTTTCACTCTGGTGGGTGATACCTGGTTATTATAGTAGGCTGGATTGGAAAAAGAGGGAATTGCTGTTTACAGCTCACTGTTGCTGGACAGAGCAGGAACAAAATGCTGGGTGTTATCTTACAGACACTGCTCTCTGGGGAATCAGACTGTGTCCCCCACCAGCCCAGGGGAAAATGGTACCAGCAGTGGTGCCCAGAGCACTGTCCTCAGTTATGAAGACACAACACTGTGGCCACTGTCTTCTATCAACTGCATCATTGTGGCCTTTGTCTTTTCCAAGGGCAAGCCCTTTCGGAAGCCCATCTACACTAACTGTGAGTAAAACTGGAGTAACATGTACTCTGCAGACTCCTGTTTCTGACCCAAAATAAAACCTGGCAGGAGAGGCTGCTAGGGGAGGGATGCTGTGGATATTTCTGTATCCACACCAGTGACTGTCATGTGAAATAATAGGTGGTGTATGTGACCTCCTACTTCTCCACTACAAAAAAACTCAGTGGGCACTACTTATGTTAGCTCCTTCCTTGAGAGCAGAGCTGAGAAAGGAGACTGCATCTTGTTTTGGAAAATGTGTGCTTTGCAGAAGATGATGAGCTGGATTTAGTGCAGAATCGTGTATTATTGTGACCACAGAGAGCATATGAGAATCAGATGTGTTTATTTCAAAACGCACACATCAAAAAGAGTTCCTCTGCGATTCAGTCTTACCTTGCCTGACTTCCATTCCTACAGATGCGAGAGAAAAGCCTGTGATTATATTACTGTTAAAATCCTCTCACAATAACCTTTCTTTTTCTGAGTTTTGCAGAGATAATTTAGCCCTTCTAGCCATCAGTTGACTGATACCTCCTTTACAATTGCAGCTCATGGATGAGAGTTGATTTTGTTAGGTATTTTGTTAAAAAGCAGGTCCCAAACTCATTTCACAGAACATTGATCACCTGCAGAAGACAGGTGAGACCAGAAAGAAGATGCCCTACGAAGCAGCCAGGCTGAGAGGGGACATAGGACTCTGTCAGCTGAGAAATCTGTATACACTTCTCTATTTTATCCCTGTTTGGGACAATCTCTAGAAGGAAGGAAAGGGCAATCCCCTTATTTTTGCCATCCACTCAGCCCTGTCTCTTCTCCTCCCTGGCAGTGAGAAGGTTGCCAGGAGGCCATTGGGAACTGCTGAACCAGCTTGCCAGGTAGTTTTAAGATGCTCAGCTCCTGGGAACTGCCAGGAGTCTGGCACCTCCGGACATCTGAGCCATTTGCGATCTCTGTGTGGCCTCTTGCTCCTTTGGAAGTGGATGCAAAGCCAGACAAACTCTTCCTGTGAAGGCACAGGTATAGCCCATCTTTGCAACCTGTTGGTTGCAGAAGCATCTGGCCCTTGCTGGGAGGGCAGCCCATGAGAACCAGCAGCCTCCTATGCTGCCTGTGGTCCAGGTGTACAGTGAAGCATGTGGAGAAGCGAGCGCAGGGGAAGGGATGATGGTGTGGCTTACAGCAGTGCTCCTTCAAGGCAGTTTTCCATGGTTGTATAAGAATCAGAATGTGCCAAATCACTTGTGCAAAAAAAGGCAGTGTAGGTGGTGAGCTTTGCAACGGGCTGCTAGGGAGTAGCTCCTCTAGTTTCAATTCCACAGCTCTTCTTTTAGTGGGAAAAAAAAAGAAAGGCTTTTTACATGATGACAGTTTTATGGCATTAGCATTTGGGACTCCTCTCAGCATATTTGTAGAGCTTGGTCACCAATCCCCCTCCTTCCCAGGGCCACAAATGCTCTTTCTTTCCCTAGATGTATTTTCAGTTCTCCTGGCCCTCCAGCTTGCGATCTGCCTCTTCCTCTTCTTCGCCGACATTGATGCTGTGTACAGTGGCATGCAGGTAAGCCCAAACAAAACGTGCATTTCCTTTTCATGCCACATATTTTGCTGGCCCTTTACTTAAGCATACAGAGCAGAAGCTACAGCTACAGTCATCTTGGAAATGAATTTGCTGATCTGATGCTGACTGGGCAGTCCTTTCAAATTTCTCTATCCTTCTGACAAGGGCTTGATTAATGAGGTAGTCCTTCTCTAAAGACTGGGTGGCAACCAGGAGAAGAAAAAGTGTTTATAGCTTGCTGAGATTTTCTTCCTAACAGAGAAGCACAATAGGGTGGATTGTGGTTTTGCATGTTGGGGGAGGCTTGTTGGCCAGAGAAGCGAGTGGGCAGGATTGCCGCTGCCCCTGCCTGCAGCACCATGAGCTCACGTGGGGCCAGGCTGCCTCAGCCCTGCCGGGCGCTCAGCCAGGGCACAGTGCAGGCAGCTGCCTCCGGCTCTGCTGCACATCAGGAGTGGCGAAGCCCTGCAGCTCGTCCCCAGCTGCCCTGCACAGGATGGATTCAGGTGGAAGCCTGGTGTTAGGGCAGGCACACAGAGGGAGAGGAGCTGCACATTGTGCATTAGCTGCAGCTCCCCAGAAGTATTTGGGTACCAGATCCTGCCCCAGGCACCTGATCTGCAGGTTTCAGCAGTAGCTTAAGTAGCCAAGATGAGTTAGGCAGCTCCATGCCATGGGGAATCTGGCCTCAAACCTTTCAAGATCTGTGACAAGGAATTACTGTCACTTCCTACTGCCTCCCCCATGCTTGCCACTGGGGGAATGTTAGTCAGCTTCTCAAATCATTAGGGACAGATGCAAATCTTAGCAAGGCATTTAAACTTAACTGCGGTTCATGTATTTTCCAACAGTTTCTTTGCACTCCTGTGATCTGGAGAGTTTACGTCTTACTGATGCTCTTGGTCACCTTTTGTGTATCTTTTTTTACAGAGGTGAGTGCATTCATTTACCACCTGTTCGTTGGGGTGAACAGGAGCAGCGTCTGGTCGGGTCTTTCTACCCCCATTTGCTAGGCTCTCCTCCTGCAGAAGCATAAGCCTTCAGACCTTTTTTTTTTTTTCCTTAAGACTCAATGTGTGTCAGTCAAATCCATTTTATGCAGCCCCAGAGATGATTTAGACCACATCTCAAGAGTGAGCTGCAGTGCAACTGCTTGGGAGGACCCCTCTGGCCTGGCTCACAGGGGAGCAGACCGCAGCACGGGTCAGGCGCTTGCCTGTGATTTTGAAACGATCACTTCCCTCTTGTCCTACAGTTGACCAGGCCAGAGACCGCGCTGGCTTGCGCCGTTGGGTATTGCAGTAATGACTAAGCCCTGAAGTGTTTTGTGGGTCAAGGCTAGCTCTATCCAGCACTGGGTATTGTCCCCTGCAAGGAGCAGCAGTGCCTGGTTGTCCCACAGCCCCAGGAAGAAAATCTTGCACCTGGATTATCCCCTTCAGCTAAACAGACTGAGATCAGTGTTGTCCTGACATTACTGAGCAGAGCCCGCCCATGGATGAGGAAGGTGGCATTGGCAGCAATGTTACTGAAGGGGAGTGCACGCAGCCACCCAGCACCACGGGGCTCAGGGGGGCTGCACATCTAGCAAGGGATTGCTTTTGTCCCTGAGCAGCCCTCCCTTCCAGTGAGGGGCAACAGCACTGACCCTGTGTCATGTTACTCCGCAGGATGTTATCTTGCAGAACAAACACCTCTGGCTGCTGATTAAAGCCTGGTTTGGGTACCAGTCAAACAGCCAGTACCGAAAATGGCAGAGGATGCTGCAGAGTGATCCCAGCTGGCCTCCCGTAAATGCAAAAGACTTTGAAGCAAAAAGCACGGATGAGATTTATATTAACCCCCACCTATGAACACAGCAACGAGTAGGTGAGACCCTGCACCTGGGTGTGGGGTTGCGCAGTGCTGGCAGCTTCCCTGGCCTGCAGTGAACAGCCCGTGTTTTCATTCTTTGATGTGCACCAGATTCAGATGTTTGAAATCCCTGCACAAACCCGTCCATTCTGGTAAAATAACAGCCTTGACTACCCCATGGCAACAGCAGGTCTTGGGCCTTGCCAACATTTTCTACAAAGGCTCAAAAATACTGAATACAGCAAAGCAGTGGCTTTTGCTGCTCCACATCACACTCTCACTCCATGTTTTTGTCACTGCTCCACCAAATCCTGTTAATTCACCCACCAGGTTTGATGGGAAGACAATCCAAAATAAGGGACATTTACTTGATCTTGACTGCACAGAGGAGCACGTGTGCAATTGCAAAATACTGTGTTCAGTGAAACGCTGCAGCTTCCAAGAACTACAAGAAAGTTCCCCAGATTAAGTAATTCCAGTTTTCTTGCATCCCAAAGAATTAGATATGAGAGGGTGCATATGCTGCCCTCACCCAGCTCTCCCTTGCCAGTTCTTGCAGATGTAATGCTCTGTGTACAGGAAAGGTTAAAGCTTACAGATTGCTGTACGAGCAGGCTGGGAAGGCTCGTGAGGATATGCCCCACTTAAGCTTGCAAAGGCAGAGGACAGAACAGCTGCTGCACACACGCACATGACCCCCCGAGTTCGTGCTCTGCCATTGCCAGGCTCTGGCTCACATTTGTCACGTGGCAGAAAGCAGGGCTAAGCCTTGACTTCTTCCTTGAACTAGGTCATGCCAAGAAGCAGGGGTTTTAACGTGCTCTGGCATGTCACTGCTGGACAGGTACAAGAAGCTGAGCCCCTCTGTACTTGCTCTTTTGTCTTCAAGTTGTTCAACAACCTAATGACTTTAGCCACGAAAGAACGTTTGATTACATTTACAGGAAGCAAAAAAGGACTTTGTTTCAGTTTTATTGTAATAGGTTTTCCAATATTAGAAAAGAAGAATTTTATTTAAATGTAATAACAGAGGGCACTACAAAATATGACCAGAAGTCTTGGCTTTGTTATTTCAAACATTGAAACAACTGATGTTTAAAAAAAGCTTCTGATCCCGTTATGTACATGTTAAGAGCAGACAAAAATAGCAAGTCTCTTACAGACAGCTCTTTTCTCTCATCTCTTCTTACAACTCAGCCAGTTGCCCGTGGCAAAAGCACCACAGGATTTAATTTCTTACATGTGGTCTGCAAATAACATTGTTCCAAACACATAAGCCAGATACTCCTGGTAAAGAGTAATAAACCACACTTTTCTGAAACAGTTTTCTTCCAAGACAAACCACACGTCAGATTTGTAACAAGGAAATAGTGGGGCTCTGTGGATCTGGAGACTGAGCATAGGTGCAGCGCCGCTCATTCTTCAGGTACGTCACCCACAGCACTGCAGGGACCCCAGCTTTGCCTTCCTGCTGGCTGGAGGAAGATCAATCTTGTGCTGGGGCTACAAACTGCTTAAATTCAACTTCTGGTCACTTAAGAGCCAATGGCCCCAGCTCCAGGGGGCAAAACTGATAAAAGCTGATAAAAACAGGATGTGTGTAGAAAGCACCAGTCCTCAGCAGAGCACTGGGGAGGTGATGATGGAGAATTTGCTTGCAAGCGCTCCCAGACTACCACAAAAATCATCACAAGTAATGAAATAAAAGCAGGTGCGGCAAACAGGCTAGTGCTGCTCTCAGCAAGGGCAACACTGTTGTTAGTAAGTCTCAGTGGCAGCTGTGGCCACAAACGGCCCTGGGTCCCTCCCGGCTGGGGGCTCCCTGCCCTGCTCCGAGCTCGTCCCGCTGGCCCATCAGTACTGTCTCTCCCTGGATCTGCTGTGGAGCAAGCCCAGCAAGGAGAAGGCACCAGCAGCTGCTGTTACAAACCCAATGGCACCTATTGCTCTCTTGGCCTGCAAAGGGGAAGTAAAACACAGGCTGGAAACATGATGAGCTTTTCTTTTTTACCCCCAGGCATGCTAATGAAGTACAGGCAGGGATAATCAAGGCAATTAAATGAATGACATCTGCCCCATAAGCAGAAGGGGTAACACCCAGGCTTTTAGCCTTAGGTTGTGGCATTTGGTATGAGGGCACCATCAGAGTACAGACAGACCATAGAGAGCCTCCCAGCTCAGGGTCTCTGGTGAGGACAGAGGCAGTGATGGTTCGGACTCCACACCTGGGGCTTTGCTGTGCCCATGCAGTTTGCAGGCTGTGCCCTGGTCTGGGGGCTCACACAGAACAGCAAGGAGGTGTGCTGCGAGGCATGCAGGGGCTTAGCCCGTGTTACTTACCTGGTCGGAGACCCCCTCGCCATAGCGGAGCAGCGTCACGAAGTGCTCGCAGTTGTTGCCGAGCAGGTCATAGGATACCTCCTGGTCAATGAGGTACTCGGCACGCCGGATGATCTCCTCCACCGGAAGGGGAGGGTAGGTGCTGTCGTACTTATTGTTGATGTGGTAGGTATCATTGCCTACTACATCCTTCAGGAGCTGCATCCTCACCCGGGCCTTTCTGCTGAACACTGACTTGGCGCTGGCAAGGGTGGCTGGAGGCCCTTCATCTGCGGAAGGCAGGAACGGTGAGCCAGGCAGGCCCTGTCTGGCCGCTCCAAGACCTCAGAGGGGTCTCCGACTGGCTCCCGGAAAGGCCATCTACGCACACAGGGTCCACCACCAGCCCAGGGAGGGAGACAGGGCTCCCGGGTCACCCCAAAGCCCCCTCTGTGCCCTGCTGGGCTGTGCCAGCCTTACCCACGGGTGTCACGTTGATGATGTACCCGTCCCCCAGGTAGAGGGCCCAGTGCTGGTAAGCTGGTCGGAAGATCTCGATCAGGTCCCCGGGCTCGGGGTCACCGGGGTGGGTGGCACTGAAGCTCTGGATAGCTGCCATCTCAAGAGCGTGAGGTCAGGACATGCCCCTCTTGCTGGGCAGACTCAGCGCAAGGCACGGTGGAGACAGGAGGTCCGGGACGTGCTCAAGGTATCTGCTGGGGGGCTGCAGGCAGGGAGATCGTCAGGGCTTGGCACGGGCACGCTCATACGGCATGTGGAGTACCGCCGAGTGGCACCCAGCTGCTGCTGTGGTGGCCCCCCCTCCGCAGGGCCCTGGCTAGCGGCAGCCGGTCCCCGCGCTGGCACAGGGTAGGACACAATCGCCGCTCCTCCCGCCAGGCGCTGCCGGCGGAGGGTGAACCCGTTACGGGCTGGCACCCAGCTCGCAGTCCCCGTCCCCGGCTCACCCCGCCGCTCAGAGCCCCCTCCCCGGGGCAGGCCCGAGCGGCTCCCCCCACCGCCACGCCCCGCCGGTCCCTCCCGGCCGTGCTCCTTGCGGGGCTCTGCCTGTGCCGATCCCCGGCCAGCTCTGGCGGAGGGTCGCAGCAACCCGGGGGGGCACCCGGGATGCCGAGCCCATCCCCAGGCTCTGGGGCACCCCCGGGAGCTCGGCAGACCCACGCCCGCCGCTGGCACGCCTGCAGCACAGCCCCCGGCACTCCGGAGGGGCCACATCCTGCTGGCAGACGCCTGCTCGCACCCCCAGAGCTTCCCCATACCCCCCAGCGCCCCGCTCACCCCAGCGCCCGTTCTGCTGCCGCCGCTTTGCCGCCCCGGGGGAGGGGCGGGGGGCAGAAACTGGGCCGGCTCTTGGCTCCTCCCGGGGCTGAAAATAGGGAGGAGCCGGGGGGACTCGGGACAAACGGCACTTGCTCGGTCCCCAGCAGCCGCTCTGCTCCGGCGGCGGAGCCGCCCGTCGGGTGGAAAAGTTGGGGCTGCCTCCTCCCGGGGCGCCGGCAGCCGCGGGGTGGGCTCCGGTGTGCGGAGCGGGGGCAGCTGCCCTGCGGGCCGAGGGGTCCGTGAGCATCCCTCGCCGGGAAGCCTTCCGAGAGAGAAAGGGAAGGGGATGATGCTGCTGTTTGATTTCTTTGCTGGTGAAGAGGAGCAAAGGAGGTAGAGCTCAGAGTAAATCCTATTGGCCATTTTAGGGCAAAGAGATTTCTAGGATGGCTTTTCATGTTGTGGCCCAGGAATTCCCTTCGGGACAACAGAGGAGTCTCATGATTATGCCCAGCAAGTCCCCTGAGCCGAGGGGTGAGGTAGAGCTGTCCCCTTGGCTGTTGCCGGCACAGTATGCTAAAAAGAGGGGTTCACTAAATCCGTCCTCTGGGTGAGTTGAACTAAGCAGTGTATTTAAAGTGCAGTGTTTCAGAAGTCAGGCGAGCAAGCCGGTTGATTTAAAATATCAGAGCAGTGGAAGATTTGTCATCCTTCTGGCTTCTACTGACATAAAACAGTTAATTCAGTGGAGCACTGAATTGCTCCTGCTTTCTGTATCACCCTGTTTCAAGTCTGAAGTATTTGCAAAGCTTTGCAGTGGAAAGCCAAGGCAATTCTTGTCATATTGGGGGAAAAAAAAAAAAAAGCGTATCCCTAGAAACCCAGAAATCTGCTTCACCTGGGCACAGCTGGGCCCTGTTGCTCGGGAGAGCCCGGGATTGGGATCCTGCAGGGTAGGGACTGGCTTGTGTTCCCACTGACTGCAAGGGGAGGCGAGCGCGGTCAGCCCCGCTCAGTGGTCACAGTATCACAGTTAGTAAGTGCGAGAGCGAAAGAGGAAGCTGCCGCTGAACAGGCAGGAAAGATGCTTTTATAATCACAGTGAAATTCCAGCATAAGGTTGACAGTTCATTTGCGCACGAGTAGGTCTCTCGCGCTGGTTCATTTTCATTATGTAACAAGGCTGAAAGCCCCTTTCCATTCACATCCTCTCCAAAATAGCTGTGCTGTGCACGTATGGACAGCTGGCATGTTCTTGAATGGACCAGAATAAAATGCCTTTTATCTACCTAACTGTTCATGGAGGTTACAAATACTTTTCTGGGTAACAGCACACATGAGTTCACGGATGCAAGTGAAAGGAGAAAGGGTAAGTAAATAATAACCAGCATTATGGCAGAAACAACGGGCACCCAACACTGTTCCTCACCATAATCAGAAATGAACCTGCAAAGAACTGGAAAAGCATCAGAGAAACCTTAATGTTGTATTCCTTACATCTCAAAGCTTCACTTATGGCACTGGAAATTCGTTCAGGGCTTGGACAAGGCCCAGGCAGTGCCCTGGTCCCCGAGCCTTGTGAGTGGTTTGTCATGGGGTGAGTGTCTCACACACTGAACCTTGCCAGCCCTTGCCACAAACACCTCTGGTCATCTGCAGTAGGGGGTCCTTAGCATGGTCTGGGAGTGAGCCGATGCAGATCTCTACCCACATTAATAAGAGTGTGGCAGCTTCAGAGTATGTGAAGACTCCCAAGGAGAGTTTATGACAGGATCTTATTCTTCAGAAAGTTTTTGGTAAGTTATGCTCTTGCTTAGCCCCCGGCGCAGAGAGCTGATTACAGCCCTACTTCTTGTCCACTCCCCCGACAGCAAGGAGGCAGCTCTCCTTCAGACAATCACTTCTTCCAGTCCGGCACTCCCAAGGGGGACAATAGGCATCATCCTTTTTACTACACCTGTCACCAGATGAGCTCAGTGTCTTATGTATTTCTCTCCTCAGTTGGACACGCTTGCCAGAAGAGGAGTAAGACCTGTGTCCAGCTCAGCTAATCCCCTCCCTGTGGAAGGATTTGGATAGGATGATCTCATGAAGACCTGCCTGGGATGCTATAATTAATTCTGACTGCATCAGTCTATGGTTTGTACATCTGTCAGAGGTCTCTATGTGATGGTGTGCAGCACACTCGTGCAGGCAGATTCTGTCTGGACTTTGTGTTTTTCAAAGAGCCTCTGAAGACAACACAGTCTCTTGTGTGAGTCAGGACATATTTCAATTGAGGTCTACAACATGAGATCTGAGAGATATTTTAGATGAACAATTTCAAAGGTTTTCAGCAAATGCAATTATTTATTTACTATTATTTCTTCTCAAAGTGTTAGAAATACTATTAAAATACAAGAGCAGAAAGTAATACAAATGAATTGGAAAAATATTGCTAACTATAGGTATGTATTTCGGGATTCATTTTGATCAAATGCAGTGTTCACAATGCAGCCATAATCTTGCTCATATACTCTGGCATTCGATACATGCCTGGACTGTTTCAAAGAAGAATCCCTTGATTTTGCAGCCGTATCCCTCTTTCTCTTCCTTCTGTACAATGGAAAAAAAAAAAAAAAAAAAGAACAACCATTTTTAATTTCTATTCTTAGCTGTAGTGAGAGGTCAAATAATGGTGTGAGCACGAATGGAAGTCAAATTTTGGAGAAACCCAAGTTTTGTGATAGTGAAGCATATATCCTGTGTAAAGGAAATGGCGTATGTTCATTTCTGTAGAAAAAGCTAAGTTTTCCCTCACATTCCTCAAAGGAGATTCTGAACACTGTGGTTCTTTTCTGGTCCTGCAGGTATGTGACTAACGGGAGTTTTGAGGTTTACAGGTGCTAAAAGGAGTGTATGTGGTCTCAACTCTGCTGAATGTGGCAAAGCTGGGAAAAGCCTTACCTGTACAGGTATACTGTAGAGGAGATGAGAATGATGATAACAACTACACCTGCCACAACTCCAACAACAATGACAACTGTATGGTCCTCAGAATCCTGTGTGGGAGGGTCTTCAGCTGAAGAAGAAATAAGAGCCGTGTCAGTGAAAGCTAACCATACTGTGAACAGAAATTTTTTCTCAACCCTTGTCTGTCTGCTTGGTTTATACTGCATTCTCTGATGAATGTGGCTTTCTGGAGTAGTGTCAGACCCAGGTCCTGTATGGTCTACAGAGCCCTGCTGTCCTGCACCTCATCCACTGCGGGATCTGACCCTTCTGCTTGGATGATCACAGCCTCTCACCCCTGGGTTACTAACTTACAGCATGGAAATGAAGAGCGAGCTCAGTCTTCTACATAATGACACCCATTTTTGAAAGTGGTGTGTGTACTGTAGACAATGAAATCCAAAATAGTTTTATTACCTATCTTTTCAGCCTCGCAGCTTGGTCCTGTGTACAGTTCTGAACATTCACAGTAGAAGCGGAGAGAGGTGCTGTTGGTAATTTCAGAGCAAACTCCATCATTTTTACAAGGATTCGGCATACATGGTCCACCTAGCAAGAAGGAAGGAGAAACAATTCAGACTCTCAGATAATCCAACCTTGAGAGAACTGCTCTTGCTTAGATTACACCGACTCCTAATGCTGGACATGCCCTGTGTTTTAAGGCACATTACCTGTACTTGAAACAGGAATAAAGGAAAGAAACACTGTTTCTACAATGAAACATCAGAAACATCGGTATGCTTTCCTTCTGTACACATTCTGTTTCAACTACCCCCAACCCAGCGATGTCCTATAAGCAGTAAATCAAGACTTCTTAGCATCAAAGGTAATGTGATAATGGTTGACTCACTTCTGTAGCATCCACGACTGTAGTTTGAAATGCCACAGATTTCATCAGATCCACACACTATGTTAGAGCAGGAGACAGTGGAGCTTTCTGTGCACTGGCATCTCTGAGAGCAGTCATCAGTGGTGAATATTTCTCCAATCTGGAAGACAGCAGTTAAATGTTAAAAAATATCAAATAAAATCAGCCAGAAAACCCATGAATGGAGCACTGGTAGCCCATGCTACTCTCTCTGATGCCTTCATGATGAATGGCAACAGGGCAGTTTTGGGGTTTTTTTAGTAGTTTGTACAAAAACGAAAGCAAACAGCTCACTATTCCAGCTCTTTGAAACTCAAGGATGGCCTAAAAAAGAAGACAAAGAAGAGTTTGGGATATGAGATCCTAGTCTCAGGTGGGGTACATGTGCAACCAACAGTGTCGAAATGTTGCTGGAGATAAGAGAGTGACAGATGCATCACATCATGCCTCCAAGGCAGTGTGGAAATGCTACGTGCCATTTTTCTGGCAAGTGCCACCTGTTCATAGTAAGTGTCTTCCTCCTCCTATAAAATAATCTTTACTGGCTTAGGCCTTTTCTGTACCAATTCTCTAGTGTTAAAACAGAAATCTATGAGATTATGAAGCTTTTCTATCCTGCAATGACAATGGAGGATTCTCCGTATTCCTCAGAATCCAGCCTTGCTTGGGACTCTCTTCATGTCATCATATCCAGCTCTATAGACTCTCAACCCTGCCTATACCACTCTTCACTGAGAGGAGAGGGACCAGAGTGGCTGAGAGGATTTCTCTGTAACCACTGTGTTGTAAATCTTACAGCCTATGAGGCTATTATTTAGTGTAATAAAGGTGAAGAATTAACATGGAGGTCAGAGTGTAATCATATACTTTCTCCAAGTGCCTGCCTTGAGGACTCTGGCAGGCAGAGTTTCAGAGGCAGATCAGGTGATCTGGTCTCTCTTCCATTCCTCCAGAGACGAGAATTTTATTAAACATTTGCTTTTTGTTTCTAATGCAAAATTACATGTTAAGGAGAAAGAGGAGATTGTCAAAATAATTAGCAGAAGAAAATATTTGGTGCTGTGGGAGCTGTCTGACCCACAGAGAGACTGTACCTCATAATATTTGTTGAGGTATGTGCAGCCACATTGTTTGTAAGGCACACAGTCAAAATCACTAAGAACATAGCCAGGGAGACATTCACAGCCTTCAACACAAGGTGATTCACACTCAGAGGGGCTGGTCAAGTCATTGCAAGACGCTGGGCATGCAGACATGCATGAGCTGTAGTTGCTGTTGGCAGGACACGATATACCTGTAAAAATAAGGAGAGTCCAGTTATAGCAGGCCTGCTGTGCCTTACTTACAAATGCCCTTTGAGATCCAGAAGGTGTTACCATTTTGTAGGAGGCAATATGATGGACACACATACACAGAGATGTGCATACATATATAATAATACTGAAATTATAAGTAAAGCGCTCCAAAGTCAGGAAATCCCTTGTCAAAGCTATTTGTATGATGCGCTCTCATTCCTGGTGTTCACTGATCTCAGATAACGTCTTACACATTCAGGGCAGCCATCCCTGCAAGTACCAGAACTGTTTCACTACTCTGGGAATGGTGTTTCACCAGGAATGCAAAGTCATCAATCGTGGGTGTCGCAGGGGACATATGATTCGATGAATCTCCCAACTTGGAAAAAAAAATTAGGAAAAAGGTTTAAGATTATTATAAGTTCTATTTCAGCATATTTTAGTCTGAAAGATTTGGAGTTTTCAGTTGAATCTTTTTTATCTTGAAATTTCACAGGCAAAAAGGAGAATTAGTATATTTTGTAGATTTAAAAAGAAATTTAAATGTAATATTTTGCTTCAGATCTGTGGCTTGTGACATTCTCCAAAATTTTAACTTTTTTGCCCAGTTGGGAATGGGGACATTTTCTTCTCTCACAAAACTTCTGATGACAGGGGAGCTGACAGCTCCACTTTCCTAAGTAGCTTTCTAAGCTGGGGTCTCAATGCGAATGTCAGCATAGGACACAGAAGAGAGGCCAGAAGAGCAAGTGTGCATGCTAAACTGTGAACAGTGATTGAAGCGTGAATCAACATGCTTTTACTCTCTGAGAAGCTCTGATACATGGTGCATCCAGGAAAAGCCTCAAATCTCAGATTTTGAGAGTCCTTCAGGCAGAAACCATACTTTCTGGTTCTTCCTGTGCTTACCACAAACTGTCTGTTGCCTCCAGCCTTCCATACTGACTCCTTGCTGCTGACAAGCCAGCACGTATTCCTCCAGACTGTGACATAAGGTAGCATCCTCATCTCCTTCCACACACATATCAAACAGGCAGCTCCTACGTGCAACATGAGAAAGCATTCATTCCCCATACCTTTGTTATTGTTTATTTTCAGCTGCTTTTCTGTCTGACTCTGAGTTAGTTCCATTTTCCTGTGCCTGGCTGACAGGAAAACAGAATAAAAAAACCACAGCCACATGACTGGAAAGATCAGGTCATTTGTTGTACAGCTGCTGCTGCCATGCAAGGTATTCATATATGAACAAGCAATAAACAGGTACCTGACTGTTTGTCACAGTAAGTTATTCTTTGCTATCTGCTTCTGTTTTAGGCTAGCATGGCTGCATCTAGCTTATGGAGTACTTTTTAGTGTTGCTAATTCTTATAGCTGGACTACAGACTTCTTTCAATACATGGGTGCCCTCCCCATGTCCATATGCCTTGAATATTGACACAGAATTCTGTTTTACCCAGTGTTTGTTTGCCACTGCTACCTTCTCAGGTTTGCTCATCATCTGAATATTCAGGGCCTGATTTTCAGAGGCATTGAGATCTGAGACGAGTGGGTTCTGCAGGTATGCAGCACCTCAGAAAAATCAGGCAACCACTAAGAAGGTAGAACAGGCTGCCCAACCAAATTCTTGAGTGAGGAGAAAATTAGGCTTATGTTAAGAATCAGGTTATATACATCGAAGCCAGTGGTCCAGTTTATTTGGCTTAAGATACCTTCACATACTTCTCATAGCTAAGATGGACTTTGAGGTGGACATTGTGTATCTTTAAACATTAGGTACAACTATATGACTAAAAAAACTGGGAGCTACTTGGCAGTTTTGTGACTGAATGATGGATGAATGATGATGTGGGGATGAATCAACAGGTTTTGTACAGCTCAAAATTAGGTGTGTAGGAATTGTATATGTAGGAGACAAGAGAAGCCTTGAAACACAGCAGAGGCAACTTTCTTGAAGATACTGGGTTAGTTACTCTTCACTAATCTGGTTTTTTGCACTTCTCTATGAAAGATTCAAGAAGTGTCACTGACAGCTTCAGCCTCTGTGGCTATAGCATGAAGGCTAGATTTTATGAAGCTAGTAGAGCTAGGTACTAAATTCTCACTGAATATATGAGAACTGCAAGCACGCTGGAAATCCCAGCATACAGGTATAATGCTTAACACTGCTGCTTCATCTGTGTAGGAAAAGAGGAAAGCTACTTTCTAGAGCTAATAGAAAAGTGAAACTCTAAATAGATGGAAAGACAGATCATCACTATTATTTAAAAATAAATAAGGGAATTTAAATATATCAATAATGGAATCACTGGGCCCAGTTCTCCAAAACATTTACTGTCCTCAATTCCTGTTAACACCCTGGAGACTGAAGATGCAAAGTTCTTGTCAGAAACTATCACCAAAATAATTTTGCAAATGGGAACAACAACTGTCTGCAGTAGGCACTTACGTGAAATAGAAATCTGGTGAAACTGTAGAATGACACTTTAAGAAAGGACCATTTGAGTCAGTCAGGATTTGACATCTTGAAGTTTTGCTTACTTGCCCCAGCTCATTTTCATTGCAGCCCTGGAAGAGCCCTGGATCTGGTTCCTCCTCAGACTCATCTTTTGAGCTGACATCTCGTCTGTAAACGAAGTCATTATGAAACCATCAGTTCTCTGTATATCCAACATTCATGGTACTACTCTCTAAGTAACACCCCAAGAGTACTTCTGCCTTGTGGTGTAAGTGTAAGCTTATTTCTCTCTCACAATTCATCCTGAATGAGAAGGAGATAGATAAAGCAAATCAAAGATGTACTAGAACACTTCCTACCATCTCAGATTTATGGGTATTTAAATTAAAAGGGATATCTGTAATTATCTCTTCGAAAATTTTGCATGACACAGACTTTGTCCAATGCTTCCTTCATCCAATCTATTCAATAAAACTTAAACATTGGTCAGAATGATGCAGCTGGAATAGACCACTATTTCTTGGACATATGCTCACTTTCACTGAACAACTGGCTGCATGTCTGAAGTGCCAGAACTCTCCTGTAGGCATAGTCTCCAGAGCCCCTTCTATGCTCAACACTAGCCTACATACTGCTTTCCACTATTCTGGCAGAGAAGTTTTTCTAGCCAGATTATATCCTGACAGCTAATACAATTTCATTTACTTGCTGAAAAAATTCTGTGTTAGTGGCTAAGCAACCTCCAAAGGTCTTTCAAAGCAAATTGAGAAAGAAACAAACTTCTTTCCCTACCTCTTTCAATGTTCTGTATGGACTAATTAGCACAGAATTTGCCTGACCACGAATATGATGCTCATTCATACTCAAAAGAATGTCCTTACTTTTTGTGTAATAGCAGAAAACACTAGATAGCCATGAAAGTAAGGAAATTAGAATCTTCAAGAACATCTTCTGGGAGGAACTGTGAGTTTATCTTGATGGATTTCAAAGCTACCTTCATGTTCCAGAGGGAGGGATGACACTGAACCAGGATTTGCCCTTCCTCAGGCCCATCCAGCAAAACATGATGTATTTATCTTTGCCAGGAACCATGGCAAAGATCTTATTCACCTCTGTGCCCTAGCAGTTGTAATGGCTGTGACTCCAAAGAGGGATACTGAACTGGAGTAATACAGTGAGAGTTCAGGCCTCTTTTGGCTAGATAGAAGGGCACTGATAGTTCACCTTAGTGATGAGCAGGAAAAGTCCCTACACACAGACGAAGGGAAGAAAAAAGACCAGAAATAAGACAGCGTAGTTATTCCTGGATATTAACTATGGCTTAATTCACTCACTTCCAGTGACTGTGCTTGCTGTGGATATTAAGTAGAAAATTAAGTACCTGAGACGAGAGGTTGTTCTTTTCAGAGGAACTTTCCAGCTTTCACCAAATACATTCACATTCTTCACCCAAACACCATCTGGATTTGTGAAGTCATTTCTGTATCTCCCATCAAAGTCACCACACAAGCCTTCTACTCTGTTTCTGTAAGTGTTGGCCAGCTTTATATCTAGGGAAGTTCAGAGGGAGAAAAGCCATTACACAGAAATCTTTTCTTCTGAGTGTATGGAAGAGGTTGAAAGCAGTGCCGTGTACCACATTTCATGATTCAGATCAGAGCTGGTAATGTGACATGGGCTTCATACGTAGGATATGAACACAGCCCTGAACATACATATTCATACATGTATTCACGGGACTGTTTCTGTGCTCTGCAACATGGATCATGTAAAAAGTAATTTCTTGCAGCCAATAAAGTATTATGTAACATGACATCACCACCTGAGTGCTCTTAGTGCATACTGCTTACTGCTTTGCAACTAATTGACTGCACCATCCACTTTTTGCCCTTCACTTTACAATCCACTTGCTTATTGAGAAACAGAATTCCTATAAAACAGATCTTTTCATTCTGCAGTTGGAATTTTAGGGTCTGGAATGATGGTCATGTGCATAAATGGCCTGGTGCTTCCACCATACACTCAGAAATAACATGGCTATATTCTGTTGTAAATCAGGAGTAATTTTCTGGAAGTTCATGTTACAAAGGGCCATAGCCTCAAAGGGTGTAGGTTTCTAATTTTGCCTTGGGTTTAGACCTCCTTTGGAATGACAACATTTTTTGAGACAGTGCATAAATATTCCCGCACATTGTCTTAGTATCACTTACCTGCATTTTGATTGCCATCAAAGCTCAGATATAAGCCAAAATCTGTCTCCAGGTAAATTCTTGTTGTCCTCTGATATATACGAATACCTTCATGAGGATGAGCAGGGGGTCTCACCCTTACACCATCCAACTAACAAGGAAAGAAAAAGTTACAATTCATAATACATAGGCCAAATTCAAATCTGGCTTCAGTACAGGTCAACGCTACAAATGAACACTCCTCTTCTCTGGTCTTATGATAAATAAATCAAATAATTTAACCAGGTAAAAAACTCAGTATTCAATTTTTTAAAGTTAACAAAATCATCTATTGAGGAAAGTGATCTGGACACAGTATTTTCGTATAATTCTAAGAGATTTCTACTATTGAGCTAAAAATGTATATATGAGCTATGTATACTCTTATGCAATAGGAAGGAAATGAAGTTTTCCTAGCATAATTCACACTTTTCCCTACCACTGATAAAAATTTGTATGATTTGGGAATACAATGGAAGATTGGCAAAGACGATTGTAAACACGCTCAAGTGACTTGCAGTTGGGGTGTCAAAAACCACATATATCTCACTAATTGTTGTTTAGCTTTGCGTGCTTTACGGATAGAATGTCTGCATTTAGATAACACAGGCCTGTGAGAGACTCGGAGTCATCCTGTTGAACATCCTTGAGATTTCTGCCCTGCTGTGGCAAAGATCAAAGCACAGTGGAAAACTACGCCTGTGAAAATCCCTGATATATATAGGTGAAAGTAACAGGTTCAAGATCTTTCCTTTCTTCTCCTCCCTCCAGCTAGCAAGGACCAAGCTCTGCGGTGCCTGCATCCCCGCTTGCGTGCCTTTGCCTGGGTGCTGCTGTGGTGATCCCCCAGGTCACGAGGTAACGGGAATAAATTTACTCTTTGTATTTCATCCGTGGTTTTGTGATTGTTCCTGCATTCTGCCTGTGTTGGCTCACACAAAGGTTTTATTGTAAGTCTTGGGATATTTGGTGTTTTATTTCTAAATCTCTATTTATTTATTTATTTGTCTGAAGTAGAATTATATCCTTCATAGCGATAGAGAAGAAAGACTCGACACAACTGAAAATCACATTTGTGGTTGCCCCATAGCACTGCCTTAATAATACAGTTAGCTTTAATGCTTAAATTCTTCAAAACAGACATTTATTACTCAAAGGTGTTTTGCTCCAAGGGAGGGCCTTTCTCTGTGCTCTGCAGTCAGTGAGAGACTTACCACAAGCTGCTTGTTCTGCCTGAATCGCACTGTGTGATTGTAAACATTGATGAGAATCTCTTTCAGGTAAGTAATGCGTCGACTTTGACGGAGAGGATAGTTCATGCCTTCAATGCTGAACTGCGTCAGAGTATCAGGTAGGTCAGGGATGGTCTGAGCCAGAATATACGTGTATTTCCCTTGAAAGTGGTGCACCAGACCATCGAAGGTGATGTAGTGTGGGTCGCCCATGACCCGGCATTTCCCAAAACCTAAAGGGAAAAAGCTTTATTATTCTCCAGTCTGAACGTGCATGTGCCAGATCCCATGCATGGATCAGTTTAAAATAAAATAAAAATGGTTGCTGCTAGCATGCAGGTCTCTTAAAGTAAAGATGGGTGCTCAGGCATCACCCTGGTGAATGGGCACTCAAATGGAGAGATGGCCAGAGAAACTCATTCCTCTGCTGAGAACCAGTGTGAGCCAACTGATCTGAAGCAGAACATTACAGTTTATAGGCTTTAGAGAGACTAAGTTGTGCACACTGGTCCTCTGCAAAGGAATGACTCTGCCACACAGCATGGCTTGCAGTGGGGGTCTTTGAAATGTTGGTTTCACAATCCTCAGCAATATGTTGCTACAAAAGTACTGGAACATGAAAAGCAATGTCTAATTTTGACTGGCTCACTACTGTCACACTGACATCTTCTGAGGTTCCTAAACTGACCATTGGGTTCACCAGAGCTACAGATGCAGCCACTATCATCTAGATATTCTCCTTGACCATTGAATGCAGAGCAAACCATTATTCCAGGAGCAAGGCTCTCCTTAAGACTGCTCGGGTGCCTCTGCTGTGGTATTTTGCCAAAATGGAGTAGGGAGAGGCTGGATTTGCATTATACTCTTGTAGGACCTATGTCATACTATTCTTCAAAATTGTAGAGTCACTAGGCAATGAGATATCTCCTAAACAATTCAATTTACCTAGAGAATATGGGATTAATTTTTCTTAGCCAAAGCAACTACTGAACCAAAAGCACCAAAGTTCTCTGACTGGCCTATTACATATCTGTTCAGAGCTGCTCTGTCTTGTTTTACCTTTTTTTTTTTTTTTTTTGTGTTCTTAAATCAACATGCAATGGGAAAAACAGGATCATTGCCAAAGGATTCACAGACATGTCTGAGTTTTGGTTTTGGTAGATACAGTGCAAATTTTTTTCTTCTTTTTCTTTTAAACTAGTCAGACTGAACTGTCAAATTTCTGGATGTAAGTTAATTTTCAAACTCATGTTCCACTTCCCTCTACACTGGAACTTTCTCTTCTAAGAACTTTTAGTGTTCAATAATATGTTGTCAATAGCACTGTCAGAGATGCTTTCTTTCCCTGTGGAAAACACTGGAAGTGCCATGGAAGAAAGAATGAACACCCACATCCTTTCTCCTTCTCCAGCCCTCATGGAACACCAAATGAAGACCTGCCTGCACATACCTGTTGGATTGCACTTGTGTTTTCCATTGTTGATCACACAGGTTTCTTTAGAATCACAGCTATAGCTCTTACATTTGATGACACCGTTCTTCTGACACTGGCATCTTTTGGTGCAGTGTGGAGTTATCCAAGTCTCTCCAGCCTGGACACAAGTTGTGTTAATAATATGTTATCAAGGTGCTCAGCTTTGCAATGCAATACCAGTTCACCAGCAGAGGGTGTGGGGGCTGTCTAGGTGCAACCTCGCCAGCTGGCTATTCCACAACTACTCAATACAGGTGTAGTCTCACCAAGAGCCTGGGAGGGGGGATCCCAGTCCATTTATCTTATTGTCTTTGACATGAGAATTTGAACATAAAACAGGACTAGAACGGATTGCCTGAATAACTCTGATCAAGAGTCAAGTTCAGGTTTCAAATATGCCTCAATTTTGACCTCGGATGCAAAGCACCAAGCTCCTGCATCTCCTAATACCTGAGCCTGTAGCTTTTATCAATCAGATGAAAGGTATTTAAGAGGTAGACTCTGAAGGTTTCTCTCTCTCTCTCATTCAGATGGGCAGGAAACCAGCTTTCTACAAGTTTTGCAGCCGGGGATTTGTTCCACAGACGAACTACTTACACTGTAGTAATTGTTGTCATCATCCCTGCAGCCACAATTGCTCAGAGGTACACAGTTGCCATTACTGAGCACATAATTATCATCACACTCACAGCCCTCTGTGCACTCTTCTGTCTTCTCACAAAGGGAAGATGCAAAAATGTCATTGCACGTTGATGGGCAGATGGAGACACAGTCCGTGTAATGGCTGTGAGGTGTACAGGGCAATGCTGTGTGGGTGAAGAGAATAGAAGCAGTGTTATTAAATACATTTAGAAAGTGCACTGCAAACACACGTGCCTGTCTGAAAGCTACCACTTGGCCTATAAAATGGTAGTATAGAATTGCCTTTTAGTAGCTGATTTTGATCATCAGTTTTGATTTTTTATATTTTATTTAAATAAAGAACAAAACCAAAACAGAGGGCCCTCTCTGGAGCTGCTGATTCAGTTCTATTACAGGTATGTCTGAACTGGTGGCACCTGGTGCTAGATCATTCAGATTCAGTATTCCAACTCAGCTGCAAATGCCTATTTGGGCACTGCTAGCCATGAGAATCTTCAGGGCAAATTCCTTAGAATGTTCAACCCTCCAATGATGCAAAATAGATGTATATCTAGTTTAACCACAGACAAACACCTGCAAGAACAACAGATACACATTGTCAGATTGAAGATTTATCTAGCTCTACACCCTATTTCTGCCAATGACTAGAGATTCATAATGGAACAGTTCAAGAAACAGGGTAGCAGGACAAAGGGTTCATTTGTCCAGTATTTTCCCTCACTCCTGGCAAGGAGGCAACTAGGAATTTCTGATGGGCCTATTCAACGTTTATTTGGCTTGTTTTTTAACCAGTTAATTGTTTTGTCCTCCACAACATTATGTGATAATTAATTCCACAATGTAATACTAAATTGTGAAAAAAACAACAAAAGGAAATCCACTGTGTAATCTTTACTCATTTTTATATAGTTTTTTTGTAGCTTTGTTGAATGGGTGGAGTGAGGCACATACACTGGAAATTAATTTGAGAACGTGGCCCTTAATAAGCAATTGGCCAAATTGCAGTTTTCATTCAAAACACAGTGAGTGGCATTGAGCCCTGTGTCCTAACACAGTATCTCACTTTGTTTTAGTCTTCTGGTTATATAATTTCTCCATTTTAGTCTCATTGCAATAACTCATGGCACTCATTTGGCTACTAAAGCCATTCTAACTCTACATTACTATCCATAACTTGTATAGTCCCATGTTATCACTGCGTTTAGCTCAACCTGAACACAGTTCAGTGCAACAATGGAGTCATAAAATCATCATAATAGAATTGCATTTTGTGAGAATTTGAGTTTAATTTTCTTTGACAAAACTTGTTCACCTAATACTGCTAGTTTGTTTTCATGCTTTCAGCCATCCAACTTTCATTTTTTTTCACTTATTTATGCACTTACGACAGAATGTGCTATTCCTCCATTTAATGGTGACTCCATGATTCCTGCAGGTGTCCACATAGACTTGAACTATGTCGCAGAGAGCGGACTTCATGCCGTCATATTGGCACATGTCATAGATGCAGATCTGTATGAAGTCTTCAGGCTTGACTAGATTATGACATGCTTTGAATTTGTCTGATTTTAAGACATTGCACTGGCTTTCAATGACTGGTTTATTCTCAGCAGTGCAAGGAGGAACATCATCTTCTCTTAAGTCTGATAAACAACTGCATGAAAGCAGAAACACAGCTGCATTTTGGTTCCAAAGGCATATATGATAGAGACTGAAACTGAAAAGTTTGTTTCTACTGAAAGGTATTAAATAACGCTAAACACTACAGTCTTCGTTTTGTCTATGAGTGAAAGATTAAATAACGCTAAAGACTACAGTCTTCATTTTGTCTATGAGTGAAAGATTAGGCAGAAGTAGACCTGCCTGGCAATCACCATGCTGTGTCTGACCCTCGTTACTCTCACTGAACTTGACCCTGACTAGAGGATTGACTTCTCATCTTGACCTCAGACCTGTCTCGTCACTGCAAGCTTGTGTGGTGATCTGGACTCCTGGCTGACCCTGGCTTCCACACTTGGGCCTGCCCTGCTTGTCTCACTCAGGTAGTGTGGGATGGGCCCTAGGTGGTGAGGTCACTGTTCTCTTGGCTGTGTTATTACCCCTGGCTCCCTGTCCCTTAGGGAGTAGCTGGCCCTCACTCTTCCCCAGCACCATCATCTTGCTTTAGGTGTTTTCAATGCAAAATAAACAGAGGCTATGTCCACACGTGGACTGCCCCAAAGCCTAATTCCTCAAGTGTGTATGTAGATCAATAGAAAGGCTATGGTTTCCCTCTGGCCTGTGCAGTCACTTCCTGTGTGATGGCTTCTTTTTGAGCTTCAAATTCAAGAAAAGTCTCATATACACTACTTTTATGCTACAAAGTAGTAAACAGTCAAAACAATTGGAAGACGACTGTTTCCTGAAGGAAGATGGAAGGTATGAAGAGAAGTTACATTTACCCTTCATCACTGTCTTTCTCCACTTTCCAGCTATTTCCAAACTGTGTGACACTGACGAGTGTACCATTGCGCAAGGACAGATCATCTTCACGATTATCATTGAAATTACCACACATGCCATGTACCTGCAAATGAACAAGCACCATATTCTAAGGGCAGTCTGTTCTACATCAGCTTCCCCAATAACTTCTTATTCATTGCCCATGAAATGATGTAACCAAATCATCACCAAATCACCAACAACCTATCTTGTACCAGACATTTAAGACATACTCACTAGTGTCTGACTGCACCCATGGAGAAATAAAATAGAAACTACAGTAAATTTGTGGCTTCCTAAGGCTTCAAGGTGTTTTATTCTATAAGTTAGATGTATTCCCCTAGCCAGGTAATCTTCCTTAACTACCCCCTTGGAACACAAGGAAATTGTTGTGAAGAGAAAAAAAATAGAAAGGAAAAAAATTACATGTGTTACAATACAGCTGCAAAGAAAGATGCAACAGCAAAACACAGGAATAAAAGAAATTAAAAGTAAATGCACAAAGCAGTGGTTTTGAAACAGTGCCAGGTGTTTACATACTAAATCTTACCTTTGAGAAATAAGACTGTGGGAGGGTGATTTCCAGATGGTGATTGCCATCATATTTCACTATCACACCAAAGTCAGTTTCCACTACTATAAATCTGCCAACTTTTCCAATGGACACGCCTTGCAACCGGTTCTCCACTGGAGTGTAGACTCTCTCATTGTTCAACTGGAGAGACATGTTATTTGTCAGTATGGACATACTTCCATGAAAGCTTTTCTGCTCACAACCTATATTCCTTGCAATGCTGAAGATTTCTTTATGACAATTTTAGCTCCTTTACACTTCCACCATTGCATATTCCAACTATAGGTTGCAGGAATCAGCCTTTTAGCTGAGGACAGCTGGGCAGGACTCATCGCCTGTGCCTTTAACAGGGAGCTGGAAAGGTCCCTGACAGCGAGCAAGCTCTTATCCACCCGTAGGGTGGATTTCCTGCCTCCAGTACTGCCATGGATGCCTCTGCTATTCTGGACCAATACAGTATGATTTGGTTTTTCCTCTGCTCTTTTTAGGTAGCTATAGGTGATTGGGTTGACAACAGCTATTGAAGTGGGGAGACCCATTCTTTAGGTCAGGCAACAGTTCTCCAGTCTGGGCGGTCTGGGCTCCACCTCCAAGATATGGCCAATGGAACAGTAAACCCAAACCAGAAGCCCTGAGAACTAGTGAGAAATGGTATTTCCCCATGATATCCAGCTAATGGAGGTGCCCACAAGTATTAAGCATACGTGTACATATTCCTTAGGAAACATGAAGATCCTTTTCCCTACAGCTACTGTAGTGAGCTAATTTTAAGATACTTCTTTCCAGAATAAAGAGCACCACCACCTACCAGGATTCTTTGGCTTTTCTGAAGGGTGATTCGTACACCATACACGTCTATGTAGACTTCTTTCAGGTATGTGGCCCCTCTTAGTCCTCTGTCTTCATTCTTTCCAAGGATGGTTATAGGAATGACACTGTTGGTGTTGACAACCTCAACCAATGTGTAGGTGCAAGTACCCACAAAGGTGTACATCATTCCATCAAAAGTGAAATAATGGGGATCTCCTGCCACTTGACATGTTGCTTGGCCTGAAGGTGAAAAAATTATCTGAGAACTCTGGACTGGGTTTCATCATGGACTTAGCCGAACAAACATGTTTGCAATAGTGCAGCAACCTAATCCTGATCATTATTATGTGGGCAAACTTTCACAGAGGTATCTCTGTGACACCTCATGCCAATGACATTTTATTTGGAAATGATAAATTTGCAGAAAGTGTCTCCTAAATTTAATTTGCAAATTATTTACAAACTGGCAACTTGGCAGCAAATGCACATCTTTATACATTTCTATATGCTGCTGTAGCTATGATTTATGGTAGTTGAGAGTAATATGGAGCTTCTCTACTTAGCTATATAAAAATAAATGAGTATATGTATAAATATAGGTGTAAATATAAAAGTAAATAAATTTGCATCTATATACATAGATACTTATTGCACTTGCCATCACCCAGACTCTCAGAAATGCAGTTCTCAATTATTCCCAAATTTAGAGCTTGCAGCACTGGTGATGTGGGACTTGAATTTGTATTATCAAGACAAAGAGAACCGAAGTGACCTTTTGGGCAACATCAGTTTTTGCTGATATCCACTAAAACAGAAGGGGATCTGTGCTTGCAAGACAGATCATTGTGTATTTTAACCTCTTAGCACTGGCAGCAGTCAGTTGGAATTTCTTTGCCATCACATATGAAAAGATATTTATAATAAAGCTAGAAGGAGAAGAACGATCTAATTATGGGATTGGCATTGAGAACCATTTTCAGGCAGGACTTACCATTGGAATGACAGCCCAGCACACCATCCTGAATACTGCATTCTTCCCGGACTCCACACTCCCAGGATGTGCATACAATGGTGTTATTAGCCTTACAGATGCAGCGTTCAGTGCAGGGATAACTGGTGAACCAACTTTCATTCAGCTGAGCAGAAAAAAGAGTGTAGAAGTATATACTGTAAGATAAATTGGAAGGTTATACTGTAAGGGACAATCAAATTTTTAGTATTTGAACGTGCATGATATATGATCATTTGGGCTATTCTAGCCACACAGCTCACAGATCAAAAAGGCTGGCAAAGTGAATCTATTTTGTTATTATTAATGGTGTAAATAATAATTGTGTTAGTGTTATTATTTTTTTTTCTCTCATGGTGATAAAGAATGAGATCTCCTGTTCTTTCTTTTTTTTTTCTTTCAATGTCTGAGGTAACTTGCCTGGTGATACTGTTTTTTTTGATCAACACATCCACAGCTGCTTTCTAGAACACATTTGTCTCCACTCAAAACATAGCCTTCCTTACAGAAGCAACCTTCCACTGGTAAGGAACTGCAGGAATCAACTGCTGAGATGTTCAAACAGGTAGATGGACACCTAGTACCACAGCTCTTGTAGATACTGCCTCCTGGACAGGACATTGCTAGGAGGAAAAAAAAAAAACCCACTAAGATCACTCAAAAGGGCAAAATCATGACAAAAGTTTTCCTGATGCTTTCACTGTTTGCTCCTGACAATATTCAAACTTGTTATTAGGAAGTCTGACACTGGAGAGTCCTGCATACAAAGGATTTTCTTGCTGTGTGAAATAGGAGACTTTTGGTAGAGATGGCTAAGACAGGTGGACCACCCTGAACTTCACCTCACAAAGGAAGTCAAACATTTCAGGCTCACTTTGAGAGTAGGTCTGATGTAATCATACAGGACTAATTGTACTTGGTTCAGTAAACCTTTTTCTGCAGGTTTAAAGACATAAAGTTGCTCCATTAAGGGAATAGAAGAATCTCTTTACATACCAGCTGATATGGCCCCATTACTGTAGTTACTATTTGAACACCTGCCATATATTTAAAAATAGAACTAAAAAATCAGACTCTGTCTTTCACTGAAACCCCTTGAGGAAAATATATTATACTGTCACTCTCTTCCTGATCATGGTAGAATTGGGCTTCTATCACTCAAAGCATGCTCCCCAGGGAAGATATCACATTTTACAGAAATCCTGAAGCATTTGTCCATTTCTGTCACCTAAAAAAACCCTAAAATTTTTTTCTGGCTAGATTCTCTGATAAATCACTACATATGACTTATTTACTTCTGTTCCTAAAACAGGATCTCTTAGTCCTGTCAGGCAATTACAGGCAACATCTCCAGTCATCTAGCCAGGACACCTGCCCTTTGTCAGGTTCCTAACTGAGGTTTTATTTGAATTACTGATGGAGGGAGCAGCTGAGAGTCAATCCGCTTAATGTCTCTAAATCTTCCCTATCACTATAATCAAGCCATAGATATTTAGGTCCTGGGCTATGGTCTCAGATTATGGAGGATGGATGTCCCTAGCTTTAATCTGATTTGGAGGGTTAGAAGCTTGTTTCTTGCTCTTTCTTCTTTTTATATATGAATTCTCTGTGCTCTGTCTTCCCAGGGCTAACTTACTGGGTGCTTTAAAGCCGTTCTAAAGTCATAGTAATTGTTTTTCCAAACTGAGCAGCTCCCAGAATCTCTCAATGGTTTTTTTATGGTTTAGTTTCAATGCAGAGTTAATTGTTGATCAAAGAAACAAAAGAAAAAGAAAAAAAGGTGCAAATCTGCAGAAGGTAATACAGTGGTAACTGGTATAATGAAAATTAGCATAAAAGACAAAAAAAACATAGAGAAGAATTACGGTTTATTTTGTTATGGTTGACCTTTAGAGGGCTTCTTTTTTTCTCTCTGGGTGTGTACTTTGTGGATATAAAGGTGTAGCAGTGTGCTCTGCCTGTCCCCTCCACAAGCTGACCTGTATTTCCCATAGCCATATTCAAGTGATAACCACCAGTGGTGGTCGGTCGTAATGGATATCTCTGGTTGTGATGGCTGCATCTGACTCAAAGTGCATATGTAGGAGACAGATAGATAACAATACAATAGCCAAGTGTTAATTTGAACAATGCGCCCACCTAACCATGGTGCTGGTCAATGTCCAACTCAAGCCAAATTTGAAAGAAACTGACTTCTGTAGTCAGTATGTAAATATGACTATAAGTCAATTATTTTACTCCATAAATAGTGGACAGCCCAGGGTTTGTTGAGCTCTCCTGCATGGCAGCAGGCTGCACGCCAGGATCTCACACTGAATAGGGACACCTATCAAGGTTACTCCTCAAGGTTGAGAGAGTCCTTGCTGCAACAGATTCTTGGTAAGTGATTAATAGCATGCTAAACTTTGAAATCCTAATGGAGTGGTATAAAGGATTGATTGTGCACATAATAATCCTTTAGACATAAACCGTTGACCAAGTCTGGAACTAGGACTGGATCCAGCCACAGCTAGAGTCCTCTCTGAGAGGAGTTTAGAAAGCAAGGGGGTCCATTCTGAACCTCGTGACTCATTGGGAGGGTCCGTTGTCATTGAATCTTGTTAAACCACTGTCACATTTGCTATCAAACTTTTTTAAATCACTGTTTTATTATCAATAAACATATTGCTACTTCTCCCTTACGAGTGAGGTGCATCACTCCATCTGCAGCAAAAAGTCCTTTAGAAGATGTCTGGCAAGCAGAAAAATGCCCAGTGCTGCATAAAATTGGCACCAGTGGAACCCCTGGAAAGCTTTACTCTAAGAAATATGAGTTCATTATATGAAATTTCCCATAAGGTCATTTTGAAGAGAATTAAGTGAGAATACTTGATTTCTTTGCTGTACAAATACTTTTAAACTTTGTAGAAACAGCTGTTTCTCAAGGTTTCTTAAACTATTTTTTTAACCAAAAGCCATCAATAAACATTTGTGTGTGAAAGACTACCAGCTCTGCTAACATTGAGCATGGTAGATTTTCAGTGGAGCAAAGAAACAGTTATTTCCCCATGAAGAAGCTCACATAAGGTACAGTTGAATGTAATCGAACTTTTCCAAGAAATTAATAGTAAATTATTAAAACTTGAAGGATTAGACCTGCATCTATCCAAATGTTCTTGAAAATTAGTATTTTATACAAATACTGGAATGGTACTGACACTGAAGCAGGCTCAAGACATGACAGAAGATAGACTATACTCAAAACATTGCATAAAATGAAGTAACATGCATGAAAATGGTAGAGGTGAACGTGCATACTTTTGAAGTTTAAATGCAGAATAGATATTTATAAGTCACAACACTTACGGCAAAGAGTAGCATTCCTCCACTCTATGCATATCCCAGCATTGATACATGACTCAGCATAGGCCTGCAGTCCATAGCATAAGGATGTTGCCTGTCCACCGGTGAAACACACATCATAAACACAGTTTTCAAAGAAATTCTCTGGAGGCACTTTGGTATGACAATCCTTGAAGATTCCTGTGTAAATTAAGTAAGTTATATAGAAGGATAGAAAAAAATTGGGAATGATAAGATCACCACCACCATCTATTTTCTGTCACAGCAAATGTATTGTGAGTGCTCCAAGCTAACTTTGTTTAGTAAGTTAAACCAACACTTGAAGAAGAGCATGCACAATATGACTTGGCCTTCTGGATCAGGCTTCCTTGTTTTTGCGTGACAGATACAACACAGCTTGCATAAATTAAGAGTTGCTGGCTAGGCAAGCCACTAATTCTAGACAACTGCAGGGGCTGTCCAATGCAGAGAACATGTACAGAATTTCAGATAAAGTATCTGTAGCACATGCAATGACAGTACCCCCAAACTATTTCTTCTAACAAGTGCAAGTCACTATAAAGCAAACAGCAACTATGGCTCCCTGTGCACATTCTCAGCTAAGCTTCATGGAACATTGGCACTGTCTTAATGGTTGACATATCTTGACCAAGCATCTGTGAGTTTTATGTTGGCCATTCACACTGGAGGTGAGCTCAGAACAATGGACTACATAGAGGAGGCAACACATATTATAATGTGCTCTATCACAAGGCTCACAGAGAATCACCAGCATACTACCTGTTGGGTCTGTGATCATGCCACACGCTGTGTTCTTCTTTGCTTCACTCTCCAGCACAGGATCACATTGCTCTTCTGTCCCACTGGAGCATCTGGGGAAAGCAAGCAAAATCAAATGTGTGTTTCACATCTCTTACTCTCAAATTTTCAGTGGAAGATTGACACATGACAACCCTGCACAACAGGGTGCATTTTATTACAATCACAAGACTTTATCCAGCTTCTTTGAAAAGCTGATGTCAGTCCTATCACTGAATAGACTCCCTTTTTGATGCCTTCTGGGCTATTCAAAGGCTTATTCTTAGCCGAAAAAAAGAGCTATGGAATCCAGTTATTGTTTCCAATCAGGGAACTGGACTGAAGTTCCATCCCCCCTCATGCTCAGCAGACAATTCCTGCTTTGGAAAACAAGACTTAAAGAACACCAGTACTCTTTTCATTCCCTGTTTAATGTAAAGGGTCAGGTCCCTACTTCTAATGGGCGGTTGGAAGATGTAAAGTGGTACTGGATGATGAAGCTAGGGAGTGGATGGATGTTTGATTTTATAGAGTTTGATTAGCAAATTCCATGTGATTAAATAATATACATACATGGTATTATTCTCAGGCACAAGCCAGCTTTGTCCAAAATCAGTGGAACCACTTGCAATGTCACCATTGGGCTTTATGTTGTCATCATTTGGATCACCATTATAATTACCTGTGAGGGTGAAAAGAGATTTATGGAACACAGGAAGTTCACACCTGTAGAACAAACCTAGGTTTCAGGCTGTAAAATAAACTACAATGAACTAGAGAGAGTATATATGCAACATCAGTGTGTTGTAAGTAAGTAAGAAATAAGAAGATCTTAATTCTGTTTTAGACTTTGACCACTGACAAGGCCTGCTGTTTGGAGACTTGCGGACTTGAAGCAAGAAGTCTGTAAGTTCTTATATAACTAGGTCATATTGCATACAAGAAAGAATTGCTTAGCTAAAAAACTCAGGTTATTTCCTTGGATCCTACCTGCAGGATGTTGGACTAAAAATCAAATGGTGTTATTGGCATCATTATATTCTTAGGCAGATTTCCTGAATTGAAAGTGTGAAAAACCCATGGAGAGATAATTGAACTAGGAAATTTCAGATGATCTAAATCAAAGAATAATTAGAAATTCACAAGACAAGCCACTCTTGTAATTTCTACAGTCCCATTTCCATCCTGAAGTACATTTCATATAATCACCTGGATTTCAGAATGTTGTTCCAACTGAACTTGCTCAGGTTCTGGCATTAGCAACATTGCTGTTGAAAAATTACTGGTTTCTACTAATTCCAGAGAGTTCCTACTCTCATTAGTTACATAAGCCACCTGTGACTCATTTATTTTGCTATCCTATTTGAATAGAATTTCTTACAAAACACAGTAGAATGTGCCCTTGGTGTCTGATCTTTCTCACAGGACTCTAAAAGGCCTCTATGTTTTGTATCATATATAGCACTTAATATTTTGTGGTATTTGAATTTTGAAAATAAAGTATGAGTTTTCTTATTCATCGAGTCTGTCAGCTCAGGATTATCCGTATTGGATCCTTGTCATTGTTTTATTTTAATGTAGACACTGCCTATCTTAGCTGGAATAAGAAGTAGGTAAAAATAAGCCTTAGTAGTTTAATTTCTCTTTTCTTTCTTTTCCTTCTATTCCTTTTTTTGTTTTTCCTTTGATCATATAAACATGATCATTCAGGTTTTATAAATACCTCCTAAAACAACACAGGAAAACAGCAGCAGGAAAGCCTGAGGATGTTGACAGTAAGCTATTCTGAAGATTGCTCTGTGCTGTGGAAACAGCCTCAAGATTTTGTGATTCACAAAATGAGATGGTATGTCATTCCTCACACTCAACAAAAGACAAATACATCAGAATATAAGTAACAGAAAAATATATTTATAGAATTCTTGAGTAGATGCGTGCAAATCTTTACTCTTTGTAAATTTAAACTATAGAACTGAAGTGAGGGGTTTTTTTTGTCTAAAAATGTTATTTGTAGATACACCTCACAACATTCCAAATGGATAGTATGTTACCATGAATTTTGTAAGTAATAGTTCTTAGAAACTGAAAAACTCCAGCAAGTTTTCTTCACTACTGTAAATTCTAGTTCATTTGACAAGGACTAATTGTGTGTAGAATAAGTCTGACATGCTAAGGAAAAAAGTTTAAGTAATCACCAGCCTCCACAACTCACTAAAAAGTGACTAAGGCTATGACTTACCACAGAGACCACAGAGCAGACCACGGTAACTAGAGGGCACAGAGACTTCTGCATAGTGATTTCCATCATATCTCACCCACAGTCCAAAGTCAGTTTCCAAGAGAACATATCCACCACTGCTTTGAATACTGATCTTCTTTTCAATAAATACAGGTAGGTTCATTCTGCTGCCATTCACCTGTACAGCAAGTTGTAAAAGTCAGTGTATGGCTGCTGGGACTCCTACAACTACCAGCAGCTAGAATAGATTAGTGAAAGATACGATCTTGTGCACAAGGGAACTGGAAGTAATTAAAAACCACTTCATCTGAGCAAATTTGTTGGACATCTCATTAACAGAGGTACATTTATCTAATAAAAAAAGAATGCTTGCTATAAACTCTACAGAGAAAATATTTCATTATCTGCATGTCAGTTTAAAAAGATATGTCTTTTAAACAAGTGTTTTCTTACATTCACTTTCTTGTTTTTCAGCAAAGAAATCTGGTTGCCATAGACTTCCACTTGCACTGACTTCACATAAGAGACTTTGGTGTTGGCTCCTCTGTGCTCATTTGTTGTGGACACATCAAAGTATGGAAGCCTCTCAGTGACATTGCACACTTTGGAGAGGGTGTAAGTGCAATTTCCCATGAAATGATGAACTCTGTGGTCAAAAGTGTTATAATGTGGGTCCCCAGAGGCACTGCAGGAAGCACGGCCTGGGAGGAAAGAAAGATAGAATAACTCCCTCTGAATCTCTACCAGACTTCTGCAGTTGCCTTGTTTTCACCTTTTTTGTTTGTTTTACTTTGTAATTGCTGCTCAGATATAAGTCAATAATGTTCCAAAGCCCAACTCAGTTTCCTGTCTTTAGACCCATAAAGAATCTGTACTTCTGTGTATCAGAAATCTATTTTAAAAAGCTTTGTTATTAAGACATCATTATATAAAGTGGAGCAGTAAGTTTTTAGTGTCCATGTCTGAAAGGCTGTTTCTGACTAAGTAGGAAGAATTTACTCCAAAACTGTACAGGGTTGGTTAGTCAGAGACTCATGAACTACCAGCTGTCTGGGGTTCTGTACTCACATCAGTTATGGAACTCCTATTGAACACTGTGAACACAAGAGGTCCTTTATATGCTTTTAAAAAGTATCAAAGTTAATCAGCCAGTGATAATACGTACAAATGGAGGTACGCAGTGTGTGCATTTGTGTGTGTGAGCTGGCGAAGATTTTGACTGTTAATAAGAAATTCCCATATTCAACAAAAAAATCTTCCCATCAAATCTTAGCAGAGTTGAGCCTGCAGGTGCTTTATGGTGTTTATCAACAACAACAAAAAATAATGAAAAGAGATCATTACCTCTTCTCTGCTTTTCAATGGCATGTTACAAAAATAGCTACCCTTATGGTGTGTCTACATGTCAACCTTTACTGCTTACACACAAACGATTAAAACTCCAGGAATTACATACATAACAATGATTAAAAAAATGCAAAAGACATTCAAACTAGGTGAGTTAGCCTCTTTTGTACTTAAGAAGCTGACACATGTAGAATATCTTAATGCTAAAATTGGAGGAAAGAAGCAGATAAAACTTACCTAAACTGACATTTTAGTGTATTTCGTAAGTATTAAAATAACAGTACCCACAATGACTGAGTCTTTTCCAGGAAAATATACTTGGACTATATACAAAATAAAAACAGAATTTGGAAGCTAAATTAAATTTCTAAATGCTGCAAATAATAATATCTCTGTAACAGGTGAAAACTTGCCATAGAAATAGGTAATTTAAATATTTATGGATATGGCAATAATAGGTATGTCAGATAACAATCACGCAGCTGGTCTACTATTAACAAAAAACCCAACACTGTGGCAAAAGAGACCCAAGGCAGGACTTACACAGTCACTACTTAAAAAGAATCCCAGCACTGAAGGGCTGTCCCACCACTGTGTTTGGGTGAGCAAGGAAAAACTCCGACCCCCCCGCAGTTTAAGAACTCTGTCACTTTGTGGTGGAACCTAGATTAAGACAACTGAGCAGTTATGACAGGCAGTAAAAGATGGCTATGAGAAATGAGAGTACCTGAGCTCGGTGTGGGTCTTGGCGGTGATGGCGTGCGTGGAGGCTGCGTTGTAGTGTCTGGCGAGGGGATTGTGGGTGTTGGCGTCGATGGACCTAGCACAAGAGAGAGCTAAAGGAGATCTGCACCAACATGGCAGTTTTGCTGCAGGCCACTGTCCCACCCTTCCCAAACACCCCAACACTGTGACCAGAGAGGCCCCGGGCAGGGATTGCACAGTGACTCTTCATCAAAAACTCCAGCACTCAAGTGCTCTCCGACCAGCATAGCTGGGAGATACAAAGAGACGTGCAGCCCCTTCACAACAGACACTCCATCCCATGGTCATGGGCCTTGAAGGAAGCGAAATGAGCAGTTTCAACAAGCAGTAGAAGGTGGGAATGGAACATGGCAGTACCTGAGCTCGGTGTGGGTCTTGGCGGTGATGGCGTACGTGGAGGCTGCGTTGTAGTGTCCGGCGAGGGGATTGTGGGTGTTGGTGTCGATGGACCTAGCACAAGAGAGAGCTAGAGGAGATCTGCACCAACATGGGAGTTTTGCTGCAGGCCACTGGCCCACCCTTCCCAAACACCCCAACACCATGACCAGAGAGGCCCCGGGCAGGGATTGCACAGTGTCGTCTCTGAATGAGCCCTGCCACTCAAAGGCTCTGCCACCAGCATAGCTGGCTGGCAAAAGCCAGTTAGGCACTTCACTACCTGTGCTCGATGTCTTGGCTGTGGGCCTTGTAATACAAGAACTAAAGAGTGATTGCAGGCAGTGCCAGTGCCCCAGTCTCCCTGAGGAAGGCCTGCTTGGGCACAGGCTGCATCAGTGACCTACAGGGCACTGCAAAAGCAGCCTGTGCTCCTGCCTCTAGCACAGCCTGCCACCTCAGTCGGTGACACCTCTCAAGCTGCCCTTCCCCAAGCCAAGCCTTGTACCTGCACAGGATCCCATTTCAATGGACAGGTCATCCAATGCTACGTCGCTCTGGATATCTTCACCCCATTCTCCCTCCAGGATAATCTACGGGAAGGAACGGTGCCCACCATTAGCTCCAGCCGCATGTGTGAGGTGCCATTAGGAAGCACGGTTCATCTCAGACGGCAGGGAGAGCCCGTGCCCTTACCTGCACGTTTCCTGTGCTGTTCAACGTGATCTCTCCCAGGTTCCATCTGTCCCCGTGGTTCCCAACGCTGCTCCAGACCAGCACTTGGTCTTCGTCCTTAGACACGTACACCCGCAGGGCCATTGTTTCAGCCGCTCCATACATGTGATACCAGAAGCGGAAGCAGTGCGGTCCTTCCAAACTGCACACCGGACTGACCAGATGAGCCACAAAGCCGGGGAGGGCATTGCTCCCTTGCAGGTAGATGTAGTAGCCATCTGAAACAAAGCATGAGCCACACCGTCACACGCATATCAAGTCTAGAGAAAGCAGCCAGGGACAACCCAAGTACAGCCCTGGGAGCACCCCCTGCTGCACTTCAAGGCAGGCAAAAGGAGGGCAGAGCAAACACAGGTCCTTTGCTAGCCACAACCCTCCCCAGCCCTCAGTCCACCTATGAACCGTGCTCTCTGAGCCGTGGCAGCTGTATGGCTTGGACTGGGCAAGGGCACCGCCTCCAAAGCATCGCCACAGTCTTCGCATGGCTCTTCGGCTTTGGGGCCCACTCATCGTTGGCTTCTGGAGAAGCCAGCATCTCCTAAAAGGGAGACCCGTTCCTGTTCCCCTGAGACAGCGGGGTCACCAAGCGGTGCATTACATTCCCCCTTGCATGGCAGGTCCTTTCCTGTCCTGCGGGTAACACAGACTGATTCCCAGGACTGGAATGCTTCCCAAAGGAAGGCTCTGGCTCTGGAGGAGACTGCCACAAACGGCTCTGGATCAAGGCCAGGAAACATGTGGCCTGCATTTGCTGTTAGAGGAGGTTGGTCGCCACCTCCCCAGGGACACCCCTCTGCCTGAAGAGCCACTGTGTACTGATTGTAGTGATTGCTGTTCCTACCTCCTGTTGTGTGGTCAGAGGAGGGGCCAGTATTTTGCGTGGGTGTTGGCCCCTTGTTCCTTATCCAGTCAATGCTGCTGTAATCTGCCTGGACCCACTCACAGAAGTCATAGTCGAACGTGCAGGTGAAATTGCAGTCGGTCGGGGGAGCTGTTTAGGGTGCAGAAAGGAAAGCAGAGTTTTTAGAGGGAGGGTGGCGCCACCTTTTCCGCGTGTCCCACAGGGCACGCCTACATCCCTGGCATGCTCATGGCCAGGTGAGGATGGCCAACCGAGTGCAAGTGCATGAGCTGAGTGCTTAGCACAGCCAAGAAAAGACATGGGTGGCTGACAACAGTACCTGTGCTTGTCCCAGGTGCGGTTGATGTTGTTGTATGCGGCGGCCGTGTTGAGGTGTCTGGCAAGGGGGCTGAGGTTGTAGGACCTTCTGGATGTACAGTGAAACAGAGGTGGAGAAGATGTGTTTCATAACGGGGATTTGCTCCTGGATGGGGAAGTTGCACCCTTCCCAAACACCCCCACACCACGGCAAAAGGAGCGCAGGACAGGAATTCCACGGTATCCCTGCCACAAAGAGTCTCTTCCCCCAAGGGCTGGCCCACCAGAACTGGTAGGCGACACATGGAGAAACCTCCACCACTGCTGCCCCATTCCTTGAATCTGGGCCCCAAAGGAGATCAACAGAACACTTACCACAGACAGTGCCAGCACTCCAGTCTCCCAGAGCAACGCCTGCCTCAGCACAGGCTGCGGCGTAGGCCCCCAGGTCATTGCAGAACTGCTCCGTGCTGCCACCGGTGGCACACTGGTCATAGACACAGCTCTCAAAGTACGTCTTGGGCGGCAGAACTGCGTGGCATGGCTGGAACGGGCCACCGAGTTGCGTGAGGATTGCACACTGCTTGTTAGCTGCCTCCTCCTCGGAGGGGGAGCAGGACACAGGTGGGCCGATAGCTGGGTCACACCTACAAAGCAGACAGACAGTCCTGAGCTCACAACAGCCTGTGGAGCCCAGTCACACTGTTTCCTGACGTTCTCCCCCACCAACTCCACAGTCACTGGAGTCCAGATCCCACACTAAGACAAGGCACCCACGGCTGTCACTTGCAAGGGTGGGCAACACGGCCCACAATCACCACTCCCCTCTGTGGCATCAGGCAGACACAAACAAATGGCCGAAGCATCTGCGATCGCAACAGCTTGGGAAAAGCATCGTGCCAAGGATCCGGCCCACTGTCTCTGGGGCCAGGAACAGTGAGATGCAGTGGGTGGAGTGGTATGGCAGGGCCTCTGCACAAGAGGTCACCGAGGACCCCAGAGCAGAGTGCCTATGGGGAGAGAGCACCGTGCACCCTGACCGCATGGAAGGGCTTGGACACTGCCACAAGCAAGCCAGCCTTGAGGAGAAAGGGAAATGGCCACATGTCTGGCACCAAGTTGCAGACAGGACATCCCACTGGTGGGCGGAGCAGAGAGGTGAGACACAAGGACGATACGTCTGCTGCTGTGGAGACGCTGCGTGCTCTCACGTGCATTCCCACAACTGCCTGCCTCCTGTCCTTTGCCCCATGCCTGCCGTTACCAGCCCTCCCTCCCTGTGCCCCTCACAGCTCCCCTCTCCCGCGCTCTCTTTTGTCCGTCATCCACGTGACGAAACAACAACTCACGGCCACTCATCATCCAGCACCAGCCAGCTGGCTCCAAAGTCATTGACGCTGGGCACGACAACCCCATCGGGACGCATGAAGTCGTCCTGCTGGCTCCCAGTGTACGTCCCACACAGCCCACACAGCTCGCCCTTGTGCTTCTCAGACACCTTCACTAGGAGCTCGTGGTCCCCACTGAACTGCAGCTGCAGGCCCAGCTTGGTAGAAACCCGCACGTAGGAGCCACTCAGAGAAATGGTCACGCCGGGGGCAGGAGAAGCAGGCAGGGAGGCCAGAGCACCGTTGATCTGCATAAGGGCGAGAGAGGGAGACAGAAGCATAAAGAGATGCCCTCCACTGAGAGCTCACTGTTCTTCACTGTGATGGTGCCAGGGCCCAGTGAGTCAGAGGCGCTGATGGCGTGAGAAGCGCTGCCCTGTGAGAAACTCAACGGGAACAGCAGCGACTCTGCATATGGCACACGGAAAGCTCAGGAAAACAAGCTGAGAATCTGTTGCTGCGCGAGCAGCCGTATCTGCCCCGCTCAGAGCCTCGCTGTGCTCTTCTGTGAGCACGCCAGCAGGCTCAGGGAATATCAAGCTCTTCTTGGGGCCGTAATGGTGCCGAGGGCATCTGCTGTTCCCAGGTGTAAAAATGAGGGGCTTACGTAGACCGCCTTGTTCTTGCGCAGTGCAATGTGGAGGCCTTCCATTGACAGTGCCACAGAGTTCAGAGCCGTCCAGCTCTGGCTGCCGCGATGTTCGTTGCGGGTGGTGACACTGAACCCAACGGAGGAGTTGTCACAGCCCGTCACGACCGTGTAGTTGCAGGAGCCCTGGAAGTGGTGAAGCTTCCCATCGAAGGTGCTGTAATGCGGGTCGCCGTAGATGTGGCAGAGAGCAGTGTCGGCTGGGTAACAGCCCCTCTGGCCGTTCTGGATCTTGCAGACCTCGTCCTCACCACAGGACAGCGCAGAGCAAACCATCTGGCCATTGGTTTCACACCGGCACTGGCGAGTGCAGTTCTCGTTCACAGAGGACTCGCCTTGCTGCAGGCAGAGAAACACGGAGCGCCAGTGTGTCAGGCAGGAAAGTAGAGGCAAGGGAGTGCCCTGGGAGGGGCGCAAGCCAGCACAGGGTTTTCACTCACGCTGTAGTAGTTGCCCTCGAAGAGGCAGCCACAGTGGGCCTCGGGCACACAGGTGTCTCCGCTGAGAAGGAAGCCAGAGGTACACGCACAACCCTCCATGCAGGGCTTGGAGCAGTTCTGCGGGGCTTGTCGGTCAACACAGGTGGCAGGACAGCCGGTCATGCAAGGGTCATAGTAGCTGTTGGCGGGGCACTGAAGGGCTGCAATGGGAAGGGGACAATTAGCAAGCCCTCAAGGCAGGACAACCTTCTGGGAAGGGGAAGGCCAAAGACTTGCTTTGGCCAGAGGTTCTGCGCACGGGGAGCGGCACTTTTGCCTTCTGGCAACTGCAAGGCAGGTACTCACGGCAGAAGGTGGCATTCCTCCAGGGAAGAAGAGTCACGCCAGCTGCCTGGCATGCATCAGCGTAGGCCTCCAGAGCGGCACACAGGAACTCCTGGCCACCATTCAGGGCGCAAAGGTCATAGAAGCAGGTCTCAAAGTAGCTCTGGGGGTTGATCACGGCGTGGCACCGCTCAAAAGAGCCAGGCCTGGCAGTCAGCATGCCACAGAACTGGTCCGATCGGTAGAGCTTCTCGTCTTCCGCGCTGCAGGGTGGGGACGGGATGGGGACACCGCAAGAGGAGTCACTGTCTGGGACCTGCCAGCTCTCCCCCAGCGCATTGGAGTCTGCGGCTTGCTGCCCGTCGGGCATCATGTAGTCGTCCTCTCTCCGGTTGTTGAAGTTCCCGCACATGCCACAGGTCAGGTTGAAGTAGGTGGTGGGCACCTTCACCTCCACCGAGTGGTCAGTGTCGTAGGACACGCGGAGGTTGAAGTCTGTCTCCAGGACGATGTAGCGGCCGCTCCTGCTCACCGTGATGGCACCTCCCGCTGCGCTCACCGGCAAGGTCTGGCGCACATTGTTCACCTAGGGCAGACACACCGCAATGGGCCCCGGCCTTGGCCCTGGCCTCCCTGGGCTCCCCTGCCCCTGGGAAAGCAGCTGCCAGGCCAGGCACAGCAAACCGGTGCCCATGAGGCCCTCACAGCCAGACGCCCCTGCGGCTTGCAGAGCCATGTCTCTGTTCTGAGCTCTGCAGGGGCCTCTGTTCAACATGGGCCACACTGACCGTTTGCCTCTTCCTCCCCCAACCCCTCCAGAAAAGAAAACAAAGCAACCCCGTGGCTTCAGGAGAACCCACGTGGGCCTGGGACAACGGGCATGTCCCGTACATGCCAGGCCCTGCCAGGAAAACCCAGCCCTGCCCTGCAACCGCACCACGCTCGTGCCAGCCTCCCTCGGTGCCTACCAGCACTTGGCTCTTCTCCTTCTTGACAATGGCAATGCGCTCTCCGTACACCTCAACCAGGACTTCGCGCACATAGGACACTCTGGTGTTGCCACGATGCTCGTTCTTGGCCTCCACATTGAAGTAGGGCAGGGAGGTGCTGTTGGAGCACACTTTGGCCAGGGTGTAGGTGCAGTTGCCCATGAAGTTGTGCGTCACCTTGTCAAAGGTGTTGTAGTGAGGGTCGCCGTGGACGTGGCAGATGCCGTAGGAGTGTTCGAGGCACTGAGGTTTCCCATCCTGCACCCCGCAGTACTGGCCTGCAGGGCATGAGGCATTGGAGCACTGGAGTTTGCTTCCCCGCGCGGGACACGTGCACTTTGAGGAGCAGGTGTTGTCCGTCCAGAACTCTGAGCCCACGGGGTAGTGCTGCCCGTTGTGCCAGCACCCGCACTGCTGGCTGGGCACGCATCGGTCGTTGTAGAGCAGGTACCCGCTGTCGCACACACAGCCCTCCACGCACGGCAGGTTGCAGGTAACAGGAGCCATCGGGTCAACACAGGTGGCAGGGCAGGCTGCAGCACAGGGCTCGTAGTGACTGTTGGCCGGACAGGTGATGGCTGCCGAGACAGAACACATGGCCGTTAATTACCTGGAGAATATAACACTTCTCTGTGCTGTATTTTCCCCTTTGAAAATTAAGAGTCTATATTTTCTCTGTGGTCTGCTTGGCTCCATGGGTGTTCTGAGTCATACCTGACCCAATGAAACAGAAACTGGTGCCTCTCCTGCTGACAGCTCCCTCTAAATCTCCACGGCACAGAACAAAAATATTTGTTATTCCCCACCTCGCTCTTTCTTTCCTATTCTGTGTTTTCCCGAGAGTAACGATTCGTGGTACCGTGTGTGGACTTACGGCAGAAGGTTGCGTTCCTCCACACAGGTATCTTGACGCCAAGCGACTGGCAGGCATCCGCGTAGGACTGCAAGCTCTTGCACAGGGCCTCGCGGTCCAGTCCCAGCTCACACAGGTCATAAAAGCAGGTGTCAAAGTAACCGCTGGGACTCAGCACAGCGTGGCACATCTGAAACGGGCCGCTGGTGTCAGTGAGGAGCCCGCAGAAGCGGCTGCTGGCAATGACTTGCTTGTCCGTCTCATTGCAGGCTGGGGTGGGGAGCGGTCCGGCAGAGCAGCTGTGGAAGGACAGGGAGAAGGGCCCTTGGGTCACCTGTGGGCTTCTCCTGGTGCCTCCCCCTCCCCTTGCCCGCCACGTCCCCAGTCCTGCTGGGGGGGCCACACACACCTGCTGTCGTTGGACACCTGCCAGCTGTTGCCCAGGCTGGTGGAGTCTGGCTCCAGCACCCCTTCCGGGTTCAGGAAGTCATCTGCTGCCATCCCATTGTAGTTCCCACACATGCCACAAACCTTCTGCCCAAAGGTGCTGGGAAGCGTCACCTCCACCCGATGGTTCCCATCAAACTTCACTCTCAAGCCAAAGTCTGTCGTCACCACCGTGTAGAACCCGCTGGATGAGACCTGCACACCCGCAGATGGGGTGCAGGGCAGGATCTCTGCCACTCCATTGACCTGGAAGGACGGAAGCCAAGACATGTGTTGGAGCAACCCCTTTGGCACAGCTCTCTCCTCTCACACAACCCCACCGCCTCTCCCCCTTGCGCTTACCGTCACCACTCCACCCTTTCCCAGCCTTATCCGCTGGCCAGCCACATCGACATCCACGTATCGGACATAGGACACGCGAGTGTTGCCTCCCCTGTGCTCATTGGCCGCTTCCACGCTGAAGTAGGGCAGCGAGCTGTTGCTCTCGCACAGCTTGGAGAGGGTGTAGGTGCAGGTGCCCATGAAGTGGTGTAGCTGCTTGTCAAATGTGTGGTAGTGAGGGTCTCCTTCCACCACACAGGTCCCTGACAGTGGAAAGACCAGAGGAAACATTCAGTTAAGCACCTCCTGCCGCCTCTGCTCCCCAGCCCACCTTGCACAAAGAACATCAGCCCCACGACTGGTCTGCTGCTTTTACCAAGAGACAGAGTTAGTGGAGATCTGTGTCCAGACTGGAGTATTTTTTCCAGGTTTCCGGCGCAAACCTCCTCAAACTCCTAAATGCCAGAAGCACAGGTGCCCCACCCAAACCCTCAGAAAGGGACTATTATTCAATGTGAGCCTCCTCATAGCGGGAAAGAGATGCAAAGCAAGTAACAGACCTCCAATGCAAATGCACCATGTAGCCACTACAGGTTTTGAAGATGACTCAAAAAGCTACCAACAATAGGAGTACCTGAGGTTGTCCCAGGTGTTTGTGTTGGTGGTGTGTGTGGTGGCTGTGTTGTGGTGTCCGGCAATGGGGTCAAGGGTGTAGAAGGAAGTGGACCTGTAGAGAGACAGAGGTAGAAGTGGTCAGTGTCAACATGGGAGTTTTCTTGCAGGCCGCTGGCCCACCCTTCCCAAACACCCAAACACTGTGACCAGAGAGGCCCCGGGCAGAGATCGCATCTCAACAATAACTCCAGCACTCAAGTGCTCTCCAAACAGCCTTACTGGGAGATAAGAAGAGACATGCAGCTCCTTCCCTACAGACACTCCATCCCTTGGCCATGAGCCCCAGAGAAATCTAACTGAACACCTGCAACAGCAGTAAAGATGGGAAAGGAACATGGCAACACCTGAGCTCGGTGTGGGTCTTGGCGGTGATGGCGTGCGTGGAGGCTGCGTTGTAGTGTCTGGCGAGGGGATTGTGGGTGTTGGTGTCGATGGACCTAGCACAAGAGAGAGCTAGAGGAGATCTGCACCAACATGGCAGTTTTGCTGCAGGCCACTGTCCCACCCTTCCCAAACACCCCAACACTGTGACCAGAGAGGCCCCGGGCAGGGATTGCACAGTGACTCTTCATCAAAAACTCCAGCACTCAAGTGCTCTCCGACCAGCATAGCTGGGAGATACAAAGAGACGTGCAGCCCCTTCACAACAGACACTCCATCCCATGGTCATGGGCCTTGAAGGAAGCGAAATGAGCAGTTTCAACAAGCAGTAGAAGGTGGGAATGGAACATGGCAGTACCTGAGCTCGGTGTGGGTCTTGGCGGTGATGGCGTGCGTGGAGGCTGCGTTGTAGTGTCCGGCGAGGGGGTTGTGGGTGTTGGTGTCGACGGACCTAGCACAAGAGAGAGCTAGAGGAGATCTGCACCAACATGGGAGTTTTGCTGCAGGCCACTGGCCCACCCTTCCCAAACACCCCAACACCATGACCAGAGAGGCCCCGGGCAGGGATTGCACAGTGTCGTCTCTGAATGAGCCCTGCCACTCAAAGGCTCTGCCACCAGCATAGCTGGCTGGCAAAAGCCAGTTAGGCACTTCACTACCTGTGCTCGATGTCTTGGCTGTGGGCCTTGTAATACAAGAACTAAAGAGTGATTGCAGGCAGTGCCAGTGCCCCAGTCTCCCTGAGGAAGGCCTGCTTGGGCACAGGCTGCATCAGTGACCTACAGGGCACTGCAAAAGCAGCCTGTGCTCCTGCCTCTAGCACAGCCTGCCACCTCAGTCGGTGACACCTCTCAAGCTGCCCTTCCCCAAGCCAAGCCTTGTACCTGCACAGGATCCCATTTCAATGGACAGGTCATCCAATGCTACGTCGCTCTGGATATCTTCACCCCATTCTCCCTCCAGGATAATCTACGGGAAGGAACGGTGCCCACCATTAGCTCCGGCCGCATGTGTGAGGTGCCATTAGGAAGCACGGTTCATCTCAGACGGCAGGGAGAGCCCGTGCCCTTACCTGCATGTTTCCTGTGCTGTTCAACGTGATCTCTCCCAGGTTCCATCTGTCCCCGTGGTTCCCAACGCTGCTCCAGACCAGCACTTGGTCTTCGTCCTTAGACACGTACACCCGCAGGGCCATTGTTTCAGCCGCTCCATACATGTGATACCAGAAGCGGAAGCAGTGCGGTCCTTCCAAACTGCACACCGGACTGACCAGATGAGCCACAAAGCCGGGGAGGGCATTGCTCCCTTGCAGGTAGATGTAGTAGCCATCTGAAACAAAGCATGAGCCACACCGTCACACGCATATCAAGTCTAGAGAAAGCAGCCAGGGACAACCCAAGTACAGCCCTGGGAGCACCCCCTGCTGCACTTCAAGGCAGGCAAAAGGAGGGCAGAGCAAACACAGGTCCTTTGCTAGCCACAACCCTCCCCAGCCCTCAGTCCACCTATGAACCGTGCTCTCTGAGCCGTGGCAGCTGTATGGCTTGGACTGGGCAAGGGCACCGCCTCCAAAGCATCGCCACAGTCTTCGCATGGCTCTTCGGCTTTGGGGCCCACTCATCGTTGGCTTCTGGAGAAGCCAGCATCTCCTAAAAGGGAGACCCGTTCCTGTTCCCCTGAGACAGCGGGGTCACCAAGCGGTGCATTACATTCCCCCTTGCATGGCAGGTCCTTTCCTGTCCTGCGGGTAACACAGACTGATTCCCAGGACTGGAATGCTTCCCAAAGGAAGGCTCTGGCTCTGGAGGAGACTGCCACAAACGGCTCTGGATCAAGGCCAGGAAACATGTGGCCTGCATTTGCTGTTAGAGGAGGTTGGTCGCCACCTCCCCAGGGACACCCCTCTGCCTGAAGAGCCACTGTGTACTGATTGTAGTGATTGCTGTTCCTACCTCCTGTTGTGTGGTCAGAGGAGGGGCCAGTATTTTGCGTGGGTGTTGGCCCCTTGTTCCTTATCCAGTCAATGCTGCTGTAATCTGCCTGGACCCACTCACAGAAGTCATAGTCGAACGTGCAGGTGAAATTGCAGTCGGTCGGGGGAGCTGTTTAGGGTGCAGAAAGGAAAGCAGAGTTTTTAGAGGGAGGGTGGCGCCACCTTTTCCGCGTGTCCCACAGGGCACGCCTACATCCCTGGCATGCTCATGGCCAGGTGAGGATGGCCAACCGAGTGCAAGTGCATGAGCTGAGTGCTTAGCACAGCCAAGAAGAGACATGGGTGGCTGACAACAGTACCTGTGCTTGTCCCAGGTGCGGTTGATGTTGTTGTATGCGGCGGCCGTGTTGAGGTGTCTGGCAAGGGGGCTGAGGTTGTAGGACCTTCTGGATGTACAGTGAAACAGAGGTGGAGAAGATGTGTTTCATAACGGGGATTTGCTCCTGGATGGGGAAGTTGCACCCTTCCCAAACACCCCCACACCACGGCAAAAGGAGCGCAGGACAGGAATTCCACGGTATCCCTGCCACAAAGAGTCTCTTCCCCCAAGGGCTGGCCCACCAGAACTGGTAGGCGACACATGGAGAAACCTCCACCACTGCTGCCCCATTCCTTGAATCTGGGCCCCAAAGGAGATCAACAGAACACTTACCACAGACAGTGCCAGCACTCCAGTCTCCCAGAGCAACGCCTGCCTCAGCACAGGCTGCGGCGTAGGCCCCCAGGTCATTGCAGAACTGCTCCGTGCTGCCACCGGTGGCACACTGGTCATAGACACAGCTCTCAAAGTACGTCTTGGGCGGCAGAACTGCGTGGCATGGCTGGAACGGGCCACCGAGTTGCGTGAGGATTGCACACTGCTTGTTAGCTGCCTCCTCCTCGGAGGGGGAGCAGGACACAGGTGGGCCGATAGCTGGGTCACACCTACAAAGCAGACAGACAGTCCTGAGCTCACAACAGCCTGTGGAGCCCAGTCACACTGTTTCCTGACGTTCTCCCCCACCAACTCCACAGTCACTGGAGTCCAGATCCCACACTAAGACAAGGCACCCACGGCTGTCACTTGCAAGGGTGGGCAACACGGCCCACAATCACCACTCCCCTCTGTGGCATCAGGCAGACACAAACAAATGGCCGAAGCATCTGCGATCGCAACAGCTTGGGAAAAGCATCGTGCCAAGGATCCGGCCCACTGTCTCTGGGGCCAGGAACAGTGAGATGCAGTGGGTGGAGTGGTATGGCAGGGCCTCTGCACAAGAGGTCACCGAGGACCCCAGAGCAGAGTGCCTATGGGGAGAGAGCACCGTGCACCCTGACCGCATGGAAGGGCTTGGACACTGCCACAAGCAAGCCAGCCTTGAGGAGAAAGGGAAATGGCCACATGTCTGGCACCAAGTTGCAGACAGGACATCCCACTGGTGGGCGGAGCAGAGAGGTGAGACACAAGGACGATACGTCTGCTGCTGTGGAGACGCTGCGTGCTCTCACGTGCATTCCCACAACTGCCTGCCTCCTGTCCTTTGCCCCATGCCTGCCGTTACCAGCCCTCCCTCCCTGTGCCCCTCACAGCTCCCCTCTCCCGCGCTCTCTTTTGTCCGTCATCCACGTGACGAAACAACAACTCACGGCCACTCATCATCCAGCACCAGCCAGCTGGCTCCAAAGTCATTGACGCTGGGCACGACAACCCCATCGGGACGCATGAAGTCGTCCTGCTGGCTCCCAGTGTACGTCCCACACAGCCCACACAGCTCGCCCTTGTGCTTCTCAGACACCTTCACTAGGAGCTCGTGGTCCCCACTGAACTGCAGCTGCAGGCCCAGCTTGGTAGAAACCCGCACGTAGGAGCCACTCAGAGAAATGGTCACGCCGGGGGCAGGAGAAGCAGGCAGGGAGGCCAGAGCACCGTTGATCTGCATAAGGGCGAGAGAGGGAGACAGAAGCATAAAGAGATGCCCTCCACTGAGAGCTCACTGTTCTTCACTGTGATGGTGCCAGGGCCCAGTGAGTCAGAGGCGCTGATGGCGTGAGAAGCGCTGCCCTGTGAGAAACTCAACGGGAACAGCAGCGACTCTGCATATGGCACACGGAAAGCTCAGGAAAACAAGCTGAGAATCTGTTGCTGCGCGAGCAGCCGTATCTGCCCCGCTCAGAGCCTCGCTGTGCTCTTCTGTGAGCACGCCAGCAGGCTCAGGGAATATCAAGCTCTTCTTGGGGCCGTAATGGTGCCGAGGGCATCTGCTGTTCCCAGGTGTAAAAATGAGGGGCTTACGTAGACCGCCTTGTTCTTGCGCAGTGCAATGTGGAGGCCTTCCATTGACAGTGCCACAGAGTTCAGAGCCGTCCAGCTCTGGCTGCCGCGATGTTCGTTGCGGGTGGTGACACTGAACCCAACGGAGGAGTTGTCACAGCCCGTCACGACCGTGTAGTTGCAGGAGCCCTGGAAGTGGTGAAGCTTCCCATCGAAGGTGCTGTAATGCGGGTCGCCGTAGATGTGGCAGAGAGCAGTGTCGGCTGGGTAACAGCCCCTCTGGCCGTTCTGGATCTTGCAGACCTCGTCCTCACCACAGGACAGCGCAGAGCAAACCATCTGGCCATTGGTTTCACACCGGCACTGGCGAGTGCAGTTCTCGTTCACAGAGGACTCGCCTTGCTGCAGGCAGAGAAACACGGAGCGCCAGTGTGTCAGGCAGGAAAGTAGAGGCAAGGGAGTGCCCTGGGAGGGGCGCAAGCCAGCACAGGGTTTTCACTCACGCTGTAGTAGTTGCCCTCGAAGAGGCAGCCACAGTGGGCCTCGGGCACACAGGTGTCTCCGCTGAGGAGGAAGCCAGAGGTACACGCACAACCCTCCATGCAGGGCTTGGAGCAGTTCTGCGGGGCTTGTCGGTCAACACAGGTGGCAGGACAGCCGGTCATGCAAGGGTCATAGTAGCTGTTGGCGGGGCACTGAAGGGCTGCAATGGGAAGGGGACAATTAGCAAGCCCTCAAGGCAGGACAACCTTCTGGGAAGGGGAGGCCAAAGACTTGCTTTGGCCAGAGGTTCTGCGCACGGGGAGCGGCACTTTTGCCTTCTGGCAACTGCAAGGCAGGTACTCACGGCAGAAGGTGGCATTCCTCCAGGGAAGAAGAGTCACGCCGGCTGCCTGGCATGCATCAGCGTAGGCCTCCAGAGCGGCACACAGGAACTCCTGGCCACCATTCAGGGCGCAAAGGTCATAGAAGCAGGTCTCAAAGTAGCTCTGGGGGTTGATCACGGCGTGGCACCGCTCAAAAGAGCCAGGCCTGGCAGTCAGCATGCCACAGAACTGGTCCGATCGGTAGAGCTTCTCGTCTTCCGCGCTGCAGGGTGGAGACGGGATGGGGACACCGCAAGAGGAGTCACTGTCTGGGACCTGCCAGCTCTCCCCCAGCGCATTGGAGTCTGCGGCTTGCTGCCCGTCGGGCATCATGTAGTCGTCCTCTCTCCGGTTGTTGAAGTTCCCGCACATGCCACAGGTCAGGTTGAAGTAGGTGGTGGGCACCTTCACCTCCACCGAGTGGTCAGTGTCGTAGGACACGCGGAGGTTGAAGTCTGTCTCCAGGACGATGTAGCGGCCGCTCCTGCTCACCGTGATGGCACCTCCCGCTGCGCTCACCGGCAAGGTCTGGCGCACATTGTTCACCTAGGGCAGACACACCGCAATGGGCCCCGGCCTTGGCCCTGGCCTCCCTGGGCTCCCCTGCCCCTGGGAAAGCAGCTGCCAGGCCAGGCACAGCAAACCGGTGCCCATGAGGCCCTCACAGCCAGACGCCCCTGCGGCTTGCAGAGCCATGTCTCTGTTCTGAGCTCTGCAGGGACCTCTGTTCAACATGGGCCACACTGACCGTTTGCCTCTTCCTCCCCCAACCCCTCCAGAAAAGAAAACAAAGCAACCCCGTGGCTTCAGGAGAACTCACGTGGGCCTGGGACAACGGGCATGTCCCGTACATGCCAGGCCCTGCCAGGAAAACCCAGCCCTGCCCTGCAACCGCACCACGCTCGTGCCAGCCTCCCTCGGTGCCTACCAGCACTTGGCTCTTCTCCTTCTTGACAATGGCAATGCGCTCTCCGTACACCTCAACCAGGACTTCGCGCACATAGGACACTCTGGTGTTGCCACGATGCTCATTCTTGGCCTCCACATTGAAGTAGAGCAGGGAGGTGCTGTTGGAGCACACTTTGGCCAGGGTGTAGGTGCAGTTGCCCATGAAGTTGTGCGTCACCTTGTCAAAGGTGTTGTAGTGAGGGTCGCCGTGGACGTGGCAGATGCCGTAGGAGTGTTCAAGGCACTGAGGTTTCCCATCCTGCACCCCGCAGTACTGGCCTGCAGGGCATGAGGCATTGGAGCACTGGAGTTTGCTTCCCCGCGCGGGACACGTGCACTTTGAGGAGCAGGTGTTGTCCGTCCAGAACTCTGAGCCCACGGGGTAGTGCTGCCCGTTGTGCCAGCACCCGCACTGCTGGCTGGGCACGCATCGGTCGTTGTAGAGCAGGTACCCGCTGTCGCACACACAGCCCTCCACGCACGGCAGGTTGCAGGTAACAGGAGCCATCGGGTCAACACAGGTGGCAGGGCAGGCTGCAGCACAGGGCTCGTAGTGACTGTTGGCCGGACAGGTGATGGCTGCCGAGACAGAACACATGGCCGTTAATTACCTGGAGAATATAACACTTCTCTGTGCTGTATTTTCCCCTTTGAAAATTAAGAGTCTATATTTTCTCTGTGGTCTGCTTGGCTCCATGGGTGTTCTGAGTCATACCTGACCCAATGAAACAGAAACTGGTGCCTCTCCTGCTGACAGCTCCCTCTAAATCTCCACGGCACAGAACAAAAATATTTGTTATTCCCCACCTCGCTCTTTCTTTCCTATTCTGTGTTTTCCCGAGAGTAACGATTCGTGCTACCGTGTGTGGACTTACGGCAGAAGGTTGCGTTCCTCCACACAGGTATCTTGACGCCAAGCGACTGGCAGGCATCCGCGTAGGACTGCAAGCTCTTGCACAGGGCCTCGCGGTCCAGTCCCAGCTCACACAGGTCATAAAAGCAGGTGTCAAAGTAACCGCTGGGACTCAGCACAGCGTGGCACATCTGAAACGGGCCGCTGGTGTCAGTGAGGAGCCCGCAGAAGCGGCTGCTGGCAATGACTTGCTTGTCCGTCTCATTGCAGGCTGGGGTGGGGAGCGGTCCGGCAGAGCAGCTGTGGAAGGACAGGGAGAAGGGCCCTTGGGTCACCTGTGGGCTTCTCCTGGTGCCTCCCCCTCCCCTTGCCCGCCACGTCCCCAGTCCTGCTGGGGGGGCCACACACACCTGCTGTCGTTGGACACCTGCCAGCTGTTGCCCAGGCTGGTGGAGTCTGGCTCCAGCACCCCTTCCGGGTTCAGGAAGTCATCTGCTGCCATCCCATTGTAGTTCCCACACATGCCACAAACCTTCTGCCCAAAGGTGCTGGGAAGCGTCACCTCCACCCGATGGTTCCCATCAAACTTCACTCTCAAGCCAAAGTCTGTCGTCACCACCGTGTAGAACCCGCTGGATGAGACCTGCACACCCGCGGATGGGGTGCAGGGCAGGATCTCTGCCACTCCATTGACCTGGAAGGACAGAAGCCAAGACATGTGTTGGAGCAACCCCTTTGGCACAGCTCTCTCCTCTCACACAGCCCCACCGCCTCTCCCCCTTGCGCTTACCGTCACCACTCCACCCTTTCCCAGCCTTATCCGCTGGCCAGCCACATCGACATCCACGTATCGGACATAGGACACGCGAGTGTTGCCTCCCCTGTGCTCATTGGCCGCTTCCACGTTGAAGTAGGGCAGCGAGCTGTTGCTCTCGCACAGCTTGGAGAGGGTGTAGGTGCAGGTGCCCATGAAGTGGTGTAGCTGCTTGTCAAATGTGTGGTAGTGAGGGTCTCCTTCCACCACACAGGTCCCTGACAGTGGAAAGACCAGAGGAAACATTCAGTTAAGCACCTCCTGCCGCCTCTGCTCCCCTGTTTATCCTACGTAAAGAACTGAGGCCCCACGTGTGGTCTACTCTGCTCACCGGAGCCTTCCATGGGTGCTGATGTAGTTTCCTCTTTTGAAGGTGTGGTGATGATCGTGCCTGGTGTTGTTGGAATCACATCACCTGTAAAAGAGTCAATGGTACAAGTAAATCAATCCTCCTTGCCCCGCTCTTTTTCAAGAGAGAAACTACATTTACTGCTACAAGAAGCATAATTTTCCTCAAGCTGCTCTTCCCCAAGCTGAGCCTTATACCTGTGCAGTATCCCTTTTCAATGGACAGATCATCCAATGCTATGTCGCTCCGGAAATCTTCACCTATCATGCCCTCCAGGACAATCTAAGGGAAGAGACAGTTGCCACCATTAGCTCCGGTTACATATATGAAGTGCCTTTGCAAAACATGGTTCACCTCATTGGCATTGATAGCCTTTGCCCTTACCTGCATGTTTCCTGTGCTGTGTACCGTGATCTCTCCCAAGTTCCATCTGTCCCCTTTGTTTCCAGCATCTTTCCATTCCAGTGTTGATGTTTCCTTGTGAACTACATACACCCGTAGGGCCATTGCTTCAGCAGCTCCATACATGTGATACCAGAAGCGGAAGCAGTGTGGTCCTTCTGAACTGCACACTGGACTGACCAAGTGGGCTACCTCACTTTGCTCTTGCTTACTTCCTTGCAGGTAGATATAATAGCCCCCTGGAAACAGCAGAGTGTCAATTTTTCACATTAATGCATCAGGACAAGACAAAATCAATTTACAGATTGTGTACAGTACAACATTTCTTCACCCAGCACTTGTGCTCAACTTTTAGTCCCCAAATAGATTTCCAGCAGATTATACTCGTCTCCTACTTAGGGAAAGGAAAGCCTTCTAAAGGAAAGACTGACTACCACAGTGATCCTGGATATCTGATTGCTGAAGCCTCTTTACAGGCATTTATGTTAATAGGTCACAGCTCATCAATGTCCTGCACTGTTAATCCACCCCACAACAGATTCTTGACTGCTGCAAAGGTTCTGGATTGAGCCTAGGAAACACGTGGCCTGGATTTGCTGATAAAAAGGTCTTCTTACCCTCTTCCAAGAGAAGCACAGACACTTTTTGCTGTTCCTACCTCCAGTTGTGTGGTCATGGGAAGGGCCAGTATCTGGTGTGGGTGTTGGTCCCTTGTGCCTTATCCAGTCAAAGTTGTCACTGATTGCCTGTTCCCACTCACAGAAGTCGACATCAAATGTGCAGGACATATTGCAGGCTGTTGGTGAGGCTGTATATGGTGCAGAAAGGAAAACAGTTTCCACAATGAGGTTTGGAATCTTCTCTCTATTCTGACGGAGCTGTTCTAGGTCTCATGCACACATGTTCATGGAAAATTTGAAGATGTTATAATAGAATGAGTAGAAGTGACCAGTACTGGAAAACTGGCTATAAAATATGAAATGTTAAGTGCCTGAGAATGTGTGTTATTTACAAGTCCCCTCCTCAGCTGTCAGCATAATGCACTAATATCCTATATTTTTACACTGTGCCACAATCATAATGCTTGGTCATTGCAAATTGCTCAGAGCTGTCCTATTTGGCATAGCAGTATTCAGCTGGTTCTCAAAGTCCTGCTTAGATGGAAATCTAGACATTGTAATGAGAATGCTCTGACATTTCTTTTTACTGTTTCTAAACTTGGATGAGAAGTATTGTCTCAGAATTGGAAAGAGGTTATGGAATGTTTTTTCATGCCATAGCCTCATACTTAGGCTGCCATTTCTTCTGCCTTTGGTAATTACTTCTGGTAGTTCTAGAAGAAAGAACATCTTGCCTCTATGTTAACTAGTCTACCTAGATAATAAGGGCCTAATAGTGTTATGACTGGAAGGCTAAGTGGACCTCAAGCTGCAGGATAGTCCTTTATTAATTTTAAAGCCCTGTTTTGTATATTTCTGAATTTATTTCACATGCTTGGTGAAAACCTGGAGATGTAGATGGGTTGGTAAGTGATATGTTAACATTTGTCAAAAAGATAAAATATTTTACTAAAGCCAAAGTGGTGACTTGTTAGACAAGTGCTCAATTGTCCCTGGCTGAGTCCTTAACTGACAGTGTATGTTGTCTTTCATGACCCAACTCTGAACAGTCTTAGGCCAAAAATGTTCAGACACCATGTTCTAAAGTGAATACTGGAAGCCCATTAGAAGCCCAGTTTCCAGAGATGCAGAGCACTTGAAAGATTCCTGTGTCTCCTTGAACGCCCTTTTCTGAAATTCTGCTCAACTTAGTAATTTGAATTTGTATTTGTAGCATGAGGATTTAATTGGATGGGTATTTGCTAAATGAACTAATGACTTACCACAGATGGTGTCTTTCCTCCATTCACCCAGATTTACACCTGCAAGATCACAGGCAGCAGCATATGCCTCTAAAATCTTGCAAAACTGATCAGAATTCCCCTCTGTGGCACACAGGTCATACACACAGCTCTCGAAGTATGGCTGTGGTGGAATGTGCCAATGGCAGACCTGAAAAGGCCCACTGTTTTTCAAAATAATTTTGCAGAGTTCTTCATATTCTTTTTCTTTTGCTGTGTCACAAGTGGGTGACACAACTGTAACTGGATTACACCTGCATCAAAAATAAACAGCAGCGTGGTTATGTAAGACATCTTTATATTTTGTTCTATTCTGCAAGGCATACCTCAACAGTAATAGAACCGTATGCCAAATTCTGTGGATTTACTGTGTATAGACATCTTTAGTGTGCCAAACCCAAAGGAGACAAATATTACAATTTGACTCATAATTCCCCATTAAGAATACAATTGTGAATTGTTGATTTAAGACTGTCTATCCATAGAATGAAGTTCAGAAGAAAACAACAAATAAGCTATTTAACACAAGCAAGATAATTTAAATTCACTATTGTATATAGTAAGAGCAGTAATTTGTATGTGAAAGCATTAATATTCAGATAAATGCTCCATGCCTATGTTAATCATCGTGGAATTATCTTACGAGCAGAATCTGAGAGATATATTTAGACTTCTTATAGTAAGATAATATAAAGGAGATATTTTAGAATAGAGAAGTAAGGAAAAAAATCAAGTTATATGAAAAAAAGGGGACAAATTTCAAATAAAACCCACAAAGTTAAGGTGGAAAACCTCTGAGGGGTGGTTTTAAAATTTCAATTCTTTCTATTGAAAAATGGAGTTATTCAAAGGTGGAAAAGCTAGCAAACAAGTAATATCAAAGAAGGGCTACTATGGAATGTAAGTAATGTACATTAATCCTATAACTAGATGATTTATGTTTCAGGCATTTTGCTGTTTCCTAAAGTATTATGAGATACTTACATCCTGTTGTCATCCTTCACTAACCAGCTGTCACCAAATTTATTTGGATCTTGTTCTAGGACTTTATCTGGTTTTAGAAAATCATCCAGTTGGTTGTCATTGAATGTCCCACACAGACCACACAGCTGTCCTTTGTGACTTTCATCAACCAGAATGAAAAGCTCCTGGTCACCATCAAACTTAACCTGGAACCCTAGAGAGGTATCAATGACCACATAATGTCCTTTCGTAGCTATTCTGGCTCCATGGTTCAAATCCACAGGATGGTATACCTGAACACCATTCACCTAAAGAAAACAAAACCCACACAACCACGTAAGGCAATAAATCTCATAGGGAAACAAGGCTTTCTTCACCAAGTCAGCCTTCTTCTAATGAATAATGTAGACAGAGAACTTTGGAGTTTAGCAGATGCTAATGGGCTGTATACTTATCCCATACTTTGAATAGTGCTTTGTAGCACAAGTTGAGCTCTGTGCTGTCACAATTACACACATAGCGATACTTGGAATAGCTAGTTTAAAGCGAGCTCTGGTATGTATGAGTCTGACAGTGTGTAGCAAAAATGCTATTTCTATTTTAAAGACCAGATCTATAAAATTTAAACTGAGATTTAGTTCAGCAAAAGCTTTCTATTATATATGAAGCTATGGAGGAAGCTGTTTTTTTCCTACAACCTCATTTAGAAAAGATTTGAATGGACAGAAGGAAGCTATGCTGATTTCTGACTCTTTTGAAAAAAAACCCCACCACCATTTCTGTGAATCTTAGCATGTGCAGTCTTGGAAGCAGAAAAGCCTGATTCAGTTCTTTTGGACAGAAATGTAAAGTGAATAGATGCGATGGATTGTTTATGCTTAAAGTAGAACACTTACATAGGTCTCTTTATTTTTCTCCAAAACAATATGAAGATTTTTCAGCGTGACAGCAACTGAGTTCAAGGCTGTCCAGCTGGGATTTCCTCTATGTTCATTTCTGGTTGTCACTGAAAACCTTTCAGAAGAATTTGTGCATATCTCAACGACAGTGTAATTGCAGTTTCCTTGGAAATGGTACAGTCTTCCATCAAAGGTTATGTAATGTGGATCCCCAAAAATGTGGCAGGTGCTGGGATTCAATGGATAACATCCCAGGAGTCCATTCTGCACCTTGCAAACTTCACCTACTTCACATGTGTCTGAATTGCAAACTACAGTTCCATTTTCAGCACATATACATTGGCCTGCACAGTCTGTTTGCCAAAAAGATTCTCCTTTCTGTTAGAGACAATAAAATAAAAATAAATTAAAAGAGCTAATGGTGATGATGAACTGTGAAATAAGGCCCCAGACTACATGCCAGAACAAACCTCATAATATTTGCCATTCTGAAGGCAGCCACAGTTGCTCAGGGACACACATTGTCCGCCGCTGATGACAAAACCATTGTTGCATTCACATCCTTCCACACAAGGTCTGCTGCAGTTCTTTGATGCAAGAGGGTCGAGACAGGTTGCCGGACAAGCACTGGTGCATGGATTGTAATAACTATTGGGAGGGCATGCAACAGCTGAAAAACAATACACAGCACTGAATTGACAATCACAACTCACATGAAAGCACGATCCAAAATGTGATTACTTTGAGCTAGTGACAGTAAGGGGTTTTTTTGAAGCCTGAAATTCCTTTCCTGTTTTCATATCAGAAAGCAAAAGAGAAAACATTCCACAAGAAAAAAGCATGAATGTTTAACACATATATCCTGAATGTTAAGCATCTCCAAATCCAAGTAAAAACTACACCTCTCTACAGTAGATCTAGTACTTAACCGATACATTTCTAGAAGCACAACGATTGATAAAGTCATTAGATGTAGTCTGGAAATGAACAAACCTATTAACGGCAAAATATCATATAAAACCCAGAGATAATTCCACATTATCATGGACCTACTGTTACTGGTTTGACACAGATTCTTGAGATAATGAACAAAATTCTCCTCTGCTCCCTGGCAAACAACAATAATGAGGTGACATTTACAGAATTTTATTTCTCAATATTTTGAAGTAATTACGTGAAGAATTTCAGATCTCTAAGCTATGTAACTTATTGCCTGAAATCAGCCACTTAAGATAAAAAGGGAGCTATTCAAAGATTCAGTTCTCTACAGAAACTCACGGCAGAAGGTGGCATTCCTCCAGGGAAGAAGAGTCACGCCGGCTGCCTGGCATGCATCAGCGTAGGCCTCCAGAGCGGCACACAGGAACTCCTGGCCACCATTCAGGGCGCAAAGGTCATAGAAGCAGGTCTCAAAGTAGCTCTGGGGGTTGATCACGGCGTGGCACCGCTCAAAAGAGCCAGGCCTGGCAGTCAGCATGCCACAGAACTGGTCCGATCGGTAGAGCTTCTCGTCTTCCGCGCTGCAGGGTGGGGACGGGATGGGGACACCGCAAGAGGAGTCACTGTCTGGGACCTGCCAGCTCTCCCCCAGCGCATTGGAGTCTGCGGCTTGCTGCCCGTCGGGCATCATGTAGTCGTCCTCTCTCCGGTTGTTGAAGTTCCCGCACATGCCACAGGTCAGGTTGAAGTAGGTGGTGGGCACCTTCACCTCCACCGAGTGGTCAGTGTCGTAGGACACGCGGAGGTTGAAGTCTGTCTCCAGGACGATGTAGCGGCCGCTCCTGCTCACCGTGATGGCACCTCCCGCTGCGCTCACCGGCAAGGTCTGGCGCACATTGTTCACCTAGGGCAGACACACCGCAATGGGCCCCGGCTTTGGCCCTGGCCTCCCCTGCCCCTGGGAAAGCAGCTGCCAGGCCAGGCACAGCAAACCGGTGCCCATGAGGCCCTCACAGCCAGACGCCCCTGCGGCTTGCAGAGCCGTGTCTCTGTTCTGAGCTCTGCAGAGGCCTCTGTTCAACATGGGCCACACTGACCGTTTGCCTCTTCCTTCCCCAACCCCTCCAGAAAAGAAAACAAAGCAACCCCGTGGCTTCAGGAGAACCCACGTGGGCCTGGGACAACGGGCATGTCCCGTACATGCCAGGCCCTGCCAGGAAAACCCAGCCCTGCCCTGCAGCCGCACCACGCTCGTGCCAGCCTCCCTCGGTGCCTACCAGCACTTGGCTCTTCTCCTTCTTGACAATGGCAATGCGCTTTCCGTACACCTCAACCAGGACTTCGCGCACATAGGACACTCTGGTGTTGCCACGATGCTCGTTCTTGGCCTCCACATTGAAGTAGGGCAGGGAGGTGCTGTTGGAGCACACTTTGGCCAGGGTGTAGGTGCAGTTGCCCATGAAGTTGTGCGTCACCTTGTCAAAGGTGTTGTAGTGAGGGTCGCCGTGGACGTGGCAGGTGCCGTAGGAGTGTTCAAGGCACTGAGGTTTCCCATCCTGCACCCCGCAGTACTGGCCTGCAGGGCATGAGGCATTGGAGCACTGGAGTTTGCTTCCCCGCGCGGGACACGTGCACTTTGAGGAGCAGGTGTTGTCCGTCCAGAACTCTGAGCCCACGGGGTAGTGCTGCCCGTTGTGCCAGCACCCGCACTGCTGGCTGGGCACGCATCGGTCGTTGTAGAGCAGGTACCCGCTGTCGCACACACAGCCCTCCACGCACGGCAGGTTGCAGTTGTAGGGTGCTATTGGATCAACACAGGTGGCAGGGCAGGCTGCAGCACAGGGCTCGTAGTGACTGTTGGCAGAGCAGGCTAGTGCTGTGTAATAAAAGATAAACCTATTTATTAACCTTTTTTAAATACTGAAGTATTGGGTTCTGTTTAATACTGTATTCTGTTTTGGTTTGAAATATTTAGGGACATCTTGTAGTTCTGAGGCAGTTTGCTGAATGCCTTTGCTATCTTACCACCCTTTAATTCCTTTTGAGGTTTGGGCTGTTTAAGGTTTCACTCATGGAGAGAATTTCCTAGGAGACCTCTTATTCCTGAAGATGATTGCTTAATTCTTGAACTGGGCTGAGGATAATGGTGTCATGTTAGTTAGTTGTCCTAGACATGTGCCATATTTAGGTCATAGTCCTGATATTTAATTCTAATTATATTGTACCTTCTTAATTAATATTTTTTCAATTCACCAAGGTCTTTAATGTTTGTTAAATAATCAGGATGTAGGAGTGCTCTATTCTATTTTTATATCTTGTTACATACACTACATGTATATATCCAAGCTAATTAGGGGCTTTAAACACTGACATTTTCAGGTGAGAAGATGCCAGAACTGAAGTTTCCTGAACAATCTTTTTTCAGCTTCTCTATGTTTATATAATGCAGTTCACTTTTCAATTACATATTTTCTCGCTGTATTTTTAGCCTGCTTTCCACAGGAGACAGAGATCACACAATTAAATTGTACATTTCTCTGCTCATCCTCCTACTTGCTAAATTTGACCCAGCTAACCTATTGGAAATATGTTGGTGAGACTGGTAGAGGACAAAAACATAGTCAGGTCCATTAAATTAAATAGGTGCAAGGCAAAGAGGAGAGATCCTGCAAACTCCTTCAGTGGAAAGAACAGCCACAGAGTGGGCTCACTCCTGCTTAGAAACCATAGGATCTATGAGAGAAAACCTCAGTAATGTCCCCAGCAGAGAAAATGCTCCAGCTAGGGACTGCAGTCAAATGTGAAACAAAAGTCAGAAAGAAATCAGGCTTCAGTCATTCCAGTGTTTACAGACAAGTCTCTTTCGTTAGTCTCCTCATCTCCTACGTGCACAGAAGGCACATAGGGCACTGGATCACTATTTCATGTTCCTTGCATTGCTTCTGGTGGGAAAAGATCTGTTCAGGACTTTCAAACTGTTTAAATCCTGTTCTAAAGGTAATCTGTTTTGGGGTTTTTTTCTACAATATATGCCTGAATACTTGAGAAATGTTCTTTATTTAATCTTTACTAACATTCACAGAAGAAAGGTCATTATTCCCATGTAATCTCCAGCAGAGACTTCTGTTTATTACTTCAATACTTGACACCTTTTGTCTTGTACCTCTGTGTGTTTCTGTCTCTTCCCCACCCTCACTACCTACTCCACTTCCATTAACATGGTTACAATCTGTATTACACAGGCTTCTTACTTCAGTCCTGGCTTTTTATTCCAGGCTGCCTACCTGTGCTGCCTTCTCCCCCATCTGAAACCATGATTCACTATGCCTGTACAGGACACTGTGCTTTCCTCCACATCCATAAGGATGAATGGCCGGCACTCCCTCCTCTCTTATACATATGGGAGTTTGTGCCACTGATAATGTTTCCAATACTCTCCTTCTCCCTTTATCCCAGATCTTCTGCTCAGCTTGTCAGACGTGCTCCTCCTTCATCCTACTCCCTTTACACTGCTACAAAACTATGAGTTTCTTCTCTGTTCGATCTCAGGTTTATTCCTCCCATCAGCTCTGATTTCATTATTCCTGCAAGAGCAATAACCTCCAGCCCCTGGACCAGCTACCTAGTCTGTGTTTCTTTGTCCCTGGCTCTCTGCCTAGCCAGTTTCAACCTGTCCTTCCTCTTTTCCATAGACTTCTAAGCAAATTCTCATTTTCCTTTCTAGATCCTACTTGCTTTCTCTAAATACAGGGTCTTCCACTTAGCCTATTCCTTAGTCCGGCTCCTAGTCAAAGCTCCTTTCTCACTGTTCCAGACTGCCTGGATTCCTTATCTCCATCTACTGTTCTGCCTTTCATCTGCTCTGGCTCATGTCCCTTTTATGTTCACATAAGGTATCACGTTAATGTGTTTTTGCTGAGGTTGCTGCAGCAGGAGAAGACACAGCTTCCCTTCTGTTAACTGGGTACCTGGCCACCCTGCAGGGTAGAGAGGCTGGGCGCATAGGAGAAGGCAGCTCAGGCTCTCAGCAGGGAGGGTGGGTAAAACTCTTACATGTCTACTAAGCATGTGCAAAATGAGATACTTTTTCTAAAAGACACTTCAATTTAGGTGTAGCTTTTTCAGAAGGTAAAAACCCCTCTAAGTCACATGTCCCTGAGACACTTAATACACCTGAACAAAAATATAGGGACACTAGAAGAATTCAAAGGAGAACCCTCCAATTCTATTTTAAGATGGAGTAGACAGTATTTTCTCCTTTCATCTGAAGCAGTTCAACTATTTTCACTAGAATCTTCCCAAAGGAATCAAACTGGGGACTGTATTTAATGCTGAAATCTTTAGTCTGATAGTCAAGATTCAGATTGTTACATGATTTCAAAACAGTGTCTTGCAATACTCTGTCTTCAGAGAGTCCTAATTATATCTTCCTGACAAGTGGTAATTTCCAGTAATCTTTGATACATACGGCAGAAGGTTGCATTTCTCCATGGTGTCAGCTGGACTCCTGCAGCTTGGCACACGTCCGCATAAGCCTGCAGGTTTTGACAGAGGGCTGCATTGTTCAGATGAAGTTCACAGAGATCATACTGGCAGGATTCAGAATAACTTTGTGGATCAACTACTGAGTGGCAATTCTGGAATGGACCATTGGGTTCTGTGATCAGACCACAGTATTCATTGCTTTGGATCATATGTTTTTCATCAGCAGTGCAATTTGGAGTATGGCCATCATCTGGCAAGCACCTAGTGTGGAAAAAAATATGATGTGGAAAAATTCGCCGATGAACTTAGGATGCACCTAAGATGGTTTTCAAATTACATCTAACAAAACTACAAGACTGTCCCCAGATTAAGCATGACATGTTTTAAAGCTCTACATTTCTAATAGTTAGGAGAGAATTTCAGATTTTAATATGATTTCAGCCTTATAAACTTTGGGAGGCCTGGAACAAGCCCAAATATATATTGGTTTTCTTTTAAGTCAAGCTTTCTACATGGAAGATACTTAAGAAGGGCAAACAAAAAGTAAAAGCATTTGAAATTAAACCTATAGAATAATTAAATAATATATTGTGAAATTATAAGAGAAATAGTAAAGTATCTCAGAAGAGTTCAAACAAGGTCTTCAAGTATTAGCATTAATATACTATAACAATAACTGCAATCTTAGTGGGTATCTGCAGTGTTTTATTCAAATTTTCTCTTTTTAAGCACACTTAAATTTGCTGTGAAACTTTACCCACATAGATAGATAAAGTAAGTACACTGACATGAATATATTTTATCCCATGTGCCTAACATTTTTGGCCCACATACAGCAGTTTCTTAAAATACTGGTCATTGCATAACCAACAGCTAAGGCCTAACATCCCAGTTGAGTCCTACCTGGAGTCATTGTACACCTGCCAACTGTTGCCAAGGCTGGCCGAGTTTGTTTCCATCTCTCCATCAGGGTTAAGAAAGTCATCTGCTTTGTGCCCATTATAATTTCCACATATTCCACAGACTTTAGACATATAGGTACTGGGAAGAGTGATTTCTGCTCTGTGATTTCCATCAAACTTAACATTCAGCCCAAAGTCAGTAGTAACCACAACATACTGCCCACTGAAGGCAATATTGACACCCTGTGCCAAGGTCAGAGGGAGCACTTGGCTGACTCCATCAACCTGCAGGCATAGAGAAAGACAATCATTATAATCACTTCAAAAGAAGTATTTTTAATAGTGACCCTCTTAGATCACATTCCTATATGGAGCACAGGACTTGCACAGTAAGCAGTAAGAACTCACATTGTGTCAAGTATTACTTAATATGAATGTTGTATATGGGCAGGTAATTCAGGGCCTTGAAGCCACAGTAACATAGCTACGTAGCTTCCAAGTGTGGTCAAAGTGAGCTTAGTGAATCAGACCCAGCTGGCAAAAGTCCAAGACTTTGCATGGTCTCTCAGTAGTAACTGCTTACAGACCTATTTTTTATTTTGGATAAAATAAGATTAAAAAAATGTAGTTAGAATGAATTCTCAGAAAATTTTCAGGATAGGACAAATCTTGAAAAATCTTCATTTTATTTCTTTCTCTTTTAATTTTCACATTTGAAATGCCAGACAATAGAAAGTAAGTGTCCAAGTAAAATTTTCAATTTATTTAAAATTTACTTAAGTTAGTATCTACTTTGAACATTTGTTCTTATTACATATGTAAGAAAGTTTGTTTTACTTAGAAACATATATATAATAAAAACAGTAAATACAGGGGAAAGGTATGAAAGAGAAGCTGTTAGGCAAATGTGGATATATGAGTTCACTATGTTTCTAAGATCAGATGGGAAAGGTCTTGGTGTACATTTAAACCTTTATCTCCTGTCACATAAATTGCTGTACTATTTTCTTATAAGAAGGGTGGTAATGAATTAAGGTGACCTATTCATTTATTGGGGGTTTGAATCATACATGTCTGCTGTCTTGGTCCTTTATTTGAAAGAAGTCATAAAGGAGCCTTAAAATACAATAGCTGGTCAACTGACACAATCAGTGTGAGGAGAGTCATCAGAATGTCACTCTAGGACTTTCTCATCTGTTTCTGCCTTATGGCAAATGCCAGGTGTTAAGTGAAGTTATCAGTGATGTGGAATAACAAGAAATCAAGGATGAACATGCAGCTTTACAGACTACCATAAAGGATCGGGAAATAACCACCAGGACTCAGTTAATGCAAGGCCTTTTTATTCCCTGGTGCAGATCAAGCTTGAGCATGGGGGGCAAGCTAGAAAGGTAGTCTAGCCCACCATCCCCATCTGGAGTGTCAGCTCTAATCCCACCTTTTAGCAAGACAACACAAAATTTTAGCCTATGTTTTCAATCCTGTAATTCCAATGTTTAAGAACTCCACACTACTCCTACTCCTAAATATCTGACTGCCCTCTGAATAATACTGTATGCAAGCTGGAAATTTGTAGTCATTGTACACCAATTTCTTCATTCACACTATAGGTTACTGAGGATAGATAGTGGGCTCCAATCTTACCTTGACAACTCTGTTTTTACCCAGGTTGATCCTGTAGCCGTACAAATCAATGTCCACATATTGGACATAAGACACACGAGTGTTGCCTCCCCTGTGCTCATTGGCCACTTCCACGTTGAAGTAGGGCAGCGAGCTGTTGCTCTCGCACAGCTTGGAGAGGGTGTAGGTGCAGGTGCCCATGAAGTCATGACGCTGCTTGTCAAACGTGTAATAGTGAGGATCCCCATGTAGACTGCAAATTGCTTCTGGAGACAGGAAAAGGGAATATGTACTCATTTCCATATGGATACATCCAGAAAAGCCACCTCATTGTGCAGAGGGAAAACACAATCATCCCCATTTTATAGATTACATATGGAAGAACTGAAACAGAAAAGGCAGATTTATATGGCATAAGGCAATGCCATAGAGAGATACCCAAAGAAATTAACTGAAGCGAGGAAATAGCACTGGTAGTAAAAAAATTTAGGTGCCCTTCTACAACCCACTGACTAGCATATGTTATGTGCTAAAATTACCTGTCACTGGAGGTGGTGTAGATTCTGTTGGTGTAGGTGTTGGTGGTACAGGGGTAGAGACAGCTTCTGTTAGTAGAAAAGACAAGGCAATGCAATAACATTACAGGGTGAACGCTACTTACACGCCAGCATACCAGATTTTCCACTTATTCTTCACCAGCATAAGGTTAGAAGTTTTCCACTGAAGCAAGTGGAACTGCCTATATTTAAAAATGAGGATGTGTGGGTCTTTTTAGTACTTAGGAAAGCTCATCTGATTGTTAGCTTGTGACAGTGACTGAGTTTGTGCCAACATGCTTCTCTAGAGCTGGAAGTGTATTTACAATTGGATATGTGACTCCCTCTGGTGTGTATGTTAAGGCATGAAGGGCATACGGTCTGCAAGTGTTGGCAGATCTGGGAGTGAGTAGCCTGCCAGCAGATGCCATATAGCAGAAACAAATAATTCTCAGGGCACTTGTGGTTTCTAATCAGAGAGTTTTGTTTCTTCTTGATATTTATTTCTTAGGAATGTGAGAGCTGTAAGAGCTTTCTACTGACAGACACAACAAACAGTCATGTTGTGGAGTCTTCCCTCCTGCCTGCTTCTGCTTGCTAACAAATATTCTTTGTCCATCATAAAGATATCTTCCAAAAGATGTGGTCCTCCTGGTGTACTTGTACGTGTGATCTAGCAACACCAGGATGACTATTCTCTTGATGTCATGTTCATTCACCTGGTGCCATGTGAATGAATGATGTACTTCCAGAGATTCAGATCCAACAGACTGACTAAAACCTTCAGAGCACTCACACATTCACTCCTGACCCTTTGCAGAACAAAAACCAATTCTCTTCATTCAGGTACTCTCGTATTGCACCGTTGTGAACCCTCTGTTGTGCACTGAGTTGCAACAGCAGTCAGTGTACAAGGAGGTAACTAAGTGATGAATTGATTCATGGAGAACAATGCTTTCCAACCTACTTATAGATGCACTATAGGTGTATAATCATCCAAACGAATCCACAAGTAAGGCAGTTGGTCTTCCGTATTACTGACACTGCTGGCAGCCTTATTTATAGGGATTAAGTCGTAATATAGAAAACAAGTTGTAGAAGAACAAGTTAGAGAATTTTGAATAATGATGCAGTAACTACATGCTATGGTGCTACTGCTTTTGTGCTAACCATGTGATTCAAAATCAGCTGGATGTGGGGGTTTTGCAAGATACTTATGCTTATAATTTAGAAAAAGCCAATAGACTTCACATAACTTGAAGCCTAGTGTATACTGATAAATCTCTGCACAAAATGATCCTGTTCACTTAATAAGCACTAACTTCAAAACTGAAGGTATTTTGTAATAACCTATCTGCAAAATGGGATCAGCTCCTTTGGATGCACTGGTTTCTTGTCCATCTGTTTCTTATATGCCCATTTCTTCATATCCAGCTCCCTACTCCAGTGTAAATGCAGATTTTGCATATCTAGCAGAGAATTGTTCTTTTTGCTCTTTCAACATTGGCGAAAATGTCTGTATTCCCACAATGGATACTTCCCAATGAGCTTTAAGTTAACTTTGTTGTAGAGATGTGACACAAAATAGAAGAAAACCTCCTAAGATTATTGTCCTTTGAGATCTAAGGTGAAGAAGTTCTGCAAATGACAGTATAAATGTCAAACATCATAGCCTAAAAACTGCTTGATAAGGTTGCCATGGAAGCTAATTTTTCCTGTGACAAATGGACATATATTTAGTTTTCATGTGACTGATTAAAATATCTATTCAATCAAACATTCTTGTAGAAACAAAAAGGTTGGGAGGACTTTGGCTTTTACCAGACCTAATAATTCACTTAATTTTCCTCATATTAGTAGCCATACAGCTAAACAGAGGGAGGAGCACTTTTCTTTTATCTTTTGGGAGTTACATTAGTGCACCATCCAGTGGCTGAATCATGTGCTAATATGCCTGGGAAGATGAAGAACTGTCTTTCCCTAACCTTCAAAAAATGGGCCCCAAGTTTTTTTCACAGAATTTTAAGGAAAATTATATGTTCTGAGGGTGTGGACCTAAACGGAAATCTTTGTCCTGGCTAGTGTAAATTGAAAACATTTTATTGTCGTTATACGAGTAACATTTCACAGAGAATGAGGCCCGTTAAGACATAATGACACTTTCTATGGGGTTTTGAGCAAGTTTCTTGTTCAATTCACACTTTGTAAGTATTGCATGCTTGTCAGTAAAGATGGGATTAAACTGTAATTCACTTCCAGATCTTAGTCATCCACACTTTATGCCAGTCTTGACTGATTTGTTACAGGGTCAGGGATCAAGCTCAGATTGCTGATTCATAGTCAGAGCTGGTAGTGCAACTCAGCTTTATTGACTCACCGTTATTTCTTTTTGTGACATATGGCAGTGATGTGTATTTGCTGAGCTCATATGAACTGAGATTCGCTGTAAAATGCATTTAATCTGGAATCCAAGACCAATGTGCATAGCCTTGGCTAGGTTTAAAGATGCACTTGAGACTTAAAGTGAAGGTAAAGTTTGCTGGACCTTGTGAAAATGGTCACATTTGCAGAGAAGGGGATAACTTATTCTGAACATTTGAGGTAATGAGGAAAGATTTAGGAAGAAACTACAACAAAAGAGACAACATTCAAATAAAATGAGCTGTAAAGTTTTGCCATTTCTCTTTCGTGGTTTGAATTTATGAGAGTTTCTATATTGTATATGGAATTGAGTAATGGTCAACAACTTAAACAGAGATGAGGAAGGAGCATACATTAAGGTGCAAATACAGACTTACCACAGGATCCATCCCTTACTCTCACATTGTCCAATGCTGTATCCCCATATTCTGTCAGTCCTCGGACAGCCTCAAAAATTACCTAGGCAGGACACAAAGCAAATGACTGCACCAGAGTTGCTTAGGCAAATATGAGACCATTTCCCTTAGTATATGTTCAAAATATTCTTTCTGGTCTATCTCTAAAGGCATCGAGTAAGCTGAGTCTATAACGGTTTTCCTAGTTTCCCTCAGAAGTCTAAAATATATTTTCTGTAATAAGGTAAGGACTTCAAGAAGCATTGGCCTCTATTTTGTTGACTGATAAATGATTTATGAAAATTAGTTGTCTGGATTCTACAGAAGAGTCCAATGTAGGCAGTATCCCAAAGTTCAAACCTTAGCTCACAGCAAACAAACCTGCATTTAATTAAGGCACTTATAGTTCTTGACTTTGTGATAAAATGAAGGAGAGAAGGAAGGAAAAAAAGAGAAAACTAAATATATTTTATCACCTAAATAACAGCACCAGTAAAACTCAAGGGTGTTGTTTTTTATTTCTCTTCATTGGCATAGAGCATGAGGCCATTATATTTACAAAATATAAACCAAGCAAATCACAGAATCACAGAATCATCTAGGTTGGAAAATACCTTGAAGATCACCTAGTCCAACCATTAACCTGACATTGACAGTTCTGAACTTCACCATATCCCTAAGCGCTATGTCAGCCCGTCTTGGTTATCTTTTCCAGCTTACATGCACAAGCTTTTGCAGCCTGCAAGGGGAGAACAAATACTGATACTGTACAAAGAAATTTATTCTGAAAATATATTACCTTTATCTTTCTCTGTGCTGGAAAAGTATGAGTGATGGCACCATATTTCCACAAGGCACTCTGATTTCCCTTCCGACTCCACACCACAGACTCTCCTGTGCTGTCTTGGATAAGCACTCTCAGCTCATTCATGTCTTCTGATCCAAACATATAGTACCAGAAGTCTATGCATATTTTTTCAGAAACTACAGTATCTGGGCTCTCAAGCCTGTTAGTGTCGAATGGGATCAGATTACTTGCTTCTTGATAGATGAAATAGCCTTCTGCAGAGTGAAAAAAATTAAAATATGGTTGAATCTTTGTAACCTGTTAGGTGTCATTTAAAACTGAAGTACAACCCAACTCTGGAAAAAATCAAGGGCATCATTAGCAGTGCAAAGAAGCAAAGTAGAGGGCATTTGGAGTTTGCATTGCAATGGTTAGCACCATGTAGTTATCCAAACTAGAATGTGAGCTGGAGAGCAAAGCAAATAAATCCCATCACACACAAACAGTTATTTTGGGATCACAAATAAAGAGGTAGTCCTCTTTGAAGAGACAGCACCTCCAGACAAAGTACCCCACTGATCCATGTTCAGTTTCTTCTTTCCTCAAAGGAAAATAATGTGATCTGCTATACACCTTCTCTTGAGGGATATATTTTTTCCTAAAGATTTTGGTCTTAAGATGAGCAAATTGCTAGCACAAGGGATTTGTCAGCATTTGTTTTTGTCTCAAAATGGAAGGGATAGAAAGCAATGTAGATATTTCCATCAAAATATTTAGGTTTGACATAATGAAAAGGAAGGAAACTTTTCAAAATTCAGAAACTCACAGTATTTCTTTTAGGATTTGAAATGTTTTAGTATGAATTGGTTCAATATGAGATCATATTTTGCTTCACTAGGGCTGAAGTTTTCACCTCCCATGGGCAAAGATCAAAGCTACATTTTCTCAGTGCAGTTAAAGTCAAGTGTCTCCCATCTGACTATGGAAAGGCATCAAAAAGAAATGAAAGACCATTTCTATATGGTAAAGTATAGCTCCACACAACATTCATTATATGTTTTAGTTGGCAAGAAAATGTAAGCCACATTTAAAGTTATACGGTCTGTGTCAATTCAAAAAGCAAAACATTACTTTTTGTGTGAATCCAAATTAAAAGTATTTATTCTTTCAAGAGGCCAATTTAAATGTTATTATCAAAATATTAAAAATGCAGAAAATTATTTAGCAAAAATCCTAACTAATACTATTCTAATCCGCTTACTAAGTCTGACAGTAGCTGACCTTTCAGTCTCGAGATAATTACAGAAAGCAGTATGACTGCAGACTGATCCCCCATAAATGGATCTGCTAATGCAAGGATAGCGGTTCAAACAGAGATGGAGCCATACTAAGCACTCGTTTGATGATATGACCACGTTAGACCCCAGATTTTCAGTCACATGTAGCTGAGAACAAGGTTTTTAAAGATACTCATTAATTTCAAATTTGATTTTGTAATACTTTGCTAGCATGAACATTATCTAGTTCTAGTACAATGATCATTACATTTATTGCCTTTAACTGATATCAGTGTAATTTGGCCACAAGACCTCTCTTGAATAATGATCTGTTGGACATCACTGCATGATATAATTAGCTTTCTTCTACTTCCATGCACTGATAAGGATTTCCAACCCATGATGGGGCAACCCAGTTTAATTTACTTGTAACTGACATAGTGAAAAATCAAAGACAGGTGCCATCATGAAATGAAACTGACACATTTCAAAGGGCTTCATGAATCTCTTTTCTCTTTCAAAGAAAGAAAAATAAAGGTCGTCAAGCTGTCTTCAAAAGGCAATCAACAATGCCACAACAGAGCACCTACTTCCATCAGGATAGTCTCCATCAGGACCTGTTCCATCAGTCGGAGTGTCATGCTTGGTTCGTATCCACACTCCCTGGTTGACATTGCAAGGTTGTGTCCAGTCACAAAATGGTCTCGAGTTGTTGTTAAAATCACATCTGGTGAGGTAAGCTGAAATACAACACATGAAAGTAAGAAAGAGCAGCTAGTATGTTCAAAATCTGCCTTAGATGTTAACAGCACTAATGACATGCAGTTACCTGTTTCAGGATCCCATGTTCTCAAGCCACCAGTTGGCCTTTGCCTGATCCTGTGAAGAAAAACAACACAGTGAAGCTCTTGGGGAATTACTGACTCAAAAACTGTGTAAGAAAGAATGTTGGGACCTCAGTACATGTCTTTGGGTCTTTCACTGAATAACTGAATAGATCTAGGATTTCATCTATGTCTGACCCTTTCTCTTCCCATCTGTACTTCTTCATGATAAAGCTCTGAGAGTGAGTCAAAGGTGGGATATGTTCACTTCATGTAGTGTGGAAGGATCCTCTGCTCTGTATCCCATTGAACTGAAAGAAGACCAGCTTTCCTAGGTACAGGGAGCTACAGAAGGACTGGATGGATGCAGCTCATCTCAGACAATACCAGAATAATAGCAAAGACTTGCTATTAACTTGCTCATGGCATTGTCATCCCCACTGTTTCAAAACAAAATGTGTAAAAGACAGTAAACTAGTGTAATGTGTAACTCTTATTTCTTGGAAAGCTATATATTTCCTTTAACCCCTGAAAATCTCTCATGACACAAAGCTGTTATCTCATCCAGCTCTTCTAATTTACCCTGAAAATGCTGCAGAACAAAAGCAGTTATAAATGCATAGTCCTTGTGGTGCTACCAAGTCCTGCAGAGATGAGTTGACACAAGACCAAAGTCCCACCACAGATCACAGCATAAATGGCTCCGCTCTTTGGGTGTTTTGCATAGGCAACGGATTTCCAGGACTGCAAGTCTATAGTAGTAGTTCTTGACATAGTCTGACAGTGGTCCACAGTTTCAGGAGCCAGGTTCAGTTCCAGTGTCTGTGGTGCCCCCTCCTTAATTATCCTTGTTGTACTTGACACAGTATAGAGAATATATATTGTCCTTAGCGAATGCATCACAGTGAATGTCCCCACTACCCCTCAAAATCTAAGCAATGACTTTCAGAGAAACCTGGGAGATTACAAGCAAATATCACACAATCATTTCATCAATGAAATACAGCAAGCAACTGGAAAACAGACTGAGCTAAGGCTAACGAGGAAAGAGAAATGTGAAGACAGATAAAGTAAGAAAGTTTTCTTCACTGTTCCTTCCTGGATTTCTTCTTCCATGAGAAGGGGAAAGCTGTGACAAGTTTCCACTTGGTCTCTATTCAGTGCTATCTTTGAACTGTTACACATCAGGCAAGTCCTAATGCAAAGGCTACTGTAGGTACATTCAGAGTCAAAGGAGTTTTATAACTACTGCGGTTATTTGAAAAGGTTATTTAAAAGATGTGCCATTAGAAATCCCTGTGTTACAGATTTCTCTCACAGACAGGAGCTAGTGCAGAATTAGGCAACAACAAAATCCAATTATTTCTTCTTTTAAAAAAATGACATGGTTCAATTGTATGACATTCCACATTTAAAAAGTGAAGAAAGGATATTTATCATTAACAACCAAGCTTCCTAAATTAAGCTACATCCAGTACTGTGCTACTTACCCTGTGGTATTCAGCACTGAAATACAGAATAAAATTAACGTGTATTTTAAGTGCCAGAGGGTCCCCATGCTAGAAGACAGAGTTAAGTCTTCTGTGTGGTACAGTTTGCATAGTAATTCACAAGCTGTACTCAGCAAGGAGGAAATGAGGACAACCTACAGTGAAACAGAAGAATATATTGACCAGAGGGTGGAGCTGATTATGAAAATCTGTCCAACCATGTACCAGTTATGTTCCCTGGGTTATCTACCTCGAGAAAAGCACGTATGAACCGCAAGCTCATATTCTGTGTCACTTGCTTTAACACCCTTAGTTGTTTGCTGAAGAAATTTATTTGATTTTGGCAATTTTTGTTACTGCTGTTGTATATTTTAAAAGTCTGCAATTTTAAAGGGATTTTTTCTGACACTGATAGCAAGACAACTTTCTTAATTTTAAAACTCCTGCCCATCTTTCACTGCTAGTATGTGAGATTTCTCATATTGACTGAATTTTCTCCCTTTCTGAAACTAGCATTCAGCAGACTAGATAACAAAATTTCAATTTACTCATGACAGTCATGTTGTCATGGGCACAATTCAGGAACTTGCTGAAATATTATTGCTACCATATTAGCCCTGCTTAAAAATAAAAGGATCATTTTCTGGTCTGCAATGAAGTCTCTGTTGGTTGCTGGCACAGAAAAAGCAGGTGGATCATACCCACTGCCACTTGGGCCTTTGCTGTTCTGTTCTTTTGCAGCATTCCTTGCACTGGGTTCTACAAAGAAATGGTTCAAAGGAAGCCAAATTCCCTACTTCACCTGGATTTCATGAGTGATGAGAATCAGAGAAGTATCAGAAAGTGTACAGTGTTTCCTTGCATTGCCTGGAAAACCCAGACCATGGCTCTCTTTTTTTTGTCTAAAAGGAGGATGTCTCTGGGACTGAGGCTTTCTGGAAAAGTGACCTCTTACAACCACTTTCCCTTTTTGACTATATTCCAATGATTAAAGTCATTCAGGCTTCATAATTTAGGTCTGGAATTTCTTCAATTCCCTTTCCCCCTGCTCAGCACAAAATATTTTCACTTGCCATTAACAAATAACTGAGGAGGCTGCTTACAGAAACAAGAGAAATAAGGAAGGATCAAGGGAGGCTAAGCAGAAACACAAACATATTTCAAGTTAGATGTTAACTGATGTGTTGACAATGGGCCTGGGGCTGCATTCTGCCACAAGCTCATGCCCCACACAAGCACCTCCAAAGCCAGAGGGTGGATGTTCACTTGACTGGTAATCATCCCTCTCCAACAAAAATCCTTTCCTATGAAAATGTGTGTATTTTTGCTAATCAGTAAACAGGGAAGAGGATTTCTGTGATTTAAATACAAAAGAGACTCATTCCCTTCACAAAACCATTGACCACACTTTTCCAGTTCAGTTGAGGAGAGCTCAGTGTGAGGGGCAGAATACAAGTGACCTGCAGATAAAAGTGGCATTGAGCACACTGCATTTTCAGCAGGTCTGCTGAGATGCTGGTCCAGCAAGTGGTAATCTGGGCAACAGCTGTCCTTAGCACTGCAATGGGTAGCAAGGGGCCCCCCATGTACTCACATGCTTTCCTTCTGCAGACAGTTTATGGATTCCTCATGAATCTGGTGCTGCTCTGTATGATTCAGACAGGAGATTGAGTCCATCTTGGAAAGAAAGCAACCCTCTGGCAAACCCATCCATCCAGATGATGCACTGTCTTTGACCCCTCCTCACCCACAGCAAATATGAGGCACTGCAGCACCATGAACACTCCTGTCAGTAGAACAAGGCATGCTCTCCAGCCATGCTGTGTGACCTTTTCTGTCACTGTCACTCTGTTTACTGCCAGCTCAGGTACTCTGTGAAAGGTGAGCTGGAGTACTGATTAGGGCTTTTCAGTGGGGGACAAATATTCATAACCTCTTTTACATATGGAAAGGATGATAAGGAAATTACTTACCATTTGATTCCAGTGGGATGTGACAGTATCCTGCATTCCTGACAGCCAAACTGATCACCTTGCAGGCCTACTACTTCTCTTCTCCATCTGCATGCTTTGTACCTCTGAAAGGTGCCTGGATGACGCTGGCATTTGTATAAAATACTGGTCTGAACTGCAACCTGAGGAAGAAGAAGAAGAAGAGTTCTTCATTTCTAATACAGTGAAGTTAAATTCTTTCCAAGGGAATTAGCAGACAATCTTCTAAACAAGTGATGTTTTACTTCTGCCTTAAACCAAGGATGCAAGTGATGTACCCCTGAGAGCTAACCCCTATGACTGGCTTCTTAGTGCTCTGTACTCCTGTGTTTCTATTTGAAACCAGACACCAGATTTCGCCCCATCTGCAGCCAGCATTAGAAATTCTCCTCACCTGCTGCCTGTTGACAAGGCACACTGGGGCTACTCATTGGAACAAATTGCCTTTAGGTGACACAAACAGATTTTCCACATAAAATCTGCAGAGGATACCAATAGTAGGGCTATTGGTAGTAGGGCTAAACAGTGTGACATGCAACATCCTTGAAAGGACAGACATGATACTGCATACAACTTCATTTCTGGCTAGTGGTCAGAAAAGAACTCTTAAAGAGACTCCCTTAATTTTTGCAGGATGAAGTTATGTTTTCCAGGAGACAGAATCAGCCTGATATCCTTGCAAAGGGATAGCACAATGAAGACGCAACCAAAAAAAATCATCCCAAGCAAGATAAATCAAACAGTAAAAGAAGCAAACTCAGCGGTTCATCCATTCTAGTGAGTGCTGTCTAGTGCAGCTTTTGCTGTGCAGTTATTCTAGCATATGTAATTGTCCTCAAGTATCTAAATCTGGTTATTCCATTTTCTTGAATCCAAGTGTTCTCTGATGAATAGCAATTGCACTTCACTGTGTGGCTAATGCTCAGTCTGTGGTGGTGTAATCAGCAGAAAGCTATGGAGTTGGCAAGCTTAAAGAATGGGGAAAATGATACAAAACCTCTTTCTCCTAAGCCATGGGTTTGGGGCTAGTTGAGCCTTATAGAGACACTACAGGAGACTACTACACTGCTACCTAGTACAAAGCAGAGAGGTGACTGGCTGATATGAAATGCTGATGTCTTGTTGAGATGCACTTGCAGCACATGTATATCCCAGGGCCTATTCTGTCTGAGGCTATATCTAGAAGAAATTTTAATTGGATTAAATGGCAGAATTCTGTGCAGATTCTCTTAATTTGGAATACATCAGGTTCAGTGAATTTGCACATAAAAACTAAACATTTTTATCTGATTTTCAGACAATACAAATGTACCTCATTGGACTTTGCACAGATTTAACCACATTGGGTTTTTACATCAATTTCAGTTAAATTGGTACAATTTGCGTGAGTAAAAGGATTCCTCTGTTCTTTCTATTCAAATAATAATAAAGTTCTTCCTCTGCCCCAACAAAGGACTGAGTCAGCTTTTGCAGCATGCAATACCTCCGTCACTGTTTCTGGAACTCCCAGTGCCCTCTGGGCTCCACTCTGCTTTACTGACTTTGTGTGTGAGAAGGCACTGCTTCAGACACCTATCTATGCTGGACTCTTGTTGGAGCTGCCCCCAAGTCACTGCTCTGGTAAACCTTCACTAAGGAGTTATGAAACAAACAATCAGCACCCATAAATCCATAACCAGCTAAATTTAGATTATACAGGAGTGCAGCTAATCCCACCTTTGCTCTGTTGAGTAACATGCTTTGATAGGCTGAGGAGGAAGTACACAAAAAATCTCTGTTGGTAGAAAATAAATGGATGTTTCTTTGATGAGTAAAGTGTACTTGTGCTCTGTTGAGCACAAGCTGAGGTTGTTTTTCTAACTGCTGGCTCTCCAAATTGAAGCTTTAATTTGAAATTCAAGCTGTCTTTTTCCTGGCCTGAGAGCTGTAATGATTTTGAAAATGAAATGTAGCATTCTTATTAGAGTGCAGGTGTCAGATTAAAATTTCATTCCCTTTCTTATGTTTTGAACAGTGCAGAGCTAACAGAAAGAGAAAGATAGCAGCTTTTCTGTCAGTATTTTCAGTTGTCCATTGCCTATGGACAAAATTCCAGCATGCAGATAGTACTCTTCTACTGTGACCTAAAAGAAGCGCATTTTCAAGGTAATGTTCATGAATTTAGTAGATGCTTACAAATGTGTTCTATATGGATAATGTATTACTGAAATTGTAACTATTAAATCCTTCCTTTCTTATCTTTGAGTTGAAATACATCACAATGTATTTCATTTCCAGCATACCAAGGTAAACATAACTAATCCTCCTGACTAATCTGGCATCCCAATGGATATTTGAATAAAGAAAAGACCATCATAGGTAAAACTACTTTCTTCTTAATTTTGGGGTGCTACACTTGCAATCATGAGATTAGTAAATCAGTTTATAAAAGCCCAGAAATTTTTCCAAGTCTGACAATAATAGATGAGATATAAAAGACAACTTTTGAAAATTTATTTTGGAAGCAGATCTCTGGCAGGAGGAAACTGCTGATGTTTATCTCTTTAACTGCCTTCTTTATGCAGGGTTGGGTTTTTTTTATACAGTGATAATCTAATCAACTGCTGCTGGCTCACCAGAGTTCAGCAATCTAATATCTGCACCTTGATGTATTTTACATTTATTGGCTTGGATCTACAATACAGAACAAACCTGTGGTGTGTGAAGTAGTTTCTTTCAGAGACAGAGTGGTGGTTTTTATTTCCATCAATGGGTTTGTAAAACCAAGCTACTGACTGAGATAAAGGATTTAGACTACTGCAAAGGTCTGATTCTGCTCTTGCACTGTTACAGATCCAATATTCTACTGTAAAAGTTGGTGATGCTGGTACTAGTTCATTCTAGTGTAAACAAAAGGGACTCCTGGCTCCTTGTCTATAACATAATTGGTATCACGATGCAGCTGTGTCTAAAATCAGAAATCTTCGTTTAATGAATACTGAAGTTTGTTTGAATTTTCAGCTCACCATTGTGCACTCCTTTGATGCTGACGAAGCCTGCATTGTCTCTCCTGTCCTCAGCTTTCTAACATTAGCAAGCCTTTCACTTACTTGAACCCCATTTTAAATAGCTGGTTTTGCTTGGTTGATTTTTTCAACAGATCCCAAATGCATTGGTGCAGTTCTTTGCCTTCCAACCCAATTCCTGCTGTCCTGAGTAATCCTGCAAACCTCTTACCGCTTCCTGGACATTTCAGGAAGGATGACTTCTCCAATCTGTTACCTCCTGGATAAGGCTGCTTCCTCTCAAGGTATAGTCCTAAGGCATGGTCACTTCTTACAGCAAGAGAACCCTCTGGATATCCAATGGTTTCTGCAATTAAGGTATTAAATCAGTAACAGTTTCTTCACAAAAATTCCTAGTACAATTTCCTTTTTATATAAATAGAGATGTACAATTATAAATTACTTAAAAATGAAGAAACTTGTCAACATCTATTCATATGGCCTTTTCTGATCTAAATCCTACACTTCCCATGACTACTGGAGCTATGTAGTGCTCTCCATTACCTAGATCACAAACACCTCCCGGCCCAGGCTCCAGGAAAACCCACTGAGAGGTGACTGAGCTGAGCTAAAAGAAGTCTCAGTTTGGCGGCTCCTGCTGATTTTACAAGTGGAGAGAGACAGGAAAGTTAACCTGTTGCTCATTCTGTCCCCAGATCATGAACTAAACCCACTCTGGACCCTAGCAAAGTATGAAGCTTGTGAAATGCATCGCTATTTGTACTTTGTTCTACAAGCTCTACATGTGAAATGAACTAAACTGAAATAGAGATCACTTGTGTCATTGACAGGTTCAGAGTGAGTGATCAGCATTCTGCTGTTTGCTTCGGAGTGAACTGTATTTATAAAAGTGTGCTTGAGTTTTGAGCTAGGCAGGAAAACAAGGCTTATGTCTCAGGAGTTAAGCAAGGTTCCTTATCGGCAAAGCATTTAGGATTCTAGATGACATCTGGTTGTGTTTGCATATACATAAAAATTTGTGTGAACAAAGTTTAGGAAATACAGCTGACCACAGGAGGTGATTTTTTTTTTTTTTTTTTAGTATATGACTCTGATTTCCTTTTCCAAAAAACAAAGACAGTTGGATAACATTTTCTGTCAGATTGACTCTGCTCAAAGTGTGACATTCTAAAAATCATAATTGTATTCTGATCCAGCTAAAAATGTTTTGGTTTGGGTTCTGCTGGTCAAAATTCAAACCACACATTTCAGACCTCCAAACTTCCCTGGTTGCCACTGAATCTTAAAATCATGGATAATCAAACACATATAGATAAAAGATGAAGAATACTAACTACCATGCTGCTATAAAGTGAAATACTGGTTATCAAAAGGAACACATGTATATAAATTGCTTTTATGATATAAATTAAGAAATGATCTTTCAACCTTTAAATATGATATAATCTATTGAGAAAGAGTGCCCACAGCAGTGGATATGGACCCAAGAGGAAAACCTCTGTATATGTTATTTCAGAGTTTAGTAGGTAGAAGGGGGTGGCAATGTAACCTCTCACTGCTTAAAGAGCCTGAGTGGAGGATGTGACCTGGGAAATGAACACCAAACCTAGGAAGCAAATAGTTCTTGGAAACAGGGATGCCAAACCCACTGCCAATCAAGTCAGTGATTTATTAGACATCCAGTTCTTGCTGAGCATCACTGATTTGTGTTACACTGATGAGTAAGGAGATGAGTGGCTATTAACATGATTCAGAAAGATAAAATATATATTGCCATTATACTAAAATTGTATATGACCCCAGAAATATAGAAGCTTCTACAGAAATAAGCAACCTTTGCATACTTAACAATGCAGAACAGGAAAACACTTTCATTAGACCCCTGCAGTGATGCCTCATTGAGAACAGATATATCTGCCACATCTTCCTTCTTCCTTCTTTTCTTGTGCATAGGGAAATTGAACAATAATACTATAGTTTCCAAAGTAGATCAATAATACCAGAATATTCTAACCTCATTTCAGGGTAGTATGCCCACGTGTGTAATTGTACGAGTAAAACTATGGCAATGTTTTGATTCATCTAGAATTATATCAGCCAACATTTCCCAGCTTGATGGGCCCATGACATACATACAAATTGCAGAATCATACAATAATTAAAGGAGGAAGGGAACTCAAAGTCACCTGGTTCCTACCCTACTTAAAGGCTAAGTAACTTCAAAATTATATTAAATTGGTCTGGGCCTTGTCCAATCACAATGGAAATACCATGACCTGTCTGGGCCCTCTCTGATTCCCACGTTTGACCACCTTCATTATGAAGACTTTTTAATATAATTAGTAATATATACCCACCATGAACTGAGCGACTCTTCATACCTGCATTCAGGAATGCATGCAGAAGTGACTGTAAATGTGTTCTAACCAGGAATAACACAATACAGAGCAGACAGACCTTTCTTTGACAGCCAAACCAGACAAGATTTACCTGGATAGTACGTAGTGCATCTGTGCCATGAGCAGGACTTAAAACTGTAAATGTCAAAAACTCATGTTAGGCTTCAGAAATAATCTTGTGATGGCTTAATAATCACAAAGCTCATGTCTCTGCTTTTTCTCCACTGCCCTAAGAGCTCCAAGCCTCCAGGTCACCATCAGGTTATGTTTCCAGGTTTTCAAAGTAGTATGCTTCTCTCCCTTTTTTGTTTTTAAGCAAAACACTATCTGAGTCGAAAATGTCCACTTAACTCCACAAGTTTAGGTTTATGAAAACAATTTCTTAAGACTAGGGTCAAAATGGGAGAATTAACAGTGATAGAGAAACATCTGAGAAAAGCTGGGAAACAGAAGCAGGGGCATTTCCCTTCACACTGTTAATACTGTAAGTACAGGGCTTCCAAGAGAGGCAAACCTGAAACCTTCCCTGTAGTTTTGAATAAGCTTTTAGAGATGGAGCATGTGACACCCTCAAGTCCTGGCAAATTCTCTTTATTCTAGGCCTGCTATACAAAGAGTACTGCAGAGGATAATCTGAGAAAAGCTTTATGTAAAAACCCTAAATAAAATTAAGTTTACTAGTCAGTTAAAATTTTACTGCGGAAAATAGCTTTCATTTTATCCCACAATTTTTCTATTGCCTTGTGTTAACATGTAAATCCAGAAGAGGAATAAAATGAAGAAAATAATACAATAATATACTTAGAAGAATCTTTTAAGCAACCACAGGCTGTAAAGCATTGCTCTAGGCTCTCTTTGCATGCAGACTGCTAGGAACAGGTTTCTAGACTGCTGTGCTCAAAGTACTAGGTGCAATAAATTACTCTAGTTGCATTCACTCAGTGAAGCCACATGGGTTTGCCCCTTATTTCTGAAAATTTTTCCCCAGGCTCAGGTTTCATTTCCCATTTCCCAGGGTGGAACAGCATGAGGTGACAGGACTTGCCAGAGGTCACAGAGTGAAAAGGATATACCCATCCTTTCCTTTATCTCAGACACCTGTTCTGCAGAGTGAGCTCTTGTACCTTGGACTCTCACATTCAATGTGAGCCAGCCTGTCTTTCTGACGTAGGGGGTATCGAATTTTTCACAGGAAATGAGCAGGAAAAATGTGAGTGAAATTACCTTTTCAGGGACTAGAGCACTCACCTGATTTATAAAACACCAAAGTTTCACCAAAGTAAAACACTAGCAGTGATGGAGGTTGTGGTTACACAGTCAGATAAGCAACCCTGAAGGCATTGTGGTGGTTAAATGGCATTGTGTCAGTCATCTAGGAAAGAAAAAACTGTAGGGTGAGGCTTTCTCCCTGGAAGGCAAATAGCTGAGACACTGCCAAGCCTCCCCTGGCTTTTGTAAATGCAAATGTGCTTTTAGTGAGATGATGGTAAATCACTTTTGGGAGTTGCATGGTAAAGCACTGAGACACCTGGCCTTGTTCAGGACACTCCCCTGTGCCTGTCAGCCAGCTGAGACTGTGCCAGAGATGTGGGTAACAGAAGCTGGTGGTAAGTAGGGAGTTAAGTTGTGGTACTTAAAACCTGAACTAAAAAACAAGACAATCTGTGCTGAGCATAATGTGAGGGTACTGAGTGCATAAAGAGATCTCACCGGCCCCGACCAGCTTCACTTGAGGCCTCCACCCACAAGCCCTGCCCATGGGCCCAGCAGCCCCATTTCAGCCCAGTGCCCCTGCCCTGCCTGACTGCAGGCCCTGCAGGCTGGTGTCCTGGCCTGCCCCCATAGCCCCAGCCATCCCCTCATGGGGTTCCCCTCAGGGGGCTTCATCCTGACCCCCACATGTAGGCTCGTGCCTCAGCCCAGGGGGTCAGGAACTGCCCTGGGCTGGCCAAAGTTGGTTCCAGCTGGCTCAGGAGCTGGTGCATGAGGGGCCTGTGCTGTGGCCACTCAGGGGGCTGGTGGTGTGGTGCCCTGCTGACAGGGAAGAGGAAGAGACTGGTACCTGGATGGAAGCCGTGGTGGGAAGGACCCCAATGTCTCACACCACCTGTTTCCTCACAGGAGGAGATTCTCCAGGTTGAGATTGTTTTACCAATTATAGAGTCCTCTATGGGGCTTATGTGAGCAGGGGGTTGTGCAGTAACACCATAGCAATTTTCCATTTGTGTTGGAGTCGCTCTTTAGTTGTTTCTGGTGTCTAGTCTGATTTTGATCTGTGGGGAAGTCAGTGTTGATCAATCATGGTAGTGATTTCTTCCTTCAACCACACCTGGTGTTTAAAAGAGTGAACTTTGATATGCACCGTGACAGCACGGCCCAGTACATAACTGGATGGAGTCCAGTATCTGCTCCTCTATGTGTACCTGCTGAATTAGTTCTTCATTACAAGCCGCTTCATCTTGACGTTTGTGCAAAGTCGTCAACTGCTTTGATATCTGCAGACAAAATGAGTAAAATGAGAAAAGAATTATTGTTTCTATTATCCCTCTAGATTTTAATGTTAGTATTAGATTTGCGTAGGCCTGAAAGACTTGAGTAGTTTTCAAAGGTTAGGTCAAACAGCCAGCTGTCATGACTTTTACCTTTTGATTAACCTCCTGAGATTGGATAAGATTGAGTCAAATCTTTTTTTCCTTTCAGACCTGGTTCAATGAGACATTTAAGAACATTATCGGGCAGGCCTGTGTTTTGCCCTGTTGATCTCAGTGAGCCTAGCCAAAGCCTCAAGTGCTTTTGAGCTTTCTTGGACATTTTGCAGACTCCAGCTCTGGGATGTTATGAAACTAAGGATAAATCTCCTTAATGTTTGGCAGACATTTTTGTTTCCACACCTGTTCACAGTCCTTTCTTCTCTTTCCTCCAAATTTTAGGGCTGAATTTCACAAATACCTTTCTCTCTTTTAATAGACTGAAGCAAAATCCATGGAGTAGAATACCCTGGCATCAAAACTGCAGACAGTAATGGAGGAGAGACAATAATTTCTCTAGTCTACTTGTTTGATGCTATTCCTGATCATTTTTGTCACCTCTGCTATCTCTGGACACCACCAGACACTGAGGAGGCTGCCTAAAATGAAATAAGGGTAAGAGCATGGTGAGGGGGCATCCGTTAGGGCCACTCTGCACTAATGCCTGGATAATCCCAGTGCTGCAGATGATGGTCACTGCTGAACTGAGCTGTGGTCCTTTAATTAAAGACTTTCTGATGCCTTAGGCTGTAGAAGAGATATCTAAGGATGTATTCAAAGAGACACCCTGCTTCTGTAGGTCTGACAACTAATATTTCTTTGCATGATCATTCACATGCTGTGAATACCTGAATAACCATTGTAAGTATAGATACTTTTACATGGTTCCTGCCTGACAGCCAGTAGAGTTTGAAGTAAATGAAATCCTCTAACAAAGCCACATTTTATGTGCTATGAAGAAAGTTTTTTGGGGAAAAAGTTTTCATTCTTGAGGAGTTCCTTTACCAGCTCTATTATTTGCTAAACCCAGAGGGTAACTATAAACAAGGGATTATCATAGTCTGGGTGTGTAGCTTACGCTCAGTTCTTGGGCGTATGCTGTTTAATATTCTGAGCAATAATGTGGAAGAAGCCATAAAATCATGACTGATGAGGTGTGCAGGTGACACAGATTTACGGATATATTAGATAAGGAAGCCTATAGAACAGTGATACGGAGATCTGTAGCACTTGTAATATGCATGCACATTCACTTAAGGCAAATACACAGTTGTATTTCTGTTATCAAAATACAGGCTATACTTAAAGGAAGATGATATGGCAAAAGTTTTCCAAAAGATTGGGTGTTCACAGTGTGAAATCAGTAGAATTCAATATCATAAACAGAAGGTCTGATCTGATTTGAGGAGGGAATGCTGAATCAGCTATGGAAGCTATAGTCAGCTAAGCATTTTTGCTCATTTGGAGTATGTTATTTTATTCTGGAGTCAAAGTTTCAAGAAACCTGCTGAAAATATCAAAATGATATGAAAGAGAACAGATAGAAGAAGCTTAGAATATTGAAAAACATTATATTGTTGGATAAATTATGTGCAAAATTAACTTAAATGTCACAATGCCTACAGAGAACGAGGCCAAAGTAAAGGAAGTAGGAAAGATAGATTGGAATTGTGTCATTATGAAATTACTGAGTCTTGGATTCTATAAATTGTATAAAGGTGTAAGGTTTCTTTGGTTTGTTTGTATGTGGTGGAATAATTTTCTTGTTAGAGCACACTAAAAAGAGAAATACTTTCTCAGGTTTGTAATGGTACCTTGAAGTTACCAATGAGGTGGGGCTCATTAGCTCAGCTGCCTCATGGCATTACCAGTGGCTTTTGTTAGTTCCTCATGCTTCAGCTGTTTCAGTACTTGCAGATGATCTACTCACTGCCATCGCTTTTGCTGCTGCTTTCTAGGAGCAGAGCACAGCAGAGCACAGTGCTTGCTTCCACCTTCTGTCTGCCTGAGCCATCCTGCCCTTCCCTTCGCTCTGGCCCAGGCTGCTCCTTCCTGTCATCTCACTGGTTCCAGACTCCTCTCTCAGATGGTGTTCTCACTTCTTGGACTTCTAAGCCCACATGCATTTTTCTTGGTCTTTGCCCAGGATCTGTCTACCTCACCTGGTTCTGTTTTTGCAGTTTCTCCACAGTCATATTTCCAACTCCTGCTGCTTGCAGCTTGGTTTCCTTTTCCCACTGCCACACTGGTCTCTGTTCCAATATGCCTTTCACATGGCTCTATGTCCAGATCTGAACTGGACACTGTCATTCTCCTACCTGTTTGTGCCCAGTGGTATTGGGGCAGCAGCTTGACAGTGAAGAAGAATCAGGATGCCAGATCTGGTTCCTCGTAATTTACCTGTTTAGTCCTTAGCAATACCTTGGTGCTGGGTAAATGAGGCTTTGTTCACATACGGTTGGTCTGGAGCTTGCTGCGTGCACTTAATGCAGTCAGAAAAGGAAATTCAGATCTGACCAAACTGTATTTTGGCCAGAAGTCTGATTCTTCATGAAGTTGAACAGACGTGGTGTCAAAAGCACTGTTTTGATAAGCGCACTTCCCCACAAGCAAATTATAAGCCCTTTTTTTTTAAAAGGGAGAGAGTACTAGCCTCTAATGAGGAAAAGTTCACTAGAATTTTAAAATACAGACTAAATTGAATTTTTGTCTCTTTTGGGGCTAGTTTCTTTCAAATGACCGGTGTTCTGCTTGGAGTACATCAAAAAAAACAAGCATGAGGCTCATAATCCTATGGAAAGTGTTGTTCCAAAGTGTTCAGTTTGGTTATATCATCATTAACGAAGCTGGTGAAGGGTCTGGAGCACATGTCATACGAGGAGCGGCTGAGGGAACTGGCGTTGTTTAGTCTGGAGAAGAGGAAGCTGAGGGGAGACCTCATCGCCCTCTACAGCTACCTGAAAGGAGGGTGCAGAGAGCTGGGGATGAGTCTCTTTAACCAAGTAATAAGTGATAGGACAAGAGGTAATGGCCTCAAGTTGCTCCAGGGAAAGTTTAGACTGGATATTAGGAAGCATTTCTTTACAGAACAGGTTGTTAGGCGTTGGAATGGGCTGCCCAGGGCAGTGGTGGAGTCCCCATCCCTGGAGGTGTTTAAGAGTCGGGTTGACATAGCGCTGAGAAATATGGTGTAGTTGGGAACTGTCAATGTTAGGTTAATGGTTGGACTGGATGATCTTCAAGGTCTTTTCCAGCCTAGACGATTCTGTGATTCTGTGATTAGTAACAGAAGACAGCAGTGGAGTTCTATTTTTAATTGCTCAAATTCTCAAAAGTAAGTAGTCATTCTGACTGCCTCCATTTCAAGACATTCAAGTGTTGAGCTCCTGATGGCCTCTGAAAACCAAGCTTCTTCAGGGTAATTTTAAGCTGGACAGTAGAAGTGAAATGTCCTGATCACCTGACACTTTAAAATAGAAGGCTTTCAATCTCTACCAGGTATATGTTGGTCTTTTAGGCAGCTTTTGACTAAGCACTACAAAAGGACGCCTTTTAAATGTTTGTCCATGCATAAAAATATTTTAATTCTTCCCAGCTAGTTAACAATCTCTGGTACCTTGAAAGATCCAAACTATTGTAACAGAAGTCTCACCTCTGGAATCTGTACATAATCTCATTTTTTGTAATGACTCCTGTGATTCAGGGCAAATTCCACTATGGGATGAATCAGTGGTAGCTGTAAATCTTCACATTGCACTGCATTGTGTAGACATGTCCTGAGTCACGTTCTTTAATTGCCTCAGATTGCAGCTGTAGAAAGTACAAAGATGAAAGGAATCCTCTACAGTAGTATGACTATTTTAAATGGTGCCCTTTGACAATACATAACTGAGAGCATAGTGTAAAGGAAAGCTTAGGAGTTTTCTGGTCCTCAGGTTAATGGAGCAGAGTAGGGGCTGAACAGGGGTCCTGTAGTCATTCAAATCTGAAAGTGATGGATGGTGCAATTTAGGCATCTTAAATATTTTTCAACATTTCCAGGTATGTCAAGGTAGAGTCCTTGGCATAGGAGAATCCCAAATCATTAGCCCTTCCTGAAACCTGTGGTAAAAACTAGTCTCAATATGGAAGAGACATACTCTGAGGTACATATGGATGAAAGATAGTATATAAAAGATTCTTTGGGAATATAAAAGGAGTCTATAAAAGACCATCTAGAAAATTCCCTCAAGTTTCTGACAGGGTTTTAAACTTTGAGGAAAATTAACTTTTTCTCCGAGGTTGTTTCTTCATCTCTTTATATCAGGATTCATTGAGTGACTTATGCAGTGATGGATGACGCTGAACAGTGGAATCTATTTATCTAATATTATTGCAGTGATTGTTAAAGAAACATCACAGTTTTATTGTCCAGCTATTGCCAGCAGCAAACTTTAATATCCCTCAGACTAAAACAGGTTGACAGTGAAAGGATTGCAACTGGTTATTCTCCTCTGTCAACTCTTCAACTTTGAAATATATGCCCCTTTACTGGATGCCAACTTGAAAGTTTACCTTCAGTTAGATAGCAGACAGAAGACCCAGGATTGAATCCTGGTTCTTACAGCCTGTTCACATAGTGATGAGTGGATGTCCTAGCGTACATCCAGATGTTGACTTGGCCATGCTAACTCTGATGCAAAGAAAATCAAAGAAACTGGTGGATGGAGAGCCAGAGCAGCTGGAAGCAATCTAGCCATGCTCACAGAGCACAGATCTGGTAAGTCAGGATGAGAGGTGTGCTAGCTCAAGGCAATATCATAGGGTGCTGCCCTTGCATGTCCAAATGGTGATTTTTAGCAACACCAAGCATTATCAGCTAGTTCAGGGCCCTGAGCAGCCATGTACAGTTTGGAGGTACAGCTACTCCACTGTCTGTCTATAGCATAGAGACAAAAATCCTTTCTTTCTCTCATCTTCATCTGTTAGGACTGCAAGGTCTTTCGGGCACTGCCCATCTGTCAAAGTACTTTTGTACTACACCTTTTCTGACGTGAAGTCTTATCTCAGCAGAGACACACAGTCTGTGGATGGCAATAAAGCCTTGTCTGACATGCAATTTTGCTGCAGCCTGTCATGACTCAATAAAATGCAATAGTTTCCAGTTTGCTAGCAGTTTACTCAATGACTTTGACCAAAGAATCCATTAGGACCTGACCCATTTTGCCTTACAGAACCCCTCTCTGCCAATGTGTCATCACAGCAGAGATCAAGGGGAGTGTCTTCACTAGACCTGCCCATTGGGGAACCAAAACAATCAATGAGAGCCCTGCCTTTGACCATCAAATCTTCCCTCAGTTCAACAAGACTGTGTAGATTGACAGGACAATGAACATGAATTATATTTTGGGTGAGGCTTCTGTCTGAGGGTGGGGAAGAGCACAGGTCATTGGGCGTGAAGAGCTTATTTTTGCAGCCAAATAAATGTCAATATATAAGCTGGGTTCATCTTGTTCAATGAACGTGAAAATGCTCGACCCACAAGATGACTCAATAAACAAAATTTCACTGCCTATCAAGAAATGATGCCAACAGGGAAGGAGGATGTGACAAAACTCATTGTCTAAAGATGAGGAAGGTACTCAGTGCTTGAAGCTAATGATGCTGACAGCTTCCACAAATTCCTCTCTACCCTGGAGATGACCCAAACCAGAGAGCAGGAATGCACAGCAGAAAGAAGAGCTCTTTCCTAAAGGAAGTGATGCCAGATGAGGCAGGCAGGAACCGGTCACTATTGTGGGGCAGAGAGCTGCAGCTCTGGTATGGGTCCATTCTGACAGCAGCATGTGTGGTGGGGCAACTCTTGGCCACCCATCTCTTTGCCGTAAGGATTCCTCATGGATTTCCTGTGTGGCAACTTCAGAGAGAATTCTCCTATCTATTCAGAAACTATAAACCTTGCCATATGGTTGTTATACAATAAATCAAGGCACATATCGATGTTATTTCTGTTGTCTCATGCTTACCACCCCACAACAGTTTTGTTTTTGCTTCATCCACAACACCATAAAAAGATCTAAAAGCTTTACATCTTTGGGCTTCATTAAGTTGGTCTCTGTTCAGACAGACTGGACAGAAGATGCATGTTAAACAAATCAGAAGGAATGTCTGAGTGCACCCAGCTGAAACAGATTTGTTTTCCAAGTATAAAAGAGGTTTTTTATCACTCCTGGCATATATATTTCAAAAGTGTTATACTGGAGGAACTCTTATTCTAAAGCTTCTTTGTAGCAGTAGTTGAAGGATTAAGGGCTGCTTGTTAGAATATATTTTTCTCTCAAAGAAAGTTGTAATCATAAGAAAGTGCTGGCTGTATAAGCCTTTGGCAAAGGATGCACATGTGTAGTCAGGAAATCTTCTATCTCTTGGATCCCTAGTGGGAGATGTCAGCTCTCTTAAATAACCTCTGTTCTACAGCCTTCCAATTAATGACTCTTATGTAATAATGAGATAGCAAAAGCAAACCACTATTTAAATATGGCATGTGAACATCCCAGCCTCAGCCAGCCTTGCTGATGCTGCAGTACAGATGTGTGGTGGTGGACAGCTTCCTCTGTGTCACTGTGGAGGAGAAAAGGCCAGAGGCATTGATTCACTCACAGCGGAGAAGTGGGGATGCACTGAACCAGCAATCTCTTCTGCACTAGTAGGTGAAGTCTCATGGTAACAATGATGTGAAAGGGATTCATGAACTCGGCCCAGTTCCAACTAGGCTGTGGTCTCCCCACATCCCTGACTGGCCCAGTTGGAATCTCTCTTGAAAATGCTGACGTAAATGATGGTAGAAGAAAGGAGTCCAAACTGTTGCTAGTCTGTAGCAGGCCAGCACATTTCCCAACAGCTCAAACCTGCATGAGTGCTCAGAGACCTCTTGCGGGAGACCCTTCACCAGATAAATGTAGCCATCATTTCTACTTGCCTCAGACTGCGACAAAGAACATTATCCTGAAAAGACTGTTGCCATTTCTCCTTCTGATCGTAATTTTAGACAAATAAAAGATTTTTCCTTTCCACTGGAGCTCATTTATCCAAGCAGCTTTTAATGTTCTAGTGCAGGCTTGTTTGCCTCCACTATCTATGATTTTAATTTAAGGACTGGTGAAGTCTTTCCCCCGGGACTTCTTCCAGTAGCAACCAAACCACTGATCTTGCTCAGTTGCACCGGGAGGTGGCGGTGTGTAATCCCCACTAACTGGGCTGGGACTAGCCGGATGGCAATCGGAAGGGACTATGGCACTGCCATGAGAAATAACCAGCCCTGGAGTTCATATCCACTGAAAGGCCACTCCCAGAACAACAACAACAAACCCACAAACAATCTTTTGGGATTTTAATATATCTCGATTCTTTCTGGTCCACAGGATGAAAAGAGCAACAATTTTTTCTCCTCCAGACAAAAGCCTTTGCTGTTTCTCTGGAGGCTGCTACTTATATCAGCCAGTAGCTTGCTCTCAGCCAGTGCCCTTGCTGGCAGTGGTGTCAGTGGTGTTTCTTAGAGAGGTTTCCTGGTTGGTGTCTGCCCAGTGAGCTGCATGTTTCCATTCAGGCTAAGACCCCACCTGTAAGGATTACTTCTGCTTTCCCACATATCCAGATTTGTGATCCTACTAGTCTGATCAGTTCTCAGTTCCTCCACACATTTCCCGATTCATTATTTTACTTGTCTGATGAGTTCTTAGTACCACAGTGCCATAGTGAAATAACATCTGTTTTGTCTGAGGTGTTACCATTACAATTTCCTACCACAGTTCAGCATTTATGTCGTAAAAGGGACTCGCCTTTGATGTGGCTTGTGATCATTCGGGACTTATCTGGAAATGTCAGGGTCAGACTAACAGCTGGAGACAGGGTGGAGCTCAGTGGAGCAGGCTTTCTGCTTCTTGCCCTCCTTCACCGGTCCCTACCTCTAACGTTCACAGTTAGCTTGTTGGGAACTTTCAAGCTTTACAAACTTGTAAATCACAATTGCATTTATCTAGAAGCATAGAATTATTACTAAGCTACTATATAGCTTCATCTTTGTACCTGCAATAAGGGAAAGTGACATTTCTACCAGCTAAAAAGTCAGTCTATTCAACCACAGCTAAATTTAATTTAAAAAAAATAAAAACCTAAAATGCACAACAAATTAAGGACCCTTGGAGCAAAACACATCTGAGCTCAGCTGAGTCATCAAAAGCTATTTTACTGGCTTTTTCTAAATCACAGACTCCAAGATACAGCTTTCAGTACACTACCCTGGGATGCACACTGACTACTCTGATGCATTCATGAGAAACAAACAGAGCACAGAAAATCTGAATGCAAATCAGACATAGCAGAGCAGATTGAATGGTGTCTCAGTCAAGACTTGTGGTTCATGCAAGGTAAAGTATTTGTAGAATGCTGTCAAGAATTCAGGAGTAGGTTTTAGACACCCACTGGTACAATTTGGAAAGTCTAGGTTCATTTTCCCAAATCTCATTATTTCTCAGCAACAGAAAAAAGGAACACAGATCTGGAAGGACCTCCAAAGCAACCAAACCCAGTCCCTCTGCAATCACGGCAACTAGGCAACCATTGAGATACAGAGTGTCTGAGTCCATCTCTGTTAGGAAACAGAGAAGACAAGGAATAACCCTTTCATGAAAGATAAACCTCACTCAACCAAATCTGTCTTCTCTGACTTGGGCACCAGCTGGGCTGTTAAGAGAATGCCATGGTATTTTGTTGCTAATTTTTGTCATTGGTACTAATTGGGAGCAGGGAGGGAGAAGCAACAGGGGAGGGCTTTTTCCTCGGCAGGGGGAAGGTAAAGGCTCCCACAAGTATCATCAGTGTATGGAAGTGCTTTTCTTCTGGTGAGAAACTATTCCTTTTTTTTCATCAAAAGACCACAAGCAAAGCCCAGCATTTTGTACTTTGGCAATGGCCAGCTTCCCTTTCTTAAGGGTAAGGAGAAAGCTGGTCACAATTTTTCAGAGGAAAAGAAGAACCTTGTTCATAGGAAATTCTGAAAGGAATTTCTGCAGGAAAGTGAAGGGAAGTGGTCTTATTCCTCAGCTCTAACAAATCACAGTGAGGTGATTCCTTCCAGCATTGTACACAAAACAGGGAAATTCATACCAGGCCTACAGTAGATTTGTGCCTGTCTGTTCCCAAGTTTTTACACAGAATCTCCTGTCACAAGGCATGACATCATGCTGTACACATTCATTTCTTCTCAGCAACATCCTACCAGAATTTGAGGTATAAATGGCTAATGATTCTAGTCACTGCTCTGGGAAATAAGTGTGTTCATCCCAGAAGGGCTTATGTTCATTTTTCTTCCTCATGCTGGTATTTTCTAGAGAAGTAAATGACTTTACATCTCTTATTCAGCATCTGCTTGAAAACCAGGAACAGACTTTGCTTGTCCTCGTGTTCTTAAGGCAGTGTTATATTCAGGACCAGGAACATAGTCTTGCCGTGCAGAGGAGAGCAGTAGTGCCTCCCGAAGACACTGGTGCAAATGGCACCCGGAGAGGTGCCAGCACAAACCCCTTCACAGCACTCCTGGTGCCAGTTGGGAGCGCAGCAGACATTGCAGGAGACTGAATGTTGAGCTCCATGGATGGTGATCTGACTGTTCAATCAGAAGCCACCCTAAGCTTTAAAAACTGGTGAGGTAGCCCCAAGCAGTAGAAATCAAAGATTCAAAATGCATTTATCAGCATCAGTATAACTAAATAATAGGGAAGAATACAGTTCTGCAGGAGATGGCTTTGGCATGCTGCCTCTCTCCTTGCTCCAAACGCCTGGCAGCAGGCTGGCTGGGTTACTTGAAGTGGGATTTGACTATGGCCTGTTAGCCAGAGCCTCTGCTGCTCTGCTTGACTGCACAATGTGAGTGTGTCAGGATAAGTTCACTGCAAGGGAAACTCCACTGAAGTCAAGAGAGTTGAACTAAGAACAAATCCAGCCCATCATTAGGCTTTTTTTCAGGGTGAATTAAGTGCTGATGCAAGCAGGCGCAGGTCCCACTGCAGTTGGCAGGAGTCTTACTAGAGACTCAGGCCTGCCTATTCTGTGCTGCCCTGCTCTAGGACCAGCCAAATCATTTGGTGCTTCTTGCCACATGACATTCATCTGCAGGGGGAAATAACATTAAGGACAAGTATTACAAGTGCTTATAGCTGTGGAGAAAACTTCAGAAATCTAAGAGGAGTATATGTCACTGATAAAATACTATTTTCCTGCTGCTGCAAACAGTGTGAGAAACTAGTTTTGAGACATCACGTGCAGTTATCACAACCAAGTTACTACTGTTAGTACCATAGCAGTGCATCTGTCTGTTCTGTTTTGCCACTGATCATATTACAGAAGCATCCAGCTAATTTATTTATCATCCCAAATTGCCTTCTGTGGCAGTCTGGCTAGCAGTCATTGCCTTCCCTTCCCACTGTTCCCACTGCCTCCAACTGGGAAGGCTTCTGCATCCCATGCTGAGCTACCAGCATGGACAGCAGAAGATGTGAAGCTGAATATGTGGGGTAGAGTCCAGTGAAATCTGATTTAAAATAAATAAATAAATAAACCCGGCACAGACACTTCTCTGAACATTGCATCATTTGTGGTAACCATTTATAGAGGAGAAATCTCCAGTTTTCAAAGGTATCTGCTACTAAGTTTTCAGGTTGCTGTGATCAGAAAGAGAAATCAGAGGGCCCAGCTGTAAAATGGATGCTCAAAGTACTCCATGAGGTCCTCAGCAGTCTCCCAGGTTTTTGAAGATTGTCTTCCAGGATTATTTTCTAAGATTTTTCCCTGGTTTTCTTCTCTTTTGGAAAACACTGGCTGAGACCAAATGTTCAGAAGCACCAACCTCACTGCAGGATCTGTCACCTAACGTACACCAGCACAACTGCACTGCCTCCTCTGAGGCAGCAGAAACCAGCTCCAGAAAATGTCTGGGCAGGCATGGTAGAAATGGAGATACCACTGGAATGGCATTTTTCTGGACTCCAGCAATAAATTTGGTATTCGTGTTTTTAGTGGAAGTGGCCATGACATTTTGCTCAAGATCAGTAATGCAAGGGGAGGTTTTTGTCCTTTGGTAATAATAAACCTGAAATACGGGTCACAAAACACACAAAAAAGCCCTTCTATTACCTGCTTTACAAAACCTAAGGGACTTCTCATGCAAACACTGGCTAGAACCATGCCCATAGGCTATATGAGCCTCTTGTTCACAGGCAAGTTCACCCCTTGGCAGTAGTATCTCTGAAATAGAACCTTTGCAGTTACACGGAGCTGTCACTGCAGTCACACTATGCTACATTTTTTTAAAGGGCAGAAATATATGTAAGTATTAATTTGTAAACAGCATTGACAAATCAGAGATGGGAAAAATAACTGATGTGTGCATGTGAATGGCTAAGATTGTACGTGCTGATGTGCAGTCTCTGACATTTGGGATTTCTGAAAGAATGTTGTTAAAAAGGGATCTTATTATTCAAACTAACTGTTCCTTCAGAGAGCAGGGCAGGAGGGGGTGGGAGTGTTCTCTGAATGCAGAGAAATTCAGATGGTAAGTAATGTGTGATGGAAAGATGGCAAGTGGAACCCAGCCAGGTTTTGACTATGCCAGTTCAGCTCAACACAAAAGAATCAGTGACCTGCTGGATTTAAATGGTCAGCTTTAGTGGCCTGATTCTACCTTTTATGTTAAACCCCATCAATGCTTCTTTTACACCACTTTACGAGCCCTTTGCCTGATTGAGGCCATAGAGAGTGAGCCAAGCATGCACTATGGCTCAGGAGACACAACACTGCTGATGTCAGGGAAACCCTGTCCACTCCTCCCAGCGCAGGATTTGGCCCTGGATGTCCACATCTGTAGGATAGTCCTGGGAGGTGGCAGCTTTCAAAGAGGTACTGGCTCATGTGTTAAGTATCTCTCTTACCCATCTGCAGCCCTGGTCAGCTGTTATGCTAGGAGACATATGGAGGTGGGCAGCAGAGCAAATAAATAGCAGAAATACATTTGCTTATACATGTGAACATACAGTACCCAGCATAGGTGAAATGCATGCAGCTTTGCCTGCAGGGAATGACAGGGACAGGCTTGAGTCACTGAGACCTGTTCTGCATTATCACAGGTGTGTTATATGACCACAGGCAGATTGCTTCACTTTGCTTTTTCATATTTTTACCCACCTGTAAAATGAGATGTCTGTGATCCAGTTGTGGGAAACTGGGGCTATGTACGTGTCCTGAGATGCTGAGTACAACTCCCCGGTAGAGCAGGCCACATTATCTTCATATTGACTTTAACTCAACTTCCAGTTCAGATGAGTAAGAAGAGCCTTCAGCTTCCAGTAACCTTGCCATTGCTTCACGCATTTCCCTTGCCCTGGGCTGTGCATGGATAGGGGATTTGAAGTTTGCCTTATACCTTGGCTTCTCTTTTATTAACTTACATGACACTCTTTTCCATGTTTGTACATATGTTGATGTAAGTGAAGAACAAGAAGTCTAGTACGATAAAGCAGTCATTTCAAAGGACTGTGCATTTAAATAAAGACAAGACAGCTGGTCTCAGTGCCAGAGAAATGAGACTGAGACTTAGGAGTCTTAGGCTGAATTCCTATTCTGCTGGGCTCTATACAGAGGCTGTGTTTTAACAATTTTCCTTCTACTGTCTGGCCTTGAGCAAGACAGCATTTCTGAGGCTACTTTTACAAAATGAGATAAATGTATTAATTCACCTATTTTATTAAGTCCGGACTGATTAATTCCCAATGAGATAGAGGAAACAAGTTAGGTGTTGTTTTACTAGCTAAGAGGGTTAGAGTGGCATGAATTTACATGCAGATTTGTACATATGCATAAATACACACATATACAACTTCTGCTCACAGCACAGAAGGGAAGGATGTGGCATATGTCTATTTCTACAAATAAGGATGAAGAAATTTTTTTAAGCTTTCCATAAATAAACTACAACTGGGAGCAGAGAAAAAAAACAGAATTTCATTATAAAAAGGATTAATTTTCTAAATCTCTGAGGAGAATAAATGGAGTTGTTCTAGACATGTAAATGAATGGTTTTACTATTGTACTTGCTATATTAAGTGTAGCTGGATCAATATGATAGGCTGGCTTGTAAATATATGCAGTTCTTGTCTGTGCTTTTATACGTTTAGTTATTTTGTGCTGTGTCCTGTTTTGAATGCAAATATATGGCCAGATATGTAGTTAATGTTTTTAGTGATTGGTCTAAAAAGCGCTAGAAGCTGTCTCCCCTGTATCTGAGTTATGGCTGAGTAGGTTAGAAGGATCCCCAGATTATGAATGTCCCCTAAATCCAGCAGGTCTCCCAGCAGCCTCGCTGTTCATGAAATCTGTCTTTGTCACAAATAGCAAATCTTGGGCTATGGAATATCACAATCTCATTATGGGATGTCATCCCACAGCACAAATACATTATTCTCAGTGGATTTACAAACAGCATAGCCAACATTGCCACCCAGACATGACAGATGTACTGGGTCCAGATTTACACCGAAACATGATTTACACTTGTCAGGGCAGTGGCAAGAACAGGCTGCAGAGAAGACTAGAAATACTGTCGAGAGAGTTTCTCCTTCATGGTTCCTTAGACACCATAATCCCTGTCCTGAAGCATGGGGAGGGGGAGGGAGCAACTCTCCCTTGCTCTTTCAATTACAGCTGGATGTAGGGAATAATATTTTGCTCAATATTTCTGTCTTCAGAGCCTGAGCTGTGCCTTCCACCTGTGGGAGCAAAGTGTGTTGCCCCCCAGCAGTAAATAAACCTTGTAATGTCCTTGTCAGCCCAGTCCATGGATCCTAGAAATGTGTCTTAGAGCGTGAGGGATAGTGTCTGTGTCTGTCCAAATTGCATTGACTTCAGTGCAAATGGAGTAAGGATTGAAGATGTACCCTCTGATGGCTCCATAGCAGCCCCAGAAGCACGTTCTTGTCTCCCATCTGATCTACCATTCCTTGCACCCACATCCAGTGAACTGTCCAAAGGGCTCAGGCCACCCACGGAGAGCAGGGAGAGAAGGTTGTGCTGCTCTGTGCTGACTGCCTACCCCTAGGCAGTTCCATCCTCACAAGCACATGCCCTTCTCCAAGGCTTTGCAGCAGTATGCAGCTCCCATTACACAATTGTTAGGAGCAGCAAAGCACTTCCAGTGCCATGTAGGGAATCACAGGCCTTTAGGACAACAGGCTAGAAGCTGAGCTCTCCAAAGGCAGAACCGTATGGGTCTCTGCTCTTGCGGGGCTATGGGAGTGGTCTGGAAATTCACTAAACTAGTTGCTATATTGGGCTGTCAAAGGAACCAGATTAGGCAGGAGACAGGGTTTTTGTCACCCAGAGGGCCTCAAACTGTACTGTGTGGAGTGTGTCTCAGTACCACCCCGCACCCCCTGGGGAAGCACCCTCAGTGGCTTTCCAGGTGCTCATTGCGTGCCAGGGCAAACATCCCATGGCCACACTGTCTGCTCCCTGCTTGAAGGCAGAGCTGTGAGCTTTCTTGATGCTTGAAATCCATTCTCCAGCTCAAGCTCTGTAGGAGCCTGCAATCCGGACCTGAGCTGCACAGGGAACCATCCTCACAGCGTGTATGTCTACATAGTTAGGGTACCCTTTCAGTCGGTTGTCAGTTTACTGATGGAGGCAGGCTGTCCAGCTTCCCAGTGAATGAGGAGCAAAATGCTAATAACAAAAGTAATACAAGCAAGAACAGGTAGGTTTTATTTAATCCAAGAACTGGCCTCCCTGAGAAGGGGAAACATAATTGTCTGGGTGTATGAAGGTAAATCAAACTGAAAGAGGGAAATCAGCTCCATCAGAGCCTAAAATGAATGTAAGCAGACCTCCAGGGTTCTGTGAGATGAGACAGATGAGAGGGGAAATGATCCACTTAGGGCTAGAGGAGTCCGGATATCATATCAGCATAGAGGATACTGCAGGAAAGGCCTTAGGGGATGTCTGCAGAGCTCTGTCACCCACAGAGCCAGCAGGGCTGATGGTACTCAGTATCATGGCAGTCTGTAAGGCCAGCAGGGACTCACTGTTTCTAGGACACAGGGAGGAGACTTTCACTGTTTCTTAATGAAGGGGGCAATCAGAACATCCTTGCACACGCATATGGGGCTGGAGTGTGGGGTGCTGCTGAGAAGAGGATGTACTCTGCTTTCTGGAGGTAGGAGCAGTGAGGGCTGCGCTGAGAGAGTAGGGAAGGAAATGAGATTGTCTGGGATGTATGCAGGATTTGGAGAAAGGAGTGCGCATCATGGAGCATCTCAAATGGGACCTAGTCCCCAAAAAGGGGGTACTCTTCAACCTTTGCTTAAGGCTTGGATTACTACACATCCCTAAAACACAGTACCCTTTCACATGAGCAGCAAGGCACAGTGAAGTGCTGAAGTGAGCTCTCGATCCAAATTCAAGGCCACCCTGGGTCAACGGTCCTCCAGACCAGCAAAATGGAAGCAGAGCAGAACAGAGTTGGCATATCTCCAACCAGTAACTTACAACCTAATTTCCATTTCACAACTATGGGCATTTTAAGCCCAAAGCCTTTCTGAGTAAAGTGTCTGTGAAAATCAGGGCCTTTCCAATCCAGAGAGTTTGTTTATAGCTCAGGTCTGCATGAGTCTAGTGCTTGAATTTCCCATCTGTGAAATTTTAATGGGTGAGCTGTAGAAAGAAGAGAGTTCTGCGTGCTTTTACAGTAAAATCATGGATTTATGTTTTAAATATGAGATATCCACTGTGCAAAATCACAGTCAAGTACAAGGTAAGTAAATGAAAAAGTGAAAAGAAAATGAAAATTAAATGAAAAAATACCTGCAAGAAAGTGAAAATCTGTTGAACAGATTACAGTTATGTTCCTGTGATCACCAGTGCAACTAGTCTGTCTCCTTGGATAGAAGTTAGGAAGTTAGATGATCACTTGTCTCTTCATTTCTACTGAGGATACCTTTTTTTGCAAAGTTCGTGCTATCACGGATTCATTCTAGGCTTTATGTATAAAAAAAAAGTGGAAGTGACTCTTGAAATGCTGAAGAAAAAATTAATACAGAGGAGAAATTCATGGTGTTATCTATGCAATGGCAGTGTGATGTCCATTTACAAATTATGCGTATCAGACACTACCTCTCCCTAAAACAAAGCAGGTTTGAATTCAGTGTATAATTACATTGTTTTTCTAACCCAGGGAAATGGGAAATCACATGCCCACCTGGGAAATGAGCACCTCTAACGATGAGGCAGCTGCAGAAGCACCACACAGACATTGCTGTATCTCATTAGGTCGGACTTGTGGGGGAAATTTCTAAAATTAAATCTCTACAGCCAGTGTTGCAGCATGATTGATATGGGTCCTGGCGCAGGGAACAAAGTGCAGCTCCTGTCCAGCCAGTCCCCAGTACTCAACTCTCCATTTGCCATCTTCTTGGGCCAGCGCCCAGGCTGCTGGACTGGGGGTCTTGTTGCTGTGTGCTTCATGGCTGTATCCTCCTACACAGCTTTGAAATTTATCTGAACCTGTTTCTTTTGACAGATTAATAAAATTGCTTCTGAATGCAAAGATACACAAGATACAGCTGTGAATAACAGCTGCCCTTGAGCCTAGTATTTCACCTCCTTGCCTAATCAGTTGGAAAGAGAAGCAGGAGCCTTCTTGATGGTTGAGAGACTGAAATATTGATGTTTCTGTGCTGAATTCATGTTTCACCATAGCCTAGGCATTTCAGCTCACCCAGGATGTACTGATATTTACCTTCTCAAATCCATTACTCTTTGGCTGTCCACGGGAGCAGCACCTCTTGAAATTTGGGTGATTTAAGTAGGTATCCAGGTATGAACTTCCTTTGATTTGGCTTCATAAAATGGTTCAGGGTTGCCCAGAGGGAGACACTCTGCTTTTGGGTTAGCAGCACTTCCACCTGGAGTGAATCAAGAATGGCTTTTTCACTTTCACTCTGCAACAGTCTTGCAGACTGCCTTTCAAAATCTCACTGACTAGCAGTCCTTGAGGTCATACACTACATTGTTACCAGAACAAGGGCAAAGACCCAGAGCAGGGGAAGAGTCCTGTGAAACTGCTTGGCCATATGGCTGTAGGAAATAGCTGCTACATTGCTCAAGGCTATTGCTTAGAGCCCAGTTTTCATGTCGAAGCAACTTAGGTCTCATCTACCTGCAGTGCTTTGCCAGGAGCCCCATGTATCCTCTTCTGTTATGCTCTCTCGATCATAACAACACTCTGTTACTTCATCCTGGGTTCTGCCACATGAGAATCCATCCATGGCGGAATGGAGTCAATGCATTTACCTTGAGGTCTTCAGCCCGTGTTAGATCAGCTCCAAAGTGTACTGGTGACTCTTCCTAAATAACATGTGTCTTAACTTTGCCAGGCAACCTTTCCAAGTGTCTCTGCTTAAAGTTAGTCTTCTAAACCCTCCTTTCAGCACCTGGCTGAAGCGCCAGAGCCTTCTGAGAGCTTTAGCTTGCTGACATTAGTGACACTGCAGCCATGTCTCCAAGATGTCAAAATACACATTTCTTTTGGAGCAGGAAACTGTTGGGCTGAATTCATTTGCAGCAGGAACAGTTTTGCTATGAAGCTTGTTGTCTGTAGTACAAGGAAAGGCTATGTTTTCTTTATGGGTGATAGGCCTGTGAATAAATACATCATGAGTGCCCATAAATCCAACATTTACTTCTGCTCTACAATAGAAGTGAAACATTTCATGACAGAAATACAGCAAGGCAAATGTCCTTTTGAGACTCTGGAAAATTTCCGAGGTCTTTCACTCTGTGTGTATGCCTGTGTTTTCACTGGCTGTGGCCAAAGCCTAGCTTTCAGCATTTGACTTTGAGAAGAGATGAGAAAAATGTCTGCAGAGTTATCCATCTTGGTCAAGGGTAATCAGACTCAAATATGGTGAGACTGCAGGACAATGCCTACCTGTCCCTGATGCCTTGAGTCTCACAACAAAAGGTTTAGACAGGTTGAAGTGTTCACGGAAACCATGCCAATCAGCCTGTGACACACGATACAAATCTGAGATTTCTACAGACCTTACACATGAAGGGAGAAAAATAATATAAACTTGTGATTTTCACTTTGAAAGTCTCCCTTCCTGCAACACCAATAGGAATGTGATGCTGGGTGAATGTGGGTGCAGGACTCTCCATCTGTCATGCTGGCCCATATTGCCTTGTTTCTGTGTTTCTTCACAGACTTATGCTGTGTGAGAGCTCTCTGAGGCAGAGATCCTCCTTTTCTTTTTTTTTTTTTTGGCACAGCATCTGACACAGTAAGGCTTGAATTCATAACCCGCTCTTGTGTGCTAGCATAAAACATTCCTGACATGAGCACTATTTAAGAACAAATCAGACTTTGAAAACTGCATGTTGCTCTTGCACTAGGCTTCTGTGTACAGATAACTCCATCCTTTGAGATCTCATTTCAGGGCAGGGTTTCATACTCTGAAGATGTGGCAAAGGCAATGATTTAGGGAATTCTCGTGCTCTATATCTCACCCCACCTACCCACTTGGTTTTATGAGTGCAACTGTTTCTGAGGTCCATGATAAGAATCAGAATAGGGAACTGATCCTTATGAAGAAGCAAATGGCTAAAGACTGAAACTGTATATTCACTGCTGACCTACTAAGCAAAGTCTCAGACCCTTGTACAACCGAGGGAGTTCTTTGCAGCAAGTGAATGGAAAACAGCAGTAGTACTGGCTTGAGTGTGGGAACCAGTATGATGGCTAAACACTTGATATGCTGAAATGCGATTTGGAAGTGATGCTCTGAAGTCTTGTCTTCCTTCCAGTTTCTCTTTCACCCCATTAAGGTAATAAAACCTCCTACCCATTTACTAAGAGCCAGCCATCTTTGCTCTTAAGGGAGTGTTGGTTAGGAGAGAGTAGAAGCACTGAACTTATTACCTGAATTGACAAAGGTACAAATCTGGGTCTACAGGGACCAGTCAGGTCAGGCCAGGCCAGGGGTGTTGCAAGACTGTTTCAGTGCTACACTTAGTTGTTCTGCTTCACAAGCACTGATCTACTTGTCTTTTCTTTCATTTCATGCAGAGCACAGAGTGCAGGGGGACAGGTGGTCTGGTATCTGTGATGATCTGAAGTTGATGACTCCTAGTTTGCTCATCTGGGCATCAAAGAAATCAGTCAGTTGAGGTAAGACACTGACATGCATTTTGCCCCAAAGCCTCTCCAGCTAGAGCTGTGAGAATGACTTCTGTTCTGCCACAGTGCACAGGGGAATTCTCATGTATATTTTAAACAGCATGCTGAAAACAAAGACGGATCTTCCTTGCTAAATCCAGATAAATTCTATTGAACTCAGTGAAAATTGCATCTGAAAACTCTGAGTGATAATAGGATCAGGTCTTGCAAGCTCTCTGTTATGTCTATAGAGTTAATTGCCACTAGCAAATTAATTTTCATTTGCTTCTGTCTAAATGAGCCATGAGAATCTAGCCATCATTACAAATAAGTGTACTAACACTGGTAGCATTGTCCTTTCCTGTCTACCACTTCTTTCCTGTCCTGAGCTGATTTGGACACAAGTGACATCAGTCGCTTCTGGAGCAATTGCAGCCAGGGTAAGTGGATGTGGCAGAGAAAGGAAACTGCAGGAGACCTCACGCAGCAGAGAAGCAGGGAGTCACTGCCACGAATCACACCAGGAGAGGACTGTGCACATCTGCCAGTCTAATGGAAGAAAGGATGTGGTTTTATGGCATCACTTGTAATACAAGAGACTGTAAATTCAACCATAATCTGAAGTTGACTAAAAATTTTAGCAGACTGTTGACATAGGGTGTGTCCATTTACCTCATGCTCTTACCTCACATATAACTACAGGACACCTGATGGCTCCTGGGTATGCATAAAATTGACAGGTCTTCTTGTGTTGGTTGTCTGCCTCACCATTTTAGCTACAGTTCCATTCCATCCTTAATTTTGGTAACTGAGAATGTATAAATTCTTGCATCTGCAGGGATTTGCACACACAAAATTGTATTTTAAATTTGGAGGCCTCTCTTCACGCTCTGCTTTCCCTGAAAAGTGCATGGTTGCTGACTTTGTTTCCTTCTGGGGTGGGGGACCCTCAAGTAGACAGATAAACAACTTTGAACCTTCTTTTCTCTGACAGGCTCACATGGATCTGCTTGAGGAAGCCAAACTGCAGTGGAATGTCCCATCACAATGTAGGCTGGTTAGAAAAAGCAAACTGATGTAGTTAGAGAAACCTGCCAGCAAGAAAATTAGATTTAACTTACCCCGACATCTTCACTGTAGGGGGCTATATGGGGAGAACTGGTGACAGCTACCCAAATTTTACAGTAAATCGTGCTGGTGTTATGGAGATGGACAGACAGCTGACTGGCTGACCAACCTTTTGGCTTTAATACACATTCATCAGTGTCAATTCCCTAACATGCTGCAAGGCAGTTTCTATTACAGCTTTCCTGCTGGAAATTGAGTAAATATACTTAAAACAAAGCAAACTAAAAAGTCACAGGCCATTGACAATAACTGAATAGAACTGAGAAAGGAAGAACAGGATAGCTCAAGGAGTCAGGAGCTAAATTACCTGCAGAGAGCAGAGATAGATAGGGATACACAGATCAGACAGTACCATAGTCACCAGCCACTGTGTATTACAGCCAAAATGTTGGTCAGCCAGCCATCTATCCATCTCCATACCACCTCTGCATTATGGATCTGCCCAGCTCTGCTTGCTTGTTATACACAATGCAGTGGGTGTCAATGACTCAGTAACTTTTGCTTATAATACACCTGGGCTGGCCTTGCTGAAGGCATGATTTATTGTAGTTTTATCCATAACATTTTGCAAACTGTTCTTGTGCCTCTGTTTTACTCTTCCATGAGCAGCTCTTAGAGTCTTTCTTCTGCATACTTAAAGTCTTCATTTTATTCTCCTCTAGTAGCATGTTGTTTACATGCCCTGATTGTAGTAATCAAAGAAACTTGAATGATGGCTGGTTCAATGTTTGATTTTCTGCATAAAGGTAGGCTCTTTCTTTAAATCTTGGAGCAACATTGTACGGGCTTCCTTAAATCTCCCCTTTCCCACAAAATGAAGAAACCAGTTTTGCACAGCTCAAGATGCTGTTTGAAGTCAGATTGTAGCTGTATATACATCAGTGGAAAATGCAAACATCTGCACTGAATTGCTATCGTGCTGGGCTCACTGTCTAGTTTCATCCACCTGCTTCATCTACTTCAGAGCTCTGTTGAACTCCTTTTATTTCCTGCATACATAGGGTCTAGCTGTCATACATTAATCTAATACAAACTATAAAAACACAGTACAATTTACAGCTAAGTTGCTGAGGTATCTAAACCTGTTCCAGTGGATTTCCTGATGTTGAAGCTGATGTTTTAGCAGAGCTTTTGTTATAGCTCTATAAAAGCATCTCTGCACTATGCCAAAGACAGTTCTAAGTCTGAGACAGTTTCCCTGTCATGCACTTGTTTCAGGGTACAGCCACTTGAAAAATACATGGTGGAAGGAGGGAACATGTTGGTGACATCTGGTCACCCAATATAATGCCTGCATTTAGGACATGTCATTGTGCACATAATACACATTGTTTCATTAGTGGAGATAGGCAAGCAAACCTATCCTGTTTAATCAAATGTGCATGCATACTATTGTTTTAGTCACAAGTGGGCCAAGATGAAACCATGGGGACCTTCCAAGGTCTTCTGTAAGCAGTAGCATTCCTCCTTGGCAAATAGATTGGGAAACAGTCCCGTGGACACCTTTCCTCATCATTTTCTCAGGTGAAAGGAGGCGATTTCTCAGCTCTGGTATGCCTTCTGGAATAGATTAGCTAGCCATTGCTCTGTAGTTACTCCTGATGCACTTTCAGGACTCTTGTTCCACTTTGGATTTCCTCTAAGCTGCACATAGCGAAACAATGCAGGAGAATGAATGAATGCTGTAGGAAGGTCCCATGGGACCCAAAATTTATGAAATTCAGGCTGGTGAGTGGGCTGGGATGCTGACCTGGGTCAGGATTGAAATCCTGGCACTTAGCGACATCTCTAGGAGCTAGCAGCTAGGGCTGACATTAAGTTTTTTGCTATTTCTCAGGCAGCAGCTCCCAGCCTCCAGTGTGCATTCTCCTGTACCAGAGAGTTTTGTGATGTTCTGTATCCATTTATTCATGTTTATTTTCTGTCATCTAGACTGTGTGCAAGACACAGACAGTGCTGTGGATCTGTTTCTTGTGGCTTTCTCCTACTTTGACCATGTATGCCAAAACAAGTATGCCAAGGAGTGTGCCCCCTCCATAGGCACCTCCACCCCTCACCATCTGCAACATAAACACCTACCTGGGCTTCTCAGCTCTAGAGCAGAGCACAAGGGGGAAAGGGCACGCAGAGGTATTGTTAGACACCTCATTCTTCCCCACACTTCTGGCCTGAATACCAGCTCAAACAACAGAGAACCAGGCTATGAGAGGGACAAAATCACATGGGAGAGGAGGCATGTACAGCCATATGCAGGCAAGGCTCATGGACAAGGTATCAGATTTGGTGTCTTACATGAATGGGATAGGAAATTTCCTTCTTGGTTTGCAACTTCTCTCCTACCCTTACTGCTAGCATTGCCTGCTGCCTTACTGTGTTTCACTGGTGGACAAGGTTATCCCTTCCTCTCCAAACCACACCATATGACTTGAGCTACCATTAAAGGAGGACAGACATGGGCCAAGCACTGCAGACCTGGATGGAGTCTGTGCCAGGCAGTGGAAGGTTTTCTCGTGCTAATGCCTCATGTTGTCAGCTGAGGACTTCATCTAACAAGGGATTCTTTATGTTTTAGTACCAGGAAGCAATGTGTAAAAACACAATTAAAACAAATACTTCTCTGAGATATGTTGTACAAGCCAACCTGGAGAGGACAACACTGTAATCTTTTTGGTGCTATTGTCACATATTGCCCATAAGGAATAATAAATATCAACTTCAAATTAACTATGATACACACACTGAAAGCTAAGTGGAGTGAATGAGGAGAGACCAGAGATAAAACAGGCTGCTCTCCAGATATTATTCTGAAAATTAAAGTGAGTGGATGGAAGATATACATCACAAAAATAATCTATTATGCTCAGTGTACTAGAGCAGAACTTTCACCCTTTTAAACTCTCATTAAAATGCAGCCATTTTTGTTTCAAAGGATTAATATGTTGGCTCTAAAGAGAGAAGAAAAATGTGATTCATGGTGTGCTTGGAATTAGATATTGTTAATTGAAAATAACCCTAGGCACTTACACAGTGCTTTTCAGCTCAAAATCTTTTTTTTTGTGGATAAAATGCATTCATGTAAACGGGCTGCTGAAAGACTTCTGTGCAGCAAAAAATCTCGCCAAAAAGTACTGTGGGAGCTCTTGTATGCTTACACTGTGCACTGAGGCAAACATTACCTTTGGGCAGAAGGCTTTTGAAAATGTGAGGTCTCACTGTCACATAGGAACAAAATACCTGTCTGTAAAAATAGCAGAAAATGATTTATGATGGTTTGGCTACAGCTGAATGACTATTTCTACAGCTAGCTAAAACAAACCCCCTGGAAACTCTGGAAAAAACACACTGGTGCAGTCTGACTTCTGTCACTCTGAACATGGAAAAACATTCATTGTGAAATAAGGACTCTGTAGCCATGTGCAAACTCCCAACAAAATGAACATAGAGAAGCAATTACTAGTGGTGGTTGTTGGCCATGGTAGACTTTCTGATGCTCTGAATCCTCCAGTTTAACAGGGGGGTTCAGAGCATCATAAAGTCCACTGTGGTCAGCAGCCACAGCAGGGTTCCGCAAAGGACTTCCCCAAGAGCTCAAAGGTAGGCAGACTGTTAAAGAACTTGATGAATTAGGGTCAGCATCACTTAACTCACTGGCACAGGAAACAATGCTTCTGCTTGGCAAGTGGGGAAACAGGCACACAGTGTGGTGTCTTGCCTAAGGTCACAGAACAATTTAGTCTGAAGTAAAATGAAACACCCTTGAGTCATGTCCTTTCCCCCACCCTCCCAGTGTCAAATGAAGAAGGAGCACTATTTGTGAGTTACGGTAATTTCATAAAGCATCAAGCAAAAGCCATTAAAATTAATAGAAGCAGAAACAGCTAATTCAGAGAGTGCTCTATTCTTCTTTGGTCTCTGGAGTATTACAATGACATTCTGTAGTGGTGCTGTGAGGATTTACGGTTTGCTTGCTTGTATAGTACTGGCATTGGCGTGTTGGAGTGAAGATTTAGCTTTGTAAGCCATTTGTTTCTGAACTCATTGTGACCTACTTTAAGTTTGTTGCTAAGTGGCTGAGATTTAAAGTGGCTGGGACAGTGATGTAATCAAAGTCACACTTTGGTACATGAAGGCAAAATAGGTCATTGGTATCAATGCCAGGCCAGGAAATTTTGCAATGTGCCACCAGATGAAATAAATCACTCTGGAATAAAGATGAAGAGGGCACCATGCACTGAGAGGAAGGATCTGCTTGAAATGGAGAGAGCAGGATGACATTTTTCATGCGGCTAATTGATGCAGTAATTCCAGCAGCAAGTCTCGTTACTGACGCGTGTATCTAACACCCCCCAAAACCCACCTGGGAAGCAGAGGTGATGAACGCTTTTGATAAGTCATTTACTGCAGGCTTCCATTCTTTGCTAAGGCAAGGGATGGCTTTATACAGCCCTCCTAGCCCCTCATGACCTTTTTGTACCATCAGCTGGAGTCTGCTATATATGGCTCCTGGAAATAGGAGTAGCTTCCTTTCACACTGTGTCTGGGAGACAGGTAATGAGATAGGGAAAGATACAGACACATGAATCAGTGAAGACAAATAAATCCAAAGTGCTATATTCTGTACCCAGCTTTGGCTTTGGCTTCTTCAGGGAAGAGCTAGCTATAAGCTGCATGTAAAAGGCCAGTGATATTAAAACACTTTGCTCTGAAGACATCTGGGAATGAGAAATGCCACACAGTAGAAGCTATTACTGTTGTCATTTTACTGTGTGCAGTTTGCTGTCAGCCTCAAAGAGTGGTGGAGGAGAAAGCTGGAGTGGAGGAAGCTAAAGGAAAAAACATTAGGGTGGGCAGAAAGGGCACTGCCTGGAGTGGGGTTATGATAGCGCTATGGACAAATCTGTCATACCAGAAACCCAGGGAAGTCAGCAAAAAAGCTCTTACTGTTGTCAGCAAGGTCAGGATTTCACAGAGGCCTGACCTGCTGCTTTATGTAGTCCAAAGTATAGGTCACAGCTTCACAAGGGGAGTGCCAACAATGCATGGCACAGGAGCAATTTTTGCGTTTAAGTTCTTCGATATGTCACCATGGCTTTTATGACCCATTCTTCTCTCATATGTGTGACCTCTTCCCAAGGCTCTGCAGTGAGTTCCCTGCAGAGGTCATTAGTGCCTCTCTTGGGGTAGCAAAGGTAGAGACAAGGGACAGTGAAACTTCTGCATTTCACAGGAGCTCAGCACAACATGCTAGAAATATCATCTCTGCCTCCTGGGCCTTCCTAGATATAGGTAGGCACAGAGCTGAGTTGGTCCTCAGATGGCTTTCCAAGCACATGATGGGAAAAACACTAGCGGTGTTTCAATTAGCACTCTGCAGCTCTCCAGACATGCCACAGTTCTCAGAGCTCTGAGTTCACTGCAACACTGAGCCTTCATGTGTTAATGGAGTGGGACCTGCTGCTGTGTGCAATGCCTTCTCAAAGTACACGTTCTCTGCCAGCACAGAGGGAAGAAGTGGCAAAATCACTGAAATTGTTTGGCTCTAGCAGAAGGTGGATTTTGATGTCCTGTTCACAAACAGGGAGCCTAATCCTTGACCCTTACTGTCTCCTGAAATTCAGTAAATTTCCCACAGAAATGAAGAGAAATTTTATCTGAATAAACCTCCAGAATTTATTGGCTTTACTTTGCTTAAGTAACCAAGGAGAATTTAAACTGATCATTTATTTTCCTGTGGAAAAATCCCATGAACTGTAGTAGAGGAGACCCTGAAAGGCTTTTATCTTAATTACTGCAGAAAATTACAGAGAATTAGATCCTTTCTAATGGTTTTCTGAATCATCCTTTGGGATTTGATAGCAGGAATATAATTCGCTATTGAATTGTATAGACTAGTGGAAAAACAATGCCTATAGAAAAGTGTTCACAATCTATTAATGTCTATAGGGCTTCCTTATAAAAGGTTTCTAAAAGCCTTTTATTTACAAATACTTCCAGGGGGTTCTATTATGCTGTACACCTCTGTTTATAATGCACACTCATTAGAGTAAGAAAAGCGAAAATAGACAGCAGAGACTAGTGATGTGGCTTCTGGGAAAAAGGACAGAGTGAAATCACAGGAGGCCATCCCCATAACCCCATGAAAAAGCATCACATAGCCAAGAAAGGCAAGAAAAAAAGCTAAGGTTTTGGTCCTGCATGGAGTTACTCCTGGCAGACCCTTGTTCCCACCTAAACTCTGCAGCTCTAGGGAGGAACAAAGGGCTTTATTTTGGATTACAGCTTCCTAGACTAACACTGTAAATGATAATGGAGTTTGATCATACCCTGGAAGCTTGCATGCAAGAAACCATGACTGCATGTGTAGTGCAGCAATAACTGATCAATTCCTTGTTTACTTCCTTTAGCTGTGCAGCCTGGTCTTTCAACTGCAGTTACAGACCCCTCCTGAGTAGACTGCGCTGTATACAGCCTGTTTCTTACTCCCCTAGCACTTGTCACACTAACAGAATAGGACTCCCCAAATCCTGCTCTGCACCCTCACTCCCACCTCACAGACACCACTTCTGCCACATAACTATTAGGAGAACTGGTCTTAGTCATGCAGTCATTTGCTACAGATCCAGTCTCACTGTTAACATGCTCAAGCTTCTGAGGAATTCTTCCATTTGGAGCATGGTGGGGCGCTGTCATGCACTTCGTGTATTTAGGGGTGATGCTAAGCTCCTCTTTGAAACTCCTGGTCAACAGGCTTTAAGTAATGGCTATGCAATATCTGCTTTGGGACTTTACCATTTCTGATGGGCATTTCTGTTCCTTCTGCTTATGCTTTTGCTCTGTTGTTATAGAACCTTGAAGGAAAAGACCTTGCTGAGTGTAGCTGTATGCTTTTCAACAGATTTGTTATTCCACCACCTGATGGGGGACGTGCTGAACAGTGCCTGACACTAGCACTCTCTGCCAGAGTTCCCCTGAGTTTAGGCAGTACAGCTAAGGCTGCCAGATGCAAGTGTTTGCAGAGCTGAGAACAACAGAAGTCATAGCAAATGTCTAGGCATCTATCCTCATTCACCTCTTGCAAGTTCACAACAGGGAAAATGGAAGAAAGATGACAGCAGCAATGTCAGGATTTGCCTGTGTCTGCAAAAGAGCTGAGGAAAGAGGAAACACAGTGACTTTATGTGACTTTCTTCCCTTTCAGAACAGAAGTCACAGAGGGATTCTAGCACCAAAGGATATTGTGGCTTTTTTTGAGAGAAATTACATTAGGAAAATGTTACAAAGGTCCTTCTGTGGCAGGTATCCCAACACTGCATACCCATGCATTGGAAGTCCACATGACAAAAGGTGTTTGGTAATCTCAGACTAAAGGATGTTTCATTTCCCAGGTACTCGTTTGTATTTCAGGTATTTGTATGTCAGCTCCTGGCACAAAACACTTAACAGTAGATACAGATCATTCCAGCAAGCAGAAGATGGCATGCCCAATACTGGAAGTAGAAAATAAATTATTTTAGTTATTAGATTTATAAGTTGAACTAAAGCTAGAAAAACACATTCATGCGTGTTGCAGTTCTGGCCAAGTCCTGGCTCACTAATATCTTTTGTGAAAAGCACAATTCCCTTGATTTTCCATAACTTTCCTTCCCCCTCGCCTCCAATTTTTTAATTATTTTTCATTTGCAATTGTCTGTCTTGGCAGACAGACAAGTCCTGTGTTCAGGACACAAACTCCTACTCCTTATTATAGATCACTAAAATGTTTTATCTGACACATTTGCAGTCTGTCACAAGCATTACAGGAGATTTTTTTTATTATAGATTGTTGCTGCCTTTTGTTTATCCCTCTCAGATCTTCCCTTTGTCAGATATGAACTCATCTACCAGCCAGAGCTGTGCTGAATGCTGCTTCTCAGAAACATAAAAACAAGCTCTTAAAAATCTGTTTGCAGTGGCCAGATGCAGAAAGGTTTTTAGTGAAGTAGGGCAGTTAAATACAGTACAGAGCTCAGGCCTCCTGGATATGATTTTATGTTAATGTATTTTTGTAGAAAGACACTCCAGAAAGATCTTCATGCTAATGAAAGGGAAATTGATATAGAAGTCAGTGGTTTGACAATCAGTTACAGATTGGGATATTCTAACAGGAAGCACAATGTGGGGAAAGGCATAGGAAAGGGACTACAGGCTTTCGACACATGACCAAGGGACTGTGTTTTCTCTTTGTGTGGATGCTGCCACAGGGAATTTTAGTATTTCCTTTTTCCCACTGCTTTATGACAACTTGTAAGAATGGTGTTCTCCTGGGACATAGGAAAGAGAGGCTGGACACTTTCAAACTTGGAAAAATATCCATCTTTTACAGCTACAACCACTACCCAATGGTCTGGAGAACTGTGACCTGTGAACTCAATGTGGGATTTTAAGTAACAAATTATACTGGGATTGGTACATTATGAGGCTCCAAATAAGTAGCAGGTATGTCTGAATCACAAGGACAGTTGCTATTTTACAGGGTTTGTGTGAAAAGTGCTGTGTTGAAATCTGCTCAAGAGCTGCAGAATGTGATGTGGGGTTAAACTGCTGCTGGTAGCCACCTTGTGAGCAGAGGGTTGGCACAGGAGAAATCACAGAATCGTCTAGGTTGGAAAAGACCTTGAAGATCATCCAGTCCAACCATTAACCTAACATTGACAGTTCCCAACTACACCATATCCCTAAGCGCTATGTCAACCCGACTCTTAAACACCTCCAGGGATGGGGACTCCACCACCTCCCTGGGCAGCCCATTCCAACGCCTAACAACCTGTTCTGTAAAGAAATGCTTCCTAATATCTCGTCTAAACTTTCCCTGGTGCAACTTGAGGCCATTCCCTCTTGTCCTATCGCTTATTACTTGGTTAAAGAGACTCATCCCCAGCTCTCTGCACCCTCCTTTCAGGTAGTTGTAGAGGGCGATGAGGTCTCCCCTCAGCGTCCTCTTCTCCAGACCAAACAACCCCTGTTCCCTCAGCTGCTCCTTGTAAGACATGTCCTCCAGACCCTGCACCAGCTTTGTGTAATTGGTTCTTCTCACCCTAGATCTATACATCTATACATCACTGCAGGTACAAACCCACTGGTAACTTTTCTAAGCTCCTGGGTAGGAAGAGAGTTGCTGAGTGAAGTCTCTGAGCATACAGTGAAATGAAACAGAAGTGCTAATGACCAGTTCTTCATTATGTTTATATCTGGTTTCCAGTACAATAGGGCCCTGATTCTCATTTGTGGCTTTTGATTATTACTGTAATATAAGTAATTAGCTACAAATGAACAACAACAAGTGTAGTCAAGCCATACACAATGCATGTAGATGTGTAAGGGAGAATGTCTTGCTGTTTGTATTCTCCAATCTGCCCCACCAGAATTTATTTATTATATATAGAACCAAACCCAAACACCAAAGCTGTATCCTCTCCATATAGGGGGAATTTGCATATAGATCAGGGGTTTCATGTTCTGGACATATCCCTGTACCAGAGCATTAGCTCCAGTGCAGCACTACAACACTCAACCCTGCTCAGATGTGAATCCAAATTTTACTATTTGAGACAACCCCAATTTAAAAATAAAACTAATGACAGAAAATTGACATAAGCCTAGGAAATGAGCAGCAGAAATATTTCCAAACATTGTTTACAGAGGCCCTGAGCCAACACACTTACAGCTATGAAGTTTATCAGATCAATTTCAAAGGCGTCTGTGTACAATCTAATTACACTTAACAACAATGAGATAAACAGATCACCAGTATATTTTCACAAAAAAAAAAAAATGGACACTGAGGCAAGAATAATAAATGATCTGGCTCGGGTCTTTCAATAGTCAGTGTCTGAAGCTGAAGTTGAGAATCAGGAGTCTGCTTCTTAGCCTTACTAAACCTTACTTCAAAAGCCTTGGTGGATATATGAGCTAGATATTTTTCTAGTTTGCGTATGCACTAAGCATCTGCTATTCTTTTAGAAAACGTTTTGAGCATCCTGAGTATAGGTACTTTGAGGCTGGCTGTGACAGATTCAATGCCATTGTTTCAAAAGATTTTAATGAGCACAGCTCCACTGCCATGTGGACGGCTCAATGCTGTGTTCTGCTGACAGGATGTAGGAGATCACAACTCTTCACAGGGGGAGGCATTTATTTTTTTTTAATCGGGAGGAAAAGTTTAAGTCTGTCAAGGAGGCAACACCCCTTTTTAAAACTGTCTCAAGATTGTGGTGTGTGCTGGATGCTATTGATCTGTCATAATCCTTTGCATACGGAAATTGTGGCTGTAAATCACCCAGATTTTTATTTACAGACACTAACTTAGACAAACTCTGTGGTGACTGGTGGGGAACAAAGGCAGGCAGAGCTTCTCATGGTCTCTAGGAAACATCTGGGACACACTAGGTGTTTGGAGAGGAACAGAGTTGAGTATAATCCATGCTGTTTTGGCTGGCAAATTTCACAGCTGGGACCACACATATCCCCATGTGGAGACAGCTCCAGGTGGTGAAATTAATGGGGTTCATGGGCCAGAATGGGACTGGCTTTCCTCTGTAAATAGGGTAAGGCAAGGGGGAGTCCTGGGTACAGAGCAGGAGCCCAATTCCTTGCCAGCTCCAGATCTCCAGAGTCTGGGAGTGCTCTGGTGGGGCTGTGTGGCTTCATTACAGTTCCTTCAAGTCTTGCCCATTTGAAGCATGCAACTTGAATAACAGAGCCAGGGAGAGATCATGAGGCCAAACTTCCTCTGAAAGACTCTTTGCCCTGAGTCTGCACTAAACTTGGCCTTTGTTGATCCTAGCCTTGTGGAGCCTGTAACTGCTGTTTTGAAGACATTCTTGGGGTGTCTGAAATAGAGGAAAAGTTTCTGGCACCACAATGAGGGGAAGTCCTGATGCAGAGAAGCACAAGGATTGCTTTGGTGACATCATGGCATGCTGTGACATTCTAATCCTGTTTGGGAACCCTAAAATTACTCACTCCAGAACCAGACGAGGGACTACTAGTGGAGGGAAAGACCTGAAGAGCAGCGAGCAGCTGAAATACATAAGGATATCACCAGAGCAGCTTAATGAAAGTGAGGTCCTGATAAATGTAAAACTAGGTTTGGTGCTACTCTGGGCTCCTTCCACCTGGGACTGTTGCAGATCTATGAATTAAGGCCACAAAGAGAGAGTGTGCAGGGAGGAGAAAAGGGAAAAGAGGAAAATCTTAGCCAGGGTTCAGCTATCAGTGGGAAGACCAGGGTTGGGTGCAGAGCCAGTGAAGGAGAGGGAGGAGGATGGCACAGCAGGATCCTTGGTCTGCTGCTGAGCTACTCCCTCCCTGTCCACAGCCCACTTCCCTGCTGTGTGCTGCTCTTCTTATCTGCACAGACAGCCTGTTCTATAGGCCAGGACCAGGTTTCTGCAACACAAGGCACAAAGGACCCTTGAACAGCTTAGAAGGTACCGCAATAATATGAAGGAGAAATTGCAGCCACCAGATTGGAAAAATAGAGCACTTCCAGTCAGTAATTTTGTTCCTGGTGAAGCCCCTTGCCCCTCTGAGCTACAGCTGCTTCAGTCCTAAGTACAGAAAAGGAAGATGTTTCTCAAGTCTACTTTTAGCCTTGGAAAATCTGGGTACAATTTCTATGAAATGAGGGATAAATCTAGCTCATTCTGCATCATACTTTAATTACAAGCTGCAGTGAAATATCTTAAGATGATATATCTGAGGCTCCATCTTATTTCTGGGTCTTCGTCCAATTAATTCCCCCTACCAGGTTGCAACACCTAAATGAGATGCACTGAGTGTCAGACCCTGGGTTGCCTGGTCTTTCTCCATTGGTATCGCAGGCCAATTGCTCTTCATAGCTACTATAGAACTGTTTCACCAGTCTTAGAATGGTGGTATTAATACTCACTTGCTGTCCAGCAGTTTTTTGAGACAGCCCATTCAAGTGTGAAAAGCATTTTGAGGTCTCAGGTCATGCTACAGAACAGTTATTTCTTCTCTTTCGCTTAATATCTCTGTGGCCTGTTCTATTTCTAAATGGTAGAAGTGGTGCTGAGCAGAAAAGAGGATATCTGTTCTGCAGGAGAAAAAGAAGAGGAAGTCTATTTTGCAGGAAAAAAAGAGGAAGACTCTTTGAAGGAAAGAGAAAACACATGGGAGAAAGGAAGAGTGCATGTGAGGGGGGAGTGCAGATTCCAGTGCAGGTGAGAAACAGTTTAGTATTCAGGGTGTTCAATCCCTATCCTAATTAAGGTGGATGTCCTCATTGTGCCCAGTATGGCAGAGGCCCCAGATAATTCTCACAGAAGGAGCTTTGAGGATGCTGCAATGTTTCCACAGAGAGTTCCATTTCAGAAAGAAAAAAGATTTGGTAGAAAAACTCCTGGCCAACCGTACTTGCAATCTCATTCTCATTTATTTGCTCAAGTAATCCCCAGTGCTTGATTTATGTAAGACTTGAATTAACTGTGTATTTATTCAGAGATCTTAAATTGCACTGATGTGATGAGGTAAAATTGCAAGCTGATGCAGTTTCAAGGGTATTACCAAGCATATGAGTGTGGCAGATCCCACTTGCCACTGAGAGACCCAAGCCCATTGAAAGGTTTCCAGAGAAGGTGGTAAAAAGCCTCCTTCTTTTGCAGGTACAGCTGCTTTTCATGAAGGAGAATTTCTCTTAGCACTGAGGTGGGGCAGAGAGGTGCAATACCTCTTAGAGACCCTTGAAGAAAATTAAAACTGTTTGCTTGATGCTGCTCTTGGTGAACAATGTTGGTTTGAGCTCAGACACTAAATGAAGCACATTCTGTGGTTTTGAGCAATTTCTGAATGGTACCACAAATGAAAGAAACTCCAGATGAGCAAGTAGCATGGAGGACTTAACCCCCTGATCTAACGGAAACTTTCTGCAAATATGAACGTGACTATAACTTCAAGCAGAGGTGCCATTAAAAAAGGCAATCAAACTGAAATCTCCATTGTTTTGGCATTAGCTGTTTCTGAAACACTTTATGTTTCCAATAGGTGTTTAGTGAATTCAGGCAATCAAAGCTAGCTATGAAGCTGTTACTGAATGGATATAAACATTTTAAATGAAGAGTGGGAAAAATGATAAAGTAAGTCTGTGATTGATGTGGGTGGAGGGTCAGTGTGACCATTAGGAGACCCATTGAAAGACAGAATCTGAGACAAAATGCTCATGAAGAAACTACTGGAAGTTCCAGTATTGAAATATGATGCAGCAAATAAGATGTGGTTAGGAAAGCAAGCTATCCAGTCCATGAAGGCTGTGGAGGACATCAGCTTGAAAAAGATGAGGCAAGAGTGTTGGGGATGATAAGTGCAGCTGATATCAAAAGGTCCAGCTGCTTCGCCAAGTGGTGCCAGTGATGCACACCTCATAGCTGCTAGCCGTTGGCACCGTGCGAAAGTGAAACAGGGACATCCACACAACTAGAATGGTTATGGCAGGCACACAGGGGACGTAGAGATGTTCAGAGATGGACAGGGCAAAACAGAAGGTCTTGAAGTGCTTTGGGGTTCAGGAGTTACTGTGACTTCTGTGGGAGCGGTGTTATCACAAGAGGGAGCTGTCCGCCTGTACGAGATTGTCACCCCGGACAAAAACAAGCTGCAGAGAAATAGCAACAGGGCTCTCAAAGCCTGAGAGGGGCAGGAGGCAAGAGGTCTTGAGTGCTCAGCCAGGCAGTGACCACAGCAGGCTAGCATGGGAGGGCATGGGCCGGGCCGGGTTAGCAGAACTCATCCTGCAGGGCAGGCAACCGACACTGAGCATTGCTAATTGCTCTCCTGCCAGTCAGATCTTGCATTGTGTTAATGCTATCAGTCAGTTGGGTTTATTTGTAGGCTTTGCTGGGGAGGGAGATGAAGGAAAGGTGCTTGGGCAAAGTCAAACATGGTGCCAGTCAGAGATTGATGTGACACTGATCACCAGGGCTCAGACGGTGAATGAAGTCGATGCGTGTCCGTGGGCTGCGAGCAGTATCTGAACACAATAGGGCCTGTGTACCCAGCAGAGGGCATGTGCATGCACACACACGCACTCCTACCTTTACCTTTGGGACATCATTTCTTAGATAATGAGCATATCAGTGCCCTCAAAAGCTATGTAAGTAGTTACAGGACAAAGCCAGAGGCATCAGCCTTTCTCCTTTGAATAGGCTGTGGTTTCTGTTACAGGGTCCAAACCTACCCTTGATTTTCATTGATTGTTGCAGATAAGGTCCCACTTCAAGAAGTGCTGAACTCCCACTTCTGATCAAGAGTAGCGGACCGGAGGAACCAAGCCACATCCCCGAGCTCAGGTCTAAACACTAGCATCTGTGTTTACTATGCATCAGGGAAACCAGCCTGTAACCTCTTCACACTGAGCTTAGTTTCACCTTCCTGGTTTTTTCTCTGAATGCCTCATGCCTAATCTTGGTAGACACATTTTACCGTAGTCTGGGACTGAGCTGAAAGCTTTGTTTCCTGCCAAGAATCTTGAGAGGATAATACATATCCAAGCAGTTTGCATCAGTGCCATAGCATCTGAAACGCCCTGTAGAAGGCTAACACAATATATTTGTACGCTCCCTGGGCAGGGAGACAGACAGTTCTTCCAGTGGATGCACTAAGGTAAATAATGGATTGTTCTATATATGTTCAATGATGGAACAAGGCACAGAAGATCAGGCTAAAGGGAGAAAAACACTCCTGGTTGGAAAGTGAGCAGGCATTAAAAATACACACAGAAGAAAAGCATGCAGTCTTGATGATGGGGGAACGGATGGAGATCAGAGGTCTGGGCTCCTTGCCACAGGCTGCTTGACCTCAGGCAAGTCTGAGATCCCGCTTCCCCTTCCTACCCTTTGTCTAGGTAGCTCTCAGGAGCTTCTGGGCAGGGTTGGTCTCACGTGCAGCAGTGAGGATACTTTATCTTGGACTTTGCTTCCAAGACATACGATAAAATTACTTCATATATATACACATGTATATATAGAACAATCTTCAGGATGCCTTGTGGAGCAAAAAAGGCATAACTGCGGAATGCCTCGGGAACATGTGGGAGGAGCAGAGTTCCCAGCCGGTTATTAATCCACTTGCAGGACAAGGCTTTTGCTGAAGTTTAAAATTAAATTGAAATTAAAAAAAAAAAAAAAAAGGTAATTTTATCCCGAGCCAGAGGTCTGGCTCCAGCCTCAGCACCCGCCCGCCGTGACGCCGGCAGAGGAGCGAGCCCCCCCGCGGCCCCCACTCCGCGCCGCTCCGCTCCGGCCCGGCCCCCCCAGCGCGGCGGCGGCGGGCGGCTCCGCGGAGCGGCGGGCGGGCGCGGCGCGGGCGGGGGCTCAGCCAGCGCGGCCGCTTGTTGATCGCGGCGCCCGGCGCCGCTCCGCGCCTCCCGGGCCCCGCTCCGCGCCGCGCCGCGCAGGCAGCCCCCGCGCCCGGGCTTGTCGCTGCGCTGCGGCGCCGCTTGCCTTCTTCCATTGCAACATTGCAAACCCCTCCTTTCTCTTTTTTTTTTTCTTTTCCTCCCCCTCTCTCTCCCTTTCTTTCCTTCTTTTTTTTTTTTTTTTTTTTTTTTTGCATGAAGATGGCGGCGCCTCTCGCCAGCAAGGCAGGGTCCGCCGGCACCACCAGCAAGCCTCCCTTCCCGGAGCTGGATTTCCGATCGGGAGCCAGGGTGGAGGAATTGAATAAACTCATCCAGGAATTCACCAAACACGACCAGAGGGAGTACGACGACCAGAGAGCCCTGGAGATCCACACGGCGAAGGACTTCATCTTCTCCATGCTGGGTAGGGCAGGGACCGTGCGGGGCGGGGACGGCGGCAGTGCCGGCCGGGGACCCCGGGGCAGGGGACCCCGAGGCAGGGCTCCCCGACGGGGCGGCACCCGCGGACCCTTTCCCTGCGCCGCGGCAGCGCCGGGCTCAGGGGTCCCCGGCCGCAGGGCGGGTCTCGCCCCCAGGAAACTAATTTCTCCCGTCCTAGCCAGCTAGCCTTCAGCAGCGATGTATTTATAAGCACAGAGGAAAGGCTGGGTCTCAGAGCTGGCCGGTGCCCGAGAAACACGCCGAGCCAGCAGGGCTGGAGGCGAGCCGAGCCCGACCCTTTATTGTTTTTCCCCCCTAACTATCAAGGCCGTAGGAAACACAGATGTTTTTTGCTGGACCGCTTATTTTGGTTATTAGAGCGGCTGATGCCTGTAAAGGAGCATCCTCTGAACTGCGTTTCTTGCTTAGGTTGCAAAACTTGCTGCGAGTGGAGCAAGTCAGATTGTGGTGGGGGAGTCCTCATCGGCGTGAAACTTTGAATCGTGGGCAGGGATCCGTAAACCAGGGTGAAACGTGTGTTAGCCCTTGCAAAAATCACCTGGGCTCTGGTATGACTAAGGCTTCTTAAGATTAACAGAGGAATGACTAATAATTCTGATTCTCTAGGTAGTCAGTTCCTGATAAATATTTACCTTGTTTGACTAAGAAATCACTCACACGAATGAGAGCCTTCAGGATACGAAAGGATGCTCTTTAACATGCTGGTTGGACCTTGAAATCAGTCATCCGAGTTTGAATCATATTGATTTACGTTTTTGCAAGTAAAATAAGAACATGGGTAAACAGCAGGTGTGGCCAGCGAATGGTTCTTTGTAGCTTAGAGGTACACATACACCCTCGAAGCATATTTGGCACAAACCGAGTGTATGGTCTACATGTACACTGTGAATAGCCTACATCACTTTTCTCATTCAGAAGCACAGAGCTATCCTATTGCAATAATAATTATTTTCTGTACCAGGGGTGTAATCACTATAATAGACCACTTCCTCTATAGCCTCTGTAGCCATGCACTTACTAAATGAGAATCTACCTGTCCAGCTGGTTATCTTGTAAGGTACCTGAATAAATATAATTGCCTGCTGTGGGATTTACACAATTTTGGGTGTGTATTGCTTTTTCACCAAGGGCTAGACAGGATATAGCGGACTAAATTTAGCTTGAGAACAAGGACAACAAGTTGAAAAGTCAGTAGCATGTATATTTATAGTTGCTGTTATAAATATTTTTCCCTTCCTGTTTAAAAAAAAAAAAAGATGGTGGTGAAGCCATGGTTGCATCAAAGCCTGTAGGACTTTTGTTGTTGAAAACCTGATCCTGTGGAAGTCATCCTCTATTATGATCTGATACTCATTTTTCAATCAGGGCTTTAAATAACTGGCTGAGGAAGCAGGGCTGAATGGGATGAAGCAAAGAAGAGTGGAGAGAAAACAGCCAGAGCAGCAGTTCTGGGTGTGTGGCTAGCAAGTAGAGAAAGCTTTATCTGATCCCGTTTAAGCATTACTAGTCTTTGCAGGGGACAGGGATCACAGCATTTCTTCCTGCCTCCTGCAAGAGAAGGCAATAGAAGAAAGACAGAAGAACGGGCTGGAGCATGCCTTGTATTTCTGCAAGTGCACCCTAATGCCTTGCTGTTCATGAAAACAGGGAGCCTTAGGCTGTTTAGAAATAATATAAATTAATGTGACTGTCTTTGTTAGTACAATGGCTGGGAGATGAGCATTCTTCAGTTTTAAATGTATGGACTAAAAAAGGGGTTTAAACAAAAGCTATATTTCTGTTTAAGTTATATCCAGCGATTTTCAATAAGACTTGTTTCTGAATAAAAGAAGAGACTTGAGGACCAAGCCCAGGACAGAAACGGAGATGGGTTGTCTGATTTGTCTGCATTAGACCCAGAAGTTGTGTTTGTGGATCAGACCCTTCTTAGCCAGAGAGGCTCTTAAATCTAAAAAGATTTAACTTATTAATAAATAGCTCTTTCCCCTGTGCCTGATCCCTCCCATACATACTGCTTTTATCTTACTGGGTGATGATAGGAAAATTAAACGTAGCTTTCCTGATTTAATTACATTGTTGTATAATTGGTGGATGAATGATAGGTGAGGAGACTTTGTGCAGATTCTCAGATGTTTGTACTCTGCATGGCTTGCCCTTTAGGTCAGATCTTTGCTTTCTATTTATATTAACTTTTTTTCATCTGTGTGGTCTTGCCCTGACTATTAGGAACTGAACTCTGGGAGATCTCAAGAGTTGGGCTATGATAAAATTAGGAAGAGATACTGCTTGTTATGCCTTTGTCCAAAATCTTGTGCCCCAAGCACTAGAATAGGACTGCAAATGACCTACTTCTGTGGTGGGGGAAGTGAGTATTTTCTGAATGTGGGCAATTCCTGGGCATCCCATTCCTAGTCACCAAGACCATATAGTCTTGCTAAGACCCTACACTGAAACAACAGGTGTCTTTTGGTGCCTTTCCTGGGTAACTTGCTGTACTCACACTGAGCTGTGCCTGATAATTAGTTGTCTCTTTGACATAGGTATAACTGAGCTTCAAAGGGGAAGGCTGGATTAATCAAAAAAAGGAGTGGAGAAAGACGACCATGTGTTCTGAGCAGCGGGCGTGACTGAGAAACCAAGTCTGCCTGCCAGTCATGAAAGGAGCTAATTACTCTCCCAGTGACTCGGTTTTGGTTTTTTTTTTTTTTTTTTATGCTTAAAGAGTGATAAAGTATTTTTTCAAGTGATGATATTATAGTCAGTGCTATTTTGATTTGTAAAACACTTGCTGCTGTTGTGATGAGAGGTGCATAGCACTCATAAACCTTTTAGGGGTACCTGACCTAAAGTGTATTGTTCCTCCAGTACAAGTACTTACAGGAAACCTCTTTAATAAACACTACCTGTCTCTTTCTGTTCAGCACCTAAGTAAAAAAGTGTTGTAATGCACAGATGTGCTAGGCTTAAAAAAGCCATATATTATGCTCTTGGGAACCAGAACATTGCATATTAAATAACCCCTGGAAATTTCTAGTGCTATTGCTGCTTCAAACCAGCTCATGTTATAAAGGATACTGACTCTTGTGTTTTACTTCTTAACAAGAGAAGAGAAAAGATTAAGTAGATATGAATAAATAACAGACTATACAAAGCTGTTTTCTCCACTCCAAGACTCCAAGCACACATTGGAATTCAGTCATCTAGACCAGTTTTCAAGCTCTTCAGGTTGGTATTTTGTTTCCCTTTACTATAATGAGACTTTTTCTTCTCTGTAGAGTCAGAAGAGGGATGCTCAGGACATTTCATGCCATTTTCTTTCTTCTCATTGCCCTCTCCACCTTCCACTCCTCCCCCCCCAACCAAATCAGGGGAAGGACTGGTTTAAATTGATGCTAAAGTGGGCTTTTTTTTTTTTTTTTTTTTTTTTTAAAATCCTCTAGTGTATCTTTTTGTCACTTCAGTTGTTGCATCTCACTTCTGCGGGAGCTGCTCACCAGGACAGGCCACACTTTGAGGATCTGCAGTCAGCTGCAACTTAGAGCTGTTGACAAGACCTCTAGAGAGCTTGTATCAGCACCTGATACAGGAGAGGTGGTGAGCCTATTCTGAGAGCATTTCCCTTTTCTCTGGTGTCTGCCCAGTGCTGAGCTGGGTGTGCTAGCAAGTGTTTGTGATAGAGCTAAGTCTCATAGTGGAGGCACAGCTGGCATCAGCAAAACATTTCTGCTGCCAATACCAGCTTCCCAAACGGAGCGAGTTACCCTGCTGGGCCCCTACATCTGTAGCAAGGCTTCCAGCTGTTGCTTGGACTGATGGGCCCCTAAAATATGTGCAGTGGAGGTGCAGATTGCCGTGCTGAGAACACAGGTGTCCTGACAACAGCTTGCTTTTATTAGCATCTTCTACAAGAGAATATGCTGGTACCTGAGGTCTGTGTAGCAGAACAGCATTGGTAGTGTGACTGTTGTGTGGGTTTGTGCAGGACTTTTTCTCCCTTTCCCTATCTGGCATAACTTGCTGATGAAACCATCTATTGTAGATTAGATTTCAGGCATTGTTGGAAGTATTACCTGTTTGTCTGTGATACATCACGGAAATTCTCTGGTTTCTCTGATGAAATGGCAACAGGATTGGAGTGATCTCTCTAGGGTTAAGTCTTTTGTGTGTGTGCGCCTTTTCTCAAGAGAGGCCAATCATGATAGGAGCACACTGTACTCTGAGGCCTATGTTAATAAAGGCTCCCTGCTGGCATTCCCTGTGCTGCTGAATGCATAATGCACAGCTGTTAAAAACAACCTTACTGTATTGCAGATTTCATTTCTGGCTTCTGTTGGGTCTTCTGTCCCTGCAGGCCACATGTTTCTGTATTTGCATTTGAGGTTGTGAGGGTTTTGGGGTGTTTTTTCTTAAGGGACAGGGTGCTAGGCTGGTGAAGTAACCCTAGTAAGGCATTGGTAGCTTCTAATTGGTTATAGCTACCAGAAGTCAACCAGTTTCATCTAACTGGGGATTCTTTCTGTGTTACTAGTTAGAAAGGAATGGTAGCCTCCTCTGTCTCTTTGTTCAAAGGAATTGCTGCTCCATTTATCTGTGCAGTGAAAGTAGATTGAAAATCTTTCAATTTCTTTTAAGATGCTGGTACTTCACTTGCTCAACTACTGTTTTGAAACATTAGGCTGTGATACAAAGTATTTAGTGTAATAGCTAGGAACATGTCCTAGGGGCACAAATTCTCACGGCAGGCTTGTCAGACTGCCCACCGCCTGTTCCTTCAGTCTGTGGAAATATTTGTAAAAGATTTGGGTGAATACTTGCCAAGCCCAATTATGCAATTATGTTTTAAAGGCAATTTTATGATTATAGTGGAGGATGGTAACCAGGATACGTGAGTTGTTGAGGTTTTGACTTTTCCTTTTTTCTTCCACATGATGTTGCATGAATGCTAAAACATTTGGAACTATTCTAGTCAGAAACCAGTTGTTCAACTTTCTTTCAGGCAGCTGGCTATTTTTACAGGTGAAACTAAATTAAAGACAAATACAACATTGCTCAGGAAGGCTGGAGGACATGTTTTATTATAGTTTTGGTAATTTATAAAATGGATGTGTACTCAGAGACCCAGAACAGCCCATAGGGAGAGTCCAGTCTAGAAGAGACTCAGGATGTAATAGTCCTGCCTGTACTTCTCAAAGGGAATCTCCAAGCTGTGCAGGTTTTTTGGATAGTTGGGATTGTCTGTCTTAATTTTTATTTGACAAATGACAGGTTCCTGCTGGCTTTAACCATCTCCTGTACAGCTAAAACTTTTGCATCTTTTCTTGAGCCTTGACATGTACACTCTTCCCCCTGTGCATGTTCCAGTCCTTTTGTTGCAAAGATGGTTTTCCCAAGCACAGCTGTGCAACCCTTCCCTGTGTTCCCTTCTCTATCCAGGTCAGACCCTAGCTGTTTGTAGTCTGCAAGATCACTTAGATGAGAAAGTACCAGGAAGAAATGTGGTTGAGGCCAAGAGATTAGCTCTCACCTCCAGTCAAGGGGGCTTTTGTTGCAAGGGCTGTTTCATTTGAGATGACAACGGCATCTCCAGGCATGTCTTTGTGAGACCCTCTGGCACAGACCTCTCATCTCTCTTTGAGTTTAAGAAAAATGACTGGCCATTGAGTCCATTACCTATGGCTGGGTGATGCTAGTGTATGAAACTAACTTGAGAAGCAAGAGCTGTAGCTTATTTCCTATGAAAATAGAGGCAGAAGAATTGAATGCATTATGTAGTGACATACCTCCTGAGCCAGGTTTTCCCTTAGCAAATTACAGCAGGGATGGGTTAAGTTCCATATCCTAAAAGAAAACTGTTAATTCTGCCCATCGGCAGTTTTGCCTGCTATCCTCTCAACAAGGAGATAAAAGTTCCCTAAGAGTAACAGTCCATTCCCCTGCACAACATACTGTATTACATTTAGACTTTCTTTAATTTGCCTGTCTTTGGGGTATGACACAAGTACTGGAGTAGATGGAGTTCTGGGGAAGCGAAGAAGGGTATCATCTGCCCTGCTTTTTAACTTGGAAAAGCAGAGGAGCTATCATGGGAGCTAAAGCAGAAGGCAGCTTTGGATGTTGTACTCGCAGAATGTCCCTTATTGAGAAAAGAGGAGTGTGCCTGCATGGGAGCAAGGGTGAGAGAGCTGAAAAATACCTTTAGGTGGATGTTTGAGTTGTTTGCCCAAGTCTTGTTCTGATCGCTAGTAGTGTGATACGAGTTCAGGAGACTGAACTGTAGCTTTATTGGAACTTGTAACCATGCTTCATAGGTTTCCCATTCTAACTATGGATTTTGTATCCAGTGAAGGTTTATGACTTCTGTTAGCACAATCCTGTCTTCTGTCTGACTAACAAAAATGAGGGTTGGCTTCTTTTTTTGTTAATGCAACTGAAAGACAACTTAGGAGACATTCAAAATAAGTCATGAAGCAGCAGCTGATGTTCCAATTGACAGATGCTGTATAGATTTTACTCTCTTTTTATTAAAGAGGACTCCACTGTTTGCTTTCATTTCTACCATTCTGTTGCATTCCCTTTTACTGCAAATAGTAATTGTCCTGGACTGAGTGGATTAATCTGCACCTTAAGTACTTCAGCCAACCTGACAGGTCCCTGAATCATGTACTTCTGCATTAAATAAACTTTCTGCAGTCCTTTCAAAGCACCATTTCAGTGACTTTCTGGTTGTAAGGGAATCACCGTGTGCTGTAGCATTCAGCTTGAGGAAGACAGATTCCCTTCTCCCCAACATATTTGGCTTTTGAGCTTTTAATAAACACTTGATGCTAAGAAAGTTACAACAATCCTGTTAATTCATTATATTTCACCTGTCAGACAGTATGATTTTAATCTAATTTAAAGCATTTAATTAGAAGATTGTTAATGCATTTTGTTATGAGCATGCTGGTGTTGAAAGTACAATTTGCATGCCACAGAGTGGGGGTGATTAATTACTTCAAGGTTCATAATATCCATGTCTTTGAAACAGCAGTGGTAGCTACTTCCACCTACACATGTTTAGGGCTGTCGGCAGAAGTTTGCACAGTACTGGGTGGCTTCAGCTTGTAGAACAGGAGGTGGGTGGCATCCATTTCATCCTAAGAAAATCTCTCCATAGGTAAAACACTGAGTCAGGACCTATGTTCCATTCTGAGCTGCCCCCGAATTTACACAGACCTGCGCAAGTTTCTGAATATAATATTACATAGTGGGACCTCGGTACTACCTGAAGCCTTCTTCATCTCAGGTGCTTCAGCAATTTGTGAAAGGTGGGGTGGTACCAGAATAGTGGAACATCGTGGTGTTGCTGTTCTTCATGATAGGATGGTTTAACCATGCAACCCTCTGAGACTGAAGCTGGAAAAGGAAGTCTTCTTTTGAGAGTCTAGCCTCAGAAGTATTTAAATAGTGAAGGCAAATAGTTGCTCTGTTATTGGGTGTCGATCTAGTGGCTTCAAGATCAAGTACAGTTCAGCAGCCTCTGAGAGAGAGATTACAACCTGACCCAGTTAGGCAGTCCTAGCAAGTAATCTTATTTTATACTGAAGGGATCCCAAAGCAAAATTGGGACAAATTAGTTTAAGGAATGCATCCTGGCCACAGTCCGCATGCTGATCTAATTTGGCAGAGTCAAGCAATGCTAAGCAGTAGAAGGCAGCAGTCTGGGACAGAAAGCAAGGGAAAAATATAAGATATGGTCAAAGCTAGAAATCCTGCTGGGATAGCTATAAGGAATTGTCAGAGAATAATTTTTTGTCCAATGACATCTTTCTAAGGTCATGATTTAGATGAAAAGTAGAGGTTTATGTGTGGGATGTCGTTGGTCTGTTTAGATCTTCTCTACTGTGGCTTGCAGTCAGACCATGTGGAATTTCTTCCACCCACTGACAGAGTGAGAGTTCATAAATGATTTGGTCCAGAACTGCTGAGCAGCTAGGGAACACTTGCAGTTGCATCTACAAATAACAAAGTCAGTTCTTGCTTTACTGCATAGTCTATAAGGCAGTGTGCTTTTTCTGTTCTAAAATGTCTTCTCTCAACTCTCCTGTTCATGTTGTGGGATCTTTTGACACGCTCCACACCTCTCTCAAAGAAGGATGTTTTTATTCAGTGGTGCATACATCACCTTGTTTAGAAAATCAGGTGCTGAGGTTGTAAGGAAGGAGTTGTATTAAAGAGCTATCAAGAATGCTAAGACAAACATTGCAATTAGCTTCTATGCTTTTCCCTTCAGCACTTATACTCTTTGCATTTTAATGGATCTCTTGAAGAGCTGCTGCTGCTTTGGGTGACTCCTTGGAAATGAATCCTGTGCTAATAGCTCTGGCTGGGCCTGATCCACAGGCAGATGCTTGGAGATTCATGTTTATTTTGTACCTCCCTAATTAATGTATAACTTAGTGGTAGAACAGCAGGAAAGCTGCGTTTGCTGACACTTCATGATATAATGATTTAATCCTTTGTGACACATTCCTGCTGAGTGTCAAAGCTGATAAGTCTAATCTCTGTCCCTAGCTCAGTGCGACAGGAACCTGTTCTAGAGGGCGTTTTGCAGGAGCTTGCAAGCTCTTGTAGGTACTTTGCGACCAGTTTGTGTAAACTTGTTTTGTACCTTGCCAGTCTTGAATGTGATTGTACAGGATTGCCTGGTGCACTGAGGAATCTAGAGCTGAGTGCAAACAAAGGAGCTAAGTGACTGCGTTAAAATTAAATAAGGCTTGTCCTGGGAGGAGGGGGGAAATACCCTAATCTCCCTCTAAATACACTTCTTCCTTTGCCAGCATTCAGAGCGGTGTGGTTATATTGATTCAGAGGTGCCTAAACCCACTGTGTTTTGTTATATATAATACTGAAGCCTGAGTATGGATGCAGATCTGTACACAGGGATAGCTGTGCAGCTACTCTCCAGAGGTTAGTCCTTGTGGTACGACCAGCACAGCTTGCTTCTGTCCCAGCATGGACAGTGAATTGCTGTTTATTTTAAACTTTTGGTTGAATGGTATTCATAAAACAATTTGCAGCTCTGCAAATAGAGGAGGGAATGTCACTGTAACAACACTTCAGGGGCTCTGTTGCCTTCTGTCTCTGAAATTTGCCTTTTGAAAGTTGCGTACAGTGTGCTGAATGGCAGATCAGGTATTGATATTGGCCCCTTGATATTAGGCCCTCAAAGCCTGAGTAGCTGAAATGTCTGTATTTCATAGACAGTAGAGCAGCTATGTGCTAAGCAATCAGTAACTTGAGGAAAATAAGAGGAATGCAAGTCTCTGCAAATGCAGCATGTCTCTGAACAAGCTGCACCTTCTGAATTAAATGCCTGGGTGTTTTTCCAATGTACAAGCTGTAATGCACATCTAAGTGCATTATTGAGAAAAAAGGAGCTATTACAATTTGACTGAGCATCTGTCAGAAGCTTAGTTTATGTGCTAAGTTGTCTATAAAAGCTTGACCCTGTAACCCCAATTTTTCCCAATACCCTGTGAATTTTGTGAATGTGCAAAGCATGCAGTTGAGACAGCAGTGTTATACTGAAAATAACCACTTTGACACAGGCTTGTAATATCAAAGAATTACTATGTCTGTGTAGTTAATTATCTGGCAGAGGGATTCATATGTGCTATGTAAGCACTTAGCAAAACTATCTGCACATTATCAGAGCTGCAGAGTTAAGTTAAAAGTTAGTCTGAAAAATCAAAGTTAAAAAAAAGTTGTTTTGATCTTAAACCCAAATTCTGGTTCTGGAAACATAGGGCACTCCTGAGTTACTTTAAAAACTAGACAGTCCCTCTCACTCCTTCACCCAAGCTGCAGACAGGAGGTTTAGAACCATCTTTTTATCTAAGCTGCTTCTTAACAATGCAGGTAAAGAAATTGGTGTCTAAAAATCTGCTCTTATGCTGAGACCAGTCTTGTAAGACATCGTCCTGTGTATATGAATCACTCTATTGTGCTAGTCTATGTCACTCTGAGTTCTCAACTTTTTTTAACTAACCCTTTCTTTACCTTGGAACGTGTATGTGACTTTATTTTATTCTATTTTCTGTCTTACTTTGCCCCAAACAAATAATCTAAGTGGAAAATACTTTGCTGTTCAAGGGCAGTGATGACAGTGCTTTGAATTGTAGGGAAGTGCTGTTGAGAAGTGATATAACCTAGGTTTGCAGGTGGAGGTCTCATCATCTCCCGGCAGAGCTGTTCCACTGTGGCAGGCTTCACTGGACCAAGGCCAGCCCTGCTCGGCGAGGATTGTAGGAGTCCTATGGAAGAGATTTCTGTCTGAGGGAGACAGGAGTGGGAGAGACAAATGAACAAAATCCCTAGACCCACAGCATGTCGATAGACCTCCTGTTGTTCTTAATTTGCCTCTGTAAATGGCACTAGTTTCCACTGTTGTGCACCAAGACAATCATAAATAACAATCCTTAGCGTTTATATACCACTTCACAATTTTCAGTGTTCAACACACATTAACTAATTCAGCTGAGATGCAAATATTCTGTGAGTGAAGCTACTCTTCTTGCTGCCCAAGGGAACCTTTCATTACAGCTGGGACAAGGCTTTTCTTTTTCCCCTTAACTGGAGCTGTTGGCAGGAATGTTCTATACAGGGACAGTGTCTTTCTTCCTGAAATTTTTAAGCCTTTGCATGTACCCCCGTTTGTACAGGAATTGGACTACTCCCAAGTCATATGTGGTACTATTAAGAAAATTATGCAGGAGACTTGCCTGTACATTCTGTGCCGCAAATATGCAGACCCACAGTTAACAGATTTGTAGTTTCAGTAGCTATTGAGTTAGCAAAGATGTTGAATGCATTAAGTGCATCTTTCTGTGCTTGCATAAGGCCTTGGGAGAACATCATCTCCAGTGGACCTCAAGGCTCAGAAGGGGAATAAACATCTGTCAGTTCTGACTGCGCTGGATCATCAGACCATGTGCTGAAGAGAATTAAGGATGCTTGGTGGATGGCTTTGGTCCATGTTTCACTAGATCCAGCACCTGCTAGAGCACCAATCTGTCTTTTGGGGCAGGAGAAAGCCTAACAGAAGGCCGATTGCCAGGTCAGAGATGTGTTTTGAGGGTGATAAAGGACATTATGTCCTATTGTTCATAATCCTGAATCCCAAACATGGAGTAATACATGCATTGGCATGAATCTAATTTGTCTGGCATTTGACTCACTTTCTGCCTTGTCATTTTGTGTATGTGTGTAGAATTGGTGAGAGAGAGTTTGATGCATCTCTGTCTGTATCTTTGAGCTGGGCAGGATTAGTTCTACTTTTTATTTGAGAGAATAGCATCGCTTTTTATCATTCCGTTAGGGTAACTAGAAGATCAGTATCTTTTTTTCTCAGGTCACGTAACCTGGGATTAGTGGTTTACCTTGGAAATAACTATTTGGTAGTCTTTGTAAACTGATGCCTGGTGTTGTAGAACTGCCCACATGCTTTGTATTTATAACCCTTTTTCTAATCCATGAAGTTTAATTATAACTAGGTGGCGGTGATTCTGGATTGCCTCTTTGTCTAACCTTTTGGTAACTTTCTTTTTTAGAAGTGATGCCTGCAGGTTTGACCTGAAACTGATTATGAAAGAACAGCATAGATTATAATTTTCATATAAATGGTTGTATGGACAGGAACACCATTAGCCTCTTAGTGACCTAATTATTCAGGGAGTTACCAGCACATTTTGAGATCAAAACTCTCATCTTGCTACAGCTCTCCCTTCAGCTAACAGTGCATGGGAGAAGAGAAGCGTGTTGCTTGCAGGTGATGATTTCTCTTTCTGTGGCTTTGATATCCTCATTTTCTGTTTGAAGTTAATGTGCGGATTGCTAGGTGGCGTCACTCAAAGTGACTGACTGAGCTGCTGTTCTATGTGAAGATGTCTCCAAGACAACTAATTTCCTGGTCAAACAGCACATCAGCTTCTGCCACAAGGCATTTTAAGGGAGCTGGTCAGCTGAAGGAGTAAGATATTTTATCAGTTTGTTATTAGCACTGTAGCTGCCAAATACAGCTCAGAGTCTAAGGCTGAAAATGTTCCTATTAAACACTGCAAATGAGTATCTTAAAAAAAAGGATTGTGTATTTGATGGGTGAACCGATTTGTCAGAGAACTTCTACCAAATAATAAGAATTAAATCTACCTTCACAGTTCATTTTCTTCAATTGCTATATGTGTTCCTATGCTGGAAGCACAGGGCATTCAGGGACCTTCTTTCACTCTTATATTTTGTTGGTTTATGTCCAGACTTCCCTGATATCTTTCAACTCTGCTTTTTTAGTATTAGTGTGCCATATTTTTTGTAAAATACACCCAAAAATCAAATATTTGCTTCCATTTCTCTTCTGCTATAAAACTCGGAAAGGTTTAGTGACTCCTTCCTGTTCTGAAGTTAGGATGAAATAAGCTTGAAGCACTGAATTTTTTTCCCCCTGTTTTGTCCCCTCCTCCCAGCCCCTTTTGTCTCCAGAGGAGCAGTGTTACCAGACAGGTGTAGATTGCTTACAAGTATTTTCCTTCTTCGTTTCCAGTTTTTTACTTTTCTTTAAAAAATACTCCTATGTCCACCCTGTTTCAAGGGACTCAGTCCAAACCAAAATCAAAAATACACACTTTTCCTGCCTTCCTTGCAAGGCTTGGCTGTACTGCCTAGCTGAACAAACCCCACCTTTGTCTTCGCTTTGGAATAAGAAACAAGCAGGCTTGTTGATTCCTGCTGCATTAACACTATCCTCCTCCCTCACGCTGATGTAGTGGTTATCAGGGGGGTAGGGTGGAAGCTGCTTGCTGCTGTTTTCATGAGACCTCCCAGGAGGCTGCTGCAGTGTGGATCTCCTGCACTCCAGCCCCAAAGACCTTACGGCGCTTACTCAGGCCATAATAACTGGAGGAATGCAAGCAAAAAACACTTTGTGCAATAGTGGGTGGAGAGAGAACACTGAGGGTGCTATGCTGAGAATGCTTGAAGATTTTCAAATGAAAGTCCAGGAGAGACAAGGAGCTGTATCCATGCCCTGACCTCTGTCCCATGGCACATCTGAACCTGAACTCTCAGCTAATAACCCCTGAGCCACTAAGCTGCCTTCTCTGAGCACGCCTGCATGCGCTGGGGAATTTTAGGAATGCAGACTTCAGCACGGTGTGGGGTTGCTACTGCTCACCCTCTGTTCAACCAAGACCTTTAGAAGCTGCAGTGGCGTTGGTATTGCCATGATAAAGCCCCATTGTGGTTGTTTGCAGCGTTCCTTAACTAAAGATTTATTTTCCTGGGTAAGGTTCTGTTAGAACAGCAGGGGCCAACATCAAAGAGCTGGAGAGAGGCCTCTTCCCTTCCCTGGCACAGCACATCTTCACCCTTCTCCCTTCACTATTCTCTCTCACAATCCCTTTGTTTTTAAGGCATTAAAACTTTAGTGACTGGGATATCGAAGAGGCTATATTTAGTGGTGTATTGCCCCAAATTACAGGGTCAATTGATCTAAGGAGGTAAGAGGAGAGAGTCTGTGGGAGGATGGAGCTGGTATCACTGATGCAAACCTCTCTCTTTTGATGTCCCCTCCATGCAGAACCAACCCTATCTTTAGCCTCCAGCTACTTGAATTGTTCCTGTTGGAGGATGTGGGAGGTCTGCTGTTGACCTATATGGGAGGAAGATGGGAACTAAGCTGGTCATACAGGCTCCACTGCTTGGCTTTGTCCACAGCTTTGTTTCCTGTGTATCTTTGCTCTGTGTGTGTGTCTCTCACAGCAAAACAGATTGAGTCTGTGGGTTTGTTTTGTAGCAGGTACGGTAAAAAGAGGTGAAGGAATGCACTCCTTAGTCCCTATCTTTGCTTCTGGTGGATAGTAAAAGGTCCTCCTATTTGCTTTGAAAACCTGCTGACGAAGGCAAAGTGATTTATGTCCTCAGCATGGCAGGACAACCATATGACCAGCATCTCTGAAAGATCCCAACAGTGTATCTTGGAGTCCCATCCAAACTCTGTTAGCATGGAGCTTCTACACATGCAGGCTTCAGTGCCACACTTGATAACTAGGCGATGATTCAAGCTATTTGGATGCTAAGTGCAGTACAAGAAGCAACCTGGACCCAAATGATAACCCAGTGTGATTCTGGAGGAAACTGTAAGGTTATTTTCAGGACTGTTGTTATTCTGTTCTGCACCAATGAGGATAATGCTCCAGTTTTGCACTACAATTCAGCATTGTTCTGCCTTATTCCTCATTTCTTGGTCTCATCTATTTTAACTGGCAAATATTTGTTGCTTGAGTACTTCCTTTCCTGACCCTTGGTCTTCTCATCTAGGTGCTGGACAAAGCTGTGGTTTGAGACAATCCAGGACTTGTGTTCTTTACAAAATACACTTAAAATAGTTCCTGGTTGCCTTGCAGCAAATCTATTTCTGCCCTGCTGATGGCCTGGCTTGCAAGCTGAAAATGTCTGGATAGGATTTATTATGCTCTGACCATTAAATTTTAAACTGCTTTTAATGGTAGATGTTAAATCACTGCTGTCCCAGTTCCAAGCTCTGTGCAAAATTTCTGAGTTCTTAGGAAGACATTTCCCCTGCCAGCAACCTTTGGTTTCTGAGAAGGACAAGAAGAAGTTACAGGGCTGTTCACAGGACAAGGAAGCAGTAGTTTGATGAGGGACCTGTATGTTGGCCAGTGTCCAGGCATCTGCCTGGCTCTAGAGAGCAGAGCCAGGCAGACCAGGTACGGCTGTGATGTGAACGAGAGATGTTTGTATTGGTGTCTGGGTGCAGATACTCTGCTGGGACGCAGTGATTGAGTGGCTCTGCTCTTGGCTTTGTTCCTCCCCGACTGAAGCGTCTTTGAAGCAGCGAGAAAACTGAAATTCAGTGTTTCAGCACTGAGCTGCTTACAGCAAGCTATTTTATTTTTGTACATGTCTAATAAATACTGAACTGTTCAGTGTTGTCACTCAATGTGGCTTTGTCCCTTGCTGCTGGGAGCCTCTGTATAGATTTCCCTTGAGACTGGTGAAACATAGCCATAAAGTCCTGTGACTCAGTGTACGATGCAGGCTGCTTCCTTGAGTAGGACATGAGATGTGCATGCTTCTAGCTGAGGCTGTTGTCTGTCACCTTTGCCTGGAGAGCACTAAAACCACTAATCCAGAATCTAATGTTTCTCAAACCCCTTAATAGTCTTAAAGCCCTTTTCAGCTACTTGCAAAGAGAGCTGAGGCAGGTGGGCAGGAGATGACTTCCTTGCCAAGGAGAGGGAGATGTCTACTTCTCTGTTGCATGTGTTTGCACCAGGGGCAGAGAGCCACCCAAAGCTTCCCACTCTCAGGCCTATGCGTTTCACACTGCTTCATCTTCCTCACAGTAGCCTGACACAAGGCTTTCCTTTTCACCAACAGGAGTACTGTTTAATCTGTTTTGCCTTCTTTGTCCCAAAGCTGGACATCATAAAAAGCAATCATCCAACTCTAGGCAAATGTTTGAGATCAGCATATCAAAAAAGGCTGCAAAATTTTACAGTATGCTGTACAGTGGCAGTTCTCCAGAGCTTGTGCTTTACAGAAGCAGGATAACCCCAGACCTCAATGCAGTGTTTAAAACCACTGTTCATAGCAGTGTTTGCAGTGATGGCAGCTAGAAGCAAAACTCTGGACCAGAGTAGATAATCTTCCTCTTCTGGAAGATCTGTGCTCTCTAACTGTGGTTATTTCCCTTCCCTGACAGTGGGAGAGGCAGGCTGTCATCAGTAGAGACTGGTGATACTGGACCAGGGGTTTAAGCAAAATCACTTTCAGCAAGAACACTTTCCCCAAGTGGGTCTGTCTGTCTCAAGATAAATGGAAACTCTGATTTTTTTCTCTGCTTATTTTCACACCTGTAAACTTTGAACAGACCATTTTAACAGTGCTGCCGTATGGCTTCTTCCCATATTAGAAAGGAAGGTGCTGAATATGGACATCCCAGTGTGCATGCGTCTGTCTGTCTGGACCTGTCCCATCAATTAAACAGGAGCTGACGTCATATTTGAAGGTCAGCTGTTTTATAACCTAATATTACCATTTTTTTTCCTCTGGGTTTATTATCTCCTTCCAACCTGCAGCTCGGCACCATCTGGTGCAGGCACACAAGGGAGAAAGATTAGAGGAAAGTAAAGCAGCTTTGTTCGCTTCCCCCATTGCTTCCGATGTATAGAGGAGTCGTCAGTCTCTTACAGTATTGAATTTTAAGTGGTGGGAAGGGCTGGATCCTGTTAGCTGTCTAAGGGAGGGAGAAATATCTGTGCTTACCAGCACAGGAAGTGTCTCATGATTCCTAAGGGACTTACTGTGGCCACAGAGTGCACTTTGCTGCATTTTATTTTATATTTAAATAGTCTTGGTTTTTTATGACCTGTTTTTCCCAGGACCCATATTTTCCTTACCTGTAAATTGTCAGAAGCACCCCTAAATGAGGTACACACAGTGCTAAGCCAGACTACAGTATGTTTTGTTAGTGAAGTGCTGTGGACACCTGAAGTGCATTTACACGTGAAAGATCCACCACACTGACACACCACAAGCATGTTCTGCCACACAGGGGGAGCGTCATCTTCCCTGATGGCATCTGTCTGCACAGACCAAGGAGATGTGTATTTACTTGTCCAGCCTCAGCCTAGGGTGAAAACACCAGTTGTTTCCATTTCATAGGCAGGGCTGGGTTTGCACTCAAGCTTCTACCTCTTTCCCATCCTCCCTCCCTCTTTTTCTCCATCCATCTGGAGGTGTGATTGCATGATGATTGTTTTCTGTAAAAGCAAAGTTCTTTTCTTTCCAATAATAAAATGATAAGAATTCAGGAATGCTGATCTCCTAAACCAGTAGGATTATTTGCAAACTAGTATCTTGTTGTTTCACTTCAATGTTGCAAATTCTGCATCGGGCTATTTTGAAACAAAATGTCTCTAGACATAGATAACTATTGTATTTAGCTATTTGAAAAGGATGGCTAATTGGTGTGCACTGGTTGGATACAAATACACAAGCCAAGTTATGAAAACATTTGGCCGACTGATTCATGGTATGTACATGGTGGTGTATCATACAGCATATAATGTGCATATAGACTCTTTTTTGTCCACCTTTTCTTTGCTGCTGTGTAGCATTCTTCTAAACTGTGATTTTATCAGGTCAAGGTTGCTTTGTACAAATTCCTAATTCCTCGAGAGAGGGCAAGCTTGGAGGCTTTTGGGAAGGTTTATTTTTATTTTTTAAGAAAAAATAAAATTAGTTTCTAGTCCCTCCCATTATATAAAGAATCTTGAACTAACAACAGTAGACATTCAGAAGAGGAAGATTTATTTGGAAATAAGGAGAGAGTTCAGAGTTTTCCAGTGCTTTAGGTTTAGCTCCAGTTTGAAATGGAAAAGTGTTTGTCTCCTTTCACAAATGTTCTGATGCAGTTCTTTTCTCCGTAGTCTTTGAGGATGGGATTGGACTTTTTCCTCTTCTAAATCAGTGTAATGTACAGTATTTCTTCAATATTTGATTCAGCTTTTCCTGTCCCCAGCATCTTGATTTGTACAAGTTCTTCCTAGGAAAGATCCATAGTAAATGGAGCAATGGTTCCTACATTTCTTGACAGGTTTGTAGGTTTGTAAAGTACACTCTTCAGAGTAATGAGACAAACTGAAGTCTCTGCACATGACAGTTGAGAAGACAGATGCACACAACAGAGGGTCTGACCAAGCCACCTCAGTCTTCTTAATGGGAAACTTTGCCTCCTTGAACTGAGCTTGAAAATTATATGATAGATTCTCATTTGCAGATTAACTCTGAAACCAATTGTGGTATGTCCTGTTAATTGTCTAGAAAGGTGTTTGCTCATTTTTTCCCCCTGTTTTTAAGACCATTCTTGATGTAATTTTGATCACTCTGTCCACAGCAGTTTACAGCACATTTTGTTTCCTGTCCAGACCGTCTCAGTTTTCTCTATACCTTGGCACTATTGTGCTAGCTTGCCACGAGGGAAGAGTAGATCTAGGATTCACTGAAATGGTGGTTGAGGAGAGAGAAGGAAAGCAAGTGGGAGGTTTGACTCTTTTTTAAGTTTGCTTAGTTGGTTTTAGTACCCAAGAGAAAAGGAAGGAGGAATTTTTTTTTTTTTTTCAGGTCATAATGTGTCCTTTGCAACCTAAAATGCTCCTAGACTTACCATTTTTGTACTTCTAGTACTCTCTCTGAAAAGATGTCTCACTTTCCCTTTCAAGGACAGCATAAGACAGCAGTGCTTGACTTGCATCATTGCAAAATCCCCTTATCTGCCTGTTCTCACTTTATTTTTCTTCTAACTCTTGTCTTCACTGGTATTGGAAGCATGCAGCCAAGGTTGATGAGGACAAAACTTACGCTAAGGTCAGTCTCTACTTAACTCTTTGCAGCTTTTCTTTAAGGAAGAGTGTGAGTGAGCAAAGCTATTAAATCTCCCTCTTTTTTCTTTGTTTTTCTTTCTGTCCCAATGCAGCAAGGAGTTTTAATCTGCCTTTTGAAGAGCTGAGAGCTCAGTCACTGATCTGAAATGGTGTACTGTGCCTGGTTATACGAAGCACTCTGCAAGGAGCTCAGGCTCCTCCATCTCTTAGTCTTTTTTTCTGGATGTCAGGAGATGCATACACCTTATGATTACCGCAGGCAAGGATGTACATGCCAGATTTCCAAATGTCAGACTTCAGAAAGAGGCAACATGATAGCTGGATTTGCTACCCAAGATTTCTGCCCCAGAAGAATGTTCTGCTGACAGACATCTTCATGGAGCTCCTGGTGCTGCGGCCAGAGCTGCACCCACCCTATCTGGTGAGGTCTTGGCAGGGAATGAACCAGCAGTACTGTTTCATCTAATACACATCCAGCAAAGCCATCCCACAAGTGTCAGGTTAAAGGTTGGCAGTAATACTTGCATTTCATGTTGGAACAGAGGCTTTTGGTTTATATTGCTGGTACCTCTCGGAGTTCTTCGTTGGGGACAGAGCCCTGTAGTACTGAAGTCTGTGCAAAGATTTAATGAAAAACTACAGTCTCTGCTTTGAAGATGTCTTTAGTATATAAGCAGCAGAAGCATTTTAAGTAGTCCTGTGCCTTTTGCTACTTTGTTAGCTTTCATTTTCATTGGGTTGTTTTAACCATTGCCTGGACTGTTTGCAGTTGCTTGTTTTTTTTGATTGCTCCTCTTTGCATCTCAGCAAAAATCCCTGCTGATCGTCTTTCAGGGTTTGTCTTATTTGTTTCTGGAAGGTCCCCTGTTGAGGAGCTTGGCAGGGGTTTGCTCACTGTCTCTAGCAATAATTGAGCTTGTTTAGTGAGTTATGGAGAAGAAACTGGATTGATTTCCCTTTTGCGGTCTGGACTAGAAGAGCTGATTCCCTTGGTCTGCTGCGCACTCAAGGCCTCAAGCCAAGCTGCTATCAATTTTACCTTCTCCTCCTGTGAAATTGCTAAAGAAAAGGTGCTTTCCAGATCATGTGTGTTGAACAGATGTGGCTTATATTACTAGATGATTCAGCTAAAACTGGTGCCAAAACATCTTCCAGAACTCTCAGCTGGCTGTTTGGTAGAGAAAAGAAATATCTCGATAGAAATGCTGGGCTGGCTCTGCCATCTACGTCTGTAACTGCAGCCATGTCAGATACAGTTCCCTTTGATTTAGCAAAAGTCTACCAGAGTGATGGGACGAGGGGTGCATACAGAGGTCTTGTGTCATGAGACCAGGGAGGCACTGGAGATGTGAGTCCAGAACTGGGTGCTGGCAGACAGGGACATGGAAGGAATACAGAAATGCAGTTGCAGTAGGCTTGGTTAATATGTGGAGGTGCTTACACACAGCCTGTGCCCAAATTACACACTGCTGCTCCCACTCCGAGTGTTCCTTTATTATCAAATACTGTCAGTGTAGAGATCACTGGGGTCTTCTTGGCGAAATGTATTTCCTTCCACCTTCTGCTGAGGTGGAGGAAATTCTGTTTTCGTAAATAGGAATGTGATTAGCTCACCTATTTTCCCTTTGCAGTCACACTTGGCAGTCTCCCAGAAAGCCACTGGAATAAGCTTTTTTGAGGCTAGATGTATACACAGACTCATGCCAGAGATGGGACTGGGCTGCTGCCTGAAAGTCTAGCACTGCAAATGTATATTTGTTTGTTTAAAACTTGCTTATATGTAGACTGAGGAGTGCAGAGCATGAACAGAAGTGCTTGATCAAATTCAGTTAACATGTTTTAACAGCAAGTCTCTTTGGACTTTACTGCTAATGTTGTAAATTGGAGCACTTTAACCCTAAATCAGGTTAAACTTTTATACATGGATGAAGTCCAAGTGAAGTGTGCTGCTGTTGGTGCCTGGGGAATCCAGCCCAAAGAGCAGAAACTGGCTGTTTTGTAACCCATATTAGGGAAGTATTAATCTCGATTGATGAAAAGCTGAACCAGACGTGTTTTGCTGCACAGAGGGCATTTATGGTGAATATAGAGTAGCAAGTCTTGGCACTGGAGAATGTGGTGTCTACAGTGTTGTGCCTATGACTGTCAGAAATCACAGTTATGCAAAATGATTGCAGGGTACCAGCTGCCTCCAGCAGCCTCCAGCAGCCAGAACACCGTGTGCTAGTAGCCTCACTCATGGTTGCATCAAAGGAAAGAAATGTCTACAGGTTATAGTGGTGGTGGTGATTGTCTCCCCTCCCTGTTAGCAGGAAAACTTAAGCTCTGTCAGAGCTGTAGAAGAAATCTGTACTGCATTCTGCCTTAAAAAGAGAACTAACTATAGGAAAAGCTGTGATTTGTTTCTGAGACTGCTGAGTCAGGAGGGGGTGGAGATGAGAAACGCGGGGTTGTCATTCTGTTCCCATGGGAAAACTGTTTACACCTTGGCACAATAGTTCCACTCAGTATCTGTCCTCTGGGACCTCTCTATGGTTCAGCAGCCCTACCTGCCTTCCATTAGAAATCAGGATACCTCTCTATCATTGATTGGTTTGGACTGTAGTCTGTAAACCGGACCTCCTGTGTCAGTGAGCAGAGCAGCCAGAAAAGTAGTCTCTACTCAATGCCCTGGTACATCTCCTGGCAGTTTGGCAGAGGTCAGGTGTGACGTTCTTGGGCTACTGCATACTATTGGATGTAACCTTGGTGTTCCATGGGAGATGGTAGTCCTTTAAACAGTGGGTGGTGCTTCCCATACTCTGTGCCTGTAGAGTCCAGCTGCTTGGGGAGCAGGCATTGTTTGCACCGTCTGGCTTGCCTCTTTCTATGTAGTTATTAAATAAGACAATTGGGATCTCAGCTGTGCCTCTGGTTTCTTTTGTACTTGATGTTGTGTCTTCTGTTCTCTACCCAGCCACTGAAGATTTTTCTGCAGCTCAAAGCGCAGGGGCTGGTGCTTTCAAAGCAGAAGGCTTGACATCCTTTCTGGTAGTAAGGGCAGGCTCTGCCAGCAAGATCTTGGCAAGATGCTTGTAGTTTTTACCAGGAAGGCTCTTTCCTACCTTTGCTGTATCTGAGCAAAAGGCGGCACCAAGTGGCTCATACTGCAGGGTTTCAGTGGCAACACTTTGCTAATCATAAATTGCATCTCTTGCACTTTTTGGCAATGCTGACAGAAGAGCTTGCAATAGAGGCTGGGTTAATAGTGCTTTTGTGTTGCTACCAAATTCTCTTTGTGGTCCCTTGAATTTCACTCAGAACTGCATACATGCTTTAGCACTAAACCGTAAAACGCTGCATATTGCAGACTGAGGTGTGCCTTGGTAGGTTAAAAACCACCCAGTAAACACAAACCCAAGCCCAGGTGGATGCAAAGGTGAAGTAAAATATATTTACCAAGCTTTTATTTACTTTTACCACAAAGATTTTAAATAGAAGCATGGGTGCTAATCAGATAAAGAGGCTGTTTTGTATATTCAAAGTGTAAAAGTTTTTAGTCACTTGCACTCTGAATAAGTTGCTGCAGTATCAGAAGTTTGCAGTTTCCTCCCTAGCTCTGTGACCATTGAATAGTGGAGAGGATACAGTAGGCTAAAAACATAATTTGGAGGAAATTAATTTCTCTCTGCTCCACCTCTTCCTATAAGCAAAAGGAGGGGGAAGGCACAATGAAGACATCTGTTCCTTTGAACCCACTCACAGACTTGCTGGGTAATAAAACTGGGGGAGAGGAGGAGAACCTATTGCTGCTGTTCAAGTGGTTGCTAATCGCTGATTGTTGAGTACTGAGGGGGTGAGCTTTTATCATGTTGACCTTCTTAGGGGATATTGAAAAGAAGCTGGCACTGACCTCTGCCAGGATTTAAATCTAGGAGTCTCAGAATCCCTTTGTGCCCCTTTCAAAGAAGAGGCAAATCTCCGTGGTAGCCACGCTCTCCCCTCCGCCGCAGGGTAGGTGCCTCTGCTGTACTGACCCAGATGCTGCACTTTCCTCTCCTGGACGAGCCCTTCACTGACAGTATATGACCACGATCTGGGCTGCAGCAAACTGAACAGGAGCCCTGCAGAGAAAACAAAATTACCTTGTCCCCTGGACTCAAAGCATGCCCTACCTCCCATCCTCATTTTGCTCTTGTTATGTGTAGTGCTTAAAATCTTGTGGCCATAAGCACAGGGCTGCCGGGTCGCCCCATCCCCCCGCTCCTCCTGCCTAATCTCATTGTGCTGCTTAGTCACAGCGAAGACCACTCTAATGGGTTTAAGTGGCCCTGCTCCTGGCTGGGTGTGTTGTGCTCTACGTTCAGCCTGGGATGGTTGATGTAAGTAAGAGATCAGGTTGCACACATGTACTGCCTCAGAGTCCTCCTGTTGTGTCAGCAGGTGCATGCATGAATATTAGGTTTCCCTCGAAGTATCATATCTGGAAACAAAAGCTGTGTAGTAACCAGCATGTTAAAAAATGCCAAGGGGGTGATACATTGATCTCAAACTAATAAAATGAGGCCGACAACACTTTTATGAGCTCAGTGACAGAATGCAGGGGCAGATGGTCCCTTAAAAGTTTTCCCAGGCCCTTAGAAGTGTCTTAAGGCATAAACCAATGGTTGTGGCGCCCACTGACACCTGTAAGGTTGATGGGGGCCATTCTTAAGTTGTGGTTTTCGAGTCTCCTGTGTACTCTTCCATTACATTCTCCCTTAGCAAGTGAGGACCTGTCACAAAAATGGCCATCTGGGAGACGGTATAAAGTCTATAGACCTGGGATGTTTGTTCAGAGTGGGAATGGTTCCACCTTAACCAAAGGTAATAAGCAGGCAGCTGCTAGACAGAAGAAAGATGGCTTTGTGCAGTGATGTGAAAACTGTGAGCTGGGAGCCTGCTGGTAGGTATTTGCAGAGCTAACTGGGTTGGACAGGGGAGGTCTCTTAGGGGTGTGATGGACACAGAGGTATCAATGTATTAGTGAATGGAATGGAAACCAAGGCTGAGGTGAGCAGAGGCATTCAAGATGAGAGGCAAGTTCCAGGGCACAGAGTGAAATGGCTGATGTCTTCTTTGTGAACATATCCCTAGTGATTGTGGCTCTCAGCACAGCTGAGAGCTGCAGATACACAGTCCCTGAAAAAATTCTCACACAGCCTTATAGAAACAGTCAGAAATCTCTCTGGCCTTTCAGTTTCTCTCCCAAGGTGCAAGTTTGATGAACCTACACAGTGGAGGAGGAGTAGGGACTTTGTTATTGTAGGTGACACTGGAGCATGATGATGTGATTTAAAGTGATGAGATTCTTTAATTTGTGGCTATAAACCATAGGGACAGACATGTTATAGAGGTGAGAAAGGAGTACAGGAGCCCCCAGACACCTCCCTAAACTGTAGTAGGTGACATAATGTGAAGGGAAGAGACAGCACCTCGATATAACAGTACATGTAGTGTGGCCTATAAAGTTGAGCAAGCTAGCAGGGCTAAAAAAATATGAGCACCAAGCACTGACAGAAGAGATGCAAGTGAGGCTGGTAAAGCAACAGGCAAGAGAAGAGGCTAACACTGAATTAATCTTAGGAGCTAAATAGGAGTTTGTTCCAGAATTAATTACTTGAAATATTAAGCAATGGAGACTGCTAAGGTGTTAAATGCTGTGTCCCTAGTAGGCACAATTGTCCCACACCTCAGGGACCCTCTGAGTGCAGGGTTGAAAAAAAAATCACCAAAAAAACCCCGTGTATTTCTTCATCCAGTGTTTTTGTCCACTTTCTCCCTCTTATGGTATGGAGCATCTTGAGGGAAGAGCCTTTGGAGACAGATTCACCCTTAGCAAGAGGCATAGGAGGGAAGCCCCAGCACACATATATCACTAAGATCCAGAGTAGGCAACAAGTGCCTCTGAACAACAGCAGACTGCTTGATGCCAGCACAAAAGGGTGTATACGTGCAAGAGCTCATCAGGGAGAGGAACACAAAGCCAAGGATGTAATTGATGGGAGGTAGCCCTCAAAAACGGCATGTGTGTACTAGTCTGTGGGTGAAGTGAGCATCTGAGTGGAGAATGATGCAGCAAGAAAACCTCGTGAGGTCAGGGATGGAGCTGGTCTGTCATTAAATACATGATAGTACCACAGGCTGATCTGATTATGCAGATGGATACTCTAGCAGTATGTTTGCTTAGTTTCAGTGCAAAGCTATAAGCAGAGACAAGCAGGAAGGAAGCAAATGAAGGTCAAAGTAAGTTCCTTTATAATAAATGCATTAAGATGGTTAAAGGGGAGTGGCAGATCTTTTAGTAATAGGTTGCAGCACATTCCCTAGGCTGGGTTAGTTTTAGTTTTAACAGAGACAGAAAATAGAGTAGAGGAAAGAACGCAGGTTAGATAAAAAGGTATACTCTGTCTACCCAATGAGTAGGAATTCAGGCTGATAGACTTTAATGGGGTGTCTGGGAAAGGTTTGACCACATGTGCTAACATCAGGCGCTCTCCTTGTCCTTGAAACACATTGCTCATCTGGAGTAAATGTGAACACAAAAATGCAAAACTTGGCCAATTTTACTCATTTGTCAGGGCAGTAGATGGGAGCAGACCTTACAACTGCATTTAGAAGAGGTTACAAGACCATCTAGCAGAGGTTATAATACTGCCCAATAACCTTCACGGAAAAGAGGTTTTTACGTTGCAAGGTAGCTTGAATAAATTATTTGATTTCCTTCACTAAAGTAGCTTTTCTGGCAACAAAAACATTGTGCAACATGATTGTACAGCATACTATGTTCCATCATAGATGCAGAGGAAGAGTCACCATGGGTTTGGTTAGCAGATCATGTGGGATTCTTCTAAGTTCACAGCAACACCAGGAATGCAACCTGTACTGAGAGTTTGTCTTGGAACAAGCCAGGTTGTTCTTTCTTTTCTCTATCAATCCCTATCCAGTACTGAGTCAGTGGCTAAGATTTGTATGCAACACTAGTAAGTATGGACTCCACTGTGTGCTGGGACTTAGAGGACACTTGAAAGGCTGGAAAACAGAACCTGTGGAGTATTGTTCTTCTTTGTCCTTTTCTTGAAGTGCTAGCCTTGGGCCTGAAATGTCCTGGATGGAAAAATTGCACGTAATAACCCACGATGCTATTGGTGTCATGGAAATGAAATCTCTGTGCAACACTGCTCTCACTTCACCCTGCCTTTCAAGACAGAGTTTGGTGCAGACCCCTGTGATGCTGCTAGGAAGAACAAACAAAGGGTTGCAGTAGTGTCCTGTGAGCCACTCCCTGGCCCTGCCATAGTCCAGCAGGCTGAAGACAGGGATCTGAAACCATTCATTAAGGCTCCATGTGCTCTCAGGTGTGAGTTTCGCTGTTCAAACTAACCAGGGTGTGATGAGCAGAGGGACATCTCAGCACCCTGGTTGCTATTTGGCTGGTTCTGTGAAGAGGATGGGTTATTTCTAATTTGAGAGTTGCGTTGAGTCTAGAGTTGTTTCTGGAATTGCTTCCCATTACTTGGCCTGAGCTGTTCAAGGAAAGCGCTGCAGTGCAGGTAGACTTGGTCAGGAGCCAGGGAAATGGACCCTGAGAAATGGACCTTGAATTTATGATTCTGCTTCAACAAAGAAGAAATAAAACTGCTATGAATGTCCTATTAGGGCACAGATTATTGCCCACAGATTTCTCTCTAGTTGGGAGCAGAGCCCACGCTTAGGAGCTTGCACCCAGATTCCCAGTGAGACCCATGTCAGATGGTTCCTCAGGAATGTGAGTAGCTGCTGTCTTCCACAAAGCATAAGGCCCCAGCCACTGTGTAGGGAACCACAGAGCTGTCGGGCCCTGCTTTGGATGATGTTGATGCTCAGTGCTGCTGTCAGGCTGCCTGGGATCCAGGACAGAGGCAGGTTGTGGGGAGTGCCACCTCACAGGCTGCCAGGAATAATCCTCTTCTGGTGTCTTGGGATAGTACAGTTAGAAGAAACCTCAGGGTCTTGCATCCTCTCCTGAAACAACCAGACAGCTGGTTTTACAGGCAGGGTGGTGGACTCAGTAGGCAGTTGCTTCTGCTCTGAGTTGGTTGTAGCTCTAGTCTGACTGATGCTTAGCTATCTGTGGGGTGGGATGGATGGAGAAGTGTTTTTGCTAACAAATCCCCCTATCTTCCCTTTCATTCTGACAGCATTCTTGTATTACAGCTCTTCTTACTAATCTCCCATACATCAGCTTTAATTTAGCAGTGCACAAACCAGAGAGACTAAGTTTGTCAGTTCTTTCCCCTGGAGCAGGATTTATTAGCCAGCAGTGCTAGAACGGATGCGTGTGCCCTGGTGTCTTCCTCTCGTTGCCCCGTTCTCTGTTATGCAGTGGGATTTGTCTGGACTGATCATACTGATATCACTTACAGAACTTGCCCAGACCTGTCATTGGCTGGTAAAGAAGGAGTTTTTTTCTGATCATCAAGCCTGGGCCAGAATATAATCTTTCTTTTCCTTCTAAAGCAGCCATAGAGCGGCCCAAACTGTTGCAATAACACTCTAGGAAAGAAGCAGCTTAAAATAATGAACTCCTGACCCATGGCATTTGCTACTGAGTTTTAAGAGGAGTTTCCTCTTTGTGCTAACCTCCTTCTTCCCCCTGGCAGTGAGTGGGGTAGAAAGCATGATTATGATATGAATTCTGGTCATCTTCCATGCTGTAGAAGAATTAGAGGCACCAATAAACTTAACAGGTGGCCACTGAAATGAAAGCATTTCCCATGACCCATAGTTACAGCATGGAGCTTGTTGCCCCATGACATGTGAAAGCCAAAATACAAACAGGTTTAAAAGGTGTTGTGCAGATTCATTGAAAATTTGTCTGTCAGTGGCTATTTAGCATTTACAAGTCTGCATGCAGAAACCTCTAAGCCACACACTGACGAAAGCTGGGGAAGGTGTAACAGAGGAGGTATTGCTGTAGGCTACTCTGCCTTTTTACACTTTCCCCTGAAGTTTCTACTCCTTGTCACTGTCAGACAATCTGTGGTAGATGAACTGACCCAGGATTGTTTTTCTACTGTTGTTGAACACTGGCTGTTGCTTTGTCACGATCTCTCTCCCACCCCTATCATTTTTGCCTTTTGCACAGAGGCTTGTCACGCAGGCATCCCAGTCGGAGCCTGCTTGCGTGAGGCATCGTCCTAATGAGTGCTGGAGCTCAGAAGTTCCCTTTTCACACAAGTAGGGCAGCTGCTCCAGTGTGGGTGAGAGAGGAAAGGCAGACGCAAGTATCATGAGCAATGAGGGTGTTTAAAAATAAATGGCACAGCAGTTCTGTTGTGACAGATTGGCTGGTTTGCTTTTTTCACCTGTGTGAGCCTCTCTGATGTGCCCGCCATTGTATTTTGCAGCTTGATACCTTCTCTTTCCACCTTTGTTTGCTGAGCCCATGTCTCTGGCACTTTGACTACAAGGATTTCAAAATATGTTAAAGAGATAAATGCTACCCTCACTCATAGCGGTGGAATACAAAGTATATTATTCAAGACCCTTCTCAGCCCCTCTTTTTCACCAGACCTGGATATGAAACTCAAGAGTTTTGCTACTGGGAAGGTGATGCTGCTTACTGTTTGACTAGTGTCTTGTACACCACAGGTCCTTCTCTCTGGGACCAGCCAGGAATGTGCTCTGTAGCAGTCTGCAGGACAGGCTTTCTTAAGGATTTTAATCCAGAACATATAATTCACAAAGCTTCTCTTGCTGGAACAAATGTTATGACCAAACATAAACAGCTGTTAGTTTGTGGGTCCGGTTGGTTGTTCTACCTTCCTCTCCTCCACCTGGTATCCTCTCTGCTAATTGCTTTTCATCAAGTTTATCTGATATTTCTTAGTAGACAGGAATATTGTCAGCCATTCATTACATGCTTTGGATCTCTGTTGAAATGGCTTCTTAGCAGGGGGTCCAGACTTTGGTGTCCATCCTGCAAAACTTCAGGGTGGAGAGAGACTTCCCATGTTGAAAATGCTGGTCTGTAACACCTGCTGCAGTTGGATACCTTTTGGCCTGAACTCCTAGGCGACGGCATCCTGACAGTGTTCAGTGCCGGCTTTTTTCCTCCTACCAAACTCTTCACACAGCACACTAATGTTGCTGGGTTTCTATTCCAGCTTTTTTTCTGATGCATGCACCTCTCTCTTCCCCAGCCCTTGCTCTGCTCCTGTCACCTCAGCACCCACCACAGGGCTTTGGGTGAGACTTTCAAATGCACACTGCGTCAGCCTCTTCACCCCCAACAGCAGGTGAGACAGACACAGATGGCTGGGTTGATTTTTAAGGCCATACGTATGTGTTAGGTTACCTTACTCTGTTTCTGTGACTTTAGGGAGCCTGTGTGCTCAGAGATAATACAATGCTAGTCTATGCGCTACGAAAATTTGCAACTTAAAGCCCTTTCATTAAGAAGAACTGTTGTGTCCCTTTAGGACTACTTGTACGTTTCATCTAAACTCCCTTCTCAAAACATCACATTCAAATGTGACTGTTCTCAAAAGCTGCATGCATAGCCTTTCTGGCACGTGCAAAAGAGGTGCTATTGGTTTTACCTTAGCTTTATTCCCTAGCTAGTCACAAGTTCATTTATTTATTCATGTTTATTTATTATTTGCAGTGCCCAGCTATGTAACCTCATTGCTTACCCCATTCTGTAATCAGTTCTCTCCATCTAGCTGGAAGGAAAATAAGCACATACTGCAGTTTGTGTTACAAATTGCTAGTGTGCTTGTGTATCTCAGCATTGCCTGTGTGGCTGTTCTGCACCTTCATGTCTCGTGAAAGCTCACAGGGTAAATCTTTTATAGGATCCAATCCAGTTCCCACTTAATGGAAAAAATCTTATTGGTTTCAGCAGTATATGGATCAGCCTTCTAATCCTATGAAGGAATGTAGCTATATTCTTCCGTGGATTTTAGCATGACTGTATGCTGAATGCCATAATGACTGCTGCAATATTAGCCTGCATACTTTCCATTGGGGTGTGAAATCATCTTGATGTTTGGAACTGCTCAGATATTTTTCTAAACCATTGCTTATCTCTGCATGGGAGCACTGTGCTGTAATAGCCTTAGGACTGACGGAATATTGCATGCTACTGGACTGTGAGTTCCCCCTTAATTCAAGGGATTCCTACAGTCTTTCTGAAAACTAGGATAGGGAAAGGGGAGGAGGATGTAAGAAAGATTTTAAAAGGAATTTGTAATGAACCTTTGCAGACAAACAGTTAGGTATTACAGGTCTGTTGGTGTGGTTTTCTGTATAAACTGGCTGATGTCTTACTTTGAAGCCATTCTGTAGATTTCCATCATGTTTTTAAACTTTGTAGTATTACTGAAGCCTATCTAAATGCTACTGAGAAGTTTTCACTGACTTGCAGATATGTGAGGTCTCCAACAATGTTTCAATAGATTATTTAAATATTTTTGGCAAGAGTGCTGCATATACAGAGATTTAGAAAGGAGTTTAAAAATAATTTTTGTGTGTTACTAACACCTCCTATATTGAGACACAAAGTAGAATCCTATAAGGTGGTTTTCCTTTCTTTATGCTGTCAGGTTTAACTTGCTGCACTGGATTCATTCTGAAGAACTGGCTACTTTCTCTGCTTCTACATTGAGCCTATTGCTTTCATGCAGTGCCAAAATAGTGGCTGCAGAATCTAACATCATATCTTATGTAAAGAACAATCTTCTTAATAAACCAAGTCCATGCAACTTCCCCTTCCCTTTCCTCTGGATATAGCTTTTCTTTTTTGTATGTAAAAGCTAGTTACTTTTTAACCTTGTTTAGTTTTCCTTGGAACTTACAGCTCCAACTACTGATGTGCCGTTTCTCTGGAACAACTTTGCAAATAATTTCCTTTACATGCCAGAGTGGATGCATGTCCCTTCAGGGTGGTGGAGGGCACAAGCTACAGTATGCTGGCAGCCTTGTTTTGGTTCCTGTTTCAGAGGGATTTTTTGCTGTAGTCTTGCATTTCTGCAGACCACTTGTCAACCTTCTTGTATCCTTTTGCATGACAGTGGGAGAGCCAAATGCCACTGAGTCAGAGGTTTAAACAAATTGTGAGGATCAGCTGCAATGGCTGAGTGGGGTAGCTGAAGCCCTTGGCTGAAAATCTGGTACCCTGAAGTCTTAGCGACCTTGTGCAGCTCTGCAACAATTGTTTTGCAGAAGGGGACCTATCATTGACTTTTTCCTATGGTGAAACAGAGCTTCTTTCAGGGGCTTATCGCAGTATGCTGGGATCGGGACAAGAAGATGTGTCAATAGTGTCTTCCCAGTCTTTGCTGGCAGATGAGAGCAGACCTTCCTTAGGCAATTCCTGCTTTTTCTGGCTTTTGTTGCTCTGAGAGACCCATCTACCCAGCAATGGCAATGAGCTGTAGAGCCCTGCCATCCATCCTGTGTGTGGATGTGGAAATAGGAGCTTCCAGGCCACCAATGGTGACAGGTTGGAGAGAGTTGTCTTGGCACAAGGAGTGCAGAAGTGCTTCATTCACATTTGGTGCCAGATGTCTGCTTATTTCTGGCTACTGGAGAAATGCTAGCTCTGGGGTGGGTATGGAAAAAGGGATTTGGGCAGTTAAAAGCAGGATGGGGAAGAGGGGTCAGGCCTGGCTGCTCCTCAGTGCTTTACAGGATCTTCTTACAGCAGAAGCCTTAAGGGGCTGGGTGTCCTGCGGCAACACCCAGGGGCAGCCCTATGATCTGTCCCCAGATTCACTCCTAACTACTATCCATTTTTTAACATCCATGTGAAATATGTAGGGGTCTGGCCTTACACGTGCTTAGCATGAAGAGAGCCAGAAACATGCCTCTGAGCATGGGAAACACGCCTTTCCTGGGAAGTCTGGCCAGGAGCACAATTGGAGCCAGTCAGATATGGATCGCAAGGTCAGGATAACGATTAGTCCTATGCTTCCCCTTAGCTGTAATTAGCTGTGGTGATGTCACCCTCTGTTCTGACTTCTTGCTGGCATTAATTACAGAGCTGCAAATTTCCTGCCTTTCCCTTTTAATTGCTCTCTGGGAAACTCAGAATTTACACCCTCTGTTTAATGTCTGCCAGCAAACTTCCTCATCACATGCTACAGAGCCTAGCCTCTGCCTTGTAGCACTGCCTGGAAATAGACTTGATTGGGGTGCTTGCTCAGGTGCCTTTCAGAATGTGAACACTTCTGGGTTAGGAATGCTCCCTCTGCTTCTCTTGAGCTTGTGTCCATTTTGGATTCGGTCCTGAGGAGCAAGAGATATTTAAAACCCACAGTGATGTTACCCCTCCCTTTAAGGGAATTCTGGCCCCTCTAGGAAATGCAATTTCTCCATCTAAGCTGAGCTGTAACCTTAATACTAGTAACTGAGGAATTGGTGTAGGAACCGCTAGATGAGCCTGTTTCTGTTGGAGATATCCTCTCAGCTGGTGGGAGAGGGTTTGGGAAGTCTGAACTGGAGCTGTTCTGCATAGCTTGAGTGGCCTGAGGTCTCCTAGTTCTGTAAGGACCCTTACAGCCCTCCGCTTGGACTGCACCACTGATGGACTCTGCCTTTGCAGCTTAAACGTTGCTTCAGGGACTGTGGCTTGAACCCAACCAGGAGTGGCATCTCTGTCACCCATGGACCCTCATGACCTCTATGCAGCCTCTAATCATTGGGGTCAAATGGGGAGGGCAAGAGAGTTCTGCTAGAGGGATGCAGGAAGGAGGTAACAGTGATTGCACTAAGAGTTGTCAGGAGAGAGGAGGATTTGAGCTGTTGAGTGCAAGTGAGATCCTGGAGGCAAGGAATGTCAGCATGAGCTGGCTGGATTTATAACCATTTCATCCTGGTTAAGTGCTGAGGCTCCAGATCTGGTCTGTCAGCCCCTGAGCCAGGCTGGTGCTGAGAGAAGGAAGGGAACCTGTCTCCTCTGTTGGGGTGCTCCTCTTAACATGTGGGTATGCAAGGCTGCCTGTATCTCCAAGCAGGCTACCCTAGGCAGCTTCTGTGCTATACATAGAAGCTGATGCAGGATGTGAGGAACCAAGGATCTGCACTAATACTCCTCCATTTAGAGAAGATCATAAAAATATGGTTCAGATCCTGTTCTGAGGAAGCTAAATCCAGACCATCTGTAATGGCATTTGAAGGGTTTATTTTGGTATTGCTGTATGATATTTGCTCCTGATCTTCATACTTGTTTTGGAGCCATTTATTTTCCTGGATGACTTCTCAGCCTTGTGCATTTTGCTCTGTACAGACCTCAGCAAGGTGGCCTCGTGGCTTCTTCAGTCAAGCATCTCCCAGTCAATCCTCCTTTTGTTTTGGGTGTCTCTCCCCTTTCAAGTGGGGTGCGTCTATCACAATGAATCCATCAGTAACATGAGGGGGAACATATCCCATAATCAGGAACGTTCTGTCTAGAGAGAAGTGTTTATTATACACAACTTGTTAGGGACTGTCAATCAAGCAGACTCCCTTTGTTACTCCATAATGCATCATTAATGATGGCTGCTGCTGTGCATTTAATTTCATTGCACACAAGGGCCTTGTCTCTGTCTCCCCATCCCCTTCCTCCTCTTTATAATCACCAGCACAGAAGAAATTAATAAATCGATCCAGGGAAGGAGAGCTACAGGCTTGCTATAGGCTATGTTTGGTGTCCTTGCTCTCACTGAATTGTACCTTACTCCTGGAGAAATCTCTTGGATGTCAGTAGAGCTATTTTGGGATTACTACTTGCTCTGCATCCTGAGGAAGGGGATTGGTATCTGCCCACACATAGATGAGCATGGATAACTGACCATGTAAAAAAAAGCCAGATGTATCTCATGAAAGTGATCTGTTGCGTGCTGGGGATGCATATGTCTCATCCTTTTCAGCTCTTCATTTCTGCCCCCACCCCTGTGGATCTTTGAGTCCTGAGAACATGCTGATGCTTTGCTGATTGTCATTTTGCTCATTCAGCCCAATTTGCTGAATTAACTTGAAAGAACAATATTCAACTCCTCCAGGGCTTGTGAAAGGTGGCTGCGAGAAACAAGCTTACTGGAGGCTATAAATTCGCTAAGAAATTCAGTGCCTCCCCTGGAATTTTTTAGGAAACCACAAATAGTGAAAAAAAACCCAACCCTGAAAATCCCCAGTTAAGACTGCTGAGAGAAAAGGCTAGTTGTAGTGTGTTTTGTTTGTTAAATAAACCTGACTATGTGGTTTGGGATTGGCCTGTTGGAAGCCCTGAAGCTGATTTTTCCCTACTGTCAAAGTTTGCAGCCTTCATCTGCAGCTGAAATTCAGCACACCAGTAACAGCTAGGATAATTCTGCCTTCTGGCTGGAGTCTGCTAACTGGTTTTGGTTGGTCTCCCTGTCTCATTTCTTTCTGTTTGAGTATCTCTAGGGCTTTTTTTGAGCAGTGAGGGCCAAGCCTTGGTGTGAGCTGTGGATAACAAACTCTTTGGTTTTGTTGCACTTTCCAGGATTAGAAATTACTCGGATTGCCTGGGTTCTTTCCTGCTCTGTAGAAAATCCAGTCCTGTTTTGTGGTCCTGAACCAGCTTCCTGGTGGCTATCTCAGCACCAAATCTTGCATAAGTCTTTATGTGGTACTGCCTGCCCATATTACATGTTGCTTAGGTGCACAAGACATTGACATGTTTGTTCACATGGAAACAGTGGTTTGTTGGTCATTCCAGCATGAGAGCAAGGATGGCTTGTGTTGAGGGTAAGACACCATCACAAATGTTTCTGCTCCATTCTCCTGTTTTTTTCCAAAGGAGGTGCCCACTTTGTTCACAGGAAGACCTGTAGTTACTTTCCATCAGTCCTGAAGACACTGCATAGCAATTGGAGGAGAAGGAAATTCAGTCAACTTCAGATGGACTTCTTTAATTCTCTCTCCCCACATCCTTGGCTCCAGGCCATAGTCTTTTGGGATTTCCCCCTGGCAAATAGCTTTGGCAGAGTGCTCCCGGCTGGGTTCCAGCTTGTTCGCCTTTGTCCCGTGTGTGTTGGGGCAGCCAAGCCTGGCTGTGGGTTTCCGGTATTGCTGGATGGGATCCCACTCCTGTCCATCTGCATGGGCACGACCTCTCCCTTGTGTAAAAGTGAGGGAAGAGGAAGCTATGCGCATGTCCTCTGTTGGTTTACTAGAGGGAAGAGCTTGCATCTACTGCTCATGGCCAACAGTTTGGCCTTTCAGTCAAGAAAGCATCCTGTTTGGGATGACAAAGGCCATGAGTGGAGCTGTTTTAAACACCTGAGAAGCAGAGCTGTTGCAAAAACCTTTGACCATTTTCCAGCTGAAAGGAGTAACACACAGAACTGCTTTGCCTCAATTTTCCATTGTAAAGAAAAAATAACAACATTGATGTTTCTTTCTGGAACAGAGTACTTGAGGTTTTTTAAATGTTTTGCGTATTTCCTATTTGCTGTTCCTGTACTCAACTATCTGAAATATATTTAGATTCTTCCTCTTGTGCATAATTTCAGAGGTTTTATGACCTTTGTTTCAAATCAAAAGGAAGTCAAATTTCAGAATGTTTAAATCCTTGTCTTAATGGATTTCTGTCTTCTGTACTGCTCTGTGGATTTGTTTGATATTTTACAAACACAGAATGTAGCACAGAGGGGGATAAATTTTACTTTTTGTTCCAATTTTTTTCTAAGACCCACCATTTTATTGGAGTCATGTTTCTGGAATTGTTTTTTCCACTCAAAGGTTACTTTTTCCCTCCAGTCAGCGCTAATTCCGAGTGGCCCACCAATGGAGCAAATGGTCTTTTGGTGCTGGGCTGTGAAGTCATTTTCCCAGGATAAGAACATGCCACTCGGGTTAATGGAGTCACCGTGCATTCACAATGGTGCTGAGGGCATAAAGTGGCTCTCAGTGTGATAACTTGTAGAGTTTATACAATTTGGTAGAGATCCTAAATGCTGGGAGGAAAGTGTGAAGATGTAGTGACCAGTCTTTCCTAAGAGAAAAAGAAATTGTTGGCTTAAAATTTTATTGTATTCTTTGGTTTGACTGTAGGCTGAATTCAGCCCTTGGATTTCAGTAAATGTATCTAGTAAAAAGGATTTACCAATTTACCTGCTAATACTTTCTTCTCCTTTAGTGGAAGGTTCTTCAGAGAAGACCTTGCCATGCGATAAACGGGTGCTGAATTTCATCTACAAGACCTGCTGTGTGAGAAGCTTAACTGTCTAGGTCTTTGTGATAGTAAGAGACTGAGCAAAAAGTTGGTATGAGAATGAAACTCTCAACTTTGCATTCTGAGTTCTTTGCTGAATTTTGTTCCCTTACATCCAGTAAATTTTCAGGCTTGCTTTATCTTAAGGATAGAGCTGTAAACCTTGATACTTCCCCCTCATCCATGGCTAGTGTAGAGCAAATAATTACAGAGTCTTAAATCACTGCTTGAAGCTGTAACATCAGATCATCATTCCCTTTAAATGTCTCTGGCACAAGCTCACTATCTCTGATTTTCATGTCTCACCAGTTGCTATTTTTACGTGTTTTATATGGAAGAGGCTGCTCCAAATAAAGCTATGTGTTGTAGTAAGTGCTTGCAGGCTTTAAAATGGCTCCCACTCTGCTGTGTACCTTTTAACCTGAATTCCCAGCTCAGCTTTTTCCCCATGCCAGGAAATGTCTCCTACCTTTGAAACTCCTCTGGAGAGATGAAAGATTAGCTTTATGCTGTCAGGAGCTGTCATTTCTGGCAATTAGAAATAGATCAGCTGACACCTGGTAGTTTTGCAAGTATCTTGCTTTCCTGCAACTGCTTCATTTCTGGCTGGTTTTGAAGATTACATGCAGGGTAACTCTTCCTGCTATTTTCTGGCTTTTTTTTCACTGTTGGTGAAGTTTTTGGTAGCTAGTAATGCTGCTGTGAGGTGGCTTTATTTGTAATGTAAGAGGGATGGAAGTGGCAAATTTCTCCCTCCTAGTTAACCCAGTCTCTGAAGAAGGAAACAGAGAAAATAGAAGTTGTTATTGCTGAAGGCAGAGACAAATAAAAAAGCCACTTTTATTGCCCTAGAGATCTGTCCTGTACTAGGACTAGGAGGAAATATGCAGCAGGAGCTAGAGAATTGCATCGATAGAGTGAAACTCTTTGCATGCCCTTCGGCTACATCTTTCATTAGGAAGTGCCTGCCAGCCCTCTGCTGAGCACCGATCCAGACCCACCTGTCTGGTCTTGTGCTCTCTCCATATAGATGCTTCTGCTTTCATCTGTTTCTAGGTTAAATAGTCACCTGAAATGCACAGTTCCCAGAGGAGACACAGTCAATGTTAGTGAAAGGCTAGGATCTGTTTCTTTGTATTTTAGATTGAATTTGGATTATAAAGTTAGTGTGGGAGCGTGAGAGGAAGACTGAACCATGGCACTAGGAGGAACACAGCCCTATTTGGTGACCTCTGCATTGCCTCCAAAGCATCCTGTATGTATGTGAAATTACAAACTCTGGGGCATGGTTATGCTGCCAACTCCATTTTGGCTTTCTCTTCTGTCTCTGAGCCGGTATTTTAGCTGAAGTAGAGCTAGCAGGCAGTTAACCTGAGTGCTCTACCTTGGAGATGTGCTACCCTAGATAATAACAGAGTTTCTACCAAACTGTTGTTTGAAGGAGGTCTCCTTGACAACTAAGTTTCTTGGCAGGGATCTGTTATCACTGGATGGAAGCTAAACAGAGAGCCTGGAAGGTAACCAAATGCCAGGAGCTGGCCTGTCTGCTATGTCAGACATCTTCAATGGCAAAGGCAGAGAAGGGTCTGCCCGCATCCAGAAATAGCGAGGCAGTGAGGCTCTTGGCTCCCTGTGTGCACATAGATGGGAGGAAGGAAAAATGAGTGGTCTCAAGGAGCGCTGTGTTAAAAACTTTGTTTTGTCACAGGCTCTGAGCCCCTGAGGGAACCTTTTGTGAGAGGAGGGTCTGAAGGGTGGAAGACTCTGGGCTCAGAGGCTGAGTGTCTGTGCCCCTGATGCATCAGCTGAGTGCTGAAAAAGGCCAGGACTTGGACAGATGGAGTAACGGAGATTGGAGGCAGGGGAGCCTGGCCTTGAGCCAGCCTGTGGAATGGGGTGGGCAGATCACAGAGAGGAACTGAAGGGGGGTCAGAGGAGGATAATCCTGAAGTGGCAATGAAGGCTGCAGCTGTTGATGTTAGAGAATGGCATTGCAGAGGTTTGCTGCTGCTGTGCTGTGGGTATCAGCAGAAGTCTGCCAGCCCTGAGAGCTGGGTGAAGTAGGATGCAGATGGGCTTGTCCCCTTCCTTCAGTCAGTGTCCCAGGGATGTTCTGGGACATTCAGCTGAAGGTGGAGGAACCTGGAGGTGTGCAAAGCCCTGGACAGAGCCTTGTCCAACATGGAGTGGGGTTGTAAGACCTATGACAGTAGCTGGGAGGGAAGGCAGTGTGCTGCTGGAGCTGGCATTTGGATACCTGGTGTGTGTTGCCTTAAAATAACTGCTGAACTCAACTTGTGTTTTTGTCTCCCTTTGCACCAAGTCACAGTACTGTGACCTGTCTGAATGCTTCTTCCCAGATGTCCCAGTGGGGCAAATGGGGCACTCTGGAGGGAATGGTTGACTCATGCTGAGCAGGGAAGCAACTGAGAAGCCCAGCAGTAAAGCTGTTGAGCAAGTGAGGGCTCTCCAGGCCCCTGGAAGCCACTTGCTACTGTCCCTGGCAGACCCATCCAAATTGTGCTGCACTGCAGGACCTGGCAGGCAGGCAGTGGTCCCTGTAATAAAGCCTTTCACTCCTGCTCTCTGTCGCATTTCTAACTCCTCTAGTACAAGTGTATGTTGCTGCTGTTTTACTTTGAGTCTGCAGAGAGTTTGACTGGGTGAAAGATGTGTGAAGGGATGTTAGAAAATCCAGCAGAGTTCCTGGTGTGAAAGTGGGCGCCTAGAAGATCACAACAATGCAAGGACCATTAGGAGCTGGGATGACTGCATCCCTGCCCTCCAGAGAAGGGAGATCTCTGCCCTGAGAAGAATCTGCCCTGCCCCTGCCATTCCTAGGGCTGCAGACAAGATATGTTTTGGAAGTGTTTTCCCAAGATGTCACTGTCCCAGAGAACAATACATGGGATCCTTCTATTCCTTTCTTAGCAGAGCCATCTCTCCACCTCCCTATATGAGGCCCAGTGCATTTTACTTTGCCATTGTTTTACCTGGTAAAATTTGTAGAGAGAGCTGAAGCCAAAGGGAACCTCAGATGGAAGAGCAGTCAGCTCGTTTGCTAACCTTGAGGCACTCAGAAGCTGTGAGTTGGACTCTAAAAATAAAAACTCCTGGTGTATTTTTATTTCTGGTCTGTTTTCTTCAGCTTTTTAAGTCTTTCTGAGCTTCATCTCTTTCGGGGTATTTTCAGTTATTTGCAGCTGTGATGGACAGGATTTACTAATTTCTTTTCAAATATTTAAGCTGAGACTTTTGCCCCATCTTAGGATTCCAGAAACTGGGGTCTTCAGCAAAAGGACAGACACAGAAGACAAGTAAGAATTGGCAATATGGCCAAATGCTGAGTATCGAACACTTGTCAAGCACCTCCAGCACATCTTTGCTTAGTGCCAGGACCTGAATGCAATACAAACACTTGTCTGTGGCTCAGGATTTGGAAGCTTTGGGAGGCACAAGTCTGTAGGTGTCTGTTAGGTTGGTACGTGGAGGTGATGGATGAGGATGGATCTTCTTCTGTGTCATAGCTAAAAAGGGTTTGTAACAAAACATAACAGTCATTACTGCCCAGCTGGCCGGGGCTATTGATAGCTACTGTCTCAAAAGTGCAGACAGGTCTCCATCTTCCTCTATTTCTCCACTGGGAAGTTTGAGATCTGGCTCAAATTCTGCCAGCAATTCTGTGCTAGAGCTGTCTAAGACCATCCTCAGCCCTGCTTGTTCTCATTCTGCAACTTGGGATATGCTGAAGCAGGCAGATCAAATAGTTACGAAGGGTGTGAATAAGCCCTGGGAAAGAGCAAGCAGGCGGCTTGTTTTATGTTTTCTTCCCTGTGTTTGTGTGAGTCATGGAGCTGGCGGTGGTCCTGCTTTCACCTCGCAGAGAGCAGAAGTAAGTGTGTAAGAGCCCCACGCTAATTTGCTGAAAATAGCTGAAAGCCAGGCTCTTAAGAGACTCACAAGAGATTGCAACTCCTCTATCTATCGATTCCTTTTCTCCCCCCTTCAACTTAACAGCTTTTAAAAGACAGTAAAACAGCGGAAGAGCATGCATGCAGCCCACAGTGTGTGGCTGTCCCAGCCCTGGCCTGGATGGCACGTGTGTGTGACCTTGCAGGGTGCACATGAGTGACCACAGGGCAGTCAGTGGGACGGTGTGTGGTGACAGACATTTGAAGCATCAGAGAAGCGGTAAAAAATGTCTTCCCCTGTTACCCTGGAAGCTGCTGGCATGCCATGCCACTGTCATGGCAGCAGAGGGGCTGGCTTTCCACCATCACACACCAACTCTGCCCTGAGCAGTCAGAGGCCAGGGTGGTTTACACCTGAACTGGTGCAAATCTCCAGCAGTTGCAGCATGCCCCTGCTGTTCTCCAGTGCAGGGGGCAAAATAGCAGTTGAGTGCCTTGCAATGGTGCCAGCTCATAATTGCATTTTTTTCTCTCTGTTTTTATTCAAAAGTGATGTTACATTTTATGATCTCATTAAAGCTCCAGTTTCTGGAGCCAGTAGGTGATGCTGTGAGAATCCCAGCTTTGTTTCTGAGCAGGGGAAGGAATCTAGAAAGGCAGTCTAGCAGCTTGTAGCCTGGGGGCAAAGGTAGCAACAAACACCATGTTCCTTCCATGTGTCCGTGGGCCAAGTCCTTACATGAGCTCCTGTTACAGGTTTTGAACACAAGGGTTGGCAGAGCAGCCCCCGATCTAGCTGGCGTGTTGGGAAAAGCAGGAAGAGTGCTTTGACTTGCAAGGGATACAAGGCTTGCGTGATGGCCATGTATTCAGGTCAGCTCAGCTGAGCAGAAGGGGAACTAAGTGAGAGAGGCTGCTGTCACTTAAGCCATTGGTGTGGGGAATGCAGCTGTGGTTTGGGGGCTCACTGAACCAGGGCTGTTTATGTGCTGAGCATCTCAAGCAAGTGAGAGAGCCAGCCGTCTCCCAGCGTTTGTCCTTCATGCAATCAAGTGATTGCTCTTCAGCAACACAGGCTGCCCTGAAGCCTAGTTCCTGCATTTCCTCCCTGCCTCAAGCAGTCTTTGCTTCACTTGTTTCCACATTTGTTTCTTCTGTTACACAAACTCTGGTCTCAGGCCTCTGAGCTGAAATATTCTGGGCTTTCAAAAGCATGACTCTGAATTGCAATCTCTGGCTCCTCTCTGCTGTGTGCCCAGCTCATCTTACCCTTGTTAGAGTGAGCAACAAAATCAGGGATCTAGTGTGTGTTGCAGTTCAATGCTTAAAACCCATGTGTGTCTTATGAAGTGCAACAATTTTGCTTTAAACCCAGATTACTCTCCATTGGTTTCCGCAATTATTCCTCAGGGAATCTGCAAGCTTTGTGGCCATGTGAGGGCTCTGTTTGCCACTTCATTCACTTCTTCTGGTTCCCCTGCTATTTTGCAGAAGTGTTCCTGGCCTCAGAACTTTGTTGTCCCTGCTACCCTGACTTCCCCAAAGGAGAGGATTTCCTTCTGTGGTCTGCAAGCTACCCCTCCACCCAGTCCCCTTGAAATAAGTTATCTGCCCCTCACACTGTCTGACTGCTGGGGCTGGGCAGACATGCTCTACACACCACCCCTTTCCTTTTAACTGGGGTGGAATGGGAAAATGGGTATGGATATTCGGAGTTACCCATCCACCTCCGTTTTCCAGACTCCTGACTGAGGATGAGTTGAAAAGGATGAGGAAACAAGAACATGACAGGACCCCTGCATCCTGTCCTGGAGCATCAGTGTACCTATGCCATGTGGAGTGCTGTCCAGGGGTTATGTTCCAATACCTGGAAACCAGTTCTGGAGCTTGAAATGGGCTCACTGGTGGGGTTGCTTCTGGATATGTTCGTCTTGAGCCAGCAAGAGGTATCCCAGCAGTATCTCCCATGAGAGCCTCTGAGCAGTGTTTCCAGGGTGGGGAGTATTCTGGGGTACATCTGCTAATGAGAAATATGTGTTTGTGTCATCCATTAAGGTTTCTGCTGGCTTACAGCTAAGGTGTGGGTGTGACAATAGCTATGTAAATGCAGCTTCAGAAGTGTTTGTAGGAGATACCCAGCATTCCCTGAGAGCTGATTGTTGTTGCTTGGCACGGTGCTATAGTGCGCATGGTGGCAACGTTACTAACACATTGCTTGCGGTAGCTAGTTTGCTATTTCTGTAAACTCAGAACTCAAACAAAACTTGGCTTTGTTCCTTTGAAGCTCCCTCATCCCAGATGTGTTATGCATTGCCAGATGCTCACAACTGTCTGTGTTAGAGCACACACATCTAAGGCCGCATTAAGTGTACCCACTAACCACTCTGGACTCGTTCCTTCGCTTGCCCATAGCTCAGCAAACACAAGGACGATTTGATGGATCCCGGTACTACTGGTGGAGTCGTGCTGTAACCTCCTACCTATTCTACAACACATTGCTCACAGCAGAGAGTCTGAATCTCTGAGGAGTCACACTGACAAAATAGGGATAAAATTTTTTTTGAGTAAGAAGCTAGTTTTGGCTTCCAAATGTCTCTGCTATTTAGGTCCATTTTATATTTATTTCGTTCAGAAATTTTATACACTGGTTTTAAACATTCAAATACCACTTTACAAGAACACTGGGTTTTTTTCTTTTTCTTAATGCTTTCTTCCCCTCCCCCATCTCTGGCCTCTCCACTGACTGCACTGAAACAGCTCCAAAATCCCAGTCCTGCTCTTCAAATATATAGCATGGATGTATGTGTATTCCTAGATGACCCCCTTTGCATTTAATTTTGGCTGCTCCTAGATTAATTTTGCTGTATTCACTCTGTCCTGAGGATGAAAATAAATAAGGAAAACTGATTAGTTAGGCATTGATTTCACCTTCACCTTTCGTCTGAATCACTGGAGGGCTCTGTCCTTAAACTGAAGTACCTGCTTCCATCGAACATAGGAACTGCTCCTCTGCCTGTGTGCAGGTGTGTGCTTGCTGTGAGTTTGCTCGCTTTTCAAGGAAGAAATAGAAAATCTTAATTTTGAACTAAATTTACCTGCAATGATTCATTCAGAGCACTGCTCTCTTCATAACTTATTAACGTGCGTTAGCAATAAATTCTTAACAGTGCTTCTATAAACAGCAATTGTTCTGCTTTGAAGCTGTGATGCACACTGCCTGCTCAGTTATGCTGCTGTGTAAAGTGGCATAAATACTCAAAGAGAAATGACACAAAAGGAGCCCTGTACAGATGGCTTAGACAAAACACTGGCCTTTCCCTTCAGTCATCACAAGCTGGAAATCTGGCATTAAATAGGATTTGTAGACAGGTTTGGTGTCTATCTTCTGGTTTATCCCCTCTTAAACTTGCATCTCGCTCCCACCCTGTACGTTGTATACTATCAGAGGACTTCTGACATACAGTAGATGAAAATTATGTACTAAATCTGGTTTGATAGAAGATAGCCTGGTACTGGTGATATCTAGCAATAATTGTGTCAGAGCTGGCTTCCTCTTCGCTGTAAACCCTGTCAGGTGGTGGGGAAGGATCTTTGTATGCATGTGTGTGGCTTCTTCCCTTGCCCGTACTGCCGTGTGAAAACTCGTATCGCCTTTTGTTTTGAACGGCTCTTTTTCTTTCTGCTCACAAATCCCATAGGCCTGCTGAGCTCTGCAGCTCAGACACGCTGATGCATTCGTGCCATCTGCTGTCAGAAGACATTATTGCATGTACCAGTTTTGCTGGAGTTTTTCACAACTTCTGCGGGGATCTCATATAGGAAAGGACAATGAACATGCCCATAGAAGGGGAGAATGTTTCCTGTCTTCTTGTTACTGTGACTGGGCAACTGACAGTAAAGTTTGAAATAAGATTTGAAGCTCAATATTACAATCTAAAGAACCAGCAGCAAAGTAGAATGTCCTAAGCTCGGGAAAGCAAAGAGAGTGTTTTAGTAGCAATCATGATTTCATAAGCCACCTTTCTGAAAAGGGGTAAAATGGTGCTTCTTCCTCAAACTCAGAGTTCTGTGGAATATTTCTTGCTTAATTTCTCAGTACTCAGAATATAATTTGGGTCAGGGAGTTGTGGTTTAGCAACCAATTCTACTTTACAGGGTCTTCCTAGTGGTGCCCTTATCTATAGGCAGAGAATGCCAATGACATGTTGGAGCACAAGCAAATGTTGCCTCTTTGGGAATCAGCATACTTTTGCCCTCCTCTGGGCTGTGCCTGTGGATAAGGGCTGGCTGATGTCTGAGCTCAGTTTGGAAGCACCCCAAACCCCATTCAGCATGGCACCTTCCATCCCTGGTGGGGAAGCAAATCTGAGAGGTCTTTTTGCCTGATGGCAACACTCAGGACTCCGGGTGGGTTTTGTGAGCCAGGGAGAGCAGAGCAGCATGTATTTGGGTAGAAGAGCTTGCTGGGGCCTAGGCCTGGGCCCAGCCAGTCATACAAGATAGATCTCCATGGACACAAGTAGAACAACCGCAGACAGAAAGGCAGTGCAGATCAGTATGTGACTTATGCTTTGTTGCTGATTAGCTTCAGCTACAAATCAGTATTTCTCTATCTCTGCCACTGCCAGCCCCTTCCCCAGTTGCAGCCAGGAACAAGTAGCTAGGATTGTGCTCAGATGTTTTCTGGACATGAGGTGTATATCAGCTTTGTCTGAGTTCAGGGATGAACATCCTTGTTAAAAGGCCAGCTCACACCCTCTTACTCCTGCTTCTACCTTGTGCAACTAATACTATATACTGTGTTAGCAAATTTAGGAGGTCTGTAATCCTCTTTGTTTGTCTGTTAATCACAGGGTGGGGGGGCCAGCTGTCAGTGGGAAACTAATGAGGACAGTATTAGTCGTTGCTTTCTGTGTGACAGGACTGTATTCAGACAATATCTATTCGTCTTGTGCTGGGAAGTGTTTTCATGCAAGGGATAGCAAGCCCTGCAGGAGCTGAGCATCCATGGGGAAATTTTACGAGGTGTTTTCACAGCAACATCTGTAAAATATAGGTGAGATTTCTAATTAATGAATGTGTTGGAAGGGTCTGTATTCTTCATGTACCTGCCTCTTCTAAGCCTAACTTTATCAGCACTTGTGAACAAAGCTTTTTGGCATTTTTCATTATTGCTACAGATATATTAGGGAATTTGCAGGATTAAAGATTATGCACTGTGTAAGAGTACTGCTACAAAGGTAGTTTAATTTTTGAGAGAAACTTCAAATGCAATAGACCTGCTAGGAGAACATCTACCAGTATGCTGTTGTTTTCCTTAAGGCTTATTACTGAAGTGAGATGAGGTTCCCTATTAAATAAAGCAGAGTGTAAACAGAGTATTTCTACTTCTCACATTTTCAGGAGAAAGCTAAGTGAACTAACTGAACTTACTACATTATTGGGCTTGAATTTTCAGAGGTAGCTGCCTTTTTCTGTCTTCCTTGCTAAAATGCCTGAAGAAAATGAAACTTGAAGTTATTGCTATGATTTCAGGGCCTGTCTCTTACTTCACGGATGTTTGGGTTGGTGACACTGCCTCCTAACACTTGGGGGGGATTAGTGAATAGGATCTTGCTCCCCTGAGCTTTTCAGAGTCACCAGGGTGAAGCAGCCCAGATGGGAGAATGAGCTTTGATTGTCATCAGCTTTCCATTACAAGAGGACTTCAGGATCCTACTCCATGAGGTCTTTTGCATAAGTTTCTGACAGTTCTCTGGACCCAGATCTTGCTTATGTCCTTATTCCACTAGATTTTTATATGAGAAAGGACTTTGGAATTAGGCTATTGGAGAGTATGACTTCCTGGAAAATACTTTGTGAATTTTGTATTTAATAAGCAACAGTTTTGCTTTCTCTTCTCTCCTTCACCTCACAATGTAACTAGCATCCTGATGAGCTGAGGTATCACCAGGCCTGCTCTAAATAAATGTGTGTGTGAGGCTCTGTTTCATGCCAGGTAAGCACAAAAAGGGTTTGCGACAGATGTGGGGCTGGTCTCCTGGAATTTCTCCTGAGTGAGCAGAGCAGGTAAAATGGGATGAGAGTCCTGTGCAGGGGACCATGAGTGCTTCATGCCTGAACTGTTACTCATTTCAAGCCCTGTTCCTGGTTAACAGAGAACTGCTCCAAAAATACAGCCCTCATCTCACTGCAAATGCTTACAGGGCATCAGCTAGCTGTGAGCACTGCCAGCCCCTGCCTCAGAGCTCCATCAGCTCCTCCTTCCCACCAGCCAGTTCACACCTTACACGGGAAGGAGGGCAGTTGCAATACCTGGATCTTGCAGGGCCACCTGGCCACATCACTTCTTACTGTTGCTTTCTTAAGATCACAGTGCTTTTCACCTCTGGAGTCCTGTGCTAGAGTGACAGTGGCATTTTACTGTGTGCCTTCATGCAAGGTGGCCCAGGTTCTACTCTGCTGTAGCAGTGGTTGCTTTTCCCTTCTCTTTTACTCTGATTGTTCCAGTTCCTGTGCTTCCTGGCCACTGCCTGTGCTGCAGGGATAAGAGATCCTTGACAGCTGCTGGGGCCCTGAGCTTGGCGCTTGATGGAGATCAAATCTCCATAGTGCTTCCTGCTATGCTCTTTAACAGATGACAGTGCTCAGCTGCACAAAAATGACTATAAAATCTGAGAATTTAGGGACTGACAGTTCCTGTTAGAAACTTCTGCTGGCTTTTGTGCACTGTCAAATATGACCTCTGCAAGATGACACTGGGGCAGGAGGGTAGGAGTAATAGGACATGGACAGGCAGGTTTCGAGGGCTTAGGTTTTCCTCTGTCTGTCTGCCGTGGAAAGGGAGGAGGAATACCCTTGAAATTTCTGCCAAGTGTTCCCATTCACTTCAGGGGAGCTGCTCTGTTTTCTGCTAGAAGGAAGTCTGGCCTCTAACTTCTTCCCCTGGCAACGTGGACAAAGAGGAATTCTGTATGAATGTCACAGCCAGCCAACACTTTTCATACAGCTGATGCTGTACCTGGGACGTTAACAAATATATTCCATGTAGGTGAATAGATCTGGCTCCACATGGCTTTGGCAATGTTCTTGGTGGGGGATGGGAAATTGGTTAGTACTGCAGGAAAGTTTCATGATCTCAAGACACAGTTGCATTGTTTAAGCCTTTTTGATTTCAGCACTTTCTGACCAAGGATCTGAATTCCCTGCCTCATCTTTCTAGTCCAATCCATGCTCATCTGCAAGAACAGAGAAAAATGATATTGTAGTTCTGGCATTGGGTGTCTCCGATGTGTTTGGCCTATCTGTCCTGGCTTCCCTCAGTGTTTAGATATAGGATCTGTCAAAGGGGCCAAGCCAGGGCTGTATGGATAGAGTACAATGAATTCTGGGGGCTGGAGAGAGGATTTGTTTCATGTCATCTTCTGTACCAGATGTCTCGGAGGGGCTTCTGGAGATGCCTGCTTTCCTTCTGCACTCCAAGAATGGATTTCCTCTGTGTCCAGTGCTCTTTTGGGGCTTGACTAGCTTCCTGGAATCATCCTTCACTCCCCCTTTTTCTGACCTGGGTGGAATTCAGGGCGGAAATCAGGAGGTCTAAAGCCCAGCTGGAAATTAATCTGGCTTCAGCAATCAAGGACAACAAGAAATGTTTCTATAAGTATGCTAGACGCAGGAGGAAACATGGTAACAAGTGATGAGGAGAAGGCTGAGGTCCTTAATGCCTTTTTTGCCTCAGTCTTTAATAACAAGACTAGTTGTACTGAGGGAATCCAGCCTCCTCAGCCAGAAGACAGAGACTGGGAGAACGACCTCCCCACAATCCAGGAGGAGATAGTCAGTGACCTACTGCATCACATAGACACACACAGGTCTATGGGACCGGATGGGATACACCCGAGGGTGCTGAAGGAGCTGGCTGGGGTGCTCGCCAAGCCACTTTCCATCATTTACCAGCAGTCCTGGCTGACCGGGGAGGTCCCAACAGATTGAAAATTGGCCAATGTGATGCCCATCTATAAGAAGGGTCGGAAGGATGATCGCGGAAATTACAGGCCTGTCAGCCTGACTTTGGTGCCCAAGAAGCTTATGGAGCAGCTGATCCTGAGTACCATCACACAACACATGCGGGACAACCAGATGATCAGGCCCAGTCAGCATGGGTTTATGAAAGGCAGGTCATGCTTGACAAACCTGATCTCCTTCTATGACAGGGCGACCTGCTTATTGGATGAGGGCAAGGCTGTGGATGTTGTTTACCTTGACTTTAGTGAGGCCTTTGACACTGTTTCCTACAGCATTCTCCTGGCAAAACTGTCTGCTTGAGGCTTGGATGATCGCACGCTTTGCTGGGTAAAAAAATGGCTGGATGGCCGGGCCCAGAGAGTTGTGGTGAATGGAGTTAAATCCAGTTGGTGGCCAGTCACGAGTGGTGTCCCCCAGGGCTCGGTTTTGGGGCCACTCCTGTTTAACATCTTTATTGATGATCTAGATGAGGGGATTGAGTGCACCCTCAGTAAGTTTGCAGATGACACCAAGTTGGGTGGGAGTGTTGATCGGCTCGAGGGTAGGGAGGCTCTGCAGAGAGAGCTGGACAGGCTGGAGCGATGGGCTAAGGCCAGCTGTGGGAGTTTCAATAAGGCCAAATGCCGGGTGCTGCACTTGGGCCACAACAACCCCCAGCAGCGCTACGGGCTTGGGGAGGAGTGGCTGGAGAGCTGCCAGTCAGAGAGGGACCTGGGGGTGTTGATTGACAGCTGGCTGAACATGAGCCAGCAGTGTGCCCAGGTGGCCAAGAAAGCCAATGGCATCCTGGCTTGTATCAGCAATAGCGTGGCCAGCAGGGACAGGGAAGTGATCTTACCCCTGTACTCGGCACTGGTGAGGCCACACCTCGATTACTGTGTCCAGTTTTGGGCCCCTCACTACAAAAAGGACATTGAATTACTCGAGCGTGTCCAGAGAAGGGCAATGGAGCTGGTGAAGGGTCTGGAGCACATGTCGTGTGAGGAGCGGCTGAGGGAAGTGGGGTTGTTTAGTCTGGAGAAGAGGAGGCTGAGGGGAGACCTCATCGCCCTCTACAACTACCTGAAAGGAGGGTGCAGAGAGCTGGGGATGAGTCTCTTTAACCAAGTAATGAGTGATAGGACAAGAGGTAATGGCCTCAAGTTGCACCAGGGAAGGTTTAGGCTGGATATTAGGAAGCATTTCTTTACAGAACAGGTTGTTAGGTGTTGGAATGGGCTGCCCAGGGAGGTGGTGGAGTCCCCATCCCTGGAGGTGTTCAAGAGGCGGGTTGACATAGCGCTTAGGGATATGGTGTAGTTGGGATCTGTCAGTGTTAGGTTAACGGTTGGACTAGATGATCTTCAAGGTCTTTTCCAACCTAGATGATTCTGTGATTCTGTGACCTGTCCCATGGGATAAAGCTAAATAGATTTAGTCATTGGTAGATGAAGAGAATGAAAGTGATTGAAGGGTATGACATTCTGATCATGTCATTGACCTCAGGAGCCAAGTTTGACAAATTTTAAGGGAAAATGAAGAACATTAGATTGAATTAAAGCTGTGGTTATCCATCAACCCTCTAATGGCTGTTTGTTGCCATGTATACTCCACATGTAAGTTTTAGCTTTGCTGAATGATTTAGTGAAGAATTTTTAAATCAAGGACAAATCTCCTGCTGCTCTGCAGCAAGGTAGAGATGTTAGAACAGGCAGACACTGAGGATGGGCAGTGCTGGTTCAGGCCCAGTTCATAGGAATAGTGCTGTGATTTGCTCTGGCTGTGACTTATGCTTTTAGAAAACAACTGTGCTACAGGAACAGAAAACAAGTTGGTAGTTAAGCAGCTGGGGAGAGAATTTCCAGTGTGTTAGATAACTGTCAGCAGGAGACTTGGCAGAACAGCTCAAAGTGCATTTACGATGGAGGCTCTTGTGTTATTTACAGGATGTGAGGGTGTGGTGGCATTCCTCTGGCACCTGGACATAAAGTGGTGTAGCAACTCAGCCCTTTCAGGACAGGCAATCAGATACCAGACAGTAACTGAGAACAGAAGACCATCCCAGAGGAGCCCGAAGTGTTTTTGCAACCTTGGAGTCAATTTCTGCCTGATATGTACACGTGCCCCTCTGGCCGACTTGAAGTGAGAGGAGAATGTGTTCCCGGGTCTGGAAGGGAACGGCTTTGCTCATCGCTGGAGGGCTGCCACGTGTCTTCTGCAAGAGGCACCTGGTGCTGACTAGTCAGATTGAGATGAGAACTTGAGGGAGGCTGAGGACTTTTTTCTCCTTCACAGCTTCCAAAACCTTCCCCTATCCTACTTCCACTGTTCTTTTCCAGTGTCATCAATGCCCTGTGTAAAGTGTTGGCTTCTTCAGGGGGAATATCCTGAAGGTGAAATTAAATTTTGGGGAGGAGTACTCCATTATATTGAGCAAACCAGCAGTAGAGCAGGGGTAATTTAGCAAGCAGGGCTGTTGAGGTATTTCCCAGAGGGCTGTGAAGACATGTACACAGAAGTCACCTTTCATGTGACATGCAGTGTTGACCACCTCATTTCACATAGACCCTAGCAATACTAGGACCCATGCAAGTGCTGAGAAGGACAATCAGTTATATGAAGTTTAAATAAGTTGTCATTTTCAACGTGGAAGAAAGGTGACTGAGTAAGCCATGTGAAATCTTAAGTGATCTGTGGAAGGTGCCATGGTTAGGCGAGTTTCTTCATTTCCTAGCAAGTCAGCGAAAGGAAATCCTTTTTGACACACCATGTACTTTGTGAAACACAGTGCTACAAGGCACTGACTATACCAAAACTAGAAATGATTTAGAAAGCAATGAGAGACATTCCCAGCAGATAAGTCCATCAGTGCTGTTAAAGACAAAGCTGCAAATAGTGCCTCTGGTTTGGGAAGTCCCAAAGCCAGAGACTGCTTGAAGGTTGCAGAGGGAAAGTTATTATGCTGTACTTTCTTTGCTCGTATGCTCTTCCCCTGAAAGCAGTCAGCAGCAGTTGCCTGAGGCAGGATGCTAGGATAGATGGATGTGTTACATACCTCACTGAGGTTGTTATGTTCTTGTGAAGAGCACAGTAACCATGAAGGGACTAGGAAAACAAGGGCAGAACAGCCTCTCCTGCAAGGAGCTGCATGTTTGCACTCAAGAAGCTCAAGCTGGTTTGAGCCCACTGTTATCACCTTGTAAGCAAATCCAAGAGAGGAGTCCTGGTGAATATCTCTCAATGCAACACCTTGCTGAATACTTAACAGTGCTCTGTAAGGGTGTGAGCAGAAATGGCCCATGTAGACCCTCTGTAGCCCTTGCCAAATATGTACTTTCAGTCCCAGAGGGTGGAACTGATAAAGCAATCTGTCCCCTGGCAGATTTTATCTCTGGGATTGCATTTCCAGGATAAATGGCATCTTGTGCCATTTCCAAAGGGAATTTTGTGTGTTACACATGCTTAAAAATATGGACACCGCATGGACACAGTGTACAGTGTTAAGTGGGGTGTAGCAGCAAGCTGTTCTTATTAAGTACCCTTTCTGTCCCCTCTTCCTTCTGTTATGCTTGTCAGCTGCTCTCAGACCTCATCACCCATATTCTTCAGACCCTAAAGCATCTCTTTGACATGCTTTTCATATTTTTTGTAGGCTTTCAGCTTTCAGACACACTTATCTTAGTTTGGCTAATATGACTCTGGAGTAAGTATGTTGGATAAGCAGACTGCCAGGCTGGAAACCCAACATCAGTTTGGAGGGTGACTCTTAAACTCTTCACTAACCAAATCAGAGATGCACAGCCATGTAGGGGCTCTCTCCGAGAATGCTGGTTTCAGGTCTGGAAGCTGTCTAGCCCTGCTAGTGTGGTCTCCAAGACATGAGTATTTTAGCCAAGCACTGCTGGTTTTGGTGCCAGGGTGGGTTTAGGTGTTTGTGACAGCACTGCCCTTTGCTGTACAGGCACACCTGTTGAATCTGAGCTTTTTTTTTTTTTTCTTTTTTGCTTTTTTCCCCTTGCACCATGAAATAGCCCTCTCCATTGGCATACAGGATTTCAGCTAGCTGGGTGTCATCCACCAGGGCACATGAGAACTGGAAAAAAACTATGATGCTACTTTTAAAATTGTTTTTAAAGAAGACTTTGGAGAAAGAAGCTGATTTCTTTTACGAGGGGGTGCTGGCTCCCAGCAGTGTGTTCTGTCACCATGTCACAAGATTTCTAAAAGGAGCAGAATCAGTAGGACACTGGTGTATCAGTCTGCAAAGAGCAACTTTCTTCACTCACTTCCCGTATTTGACTAAACTGGTATCAGTTCAGCCTCCCCACTCCCCTCCCACCCCCTGCCTGCTTCCGCCAACAGTCCTCTCAAAATGTGCCTTGTAACTAAAGACTCTCCTAAATAGCTGACTCTTTCAGTTCTTCTGCGTAACAAAAACTTGTTCTGCTCATAAATAGATTTGCAATTACCAAGGGAAACAGAAGAATCAGTGCAACCCAGCTGCATCAGAGCCGGCCTCCCATCCTGTCTTAAAGAAGCCCCTGAAATTCAAGACACGTCACGCGGGCATAGCTGGGAGACCTCTGCGGGGATCTTTCCTTTGAACAACATTCCTCTTCTGCAAGATCTGCTGTTTGCAGCAGAATTGTCAAGAAACTGCAGAGTGCCTGTCTGGTGTCTTTACGAAAACTGCAAAAGCTTTTTGTTTTTGACTAGCCTGGGTTTTCCTGTATTTCTTTTAGCAGTCAAGGGTAAGAATTGCCTGGCCAAAGTGGAGGATCCTGAGATTTATCGTGAGCTTAGAAATTGGTTCTCTGCTAATAACATCTGGTGTGTGGCTAGTGCCATCTGAGCAATTCCAAGCACTTTCTGAGCATCCAGGAGGTCAAACTTCCTTAGCTTTTGGGGCTTACAGGAGGGTAATAATTTTATACAGAAGAAAAAAAGGCATACCCAAGGTTATACATCAAACTGGGTAGACCTGGGAGGAAAAATCAAGAGCCCTGCCTATGCTGGGTCCTGTAGAAGGATTAAGCAGTAGAAAGAAGGAAGGAAGTAGTATATATGGTTGATCCCTGGCCTTCTGTATAGAAGAGATCACCTATATAAGGAAGATCCCTTCTATATGTCTTCTCTCTAGGCTGCCAGGGGGCACAAGGGGGGCATACACCCAGCATAGTGCTTTTTGGCTGCCCTGGTGAGATGAATGGGCACTACCCCTGCCTTTGACAGGAGGTATGTCAGCTCCCTGCAAACCTGGGTGGGCTCAGATTGTCTTAGATCCTGAGCTCAGGCTCTGCATCCCCACAAAGTGTGGTTAGTTTCCCAGTGATACATTTCTGCATATCCCAGAAAACATGCCTGGAACTGGGGCATGCAGTGCCACAGGGCAAGCTTCCCTGTGCTGCTTTTTGGTCGTTTGCTCAGCGAGGGCAATTCAGATCTGTTGAATCAAAAGGAATTCCCAGCATTTATGGTCTCCTCAGAGACATGATTGCTTCCTGGAACCCCTCTGGAGAGCTTCCCTGCACGGGAGTTCACTTGCCCCAGGGCCTTGGATGAGTCTATGGAGGAATTAAAACATGCAACCCTATTGATGTCAGTGGGGACTTTCTGATTTCTTTTATGAGGGGTGTGTACCTATGTTTCTTCCCAGGTGCTGCTGCAATAGCAGCAGCGTGATGCTCACTTTCTTTCAATATGATTACTAAAAACGTTACTTAAGACAGGTCTGTGCAAGACTGGCTGCAAGTAACAGACTTTGGTTTGGAAAGAGCACGCTTTAAATGCGAGGTCAGCTGATGGTCAGTGCCAGAACACCACATCATTGCTATTGAATGAGGAAATGAGCATCCAAACCTCTTGTTTTGTGAAGATTGTTACCTGCAAAGTAAGAAGGAACAGGGGGAAGAAGATATCAATGAGAAAGCCAGCTCAGGTGTTGGATTTCTCTAGAGAAAATCTCAATTTTAATTCTGTAGGCTTTCTCCTGGTGTGTGAGGGAGAGGAAATGAGAGAAGGACACTTCTAATTTTGTCTAGTTCTCCTTTCCCTCTCTTCTGTCCATGTGCACATGTTGAAGTGTGCAAAGCATCCGAGTGTCCCAGTTCTTCTGATCCTTCACAGACAACACTGTCCCTAGGCTGAACCCACAGTGCTTTGGATCCTTGAGCAGGGTTGGAGAGGGTACTCTGGCATCTTCTGAACTCCAGTGTGGGGCTGAAGGGCAGGTACCAGGCATGTTTATTCTGTGCTGCAGCTATTTTTAACATCTGATGTTACACAGACTTGTGCTTCTTCTCAAATCAGATTAGATGGCAAAGTCAAGAGGTAAGCAGAGAAGCTCGGTAATGAGGAGCAGCAGCTAACTTCACCTTTACTTGCTGAATTCACTGCACAGCTGCCTGCAGGCTGCAGCCAGCCCCCTGCCATTAACCTTGGGCCTTTTCCTTCTGGAGAGAAGGGGCAAGCTCCTGGCTGTGTACTTCACAGATAAACTTCTGTACACCATTTGCATGTGTCTGGGGATCATTATGCCCCTAAAGGTCTTCGGCAGCCTGGCCATGGTATCTTTATGGTTTAGTAGCCTCTTGCTTGCCTCCTGTGCTGGTGATGTATACAATACCTTTGTGATCTTAAGAAGTTGAAGATGATCTGCGAGGGACCACATTAGCTTTCTGAGCCAGCTTGCAAATACTTCCTGTCACAGAAAGTCTGCAAGGACAGGGATGTTACAGTAACCCATGGTCCCAGCAGCTTACAGGGAACCTTGCAGGCTGTGCAGGAGGAGTGGATGATGCAGGGGTCAAGGAAGAAAATCAAGGCTGTGCGCTTGTGGACTGCCTCCTCCCCAGCAGGCTGATGTGGAATGTGAGCAAGGCTACTGCAGATGCTGGGCTCTAAATTGGAGAACAGGAGCAGCGCAGAGCTAGTGCCTGGGTCTGACTTGGCTCCCAGAACTCCAATGACATACTTCTGCTGTGTGCAAGGTTCTGCAGATCCTCCTTTGTGGAGCCTTCCTGAGCACCCCACTACTCTTTTGATCTCTCTCTATGCAACAAAAGTGTCTCTTAATTCAGCAACTGCCATGAACATCACCCCCTTCAGTTTGATGAGACCAGGTTAGATTAACAGAACAGCATCTGTCTTTGCTTACATTTCCTTTTGGTGGCAATGGTTGTGTTTCTAAGGCATCAGGAAGGAAGCATCAAGAAGAAACCCAAAATTAGGAAATACATATGTTAGAAATAAGTTTTTGTGTAATTTTTTCTTGTGGTCAGTTTCTTCAAAGACAAGTCTTTGTGTTCCTCCTTATTTACACAAAGCTGGTCATGAAATAGCAGCAGATTACAGTACACACTGCAATGGTCATGAAATCAGTTCATCTGAAATTCTGTAATGGATGGAGAGCATCTCAGCATTGCTTTTTTTTTTAATAGGAAGAACAGTCTCTGTGTCATGTGAATCAGAGTCCCAGTTCATTCAAGGATGTATCCCAAATGTAGGTATTATGTAAAAGTAAAATCTCTTTTCTCTGTCTTTTATTCTTCTTGTATCACAGTGCTTGGAGTAGAAATAAATCCTATTTTCCTGCCACTGAAGGAACAACAATGGAATGAAGTTCTGTTTGTAGAACTCATTTGCTCACCTGTGTTAGTCTGAACTGACTGTTCAGTAAACTAACCAGCAAGCTTGGCCTACAGGTGCAGCTTCTAATTCTCACATTCCCTGTTTTCTCATGCTTGTAAGCATACTTAGCTCTTTTTATGCCAAGTTTTGTAGCTTGGGAAGGTCTTAAACTACTTACACATCTAGGAAAACAGAACTCCTTTAAGGTGCTTTAGATAGAAGTGGTAACTAAACACCAGTCTCTTGGCAAACTACCAGCTTTGCCAAACAAACTTTTCAAAAGAACGTGTCACACAGGATATGACTGCAAATTATGTGTTTTGCCTGGTAGCAGCAAGAGACTTCTTAAATATCGATGAAACTACTTCAATGCCATGAGAGCTGGTCCTTCAGCTAAAATAAATTTTTTTGTGTTTGACCCTACAAGTTCTTGGTTCGGTCTTTACAGAGAACTCCACAGGGCTTCTACAAATTTCATAAGGTTATCTGTAACCTCTATTCCCTTCTCCTCCCAGGTGGTCCTGGTACTGAGATGGAAAGAAGAGAACTCAAATGGCCCACTGGTGTTATTATCTTAAGTACTTGGGTCAAGTACCAATCTTGATATTTTTCTTCTTTGTATTTGCACTTACTTGCTTGCTGGGCTGGAGTGCCTGCTTCTCTTGTACGTACATGTGGTTCTCTCAGCTTGCATTTGGGCTGTTGAAGCTTGGGATAAAAGCTTTGTGCCAGGGTAGTGTGTTCCATGCAGTGTTGGCTAATGGGATTCCTTGAAATCCCTTCACATTTCAAATAGATTTATGAATAAGGGGGGCAGTCTGAACACACTGCAAACCCCTAAAGCCTTAGTGAATCCTGAATTTGGCCATCTCAACTATTTATAGAACACTCTATGCCTATTCTAAATATATTTTCCTCAGGGGGACCTCATCTCAACCCCCTGCTCCACAGCTTAAATTGGATCAGCAATGCTGCTATGATCTGTTAACAAAAATTCCTCCTCTAGCTCTGTGGCAGGGCTGCAGGTGTTGTTGGTCCAGGCCTTGGAGGGGAAATTCTGTGCCAGGCAGAGCTCAAGGGTTTGGATTTAAACTTTGCAGCCAGCCAGGTAGAGAGATATTGATGATATATTTGATCATTTCCTGTAGCCATTTCCTGATTATTTTTTAATATTCCTCCTCTACTGGTAGGTCTATAGTTCTGGAGGGGGAAAAACAGGTGACATTGGTAGTGTACTACACCTTTCCCTTTCAGGAGTCTTCAGCCTTGCAAATTAGGCTTAATAGTGAGCACACAAAACCTTTTCTTTCTAGAGAAAGTGTAGAGTGTTCTGTGGGCAGAAAGCATTTCCTATTGCAGGGATGCTTGAAACTGGTGTTCTCTTTTTCTTTCTCTGCTATAGGGAAGAGAAGTGTCTCTTCTGTGGGAGTACTTACACGACAGTACTTGGAGAGCTGTGCCTCTGATTCTATGGGATGGTTCTTCCTGAAATGTTTCCTACCCACCAGGGGCAGAAGCCTCCTCTTTGCTAGCTGGCATTTTGTAATCCCTCTGGCAGTAGAACAGGCTGTGCAGGCTTTGTCCAGTGCAAGCTTTAGTATGTGTCAGTGAAGGCAGGAGTGCTGTAAGGTGGTATAGAACTAACGTTGCAGGAGTAGCTTCTGCTCTTGTCTGGCTTTGGAGGTTGATGTTCACTGTTTTTTTCCAGGCAGATTAGCTTGGGGCATTTAGAAAGCAGAGCTTAAGTCCCACTTGCTGTTGACTGAATGGGGTCAGACCATCAACTCTTGCTCCCACATAAGGACAGAGGATCTCTTGAGGCGAAGGAGAGCAACTCATCCACAGTAGATTTCATAATGGAGAATCTCTACCTTTTAGAAAAATTGTATGATATTCTTTTTCAGTCAAAGGCTCTGGCTGTACCATAGGATAGAAGTTTTGGTGCAAAGGGCACACTGCAGAACTTCACAGGACATTTTTCATCCTTCAAGTTTAAAAATATTTAGAAAAATACATCCTTTATTGAATTCTACAGGTTTGAACAGTTTCTTCTGTAGGATAGTTACATTCTGTCTACCTCTCTCAGGAACATTTGCAGATCTGCATGGCAGATGCTGCAGATCACAGTCCTGAGTGGAAAATTTTGGGTCAGTGTAGAGGCAGGATGGGCCATCAGGACCCTGCATGTCCTGAATAGCTGTGTTGCCCCACAGTAAGGGTCAGTACTGACTTTTATGCTTGGAAGAAAGCAACTATTCCTTGTCCCTATGATGTGATTGACCCAGGCTCTACTTCATGGGTCTTGGACTCAAAACTGGGGTGTAGAGCACCAAGGATGTTTGCACTGGTTCAAGGGGGATTGCATGGTTACCCTGAATATTGCCCCAAGACACATTCCCCTTCACACACAGGCCTCTTCCTACAGTCTCCTTGGAATCAATGTCAGCGTAACTTTAGATTTTGCTCCGCTCATGGCTTACCCATGTGCATGCAGGAAAGGACAGGTGAGTCTCTCTAAAAGCACTGCAGTGCCATTCAGCCTAGTGCAGCACCCAGCACCTTGGGGTGCTGCTGCTGCACTCTGCTCAGGAGACATGTTCAGTTGAGGCAGTATCTGTGATCCCATGGGGATGCATTAACTCAGGAAAGGCTCTGCAGTACCTGGGGCTATGCCAACATGGGTGCTCAGACACTACTGCTTGTGTTAGTGTTTCAGTAAAAAAACACTCCTGATGTGTCTGTCCGTGGTTCCTGGGCTGACAGTGTGATTGGCAGCTTTCTGGCTCACCTCATCGTGCCTCTGGCTAGTTATTCCCACTGATGTCTCTCTAAGACTGGCTTCCTTGCAGTGGAAGGTCTCCATTTGACCACTCTTGATACAAGCAAACTATAGTGCCTTTTGAAAGCTGGAGTAAGTAATGCATACCAACAAAATGTAGTACTTTTGTCTTGTAAGAAATAATGACATATCCCTCTTACAGTGCTTATAAGAGATTCAGCGTCTCCATTCAGGGTCACTGGCCTTAGTTCCTTCATGGCCTAGGTGTGTGGTGTGAGCTGAGGCTGGGAAGGAATCGACAGCATTTAATCACAAGAGGAACACCAGGAGTGAAATAGCCCAGATTTTAGAAACAGACTACAGGGCAGCTGAGGTGCAGAGCTCCTAAGCCTAATTTGACCATTGAATGAGGTGCTAATATCTCAGCGACTGTGTGGAGTCTCTTTTCAGTCTGCTTTCACCCTCTGTGAAGATAGTATAGTGGTATATATAGAATACACAGTGAAAAACTGGCTTTGTGCAACTTGTATGGGCAGTGCAGGGTGAAGGGAAGTGTCTGGTTTTGGTGATGAAAATAGAAATCTGTTTTCATGTCTGTGCTCTAGGAAGCTGATCAGATATTTTATGGCATGATACCGTCATTACAGCTTGAATAACAAATTTCAGAGCTGGCTTCTGAATTGCCTGATAGTTTAACCTGTCTCCATTCCCCCATAAGAGGAGGACGTATTGCCTTTGTTCATGTTGCCTTGTTCATCAGTAAATGTAAAGCAAATTGTAAAATCAGACCTCCTCAAACTAACATTTGTAGCTATTGATTCACTCACGCCCAAACCAACCCCCTGATGCCAGTCCAACTTTTTTCTTATACCAGAGAGAAAATAAGAACAGTGAGTCAATTAATATTATCTTTTCTTTTTGAAGTGTTGGGGAAGCATTTGGATACCATGGAAATGAGCAACACTATGGTGAAGAGCTGGTTTAGAAGGTGTTTAAGAAGTTAAATTTAGTCCCGAAAGTAGCTTTGCTGTGTTTTACTAGAGCCTTCTGCTTTTTTCCATTGCTCCCAGTATGATGTTTAGGATGGACTTCACCCATTCCCAAGAATACAGGGAAGGCCCTGAGTCAGGTGGGACTAAAGGTTGGCTGAGTGCTGGGCCTGATGTACGTTTGTGTCACACAAACAGTGATAGATAGCTCTGGTTGCTTTTTTTTCCTGATGGGTGTGGGATGGGTTTTAATCCTGGTTAAATCCTGTATCCCAGATCTGCTTGCCTTCTCTTGAAAGGACTTCCCTTTCTCTCTTTTGCAGGTATGGTTCAAAAACTTGACCAGAAGCTGCCTGTAGCCAACGAGTACCTGCTGCTTTCGGGTGGTGTGCGGGAAGGTGTGGTGGACATTGATCTCGATGACCTGAATGTTTATGCGCGAGGCACAGACTATGACATGGACTTTACCCTGCTTGTGCCCGCGCTGAAGCTACATGACCGCAACCAACCAGTCACACTGGACATGCGCCACTCGGCTTTGTGCCACTCCTGGCTGAGCCTGCGTCTGTTTGATGAAGGAACCATCAGCAAATGGAAGGACTGCTGCACGATCGTGGACCATATCAATGGAGCTACCAATTATTTCTTCTCTCCGACAAAAGTCGCAGACTGGTTCTATGACTCCATTAGCATTGTTCTCTCTGAGATCCAGAAAAAGCCTCAGCGAGGGATGCCAAAGGTGGAGAAGGTAGAAAAGAATGGGACTATTATATCCATCATTTTGGGAGTGGGCAGCAGCCGCATGCTGTACGACATTGTCCCTGTGGTGTCCTTCAAAGGTTGGCCAGCTGTGGCCCAGAGCTGGCTGATGGAGAACCACTTCTGGGATGGGAAGATCACAGAGGAGGAAGTCATAAGTGGATTTTACTTAGTGCCTGCATGTTCCTACAAGGGGAAGAAGGACAATGAATGGAGGCTGTCATTTGCCAGAAGTGAAGTGCAGCTGAAAAAGTGCATCTCCAGCAGCCTCATGCAAGCCTATCAGGCCTGCAAAGCTATCATCATCAAACTGCTGTCCCGCCCCAAAGCCATTAGTCCATATCACTTGCGGAGCATGATGCTGTGGGCTTGCGACAGGCTACCAGCCAACTACTTGGCCCAGGAAGACTACGGAGCCCATTTCCTCCTGGGTCTCATTGATGATCTCCAGCACTGCTTGGTTAACAAGATGTGCCCTAACTATTTCATCCCCCAGTGCAATATGCTGGAGCACCTCTCTGAAGAAACCGTCATGCTGCATGCACGGAAGCTGTCCTCAGTCCGCTCAGACCCTGCCGAACACCTTCGAACTGCCATCGAACATGTCAAAGCAGCCAACCGACTAACACTAGAGCTCCAGCGGCGGGGCAGCACCACCAGCATCCCCTCCCCGCAGTCAGATGGAGGGGACACCAACCAGCCTGATGACCGATTAGCCAAAAAGTTGCAACAGCTAGTGACTGAGAATCCCGGGAAGTCCATTTCTGTCTTCATTAACCCAGATGATGTCACAAGGCCCCACTTCAGAATTGATGATAAATTTTTCTGAGCTTTCATCAGTGTTTCTTGGATTTTTTTTCCTTCGTTTCGTTTTTTAAAACTCTTGCAGTGTGCAGGTTTTTTTTGTTTGGTTTTCCTTGATGACTTAGTCTCTTGTTTTTTACATATCCAGCGTAGATTGGATCTGTTGAGAACAATCTGAATAAATTATAATTCCTGGTTCTGCAGGACAGTGCAGATTTTGAAACAGTATATTACTATTTCATATGCTGCTTTGATTTTTTTCACCCACCCAGCCCCATTGTCTGTGAGTAGTTTCTAAAAGAGAACATGCACCGTAAACACACATGCCACAGTGTGATATAGATTTCTTTTCAAGCTTCCATAATTTATGTACATTGTTCGGCCTAGGGAAGGTACAACTCACCTTCTGTTGGTTTGGAAATTCACTTCTTTTTCCATGAGCTTCCATCACCTTAAAAAAATGAGGAGAGACTCTGGGTTGGAAAGCACTACTGGTAATTTGACAAGGCCAAATCTACTGGGCTGAAGCCCAGTTCATCTGTTCTTTATACTTCTCACACTAGGGGAGAAAGTTGACTTTAAAGATGATGATGCAGCTTTTGGGAGAAAGAGTTGTTTCTGTTTTGATCTACTTTTTGAATGTAATTGTTCATAATTGGACCTTGTACAGTTCAGAGGGTTGTTTCTGCTGCTTTTCCATGCGGAATAAGGTTATGGAATGTTAGTTTTAGTGTGTGTAATTATTCAAAGCCTTATTTAAATTCTATTAAAGAACATACCATTATAAATGTTAATTGCACTAATGAAATCTCTGCCATTACCTCAGTCCCACTGTTTGTGTTTCTTTCATGAATTAGCATCTGTTATTAGGTCTTAGTATTGCAGATTGCTTGAGGCCCCTTGGGTCTCAAAGTTTCAGGTGATTTCTTGATTGTCTTTTGTAAAAGGCTCTTCCTTGTTAGCCCTGCTATGTGTGAGAAGTCAGATTTTTGCATTGGCATATTTCTTTGGATGCGTATTGTGTGTTGCAGTGCATATTGCATTAATATGTATTGCATGTTGTTGAAACAGGTTTACCATTAGATAAGGATGTAATGCTAAAGCAGTGGTATGTGCAAAGTGAATCAGCCAGACCTCGAGCAAAGGAGCTACCTTGCTTCTGTAATGCATGTATTAGGCCTGATCCTTTATGGCAGTTACCATTCCCTTGACTCCTGTGGACTTTCTGACTTACCCTGGGACACATGAGATCTTACTTTGGTCTCGTGTTGCAAAAGTTGTGTTTGTATGTAAACTTGTGGTGCAACAGTAGCCTTGAAAAACACATACGCTTTCCTTTTGTGTGTAGGATAAGATGTATGGTAACAAGGGTTAGTCTGAGCCAAAAATAATTCCAAGAGTTCAAGGATAGAGTGGCTTTTTGTGGCTGGCTGGCCAGTGACTGATATTTAGGCCTTAAATCAGCAATTTGGGCTTACTGATTATCCCAGAGAAGCTGTTCTGATCCAAACTTGATGCATGTTTTAAAATGTGATTATTAGAGCAGGTTGAAGTATTTTTTAAATATTTGACAGACAAATGAGGCACATATCTAGTAAATTCTAACAGATAAAAATTGTGTATGAAAAATGTGTCATTTCTTTTAGCCCAGCCTTTCTGGTAAAGAAACCAGGCTGGTGGAGCAACACACCAGCAGCTTTGGAAACTGCTTTCTTAGATATCAGGGAGGTTTTGATACCTGATCTAGTGCCCAAGTCATGTCTTAAAACAAAACTTTGACTCCTCCATCTCTTGGGCATATTTGAAAATTTCACCCCATTGCTGTAGCCAAGATGTTCACATTTACCTGAATTTACTGGTACATACTTACATGAGCCTGAAGAAGCTCTCAGAAATTGCTGGTTAGATGGAGTGGATGAGGATTTAACTTTAAAGCACAACTGGCTAGTGATCATGAGCCCCGGTGCAGCTACAGTTATGGTCCAGGGAAGGACATATATTGACTTCAGTGGAAGCAGAACTGGGTCCTACCTGTGTGGCTATTGCCAAAGATGAGTCTCCATTCAAACCTGTGTAACCTGTCATGGAGGCAGGAGAACCAACTGGGAATTCTCTCCAGGAGTGCTTGGAAAATGCAGATTCATTGCAATGGTCTTTTCCCCATTCTCCGGGACTTCTGTCTGTTGGAAAGAGTTTGAGCTCCAAGATGAAGTTTCCCATCACCACACGAGAGAGATCTGCTCAGCAGAAAGCAGCAGTAGCCTGGCAGGCAGAGTACTTTGCCAGGAGTCCCAGTGTCCGTGCCGGTGCTCCTGAGTTATGCAGAAAGACAGCCTTCCTCATGCCAGTTCAACGTCCCAATGACCAGCAGTTTGGCTAGCCCATGTCAAGCTCTGGTGTGTGCTCCTTTTTTTGGTTTTAATTAAAAAACATTTTGAAAAGTATACATCTCATTCTTACTGCATTATGAAGAAAATGTGTGTGTGTTGGGTTTTTTTGTGCGGGAGAGGAGGCTTGGCTTTTTACTGGACTGGAATGCAATTTCCCAGGTAGGTCTGAGAGAACATTATATCCTCTGCCTGGACCGTCTGTCTTCCAGGGAGGCAGAATCCTAATCTCTGGTAGGTTTGGAATCTCAGTCTAGTATTTGCTCCTTTCCACATACTTAGCTCAACTCAATGAAGCAAGTTGCCAGCCCAGAGAGGTGATGTGTCCTTTGTATATTAGAGAACACTGAAGGCTCTATTTTCTTCCTCTCCTATTGTCCCCTCTTGCCTTTGAGTATATGCTGGGACAGACTCACAAAATGCATAGGTCTCTGTGGAATTTCAAAGTAGTGAGTAGGTTTAGATACCAATGGCCCATTATTCTTCACTACCCCCTGCAAGTTTCAAGGGGACCTCAGTGCTTTTCCTATAGGGGGGTTCTTGAAAGTCCTTCACACAAGCATTTTAGAGCACCCAACCCCATGGGGTTAAAGACTTGGCCAATCTGAGTAAGAGGGCATTTGCTTTAAACTAGCAATGTAGCCATCTTCCCTACTGATGTCAAGAGGAGACAAGTTAGTGCTGTGAGCCCATGTCTCAATGGGAGCTTCAGTTCTGCATGCACTCCTATGGGGGATAAGTTTTTTTTTTTTTAATTTTTCCCATTAACTACCTGCCCACTGGCTTCTCCCTGTTGGCGGGTGATGTTGTAAAAGGACTGGGACAGTTAGTGAGGGGCTGGCTGCATGTGTGAGAATGTGGGAGGTCTCCTTTATGTGTCTGCATATTACTGCCTCCTACACTGTTCAAAGGGAGGGGAGTCCCAGCCAAGAGGGTCTGGCCTTGAGGCATCAGAAAGGTGGGGAGGAAGAAAAAGTGCTCTTCAGAGGCTCCACTTCCATTTTCTCAGTGTGACCTTCCTTGGACATCCTGGCTGTGGTCCTATTCTTGGGACAAGCTTTTCCCTTTTTCCATAGGGCTTCTGGCCAGTAGCACAATGGGAGGAGCAGCTAATTTGACTGGTTCCAGTTGTTACTTCTTCAGGGAGACCCTGGAGAACCTGTCACTTCTTCAGGGGGACACCTGAGCTGCTGCAGAGGTGACAAAACCACCAGCCAGTGGTGGGTTATTCTCTGTGCTGTGCTGGGGGGGTACTCAAATTAGAGCAGAAGGGAACAACAGCCCAAAAGCTTTGTGAAAGCCTGCAGTCTACTCCTTGAAGCATGTGAAGCCTCAGTCACTTCTGGCTGGCTGTGATAAATTATAAGTTTTTCCATGTTTTCCAGTACTTTAGCCTGGAGAAGTGTTGGTGCTCTAACCAGGAAACTACAACTGAGCATGAGAGTCACACTTCGAAGGAGATTCGCAGGAGTTTAACCATCCACTGCCCAAAATAGAAGCCAGTCCCCAAAAGCCATTGAAAGAGCTGTTTTTTAACAGTCTGTCTTTTCTGTTGTCCTTCTGTCACTGTGAGAAATAGCTCTAATTTTGATCTAAATTCTTGGACTTTTCCTGATTGCCGTGTTCCAGTGAAGAGCAACCTTGTTTTGGCAGCTATGGTGGTTCTGGGCTCGACAGGGACATCCGAGCTCTGTGCCCTTCCACTTCTTCATCTCTTCATGGAGGGTATAGTATGCGACAGGCTTGTGTCTCACAGTGACTGAAACAGACACCAAAAGACAGCAGTCACTCAACGTGAGATGTACCCTCAGCTCAACTTCTGTTGGCCGGTGTTGTGGGCCATATGAAATGATCCCCAAACTCTCTCTGTGGCCAGCGTGCTCTAAAACAAGTACAGGGTGACTGGCTTCATGCAAGATGCTGTCCTGGTGCCAAGCATCCACCAGTAGCTAGCGGTCTCCAATCAATTGTTTAAATTTTCTAGTAAATCTGGAGATAGAGGGAAAAATGGCTACTTAAAAGCTTAGAAGGGCAGAGATTCCCGAAGGTCGCATTGCTCTGCTCTCCAGAGGCTGTGACTGGTGCTTAGACCTGGCTCCGCTGAAAGAGGCTGCAGCCTCTGAAAACATTTCTATAAAGAATGTTTATTTAGGTGTTTTGCCAATCTGCTTACTGTATGGTGATGAATGCACATGGCAGCTGGATTTAATCTGACTAAAAGTGTCCATAAGGTGGTGGTTGGGGCTAGAGGGTCACAGAACAGGGCCCAAATCCCATTGAAGTCCATTGGGACCTGAAAATATGCTTGAAACTTCGTGTGTGCGCTTTGCTGGATCAAGCTGATTGTGATCAGACCAAAAGTAAGCAGATCTCTGTCATATTTTATTAACCCATTCATAATACAAGCAACCATGCATAATGCAAGTGCATGTGGCAGAGGCTTTGCTAATGATTCTTTCTCGAATTTTTTTTTTAGAAGGTGTGCATGGTTGGTGCCTAGAATTGCTTAAAAACATCCATCTGACTCTTTTTGCAGGTTCAGTGTTGGATACATTTTGCCACTTTGTTTTTTATTAAAGCCACTGTGTTTGAAAGGTCACTGGGCAGCTGGGTGCAATAATGTTCAGATTCTCCTGGCATTGCTCAGTGATTAGAAATATTCAGCGTGCAAATAGCTTGTTCAACTTCAGCAAGTACATCATCTCCCTCCTGCCAGCCTTGCTTGGGGTGAGCTAATGGACTTTTAACATTATACAGCTTAGAGAGTGACTGTCTCTAATAGCTTCTGATTAAACTCTCCGGAAAGGCAAATAACCATCATGGGGCAAAGGCTAAACAAGGGGAGGGGCACAAAAAAGTGTAGATACTAAAAAGTTGCTGGCCAAGGGACTCTTACGGACATGTTTTGTGTTTAGCGAAATTCAGCATTATATTTAGCACGTTTTGGCTTTTGAGAACTGTCTGTCGAATGGATCCCAATTTATTTCCTCTGAATGCTTTTAGAATAGTGATAAAATAGCCCTCCATCCCTTCTCCTCCCCCTTTGCCCATTTATAATCTATTATTTTAGGGCTGCTCTGAGGAACTATTGTGTTTTCCTATTATCATTGTCCCTGGCTCAGCACTGTGCTTCCAAGCTGAATGTAGGCTTTTGGGGGTTATTTTTATCTTACTGACCTTCTGTGGTTGAGGAACACGCTCTCATTCAGTCTCCAGACAGCCTGATTTGCTGAGCAGAGAGATGTGGGTGCATATTGGGGGCATCAGGCTCTCTTTAAACGCACTCAACCTGATCTTTCCCTCTCAGTTTTGTGTGTTAAGAATATCAACGTGGAAGACATGACTGAGGTCTTGCTAGGCACAGAGAAGACATGATACGTGATTCTGAAGTGAAGCAAGCTCTAGTGCAAAGTGCAAATTGAGCCCAAACAGCCACTTTTCTCTGTGATTCTCAACCCCTCTGCCCGCTTTGTTTTAGCTTTCTGTTGGGCAGGTGGAGAGGACAGAGATGAGCTGCTTTTGTCCACTTCAGTGGGTACAAATCATAGTTTTGGCTTAGGATGTTAGATACATCATTCATTAACGGCTCCATCTCTAGGGCTCCCTATTGCTTTATGCCCTATCATGACACTGGCGGGACAGGGAGGGGGTTTTATGGTCTGTTCAGCCAATTCACAACAGAACTGTGTGAAGAAAGGAATGGGCTCTTTTCATGAAGGGCTAGTGACCTTATGTCCTTCTCCTGCCTCCTGTGTGCCAAGGCTCATGCACACAGTATGTTAGTAGCCAATTCTGAGGGCTTCAGCTGATCAGAGAATAAAGGCCAAGGTGCTTCTGTGCAAACCAGCCAGCCCCCTTGCCCGGCCTTCAGCATCCCTTGCAGGGCAAGCCTGCTCCTATCTGAAGTCAGTGCCCTCAGAGCAGACTTTGGCTGGTTGTGTTTGCAGGGTACAGGCTGGGTCTGCGTCTGCAGATGATGGCAGGCCAGGGGACAGTTTCCTACAACTGCCACATCAAGAGATAACTCCATGTGGCTGATCTGAAAGAGCACAGAGGAGAAAATCCTTTCTGCAGAGAGGCCACTGCAAAGTCTAACCTTTCCCATCAGCACTATGACTTGTGCGGTGACTAGGAGAGGACTCCGTGACTAGTGCTACCATAAAGGCAGCCTTGTGTCTAAGAGCTTATGTCATGCAGCAGCCACTATCCCTGAGAAGTACTGGGGCTCTTCTGCCTCCTGCCACCATGTGGGATGGAGACCAGGACTGTCTTAGGACTATCCCAGAAAGGATGGCAGAGGGGGAGCTGGAGTGGTTGGGGACACACTCTCCCCTCACTCTGACCCCCAGTCTCTGCAACACCACAATGGCTGGAGCAAGTGGTTGCAGCTTCCATGACAAGATACCATTTGTGAAGCTTTCAGGAAGAGTGGATGGATCTTACCTGGCAAAGATGGCTCTCAGGCAAAGCCTGCAGCGAGCCCAGTGATTCCTGTGCCTCCCTACTCACTTAGGGAAGCACTTGGTGCCTGCAAGGCCCTTCACTCTGCCTAACACCTTCTTTGCAGCCATGTAAACTAATGCAGATGAGTTGGGCCAGTGAGGAACAAGGACAGCAACAGTGTCTCTGCAAAGGACATGTTTCCCCTCTACCTCCCGTGGTGCCCAGTACATGCGCATTCAGCTGTGATTGTCCTGTGAGGATCCTCCAAATCTTCCTCAACTATTCATTATTGATACATGGCTCAGAGGAGCCACTTCAGTCACGGAGTTCATCCATAACTATAGTCAAAAACGCTGACACTGGTGATTTTGATATTTAGGATCCAGAAAGTGTTTAGTCCACACCCAGCCCCACACTTCTTAACACCCTGTAACAGGCAAAAGGGCTGTAGCAAGAAAAAATTCAAAGCTGCAACCTTCATTTAGAAACCTCAGAGGTTTCTTCTATTTGCTAATGGTTCTGACTGGTCTTGATTGATGTACACAGTGCAATTACATTATTTTGTTAACCACTGGTGGCAAAATTGGAATTGACAAGAGTTGTCTTTAACCCCTGGACTGCTATGAGTACATATAGATGTTATTTTGCTGACTACTTGAACAGGTTGCACTAACATCATGCCTGCTACTAATTAAAATGGAAGGAACAATGGTGGGAAGTCATTACAGAAAGCCTCCAGAAAAAGCATGAGCCTATCAGTTAAAGGAAACTCTAGAAACTGAATCCAACAGTTCTGAATGCCACCAGCCCATTGTGACTAAGGACTGGTAAGTCTACCAAGGCATATGTTACCAGGTCAGTAGTACAAAGCTAGTTCCTCACTTATTCTTTCCCCAAGGCATGGCTCTATTCAACATCAAAACCCGCTGAAAGTAGAGTGTGAAACCCAGCCCACCAGAAGGCATGGAAAGAAGCGCTGCTCAACTGGTTCCTCCAGTCTGATTCTCTGTTGCACCCAGCCTGCCACATGCCCTTCTCCAAAGCATCTTTAAATGAACTTTCCAGAGGTGTCCTGCTACACAGTAATGAACTAAAATGAAATAAAATGCCACTGAAGGGAGCTGGATAAATGCCTTGTCATATTTGGTTATGAGCAACATCCTCATCTGTGTCATCTGTCTCTCTGGCTTACTTGTGGAGTGGCCAGCATCATGGTGACTGTGCAAAAAGGGAAGAGAAATGCAAGTTCATGTGAGTTAAAGTAAATAATTCAGAGGCACTGACTTGTTGTTCTGACACACAGTACTACCCAGGGCTGCCAGGGCACACTGGTCCAGCATGCACAGAAACCATGCTCTCCCAAGTAAAAGCAAGCTATGGAGAAAACTGAGTGAATCCTCCAGCCTGTTAACTTTCCATATCATGGAGCAGGTGGCAACTCAGCAGCGTGACTCTGTGGAGGGCTGGAGTGAGGCTGCAGAGTGTGGAACAGTGTAAGTACGTGCAGATGGTGGGCTCTTCAGCTGGTGCTGCTGTACCTGCACACGGGCACCTGCGGTCGCACTGCTATACACCACTGTGCAACTGATTGAATACAGTCAGTGCTTGAGCTTTGGCTTTGAAAGTCATTTCTGAATAACAGCTCAAGAAACAAAGGGCCAAAACAAAAAACAACAACAAAAAAAGAAGACCACCTAAAGAGCAGTACATTGTCCACAGAGCAGAGCCAAGAGTGAAAAAGAGCTTCAGATCAGTTCTAATGTTGTGGCAGACTCAGGTTTCCTGCCCAGCTGCCAGCTCACAAGGAACCTTACTGTATTATACTCTGTCTGGAAGGGGATTTGTTCTACCTATACAGCTCTGATAACTTTGGAAAGATGGAGGCAAATGCAAACCCATGCCCCACTGCTCCAGCTCAATAGTGAGCATCAGATGCAGTAGTGGTTTCTGTGTGGATGCATATGTCAGATACTTGAACTTCTAATCTTCCAGATTTTTGCTATATTAGTGTCTTAGCAGCTCTCCTGAACAGTGAAGATCTCCAGGAGATCTTTCCCACCTTGATACTTCTGTCTAAAATTACAAGGAAGACAGTACAGTGCAAAAGTGCAAGAATGAGGTACGTTAGGTAATTCCCATACAATGTGCCAGGTGATCTTCACGGTGTCCTTTCCTGGCCCTCTGTGCCTTCACACCCATGCATACACAGGAGAGGTCTCGTCTCAGGTGTGGTCTGGAGGTGTTGGGAACAGCTTCATCTCCCTGTCCCTGACTGACTGGCTCTGGGTTCAGCTGGGCAGAGCAGTCAGTAAGTCTGGGTGATCATGTCTCTTTAGAGTCCAGTTGTCCCAGTGGCCAAATGCTCACCTTTTATTTCAGGCTTGAATAACTGTAGCTATACAGTTGCATATGCCTTAAAGTACTAAACAGATCTTTACACAAAGGTGGGGGAGTTATGAATTGCTGTGGTTTATGACTGCGCATGGGATTTCTTTATCACAAAGAACTGAGTTAATCTATTTGTGCAACCAGATCTGAGGTCTAAGGGACCAGCAAGGCATTTAGACATCTAAGTCATGCCCATCCTGCATCACTGGTGCTTGCTGGCACAGACCTGGTCCCTCAAATACTTGTTTAGTGGCATGATGCCATTGTCATAAAATAACTTGCCCCAGCAGCTGGCTGGGTCCTCATGTAACCACATGTACTCCTCTGACCTGACTGCAAAAAGGTCCTTCAGATCCAAATGCTATTTCTCTTTCAATAGTTATCACTCGCTCACGGAGCACTTCCCTCAAGTACATCAGCAAGGCACCCTGTGAACCTGAAGAGCTCTGACCGGGAGCCAAGGGCCATCGCCAGCCAGGAGGAGATGGGATGCATCTTGCCCCCACTTCCAGTGCCCTGTGCTTGGCTTGGAAATAAGACTTGGGTCTTTTATTGACAACATTCAGCAAGCAGAGCTGATGCGCCTGCACAGCACGGCCCCGTGCAGGACCAGCCCAGCACTCGCAGGTAAGGCAGCTCTGCACACAAGCTGATTTGTTCTTTCCTTCAGTGGCACTAATTAGAGCACATGCAGCTCCTGCTTCGGGGAAGAGCTGTTTTAGAGCCAGCTCAGGTATATCTCAACTGCACAGCATTTGCCAGTTTGAAAAGATCCACCCTGCTTAGAAAGCTAAATAATGTGTCACAGCAGTACTGCAGCCTCCCAGTTCTTACTGAAAATAACCTGCTGGTGTTTGTCTGTGGCCTGGCCTTGTCCCTTCATGCATCTAGCAAGATAAAACATTATTTTGAGGGTCAGGGTGATGATGGGGAAGATATCTGCTGTTCTCAATTTTACACACAGTACTTCAGCAAATGTCCACATTTGCCAGACTGAATCCAAAAGATGAAGGGAGGGGTGTGAGGGTACAATAGCAACACAAATTAATGAATGGGTTTGTAAAATAATCTCTTGTATGCATAACTCACTTCTAGTGCCTGATTTTCAGTCTAGTCACAGAGAGATTATGTTGATTTGCACTTCTGCAACCACTGAAATTCCTTTGCAGTCAGTTAGAGCCAGGAATTTCTGTTAAAAATATATATATAGTATTTCTCCAGGTTCATTTGAAGAGAGTGATAATATATCATTACTCCCAGTGGGGACATAGCTGCTTCCTAGCTTATGTCTGCTCACATGCATTAGGGCTGAGCTTGAACAGTAGCAATCAATAGTGGGAAATGCAGAGGCTGAAACTGCTAAGTGCAGCTCTAATGTTTCTTACGCAAACGTTAACACTCATCAGAGAGCATGCCTGCTCAAATGAGCAAAGAAATAAGATTGACTGCTCTATTTGCTAAATGATTCCCAATATTTCTTGGGGCTTTTGTGGTCTGCATATCTTATGCAGAAAACAGTTGCTGAAACTGCAGAGGCTAGTACCAGCCAAAATAAAAAAAAAAAAAAAGCACCTCTCTTTTTAGGACAAATGTGTGTTGCCCACACACTCAAGGGCAGGTGGGCTATCCTGGGCTATGTCCAAACACATCAGGACACAGCCAGATGGGTTCTGCCCCCCTCATCTGCTTAGTGCCTACTGATTCCTCTCCTGATGCAGACCAAAGCAGGCACACATGTCTCTGACTCAGCTCCTGGGCAGAACTAGTGAATGGGTGTTACATCCTTCTGCATAGCTCCTGGGCACCCCCATGCCCACCCAACATTGTTATACACTAACCAGCCGATCAACCTGAAGCTGGACCTGATGCCCAAGGAGCTGAGCACCTGCTGCTCACGCCAGACTAACAGGAGCTGCATGTCCTCAGGATTGCCAGTGGCTGGACCTGTAATTTGCTCATGCTAAAAGCCAATTCATTTGCTCTGAACACACAGCTGATACCTGGAGGGAGACCACTGTTATGACAGGCAGGCCCTGAGGGTCTGGGATCACCTTATTCCATTTGCAAGCTGAAGTAATTGCTGTGATGACTGAGCTTCATAGTACTGACCTCCTTCCCCCTCTGTAATACACAGAAAAGTGGAATAGGAGGAGAAAAAAACCCTTAGTTTTCTTATTTCTTTCTGCACAGTAACCCTGACCTTCTTGGCACACCTGGCCGTTGCTGTGTCTGGGAAGGTTTACACCTACCAGCTGCCCCCAGCACAGCTAATCAAGTGCTCAGCAAGGCTGGGTACAGCAGCAGCCCAGGTGAGGGGGATGTGCGTTAGCAGCCATTTTGGCAGAGCAAGGTTATAAAGAAGGAAGGGAGGCCCCCAGGAAGATTCTGCTGCTGGGTGTCTGTTCTTAGGGATGTTTGGATGGGGACTGCAATCAGAGGAAGATCAGCGATGGACTGAGAAGTAAGTGAGCCTTTATGTGGGACTAGTATGAATCTGTGCATAAAGTAAGAAGCAGCTTTGCATCCTGGGTCTGGCCCCCTGAGGAGCTTTGGGCAGACCCTGTGGTCAGGAGAAGGCTAGCTCCTGTGAAATGGTGGAAAAGGTGATCGCTCATTTTGGGGGATGTGTGCGCTCACCTTTCCATTTTCTCTTATTATCTAGAGATAACAGCAAAGCTGCAAACAAACTTGTGAGCTGAGTAAGATGAAAGGCCAGGGCTTGCTTGTGTATGCCAGAAGCTGCGCTGCCTAGAGAGCCTGAGGCAATGTTATGGGCATTTGAAGCAGCAAGTGTTCTGCTGCCTGCCCTTTCCCTAGGAAAGGATCAAGGTAACAAAACAAAAAGTTGTTAGCACGTCTGCAAGGCAGTCACACTATCTGGAGGAGTTTGGTTTGGTAAGAGCTGAGCAGGAGAGATCTGCTTGATCTTGAAGGCAAGGAGCTTTGGAAATGCTGCTGGGCTCAAGTTGTCTGAAGCTGTTTGTTCCTTATGTGATAACACTGCTTGGCCAGTAGCGCCTGCACACGTTCATCTGTGGGGAAGTATGTGGTCAGACTGTGAAGAAAGGACATATCCTGGCACACAGTCAGCTTTGTTTACTACCATCACTAGTAAGCTGGACACCAGCAGGTATTTATCAATGGCTGTAAACCCTTGTGAGGTGTCATGGAGGGAAGGCAAAATGTTTTCTTGGTTTATGTGACAAATTTTTAGGAAGGGTGCACTCTTTTACACTGACTTGAGGGGGAGCATAAGCCTGATAAGCCTTGTTGTCCACATGCTTTCTTCTATCCTGTGGAGTGCTTCCCTGAACACAGTTGGGGTGCAGGTATGTGTGAAGAGCCCTGTTTCTGCTATTGCTGGATGCACTGGGCTGCAGCATTGTTAGCCTTGCAGGGGTGCTTGCTGTGAACCAAGGGGTTGCCCCAGCTGGGAAGACAGCTGACCTTTGTTGATCAAGCAAATTCATTAGCTTGGTTAGACCCTTACCTGAGGAGTATGTTGTCTGCATGTTGACTTTGGATTATCCCTGCCTGAAATGCTTGCAGTAGTGATTTCACTGGCCCAAACAGTACGAGAGTCGTCAGTGAACCACAGGTGTACTTATTTAATGCTAATGCATGAGTGTCCCAGGCTGTGTTCTCAAAGTCGTATTGCCTCTACAAAGTTTTCAGCCTGTTAAAAGCAGAAACTCTCCAGTGTAGCACCACCAATGAGTACTTACCCAGTACAGCCTGATTTTGGCTTACTGTGTTTTAAAGATTGTAATTTCTCACCATGCTACACCACCTTATTTGTCTACCTTTCTAAAGCAAGAAATGTAGCCTGAAATACAGTGTCCTGCTCTTGGAAAGGAGCATTGTTTAGTCTTCGTTTTCTATCCCACTGTTATGATATAGCTCTGCTTGCCTATGAGTGTAGTGAAGGGGTATGATTATGCTATCCTTCTCTGCTGACCCTAGACATGGTGATGAGAGCAGTTGGTGCCTTATTTTCTTTATTTCTTAGTGAAGCCTACATGTGAGCTGTCTTGAGGGTGTGGACCCAAGGGAGAGCTTCCCTGTGGGTGACTTGTTAAAAATGCAAACAAAACCCTAGAGAATTAAGTCCACCAAGTGCTGGAGAGGCTTGTTCTGATGGTCCTGAAGAATTTCAGGCAGGTCTCTCAGCCACAGGTGGTAGGCGCATTGTCACTGCTCTCTGCATAGCCTGATCAGCACATCAGTGGAAACGGGTAGAAGTCAGAGTTCTCAACTTCAGAGTTTAAATGATAGAGTATGGAAAGAAAAGCTACCACCTCCTGACTCCTGTACCCTCCCTCCAATGATGTTCTAGCAGTAGCCTCTACACAGTTTTTGGTGAATATTTAATCTTCCTTATGGGTATTTCTCTCACCTATTGGTTTCCATTACATGCAGTAGAATGAGAATTTCTCTTTTCTGGATTCCAACTTCTGGATGAATCTGAAAATCTAATGAGAAGGGTGTGTTTTTATCTGCTCTTGTTTTACCTGATGTGTATAAATGCTTGATGAACAGTCTTACTATAAATGCTCTCACTTCTCAGTGTCTGACTCCAGCCAGCTGCTGTTCCTGCTTCCCATCTCTGATGCTTAGCGAATGGGGGCTATTGATTTCAATATGGAGATGGACTAAATCATCAGTGATGCTCCAGATCTTGTGGATTTCCATAATTGCTGAAAGATTTGGTTATCCTGGGTAATAAGTCGTCATCTCTGGTGGGAGATAAGATTGTTTCATGTAGCCATTTATATTCTTGAAATGATAGTACCCTTTTACCTTTGAGATTTTTAACAATGCAGAAAGATAGTATTGCATGACCTTGCTTTTGGCAGTGAGTATGAACTGATGGCAGCCAGCAACATTTTCATCTGTTCTCAGCTCAACTTCTTCCTTCCTAGTCCTCTTCTCCCTGTTTGCCCTTGTAATTGGAGATAAGCTGGACCCACATAGTTATGCAGCATCAGAAATGTAATCTAGACATCTCTTCTGTGAATCGCATTTCTAACATGCCCTTCAAACAGAAGTCAGATGCCTACAGTCTGTTTTCTGTGAGGTGTTTGGAAAAAATCTGAGCTGCAACTATTGATAGATACATGTTTGAGGGACACCTGGAGGTGTCTGATGTTCTCACAAAAACAGCACAATACTTCTCTGAAAAGAAGCTTTGCTCTTCCTAAAAGGAGATCAAACTCTTCATGGGAGGGCAGGCAGGGGCCACTAGGGACTTTGATAAGGTGATGAAAGCCTCTAAGTGATTCATTTTTTGAGCAGAACAGGAGTTCAGGCTGTGCAGGTCTGCAGAAGAGATTTTAAAATACCTTCTCATGCTGTCTGGGAACAATGGAGGATTTGGTGAAAGATCAGGTGTATTTTCTGTCTTTGTGCCCTATCCAGGCCATTTTCTTGCTGAACAAAACCATGCTTGCTGTGCAATGAAGCAACTAGCTGAGGTTAGATTCCCAAAGCTGGACCTTCTTTTCACAGCATCACTGAGCTCCTACCTTCTGTTCCAGAATGACAAACTCATAGAAACATGGGCCGGAAAGCAAGAGTGGGGGTGAGCAGTTACATGCAAGTGATAGGCAAGAAATTTTGACAATTATTTTGTTGAGATATTGAAGTCCTCTAAGTGCAAGATAAACCTTACTTCCAGATCTTGTCCCTACCCTTGGGTTCTCCTTCTTGGGAGGCCTCATGGCTGCCTACAAGCACATACTTTGTTTGGCAAGGCTAAGGCCAAGGAAATGGAAAGCTTGGAGGAGGGTCAAGGGAGGTACCCAGACCAAAAAGAGCTATTTGGACAATGTCATTGCTTTGAGACAGATGAAGCTGCACCCAGCTGCTCCTGACAGGTGGGTTGAGATCTTGAGGCTTTATTAAAATAACAAAGGTATAGATTCTGGAACCTCTAAATACACAGTGAGATGCTCAGATAAGTGATTGCTCTGAAATCCTGGTTGTGCTGGATCTGGGGGTTCTCAGAACCACAGCAGTAAAGCAAGCTGTTGCATTTGACTGAGATCATGAGTATGTTCCTTAGCCCTCCCCTCTGCACAAGTCTCTTGGAAGTTTGAATCCTTTAAGTGGTGGAAATGAGATGTAATGCTCTGGAATTCCCTGGCTGGGTGGTCAGTGAAATCCTGTGTTGTGAGGCCCAGTAATGCTGGGTTATCCAGATTAGATGTTGCATCTGATTATCTTGCTGATAATCCTACCCTCAGTAATTTAATCAGGATGGGGATTGCAAGACCAGGATCAGGCAGAAATAATGAGTGATTGCCCCCTTGCATATCTGTAGTACTCGGAACTCCTTGTTTGTGGCAATATCTGTAATGCATTTAAATAAATATACATGTGTGGTAGTGCTGTGTTGCCAGTGGCATTGCAACTGGAGTCTTCTGTTGTTTCTCACTGTTTGTAGGTGAGAAGTCAGTTATTGAGTGGCTTGGGCTGACACAGATTCCTGCATCTGCTTTCTCTGAATTCTCACCATGTGTGAGAAGGAACTGATATGTGATGCCAATTTAAACAAATTGGGATGGCAAAGAGAATGATCCAGTCCAGTAAGAAGAACAGATGGTGTTAACCTGCCTGTCAGAGGCAGGACTCCTTGCCTACTGCTATGGGAGAACTGGGTGAAGTGATCCCATCTCTGGCAGAGGGTCCCCCAGTGTGGGTTGGGAATGAAGCTGCTTGGGCATGTGCTTGTAGAAGTGCCTAAATTGGGGATGTGTTCATGCTACCTAATTTGGTCCAAAAGGCAGTGATTTAGACTGCCTGACATCTGGAACACCAGGTCCTACAGGAAAACTGGTACCCAATGTATCCAACTTCTCCAAACCTGAAATGAATTAAGACCTTATTGAGAGACCCACCTAAATATGTGCACATGGGAATAAGAGCTGCTAAAGGGAATATAAAAAGGCAACTTTCTCCATGTACTCTATGAATCTGATCCAGTAGCCAAGCAGGATCTTATGCAAAGATGATTGGTAGTGCCTTAGGATTTGGGATGCATGCTGCAAGATACAGGTTAGAGGATAATGGGTGCACTTGGAGCAGCTCCACGCATAGCTGAGTGTCACAATTCGTGTTGAGCTTTTACCACAGTGCATATACGGGATCTATCAGAAAGACATTTGAGAAATGCTAATATGCTTGGAGGTATAAAATATGTATCCTGTGCAGACCCGCAGCTTTGCAAGGACTGTTAAAATAAGTCTATTGTGTAAAGCCTTAAGTGTAAATGCCGACTTTTGGGAAGTGCTCACGCCGTGTACAGCGCAGGGGACGGGGGAAAAGCCTAGCTCGACATTTCTTGTTCCAGCCAGGAGAGGGCAGAGGTTCATACACAACCACGTGTGACCTCGGGAGGCTGCTGATAATTAATGATGGCATTTAATGGTCACTGCCAAGGGGCTGAGCGCTTACAGCTGAGGTGGTGTTTCCCCTCCTAGATCATGACACTGGAGGAAGCATGGGGCAGCTGTGAGACAGAGCAATGCTCAGCTGTGTCTGAGGAAGGAGGCTCATCTTAGAGCAGGGATGAGAAACTGAAAGCAGGGGAAGGAGGAATGAAAAAAACAAGGGAGAGAATGGATGCTGCAGGAAGGGGAGGACTAGCAGGTGGTAATGGCAAGCCTGGGTGCTGGGCAGGGAGATGAGCTTTCCTCCATGTGGCAAACATGGCTCGTGGCTGTGTGCAGAAGCCAGAATTGCAATGCTTCGAGTGTGTAGGAGGGCTGCAGCCAGGGAATGGGGGAGATGCCTTAGCTGGAGCTCACAGACTGGAGGGCTGCCTTGGGAAGGAGTCTGCACACGCTGGCCCAGGGTGTTTCAGTTCAACATAACTCCTACCTGGTGCTGTCACCTTAGAGGTGGCACCCTGAGCACTGCACTGAGCATGTAATTTTGTTGCTTAAATATTGATAACATGGGGAATCTTTAGGATCAAGCAGTAAGTGTTTCCAGCAAATGCTTTTATTTTGGAGCTGTTTGCCAGTTGGTGCTTTCTTGGTGCTGGCAGGAAAACATCTTCCCACTGGAAAACAACCTCATTGCTTTTCCCACTTGCTGTTGCTACTGTGTTGGGTTTTTTTTTTTTGCTGCTGCTGCCAGTTGGCTGCACATCCCATCACTTGGTGTTTCTGCTGCTCTCAGCCTTGACGTTGCATCTTCTTGTTTCCTTGTTGTCTGTCCTCTTGTCTGCTACAGCTGATCCCCTGTCATTCTGAACCTCTTTCCTTCTCATCCCACTGATGTGGAGCTTGTTATTTCCAGTCTTAGTTCACTCCAGCCTTGGCTTCCTCTGCTCCTGTTACTTGGAGGGTCTCAAAGCTTATTGCCGTGCTGATTGTGCTAAACTTTTCCAGTTTTGCCTCATTGCTGACTAAATAATTTTCCTTCTCTTGCTTTCTTGCTGGCATAGGATTCAGTCACAACTGGCTTCCTGCCACCTTGAGTCAGTCCAAACCTTCCTCCTCTGCCTTCACTTCTTTTTCTGACCAAAATCTCTTCTAAGTTTAAAAAGAAATGCAAGATTATGTGCTCTCCTTCCTTGTCCTTCTGTCCTGGATGTGAGTGCAGACACATTCTCCCATCTCCCAGACTCCCTGTATCTATTCCTATCCATGCTGTTATTCTTTCCCTTCAAACCACCCTCTCTTCTGGCAGCTCTTCCTTACAAAACAAACTTACTATTCAAGCCCCCACATGTTTCTTGAAATACAGCCCATCTCTGCACCTTGACTTGCAAAGTGTCTTCGTCAGTCAGCCCTTCTTTCCTCTCATGTCTCATTACTCTTATCACCTGGGATGTTCCTCCATTGTTCTTCCTTTCCCTCCGTAGACTGTCTTCCACAAAGCCCCTTGGAGGATGCTGTTTTTCCCTTTGGCCTTTTCCAATCTAAATTTGTGCAAGTGTCCCATATCACACTGTCCTTGGGCTTTTTCTCTCCTCCCTTTACATATCATTTGACTGATCTCATCCAAGCCGTTAACTGCCTTTGGGGATGCCTGGCCACCTCTTCTTAGTCTGAGAACAGGAGGAGACAGGTCTACCCTGAAGATCTCTCTGCAGATCCAGCTATCTGCTTCAGTCAGTCTAGAGCAGAGCTCTTCAGTTTCCCTTCACTTCCAGTCCATTCCTGCTTCCTGCTTTTTCAGTGACAATGGACATTGCCATCAGGCCCTCAACCTGCATGTCACTTGCCTTGGATATGTTACTGGATTCTCAGGTCACAGCTATTTTAATGCATACTACTGTGTAAGGTTCCATCTCCCACACCACACAAGCCTTCCCTGACATCTTTGCCACTAATGGTGTAGTATTTTCCCCCCTTGACAGGAGTGATCTGAAGCTCCTCCTGTCCATGCTGAATATTGCTTTCAAGCTGGTCCTTTCCCTAACTCAGGAAAATATCTCTTGGGGTTGGTGTTTCTGCAAAGCCAACCACTAATGCAGCAAATACTGTAAAAAATGCCCAAGGAGTTGTTTTCTTCCCACCATTCATTCTTTGTGCAGCTGCTCCTCTGACAAGAGAGGAATGTCCTCTTAGCACTGTTTGCTAAAGCTGCTACTTGGTTCTGGTATTTTAGTTTTGAAAAATAACCACTTTGACTAAGAAACAGAAATACCCTTTTACTTCATCAGTCAGCTAAGAAAAAGGTTCTAGAAATGCAGGGGAGGAAAGACTAATTTTATGTGCAGTAGAAAATGAGATCCTGGGAAAGGGCAATAGTATTTCTGCTCTGTCCCTCCTGAAGCATGTGGAGATCAGCTCTGGGCATGGCTGGGATGGGTAGTGGCAGGACTGTATGTCTTGACGTATCCTTTCATCTGGCTGCCATGCAGGCCAGAGCTGTCCATGGCAGATGTGTGCAGCACTGACACAGCTCAAAAGCTCTGTTATTCCAGGGCTTCTGGGCCAGAGCAGGATCTTCAAGGGCAAGGCTGGAAGATGGGCAGAGAAACATGAGTCTGATCCCATCTAGGTGGTAAATTGAGTGCTTTCTGGACTTGGTTCTTGACCTCTGAAACCCAACCTGGACAGATCTTCATGATGGGAAAAACAATCTTTTATACTTAATATGTGTTGGACTCTAAAGAAAGAATCTGCACTGGAGCATATGGTTCTTCAAACTCAGTGCTATGCTTGCTGCAGTCAATTTGAACATCTAACTGGCAACAGGTTACTAATGCTGCCCATGATCTCAGTCTTGCTTCATCCTTTGCTGAAAGGTCTGCAACAAGAGCAGAGATGGGAAACTGCTGTAGAGTGAACAGGACTTAAGTAACTTCCTGGCTACACTGAGTGTAGTCCAAAATTCTTCCTTGAATCTGCATTATTTTCTACATTTATGTTTGACTGTCACTTGGAAGATGCCACTGCAATGTTTAGGAAATACTATAGGTTGCTATGTCTACTCCACCTATAGCGAGAAGGAGGGTTGTACTTGCTGGGTGGAGCTGAGCTCCTTCTAAGTCGTCAGGATTTGCAAGTCTTGGGTTAAAGGTGTGTGGTTTGGTTGTGCAGATGGGTGACACAGCTGAACTCCTCTGCACCTCTTGGCCGTGCTGTGGCCACAGCAACCAAGAGCCTGCAAATGGTGTTCATCGTTTCAGGGTCAGTCATGCTGATTTTCATCCTGCTTGGGTTGGTTGTAGCCCAGACTTCTGGGATGGATCCAATGAGATCCCGTCAATCAAGGAAAGGAAGGCTTAAAGAAATTGCTATTTATGTGTATAAGCAAAGAAACCAACCAAGGTTTCCTATAAGCAAAACATCAGCGGAGAAGAGCAGAGGCAGGCAGTATCTTGGCAGGCTCATTAATAACCCATTGAAGGCTCTCTGTGCCTAGTGTCCTGCAGATTAGGGGACAGGTGGCAGGTCAAGTTCATTTCTGGGTTCTGTGCTGGTTGGAAACCAGGGCTTCCTGAGCTTTAAATTAGAGCCATCATGCATATTCTGGGCCTGACTGGTGCTTTCCTGTTGATGCCAGACCCCTCTGCCTCCACTGGAGCTGTTGTCCTTGCAGTTCCTTCTAGGTTGCTAGGTGAGTATTCTCACCACACAGTTTATAGTCCACTTAAATGACACTAGAGCACAAAGCAGCAGCATCTCTTTGTATTACAGGGCTGCTGGAAGCTGGTGTGAGTTAAAATGGTTTTAAGGGTCAGGCTTCACCCAGGCAAGGTGGAACTTTCAAGGACCAAGTTTATCCTACAAGCATGAAGAGCTGTTTCCTCAGCTTGCAGGCAGCCTTTCATGTCAGGGATGAAGGTGCTCTATGGGTGCTGTCTGTTCCTGTGGATTTGATTTTTGGGGGAGAACTGAGCCAGCTTTTTTCTCAATTTCTCCCAGCAAAATGCATGATTTTGTACTTCAGGATAAGCATGTGAGTATTTTTTTGCCGTTACCATGTCTGTTCAAGTGCTTAAGGTTTGTGTCACTGCCTGATGTAACCATCTAGTGTGGGGGTAAATAGCTTCACACCTAAGGGTTGGTCTTCTCATTTTTGCAGCTGAGAGTGAGCTAGTTTAGTTAGGATTGCCCTTTGCTTTTGTCACTCTCCCTTCTTCACTCCCCTTTCCCCTTGCTTTCTATTACATATCTCACTCATTTCAATTTCACTTCTGTTCTCAGTATTTTTCATGATATCTGCCAAGAAGATCTCAAGCTCTGAACTGGTCTGGTCAAATGGCTATCGGTGGGACTGGTATCAAGCAGCACTAATCTGCCTCTTGTATTTGGACAAACTCTCAGTTTCAGCTTGAATTATCACAGAAAGATCCAATTCCCTGAGGCCTGGGAAAGCTGCACTACAAATACACCGATGGTAATGGTCTTGGCTCTGCAGGTTTTATTGCATTTGTTATTTTCTAGCATTCTGGAAAACATAACATTAAAACCAACAGGGTAAGCATAGGCGAGTGGAAAAAACGTTGGAGCTGGATAGGAGATGACTCTGTGCCCAAGGCTCTGCTTGTCCCCTACCTCAGGGACACTGGAGCTGTCTGGCACATGCTTAGGATTTTGAGTCTCAGCTGGCATTGAATAGCCTTCTTAGTGGGCATCTCACAGGACTGTGGGGTCCAAGGGTTCAGTGCTCTAGAAATGGCTCTTACGTGGTAGGAATAAGGCAAAGAAATTGCCTCCCTGGGATTTGGACCTCATCAGAAGACAGTCTGCTATGATTTCTTGAAATAGCAGACAAAGAATATGAATGTTATTCAGCCCTGATGGCTGTAGAGTAGTGATGAGCTAATAGTTTTTTATTGTAGGAAACAGGCATAGGCAAATAAGATTTTAGGGTAATTAGTCCATTCTCTGCAAGCATTTGAGCACCTGGCTCTTATGAGGGCTGAGCTGCCAGCAGGAAGCTCCTGCCTGCCTCTGCCCTGTAAAGTTTTTTTTTTCCTTGTGTAAAGCATTCCAAATGCATGTAATTACCTTTTTTTAATCAAGTCAAAAAGGGGCTAGTGCTTAAGTAGCTCCATTCAGCAGCTTATTTTCATAGTTTCTCTTTTTACATTAAAATCTTAAGCTTTTATAATGGTATAAAAACCTGACTTCAGACACCTTCCTCCCTGTCACCACCTGGCAGTGGAGGTGACAAAGTTATTTACTAAACTGAATAAGTAGAAATCTGTGGTGGGGCTCAGAACATCTGAGAGCTAGCCCTGACAACACAAAGTGTTTTGCTGCAAGGACTGAGAACAACCTGCTTCCATGGACTTTGAGGAGCTCAGGGTGCTCAGTACCTCACAGAAAACTAAAATTTGGAGTTGAACTGTTTGGGTCAGATCCAACTACCATTAAAGTCAACATCAAGACTCTCATTAATGTAAATGGGTGTATGTGGATGGTTATGAAGTATAGTAGCAGAAGAAAGCTGGTGGTACTCTACTAGCCCAATCATGGTGCTCAGAAGGACCTTCCTCTGCGTCAATACAAGGAGGGTTACCTCCATCCATGATTTTCTTCTACAATAATTTTTGACTTAGTTGCAAGAAATTACAAAACTGCTCCCTTGTTTTGGTACTTTTGTGACTTTGCTAGTGCTTTTTCCTTTATTAATATAATACCTACTGATTAATCTCAACAACATTTGATCAATAATTTTATGTAATGAAACTGACTGTGCTTGCTCAAAGGTTGTGACTTGCTTTGGTTTTTTTCCACACACTAACTGCTAATGCACTTATGCTCTGCTTCTAGCAACTATTTGGATGATGTAGGGAAGTGACATCAGCTGATGATGTAGTAGTTATTATTTTTGTTGTTCATAATGAGAAGCTTTCTATGTACATCATCCTCAGGGTGATGGGTTACAGCTTGTAGAATGTTCTTTGTATTTTGCCCTACCTATATTATTAAAAACCTCTAGTCTCTATTTACTCCCCTTTTCCCCCCGCTGTGTTCTTTACTTTTTCAGTAGTGTTAGAGGTCCTTCCTGCTCCTGCTGTCTCATGGCCTACTTTCTTGGAACTTGCTGCTTTTGCTTGTGCTTATCTGAGCACAACCCATGGCATGTGGACATCTTCTGAGCATGGTGTGATGCAGAGCTGTTTTGTTTTCTGTCCTAAAGAAATCTGTTCTGCTGGTTAACGATGGCAGTTAGCTAATGATGCCCACTGGTTTTGGGAATAGATGCTTCAGAGTCCAAAATAGGACTTCCAGAAGCACTTGGCTGAGTCCTGCTCCCCATTGCAGCTGGTTTCAAGGGGTGCACTGGTTTTGAGGTTAGACCCACACTGAACAAGGTTAATAGTTTTCCTCCCCTGTGGTCAGAACTCAGAACAGCTCCTTTTTGAGCTGTTCACTGCCTTTAAGGAACATTGTCTTTAAGCTCTGGGCAGGACAAAGTTCCTTTCTGTCACCTGCTGTGAGAGCAGCTGTGTCTCTAGCCAGGAGGTTTGATCTGCACACTGAAGTTGGCTTCTGGGCAGTTTGGAAACAGGCTGAGACACTGGCACCCTCTCTTAATATCAAAGCAAAGAACTGAAGCTGACTTGTGGCCAGCTTAGTAGAGAAGCTAGATGCCCTGGCCCTTGAGATGGTGCATTTGCCTGGGTTTGTTGCCATTCTGGATGGTCATCACCAGAAACTAGCACTGAGCAGATGAAATCCCACCACTGGTGATCATCTCCCTCCTGGCCCATCCAGCCTTATGTAGAAGTGCCCCATGCAGACATGGCAGCATGTGTGTGGCTACATGCATGACGTTGCAGGCTAGCTGGTGCCTCTGCTGCCTTGAACGGAGGTTCCCTCTAGAGAAGGAGGCACTGTGCCAGGGTAGCAGATGGGCAGGAGCAGCAGCAGCTGGGAGACCATGTATGATCATCGCATGGGCTTACTTTCTGCAGCAGTGCCAAAATGGCCACTTGGCTTCATCATGTCTGTGCTCAGGGTTGCTCCTAAGCCAGCCTCCTAGAGGCAGGGTGTGGAAAGGGGGCAGGCAGCACTGATTGCAGCAGGCCATGGGCTCTGCCCAGCATCCACCATCAGTGGGGGAAGCAGCAGGTTCCTCAGGAGATGGAGGCCTGGGTAGTATTTCCATTTCTGTCTGGAGCACCATGTGAGTTTTCTCATCTATACAGGCTGAGCTCTTCTCTGCTAGGTAGAAGCCTTATGTCCAGATGCACTGTCCTGTCACCACTGGGGAGAGGGGGTAGCTCTAGGGATTACTGTCACAAAGCAAGCTAGTCTGGTGGGGTGGGCAGGTTTCCAGTAGTGCATGCTGTGCAAAAGCCCTGCTGATCAAACAGTGCAGGTGGCCCTGAAAAAGCCCTGTGTTGGCAGTCCCAAAGAAACCACTCAGGACTAACATCAAGGGGGAATAACTCTGACTTTCCCAAATAGTCATCTCCCTGCCCTGACAGGAGTCAAGGACTGAAGCGTTATGAACCCTGCATAGGGTGGTTTGCTTGGACTGAGCCACCTTCTTATTTGTACCATCATTCTAGCTTACTCTCAAAGCTTGCACATGCAAGGGAAACAGCTGACAAGTGAGGGAAGCACCCTGGCAACCCTGTGGACTTGGTACAGGAGAGTGGTGCTTCAGGAGCCCTTCTTCTACCTTGGTTCAGAGGGCGTGGATGAGAAGGAGTCCAGGCTCAGCACACTCACAGCTCCTGAGTGCTGCAATGCTTTGTCTTATTGTGGTTCAGAGAACAACTTAATGGGTTACTGAGATGCCATTGCTGTGTGTATCTTCATGTGATTCTTGTTACTTGCAAAGCCACAGTAGACACACATCTGGCTTCCCTGAGGGGCTAGAGGAGAAAGTGATCTAACTCAAGCTGGTCCAACTTGAAAGATGACCTGTAAATGGTAAGGGAGGGAAAATACCCACTCGATTTTTTTCCCCTTGAATTTGCTTCTTTGTATTGAGGAGAGAAGCCTTGAAGGGGCTTCATTCTTCAAGCTGGCTTTTTATTTTACAAAACATGTATCTTAAGGCCTTGTGATTGTTTCATGATGTAGAAGGAAAACTGTGATGTCCCAGATATGACCCAGAAAGAGATCTGATAATCTGTCATTGAAAATGAATGTGTGGATTGATGAGTTTTGCTTGAACTATGTTCCTACCTGCTGTTACTCCAAAGGAAGAAATGCTTCAGAGATCAAAAGCAAAACAAGAATTCACATAAATGTTTCTTTTGCCTTGCTCCCCAAGGGTGAGCCCTCTGGACTCCTAACTTGTGGCCTTTTCCACTGAGAGGACCTCCACAAAGAAAACAAACCCTAGAAGAAATCATCCTACCTTTGCTAATGGGGAGCACATTATGGCTGTCCCTTTCAGGATATTAGAAAAACGTATTTTCTATGTTTGGGAAATTTGGTCTTGTATTCTCATAGCAGTGGGTCTCAGCCTGATGCCTGCAGCTAGGAACTGTTCCCCAGCTTTTTCTGTGAAGCTGAATTATTGATGGCTGTAAGCTTTCCAGGGAGTGCACAGCTTTGAAAGGAGTCTCTTGGTTCGTTGGTGCAGTGCGTGGTATTACAAATAGTGCCTCAGATTATGTTCTTGGTAACTAGCCTGGCTGTACCTTAAAAGTTAAGGTGTTTCTTTGCCTTCCCTTCTTCCTGTTGAAAGTTATTCTTCATCTTGGGTGCCAGGAACCTTAATATCCTCTGACAGTTTGCCTGGTTTTAATCTGTGGGAGTTGATAACTTAAGTCCAAGAGTTTTAAAAGAACCGGCTGAGGAGTTATTGAGCACTCTGGTGTACGTTCTGATTGGGTTTTGAAACATTAGTAGGGACTAATAGATCTTGAAAGAGTTGTTTCATTGCTTTTCAGAAAAAGCACAGAGGTGGGCCCTGGAAGTGTAGTCTGGTCAGTTTGGCATTGATGGTGGATAAAGACATAGCAACGGGGAAATAGGATCCCACCAGCCAATGAAAGATACTGAAGAAACAATAGAAATTTAATTTGACCTTCTAGTCAAATCATAAAGTCTAAGATGTCTTTGTCAGTTCTCTATAGAGTGGTTTTGACACAAAGCTCATCTACAATACCTGAATATTCTGTCCTGAAATAAAACTTATTCTTCACGATAACATAGAACTTAGTAAAAGGGTAGGAGACAGTGATGTGAATTTTGCACAGTGGGTCTTTATCCGGCTGGGCTGTTTCTAGCTCATTTTCAGGGGTGTGTTCTTGCACTAATAAGCCATCTCTAACTTAAGTACCCTGCCACCCTTGTGGGCTGGTAGCTGAGGTTGGAGCAGGTGTTGTTCAGAACTGCCTGGACTGGGTGCTAAGGTGGGATCATTTGCACAATGTTCACTTCCACACCCAAATTCAGGGTTCTGCTTTGGGATAGGGAAGCCTGTAGGCAGCGTCTGCCGCATGGGTTGCAGTACCTTAAAATGAGGAGCACGAGAGAGCCTACATAACCACTGACTGGTTTGCGGGCAATGGGCTGTAGGTGAGAAGGTGAATATAAACACCAGGATGTATAAAGAAACAGTAGGAGAGAGGAATTACTGTTCCTGTATTTAGAAACTTATGTAGTGCTGGAGCCATCTATCCTCTATGTGTGCAGCTCCCAGCACAGTGGATGCCTCGAGCTGCTTTTTCAGTAACACAAATCATAAAAATAAGCGCAGAACTGGGTTTTACCTTCCCCATCGTATCAAAGTTGAAAAATCTGGGAAAATTTAAGAGCTACAGAGGAATAATTTCAATGTGGAAAAACTTCCTTACAGGGACGAATTTAAGGAGCTCAATCTGCATTCTCTGAAAGTGACTTGATCCTGGTATGAATGTTTTACCAACTTCTCATTAGCAGGGAACTGCTTAATTTATTAAGCAAAGGGAGAGCAAAATCCAGTGGCCGGATGCAAAAGCAAAAAAGCCCAAACTAGCCATGAGGCCAATATTTTATGAAACAGCATAATTAATCTCGAGACAAGGCATCCAGAGAAGGCCTGAACCCGAGACTGGGCATCTCCGAAGAGATCCTGGCGGTGTCTGCGGTGGGGTGGGCTCAGCCTGGCGTGTGGGATACGGGGGTGCAGGCTGAGTGGAGCGATCCCCCGGACCTGACCCACCGAGCGGCGTGGGCTGAGGCGCAGCCCGATGTCCAGCGTGCGCATCACCTGCGCAAGAACCGCCGATGCGTATGCAGCAGCCGGGCGCGGTTCTTGTCGTGCCGCACGGTGCCCCCGCCGCGCCCGGGGGGCGATTGACGTGCCCGGGGTGGGGGAGGAGGACCCCCGCGGGCAATACGCGGGTGTTTGTGCCCGTGTTGTGTAACCCAGCGCTGCCGCTGGCGGGGCGCAGCCCCCCGCGGGTTGGGTGGAGGGGGGGAAGCGGGGCCGGGGCCAGCCCAGCCTCGCCGAGCGGGCGCGCCGCCTCCGCGCCCCGCGGAGCCCGCAGCCGGGGGGCTCGGCGGTGCCGCGGTGCGGGCCGCGGAGGCGGGGCGCGGGCGGGGCGCGCATGCGGGCGGTGCCAGGCAGCGCGGCGGGCCGCGGAGCCACTCGCCCCCGCAGCACCGCTCCGCCAGGGACAGCTCCCGCCGGCGCCCAGGTAACGCGCTCCCCCCGCGGCCGCGCTCCGCGCCGCTCCCCCCTTCCGCGGCGGGGGCGTGGGGGGGCTCGGCGGCTCACGCGTGTCCCCCCCCACCCCCGGTGGTTGCTTGCTTGCAGCTCCGAGGCTGTGACGGCGCCGTCCCCACCGCGGAGCAGGCAGCGGCGGCCGGCTCTGCCCGCCGGGCTCTCGGGCTGAGGAGGGAGCGCGTCTTCCGGCGACAACTTCCCGGCAACTTCCCGGCGCTCGCCAGGCTCCGCGATGGAAGGGAAAGGTGAGGGGGGGCGGCGGCGGCAGGACCGCAGTGGCCGGGCCGGGTGCGCGGCCCGGGGCCGGGAGCGCCCAGCCGAGCCCAGCCGCTGTGGCGGGGACATTGCAGCAGCGGCGGGAAGCGGGCTCGGGAGGCGCTTCCCTTCCCGCTCCAGCGGGGGCTGAGCGGTCCGTTGCGTAGTGGAGTGTGGGGAAGGGTGGGTTTCGAGGTTTTTTTTTTTTTTAAAAAATATACATATTTTTTTCCTTTAGGGTGAGACAGATGTTAGTTGGCGATTTGTTTTCTTAATGCTGAGGATTTGCATAATAAATAGGAGGTCTGTCCCGTGTTTTTTAGTCAGTCGGCGATGGGGAGATTTTTAAGAGATGAAGAGCATTTCATAATTAGAATGGCTTTTAAAAAAAAATCACAATTTTTTTTCCGAAACGAGAAGAACAGGGCTATAGAGCTCTGCCCTCATTACGTTGCATATTTAACACATCAGAACATCCTGATAAATTGGGAGAAATGCAACGAGTATTGTGCTATTGAACTCTATCCACCCTAGAAAGAGGAAATCATTAAATATTGCCTGCCTAGCTTGTGTGTCTGCATACAAAGAGGCATAGATCTAATCCAAATATATCCCTTCGTGTCGGGCATATATATCTTGTTTCCATACATAGCTACGTAGTCCTGCACATTTATTTACCTATCTACCTCTACAATTGCATCAGACATCACACATTCAACTGGTACATGAACTCAAAATCTGTAAATGTTAATTGCCCATGAAATATTGATGGCATATCAGTCCATGCAGTGGAAAGTCTAGTTGCCATTCCCACCTAACCCTAGCTGCCAGCTCTCCTGTATAAGACAAATCAGGTAGCTGTTTAATTGACAGAGATCAAGGCAGGGGGAGAATATGGACTATAATAATTCAAGGAAAATGATGGTAGACTTGTATAACACAATACTACATACCTTTCTGGGAGCCGAGCAAGCTATATTTAAACCTCAGGTTTATTTTTGTAACTATCTTGTCAATCAGGGCTATAGTTCTCCTGTGTGGGAATATCTGATTATATGCTGATTAAGGAAGGAAGCTATTTCAATCATATGGAGGCAGTATGTCTTATAAAGCACAGTTTCTTGTGGGTAGTGATCAATAGAATTACTGGGGCTTGAGGACAGGTAAGTACCTCTTTTAAAAAAGTGAATCTGTAAAGCTTGACTTAGATTAAAAGCTCACAGCAGTCACGTTAGTCTTGATATATTTTTTTGGCTATCCACAGTTTTCACAGTTAACCTTTACCTTTTTTGCATGTCCTACTGGTACATGTCTTGATGCAAAACAAATAGACTGTGACTTTAGTATAATACATTACGTGCCTTGTCATGCACTACACAAGCAGGCGAAAGGCTCTCTGTGGACCTTCTGATGGGACTCGTGTAGCTGAAGGAGTTCTACAGGGGGCAGAAAGGTAACATCTGCAACAAAATAAAAGAAAAAGGGTCCAGCTAGCTGGTGGCAAAAGCAGCACCTGAGAGAGGGTCACCCAATTCCTATCTTGTGCAAACAGAGATAGCGACTGTTATGATGCAGTCGCTGCCTGAATTGGCAATGAGCAGCTGAACATGGCAGCATTTTGGGTCACTGGTACTTGTGTTTATTAGTTGCAAGACAGGGTCCACAGCAGTCCCAGGCTCTTGGCTTTAGTGGAAGAGTTATCGGGGGTGAGACAACCCCAAGAGTCACTATTCTGTTATCTTTTGCAAAAAATTCTCAGCAATTTGCTCTTACTAGAGATTTTCCTTGATGGGTTAGAGGTGGGGAACAAATACTCTCTGGGTTTCCTCTACCTATGCAGGCAAAAAAGGGATGTTCAGAGCAAAGCCAGCAGAAGTTAAGGCACCAGAATGGGACATGTCCAAAGTAGATTTGACCTTAAAGGAAATACACAAGCAGCTTTGGCATCTCAGAAAATGAGAAGGCAGGAGAAGTCTGCTCACAGCAGGGATCCAGTTGTGTTGGCACTGAAGTAATTCTTGGGACTCACTTGGTGTTGGAGTAGCATGAGAAGGCCTATGGTGCACAGATATAACAGACTAATTTTGTGTACATGTATAGTGAGGCACAGTGCAGGATGCCTCCCCAGAGGGGAGGGTATGAGCCAGCCTAAACCCTTCACATCTTCATCTTTTGTGACTAATCCTAGATGGACTTGCAACTGCATTGCCTTACTAGGAACTTGTTTACATTTTATTATTACTAACCAAGCCTCTGCATTGCAAGTGTTATGAGACTGCTGCTTGTATACGGTGTTTCTCTGAAGTCATCCCTTGCTTTTTAAATGCTTCCTCTGGCAGCCCTGCTCCCACCCCTCCAGTCTTCCTCAGTGCAAATCTTTAGAACATTTCAAACTCAGCATTATGCAGACACTGGGGAAGAGTGTGTGCTATATTAAGCAGCATAAAGTCTGTTTAAGAAAACCTACCTTCTGGTCCCTGAATTCAGCTGTCCCCGGTGACTGGTGTGGACATTTCTGCCTAGGATTTGCCACCCCAGGACAACTTGGTTGTCTGACTGTGGCTGGTGCTGATGCTTGCAAAGCCTGCAGTCCTCTGTATAAAAAAAAAAAAAGGGCTAATGGCCCATCTCTGGTGCTGCTCAGAGCAGCCATAACTGATTGCACTGGTTGGACTCATGAGAATGAGGGGAAGAAGACATATCCTAGTTCTTGTGCAGTGCGGTGCAGGACTAAGGACCCTACTGTTGTTAGGACTGTTGCAGTAAGACTGCAAGAAAGAGGGGTCCTGGTGTGGGCTAGGAGGTGGTGGTGGTGCAGCCTGTGCTAGAGATGAAGATCTCTATCTCCTGACTCCTAAAAGATAAATAATTGTAGTACTCTATGGATCTGCAATGTTACCAACATTGGTGGTCTAAAAGTAACATTTGGCCTCATCCAGCTTACAGCTTCTTCGACTTACTCTGTTCTGCACATTCACTGTTTTCAAACCTTTTCCAGCAGTGAGAAGCTTAAAAGTTGTAGTTGCTCCCAAAGCTCGTTAGGCAATGGGGGAAGGGAGGGCATTGTGGGTGAGGACTCTGTTTTGCATCTGCTACCTGATCCCTGTCCTCTGAATCTCGCCACTACAGCAGTTCCTGTAGGCTGCAGCAGTAAGCGATACCATGCCAGGCATCCCAGGAGCTGGGCTTTGCCAAAGCTAACAATAGTTAATGTGGAGGTTAAAGAATACTTGGTCATTTGCCAGATTCTTCAGTCACAGTCAGAAAGACGCTTAGTAGGGGAAGGAACGTCACACAGTGATGTTCAGACTTGGAGGCTGGGAAAGAAATCAGCCAAGCAAGAGTCAAGCTGCACAGTGTGGAATGTATCCCTGGGCTTCTGGATGGAGTGGGACTGCAGGCTAGTCTTGCTGCAGGGAGGGCTCCCTTCCTCTGAAGGTGCTATACCGGTTTCTGTAGTCCTGAAGACATGGGGAAATCCCTTTCTGGCAGTGAGTGAGAAAAGACATATTACTGCTATTGTCTTGTCTGAGGGGGAGACTGGGGACTTGACATGTCAATGTTTCATGGGAGGCAGGGGCATACTGCCTGCTGGGCCCTTCTGCAAGGGTCCAGCCAGTTCTTGGTGCTCTCTGTTCTCCCTGGAGGTCAGTGCTGGGGACTGGTGGCCATGGTGAGGTTTCAGTGCCTGGGTGCAGGGCAGGCTGCTGACAGCACAGGTATGTACTGTTAGCTGGGAAATACAGCAGGACTTGTTCTTGTCAGCTGGTCTACTGGGACAGCAAAGCTAAAGCACATTGTTGGCTACCTGACTGAGATCTAGAGGTGCTCTTGTCAGTCCTCTGAGCCATGGTGCTGCCCTGTTGGATAGTAGTGTCAGGTTGGAGAGACATCCTCTATGCAGTGGGTCTTCCCTCAGGAACACCATCCTTGTGCTCAGAAGGCTGTGTGGTAGAAACCAGGGGATCTGGCCTTACAGCTCTTTTCTGCTGGAGAGTCCCAAAGCAGCAGGGCTTTGAGGAGATGACCTCTCTGCAGAGTGACTGTCCCAGGCAGATGCTGCCACACTAGTGCTATCTGAGTCATGTTTTCTTTCCAGTCACAAAAGCTGGGAGCAGGCTTTTTGCTTTTTCAGAAAAGTCACAATGTTGTTGTCCATAGACATGCAATGTTCAGGCCTTTAAATGAGGTCCTGTAAAACAGCAGTATGATCTGGTTTACCTGGGGCACAGACTTGCCCTTCATGGGACTAGCAAATGGGTCCGAGCTCTTTTGCAGTTTGCTGTCTTGTGGATATGTGAATGGGCAGGGTGGTTTGATCCATCTCTCCCCATCAGAGATGCTCTGAAGCCTCCCTGACCAGACCCAGCATCGTGGGCCAGCTTTCTCTGTGCAGCTGTCTGTGTGCTATGCCTGTAAAGGGCAGCCTCTTCACCTTGAAGAACTTGTGATCAAAACCCAACAAGAGCCGATGAATGTTAGGATTGCAGATGGGCTTTGTGGACAAGGTGAGAGAGGGTGTCAAATGAGAACATGCAGTTCTGGAGATTGCTGTGCACTGTTCCCACCTTCATGGCTTTCTTCAGCGATCAAAGAAAAGATCTTAGTGATCCCAGCTGTAGTTCATGTTCTGAAGCTGTTTAGGATGCTCATGTCAAAACCTACCTCATCATGCATCTTCCTGACATGTATATTTGTTAGAGGTGAGTCTGCAGCACATACTGTTGACCACATGTTGAAGTAATGCAGATTGCTTTGGTAAAGACTAGGTCACACAAGCCATCTTGTTTACTTCTTTGTACTGGAAACCAAGTACTGGCACAGTTACTTTTGTTATGAAACTGTTCCCTTTTTTTGGGGAACACTTGCATCTATGTGAAGATGGTCAGAGCCTTCTCCGAGCAGCTCATTCTCCGTAGAGGAGGTACCTGCATGCTCTCTGCCTTTTAGTGATGTGCTGTGAGAGATCCAGGATGTGTTACTGAGCCCAACAGTTCTCAAACTGGCTGCTTGAAGTTTGTCACAGGGAAGCACGTTAGCAGATGTAAATAAATGGCCTGATTTTTTTAATATCTCCCCCATGCCACAAGCTGTGCATTTTCATATGGGTGCCAGCTTTCTGTATAGCAGGGGAACACTTTATTTGCCTGACTTTAAGACCTTATCCCTGAGGCCGGAGTGGGGTTCTGTGAAGATTGCTTTGTTCCGGTGTCTCAGACTCAATCTCTGCTGAAAGGTGGGGGACAGGATTATAAGGCACTAAGCTAGCACTGCATGCATGCTTTTCTTTAATGTGTTTCAGAAAACAAGTGAAATGTCTGTTCCTCTTATGTTAGAAATCACATTAAACACGACACATACATGACTGTCCTGGGAGGGTTCAAAGATGGTAAGAACTCAAGTTGCTCTGTGGGACTAGCAAATGAGCAAACCTTGGCTATGTGCTGCCACCTAGAAGAGCAGATAACGGTCTAATACCTTTATTAACCATTGGTTGGTAGCTGCTGAAGTACTGTGGGCAGACAGCTGCAACTTCTGGATGAGAGGATGACCCAAGCCTATCTGATGCTGGGGAAAGTAGATATGGTACCCCAGAAACCATCTGTGCTTTAATGGGCTTCATAACGAGGAGGGGGAAGTGGCCATGCTTGTATTACTTCATACCTACAAACACACCATGTTACTAAAACAAAGGGGGAAAGAGGACCCTAGTAATAGGCTTAAATGTTATAAAAATGGGAGGAGAATTTAGTCATCTGGCTATTTCTCCACCCCACTTCTACAAGTTACATGGGAGCTGTGGAAGTTGCATTTAGCCTGAATGAAATACTGGAGTAATTTAAAATATTTTTAATGTATTAAATTGTTCTGACGTACCATTTATATGTATAGTGGCTGGAAGTGTAATCGGTGAATACTTTGAGTAATGACCTGCATACAGCTGTTCCATCCTTAGTTCATTTAGAGTCCAGAAATTTAAAAAAAAACCCTTGATTTTTTTAAAGCAGGTTTTTCAAAAGGCTTAACTTACTTCAAGATTTTTCTTATCTGCTCTTATCTTTCCCCCTCTATCCACTCAGCTATTCAAATCCTGTCTGAATTGCATTCATTTCTAATGTGCCATAAAACTTGATATGCAAAAGCTAGTTATTTAGGGAGAATTGCAGAAACTATTTTAGTCTCTGTCTTTTGACCTATAAATGAGATAACATGATTAATTTTTACATGCAAAGTTTGGTGTTTATTAGCATGGTAAAAGGCAATTTGACAATGAAAAATATTCCTGATGGGCATAATAATTAATGCTTTCACTCAAAGTATAAAGATTTTAATAATGCTGTTATACTAAAATGATTGAAGAAAGAGTTTACTGTTTTCCTGTCAGTGATACAAGGATGTTTCCTTTTATATAGCTCCTATATCCCTGCTTTTTCAAAGTGTTCTTTATAGTCAATAGCAGTACAAATCATCACGCTAATTCATTGAGTTTCTTCTCCCAGGTCCCAGGTTTGGATGAACCTTATGATTTGATACTTATGCAGGATACACATTGAAAGCTATGGCTTTTTTCTTCAGATTGAATTAAACTATTTATGGTGTCGTCATGTTTCAGTAGAGATCTTGTGGCTTGAGATGATGGCTGCTCAATAGAGTGCGGGAGCAATACTGCGGCGTGCCTTGAGCCACGTGGCTGAGGGAGGGCTGTGTATGCATTGGGATGTGTACTTTAAGAAGTAAGGCGTTTTACTTGCTATTTTTAATAGCATGTGCAAAGCAAGAAATCAGGAAAGTATGGAATAGCATTTCTAATTTGGAGAAACGTTTTTCTCGAGCTGTGCTTCTTCCTCTTGTTTCACCCCTCTGTTGGAAGCTGGTTTAGACTGGCTTTATCCACCATCAGCCTTCAATTGGTAAGGTTAATTTACTGAATGTAGCAACTTGGAGGATTTATGAAGAAAATCCAGAAGTGCTGAACGTTTTATTGGTATAATGAGGGAAAGTTGCCTTGCTTCTCAGTCATTGAGAATGTATTATTAATGCAAAAACACTTTCCTTGAATTTAAAGCTATGTCCTAAAGAGGCTGACAAGCAAGAAGGACTCTTCAGGAAGTTTGAAGCCTATCTAGTCACTGAGTCTCTTATACCATTCTTATTCCAACATAAAGTGCTATCATTGATTTTTATTTTTAGTTTTCTCTCCAAGTTCATCCAGCCAAGGGTTATTGGTAGGATGGGCATGTTCACGTGTTGTGTTAGTCACTACTCAAGTAAAATGTTGGACTAGAGACCTTGTGGTCTCTTCTAGCTGACATTGGTCTCTGACATGACCCTACTGAGAAGCTTGAACTCTAAATCTGGTTCTGAATCCTGCCTCTTCTTTCTCCCATTCACATTCTGGTCTGTACCCTCTTCTCATATCTGAGTGTTTATCATTACTTGGGGCATTGAAGAGCTGGATCCAGATGTTGTAGCTAGAATTTGGCTATGATTTGGGGGGGTGGGGTGGGTGTGGAATTACATGTGCCTGTGTAGTTTGAAAGATCAAATTTTATGAAATTCAGCAGTGGAATAAACTACCTTGAAGGACAGCCCTCTGAACTTCATCCTTTATTGATGTGTGGTCCTGAATGTGTATTTTAGGGGAGAGCTTTAGTGAGTAGAACACTTGTCTGACCTTCAGTTAAGAATATCTTGCAGCAATGGCTTTAGAATGGTAAGAAACAAACACAAAACCCCAAAATATTTCAGATGTCCAGAATTACTGTTTCATCATAGGTGATACAATTTTGAGATTCAGCTTAGTTTTCTGAAACTTTGTCTAGGAGAGATGTACAGTATGAATTAATTATTTTCTTGAGAATCCTTGCACGTGCTGTGTTTGCTACGACGGAAAAGTATCCATTTCATTGCCACTTTAGAATAACCCCACATTCAGTATTATAAATGTTAGTAGCTCACACATACTGTAAGAGAGAGGAAAACAGCAATAATGCCAACAAAATAAGGGAAAACGTAGAATCCAGCACCTTCTAGTATATGGAGAAAAAAAATATATGTAGAGGAAGACTTGGATTTCCTTATTTGATACTAACAAGCCATTGCAGCATAACTGGTTGACAGTAGAATAAGCTTCCTCAGCAAAACCTGCTTTCTATACTACTTCTAGCTTATTTGATCTCTCTGAAGCCTGAATCTGAGCTTTTGAGATACTTTCTACCCTTAAATTCATATTCCCTTTTAGTATTGACCAGTGCTCCTGGTATTCTGAGGTTGCCTGTTAACCAGTGCCATACATTATCAAATAATTGCATTGACGAAGTGAGCTGTTAATTTTTAAACTTTTTATTCATATCAGTATGTCCCAGTGGAGAAATTACATACTGCAAATTGTAGCAGTTTTGTTGCCATATGAGAAGTGAGGGAGAAATGAGCAGAGAAGTTTAAAAATTACTGTCCTGAGTCTCCTCTTTCAGTCAAGATTTTAAATAAAGTCTGTGGAGCTACTCTGGATTTTCACTTGTGTAGATAAATGTATCATTTGGAACATAGGCAAAGGCCAGGTCTCTAATGCTTTACCTAACTGAAAACACGATGGAAATAATACTGATTATATGGTGTAAGACCTATTTAAATCCCTTTAGACCTTAATTATTAACTACTTAAAAAGTAGTAGATGTTTGAAGAAGTCATTTTATATTGGTTCCAGGGGATGTTAAAATAAATAAGCCATAACTGTTTGTTACCTTTCTTTCTGCCACTTTGAAAGCAGTTTACTTTATTGGTACAAATTATATAGCTTTGAGGCTTTTGTGTTAGCAGCTGCTATTAAAATTGCTATATAGTATCTTCAAAAGTCAGAATATCCACCCCATCTTAAGAATGACTATTAATTACACTTATAACAAGTGGCTCTGTGCTGAGCCATGTCTCTGCCATTACTACTGAACATAGTACCAGACATCTAGAATTACATGTCAGTTTTATTTGTGTGATTCATCTCTCAGTAAGGTGCATTTCAGGCTTTCCTACCTAAACTGTGTTTATAGTGCATTCCTCTCCCAAATAATCAACATCCAGGAACAGTAAGACTTGGTTTTGTTTTGTTTAAAAAAAAAGTTAGGGTTGAATTTTCCACCTCCTTTGATTAGAAGGTTCCCAGAAATAGTGAGCACAAGCCTGACATACCGGAGCAATGTAAGCATGCAGCCGTGGGCAGTATACAGAGACAAAGAACAGAATGTGTTTAAAATCTTAATTATTTATAGTAAGAAAATACTGGTTTCGATTCAATGGTCCCTTCTGTGGCACCACCCTAAGGTTGATGACAGCAGAACTGTTCTGCTGTCTGAAATTGAGAACAAGGTATTGAGGCTGATGCTGAGCTTTGCATGCACAAGGATCTTCTAGTGCGAGCAATGCTCTGCGCTGTGCAAGTCGGTCAACTGGTAGGAACTTTTGGATTGATGGCCTGTTATAGACATATTGCTATACACATGAAAACACAGGCAATTCCTTTTTTATTTAAAGGTTTTTGGGAACAGTGAGTCCAGAAGAGTCTCGTGAATCTCGGCACCCTTAAAGCTGGCATCACCACCACTGAAATGAGTTTATGCTCATGTGGAGCATGAGTTTATACCTGGTAATCTCAAAGGCAAGGCTGGTGTACAGCTACTTTACTGCTGTAAAGTCATCTTTATTACACAGAAGCTGCACAGCAATTTGGTCATCCAAACCAAACAGAGCATGCCCTGAATGCAGCTTTCCATCTTATCTGGGAAGTGGCTGTGGTGGGCTATTGGCTTGCTGAATATGAGGAAGGACCATTTCGGTGGACATGTCCCACTTCTGTCCCTCCTCTGTACCTTCATATCAATTCTGTAAGTTGGTCTTTGGCTTGAAGCCTGGCTGGGGCATGTAGGAGCTGTGTTTAGTGCTTTGCTCTTCAACCTGACTCCTCAGATGTGTGAAGGCTTGGCCTTCTGCATTTTTCCCTGCTTGTGGGCCATCCTTCCTCTTAGTGTCAGGGACTTCTGTTCAGCCTTAGGGGGTAATCAGGAGTCTAGCAGAGGATAATATATGACACTTCTGGGCTGTCCTTTGCCTGTCAGGAACACGGAAGTAAGCATCTGCCCCTTCTCCTTCCTGTTTGCAAAGGAGCAGCCTAAAAATCAGGTCTCCTATTTTGCAGAAAATCGCATTTCCTGAATTGGATTGAAGCCAATATTTTTCTTACCATTCAGGCCAGTCAAGGGCTTCCTAGACTCTACACTTATTGATGGGTCCTGCCTTGAATCCATGAGAGTTTGTCAACACTTGTGGTATTATGAACAACACAACTGAGATTAGAGACTCATGTTTTTTCAGATAAACAGTTTTATTGTGTGCTGGTTTTGTAAGGAGGTATCAAAATAGCCAACACTTACTGATCTCTGAGGGACTGTGGATTTCATGGAATGCTTTTAAGGCCTTTCCAGGTGGATGTACATATGGACCATAAAGCTTTATTATTGTTTTTAGTTCTTGTGTTATTTCCCTAATCAACCTTATAGCTTTTCTATCTGTTGAAGTATGGAGGTATGGAGGATGATGGGGAAAAAGTTGTTTACAGCTTTCCATTTTAACTTATTTTGTAAAAGATAAACAGTGCTGTTTGCCAAGAAAGGAGAGCTGCATAATCAGGAAAACCTGTATATTATTCTCTTCAAAAATACTGTATTTCAGTTCTAAGTAACATGTTTTAGTTTGAAATTGTTTTGAAATTATTTCTTTTGAGGGAAAAAAATTATAGAACGAAAACCATTTTAAACAGAACAAAGAGTAATGTTTCATTTAAAACTTCAGAATTTATCTTTTTCTATAGAATTCCCTAAAGCAGTTCAACAGTACTGGTCATGAAATTTCAAGTGTTAAATTTACTATATCAAGTATTTCTGTGCAGATGTCAGCTGTAAATGTTCTGCCCATATTTTGCCAATGGTAACTGGCTCAAATGCCTTGCAAGGCCATGTGAAATTGTTTAGTTCCATGAAGATGGCTGACCTGGCCTCACCTGGATGGATTATCTTGTAGCTTTACCAAAAAAGCATCACTCAAACCAGACTGTGTTGTCTTGGTTTTCACCCCATGTCCCAGAATAGCCCCAGTTGGCACCAATAGCTATGAACTACGCATATTTATAGTGATGCTGCAGAGTACCAGAAATAGTGACCAAGGTGGATATCGGCCAATGGCTGCTGAATGCCCCGAGTCTAATGAAATGAAAAGCTCATGTACCTCCTTGAGGGGAAATGCAATCGGATTGTCTCTAATTAAGACCCCAGATGATAATAGAACAATCCAGAAATAGCAAAGCATGGGCAGTGAACTCCCTTGATAGAAGACAAACCTGGATGGGTCTGGTATTGGATCCTTCTTTTTCACTGAAAGACCTATTGGACTGTTGGTTCTGTTCCTGGAGGGGCTAGTTACAGCTACATGAGGCAATAAATCAGCTCCTGCTCCTCTGGAAAAGAAACCCCTTGGCTCTCAGCTCAGCCCCTGCTGGCAAAAAAGAGTGGGGATGGAGAGCCAGAGATTGACACAGCTGTGCCAAGTCCAAGACACAAGCTTGTAAATCACCTGGGTTCAGCCCCTTATGTCTGTATTCTACAGTGGGAGAACATCTAGAGAAACTTCTGGTTAATGGAGTTACTGTGCATGGGGACTCTATGTCAGTATGGCTCTGTACCTTATGTGAAATGGGAGGTTGGCTGGTGCCTGGACAGCATGTGTTTATGTGTACACTCTGGGGTTGAGGCATGTCTTCATTACTTTATACAGGAGTTGTATTAGGAATCCAAAGTGGTTTCTTAGTGTCTTACACTGCTGTTCTGAGGCCTTGCTTGGGTAGCATTTGCAATTTGGGAGTGGTTGAATCCAGATCTTGATGTATTGTTGGCTAGAGAGCTTAGCGAGCTTTGGAAGGAGGTCTTGCTTGGTGATAAGGAAGTGGGCAGTACAGAGCAGCAGGATTCCTGGGTTAAATCCTGTCTCTGAGTTTTCATGTGTTAAGATCACTTTTAAACCTTCTCAATGTTGCTGAATGTTATGAAGATTGACAAGGTAATGCAGCCCTGAAACCAGGGCACTGATGTTTTGTTTTCTGCTAACACAAAAGATTTTGAGCCACTTTACTACTAAAGCATCTGTTTACCTCTAGCCTAGTGGGGTGCTGTTAGATTCCCTTTCTTCCTTTTTCTGAAGTTCATAGCTCAAAGATGCTCTCTGAAATCTCAGATGAGTTCAACTGGAGAGATGCATCCCATGACAGCTGCCATCATGACTAGTGAAGTTAAAGTTTACCAGTTAGTTTTTGAATGATGGATCCTAATAGTTTTTCAGCACTTCAGCTACAAATAGAGCAGCGGTGTTTAATAACAGAAGGTAAGAGCATAGTGTCAGACCTGGAGGCATGCATTAGTGCTGCAGCATCCTAAGTGGTGGTGAAAGATTGTAGAAGGATGAAAGCACATCTGATTGGTTTGGCAGGATAGACAAGGACATTAGAGAACTTCTGTTTTTGTTTTTCTTCCAGGTGATTGTTATTGTAACACGTTGTCTTAATCTGTGTTTTTTCCTCTTAGCTATTGTCAGGCCTGTATGTTTAGGCAGTAGTCTGATGTGAGTGTGATATGGTGATGTCTCTCCTGTGCCTCAGACAAAGGTCCTAATCTTGTCCTTAGTAAAGATGATGATGCAGAAGACACTGGAAAAACTAGAGGTCTGAGAACTGCTTCTGTAAGTGTGCCGCATCCTATAGACTGATCTGTGTCCTGTATCCCAGAGGGTTATCCTTACAGAAACCTAGATGAAGGGACTGAAGTATCAGTCTACGTAACTGTCACTTTTTTTGGTACAATTGCTAATCACCTGGCATTTCATAGCATCTTTTTCTCTTCCTGTGCTGTCAACTCTAGTACCTGAGCTTTACAATCTCACATTCACTGGGATGGCAGAAGATTGGGATCCCATAACTGCTTTATAGTTGGTTTGCTGTGAGACCCAGCGGATGGAAATTACCTTGAATGGTAAATGAAGTTATAAGTGCATTTGATTGAATGCCAGTGTGCGTCACTGCCCTCTTCACATTTTTATACTGCATATGTAACGTTTCTGTTAGCTATAACTGAAGGACTTGTTCATTTGTTTGCACCGTTTTGCAGGATACGCTAGACTCCTGTCTAAAAGATAATACCAATATTTTTCCTCCTGATAAGGCCTGATTGATATGCGCTTTCTGGTGGGATCTAAATCTTTTGGTGTAAAAGGCATTTCACTTACATAAGACATTTCATATTTTTAAATACCAGAGAATCTTTATAGAGCTATGAAAATGTTATGAATCTCCCATATAATCTGACTCTTAAAATCTACAGATGTCTTGTAAAATTATTATGGTAAACTTATTAAGTTTAAAATAGTGTAGTTGGTTTGGAGTAATAATCTGTAAAGTTTCCATGCACAGTAAATCTCATTTTTCATGCAGAAAAGATCTTCAAAGACAAATATTTGCAGTAATAGAAAAGGCAACATGGAGAAACAGTGTCAAAGAATATTATTCTTTGTATAATTGTTTCCTTTCTTTTCCTTACGGATCTTCACTGGAGGAGAATACCCAGGGCTGTGTGTGGATGTGTGTGCCTCTAACAGGTAGCTAGCTTTAATCACCCTTCCTTTGATGAGGGGAGGGGATTGGGAATTTTGAATGACAGGGTTTAGGAGAGCTGTGCTGCCTTAATGCTTGAGGTCTCTCAAGTACTAGTTGGCTTGGTTTTGTGGGTGGTGGATGCATTTGGGACTGTTCCAGAGAGATCAATGAGTCCATCTCACCAAACCCTGCCAAGGGCACGCCACTAGTTAGCGATACTTGCATAAAAGTGTGCATGCACTGTTGGGGAACAAGGGACAAGTCGATAAGAATCTGTATGAGTGGGTGTTTTTCCTGTATTTGCCTTGTCATGTTCCCTTTGACTTCTGTCATCATACCTGTCCTGGCACAGCTACCTGTGCCAGTCAGTAGAACTGGCATATCTCAAATCAACGTCTCGGGCTCTTATCCGTTTGTATTTACACTACTGGTGCTTAAGCAAAGATGCCTGGTAATGCTCTATAGCTGATATTGTCTGTTTGAATAACGTAGCCATTTCAGCAATACAGGGTACAGCCCCAGGAAATCAAAATCCTTTTCTGAAAATGTTCCATGTTGTTCTTTTGCAAAGCCCAGCCAGGAACAAGCAGTGTCAGCTCCTTCTGGTGTTAGAGTGCTTTTGGGGTGGTGCAGCTCACCTTGTATATTCAGCAACTATCTCAGCAGACAATTAGAAATATTGGCAAAGGCAAAGCCTTTCAGGCCTGGTGTAGACTTGAATAACTCTTGGAAGACCCGTCTCCTGGAAAGTTCAAGCGTTTCAGTATTTGCTTTTGCCCAGACTAAGAAAAAACAGAATGTAAAACTGTGGGACATGGAAGAACTCAGTACAGCAACACTGACTGCTTTGTTTTGATACTTCTGTTCAAAACCAGCTCAACATCTCAAGGATGTTCAGGTGACACGTGTTCATGTGACATTTAATGTTTTACTGAAAGAGCCCAAAAGCTTCATTTGCATTGACTTCAGTATTTTCTCCCAATGACACATGGTTTCTGGAGCTGGACTCCACTTTCCTTCCCTCAAGTCAGTCTGCCTGGTGAAACACCAGCCTTTGTAACATACAATACTAAGTTGTTGCATAGCTCTTTGCATTCATGATTACCAGTGCTACAAAAAGGAAGCCAAGAGCTTTATCAGTGTTAAAAAGGAAAATGAAGCATAGAGTAGAAGCAACTTGCTCAAGGTCACCCTCTAAAGTGCTAGGATAACCTTCCAGCACAGTTAGCAATAAAACACCTTTTCCATGATACTCTGAGCTAGAACATCAGAAAACTCATATCCTTAGTGAAAGACAGGAAGACTCCTTATTGCAATGTGGAGGGTGTTAGTTCTCCAGGGATTTGCCCTCAATAAGAGAATAGGGGTATGAACCATGGGTTTGAAGCAGCGTGTTAGTAGGAAAAGGCAGCTGAAGTTCTTAAAAATATTCTTCAACTATTTTTGGGTTAGTTGAGCATGGCACAACATTCTTATTTGGCCCTGTATGATACTTCACTGCAGTTACCCTGAGGAGACTGTCTCAGTGTTGAAAATGCAGGTTTTTTCTTGCATAATAGGGAAAAAAAAAATCCAAAAGACAATTCTTAATGGTGGTAATGAAGGAAGCCTGGGGGCTTGTTGAGGAAGCATCTATGGACCTGGTTCATAAGCAGATGATTTCTGAGGATATTGTTGCCCTCCTTTGGCATAAAGAAATATTAGGAAGCTCAGCTTAAAACAGCAGTAAGACATGTCCACTTCTGTAGCACTTATGATACCTGCAGTTTAGGAACTTTGAGGAAATGGGATGTTTTCTGCTATTGACCCAGATATTTATGTATCTCGGTGTGTATATAGCGAAATTAGAGGGTGCAGTTCTTAGTCTTAAATGAAGATTTTTGCAGAGTTAAGAGAAAGCTAGGTCTCTAAGGTGTTCACTTTCTTCCTTCACCTGCCAGCATCGTGACCATCCTTGCAGGACTACTGTGGTCCTTATAAACCAGAGTTCAGTGCCCTACCTGCAAAGCTTTTGACTGCCTCTAAGCATCACCCTCCCCGAAGGAGTAACACTGACACAGAAGAGGAGTGTGCTGAGAACAGAGCGATGCCTTTGTTCGGGGTGGCAAACGTGGGGGTTGTGCTCTCAGAGGCATAACCCAGCCTTCAAAGCCAGCCTTTGAATTGCAGCTTCAAAAACAAGCTACCTGCTGGAAAATCAGGGAGTCCAGGGGAACAGTTACATAATGCAGACTTAAATGTGTATTTTTCCCAGAGATGGGTATGAGCTGCTCAGCAATTTAGAGGTGAGCGCATGTTCTTTAGGATGTGTCTTTCAGTAGGTAGGACCTGGGGTCCCAAGAGATTAATAGAAATGGAAGCATACAGAAGTATCTATGTGTAGGTGACACTGCTGTCTGTTATGGGAAAGGATATATCAAAATATAGTGTTTATTTCTGTAGCCTACACATAAAAGGATATTCTTTGTGAAAAGGTAATACAGCTTTCCTGGACCCCAGTTTTTATGAAGTGTAGCAATTTAGTAATTTGTTAGAAAGCCTAGGCTTCCTCTATTCAGAAAATATGATACATCTGCGCAGTTTTGGTTTTTGCTTTTACTCTAAATTCGAACTGTTCACACTCAGTGGTTCAGTGTCTCATGGTTGATTGCTCTGTATGGAGGATGGATATTTCTCAAAGATCTATGCATAGTGTTCACAATATCAGCTGCTGTCTAATCTCTGCTCAGACAGTATTGAAAAGCAACAAACAAATGGCAAGACACTTCTCAACACTTTAAGAAAGACTCAGGGACTGTTTATAAAGTGTACTTTCTTCAAAAAGCAATATATGGCACAAGAAATTATTTGTTAAGTTTGTGTAAATCTGTCCTGCTGGCTGGTTATCTTCAGGCATTGCACCCAGGTGGCAGGCTGTTTCTTGTTTAAGTCCAAAAAACCTGTCTGAGTGTTAAATTCCACTTGGAAACTGGTCAGAAGCTCTGGGTGGACATGAGAATGTTATTGTAGTATATTCCCTGCGTGAACTGTTGCTTGGTAGGTTGGCAGGACCATGGAGTATTAGTTTAAGCCCTGGGTGCTTTCTTTGTGGTGGTATCTTAAAACCAAAGGGTAGGGCTCTATTCTGAGTGTGGGTGGTGGTCCTTGCTCCATAGGACAGATGAAAACAAGCAGGTTTATCCTGGGCTACAAATAGAGCTACCTGAGTCAGTGCAGAGCTCCAGGGTGCTCCTGCTGCCACAGAACTAGTCATACATATGACATGGTCCCAAAGCTGCTGTGATCTCACTTTTTCCAGGCTTGTGCCTGCCTTTCCCAGCCTAGAAGCAACGGTCTGTACTTAGCTGCTGTGGAGGTGTATTGTGCTGTGGCAGCCCCTATTGCTTGTGGGAGTACCTGGTTGGAAGCCTCTACTGCAAAGATTGGGCTGTGCAGATGGAGACTAGGATGCTGGCTGGGGTTTGGAGTTGTCTAGCTCTTGGTTCGGTGAGAGTGCTGGATTCAGGGCTGTTCTGTGGAGGGCTTTCCTCCTCCCAGATGTGCAGTCCTGGTAAGCCAAACCATGGTTGCTCTGCAGAGTAGTGGGAGAAAATCTATCAAAAGTGTTAGCTCCAATATGTGCTGTAGTACAGTAGAGTCTTGCTCCCATTGCTGTCTTGCCCTGTGCCAGAACTACTTCTGGAAAGCTATTTAACCATGTAGGGATTGACTTAATCTCTTGCCTTATGTGGACAACAGAAAAGATGGTGCCAGCACTCCCAACCACTGAGTGCCAGCATTACAGATTAGTTTGCCTTTGCACTTCATCCTTGTGCTTATTTTTGAATATGAAACACTACTTATAGATATTTATAGATTTGCCAGGCCTTTTCTGAAGCTCAACCAACAAGACATTAATGGATGTTTCTGTCATCGAGAAATCCCTTCCTCTGTTGGTTACTTAGGTTTATTAATTTATTTTGAACCACTGTTTATTAGCATATTACATGGAAGGATTATATTGAGGAGTACCTGATAGATCTATAGAGGTTCTCTCCTTTCAGTCATTGCATATCCATTTGAGGAAAGAAGCATAACAACCCCAACCTTTACTCATCCGTAGGCCATCCTACTTGCTAGTGTGCCAGGCAATAGCAGGGATGCCCAGTGGGATGGGGACACAGATGTTTAGTATCCCTATCTGTCCAGTCCAAGATAGTTTCTTTTCAACTCAGGCTTTATCAAGGTGTGGGAACAGCTTGGATTATTTGGGGAGAGTCAGAGCCCTTTGAATGTTCTGAGGGACCTAAAAGTTACTGGCCAAAACCAAGCTGACTTGAGGGTTCTAAGAGGTAGGAGAAGGGACATTTACTTTAATGAGAACCTGAAGCCCTCTCAGAGCAGGTCTCTGTGCATGTGGCTTTCCTTCTCTATCTCTGCCTAAGAAAAGAAACCCCAGCAGATCCATCTGAATGCATTTCCAGTGAGCTGCTGTTAAAATGTACTTGGGTCTGAATACACAGAGAAGTAGGGGTCAAGGTTTGGTTGCAAGGGGTGGGAATTACTGCATTCGTTTTTTATTGCGGGCATTTGAGGGTGAGAAGGTCAAGATGATGAGATTTAATGGCACACAAGTCATTGCAGTTAATGGTAGGCTAGACAAATTTAAAAAACCCATGTTTGATGCTGTGCAGCTTGAGCAGCTCATGAGTTGCTCTCAGATGCATTTGGCCAGCAGACTTTTAGCAATGACTTTCTAAGTATTTTTGAGGTAACTAGAGAAAGAACAGGGTCAAATCCTTACCCTGAGTTGTTATTGCCTATAAGTCTTTTATGCATGCATCTTGGATCTTTCTCAGGTGCCTTAGAGGAGTTAAATGAATAATGTACACCCTTGAGGAGAGTGGTGCTAATTGTTTAGGAATAACCCTTGCTAAGGTACATGTAGTCTCAAATGTCTGCCTTCGCAAGCAGCTTGCCTGAGACACCCTGATGGGCAGGTGATGAGCTTCAGTAGCTCTTTTGTGTGGATATGATGAAACTGCTTAGGTCTGCTGCAATACACAGTAGGGTGAGGTCAAAGAAATTACAAAATCATTGTTTGTCCTACAGAATAGGGATCTGTGAAAGCCTATTTTCCAGCTAGGCACTTCAGAGACGTTTTAATGTGGATCTGAGCACTGTCTTGGCATTGTATATGTGTTTATGCTTTTGCACCCCACAGATTCTCATTTGCCAAATAAATTAGTGTCTCACAGGTGACTCTTTAGAAAGTGAAGTCATCCCTGAGTGGTCAAAACCAGTCAAGGATGCCCTGAAATAGGAGAAATCTGCCCTCATTGTTCTTGGATGCTTCTGAGTTTCTTCCCCTCAAACCTTGTTTTTTGCTCTTTTGGAAAGTCTCAGGGGCCAGGGTACAGCATTATTGATGGTGCCAGCTTGGCTCTCTTCAGAAGAAGGGAAAATAATATTTTAATTGATTTGTTAATTGCAGATCAGAGTCAGACACTGTCTGTGGAAAAGTAATTGGCTTATCTTGATCTGATTCCATATTGGGCAAGCATCTCTGTTGCAGCATTCATTAGCAGTGAGACTGGCTTTGAGGAACGAAACAAGCTGGGAGGCGTGTGTGGACAGCGCCTATTGCTGATGGAGTACATGGTACCTGCCCTGCTGAGAGGGGATGGACTTCAGTCTCGGGTGGCTGCTGCTTAGACAGGCTTTGCCAGCACAGGATTCACACGTTTCCAAGGTGTTGTTTAGAGGAGCTTGATTACCAGGGATAGGTGTGGCTAAGCCTGTGCAGCTCTGATTTAAACAGCTGATGTCAGGACAGGTGGTCACTGCGTAGTTGTAGAGAGGAATGTAGGAGGGGGACTGGGGAAAGGTGATCAACTGATGCCCTGCTTTAAACTCCCCAAATAAGCCTGAAATCTGTTTTATTCTGCTCTGAAATAATATTCTCCTTGACTGGGAATTAACATGGCTGTGATGCTATTCCAGCACCTTAAGTGGGATTGAGGCTGTTATGTTCTGTGCCCTGGAGAGTCACTGCCTCAGAAATCTGCTGGGGCTCTGCAGTTGTCACTTCCACATTGTATCAGCATCCTCAGCCTCATCAGTGGTTCAGTTTGAAGCAGCATGGGCTTTTGATCCTAAACCATTTTACTTTCAGGACAACATGAAGGAAAGTGCGTTATGCTTTGCTTGGAGGACGGGAGGGAGAGGACCGTGGCTTTCTGCATGTGTATTTTTGCAGCACACTGAGCCCAAACCTTCTAAGTTAATGGGACAGATTTGCAAATTCACACCTGCAAATTCTGCCTTCCCAGGGTTTTTGTGCGCAAGCTCTTTATTCATGCCCCAGAGAGCAGCCTGCACCTGCTTCATCTCGCCTGTGAGACAGGCAGCTCAGAGCAATTGACAGTTTACTCTCTCTGGTAATAAATGGCTCATCCTGCAGCACTGACCCCCTTTAGGGGGTAGTGAGGGCTCGCTCAGGTGAGCAAGGGCCAGAAACACAGCACTGCTCATCCATGCTGCAGATACTGTCACAGCACAAGTGCAATAGAACATGTATAAAGCACTGCTGCTGCCTAAGCCCACGGATCTCCAAGCTGTCAAGAAAAGCTTTTTTTTTTGCTGGTGCCTGCATGTAAAACATCAAGGAGCCGTAGTACACAGCTGCCCATAAGACTGGCCTTGTTTCTGCTTCTTCCTAACAGTAGTTCGTGCATTGCATTTTTCCTGAGATGGGAAGCTCAGGCTCCCATAACCATGGAAACCTGGTTTGTCTTCCCTAATAGCTTCAGCTGTACTCAACATCTGTCTCCCTGGGAGAAGGAAGGCTGCAAGCTACAGGTTAGTTGTATGCACCTATGGGGATGCTAAATCCCTTGAGTACCTCCAGCAGGCTCCTGGCCCACCAGAACAAAGAAGCAATGTTGAGATAATGGTTGAGGGGCTTATAAAAGATATGCCGGACAAGAGGGGAAAGTAGGGAGTGAAGGAAGGTTCTCCTGAGGCAGGAAAGTGTTATGAAGCTGAATGAGAAAATGCTGCATTTTGGTTGTCTTGCTCTGTGTGTGTTGGCTTGACATGCTGGGCGTATGGAGCTTTCTGTTGTGACTTTATGCTTTAAAAAAAGCCATTTTCCATTTTAAGTTAGCAACCCTTTAAACAGCTTGTAGCAGAGAGGGAAATCTGGGTATAAGCTGGTGAGCATAAAATAAGATTTGAGATGTGGTAAGTGCCTCTCTTTGGTAGCTGCTTGTCTCCATACAGCCCCTCAGTTACTGGAAGAATGTTTGCTGATAAATGTGTCTCATGGCTCTAATTTGGTGCTCGCAGTGTTGCCAGACTGGTTAACATGGGGAAAAGTGGGGAGAAGTGTTCTAAAACAAGACTAAAAACTAATTCAAAAGGTCTCTTTCAGCTGCATTTCTTCATAAACATGCATGCATCTCCTATGGGCTGCAATTTAAACTTTTCCTTTTCGACTTTGAAAGCTAGATGTGTCAAATAAAAACTAAGCACAGTTGTAGCCCTGGACTCCAGGCTTCCAGCAGCAAGTCCTGCAGACTGCAAGCCTCTCGGGCATCGTGGGAGCTTGCGAAGCTGTGCTCCTTTCCTGATGGGCTGAGTCCTGTGTCTCTGTTAAATGCAGGAGCAGGCCTGGTGCAAGCTTTTGGAAATGTGTGAAGTGCCTTCCTGCACCAGGGAGGTGTTTGGTGCAGTGACCTGTGCCAGGGCACTCTCTAAACTGGAGGCAGAAGCAGAAATAGAAGCAGCCTTATCCACTGACAAATCACAGCCTCAATGTGTCCATCTGAAATGGAGGTGGTAGTATTTCACTGTGGATGATTTAAGGCTTAGTTAGTGTTTATGGAATGTTCTGAACTTTGGGAAGGTACCACTGTAGAGGGCACTTAGAATGGTCCCCAAATGTCTTTGTTGATGCAGCAGGCACATGAAAACACTGGCATCTTCCTAGTGTACAGTATACAGCGATGCTGGACTTGTTCACAAGTTAAAATCAGGTATTTCTGAAACAAACCTATAATATTAACCTGACAGCTATCACCTGGAGGTGTTGTGAGCATGAAGAAAAGGAAAATAGTAGCAGGTAAAATCCAGGGTTGAGGTTAGTGCCTGAACAATAAAAGCTGTTTGGGAAATGCTTTGTACCTCTGCTTAATATAGCTGTTGATGTTCTACATCTGAGCACAGAGCCACCGGTCTGTGTGATGGGTCCACATTTCTTTGTGGACATGACAGGCATAAATCTCTGCTTTCTCCATGGCAGCCTGGTAGGAGGGTTTTCATGCAATTTGCTGCAGTGTTAGAAGATTAGACCAAATCAAGGAGCAAGTACTCCAAACTCACCCTCTCAGTAGGAAAACTGGCCAGTATAGCTGCATAAGATGTAGCCTCGTAATACAATATGCTTCACAGAAACAGTTTTTGGTTTTCTGGCTCCTTGAGTGTTTAGTGAGCAGAGAAACAAATGCCTGCCTCTTGTCTGCAAAATCCAAGTAAAGGTCTTGGGAACTGATACAGCCTGTGTGCATCCACATACACAGCAACTGCTGTAGGTTATTTTACTGGCAGTTAGAAATCAATGTTTTTTCCCCCACAGCTTTTTTGGTATTATAGATGCTTTCCCACTCCTTGTTTACACAGACTGAAATGATCTTTGATCAGGATACCTGGATCCCTGTCTGTTCAGAGTACCAGTCTCTATTTCCAGCCTGGACCTGAGGAACCTCTTCTTCAAGTAAATTTAATCAAGATTATTCCTTCTAATTAAGCTTCAATTAAAAGGCATTTATGACCAAAAAACCTTTTTTTTAATACAAGAGCCAGCTGGGAACAGTTTTTCCCTGTACGTGCTTCTGAGAGCCAGCAGTTCCAGCTGTTGGCTGTGTCATATGTCAGAAGTACACTGAACTGTTTCAGTGCTCAACACCACTGTTAGAAGGTAGCCGGAACTGCTCCAGGTTTGTAGTTTTGTCGTCTTGTAATAGGGATTTCTCTGGTAGTACCAAGCAACAGCTCTGTTTGTCCAGTGACTATGGACTAAAATATGCATAGTCTATGCATTTTTTATACATATGTGTGTATATACACATATGTATAAAAAATATGCACATGGATCAGAGTATACATACTCTGTGCATTTTTATGCATACAAACATGTAAGTATAAAAAAATGCGCGTGCTTATTAACTTGGCTACAACAGTAGCCATTTACCCCACCGTCAATGCAACCAATGGGATGTAGTGAATGGCAAATGTTACCTGAACTATCTCTGGTAGTAAATTAACTTAGAGCAATACTGCAAATAGTGCCTTTTTTTGCTCTAAGCTCACTCTGGCATTTAAAGTAACACGAGTAAGTTCAAAGCTAACCTCTGTATCAACACTTCAGAGTTGAGATTGCAGCTCTAACAATATTCAGTTGATCTAGCATAGTCATTGCAGGGGGCGTGTGTGTGAAATAACCCCACCTGGAAGTAGACACGAAGTTGAACCTTCTGAGTTGTGCTAGAAAATATCTATTTTTCTGTCTGTACTTAAGTCAAGATTTGTACAATGACTTTGAGTTGGGTCTTGACAATGGAGATGAAATAATGAGTGGGAGTGCATTCATGATGAACAAGTCAGCATCAGGAACTGGGCAGGTGATTCTTGTAGATCCATTGATTTGAAGTTGTGAGGGGTGACTTTGGTTTGCTGGGGCTAGTGATAGGTGCTGATTCTGTCTGCTGAACTGCATTTTCCTGGTGACCTGTTTCTTGCCAACCTAAGTCTATGGATTAAATGGCGAATGAGTGACTACTGACTGGGCTATGTTGAGGACCCCAAATGAATGTGAATGCAGAAGTGACAAATCATCCTGTAGCTGCTGAGGAGAATTATCTGATGACTGCAGCTCTGGTGCAGGTTCCACTTACTGTTAATATTTTTGCATCAATAAGATAGGTCTGCAAAGAAGTTACAGTTAAGGGTCAAGTTCAGCAGGCTGGCAACTGAGCAGGAAAGGAGAACAAACTGGTTCTGGACACCCTGGTAATAATCTTGCCTCTGTACTTATTTGCTCTGTGACCTTAGTCAAGCCTTGGCCCTCTACAGTGCTTTTGATGTGCAGTCAGGTTTTTTTATTTACCTGTTGAGACTGTAAATGCTTGACAGGCGCTATCCCTTCTTGTGTCTGTATGTGATAGTGCATTCAGTCCAGATTCCAATCATTCCTTCAGGGTGTTACTGAGCTAGAAATTATCTAGTAGCAGTTATGATATATAAAGGAGCTGAGTGACCATCTAGGGAAGGTATTCCCCCCTTCAGGGGGCATGTCTTGAGAGACTCTGTTAATAGTTTACATGTTTCTGTAATGTCTAGCTTTCTAAAGCTGAGGGAAATCTGGAGGCAGTGGATTGATCTTACTAATGCATGAAAGAAGGGAGCGTGGAAAACAATGAGGAACTGGGCAAAGCTGGACACCTTTTAGCTTCTAGAACTGGTGCAAGGCTCAGACCTTTTCACTCCAGTAGCCTGAGGCCAGTTAGAGGTGGCTGTAGTGAGTTCAAAGCAGCTCTAAGCAGTAGCGGTTTGTAAAGCTCTGTACAGAGTTCAGCTCCTCATTGCCCATGTGCTGCCTCCCTTCGTTGTCTTTAGTGCTGCAGCACACAATTACACTGTGGCAGCCTGAATTCACTGGTCAAATATTATTTGCGATCTTGAATAATACTCTTAAGTAATACTAAGAAATTATGGTGTAGTTACAGATGTTAAAGCAGGTGTGTTGCATCTGAGCATAAAGCATGCAGATGGAGCCACATGCAGAAGGGTGTAAACCTGATACTGTCCACATTAGAGTGTGAGGATTGCAGAGAGCTAAGCAGCTATGTAGCTTTACTTGTGCAAAAGTTAGCTCTGATCTTAGGCTAATGGTATCAAAACACAGCTTTTCTTAAATATGTATGATCCAGAGATGCTGCACTATGCTCTGTAGTGCAGGTTAAACCAGATTACTGCGGTGGCTTCTTTTGGATTCTCAAACTTGGAAGTGACTATGGGTTGGGTTTTGGTGTGTTATAGGCTTTCCTGCTAGAGGAGGATGTGTGCAGGTACTTGCTATGTCAGCATGATATGTTAAAGAAGCATCCTTGAGTTGCCAGGAGACCTTTAGCTGGATTCATGATCTTGCTTTTCAAGTGATAATCCAGTCTTGATTTCAGAAGATCTGGCAACAAACAGCTTATCTTGTATAACACACAAGGCAAGGAGGAAAATGTGAGAGCTTCTCTACTTTTGCTCTTGTCTATCAGTTACTTGAGAGTTTGGAGCTCACTGGGTCTGAAGCTTCCCCTCTCCCAGTAGTGACATGCCACCAATGGGCTGGTTGCCACTGGCAGGGGTGCATGGGTCCCTGCAGCATGGTAAGGTTGCGTGTGTCACAGGGCCTGTGCTGAGCAGATTCAAAAAGCTGCTTCTCTGAGCAGAGGAGGTCAGGGAGTGAACCAAATGGATCCGAGTTATAACGCCAAACTTGTGGCTGTTCTGAGGTTTGAGTTTTGGGTTTGGTTCCAAATGTAGAGATGCTTTTTTTTAAGAAGCAAGTCTGAAAAGTCTGAACTATGCTGTTTTTAAAGCTACCATGCATGCCTCCATAGGATTACTTCTGTCATTGCTGCTCTGTGTGACCTGGGTGTGAAAATGTACAATGAAAAGGTGGCAAGGTATGGGCAGGAATTTTCTAGTGGTTGGGGACTGTAGTGCCTCTTTTTAGAAATGGAGTTGAAGATGCTTTGAAAGGTAACAGATTTGATAAATGATTGCACACTATTTTAAATGCAATTAAAAGCCATATGAAGAATCTCAATTTAAGGCATCCTCAATCACCAGTCACTTCTGGAAAGTAAGTAATATTTCATCTCATTAGCAGTGCATAGAGAGCTAGAGCTATATAACTGAGTCTGGAAAAGGGCCTGATAAATGTCTGTATTGCTACCTCCCCAAATAAAAAAAATAAACAGAAAAATGTCTCTAAAAGGTTCCTCAGCTGGATGGTTGCTTGTGTGTTCTTTAATAGATCCTTCCCATCTCTTTCTGTGACAGATCTCTCACTACATGCTGTCAGTACTTCCCTTGCTTTACTCTCTATGATGCTTAATATTGGAGAACCAAAACCCCATTTTCCTCTTTGAGAAGGCTTCTACAGCATCTGAAGTTAATAAAAGTGAAGGGGATGGCAACCTAAGCCCATAGAGCTTCCACAGCTGGATAAAAGCTTATGGTCCATGAATTTTGAAGTATAATTTTTCCATGTGTTTTGAGCTTCTAATAGTTATGTTGTACAAAGTGAAACAGAACCTGAAAGCCCTGGATTTCCATGGTTACTGTGGAGACTTCTGCTGAGACCAGTACCTAGAGGTGACAAGCATCCCTTGCAGGAAGGAGATCTGTTTCGTGTTCTGTCCAGCTTTGTGGGATGTGACAAGGTGTTTCAGACCTACATGGATCTCGTAGTTGGTAGAGAGTAGAGCGGGGTCCAGACTGCAGCCCTGCTGACTCAGACCGTCATGTGTTTAATTGGAGTAATTTCTTCAGGCCAGGTTGGGACTAGGAGTTGGTGGTTAATCCAAAATAGAGGGGAAAGGACCAGCTCTAGCTGATCCAGCACAGCCTTTCTCTTCCATGAAGAGCTGAAGGTTGTGCTGTTTCAGATGACTAACAGGCTCATATGGAGTGACTGCAGAAGCTGAAGCTCATGTGAGGATGCTCCAGTTTTGTTTCTAGTTATTTATGTCTGCTGGTGCTTTCAAAACATCTTTGTGGGTCTCAGCTACTATGGTGCCTTATCAAGGAGACAGATTTAAGTCTAAAAATTCAAGGGCTCTAGAGACTGAAGTCAACCTCTAAAGGAAATGCAGTTTTCCTCAGCTTAAAATAACTTTATTTATAATGTCCTTTACTCTCCAAGGTCTCTTTCAAGGCTCTGCCTGGGTTGCATTTTGACTTGTGCAGAGCAAAGCTCCTGTGAGGAAGGAGGACTAGGAAATTCAGGGAAGGCAGTTTGGGGCAGAGAAGGGGGAAATGCTGATAAGGGTGATGAACAGTTTCACCTTCAGGAGTGATGAACTGTGGGAGAGTTGGCTGCATTGAGGGTCTGGCACAGCTTCAGCATAGGCACGTGGGGATGGATCAGCTGAGAGAAATGACTGCATTTATTCAATGAATTTACATGAGGTACCTTCATTGCCAGAAAGGGATGGGCTCCCTCCCCCTCCAAAACATCACTGGCTCTGTGCAGGAACGGCAGGAGTGGAGCAGCAGGCTCGGCAGAGGGATGGGGCTGGGAATTTTTCAGCAGAGCCTTTCCTGTGAAGGCTGCTGCATGAGGCACCCACACACAGTGTGGGGTTCAACTCCCCCCCTGCTGTTCCTGGGATCTGGCTCCTATGAACTGAATTAATAAATAGTTACAGATAGCCAGTTTGCTGCTGGCCGCTCTATAGGTTGCTTCTGCCTCTAGCCAAATTCTTTCTCCCCTTCTCCTCCAGATCCACATCTCTACAAATCCACCAGCAGCTTCTTGCAGATCTGATTTGAGGTAACAGCTTCTGCTCCGTAGTTTCATTTCACTTAAAACAGCGTCTATATGCAGGGTGTAGGGCAGGAAGCATTGATTTGCAATAAGTGTAAGGGACAGAAGAGGAGTAGGTCTGTACTGAAAGGTTGGAGCCACAAATGCTTTCACTGCATGTGGTGAGAGAACTGGGACTTGAGGTGGGGAGTCCTAAGACACCTCATGCATCCTTTGGGCTCCCTCAAAGTATACCACATGCAAAACAAACTCCACTTGCTTATCTGCTCTTATTCCTGGCTCTGAGGAAATGTCCTGCCACAAACCTGTGGCACATAGGAGTCAAAGAGCTTGTTAAGAAAACAGGCTGAAGAGGTTAAATTACCCTGCTGGGTTATTAACAAGGTGACTGTTAAATAGGTGGCCCAGGCCTGTGACTGGGGTGTGTTTATCCTAGGGGGTTGTTCTCAGCACAACCTATTGAGCCGGAAACAACTGGTCCACATTGAGAACTAGTGGGGGTCCTGCAGATGATGCTCTGCTTCCTCAGCTTCCAGAGCCAAACAGCATTTAAGGAAAGCCATCTCCCCAGTCCTTCTAAAACAAAATTGAATAATACACAATAACCAATGAATACTTGATCTTAAAATGGGGTTTCTTTTAAGGATTGGGTTCTTCACTTTAAGCCTGGTTATAGCTGTTGCCCCGCTGCATGGTCCAGGGTCCTGCAGGATGTGGGCTGAGCTGAAGCTCCATGGGGTTTGGGTTCCATGTGAATGTGCATGTTTTACCCCCAATAGTCATGTTTTGTGGGAGATGCTGAAGGATGAGGTACTGCGATAAGTACTGGTTTGGCAGGGGAATGCTGGCCAGCCCATGGTACAGCAGAGATGCTTCGGTCCTATCCTTTCATTCCTGATAGCTGCTAGAGTGACAGAGCCTGTCCCCAGCGGCACACCACAGTCCCCACCTTGGAGCAATGCTACTGCTGTAGGGGCCTCATGGGACACAAAGAACTGCTCATGAAAAGCCTGTGCTATGAAAATAATTCCCTAGCTGCTCTGAATTAATTCCCTTTTTAGCTAGAAAGTTGTGTCTGAGTAGGAAAAATAAAATCATCCCATCATGTTTTTAATGTGTGATGGAGAATCCATGACAGCTTTTACTGTCCTGCATTCAGCCTTACTGACAGGCATCAATCAGTACTGGTAACACTGTCAACATCAGCATTAACTGATAGGGTTAACCGTTATAAACATGTATTGGTTTGGGCCCCAGTTTGGTTTTGTATTGCCTCTTGTTAGACTGGATTTGCTAAAGGACAGAGCTCTTTGATCGAATTTCCGTTCCTTACGTAGGTACTTGCAAACTGTGATCAGATCGTCCTATTAACCTTCTCCCTTCATTAAGGAGAACAGATGGTGCTTCTGGAGCCCTTCTCGAAGCTGAGCTTTTGGTCCTTTAATCATCCTCTTGGTGGTTCTTTGCACTGGATCCAGTTTTTCAACATCACTCTTGAATTGCAAGTGTTAAAACTTACTATAATTTTGAAAGTATTAATGTCAAATGCCACACACTGATTTTTTTTTTTCACTTGAGCATCCCCCATCCAAAGCCTTTCAGCTCTCTTGACCACAAGACTATTCCAGCACCATGTCCTCAGCTATTTTTCCATGTTGGCCAGGATGTTCCTGCCAAAAATCAATGGCTTCACAGGATGTTGTTCCCATCACTTGTGTTGCTCTGTGTGTGTGGCAATACTCAAGTCTATACTGTATTCTTTGGTGCAGCTTGTTTAGCCATGCAGATCTGTTGGTCTCTTCTTAGTTATTTAGCAGTCCCACACTGTTTGTCATCTTCAGGCTTGATAAGTAATAATTTTAGGCTCTCTTCCATTCATTAACATATGTGTTTACACCATAGGGCCAAGGATCAGCCTTTGCCAAGTCCTCAGTAGGAACATACGTGTATACCTGTGACTATTTGGTCACTACTGCATGAGATGATTTTAATCCATTCACACATGTCATATTACTTCTTAATCAAATCACCATGTAGTGTGAAGCTAAATTCTGTATGGAAAATCAACAATGTCATTTTAATGAGTAAAATCATGTTAAGTAAAAGTTTAATTATTTTATACTTCTTTAAAAGTAGTACTAGATACTGCCTGTTCTGGAGAATTTCCAGTTCATACAGATTAATTTTATCACTCTTCTAGCTTACTGGAGATCATTGTTAGGATTTTCTATTTACTTCTTAAAATACTTGGCACATCAGCAGGTTTTGTTCCAGGCACTGCAACTTCCATGCGCCCAAGATACGTTTAAAATTGATATCAATAATAGTGTTTCAGGATGTTCTTTAAAACTGTGGTGCAAGTCATTCAAACCTGCTGAATTTAGGTTCTGCTTAATTAGCTGCACTTTCAGGTTCTGCTTAGTTGGTAGTAGAATAAGGAGCTCAGAACTGATGCTATAACATGTGCATGCTCCACCTAACTACTGTCCCCATGCAATGAAAAGAAATTTTTTTGACCCCTGCCATGTGGAAATGATTGAAATAGCACTAGAGTAATCTTTAATTGCCTCAAAACCCATCTATGTGGTTCTTAATTTTACTAGCTAGATTCACCCCTGTGCCTGCCTTTATAAACTTACAGTTCCTAGTTTTTGGCTCCTTGTAATCACCTTTACCTTTCTCCAGGGTGATATGTGTTTAATCTCGTGCTTCTAAATGAATTAGTGTTGGACACAGCACTTTTGAGTTAGTACGTTGTCATCTGGATGGTGGTGGTAATGTTTGGAGGGCATTTTGGTAACAGCCATATGGGACCTCCAGTTTTTCCATGCTGAAATCCACTGCCATATCTCAGTTTTTATTCTTATCCATTCTTGATGATGGTTCAAGAACGAGTAAAATCTCAACTTCGTCTTTTTTCTGAGCTATCATTGACTCAAGGACTGAGGGTTGTTCCATTTCTTCTCTAGTTACCATTTCCCAAACAGGTTAAAGCCACTGATTTCTTCATGTTGTGTGACTGTCTGCCAGGATGCAGCACTGTTGAGTAGTGGAGTTTTCAGAAATGAGCAATCCTGGCTCCTCTGATGTGTTGTAGTCCTACTTCTGCTGTGTAGACAGATAAAACAAATTAACCTAATAGGAGACATGCAGAGAGGAAACAAATCCTGAAGTTTACTTGTTTCATTTTTTTTTTACCTCATGTATCAAAGTTTTGCTGTTCTTTTCTCACTTGTCTGGCCCAACCCAGAAGATCTTTCTTTTGCCGAGACATACATCCCACTTCTAACAGGTGGTGGGGCATTACTGCATGAAGTCAAGGTCCTCTGTGCCCCACAGGGTTCCATGATTGAGCAGTTGTGAGCTGAGAAGGGTACTTCTGAAGAACAGTGAGGAGTTCTCTGCCAGTGAATCGCTCAGATGTGCCTGTATGCGGTGAAGCGCTGCTCTTAGTCCCTCAGGATATTTGCCAGCCAACTTCAAAAGCCCTGAAGTGTGCATCTTGTCTTGGATCTGGGAGGCCACCAGGCCGCCCTGTTGTTCTCTTGCCTCCCTGAAGAACACTTCCATCCAGAGTTCAAAGCTGTCACTGTAGGGGGCTTGTAGGGATGAAAATCCCTCCCAAATGCATGCATTATGAAAGCACCATTCATAGTTATTAACTAAAACCAGAATTTTTAACACTTTCAAAAGGACAGAATAGTGCATTCTTCCCAAAACGTGTAGCTTGATCTCACCTGTATGCATGTTAGTGTGGTGTATGGTGCAAATATCAGCATCTACTTAGTGCACAGCGTTTGGGGGCAGAGAGGCAAATGCAAAGCAACTCAGGCATGCTCAGCTTTCTTTCACTGAAAGCTGAACTCATTCAAGTTGGTTTGAGCTTAGGGTTTCCTCGGTTCTGTGTAAATAGAGTTCCTTGATTGTCTTGCTGCCTTGCTGTGCCTTATTTATCTTGGTCTTATTCTTTGAGAATAGAAGGAATTCTTTGATGGTTTGTGTGGCACTCAATTAATGGGATTTTTATAACTAGAATCAGGTGATTTGTAGAAACAAATAGAGAAAATATTTTTTTAAAGGTTTCCTTTGAGAAAACAGTGTTTAAGTGTTATGAATGACCTTGATATCAAAACAACAGATACATCACACAGCTTCTAAGTCAGCCTTTCTGAAATCTCATCCATACTCTGCATTTGAAGTAGTTCTTTTAAGGATTATCTCCTTCACCCTCGGCCTCTCCCCTTCATAATTGAAAGTTTATACGGCAGCCATGTGATTTCAGTATGGGCAGTTGGTGAATGTGACATCTTTAATTCTCTCCCTATGCCGTGATGCAGTGGGAATGAAGATGTGTGGTGTTACACCAGATAACTGTGCAAGGACTGTTAATGTGGAACCGTGTTGTGGCCAGATGAAACAAGCGTTCAAAGTCACATGGGTTTTCTCCCTATTGTTTTGACCCTCCCACCTGAATTGGGCAGAAATGAGATGAGATGAACTCGTAATTAGACCTACCTGATTTTAACCTGCTTGATGTTGCAGAAGGTTAGCTGTAAGTCTGAATGTCCCAGGCTTGGAAATTGAAGCACTTGCTTGTGACAACTGGCAGGTCTCTGTGGGGTGGTTAGTTCTGTATTACTGGTATATATGGTTTCAACCTGCACTCTGCTGTACTGTATCTTTTAATTAGTAAATATATATGGAATAAAATACGGCCCTTGTCAATGCTGCTAGTAAGGTGCACTTGCAAGTTGGAACCCTTGAGAGTAACTGCAGGTGTCACCAAGCACATGCTGCACCTGCAGAAGGGAAGACGTCCTCTGGAAAATACAGTCTCAGATTATGGGTGGTGAAGAACTGATTCTTTAAATTGTAGTCAAGTGCAGATGGGAGTCACAAACAGCATTTTTTCTCTCCTTTTGCTTTTTAATGTTTTTTCTGTGCTGTAACTCTGCTTCATCTGAATGTACCCTAAACCTCCAAAGCAGCAGTGGAGAGGGTAGCTACAACTGTTCTGTTTCCTGGCCATGGGCTGGAGGTACCACGTCTTTAATTAGAGCAGTGTGGCAGGATCTTTTCTTTCTGTGAATAGTGGCGTGCACAGTAGTATGCCATTGGAATATTCTACCAAGGATAGAGCTACAAGCTTTAAACTTAATATAGCAAACCCAGGACTTTAAAGATTCCTTGGAGGTCTCATTTGTTATTGCAGATGCTGCCCCTGCTGTGTGATGATTTCTGAGAGATGGCTACTCTCTGCTTTGGAGAAAGTACCCTGCGCCCGTGAGCAAGTCTCCCTGACACCCTGTTAGCAGTGGGGTGTAAATTCATTGCAGGGTGGATATTATTTGAATCATCTCATAAATGACTTCTGGTAAATGATCTTGACTCAAGATCACCTTCAAGAGCTGTATTTTTGCCATGCATAATGCTATATTTGAGATCAGATTTTTAGGATGTTTCCTGCTGGACCTGAGAGCTGCCCCTATGAGCAGGGTGGAGGCGGAGTGTTGTGTAGAGGACGTGCCCAGGGACCAGTCAGCCCCAGCTGGCATGGGACTGCCCTCTGCCTTCAGCAGGGAGCAGGAACATTTGTTCCTGGGGTTCAGTCTCAAAGTTGCTGTGTGCTTGGTGTCACAAAGATGCCCAACAGTGAGGTTCAGAGGACTCTGTCACTGAAGCAACTACTGGGTCCAAGGACATATGTCCTGTCAGCAGAGCAGCTGACTTGGGGGGTGACGCAGGATAGTAATCCCCTGGATAGAGCAGGTGTCTCTGAGCATCACAAGGGCTTTTGCTGCAGACCTGTGCTGACTATGTCCAGGAAACTTTACTCCTGTATCCCCCATCTCCCCTGTGCTTCTATTGACACTAAAGGGTGATGCTGGAGCTGAGATCCTGGTCTGAGATTGTTCTGGGAACAGGCTCAGGAAGGCAATTCAGGTGTACCCCTGAGCTCCACAGAGGGATGGGGGCTCAGCTGTGGGAGGTGATGTGGGGGTGGCTGCTTCTGTCCCAGGGCACTGCACTTGTCAAGGGAGATGTGGTTGGGGTTAATGAACACTGAATTCCCTGAGTGTTAGACAGAAATCATTGGTTCAGGAAACCCTGAAAAGTGGAAAATGGTCAGTGAATATGAGAATATTAGGGGCAAGTAGCTAATATTTATGGTGCATCCCTAGATACCTTTCCCTGGCTCTCTGCTAATACCCTGTAGGAGATGAGATACTGGTCTATGCAGCCCATCTTCATGTTGAGAATGGAGAAATCTAAACAAACTGGAGATGTTTGTGACAGTTCACACTTTGTTAAACTTCATGTTCCTCATGCGGTAATCATTAAATCAAACACCATGATGCCAGCTCTGTATTTTTAAGTATACCAATATCTCAGTTCCTTCTTAGTGCCTCTCCTCTTTTGTTCAAAGACTGTTCTTGGGGTAAAAGAAAAAATGTGTTTGTTCTTATTGTTAATAAACATCCAGTTATGTTCAGTGACAGGACAATGAATCAGTGCAGCAACACACTGAATACACTGAGGCCACTTCTTGGATATATGATGCTGTGGTTCACTATGGACCGAGCACAAGTCCCTCCTGGGTGTATTGTTTTCTGCTGTCCAGCTCAGTGAAAATTAATTACAGAGAATGGTAAAGGGAACTCTCTTGCAAGCTACACATGCTGTGAGCAGAGATGAATGGAAAAAGGATTTTGAAAATACCTGAGTCCTCATTTTGGAAAAGGTGGAAAAATGATGTTGGCTAATTCATCCCTGGTGGGATTCTGCTGCTACGGAGTTAATCACAAGGCAGATTTGTCCCTGAAGTGTGGTATTTCTGTAACAGTGCAAACCTGCTTATTTGGTGGATAGAAAAGGGTTTTACAGCTCAGCTATTAAAGACATAAGAACCAGCCTGGCTTCACTATGAATGTGATTTGAGTGTGAAATGGTCCCAGACACTGTGCTCCATAAAAATATTTTAGTATTTTGAAACAGTTTCTAGTTTTAGAATTTGGGAAGAGGTGGTGACTTTTTTTTCACCTAGGTTCCCCTTTCATTCCTTTTTTACTTGAACTAGACTGTAGAAGAAATAGTTTTGCTTTAATTGACAAAGAGGCAAATCTCCTCAATTTTGTAATAGACTTTTTCTTGTTGTTTGGAGTAATTACATTAATATATTTTTATCTCCAGGTGAAGAATATTCTCCTGCCCTCATCGCTGTAGATGAACATAAGTCCTGGAGTCTGTATCTGTTTTTCAGCTTTTTCCCTATGGGCAGACTTTAGCATTAATAGGGCCTTCTCTTATAGTGCTGCTTTGATACACACACACATAGACATCTAGGGCTCACCTCCCTTACAAATTGGAGCTTCTCTCTTCACAGAGAAGAATCCAAAGAATTACTTGTAGTAGGGAAATCAATGTGGAGTTTTGTCTGATTTCTTTTCAGCTTAGCAAAATAGAAATGAATATAATTTGTCCTTAGAAACAATTACTTTAATTATTTTTTGCTATGCTGCACTCTGCTGATGGCGTATGTGGCCAGTGGGACTTATTTAAAATATGTATGCTCTTAATATCAGCTCAAAAAGAAAGCTCTCTCAGCTGGAAAAAAATAATGTAATGTAAAAAATTAGATTATTTTTTCCATCTGACCCTGCCTCTATTTAGTTATCTCTGCTTTTGATGTTGAAATTTACAGATTAATAATTGTAGCTGCTTGAGCAAAGTCAGGGCAGAGAACAATTACGAACTGCAAACAAATCCCTCTTCTGCTTTGCCTTTCCCTCAGTCGGAGTGCAGCGTCTACAGCACTGTCATAACTACACATGATTACTCACTTTCCTAATAACTCAGGGAAAACTAATTACTTTTTTAGGGCTGTTTGCTGCCAAAAGAGGGTTTTCCATTATCTGGTGTAGCTGAGGTCTGCAGGGTATGTTTACACTGCATCATTGTGATGTCAGGCCCCAGTTTATTTTATCAGAGCTGCCTCGGGTGTCAGCAGCATCCCAGCCCAAGCAGCACAGAGGTCCGCTTAGGGCTACATGGGGTTTTTCAGGCTGGTTTTGCAGTCTATGCTGAATTTTACTCAGTCCTTGATAACCTGCTGTCTGTCCCTAGCTCGGTGCTTTGAAGGTAGCTTGTCTTGCTCTGATACATCGCAGTCAGTCTTTCTGTGCTGTGTGAGCGCTCGTCCTTGCTGTGGCTGTGATACAGTATGCTGTGACAGTACCAGTGGCACCAAGCCTTCTCCAGCCTCAGAGGCATGTGCTTTGTGGTCATCGAGCTCTTGACTCATTCCTCCCCCTCCCCGGGCTAAGTTTGGCAAATATTCTTGTATCTGCTTGATTCAGGAACACTGACTATAAGATGGTCCAGTTTGTATGAATAAGAGTGACTGTTGCAGGTGCTGGCATGCTGTGGATGAACTATGCTTTGGGTACTGCACGGATAACGTTTAGAGATTGAAGTCCAGAGGTATTGCAGTTATTGAGGCCGTGTAAAAGCTATAAAGGTCAAGTCTCAGACACGTAACAGCTGATTGCATGTGACTGTAGGCGTCACTTCTTGAAGGTGCCGTTGCAGATAGCCCTTGCAGTGTGCAGCATGTTTCCAGGGTACATGCTGTTCTTGGAAACTAGACCTGAAACTGGCTTTGCCTTTAGGGTTTTGTAGTGGAACAGCTTGTTACAGCATAACTACCTGAATTTTGGACTTTGAAAGGCTCTTAATCATCTCATAAATCTAATCAGTGCTGTAATTTTCTGAAAACTCGGGATTCAGTTTGGAGCTGAAGCCAAGTGTTCTTGGAGAAGACCTAAATCTGTTGGAGAAAGTAGATCCTTGAGCTAGAAGGGTGAATATAGAAGACACACCTGTCCTCACCATTGCTGACAGAAATTCAAGAGCTGTTCTCTATGCTAAGCTGCTTTTATTTTGCATCTGTAGGTTTGAGGATGCTTTTAACCCAGAGCACTGCTCACCAGATCAAAAGCATGATTGGGAAATTAGATGTTTAATTATTGCCTCATTAGATAAATGAACCTGCTGTACAGAGCCTCCATCCCCTGCCCCCAAAGTTGTTTCTAAAGCTCAGACCTTTAAATATAGGGGTCCTCTGGCTACTTAAGGCATTTTTTAGAATTAAAGATCAACTGATTTGCCTGTGCAATTTGCAGCCCAGCTCTCTGTTCAAGGCTAGTGACGTTTGAGGAGCTGACTTTGTGCTCTATTCAAGCAGGAGTGAAACCCTCTCTGAGTAAGGGGAGTTCTCCTGAGTCTTTCACACCTGCCTCACTTTGTCTCTCCCTGGATTTCCATGACTCTGAAATGACTGATAAACTGTGGAGCTGTGAAGGTGTAGGTGCAAATAACTGCAGTGCTCTTTGAGGACCTTTTCTGTGAAGTGGTAGTGAAAAGTAGTTATATGGCCATTGCTTCTTTGTGCACACCAGCTACAATTAACACTACACCACAGATAGCTGCAGTGCTTCTATAATTAGCTGATGACATGGTGAGTGCTGGTAAAATAAACTTTACTTGGAAATAGACCAGCTATTTACCCAAACACATACTGCCTTTTAAAAGACATCATAAAAGGGGCTTACTCAGTCACAACTAGCACTATTTTACATGTTCTGTATGTGAAAGGATTTCCATTTTCTAATCTGGTGATATAGCCAACTAACCACCTCACTAATAGAGCAGAAGGGAGTTAAAGCAGTGAATTTAAAATAGTCTTCAAAATTATTTTTGTCTGATAGTCATTCCAGGAGCTGGATTTTGCCATATGCCCATGTTCCTGTTCCTACCAGCAGCCTGTTGGATCTCACATAGATGTGGTTATGCATCACATCATATACTGTCACAACATATGACCCCTCCCTCTACCCAGTCCTATCATTGACTTCAATGTTGCTTATTCATACAAATGTGAATGGCTCAACATGGAAGAAGTCTTGGAGGTGGGGACAAAGCCTGAACAGAAGGATGCCACCTCTCCTCAGCTACTGCCAGCCAAGCCATTAGAGGAGATACAAACATTTTTCTTTGCCCCTCTATTTGCCCTGGGTTTGCCTGCACTACTTCAGTGCAGCTGATCCCTGTGCTGAGCACACAGCCCTGTCCTGACTGCATCTTGCTTTGTGCTGTTGGCTGTGCAGGGTTTTGGGGCTGTGGAAATGACCGAGCTTTGCTGGAGGGAGGCACAGGGACTGTGCATCACTTGTGGAAGGCTGATGGTTCAGGAGGATAGAAAGATACTGTCAGCCCTGAGCATCACAGCACTGTGCTCCTCACAGCCTGGGAGGATTCCCCATTGTCCTTCACTGTCCACCTTGCTCATCCAAAATGGGCCCTAGGTACAGGCAGCAGGAGCTCTGCCTGCCCCTTGATTGGGTCTGAGGGCAGAAGTGAGCTTGGGCATGAGATTTGGGTAGGAAATCCCAGAAGTGCTCACAAGGCTGTTAGCACAGCTACGTGCATCTGAAAAATACTTGGTATTCACTTTGATCTGCTTCAAAGGTTGCTTCTTATTGAAGAGATGAACGTGTAAAAAAACTGGTGAGAGGATCCTTATTGTATGCAGTCAGGAGATAACACTACACATGGGGATAGAATCCCATCTTTGTCAGGAGCTGCTCAGTTCTTAGGTCTGTGTTACACACCTCTGTTTCTGTAGCTTCCACAAGCCCCAGTGGAGGTAGGAACTGCTGGACATAGAGGTGCTTGTGTTGGCAGGCTGGTAAAACACTTGAGTAAACACTTGCTCCTTTGTGTATGGTCCAGGAAAATCTCTAGTTTAAATGCTGGTGGCTGCAGAGAAGATGCTAATGAAGCGAAGCTAGCAGCCTCATTTACCCATATGAAACCATTACCAGGGGATAATTCATTCTCCTGGAAAATACAATAATAGTAATGTAATATACAGAACACAATACTACCTTCTAATAAGTCTGACAGGCAGATTGCAGTGTCTATTTAGACTGTATTAGCCAGCCAGCATGCTTTTATGTGTGGACCATTGTTGCTTAACTCCTGCTCTTTCCTGGTTGAGCTAAACTAATTAAAGAAAAATGTGCTATAGCTGAGAAGTCCAAAAAAACCTAAAACCAGCTCTTCTAAACAAAATAACCCTCCCAAATGAACAGCTTTCAGTTGTTTTTGCAGAAATGAAAGTCACCTTGTTTTTCTTCAGGAACGGACAGGGCAATTATGCTAGGTTTAATAATGTTGTTGAGGATCTTGGGTTCATAAACAGGGATCTTTATTGCAGACTACAAGCACTCAAAAATACTTTTGTTCTTAGAACACGAGGTGACAGTTCTGTTGAGACAACTGGTGCTAGACATTTAGTGCATGCTACATGGCCTGTAGCCTCTGAGCACTAGCACTTCTGATGAGTGTTTAAAGCTAATTGTGGCTGAAGCTTGCAGTGCCTGAAGGCTGCCTTGATGGACTTCTTGGGGCATGTAGCCTATGAGGGACTGTCCTGCTTTTCCTTTGTGCGTGCAGAATGCTGCCACTCTGCTTAGGCTGATGCAAGCTGCCGGGCAGAGGATATCTGTGTCCTTGATGGCTGTGGTGTGAATAACTCCTGCTTCAGGTGCTGGAGTGCTGCTCAGTGCTGCTGGATCTGCTTTGCTCGAGGTCAGCAAACATGTAAGAGCTTTTGTGAGGCGTGTGTTGTCAGTAGAAGTAATGCCAGTTGTTGTAGAGCTGTATTTACAGGCTGCCAATCATTTATCTGCCATAGTTGTCAAGCCTTCAAACTAAGTTGCAGACCCTGAAGACATCTTCGCCTCACTTGCACAGTGGCCCAGGGACCAGATATGAGCAAGGAGCATGGATGGGGTTGGGGTCTGTGCACTGAATTGCTCGACAGAAGCACCATCCTGATCAACCTATTTCTCTGTGAAAGACAGTGATGACCTTGCTGGTGCACCCATATACCTAAAGGAGTCCTTTCTGTGTTCTGTGCCATCCCATGGGTTGGAAGAGAACCCAAAAATCCTAATCTTATCTATTTATATGAAGATTACTTATTTCTTTTTTGGACATCTTGACCTGAAAAGCAGTTTATGAAGCAGTGAGTTTGTGCTTTTGTCTCTCCGGATTGCAAACCCTGCATGTAGCTGGGGCTGTTGTGATGTGTTCATGGTTTGTCTGGGTTAAACCATTGTGGAGAGACTTGGGCAGGTTCAGGCTGCTTCTTGGTCTGTTTGAATTTGACTCAAGTAGCCTGTTCTGATCACCTCAATGGTGAAAATTGGTCCAGAGTGGGAAAACTTTGTGCGTGTATTGTAAAGTCAATAACTGGTTATGATCTTGAGCAGTGCTTGAAGTCAAAGTTTAGAAGCTCCAGTGTTCAGGCCATTCACTCTGCAGCCCGAGTTTGAAAGATGCATACCCATTTGGCATTCGAAGAAATATTGGCACAAGGTGCTGTTGAATGCTGGCCCGCTTCAATTACTGATGGAAAGATAAAACACTTTTTGCTCTTGGCTGGATTCCTTGCTTGCTGATGCTAATAACATCACGAGCTCAGCATTTCAGGGGTCATCTTGAAAGCAGCAGAGACCTGAACCCCCCCGGTCCTGCCTTCCCGCTGCTGTTGCCACTGCAGGGAAGCATTGCTGGGTCAGAGACCAGTGTTTGTGCTTCAGCAAAGCGAGTGCCAGGTGACTGCAAGGGCTGCTGTGCGCAATGGGAGTCATGATCCAAAGCAGGGTGGTGGTGGTTCTCCTTCTGACTGGCAGGTTTCTCCATGCACATCTCGTCTTTTATTTTGCACTTGCACTAAGGTCAGTCTGAAAACCTGCAGGACTGCAGCTTTCTCAACCACCTTTACAGGATACAGGGCTGAGGAATACCTGGTCATGTATATGTGTGTACATATTTCTCGTCCTCTAGGAAGTTTTGTAGTCTTTACATCATTTTGTAGCACCCCAGGGAGCTTCTCTGTCTCTGCCAATTAATTTGCTGTGGTTATTTCAATTTTGTTCACAAGCTGCTTGACAAAAGCTCTTTAAAGCTAGAGTCCTGACGTTGAGGGGGAAAAACATGAAGCTGGTCTAGATCACAAGTAACAGTAAGGGACATAACGCTTAGCCATAAAAACTGTATACATGCCTATAAGCTGATGCATGGAAAACTCAAGTGCTTCCTCAGCTGCCTGCCACTATGAATGATAAAGATGATAGAAATAAACTTTAACTTGTTCATTAGTGTGAAAATCAAACAACTGCAAAGCCAGCTTTTGCTATACCTCGCTCATAGACAGTGGTTTTGCTACAACTACTTAATGCCAGTTATACCTCTGCATGTAATTGTCCCACATGAAAAATAATGGCTTTGTAGTCTGATAATGGGAACTTGTGCTTTTAGCACATGATGATGTAGACTTTGGCTTTGCCTGGACACCCAAGAAAGATGGAAGAAAAGGGGCAACACATAGTGTCACCAGTGGGGAAGTATTTGTTCCTGCTCAAGAACAGTGATAATTCTGAAAACATTTAATTGTGAAATGAACACACAAAGTAGTGTCTAAATGTTCATCTAGATATGCCCACTTATCTCCCTTTTGTCCCTGAAAGAGGAATATTGAATAAAGAATTACTTAGGAATTCAATGCGTATGCTGCTTCTAGCTGTTTTTTAGCAAACTGCACAAGCCCACAGATAGTGGAGAGCCGGGGAGGAGAGCTGCTGCGCAGTGCTCTGACTTACCTCGGGGAGGCTGCTTCATCTCTCCCTGCTCACACTGTCAGGCAGGCTTTGACTCATGGATGTTAATTAACCCCAAATTGTTTTGCAGCCTCCACTGTGGAATTTCTCTTTCTCAGCACTTAGACTTCTGCATGGAGTTGGTTTATTTATCCCACATCCCCCCAGAGTCGAGAATTTTAATTCTATGAGGACCAAATGTCTCTTTCCTTCCCCTACATACAGCCTTTTATTAGCCTGCTGCTGTAGATCACTAATTAGCTACACAGGTGACGTTTGCAATCATATTTTCTACCCGTGGAGGTTATGGTAGCTGCAGGACGGCAGCAATTCAGCCAGTCCATATACAAATATATCACTAGCTCTGCTCCTGCTAATGCTCTATCTCCTGGCAACTTTCTCTAAGGGTGCTGCATAATTGCTCTGCTGGAAACATTGTCATTAATAACACAATTTAACTTCTTAACGTGCTATTAACTAGATTTCCTTCTTTTAGGTTGACATTAGCTGTAGTGGTTCATGGGGCTTGTCATGTGCATGCAAATATAACTGTGTGCGGAACTTGGTCTGTCACTCGGGGTGATAATTCCCAGGGCCTTCAGTGAACTTTGTCAGTTGATCTGAGGCAAGGCACTTGGATCCTTCAGATCTGATTTCTGCAAAAAGACTTCATGTTGTTGAACTTAACAATGTTGAAAAAGACTGCTCTGAGAAACGGTGGATGTCTTGTGCCTCAGTTTCCTCCAGTAATTTTAGTCCAGCTGATAAAATAACCTCGGTCATCTGGAGGTTTTGATGCTTCAGGCTAGTCTTAGTGATTTAAAATTGTTAAACTTCAACAAATCCTCTGTTGAGGATTTCCTACCGTACAAAGATCAGCAAGCTCACCTCCCACCAAGAAAAGCTGGCTTGATAAAGCTTTCCCTTGCAGACCTGAGGAATGGTGAGGGTGACCTGTGAATTGAAGGGGACCTTGTGTCCCTTCCTGGCAGAGCAGCAGTGGGGAGCTGTCCATGTCCCATCTCAGCTGCTTAGCTCAGTCCCCCAAGGGAGGCAGTGTTTCTTAGAGACCTAAAAGCTGTATCAGCTATGCTTATCAGAAAAGGTATTTTGGCTGGTTTTAAGTTCCTTTAATTTATTAAAATCTGTTTTCTTCTCCTGGTTATAAATTAAGGCAGTGTTTTCAAGACTCTTTAATTTGGGCTGTAACAAGGCTCATCATATCTGGCAATGATGAATAAAGGGTTTGACTGGAGCATATGCTAATGCACAGAAAACAATGACACTTAAAATAAATGCCCCCAAAGTGCCATATTTGGCAGTGGCTGCAGGAGATACGTAGTAAATGATGCAGGGCTGCTGCTGTGCGTATGAGGGCTAACAGCAGCTTTGGGCTGGTTCAAGAATTTAATTCTACTGAGCTCCAGCAGTTGTGTGGGCAGTGACCTGCAGTGAGTGTCTTGCAGCCAGGTTTTCAAAAGTAGCCACTGACTTGAGCTGTGTTAGAGGTTTGCAAATCTCTCTGCAAAAGGCTCTGAATGCAACGCACCTCCAGCACCAGATGCAAGGGCTCTGGAGGCTCAGTGGGTTTGAAACCTGGGCTGGAATTTGATTATTTCTTTGAGGCTTCCAGGCTGAATGTAGTCAAGGTGCCGAGTTATCTATAGCTGGAATACAGATCTCTTCTCTGTCTCTGCTACAGGATACCACCTACCAAAAGGTGTCCCTGCATATTGATTTGCATGTGTGCTGTGTAGCTTAAATTGTTTGGATGGAAGAGCAAAATGCCATTTGCACCAAGACACAGCTTTTGCAGTAGCTGGGTGTTTGTACCACTAGCAGAGCTATTTAAGCACAACAAATGACACTTTCTTTTGCAAGATTCTCTTTCATCTCTTTTACTCTTATGTTTTCTGTCATAACACATAACTGAAACTTAGTTGTTACTTGCAAGGGTTTTGGTAGTAGCAGTATGATGCCCCTGGAAAGGCACATGTAGTAAAAATTTGGGGGAGTTGTACGCTTTTCGATTAGTAAAAGACGTTTCTTGCCTGTGGGCAGGAAAGTTTTGTTACACATCAACTCATCAGTTTAAAGAAAGCCAACAAAGTTTGCTAGCAAGCATAGTGCTGTTTTGAAATGAAACGAGGTCAGGGGATGCACAGACAATTAATTTATCACATAGTCGGCAGTCTGTAAACTTCACCAGAAGGCTTGTGCCTCCTAGTGCTGCTTTTGTTTTAGGAGACAGAAAACAAAACCAAAACCAACCAAACCAACAAACAAAAAAAACTCCAACCCTGAAAGCACAGGTAAAGTCTGTAACTTCATGTTTCTGGAAAGGGGTTAACACAGAGCATAGGGGCAGCACAAGGTAGAGAGTAGGGCTGGTTCAAGCACGCAGGAGGGGTGACCTTCTGCTTAGAGAGGCTGCAGCCACGTTGGCCTTGCAGGCTTCCCAGCTGGTGCATCTGGGGAAGCACATTTGGGCTCCAGAGCAGTGGGGCTGGAAGCTGAGCAGGGTGAGGGAAAAGGGAGGGGGCTGTGCTGGATGTGCCGTGGGGGTCCGTGCTATGCAGCAGCTCCATCGCGGTCAGTTTTGCCATTGCATAATTGTGTTTTTGCACTCACAGCATGACTGAGGCACGTGTTGGGCTGGCCATGGGCAGGCAGCTCTGCCGTGGCATTGGAGCAGCTCCAGCACACCCATGGGAAATGGCATATGGGACAGCATGTTGTTGGATGCTCTCACATGGGGTGCTGCGGCTGGGCTGGGGTCCCATCCTCCCAGGGAAGTAAACATTGCAAACTGCGTGCTGCGGCTTAAACTGAGCCTGCTCAGAGCCTGTGTTTGCTGTTGTATTCAAGCTTTTAACCAGACTGTGCAGGGGCATGTGTGACGGTGCTGAGAGCCAGCCACGTTTCTCAAGCAAGCAAATCCAAGCCCTGTGGCAGGAGCAAAAAATGTGGCAATACTTCTTCACTCTGACAAAGCGGGACTGTTGCAGATGCCACAGATAAGATCAGTGTTGAACAGCTTGCAGCAACCCCCTTGCTACAGCTAGAAGTGGGCTGTGAAAAGCTGGGTGGGAGAAAGATCTTCGTGCCTGTGCTGAGAGCCCTTTTGCTTAAAGGAGTCAGGGGTGAATTTTACCTGAAATGACTACAGGTATGAACTTACACATTTATGGAAACAATTTGTATCATTACCCTAAAGAACTGCTATGCTGTGCTTGAAAGTAATGGGAATTTAGGATAATGTGAATAATAGGAAAAAAAACCCAAAACCATAACCTGGCTAGTAAAAGGATTTCTCCTTCCAAACCTCAGTTGGGTGTCGTTGCACTGTTTCTTGCTGCTCTGTGTTCTGAGAGGGCTTATTAAACAGCACAGTGCTGCAGGAGGTCTGGCAGACAGGTGAGATCTTCCTGGACCTGTTAGCTCAGGCCAAAAGTCATGACAGTTGTGACAAACCCTGCCAAACCTGAACTAGCCTCCCAGGAGGAAGTGGAGGTGCTGGTGGTGTTGATCTGCAGCCTGGGGAGCCTGCCCATGGCAGTGGTTGGGTTTCTCTAGCATAGCTATGCAAACACCGAGGAGACAGAGATGCTGTTACTGAAAACGATCTAGAAAAAGAGGCTTTTTTTCCTCTTTTCTGGAAGTAGATGTTCCCTAAACAAACTCTCGGTACTTTAAAGAACACCTGACGAGGAGCCTGGCTTTTACAGCACACTGGGATTTAATGCTGAGTGAAAGCTTGGTTCACTTTCAGTAGTTGTTTTCTCATTAGAATTGTGCTAGGGAAATGCACTGTCAGTTCAGCAGGGAGAGAAATTAGACTAATCCTTTAGGATTTTTCCCACTTTTACTTGAAGATACTGCTTTATTAATGAAACAGAAGAAGATGGGATTTCAGAATTTTTTACAAAAATGCTGATAAAATGAGCTTGTAACAACTTTTACTTTGAATGAAGAACTGATATGAATTAACCAAAATATTTGTTCAATAGTCTTGATTTTTGATCTGTGTGGGAAAGGGAACAAATATGGACCTACCTCAAGACCAGAAACCTGAGTTGGAATATCACCTTTAAGACAAAACTGATTGTTCCCCAAGCTATAGCTTCCAACTCACGAAGGCTAATTAATAGCAAAAACATGAATATGTGTTTATACTTGCCCACCTAGTTGCCTTTTCTCTGAAGGTATGATATCTGCTCCCAGCCAGCTGCTGTAAGCTAAAATCTCTGGTTTTCCTCATGTTGTTTCTACCACGTGGCTCTAAGCAGGTTTCACTGGTGACTTACATTTTTGAAAGCTTTTACTGTAACTTATCTTCAGTTGTATTAATTGACAAAGCTTTTTGGTACTTGCTAGTGTTTCACTGAGCCTGGACAGCATGAGAAGCAAATAAATGTCACTGCCTTCTCTAGGACAGCAGGACTTTGTGAGCTTGCAGTCGAACTGAGACATCCCTTGGGATTGCCTTACAGGCAGAAAAAGTCCTACAGACTGCATATTAAACTTCCTATTTTTAACTATGTCAGGTTTAGAGAGCATAGCAAGACAACCTGATTTTTCCCCTGAGGATTCAAGTAGCAATATCAGTCTGTTGTATCAGTTCACTACTTGGGGATAATTAATTACTGTTGAGGACAATTAATCATTTTAAAGAATTTGTTTCTTGAGAAGGACAGGGACAAATACAAGATAAGTCTCTAGCTGACTCCATGTGAGGCCAAGCCAAGTCACTGATATCTTCAATATAATAGTTATTTGTTGTCCTGAACCTTGGTGATTCAGAGTGGTTTTGGTGGTGTTTGGGTTCCTTGGTCCTGTCCTGGATGGGTGAAACCATAATTCAATTGGTATGGGCAGTTTCTGACGAGTTTGTTCACTAGTGGTTCCTGATTTCAGGTGACTGTGGAGAAAGCTCAGCCTGTGGCAAGAGCCAGAGGGGCTCAAAACCATATGAATGACTTGTTCCTGCTGTGCTGTGTGGGCAGTCAAGGATGAAAGGGCCTTGTGCCTCCTGGCTTTCTTCTCTGCCGGGCCTGTGCCATGAGCCCATCTTAGGAGGATGTGTGACAGCAGCTGAAGTTGGCTGAATATCCTTTGCTGTGGGTGTGATTGGCTCTGGACTGAAAGATCTGAGAGTGCTTAAACCTGTCTGATATTAGCTGCTGCTCTCCTACCTGTCATCCCATTTTATACTGATTGCTAGATGCTCAGTGCATTGCAGAGCCAGCCTCCTAATGACATGGTAAAAATGGAGCTTGATATGAACCACTTTTCCCCAAGTTCAGCTGTGTTCTCTCTGTGGTCTTGGCAGGCCTCATTGCCTTGATGTTTATCCCCACCTTTATGAGAACAAGGTAGTTGAGTGGTTCTTTTCCCAGGACTCTCAGCCATGCCATAGGTTTGATGGAACAAAACGCTAACCTTCAGAGACCCTGCCCCCTTCCCCACATCACCTCTGAATGGATGTTTGATCTTGGCAAAAGCATCTTTCTACTGGTACTGCTGGTGCAAGCTTGATGCAGGTTTGTGGTGACTCACTCATGATAATCTGATGGTAGTTCTGAGCCTTGACAATCCTTCTAAATATCACATCTGACACTTCTAGACCATGTTGGCAGAGCAGAGGGCACACAGCTTCAGGGTTTTCCTCTCTGAGCTCAGGACCACCTGCTCGGATCCTGATGGTATTGAAGTCTGTGGAAGCTTTCCCCATTGCTCTTGCAAATATCTACTAGGGGTTTCTGAATATACTTGCCATTGCTTCTCTACTGACTGCACTCGGGTGAAGGTCAGGCAGTGCTGAGTGATTTCATGTTTTCAGTGTTAGTGAGTGCAGCTTTCTCCCTGGAGCCTGGTGCCTTTAGTTCAGAGTGGCTGCTGGAGGCTAGGGCAGTTTGGAAAAGTTGGCTGGGAGGAAGAGAAGCAAGAGTTCATTCCTGATGCAGCCAATGAGACATTTGTGTTGCAAGAGCTAAAAGGAGAAATGGATGGAAAACTCTCCTAAAACTCTGGTGGCTCTATCTCTCCAGCAGGATGCTAGAAGGCATCTATTTTCCTGTTTAATTATTGCATAGTTTCTGTTATCCCTTTTACAGGCCCATGAAATCCATGAAAGCATTTCAAAGTTTCTCAAGCTTTGTTCCACATAACCCCATAGTCACCAGAGGTTGTGCAGTCAGCTGTTGGGGACTGCTCATGGGGCAATCCTTTTCTGTCAGGAAGTGCAGGGAGCAGCAAGCACCAGCGCTGCTGGCGAGCCTGAGCACGAGGAAGGGGTGTGAGGCAGACGGGCGTGCTTAGCGTGCCCACAGAGGCTTGTCAGGGTCAGATACTGCCCTTGAGTTATCATGGTGGGTGTCCTAGGCAATGTCACTGGTTTAATGGAGGATTTACCCAAGGGGGATGTAAAATCAGATGTTTTTTCTCATTGTATATCAATCTTCCCTGACCTACTTGTTTCTGGAGTATCAAGAGCTATGGTGTATACACAGGAGAATGGGGAAAAGCAAAGGGTCAGTGAAGCCAATTGTATAAAGACTTGTTTTGTGAAAGTAATATAATTTATATAATTTTTAGACCATTGGCCCAGTTAAGCACTGGTCTGATCCAGTAGTGCATCTACAGTGTCTCAGTGCATGGCCCAGCCCATCGCTTCCAGTCATCCATGTTGTGAGCTCATCCCAGGTCTCCTATTGAAGAAAAACATCATGTCCCTCAAGTGGGAGAATCCAGCTGCTGCTGGTACTAACCCAACAGGCTTGTAATGCCTGTGGTTGAATCTCTTTCCCTCCTTAGGCCATGGTGCAGGTGTTAACATAAAACTGCAAACCTCTCAATGAGTATAATAACAAGACTTCCATAGGTTTTTACAGGGCAATTATTATGTGTATTGATTTCCAATAAACAGACATTTCAGAGCCAAGTGGAACATATTTTGGAAACATGTAAGATCAACTATGCTTTATAAATAAATCATAGTTGTGATGCGTTGTGAGACTATCTTATGAATAAGTTAGGCTGCCTGAGGTCAAGCACACTTTCTTCAGGTCATCGTAAATATGACAGAGAAAAGTCAGCTTTGTGTCTATACTGTAACTTGACTGGGAAAGCGGGGCAGACTGTGGTGGGAAGGAGGACCAGCAAGTTGCTAGTTGTAAAGAAAGTAGTCAGATAATGTTGTCCTGACGATATTTTTCAGAGAAATTTCTCTCTGGACTTAATGGGCCATACTTTAGTTTCTCAGCACAAGTCCCACAGGCAATGCCAGTGGTCAAATAAACTTCTTTCTCAGTTCACTCTGTCCACAGTTAACCTGTTTTTGTCCCAGTCTGGCTTCTTTTAAGGAGAATGGCAACAGAGCTGTCTGATGGTTTAAAGGTTCTCCTCAAGTGCAGCCTGTTGTGCAGCGAGATCAATGGCAATGGATATTTGGGATTTTGAGATCCAGGTGTTTGGAATTGTTTCCTGAGGAAGTGCAGAGAATAAATGTAGTCTGAAAGAGTGTCTCCGAGTGGAAGATTCCTTATCTCATAAGCACTTAATTAGAAAATATGACCTCCTGCATGCCCAGATGACTGTCATGTACCATGCAGCTGGTATCCTCTCTCTTTGGGAGTTCATGGTAGACTGAAGTGGTGCTTTAGCATCTGACCTGAGTTAAAGGTGAAGTGCTCCATGGGCAAGAATAGTGTCATAGCTGGGTCTTTGCTTAATTCATGCAGCAAAAGCAGCTCTTCTTGATACAGATTACTTCCTTAGCCTTTGCTGCTGGCTGCCTGTATTTTGTCCAGAGCCTGCCAGCAGGTCGGGGGAGGTGATTCTTCTCCTTTGCTCTCGTGAGACCCCCCCTGCAGTGCTGTGTCCAGCTCTGGGGCCCCCAACGTAAAGATGGACTTGCTCAAGTGGGTCCAGAAGAGGCCATGAAAATGATCAGGGGGCTGGAGCACCTCCCTTATGAGGACAGGCTGAGAGAGTTGGGGGTGTTCAGTCTGGAGAAGAGAAAGCTCCAGGGAGAATTTATAGTGGGCTACAGGAAAGATGGGGAGGGACTCTTGATCAGGGAGTGCAGGGATGAGGGGTAATGGTTTTAAACTGCAAGAGGGTAGATTTGGCTTAGATATAAGGAAGAAATTCTTTACTGTGAGGGTGGTGAGACACTGGCACAGGTTGCCCAGAGAAGCTGTGGCTGCCCCCTCCCTGGAAGGGTTCAAGGCCAGGTTGGACGGGGCTTTGAGCAACCTGGTCTAGTGGAAGGTGTCCCTGCCCCATGGCAGGGGGGCTGGAACTAGATGATCTTTAAGGTTCTTTCCAACCCAAACCATTCTGTGATTCTATGAAATACTGCGAACTGATGCAGTGGCATGTTTTTTTCCTGCACAGGATTGAGGACAGCTGAGCTCTTACGTAAGTAAAGTTTACTCCTACATGCATGCATGCAAGCCCCAGTGCTGGCTCTTACTTGAAGCTGGCAGGTTTTGGCTCTAGCCCTCTGTTAATCAAATTCCTGAGTTCCTAGTTTGTTATTTTTCCTGTCAAACATTCACTGAGCTGAGTGGGCATCTAGCAAGAGTAAATCTGTAAGACACCCTAATAGAGAACGGCTGTTATTATCCTGAGAGAAACATCAATGTGAATTTTCCCTCAAGGTATTTGTGTTTCAGAACAGAAAATGTTTAGACAGTGGCTGGCCCATAGGTGGGAAACTGAAACATGTTTGGAGAGAGGGGACTGATTAAAATGCCCCTCTGCCTTAACCTGCTATTATACCAGACAAGGAGGGGCAAAGACCTCCCTGGCCAGCTGGCCTGGCTTCCTCCCATTGCTGAAAATCTCATTGTATATCACATTCATGAACTTCAAGTGCCCTCTTAAAAGCTGTATTTCTGCTGGGAAACTGTTTCAGAGCCTCCCTGTGCCCATCAAACCTTTCCAATTTCTAGGTTATGTGTATTCTTGGCCATATTTATCTGCACTGGGCTCCAATGCTATCCTATAAATACCTCAGGGATGTTCATATTCCCTCTTGCATTTGGTTTTGCTAGGTTTAAATGGGCCAAGCTGCTTTAGTCTTTGTCACGCACAGCTCCGTTCGTCGGCCGATCCTGCTGACCCTGCTCTGTACCTGTTCCAGATGGACTTCATCTCGCGTGAACACTGTAATGCAAGCAAGCCACTTTATTTAAATGTAAAAGTCTTCCAGGTTGACAAGCTTAAAGATCAACATCTTGTCTGGCATAAGGCTGAAGTCTGCGAATTCAGCATTTGGACTTAAATAGTTTTTCATTTTTCACACATTTTTAAAAAAATGCAGTATACACACTAAACAGATGATGCTCAGCAGGGCACTGTATAAGCTGCTTTCTGTTGTGTATTGCTCTTGGTGATGGATGAAATTAGGCTTCAAGAGTCACTGGCAACCTTTCTTCTGGATGTTGTGTATCCAGATCTATGGCAGGGGACATTTTTTGGTGATTTCATTTTCAGCTCTTGTGCCAGCACTTCTTAAAGTGCCTGTTTAGCTCTGCCAACCTCCAGAGAGCCTGAGGAATTTAGAAACATTTGGATCCAAATACCTTGAAGGGTTTATGAAGTTCAGATCCAGCTATGAGCCTGGCAAGTGCCAACTAATGGAATCTATCACACTAGCTAAGATTTATGGTTGGTTTTGTCCATTATCTCTCTGACCATGTCCAAGGGCCAATGCTTCACAGGGACCTCTCACGAAGCAGCAACAGATCAATGCTTCTGTAGGAAAAGAGTCTTCTCAGCCTCCAGTATTTGGCTTATTCCCTAAAGCAGGAGTGTTATATTTCTCATAAAATGTGTCAGCCAGTACCTGTGGATGTTTTTTTTTTTTCTTATAAATAGATGATCCTTTGCAGATTTGTGCCAGTCTCTTCCAATATAAGGCATCATTACAGTGGTTGTTATAGCTGAATTGTGCAAGGAGGAAAATACGGTGAATTTTGGAAATGCTGGGATCCAGTTATAAGTTGGACTTCTTTGTATTTATGAATTGCATGGAAAACATAACCCTATGCAACACATTCAGTGAAGTCTGACTTTTGTAATACAAGTTTTTTTCTGGTCTTCTAATAGACAGTAGAAATTACATGAATTTATTAAGGCTTGTATTAATATCCTTAGTTCCACTTTGTTACTGAACCTTGAATTAAGCTCAAATAATTGGTAGAATAAAAGATTACCAGGAACATGGGAGTTAAATGATTTCTGGTATTTTTTCGGAATGAGTGTGGATGTGAATGAAGCAGCAGAGCAGCAGTTTTGAGGTGACTGGTTCCTGAAGCTGGTGTAAGCATGCTGTTAATTAACATTTTTGCAGCGCTTTGAAAATGTAAATTACTCCAGGAATGTTAAGTATCATTATTATGGCAGTCTTGAAAAGTAATAACTTAATCTATGAAATTACATGTCTATTCTTGAGAATTACAAGTGGGACCGTGATGTGGCTGCTAGAGTAACAAACTGCAGTTCGGGACACTGGGTTCAGCTCTTGGGGCTTTTTAGTGGGAGTCTGTCTGAGATCAGCTCATAGCTGTTTGCTGCTCAGTGATAAGTGACCTGGAAGAAGGGTAAGGAAGATGAGAACAGATCATTCATGGAGAGCCATCAAGTTGCTTGATGAATTGGCACAAGCAAATGGTATGTAAAGTGTTACTTCTAAAAGCAGGCATTTGGGTACAGAGAATTAAGGTGGAGCACCACTGGCTAGTCAGCTGAACCAGAGCTCTTGGGATTTAATCTGAGCACTCCCTGTTGCCATCCATTGTGTCTGCACTTATGGGTGTAGTAGGGGTGAAACTGCTTCCCCAGCAGTGAAGATCCAGTCCAGGGCAGCTCCTTGCTGGTAACTGAACACAGGCAAATGTTGTCTGTGGGAGGGCAGACACAGAAATTTGGAGATGTAGTAAAGTGATTATATTTTCTCTGAAATTAGCACTGGTGCAATCTCTTATAAAATGCCTGAGGCAGTTTCTGATACCTGTAATCAAAAAACTATGTTGGGGAGGAAAACATATCAGAGATAAGTCAGAATAGCAGGAGAATAATCAGAAAACACGATTTTTTTTATAATGAGGCTACAGGAATTTGATTAATCAGAGTGATTTGTTCTGTCTGGTATCTAGATGGAGAACAGCTTTTTAATGTACAGCAAGATCCAGTGGTTGGAAATGAAAGGTAGGCACATTCTGACCAAAAATAAATGGAAGTTTAACTGTGAAGCTAATTAGGCATGGGAACAGTATCTGATAGTGAGGATTATGGTGAGCTCTCCATTACTAGAAACTTTAAAATCAAAATTGAATGCTTTTCTGCTTCAGCTTTCATAGAAATTGATTCAGGACTATGTCTTGGTCTGCGTTACGTAGAATACCCAAACAGATAATGATAGTGGCCTTTATTTATTCAGTCATTGTGTGGCTTTGGGCAGGTTTAACGGGGACGTCGCAGTTTTAAGTACTATCAGTGACGTTGTATCTCAAGGGATATTCAAAGGCAAAACTACCACTGAATTTGCTGGGGCTAAGGCTTCTCCTGTGCTGACTTTTAAGAGCATTGAACACTCCAATGTCTATTTATTTCAACTGGAGTTTGCTCAGCAGCTGTGAAAATACAGCAGTCAGCTGGGAAAATTAGTGTCTCCAGAACTTTGGGGGCAAGAAGAGCCATGTTTTCAAATTTTGCCTTATCCTTCCTGTGAGAATGAGGTTAGTTTCCTGTGAAACAGGAGTTAATACTAACCATTATCTCCCAAGGATGTGTATGTGACCTAATGAACACTTGTAATGTGTCTTGCAGAAAGGTGTGTGCAGTTAAACCTCTCCCCCCTGGTGCTGTTGATTGATGCTCACTGTACTGCCTGTTGCAGAGTGGCTGAGCTGACCTACTGTCTGGCCAGAAAACACGAGATCTGTCTTGAAGGAGGGGAAAAAAAAAAAAGTCAGGATTTGGTGCATGTTGCCTGCATCTGGAACTTTTCAAACCCTCTTGTGTAAAACCCTGAGGAGAGGCTGTGCAGGTGATGCATCTGAGCGATGCTCCAAGCTGGGCAAAGCAGGACTCTGAACAGGCAGTGCTGCAGGAGGGAACTTGAGCATCACCTCTTCCTGGTTTTTGTTGAGTTTTTGGTTGTGGGTTTTTTGTTTGGTGTTTTTTGTTTGTTTGTTTAAACTGTAAGCTCAATTTTTTTTTTAAACATCAATTCTATTGAAACAGTTTACTTTGAGAGTTGGTGTTTTCCAACAGTGGTATTTTTACCTAAGCAGTTCTTGTAACAGCAGAATGGTCCCTGGCCAAGCAGGACTCTTTGAGGTATGCTGCCTCTCCCAGGGGTGAAGATGGTTTGAGGCAGCTCAGCTGGGCAGGGATGGAAAGATTGTTCTTACATTAGTGTGCATGTTCCCCAGTGCATAGTGAGAGGATAAAGGGGATTTATGTTCTTGAAGTTTCCATGGTTTGCCTGAACTTATCTCTGTCATTGGGATATCTGCTAAGTGAGGGATATTGCTGTTACTGCTCTGGTGGGGTGCAGCAGACAAAGCACTAGTTGTCACCAGAAGATCACACAGTATCAACACGATACCCCCTGTGCATAAAATGCTTAATTCACATACAAACTGCCTAACCTATTACTAATTGATGCATCTTGCATATATGGGGAATCTAAGCATGGCCAGTCACTCCAAATGAACCGGCATCAAAATTTGACCTATGCAAAGTCACACATTGAAGCAGGAAGCAAAAGCCAAGAATAGATTCAGGGTCCTGAACTTCCCCAACCTCTAGAATGGGAGCCAAATTTCATCTCTCACTGGTAATTATGGTCAAAGCCTGGGCTGGAAATGAGAAGCACTGATTTCTGTTTCTGCTCTGCAATAGATTTACTGTATGACCTTGGAGGAAAATGTGTCCTTCTGTGTCTCAGTTTACCTCCCCACTAATGGAGATAATTGTACTAGTATGCAGTAAGCTTTAATGGACTCTGTTTCTGCACCTACTGAAGTTAATGGCTCTCCTTGCAATGGGAAGAAGACCAGATGCACTATTTGTCTGGATGAAAGGATGTTGCAGAAGTGAGACAGGTATTATTTGTTTTAACATATGGGCCCAGATAATAGCTACATATGCTTGAGTGTTGATTGCTCACATGGATAGTAAGGGATAACAATGCAGTCTTGAGAACAACAGCTGCCTCGACCCTCCTTGTGCTGCTGCTGTGTGCATGTGTGATCTCACCTGGCCCGGGTGGTGCTGCAGCACTGGGAGGCTTAGGGGGGGATTTTAAAGAAATCCAAGATCCAAATCTGTCAATAGTTCAGTGAGCCAGGTGAATGCTACACCTTGATGCTAATGCGTGGCTGTAGTGAACAAATCCAGTGTGTGGAGAGTTCCTGGTTGAGCAGGGTTCTGCCTTGTGCCTTATTTTTCTCATTAGGAATATCAGTCCGTACATTCATCCGAGCTAGTTGTTTTTCAAGTGTACAGAAATGGGACAACTACTTGCAAAATAAAGCTGACACTGACTCACCATGGTTCATAATGCTGAGCTAGAAAAGCTAACAGTCCCAGCACCATGCAAGTTAGTTCAGTATCACTTGTTGCTCTGTATTCCCTCCTGTACATTGCAATGGTCTGGGTGGCTCTTCCAAAAAACTAACCTAATGTTGCAAAGTGTATCTGATGTGTTTCCTGGTAACTGGTGTCACTAAGTGGAATATTTCTGGCAGGTGGAATGATGTTTCTCTGATCTTCTGTTAGTAGATGCTAGTAGTAGCATCTAGTAGATAGTAGCGCTAACAGTTTACACCTTTTGTGCTGATTCTTTGTTTCCTAGGCCAAGGGGAAATAAACCACCATTTGATCTGCTCACCAACCAAAAGTCTGTTCAAGTAAATTACCCCACAAATACTCTTTCTGTGCCTTTTACTTTGAAGTTTTTCAGAGCCTGATTAAGAAGTTCCTATTTTGAAGTATCTGGGTTGGTCAGGTTTCAGTGTGTTACTATTTCCTCAGTACTAACACTGGGGATCCCTGGAGTGATCAGGTATTGATGAATACTTGGTTTCCACACACAGCATGGGACTGTGGCTGCCTGATGGAGACATGCAGCTACATCCAAACCTGCACTATTGCTCCCGTTTGTCAGTTACTGCAATAGGTTCCTTTGAGATTTTACCAGGTGAACAATTGCATGCAAAAGACAGCCTCCATCCCCAAAATTTTATAACTTAGAGAAGGCAAAGGGAGATTTAAGTCTCCAAAGTTTTACTGCGTCAGGTCACAGTCATAATGTTCCCCATTCCTCCTATCCAGGAGGAAGGACAGGATTGTTTGCTTGCCAATATGAAGCTTTACACATTTGCATACACCCTTACCACCACTTTTTTGTTTCAAAAATTATTTTCTCATAAAACTGCCCTTGATCTCCAGCCTGAGACTGATGCATATTTATAACCCTTCCTCTGTACTTTCTTGTCACTTGACTTTACCAAATCACAGTCCTTGTCTGAGTTGACGATATAAAGCACGAGCTGCAGCCTGAGTGGGGATGAGGACTGGAAGGACTCTCTTGCTTTGCCTTTACTCTGTTCTACTTTGAGCTCCAGATGTGTAAGGGGGCATAATTTCTCTGCCTGCTATGGGATGTGACCTGTGCTTAGTCAAATCCCTCCAACTCTAAGACACCTGGCTAACTTCCACTGCACAGCTAGCTGAGCTCTTCTGTGGGCAAGCAGTAAGTGGCAAAATCCCTAAACAGAGTCCTCCTGCCCCCAGATCCTTTCCAGATACATATCCTTATGACAAAGGCAAAGCAGGGGCCAACTTTTAGTCAGTGTTGTCACCCCTTCATCACCTGATTCAGTTTGCCCTCACAAACGACTTGTGCCTTGCTGTTCAGCAATAAACGAGAGGAACAGGGATATGTCAGACAGCTCCCAGTCTCCGGAGACACTCCAGGAAAATCAGGCATCAGAGATCTTGCACCTCAGTGCAAGCAGTGTGCAAAGCCTGCACGCAATCTCCAAGGCTCCAGCCATGGCAGTGAGGGTGCTGACAGCCTCACAGCTGGTCTCCTCCGAAAGGGTCCCTCCTTTCCCTGAGAAGCTGAGCACAAAGCAGGATGGCATCGCATCGCCAAGCCCTGGGGGTTATAATTCAGCAATTCAGTGCACCATGCACTATAATCCTGGGGACTATTAAGACAGTGCAGCAAGCTGGGGGAGAGGCTGTTGGGAAGAGCTGTAAAACGGCAGCATGTTTTACACTCTGTCCTTGGATGTGAGTCATGGAGATCTCGGTATGCTGAGAGTAACTAGCATTTGAATTCAGATAATTTCCCAAGCTCTGCTGTTGAATGCTGGGGAAGAAAAAGTGTTTACTGTTGTTTTTATAGGCAGGGACAAAGTGCAGGGTGGTCTCAAGCTGCTCTTAGAGATATGTTTATTGGGCTCTTTTGCTTGTTCTCTGCTTGCACAGAAACAGTCAGAGCTTTCTGTGCTTTCTTCCACCTGCTGTCAGTGTGAGACAAAACATGATTCTCTGCACAGGTCCCAGCAAAAGGCCTTGTTATGGTTGGACAGGTGGGTTCCTACCTGGTAGTCTTTATAACTTAGATACAGCTAATGTCTGCTAGACATGAAGCATATTCAGACACAGAGAAACACTACCTGCCTTCAAGAGCGGGGTTTTTTGTTTGGGGTTTTTTTGTTGTTTTTTATTTAAACTTCAAAATAGGGATTTGCTATGGCTTGGACGGGGGTATGACATGTCCTTTGCTATCAGACCTGTCCATGTCAGGGCCCTGGCATCCTGTCTTCTGGGGATGAAAGAATAATATCCCTCATGAGCTGTGCTGCAGAGCTGTCAGCCAGGAGTTGCTGCATGTGTGTCCTCTCCTCCACTTCTTTGCATTGGACTGTGGTGGTGCCCCAGTGGGGCTTCTTTTCCTGGCAAGGCTTCTCCAGAGGTGCTGAAAGACAGGGAATTTTCTGAAGGCAAGGAGGGCCCTTTGTGTCGTAGACTTTACCCATTGACACAACGTGTCTTTTTTGATGATGTGGTGAGAATTCAGGTCTGGTGTTGAAAGGGATACTCCATTTGGTGCCATGGGTCAGCTGTTGACTGCTAGCTGAGAGCACAGCTAAGGCCACCCCACTGAATTCACCAGCTGTGTCAGTTAAATGATGACTGCATGCTTCATTGGAAGCTGCTGCTTTTTGAAAGCCATAGAAGCGATCATCTCCACTGGGAAGACTATTTCTGAGCTTCTTCTGTAGAGCAGGTGTGAATTTTAAAGAAGTGGGGTCATCTTTAGTTAAGTGCCCTCAGCATCAATCAGTTACCAATATTTCAGCTCCCTTCCCTGGTGCTTTTGGAGGCATCTGACATCCATCAAATAAAGCAGCCTCCAGATGGCCCCAACATATGGTCCGTGTCTTGGAATAGCTGAAATCTAAATGCTTGCCTCCTTGGGAAGCTGTGGCCCCTTGCTGAGTCTCGACATCCAAGGGAGATGCCTGCTGCTTTAATCAATGTGTGTTCTGTTTTTTTCTGCTTTGTCATAGTCATAATAATAAGCAAGTCTCACTTTGGCGTCCCTAGCTGCAAGAACCTTTCTGTGCTTGAAATACTAAATGCCTGTCAGTCCCTTTCTTTCCTCTCGTCTTTTACCTTGTCATTTGGACCCTACTGATCTTCTCAATGCTGACAGCCTGTCCCTTCTTCTCTTCCCTCTTGCTATTGCTTGCTTTCCTTCCTTCTTCTAATATCTTATTTGTATAAATCACTAAGCGTGAAGAAAGAGTAAATATCAATAAAGCAATTCAAGCCACTTGTGACGTTTCTAAGGGCTGTCCAAGCTCCTACCTGGGGAAAGGCAGTTAGTGATGGCAGTTATTGGTCTGTCTCGCTTTGCACCAAAGTTTGTTTCGGTCTGTCATCTCTTCATTCCTCTGTCCGTGCTCTGCTTAGCATTGTGAAATGGCAAAGCAATTTCTGAGCCTCCTGGTATACGCCTCAAAATGTGTGCTGCCTTAAATCTTCTACTTGTTGTTGATCCTGTAATCCTAGCGTGCCTGAGAGTGACACGGTGTAAGGGCTGCTTGCTGGGCAGTACCCACGGAAACGTAGCCTTGCAGCCTTTAGTCACCATTTTCCTTGTCCCTGTTGAAACCCGTTTGGAGGGAAAGTCTCCAAAGGATGATGCGCTTCTGTAACTCCTGCTCCCTGTCAGAGTAACAAGTAATATAAAAATAATTTTCAAAAATAATTTAAATTATTGGAGCTGGATGGAAAAAAGTGCCTGCACAAAAACTTCAGATGGAAACCTTCAACCAATTCTGTAAATATACAAGACAAAAATACGGTCTTCCTTTAAAAAGTGGCCCATGTGACTATGTGATGCTGTTGTCACATTTAGGATGTGGAAGTAGTTATGATTTGTACTTATTTGCTTTGTGTGCAGAAGTATTTGGCCAAGACTTGCCTAAATCAAAATTTCAGTTAAAATTCCCATTGATGAAAAGGCCTATCTCTGCAAATACAAAAACTGAGGAGTTGTTACTGCAGCAGTAGATTTCTGTCATTCTGCAAGATTCATAAACTTTACAAAGTTTACCTTGTGAGCAATGTAACTTTGTGTTGGAGATGTCAGAAGAAGAACAACTTGCCTGGATCTCCAGCGCCAAGGTCCCTAATGGCCTTGACGTGCTGAGTTCTGCACAGGGTCATTATTGCAGAGCTGTATTCACGCACCCTTCAGACTCTGAGATTGCCGTTCAAATGGTGCAATCTACTGGTATGAGATCTAGCCTTGCGTACTCATCTGTGTAATCTGCAGCTCAGTTAATTTAGCCTGTGGCATCTACTCAAAAGACCATTGCTTTTTATCTAGCTTGGTGGTAGTTCTCTGCCCTGTGTTTGAAACTCATGGCAGATGCTCCCCAGACTGTAATTTGATTTTAAGTTTTTGAAAGTGGAGATGAGAATGAGATTCAACAATGCGGGAAGGAGTTACTGGTACCATGGTTTCTCTTTCACTTTCCGTGAACCTTCAGGCTTGGTGGAGCCCAAAATTCAAAGAAAGAACAGCCTCGCTTTCTCCATCCCAGGCTAGGCTTGGCTGCAAAGAGGTGTGTATTGACAGACCTGATGCTTCATGTCCCACCATTGTGACACTGGACTGACAGCAGGTAACATGCAGCCTGTGTCTGGGCTATCTATTGGGATGAGACCTTTATTTAATCTGCCTGTTTGCTGATGCTTGTCCTTTCTGCTGAGCCTGCCAGCGGGGATTCCTGTTAGCACCCATTGCTGCAGTAGATTAAATCAAATATAGCAAGTTTATGTTACCTAAGTCACCAAAGAGCCATCACGTAGCAACAGCTTCCCAAAGTGACCTTAACAGCTGCCCCCACCTCACCTCTTCCTTCCCCAGAGGTGGCAGCACATACACGTGTTGTAGAGCGAGCGGTTCCTTTGTGTGCAGATGGCAGTGTATTCATGTCTCTTGTAAATTATTTACAAGTCTTGATGCTTATGTGCAGGAGGTATAGGGCCTCGTATTGTGGCAGTATTGGGATTACATTAATGAATTCAGGCTTGAAGTTAGAAAACAGTTTGTGATGAGGAAAAGGGCAAGGTTCTGGAAAACCTTCCCATGGGAGTAGTAAGCTGCTTGTTTTTTTTCAGATGGCTTTTAAGCATTTATGGTGAGCCCATATGAAGTGATGATCTATGCTAGTGGGTGTGTGGGACAGGGCACTTTATGTTTTGGGGCTGTAGCAGTTGTCTGTGGACCTCATTCACCATCATATTTGCAATGGCTTCACTTCCTCTTTCTGAAAGTAAATTTCAGTAATATGGATTATCTGTGATCACTTTATTCAGCTCGCAGAGTGACCCTGCCTCAGGTTCAGTCACTGGGATGGCTCTGGTGCAGAGCAGCAGGGCTAGAGCCTGGCACGGTGCTGTGCAGACATGGCCGTTCGGCTTTGGAGATGCTTTTGTATGTGGAAGCATCCCAGTGAGGTTTGTGTAAGAGGCACTAAGCTCCATGGGCCTGCACTGATGGTTACCTTTGTGCTGTAGACACGTGGGCAGGTTTGACTTCAAGGAGCCCCTCCCTGGCTCTGTGGGGCAGGCAGGACTGGTGGGGCAGCTGCTGAAGCAGGCCAGGAAATTGTCTGGGGTGTCTCTGCATCCCCAATCTCATATTTTCCCTGTACCTGAATCCCCTCTCTCTTTCCCCCTGCTGCTCCCAAATACTCCATCCCTTCCCTTCCTCCCCTTCTCTTGCAGATCAGTCACACCTCTCTACCCCGCACCTCATTGCCGGCAGCGGAGTTGCATAAGTAGCTCCTTTAAAATGTGCTGGTGCCCTCTCATTGGTGAGCAGTGGGAGCTGCAGTAAGCACGGCAGCCTGGCACCTTCCTTGCACCTCCTCATACCAGTTCTAGCTCTCCATCATTGAAGGCAGATGCCTTTTATAATTGGTGCTGATAATGGTCATAGGACACACCGTTTACAAGATGTTAGGTGGTAGCTAGCAGAGGGAGAGAAAAATCTTTCTAACCATATGGCTGTATCAGCACTAGTTTGATGCCAAGGTTGGATCTTGGTTAAATTGGGATCCCACTTTGCATGCTTATGTCTGCTGGAGGAAAAAAAAGTTTGAGTTGGGGCCATAAAATTATTAGTTTTTTTCATAGTCTTATTTCTACATTCTTTTTCTATATGCAAAGCATGCAGCATAAAAAACATTTCTAGGTGTAATATGTTGGACTGACTGTGATACTATACCAAGACAAGTCAATTGATTCTGTCTCCACTGAGATATAGAAATAAAATCTCCATGGCTGTCGTTCTGTCATCTTTCCTAATCACTTTGACCATGTGTTTTTGAAGATGCCACCCTCGTTGTCTCACGTGCCAGATAACTTATACAGCATTTTGAAGACCATGGATGGTGTATGGGTGTAAGGGAGTGTGCTACATTTCCAGAAGGTACTCAGGAAGGTTTCAAGGGTGGCAAGCTCCTTATTTCTGTTGTTATTCTCTGTGCATTTATTGGTAGGTTGATGGGTATGAATAAAAGTTTGAGACCTTGTTGGATCTGTTCATGAAGATGATGTGTTACCAAAGCAAAGAGTAGCCTTTGTTCTTTTAAGTTCACCCTTGAATAAGAAAACATACAAAAGTTGTTGTTTGTACCAGCAGATACTGGAACAGATAATGTTCTGGAAAACCTCATGAATTAAAACTGGGACCTGGGGAGAAGGGGCAGTGGAAGGTGTGGAGGGACTTCTGGCACGGTTTATTCATGTAGATGTGGGGTCTGGGACCAACTTCCCTGTGAATGCAGTGCAAACAGGAGGTGCTTTTCCATGGATGCTCTAGGTCAGTTTTATGCCCACCATGTGGTGTGCCAGACTGGCTCAGCATTCCTGGGTGGTCAGAGGTTAAACTGTAACTCACATTTTAAGTGATGCAGAGCATTTTGCCTGTGTTTAAGACTATGTTAAGTTATATGGATGTAGCCAGTGTGTTTCATCCTCAAATTTTGGATTTGGGTCTTTTTCTGTCCCACTTTCTCTTTAAATTCTTCATTTATGAAGCTTCATATAACAGTTATACCAGTTGGAAAGTTATATTAAAATCAGCTAGAAAAAGAAGAGACTGTGAACTCTCAGCACATCTGAGATGGGATATGCTAGGGATACAGATCAATTTAGAGACAAAAAAGTTTTAATGCATTAGAAGAATTCTTTGGGTGTGTTTTGCCTCAGCCTGTGGCTTCTCCACTGCGTGATGTGAATGCACTGAGGGCTGGTGTTGAAAGCATCTTCACAGTATGGTGTTGTTGTGGAACCTAGAGTGATTGCACGCTAAAGTCGGTATGTAGATAGAATTGTGAATTGGATTGTTTTCCTTATGATGTTCTATATCTTCATTAAAAATACATACATACCTAATATTCTCAAATGGCAAATGTGTGAATCAGAAGCTTATAGATACCACGTTTTGAGGATACTCCATTTCTTATGCAGCAGTTAATCTGAAATACCATAAGAAAATATGTATTATCTCCTCTCTGAGAATTTGCAAGTAGGGCTTTGAATAAAAATAGAGTTTTAGTGGAGGCAAGTATCAGTTCTCCAGGTAATCTGACAATCCTTTCCTGTTATGCCACATGCTTTGCAAATGCTCTTTTCCCACACAGTTTTTCTTAGTGGGAAATGTGAACTCTTTTCCCCAGTCAGACAAACTACTTCAAAACTGGGAAAACAACATCAGGCCCAATGGTATTTTTTCTAGATAATGTCATAATGAAAAAAGTTATGTGCAGAGGGACAAAATATTCAACCTGCTCTTGCCCACAGGCATGGCAGAGTGCAGACTAGGCACATGTCCTTATTCCTCAGCTTGTGTAGCCCCCAGACAAGCATCCTGGAGCTCCAGCACTGGGACATGAGCTGTGTTCTCTTTGTGGATACCAGCCAGGCTATGCCGGACTATTAATGATTACAGAAGGGAGCTCCCTCTCTGAAAAACTGTATTTCAGGCATTACGAGGTCCCTATCAGTGTTGCTATTTTTGTGCATACAGAACAATTAAGAGAAAACTGCAGTATTTTAGGGCAAGTGCTGAGTCTCAAGGAATACCTGACAGTCATTATCCCACATCATCTCCCCTGGCATATGTCTGTCTTGTTTCAGGGAAGGTGTTGGAATGGATGGGGCAGAGAATGGAAGATAGATTTCTGAGGTGATGCTCTTAAAGATGTTTGGGACTGGACTAAGAACTGATACAGCAATTTACTGTTCAGCCTGACACAAGACTTTTATCAGGAGCAGAAGCATTTGCTGACAATGCTGGCAAAACTGCTTAAATTGCCTGTTGTCTGACTTAAGGTGAAAACAGGCCTGTCCAGACTTTATGGATGAGGTTCAGTTGCTGAGCACTGGTGTCTAATGCCATTTGAGTCTCCCCAAGATATCCGTGTTGGTGCAGGCAGCTCTGGTACAGCCTGGAGGCCAGGCAGGACACCCTATGACTCCTTAAGTAGCACTGAATACATACGTTAGGGGATATAGGTGATTGATTTCCCCTTCTGTGTGTGTGCCACTGTGCATCTGGGTACATCTGAATTTGCTTCCTAATGAGGTCTGCTCTGGGATTTAGCGAGTAACTTGTGATGCCTGACAAGGCACTCAGCTACAAGAGGAAACGGAGCTGAGGTACTGAATGAATGAAGCAGAAATCTCCAAGCTTTGGGTAGACAGGAGCATATTTTTTGTGACTCTGGAAGCCCACCAGCAACATCTACACAGACAGGAGCCAGAAGGACCAAACTGAGTGGAGAAGCAGGAATGGTGATGGTCGTGATTCATCTGCCGTGGAATGGCAGGAGCAAATGGGTAAAACCCTACCAAGCCATGTAAGCACAGCGCTTTGTGCTTATGTACCAACCTCTCCCCCAAAAGGTCTGTAAGCCATGTATGGCACTTGCCAGTTCACAGAATCACAGAATCATCTAGGTTGGAAAAGACCTTGAAGATCACCTAGTCGAACCATTAACCTAGCACTGACAGTTCCCAACTACACCATATCCCTAAGCACTATGTCAGCCCGATGAGTTCTCTTGATGTGCTCACAGAGTTACCTTACTTGGTCTCCAAAGCAGGTGGGTGTGTGTCTGTGAACACTAGCAATGGAAAATACCTCTCAGGAGAGGATGGCACTTGCCCAGCCTCAACTCCCAGCTAATAGCTACACCACAACTCTGGTCAGTAGGTGAGAAACAAATCCTGTTTTTCCTAGATAACTCTCTGGGTCTGAATATCTAATGAGCTGAAAACTCATTGAAACCACATAGCTTTGTTTTGTTTTTCCTTGAACCATAACTGAGTCTGAACCAGTGTTTCAGACTCTGTTGAACTCAGTCTGCAAAAACATGAGTCAAAACTGAACCTAGAACTGGACGAAGTCAGTGGTAAGAATTTTACCTGGAGAATCTTTATTAGTATAGGGATGCAAAGGTGCAAAGACCAAAAGAATTGAATGGGCTGTCTTCTTGGTGTGTGTTGTGTTGGGATTTTTCTGGTAGGATAACTTCCATTATAATGGAATCTCAGAAGTTTTACAGGAGAGGACTCATAGCTTCCTAAAGACCTTACAGTGTAAGGCTCTAGCCCTCAGGACTTGTCTATACCTCCTAGCCCCCGTGGGCTGAGCTACTTCATTGCAGGCTTTAGCTCTGCATGTCACTGTTTCCAGGACGGGGTCTAAGGATTGAACAGGAAAGATACAATGTTGTATAGTCAGTGCTGTGTGTTTTATCACAGTCATAATTTTCTATACTAAGGCTTCTTCTAAACCTTCTTTCTCTGTAATCTTGCAGACTAAGCCACTCAGGCTCCACGTGAACGTGTGTGATCTAACCACTGTTAGCAAGCTTTTGCTTTTATTAGCCTTTGGCCCAGGTTTCATATAGTTATCACTTATTCAGATCTGAAAATGAATGCCTTTGTCTTCCCACAGCACTTCTGTGCATCTTCTGTCTATGTAGACTTGGGTTTAACTCCTCTCTTTCTGTTGACTTGATCATCTTTCCCTGCACTGCCTTATCTATATTAGCCTACTATAGATTTTCCACTTTGACTCTGCAAGAGCTAAAAGGAGTTTAGGAAACAATAGGTTTGTAGAGTGAGAAGCCACAGCTAACTGTGTTTCTTAGGACATCGTGAATATCCCAGGCAAGCGGTAGTCTCATCTCTTGGTGCCCCTAGAAAGCCAGTACGTCCAAGCTTGAGCCATAAAATTGCCAGTCAGTTGCACAACGACCCACCCTTGATCCTCAATAGAAAGGGAGTGTTTTGCCAAGAGAGGGCATCTGCTGGGCAAGAAGGACTTAGTAATGTACAAGCTCCTTCTAGCCTCTGTCCCTGCCTTCAGGGCTTGACACAATGTCCTGCAGAAGTCAGTAGCTCTGGACCTCCTGACTAGGTTTCTTGTTCCCTGAGCTAAAGGTTTGTCAGGCTGCTTTCTGTCACTGTTGTAATTCTATGTTTGTGTGGACATGTCAGTGTGGGGAAGGTTGTTACTTTAACTGCTTTCAATTGTTACATAAAAGACTGTCAATGAGGGGCTGTAACTACTCAGAAGTTTTAATTATGGCCTGATGTGATGTTATTGTCCTGGCCTTGCACACTTCTGTGGGTGTATTTCTGAAGGAGGTGGCTTTTGTTGCTACAAGCTGATGATTCCTTCTGAGAAGTCATTCTCTCCATCAAGGTGACATTCAGGAATGACAGTGCAACACATCAGTGAGGAGGAGGAGGAGAAGTGCTTGACAGGGAACTGTAACTTCGATGTGATGTTTCCTCATATCACCACAGTCTTTTCCAAAGGGATATTAGTGATCCTCCCATTTTTCTGTGGCATCATTCCCAATAATAATCCTCTTGATCATAAAGAAAAGTTGTATCCTCCTAAGCCACTCTGTGAGCAGCCACAAAAATTAGTGATGTGCGGCTTCCTTGTTGCAGGTGCGTTAGCAATCTAGGGCTCCCAGAGAGCAGGGAAACTGCATCACTAAACACCTGAATTGCAAATAGGATGAACGAGGGGCTGAGAATGGCATGTGGAGCCTTGTGCTTTGGTTAGCTGGTAGTAGCTGTCTCTCTTCTCTCTCCCCTCACCAGAGGTCCAAATCACATCAACTGGGGGATGCAAAGTAGTGTCTGCAATTCCCCTATCTTGAGCTGCCCAGTCTCTCAGGTCTTCTAAGTCCGGACATTCTTCCCAGAAGTTGCACAGAGCTGCTGTCTATATTCACACAATAACTGTAATGGGGTTCCCGGTGGTTTGGAAACTAGAAACTTAAGACATGGGTTGAACCCCTCAAATTAAGACATACTGGCAGGAGTACTACAGATGGTGTTGTGACAAGACAGTAGCCAGGAGAGGACTTTGAGGGCTGCCCAATCATATCCTTTGCCCATCTTTCAGAGAAAAAAAAAATTGTTTGTGCTTTTTGCAGGTTAGAAAAGGGAGAGAGTTACTTTGTGTAGGTGTACTTAATTTGCTGTAGCAAGAATTAAACAGGTTGTAGCTTCCCACCAAAGGGGCAGTGCCTATGACAAGAATGCTGGCAGTGAGATCAATGCAGTGTGACTGTCATGCAAATGTATAGCAATGAAATGCAGCCCTCCTTTTTTAAACAGGTTCTGCAGCTTGTTTTCCCCAGTATTTGTTATGTTTTGGACTGTTAACAGCTTTCTTGTGTGTTATGAAACACACAAGGATTACTGGGGCAAAAATGAAGAAAAGGAGTGACTTTGTAGCTGGAACCATGCACATCAAACAGTTAGATTGAGGAAGGGTCTGTTTTAGCTCACTGTCTTGTCCCAGAATGTCTCAGGCTGCAGGTTAGAACTTGGTTGAGTGATTTGTAATAACAGATGTGTTTATATTAAATATCCAGACATGTTGGATGGGCAGTGGGGAATCTTAAACTGAGATGCCCATGCTCTGACTGTCCTATCAGGGATGCTCAGTGCTTCCAAAATATGTTGTCCCCTTGAGGTGTCCTGACCTCAGCTACAAGAAAATGAAAACACACTTATATATTGGATACTTTCTTTAAAAATGTAAATGGATCTTGCACAGAATGTGCTCTTTGTAATTCATGCAGAAGATGTAATGGAGGAGTGAGCCACTGGACTGGATTTAGATGACACTAGAGATTTTTCACAGTGGTACAAGGTGGTGCTTCTGTTGTCTTTAGCTTTGGTGTCTGCTTCAGGGAGCCTGTGAGCGAATATGTGTGTGTCTATTATTGATGGGACAGGGCTGATAATCAAGTTCTCTACAGGGGCAGAAGCTTTTCCCTAGAACTGAAAGTCTGCAAGAGCCTTTCCTCTACCTCCCATTGCTTCCTGACAATGTGGCAAAGGGCTGATCCTCAGGTGTGGCACAACATCTGGGTAGGGGAAGTAGGATACTCCAATTTGGGGTACAGTTTGTGGAAAATGTATTTAATGACTTCCATCTGTAATAGTCACTGAAAGCAGCTGCGCTGAACAGATATAAATTGACAATCAGTGCAGTGTCAGCTGCACTACAGTGTTAACCTACTGGGCGAGACATACCTGTATTAAATAGGATAGACAAGGGAAGTTTAGTTTGTCTTGATTTTTAGCAACGGGCAGATATGAAAACTTCTGATTTAGGGGCTTGAGGGTTTCTTTGAACTTAGGTCTAAGAGAACGGAAATTTTCAACTCTTCAAGTGCAGCTGGATGAATAATTTCTAGTGAATAATATATCTGATGGCTTTCGCCGCATTTGGGATTGACAGCAAACACATCACAATTATTGGGAATGATCTGCTGAAATATTCAGGAACTATTTTTGGTTCCTGCAGACTGTGCATGAAAAAGTTAGCTATTTAAAAGCCAGACTTCTCCTTTTTTTTTTTTTTTCTTCCCCCTGAGCTCCTGGCTGGTCTCCTTGCTCTCTACAAGGCTCTCCAAACAGGACAACATGGCTCCTTACATCCTGGCTTGCAAATCTGACATACAGGAACCTTACAATAAAATAATTAGAAAGAAAAAAAAGTTATTGCAAGTCTTCCTATCCTAATACTCAGTAGAAAGCATGCGAGAGGGATCAGGACGGAGTTGGTTTGTTGGCTTCTTGAGGTGCTTGCAGAGCTGAGGGCTGTCCATATAACTGGGGTGGGAATCTGCAAGGTGGGGAATGGAGACTTTTGTAGAGGTGAGGGAAGTATTACAAAAATGTTACACGTCTCTCCCTCTTCTGTACTTTTCACAGCTTTGAGAAAATCAAAACCTCAGGACTGACCATCAACAGTTCAGGCTGAGTGTTATTTGAATGTTGCATAAGCAAGACTGTTGGGGTAATCCTGACTCCTAATGTAGGGAGTTACTGTCGTGGCTGGTCTCCCCAAACCACTGGAAACAGCTATTTGCCTTCCTTGACCCTCTTTCCCTCCTCACACCTCCCCATCGTGTGGTACCATATCATTGTACCGTGGTGGCATCCTGGTACCATACTGCATGCTGCCCACTGCTGCAGGGGGTGAGTTAGCCTGGGGGTGATGCAGACACTATGAAGAAAATTAGGGAGAAACAAACTTCTTCCCAAGGAGCAGGGCAGGAATAACATGAACTATAAATTTTCCTTCTTATCTGCAAAGAAATCAAGGCAGCATTTTGAAAAAGGAATGGATAGGGATTAATAAAAATGTGACTTTCCTGAAGAACTGACATAGCAACTAGAAAGTACGGAGGCGACACAGGTATGCTGGTTTGCCTTGGCTTCTGTTAGCTGCTCTCTAAAATGTTTTGCTACCCTCTGGTGGCTTTCTGAGGATTTGTGCAGTCTAGTTTCCATTCCTTATACAATACCCTGCCAACTTTTTGAGATGCATTGAGAAACCCAGATCTGCCGATGAAGGTTTTTATTTTCTCTGATTCCAAAGCAGCAGTACAATAATAATGGAAAGGCAGCTTTAGGTGTTTTTTTCTTTTTATTTTTTTCTGTTTCCTTTTGTTCATAGGAAGTCTCTTTTGGTCTAGAGTTATCATCACAAAGGCAGCTTCGTTGAGAGGTTAAAATGAAAGAATAGTAACTTTGTACCTAGGCTGGCTGTGTAGTGGGACCGTTCAGTGTTTGGGAATGACACAGGCTTTGCAACCCTGCAGAATGCAAACCTGTGTCCTCTACTTATCTGCAGAGGACACAAAGCAAGTACCAGCAAAGTCAATAATAGCAAAACAAACATGATCTCCAGGAGCCCAGAATAGGTCCTATTCAACCTGGTGCAGGAGCAATGCTCAAACCTCTGTCATCCTTTCACTGTGCCTTGGTCTCCATTATTCAGTAATTTCTTGGGTTTTCCCTTTTCCATCTTTCCTGCTCTTTAATTGATTCTACATTGTGGTTTCATAGCAGAAGAGCTGTAGGTAGGGATTTAAAGGGCAGTGGTTTGACAGATTTTACAAGAAACTCCTCCCAGGCATTAATTCTTGGGTTATGGGGTCAGAGAGGCTCTTGTGATCTTCTCAGTCTGATCTCCTGCAGAGAGCAAGTCACAGGACTGCCCTCAATTGACTCCTGCTTGAAGTGCAGCATTGAATATAGAAAACATCCCCTCTTGGTTTAGAATTTTCCAGTGATGGAAGATTCACCTTGTTAAATTGCTCCAGTGCTTTATCACCTTCAACGTTAAATACTTCTGCACTTTTAGTTTCAGCTTCCAGCCTTGGGTTTTCTTGTTACTTTATGAGTTTGAGAAGCTGTGTGTTGCTGAAACTGTGTCCTGTGTAGGGACTCATGGGCTTGATCAAGTTGACAACCAGGTGGAGCTCTGAGAAGCACCTTGGTTCTAAGAAATGAAAAGTTGTTAATATTATTGACTGAGTTGTGGGGTGCGATGTGAAATCATAAACTCATTGCACAGAAGGCACAAAAAAACACCATACAAGGGTACTGCTGGAGGCCGGGTGCACTTTTCCCTAGTGCATATCTGCACTGGATATTTCTAGGGTTCACAAACTTAAAACAAACAGTTAGTAAGGGAGATTTTTACAGGTTTTCAAATGAGATGTAATTGCAAAAGTCCTGCAGAAGTTCTTTCACAAGAGATGACTTGAAACATAAAAGCATTTGTTTTGGGTGTTGGTTTTTTTTGTAAATCAGCTGTGCTGAGATCCTTTGGGATGTAGGCTGCTACATTCAGCAAAATTATTGTTGTTAGCTTCTTACGCTGTTCCAATTCACAATATTTTTTAAAACCAGCTCTATCCATCTTATAACATGGCAAAGGTTTGGAGTGGAGAGCAGCCAGCATCTTTTGTGCTGGATTAGCCTACAAAAGCCCTGAGAAGAGAGTAAGATCACAAGTCTGGTGGGGTAGTAAGCACAGCTAGAAGGCCATCTTAAAGGAAAAACCATATTTTTGCAGTTCAGGCAGGGGAAAGGGATGCAGTAAATTTGGGTTAGCTCAACCACAGAATATGCTGTGACAGCAGATGACCCAACTCTTTCTGTGGTTTGACCTCCATCACGCCAAACTTGCTGTTTTTAAAGCCACTTGAAACCTTGCAGGAGATGATGGAAAGCAGCATGGGGACATGCATTTAGGTTTCAAATTCTTTTCTGTTCTTGGCAGGGTGTCTCAGCCTGGCACGTGGGGCCAGCAGTCCTGAGTGCAAAACTACTTGTAATACAGTTCCTTTCACGGCCTTGCGGGCTGCATGCATCAGGCACCGGGAGCTGCTTATTTCAGTCCTACTGCAATATCCCTGCTTGTGAAGAGGGGACAGAAATGCCAACCTCAGTGTCCCTGCCAAGACATACTGTAAGGATTTGTTAATGTACGCAGCTGTTGTGAGAACAGCTCTGCTCTTGATGTTCAGCATCCCCAATCCATCTTCTGGCATTGATGTTTCCTAAACCAAAGAAGTGTTTTGAGCTGATGCCAGTAGTCATGGGTATGTCTTACATGATCTTTTGCAGCCAGATGCAAACTTTGGGCTGTGTTTTGGGCTAGCTGGACTCAGTCTGGTTCAAGACTGCAGGCTGTGTAATTGCCTGGGTGTCTGAGCTGATAAACCCAGTCTCCCAGCAGACCTACATAGCTAAGTGTAGTGCTTGGCTGATATGGTTAGAAGGCTTTGGGACTGGAGATGGTTTACATCCATCCCTCTCAGGGAAACTTCTCACACGCCAAGAAAAGAGAACGTAGACCCTTCTGAAAAGAGAGCATATGCATCAGCCTTTGAAATCCCTGGACGCTCACCCTGGGTTCAGTGACCAAATGGATGACAGAGTGTAAAACTGAGAAGACTTCAACTCTGGCACTTTACACTTTAAAATTACTTTTTACTTCCAACCTCCACCTTGATCCTGTCAGACCACAGCTAGTTCTGGAGGAAGACAAGATGCAGACTGACAGCATCAAGGTAAGACAGTAAGGGAGATGCTAGGGATGTGTGTGAATACCTCTGTAGCGAGGACCCCAGACTGCTGCACTCCCCCTTATAGAGCCTGTCTGTGTAGTGACAAATTTTCCTGTAGGAAATCAGGACAGTTTCATGAAATCAGGATTCCTGCAGGATCAGCAGGAAAGCACTTTGCCAGCTGGGATGAGGGGTCTATCTGTGATCACTGGGAGTTCCTGGAAGCTGTTGCATTGCCATGCATAGAGACCCTTTTTGTGCAAGGTAACCTCTTTGCCAGCTGCCTATATGAGAGGGCATCGAAAAAGGAGGTGTGAAAAAGCAGAGGAAGAAGCATTGCATCATTTACTGCTCCAAAAGGAGAGGGGGGAAAAAGGCAAATAAAGGGAAAAGAGGTCTCTATGTCCTTAAAAATCAGTCTTTCCCATCAGATTTGGAAATATAACTGACAGTGGTTAGGAAAGAACAATCCCATCTAAAAGCTTCACCAGTGAGGTTTGGCTCCTTGGTACTGAGGGGAAAAATGCACTCCTGAAACTATGCTCCTCCCTGTTTTCCAGGGGGGAGCTGCACCCTCAGTCCTGCGAGTACATCAGACAACTTTCCCAAAGAGGCACTTTGGGGATGTAGCCTACATCTCTGGAAGGAACTGAATGGGAAGCATGTCTCTGCTAATGAAAGCTGCAACCAGAAATAAGAGTTCTGGAGGTTGAAAACTAGGTTAAAAGCAGCCAGCAACGGAAAGCAGCTGAAGATGGAGTGGGTTAAAGAGCTCTTGAGCATTAGGCGGTGGATGGTTTTGCTTCACTCCCAACTCCTGGGTAGTGCAGTCCTGGCAGACTGACAGGGCTTCTGGGGTGAGTTGTCACAAGATGCTTCAGGTTGTTGAGGTTTTTTTCCCTTAGGTTTTTATTTTTAGTTCAATCCTCCCACTTAACACACACTACAGTGACCCCTACTGCTGCCAGCAGTCAAGGGCCCATCTCAGTGCAATTATTAAACTGTGGGAAAGTATTGCCTGTAGTCTTATAAACAGATAGTATCATTTATAACCCTTAACTATGCAGAAAGTCTGCTCAACCCTATATCATCAAAGGGGAAAGCTTCTGTAAACCCTGTGATGCTTAAACTGTGGTTATAGTGTTTGTGTAAAGAATAAGAATCAGGCAAAACCTTCACAATAAACCTTTTCTCCCTTTTCGATGTAAGACTGGAGAGGGCATGCTGACCCAGTTGGACCTCCCACACTATAAAACTGCTGTACTGTGCCACATGCAGGAACAGCATCCTTGCTGCTCCTGCTTGGTCCCAGCCACCAGGGCCCTCTCCCATTTTTCAAGAACAGCTGTAGGGTGGGAAGATCCTGACAGCAGTAGCATGAAAGGGCATTCAAGGCTACTGCCCTTGCGAAAGTGAATGGCAGCTGCTCTATCTTCTGTAACTTTTTGTGATGCTTTAAGGGAAGAGCCTTATACTGGTCTACATGTATCATTTTGTGTCTGTGTTAATCACCCTGACCCTGGTCTGAACCATCACCTGCTTATTTAATCCCACTCTTTTCAGTATGATTTTTCTGGTGGGTGAGTTCTTAACAGGGACATGGAATTACAAAGAGATCATGAAGGAATATGAAATGTGCGATGTGGAATAAAAGGAAGTTGAAAGAGTTGGAATATTAAATATAAATAGCAGGGTCTCGGTGAAGTGCAGTGAAAACACAGCTGCTGTGTGGCAGGCTGGCCAAGCCACCACGTGCCCATCTCCATCAATCCTAGTTGGTGTAAACACCCCTGAGAGAAACGATAACTGGCCTTGGCAGGCATCCTGCATTAAACTTCCCTTGGTGAGAATGCACTAAGGAAGAAATCATGAGGTACCAGACACATGACCCAATGGTTTCTCCAAGATGAGGACTTAACTGGGAAAGCGAACTGGGGAGGAGCAGAAGGAAGAAACTCTAAAATGAGATTATCCAGGCACTGCTGCCTGCATCCCTGACAGACCAGTTCAAGCTTTTCCATATGACTTGTTCCCCAGGAATTGTTCTGTTCCAGTTTTAGCTGCTCAGAGACCATCCCACAGGCTGGAGCAGACGTCAGCTCAGAGATTGTTCCTGATTATTAATTTACTCTGTCTTAATGTAGGCCCGTTACCAGATGCTTCCCCCAACGGTGTGCAAGTAAAGCTGGTGTCTGTTCTGCCTCTCATCAAAGGCAGCCACGTGTTTTACCTGGAGACTGGGGACTGTCACGCTTTCTGTGCTTGCTGAGAAACGTCTCCACTTCTTTTGGTCTGGATAAATGGGCAAAGAGGCAGCTTCGGTGCTGCCCTGCCTGACCCCAGAGGTGCTCTGCCAAAGGGCAGGGTGGTGAGCATGGAGGTGGCCAAGCACCAGGAGGCATGCCCGGGTCTTCCTGTGAGTGGTGCCTGCTCCTCTGCATGGACAGCCTGACTCATGGCCATACTGCATCCAGCATACATCTGTGGTCTCTGGCAGCAAATGCCCTTCTCCCCTGTTGCCCAAGTTAGTGATGGCTTAGGTCTGGGGAAAGGCAGCTGAATTACTGCAGCTGGGTAGAGGCTCACAAGTCCCACTTACTCTTTCAGAAGTTATCTTGGGCAATCTGTCCCCTGAAAGCATCATCCTGACAGTGATCCTTCTGTTTTCACCTGCTTTGCTTCATGTAATTTGCTGTTGGCATTAACCATCTTAGACATTTGTGGTCTGCCTGATGCCTCTCACTGTAACCAGGAGAGTGAGCAGGGTGAGGAGCAAAGCTTTTCTCTGCCATGCCTTGCTCTCATTTGCCATCACTGCAGTTCAGGGAGTGTAGCAAATAAAAATGGGGAGCCAAGTTCTTTGTATCAGACTCTTCTCCTTCCTGCAACACTGCACACTACCAATCCTGCTCTGCCAAGCTGGACCAGAGTGCTTTTGTACACTGTTGAGTGATGCTAGATTCACTGAATCATCTAAGTAGGAAAAGACCTTGAAGACCATCCAGTCCAACCATTAACCTAACACTGACCGTTCTCAACTACACCCTATCCCTAAGCGCTATGTCATATTCTTTATAGTTTCATTATGGCTTGACACTGAGCACAAGTGGAATGAAAAATAGATGATGTGGCCATGACGCTTGCAGTAACTCAGCAGGCGAAAGGGAAAGACACTCCCCTGGGAACCTGCCTTTCCATTCCTTGCACCCTCAAATGCCATGTGCTGCCTCAGGAGTTTGTGGCTCTGCCATCATGGAAAACAAATAGCTAAACTTGTGTTTTACAACAAGCTGCTCCTGTGAGACTTAAGTAAGGACGAGCTGAGACTGTGACAGAGGGAAGAAGAAGGAGCTGTGGTTTGGGCAGAAGGTCCCCTGCTGTGGGTCTGTTTTTCCTTACAAAGCAACCATTGCTCCCTTTTCCCTGGCACAGCAGCCCCAAACCAGATCCATGAGGACCTTCTGGAGACAGGCAGTGATTGTTCTATAGCAGGAGAACATTTTGATGGCATTCTGTAGGTCAGTCATCCTGCTAAATCTGTGAATAGCAGCTGAGTGAGAAGGGGAGTGGGGGATGGAGAATCCCCTGTGTGATCAGGATAACAGTGAAGGAACCAAAGTGGTGGAGAAAGGCTGAGTCAAGCCTCTGAGTGATGGGATTTGAACGTGGGGCTGGCCTTCCAAATAACTAGGTAGAGCTCCTTTCACTGCTCCCAGGGGGGAATGTAACATCTAAGGAGGGTTTATGTGAACCCCAGTACTGCATAGTTGAGGTTGCCTCTGTGTTGGGGGTTTAAGCAAATGCCAGCTGGAAGGGAATAATTTTGACAGAGGTCTGGGGATGGATATGTGACATGTGAGAGCTTGCTCAGAACAGTTTTGCTTTAACCGGATATTTTTTCCCATCATAACTACTGTTTTTCTGCTGAATTGTAGGACATAGCTCTTTGGGAATGGAAAGCAATGGCTGTGGTTCCACTCACTCATGAGCCCAGTATACCTGGTAGGACGCTTGGGCAGGGACAGAAATGGTGTGTGGGGCCAGGCAGCACTGAGGACTTGGGATGACTCAATTGTCACTCATGTTTTTTAATTCTGTAGGGTCTTCCTTGTCTGAGGGTTGCAAAGCACTGGATAGATTTCCTAAAATTTAGTGCTGCCATTGTGTGGTGCTTGTTTGGACAATGTCTGTGGCTGTCCTGATGTAAACAGGCAGAAGGCTCATGCAGGACTGACTGGAGGTCAAACATGTCCTGCAGTAGAGTCGATGCCGTGGCTCTGACAATAGCCTTAGCAGGTAACATGCTGTGGTGACTTTTCTCAAGTAGCCGGAGAAGGTACTTTGGCCACATGCCATTCACAAGTTAAGGTGAGAATTTGAAAAGGTGTATTTTAGTGACTCATAAATAGCTTAGCACATGCTGATGGGGCAGCAGCTCAGCTTTATCATTCCAGCTTTGAATGCCTAAAGTGTAAAAATAAAACAAACAAAAAAAAAGTGCCTGAAATGTATGGGCTAAATTCAGACTTCATGGAGCAGTGTCAGTTTATAGTGTCTGAATCTGGCGCCAGCTCTCTAACATTATTGGTAAATTCTCTGCAGCCACCTCTCTCTCCTCTAACCCTCCCTTGGTCTGTTCTGCTGCTGCAGTAGTTACAGCTTTAGCTTGTGCTGAGCTGCATTTTGTGCTGTGCCAGGTCCATCACATGTGCCTTGCATATGGTCCAGGTTTTGAACTTTTCTTGCAGGAAGTAGACAACCACCGCACTGATTGACCTTCAAGGCCTTTGGTAATGCCTTGTGCATGTTTCCCTGCTGATAAAGTAATGTCTTGCTGATTTATCTGCTCACACACAGAAGTATTTGCCTCCCGTATTTTATTTTCCTCTTGAAATTCCACCCATTGGTCATTCATCTTTTGTAATTTCCTCTTTCTTGCTGTGCTCTGCAGCAATCTTTATAGAAGGGTCTTCATCTTTCACGTGAACATTTTTCATTCCTCATCAATTTTGCCAGATTATGCATGTTTTGGAATGGGACTGGCTGGAATTTTTCTTCCAGCATAAGTGCAGTATCTTCAGCTGCTGAAGAAAGAAGGCTTTTTACCTTCTCATAGGGGAGCAGAACTTTTCAGGGGCTGATAATCAAAGCTGTCATCTGGGCTGGCACTGCTCTGTTTTCAGTAGAAACAGAGTAAGGCTGTTACCAAGTGTGTCACAAGTCAGCAATGATTCCTGCCTCTGGGAGCCAGCCATGTTACCTGTCACTGGTGTGATTGTTGCAAACTGGTGTTTCTAACTCTTAGAAGATTTGGGGCCTTTCTTAAATCCCCAAGCCATTATGTAACAATGACAACTTGGCATATTTAGATATTTTCTGGTTCTAATGGCTGCAGAGAAAAGCTAACAACAGAAACCTTAGAAGACCCTAAACCATGAGTCAAATGCAAGAACGAATCCCAAGTGTGTTACTTAAGTTTGGTTTTACTCTTATAGCAGAGGATGGAGGCAGTGGGTCTGCCTTGTAGCTGGCAGTGTCTGAGCCTAGTAATATTGACTACCTTAACGGTTTGTTCTGTGACTATGAACAGCAAAAAATCTCCTCTGTCCTCTGAAGCCAGTCTGTGGTACATACATACCACTGTGCATAGGGCTGGGGCTGCAGCAGCAGTGTGGAAGTTACGGCCCAATGGGGTGGAAGTAAAGCTCTTCCCTGTTCACACCAGTGTCAGCCAAACATTCCTGGTATGCATTAACTGGCAAATTTTGAGAAACTTAACATAAATGTTTTGTTTGATAAGGTCAAAACCTTTCCTTGCAACTTGATTTTCATAATATTGTCTAAATATTTCAGCAAAGTTGAAATACTTTAGAAAATGTCATTTGAAGCAAAAATGATGAGTGTGTTGATTATTATTTTTTTTTACTACTTCGGTGTTGTCCTGGTTTTGGCTGGGATAGTTATTTTTTCTTTTTAGTAGCTAGAATAGTGCTGTGTTTTGGATTCAGTATGGGATTTGGTATGAGAAGAATGTTGATAATACACTGATGTTTTCAGTTGTTGCTAAGAGATCAAGGACTTTCCAGCTCCCCATGTCCTGCCCATGCATGGGTGTACAAGAAGCTGGGAGGGAGCACAGCCAGAGCACCGGACACAAATTGGCCAAAGAAATATTCCATATCGTGTAACATCATGCTCAGTATATAAAGGGGGGTCCGCTGGGAAGGAGTGGGTTCTCTCTCACTTCCAGGATTGCAATTGTAGGGTCTTGGTATTTCAGGATCACTAGCCAGGAACAGGCTGGGTATTAGTCGGTGGGTGGTGGGCAATCGCATTGTGCGTTACCCATTTGTGCTTTCTAGTATTGTTATTGTTTTATTTTATTTCAATTATTAAACTGTTTTTATCTCAACCTATGAGTTTCCCTTTACCCCTCAAATTTAATCCCCCACCCCCAAGTGAGGGAGGGTGAGCAAGTGGCTGCATGGTGTTTGGCTGCCAGTGGGTTTAAATATGACACGAGCATCTGCCCAAAAAGCAAAAGTGTTCCCTGAGAAAGAAAATGTGAATATCTTTTTATTTTTTCGCTTTCTTGCATTCTGGTGAGGACTACACTGCATGAGACAGTCTCAGAAAAGGAATTTTCCCAGACAAAAAGTCCTCTTAACTAAGTTAATCTGGAAAAAATGTACCCAGTAGGAAGTCCTGTCCTGAGAAGCCAGGATTTCAAGGCTGGCTCTTACAAAGGTCATGTAAATCCAGTCTTCAGTTCTCTTGAAAGATGAATTTTCCTTTACATATATAGCCACATTGTAACTATGCTGTAATATTATTATTTAATGTCTAGCTTTTGTCATTTTTTTGCCTTCAGAACCAGCAGGGACAAACCTGTGTGTGGGTGTGGAAAAGACCCTGCTGTCTTAGCAATGCTACACTGGAGGAGCTGGGAGCTACATGTTCCAGAATAGCAGTCTTGCCAGTGCAATCTGTGTTTAAAATGTGCCTTCACGTGCTCTTCAGCCACAGTGGCCAGTTAATGAGTGAGGGTCTGAACCATGGTGTCCCAGTAGTGGCTTTACTGTGATCGGAGAAGCTGTGAATTGGAGCAGAAAGCGTTTCTTGTATCATCGTTCCCAAGGCAGGGAGTTAGGCAGGCAAGTACTTGCTTGTCTCGATGAGACTGTGCCACACGTGTTGTATTCACATGCCAGAATAAATACACTTCAGATCTGGATGACAGTAAAAGGCTCTGTGAGTGTCACTGGAAGTAGGCAGATGGGGAGGTTCACACTTCCACAGATGCTGCTTCTGACCTCAGATGCACTCCTGAACATTAGGAGTGAGTTTGCTGGAAGAGGTGGTCTGTTGTACTTGCCCTCAGAAAATCTTTACTAAGCTTCCCAACTTTTCCTTGTGAGATGGATGGATTAGTTGTGCTCTTAGATGAGGGAAGTGCCCTGCCAGTTGTTCGTGTTTCACTGGTGAATTGGGGGGAATGTGAAGAGCACACCTGGGTTGAATTTCGAAGATGCACCTCTTTTAGTGCAGGCTTTGCCCCGGTGGCTGCCTGCTGAAAGCAAAGGAGCCAAGGGGCCCTCCAGTGGGCAGAGCCCGGCACTTCTGCTGGCCTCCAAGCTCGCTTGCCTGCCCATCTCAAAAGCTTGCCCCAGCTGCGATCTGTTGCCCTTTAAACTCGGGTCAAAGCCATTGTTGCCTACTGTGAATTAATAACCTCAATTACTGGGGCCCTGTGGGTCAGATCTTCCCTGCGCTGGCTGCATTACAGCCCTTTTAATCTGCTTTCCTCTCTTATGTATATGCCTCTGAGCCTGGAGGGATCAGCAGATGGGGGGAGATCTGCCTTCCTGCATGTTTTCCCTTGTGAGGGGCTGCAGAGACTGATGGGATGTGAAACAGCAAGCAGAGCTGGCAGGGGAACTGTACCCACCAAGGAGGCGCATCTAGAAGATGCTTCCACCACTTCCAGGTGCAAAGGACAAATGTGGCAACATGTGGGGGTCTGTCCTAAAATTAAGTCATCTGCAAAAAATCACAGCCCCCCACCCTGAGGGGGCCTGGCAGTCAGGTTTGGTCATCAGGGGAAGGGGCTGCACAGCTCTTGCAAGGGGAGGAACGTGCCCCCCCTGAGCATTTGGGTAAAGGTGATGCAGAAGTCATGCACTTGGACTTCTAAAATGCTTCCCTCGCTGGGTGTTTCCTTTAAAGAAAATGGGTCAGGTCTCATCGGTGGGGAAATTGCCAGTGAAGAGGGAGAGGACTCTGCAGCCCAGCATGCTCCTAAATGATCTTGAAGGGCAAGGGGATGGAGGGAAGACAAACAAATCATTTGTAGTAAGAAAAACAGAAGTGGATGCTAAAGAGTTGCAGGAGGATCTCCTGATACAGACCTTCTGGTTGACTAACAGCAATATAAAGTGAGGAGTGCAGGGTAATGCACCCATGAATAAAACCCCCAAAAATATATATTTATGCTCAGTCATGGTAAGGGGTGCTATTGGGGCCATTTTCTCTCTGGAAAAAGACCTCAGAGACAGTGTGGATCTCTCTGAAAGTGCTAGCTCAGCAGATGCAAGCAGAAATTATTGGGAAAGGTACACAGAGCAAATAGGAGCTATCATCCTGCCATGCTAGAAATCCCTGGTGCACTTGCACCTTGAGTACTGCGTGCAGCTCTAGTTATCCTGTCTCAAAAAGAACTAGAAAGGCACAGGAAACAGTGACAAGGTCAGTGGAGTGTGCAGAATAGTTGCTGCCCAGGGAGCAATGGAACAGATTAGACATTTTCAGGTGTCTTCAGAAATGAAACAATTGAGGAGGGAAATACGACAGAGGTGTATAAAACCATGACTATCATGGAGAACATAAAATTACCATCTCACAATATAACAGCTAAGGTGAGCATTAAATGGAACTACCGAGAAGCAGTTTTAAACTAATAAAAGCTTTTTCCTGGCACATGATTAACCTGTAGAATTTCTTGCCAAGAGATAGTGAGGAGACCAATGGTATTACTGGCTTAAAAAAACAGTTATAAAAATTTGTTGCAGAGAAATCCGTCAAGGGTTCTTAAACACATTGTAAGACAACCTGTGGATGAGGAAATCACAAAGCTGCAGGGCACTGGAAGCGGGTGGAAGGAGCAATGTATGGTGCCCCTTTCTCCAGGGCATCTGTTCTGAGCTGCTGGTACTACTACTAAATTATGTTTGGAGAATCCCAGAAATTCCAACTTCTGAGGAAATGTCACTGTGCTGAAAAATATCCAGAACAACCACTTCTCACTAATTCAGATTTGATACACAAAGCCTCTTTACACATAATATTAGATTTCTTCTTAATGTCTGGAAATGCAGCTACTAAGTACTCATTACTATGAGCTTTTATGTGTCTGAGGATAAACCTATTAAATAGGACATCTTTTCTTTTTCTTCTGAGTCTGCTTTGGTGTGCTGAGAGGAGGCTGAGGTTTTACCAAGTCAGTCTCTCCACCAGGAGCTGGAGTAAGTGGTTCCTATTCCCTCTTGTTCATATGATAGCACTGCTTTTTAACCACAGAAAAGCAACCAAGAAATTAGTCTTTCTCATCTGATGTACAAAATCAAGCTATGTCTTTTTTTCTGTCTCATCTTCTATTTGCTGTCAGGACGTGTATGGTATACTTTTTCCATGGAGTTTTCAGCAGAATCCTTGCCTTGTGAGTGCGATTTTATACTGATTAGGAAGAGGCTAATCCTCTCATTAAATCACCAGAATGAGGACTGACAGATGATTCCCTACTTGGCCACAAATTTATTGTGTGACCTTCAGCAAACTCCTGAACCTTGTACCGCAGCTCCCACTGGCTCTGGTGTGAGTGCTCTGTGCTTTGGTGGAGCTGGATGCAGTAGAAGCTGTACATGGTTAGTACGTCTCTGAGGCAGACCCTGACATCCCTCCTTGTCAGCAGCCCTCTGCTTCACAAAGAAGGGGCAAAGGGTAAGCAGAAATAGGCAGAGAGCCCAGTGATGACAGTGGGGTAAATACTTGTTTGTAGTGAAAAGGGCTGTACTTGTTAGCTCCTTCCAGGGTAGATTTTGCTCAGATGGCTTCTGCAAAGAAAGGTGCTGAGAAGTGGCTATCTGCCATCACTGAGAAATATACCAATACCGATCACAAATGGATCCATGGAGTAAGGGCTAAGTGCTCCTATAGGAGTTTTGTAAATTTACAGAGAGGGACAAGGTCTGAGATCTGCACCAGCACCAGCTTAAACAAAACTGTTGAGGTTAATGGGCCATTTCTCACCATGTCCACCTGCATTTGGCCAGAAAATACAAGACAAAGACTTGCCAGAAAAAAAACAAAACAAAAAAACCCCAAAACCAAACACCACCCACCCCCCCCCCCAAAAAAAAAACACCCACCAAAAAAAAAAAAACCAAAAAAAAAACCAACCCAACAAAAAACCAAAACCCAACCCCCAAAACCCCACCTGCACAGGCTGTTTTTCTGTGTACCAGTTGCAATGTTCTAAGAACTACCGGTAGTCAATACAGGTGAAAACAGAAACAGTACGTACCCAGTACCTTAAAAGATTATTACTTGCTTTTGTATGAACACAAGGAAATTACCTTTCCTGACTAGTCTCTACTTTGAGCTTTTGTAGATTTTCTTTCTTCTTTGGCTTTTGTAACTGATGAACTCATGCACTTTATGCTATTTTAATACCTAGCAAAGAGCCTTGTCTGCTAAATCACCTTATTTTTCTCTGATCAGTGCACAGTGCATTCCTCTTTTTAGTAGGAGGTATTAATTTAAATTCCATAATCCCAAACATATTCTCATTTCTGTTCTGTGGTTCAGAAGGCCAATGGCATTTTAATTTAATAAGGGAGAAACACACATGACACTGTGTTCCCTCTGTCTTCTGACCTCAGTGAGTCTTTCACAGCTTGCTTTGTGTTTCAGCAAATGCAATCTCTGCTTTTATTCAAGAACACTATCATTTCTAATACCCATGTTCTACTGGTGGGCAAAAATCTAAATATCTAGCATTTTCAGAGTAACTTTTGAGATGTTGTTTGCATTATTATTTAGTAATTTAGCAAGATTTATGTACCACTTATGTCCCATTGAAATACTGTTTGGGTACATGCTGTCCCTTTGCAGAGAAATAAGTTTTATTTTGGTTTAACTTGGTTTTTTTGGAATGAAATGAGTTAACTCATCTAGCAATATCTTGATTTATGTCAGCTCCATTTATCTTTCTAAGTTCCATAAGCTTTGTTTACTGGGTTAAGGTTTACCTAATTGAGTACATGATATTACTGAGTATTTTGTGGCACGTAAACACTTGAGTCATATGAATCACAGTTCCCAAAGAATCATCCTTTGCCATTTTTATGCTTCCATTTTGCTGTTTAAAGTTACTTAAACCCACTCAGTTTGAAAGAAGCACATGTGCTTGTTGCAGTCTTCATGGCCCTTCTTGGAAATGTCAAGTAACACTCATTCATTCTTTTCACTGGTTTGGTTCTGCTCTCCTTTACTCTGAAGTGAATCAGGATCTGACCCCTTGGAGCCTGCCCCACAAAGGCAGAAGTCCTGGCAGGTTAAGCCTGGATCACCAGCCTTGCTGCAAGGTGATGGAAACCCCTCAAAGAAACAGGGATTGTTTTATTAGTGGTTTTGTGGGTTATTCTGAGTAGATTTTCCAAGAACAACTTATTAGTTTAATGAACAGAGGTCTCAAAATTCACCTACCTGTTGCATTCTCATTTTTCTTCTTCCAAGTATCTGTATTTGTGTTCAGTACACTTGTCCTCACATATCCAAGTAATAATGCTTGCTTGTTCACATGCTAGCTTAATAAGTATAACATCTAAGTGCACCTCTCTCCTGGCACCTGGACCTGCACTTCGGTACTAGTATCTCTAAATAAGAGCCCCCTCATTTACAGCTCCGTGTTGGCTGCTAAGCAAGGAGGGCACCTTGACTTCAGATCTCACTGTACTGTCCTTGATCTGCCAGACCCAGAATTGTTCTCATCTCAAACACGCTGCTGATGCATTTGCAGAAAGAGGACTATTATTTTTTTTTGTCCTATTACAGAAGTACCCAAGAACCACTGGTTATGTTTTAGGGCTTCAGTGTGCAAACTACTTCTGGGCTTGTTCCAGAGGGGCTACAGGCTGGCTCACTGATCTGGTATAGCAGAGAACAAAGGAAGACTATGGGTGAAGGGGGGGAGATGTAACAGCTGTAGTCTCAGTTTGGTGTCTACCCTAGCACAGCAGTCTTCTGTGATTGCTGTAGAGCCGGTATTGCTAAGGAATGTAGCTGGAACAATGATCTTGGGTAAGCGGGGACATGTAGACAGGAGATAGAAGGGCAGTTGCATTTAGCTTTTTGTTCTGACTTGGTGCATGTGCAAGGTCCCGTGTAAAATAGCTTATGAATTAAGACCTACAGAGTGATGATTTTCAGCACAAGTCACAGAAGACAACAAAAACTGAGTTTAGCATGGATCCCAGGGATTAGTTATTAATACCTTGCATCCTTTTAACAGTCCTGAACTGTATGCTACTGGCTTTACTTCTAGGTGCTGTTTTCAGTGTATGAAGTAGGGCTGACTAGAAAACAAGAGTTTCTCTTTCATGAAACATTTAGCATTTTAACTGTTTTTCTTTTTTTTTTTCCCCTGTTCTAGATGAAAACTCAAACTGTAGGGTGTTTACTAGGTGTTACTCCAAGTGCTCTCTCAAATACTGGTTTTGCCACAAGTCCTCAATAGACTCACACTAGAACAGCATTTCTTTTGCTATGCCTGGTTTATGTGTCTTTGTACTCTGATCTGCATGTGTTTTACAGCTTTTACTGTTCCACACTAATGGGATTCCCAGTGAGCAAACCAGTGTTGCACCTTGTATCATGCTGACTGTGCCTCATTCTTTTTGTTTGGACTTGAGAGATATCCTAGCAAGTGTTAATAAAAAAGTCTGTATCCACACTCTTGCATCCCTGCAGAGTGTTGGCCAAACGCCTGTTACATCCTAGAGTGCACTCTAGAAAAACTTCTATCTCATGTGCTGGTCAGAGAAGCCTGGTCACTTCTGCTAGATGTCAGGAGAAGTGAAAGCAAGGAAGGTGTTGAAAGGTGGTGCAGGATTCGGTGACCCTGTTCAAGCACAAGGTAATACAGGTACAAACTCATGCTGGTTCAAGGTTGATTTGTCCCAGAGGGCTTTGGAGTCTACTCAGGTGAAAGAGTTCATTTGAGAGGTGTTTGTATGTACTATTTCCTCTGAGGAACTTTCAGTGCTCTGGTGCTTTCCAGCCGTGTGTTGTGGGTTTTGCACTGTGCAATTTCGTGAATTGAAGACAGCTTTAAGCAGAGCATCTTTCCCCAGCCTTCCTTGCATATGAAATACGGGCCCTACCTCTCCTTGTGCAGCGTGGAGACTGAGCCTGGACTTAAGTCTGCAACCCTGTAACCGCGATCTTTTAAACATGCGTAGAAAAGAATTGAACCTTCAGTTCCAGTGGAGTGACCTTTGCAAGCAGCTTGTCGCCTTAGGGTCTGTAGGTGTAAATGAGGAACCTTGCTCGTTTAAAGCGTGTGCTTATAGGAACACCCCTGCTTCCAGGCACCCGCTCCTACTGGTGATTTAAGACGAGAGGTGTGTCTTCTTCCCAGCCACGCTGCAGGTCCCGTGGTTTCTGCCAGGCAGGGAGCCCCGAAAGGCCCCTGGGTTTATGTCCCCTGCACGTGGTGCCTTCTCTCGCTGGAGGGACTCACGGCGCAGGGACCCGGCCGTGCCCCCGAGGGGAGCAGCCCCGGCGCCTGCGGGGGGCGGGCGGCAGGGACGCGGGGCCACCCCCCTCCCTCCCTCCCCGCCGGGACTCGGACAACTTCAGCGCGGCGGAGCCGTGCGGGGCGGCGGGGTGGGGGGGGGGGGGGGGGAAGCGGCGAGAGCCTCCGCCCGCCTCCCCGCCGGCGGAGCGGCGCGGCCGAGCCCGCTGGCAGCCGGGGGGGTCCCGGCGGGGGCTGTGCCGGCAGGGGGCAGGGCCGGGAGCCGGCCGCTCGTGTTTCTAGGGCTTGACGTCCTTCCAGCTAGCCCGCCCCTCTTCCCGGCAAAGCCTGCCCTCTCCCAGCGGAGAAGTCCCGAGAAGTGGCGGCGGGGTCCCCCACCATCCCCCGGGCGCGGCGGGGCCGCGGCGATGGGCCGGGAAGTTTGGCGGCGAGGGGGGCCGGCGCCCCGCCGCTGAGAGCCGGCCGCTCCGGGGCCGGTCCCTTTTCCGAAGAGCGGGAGGGCGCCACAAAGTGAAATCCATGAGGATTCTCGGGCTTCTCCTGGAGAAAGGCTCGCATATGCTGCAGTGTCTCTGTGGAAGGCGCCTGAGATCCAGCCACAGCCCAGGTGGGGAGCGCGCGTCCTTGTCCCCGCCACCCTCGCCTCTCCGCCCGGGCGCCGCTCGGCCCGGGCTGGCCCCGTTTCCTCGCCTTCCTCTCCGCCGCCTCCTCCTCCCTCCCCTCCGCCTCGCTGGCCGGGATGGGCCGGGCGCTGTCCGCGGTGCTGACCCCACCGGGCACCCCCCGATCGCGGCCGCTCATCAGCCCCGGATCCCCCAAACCCGCCTCCCATCCGCCCCCAGGTTCCCCACTCGTGGCACCAACCCCAACCCAGACCCCCATCCACCCGAGGCCTCCACCACACCTGTGTCCCCTATGCTTAAGCAGGTTCCACACCCCACCTGCAGCTCCCACCCAAACAGAACCCCCACACAACTCCCTGCCTCAGAGATGACCCTCACTAGTGTCCCCCATCCCACCTGCAGCCCACACCCACACAGGTCCCTCTTCTCCACGTGGCACCCGTGTATCTCCCATCTCATGGGACCCCCAACCATGTCCACTATATGACCTGGTCAGGAGAGGGATAACCTCCCCCAGACTGCCTGTGGCCCTGTGCACCTCTAGGGCTTGGCCCACTGTAAGAGCTCCCTGTACCTTGTGTTTGTAGTAGCAACGTTGCAACGTTTTTCTAGTGGAGGGTGTTAAATGTGTTTTTGAGTGGGGATGCCCCTAGAAGCAAAGGGAAATCCCCAGCTACTCCTGATGGGGGGCTGGGAGACTCCCAGCACCTCTCTTGGGGAGGGAGCATTACACCAGGATGGGGAGTGCAGTGGGGTGAAGGGCTGAAGGATATCCTTCATCTTAAGTGTACCCGAGCACTTTTTGAAGAGGGGAGTAACTGTACAAGCGCCTTGTCTTGGTGTGGTACTGGCCATGAGTTTTAGGGTGATCTTGTTGAAGTTCTTAAGGTGACGTCTCTGCAATTTTTTTTGTGCTGCACATGTTTTGTGAGTCTGACTTCCCCTTTCTACAACACTGTGTAAATGCCTGTGGACAGAAACCCCATGTTGTTGTTATTAAGATCTGGAGAAGTTACAGCACTAACTCTATTGCTTTGAGCTTCATTGGGTTTCAGTTCCTATTTGGCTTTTGAGTAGGTCTGCTTATCGAACCCTGACCATTGTAATCGCTGGGCACTGGATGCTTACAAGGATGTCTTTTAGAGTACTGCTTGTTAACGCTCCTGCTGTTTCCTAACCTGTGATCTTGATCATAGAGGGGAAAACTTTCTACGCCTCCTGCGTAAATACTTGGTGTTGTCCGTTGAAGAGAAAGGCTGTACTTGGGGGAACACTGTTGCTGAGGTAGCCTGGATTCCCTTTTGGCCTTGCTAAGAAACATTTGTTAATGGTTATAGCCACCTGTTTATGCCTCCATATCCCCTTCCTCCCTATGAGACTCCTGTGTGCAAGTTGTCTGTGACTGGCTCACGGCAATAGGGGATATGCTGGAAATATTTGAGAGTGGGCTTGGTTCCCTTGAAAGTATTTTCTGCAGTGCTTTGAAGAACAATATGATAAACAGAACAAATTGTGGCTGTTCTTGGAAGCATTACACACATTGTTCTCTTTTCGGTGAAAAACTGGAGTTTTCTCTGTAACGCTATGTGTGAATGTTTTGTGTCGTTTAGAAACCTGGGAGAGCATAGAGTACAATGACCTACGGGTAAAAATGAGGTGGTGCTTAGGATATAGGGCATGCTGGGCTGTAACTTCAGCAAACCAGAAGCTGATGATAGTGTCCTGGTAGTTGTGTTGCTGAGCTGGTTGGCTTTACTGCTGGATCCTGTGCCGAAGTATGCTTGATGTGTATGTGGTGACTGAATCTTTCCTTATTCCTCCTGCTCTGACAGAGTGATATTGAACATTGTGTAGTCTTTGTAGTTCATGATGTTGTGCTGAAAGGAGGCAATCCTTGGGAATTATGTCCTATCTCCAACTGACCTTGTTCTCCAGGTACTAGCCCCATGCCACCATGAGCCTGAGCACTCCAGATGTGGTCTGTTGCTTTGAATCAGGCTGATAAAATAAGTTCCCACTTCCTGGCTGCATTTGTTCCTTTTCCATTAAGGTTGGGCTTTATGTTCTTGAAAAACATGCCATAAAAATAAAAGCTTCCACCTATAAAAGGGTCACTGTGGGCTAGGCCTGCTAGAGGAGAGATCTCCTTGGTATTTCTTTGAAAGGTAAGATGCTTCAGGAGATGGGTGTATACTCCTTCAAGAGCCCTAAAGGTATAGTACTGTGCCCAGCATGGTACTGTGGGGGCTATGCCAGTCAGAGGTGTAAACCAGCAAAAGGGTTATAAGTTACAGGAGAGGAAGGATCATGGAAACATGGACGACAGCAGTTGTGGCATAGAGTGCTCTGAGCTACTTGCATGCCCTTGATCCTCCAGTCTGAAGTGTTATCCTGATAGTAGGTGATTTATGCCAAACTATTCTGCACTTTGTGCACTTGAGTTGAATGACAGATTGACCAAGCCCTTTGCCCTCCTCCTATATATGTTTTCTTTAACACAAACAAGTCATAAGCATGTAAGCACGTGTTTAAAGTCAGATTCCTACTCATGTGTTGTGCTCAGAGCCTTAGACCACTCCTGATTCTGGCAGAAACTAATGCACGATACTTCAAAGAAAAACAGTGAAATATTGAAGATAGTTGTAGGGTACTCTACAGCTCTGTTGTGATGCTAGCAAAAATATTAGCAAGATTTTTGTTATTGTTATGCTAAGATCTCCCACTTTTTTACTCAACTAACTCTAGCTTGTTGTTTTCTTATGCTCCACTTCTGAGGTCTGCAGACACTTATCTTAGTCTGTGTACCAGCAGGCTTCTTTGGTTGTTTCAGCAGCACCTTGCAAAATGGGGCTTAATGGGTCTTCAAGGCACCACAAAAGTGCAAGTAATTCATAGAGATTTATTCCTAGTCCTTTGTGTATTTCTTTGCAAGTATTTTAGCACAGTAGTGCCCTGTATCATCTTCCAGGTACTTCACTTGTTATTTTAGTTTCAGAATTTGTAAGCTGACTGATTCTATTGCATGTGCAGAGATATTTCCCTTCTTGATTAATCGCAGTTAATTTTGTTAGTTTATTTTTTAGTTAGTTTATTTTCTCTGCTAACACCTTTTCCCCCTTTGCTTGGGAGGTGTGGTTTGCCAGTCCAGAATCTTTTTTGCTTTTGGCTTCCTAGTCAACATTATGAAATAGCTACTACACTGTTAAGTTCAAAGTAAACATCAGATAATGATCATATTGTTGATATAACTGTGAATGGAGTTGTGAAAAAACATTTCAGGTGACTTTACCTGGTTTGGAGCCACTTTGAGGCAAAAGGTCCTGTACCCGAAGACTAAGTTAACAGCAATATGGAGATTTCTGGGAGTGAGTGTTTCAGTTTTCCTCTGTAAGGGCTTTTGGCTGTATTGTGAGTGGTTGTGTCTGATGTCTGTTCTGCCCTTGGCTCCTGTACAGATTCTCCTGTGGGATACATTGCTGCTAAAACAACAGGTATTTCTCACATCATCACATCAACTAGCAACAACGTTCAGCATCAATGGATTTTCAGCTTTGTTTTCAGTAGCAGAGGCCTGGTTGTATCCAGAGACTGATCTATTCCCAAACGGATACAAGTACTTCTCAGTTTAAATCCCTATTCTGCAAATTGGTAACTTCAGTAGAAATTAAGCTCATATTGAAAATAAACCCTGAACTGGGCTTCCCTGGGACTCTCACACTGGTAAAATTTGGAAATGCTCCTGAAAATATGCTGATTGATGCCAGCTTTATGGCAGATTCAAATGATGCTTGGCACAGTAGGTCTTCATGTTCCTCTAGGCATCACGACACTTAAGTTTGATATTTGGGGCAATAGGAACTAGCCTTCTGTCTAGGTAGGCAGGGTCAGATTGTGACTCTGCTATTAGCCTGCCTCTTACTGCCAATACACATCTTTCCATTTGTCCTGAGACTATCTGGGGCACTGTCATAACGTGTCTGCAGTGTCTGCAAATGAAGTCACACACATAAGAGGTACAATTGCATATTCAAAACTAGCATTTGGCTTATGAGCAGAACAGGCATTCCTTGTTTTGCTTGTGCCATGATCTATGCATTCATGTACACTTTACACTAGTTCTAGAAAATTTTCCCACTACTGTTTATTCAAGCAGAGAGTGGGTTATAGTGTATAGCAAATACTGTACAGCCAGCTTCAAGTTAATGGAAGCAATAGCTCTGTGTACGTAAGTGACAGATAGTAAAACTTGCAATTCCTTGCTGAGTTTAGGGAGCACGGAGAGCCCTTCTTGTCTGTGGCAGTTTGGAGTGTGGTATGTGCATTGCTGGTGGCAGATGGGAAAGGTGGCTTAATGCCAGTGAACTGGAGATGGGAGTGAGTCGCAAGGCTGAGGAGCAGTGGAGTTGCACTGGGGGTCACCAGTACTCTTCCCTTCCTGCACCAGGTCCCTTGCCTTGCCATTCTCTGCCACTGTTCAGAATGTGTCAGTGTTCCTGTGCACATTTTGCTCAGGCTTCCTTTTCCTGTTATGTGTCTTCAGAAAAGTAACACTTGCTGACCAGTGGAAATTAAGGACCTGTGCTGTTCCAGGGTAATGCCTATTGTTGACACTCACATGCTAGTGGAAAGAATACCTTTATCTGATTTAGTTGAAATCACCTGGGAAATGAATTAAGCAAAACTCTGAAAAATCTTTTTTATTGTAATAGGAGCACTTCTCTAGGGTATTACTCAAGAATAGCTATAGCATTTTAAATCCACACTTTCCTTTATTCTGAAGTAACCCTCTCATGTAGACATATGCTAAGCATCTCTCCTGGAAGCCCATAGTGCTTGTGCATCTTCATAAAAAAAAATCTATTCCACTGAACTATAAATGATGGATTTGATAAAGTTTTTATTTGGTGAAATTGCTTGAATTCTATCATATGGAAGTTCAGAGATATAGATTATAATGATCTTAGTTATATGTATATAACTTTTCTAAGTGCTCACAACCAGTTCTGCGTAGTTATGCGAAGGAAAGTCTTTGATATTATGTAGGATTTTATTGTTCAGTTTGCAATAAAATATTTCATAAATCTTCAAAAGCAAATGTGGGTCCAGGGACTCCTTGGGTATAAGGTGGTTTGGCAGTACATATAGTTGTCAGCCAGATGCCTGGGCTTACAGAGCTGGGCGTCTGAAATTCACGGATCTTCACCCAGTCTTCTGAGTCTTGAAACTTGTGTGAGTCCTACTGGAGCATCACTGGTATTGAATCATTTTTGTGAAATGCTTTACTTCCACTGAATGAGCAAATCCAGGCAAAATAAGCTTCATCTGTATTTTCTTAAGTAGCTGTGATAAGGATGATAAACAGTACTCTGAAGCAGAGGTTGGCTGGTTTATGGCACTTCTCACCTGGAGGTTTACATGGTTTTGCAAAGGAATAAAGTTTAACTTCCTTCACTTCCCCACCTAAACCAAGGAAAGAGGAAGAAGTTTGTCTCAGTTTAAACACTATGTGCAATTGTGACACTTTATAAACTGTAAGTCCGAGCAGGAAACGTTAACCAAGAATTTAATGAAAGATTTTTCGAGCCTTTCCATGGGTTTTCCTAAATAATTGTACACATAAAATATTGTCTTCTGTGTTATTGTTTTTCCAATTGAAGAGTAACTAAAGAATCTAGGTTCATAAGCAGATATTTAAAGCTGATGACTTTCAGAGCAAATGCTTTCAGCTTAAGAGCTGTGTGAAGATCGTTAGGTCATGTCCACTCAAAGACCAAGGAGTATTTCCGGAGGTAGGTCTCAGTTCAGTGAACCGTCTAAGTGCATATTTAACTCTACGCATGCACCTAGTCCCATTTTAAGATGATCATGTGCTTGAATACTTACCAGAATCATTGTTTTAGATGAGTGGCTTTCAACCTTTTTTAACATGTATCATCCCCAATATTCTGCCTGTTTTCCCTGTCCAGCAGATCATTGATGGTAGGCGTGTTTTCTGTTTCTAGAGGATCCCTCTGGAGGTGTTCACAACCATCAGCTCCCAGTTGAAAAGCCCTGTTCATTAAAGAAACTCAAATCCTACTGCTTTACTTGTGAGAATGATCTACTTCTGCCTTACTGAACTTTGTCTCCAAACCAGTCCATTTCTCTTGCCACAGTCTTTTCTGCTGCTTTCCAGAAGTAACCTGTTCCTTTTTTTACCAAACTGATGTTAGTTGTAAACGTTTTAAACCAGGTGGTACAGATATCATCAAAAGTTCAGCATGCTCTGAAATCTAGATGAGATTGCTTATAGAGTTGTTTAGGTTGGAAAAGACCATTAAGATCATCCAGTCCGACTGTTAACTTAGCACTGCCAAGTCCACCACTAAACTATGTCCCTAAGCCCCACATCTACATGTCTTTTAAATACCTCCAGGGATGGTGACTAAACCGATTTCCCTGGGCAGCCTGTTCCAATGCTTGACAACCATTTTGGTGAAGAAATTTTTCCTAATATCCAATCTAAATCTTCCCTGGCACAACTTGAGGCCGTTTCTTCTCATCCTGTCTCTTGTTACTTGGGTGAAGAGACTGACACCCACCTCGCTACAACCTCCTTTCAGGTAGTTGTAGAGAGCAATAAGGTGTCCTCTCAGCCTTCTTTTCTTCAGGCTAAAACCCCCCAGTTCTCTCAGCTGCTCCTCACAGGACTTGTCCTTTAGACCCTTCACCAGCTTCATTGCCCATCTTTGGACACACACCAGCACCTCAATGTCTTTCTTGTAATGAGGGGCCCAAAGCCGAACGAGGCCGAGTACAGGGGGATGATCACTTCCCTAAATGCAGTGGTAGTGCACAAAGCTTTCAATTGTATGAATAGATGCTTACTTAAAAGGCCTTTAAATAGCTTCTTCCCCTTGGAGGAAAAGAGATGTGTAACGTTTAATAATAAAAATAGCATTTCTTCCCATAGCCTGAAATGGCATGGAAGGAGGTAATCATGTTTTGTATGGAAAAGCATTTTTCTAAATGGCATGTTTATGCCTTTCTAGTATTGTGGCTGCGATTGGCTGCTGGGCCTATTTGCATGTGCTAAATTGCAGTCCTGGGGATCCGTGAAAACAACCCAGCAAAGCCAATCTCAGCTGGGAGCATGGAAGCTGCTGCTAATTTTGTGATGAGCCACCCACAGGCCCAGCGTGAGTCATTATCATTGTTTTGTTTTCCAGAAGTTGGCACCAAATGCTTCTAGGATCCAAAGTGTGGATTATCTCTGGAATTGTATTTATTCCCTCATAGCTTTGTTTGTTTCAGATAAGAGGAAAGAATAGGAAAAAATATGTTCTAAAAAACATGAAATAATTAACTGTTTCCTTATTAGTGTCTTCTTCCTGCTTTAATGTGCATTCACAGCCATTTGTTCACTTGAAAACTCACTTGTGCACAGCCCAGCAATGGCACTGCTTCGTCCTAATCAGCTTGCTTTGTGCCACTGAGGGGATGGGTGGCAAACAGTAAGTACAGTGAGATGAAGTGACTTGACTGAAGTCATTGCCTTGCCTCTGACAGAGCTGAGATGGGAAGTTTCTGCTCTCTGTCCTTGTATGTGTCCTGCTAGTTTTTCAGTGAGTCTTTTTATAAAACCACAGGACCAGATGAGACATCCATTTGTTGAGAAATGCACTGGCCTTATCAGAGTCGTAGGCGTGGTACCCGCTTGCTGAGGTTGCTAGTCCTCCTGAAGATAGGACAAGGGGCTGAGAGAAAAAGAAAATCCCCTGCCCTGCACTGAGATTGTGACAAACATAGTCAATTTGGTTCCAGTTTTTAGCCCTTCTTTCCAGGGTGTCTTCTCAAATGGACTTCTTTGCTGTGCTACTGACCGTGCAAATGTACCTGCAGGAACCGTGGGCAGGATGCAGAGAAAATGCTGGGTCCTTCAGGGGAAAGGTCCAGGGGTAGGAAAATGCATGCGTGTGGACATACAGAAGCATAGAGGAGTTTTCTAAATGCAAAACTTGGACACAGAGTGGGTGGAAAAGACGTGGACAGTGTGGGAGGGCCACATGAGCGTGGGAGTGGAAAAGGAGCTGAGAACACTGAGGAGAGGAGTGGAGAAGGGGGGACTTTTAATGAAACCGGCTTAAAGAAATGTAGCTAGACATGTGGTGCTTGCTTTGTGGATAGAAGTACCCAACACAGCACTCCCTGCTCTGCCCTAGTCTAGTGACTTTTCAGGGTGGGGAGGTCTGCTGGGAGGACCCAAGGTATGCTAGGAGGGAGGGACAGGCCATAGCAATCTTCCTTATGGGGCTTGGGTTGGGCCTAGACATACTTAAACAGAGCATTCAAACTGGAAAAGCACAAGGATCAAAAGCATCCATGACACTCCCACAGTGACAATACTCAAGCATCTCTCTGATGTTGGTGTGTCTACAAACGACCACCGGAAAGGTGTTGCCAAATCCTCCATGCTGCAAATTCCTTCTCAAGTTCTGTATTTCCTCTTTTCTAACAACGTGAAATGGAAACCAAACCAAACAAAATAATAATGATTATACTGCTGGTGGGACTGGGCAGCCAACATGCTGCCACTGCTTTTCTGAGTTCCTGTGACTTACTGTTGCCATTGCTTCTCCTCTTCCATGGTGGTTTTTTGCTGGTGGAGAAAGCAGCTTTTCATTTTATGTGTGGATAGCTCTAACACAATAAGCTCTGGTCTCTTCCAGGAGCATGAATACCATGGGCTTTTATAAACAAAATAAGTAACAGCCAGATCATCTTTTAGTGTATCTGTGACCTTATGTGGACTCGTAGCAGTGAAATTCAAGCGCAGACCCTGACACTCTGGGGACACCTTCCTATGTCCTGGCGTACAGTGCTCCCCTTGCTGCCAGCTCTGTATGCCCAGGCCCTTTACTTACCTGATTCTAGAGTTTAGCAGTAGCTTAGGGGTATTCTGGGTGGTGTATTGGTGACTCTGGAGGGACTCTTTTAAGTGTTGCTTTTGAAAGGCTGATTTCCCCAGGTATTTATGTTCTGTGCAAGCAGGGTATAATCTTTGTAAATATTCGGTTGGTTGATCAGACAAATATGTGTATAAATATTCATGTATGGCTTAATATCCTGTGGCTGTGCTCGGGTATTCCTCTCTAATAACTGGGATTTACCTTTTATGGGTAAGACAAAGAAACTAGGTTTGCTTTTCCTATGTTTCTGTGTTTGCTGGAGTTGCCATGATGAATCCTTTACTGTTCTCACCCTTAACCTCAAGAGACAGTTCTGAGGATATAATTCATGTCTCCCAGCCACTTACTGGCTGCTCAGCAAGTAAAATGCACCCTCCCTGCCCCCACCTCACCTGGTAGATGGCTGACACTCATCTTACATCTTGCTGGAGATCTGTTACTGCCCTGCAGCTTGTTCACAGCACCTTGGCCAAGAAGGTAATGTGACTTTGTTTTTCAGGTTTGGAGCTTTTTTTGATGTTAGAACAGGTGAATTAGAACAATCAAATTTCTTCAGATGGTATGTGAAGCATGAATAAGAACCACAGTTAAGTGGGAGCATGTCCTTTTCTGAGGAAACACTTAAGTGAATGAATTTTATACTTGTTTGGCGTTCCTGGCAAGTGGTGGGTCTTGCTGACAGTGCTCCTGTGAAAGCTTCTCTCCTGCCCATCCACAGCCCGTGCCCTTTGGGTCAAGACTTCTCTGTCTAACATGCTGACTGGCAAGGCAAGCTTTCCCCTCAGCAAGGGATGCTCCAACCTGCCAGAGAAGGTCAGGAAACAGCAGACTACCATATAGAAACTAAATATAAAAATACTCAAAGCAGAGGCTTTTCTTTGTTAGTAGTGGGGGAAAAAAAAAAAAAACAAACTGGAAGAAAGATCCAGGCAGGCACACTGCTTTGTGGAATAGCCAAGGGTGCCTCTTGGGGACTGTGCTAGGGGCTGTACTGGCACAAGGTGGCCCCTGCACTGTGGGGAAAGCTCATTGCCTATGTACATGTCCACTGAGGAAAAAGGGTTTTAATAAGAAAATCCTGTTTTGACAAGGGCCTGGCAGGGTGCAGAGAGAGAAATGCAGAGCCCTGAAGTATGCTGGAAGGCAGGTGTGGGTCTGACTCCCACCCTGAGCAGGGAGGAAGGGCTGGGTGCATCCCCCTTGCTCAGCCTGGAGGCATCGCCTCTCTCCCCTGTCCCCCTGCTTACTCGGGTGAGCTCCAAACTCAGTGCAAGTCTCAAACTCACTAGCCTTTCCCCACTGTTTCATTGTTCCCAGGCTGTAGAAGGGGAAGACAGCACAGTGCTGGGGACCAGAGAAAGGCATCATGTCTCTATTATTTATGAGAATGTTCATTTGGCTGGTCAAACACTGCTGGGATTAAACATTAGAGAGGAAAAATGTCCTTCCTACTCAGAGAGCACATGTTGCCCCACTAACTGCCAAGAGACAGTCTTCTGTTTTAGCACTCTGATAATCTCTGTTTAAGCCTTGAGACCAGGAGCCAGTGTGTCTTACTGCCTATTTCAGCTTCACTTTATCCACAGCACTGCTGTGTTATAGAACCAGATCTTCACTGGGTTTCATATAGACTGGAGAGCATTATTTAGCAAAAAAGAAACGTCTCTGAAAAAAGTCACCGAAAAAAAGACATGGAGGCAGCATCAATTAACAGAAAAATATGAGTGCACTGGGCCAGAATAAAGTGTCCATCTAGCCCAGAAGTCTTTCTCCATCCACATTAAACAGATAAAAAAAAGAGAACAGTAATATGATGTGTCCCCCAAATGCTCTCCCAGCTGCTAGCTATTTTCAGCTTAGAAAATTTTTGGAGTCAGACATGGTTCAATGTACTTAGAAGTTCTCAGTGGGTTTCTCTTCCATGTACTTGAGTTCACGTACATTTTTAGCATCATAGTGTCCTGTGGAAAGGATTTCCCCAGACCTGTTGTACAAAGAAGCCCCACCTTTCCTTTGTTTTGAACTTGATTCCTGCTAGCTTGGGTTGATGCTTTCCCAAGACCTAGTACTGAATGAGCTAGTGAATAACAGATCCTGTCCTCCTCTCATGCTGCTTGTGATTTCATGGACCTCAAGCATACCCCTGCTAAACTGTCTCTCTTACAGTCTGAAGAGTCTTTGATCTTCTTTGTTGCTTTTCTTTAAACCATTCCCAGTTCTAGTAAGTGCTTGTTGCAATGAGACGAGCACAATGGCATGCACAAAACTATAGCTTGAACATTTCAGGGTAAATGGAAAAAATTAATTGAAACCTCCTCTTGTGCTTCTTTCTAATTTTTTTGCCCTTAAATGCTTTTCTGATTCTTGTGCATGGAACAGAAATATTCATTCCTGGGTTTACTGGTAGCTCAGGTTTGCTTGCTGTTCATGTTCTTCCCCATGACTTCTCTCTCTGTGGCCGTCAGTTGCACGCCAAGCTCTCCAACAGAGGCTGAACTAGAACTGAAGGGGAAAGTGGTTGCACTGTCAAACATCCCATCTCTGAATTACAATTCCATCAAAAAACTTGAGTACATGTCTCACACAAACCAGTTTGCCATGGAGGAGAACTGAATCCTATATAAATCCAAGTCCCCGTGATTGTCAAAGTTCAGTGTGCCCTCCAGAATGACAAATCTCTTTTTGAAGAGCAGGAGGACCTGAGCCAGACTGATCTTCATGGCATGCCATGTGCAGTGGCACTCCCCATCCTCACCTGGCAGTGCCTGCTGACAAAAGCAGCTCTTCGGTTCGTTTCCTGGGGCCATAGGCAGGCTTCTCACTCCTTCATTCCTTCTCTTGCCTCAAGCACCAAGAAAAACAAGGCATGGTATTTATTTGCTTTTCTTTCATTTATGATGGACAGGATGGGACCCAGCTCCCATCCCCAGGGGCTCACAGACAGCTGGAGAGATGGTAGTTGTCATGTGGGGTGCAGAAAGGAGAGCAGGCTGGTGAGTAGGCTGTTATGGCCAAATGACGAGTTTCTGTAGCTGTCAGTCCCTACAAGCCTGTGATTAAACTGGTATCTTAAGCTGTGTGTGGACACAGCCTTAGTCAGCCGTTTAGCCACATCAGGAGATGAGGATGGCCATGCTGAAAGCTGTGTGTGATGAAGCGTGGGAGATCACCTTGAGGCACAGTTTCATCTTTTGGATGCTTTGAACTCCATTCTGCCTGACGACCTGCAGTGGCAGCTGCTACCCCTGGACCAGCATAAGAGCGGGGGAGCTGGTTCCATGCTGATGTGAGGTGGTGGGGTGAGATGCTGCCCCTCCTGTGCAGATCTCTGCAGTTGATCTCTGCAGCCAGAGGAGAGGAACCAGAATATTTGGGTTACAACTGAGTTCCTTTGTTGTACACATCTCCTGCATGGTGAGAGGAGCTGCAGCTTAAACCCCATTGATTGTACTGTCAAGATCTTCATTGAGTGTAGGGGAAGCCGGGGAGACTTGCTCAGTCTGACATTTAGGCTGTGGGTGTCTGCATGTGACTCCACCCTGGGTTGCCACCACACCTTCTTCTGCTTTATTGCCCTGTCTGTATGATGGAGACGATACTGCCTTCTTTGCAAGGTAGCTGTGGGACTAACCCAGGACCTGTACGGACCACTGAAAAACTGTAAGTTTCAAAGCAGTTTAATATTACTCTGTCTGCCCACTGGAACTGTGGGAATGGGTTAGGATTTTAGGTATTTAGCAGAAAATGCACCATGAGAATTTTAGAGTACAGCTGAGATTCCTCATTTGTGATTTAAGAGGCATTTGAGACTCCCCAACTATTCAGTAAGCTCCCATTAAAAGCCCATGCATTACAAATTTCTCATGTAAAAGTATTTAAGGTTCAGTATGACTGCAGCTTGCCAGGGAGAGTATGTTGGCTGCCTGTTAAGAAAAAGAGATGAAGGCAATTGCTTTCTACGGGTTAAGTGCGACCTGTAAGCCAAGACCTGCAGGGTTAGCCAGTGGCCAGCCAGCAGCTGGAATAGCGCAGCAATGGACATGTGGATAATAAGTGCCCTGTCCTTCTGTCCCTCCAAGGAGGGCCTTGTCCAGTGAAGGTTTCTAATACTGAATCAGCAACAGTACTGATTTTAAAGTGCTCAGAATTAGGGCTTCTGCACACTAAATGTTAATGGAGATGTTTCAGGACGTAGGTTTCAGAGAAAACAGGGTTTTCTCTGTTGTTTGGGGCTTGCTTATCCTCTCTACATCACCTGCAGCAGTGTGCTAACACATAGGCAAAGTGGGCTGTGACCTCAATCAGCTAGTTAATTTTAAGCCTATGCTTAAGTGATTTGCTAAAACTGTGTTTATTCAGAGAAGGAAAGCAGACTGTATATTCATTGCTCAAGCTAGGTGAATTATAACATGTAAGCAATTTTAATGATGAAAGGGTAAATTACACTTTGAAACAATTATTTAATTTTGCATTATGAATATTAGTAGCAGTCAGGATGTCAGATGGTAGATAGTCATGTTTATACTTTGATAATAGCCCCTTCAAAGTTACTTGAAACACTGTGTTGTGCATTTACATTTTTATCTCTGTATTTTTAAGATGAGAGGAGCTCATTGAACCAAAGTCTTTTTATGGCTTGTGTCAATAGAAAATGTTCTTTTAAATGTTCAGAAGGAATTGGTTACAGAAGCATGGGAAAGATAGGGAAGAGACTTTTCCTTTCGTGTTCAGTATATTCTTCATCCTTTCACTTTCTGATGACTAAACTGTTCTGTATTTGCAATTGAAAACTGTTGATTGGAAACTCTTGTGAGTGTGACACAAATGGGGCTTGATTTGAAAAACGCATTCATGATTGTTTGCCTAATTTTTGTGTGCAATTAGCATGATTGCCACTGGAAATGGCCATCTGAGAACAGACTTTTGGAGATTTCTCTTTTTCTGATCTGTTTTTTCTCTCTTCTTCTTAAGGTGCCAGCTTCTATGATGTCTAAGTATTACCCATGGAAGTTTAATTTGGTAATATGTTTATTGATCTCCTTTCATCTCTTACCTCTCCACTTTCAGATGTTTGTTAAAAGGCTGAGGATGATTATTCCCTTCTGCTTCCTTCTCAAGTCCACTTGATGCAATGTAAGAGAGGTTCTTTCATCTAAGTGGTTGATCTTGAAATTTAGAGAGTCAGATCCCACTGGGGTGTCTAGAGATTCTTAAATGGCCATAGTAATATTTAAGCAGTTTCCAGGCATGCATAAAGGATTAAGGCTCTTATCTGTCAAGTCTCTTACTGCCTCCTGAGGAGACCTGTGCGTGCAAGGGACGTTTGTTGGTGACAAGGTGGGATTTTTTTGTTTTCTTTTGTCTTAGATATGTGATGAATTAAACAGATGAGTCTCTGGAGTATTCTCTTCAGGGAAGCTGAAAAACCTGGTTCAGGTTAGGGATTTGCAGGGCACATTCAATCTTTGAGCTGACTTAGAGGTGGTTCTTGTAGGAGCATGGTACCAAGGCTGCAGCTCCTCAGTGGCTTCACTGCCCTGTAAGAGAAGGGGATGAGCCTGTCCTCCCATCATCTGTGGGCACATACTCTTATTCCCTCTCTATGCTGGTGCTGGGGGGGTAAGCCAGAGCAGGAAACTAAACTAACGTGTTTTGTTTTTTTTTTTTTAAATTATTTTTGATAAGGTTAACTTTCATTCAAATGAGCCTTACCTGAGTCATCATGTGGTCACAGAAGCGCTGCTGCTGTTGGCAGAGAAGCAGCAGGGAAGGTGTAGTGGGAGGCAGGGAGAGGAATGGGTGGAATTGTCCCTTTTAGCAGATACCCACGCTTATCTGGGTTTGAAGTGAATGGGGTACTGCCCCCCTCCTGGTGACATTCACGTCATGTTCAGTGCTTCTGAAATTTTCTCCACCCTGAGATACAACTAAGTCAAATCTAAAGATTAGGTGCCCCTCCTGTTTTGGGATGTGACTCAGACCTATAGTTGCAGAGGTGAGAGGGCCATGGCAGTGCTGCAGAAGACAAATATCCTCTGGATCGTTAATGACAGGATGGAGAGCACACTGGCTGATTGCTTATTGGCTGTGCTCTTTCGTTAAGAGTAAACTCAATTTTCCCAGTATCGACAGCTGCCTGATGGAGGGGCCATGCTATGTGGCAGGCACTGAACTGCTGAAAGCAAACACCCAGATAATAGCCATATGTCAAGAATGATACCAGCAGTATATTTCCTTCTCTCCTGTGCTCACTCTCCTTGTTGAGAAGAAACAACTTCCAGGGATGCCAATCCTGGCCTGTTTCCTTGCTAGGAAATGCTGGGATGTGAATGTACTTTAAGTGGGGAAGCTGATTCTTGTTTGTCTTTGTTCATTCCTGGCCTGGGTTGTGACTGATTTAATTATAGAAATGTAGTACCATTGCCAAAAAGTCCCCCAAGTCAAACAAAACCTTGTTTTCTTCCTGCCCAGTCCTGATCCTTCCCAAAGGACAAACATTTATTGTGCTGTGAGGAAGAACTTTGGAAAGAAACAAGCGGAGCATGGTTTGCCAGGGAGCATGTTTCTGCTGGCCCCTGCACTGCTCTTCCCCCTGTCCTGTCCAACCAAGGGCTCTCTCCATCAGCACAGCTCACTCTCCAGCATCTTCCCTCCTCATTCTGAGAGCTGCTCCAGTCCCTTCCAAATGTATAATTATAGATATGAAAAAATAAACTTGTTCGTATTCAGCACCTGATAAAATAGTGACTCAGGCATTTTCATTTTGCATTGGAAATGCAAGTTCTTGTGCATTCAGAGTGCTCACTAGCATGCTGTCTGAATCTTAAAAGGAGGTGTGTTTGCCCACTGGAAAGGCAAAATGGTTACAAATGCAAAAGGCTCCATGGAGGCTTTAATAAGTGATTGCATTTGGCCACATGATGAAGCAAACCAAGATCACTTACCTGCCTCTGCACTTACCCTTGCAATATAGTTATCTCAGCAAGACCCTGACCCGCACCTAGTAGTGGACTGTGGAGATTTTATCTTCATACATTTATCCATTGCTGATAGTCAGGATAAATATTCTGCCCTCGACAGCAGACAGCCTGCAGTGGGCTTTGCCAGGCAGACCCCTGCTAAGGGGATCTATATTCTGGCAGCTACACAAGAGAGCAAAGCAACTCGGTGTATGCAGTGAAACACAGCAGAAGTTGATACTTGCAGCCCCTCGCTGTACCCACTAGACAGCACTTGTGCAGTACCATTGCCTTGGCAGGAGGGAGCCCGGCACGGGAGGTCTGAAGAGCATACTCCTCTTGAATGTACACTGAAGAGTGTACTCTTGGGTGACTTCTGGGCAGTGGGAGTCCTAACACTGCAATGCCACGCTTCAAAGAAAGATGCCACATAAAGCAGAAGAGCAGGAAGGAGAAGTCTTGGACAAGGAAATTCCTGGCTTGTCCCAGCAGAGAGCTTTATCCAGGCTTCTGGAAGATCTACTTAAGCCAAACATGCATACAGCCTGTGGGGCTTCATATAGGACTGCTTACATGCAGCTGTGTGACCTTTTGATGCATTTGCAATCAGGTTAAACACACAGGAACGAATGAGAGTATTGACCCAGGCCAGCCTGGCAACGAGGAGGAGCTCTCTGGCCACTGGGGCTGCAGGTTCAGCCTGTTTGAGATAAACAGTTGAGCAAAGACACCTGATCAGGTTTATGATGACCCTTGTGAACAGGGTGATGCACCCTGTTCCTAAAATAAAGATGTTTCTGTGCTGTGTCAGGAGATGGCTGGTATACAGGCTGGAAGCAAGGTACTTGCTGAAAGGTATAAATCTTTCTAACCAGCTTCAGGTGAGTTATTTTTAAGCTCAGGGTAGGCAGTGCTATGAATCCCATCCCATTAGGGCTGGAGGAGTGTCAGCCAGAAAGATGGGCTCTCTGGATGAGTCCCCTCTTCCTCCTGCCCACATGCCCTGTGCCATGCAAAGGAAGTCCCTGGGGTGTGACAAGCCTGAAAGGGTAACAGGGGCAGCAACTGAAGCAGCCATGCCCTATCTCTGCCAGACTTTGTGAGGGAGGACTTGAAAGTCCTCCTGGTAAACTGGGTAGGTACAGCATGTTGTTTGGTTTTGGTTTAGAATTAATTAATTAAATGGTATTTTATTGTATGCCTCTAGAGCAGTCAGAGTTATAGGATAAATATTTATATAGAACAGGTGCTAGGTTAAGATGCAGCAGATGTACAAATGCATGCACGTTTTTGTCCTTGCTTCTACCTGAAGGTCCCTGAGGACTTGACTTATGGGTCCCTTCTGACTCAAAATGTCCTATGATTCTATGACTTTGGATTCAATTCATTCATATACCCCTTCTGGACATGAGACTTTTTTATGTTTTCATGTAATTCAGGAAACAAATGTATCCATGAGGCAAAAACCCAAGTCCATACCTGCTTCTCCTCCATCTTGGGCCCAACCTGTGCCCAAACCCAGCATCTCCTGGCAGCTTTTCACAGGAATATACTGAACTGAAGCCAAATTGGTGGCTAGTCCCTCTTTCTCCCAAACATTTACACTTGCATCAAACGCTGATGTAGCTGAGTAAACAGAATCTCTCATGGGAAGGACTGTAACATCTCTGAACATGAGCCAAAATCCTTTAATCATAAAGAGATAATCCACTAAGTAATTTGAGCCCAGCAGCCTGCAGGGCATAGGGGATGCTTTCTGGCTTTGCTCCCAAAGATTGAAAAAGTTCTCTAGAAATTGCTGCCCAAGTGAAGAAAACAGGGGAGAGCCAGTAGAAGATGACATCTGGATTTGGGGTTTTGTTTTTCCCGTGATAACGTAACTTGCTAAGTAAAAAAAAAAAAAAAAAAAGCCAAAAACAACTCTTGCTTTGGTGTTTTTTTTTTTTTTTTGTCTGTTGGGAAAAAGTTGACATTTCTTGTAGAAAGAAGGATCTTGCCACGGGATACTTCCTACATCTAATTCTTCTCTGACAAAATGTGGGTGCATTTTTACTGGTGGAAAAAGTCTTTCCCTAAATGTTCAAGGATGTGGAAGCAGTGGTGCTTTACAAATCACACTGTCATGAAACGGCAGGTGAGCATGTATGTATTTGTGCATGTGTTCCCACTGCCTGTAGTGCCTGGGGTGAGCTCTCACCAGCTGTGCCGTAAGCCCAGTAGCATTAGCAGAAATGCCTCCGCAGCTCAGGTGGCGGGATGTTTTGGAAGGGCAGAAGCCCAGGGTATCCATTGTCCAGTCCAGGTTAATGGCATGCAGGTGATCTGTCACTGTGGCTCGTGTGATATGGAGCTGCAATAACGCTGTTGCTTTGGCTCTGGTGATCAGTTTCCTCCTTGTTTCTGGGAAGTCAGATGGGGCTCGCAGTGCGTGATCCAGCAGCAGGTGACAAGTCCTTGGTCTCTCTACAGACATCTCAGGTGGTCGTGGGGGCCCGTCCTACACGGCAGTTCAACAGAGATTTCTGCCTTTTGCAGGGCCTAGAAGGATATTTACAGGCAGCCTTGCAGGAAAACTACACTGCAGCAGGACAGCTGTGTCCTTTGAACAGCGTATAGGGCCGAGGAGAAGTTTGTCAGACCTACAGTTCTTGGCAACTGCCTGGACTCCCTTAAACCACTGACAAGAAGCTGATAATGGGAGAGGGATAGAGACTTGGGATGGCACTGTGGTGGGGTAGGGCCCGTTAGGAGAGCAGGGCACGTTTGTCATCAGGGACCTAAGGGCTACCTGGGAGTAATTGTGCCTCTTGGTTGCAAAAAAGTCCTTGCTGTTCCCCTCTGCCAGAGGGGTGGAGGCAGCTGTGGTGGTCGTACCTCTCTCTGTTGAAGGGTTTTTGTGTTATTCTGCTTTGGGTGATCTGAGGTCAGCAGTGACAGCTGCCTTGGAGGCTCTGTCGGTGAGACCTAACCAGCCCCTCATGGTACAGAGCTGGGACCTCCAGCCTAGGACTCTGCATCACCTCTGTCCCCTGCTTGGATGAATCACCTTTGTGAGAAAGGTCTCACGATTATGCTGTCTCCTGGAGTGTCCATTAGCAGTCACTGGACTTGTTCCTCTCCCCATCTTTCTTGTAGTAATAGTCCTTTTTTCTTTACCTTTGGGATGTTTGCACTGAATTTGGGCATGTGCAGAGCAGAGATTCACATAATTTGCTTTAATCTAGCTAGGTCCAGCAGCAATGGCAGTGTTGATGTGTTCATCACATAAGCACATACCCAGAGCAGCCAGTGTGCTGGTATAAGTTATGCTGCAGCTCAGGCATTTTAATTTTTCTGATGTTTTTATTACCCAGGATAAATAGATTATAGTTATGTGTGCCTACCAATAGCTCAAATACACCTTCAGTTCAGTAACACTCCACCCCTGACCCATCCTGCATGGGACTTTACAGTTAAAGTTATATCCCATAAAAAGCACCAGGATTACTCTTGTCTTAGACCAGTTAGTATTCTTCCAGTTAATGTCATCCTCCCCAGAACAGAAAAATTTTGATCAACCAGTTATTTTCAGCTAAGCCCCTGACGTGCCCAGTTTATACCACTTGAAGGGAATGTCAGATATTTTCACTGCTTTGACAGAAAAGCATGGCCAAATTATTTTCTAAAAAAATATTCTTAACTTTGTGGTTACTGTTTCTTCTGTACTGGATTTAAGTTTTTACTTATTCTTGAAACTAGCAAGAGATACATATCCAAATCTGCTAGATAGCTTTTCAAACTATAACCTAGTTTAGGTGCATGTATGTGCCTTTTATTTTAATGATAACCCTCAGCAAGCTTGAAAATTAGTGATACGGACTGATAGCTACTCCTGGAGGCATCTGTAGCCTTAAAATATCAGCCCATCTTTCTGCCTTTTATTTAATTGTTGGGGTTTTTTTGTCTGTATTGTAATATTCATAGAGTGAAGCAAAATAAGGAATTGAAAAGAGCATTTTTATGTAATTTGAGATACCTGTTAAAGTGCTTTCCATGCTTATCTGAATGACTCAGTTGTGAGTCTGTGCTCTTTCTGCGTTTTCTGACACTGTGCAAATATGTACATAACTGGCAGAGGGAACCAAAGTTAAGTACAATATGGGGAAGCAGAGATGCAGATGGGGAGTATCTGCTGTGAATTCCTGTGATGGTCAAGGAAGAGGAGCCCATCAAGCTGGTTTTGAAGAATGTCCTGTCAGAGCTGGACTGAACTTGAATGTGTCCTGGTACATTTCCATAACGAAGAAAAAATCCCGCAGCGAGGCAGGCTGATTGAATGCTGCCGACGGCTCACCCAGCCCGCGCAGCAGCAGCCTCCGCACCTCCCGTCTGCAAGCTGGGTCTGATCAGGGTGGGAGCAGCCGTGGCTTTAAAAGGTCCTTTACCATATGTTACAGTGCTACCTGTGCTCACCAGCCTAACCTGCGGCTGTGCGTGACACAAACAAAATCCGAGGCCAGAAGATGTATGCTGGGCAGAACGTGGGATCCTTTTCTGTCTGTTTTCCAAAACACTCGCCGTGCTTTTTGTCTCCGTAGTTTCCAGTTTTTCATCACCTGCAAGTCACTGGTGTTTTCTAAATTCTGGAAAGAAAAAAAACCACCAACCACCTTCTGATTGCTGTGTGTGCTGTGGCTGCCGGCACCACGCAGGCCTCCCGTGGGCATTAAGGCCAATGTCACCCACATTGTCACCCAGCCGGAGGCTGCTGCTGGCAGAGGCAGCCTCTCTCTGTGGAAGCAGACAAGGGCTGAGGCTCCTCAGCACACAGCTGCTTTCCACAAACATATACTTAATTAAGAGGTGAACTCTCTGCCTGCTCTGCAGCCTGGGTACCTAGGCTCCTCTCAAGACAGGTATTTGCTTTGCTGGGCACTTATGCTTTTTAAGGGGTCTGAAAGCGTTGGTGGTTGTGTTTGTGCAGCTGCACTTCAAACCCCACGTGTCAGGTGCTGTTAGCATGCAGAGCTGCCAGCTTCATTAAGGTAATTGTGCCCAAGGCCTTTCCTTCCTTCTCCTGGTTTAATGAGGAGCCAGAGCATCCCCTTGATGCCTCCCTGTGGCTGCTCGGCCGCATGGCTACAGGGAGCTGCTGCCATCACCTACAAAGCCCAACACTGGGAAAGGCAAGGTGAGCTTTGAAAAGCACATTTTGTAGATTAAACAAGTATCTTGGCTTCTAAAGATGCAAAGAAATTCGTTGCTCCCTTTTGAACACTCACCCCTATTAAAAAGCTGCACAGGTTTGGAACCCCTCGTCAGCCCTTCTCTAAGCCTCGGTCTCTCAATCAGCAGCCAAATCCCAGCTGCGGCAGCCCCGGCTGGGATAAATGGGCCATGCACTCTGCAGCGTGTTGGTGGCATGGCGGCAGGGACAGATTAACCCTCTTTTGCAGAACCAGTGCAGCAGTGGCAGCTGGCAGGCAGCTGAGAGCCCCCTCTCCCTGGGGGAGGACAGCCTGAAAATGGGCGCGTGGCTCAGCAAGCTCCAAATACCCGTGCTTAAACAGAAGTCGCTTAACATATCTGCCAAGCCCGGCCTCTTTTCTTTCTCTCCACTGTTCTCTCTGCACCCTTTTCCACAGGGAAGTGTGTTTTCTGTGCCCAGTTTGTGATGCATGTGAAATCTTTAGTGAAAACGAACACTTCTCCTGCAGCATTTCCAGGTTTCCAGGTCCCTAGAGGAGATAACGAACAGGGATTTCAACCCGCAGCCCCAGGATCTCTCACTAGGGAGTTCAAGGAACACCTGCAGAAATGCACATCTGTGCCTCAACCATGGAGCCATGTTCTTGTGCCCGGCAGGTTTCCAGCCTTTTCATTCATTAAAGATGATCCAGGATGAGAACAATTAATTATTCATTAAGAATAATTTTGAATTTTCATTGCCTTCAAGAATGTGCCTGTGGGACTACAAGAAAACAAGCATGGCAGCAAGACATGGGCTTGCTCTGTGCTGGCACACGGGGTCAGAGCCCCCTGAGAGCCTGCCAGCCTTGCAGCTCCTGCCAGGCCAGTACCCCACTCCCCAAGGGGCAGGCAGGCAGGGCACTGGGGGGGCTGAAGCACCGTGCCAGCCTGCCATGAGCTTGCAGAGGCAGTAACAGCACCACATGAGCCCTCCAGAGATCCCAGGAGCCTACTTGGGTTGCTGTGCTGTGTTGCAAAAAGCCAAGCTGTCCCAGCCCCATGTTTTTCCAGCTGGACAGACACACAGAGGAACCAGGGGCTTATTGCATTGCAGGACACATTCTTCCCTGCTGTGAGGCAGAAAGCACCAGCTCCAGTACTGTAAGGTGAGAGGAGGAGAGGGAAGGCCACAGTCAGCTTGTGTTAAAGGATGTGATAAAGATACCATTCTGGTTCATACCTGAAGGAGTTTTAGGCAGGCTGGTTTGTGTACTGTCTGCAGTCCAGCTGCTGAGGGTGATGCCGGCCCATGAGGCTACACTGAGCCGCAGGCTGCATGTCAGGGTTGTCGCCGGCACCCCGGCGAGCACGCAGTAGCTCACAGCACTGTGCCTGCCTGCACCAGACTCAACAGTGTGAGAAATGTGAGCGGAGCTCAGCTTGCTCCTGGCAGCCCCTCTGTAAGTCCAGGGTGACTCCCCAGATTTCAGCGTAAGTAGAAGCAGCATTTATGCCTCTCTTGCTTTTGATGGGGCATCACGTACCTGAGCTGGTGGCTTGCTCAAGCAACAGTGGCTGCGCTTACTGCTATTCACACTGGGTGTAACAGCCATTGGCTGTGAAGTGTTTGTGATTACTTGACACCAAGGAAACTGGAAGAATCTTATAAAATGAAAATATCTCCTAGAAACCCTAATTACTTTCCCTAGCATAAAGCTAACAAGGTAGAGCACTAGCTGTGGGGGTCTTTGGGTCATTTTATTCCAACTGGAGTTAATCTTCTACCTGTGCTGCGCCCAGGGCTGTGCTGCAGGTACACAGGTGGCTGTTCTTACACCTTGTTCAAAACAAAATCTAATGGAAAAATTGCTAAGAAGAGAGCTCAGTGTTGGCCCACCGAGACTTTGCAGCATCCTGCATGTACTTATTATTTGCTGTGATCAATGACACTGCAAAGGCTGCGTCCCAGGGTAGGGAGTGCCTAATTGTATAAACAGGCTATACTGGGAAGGAAAATAGTACCCAAGAGAGAAAGCAGTGGTGCATTAGAAAGAATGGGCTCTATCAGTGTAATTTTGTTGGGCAAGGTAACCTCAAAGATTTATTTAAATAGGCCAGAGATGTGACTGCTACAGTCCCACTTTGTAATACGTTTGCCAGTCAGCGAGCAGCTAACAGTAAAGCCACTGCTTTTTACAGCATAAGTTCATTTAAACCATGGCTCTGCAGTACTTGTTCTGTGGTGAGCTAAGGCAATACCCAACACCTTTCTCTGTGTAGGAGAAATGGGTATTCAGACAGGAATAGCTGCATCTGTGGCTTTTTTCTGTTCATTTTCTGCAAATTTTGAACATCTCCTGGAGAACAAATATTGAATAGATGTTTCCTGAGAAAAAAGATGATTTGCCCCTGTGATCTATTCTCAGTTCTTGCTGTGGAGTCAGGATGTGGGACCAAGAGGACCATGGAAATTTCCTTTTCCTAGGCAAGCAACTAGCTAGTACAGCACAAACCCATTTTATTCTGTTAAAATGGAATATAGTGCTTGACATTAATGCAGCGGTGGAAAGCTGTATGCAGCCTATTTCCTACATTAATTTCCTGTTTTATAGGACAAATTACAAATGTTGGGCTTGCATGACTGGCAGAGCAAGAACCGCTCAAGGCAACGTAAACAAATAGCTAGGAATAACAGAGCGAGCAGGGACTTTCACAACTTGCTTGCAGACAAATGAACAAGCAATACAGCTAAGGCCAAGCTAGTTAGCAAACGTTTTTCTTTGTAATCTGGGCACCTACATTACCCTGCAGGTTGTAATATCTGGAGCTGACATGGTAGTACATCTGTGTGGGTGGGTGTCCCTTGTTGCTTGGCGGTGTACCCAGAGGAACCAGATTTTGCTGGACATATATTCAGACAGCTAAAGTGCAGAATCTAAGCTTCCCAGCTCTCACCATTTGTGTAGAATAACTATACTAAAACGGATGGTAAAGGGGCAAAAGCTGCCTCCCTTGTAAATTGTATTTATGAAACAACCGCGAGTCCAGACTTGGGCAGCTGCCTCCTGCTTCTGAGCGAGTTCTGGATTGCAGTGAGCAGGACCAGGCAGAAAGAAACTGTTGCACACCCCTTATGGGGTAGAAAAAAAGCACTGAAACCCATATGGTTTCTCTGATTAGCTGTAAAACAAGGCCAAGGTGGTTTAATGATGCCCGCTCTAAGGCTCTGTCAGCTTCTGACTTGGCTGCCTATGGCTTGCTCGAAAATCCCAGTCTCCTTTGCTGTGCTGTCCCCTGGCCCGTCTGGCAGGGACATTGCAGGGTGTTGCTCTGCACTGTTAAACCAGTGATTTGTTCCACCCTGTTGCTGGTTGCATTTTCAGTGGGGAGTGAAGGTGACCTTGGTACATACTCAAGTTTGCTGGAGTCTATAAAGCAGAGCAAGATCTGTGGAGGCGAGTAGGCGTTTCCACTGTCAGTTATAGACCTTTGCATTTAGCACCAAGCAATTCTAGCTTAGAATTTGCACTCAGATTTGCAAGTTATGGAGCACAAGGGTTGTGTGCTGTGAAGGGGAGAGGCAGTTTTAACTTAGTGGTGGGAGAACAACAGATCGAGGGTTTTGTGCAGTGCCAAAAAGTTTGGAGAGAAAAAGTGAGATTTGAAACAGTCCAAAACTCCAACAGAAAAAAAAAAAGCATGTTCTAGCTTGTTAAAAATACTTAGAATAAAGCATCTGAATAAAGGAATAGGCAAGTGTTTGACTTGTGGAGAAAACCATTTTCCTTCCTTTCAGTTCTTCCAAGTTTTTTTCAAACTAGCACTGTAAAATGGCACAAATTCACCAAATATTCCGGTCAAACCAGATGCAGATGTGGGGGGTTTTTTTAAACGTGGAGACGATGAGGCAGATCACTGACATGTCACCTGCAGTGCAGGGCACCCATGCTTCTGTCACAGAGCTGCCAAGGGCGCACAGGCTCAAGAGCCGCTTGTTGGGTGAAGGGAAAAGCCTTGCTAAGAACGACACAAAGCTGCAGCACTCGAACCGGGGCAAGTGGTGGCCCCGGGCACGCGGCAGAGCCATGGTACTGCTGGAGGAACTCTTCCCTTAGAAAAGGGTCTAGGACAGAGGGGTCGCTCCGGGCAGGGGCTACAGGGCCGCAGGTGGCCGTGGGCGAGCGGTGGCCGTGGGCACCAGGTGGCAGTGCTGTCGCGGGGAGAGGAGCCGCGGCCACCCCCCCACCCCGCACCCCCCAGCGCGCTGCCGGAGGGGGCCGCCGGAGAACGCCCTGCTCGGGAGCGGCCCCGCTGCCCCCCGTAAGGCCCCTCCGCACCCCCCTTCCCGAGGTGCTGAGCATCGCGCCCTTCTCTCCATGACTCCCGCGTATTTCCCGAGCTTGAGCTGAAACTGCCTCATTTCCAGTTCCTGTTCAAGGGGAAGCTCCCCGCTTGCGGGGCTCGAGTCCGAGGGCTTGCCCCGGGGGGCGGCGGGGGTGCTGACGGGCCCCACGCAGCGAAGCGGGGCTGCAGGCGTTGCCAGGCGGCAAGCGGGGTGGCGAGCTGCCTCTGCCCCGGCCAGCCCCGCGGGACTGGAGCCGATCCCTCACTGCCCTCCTCCTCTGCCACACAGCCCTTGAAAGGAGGATTTCCTGGCTGCCAGCAGCCCCATTTCCCTCCAGTTGACCCGACAGCAAGTCCTGGCCCCTGGTGAAATCTCCCGGGGCAGCTTTGCTGCCAGAGTCCCAGCTCCTTGCAGCAGAGCCAGCAGCGGGGTCCAGGCGCAGCAGCTACGCTAGGACATGGCTCCAAAGGTGAACGCTGTCAGGCTCCCGGAGTGGCTTCTGGGGGTGTTGGTGTGCAGAAGTCCCAGGTTAAATGAATAACGGCCTTCTAGACAGCTGTAAAAACCCTGCTTTTCCATTTGCACTCTAGGGGGTTTTTCCAGACTTTTTTTTTATTATTATTTTTCTCTTTTTTTCTTCTTTATTTTTTCTTTTTCCCTCTTTTATTTTTTCTTTTCCCCCCTTTTTATTTTTTCCTTTTCTCTTTTTACTTTTTTTCTATTTTTCCTTTTCCCCCTTTTTCCCCCTTCCCCCCTTTTCTTCCTTTTTTATCTTTGTTTTCTTTTCTCCCTTTTTTTTTTTTCCTCCCCTTTTTCTTTCTTTTTCCCCTCTTTTCCCTTGAGTCTTGGGGGGACACGCAGGCTGGAATGCTGGTCTTCGGCCCGCGATGCTTGCGCGGCTGCGGAGCGGCAGTGGCGAGGATGGCGGCTCAGCCACCGCTGGGCGGCGCTGCCGCTCCGCAGCCCCCCCCCGCCTATGTGCTTGGTAGATTTTTTATATACTGTTTAGACATGCTGTTTGATAATCGGTGCATTTTTTGCAAGCACTTACAGACTGGCACTAAACAAAGAATGGGAGAGGGATGCTTCAAAAAGGGCATAGTTTAACATAAAAATCATTAGTGGTGTCTTTCCCGTGTAAATTCAGGGGTGCACGCACCTGCCTGGACTGATGTAAATAGTGATTTTTATCCCAATTTTCTTAAATCCATGTGGATTTGATTGTGGACCCTCTATGTCTCTTGCAGCATAAAGAGTGCACACAGCGGTAGCAGGCTTGTTGTGTCTCTTGGTGCAGTGGAGGTACGTGGTACCTGGTCAGCCCCAGGAGGACAGCATTGTAGCTCGGTGAAAAGAAACTCAGACTTGTTTTTTCCTCATTTCGTTAGTGATTCTTGTGGTTTTGCTCAGTTTCAGCAGCAACACCGGTGTGGTTGGTTCTCCTTGCATGGCAGGGTCTCTCCCTTTCCACCTCCCATACTGGCTGCCATCCCCTTCTGTTGCATGTCAAGTCTGTGGATCCTCGTGCCCTGGGACTGTCCACCTTCATAATAAAAGGGATTAATTGAGCCCCCTTCAATCTCAATTATAAATACCTGGTTTGGACTATTCCATGTGAAAAAAAAAAAATAGGCTTTCTCTGACCCACAGACCATTGGAAGCAAAACTGGGAAAGCTTTGGCTTAGGTGCAGTGGTGACCAGGATGCCCCCAAACCAAAACCAATGTTGTATTCAGAGGTAAAATGAGGTCTTTTCCCAGTTTTCTAAAAAATACATAAAATCACAACTTGGGGAGCTTTACTTTGTTCCAAATCATTATCTAATTACACTTCAAATTTTTCCATAAGAGACATATTCCAAGATATTTTGCAACCCCCTCCCCCAAAGACATTGGAAAGTTTAAAAAGTTTAGGGTTTTCCTCAAAATTAACATTTTACGGGTTAAATAATGTGGAAAAGAAACAAGACTAATTTCAACTAAACTAAAATAATTCTGTGAATCCAATATTGTTTTCCATTTTTTTAATTTGTTGTCGGAAAACAAGACGACTCAGTGCAACGCTATGTATTTTTCATTCTCCTCACATGCACAAAAAAACCCTTGAAAAATTTCTGAAGTTGCCTATGCTGAGAGCTTTAATCCTACAACCCTGTGGGGTGCAGTTACTCTTGCCGTGCTGCTGTGGTTGGGTTCCTCAGTTGTTTATACAGGATGCAAAAGGATCTTTCTAAGTGGGAAACATCTCTGTGAAGCCCTGTTGCTTCCCAGGAGCTGGATGGAGGCTGCAGGACTGACCCCTGTTCAGCATGCTGGAAGGACAGGGTTTCCCTGACATTCATGAGCAGTGTCTCTTAGTAGTCAGGATGATTTTGTTGGTGCAGCCCTGAGGCCCATGGGGGTTTGGGTGGGATTAGCGGGGCCCTGCTACTTGCCTGATGGCTGTTGGGGCTTCACACCTCCATCTTCTTCCCTGCTTCTGGGCTGCCAAGCTCATGTATCATGTACTGTGTGCAGAGGGACTGTGGGGCTGAAAAATGAAGTCCTCGTGAAGCAAGGTGGCAACCTTGTCATTTATAGCAGTGCCACAGAAATCCTGCAAGCCAGAAGTGCTGGTGAGGGTGGAGAGTGTGACTGGTGGGGCCCAGGGTCCTCTGCAGCAGCGGTGCCAAGCCCTCTCCTTATGGCCTCACAGGGGGAGGTAAGATATGACAGGGCCTCAGCTTGTGGTAGAGAGGAGTTGGGCTGGATGCCGAGGGGATGCTATGAAAGGTGTCAGCTGAAGAGTGTGTCAGTCCTTTCAGAGAGGGGGGGCCCTTCCTCACAGCTCCATCTGTGTGAGCATGGGGAAAGTGGGGACTTCTCTGTCAGCACCACTTGCCTGCATTTCTTGAAAAATCCCACCCTGAAATCTATCTGACCCCCCCGGAAAGTATTTTTGCAGTATTTCTTATGGTGAAGGTTCACAAAAGCAGTATCATTGCCCTCATTTTAGGGATTTGAAGCGTGGGGAGGGGGGTCTGCACCTGTGGTCACTCTGCGGGTTGGTGGTGGATGTAGAAGTCAATGTGAAGCCTGTCAACTCGGTGCTTTGCTCTTGCCATTGAGGATGATCTGCAATGTTTGTGTCCCAAATGCTTCAGTGCTGTGAGTCAGAGAGAAAGACTGCTTTAAAAACAGACAGTCTAGTTTTAGAGCTGGCATAATCATAATTCCTATGCCACCAGGAGCAGGGGGGAAGAGCAGATAAAAATCAGAAAATTAGAATTTATTACAATAAAAGCCAAAGTGCTAGAAGCCAAAACTGTCATTGTAATGTGAGCTCTATTTTGATAGTGTGCTATTACATCGTATAAGAGGTTGAACACGCGTAAGAATATCTTGGTTGGTAATTATCTGATTTGTGATATGTAGCTAATGTGTATTTGTTGTTCTGCTGTACATTATGCAGCAGCAATTCATTTCTAAACAACATTAACTAGCAATATAGCAGTTCAGTGCAGAAATTACAGGCATAAACATAAGTTTTACTTAGGATGAGTAGTAGCTAAGTTGAGAGACCTGCAATCCTGGTCAGGGGAGATCTTCAGTGATGAAGAGCTGAGGGTACCTCTCCCCCTAACTCACCCTGCCAACAAAATACCCCCCCGCCAGATGATATTGGGTATCCCCAAAGTATCCATCAGACAGAAAAGACACAGGCACACAGATGTGGGTACCAGCTGGCTAGGGGACCCCACACGTGGGAGCTGACAGCTTCCCTGTTCTGGAGGGAGTTTGTGGGAAGTGGTGTCTCTGCAGACTGCACCAATCAATAGCAAAGATCTGCAGGAGTGGCTTTCAAATTAGATAAGCTTTGGAGCTGATGTCTGAACGATAGTAACAATATAAACACTTGACTAAACGCCCTCCTGTCATTGCATCCTTAACAACACTTACATAAGACCATTTGTATTTTATGAGATCTTATTTTCTTTCTCTTTATTTAATGACACAGCTAAATAAAAACACTCAATAATTGCTGTTGCTTACTTTAATTCATCAATTAAATGAGTAAGTCTATTAGGATAGATATATTTTAAGATAGAACAATTAGTAAAGGTTAAAGGGACAGTGCTCATTAAACCTACTGTGCGCATCAAATGTCTTCCCATTCTTAGAGCATTAAAAAGGGATTTTTTTAAAGACCAAAAGTGTTTGTGCTACAGATGAGAGAAGGGGTCTCTTGGTTGATGTTATTGCAGGTTCCGTCTTTTCACAAATGCGTGCATTTGGCACACTTTTCACAAATGTGTGCAAAAATCCTCCTTGGAAAGGAGGGAGCAGGATGGGAGCAGAGATGTGCCCACTGGTCCTATTGGAAGTGTCTTACTCTTCTGATCGCTAGAAACCATGTATAATTTCTAGTCTAAATTTATTCTTGGCCAGTTTCTATCCGTTTGCTCTTGTGCCAGCATTGTCCTTCAGCTTATCTGTCCTCTGGCTGCTGTAATTTATGCCCTGTTTACATTTCTTTCTGCCTGGGCAATGAAGATCTATGAAACATGTCCATTCTGCTTTAGTCTGTAGCCAGTTTCACTTTCTTAATTGCTCCAGTGCCAGCATTTCAAGCAACACAAGGGAGCATCCTTTGTTTTAGAAAGAAAAACTTCCATTCAAGCTGTACAATGTTGTGGGCGTATTTTCTGTTTGATTGAAGGTTTATGAGTGCTCCAGGGTTGGGTTGTTGGGGTTTTTTTTCCACAAAATTGAGAAGCCAGGCCAAATTCAAAGTGACAGAGTCCATGTGAAATGGTTAAATAAATAACAACAGAAAGAAGACTTTTCAAACCCTACATTGTGCCAGGGGTCAAGAAAGAAAAGTGAGAGGATTGCATTAGTTGCTGGAGCCATCCAAGTGCAAATAATAAGGCTGGGAGTAGCCTGTAGCCTTTTCTAGAATAAATGCCTGGTGCCTGCCTCCTTATGTCAGCTATTTTTTTTTGAAGGGGAAATTTGCAGGAGTCAGTCTGACATGTTTAATTGGGGCGAGTGCTGGTGCGTGCTGCACTGGGAGATCTTGCACGCTCCACATTCAGCACAGAGCACTGGTAGTGCAAGGGACTGAGGCTGGAGCTTGTGGGGGTGATCCCTGGAGCATCAGTGAGTTCTGGAAGTCTGGTTCATTTATGTCCGTTTTGATAATCCCAGCCCACGTTTTTTGGCTCATGACAGTTAAGACTTGCTGATGAATAAGCAAGGACCTGAAAGTTGTTGAAGGTAATGAAGTGTCTATGAAATATGCTCCTTCACAAGGACATGTTTGTGTTGCATATGCTCCTTTTACTGCTACTGTCTTCAAGCTTCTTTACCTGCATCTTTAATGAGGAGGCAGACATTGCCCTGGTAGCTACGGATCCTCACACTTAATTTCCTAAGTGCCCAAGTTTGTCATGAGGAAGTTGCTTCAGACTTAAAAGCAGCTCTATTTCCAGTCACTTCATTGTCAAATCAGTCTTTTCATGTGAGGGTACCTTCTTGCACCCCACATTTTACAGCATTTGAGCTGGGCTGGAGTGGGTATTAGAGGCACAAGTTTCTAGAAGTATCTGCTATAATGGACTGATGAAATAATATATTTGTCTCTTAACAGTGAGGAGAAGGGAGCATGTATTATTGGCATTCTTTAAGAAACATAAAGATCCCCAAAGCCAAGCAAATGGAAGACAAAGCTTGCATGAGGCTTATGAAAATAAGTCAGGGAAGAGAGAGAGAGGATCCTTGAAGCCAGGTCACAACTAACCTTCCCATGCCACTGAGGCATAAGCCATCCCTCTTCTAGGCTGGAACTGCCCAGCATGTTTTGCGTCACTTCCTTTGGGTGGGGAGGTTTTCCAGGAATTCAGGGCTTCTGTGGCTGGTGAAGACAAGAGGCACCAGTGGGACCCACCTCTGCTGAGGAACAGGGACCTCGGGAGCTAGGTGCCTCCATAAAAATAATTTTGTTTATCCTTTTCCCTGGTGCAGAGGATCTGAGACATGAGAGTATCAGGATTTCAGCCTCTCTGTTGCCCTGGCCCTCCTTCAACTCTGAAGGATGTTCTTTGGGCAGAAAATCCCAACATGCTTCTGCAGCTAATGGATAGCCGGTCATCTCTGTGTGGAGTGCTGATGATATCTGTTGCCATATTGCCACCTGTACCCAGCACAAAGCCATGTTCTCCTTAATTACTGACAAAAATGTCTCTTCAGAAGCCTCCCAATAATTACTCAAGTACCCACTTAAGTAGCTTTTAATTTAGGCTCCCCACCCCCACACTTGTACATTTTCCAATTGCCAAACATAGCTAGTCTTATGTATAACCTTCTGCCAAAAGAAAATGCAAATAACTTGCCCCCTGGTTTATACTACCTTGCATGAACTTCTGTGAGCCCATAGGACCTCAGAAGATGGTATTTCCAACAGGTTAGAGCAGGAGCATTCAATCATAATGAAAGATGAAAGCTCTTATTGTGAGTTTCCCTACATCCAACAACACTTGGCAACACTACAGCACCTTTTGTTGGTACAGCACCTTTTGCTGGAGTGCTGCTGGCTGCCTTGCCAGCTCGTCTTGTTACCGGAGACTGCCCCTTGCCCTTGCGCCAGGGCAGGAGTATCACACAGCAGATAGCCGCTCCAGGAGGGCCCATGGGCTTCTGTAAATGCTGTGGGGTAGGTGGCAAGGATGAGCCATAGCCAACATCCTGGGTGCCACTGGAGGGGCAGCTGACACTGTCCCTGGGGTGGTGAGGAGGGAGCATTCCCAACTTTGCAGCCTTCTTTGTGGGGGTAGAAAGGGAAACTCAGGGGATCCTGTCCTCTCATCCTGAAGGACCCAGCTGCATTCAAAAGGGAAGGCTTTAGGACATGACTTTGATGGGTAAGCAGGGTCTGTTGCCTGTTTCTCCATGCCTGATAGAAGGCATTGAGCTCTCTGCTTATTTTTACTGTTTTACTGGGGTAGTCTCTGGACACCAGATTCAATCAATGACTTGTTTATAGTAGTCTCTAACAGCCCTTTAACTGAATAATGTTTTCTGTGTTATGTGATGGAATAAGACCAAAGAGACAGTAACTCTTTCCCTGAAGTGGGAAAAGAAACATGTATGTGAAGGGGAAAGAGGACAGGCAAGCATGGCCAGAGAGGAGGAAAGACATCACACTGTACAGGAATTCCTTTTCCAAGACAGGTGCGGTGGAGATGTCATGAATAAAGAATGTAAGGAAACAGGGTTGCCCATGTCCAAAAGCTATCCTCGAAAAGCCCCAGAAGAGCCCTACAAAGTGGTTAGAGACACTACTGCAGCTTCTGCTTTAAGCACTTCTGGAGTTCAGCAGTCTAAGGGCAGAGAAGGCCAAAACTGTGATTTGTGTCAGAGAGACATGTATGAGTGATACAGGTTGGGAGGCTGTGATGGATGCCTGCAGAAGGAGCAGCTGAACAATCGGTAGTGGTGCTTTTTTGCCTTGAAAAATGCCACTTGATCAAAGCTGCAGGAGAGAGAAAGGAAATAGTCATTTTAGAAGAGCCTGTTGCACTGGGATTTGGAGACCCAGTTTCATGCTGCTGCTCTGCCTAGTGCAAAAGCAGAGACTTAAGTCTTGGTCTTGAAAGTGGTGAAGCCACCAGTTCTACCACAGCAGTGTGCTTTCTTGCTCTTCTGGCATTTCATAGTGAGTCCAAAAGGTCTCATTTTCATTCCTCGTGGGGAAGAAACAACTTTGAATCCAAGGTTTTCTGCAAAGTGGATTTCCATTCATATTAGCTCTAATACCAGCTGACGCTGGGTGAGTCTCAGAAGTCAGATGGAAGGGACGATTTGCGATTGCGCCGTCTGGTCTCCTGCTTCACTCAAGTCAGGACTGCACAGAGCAAGCTCAATAAGTCCTCTGTGGCAGGCATGTCAATAGGGCAAGAAACTTCTAGGTAAGTGGGATTTGGACTAGATGTTAGAGCCTTTGTCAGCTGAGGGTGGTGCAGAGCTACATTCCCTAGGGGACTGTGGGATTTCCGCTGCTGCATGTCCCTAAGCAGGGATCGGACCAACCTTGTCAGCAATGATGAAGGTACCACTGGCACAGTACAGGGGTGACCTCTCCAGGGTCCTTTGTACCCTGCGTGCTATGATATCAGCTCATCTATTTTTGAAAGAGGTTGGCTCTTAGGGTGAAATGATAGTGAATCCATCACAGTTCTTGCCATATCGTTCTCTTGATGAATTACCTTTGCTATTAACAATAAACATGAGCCTTGCCTTGAATCATAGTCTCCAGATCTCATTCTGACTTTGCTGGATTGAAAGAGCCTCCCCTTTCAGAAACGTTCTTACTGAAAGGTGAGAGATTTATCAGTCAGGGCTAAGTCTTCTCTGTCATTCTCTTGGATACAGAGGATCTCAACCATTTTTTCTTCTGTAGACAGATTTTCAGCAATAGCAAACTATCAGTGGGCACAGTATTAACAGGCTAAGTACAGCTGAGTACCAAAAATGTTTTCACAGGGTGGCCCCATGTGAATCCCCTGTAGATGTGCTTATTACTGCAACAAAGAGACTGAATTGCTCAAGTCTCTCACTATACCCATATTCTTTGTAGAGCTCAGACCCTGGGAGCTATGTTCTGATCTCTACCACTTCTGAAGTGTGGCAACCAGACTTTGTGACTTTTGTGACACCGGTGTTTGTTGCACTGGGTACAAATGTGATAGAGCATTTCTGCTTCTGCTCCCTATTGTTCCACACGTGCACCCACGGGCTTGGGCTCTTCTAGCTGCAGTTCTGTGGAGAAAGCTCCTGTTCAGCTGTGTCTCTCTCATAGTTTCCAATTCCCGGAGTCACAGCTTTCTGGGGAAAAAAAAACGTGCCCAGTCCTGAAGTAATACAGACAGCACAATTTATCCCCAGAGGTTTGATCTGGCTGGGCTAAAATGAAACTTGTTTCTATGAACTCAGTTTCCACATCAGTTCAGTTTAGTCTCTTCACCAGACCTGCTGCAATCATTAATTACTACTACATTAGTCTTTGTATCCTCGGTAAACTTAGATTTGCTTCTAGGCCACTGATATCTTTATTGGTGTCTGTATTGCAGTAGCTGTGAGAGTCCGAGGAGAGAGGACATCTGGTTTCATTTTACTGGGGAGATAGAAATGTTGATTTATCGCTGAGGAGGGAAATAAATTACAATGCAAATAGCAAGAGGTGTCTTTGGAGGCCAGAGGTATGTGGGGAAAGTGATGTGTTCACCCAGATCCTTTTTACCCAGCACTTTAGGTCAGCAGGGGATGAGGCAGTCTTCAAACCTTGTCCTAGCTGTATGACAGCTGTAATCTCATATTTACGTTTAGTGTTGAGTATGCCCTTGCAGCATGCAGGAGAAATAAACAGGTTTGGTTAAATAAGATGCAATCTGGATGCGTATAACTTCAGAGGCATCCTGAGGGCAGGATTAATGTCCCAGCACTCCTGTTCTGCAGAGCTTGATGACAGTGGGAGTACCAGGTTTTGTCAGCGTCACTGCATTTCCTGTGAGCTCCCTGAACTGCAAGGAGCCTTTGCTGAGTGACAGAGCAATGGGCTGCCCCTCTGAAGCAATGGGCTGCCCCTTTGAAGCATTGCTCTTTGGACCCAGCAGGATTTGAGATATGACTCAGGCTGCAAATGCTGGCCTTCTTATGGATTTGGAGGCTGAATGAAGGGACAAGTGAAGTTTGTGGTCAGGGAACTTTCTAAGGCCTTTTTAAGTCTGGCAGAATCCATTATGTGCAGATAGAGACATTTATGGGTCTGGAGGGTGTTTGTTATTTCTCCTTGACAGCTTCTCTCCCCTTCTCCCCCCTTGGCCTATGCCAGTGTAACACGTGCATTAAGGAGGCTGATGTCTCCAATCTCCAAGCCTTGACTTGCTGTGGAGCGGATGGTCCCGCAGCCCTGCTGGAGGAACGCGATAGGGGTTTCATACTCCCTCCCTCTTTTCATCGTTCTCAGGCATGTAATCGGGCTGTTTTGCCTCAGTCAAGATCTAATCAGGAAGGATCTGTCTGACTTTCAGCAAAGTCAGCTTGATGGAAACTTTAAATTGAAAGGCTTTTCCTGACACGCTTGAAAACAGTTTTGGTTGGAATCAGTGTCTGGCTGCATGGTTAAATGTGAAGAGGCTTCACAGCTTGAGCAACTTTCCTTCCTCCCAGGGAGGGGGGAGAAGCATGGGCAGCCCCTTAGACCTCCCAAGCCCAGGGGTTTGGAGGCCCTGGGCCTGAAACTGCATGGTGGGTTGTCACTCCCCTCTCCACCCAGACCACAGCACTTTAAAGCAGGTGAGATGCAAAACCAGACACAACCAGGTTCAATGTCCATGGGAACTGGGCACCTCTTGCAATATTGATACTGTAGGCCAGGATGGGCTACAGGCTGTCATCAAATAGGATTCAAAGAGAACAATGGGGATGGCTGACCTCTCCTAAGGAGGGGAAGATTGTAGGAGTTGTCTTGTTCATGAAGGTGCCGCTGCCCTGAGGTCTGAGGACTAGGTCTCTGCTTCAGAGAAGGGCATGATGTGTGTGTATTCAGTCTCAGGCTCACAACTGGGGTTGTTCTATGGTGGCTATTTCAGCCTCAAGCTTCTGCTCTGCATTAAAAGCACAATGGATGTGGTCTTTTCCTCCTCCTTGCATTATGTGAATGCAAACGTAAGACCTGGGATGAAATCTCAAGTCCATGCTTTCCCTCCCCTTCGTGGTTTAGGGCTATTAGATCAGTAGCCACAGGTGAAAAAGTCCTTCAGGGTGAGGATAGAGGGAGTTGCCAGATGTTGGTAGAAGCCTATTGAGGAAGAGGAGGAAGGAAGGGAGGCAGCTGTCTGTCCTGTCTTTTAGATTCAGCAGCTATAGTACAGGCAAGAAGACACTTCAGTTTTCTTTCCATATGCTTCGGTGGGTGCTTCTAGGCCTGGAGCGGCTGGTTGGCTGTCCCTTGCTCAGGAAGAGAGGGCTCTTCACTCTGCCTTGCACAAGATTATCAGCAAGTAGAGTACCAATTGCTCCTTGACTGGAGACCCTTCCTTCAGTGAGGCCTCCTCCCTGCATTGCCTCAACCACTGAAGTGTCGTGTGGGAGCTGTCAATGGGTGGGTGGTTGCAGGCCCTTTCCCTTGGACTCCTGCCACTAATGAAGCCACAACTGAAGCACATCACTGCAAGGACAGGGGTTTCTCAGGCAAGTTTCATGCCCTGATCCCATTGGGGAAGGTAATGGCAGAGTGGCTGATGAACAGGATGGGTGGGGTGGGATGAGATGGGATGGTAACAACAGCTTTGAGATGAGCCCATCTTGAACAAGCCCCAGGTCTTGCTCTGGCATGTGGGACAGTCACTGACCTGTCTGCAGGGAGGTCTCTCTTCATAGGTGGGAACAGTTTCAGATGCCCTGTGCTACTACTCCTTTTCAGGCTTCGTTTTGGGGAGATGATTTTTGCAGAAAGGTGTAGGCAGCAGAATCAACCCTAGACAGTGTACCTTCCTGCTGTTCCCAGGAGGTGCTCCCAGAAACCAGGAAACAAAGCCTATTCAGCCATACATGAGGCTTCTTGAAGAGAAATTTTCGTTCCTAGACAGCCACAGTTGCCTTCAGTGAAGCAAAGCTTTCTTCTGTTCCCCTGCCTCCACCTGGTATAGGCAACAAGTCACTGAGGAGAAATAAAACCTTCTGTTAAGTAGAAATCCTCTCTTAAAAAGGAAAAAATATATATGAACATATAAAACCTGGGTAGAATTTTTCATGGGCTCCATCTGGTTTTGTTGTCTTGGTGCTGCTTGTGGCCTGGTTTCTGCAGCAGTGGTTTCATTCTGCAATCTGCGTAACTGCTTACCTGCCACTTGCTTTAAGACACAGACAAGCCCAACTTCTCCCCAGGCTAGAGATGTTTTTAAAGACACCAGGTAGGCTAAGGAATATTCCTCGTGATGAGTTGCAAATTTTGTTTTAATTGAATCTTTGAAGCCAAAAAAGGGGGTGAGGGGCCCATTAAATAAATTATTTTAATATAGCAATCAGATGATGCAGGCTTTTCTGTGTTTATTAAAAGGCCTAGTCAGCTCAGAGCTCAGCTGTGCAAGAAAAGCCCAGAAAGCCAGCCAGTTTTCATACTCCACTGCTGTTTTAGGGCCAGATCTCTCTCCCTGAACTGCATATTTTTAAGTAGCCATGTGAATTCTTATTAGGATTCCAAACATAGATATAAACCCATGCTTTGTAAACAGAATTACCCTGCACATAAAATGAGCAAAATACTGTAAGGTCTTTTCTTTTCTTTATCAGGTTACGCAGGCATGTTTTTTTAAAAAAAGTCCACCCACGCAGAGAGACTGGGGAATGCCAAAGCTGCATGAATTTTAATTATGCTAGACATGCAACAAGGGGCTATCTTGTAAAGAATAAAGTTAATAAAACATGGATATGGGCTTAATTCTGCTTAATAAGCAGCCCTGGCAATGCACATTTTAGATGTAATTTACACAGCGTGGAAATTGGGTACAATTCTTAAGAGGTGTCTGCATGCAGACTTTCAAACTCAACAGTGCCATCCTATTGGAAGAGATTTGTTGCTATGCTGCTGTAAAATGGTGAATTAGGCCATTCATGATTATTGGCCAGAGATAGGTGTCTTTCTTTTCCCCCTTCAACTACAGCAATACACATATACATTTTAAAGTAGTATTAAATTTAAATCTCTTCCTTAACTTTCATGCATGCATTTTCAGTAGCTATGCAGATAAAACAGCAAAAAACCTGCATATTTCCTATCTGTAGTTAGCTCTGTGTGTACAGAATTAGTAAAGCAGAGATATGTCTAATGACTGAACTTACAGAACATAGCCCATGGCTTTTGAAGGCTCTGTGAAAAATAAACAGGATATTCTGTTAGCAACCCTGCGGGAATTATTGCACTTCGCTAAGGAAAGATGCCAATAACCTCCGTTTTGACCTAGATAGATGGTTCTGTTTAGGAAGGTAAGGGAATGCAATTCTAGATCTCTTCTCTGTTCAAGTCACCAAAGCCCTGAAATTCAGCCAGGCCTTCATTTTAAACCTCAGCACTGAGGACAGAAGAGTTTGTTTATCAAGTGAACAAAACCTCAGAAATGACAGTGTCTTGAAGTGTTTATATTGGCCTCCTTCCATAGTGAGTACCTAATGCATAGGCTCTCCTGTAGGGTGGGGTGGGGATATTGAATAAGCATTGTGAGGCTGATTCTCTAACAGCCAAGGGGAGTCTGACCCTCTGCCTGCTCCTGTGTGCAGGATGGGGCCTTTCTCCACAAATTGCCAGAGGAGCATTGGCATATCTCTCCGGCGTGATCAAAAAACTGTCTTGCTTGTTCATTTTACGAATCAGTGCTGTTCTCTCCTTCCCTCTCCCTAGCGCACACTCTGCAGCTTTCCAGACTGGGACTGGAGGCGAGGAGGGAGCCCAGGGGAAAAGAGGCTGGGGAGAAAAATTGCCTTAATAATTATATAATATAGGGATTATTCTATTAAATATCAATAAATGTTAAAAAAAAAAATGATGTGCCTTAAGGAAAAATGCCATATTGCCTAGTTCAGTCAAACAATTTGGCTTCCATTGGTGACAATGAGGAATACAGCTCCTCGATTCAACAGGGGCTAGTTGGTATTGAACAGCATAAGCTGTGCTACGCTCAAAGAGAGGTAGCTGATATGGATGAAAATGGGAGGTATTTTGAGCCTTGTTTACCCAAATGGAAGTCGAAGGAGAGAACTTCCACTGCTAGAGACCAAAGCACATTTCTGTTTTACTTGGCAGCCCACCAAAGGTAACATTTCACCTGCAAGAAGGACAGTGCAGGAGCATGATGAGGTTGGCCTTTAGTTCTTCAGCTCAAGACTGCTCTGGGCTTGCTTGGTGGTTGTAAAAGCATGGGGTCTTCAGAAAATTTTGTGAAGTTGGGGCATGATCCAGGGTGGTGCAGAGGAGATGCACATGCCAGTAACGTCACCAGGAGTTCATGGCACTGTGCTCACGTTCAGAACCAAACCCCGTGGACTCTGGCCATCTATAAATACAGACCTGTGTGTTAGCAAATGCAACATTATGTTCAGTTTCATAAGCTCTGCTTTAATTTAGTTCTATCGCTGCAGAAGCAGAGAGACCTGGGAGAAGCATGTCTTAGAGTTGCAGGAGCTCTCTTTTCAGATCCACAAATCACCAGAAAAAAAATTCTGTGACCAGCTTTATTACTGATTAGGATCATTTTTAAGTGCAGAGCTGCTGTTCCTAGTTTACAGCTACACAAGAAAACAAATTAGTCGCATGTCAAAATAACTGAAACTTATCTAAGGGGGGGGATAAAGCAGCATTCTTTCACCAGAGATTTGAAGACTACAGGCAAAAAAAGTATCTTTATATAGAGATGGCAAACCTCTTTCTTGGGAAGATATCAGATTTGCTCATATCCTTTGAAGGTGAAGCTTTGGATAATTCACTGGCAGTTCAGACAGTGATTCTCTGATTGCAAACAGCTTTCTTTAGGCCATGCCTGTACCTTGTACTGCAAGATTCTTTGATGTCAAGTGAAATAATCTGGCAGAGAAAATTAAAATATGAAGCATTTTAGTTACAGGAAAGGGAAGAAAAATCTTTATTGATTGGGACAGTGAAATCTGCTCAGAAAAGTTGGCAGCAGTTAAAAAGAGATCAACAGCCAAATATTTATATCTCCCAAATGGTTTTGACTATCTTTCTCCCCTGTTCTCTCCTGGAGAACCTGATTTCACCTCGGTTTGGCGTGCACAGGGATTAAGAGTGAAAATCAGGTAGTAATGCCAGAGTTTAGTTAATTTTTATGGACGTAAAGGGTGGTTGTTTCAGTTGTCTTTTTTCCCAATACATAAAAATAGTTTAGAGCTGAAGTTCTTGCAAGAAGTAGTTACAAAGATTATTTTGCTGAAGTTGATAATTCCCAGGGGGTGTCACCAACTGGTTTAAAGTGCCCTCTTCAGGGGGCACATGCTTCACCCCTGCACCTGCAGGAGTGGATTAGTCTCGTCTTTTCACTGGTACTCGCCAAAGCATAGCTGGGGTCGGTCTCCTCTTCCCAGCCGAGACCCCCCCCCTCCCTCCACCCTGACCGCTGTACGCTCCCCCAAGTATCTTGCTCAGCACCTCCTGCACGTACACTCGTTAGCTGTAACTTGAAATCTGGAGAGCACCGCTCTTACGGCAGCAACAGCAGTTCCTCATCTGGATAACCAGAGATGTATTTCTCCACCTCACGGTTTGTTGGGTGCAGTTTTCGTGGCTGGAGGGGGGCGGGTTGGCCCGAGCCGAGCACCCGCTGGTGACCCGGTGCTCTGCCTTGGGGCCGTTCTGCCCGGGGCAGCCTGGCAGTGCCACCGCCGCGGCCGGCTCGCACCCCCCCCAGACCAGGCACCGACCCCCCCACCCCGGGGCAGCCCCTGGGGGGCTGTCGCCTTCCCTCTGCTTGCACGGAGAAAGTAGGGAAAGCCGTGGAGACTGCTGAGGCTGGGTGCTCGGGCACCCCCAGCCGTGGCCGAGGAGGGGGCCGGGGTGGCTGCAGAAGTGGCAGGCGGCTCCCTCGGAGGGGCCGGGCGGGGCTGCGGCTCCGGGGAAGCCCGGCGGGGACAGCGGGCCGGCCCGGGGGCTGCCCGGCCGGGGGGGCAGCGCCGCCGCGGAGCTGCAGTTGCCTCGCTCTGCCTGCACGATTTTTCTCATCCAAACCTCGATCACGTAGGATTGCGTAGAGGAGGGCGAGCGGGAGCAGCTGCAATTCTCCCCGAGGCTGGAGCCCAGCTCCCGGCCGGCACCGACCCGCCCGGCCGCCGCGGGGCTACGGGGCTCCCCGCCGCCTTGGCAGCAACCCCGCTCGGCGTGGGCGTCCGGGGGGGCTTCCCCGGCCCCTCCCTCCCTTCTCCTCCCCCCGCCTCGCCTCAGCCCACCCCCCCCGCTCCCGGGCCGGGCCGGAGGATGCGGGCGGGCGGCGGGCGCGGTTCGGCTCCTCCTCGCCCCGCCGCCGTCGGGCGGCACAGCGGAGCATCCTGAGCCCCGCACGGAGCAGCAGCAGCAGCAGTAGCAGCCGCACCCCCCCCCCGCCCTCCTCCTCCTCCTCCCCCTCCTCCCCCCACCTCCTCCCCCTCGGATCGCTCCTCCCGCCGCCGTCCCCGCCGCGGCAGCCGGGCCCGGGGCCGCCCCGGTGCCGAGCGCTCCGCGGCCTCCCGCCGGGCCGGACGATGTGGGTTGCTGCTGTCGGGGAGAGCCGCTGCCGGGGCAGAGGCGGCGAGCAGGGCTGGGGGAGCTGCGCCAGCCATGGCGCTGTGAGCCCGGGGCGCCGAGCTGCGGCGATGTGAGCCCGCACCCGCGGCCGGTGCGCTTCTTTTTTTTTTTTTTTTTTTTTAAATTTAATTTTATTATTGTATCGCCTCTTTTTTATTTGTTCGCTGGCCTGGTGCTTTTTCCCGTGGCTGCTTTTTCCTTCCCCTCCCGCCCTCTCTGAGAGCGGAGTGGGGAGGGGGGGAAAAGAGGAAGAGGAGGAGTGCAAACAGAAATGCAGCGCGGCTCGCCCTGAGCCCGGCCGCGGGAGCGGAGCGGAGCCGCGTCCATGTGCGCGCACTGCTGCGCCGCGCCTCGGAGCCACCGCGCTGGGGCCGGGGCTGGCCGCGGGCCGGGGGGGCTCTGACTCATCCCACGGCCCCTCGCCGGAGGGCGGCCGGCGGGAGGAAGCGCCTGCGCCCGGGCGGAGCGGAGCGGCACCGCGCCGCAGGGACCCGCGGATCCTCCGCGGCCCACCCCCCACCCCCTGTGGACTCAGCTGCCGCCGGCTGGACCTTTGCAAGTGGGGCAGCCGCCTCCCGGATTTACAAGGCGCGGGGGGCTCTGCCAGCCCGCTCCGGGGGGGGGGGGGGGGGGGGGGTGTCTCGCCGACGGCCGCCCGCGCCGGGATTTGCGCTCCCCGGGGACAGACCCATGGGCGGCGGGGTCCAGCGGCCAGCCATGGTTGTTAGCCCGGGCTTCCTGCTCCGCCTGGCCGGCTGAGCCCTCCCCGGCGCCGGGACTCGGGGCCGCAGCGCGTTAAGCGGGGCGTCCCCGTCCCCCGTCCCTGCGGGGCGCGGCGGCGGCTCGGCCCCAGCGCGCCCGGGCGGCGCCCCCCGGAGCAGCGCGGAGCGGCGCGGGGGGCCCATGAGCGGCGATGGCAGCGGCTATCGCCAGCTCGTTGATCCGGCAGAAGCGGCAGGCGAGGGAGTCCAACAGCGACCGGGTGTCCGCCTCCAAGCGCCGCTCCAGCCCCAGCAAGGACGGGCGCTCCCTCTGCGAGAGGCACGTCCTGGGGGTCTTCAGCAAAGTGCGCTTCTGCAGCGGCAGGAAAAGGCCGGTGAGGAGGAGACCGGGTGAGTACGGCGGGCTGGGGCCGTGGGGACCCGCTGCGCCGGGGTGTGGGGCAGCCCCGGACCCGTCGGGATGGCTGCCCCGGGGCGGGGGGAGCGGCCGGCCCTGGGGCTCTCCCGGTCCCGCCGGGTACCGTCTGGGGACAGGCTTGCTCCGCGCCTAACTTTCGGCTGGGTCCTGGCGGGTCCCCTTCCCCGGACTGGTGGGATGGGTGGGCACCGACCTGGCGCCAGCATCCCTCCACCGCTGCCCGAAGCGTGAGCAAAGAGGGTCCTCCGGCGGGAGAGGCCCCCCGGCTTAACTTGTGCCAGTTTAACCCAGAATTGTATTTTTCCCCCTCCCTGTAGATACACTTTTTAAACAGTCTCCTCTTATTTTCTGCATAGTGACAAAGAAATCGATAAACCAAGGATCAATTAGAATTGTGGCTATTTGATAACTAAATCTATCAAGTGCTACTTCACGAGCGGAGTTGCATAGGGAATTTCTAGATGGCAGCTGCACGACTGTTAACACCTAATATTGAGCTTTCAAGGACCCAGAAATGCTTTTTAGGGTAGTCTTTTTTTTCTTCCATTATCTTTTTGTGCGTGTGTGTGCGCTCAGTCTTGGTTCCTTATGGAAAACTTCAGCCCTAGTGTACGTGTTGCTTCCATTTCCACGATGAAGTCCCACCACCCACGGTTTCAGTTCTGAGCGGTGCTTTGTGCTGTCATCTGTCCTTGGTAGGCGTGAGAACTCAGTACCTGGCAAGAGTAGGCCCTCTGTGATTTCTCAGTGGGATTATTATTTACTTCTTTATTTTTTTTACTGCTAAATCACCGCTAAGGTAAGAAAACAGACAGTGGTTTGAGAAGCTGCTGTGAACGTGTACTTTCCTCAGGTGTCGGTTAGTTAAGAAGAGTAACACTCGGTTACAAATCGGTTGGTTAAGGAAGAGTAACACTCATTTACTCAGCTCTTTGGGATGTACCATCAACCTGTGTAATCCTTCCGTGTTTTCCGTATACAGTAGTGTCTTGTTTGTTGATTACTCTCTTTATGAAGCCCCTTTTGCACCTCTGAAGTCTGTCAGTCATGACTCTATGGCAATGTGTCAGAGCTAGCTGAGGGCTGCTCTTCTGCTCTGTAGATTGAGGTATGTGACCTGTACTCAAGTGAGGAACAAAAAGAAATAGGGGGAAAGCCTCTCACCGTAGAAGGCCACTTACTGTTGTTAACAAAGGGGAAAGAGTAATTACTCTGGATTGCTGTCAGCACCTGTCAGGCAGTGGACAGGGACTGTATTTAGTTAGCAAAATGCTTCAAGACTTGCAATGCATGGATTAGGCTGTGAAAACCAGACAGAGGATGCAAATTATTTGAAACATAGCATGACTTGAAATATTAAAAGGGAAAAAAGTTGCCCTTTTTTTTTTTTTTTTTTGCCTTCTCAAGTTATGGTGAGTGGTAGCTTGCTGGACTATCCTATATACTAGTTAACCTGTGAGCCCTGACTGAAAGATGGCTCTTGCCCAAAAAGTATGGTAATTTTGTGTCAGGAATCACTCTTTGTAGGATCAAGAGTCAGACCTGGGAGTCTCACTGATGAAATCTTTCCCCATTCCTCTTTCCTCCCCATCTCCATCTGCTATTGAATGAGGTCCCTCAAGGACTAAAAGGGCTGGGAAGTCTAGACTTGTTACCTAGATCTCAGGATGTTTCATCTCATTAAAGTTTGAGTGACTTGTACAGCAGGGTGTGGTTGGTCCTACCACAATGCTCCCAGCTGCACAGGTCCAATTCTGCTTTCTCTGGACTCACTGAATACCTGTGAAGAATGGATGAATTGTAAGAATTCCCTCAACTTGCATGAACATTCATGCTGAGGAAGGTGTTCAGTAACTTACAGAACGGAGTGATTGAAGTAAGACTTTTTATTGACTTAGAAGAAGGATCAGTGCTACTCAGTGCTGTAAAAATAGAGGTGTTAAGTCTTTAGAGCTGTCAGTCAATCACTCATAACCAGTACTGTATTCATTTTATAGAATTAAAGAAGTAGAGGAATTAATTTGCTTTGAAAAAAAATTCAAGCATCCTTTCCTAGGCTAAGGACTGTGTCTGCTTTAGTTCCCTACATTCATCTTTTAAATAGAGGTTTGGTTCACTGGTACATCCTATTCCCAGACTCAGGTGTGCTGCTCAGAAAGCAGCATGCCACTGGTTTGCTGCTGCTCGGATTGTTTATTCAGGGAGTGTATTGTGCCCAGATAACTTATTCATTGCAGAGTTGCTCTTCTGCATAGAAAATGACATGCAAATGAATTGAAACTGGTTTAAAGAAATGTGCATACATTGTGCAGTGACCCACAACCCTAGTGATTATGTGTACTTAATGATATGCTGGCTCTGTAGTTTGCAAGTCAGTGAAAGGAACGTAAGAAACATCCATGTTCAAAAGGGGTACAATCCCATTTGCAATTAGTACAGTGCTAGGGAAACTACCTTTACCTTTTCAAACATGACCTTGTTTTATGACTATGGGGAGTAACTGTCAAAATACATCACGTTTACAGAGTAATTTTCATCTGTGGTATTCCACAAGCTCTACCAAACGGAGAGGATTCTTCCCATTTTACAGAAGGTGAGACCAAGGCATGGAGCAGTTACTTGACACAGAAACCTAGTTCCTGATGCTTGTTCCAGCACACCACGCTTTGGTTTCCCCACTGCCAGTGAGCTTACGATGCGGCAATGGTGGAGCTGTAGCAACCTGCACCGTTACAGAAATGGTGGTTCATGTTCCCTTTGCTCTTTGCTTTTGTAAAAGTAACCGTGTGAGCTTATATCACTTAAGTGTTTTTAATATGTGACTCAAACAGTGCTGTAACTAAAATATTCGGTAAAGATGTGCGTGAGCAGAGTTACTTTGCACTGATTGGCACCTTGTGCTCCACTTCTCAGCCTGTGCAAAGCAAGAGTGAAATACTCCTGCTCTTGTATGGGAAGGGAGAATTCGCACCCGGTAGCAGTTCAGGCTCACTTGGTGGTGGGCATGAGTAGTCACAGGTTTTGGCAAGCTATGGGGAACTGTGCAGGGACATCTTGTATAATCAAAGCTCTCAGTTCCTAGGGAAAACAGACTGCATTAACATCTCATCTGTTGGTTGCAATAAGCACTATGTTGTAACATGAGCACTTGTTTTGTCTTACTTTTCGACGGGCAAAGGCAGCCCTCTTGCATGCTCGCTCTAGGTTCTTTTATATCTCCTGCATGTGTTTGCCTGTAAGATAACTATCAGTTTAAGACAGGCTAAATAAGGATGCTGAGTGCTGTGGACTAAGCTGAAAATTTGGGCACATGGGCTTGATCGCGTTATCATGAATTAAAACAGGTCATTGGCCGCAGTTGTGCAGGTGCCAAACAAAATAGGTGTATGTTGAACAGCACCTGTACGTTTGTATGTATAAGGTATAGCTAGAAAAGATTAAATGATAGGTTTTGCTCTGACCATAGTAACTTGATAGGGGATTCAGAAGTAACTGCTGTATGGCATGGGTTTTTGGTGCAGGTTCAAGAGATGGATCTTTCGTCAGAGAATGATAGATTCAAGAGTTGAATGCAGAAGACTAGTCAAAGCAGTGCTCTCTACATGGCTTCTCTGCCAACAAATGGTTGAACCAAGTAGTTTCATCCCCTTTGTGGCTGAGTTAAAGCATCCAGGCACATCCCTTCTTCAGCTGTTTTGTAACAGGGTGGAAACCCTGGTCTGGTGGGTCCTGCTTGTTTGTGAAAGTTGGGGCTGTTGCTTCACTGACCATCTTCTCAGGCAGAGCTCACTCTGGAGAGTTGTGGTGGAGGTGGCCTTCCATCATGCTATTGCCACTGAACAGCAAAGCTGAGGAGTTTCAGGGCCTTGCATGAAGGAAAGCAGGCTGGAGCATCAGGCACAATATCTGGGGGAGTTGATGGAAATTTTTTCTGAGTGAAGCCCACTGAAAGGGTGTCATTACTTGGAGAAATCATATTTGAATTCAGGCAGCTTTGGGTCAGGCAGTGCCAGGCACTGTGTAGCATCATCTCCATCCCTTCAGGCGTTGCTTCCGTAGATGAATTTCCAAGTCAGAATGTGGAGCTCAGTCTCAAACAGGTTTTTTATCCTGGGAAAAAGAAAAAAAATCTGTATTGTTTTTTCTTCCCTTTTTTTTTCCTTGTCTGATATATATTTTGTGCTCCTCTAGGGAGAGGATACTTTTCCTTAAGGAGATCTAAAGGCTTCTTCCAAAGTGAAGGAAATGCTCACTCACAGGATAAAACTCAGTAACTTAAAACATGTTTTCCCTTTGCAGTATTTCTCGTTTTGAATAATAAATGGCAATTTGGAATTTAAAATATACGTATGTAGAATATTTTTGCAGCAGCATAAGCAAAATATAAGAGTAACTTTAGTTGAAGGACACAGAAGGACTTTGTTCATTTGGAGATTCATTTAAAACGTTTGAGAAGTCTGTCATCTCTGCAAGCTGTTAAATTCCCTGAGTTAAATCCTGAAGTCCTTTCTGATTTCATGCAGGGTGAAAATGATGATTGAAGCTCATGGTAAAAAACACCTTTTTAGCTCCTCGTTAAATTTGTGGTAGTCCTTGCCTACTTTTATGGAGTGGTTCATCTCAGAACAGCTGTAATATCTGCCTAACTTGTGCAGTTTGGCCCCTCTGTTGCCACAGTGTCCTGATACCAGCTATATTATCTCAGCGCAGAGCTGCTGTCTGCAGTAAGATTCAGGCTGGATCCCAGCACTTTTGCATAGTGTGTGTACACCTGTCTGGGTGTTCGCCCAGCCAAGGGGGGTCCATCACATTGTTCTGCCTGCTCCTCTGCAGGAGATGCTGTACCCCATCTCTGAGGAGTGGCTAGAGGGAATGGAAGTGCCTGGAAATCCTGGCATCGCCCTGCCAGCGAGAGCTGTTAGAAGTGCTAGCTGAGATGAGGGCATGTATGCCAAGTGGCCGGCCAAACATGAGCCTAGATAATGTCAAGGGGAAGGGGCAAAGCCTTGAGGGCATCTGTCCTCCTTGTTTGGGGCAGTCTGTTGTTGGAGAGGACCGCTGTTGGTGCTGCAAGCTCCTTCTGCACCCGACGGTGCTGATGAATGCCAAAATAATCAGAACGGGGGAAAAGGCTCCCTCCTGCTCATGACAGCTCAGCAGATGGGTTTCATTTTGTCAAATTGATCCCCGGGGGTGGTATCGCACACGTTCGTGACTTGCAGATGTGGTGACTGTCACAGTGTGTGTCTGTGCTTGGTTACTGGTGGGGGTCAGATAGCAACCCCAAGCTCTCTGGCTCTAAAATCTGGGGAAGAACTGCAGGCTCCTGCCTTACTCCAGAGCATGGAAAACTCAGCTGCCAGCCTGCTTTGCAACACAGCTTGCGGGTGAGCATGTCAGTCAGTAAGCCACTTCGTACTAGTTCTGGACTGGATATAGTTGATGCCAAGAAAATCCGTGGAAGTCATCCAAGCTCCTAGAGGGATGGATATCTTCTCTACCCATGGCCTCAGGGGTAGCTGTGCTTGTGGGAGCAGAGAAAATCGTTAGCCAGCAGAGGAGGTTCACCATTAGAGCAATACAAATGATTGATTCCTCCGTCACCAGCCAAATGGAAAAGTCAAGGCGAAAAGAGGCTCATGAGTGATTATTTTCCCTCCCCACAAAATAAAAGGCCCGTATAAATCAGTTTATCATTGACTGATATATCTGTTTCTTTGGGGAAAAATAAGGTGCAATTTAATTTGGAGGATTTTTATATGTGTATTTTTCTTTAACTTTTAGGTATACTTCTAAATGAAATGTTGCTTTGAAATAAAACACAAAAGCTTGAGTTCTGAAGACAAGATTTTCTTCCTTTCTTCCTTGCTTTGCTGAATTCAGCATGAATTTAGAATAATTTCAGTAGACCAGATACTGTCTATTTTAACAGATAAGATAATCTACTACAAAAAAAATTCAACAGCTTGAATCGGACAGTGTAGAGAGCAGAGCTGCCACCGGAGCTGAAGAGATTGTAAGAATCTCACTCCTGTGAGAGACAAACATGATCATGAGACTCGGTATGTTGAGGAGCAAGTGCAACTCACTTGGGCTTATCTTCTTTCCTTCTTTCCTCTCCCCAAATGATCACACCGTGAACTGCCAGGTAACATGATGGCCAGGTAGGCATTTGTTCCATCCCTCTGGCATTCATTCCATTTGATCCATCCCGCTGAACAGTCATGTGTACATTATTTCTGGGAGTTTCCTACTCCTGCACAGTTGAAGCCAAGCTGTGATTTATTATTATTAAAGCAAGAATTTTAACAAGCAAAACATGTAAGAGATTGACATCCCATTCATATTTGCAAGCTTCATGTCTTGGCAGAAAGTGACCAAGAGGACAGAAGAGAGCAGGTCAGGGAAAGCACCTCCAAAGAGCTAACCTTTGAATACACATACATTTCCACACGCTCCGTGTGCAGTTGTAGCATCATTGTCATGGCTGCATTATTGTTGTGACTTAATCGTGGAAGTCTCTTGTGAAGTGACCTGTACCAAAATCATCTACTCTGTACCTGAGCTGTACACACTGCAGTCTGTCAGGGAATGGTACCTTTATACTCTGTTCTCCTGTTTAATACGCGGTTTGTCTCTATTCCCTAGCTAACGTGATATTCTTTATATTAATGTTACCCTTTCTGAGCACAAAGCAAACTACTACATCTATTGTTTTACCTTTGCCCTGTTCTGACATGTAGCTGAATGCTGAAATAACTCTGCCTTTCCAGAGGCTCGTTTTACTTTGCATCTCTGTTAAAAGCTGTAGTAGAACCATGGACACACTTCGTGCCCCTCACCCAGTAAACGCCACTAGCAGGGACTCCTGGAGTAACTTATTTTTAAAGGGGGATTTGTGCTTTGAGGGGAGTCAATGTGGACACTGAATTTTTGCAGCATGGTAGCAGGGCTGTAGGGCTACAGCCTCCTGACAGTACTGTCTCTGAAAATAGCAGCTACGACACATTTTTAAAACGGTAAACCAGAAGGCAGCTTTCTAGAGAGCTGTGGAACATGACTGTGGTATTCACTGTTCAGGCAGACCGCTCTGGCTTTTCCAGCCCCCACGCTGCAGCATAGATAAATAACTGTGTGCTTGTTCCAAGCATTGAATTGGGGCTCTCTGAAACCCTGATGGAGCTTACGTGGCTGCTGAGAAAATTCATCTGGATGCATCCTGACACCTGTCAGACACCTCTGCTGTCCCATGCTTATTCCAGGATGTCCTGGCTAAAGGTGACAGAGGGACAAAGCCACAGGCTTGGAGGTAGGGTGGTGTCCTGAGCCCTTTGCCCTTCGTGTCCTCTGGGATGAGCTGCTGGCTGGTTCCTGGCATGGTGGGGAAGGCTGGCTCCATGCAGCAGCTCTGGCTATTTCAGCTCTCTGCCTTTTCCCTATGGAGTGGGCTGGGCTGCGAGATGGGGTTAATGCTGGAAACAGCATCATCACTGGTTGGGGCTTCGCAGCTCTGTTCCTGCATCTGCTCTGTGGCTTTGGGTTTGTCTCTTTCCCCTGATATCGTGGGGAGATCATGGCACTTCTGTGCCTGGGGTCCCGCTAAGGAGGTGCTGTACAGGGTTGTGCCGCTTCTGGCAGAGCTCTAAGTTTGGAGGAGTGTGGAGCTCTTGTGCAGATCCTGTCTTGGGTCAGGGTGAGGGGGCAACAGGAGCTACTCTGTCTTCTCAGCAGCACGTGCATCTGTTGTACCTGAAGTTGTATGCAGGAGGAAGGGGGAATTTTGTCCAAGGTACACCTCCTTCAGAATCTAACTTGCGTCAGTGTCCCCTTCTTCACTGTTACTGAGTACAAGGATGAATTCTATTTTGGATAGTCCTTGGCACCGTCATCTTCCCAAAGAGAAATGGGACCTGTGGCACTTCTCTGGCCAGAAGGTGGGCAGCCATGGTGAAAGGAGGGGAGCGCTTATGCTGCCGCCTGCCTGTGCTCCCTGTCTTTCTTTCTGAGGCCTTTTCGGTGTGATAGTTCATGTTTGCAGTGCTTGGCTCCGTTGACAGATGTCAGAAAAGGGGAGATGTGAAATGGCTGGTTGCCTACAGTGATGGAGGCTGGGTTTGAGGGTGAAGATCCAGGGCTAGATACAACTGCTACGGTGATGGAGAGCACAGAGCTTCTCCCCATTCCACAGCAGCATCCATGGAGCTCTCTCCCTGTGGCACTCCTGTCTCACCTTCCTTCCAGCTGTGTGCTCTGTTAAGGGGATGTGTTACATCCAGTGGACAGCTACATGCTGTGAACTGGCAAAATATCCTCAGAGAGGCAATATAATTCAGTACTTGTTCCTCTTTCTGAGCTGAAAGCTGATTGCTGTCATGACAAAGAAAAAAACCCCTGAAACATTTCTTTCTTGAAATATTTAAGCACTTTAGATTGAAATGAAGGAAGAAAAGAACCAGGTCTTGGGGTTAATAGAATATGCTCGCTTAGTTGATATTTATCTAAAACAGAATAGTTTATAGTCCCCTCCTCTTGCTGGCTGCACAGTTTCTTTGCTTAGCAGTTGCCACCTATATTGCCCGAACTGCCAAATAAATACGTTTCCTTCATTCCCCAAAGCAAAACTGTTTGGAAAAGGTCAAGCAGTATGGGACTGCTGCAAGTGAAGCCAGCCTGTAAAAAGAACATCTACATCTTCCAGAAAATTGAAAAGCAGTAGAAACTACCAAAAAGGCATAGTGGTTTGGGCTTCCAGGGACCGACTCGGGGTTGGGAAGCACACGGCTGTGGCTGAAGGATGCTCCCTGGGGACTTGGGAGGCACAGGGCTGCAAGCAGATGCAGGGATCACACATTGGCAGGCAAGAGGCTTGGACTGTCCACCTGCTCTCAAGCCCGTCCTTTCCCTGGCACAGCTCCTGTAACTGGATCTGGGTCTGAACTGCTGGCCGCCTGCACCCTCTGCCTCAGTTATCAATCTGCAGCCGTTTGTGCGGGAATCCTCTGATGACCGACATCATGCTCTGGTGGGGAATTTCTGTGACGGTGGCTAAAAGGGCTGGCAGAGCATCTGGTATAACTACCAGTTCTCTGCTGGCTTTTTATAGTTTGGTTTTATGCTCTCCCGTATGGGGTCTGCCTGCTGGCAAACAAGAGAATTGTTATTTAAAAATTTATAAACACTTGTTTTGGCTTTTATTTCATTTCCCTCCATGCCACTCCTACCTTTTCCTTTCCTTAAACATTTATTCTACTATTTTTCTTTCCATTTCTTCACAAACACAGCTCTACTTTCCATTAAATAAATTCTGGATTTTAGAGCTAGAGCCCGATAGCGACTCCTGAATGATTAGAAGCCACCAGGTGAAGTTCGAGAGCTCCTTCGCCATGAGCCCTCAGGCCGCAAGTGGCTCCTGGGCAGCTGGAGGAGCAGAAGCTGTGTTCATAAACCTGTTGGAGAGGCAGGTTTTCTGTTTTCACTCCATCTGCACTGTGTCATCCTCAGCACATGCATCCCTGGGGAGGGAGCTTGTTTTTTACAGCTCTCTCCTGAGACGGCAGTGGGGTGGCTGGTGAACCTGCCTGTCTCGCTGGAGTCCTCAGGGCTGCCCGACATCGGGAATTAGATGTTTGTAGTGAGATACGAACCATAAAACGTCCTTCTTCAAAACAGAGCTTTAGATGGAATGAGGCGGATGATGGCTTTCTCACACCATGAGTGTTTTCATTAGGTTGAAGTAAACCTCTGGCTTAGATGGAAAATTAAAATCATTCTGCAAGTAAAAAAAGGTGGATTTTCACAAAACAAAAGGAGTGAAGAAAGAACTTTGAATCACATGGTGGGTTTTGGCCATTTTTAGTGTGATCTTGCTCTTTGAAGTGTAATGTTGTTTTCAAACCAGAGTGGCACAAGCAGCACATTTTCTTTATGCATTTGGGTGTTGTGTAGGATTTGTTGAAATTTAGTAACATCATAATTTTGGGTCAAAAGATGCTTGCAAACTGCTACAGGAACACTTAAGCTGCATTAGTGCAGTGAGCACAAAAATTCTTACAATACAACCAGTCTGATTCAAGCTTTAATTTTTTCACATCACAGAATCATTATCTGTTAAATAGTCTCACACCTCTCATCCTTTTGGAAAATGCTGCAGGAGTGCATGAAGAATACTGTAGCAAAAGGGGACGTTATTCCCTAGTGTTATAATATATGCTTGTAGAATGACACTGGGCCCCAAATTTTATCCTGAGTTGCCATCCAGTGATTACCCAGAGCTATTCTGTGAGCTGATGTTGGTAGGACCAGATACCCTCCCCAACACCAACAGCATCTTAAGTGATTCATTTCTGCTCAGTGCTTGTTGATAGCATGTTCTGTCTGTTTGCTATTTTAATGAATTTACTTTTCTAGGCATGCAGAGCAGGATGGAAGATTGATGTAGTCGCTTCTGTAGAGTGTTTTGTTTGTGTGAGGGACTTCTCGGCGTTTCTGCAGTATTGCAGGCCTTGTTGGATTGATGGGGGAAGCGGAGAGATTTAGCATCTGAGAATAGCACAAATCACAGCGCCGTGGCAGGCGTGAACAGCAGGGATGGTGTCTGCTCTGCTTGTGTGAGGACTATTAGTGATCTGGTGCCTTGTGCGGAGCGCTTCAAGGTGAGGGGAGCCAGGGACTTTGTCGTGCAGCCCTTCAAAAACTTGGGGTGCGATAATGTCACCAAGTCGTGATCACCTGGCAGCAAGGCTGAAGGGACCCCCAAGGTAGGCTAGTCCAAGCGCAGCCCTGCGCTGACACCAGATGTACATTCCCCAGACAGATGGTTTTTAACCTGTTTTTTACGTCCTTGCATGGAGCAAATTCTAGGTAGAAAGAATTTCCTAATATCCAAACCAAATCTGTGTAGGAAACCAGAAAGAAATCTGCTTAATTGACAGTGAAGAAGTTTTATGTTGCACACTGGAGTCAACAAAACAAAACAGCCTTTCTAACTGTGCAAGCAGCAAAGCACTGCCGCAGGATTGCCCAGGATTTCTGACCCATCAAACAAGTCCTTAGGATGTGTCTGGGTGATGCGTGGCCTTGCATCCCCATTTGTAGGGTGAGAGGTGCTGCAAGCATGGGGAGAGGGCAGAGCTGTTGTTCTATTTCTCCCTCCTGCCAGCTCCAGGCAGCAAAGCCCAGTGAGTGGCATCTCCAGGAATCATCCTCCAAGCCTGCCTTTTCACCTCCCTTGGGGACAGCATAGCTGTGGCCCCTTCTTTGCTGGTATGAGCTTTGGGCTCAATCATCCCTCAACCCAAAAGTTCTGCAGGGTGGGGATACACGTTTGCTCAATTTTCATGTAGCGCTTGAGCTCTCATTGCTGATGTGGATAAGGTCTGGAACTTACTCCTGATGTTTCCCCTTCGCGGGTGCCCGCTCAGGAGCTGGCACAGCCTGTGGGGGCCAGGGAGAAGTCCCCATGAAGGGGCACACGCTTGGTTGATTCATGGAGTCACGTTTGCACCCAAATGAAATGCGTTCTGTGATTGTAGGCTCACACATAATATTTATGCTATCCTCTGTTTCACTCTGGGTGAATGTGCTGTAATTTTGGCTAATTATACAATATGTCAGGAATAATTACAGGGTGTTCCTCAAAATAAATAATATATCTTGTATGCTCTGCTATCCATACTTATGAGTATGCTTTAACCTTCAGTAGCCAAGGCATTGACTGTGCTGGAAAATGACAGCTTGGGAGCGGTAGCTACAACTTCTTTTCCATTAAGCTTATCTCTTTTTTTTTTTTTTAATTCCCTTACCTGAAAAAGCTCATCCTGCATAAGTTCTGGAATAGCCCTACATCTCTCCTTTATGCTTTCCATTCTTGGCAGGCTTTGGTTTTCTTCTCATTGGAGCTCAAGTCAATACAGGTGTAGAAGATTGCTCTTTAAAGGGAAATGTTTTGAAATTTTGACTGCTGGTAAAACATACTGGATCAACAGAGCAACACAAACCATGTCCCAGGGGAGGCAAAGACAAACCCAGGAGTGTAGCTGTATGAAGAATTGCTTTTTTTAGTTCTCTGGTCAAATAAAAGAAGTTTTGGAGGAGGAGGGGATTCAGATCCAATGCAGTATTTCATTCTACTTAAAATGAAACCTTGGCTTTCATGTCCAACTCTTTTAACATTTTTTTTCATTAAATTTCCAAACAAAACATTGTCTCAAAAGAAAAAAATCAAAACTTGTACTCTTTTCAGATCTCTCTTTTTTTTTTTTCCCCTGTTAATGAGATGGAGTTTGTGTATAGCTTCAGCTTCTTTTACTCTGAATTTTTTAGCAAAATATTCAGCTAGACAATTTCACCCAGAGGTAGTCAGCAATTCTGTGCCAGAATAACTGGTGGTAGTTAGGCCATCAGTCTTCTTCCACTTGCCACCCCATTGTTTTCACCTGTGATGATCTTTGGGGACCTCTTTTGGCCCTGTAGTTCTGGAGATGGCTGTCTTGTCCTTAGCTTGTTTGCGGGGGGGTTGCTCATGTGTCATGTACATTAGTTTGGCATTTGCATTCTAGGAAAACTCATCCAAGACTTTTGATCTCTTTATCCTTGAGCTTTGGACCTTAGGTGGCTGTCACATGGGATCTGGGGCTTGGAGAGTGGGTGAGCTGCAAGGTGACTTCTCTAAGTCCTAAGATCCATAGGCTCCTAGGAGAAGGATGGTCTGGGAGAGACATGTAGCAGTGGTCCCATGTTGTGCCTCCCATTTTCGGTGCTTTCTATGATTCCTTTCCCTGCCACTTACCTTGGACTTGTATTAACATCTGTGTAAAGCTGATTCCCTGGATATGGGAGGGCCTGCATAAATGCCAGTGCTGTGCAACCACATCCTTTGCACCTACTCTACAAGGGAGATATAAGACTTCCCTGGAGGGACTCATCTTTGTAAGAGCAAAGCAGGCGTAGTGCAGAGCTTTGCACATGTCTGCTCTGTGGTAGAAGGCTGCAGGCAGGCAGCTGTGCTCAGTGCTGGAGGACTAATTACTATTCCTCCTTGCAGGCATCAGCACAGGAAAGGAAATCACTTCTCTGGATGCTCTTTTTGCCTGCAAGGTGCCATTCTGCTTTTGTGACTCACTGACAGTGACAGGAGGCGATTGCTTTCATGGGTGCTGTCATCAGCTTGAGCCCATCATCCCTGTGAGTTAGGAAAATGTCATTTTCGGAAGCTTGTCCTTCAAACGCAGAGGCCATCCCTGTCAGCACAGCCTGTTATTTCATGTAATGCATCCTGGAAACACCAGTTGTCTCTCTGTAGTCATTAGCCCTGGGTGGAGATTCACACTTGAGGCGAGTAAATACACAAGTGTGCCATGCAACCCTATTGTCCCAGAGTAATTTTCTTCTCAAAATAAATTCCCTGTAATTGGAGGGTGAAACTAACCTATAATCATGTTGAACTGGAGCTGGGCATGGCCTTCATTCTGCATCATCGGGAAAGGAGCTAGGATCAACTGTTTGGTGCCCCCGGAGTCACAGACCTCGGGAATAAATCTTAGCATCAGTCAGTCTGTTTACATCTCTCCATCCTACTCACAGGCTGGGTGATGTGCCTGTGTGTTAAGCTGAATGGCTGTATCTGAACTGAAGGAGTTTGTGGCAGCTTTGCAAGGTGGGGCTAGGTGTCCGACTTTGCTACGGAGCCCCTCCTAAGGCTTGGGCAGCCACTGTTGCCCGTGAGGAGGCATCCAAATGCCCACTGGTGCTGCTCACCTCCCTCAGCTCTGCAGTTCATTTTCCCTCTCCCTGCCTGTTACTCTGGACTACAGGCTGCATTGCCCAGTCCACCTGCTTGTAGGCTTCCTTGAGGCAGAGTGTGTCCTTCTGCTCCGAACAATTTTGCTGAGGTTAGCCACAGAAACTGTGGAAAACATTTGTAGGGCTGGGAAATGTCCTCCTTGCCTCCGCCTGTGTGCTTTTCTGCACTCAGTGATTCCCATGGGAGCTGAAAGTGCTCAGCACTTTGCAGTAGGATTTCCTACCTCCGCACCTGAGTAACACGGTTGGAGTGTCCTCCAGGATCCCCGCGTGTGGCTCAGGAGGCTTTGACCTGCTTCGTGCATGGCTCACTGCAGGTGCAGTCACAGACACCCATGCGCAGCATCTGCTAAAGGCTCACGCTCTGCTGTGGTCACAGCTTGGAAGAGTTGGGCAAGGTGTTTGGCCAGGGAAAACACACCCCTGATCTTCAAGGGCAGCAGCTCCTGGTGCAGCTGGACGTGCTGTTATTCCTGAGCTTCTAGTTTGGGTGGATTCAGTGTGAATCGTTGTAGTGAGTTGAGCTATTAAGCTTATGCCGACAGTGATGCATTTAATTGGAGACAGCCACTTACTTCATCTTAACTCCAAACACCCTGGAAAACTTACCAGCTCCTAACTGAGAGAAAAACCCAACATTTTTCTCCCTCAGCTTTTCATCTTTTCTTTCTCCCTGAGTCCTGCGCTGATGCTTGTCACCATAATAATCTGCATGGAGCTCACTGATGCATTTTTGTGCTGAGTTAATACAAGTCTTCATTAACAGTATACTTCCAAAGGAGGGATTTCGGTGCCCTTCTCTGTCTGCATGTGTTTACAGTATTTGGTTTATCGAGTATTCTGGAAACCATATTTTTCAGGGGAGGGGAACAGCAGTTTCTGTGGTGGCACTTTAAACGTGGAGTTAATCTAAGTAAATTAGGAGCAGTTTATGCTCTGACTTGAATTCTGGTTTTGGTGTGTTAAGGATTTGAGTGCTGGTTGGGTGAGTCATAAATCAACCTCCCATTATGACAGCTGCAGCCGGAATGGAGGAAAATAAGAATAATGGAATGTGTAAATTCCAGGCTAAAATGTTTAATTGCAATAAACAAATGTTTAAAGAACATTTAGGTGAAATATGCTCCTGAGATGTATTATAGTTCCTGTGTATGCAGTCACATCCTCAGCAAAACTATTCCACAGGCACAGAAGAGAGTCAGCAGTATGCCCAGCCATGGTTCAGATCAGGGCTGGAGATGCTTTCTCCCTTTGCCAGGTCAATGTCCTTAGCAGTACTAGAGGGACTGTTTTGGGAGCCTTCTGCTGGCTTCTCTGACAGCCTTGCTGTGCTAAGACCAGGCAGAGGCACTGAGTCAGAGGGCATCCTACTGCAGAAAAAGAGAACAAACAAACGGGCAAGTCTCCTGTCAAAATCACACAGTAGGTACCTTTCTTCTACCTTGTTGTAGGTTGCTGAATATAAAATGGCTGCTTGCTGTCTGAGCTAGCAGAGTCCTTTGTTGTTTGACAGCTTGTTGTGTGGAGAACAGTAACCCCTAGAGCTTCAGAGTTTATGCCATAACCAACACAGAGTACTGCTGGCACCCAGCACAGTAACTTCTGGAGTGGATTTAAAAGCAGTTTTGCACCAGCAACTTCAAGTGGAGGCCTGCCTGCCAACTAGAGCATCACTATGAGTTGCGAGAACCCTTGGAGCCAGTGGCTCAAATCCCTGAAAGGTCACTAAGCCCTTTGTCTTTTTAGGAGATCGTTGAAAATCAGCCCCTGTGAAAACCCTACCACCAACTCGGAGAGTTCAGATTAAGGTGATTTTTGTGAGTGGGGTCTTCTTGAGTCCCTTTAGGTTTCCTAGCCCAAGGGCAAAGTGGGGTCTGGCTTGCTGCAGCCTCAGTTCATCATACTGCTGTAATAAGAGGTGTTCTGTGAATTGCAAGAAATGAGGCCATGGCAGACTGCCTTCCACGATGGAGTCTCAGCTGGAAATCAGTGTTGTGCCCTATTCCTTGGTCCTCCAGAGCTCAGGGTTAGGATTAAATTGGAATGCCCTACAGTGTTTGATAGAGTGTAGAGTTCCTCACCCAGGTGTTTATGCTGCTGCACGTGGCCAGGCTGTGTTTCTGCTGCTGCTTTGCTGTTGGGAATAAGCAAGAGTTAGTGCCCTCAGTGGTCTTTGCTAAATGCAGCATTGGTGCAGAACCTCATAGCTCTATTCTGCTTGTGTGTTCTTCATTTTCAGTTAATGGGGTGAGTTCCATTTTCACCTTAAATAGCAGAACTAAAAGAAAAGGTCATTAAAGAGCCAGTGATATTTACAATAAGAAGCATTTCTGGCAGTGTCCCTGCCAGAACTCTTTCTCTTTTCCTCATAGCACACAGCAACTACCTTCAGCAATGCCTGTGGTTTGAGGGTGAGGGATATGCCAACCGTATCCTGGGCTGCATCAGGAGAAGTGTGGCCAGCAGGTAAAGGTTGGTGATTCCTCCCCTCTACTCCACTCTCGTGAGACCCCCACTGCAGTGCTGTGTCCAGCTCTGGGGCCCCCAACATAAAGACATGGACTTGCCACGAAAATGATCAGGGGGCTGGAGCACCTCCCTTATGAGGACAGGCTGAGAGAGTTGGGGGTGTTCAGCCTGGAGAAGAGAAAGCTCCAGGGAGACCTTATAGCAGCCTTCCAGTACTTAAAGGGGGCTGTGGGAAAGATGGGGAGGGACTCTTGATCAGGGAGTGCAGGGATGAGGGGTAATGGTTTTAAACTGCAAAAGGGTGGATTTAGATTAGATGTAAGGAAGAAATTCTTTACTGTGAGGGTGGTGAGACACTGGCACAGGTTGCCCAGAGAAGCTGTGGCTGCCTCTCTGGAAGCGTTCAAGGCCAGGTTGGATGGGACTTTGAGCAACCTGGTCTAGTGGAAGGTGTCCATGGCAGAGGAGTTGGAACTAGATGATCTTTAAGGTCCCTTCCAACCCAAACCATTCTGTGATTCTGTGATGACTCTGGAGTAGCTGATTGGGACATGATCCTCTGGTCTTCTGTGAGCATGTCCTTGGAGATTATAGTATGTGTGAGCACCCTGCAACTATCATGTCCTTGGCAAGCCCCAGGAGAGTGTACAGCTGTACAATAAGGCAGAAAGCACAATGGCTGATGGCGAACTGAGATGACTTTAAGGCTCAGCAGCAGGACAGCTGAAATAAATCATGGCAGCATCACATTACCATTTAAGTAGAGACAAGGAGATTAGCAATCAGATCATGATTTAGTTAGCCTCAGTTGTGTCAAAGGCCTCATAAAGTTAAAAGCAGGCAGAGTTGGGGAGTTTGGCCTGTGGAAAGGGAAGCAAGCAGGATGCTCTTCACAGGATGTGCCGTGAGTTGGTCACTGGGTCTAAGAAGGGTGATCATCTGAGAACTGCATCTTCACCTGAGGGAAAACCCTCCACCTGGCAGATGTTGAAGACGAGGAACAGAGCCATGGCTTAGCTTTTGCTCCTTGTTACTCTTATTGGTCTGTTCCGCACTGTGACTGTGCCTGTTGGGGCTGCTTCCTGGGCATGATCTTCTGCATCCTGTGGGAACACCACATTTGAAGGATTTGAGCTCACTGCATCTGTGTGAGGAGAGGGTCTACTGAGCTTTCTCCATCATCCCTCAGCCCTGAACAGCTGTGTATGAGCAACCAGAAAAGGATCTTGAAAGTAAGCATCCTAAAATATAACAGTATTGCTTATAAAATAAGGGTAATCCCTTTGCATATCGCATGGGAATTGTAATAGCATGGGGGCTGCACTGGGAATACATACTGTGTGGAAATCTCTTGTGTTTAGTCAGTACTTTGGGATCAAGGCAGTCATAAGTTTACTTAAATCCACTCTGATGTACTTGACTTTGTGTTTAGGGAGATGCTAAGTTGGTGCTGAAGTCTTGTCCACATTAGTTCAGTTGTATTTCTGCAGGGAAAGCCGCTCCTACAGCAAAATATAAGCGTACAGAGGAGCGTAAGTGGGAGGAATTTTATTCCAAGTATGTTACACAGTATTGCTCCTATAAAAGCAAGAGGCTCTGGGTCCCCCTTGCTACACAAGGATGAGGTTAGAGAGTAGGTTTGAGTTTGATTCCTGGTAAATTCTGTGAATTATAGAAAGAAAATGCTCATGGTAGGGTTTGTGCTTATCTGTGCTTCATTTTTTTTTTCTTTTTTATGGTTTGCTTTTTTCTCTTACTGATTATAGCCTGGAGCAGTATCACTGAGGGAACTTTAGACAAAAGTAGCAAGATTGTGGGGTTTTATTTCAAATTTTTTTCCTTCCAGTGCTCCAATAAGCACTGGAAATATTGCCTGCTGAGAAGTGTTCTCCTTTTTTTTTATTGCAAAACTGTGAAAAGTTCTCAGTCTATTTCACTGGTTTTCTGCCTTCTGGTTTATCAGGGTGTCCCACCATCCTTAATTGACAAGGACACCTACCTGGTTTTGAGATTTTTCTACAAACTGAGGTTTTCAGCATGATTGCTGCAGCATAAGAGATAGCAGTACTGGAAGACTGTGATAAAATTGCTCCGTAGATGGAAAGGAGTGAAGTTAAAATACGATATGACAGAAGTAGGGAGTCTCTTAAGTCATGTGTAGAGTTTTGCCTCTGGGCTAGCAGGAAAAATCCTGTCCTGTGATTATACAGTTCTCTCTTCAGGTAGTAACTCTGTAGTGAGCTTTGGGGAGAAAGCTGGGTAAATCCGTGTTCCTTGTTAAAAGCTGCCTTCACCTAAAACTTTGTCTGTAGGCCTCCCAGCCACGCTGCTTGCTGTATGAGTGATAAATCCCAGTATCCTACTTTATGCCCAGACATGAGACAGGAGGTTCCCTGGTGGGAAGCAGCTACTCTGCCAGCTGTCATCACTACCTAGCTGTTTGTGTTTGAGCTGGTTGCTTTGCAATCAGTAGAAAGATTCAGGTGGTTTCAGGACCATATGGACCTGGCCTGGCTTGCCTGTTGATTTTTGGGATGCAAAGGGAGTCCAGTTCAGGTGCGGAGATGACTGTAGTAGGTGAGACAAATCACCCATTGCCCAGGCAACTCCCTAACCCTCCTGGGCTGTGCTCTGCGTTAGAGGGGAGAGTTCAGTGCTGGCTGTGCATGTCTTTATGCTGCTTTTGTATTTAGTTCAGGGAGGTACCCAAAGGTGCAGCTGCTCACCAGCTCTTCTGTCCTGAAGAGACCCAAGGAAATGCTGAAACCAGGGAAGGAGAGATCTGTATGTCTCCAAAGTTCTTTCTGATGCTTTGGGGGCTGGAAAAGGTATTCTTTTTCTGGCGCTGCAGGGCATCCTAAGTGAGTCTAGGGAGCAGGGATGCTCCTGCAGAAGAGGATCTGTGCGGCAAGGAGACAGACACGCTGCTGCTGTCAGACTCTGTTAGGGCCAGGAGAAATGTGATGGTTTTGTGTATGGCTAAGAGCTCTCAACTTCACTCACTTTGAGTTTTACTTCAAGTTTGGGCATGAGCCTCAAACTTCAGCAAAACCAGGTCAGGAAAAAAAAACACATGTAAGATAAGATTTCTCCTCCAACCTGTCCCTAGGCAGGCATTGACTCAGAAAAGCCTGGGATTATGAAGAGGACAGTTGTTAAAGCTTAAATCAGACCTGACTGTGTGTCTATGTCAGATCAGTAACGAAAAGGGACCCTGGGGCTTTAACCTGTGTTTTACTATGGTGACACTTCGCCTTCTGGTGCAACAGTGTTTGCATCTATAGCAGAGATGCAGGGGAACCTCGGGGGATCTTGGGTGCTGTTCTGATAAACTCTGAAAATGACATGAAACTGCTAATGGTGAGCAGATCTGTTCTGTATTTTACTTGGTAGGCTATTCAGTAAAAGTGGGAGATGTTTTCATGTTGTTTCAAAATGATTTACGTGATTGAAGTATAGTTTGCACCCCAAAGAAGAAGGAAGGGGCCTTTCATCCTGTAGCTAAATCATCTTCCCAAGAAAAGCGAAAAGGTCAGGGCTGTTTTGTATCTCCACTCCTCATCCTTGAGGGGCTTTAAGACAAGATCTCCCCCCTTTCCCAGCACACAGCCTCAGGCTGCAGAAGCATCTTCTAAATCGCTCCTGCTTGGAGCTCTTCCATTTTGTGCAAAGTACTTAAACTTTAAAATTAACCAGAGAGTAAAAATGAAGCTAAGACTCATTCAGGGACTCAAACATAGGTCTCATATCAGAGAGTGCCTATTAGTGCCTTTACTATTCTGGTATTAGATAAAAGGGAGGAAGAGGACAGGCTCGAGGAGGGTGGTGCAGTCATCTATGCCTGAGAATACAGCTTTTCATTTTCTCTAGCTTTGATATACTTGTTAGAAAAGCAAGTTAAATCATGCTTCTGCATTCAACAAAATAGTTCATTTTGGTAAGAAGAAAGCAAACACTTGGCTCAAGCTAAGTCTTAATTTAACATATATTGGCTTGACCAACCTTAGCTCTGAGTAGATGGCCAGTACAATGGTACTTATTTACTGTCCCAGAGTTGAGTCTTGCTGGGAGAAAGCCTGCCTGCAGTCTACAACACTCTCATGGCTATGAAATCACTTTTTAAAGCAGCGTAGAAACCATCTGATACTGATTTATTCAGCGGCTTTTGTAGCTACAGAATAGTACCTGACTGCCTGGCTGGTGGAGAGGTTGCTGAAGCTGAAATCCTTTGCACCTGCAGCCTGTCTGCATCCAGGGTCCCCGCTTACTGCGGGGGGGTTTGCCTGTGCAGAAGCGCAGGCTGAGAGTGCCATCCTCAAATGGAAGTTATACAGTGCAGTGCAAAATCGTTGGAGACGGGGGCTCCTAATGGAAACACTTAACACACAACGTGACCGGAGTTACATAACGACTGTGGCTTATTAAACAGCCTCACTAGAGGCATGAAAGACGTGAGGCTGATGAGATTTTTAGTATGCTACACTGGATTTTTTCCTGTCTGTTGAGCCAGCAATAACTAGGTTTTATTTATTTACTTTTGGTGGGTGGTCACGTAAAACTACAAACTTTTGTAACACAAGGAAGATCTCTGCCATCCAGCTAGTGTGTCTGTTCACATGGAGCCAGCTAGCTTGCTTTCCAGAAGCAATGCCTGTGACAATTGTAAGACTTGCATGATTAAAATTGAATTTATTTTTGACCACTTAATTTGTGTTTGATCAGTTGGATGGCAAGAAGACAGGCAGCAATGCTGCAGACCTCTGTCATGTGAGGTTCAAATTGTTTCTGCTTTTTTCATGTTTTCCTTTTCTTCTTCCGCACGGGTATAAAATGTTGCAGAGGCAGTAGGGAAGCCCCTAGACAGTCTGTGGCTGGCTCATGATGTACAGTGGCTGGGAAAGGACCCTGCTAGAGGCAGTGATTCTCATCTACCAGAGTATGTTGGCATGTGTTTTGGGAGGGAGGAAGGAACATGCGGGATTTTAAAACAGAGGCGTTTTAAGGTGCCTATAAATGCTTCAGAGGTCATTTTTGGAGGTGTCTTGCATCTGTTCCTTTCAGGATTTTGCTCCCCAAGTCCCACACAGTTGGACTTATGCAGCCTGATTCAGCACTCAGTTACTTGGTTTTACACCACTGTGATACCAGTGATGTAAATAGGTTTTCATTGGCATAAAACTGGAACTACATGACAGTGAACCAACCATACAGAAAGCAAGGTAGTTGGCTTCAGGCAGAATAAGAAACAATAAGCATATTCTTTGCAACACTGCTAGCAAATACTCTGAACGAGTGGCATATTCAGAATACATAAGCTGTCTAAAGACTTTCATTTGGTAGGTAACTTTCAGTGAAGTGATGTTCCATAAATCTGTTACTTTCTGCTGCACCAACTATGCATTGCATTTTACCTGCTCATCTGATCTCAATTTTATTTGCCTGTACATCTATGTATATATGAATATTTTACAACAACTCTTGAAAGGAATCACAGAAAGCTGTCTTATCTGCCAAGCACTCAGGGCTTAATGGGGGCCAAGCAAATTGGGTCTCTTGCTACTTGGTATATCTAATAATTTTTTTTTTTTTTTCAGAACCCCAGCTGAAAGGAATTGTGACAAGGTTATTCAGCCAGCAGGAATACTTCCTGCAGATGCACCCAGATGGTACAATTGATGGGACCAAGGACGAAAACAGCGACTACAGTAAGAAAAATTAGCCTGTTTTGCAACCCAGTTACAATCAAATGCATCATCTAGTGGGTCTCCTGTTTTCAGCACAGTTTTTCTATCTATCCTTCCCCTTTAAATCTTGCCTGTATAATTTCATATGTTTCCTCTCCAATCTTCTTCCCTCCTGCCCCGATTCTGTAACTGCCATCTGGGTGGGGTGGAGAATAAAACCCATGATTTGAATTGCTGCCAGAAGAGAAAGGAGATTATATTTATACACATGCCACGTGGGTAAAGGATACGGGGAATTCTCTCGCCAAGGAGAAGAGGAGAAAATTGTTTTCTCTATTTAATCCTGAAAAATTCAGCAGGCATCAGGAATTTCCAGGCTGGAGAAAACCAGCTGTTCACTAAAGTCTAGTGCTTTGAGGCTAGTGTAAAGGTTGAGAGTATTGAATGACCTTTCCAAAGGAGGTCATCTTCCAAAATCCTGCTCAAAGGGGTTGGGATCATGCTGTCCAACAAAGAACAGCAAAGTGCAGCAGAGCCATGCACATTTAAAAATTATGCTCATGTGCAGGAGCCATGTTGGTGTAAACAAATGCAAAGTAGTAACCTATCTTCCTTTTGCAAAATAAGTAGTTTTGTTAATACCAAAGCTCCTCAAAAGGTTAAAAAAGGTGCGGAATATTTTCTACAGCATCTCTTTATTTCATAGGTGTCAGATTGCCTGCTCAGAAGCGTCAGTAATAAGGTCAGATTCTTGGTGCTACAAACTGCATCAACAAAGTAGAACTTAGGTCTTGATTTGTGCCATCCTATGTTGGTTTGAAGCTCCCTGTGCCACTGCTGAAGGGACATCATATCTAGCCTGTCCAGCATGGAAGGTGTCATCTCTAGTAATGACTGGTAAGAACAGAAGTTCATCTGTGTGGTAGGATTGATGGAAACAAACTTCATATACTTTGAAAGGAGGAATCTACTTAATTTAGAGACAAATATTGTTCTAACTCAAAGAAGCTCCTATCTGGATGCAAGGCATCATTCCTTCAGGAAGGCAGGGCCTGGGCTGCGGGTAAGGAGTGTCTGGCAGTGGTGCAGCACATGTAACGGGGCATTGATGTTGTCCTGGGAAGGTGCATTTGGACAGGGGTGCAAGGTGGCTGCAGCCCCATATCCATGGTGTTTGCCCCATCCCCAAGAAGCTGGCAGAGTGTTGTGGCAGGAGGGCTGTGCATGGTGGGGCCGCTCTGCTGCAGCCAGCTCAGGGCTGGGATCCATGTGTGAGAGAGGAGCTTGGGGAAGATGGCAACTGAAATTGCGGGAGGCTAGCAAAGGCCTTGTGAAATAACCCAAGAGGCTGCATTCAACAGAAACTTGGCCTGTAGCAGATTGTGAGTGTTGGGTTTTAATCCCCTTTTTCGCATGCCGGTGTTGAGCAAATGAAATACCACAAATTGCAATGACATAGCTTCTAATTTATGTTGGAGCAGGAGAATCTGTGGACCTCCACACACACACTTTTACTCTGAGCGACTGAGCAGGTCTCTCCATACAAGAGTCTGGTGTGATTTTTCACCAACACATGGGATAAATTCAGTGGGCTTTAGTGGGTGAGTAATGACCCAGTGTTGGGTTGTATTAGCTGCTTTTTTTTTTTTACAGAAAGAAGACATAGGGTGTTCTCAATGTACAGAAAATCCCATTGGAGGCCTATTTGTCAACGACATGGGAAGAGTTGCTAGAGATGACAGGGATTCATTACCCTCATCTATCAGTGAGGACTGAACAACAATGTAATGGGCTTAAATGGCAGCAGGGATGAATTTAGATAAACAGCAGAGACTAATAAAATGTAAGAACAATTCTGCAATATTTCAGGCTGGCAGGGGACACGTGGGAAGCTGCTGCTGCTGCACCTCAGTGGGTGCAGGGAAGCCTCCTGAGTCCCCATGACTGAGGTTGGACCCCAATCACCTGAACAGCTCTTATTTATATATCCCATTAGAAATGTTAGAGATCAGTTTGGCAAGGTACTGAGTACTTGTGAGCCACTTCCACACAGTTTTCTTAATTGGAAATAGATGGGCTGAAGGGCACTTCTAGAGTGTGAATTTATCTGGTGAGATGGCAGCCCTGCCTTGGCAGCTTGGTGGGACAGGAGGCATCTAGCTGAAGTGTGCCAAGCCACTTGCTGGAAGTCAGGGGCTATGTTGAAAAATTTAGTGAAGTTTTTGAGAGAAGATTGAAGCCAAAGAATTCCCCATCCCCTGATCTCAGGGGATATCAAAAGAGGGAAAAATCCAACCTGATAATATTTGGCTTCTGAAAGTGAAATGAAGAATGTGCTTTACTCAGTTTTGTCAAACTTTTAACCACATGTTCTCCTTCACAAATCTTCAGTTTGAGTCAACATTTGATATTATATGAAGCTTCCAGTTATACCTTCAAAACAAAATCACATTTTTTACTTTGGAAATGCCAAAATAAAGCATACAGACTATTTTTTTTCCTTTTCTATTCCTCCAAACATCTCAATTTTTTGACCAGAAAAAGGTCAAATCTCATTTGTCTAAGTGAACAGCTTACAGATTTACTTCATTGATATTTTCTGTTTTAAAATATTTCTCCAGAAGATTCCTGACCAGCCAGTCAGAGTTCTGTCAGTATTTTTGTGCAAAGGCAAAACCCATCCAAGACTAGATAAATAGTATTTCACTATCCCTGGAGAGGGGTTGGCTGACTTGCATCCATTGGCAGAGAAGGACAATCTTGATGGCCATACCAGGATCCTTCCCACCCTGGATGACCACCTATTCTCCATGCAGAAGCCATCTTAGCACAGTTGAATATGTGGTGAACACCTTGTTCCATAGATCGCTCTGTGTTCTGTAGCCACACTCTGATTATTCAAGTTAGCATTATGAAAGGAAACTTAATTTTCATAGAATATGTTAGGTTGGTTTACTCTGGCAAAATAAACATTTAAAATGAGACACAACATGTCCCTTGGATATGTCTGATGCAATTAAAAGTTCTAATAAAAATCCAGTTATTTATATAAGAGGAACTGCTAATATTTAAGCAATTTTTAATTATCTGGTGCCCATTTTATGTGTGTTCTTGAGAGGCTGATGGCATTTATTTTCCACCTCCTCTCACTTAAAGAAAAAGAAAAAAAACAACCTAGAAGCCAAGTTCTAATGGCATTTGAATGGGCATCAAGCCAGCTTCCCGCGAAACAGCGCTTGGGACATCTGTTCCTTATACCATGCAGTTAAAGGCACGCCATCTTAATGTAAGCAAGAAGATAGATTCTCTGCCTACTTGCATTGGGATATATGAAGAATTTTCTTTGATTGGAGCACAGTTTCATGGTGTACGAGGGCCTTGTTTGTGTTCTTGGTAATGTTATATATGAACCTGAATTTGGGGCCGTATCTTTTCCTTCCAACTCCAGTGATCTCAAATGGTCTTTCAGGGCTGAGTGTTGCTGTTAGTGCTTGCATCATTATTGCTCTTTCCTGGGCTGAGCAGGGTAACACCCCTTCATGAAAGCAACTGGACTTCTTTGTTTGCCAGCATAATCCTGCTGAACGTCTGGAAAACCTCAGCAAATGTACAATATATAAAGGATAGGTCAACTGTACTGACCAGATGGAAACAGCCTAGCATATCTAGGATGTTGTTTAGGGCTTTCCAGCTAGAAACACAAAATATTAAGACTGGAGGTACCTCTGGAGGTCTCTGGTCCAACATCCTACTTGGAGCTGGATTATCTTCAGCTGCACAGAGCCTTGTCTAGTTGTTTCAGATGTCTCCAGGAGTGAACTGTTTCATAGCTTCATAACCTATCTGGTTCCAGTACCTGCACTATTCTTGTTGTAGACAATTTTCTTTATATCTAGTCATAATTTCTTTCTGAGGCTTTTGCATAGTGCTTCTTGTCCTTTCGTTGTGTTTCTCTGAGAAAAGTCTGTCTCTGGCTTTCCCTTCTTTGCGCTAAGCAAACCCAGTTCTCTCAGTTTCTTCTCTCATACATGTTGCACCACCATATAGATCATCTTAGCAGCCTTCCTTACTCCCCTCAGGATCTTAAACCACCCCATCTCCTGGTGCACCAGGGCTGCTGTTGCCTGTTGCATCCTCCATTAGTTCTTCCTTTTTTGATCTGCAGCATGAATGTCTTTCTCCAGAACAAATCACCTTGTGTAAATTAGTTTAGCTCTTCTGACTTAGTACTGCTTAAATCAGCTGAGCATATGGACCACATCTTATATATGCCACGTCTTGCCTTCCTCTTCCATTTCTGTAAATAAGTTAGCCCAGACCCATAGCTAAGTGTATGTTCAGATTTTAAAAACATGTTATGCAGCTGATAAACTGCCATAACATAACAGTGAATAACATACTCATGACCAAAGGGATTAGGACTGGAACGTGCTCAAAGTAGTATTATCAATAAGCAGGGTCAGGTGTAAATCTACTGATGGTTGAAAATGGTAAGATGTAATATAGGAAAACAGGCAGAAGTATTTCATGTCTTAATTTTTTTCCCTTCTGCCCATGAAGTCAAAGAGCATGTCCATTCCATGTAGTTGCAGATGGTATTGAAAATGTACCATATGCAGGAAAGAGTTTTAAAAGCATGTTAAATGTTCTCTCTTTCACATCAGCACACCTGGTGTCCAGTCCCACTCTACCACAAGTCCCCTTCCCCATCTCTAAATGTGCTGTTTCATGTTAACCAGAAATTTTTAATGACAAAAAATGAGACAGCTTGCTTTTAAGGTTGGTTGAGGGTTTTCCCCCCCCACATTTTTATGGTTTTATAATAAAGTTTATAAACTTTTTAAATCTGTTCTAAAATAAGATGGAATATTCTTTAGGAAGCATGATAACAAAAAGTTTCAACTTCAACAATATTTCTAGATTTGAGTGCAGAAACAGCTCTGAGAATTTACAAAGTCTTGATTGACCCAAACCACTTTTTTTTAATGGAAGACATTTCTTCCTAAAACTTCTCTGGCTATCAGTTACCTATGTCAGATGCATGTCCTCCTGCTTGCCTGCCCAGTTGCTCCCTGTCTCTGCAGTGTGCTGCAGGAGATGCTCTGCCATGCCTAGAGGCTGTGACTGTGGGTGTTGGTGGTCTGCAGCATAGGGTTCCAGGGAGCTTGGGAATTGACAGTGGTCTTGCTACTCTAACACAGAGCACACAGGATTTTTCCTGTGCTCCCTTAGCATGTATAGGTGGAGAGATTTAGAGACATGTGGGTGCTTCCAAGTGGAACTTCTCACCCACTAATTCTGGGTATTATCACCTCGCTGCCTAATGAATGCTTTGAATGGTCTGTCACAAGTTTTCTATGCAAAACAAATTGGCTGTAGGGACTGAATGATGATGCCCATTTTGTTTCATTACTAGCAGTAATACTCTCAATTTTTCAGTGGGAGGAAAGATTAGGGAAGGGGAATTGCTTATAAATAGACTTGTTAATTGCAGAGGGTTTTAGACCTTCATGGTAGTGAGAAAGTGTTAGAAATATAAGCTTGCTTTGGTTAGTGAGCTTTTCAGTGGTAGAACAGTGTTATAATGCAGCTTTTTAATGCTCAGTAGCTACACTGGGGTGTGTTTGTCTCGTCTGGGGACAGTATCAGAGTAGCACTGACCTTGACTCCAGTTGTTCACAGACCAATACCCAGGCTGGACTTAATTTGGCATATACATCTGACATCCTCCCACGAAAGCACAAATATAGGCACTGGCTTTGGTAAAACTTCAGCACACACTTTGATATTTTACTGAATATGGTGCTTAAAAGCATGAAAAGAAGCTGAGACTAGGTTTATTTTCACCAGACTCGAGGTGCCTCCCTTTTAGGCAGCTCACTGAGGAGAGTCATCCAGTCTTCCTGGGGAATTGAGTGAGAAAAAAGTGCATTCATCTGAAACTGGGGCCCATGAATCCCTTTTTGGAGACAATCCTGAAAACAGCTCAGCCAAGGCACCTGTTAGATATCTTGAGCAAAGTGGCTTTCTGTCTCCTGTGCTTTTTTCAGGTTTTACTTCTGACCTTTAAGCAGATCGACCTTGAGTTCTGGTCGAATGTAACCAGTTTACCATTACATTTCACACACCCTTTGGGCTCTGCTCTTTCTCTTAGAAATTGTACAAATCCTGGGACTACAAAGCCTGAACCACTGGCTGCAAGGAAAAAAATCAAGCCATAGTTTCAGTTCTTCCCCACCCCATCCTTCTCTCCATGTTCACTATAAATGTTTGGGGTTTTTTTCCTTTGGAAAGGAATCCAAGCACACTTTTGTCTCCTCCCCTCTGCAGTAATCACAGGCTGTACAGGAGGGAGGTTCTTGGGAAGTACCTTGTGGTTGAGTTAAATCCATCCATTACCTGGCACATGCACATCTAACCAGTCTCTTCAAGGCGGGGACTTGATGTTGAGCTGGACTCAGTACTCTCCTGTCATACGAGGATTAACACTAGCCTGGCCTGAGGAGGTATAGCATTCTGAATAGGCCATTTTGGCAAAAGCTGCTGTATGCTTCAGGGCTGATGTTAAATAAGCAGTGATCCATCTCTGTTGTGGTTTAAACCCGGCTGAGAGCCAAACACCACACAGCTGCTCGCTCACCCTCCTCCACCCTGGGGAATGGGAGAGAGAATTGGAGGGGTAAAGGTAAGGACACCCACAGGTTGAGATAAAAACAATTTAATAATTAAAATTAAATTAAAATAATAATTATAATAATAGTAATAATAGAATATACAAATGAGTACAATGCAGTTGCTCACCACCTGCTGACTGATGCCCAGCCCATTCCTGGGTAGCGATCCCAGAGAAGTGAGAATCCTGAAACCGCAGTCCTGGAAGAGCTTCTTCCCAGTCAGCCCTCATCTATATATACTGAGTGTGACGTTGTATGATATGGAATATTCCACTGGCCACTTTGGGTCTGTTGCTTTGGCTGTGCTCCCTCACAGCTTCTTGTGTACCTGCACACTAGCAGGACATGGGAAGTTGAAAAGTACTTACTTCTTAGCAACAGCTAAAAACATCAGTATATTATCAACATTCTTTTCATGCCAAATTCCATACTGAATCCAAAACACAGCACTATTCTAGCTACCAAGAAGAAAAAAAATTAGCTTTAGCCCAGTTGAAACCAGGAGAATCTCCCAGGGAAGGAGAGGCTGAGAGATGGCACAGTGAAGAGGAGGACTGTTTCTCCTACAACCATTATGTGAAGACTCCGTTGCGCTGTGCTTGCTCCGATGTGATGTCAGGCATAAAACGTCATAAATGATATATACATTGAATCAGCTAGAGGATGGTGTACTTAACAGCTGGAAAATAGGAATGCTTCACTGTGTACTCTGTCACTCAGTGTTTCCTCTGTACTCTGCCTATTCACAGGCCTCCCATAGGCTAAGTTGAACACCCCAAAGCTCCTGAGAAGTTTCAAGCAGGTTTTTGCAAATAAGTGAATGTGTTAAAAGCCATGAGAAATGCTTCATGAATGTGGAAGGGGCAGTCTGACCTCATGACTGTGGAACCAGAAAAAATATTCTTGTTTGAGGGCAGTTGTGCAGGAAGAGACCTTGAGTGAAGTATTTCCATTGTGTTTGTGCTCACATTTCTGCCTGACCCTGTGCCTGTCTTTCCATATCCTGAGCTCCCTGGGATAAGGTCTAATTAGCTCTTTGTAAGCTAAAGCACAAGAGGTCCTACAACATCTGGATACTCTTGTCCTATAAATCTCAGTGGAAACAAAGCCGTGCTAATGCCTCAGTGCTCAGTCTGTCAGTGCTGATAGTCCTTCCGTCTTTCAGCCCATTCTGTTAGAAATGTAGCAAAAGACTGACGGTACATTAATGTATATGCTCATGGGAAAGGTCTTTCAATGAGATACAAGGTCTACTTGGAATCAAGCAGTAAAGTAATTAATTGGAAGTGGTTGCAATGCTTTAATCAATAAGATTGCAGTAAAATTGAGTATTGAAAGGTCTTGTCCTCTTCTGTCCTATGTAGTGCTGCTTCTGAATGAGGAGCAGTGCTCAGGTCCTGGAGTGGAGCACTATCTCTTCCCGAGTTTCTTCATTCCCTTGACAGCAGGGATCACGGGCAGACACACAGTCAAGTTAATTTGCAACCTTCTGGCTGTGGTCCTGTCTGTATACTCTTTTAGCATATTGCAAATGCAAGAAAGTGTGACTAGGCTTAAATCTGCTTCAGGGTGAACTAGACTATGTGTTGTTATGTTTGCCACAGGCAAAGACATGAACATGTGCCGTTACCACAGCTCAGCTGGCCCGCAGAAAGCTGTTGAGATGCATTAGCTTGAGTGCACGTATGAGCCCTTGGCATTGCAAAGGCAGTGATCAGACAGACTGATGGTGTTAAGGCCTCTAGGAGGCAGCCAGATTCAGTACTTTTAAAAATTTCCTTTCAGCATGGGCCCCGCAGCTGCAGGCCTTTCCTGGAGCTGGAAGCAGGACTTTTGATTCTAGTTCCGTATCTTTTGTTAAGCATCAGGAGTGGGGTGGGCTGGCCCTGGGGCTAAAAGCAGCAGTGGCCATGCAGGGTGATGTCTCCATAACCTTTGCTTTTCTTTTCCTTCCGCAGCCCTTTTTAATCTAATTCCTGTGGGTCTTCGTGTGGTGGCAATTCAAGGGGTGAAGGCAGGTCTGTACGTTGCCATGAACGCTGAGGGATATCTCTACAGCTCAGTAAGTACTTTGCACCGTTGGGTTCCTGGGGTGGTTTGGTTTTGTAGATGGAAGGGGAGAGACTGCATTGGGACTTGCAGGTTTTTCTGAAAATGGTCACGTAACAGCAAACCTTTAAAAGCAGAAGCAGGGGGAGCTGCTGCAAGGCCATGCAATATTCACTTTAAAGTGTCTCCACGGGGATTCATGGCAGTATTTCCTGACCTGTGAAGATACACTTTGTGTTCCTTTGAGTGGTTACTTAATGTAGGTCACGTTGTAGAGGAGGTTGTGTGGTTGGCTGGTTATATTCTAGTTTCACGTTTGTGAAATGGCATGAACTGAATAGAATTGCTTCTGAATTGTGCCCGGTTAACTGATCATAGGTGATGCCCCAATGGGTCATACTCCACTTTTGACTGCAGTGTAAATCCACAGCAACACCCTGGCTTCATTAAAATGCTTCTGGACTATTCTGTTGGCAGAGCGCTTGAGCAGAGCAGAATTTCCCTGTATTTGTGTGGTCTTTTTAATGCATATAAAAGATAAGTGAGGCATTTTTTACTGACTAATTCCCCTATAACTTTCTTAGATGGCATGAAAGGGCATGAGGTTATTCATAAGATTCTAATTTGAAGTAAGTAATTGATTTTCACAGTGAATAATTGATTCAGTGATTTATTAAATATGGCAGCCCTTTGCCAGAATTCTTTATGCTTCAAATAACTTTGCTCTAGTTCTGCATAGTAAAAAGTGGTAGTTAATAATGCACTTCTCATTTCTGTAGTTATGATATCTTTAAAGTGTATGGCCAAGATTCTAATCTCATCTGCCTTTGTGTAAATTTACAGTACAGCAATTCTGCTCTTGTCTAGCATTTACTTTGCTTTAAAAGTATATGTGAGAATGGAGATAGGACCACAGAAAGGACAACAGCTTGAGTTGCTCCTACACAATTTTTCCTAACTTTTACCATCCATCTTTGTTCCTGGTCAGTTTTAAACTGCTCACATGGTTGGGATTTCTTTCTTTCCCTTGGGAGGTAACAAAGCTCTGTCTCCCCAGCGGCTCAGGGTAGAAAACAGCAAATGGATGTGTTAGTATGCCTGGCGAGATAGGTCTCAAAGCTGGCTGCTTGTCAAGAAGAGACAGAGAGATCAATCTGGATCTCTATGGATGCCAGACGCTTCCTGTTCTTTCATAGCCCAGTAAACATAAATGACTGCTTCTAAATAAATTACATCGGTTTACTAACAATGAAAACTTCCTCTTTTTGTAAAGCTATCAGAGTCCTAAAGGTAGTACCAAGCATAATGTGGTACTGCATTATCGTTTGTGCTTCCCTCCAGGCACATAGTCGGGGGGGCCAGGACTGACATTTTGCCCCGTGTTTGTGCAGTGCTCGGCATAAAGGGTGGTGGCCTGGTGCTAAGGCTCCTTGTGCTGCTGATGCCCTGTAAATGAGGACTGCAGGAAAGCAGTGTGTGACACAGAGCCACATCCAGCCTGGGGGGGTCTTTTAGGAGCAATGAAGGGTATGCATTTTCTGAACAAATAGTGCAAGGGAGGGAAAGGTGTGGGGCTCAGGCAAAAGAAGAAATGGAGAGTTGGAAACATGATGTTGGCAGCTGAGAGATTAGAGATGGTGCAAAGGAAAGGTATATCTATGTATATAAAGTATATATATAAGTGTAGTAGTGAGACGATACAAAGGGTAGGAGGGACATACGAAGAGATGGTGGGGAGCAGGAGGACTGTGTATCCAGGAAACACATCTGCTAGTCATATAAAGTGTCCTAAAAGGAAGCAGGTCATACATGTATTCAGATGAGGGTGGTTTAATGGGGCCTACTTATTCCCAACAAGTGCGCCTGTCTTAAGTAGGAAAATTAATCAGGGAAGGCTAAGGATGCACCGTGATGGCCAGTGGATAATGAAGTACACCTCATTACATGCCACAGCTTGATGGTATTCAACTCTGTCTGAACTAATAAGAGTTAAACTGTTCATTTCATCAACATGATCCAAGTTTTCTACTTGCAATAAATGAATGCTACTGGCCTATCTCTACTCCAGGGAGATGGACACTATTTTCTTCTTGTATTGACTGGTGGCTGTCTCTGTCTTACAGCAGTAAATCAATGAATTCACTGTGCTTTGGAGCAGACGCCAAGGCAAGAAAAAAGAAAATTTGTGGATAAAGCCTGTTAGGAGAAAGGAGTGTGGGTCAAGCCACTCATAGCATCAAAGACAAGGAATGAGGCCAGGGTTCCATAAGAGGATTGGATATGGCTGAGAAGAGCTCAGCCTGTTCAAGCAGTCTCTTCTGGATGTTTCAGCTTTCCTTGTAGGACCAGGATCCCACTCCAAGCCAACATTTGGCATGGCTGTGTCAGTCTCGAACACTGTGCTGGGGAATTGCTTTGGGAGGACTTGACAGTCTGTTCCTCTCTTGGGACGAGCAGGGCCCCTGGCCATGCTGCCTGGACCTGATTGCTGCCCACACCAAAGGATGCATCGTCTCTGTTCCTTTGCTTAGCAGACCCTAAACTACAGCTTTGCTTGTCTCAGGCCGGTTTTCTTTGGTGTTGTGCACATACCTATTTTTTTCACTAGCCTTTTCTGAGGGATTTCTGAAAAAAATGGGTCAGTATTCCCCATAGATATTGTTTGGTCACACAGATCCATTGATCAATGAACTTTTTCTGCTGCTTGGCTGCCTCCCCTGCTGTCTGTCCCAGGCCTAGCCCTGCTAGGACGTCTTATAACACCCTCAAGCCCAGGACCGCTTTCAGATAAAATGCAATTCTCCAGGGAAATGTAGGGTTTTTTGGTGGTTTTCTTTCTTTCTCTTGAGCCCAGATTGTGGCTGTAACTGAACACATCATCACTGTGGATTTGTTTTGTTTTTGTTTGGTGGGGTTTTTTCAGTGATATTTAATCTGTGTGCGTCAGCTGAGACCTTGGCTGACATTCTCTGCCCTGGATCAAACCAGAGGCTATTATCAGCCTGGACTCTCAGATGGTTTGTGCCAACTCCTTCTGAGTTTTGGCCGAGGGGCTCTTGAATGGGTTTAGAATAGCCAACCCTTGGAAAATATCTTCCTGGTACCGATCAGCAGAAAAGCAGGGTTGAGTAGTGTCCTCTAAAGCCAGATTTGGTGAGAAGACTCTTTACAGAAACAGGCAAGACCCTCCTATGTGCTTGCCCACATTGATGCCTTTAACAATGAGTCTCCTCATCTCTTCTGTTCAGTTAGGGATGGGTAGGGACAGTATGGGGTTGGGTTGCTGGGTTGAAGCCAACTGTAGATCTCTATCCAGCTTCGGAGGCCTGAATGCCAAAGCCTCTTTGCTTGGGAAGCAGCTGTTTGTGACTTCTGTGCATTGTTTACTTACACTAGATACCTGATTTTTTTTTTTTTCCAGACTAGCTTATTGCTACCTCTGAGGCCTGCTGAGGAATTAGGTGCTTAGTAGGCAAGACAATCAGGTCTTGGTCTGAGACACCTGGCTTGGCAGACAGTAAGATGCAAAATACCGTCTTCATAGCAAGCTTGTAGAGTCATTGGTGTGTTCCCATTTGATTCCTTGCAATGTAGAGCAGCTGTAAATTCCCTCATGGTGCATGATGGTCTTTATCAGCACCTGTTTTGGGGAGTGACATGACTCTCCTGAGGATCCAGTTGTAGCATTTTATGCCAAAGTAGAAATATACAGAATGAATGAAGGGCAATGGGTATTACTTGTACTGTCTTAGCACTTGGGAAGCTTAGACTAAAGGCTGGTTGTTGCAGAGGAGAGGAAAACACAGAATAAAGAGGTACGTCCTGCTCCAGTGAGTTTACAGCCTAATCATAATGGGAGAAGACACAGAACATGCTCTCCTGTCTCTGTCTGGAGTTAATAGTTCCACCACCAAATTAATTCCTACTCCTGTATAACCTTTCTGAAGTATCTCCTCAGTGCCCAGCTTCCTCTCCATTGCCCCTGCTGCAACAACTCACAGAGGCATGGGGAAGGGAGTCCCTGCAAAGTGTTTTACCTGAGAGGCAAACCTGTTTCTCCTGGAGCAGATGCTCATCACGGGGCTGTAGAGCCTCTGCAGGCCTACCAAATCACTCCGAGTACACTGAAATTGCAGCTCTCAATATGATGATATGTATAATTCAGTGGCGTTACAGCTGGGATTGGTTTTGCCCCAAGTGCATAGCACTTCTAAAATGTACTGCTCTCAGATATTCCTTGTTGTTTAACTCAGAGTTCTAATTATTTTTGAAATGGCAAATCATGATACATAATTTATTGGAAAGACTGAGAAAACCCTAGCAGAGATACAGAATACAGAGGGAAAAAAATGGGTCGCTGACAAGAGCTCTGTATGGTTTTACAGTATAAACCTGTGAGTTTGAAATGCTGAAATTAGAGCTTGAATCACTTCAAAGATTCCTGCTAATAAGGGAATGATTATGCACAATAAAAAAAAAAATCTAAACAGCACTGAAAAAACCCATCATGTTTGTCAGTGTGTCTTTGCATTTTCTTTTTCTCTGCTTTTTTTTTCTTGCTCTATCATTTTGCATAATAAACATGTCTTGCATAATAATAAACAAGCATCTGGGGAAGTATGTATATTAACTGTATTTTTTAATCTGCTTGCAATGCTATAACTATTTTGCTACAACTCCTCTAGGGTTGCTGCACTCTTTATTTACGTCATTTCAAGGTCAGGGTCTGGAATCAATAATGCTGCATTCTCTCCCCTAATGGGCTTGGGGTGTTAAACCTGCTCCTGCCAATGTTATTTCTTTAATTCCTATTTGACCTCCAGTGGTGCTAGTTGATTTGATCAGAAGTACAGATAGGCCAGGCAGGTATCCTGGACATCTCCCTTTTGCAAATTTTGCAAGCAAGCACACTTGCTGGGGGGATTCCCTAGTTTACATGCCTCATTAGGGAGCCAGGTCAGTGGAAAGAGAGAGAAATGTCTCCAAAGGCAAAGCACAGCAGGAGCCCAGTGTAATGTGCTTTTAATTTCCCTCCAGAGTATCTAACTCTTCTTTACTGACTGTTTAAAGGGGCTCGCTGAATGAAGACATTGACTGGGAGATGTAAAACTCCTCCTGTCCCCTGGCTTATTCATAAATATGGAGGGAACAAAATGGCTGCTCAGGGAAGCAGCTGTGCTGAGAAGAGCCAGCCCCTGGGAGCAGATTCCTGCCTTGCATCGAATGTTCTTAAAATACAGCTCCTGGCGGGCACCCTGGCATGCCACCCTTGTAGCATGGAAACTTGTAAATACGGCTATCAATAGCAAATTGGTCCCTTTTCCCTTGGTGAGGAGCTGCCACCCACGTTGCTCTGCTTGGCTCTCAGGAGCAATTCAGTGATCCAGCTTTCCTTTCACTCCAGCAGAGTGAGCTTCCCCATCCTGTGTGTGACTGGTGCAAGTCGGGGAGGACCAGTGCTGGCCCACATCAGCTCAGGGGTTACTCAGGATGTTGTAAGAGCTAGAAATGGGTACGGCCTCATTTGGCAGGACCCTCTGGACTGCTCATCAGACAAGAGCTGGGACAGTGCAATACTGTGGCTTTTTTTGGGCAGGTTTCCCATCTGGCATTCTGTCGAGGGACCTGTATTCCCTGAACTTTCCTGGCACAGGCACTACAGCAGGGCTCCCATGGGAAGGGTGCTGCTCTGCACCTTGTATCGACATCTGGAATGAGTTAGGTCAGACTTAGCTTTTGCCTATTCAGTCAGGAGATGGTCAGAGGACAAAATCAGTAACAACAGGACCTAATCCTGTTTTCCTAGCTAGCTGTTCCTTGTCTTGTGTGATAGCAGTGCAAATTATAAAGAATAAGTATGCTTCAGTAAGAAGTGCCTTCTCTTAGCCTTGGTTGCATAGAATATTTAGGAATGTGCTATGTTCCACCTAATGACAGCTGGAGGAGCAGGGACAGGACATTCCCCTTTGTGAGCAGTGGTCTGTCAGTGTTGGGATGCACTATAATCTTTTGCTGAAATTTCATTGTGGAAGAAAATAGGGGAAAAATGCTCCAGTGCTGCTGACTCATCTCATTTTGACACTTCCCCAAAGAAACGTTACAGATTCCCATTTTGAAAGAACTTCAGAGTGTTTTATATTGCTTTATTGTTCCTAATAAAATCAGAACAAAATGTTTAGATTTTGGTTGAGCATTTTGATCCCACATGATTTCCTTGAAGTGTGGAAGGGGGAGGAGGTAAAACACCAGTAGAGAGGGGTTGCTCTAAATTGTAAGGAAAGCAAGAGTAGAAATCACAGAGATTAATCGATCGTAGCTGCTGTCTTCTGCACAGTGTTCTTCTGCTGGTTTCCTTGAGGTCAAATGTACAGGTCTAACCTTAGGTAAGTGGGTAGGCAAGGTCTTTGGAGCAGGTACTAAGCAGCTGTAGCATTGCATAGAGCTTGCCCATTTTTGTCCTGTGTGTTGTGTGTGATCAGTTAACCACTGCAGGGGAAATGATGAGGTTAAAGCAGAGCAGTCGATGGCAATACAATATTTGAGTTGGATTTTGGAAGGAAACTCTAGAAAATGTCTAGGTTGAGGAGGGGACAGTGTGCAGGGAAAGCCCTTAGTTAACAGAAATGATGTGCAAGTGGAGCACTCATCCTGGCAAACAAGAACCAAAAGCTGACTGTCATGGTGTCGCTCTGGAGAGGCAATCACAGTAGAAGTCCCTTTCGTTACCTTCCCTTTGCATCCTGCTACAGGGGACGCAGGACTGGCCAGTAACCAAGCTCCAAGCTCCTCTCCCTGGGCTAATACTTTGCTTTTCCTCAAACTCTCCAGCCTGCTTTGCTTGTTTTTAATATCATTTATCCAGTGTCTGGTTTGTTCATAAATAGAGCCATTGTTTGTTTTCCACAAGTGAAACCTAGAAAAAAACTCCAGGACATCAAGGGTGATGGTGGAACTGTTATTAACATCTTACTTTATAGTAGAAGGAGGACAAATATTTGCCTTCCTGGGTCCAAGACTCTGGATCCAGGAATATGGGGGGGTTGATATGAAAAGAAACAAGAAAAGTTTTGAGTGAGGACATGTTTGGCTGAGGTCAGGTGCGTGTTAAGGAAGCGATTCAGATCTCCTTTCTGATAACACCAAACTCAAATATAGAATGGATAAAACTAGTGAATGGTGTGCCTTTGCCAAACAGTGACTAATGGCTCTGGAGGCGAAAGCAGGAGATACAACAGTCATAGGCTAAGAAAACCAAGAAAAAACCCTACTGACTGTGTGCATGTGATTATAACTGGGAGCCAAGTGATAGAAGACTTTAAAAATGGGAAACACTGTTCAACTGTAATGCAGTTTTCCCGGGGGAAAAGAAGAGAGGTTCAAAATACTTGGGCTATTTCAAGCCAGACTGGCTGAATCAGTGGGGAATGTAGTGTGCTATAGTGGAAAGGCCTGGATAGGAGCCTGAACCATCCCTGCTTTGCTGTGACAGGATACTATCCTGACTAGGCACTTGCAAAGCAAGTTATTTTCTTGAAGTCTCTGAATCACGGGAACTGAGTTCAGGTCCCATAGCTTTTTGTTACCATGAATCCCAAGATATAGGGCTGGTTTCTGGCACCTACAGTTACATGGCATGGTGCCTCACAGGAGCCTCCTGAAATTGTGGAGTAAACATGATTGGCAGGAGTTATGAACCTGGCCTGAAATGTGTTTATACAAGATCTAGTTCAGCAAAGCTCTGAAATTGCACCTTGATGCTTTGCTGAATCCATGCTCACCGGTCTCCTGGTGCCACTTTCAGTTGCCTCTTCTGGCATCTTTTCTGAAAGAGACAATCCTTACTGCAAGGAAAACTCCAAATCTACCCAACTTCTCTTGCTGTGAATTAATCTGTGAAACCGAGAGCGGAGTGGAAGGGATCTTGTTCATACTACTGGCAGCCAGTCACTGCTGTGATGTGTTGCATGCTGACAGCGTGCTCAGCTCTGCAGAGTGCGTGGGATGGCCAGCATGCTTGTGCCAAGGAGCCTGCAATCTGTGCGCGAGCAGGGAGGAGCAGAGGGGCACCTTGCCAGCAGCATTGCCCAGAGGCATCCTGGCAGCAGAGCAGGCAGGACACGGCTTTGGACCCACTCCAGGGCCTCCTGAACCATGCCTGGGTCTTATGTCTGGCTTCATGGTATACAAGGTGCACCAAAGAGGCCCTGCAAGGTCTGTCGTCTGTACATACTGGCCGAGGCTGAGCCCAGTTCTGGCCCCATTGCAGTGGGTTAGAGGGCAGCCAGAAAGCAATGTGCATCAAAGGCAGAGCCCATCCCACCCATTGCGTCTGCTACCACAGGGGCTGACTTTGTTTTAAAAATACGACTGGTCCTCCTGGAAGGCTGAAAACATCAGCCCCAAGGGGAAATGACTGAGTGTTTTAGCTCTGCTGGTTGTTTATTACTGGAGTATTTAATTGTATTATCCAACTTGTAAATTTTGAATGAATGAATATGTGCTGAAAGACTTTTTTTTTTTCTTGTTATTTTTTTCTCTAAAATGGAGACTCTAGGATGGGACCCACAGAGTTTTGAGGTGCTGCCACCCGACACCATGGGGACAGGCAGGTTCGTTAGGGATCCTCAGCTGAACAATGACATGACAGCATTGTCACTACAATAAAAACCTTATTTTAACCTAGACCCTCTGTAGAGCAGGTTGGTTTAACCAACATCCTAGACCCTCTGCAGAGCGGGTTGTTTTACACATCTACCACAACTTGAGCTGAGATGTGCACACAGAGCTCCCTCAGTGCTCAGGGTCTGTGGTTGGTGTCAGGGAGCCCTGGCCCGGGACTCAGGGCCCAGCCTCGGAGCAGTCACCACTGCCCCACTCCCCATCCCGCCCCAGGAGTCGCAAGCACGTGCTGTTACGAGCAGGGCACTGCGTGTGCTTACACCTCCCCGCTCACGATGTCGGTGATTCTGATTGATGCAGGTACCTGGGACCCCTTTATAAAGGAGAAGTGGGTACATGACCAACCCGCCCACGGCTAATGGCCACCTGCCCCACGAGAAGGAGCAGCGGGGGTGGGAGTGGAGGACACAGTCATGGATGTGGGATTATAAGAAAATGAGAGATGTTGAGAATTGTAGTAGTAAAGTCATGGCCTCTTCTGTGTCGTGAAGAGGAGGAAATCTTCACTTTGCTGGAGGCTGAGCCCAGACGGGATGGTTCAGAGCAGAGTTTGGACTTGCGGCCTGGCCCTTATTTTCCAAGCTTAAATTAAACTATCTCTGCTGCAGCAGCAGTTGTCTGTAGAACTCTCATAGGACTAGAAAACCAAACAATGATGGTTGTAGTGGTACCCGTTAGTCCCTTTATGGTGTATCATTGCCTTTCTGCCTGCAATTAGGTTACACGCTTGATCTTTTACTCTTGTGACTAATTTCACTTGCTTGCAGTTTTGCTGTGCTTTAGTTACACCTTCCAACAGCTTCTGCTACTCACCTTGTTGCTGTCAGCATTTTCCTTTTCCTTAACCACTCTTTATTAATCTCACATCAGTGTGTTTCAGACAACATATCCAGACCAAAAAATTCCTGTTGGTGGGTGGATGCTATGTAGACTTATGCCTGTGGCCTTCTCTACAGCTTTTGCTTGACTAGAAAGGGGACCATCTTCCTTGCTGATGAACAATAGATTGCATCCTTTGTTGTGTGGAGGTGTTTACTCTTCTGTGGAAAAGCCTGACAAGCCCCGAAACTTTTAAACGACGTTAAATTAATTGTCCCTCTCTGAAATCAATAAATCGCTCGCACACACATGAGTCCCAGGTTAATTTGGTAGTTTGACATCTCAGCCATTAACAAGGCATAAAGAGACTATGAGGGTGTCTTGCCACCTCTGACACACCAGTGACATCCAAGGTGCAGAGGAGCTGTGCTTTGGGAGCAATGGTAGCCTTTCATGCAGCTCTCTTCTATAAGTTAGTTGAATCCCAGAAAGTTGAAAGTATTTTAATATTCATAACGTGCTCTCTAATCCCCCAAATACATACCTCAGTACCAGCCCCACGCTAAAAGCTTTCTGAAATGTGAACACCCTCTTGACATAAATAAGACATGGCACAATGGTGGTAAGTCTTCCTGTCTTCTCACCACTTTCCTTCTGATAAGACTGAAGGATTGATTTCTCTTTATAAGAAGCTTCCCTTGGTCAGCTCCTCTGAAGGCTGTGCATCAGATGCATTATTGATAACAGCTCTGGGGATTTGCATGCACACATGCAGATGTTACAGACTCCCAGATACTGTCTGGAACACTGCAGAGGAGTTACAGCAGCTGGACAAAGATTGTCTGCTTCTCTCTATCTCTAAAGCCTGTGAGATACAAATCAGCATGAATTTCCTGCATAGCCTTTTCTCTTCCACCACTAAATCACTGTAAGCATGAAATAGAAGAGGAAAGTAGAACCTCAGGGATTTTGAACAAGGCTGTTAGATGAGGAGGCACCAGAAAGATAATGTCCAACTTTCTAGGCACATGCAAAGTGAGATGAGGAGCAAGATTTAGCCTGATTCTGACATTCCCACAAGCACAGTGGCCATTCTGGGCTATTGCTTCCCCCAGTAGGAATCTCTCCAAAGCAGCAGGGGTTGAGAAAAAGCAGTTCTTGGTATCCCCACTGCAGTGTTCAAAGCCTGTGCACTTGTGCCAGACATTGCGTGCCTTTTAAGGTGACTTGTTTACCACTCCTGCTAGGTTGAGGAGTCACCACGTTGTCTCATATTGCTCTAACTTGATACATGTGCACTGCAAAGAAGTTCCCCCCTTCCTCCTGACATTGGACAACTACTGTTGGCGGAGCTGGGGCAGCTAATGGGTTTTGAATTTTGGACTGTGCTCAACACCAAGAAGAACCATCACCATCTGCAGTTGGGGGATACCATCTATTTTCTGCAGCCCCCTCTTTTCTGTACTGTGCCTGTTCCCGTGTCAGGTAGATGGCTGCAGAGAGGCCCTTTGCTTTCTAGTGGGGCAGAGCAGACTCTGGCTGGAGGAAGGACCTTTGACAGGGATCCAACCAGCTCAGGACAAGAGTGCTGTGCAGGTGTGCGACCAACCAACTCCAGCTGGGATTCATAATGTTGGATCCTATGGATCCTGTCCTAAATGCCTTCTTAGTTCTTAGAGGAAGAAGGCTCACAACTGTTACACTGGCTTGTCCAAAGCAACTTCCATCTTCTTGCACCTCTTAACTGCTGCTGTGGACACTTTGGCTGGGCGTTTTCCTCTTTGTCTCTCCTGGCATGCTCTGGGAGCTGTAGCTGAACAGCACTGGTTGTGCTGTCTTGAGTGTTGCTCTGTGTCTGTCTTAGCTCCTGCCTGCCTATCTGCATCTGCACAGAGGTTTAGCAGGATCTTGTCCACAGCAAATGTCTGTGGATGTCCTGTAGACACCTGGTGTGATAGGTAGGCATCTAAAATACCACTGCCATCCAATGCTTCTCAACTTGTAGACCTGTCTGGAATCTGACATGCTCTTTTTCTGGCTTAGCATGGAAAAAACTTGAAGACCTTGTGTAGGGACTTCCCTTCCTCCTCGTTTTCCCAGTGCTCTGCCCTAGCAAGCAGTCTGGAAGTATTGAACCCAAAGGCAGACATCATGTCTCCAGCTGGAGAAGGTGGAGGATCACCGCAGGAGTCACATCTATGAACTTTTCTTTAGGGGGAAAAAAATATAAAGCACCTCTAAGAGCAGACCACAGCTTGGCCTGTCATGATGCTCATGGTCCTGTTGCACTCAAGATTGTTTCCAGTTTAAACCCTCTGTCGTGGTTTATGATTTATGTTTACTGCCTGTAGCAGAATTTCCCTGTGGATGCTGGGGAATCCCACCATACACTGTGGTGAGCAGGAAGGGAATGGAGCATACTTGAAATGAAACCAGAAGCAGGGTAGTCTGGTGATAACTACCAGTGTTGGAGTAGGAGAGGGAGTGAGAGCTCATGCTGAATACCAGTTTCTGATGGGAGGCTGGGTCCGAGATGTGCTGTGGCTCTTGCATGTCTGGTAGATAGCTGTTAAAATGCAGTTCTTTCACCTAAAGCTACATCCCATGATTGGCCTTCAAGTGTGTGCTGGTCTGAGGGTGTCTGGGTCATCTGGATCATTGGCAGTGGGAGGAATTAACTTAGCTGGGGCTGCAGAGGCCAATAATGTGGGCCCTGAAAAGAATCTGTTATCACTTACCTGTGAGTTGCTCCTGAGCTCTCCCACGCGCTCAGATAATTTTCCATTCATGCTGGGAAGCTTCATCACATAGTTAAGGAAACCGAGTGTAGAGGAGTGATGTGACATGCCCAAGGTCATGTGTAGAGACTGGATTAGGCCTTCTGTTCTTCCTGATCCTAATTCTTTGCCTTGATCACAAGCTTTCTTTTGTATCACTGTGATTATTCAGGGAACTGGTGCATCAGCAGTAGCACAACTTGTACGTGTAGTATCTTGTGTCTGAGCAAATCAGTTTGCTTTGAAAGCTGTGTGCTGTGTAGGCAGGGCTCGCTTCTCCTTCTCTTTCTTCCCATTTCACTTCTTTTCTGGCTCCTCAGCATTTATGTCCCTAGCAATCTTCATTGAGGATAATGGGAGCCGGCAAAAGAACCACAGGAGAGTCATACTCTGCCAGCCATCTTCCCTTGCACATCTTAATACCATATGTCAAGTGCAGTTGCTCAGGGCTCCACAGATATCTCTTTTTCAGCCACCCAAGGAGCTGGGCCTGTTTACAGCATCGGCTTCATAAAATGGCAGGTGGAGAATTGGAAACAGCTCCTCTGAGAAGCTCAGGATTGCAGGAGTGCTCTGGAAGGAAGCACTTGTAATGTGCTGATGCCCCCAGGAGCTGAACAGCCAGGTCTTGCAAGAAAACCATTTGCACTAACAAAATCACGCATGGATTTTCAGGCAATTTAAAGCCCTGCTTTCAGAGGTATTGGGCACCCAGTACATCCCCTTGCTCTCACTGAGATGAATGTAAGGGTGGCCCTTGTGGGTCCATTTAATTCAGTGTCCAGTTCCAGTAGGTGCCACTCATAGTAACAGAGACAGTAACTGATCTGACCACTGAGAAAACATCTCCTTAGACTGTGCAGAAATGCCTGTTTTTTCAGAGCTAGGCTGGGTACCAGAAACGTCTGGGTGGATTGCTAGGCAGTCTGTCCAGCATTCATGGTGCTTCAGTAGTGCTTTACAGCCCTGGGATGGTGCCATGCACGGTGTCTTCCTCTCTCCAGGGCATCTTGTGCCATCCAGGCGTGACCAAGGACTTAATGATAGCTGGGGACCAAACTCTGCACTGGAGGTTTTGCTTGGAGGTGGACTGCGTGTGACTCAACAGGAAATGTTCCATAGGATTTTTTAGTGGTGGAAACGTGACCATAAAGCATCATGTAGCAAAGTAATGGTGGAAGGACTAGTACAATTTGTGTGGTATTGAGGGATATTTCAGTATCTGATGTCTCTGCCACTGAGTTATATCTAGAGCAAACCAACTGATGTTCATGTGGTCAGAAAACTGAGATGAGTGTATTTACCCCAGCATATCTGAGACCGTGGTCTGTTCAGGCATTTGGGTAATGTCCAGTGAACGTGTGCATGCTCATACTACTACGTATATAGGAAACCAATTCCTTTCTGAAGCCTTGGAATAAGAATTCTCAATGAATTTTCTTTGTTAATAGTGTTCTAGGATTTTAGTGAATAAATGATAATTATTAGAAGTAGTGCCTGTTTTGGAAATTGGATATCATCATATCTTTCTGTGAAGACATAGCAAGACCTGCTTTTCTTCTAGAAAGCTCAAAGTGGTTTCCAGAAAAAGGAGAGAATTATCCACCTTCTTACACAAGAAAACACAGGTGTAGAGAAGGGAAAGATGGCTGTTGGTCACACTTCTCTTCAGTTTGTAACTCCTTAGTCGCAAAAGCAGATAGAACACCCAGATTCCCATAGCCTCAGTTTCTTGCATGACACTGACTAATTTCAAGTGGTTTCTCAAATTTTTCTGTACCCCCATGAAAGTGTTGGCCACTGGAAGTGTGAACGTCTTAAACTTTTCACTCTGCAACAACCTCTGTTTTTGTAAGGAGCTCTGAGAGATGATTTATTGAAGTATTACAGTTTCTTGCATCTCCAGGAGATTCTTTCAAATAAGTTCTTTGTGAAAGTTTATTATTCAAATTTGGAGGGACAGAAGGAAATCAATTTCCTCCTTCAAAGCTACCTTTTTTCACCTACTCTATTTGCTTATCACTCTGCCTTGCCAGGATTATTCTAATCAGATTTCACATATAAAAAAATAATAACATAAAAATAATTCTCGTCTTTCAAGTATTTGGGAGGCTTAAGTAAATTAAGACATTGATCAGATTCTGCTCACTGTTGCAGCTGTGAATACAATGGAGGGTACCTGGGGTGGCTGGGGAAAGGACTGTGTCTGAAGTGTGTCTTTTATCCTCCGAGAGAGGCCAGAAGGGAGGATTGCAACTAGTCTCATCCGTGGGGGTTGTTTGGTTAAACCTGTGTGTCTGGGTAGCAGCTGGGATGTAGGCCTGCAAGGCATATGGACACAGCCCAGACCAACGGGGCAAATGGCAGAGAAGAGATGCTTGTGTGGCCGCAGGTTGCACTGCAGGAAGCTGCTCTAGCAACCAGACGTGCCAGGCTGGTGCTTTGCCACCACCTCTTTCATTGAGCTGTTTCAAAGGGGAACCAAATGTCCGAACTGCCCGAGCGGTTTTGCAAATCTGTCCTCAGCCTAATGCACCAAAATAACAGCCTGCAGCAAGGCCAGCACAGCTTCTCTGCATACAGCTTATTTCTGATTTGGCAGCTGAGAACCTTATTTGCTGTACATGTCAAGACTGATAGCGCTCCTGTTGGGGCTATGACCTTGACCATCCTTTCATTCTTCCTCAGTAAGCTCATTACAAGCTTCTAAATCATCATCAGGGCTTTGCCATGAGCTAAAATGAAAGTGTCTTTCTGTAAATACTGCCATAAGGAGGTAGATTCGCCTTTCAGCGTGAGATCTGGGGCTTGTGGACATGGTGGAGGAAGGCCACACCGATATTGATTCTGGCTCCTTGTACTACAATCTAAGTGTTTCTATTGAGTTTGACAGAAAATAGCTCCGTATTCCATAGGTGGGATCTTCTTGATAGCAGCTGAAAGACAATATGGATGTGTGTTCATACTCAGCCAGGAAAAAGACAATACACAGGCTCCTAACAGCAGCAGTTATTTTTCAGGTCCCAGACATGTGAAACTTGGCCTTAGTAATAAAACAGGCCTGCAGTCAAAACATGGAAAAAAAGTTGTGTCCCTCTTTGCAGATGGAAGGGAATTCTTGTATTTAGAGTGCTAGCAGGGCAGTTCGTAGGGTACAGCTCCTTCCTCTGCCACAGATGTCTTGCCTTGACCGCAGAATTCAATTCAGTTGCCTAAACCTAGACATTCATCTCCCTCTGCAATGTGCCAGCATATCCTGCCTGGCCTCCAGAAGACCATGGATCTCCCTTAGGTCCTGTGTCCTACCTGCCAGCCCTGTGCATGTCTTGCATGCCCCAGGACATCCTAGATGGCACTAGAAACTTACGTTTAGGTAACTAGATCAAGCCCTTAATTTCTGTGCCTCAACTGCTCATCTATATGGTGGAGATAAGATTTCTTTCCTACTCCTACAGAGACAGTGTGGAGATAAGTGCATTGGTGATTGACAGACATGCGGATTCTATGTTGAGGGCACTGTGTAAGAGCTTGAATAGATAACAGAATGACTACATGACAGCATGAGGGTTTTTTGCTTTGTTTTTTACCTCAAAAGATTTTCTCCTTCACATGTCCTTTTCCTATCAGGATGTTAGTGCTGTGAAACAGAGATGAGCTCACATGAGCTTCTCACACCTGAATCCTTCCCAGGTTGACATTGCTCCAGATCTAGCTGTGTTTCTTTCTGAGTCCAGCCATCCTGGCCCTGTTTGACTTATTTGCCCCACGTTACTCAACCACAGAAGTGTGCATATGCCTTGGCAGCATTTGGAGGCAGCTTCAATTTGGGATATCACTATTACTCATCAAAAAAAAAGACAAGGCAAAAGGAGGCTTTTGGTTTTCAGGTCTGCCAAGTTGGAATGGTGCAGCAAAGTAGGGGAATCACTGTTTGACTTCAAAATGGAATAAATTGACCTGGCACCACCTAAGAGAATAAACACAGAACCTAGCTATCTTATTTTTCCGCTAAATCACTGTTCTGGCACCTAGTTACTTCATTGCCAGTGGAGCTGTAAATACTTGCAGCTCCCTGTGGTTTCAGCGGGATTTCAAAGTAATCACCATTCCTGCAGTTCTTTCCCCTTTTATTTACAGACTTCAAAAGCTCAGTTTTATGCTCATCATTTAGGACTCTGTTTCCTGACATCCATTTGGAGACTATCCGAAAGAAATTTTCTATAACCAAGAGATTATTGCAAAGTTTTCTCTGAGGAAACTGAATACTGTAAGTCTCTGGGACATAAGAGACCAAACTAGCATAGGCATTTTAGATAGTACCCCATTGAAATCTAGGGCAGGATATTAGGTCATCTCTCTCCTCAGGTCTCCCCTGAAAAAAATCAAACCAATATTTTCTGCAGCAGAGGACTTCCACACATAGTGGGAGTGGTGGGTGCATTGAGGGCAGCCAGAGGAAGCTGTGAAGACCCCCGTGCTGTGCAGCACAAGCTTTAGCCACACAAATGTTAGACAAGAAACTGAGTAACCATGTACATTTTCCCAAAGACTCTGTAAGTGTGACTGCAGCGTGCACTTTTTGGGTCATTATGTCCTTTTATTTATTTCCACTTTCACAGTATCCCCTTTCTCTGCGCCTGTAGTCATCAATCATATGTTCAAATACTTGGGTATAATCTGCTCTCAGTAGTGTCACTTCAAATTGTAAAATCCTTTGTGGTTAACAGTTTCTCGGTTTCTGTGAACAATGCACTGATGTAATTATCAACAATGTACTTCCCCTCCCACAACTCTTGAATCTCTAGTCATTGAAACATCCAGAAAGTGAGCAAAAGCCAGCAGAGGCCTTCTGAGTGCATTTGTAATTCACTGCCATTGCATGGGTTCTCTATTCTTTTATCCCTTGGGATTTTACTGAAAACACTCAAGAGAAGGCCACAGCAGCCATTGCTGCAATTCCTCCTATACGCTGCTAGCAGTTGGAGTCAGGAGCCCTTCATGTCCACCCAGTTCTTGCTGGATGTTTCTCTGCCTGGTTCAGTGGCCTTACGCAGTAACTAAGTCATCAAGGACACAAGCACATCCTTAATTCAATAGGAAAACTCTTCTGTCTGCAGTTACTCCTCTGATCAAGTACTTGGCTGAACTGAGGAACTGTTTTCCTCCAGAAGATCCTGGGGGACTAGCTTTTGATCTAGACCTCAGGGCACCTCTTGTGCCCTGCAAAACTTGGCAGCATCCATCTGGTGAAAATATCCCTCCCTGCATCTTTCTAACTCATCTCTCTGTAGGAGCCATCTGTCTGTCTAATCTTCCCAAGCACTAACGGATGGCTGTGCTTAAGAGTTTGACCATCCAAATAGAGTCCTCTAATGATGAAGCCAACGATGCAGCGATTGCTAGTGCATGGTGAGCACTGTGCAGGCTTCCTACAGCTGCTTGCTTGTTTGCTTTCACCACTCAAATCTGCAGTGTAATTTTTAAAATGAACATCCCAATTGCCCGTAATCTTGTGATTAAAATGCAAATATTGACCACTTTTCCTTTGAAAAATTTGTGGAGGAAGGAAGGAGGAATGCCTCAGTGGAACTACATTGTCAGCTATACAAAGCTAAATCCACATTCACTAGGACAAAGATGAATTTACATACTCGGACTGGGTAATTGCATAACGAAGAACACTGCATGCTAGGTAGGTAAATTATAATACTCTGAGGCTGTTGTAACAATAATGTTGAGGGGACAAACAGCATTTACGTATTTGAAAAAGTGGGCTTACATATGATTCTTGTTCATTTAGATAAATCAGCTAATGTATTAGCCTAATACATGGCAGAGACAATAGTCTGACTCCTCAAATATATATTCAGAGAAAAATAAAGATTTAGAAACAATTGTCTCAGTAAATAGGGGGATTATCCACAAATCCAATAAAAATATGCAGTTTTTATTTCCCCTGTTACAGTATTTTCTGTCTTGAAAGCATCTGAAATGATGCTATTTCCTGATTAGAGACCTTTCTAGAATTCCCTATCAGCCATTTTCTTTTTTTTTTTTTGAGCCTTTTCTGTTTTCTAGGTAATAAAAGCCATTCAATAATTCTTGAGTGTGCAACTGTGGAATCAGCAGAAAAATAACTGTCCAGACTGCAAAGGAGAACTTATTTAACCTGGTCTTTAGATTATGGTGAATAAATGAGGAGAAACGTGTTCCTGGATTCAGCAATTCAATAGCCATGCCCTTTTCAACCTCAACTGACTGAAATACACACTCCTAAGGAAATTCTGCCATTCAATTGTTTTCATGTTTGGGTTTTTAGATCTTCATTGCCCAGAACAGTGGCATCTCGGTAACTTTGTCATTATGTCCCTTTTTTGCTTAGGACATCCCATCACCTTTTGTGTTGGAATACCTGTAGATTTCTTTGGGAAAGCAGTTGTAAGATAGAAAGTGATTGATCTGGCCAGTTTGGCTTTCTGTGGAAAGCAAGCTGTGAAGCTTCTGTCAGACTTGGTTGAATCATTTTTGCCTGGAGCAATATTTTAATGAAGTGCCTGAGCCAGGACTGGAAGGTTTTCATCTATCCTTTAAGGAGGATGGTGTATGCTGAGAGACTGCTTGTACTCTCACAGCAGTTTGGAAGGTGCCTGGAAAGTTTCGTGTGATGTGACAGAGCAGAGCAAATAGGAGACTAGTTAGATGTAGGCACACAGTGGGGCAAAGAAGGTCCTAGAATCAGTGGAAGTGTAAGCCTAGAGGTGAGTCCTTGGAAACACAGCCCCACTGAGAGTTTCAGAGGAGGGTAAGCCTCATTCTCTGAGCATCCCTGCCAACATTTTCCAGGAGAACATTAGGAAGTTTAAAACAGAGAAAAAAAATACTTTTCACATAGTATGTGATGGCTGTTAAAGACAAGGATACCACAGATTGCTGGAGGTTCAGGGCTGTAAGCTGTGTTCCTACATTCTTCACCAGTGCATCCAGTAGTGATCCCTGCCAGCCACAAAATACTCATCTAGATGGACCTCTGGGAGAAGGGAATCTGTGTTCAAGAGGGTCTAGGAGCACAGAAATAGAAAAGAATGCTCTGAATGAACCTTTACCTTTCTATAACCTCCAGGTACCCACTCTAAAACAGGGATGAAATATCAGCAAAGCTGTCTCTGACAAAAGGGCTGATGACTAGGCCCATTGGAAAGCAGGACAGCAAAATTAGAGGAATTTCATTTAAGTCCACCAATGGCACATGGGATGTCTGGAAGAACTGAGCATTTGCTTAGAATCATGATGAAAATTCATCAGTCTCCTGCCTTAACTGTTGGAGTCTTCTTCCTCTCTAGCTCATCATGTTTCATACAGTCTTTTCTCTCAACATCATGTATGCTGAGGGCGTTAGCCTGCAGGCCTGGAGTACAATGGAGTAGACTTCTTAGCAGAGCTGGATTTTTCAGCTGGCTGCAGGGCTGGAGGCAATGGGTATAAACGGAAACGTGGGAAGTTCTGTATGAAGATCAGGAAACACTTTTTTACTGTGAGGGTGACTGGGCCCAGGAACAGGTTGCCCAGGGAGGTTTTAGAGTTTCTCTCCTTGGAGGAGTTACCTCCATCTTTGATTTCTGGCTTCCCCAGTAGGCTTTAGTAGTCTTTGCAGATGGCTCTGGAGATGGTTTGTAAGATTCAGCTGAAGTGGCTTCCTGGTTATGGAAACTAACCAAGGACCACAGAATAGAAAAAAGCTATGGGATGTCTTTAGATGGCTTTAAAGTGCAAATACAAAGATGTTGCCAAGATTAGAGCCAGTGAAACAAACGCAGCAGCAGAGCAACCTGCTGCAATAAGCTAGTGCATAAATATCCCAGCAGAAAGGTTCAGAGCCATCTGCAAAGACCACTAAAACTTACTGGGGAAGCCAGAAATCAAAGAGAGAGGTAATAATCAGTCTTCAATGTCTCAGAAGCATACGGGCCTCTTTCCGCGTTATGCTACATGAATGTCTTTTGTATTGCAGTATCAGCCTTTAGGTGATAAAAAAAGAGGGAGGAACAGCAATTTTAATAGAGAGCTCAGATATAGACTGAAGCTATTAACTTGCTTAAAGTCTTGGTTGTTTTGAAGGAGCAATCTGGTTACCAGTAAAAAAGCAACAATAAAAAAATCTCCCTGCCCAAAACTTTTGCATGTTTGCATTTGTGCTAATAGTTTCCTTTTTCTTCTCCGTAACATGCCTTTTTTTCCAAGAGGTATGAAAACAGTGACAGGAAGGACACTTTGACAGGAATGGTAGAGAAGACTTGGGTAAGGGACAGTGGAGGAGATTTGTTATGTGATGCAAAACCTATCGCCTCCGTGTCCAGATTCCTCTCTGTTCAACTCAATACCACCCTAATAAATCTCCACCTCTTGGCTAGTGTCCACATCCAGGCCATATCATTAGTCACTGGTGACAATTACTATTAGTCATTATTGCCAGTATAGAAATTCAGTTTGAACAGACTGGCTGGGACCAGAGAGAAACCAGTCTCTCTGTGCTAAGAAATGTTTGCTGCCAGCAGTGTGTGGTGTAGGAGTTGGTACAGCTGACTGTTGCCCAGTGCTTTCCATTTTGCATTCTCATGTCTTGGACAATACTTGCTGCTCTTGTGTTACCAAGTTTTAATGAATAGTGTGTTCATATGTGCATTACTTCCCCTAGTGTGCACCAGCCCTCCTCCCAGACACTCCAGAGGTTCTGAGATGATCCTGCAATCATAGGTAATAAAAATGTTGCCACTTAATTTGCACTTTCATTTCAGAATGAAGAGATAATGTTTCCAATGATCTGCCTTTAAAGGGTGCTCATTTATTGCTGTTACTCAGGGAGAATCCAGGGAGATTATTTTGTTCGGCTTGGAAGCTGCAGTGTTAATTAAAAGGTGTCCAGAAACCGTCTGTGAGTTTTTATTAAAATTTGAGATTTGTTCCCACTGATTCTGCAGTAGGGCGAGAGCAGGGGTTACGCGCTGATGGCATGTAATTGCTTCCACGTTGGTGTATTGATCACTGTGGGCACATTCACAGCAGAAGTTATTAAGGTCAGTAGTGCTATCTCGCTGTTTTCCCTCTACAGCATTTTCCCCCAGTCACCCAGGTTCTCCCTGTAAGCATGTTTCCTGCCACTATGTATCTGATATTTCTGCAACTGTGAGTTTAATCAGCAAAATTCCTCCAGACATGCTGTCGTGGATTGTTTCAAGCCACAATCCAACAGAACAGAAGGTGCCCGAGTTAACTTCAGCAGTGAAATTATACAGCAGAAGGCATTATTAAAAGTGGATCTTTAGTCCAATAAATCCTTTATGAGTCAGAGATTGGAAGGAATTCAGAGAAGGGCAACAGAAAGTTACAGGGCTGAGGGTTGGGTTAGAGGGGATGTATTAAGAGAGGGTAAGGTATCGGCATTTGGTAAGGGAGAAAATTGAGCATGTAATGTGCTGTACTGACTAAGAATTGGGGATGTTTTCAGGAAAAAAGCAATGAACATGAAACATTGCAAGAGTTGCATAGGAAGTTCCAGCCTGGTGATGGGAGTGCACTAGGCCAGTGATTTTAGCTCTGCAAAATGGAGGTTTCTAAGTGAACGTAGATACAGGTATGTGATTTAAATCACTGTCCTTGCACTGCTAGGAATGTGTCCTTTGACATGGCCCATAACCAAGGGTGGGAAGGGCAGTGGTTACTAGTACCCTCCCTTCTGGTACCTGTGTACAAGGACATTTTTGTTCCAACAGAAGAATCCCTCTCATTTGCAAAGGATAACAAGTAATTTGGGAGCTGAATAAAGCTTTTCTTTTCCAATGAGTGTGTGTTAATTAACTGTCTGTCTCACAAATGAACTACTAGTGGAAGTTGCTTAAGTAAAATGCCCTGAAGCTGCCACTTCTTAACCACCTTCTCTGGAAAAAGGTGTTGGGATCTGCTCTGAAACCCAGTCACAGAACTGAGGAGAGCCTGCAGCAATCCCCCTGCAAGAAGGGTGCTGGCAACATTTCCATCTTAGCTTTGTTAGATCTTCTGGCAGCTTTTAATTTCAGTGATGGCAGTAATCTTTAAACCCACCTTTTATACCTGTTAGGTTTTCCTGGAAGCACCTTCTCTGGTTTGCACTGCATATATTCTAGGCTAGTGGTTTTTGGGTTCATTGTGCACGTCTAATATAGGTGCATCTGATCTTAAAAACTACTAATTAAAGGAGTTTCTAGACTTCTGGCTCTGAGGTGACGTTGATGTTTTCCCAGCTTATTGGGGTAACAGCATGTGCCATCATCCTGGCTGTTGACCGTTGGGCTCCAGCGTGGCAGGGAGGGGAACGTGGCTGTTTTCTTTTTGCTCTATTTGTGGCTGAAGGTCACGAGCATTTCCTTGTGCCTGCTCTGGGTGCTGGCTCTGTGGCCTCCATTCATGACTTTGCGTTAGGATTTTTAACTCTTCTCTCCAGTCACTGCCTGCTATTTACCTCCTGTGCCACTTCTTTTCTTGTGAAAGCGTCGTCGTGACTGAGGCAGTGGGGACCGCTCTGTGAACACCCCCTGCTTCTCTTTTGGGGGACAGGGCTTCTCTGTTTAGGGCACATGGGAACCTGAAAAACGCAGCAGGGATGCAGGCAAGGATTTGTCCCAGCTTGTCAGCTACCCATCAAAACAGATGTGTTTCAGTCTGATGCCTCAGCACCTCCTTTCTTCATCTCCCTAGGAAAGCAGAAAGGACAACCCCAGCTCTATTTTCAGCGGGGGAAAGTGAGAATTACTCACCACAGCACTGTGCGAGTCAGTCTGGATTTATATCGGCGTGATTGAAGTGGGCTCATAATAACTAGGAGAAGGGGAGTCCAAATTTCTTTGCTTCCAGCATAGGGTGGCTGTGCCGTGGAGCAGGCATCCTTGCCCTGAGCCTCAAAGCGGATTTCCATCAGCAGCAGGAGCAGACAGGGATTTCTGGCACGGCATGGATACCTCTTTCTCTGCTCCTAGCAGGACTCTTTGGTTCCCAGTGTTAGCAGCCAAAGGCACCAATACTACTACTGCATACAGAACTTTGCTAGGTAACAATGGCTTGCACAGATTAATTATTTTAATTGGAATTAACAGGGAAAATAATTCCCTCTTCCAGCAGGAATAAGCAAGATATGGACTGTCAGAATTTTTTCAGACGAGCTCTGCTGAAGGCAGAGGTGCAGAGATATGTAGTCAGCCTGCTTTAATGAGATTTGGCTGAAATTACTCTAGGTTAAACTCAATCACAAAAGAAATGTGTTTCATTGTATTAAGGCATATTTGAGACTCAAAAATCTCATTCATATTATTGATGAGATAAAAACTATCAGAAATTATGTCATTTTGAGAGATTTTCATTCTCCAGATAGGCATTGGAGAACAAATACTGCTCCTAATGCTGGGGCCAGTTATACCAGGATGTTGATAATTCATGGATTTCTTTTCTGAATTGTTGTTAAACTAAAAAAAAGCAATGCAGATTTGCAAAATACTGAGATTATTATAGAAGACTTAGACATAGAAAGCAACCGTCAGCTGAGAGATCATGAGTTGTTTCAATTTAAATTAAATGGAAAGCTAAACATTCAACTGTAGCTAAGAGTTATTATTTCATAAATGTGAAAGAAGCTAGTTAATAGAGGCAAACTGGGCTGTAGAGCTCTGGACTTGAATGCAAAAGGGCCTTGGATTTTTTTTTTCTCCGTGAGAGGAAAAAACCTGTAGAATTAATATACTAGACAAAGGAAAATCTGGTGGGGAAAGACACTTAGTCTAACAGATTAAAACAAAGAAAAGAACACCAAGAAAGCAAAACAAGGAGATACTTTATGCAGGCAGGAAGTCCACAAAAACACAAAATGTGATTCAGCAAATAAAGCTATTGCTCTCTGGTCAGAAAGCATAGGCGAGAAATGAGAATTACAAATATGAAGAGGAATTAGACCACACACACACAAAAAGAGAGTGAGTGGAGAAAGAAAAAAAAGGAAGCAAATAGTAAACTACTGTTTAGCCATTAAAACCAAAGCAAGAAGGAAGAAGTAGACCTGATTTGCGGTGAGGAGCCAGCAGAGATTGAAGGTGATTTAAAGGGATCCCCAAATATGTGAACAGAAAGAATAGCGCTCTTCGTTGCTTAGAAGGGAGCGTGTTGCCAGAGGGGATGGAGAAAGCGAGTATCTAGGGAGAAGAATGAAGCAACTGCATCTAAGGAGGAAGTAGTGCCCCAGGCTGCTGAAGGATCTGACATACCAAATTGCGAATCTGTTGACGTACAGTTTTATGAAGGCTATGTGGAAATGTACTTCACACCGGGGAGTGCAGGAATTTTATTTCAAAATCAGCAAAATAAGCATTATGGGCATATATAGGCTCATCCTGTATTATGTTCAGGATGTTATTCAGCGTTATCTAAAAAGGAAAGAATCATTTAAAACAATGGAGATAATGAGAGAAAATGTAACCTGAGTTTAATAAAGGTAGATTGTGCAGATTACTCTGTTACTGGACTTCGTAAAGTGTTTCTAGATAGGGGGGATGCAGTAAATCTGATTTATCTGGATTTCGGTGGAGCGTTTGCTATCATGTCATGCATGTTACTAGTCCAGCGGGGAAGTGCAAGATTAGCAGGAGAGGATTGCAAAGGGAGTGAGGATCCTTGCAGTGGAGATGACAACAGGTTGTGCTGCAAGGGTGAGTCTGGCCTGGCTGCAAAGTTGCTGAAGTTTGGGTGAGGGAAGCACACGGTGAAGCCAGATCTGGGAGGTGCTGTCACTGCAACGGACAGAATAGCACATAGGAAGAACAGGGTAATTTTGGGGCACTGGAGTTATAGAAGCATCAGTTAAACGAAAACTTGTAGTATTAAATGGATATTAGAGATTTTGGCCTAATAATAAGAATTTGCACTCTCAGATATTAACTTTGTTGGAAACAACAGCTGAAACCTTGCCTGTATTATTTATATCAGGGAACTGTGAACCGTTACTGAAATGCAACTTGGAAAATGCCAGATGACCATGCAAGATGTAATAGGTGCAGATTACCCACAGAGAGCTAAGGGGCGTACTGAAATGCTGAAGGAAATCATCATGGAGACCCAGTCTAACTTGTGCATGCATTTCTGATTAAAAAAGGTTCTGTATTAAAAAAGATTGAGCAGAACAAGTTCAGAGAAGGTCTTTTCATATGATCTGCATTCAACTGATTTATTTAGTCCCCAGCAAAATGGAAGATGAAAATGCATTATAATTACTGTATAAATTAACACCAGGGGGTAAATACCAGCAATGTTTATGCTGAAGGCCAAAGCTGGCACAAGAACAAATGGTCACTGCCTGGCAGTGAATCCAGCCCAATAACTCATTTAAAAGTGAAAATTGATGGTCTTATGAAAGGGGTGATGTGATATTGCCAGGAACTCGACAGTGTGAACCAGGAGGGTACTTCCTCTCTAGTAATTTTCCTCTGTCTTGGAACAGCCATTTTTTATAGCTAAAAGTCCAATTATGGTGAGATTGTTATTTTAAATGGAAGTAATTTATATATGACATTGAGGAGCAAATTATAAATGGCGAAAGCCCTGTAAGTATTCCCTTGGAAAACTGCAAAAGTGCATATAAATGCACCTTTGTGGGATGCTGCCTGTGAATTGGAACAGGTAGAAGGAAGGAAATTATAAAACATGGGTCATGGTGCTACCAAAGGACATTGCAATGTAAGCCGCTGTAAATGGCTGAAGTTGTTTTCCTGTTGTTAAACATATGTGTCATTGAGGGATTTTTCCCAGCCATGCCCCAGCTGTCTCTGGTGTGCAGGACACACCTGGGTGCCCAGCAAGTGCCTGTTGTGCCCATGGCACAGCCTTTGCCAAGAGCAGTGGCCGGCAGTCTCGGTCCATCAGCCATGTACACAGCTATGGGAAAGGGCTTGTAAATCCTTCCTCAGTCTGCCATGTGGGAGAGCTTTCTTGTTAGGTGAAGGCAGAGTGGAGTCCCTTGGCCTGCTGGGCTGCTTTCTGGTTCCTGAACCCAACCTATTTGTTAGAGCTCCTCAGCAAGAAACCTCCTCAGCAAGAGACCTCATACATGTGCCAGGTCTCTTATTCATATAGCTTCAGGGACTTATAAGGGAAGATGTTCTCAGCTGGGAGCTGTGCTGGCGATTCCACCTGAACACTATTTTAGAAAACTGTTAATTTTTCCTATAGCTAAATGAAGTTAATCACCTGCTCATCTCTGTACATCTTCTGTGGTTCCCTTGCACTTTGCCGAGAGATACAGATGTTTTCATCTCACTTGTGGCTTGGTGATTAATATTCTGCAAGTTGCTGAGCTTATGGATACCAGCGATTTCCTGCTCTACTTAATGTACTTAAGTCAGCCTGGTTTGTTTTTCTTCCTCTTGCTAATATCCACCTGGTGAGTTAATTGTGTAGGAAAGCAGCCAGTGAAGACAGAAAATGCAGAAAACATGACATCAAGCTCAGCTGGGAGTATTCTGCAGTTCAGACCTACGTGCGTTAGAGAAGGCAGTGTGCAAGAGGCTGGATGGCAAAGTTTGCTGTGCCAGAGGAAGCTGTTTCTGGTTATGTTCCCTTGGTACAATCCTGAATTATGAGCAGGAGTGATAGATTTAGTCATGACCTGCCATGGTTTGACTGCAGGGAAGGGCAAGCCATGCGTGGATTGTGGTCTTCCTCCCCAAAAGCTTGTATAAGGGCTGGGTGTCATTCTTGAAGGTGAATAGATATTAATTTAAAAAATTTGTCCTTCTCTTCCTTAATATCTATTGCTGTTCTGTGAATTGATGGGAATTCAGGCAGTGTTCCTTGGTTTACCTGACATGCAAAAAGATTTTATATGACTAAATTAAAACTAAAATGCTGGAGGAGAAGTATGTGACAGTGTTCGCTTCTTGGTGGGTAACTCATTATCAGGGTAAGGTAGGCACACATCTACTGAAAGCCCTCATCTCATTGAGACTTGCATCTCCAAGCAGACCTTGTGAAACAGCAGCAGCTGGGTGTGCTGGACGCACTACTTGGGTTGCACACTTCCACTTTGTGTCAATAAATATGCAGTGGATCAGGGACATCAGGAACAACAGCCTCAGGACTTGCTGTGGAGGGGTGTAGCCACTGGGCAGCTACTGAGGCTGGGCTGTTTTGGTGTCTCCTGGGGAAGTGTTCCAGTTCATAGAAGGCATCAGTGGTTGGACAAAGAGAGAGAGTAGTCTTCCCTTCCAACCCAGCCCTGCTTTCTTCCTGGTCTGGTTTCTTTCTTCCTACCAGTCTCTGTACTAATTCTTCCTTCATCTTATCCCCTGAAATGGGATCATCTCAGTACCTCCTTTTATTGATCCCTGCCCAGTCAGTCCCAGTTTACCTCTTGCCTTCCTCCTTTTCCCACGTTTCCCTTTGTCTCTCTTTCTGGTTGCTGATCCAACTTTCTCTCATTTGTATTCAAATTGGCCAACTCCTCCATTTTGTCAGGATCCAGCAGAGAAGATATATGAAAAGAAATCTCTCTGCTGTCAATTCAGAGCAGTCCTGGCACAGCCTGTAACCATCCAGAGTTGAAATTGCCAGGAATTTGTTCACTGGAATGCATTCAGTTTGGACAGAATCAGTAGGAAATAACAGCTCTTGAACTATAGCACATCTCCCCTGTACTCATGTGTGAACTGCTCATTTTCACAGATCATCAGCTTAGCTAAAGCTTGGGTGAATATTCTTTACTCCAAAGGATGAGGATGAAGAATGTTTCTGCAAGAAAACTTCACCAGAATTAACATTTTTTCTTACTTTTTTTCCTGGATATGTAGCAGCTGTCATGGCTGAAAGTTTCCAGGTGAATTCCTCTTGAAGTAGTTGAAATTATCAGTCAAATGGTTAAAACTTGGCAAAGTTATAAGCATCTGAAAACAGGGGGTTGTCATGGGATTTGTCAGACAACCTTAATAATAGTTTCACCTACAACAGCAAAATTCAGTAATGCAATGTAATTCTGAGGCATCAGCACTGCACGGATGAACACCATTAGATAAATGGGACCTAAGAGAGTGCAAAACACTAGTACCCTGGCACTTAAGCCTGTGGTTCTACTTCTATATTTGTAAGGATTATATGAGCATGATAACAAAATGGAAAACAGCTTGTTACTCCTAAGATGGGAGCATAGCAAAACCCATGCTGCGGGTAGTCCCCAGCGCTGTGCCACACCTTAGCCTCGTCGCCTGTCCCATGTTTCCCCTTCGCGACTTGGATTTGGGCGAGATTTGTGGCAGTGCCAAACTGATGGATCACCATCCCATTTTCTAAAGTGCCCTGCCTGACACCACGGACTGCGCCAACAAATCTAACCAAGAGTCCAGGATAGCAACTCCAGGCCATTTATCAATTCAGTTTGAGGCTTGCTAGGTACAGTTTCTAAATTCTCCCAGTGTCAGTACCAGGAGTACAAGATATCCATCCCCAGCAGATTTCCTCTTTGTGTACCTCTCTCTTCTGCTCAGGTGTAATGAACAGATTAATCCTGGAACCCATGTGTCAGTTTAGCCTATCTTTGCTGAATAGATGGAAGAGAAAAAGTGTGGGACAAATGGAGTATATGCCCTCTCTCTTGCTTGGTTTCTTGACAGTTTATTTCGTTGCCTTTGCACTGCCCTGTTACAGATAACATTGACTTAATATGAGTTTGTTTTCTATGTTCCAACAAGATGTATCAAAAAATGTGAAAGTAGAAGAGTGAGGGTGACTCTAGCAAAGAAAAGGGACTTCTGTGAGTTTTCACCAGCTGGGGAGCTGCCCAGGGCTGTAGGGAGGTTGTTTGAGACTCTTCTGCAGACTTGTCAAGTCCAGTTTCTACTTACGACCTGAACTAATAAAGACCTGTGGACTACTCAGTGATGTGTATCAAGATACCATGAAAGTGCTTGGAGCTTTAAGGCATTCTCTTACTGATAGAGGTCAGGATGAGATCAAGTATAGGGTACTTCCCTTTCCAATCACTGTCAGAGGTCTTGGACCTGGGCAGCTCCCATATTTTCCAAAATGTTCTACAAGGAGATTCCATGAGTCATCCTGGTCATGGTGATAAGCTGAGCCAAGCCCGCATGAAACTGTTGGAAGCTCTTTGCTGTGACATTAGCTTCTGACTTTCTTCTTGCCGCAGGGAACCAGCGTTGCAGTGGTATAACATTAGAAGGAAATGCAGAGTTGTTTCCACTCACTCATTAAGTGGGCTGAATTGTGCAGCGTGTTTTGGGCAGTTCAGCCCAGGCTCTCCTTCAGCTGGTCTCCTCTTTAGAAACATTGCTGCCTAGACAACCAGACAGCTTCTGCGTATGTCTGATAGTTTGGGCAGGCAGGCAGTTGTCATGGTTATGGGTGCTGCATAAGAACCAAAATAGATGTATAGAAAGACACTGATAGAGGTTGGCACAGATGCTGTCTTTTCTGTACATGAGCTGACAGGGTATAGCATGGAGGAACCACCTGTGTCCTGGCTCCCTCCTGCTCCCTCAAAGACAGGACTAGCCATGTGTTTGGCCTTGACTGCTGCAGACGGCAAAAGAATCCGAGCTGTCTGAAAAAGGAGAAGTCATCTCAGCGAAGATTTTTGGGGATAAGATAGACAAGTGAAGTTGTTAATTTGTTAGAAAAAACACATTGCTCGAGTTTTAGATTGCAGGGAATGAAAAATACCAGTGTCTGAGAGTGTCAAACTTTCTCTTTCCTTCAATTATTTCTCTTCTCCCTCTTGGAGGGAATATCAAGACATAACACTGCCTTTCCTCCTCTCAAACTGATTGCCAAATGCTATATTTTTTTAGTAATATCTTCTTTACTGTTTCTCATAATCACAAAACACTTCCTTGGGCTTTTCTACACAAACGTATCAAAACTCAAAGGCATGGGGAGTTCCACTGAAGATACAGTGAGCTGCTCCTCAGTGGATGGCTGCTTCAGGTGGCCAGCTGAGTGCAGAGGGGAAGCAGAGAACCTCCTTGGCTCCTGCTGCAAAGGTCTCTCAAGCCCCTGGAGAAACCAACCCAGCTTGGGCAGCTGCACCACTTTGTGAATCATGCATAAACCACTGCAGGCTGTGAATCTCAGTCACAAGCCCCTGGGAACTACTGGGCAGAGCGGTTCGTCTTTGCAGCAGGCAGGTAGGTAAGCAGCTGAGAGGTTGCATAAATCCATCTTCTCCTCGGGTTTCCAGTTGCACCTGGAGGGCAAGGGAAGTCAGAAGGTGGAAGGCAAAGGCACTGGGAGGTGGTGGTGGAGAGCTTTAGTCAAATGTGGTGCAGGGTTTTGGAGAGAGACTTGGCTGAACTCTGCATCCAGATCCTCACAGGATCCCAAACAACAAGAATTTTGGTTGAATTTAGGCTGCCGACATTGGGTCCTGCACTATCATGCCTTACGCTAGTGCTTTTCCTCTGTCCTCTTTCTGCTACAAAGCCTAAAACTACCTGGACATTTGCTTGTAACACCATGAGATAAAGGGTAAAAGTAGAGGGGTTATTCTGAATTCTTTTTAACCCGGTTCTCCCTTTTGAAAGCCTCTTACAGTAGGGTTTTAAATTGGTTTACGGACAGAGCCTGAATGTGATAAGATGTTAGTTAACACGATGGGATAATCAAGTCACTTTGATTTCTCCCCAGGCAAACCTCTCTGCAGTCTATTAAAATGAAATATGATGCCAGTGCCATTTCCCTCAGCTGTAGTCAAGGAGATATTTGTTTTAATTCACCACAAGATTGCCCCACAGGCTCCGATTTCTACTATCCATATTGACATTTGTAATTTATTGCCCTTTTACAATACACACTAAAAGGATGTTGTATTTGCCAGGCTGGCTTTTGAGAACTTCATCTCCGAATCAGTCTGTACAGGATACACTGAAATTGTTCTCTGTCTGTTGTTAATGTACTGTGTCATACAATTTTAACACAAGTTCCATTCATTTTTCAGGCAGCCATTTTTCAGGAAGCCTAGTAAGGGACACAAATAGAATATAGCATATTCACAGAATATAGTCATATTGTCCTGGGTATGATTAAAACAGAGGGGCCCTTTTGTCCCATCTTGTATAAATGTTCAACATGTTTCTGATTAGCTGGCACTTTGCCTTCAAATATAAATGACCTGAGAAGGTACGAGGAACCAGAGCATAGATGATAGTATGTGTTACTGTCATGTTTCGTCCAGCACGGATGCATTTCATTAAAAGGTATATAATTCATGAGGCATGTCGGAATGAAAGATGCTGCAAAAGCACAAAACCTTGTTTTAAACTCCCAGTTTAAGCAAGTCCATGAGAACTGGAACTATCTGAAGGTTACAGGCACCAATACCATGTGAAGCTGTGCTACGCGTAATCAACAGGTCAGAGTAGGTGATGCAGGCAGCTACTTCCACTCTTCCACCTCATACATTTTCTAGTTGGCAAATCTGAGTTTCATACAACTTGACTTTTTCAAAGGGAGAATGACAAATTGACAAGATGTTACAATTTTTCAATTAGATGAATTGAAACAAAAAGTTCATTTTGGCATTGTTATGTCATAACATTATGATTTGATGGAAAATTTCCTTTCTGCTGTGACTGATTCTACTTTCATTTCTCCCTTTCCTTTTTTTTTTTTTTTTTGGACTGGTTAATACATCAATATCTTGTTCTGCTTTGAACCAAGAACATTCCAGATATTCCTAGCAAAAGAAACTTTTCCTAGCAAGGCTGGTGGTTCACTCCCACTGTCATGTATGGAGTTGTTCAGCCTGAGATGTGAGGCCCTTGCATCCCTGTCCTGTGTTATATTATGGGGGTTACATATCTCACCATTTTGTTTCTTTTGGAGAGCAAAAGAGTGGCAAAATTTGGCCCCACCACAACCCTGGAACCAAAGTGTTATTGCAACTACATCTTGTGCAGTATTTTATATTTCTTAAGGCTAAAGAGTAAAGTGAAAAAAAAAGTAAAAGCAAAATTGCTGGATGGAAAAAGAGCTGTTAAACTAATTCAGATCAGATTCCTTTGAGGCTGAAGATTTATAGTTGGATCTCATTTATATCTCAGTTTGTTTGAGATACTTTAGTGAAACATCGAGGAGATGCGTGAAACCCCTTCATCTTTCCTATCCATCTCCTCTTACTCTTCCCCATCTCAAAGACTTGGCTTATTAGAAAAATACAATAAAAGACTAATTGCAAAGGATGGGGGATTTTAATGACTTCATTTACATATAGAGGATTAGTCTAAAATCAATATTAGGCTGTCAGAAAGGAGAATTAGCTGAATGTTTTTTCTGGGTTTTCATGTCAAGGAAATGTAAGTTTAAGCAATGCAGTTTGGAATACTCTTTGGGATTACTTTCCTCTTCCTTCCCTAACAGCTCATCCTTACCCATTTCAAGACATTTTTTTTTCCTATGAAAATTCAAGTAGAAAGAGAACTTTGAATGTTTTCTTTGTACTTGTGGCAAAAAGCTGCAGATCCGGTTGTCAGATGGTGTGAGGAAGGGATAGTGCTTGTGTACTGAGAGCCTAAAGTCAAGGCTGAGAAGGAAACACTGACAAGTATGTTGACTGTTCTGAAGGAACAAGGTTGTCTTCCCTAGATGTGGCCATTGCTGGTGCCTAGAGAGGCAGATAGACACATCCTAAAGACTGGCCTCAGTAGAACTGTAGCAGTTGATGTTTCATCAGCCTGTGAGCAGTACCTGGATTAAGTTTTCAATAAGAGCACCAGTGAAGTGACCCACTGGTTTGCAAAAGTTACACATTATTTTAAATTATCTTTCTTTATTGCAAAAGCTGTTGCAGTAGACTTTTCTCTCATCAGCATGGGACTCTGTCCCCCTCCAGGGTAAAACCAAGTGGTAGACTGAAGTGCTGTCCCAGCTGCAGGACACTTCCCATGTCCTGACATGGTGAGCTGGCCATTCCTTTTGCATGCAGCAAGTGTTGGCGAGGTCCTACACCACCCCGTCAGTCCATCTTTCTGAGCCTGGAGGGCAGCCAGCTCCCCTCCCTGCCTTGGTGCAGGATAAACTCTAGTTCGAGTCCTGTGTTTCTTTGTACCATGTGTAAAATGCTGTACATGCTAATGCCACTGCCTAAATAACAATAAATTCCTACAATTTCCGTAGAGGTCTCAGGAGACTTTTTACTGCTCCTGGAAGGGGCCACTGGAGTACCCGTACTTGGTACCAGTGACTGAGCTTCTGGGATGGGACGTATGTTTGCTCCCCCCTTTGCCATCTTATCAGCCCCTCCAGTTGCTCCATTCCTTCTCATCCCCTGCTAGATGAGAATTCTCCATTAAAACGTCTTTCCTATTTAAAATACAAAATTAAAAAAGAAGTAATAAAGAGCCTAGAACTCCCACTTGGTCAGTTGCAGTGACATTAGGAGTTATTTTATGTAAAATATTAAATCGAATAGACAAAATGGAGGGGAAAAAGCCTTGGTGACCTCGAGTAGGTAAAAGAAGTAACTCTGGATGATCAGTGATTTGATTTTATTCCTGACACTTGATACAGCATCTGTATTTAGAGTCTCTTGTCTGAGGAGACATTCAGAGCACAGGGAGTGGATCACACTATTATGGACTTTTGGATGAAGAGGTGCAAGGAGCTTGTTTTAGTTTAGGTGATATATGGAAAAAATCATACCAGGTACCCCAAACAGACTTACTAAAGACCCACAATATCTGTCCTCCTGCTGTCTCTGCTCCATGCTGGAACTGACTCCACTCGCACTTCACACCATCTCTGTCCCCCAGCATGGTGGTGTGGGGGCCTCCCATGGGACTACTGTGTCTTTGGCACAGTGCTCCAGATGGGAAGAGCCCTCCAGCTTCTCTCTACAACATGAGCTTCATCTGCACGTCTGAGACATGGGAAATCGCATTTCACTGGGACATCCTTCAACACCTTCCAGAACTCAAGCAGCTGGCTTGCATGCATCCATTTGTACTCAGTTCATGCTTCTGGATTTGAAATATATGGGGGGAGGAGAAAGGAAACCTGAGATTTTGGAGAATGTAAAGACCATTTAAAGAGTTGCCCTTCCATTATGATATTGATCTAGTCGAAACTGAGGGAGATGTTGCTATACAGAACTTGTATAGCCCTCACTTGCAGAATGTGAACATGGACCCAGATCCTGAACCCTCAGATTTCTGCAGTATGTTGGCCCTGTGCAGCATCTGTTTTTGCAGGTCCCTCTTACAGCCACCAGTGAAGTTCTGTCAATTTGAGATGGACATTGTTGATTTAGGTTCATCATGCATTTCAAGAATCTTTTCCAGTCATGATACGCTCTGGGTTAGTTTTAAATTATCCAGTCTTAAAGACCTAAACAAAAAGTGTCTTAAACCCAAAGCTCATTATTTAGTTGTACATCAACAAGAATAGTTTTTCATTCTGCATTAAGATTTCTCCTGATACATACATAATAAAGCTCAACAAAACAAAACAGTATCTCTTTTCATATGCGCTGAGGCTGATTCATCACTGACATGAACATTGTTCCTCTTTCTGCCAAGGGAGAATATAGCTCGGTCTTTGATCTTCAGAGTGACTGGGGATGGAAGAGCCCTCAGAAGTCCATAATCTCTCTTATTTTAACTTTATCTGCATTGAGGGAAGGTTCCTGCAGGTTTTTCTATATCAAGCTGCCTGTTATGCTTGATCAAAGGTTTTGATTTCTGTCCCACTTCTTCTAGACATTCTCCTACTCTGTGGTGGATCTACACGTATCCGCACACAAGTGTTGGTGTTCCATGGCATATGTAAAGTCATCAAGAATGATAACCACAAGAGTCAGCTGGTTTCCCTTGTGATCTCCTGACCTGGCCTACAACTCCTATGGTTGATGGAGGCTATGGATTACCCACTAACCACCATAGTGGTTTAGCTGAGCATAAATGAGTAAGACATCTAGAAACAGGAGTGTGGCTTATCTCAAAGTTGGGAATACAGACATAAGGTTCTACAGTATCACCTTTGATCATGCATCAAAGTCCTAGGGACAAATGGTGGGGAGGGGTATACACCATGTTCTTTGTGTCTGCTCTTCTACAATTACAAATACCTATGTCATTGACTTTTATTAGATACAGATTCACAGAATATCTGCCCTGACTCCCACAAAATGCTTCTTTAAAAAGATCACCCTTAAAGGATGTAATAGGAAATGCCAAAGGCCACAATAACAGTGTTAATTTTATGACTGCAGAGGATAGAAATGAGACATCATGTTCAAACTTTGCGTAAAGAAATGATATTTTTATATAAATGCAAACCAAAGCTCAGGACATTTTGACCGAATATTATTTAGTGGCTCATGTTCTCTCCCAAACAGGATGTTCCAAACACAGACAGATCCTTTGTCTAGAAGAATATATCCATCAGAGAATCCACTTCCCACCTCTTCTGTTCATAAAATATGTAATTCCTCAGTCATCATTCATACACATATTATTACATTGATTTCCTTGTCAGTAGTTGATGAAAATGGTTCCATTCAGGCTAAATTTGAGAGGAGAAACAAGGACAGGCATGTGCTGGGGGAACAGAGTCAAGCTCATATAGTGAACCATAAACCATGCTAATGCCCAGAATTTTCTAGTAATACAGCTAAACTACGTATATGTGAACCAAAATGATGCTAATATTTTAGTTAATAAAGGCATTGCCAGCCTCCTGTTCTTATAATACGTATTAATCCCTAATACTAAAATAGCTGAATATATTCAGACGCTGCAAACAACTTTATGAATTGTGAATTAATTAACTCTCAACCCACCCTATATAGCTAGAGGGAAATTATCGCTTCATCTGTTCTATATCATCCATGTTCTGAGTCCTGGTCCTCTGCACTCTCAGTGGACAGGACTCCATTCATTACCTATTGCCAACAGGTTTATGAATAGAACATGAAGCATAAGTGAAACTGCTATGTTTTGTACTGGGAAAGCCTCTTAATAGGTATTTCCAGCAGCTGTTTGCTGGGTGGAAAAAAGAATAAGGAAGAGTAACCAAAAATACCTTCTTAACTAACAGTTTGTGTTGAAGAGGAGCTGTGTGGTACATGGGGCAGTCCTTGGGACTAACTGATGTCCAGTGGTTACTCTCGTGGTCAGGACTGTTTTTGTCTCTGTTTTTCTTGCCTCATCTTCCAGGCGGGTAGGTCAGGTTAAGTCTTTCCCTAGAGGGCACGAGGCGCAGACCCACACCTCAGACATCCCGCTGGAACTCAAGGTGCAGGCATTTTGATTCTGATGAATCACTTTTCAATGGAAGAAGTTTCGTTTAAGCTTTGGGGGGTTTTTTAGGCAATGCTATGCTTTGCTTATTTGTCATTCATTACCTTCACCAAAAAAGAGCCTGAGAAAATGAGATGTGTATGTACTCTGGAGATGGGAGGGTGGGTGCATGGGTGTGTAGTGTGCACTGCGGAGGCTTGCCAGATGTGACCTCCCTCCTTGACAAGTTAATCCAGCCCTTCTGTCTCCAAACTCGTGAGCACATTTGGGGAGCTTCCCCTTGGCCTGTCCTCACCAGCAGATGGAAAGACTGAAAAGGGTGGGAGGATCCTCCTTGCAAAGCCCCTGTGCAACTCCAGAGCAGGGGCAAAGGAGAGGGTTTGAGGCACTGGGAAAGAATAAGGTGCCCTGCCAGCACATGTAGGTGTTCTCCTGGGAGGATTTGAGGTTTTCCGTAGGTAACAATCAGCCACCTGTGCAGGCCACAGTTATCAAACCTTTCCTATCAGTCCTCAGACAGCAGAGATCACAGCCAGTTCATTTGATGTTTGAATCAAATGAGGCTACATTCAATGAAACAAATCCAGGGAGCATCGCAGGTCCCCTTCTGCTGCTGCTGCCTGTGGGTTTGTTGTCAAGGTTGTTAAACAACCTTGACAAATGTTCTTAATAAGTGACAGGCTGCCTTGGCAGGGTTTCCATGCACATCAAACATGCTGCTTGAGGTTAATCCAGCCATCCCGCTTGGGAGGGATGGGAGAAACTCCTCAGGCAGAGCCTCGTGTTTTGTGGGATCAGGGCCACCCTGCAGTGGGGATGTCCACATGGATCCACGGAAGTAACAGTCCTGTGGACACAAATGTCAGGTCTGATGGGGTGGTAACATTTCTTTGCTTATTTATTTTTTTTTATCCTTGTAGCTGTGATGTGTCAGGACAGACCTGCCAGTGTCATTTTCTGTCCTTGGTCAGTGTGTGACATTTTTTATGATGGCCCTTTATAGGCCACATTATCTTCCCTTCTATTACTTAAAAATCTATTACCTTTTTATGCATCAGTTCAATCTCCTTTTCTGCAGTGAACTGCTTTGTGGTAGGACATGGAAGTTCAAAAATGCTGCGGCTGTGGATTTGGCTTCCCCAGGAGCTGAATTGATGCAATGACTTTTTATTTAAGCCAACCTTTAAATTTTGAGGCTACAGAGGAAATTTTCCTTGAGGCAAGTTATGCCATTACTGCCATGGTGGGAGCACTTGCATGCTCTCTGAAGCAGCTTGTGATGCTCAGAGAGGGGATGTTTTATTAGATACCCCCTGGTCTTATCTGATGTGGCAACTCCTACGTATAGTAAGAGAACTTGCATGCAAAAAATAAAATCTGTTGTTGGAGTTGTCTGCATCCAATACAGATATTAACTGGGACTTGCTGATGGCAAATAAAAATAGGAAAATACAGTCTGAAGAAGTCCTTGATGGTTTTGACAGTTTGTGCCCTTTCAGACGTGAAAAAGATTTTCTAGTCTGTCAGGATCAATATTGAGTGAGCTCTGCACACCTGGTCACACCATCGTTCATTAGCACAGCACCCAGAGGCAGTGATTTGAAATTACCATGTCACTAGATTTCTGCAAGTATTTTCTCCTTCCTCCTCTGCCCTTGGTTCAGTAACCAATATCCTCTCGGTCTTAGCAGAGCTCAAATATTAGTTGCAGATAATTGTAAAAATCATTAAAAGCTCAAAGGACATGCTTTTCACTCTGTTCTGCCCTGACACTTGGTGTCTGGCATTAGGCACTGTTGTCCCAGCTAAAGGCTGAGACTGCTAGAGGATGAGAAACAGGATCTCTGCTCTCCTCTGATTGCAAAACCCTCAGATTGCAGCTCTGCAGTCTTATGTTTAATAATATAATTTATCTACTATTTAAGTCTGCAAGAGTTATGCTGAATGGAGGCATTGTAGTAAGTATTTGGCTCTGCAAATACCCATTTTCATGCAATTACAGATTAAATTTTTAGTGGTTGAAGTTGGCATAATAATTCCATTTGATTTACAGCCCTCACAACTAGTAGATAACTGTCACTGTGTGAGTACCTGTGTAGCACATGTGTGTATCCATATATGTTTCCCTGGCTTACACGGAGCCTGTCCACTCATATGCCAGTGATAGTTCCCATTTCAATCTCAAACAAGGATTTAGCAGCCATGGCAGAGCAGCAGTGAGGATTCCTGTTACTGAGAATTAAATTACTTTTCAGAATAATCTGTGGTGGAACAGTCACCAGCACCCTGTGAAGCAGTGGCATGCATAATTAAAAACCAAACTACTCATGTCAAGTAAATGAACAGAGTGTGTCTTGTCAGCTTCCTCCTTTGCCTTTTTATTTTTTGTTATTGTATGTCAACCCTTGCATCGGAGTTCACAAAACTCAGCCATTTGTGGTGCCTCTCGCATCATTAGTATGGCAAACACAGCAAGAATCGGCTTTCTTGTGATAATAAAAAAACAAACCATAACTACTGCCAGATTGGGTCAACCCTGTACTCCCATCTCATTCTGCAGCTTGCCCATTCAGAGTAGACAAAAAAGTATTCTGCAGCAGATAGGACTGAGATAATCTGCCAACCCTACCACATTTGTGTGCTGTCAGGTCATTTAGCTCTCCATTGTGCTCCCTGGCCCAGTTTTCCCAGTTATTCATACTGAATGGATGGCAGCTTGCTCCCAAGGTCTTTTTTGGAGTGAACAATCTGATTCCCCCAGGGCTGTCGAGATAGCGACCGTTCCCCAGGAGGCAGTATGGAGGAGAGAATGTGCAGGACAGGTGTGGTGTCTTCCAATCCTTATGCTGTCCTCCAAAATTTTCCTGGCAGGTCTTATATCCTCTTACATCCCTCCAAGCTATAACCCAGGGCAGGCAACGCTTAGTCCCATGCTTTAAAGACATCACCACTGGGCTTCTCGTTATTTCAAGGACTGTGACCTGAAGAAACATGCATCAAATAATGATGGTGTGACAGAGCCACAGGAGCACCTTGTACAGCCCAGACTTGTGAGTCAGAGGCTGCGCAGACACAGCAGCATGCCTTTTCAGGGGGTTGGCACAGCAATTTGGACACGAGCCCATCTCTAAAGGTCTGGGTGGACTGGGTGCATGTAGCATCCTGCCTGTTGCCTGGGCTTGAATGCTAACCCAGATTTCTTTTACACAGCTCTCAAGAACATGACATCTCTCTCATGTCTCCAGTCCTTCTCCTTGACACATATGTGTCTTCAGCCCTGGAAAAAAGTGAAACTTGAGCCCAGGAGAGAGAAAAACGTAAATAGAGGAATCTTAGGTGATGGATGAGGAAAATCCAAACTGATCAACAGTCCAGCATGTTCCCTAAAATTGCTCAGAATCTCACAGAAATTTCTCTTATCCCAAAAATCAATGAAAGCCAATTAACTAGAGGTTAAAAAGGGTTCTTGCTGATAAGCCAAATAGATGCTTGGCTTCTTCCATTCACCTGCCAGGCTCATTAACAAAATCTGAACCAGTTCCAGAGACCTGCTTGCTGCTTCCCCTTAGGGCTTGCCCTTCCTCCCGGCTCTCATAGCCCACCTCTGTCAAACGGAGCACTTTGGGAAAATCACTTAGCTAGGCAGCTTTCTAACCCTCTCTCAAAGGAGAGCTGGGTTGGAAAGATTTAACTGAAGATGGGTTCGAAAAAAAAAAAAGAGATAGCAAGGACACAGAGGGGCTGTTCCAAGGGGAAATAGTTATTAAGCAGCTGGAGAATACAGCAAAGCATGCTCTGTACAAAGAATTAGCTTCATGAAAGTCTACCCACTTTTTATAGACTTACCTTGATTTTTTTCACACTCCAGTACCATTATTAACTGCCTGAACCCATATTCCTGAACAGAAAAGATTTATGTATCTAAAAAGCATATAAGTTTGAGAAACCCAGGCCTTACTCTGCTCTCAGTCCCATTGCATCTACACAGTGACTGCAGTCAGGATGCAGGGTGACAAGCTCTGCTTGCTTCTTCCAGGACTGTGGTCTTGCATTAGTATAAAGCAAATGAGATGCTACAAGAGATCATTTCAAACCAATGCAACTGCTGCCTTTAGCAGAGCAGCTAACTGATCTAACAGACAGAGGGGAAGAACTGGGGATGTAATGCACTATGATATTAGTAAGCCTTTTGAGAACTCTTCACAGGGAACTCCTATCTGGGCAAAAGGGGGCTGGATTAAATTAATGTAAAATGGGAGGACACGTACTTAAAAAAATCATCTTCTGCATAGCAGTGTGTTGCAGTTAAATAGGGAACAGATTCTAAGGAGTCTTGAGCGGTTTGTCTTGAGTCTGGTTCAACCCAATGTTTTCATTATCAGTGCATGTGATAGGAGACCGTACTCCTAGAAAAATGGGTGGATTGTGCCAAATTGGGATTCACTTTGAATATAGTCAGAATTCAAGTATCACCTTGATACATTGGAGTATTAGTGAGTTTCTCATGAGTTACACTCTAGAAAGAAAAAAGTGCACAGATAGAGAATGAAAAGTATTGAAGGCAGCAACGCTGATGTAAAGAAACAGGAATTTACAGCGGACCACAAATTGAACATGAGTCAAGATTGCATGGGAAGCTTATAAAAAAGGCATCTTTCATTCTGGCTCTGAATGGATGCCACTGGGGAGAAGGTTGTTATTCTGCTTCTCAGGTGGAGGACTGGAGCCAGTTCTGGGTACTGTGCTTAAGAAAACCAAAGGAAAACTGGAAAAAAAGAAGGCAAGGAGGAAAAAAGACATACAGATGAAAACAATAAGCTTTAGAAGGGAAAATATAAGATATAGGAAGGATGGTGTGCATTTACACTGTTCTTTCTTAGAAGAGAGAAGGTCAAGTATGGCACAGAGGCTTGAAGGATGACAGACAGGCATGAAAGCAGTATTCACAGACACAGGAATTGTTCTTAGGATGGTTGTGACCGATTGTTCTGTGTGACCATTGTGGGAATGGCAAAAAACAACAGGTTTAACTCTCAGCAACAAAGGAAGAACTTCACTAGCTAGTGGAGCACTGGACTAAGTAGTCAGGGATATTGTGCACATTTAAGACCATGTTAGGCAAATACCTGTAAGGATTGGTTTTGGTATATTTACTCCTGCCTCAAGAGAAGATAGACAGATTTGAGGTCGCTAGATATAATTCCTAGCCCTGAAGTCAGTGATTTATATGACAGCACTATTTTCACATTAAAATGATGCTTGACTGCTTGAGTGTCTTCTAAGCAAAGACGTTTGGAATCATATTCTGTCCTCATCGGTACCTCTGCAGTCACTGAATTAATTTCTGTATATGCATAGCAGGCTGTAGGTACAGGCACGTTGCTGACCTGAGATGGCGGGCTGTAGACAGTGTGTATTTTAATTCTATTCAATTCCTCTTCTTCCACTTTTTGAGACCTGTTTGATTACCAATGGCATTACAAGTCATTGAGCACTGTTAATAACCCCAGTTAATCACAGAAGCACATTTCCCCTTGAAAGAGTTCAAACAGTGAGAGCAAGCACAGCCAAGTTTAATGCCTCCACTGCAGAGATGATGTGCTCCCAGCCCTGGCTGCCGGGCTTTGCTGCAGGGCTGTCAGGACCAGGCAAAAAAGAGCTGCGAATGCTTAGCGCCTCTGCAAGTTGGCTCTCCTGTAGTCTGTTTGGTTGCTCAGATGAGGCTGAAAATTTTTGGATGGTTTTGGACCAGGGTAATAATTATGATCCAGTTTTGCACACAGAAATTTGCTTATTGTATGATTTTTGTTGCATTGGAATTCAAGCCTTGTCCCACATCATGTTATTATTAATGAGCGCTGTGTATATAACATATCGTGGCCACTTAGAAGTCTTTAATAGCACTAACAGGTAACTTGTAGATATTTATGCGTCTTCTACTTCATCTACATTACAACACATATTTCCAATAGTATTTGGATGTGGAAAGATGCTTACGGAAGCTTTGTGGGATTTACAGATGTGCTTAAATGACTTAGGTGCCCAATTCCCTTTGACACTCAGTGGGAGCTAGGTGCTAAAGCTGTTTCATAGCCTTAGTAAGTAAACAAACTACATGTCAAAACTGCTAAATATCTGCCTTGGGAGATGGGCATCCAAGAATGTACAGTCTGTCTATGACAGTACTTAAAGTAGGAAAGACTGATGCTTTTAGATCTAAAAATCCAGGGCCAGATTTCCACTTGTGGCCATCTACTGTGATATAACATATACAGATCTGAAACCATTAAACCTGGGGCTCATTACTGAACCGCTGACAAAATTCCGTGTACCACTCAAAATCAATTCATTTTAATGCCAAGGGCCACTGACCCTCAAACCCGAAACCACATCTGGCACAGAAAATGGCATGGATGGGTTCCAGGCCAACCTTAGAAAGGTATCAGCTGCTCTGCAAAGTAGCTGCAAAGCAAAGGAAAGAAAAATGTTATGTAAAAAATGAGATGATTAATATTCATGCAGGTGCTAAGGAGTGACATTTTGATTCCAGAACACCACTATTAGCATTTTGCTTTTTGTCAGCAAACCTGAATTGATTTTTGGCTCACTTTTGCCCTTTGAGCTAAATCCATGGGAATAAAGTTGTACTTTCACAGCTTACTGAGTGTGCACGCATGCGTTAGAAAAAGGTGGCTGTTTTGATGTAAAATGAGAGACTGTATAAAAAGTAATGTAGCAAGTAGCCTTTTAGTAATAGCCATTTCTGTTAGCCGTTGGTTTGTATTTTCATGGTAGCTGGATAGCCTGGGGCCAGCAACATGCAGGATAAAGAAAGTTCATCTTCCCAAATTTGTATGGAAACTTGAACAGGTAGAGGGACCCTGGAAAGCGGCTTGGAAGGACCAGCAGGATGCTCAGACAGGCAGCGCCAGGCTCCATTACAGCTCTGTCCCGCAGGAAAACAGAGGCAGGGGCTGTGCCTGGAGTGGGTCTGTCATGGCACAGAGGTCTCTGGAGTAATTACTTGGGAGTCACGGCTGTGAGAGGTTATTTGCCCTGCTGTTGAGGTTATTTGTCTCGGTTTAAAGAGCTGCACAGTGAAAATGTCATTATTGGCAAAAGATCCTGGAAGAATGAGTATCTTGCAGTGCAGTTGAGTGTTCACTGCCTGCTGATCAGTTGCGGGACCTTTACGCTCTGATTAGAAGCTGAGTGTGACACTTTTTGTTTTCAGAAACTCCCAATTTAAATTAATCAACCACAGGAGCGCTATGGCTGGCAGGACACTCGGGAAATCAGCTGGGAGCTGAGGTGATATCTCCAGCTCTCATCTTGTTTCACTCTTATTGCCACTGCTTGGTGACTCTCAATTTGAAAAATATTGGCTTAGCAGAAATGGACTTGTCACCTGTCCAAATAGCCAATCTCCGATATTCTGAATGTCTGAAGGATTTTCACTAGGCGTGACTGAAGGGTTCATCAATAATATAGAAACAGCATTTAAAATACAGAGGAAAGTTTTGTCAAGGGATCTTCAAGGTCAGGGGAGATCAGGAAAGTTCTACCCATCTGTGGGTAGTGTATTTGTCTTCTTTGAAGGCATAGAAAATCGCAATTAATATTATACCTGTATTGACAGAACAGCAGGGAAATCCTGCTGTCAGCTACAGCCAGCCACAGCCTATCCCCTCCCTGGCAGACGTAGAAACCTTCCAAGAACTACCTCTGGTGTCTTCACCTAGCACCAGAGTGGTTGTAACTTTGCATAGGCACCATCAGACCAAGGTGAATGTTCAGAATATGATGAGGTCCTTGATGCTTCCTTTCAAGATGGAGACAATGCCTGTCAGTGTTTTTTCCAGTCTCCACAACATCAATAAAATATTCAGACTTTGGGAATCATTGCCCTAAATACTCCCTTACTTACAGGAGGGATGACCCTGACATCATAAATTACCTGGAGAGTCTGGTCCCTGGTTTCTGTGCCCCCAGGTGATGAGGAGACATAGACACTGCAACGAAAGTCTTGCAGACAGACCAAGCTGCAACACCACTTTTGTTCTCTCAACAAGTATATGAATTTGGACAAAATCAAACCTAAAAAGCACAAACTGTGTAACCTGCTGGCACCAAACTTGCTATCCATGCAGAGAGCCTCTACTAAAAATGTGCCTTTCTCCTGGAGCTGTCAGGTCCCCTGCTTTGTCACAGAGCCACCCTGGTGTGACGGGACATGGAGGCTGCGGCTCTGCCAGCCACACTCCTTCCTCTGTCATCTTTTCCATCCATACCAGGCCCTGCCCAGATTATTTTTTAAGATTTCTTTTTTCTTTTTTTTTTTGGCACATGGCTGTATCAGTTTTAATAAAGAGAGGACAGATGGGAAGCAAGGACCTGAATGCATCTGCTGGACTCTGAGCTGGGGGTTAGGAGTTTGCTTTCTCTTGCCTTCTCTCAGCAGTGGTGATGTTGACTTTGTTGAGGCCAAAGTCTAGTCTCAGTGTGGTTGTCCTGGGAAGACTGTTGTTTGGATAAGGTGAGAATCAATGAGCAAGAGTTACTGAAATTCTCTCTGGTGACCTGCTCTTAAATACAGGGGAAACGGAAGAGAGGAGATGCCTCTCAGGGTCTAAATTGCTGAGTACAGTTGCTCCTGACCATCGATGGCTGCACGCTGCTTCTAACTCTTTCCTTCCTTAGAAACAGCTTTTTTATGGAAATTAACCTGTTTGGCCAAAGATTCTTGCTGTTGCCGTTTGGATTATTTTCAACAGAGTGAGTTGACAGCAACAGCAATAAACTGTCATGTGTTTGGGCAGGAGCCACCTCTCTGCACCACTTACCAGCTGTTGTGAGGGTTGCATGTGGTACGGAGGAGTTGAGGGTAGACCCAGAGGTTCCTGACTGCAGAAGTGCGGCAGCCCGACAGGACACTCCTTTTTCACACCAAAATTTTCCCCAGAGCAGAGAGGTTTGGCCATTGCTAAGGTTTCATCCAGGGTAGCAGAAATCCCATGCCAGCAGCCGCGGCACATGTGTAGGCAGCACAATATATACAAGTCAGCCTGGTGTATCTAAAATGCAGCATGTGTTGAACTCATCCAGCCTTTTTATGCAGCACCTGTACGGTACTGATGCACTAGGACATGCTGAATATATATGTCTGCTGTGTGCATTCCTATTTCCCGCAGGGGAGTGACGGGAATGGATAAGCCTTATCACAGTGCAGCAAGCACTCCCACGTCCCATGAGGCGGTCTGGGTGGCGTAGCTGTGGGGCTGCCCTGCTCGCCTGCGAGTGGGTCAGGGCTGTGGGGGATCCCCCAGGAGGATCCCTGCTGCCTCTCAGGGTGGTTTGAGAAGTGCAGAGCCTGAATATCTGTTTCTGCAGAGACTCTTTCCCAAATTCCTACCATTAGCCCCAAGGAGAGGTAATGAGGGCTGCTTATGTACCACAGACTGCACGTGTGAGAGCAAGGGGGGGCTGGAGTACCCCTGTACCATCCCATGGTGGGCACAGTGTGCCCTGTTAGCCCAGGCTGGACCAGTTCACAGCTCCTGGCTCCGGTGCTGTCCCATGTGGTTAGGCTGCCAGCCCCAGGGGCCTTTGTCTGTCACTGCTCTGTGCCGTGATGCAGGATTGCAGCAGAGAGAGGGTAACAGATGTGCTGAAATCAGTTGCATGAAACTTATTTCACATGTGCAGCACTTGGAGATTTCTTGCTGACTGGTGGGGCTGAGGCTCCTGATTTGGGACGAGATGTTGACAGTGACCTTGGTCCTGTTACTTTCTTGCTGCATCATGCCAGCGAAGTTTCCCACGGGAGAACAATGTGTCCCCTTTCTCATTATGCTTAAAAAGCCCTTTTCCTGCCTCACATTTCTGTATGATGGGGAAGTTGTCAAAGATAAGTTTCTTCTTACAGTCGATTGGAGTTGAAACAGAGCAGGGTTGTGTCTAAATGTTTATAGACTATGGCGTAGTGTGTGTGACCTGTGCCTGAAGGACTGGTCAGAGCAGCTGAATTTCTGGGTGATGTCATTTGTCTAAAACTGTGTCTCAGGAACAGAAGCTTACTGTGGTGAAATAAAGCACCAGGGAATAAAGGAGGAGGAATCAGAAGTGGGTAAAAGATAATGTAAGTTACGAACTGAAGGAAGGGGAAGAGGTTGGTATGATGTGGCACTGCCCCTACTGTGAGACTGAAGAGAACTTGTTTGGGGATTTTAGAGCAAACTGGTATCCTGAAAAGCATGGGAGAGAGCGCATCCCTTTCCCAGTCCAGACAGCCATAAGAATAAACACCCTGCAGGGTCATCCCTGAAAGGGCTGTTGTTGGATATGATGAAGATGAAATCGCTGTGCTTATCTGCTGTCCCCAGCACATTTCTTCTGAAAGTGCAGTCAGTGCAGTTGTTCTGCACAACCCGTGAATGCCGACACATCTCCCTGGTGCCCTGTCCCTGAGCGCACACCTTTAGCTTTCAAATGGCTCCTGGAGCTGTGGGATTGCCTGCCACACCTCAGGTATCCCCGGCTGCTCTGCGGTCATCAGATTTTCATAAATTGTCTGGTTTTAGCAATTCCCTTTATAAACACTCCTGAGTACCTGACCACAAATTTTCCTAACGTCGCAATATTCTAGTCACTGTCTGCACGGATTTATCCTTTGTCCCAGCATTGCATAGGGATGTGGAGCAGCTAATACAGGAGGAATTTGCTTTATGAATGATTCTTCCTGGATGACCCTCATCCTGTTCGGTTCAAAATGAACAGCAAAAAATGGCACAATGAGAAGTGGGACAAGAAGAGGCCCTTGAAGAACTGTGGCCATCCCGCATTGCCTGTCATCGCTTTCTCTGGTTTGTGTTTTCACATGGAGCTGAAGGATGTCACAGAACCTCATCTCGGGGCCTTTTGAGGAGCCACAGTGTGGAGGGATTGTGCTGGTGAAGCTGTGAGATGCATCCAGCTCTGTTTTGGCTTTTGCTCACTGGGACATGCATGTGTTGAAGTGCAGCAACAAGAATGACAGTGTGCTTCATTCTTTTGCCTACAGGGACAACAGCCCACTGCTTGAAGCACATGGTGTTCAGGAGCTTGCCACATTGATTAAGGGAAGGCATATCAGGCTTTGACAAGTTACACTGGAGGCTGAACATTGTCAGCTGTAGAGTACATGCTAGCACATACACTGCATACATAAAAAGCTATTTATCTTTGCAAAGGGAGAAGCTGCTGCTGACGATAGGAAATTCATTTCCATGGACCTTTTGGGGCTTTTTGAATGACTTTATGTTTCCCAAACATTGATGCTACTAGTCAGTTGATTGCTAGTGAATAAAAGGAGATGGGCCACAGTGATGTTGTGCCTCAGTGCCAGGGCTCTTGGGCTCAGAAGGTGATGTAGAGTGGAGCTTTTCTGCAGACTTCACATAAAGGGCAGTGTTTTGTGGCTGCAGTGGATCCTTCTCTGTCTGGCATGCCAGTGGCTTCCTGAATGGGGCAGAGAAAAGCTTTTACACTGAAAGCGTTGGGCTGAGATTCAGAAAATCCAGATTCTGACTCTTTCCAAGGATCTTATTCAACTGACCTTGTTTCTCTGTGTCCTTTATCTCCTCAGTGCGGTGGGACTCCATCCCTCATAGGACCCTTGCGTGAGTGAGATAAATTAAAATACTCAGTTGCTCTGCTGGCAGGCACCATTTGTTTCCCTAAAAGGATGAACCACCACACTTACTTGTGGCATTATGGGGTTGATCCTGCTTCTGTTACACCAAGCTGCCTGTGTAGGTGAGTCTAGCACCACACAGGCAAGTATGATGGTCAAAATTATGTTTGACAATTTCTTTTCTCCCTAAAATACCACATTTTCTTTTGCCATTTCATTCCACCCACCTTGCAATCTCGACACAGGTGAATTCTCCATGGGCCGAAACCTGACAGAGGTACAGCCTACCCCGAGCTGGGCAGTGAAGTGCAATCCTGGAGCTGCTCTTCCAGGCTGGGCCCCATCAGGAAACCTCCCTCCTGTAAACATTTCCCTGAAGCCTCTCCTAGCTCAGACCCTTCTTGCCTCTCCTTGGGGAGCAACATCAGCTCCCACACCCTGCTCTGAACACACAATGCCTGCTACGCTTGTGCACTCCCACGGGAAGCTGGTTGCTTTCCCTAAGCACCAGGACACTGTCACCAGATCCAGAAGGCACAAGTTCCCCACTGCTGGGAGCAAGAAGCTCTCACTACAAGTTTGCCCTGGTTTTACACCTTTCCCTCGGCGCTGTTGCTGGCTGCTGCCAGACTGCTGGTCTGGCTCAGTACAGCTGTTCCTAAGTCAGTTTTAATAAGCGTGTTTGAAACAGAGATGATTCGGTGGAGAAGTTGGTATCCTCAGGAACGCTGCCCTGCCGCACAGCATGCCTGTCGTGAGTGTATGTCTGGCGTTGGGATGAAACCCACAGTGCTGGCTGTGAGGCTGCGGCATGGAGAAGGTTGCCAGCTGCCTGCAAAAAACAGCTGATGAGTCAGGGTTGCCAGCGGACATTGTCCCCTGCATCATGGCCAGTAATTGGTACATGGGGCTGTGCTGTCCTTTTATAATAATCACTGCTTTCATCACCCTCTTCAAAGGTGGCTTTGCGTACAAGACCAAGAGCAAAACCATAGCTCATTACTTGGTTGCATAATTATGTTCTGCTACAGTGTAATTTGGTTATGGAGATAATTAAATGGATCAAGGTCACCAGTAGGGCTCAGGACACAAGTGGGGGCTAAAAAGGCTGAGGACTTTTTAGTGCAGAAGACCACCTTGTTGGCATCTTTTGCAGCTTAGGGTAGTTTTTTGTGGCCCTGCTGCTTGTCCCTCTGGCGTCACAGGCAAGGTGTGATGCTTTTCGCATGATCATGAGGTGGCCAGCAGCAGCACCATGGTTGGCTGGCTGATGGGGTGCAGGTGGTCAGTTCATTTGAAGAGCCCACTTGCCTTCTTTGGAGAGCCTTTCCACAGGAGTCCCTTGAGACCCCTGAACCTGACGCCTGTGTCACTGGGGGCTTTGGGCTAGATTTCGGCTGGAAAGCAGAAGATCTGTAGCTGTTGGAGCAGCTGGTTTCCAGAAGAGCATTGTAGTATGAGCTGTGGGGGAAAGAAATCAGAGGGTTATAAATGGAGCTTTGTTGAGAACTGGTGGTGTGCCGTAGCAAGGACTGGATCAAATAACTCAGGGAGCCTCTTCCACACTGCACACGTACTGTTCTGCGTTGGAGCATGGGCTGAGCTGCAGCACAGCAGCTGCTTCCTGGATATGGACAGTGTATGTCAAGGCTTGTAAAAATGAATGTACATCCCTCAGAACAGTAACCGAAAGTAAATCATGCAACAGTTTATGAGAGTTGAGCCCTTCAGAACAACCTAGTCTTTCTACAGGCCTCCAGAGTCTGATATGAATAAATAATTTAATGGCTATTAATGTGAATGCTGCTGATTTTGAATCTTGGTTCCTACTGTATTAAAGCCTACAGCCAGTTCCACCCTTAAGGAACATTCTTTCTGCAAGGCCTTTGTATCCATGCAAATGTTATCTGCACCCTCTGAAGAGGCTAGAGCTACAAAATGGCTTTTGAAAATATGTAGTGCCAGGATTATCACACCTCATTTTTTATCAAATTTACACTAACAAAAAAACCAAAACAAACCCCAAGACTTTTCAATATCAAAGTTAAATTTAGAAAGCAGACTTTTTAAAGTATCCTTGTCACTTGAAAACTTTATTTTTTTTATGACCAGCTTAAAAAGCAAAATCTCACAGTTCTCATTATTTTTCTTTTGTACCTCACATGCCTCATGTCTTTTTACTGCCCTGTTCTAAGTAAAATGATGCCCATGGTGCTCTTACTTTCTGGGCACAGGCTTGTTGCATGTATTTCTGTGTGTATTAGCAGTTTGCTAATATGCTTTGTCCAGGCCAGTAGCGATGCAGTAGTATAAAACTAGTAAATAAAGTCCAATGATTTTATAAGCATTCTGCTGCTTGCCTGATTGAATTTCTGCTTCACAGGTTTTCACCTTCCAAATGTTTTTATGTTGTGAAATACACTGACAGTTGTTCATGACTGCACTGTTCATTGCCCTGACAGATTTGGACAGTGTGGGACACTGTGTGCCTATTGCTGACCCCAACACCATAGACTATAGGGGCAGAAGTGACTGTTCCGGTCCTTTAGTATGAATACATCATCATTTGCTAAATAATTCTGCTTGCATGAAGTCCTTGCCTTTGGTTGAATCACATCAGGCACTTTGGGACAGGTTATCTTTGTGTCTTGTTCTCCTAGCACCAGAAGTGATGTTCCCACAGGACTTCTAATCTTCTCCTTTGTTTCCCTTGTTATAAAAGTGATCATATCCATTTTAATTGAAACATTCATGAATCAGTGTTTATTCCTTGAGCAGAATGTGTAGTCCAGCTTTAGTGATTCTTAGAGGATCCAATTCTGCTCTTGTTGCTGCACTAATGATTCAGGACTTAGCACTGATGAAAACATATGAAAACTATGAAATATTGTGGATAGTAAGAAAGGATTGTTATGCCCATGAGCAAATGGTTTCTCTTTTGTGGGGTTTTTTGTTTCTCTTTTTTTTTTTTTTTAACTCCCCCTGTTCAGGAGTAGTACAGAAGAAAGCAGTAATGACACAGTCCTTCTTCAGTGATATAGTTAGGACAGCTCTGAGGTTTCCTTCCCTCTCTCAATGTGTTTGCTAGAACAGATGAACAAGATTTCTTCAAAATTTATCATGCTAAGAGAAAAATTTTCAGACCTCTGAAGGATCCCGCTGTGACACATAGTAAACTACAGGCTTTCTGCAGGCAAGGTAGTGAGATTCAAATAGGCAGGCTTAACAACTGACCTTTTTGTTATTATTGCTAATGGAGCTGTTTCTTTTTGTGGATGTTGGTGGTAGGTGCTTTTTGGAAGGCTTCTTGTTCCTATATCCAGTGTGGCTGTGAGGCATTTCAGATCATAAAGGAACAATTTGAAGTGCAAACTCCACATGGCAGGAGAAGAGAAGCCACCACCCTGGTTACAGCATGCTGCTCACATCCCTGTTTTCCAGTGTGTGTTTAAATTGGAGTGCACACAGGGCCCTTGGCTCCTTTTAAGGATCACCAATGTGCAGTAGGTCACTGACATTTCACATCCATCACATGCCTCCTTTATTATACCCCACTGCAGTAAGCCAACTATCTCAGCCGTCTCTGGGATTAGTGTTTTAGTTCAGACCAGGACTGCACTTCTGGAGCAGTCACCCTCACATACAGCTCTTCAGTTTGCACCACAGGGTGGTCTTAGGCTGCGCAAACTAGATTCCTTTTGGATAAAGCTAAACTGAAGTGTGCCCTCCAGGAGTGCCCCTAAAGTGACAGATATTCAGACCATGGGACCAGGTGACAGCTAGACCAGACTGAACCCATCCTGAAATTTGTACAGTGCGAGTGTCCAGCCCTTGCCACCCTTTCACTCATTCAGTCCTGCATTGTAGACACAGCCTCTGTAAAACAAAATCATATGTCTGTGGATCTGATTGTAAACCCTGGATCTCACTGAGACTGCATGCTGCAAAAGTAGCTACAAATAGGAAATAGCAATTTTTAGCTCTGAATTGCTTTGTTGATATATTTTGGGTTATATAATTTAAAGACAGTTGCACAGTCTTCTGTATACTAGTAACACAATAAAATGGTCTCCTGCTTTACTGTGCATTGTGCCAAATAGAGTTAGTATATTATATTACTCTCTCTAGAGTGACTATATTATCTTAGATTGGAAGTTGTAGTCATTAGTTGGCTTCTGAACAGGATCAGATGCCAAAGCTAATCTGAGTTCTCTAGCAAAGTGTGCAACAGAGTGAAAAATTTCACTATAGCCACTACTGCAAAATCCCTGGTGATATACTTCCATCTGTCTGATTCCTGGGAAGCACAGCATCAGCTACGATGGGTCACTTGGCTGCATAAGCTGGAACAATCAGATCTAAGCTGTGGCATAATGCGGGTCCATTCAAAATGTTTGTGCGCTGTCCACGGGTTATTTCACATCCAAAGGAAACTATCAGAAAAAGAACAAGTCAGGCTGTCAGCACATCATGGAAATCCATTCAAGGTATAAATAAGCCCAGTCTTCTCTGTGAAGTTGTTTTGGCCTGTGAGATTTGTCAGCTCTTTTCCAGCTATGCAGAGAGACTGTGGTCAATATGTGGATGGGACTTCTGTCACAGCAGAGTTGGCTGATGTTCTGAATTTCCAGAAAATAAATGAACAAAGGACTGTCTGCACTTCATGCCAAAGACTTTCTTCCTTCTGTCTTCTCTCCCACATATGTTCTGAGGAGCTGGAGGCGCATTCATTTCTCAGGCTGAATATCCTTCTATTGTATACAACCAAACACAGGCTCTTCATACACAAAGAGCAATTTAAAAAGTATTAGATGGGACAGTAGCCCAAAGTGTCTGGCTTAAGGACACGGAGCCTGGAGGAGTCAGGACCAGCAGAGGAGCCTGCTCTCAGGAATTAAAATCCAGTGCCTTAGTTATGTGGCAGGTGTTCACCAACAAGCTGCCTTCACTGGCAGTAAATGATGCTCAGGACCAACAGAAATGTGCCTGCAACCCCTCTTCACAGTCTTCCTTTATAGCATGTAACCACCTTCACTGGTGGTTGAGATGATAAGCAGAGGGGTTTGAAGTGCTGGGCATGTGGTTTGCTTGGCTGCAGTAAAGCAGCCCCCAGCAGAGATGGGGCAAACACCTCAGGGTCACCCTGGCAGATTTTAAGGAACTACCATTGACCGTTTTTGCTGGCTTTGTCAGGTTTCCTTTGGCTCTCCCCATGGGCAGCAGAGCCATCCTCTACCCAAGAATATGCCATGAACCTTTCCTTTTCTCTGTGTAGGCGCCGCAGCAGGTGGTGCAAGGGGGAGGGAAAAGCCACATAAATTGTCAGGCTTCATAACATTTCATATTGGTTGTAAGATCCTGCTTGTCCAACACCAGCTCACCCCGGCCTCAGTCGGTGCTTTAGACTACAGGGCTTGTTGTTAATTGGCCAGTTGTAGCCAACCTGTCAGTAAGCTGTCAAAATATTAATAGTCTAGCACCGCTCATTTTCAGGATGGAAGTTTTAACAGCAAAGAAATTGAATTTCCAGCACTGGTCATGACAGCTTTGAAATTGGTTTAATGCAGGAGAGATCTTCCTAGCATTAGGAAAGATAGGGAGAGTGTCAGAGATGGTGTGTTTCCACCGAGTCTCGCGGTTTGAATTTAAGAGTCAAAGCAAAGAGCTATCTCAGTACATCAGCAGCTTATGGTTGTAATAGGCCTTGTGAGCTCCTTGGCAAGTGCTCTTATTTTCTGCCCACGTGATGTGTTACTTCAAAAAATGAACTACACAGAAAATTAGGCTAAGGCCATTTTCTTTCTTCGGAGCTGCACTCCATGCAGGGCTGTACCCTCGGATAAGAACAAGCACAGTTTTGTCTGTGTGCTAAAGCACTGTCTGCTGGAAACTCTGACTTATGAGGACTTACTCACAGTCCCCTTCTCCCTGACATCGTTATAACTGCATTATTTCATTTATGTCAGAAAGAGAAGGCATTTGCCTAAAACACTGAACTGGAACCTGGGGGAAATAAGTTTCTCTACAAGCTCTCAGACCTCTTGTTTTACAGAGCACCCAGCAAACTGGTTGATCTTTCAGTGCTCAGGATCTCAGCACAAAAATGTAGAAATAAGAGGTCTTCCCTGTACTCCTGTCATGGTGAGGGCATTTTTGTGCCCAAAGCACTTGTACTCCGGTTTGAGCCTTTGAGGATAGTTTTAATACAAATAATAGCATGATAAATCTAATATTGACTGCTAATTTTCCACTAAGAGGTTTTTTCTGACTATCAGAAGAAAATAGTGTCATATTTATAAATGCATAATACAAATAACAATATCGCAAAAGTAACCAAACGCCACAAATCAATTTATTGTGCCCTGTGCTCAGACTCAAATTGATGCCAAGAAACTCTCTCTGACCCCATAGAGAGCTCACAGGTTTGAGGCATCCCATCTGTCTGTGTTTCTAGGGCTCTTACATTATTATTTTTCTTCATAGTTATTTCAGGCTTTAGCAGATGAGGCAGTACGATGCTAATTTAGGAAATCTGTTTTTCTTGTATGCAACTAACATATCTTCATCTTGTCCCATCTTGTCTCATGATCATTACCTCTGAATCCAAAGATGTATTTCTGGATACTGTTTTGGAGTAAGCAGAGTTGATAACATTGTTACCAATTTCAGACACTTTGTCAGAAAAACAGAATGTGGAGAAAACAATGGATGAGCTGGGATTCCCAGGTTAGAAATTATTCTGGGGTTTCTCCAGATCCCCAGGCTGCCAAGGAATGCGGTACCAGAGACAATGCTGTCAGAACCCCCCCACACCCCTTCGTAGGAAGCAGTTGCTTTCCTAGAGGAGTTATGCTGAACTGGATGGGCCAAGTGCCATGAGAATGAGCTATGCTGTGATCACTACTCCAGTTCATATCAGCCCCAAACTTTAAAAGGCTTTAAAATTCCAGCTTGAAATAAGATCCGAAATTAAAAAAACCAAATCAATCAACTAAAATCCAAATGTATTTTAAAAAAGGATAAAAATTTATTCCATCCAACCATGAATTTGAATTTGGGGTTCATCATTAAGAAAAAGTGAAGCAAAGGACAAAATGCATCACTTGTTCTGTGTGCCCCGTTGGTTGAGTTGCTGGACGTGCAAGCTTCCCTGGATAACACTGTACACAGAGCTGTGCAGTCATCGGTACCCAGATGTTACTCCCAGAGCCTGTTCTCTCACCCGTGCTCCCCAGGGAGCTGTGGGAAGCGAGCAGCCTGGCTTGAAGAGTCATCCCAAGTTACGTTCTTGTCAGCACTCATTAAGTTGAAAGCTGTGTTCCCATCAGGACTGCAGAGCAGCTCACCCAGGGCCAATGCAGTGAATTTGGGCATTTTTATCTTTATGAAGTATTTGGTAAAAATGTGCCTGCACGGTGGACAGGCCAAGAGCTGAAAGCAGAAGAACACAATACTGAGGTGTGGTGGGATGGACTGGTCTGAATTTGGATTCCCCAAAACTCATTAGGTTCATCTGCTTTGTACCCAAATGTGAGACTGTAGCTTCTGTGGATCTATACAAGCTCACTTTGATCTAGGTGACCAGTTAGCCGAGACAGAATGGAGCTCAGCGTGTCTTGCAGAACCTGCCACGAGTTTTGGCAGTACTCTGCTGCATGCCCGGGCAGATGTCCTTGCTGCTGCAGGGTTACGTTGGGCACGTCCACACAGCAATAACACCTTTGTCTTCAGCATTGACAAACTTTCTCTGTGATGATATGGATTATTTAATCAGTCCTTGAACACAAAAAGGTGCTTTAGTAAAGCTTGTGTCCACATATAAAGATCTGCAGCTTAATTACAGAGGCACATCCAGCACTTGATTTTTTTGCTTGTCTAGGAATATTGGGTCAGCTTGCAAGACTTAGCAGACCTGCATTCCACCTCTTGCTTGGGTGTTTTAAAGTGAAGCCAACTGAACAAATACGTACCTCGAGCACAGTAGTTCCCACAAAAGTCAGGGCAGATAGCCCTCCACTTAGATTTTTCAGAAACAGTGAAGTTAGATTGCTTGCTAATGCTGCTTCTCAGCTCCCAGAGCTGGGGACCAGACCTGTTTGGATGGTGATTTATTTGAAAATGTGCTCCCTCCAGCCCACAGATGGTCCAGGCAGAGTCAGAATACTTGCAGATACCATATTGTCTCATCAAGTGAATCTCTGCTCTGCAGCAGGGCTGTACACTCCCATGTAGCAGCTTGTTATTTTAAAACATATATGCTCTCTCCTACTTATAAAAGGCCACCAAGAAGACTTGTCACCAATCTCTTATGGAGCTAGAAGGGGGAGGAAAAGTGGAGTGTGAACAGTAGAATATCACCTGCCATCTGGACAAAGATGTGATGAGATGTAAACTTTGGATGCACATTTGCGCTTCTTGATCATATGCCAAGAGAGAGCTCAGCTACAATTATTTTAAACCATTTCCAGATAGATGCAACCCTAGGTCATGGGGGAAGCTACACTGAGGCAGGAGGACACTAAACTCCCATCAGGCTATATGCAAGGCATCATTGCCTGTGGGAGTGCTGCCGTGGTCTGCATAGGGCTTATTCTGTGAACGGGACCTACATGGTTAAAGACCTGTCCTGGGAATAAGAGTATGCCAGGATCAAGTGCTAGGGTATGAGACTTGTGGTCACAGGTTCTCAGATACTCAAAGACGTGTTTAGTCTCTGAACTTTCACAGGTTTAAATGGGAGTTGGGCATTTGCATTTCATCTGGGAGCCCAAATGTCTTCGAGAATCCTTTGTTTATCCACACAGGTCTATGTGCATTGATATCAATGCTGAACTTCTCGGTGCTGTTGTCATAAGAGGGGTGTTGATTAAACCCTGCTCTGGCTGAGGTCAGTGAGGATTGTAGAATGGGCTTTACTGGGTAAAGAGCACCCTAAAGCAGATGCTCTTCTGCAATGCCATCCTCTCCCTTGGGATGGAGCAGTGCTTATAGAGACATAGTGAACATGATCCACTCGTTCCATGGTCTGCTTCTGCAACCACAGTGAAATGCCACTGCTGATAGCTGTGCTGATATTTATGATTCCTACTTAATATGTTTTAAATGACTTGATGAGCTCTAAGTATTAACACTAACATCAGTAAATATCCTGAGCCAGATTCTCTGGGAGGGAAGCCTTGCCATGCCATAGACTTTCGTGCAGTTTCGTGCTTTTATCCCATCTGAAGATCTGGCTCAGTAATTGTGCAGACATAAAAGAGAAACCCGTAAGTGCTGTAAACAAAGGAAAACTGTTACTCTGGGAGTGTGTTAGTTAGATATTTCAACACTCATAATTAACATCCCTTTCCTAAACTGTGGCACAAACTACTTGCAGAATGGGCTTTTTCTTTTATTGCTGCTAGTTTCAGTGACTAAATTTATTAAGTCATTAGGTTTGTATGTGGATGTGTATATTTGCTATTCTCCTTTGGGTTATAATAAAATGAGATCTTGAGGAAAAAAAAAGTCTTTATTTATCTGGCAATTTTGAGAATGTTTGTAGGGAAATGGCAAGCAATGCAAACAAGTCGCCCAGTCCGGGAGGAGACTGAGTGAGCAGCTGAGTAGTGACAGTCTTCTCCTGGCTTCCTGGCTGTCCCTGAGCATTGCACATGGAAAACTGTCACCATTTCTGACATGGTCTGGAGACATCAGGGACTTCTGTGCCAGTTAGAGCTTGGACTAAACAAACAAGGGAGCGAATTGCTCGCTTTTGTGATCAGAATCCAGGAGCACCATGCTGTTGCTTACTGGGGACCCCTTCTTTGCACCTCCCGGCTGAGGATGCTCAGGGTGCTGGTGGCAGTGGTGCTTCCAGCCTGGTACAGGCAGGGGCTGGCACTGCTCTTCCTTGCTCAGAGCAGCACCAGGGCTGTCCACTGCCCTGGCAGTGCTATGACTGCACCGGGGATGACACCATTGGATCAGCATTTTTTGAAGGAGCCAAACCTCCAAGGGTGGCAGTGCATTCCTGGAATACCCTGCAGCCTCACATCCACAGGTTTGACAGCAGTGCTTCTCCACTAGCATCTGAGTAGCTTGTCCAGCTTTACAGAAGTGCAAAAGAGAGTCCAATCAATGTTCAAGGCCAAGAGGCTGGGTTAGATTTACCTGACCAGGGCAGGTGAAAGCCGAGGTAGATCAGAAAAGAAAATCTGTCCTCTTACAAGTTGCCCCCAGCCTGTGCTATGGTGGGGGGCAGATGGGGCCAGACATTGCCAACACCTCCCTGAAGGACCAGACTGACCCAAGTGATACAGAGATTGGCTTGTGCCTGGAAGTCCCATCCACATTTGCATCTATAGATGGCAGGAGGCACTACTGGGATCAAGAATAAATGAAACATCTTTTTTTTGTAAACCAGAAATACTTTTGGGGTAATCCATGGTACCTTATACCCGCCCTGAGCAGATCTAACACAATGAATCCTTCCTATATGGCCATTGCATCCATTATCTCCCTTTGATTCCAAGTGTCATTGAATGTGGTCTCCCTAATTTTCTGTGTGATAGCTACTATTTTATTTTTTTCTAGACTGTGCAATTTCCAGGAAAACTAGAGTTAGCACAAACCAGACCTATGTTTGTTTTTCAAAGCAAATCTAATTACTTTTCGTACTGGAATTGCCTTTTGTTCAAGGAATTGGATTGAAATACAGAAAACAAGTTGCAGGCAGATGCTCATCATTTTGCATGTAAATTACTAACATTTCTTTTACAAATATTTCATGCAGGTTTTTAGTTTAACAATTAAAAGAATATCTGCTTTTTCAAACTGCTTTCAGTAATATCTATAGTCATTTAACAAAATACCTCAGGCTCTAAATCTTCAAATAGTAAACAAATAAATGTATTTATTTACTTTGTATTCAAAAATAATTTAGTCAAAGACACATATTTCATGTGAAGATAAAACCAGACAAATTTCCTTTTTTTTCTCCAAATCACAAGCACACTCGTTAATGAGGACAAGTGGTGGGTTTTCTGAGTGAACCAAGTTCATGACAGTGCTGACAGGGGACCAAGAGCTCTGTGGAGTTTGTGCAGAAAATAGAGTCACGATTTATTTCTTTGTTTAAAGACTGAAAAAAGAGCGGTGATTAAAAGATGAAGCCATCTGTCCTCTCACTGTCTTGTACCTGGTCATGCTATTTCTATCAAGGAGAGAGTTAGAAAAATAATTGGGTGGGGTTTGTTATAAGCCTGTTTCAAAAGGTCCCTGCACCAAGTGAGAGAGTGAAGTGGGTGCTCCTTGACCCCAGGGCTTACCATACCATTACCTCTGGAGGAGGATGTCCTTACGTCCTGTCAGAAGCATATGGGGGACACAGCCTGAGGATCTCCTTGCTGGTTTTTCCCACTCTGTATCTGTGGGATGAAGATAAAGTATTGGACTCCAGATCTGCCCATCTAGCACATTTCATCAGCACTGAATTAATCTTAAAAAACAAACAAAAAAAGCTTGCATGCCCCAGAGGTCTGGCCAATAGTTCAGTGATTTTCCAAAAATGCCTTCAGTTATCTCAGATTTCAGCCTGTGCAGCAGTGGCTACTACAAACTGCTTTATTAGTCTGAAGCATATTACGCTCACCTGCACTTTCCTCTTTCTTCCCAGCTCTTCTCAGCCCAAGACAACTGAAACAGCAGTTCCCACCTGATTCAGCACAATTGCCACAAATAATTTTGACAGTAAAGCTTGTAGAGAGGTTCTGCCATTAGTATCCCAGTAGCCTTTTGTTATTGGTTGCCCCAAAGCCATCAGTAAAAGGCACGTACAGAAATTAAGGGACACAATGTAGCAGAAGGCTTGATGTTAGCCACCAAGAAGATATCAATGAAGAAAAACATTAGGGTTTGCATGTTAAATAGATTTAGAACACACTAAATATCCCCAGGGGGTGCTTGGAAGAGTGGCCTGTGTCCTGCTCATCTGTCCCATCTCCCTTCTGGTCAGCTGTTTTTTCCTTCTCCATTCTCTTGCTCATTGTGTCATGTCTGCAGGTGGTAGTGCCCACACCAAAGATTTCTGGTGCTCAAACCTGTGGAGACCCTGTGGCATATCAATTTAGTGGTAGGATGAATTGTATCTTGGAGTGTGCTTGTCCCTACATGTCACAGTGGGACACTAGCTGTTGCTGATGAGGTGATATACATAAGAAAGATAATAATGATGAATAAAAATGGCATTATTTAACTAGAACTTAGCTGTCAAATCTGTGGGTTTTCTAAACTGCCGAATGGACAGAGCTGGGATGTTTCTTGGTGGTGTTGCCATGGTTAGTGTCCTGAAGTGCTATTTCAACTGAATTGTGGGGGATGAGGAATCAACCAGCCAACTCACAAAAACAATGGGACAGCTTTCTTTGCTTGTGGGGGAGCTTAAACATTTAAAGGAAATCACTATTTTTTCTTTATTTTTCTTAAATCTTCATTAGGTTGATGTCTTTAAATATATTTTCTTTAAGATAATATAATTCTGCTGTGTTATTGGTGTAAGTGGATATACAATATGGCATCTGCTTCTGTGAACTACTGCTGCATGTTGTAAAATACTATACTGCGGTAATTTTAAAATAGGTATTTATCTGAAAACTTGATTTTCGGTAACTTTTAAATAAAGTCTGTAATTTTTTTCTTTCTGAAACACCACTTTCAAATGCATTAGCTTTTATATTTCTTCTTCATTGAAAATAAAAAAGAGTCTTTGTTCCGTGCTGAAACTAAAACAGATGTTGAAAATCCAAATACTGCATGCACAATAAATTCCATGTTTTGGTCAAGTTAGTAGCTATCCTTCACAGCCTACCAACTTTTCAGTCCCCCTAAAGGGAATTTTCTTGATTAGTTTTTATTGATGGGGTAACAAAGGCATGGGGAAGGGGATTGGGTTGTCCAATTTGGTTTTAGAGATGCTCTCCATTGTGGGGCTTGCTGCCTGGCTGGGCCTGATGCCAAGGAGAGCCCCCAAGCCAGCCGGTTGGAGGCAGCCACTGCAAAGTGCCCGGCTCCTGGGTGAGCTGCATCTTCCCAGGCAAGACAAAGCCTGGAGCTAAAGAGCAGATTTAAGGAGCGCTTAAGCACTGATCTTTTGGGAAGCTACTTCAAACATTGTTTTACAGTGCTCTAAGTCATCTAGATCTCTCTTAACTTGTTTCACTCTCTTCTTAAAATATTTATTTCTCCAACAAGGAAGTCTCCCTCAGGGCAGAATGACCTGTTGGACTGACCTTTTTTTTATCTGTGTGGCACTAACGATTGATGCAAACTTCACATGTGCAACACAGCTCCACGCTTTCTGCTCTGCTTTATCTTCTGTGGCTTCAAGCCTGCCTGGCTCCGTAGGTCTCTTGCATGCTGGATTTATTGTCAGACCAGCAACACTTTATATAACCCCCAAAGCACTTGGGAACACGTACCTGAGTGTTGCTGAATGTTCAAAAAGTTTACTCTTAAATGAGGTCTGCAGTAAGTATGTGGCATTACTCCAGATGCTTTGCTCAGATGTTGGTCATGGGTTTTCCATTAGCAAGGTTGGAGTAGCTCCCAAAGACTTCTGAGTGGCAAGGGCTTGGGAAAGAGCATTGCTCACCCGTAGCAGCACCTGCCTTCAGTCGAGGGCTCTGAGTTACCTCGTCTGGGCCCTACAAGAAGGGATTTTGTTGTTAAAACAGTTTTTCTTCAGAAAATGCATATTCGTTGTGGCTTGAGCTTTTTTTGAAAGAATGTTACAGTTTTAAGGAGCCCAGTGGGAGAACTACATCAGATTCAGTGAAGGTTTGGGAGCCCACTGCCACAGAGTCCCCTGAGCAGCCAGCCAGCTTTTTTAAATGAGGTTTAATATTTTCCTGTTGTTAAAATCTTGAAAAGTTACTGTGGCATCACAAGTCCATAGCTGAATGCAGTTTCCTCCTTGAGACTTTATGCAAAGCCACTCCAAGCATCAAAGACACAGCTGGCACAGGCTAGGGGGTTGTTTTGGACAGACCCATGTGTCCTCTGTTCCTCGGCAGGTGTAGGACCAGATCTCAGTATTTGAAGAAACGCTGGTGACAGAAATCTTTAAAATTACTTCTTTCTCTTTATTGAAAGATTTCTAGGCTTTGTGCCAGCATTTCCTCCCATCACTTCTGAAAATAGTTTACTTACCTTTGTACTCCTGTTTCTCCAAATCTACTTAAATGCCCCTGATAAACTGCCCTTGCCTATAAGAATTCGAAGAATCCTCAATATTTTAGGCAACAACCGTTGCACATTTCTTGCCTATCACAGGGAAGGTGTAAGACCAAAGCCAGGAAGGCACTGGGAGCAGCAGATGAGCAGCAAGGCTGTGTCTCTGCTTCTCGGCTCTCTTTTTTTTATTTTGCTTAGTATTTCAGTCTAAATCCTGGCAAATTCCTGACTTTTCCTGCACATTTTTCATGCCTGTTCACTGTAGGCTGTTTTACAAACCGCAGCTCTGCGGGGGAAGGAGAGCCTTCCCTTTCAGTGGGGGGTTTTCTAGATGTGTGTTATTGCTGGGAGCTGGTATTGCTGATGCTTGTTGTTTTCTATTGTTAAACTAACTGCAATGCGTGACCGTCATGTATCACTCAGTGATGCCTAATTTAGGAGATCAGTGATTAATTCCTTCCATTGCTTTTTCTGCTCTCTCTCTCTCTCACTGCAGGATGTTTTCACACCAGAGTGCAAATTTAAGGAATCTGTCTTTGAAAACTACTACGTTATTTATTCTTCCACGCTGTACCGGCAGCAAGAATCTGGACGAGCGTGGTTCCTGGGACTCAATAAAGAAGGTCAAATTATGAAGGGAAACCGAGTGAAAAAAACCAAACCCTCATCACATTTTGTACCCAAACCCATTGAAGGTATGGAATCTGCCGGCTCTCCATCAGTGGGGTATGGGCAGGGGTTTGCAGCTACAGATTTGGGGCTTCCTGGATGGGGGTGTTGGACTGCAAGGACAATATATGTAACATTTCAGAAAGGTGCTGGACTGCACTGACAGCATTTCTTCTGCTTTCCTTCCCATGTAGTAAACTTTGCACATTGTCCCGAAGGTGTTTCTCAGCTTTTGGGTGCTAAAGGATGAATTTAAAAGCCCAGCAACATGAAAGGTTACTGGGAAAGGAAAGCAGCCCTCGAGCAGCCAGCAGTTCAAAATGAATCTGATCCAGCAGTGACCATAACATTGGGTTCTCTGTGAGGATTTTTCCAGCATCATTCAGTGGGTTTCCAGTCCCATGTATCATCAGTAGAGATAGAATTTATGTCACCTGATTTCAGACTTTGACACTCTGTTTATAGTAACAGAAGAGAAATGGCACAGCTGTGGACCTACTGTATATGTCTACCCTAAGATAACTTAAATCTGTTTTTTCTCATATGTAAAGCCATCCTAGTTAGTCACTGGGGGGTAGAGAAACCTTATAAATATCCAAAGTTAGATGAGATGCTGTCATGCCATATGTCTTCATCAGAGTGTGAGGCTTCAGTGAAAGTCTTGCCCTTCTGCTGCTGACTGTACACTACTGAAGTGTGCCACAGGCTCATGCCAAGGCATTTTGCTTTTAATGGGCTGGCCCCTGGTAAATGGAGAGATGTAGTGATGAGCCTAGTACTTAAAAGGGACTGACTTGATTCTGGAAATAAGGAGACCTCTCTTTTTTTCTGTTGCTTGGAGAAAGTGCTACTTTTTGATCTCCAAACCTAGGTACGCCTTTCTGACCACATCTTGGAGCAGCCACAGCTAAGTCAATGCACTAGTAGCTGTTTTAACAGCTTCCCAGCTGAGGTGCAGGAGCAATGAGTGTGCATGTGTGAATGAAAGGCCAGTTCAGGAAGGCCGGCTGAAATCATCTGTTGGACCACTGAAGCAAAGCACAATGAGAGAGATTTAACTCAGCATTCCCAGAGTATCTGTGGCCTTTGCATAGGAGATGGAGATGTTGGAAGAGCAGAGAACCGCCTGGAGCCTCTCATCCCGTGCTTGTTTTCAACAGCTTTTCTGCAACCAGGAGACTTTTCTTGTTTATCTGAAGCATTAGTAGGATTGGTGCCCTAAGCCCTCATTGAGTTTTGCTAAAGAACAGGGCCTGCTTCAGGCATGGGGTTGGTCACCAGCTTCTCTTCTGTCTCCTCCTCCCCTGCCTTGGGAGGAGAGTCTTGCAAGTGCTAGCTTTCACAGCTGGGTTTCCAGCTCCTTCTGGTATTTCTTTGCTGCCTGGCTGAGTGTTAGCACTGATCAGTGGGTTCCTTTGAATCCAGGCTTCTTTTTTGACGTAACATGTATGGCATCTGCTGAATGGCTCAATAGTTGCATTCTGCATGCTTTAAACTAGGCCATTCCTGTGGCTCTTCTTGTGGAAAGCCTTGTCTTAACAGAAGTGCCTGACCCACGAGTTCTCATTGCAAGCAAATGCCTCTCTGACTTTCATTTTGAAAAACCCAGCCCAGCCCGAGAGCTTCCCTTTCCTGCAGTTGCATCCTCCCACGCTTGCTTCAATCACAGCTGTCACATAACCTCCTGAACGAGTGAGCGCTTTGGAAGTTGGCAGCCAAATTAAGGGCTCCTCCACCCCTTCCCTCCTCCACATGCTTTGCAGTCAGCCTCTGTGAGTGCTGCTGCATCAAAGAGCTGGCAGTCTCCCAAGCTGAGGCACGTGTCAGCTTCCCAAAGCATTCAGCTGTCTGGGACTGTGACTCCAGACGGAGGACTCTGTTCCCAAGCCTAAGATTCATTGTAGGTAGCAGAGGCTTGTGGGGAGGGTTGGAGTAAAACGCACTCAGCTCCACGTGACTTCTCTGTGCTGCATCCATCAAAGCCTCCACAAGCAGAGCTTACAAGCAGAGATGTTACAGAAAAGGGGCAATTCCTACCCTGTTTTAACAGCTCTTTCTCTTTGACTCTAAGGAAGTATTCAGAGCGCTCCCCTGCTATATTTGCATGTCCCTTCTGTTAAATGCTGTGGCATGCACCAGTGTGGGCTTTGCTGCTTATTCCAGCCAGTACTTTGCAGCTTCTGTCTGCAGTAATGCACCCAGTTTCCCTTTTGCTCAGGTACCACCACCCGCATTAGCCCTGCCACAATGGCTGACACAGTAATGTATGCAAGGAGAAATCTGGTCCCCTGGCAAGGAGAGGTGTTACATACATTGCTAGGAATCACTTCACCCACCACTTCAGTGGCAATTATCTCTGACATGAAACTTCCCAGTTGTTTGCCATGTGCAGAAAAATTATGCAGCATCTTAAGAGAAGAAAGTGTTTGCATGGAAAGGAAATACAAAAAACCTCAGATTGCTCCCAGAGCTCATTTCATTCCTGTTGCTTCATACTGCTTTCTCAATTCAGATATCCTCTCCTTGAAGTTGCAAATGGGCAGTGAACTAATAAATAAATATGAAATACCCTCCCAGACAATTTCTAAGGACTACATATGTGTACATGTGCATATATACATATATATATACACATACACAGCGGTATCTGTGTATGTATGTGTGTTATCTATGGCTTTTAGCAGCTACAGCTTTGTGCTGTGCTAATCCCACAAAGTGTTTTGACTGCTGTAGATTGTCAGGATGCTGGAGGTGTTCTGTGCAAAAGTCACTAGATCCCAACTGGAAACGGTTTGGGGTTTGGTTGGTAGGAGGGGTTTTTTGGTTTAGTGTAGGTAGGACTTGTTTGTTTTTGGAAGTAACATTAAGCTTAATCAATATGAAAGCACAAAAAACTTATTAAGTAATAACAGGGGAAACGTTAAGTTCCTCTCCCATCTGTACACAGGCAAAGCCAAGGCAAACAGCCTGGCAGGCAGCAGTTAATGTACTGTGTGGTGCCAGTTTTGGTTAAAAGCACACATACACAACACATTTCTTTTGGTATTTTTATTTCTGATCACTGATCATTTGAGTTAAATGAGCTCTTAAAGTGCAGACATATAGATTGAACCAGACTGCACAAGAAATTATCTTGCGTATAATTGTTACTTGGACACCAAGCAATCTTTTAAAGCAATTTCAGTCTCTTTAAGTGTCTGTAGTGATTAATACTGGACAAACACTACTCTCCACAGTGCCTCTTCTTTTAAATATCCAAACCCATCTCAAACAATGGGAGACTTTTCCAGTCACTTAAGTGAGAATTTTATCAGACGCTTATTGTGGATGTGCTGTTATTTATGTTTCCTCTCTGTGAAGACATCATTTCCAGATTGCTCTCCCAAAAGAGCTACATTTTATCTCTCACCTGGCCCAAACAAGAATGCATTTGGGGTGGCAAATCTGGCCACAGAAAGCAGAAGACAATTCTTTCTTCATCTGAGTCAGCAGATGGAGCCTAACTCCAAACTCATGGTGCTTCAGCCCTCATGACGTGAACCCATCTCAGATATGAAGGTGACCTGTTAATGACTAGTCTGATCCATTTATTACCACTGATGAATATCCATGTGCAAGAAACAGCAGCCAGATCTTTCCCAGTGTGTTTTTCCAGGGATGCAACATCCCAATTTTGTTAAAGCAGAGTCCTCAGATGTTGCAAAGAAGTACAAGACACTGTTGTATATAGCAAGATGTATGTGGTAGGCCTAGTGAAAATGCTTCAAAGCATTTTTTGTGAACCAAAGCATGTTTTGTGAACCCTAATTCATAAAACGGCCTAAAAATTGTTCTTTAAAAAAACCCAACAAAACCCCACACTCTTTATCAGTCTTTGTTAACACAGCTCCTCTTTTGGGTATGTCTTTCAAGTGGGCAGGCTTTGGTATGTTTTCTATTCCACACTAACTCACTTGTTCATCTATCAGACTCCTAATCATCTTAGTAGATGGCAAATGCAATGTATTTTAACCATGCTTTTGTTTGGCTTTTTGTCATCCTGTGCTGTGTTTCTTACCTGAACAAACTGATTCCATCTGGCAGCATCCTGCACATTTACCCGCCAGATAGACAGCAAGCTCAAATGCCTCCGAAATGCATCAGCTGGGACTGGGTTTAGAACACAGTAATTAGAGGCAGAAAACAAGGGTGCATAATCACTTGCTCCTTCCTGCTCCTAGCTGCTGCTTAGACAATTAATTCTCTCCACCGAAGCATTAGCTAATGCAGCCGCTACTGCAGATACTGACACCCAGAGCTGTGGCATCCATCATGCGAAAGAGCCCATCTCCTGGGCTACCTGCAAGAGGATGTGTGCCCAGCCCTGCCCAGACACTGGTCCCAGCTGCCGTCAGGACATGTGGCGATCCCGCAGGGCTAACGACCTGCCTACCTGCTGAACAGCAACTTGAAAAAATTTGGTTCCTCCTAACTCGCTAGGGTCTGGGGCAGGGAAAGCCAGGAGTGAAGCTGGGTGGATGGGATACATTGAAGGTCCTTTAATAAGCTTTTCCCCGTATTCCAGAGAAAGGAAATGGAATTTGTCGCATCCCCTGAACCTCCTCAACTTCCAGCAATGCCAAGTGAGAAATAGTAGGATCAGGACACAAAATGGTGCGTGCTTTCCAAACTCAGGCAGTCCCTGACGCCCAGGGAAGCAGCACAGGGTAATTTCGGTTTCACTGTGTGGGTGGTGTACCAGTGCCATGCCTGGGAAGCAGAAATGAGACTGGGATCCTGTGCCAGCACATAGACGAGAGATTGAGCTGTTCCTGGGTGACAGGCAGCCTCCTCCATGCAGTTGCCTTCAGGAAGGATGCTCCCTGCCGCCCCCTTCCCCCTTGCTTGTATCCCCAGTCTCCTTCCTGCCTAATTTGCGAGTTGGTTTTTTGTGCAAAATTGTTTCCTTGTGCATGTGAATGGCAGGCACTGCTGGTTAGCAGGGAAGAAAGGAGTCAAAAGCCACAAGAACCTGACACAGGCGCAGCTCCACTGCCGCTCACCCCCTTCCGTTTACGCCTGTGGCTCTTCAGCAGATCAGGCTAAGGGCACTTTCCAATTAAAGTGTGAATATGGATGTGTTGATTAGAATGTGGGACATGGGAGCTGATTGTCTGATTGAAGCTCCAAAGCATTAGCTTGATTTCCAGACATTAAGGGCTGTATTTGGCTTGGTGTGTGGGTGTGGGTGGGTGGGAGAAGCAAGGCAAAGCAGGGAGGGGACTCTTGTTTGAGCCAAATCGCTCATCCTTCCAAAGCTGCCTTGTGCTGGGTGCACCAGCAGACCTCCCAAGCATCTGGCTATGCAGACTGTCACGCTGCTGCTAGTTTACCTTGATGCAGGTGACAGGGGCAGCGTGTCTTCTCACACACATGCACAGGGACCCCAGACAGACCTGTCAGTGAGTGCCACTAGTCCTCAACCACAAAGACGTACTTTAAAGCTCAGTAGATCTGGGCACTCACAACAATCCATTTGCAAACAACCCCCCTCCCCGGGCCCTGACTAACATCTCTGCGTGAGTCACACTCAAGCTTCCTCAGTACAAGGAGTAACAAACAGCAATCCAAGAGCCTGTGTTGCACAACATGTCACATTGTCCTTAAAATCCCACGCATGTGCAGCTGTGTGCATACACACCCGTGTGTCTGTGTGCACACGGGTTTGCAGCCGCTGCTGAGTGATGGCCATAGCTCAGCACACATGCACCAGCCTCTTGTGTAGGAAAGTATCCAGGCACTAGCTTGTGCATGATGCCCTATAAATACCACATGCACTGATACTGTAGGTATATCTAAATACCAAAAATATGCTCATCCTATGCTGCCAGAATTTCTGGCATGGGCTGTTGGTACAGCCTGTCTGGTACAGAGGCTTTGACAGCTCTGTCTGAAAAGCGCAATGTGAGGAGCCTCCAGCCATGCCCCATGTCAGCACTTGTATCGTGCACTACACTGGAAGATAAACTTACAATTCCTGCCCTATTTGCTTGCTATATGTACAGGGTTTCCTTAATTTTTAGCTGCAAATGTTGTTTATTTAGTTGCAAATGTCTGTGGCCTGATTTATATTCATTACTCTGTGGGTCTTGTTAGCAGCTCAACATTTTTGCCCAAAGGCTGTGGTGAGAGGCAGGGAGCTGAGGAAAGGCAACATTCTGTGGTGCTGCTGCTGCAGGCTTTGCTGAGGCTTGGCCCTTGTGGTTAAGCATCTGGCCCAGCCTGAAGGGGTATTGAGGACAGATATGGGTGAGATGAGCTTAGTAGGGTGAGATGAGCTTAGTACATGCAGCTGCCTGGGGGAGGAGCTCATGGAGGTCCCTCCAGCTTGGGACCAGAGAGGTCAGGGTGAAGACAACACTTCACTTGAGGCAGAACTTTGTGTATGGAATGTCAGCGGCACTGGGGCAACGCTGGCACAAATACCCAACCCTCCTGGGCAAACATCATGTCAGAGAAGGTCACAGAAGTGATGTGCATCCTCAGCATCATCAAAAGGTGTATGCAACTCAGGCTAAGAAACCACAAACGCACAGGTTTTCCTCAGTCGTTAACCTTTTCATACTGTTCTTTAAGATTTTATTAGGTACTTTGCCACAACAGGCAAATTCACCATGACCGGGTTGTTGAGTGACACCAAGGTATGAGGGGCAGCTCAGCACCTGAAAGGGGCTGTGAGAGCCCTTTTCCTTCTGTTGCTGCTGTGCTACACACTTTCCTTGCAGTGTGCAGACAGCATCGATAGCCTGGGCAGATGACGGGCACTCCTGGCATTGCTCATCCTGGCCCAGACCCGTGGGACAAGTCATTCATTTTCTCTTTTTTCTCATTTTCATAAGAAAATGGCTCCAGTAGCAATAACAGTTTGCAGAGCAGTATCTGCCATGCTGGGAGGCCCAGCTAGTGTGTGCGTTTAAACTGCTTTGAAAACCTTGCATGAAAAATGCTCTATGGGAAAAGTATTCTTTTTTCACTGTTCATATATTCAACGCAATATCCCTCCTATTAATACACAGTTGACTGCATTTTATCTCTGTCCTGTATTGTTGCACACTACTACAACTGTTTATCTAGCTAGGAGTAAAATGCAGAGCAGTAATGTCATTTGCAGCCTGCCTCTAATTGCCAGGATTTATTTGCAAATCAGGGGAGGCTATAAATATAAGCGCTTACATCGCCTTTTTATACATGGGCTATTTTTTTCATTTCTTCCGATAATTTTTGAAATTTTGTTCTTGTTGATTACCCGGAACCAAAACCTGATGGGCTCTCTCCCCTGTGTTTGAGCTCTGTGCTGTTGTTTGTGACGTGACAGCTTTACAAAATGAAGCAGTACACAACCATTTCTTTCTATCCTAATTTTTGCAAATATCCAGGCATGACATTTGCAGTCTGGACCTACCTTAATTTCTCAACTCCGGTGTGCCTGCCCTTGCGATGCCTCACTATTTCAATCACATCTGCACCCCACCACATTTGCAATGAGCTCATCAGAGATGCTCCTTGTGGTGTGAGATGCTGAGCATGTGCCCCTGCTCTGGCACACCTCACACAGCACGAGGACAGCCATGAGGACTTAGTCCACATGGTGAGTTGGATAAATGCTTTATGCTGCACAGGACATGAGAATGTGCCATGCCTTGGGCAGACATTGCCTTCTCAGGCTGTCTAGGCTCCAGCAAGTAGATTTTTATAGGACACGCATTGCTTAGCCAGGGTCTGGAGAGAAGGTGCCCTCCATCCACCCTGTCATCAGGTGCTGCCAGGTGACCATGCAGAGCTGGGATGGCTCCTGGCTTGCTGACACTGAACTCATCCCCAGTGTGTCTGCACACAGCTTTGGCCTTGGCTGGCTGTCTTGATTTACAGGGGAAAAAATAAGAAGTGCTGAGAGCATACCTCAGCTCTTGGCCAAAGGAGCCAAATGGGCTTGAGTCACCACTTCCAGATCCAGAGCATAACACCGAAAAGGCTTGGGTGGCTCAGGTACAAGTGTAGTTTTGACTCAAGACTCTCAAGGACTTCTTGTTGGAGGTTAAGGGCTGGAGACCGGGTAATTCTTGGACCTATTATTACATGATAATCAGCATCTTGAGACAATACATGGTGCTGTGAACTAGAATGTTTATTTTATATATTTATATATTTCATATATATGAAAAAACAGTAAAGCACATAAAACCTAGAAAGATTTATCTGTGAGAAATCCCCTGTTTCTATCTGTGTCTTTGGAAGAATCCAGAGACAGAAGGAGGATCTGACTGGCAGCGAGGGCCGGTAACATCATACTTGGTAACAGGATCTGCTGCTGGGTCACTGAGGTTTCTCTGTGTGTTTGTATTGGGGCTGGAATTTCAGCCTCATATACAAAGAAATAATTAATTATGGTCACTAATGTCTGTTACTTAATGGGTGTCTTTTCTGTTTGCAGTGTGCATGTACAGAGAGCCATCGCTGCATGAAATTGGAGAAAAACAAGGACGCTCAAGAAAAAGTTCAGGGACACCAACCATGAATGGAGGCAAAGTTGTTAACCAAGACTCGACATAGCTGACAAATACCCTCCCTTCTTCCAACTCCTCCCCTCCCACCCACCTACCCACCCCACCTGGAGAAACCACACTGAGACGACAACAACTGAGCAAGGCAGGACCTACCGGTAGTGGCTAGGAGTCTGAACTCCAGAATCTTTCTTTGTGTAGGACGAGGAAATCGAATCCCAGATCCTGCCTATTGCAACGTTTTAAAAAACAAAAACAACAAAAAAAAGTGAAGAAAAAATGTTTTAAATCAGGACTCCATTAACATTTTCAAAAGCAAACTGTTTGCTCTGTGATCAAAGGGGGAAAAAAAAATCTCATCTCTGCATAATAATAATAATAACAACTAATAAATATAATAATAATAATAATAAAGATGTTACCTTTAAAAATAAAACAAAGCTTTTGGAAAATTGAACTTAGCATATAATGTGCGAGAAACACAAGGGAAATGCAGCCTGGGACCGTGCTTTCTGTCTTATACTTTCACCTCATGTTCACACCACTGTTTTTTCCATCCCTGCTTCCCCGGGGATGGATGGGATTTTTTCACAAAGCAGGAAAGGTAGGGATGGATTATGACTGTGTTTGCTCTGCTATCAATAAAATATGGCCTGTCCGAATTAGGAGTCTTGACAGTTACGGGCAACAAACTAGCTACTCTGTATTCAGCTTTTTCTATCTACATTCAAACACTGTGTAGTTATTTGTTGCTGGTGTCACTGTGTGAGTATGTTTGACCCAAGTCTGGCATTTTTTGCCTTTTTATCATAATTATTTATATTTATAGGCTTGTTTTACTGTATTAGTTGGCAGGGGAATTTTGGAAATGGGTTTTCAGGTCTCGCAGGATGAAGTGATCATATTTATTAGGGGAAAGTTAGAAGATAAAGGGAAGGAGGGATGGCTGCTTGCTTTAAAATACAAAACAGAGCAAGAAATGCTACCGAAATCCTTGCTGTCAGATGGAAACGAGGCATGTGCTATGTGAGGGGGTGGCAGGGATTTCAGCAACAGGAAGAGGGGTGTGGGGAGGGAGTAGGTGGGGTGTGCACAGGCGGGGGCAGCTACAGGGGAGTGTGGGTGGTTGTGCATGTCCAGCTGTGCCAGGGTGAGGAGATGCTGCCATTTCCTTCTAGCAGCTGGGCTCTCCCTAAATGTTAAAGCGCCACACACATACTGTTTTACACACATTCAAAGCCAAGACCACAAACCCCTCTAATCCAAAGCCACCACCAAACCTGTTACGGGATAAGAATCCCTGAGATGCTGCAGCAACCTGGGTATGGCTGAGGGTATGTGTCTCATGAGTGCTGGGGCTGCAGATGTTGGAGAAGCACTTCAGACGTAATGAGTTCACAGATGGGGAAAGGCAAGGAATAGGGTGACAGGGTGAGGGATGCTCAGCACTGAGCCCACCTGCAGCAACTAGGGCATTCGTGGGGATACAAGTCTTCCTGTCTGGTTCTTTCCTTGTAGTTTGGAGGTCAGTGGTGAACCACACACCCTTGCTCCTGTGGGTGGTACTGAAACAGGACGGTACACATGTTTACTTTGGCCTCTGACCTCTTTAGGCAACCAGGGCCTGCATGCAGGAGTGATATAGTTGCTGTTCCAAAAGCAGGCACTGCTGTGACAGGTGCCTGGGAAGTTTTTGCTGCTCAGGCTGTGGTTACAGCACCTGTGAGAGATGAAGAGCAAAATGAATAAGCAAATCCCAAGGGCCTGGAGAGGGGAAACAGGTCAAAACAGCTCTTTATATGAGGGGAAACAGCCTAAAGCTGTTATGAGCCAGGTGAGCTATTCATAAATTTTCTGTCATTCATAAATTAATGGGCATACGTGAAATACCAAATACCACCTTAATTCTTGGGGCTTCGTTGCTATCACAGCCAATGGCTTAGCTGGCCGGCGGCTACACGCTGCGAAACTGCTGTGGCTGCGGGAGACAGGGAGTGTCTGGGCTGGCGTGATGCTCCCTGCAAAGCGACTGCTGACCCGGGCACCTCCAGCCCCGCGGCACATGCCAGCGCCAGTGCACGGCAGGGCTCTGTGAGCAGCTCCGTACAGGCGCAGAGCAAGCGGGGAAAGCTAAGGAGAGAGCCAAATTTCAAGGTTATGGAAGACTCCCAGGATCAGCATGAAGGAATGAATTTCAAGCATGTCCTTTTGTGTTTTGAAAAGCTGAAACCTTGAAATAAAAGAGCCTCTTACCATGGCTCTGCTGCCTAATGCTGCACCTACGGGCAGCCCTGCCGTGCTATAGGGACAAAGAGGGCACCAGTGCCTTCATGCCAACAGCAAGCACCAACAAGGTTTATCTGGGGCTGCCATTCATGTCAGGGTGACTTACTCCTACCCTCCTCGGAGCCCCCAGTCCCACAACACTGCGGCAAGGTCACTAATACATGTTCAGCTTGGGAGCACACCCCCAGCCCCATCTGATACAACCCCTTGCCTTCATTTCAGCTCCCTCACAAACTAGAGAGCACCCCAAATTAAGGGGTGGGAGAGATGTACATTCAAAGAAATAGAGCCTCAAGGCCAACATGTTGAGCTAGCAGGTCTCTGAACTAACCAAGCCGCCAAACACCCAGGCCATGGTTTAAGTACTGAGTCACAGCCTTTCTCAGCTGCTCTCCTGGAGGGAAAGCCCAACACCTACTGGAGAAGAGAGTATCCATGGCACACCTTGGTACCACAAGCCTCTTCTGGCCCCAGTCATGGGCAACTTGCCAGGGTCACTGATGTCTAGAGCAGATCCAGCATGAGAGACCAAAAATTGCTGTGACCTTGTGTGCAGGACATCCCTTGCCTAAGGCCCCAGAAGGTCATGGGCAACAGCAGATTCAGTCCTGCCATGTACTTATTTTTCCACTGTGTGTCACTGATCACTTCCCACACTGGGCTTTTGCCTTGATAATTTTCTCCGGCCAAATCATTGCAAGAGTCCCTAGAAATGCCACATTCAGGCCTAAATGTCAATCTCCTCCTTTAGTCCATTGTGTTTGAGCTAATCACCTTCATGTGGCACATGACTGAGCTGGCCCATAATGAGAGCTAATTAATCCTGCTCACACCCAAGGTCTGCGCTACCTCAGAGCAGGCCTTCTGCCATGTGGTGTAAGTGCTGGTTTTCCTTGCTGCCTGCTTAGCCCTGGCAAACCATGAGCCACATATGGTGGCATAAACCGTGATAAAACCCTCCCACACACATCTTAGGAAATACTGTGTGCTTCTTTAGGGAGTTTTGTGACTCAGTTTAACATTATAGTGACTACAATCCTTGTCTAGCCTACATGTGATACCAGCAGGACAAATTTCCTTCCCAGCTATGTTGACATGGCATTGGGCAAACATCTAGCACAGAAAAAGGCCAAGAAAAGTAAACAATGAAAAAGGATGTTTTCATCTCACCTGGCCTATGGTAATTGTTAACTCAGCTAAATCTGCAGCAAACCTTTGCCCTCTGAATAACAGATGCTGCTATAGAAGTACTTGGATGTTAAGAAGTTCAGCAGCAGAAAACACTTCACAGGAATACGGATACATTTAAAGCATTCATTTTGTTTCACCTTTGTTTTTTAATTGTTATGTCAGCACTGTTCTGGCAGTACATGCTATGCAACACAGCTCCTCTCATCTATGCATCAAGGGCAAAACCTGATAACACGGCTCCAGTTTGGACCATCAGGAATCTACTAGGAACAACAATACAGAAAAAGCAGCATGACAAGCATGCCATACTGCACCAGCAAGTTATGCCACAAGTGTCAGCACTGGCATGTGACAATGTGCTATAAAGTGAAGTTGACACTCAAGAAAGCAATTTATGAAAGTTGTCTGTCAACAACATTTTTTTTGTTTGCGCTCAGATAGGGTCTGGCTGATAGAGCTCCACGCAATCCTTCAAACTGTCATGGGCCTCACGTTACACCTTTACATCTTAAACTGTACTGGTTGTGCACCATGGGGGTTACTGCCCCCAAAAGACATCACACTCTCTGAGCAAAGCTGAAGCAAGAGGTGGTGTAAGCTCCCCAGGCTGATTAGAGATAGCAGGAAACAAAGTTTCCGGGTTTCATGCCAGCAAAGCTGCAGCATATACGTATGGTAGACACGAAAAAAATGTCTTTTTGAGGACTACAGTTCCTAAAAAAAGAACGTGCAGAATTCTCACTAGTTACAGCAAACAAAACCAACCTTTGCTAATGGGCTTACACTACTTTTAACATGCAGGGGATGTTGGCCCCAAAACATGTCCAACACTAGACCTCTATTAAATGTGGCATAGCTTAGCCCTGGTCCTAGATGGCAGAGCTCAGTTTGTCTGTCATTTTGCATCAAGAGAGAAAAAAAACCCCACCCAACAACAAGAAAAAACACAGTGAGTGTCTTGAGGGACAGATTCCCCTCCCAGAACTGGAACAAAATTTTTAGTCGCTGCTAAGGGATGACCCACTGCACACACCTAGTAGTAAGATCAAGAGAAACACCACTGCACTTCCTTGGTAAAGCAGAGGGGTTTCCATGGCATGTCTTCTCTCACCCACTGCCAATGCTTCAGTCTTCAGGGTGATTGAAAGCTGTTTCCATGGAGTAAAAGGCAGCAAGGATTACATCCTCCTCACCAGCACGGAGTAAACCTTGACTGCTCTGCTTCAGCTGCTGAGCAACAATCATGGCATCAACCGATTTCCCCATGTTCTTCTTAGACACCTTGATTAAGGACCAAAAAAAATCCCATAGCCAGGCTGATTGATACATTTTTAGCATCACATTTAAGCATCCCAACATCTCAAAACTGCTCAAACATTTGTGGCCACAAAGTTAAAGCTAAGTAACTACCATTTCAGGACAGAGCATTTCTTTTCATGATACTTGCATAATGAACTGCTGCATGCACAGAAAGTTGGACATCTTCCCAGCCTGCCTCCTTGTTGGACTTCAGGCACCTTCTCTTTGGCAAAGGAGGTCTAGGTCAGCATGGCTCCAGAGCTCATCTCACCAGTGCAAACACTAGGGATCACTGTGAGTGTGCAAGGAGCTCGCACAGGCTCCAGAGCATCCCCAACCTGAGGCAACTGTAGGATCAGTACAGAAAGATTGGACCTTTGATGGCCTTCTGGAAAGGACAGGATCTCTGGTCAAACTGCTTGAAAAGCAGGGGCGTTTCACTCAAACCACACTCTGGTGTAGGCATGGGGATAATTTATCTTTGGGAAATGCCATTAAGGTTTACTAAGCAATACAAATGGATCTACTGTGCCCTGTCTCCCCCCCCCCCCCCGCCCCCCCCCCCCCCAAAAAAAAAGGCATTACCAGTTATTTTTTAAAAAGTGTCTGGGTATGGGATCTGAGGAGAAGCAGACGATCACCCTCCCAAGAGTCTATTAAGAATGGGTTATATATTGTTCCATTTTCCATGCTCATTACAATCACTGCCCCAATAATAGCTGCATGCTGTGCCTTTTTCTATTCTAGTACAATTTTCCTCATGGGAACTAAATATCTCAGTTTAAATACTGAGCAAAGCTGGTAGAAGAAAGCAGTATGCTTCTGCTGTGCTAACCTTATGTGTAATCTGCATTTTAGGTAGCTGGTTATTACCCTTCTTTCTCATTGCTTGGTACAAAAATGAAGGGACAGTACAGGGGAGGAAGAAAATGTTGGTCAGACAGTCAAGCTAAATGACATTGTGAAGGTCAAAGCACATCAGACTTAATTTCTGAAAGACATTAAGGCTTTGGTGAATTTTAATTCCTTGAGCTCTGAGAAAAATAGCAGGGAGAAAAGCAATCAGTGGCTCCATCTTAGTCCCAGTCCCTAAACTAGAACTTCAGTGACATTTAAGTCTCTATATGCAGCTCCTGGCTTGTCTCCTACATGCAGTGATGCTTTACTTTCTCAGGGGTCTGAATTTCTCTGGGAAATCATACTTGCTGAGTCCTCAGGGCATTCCAGACCAAACAAGGCAGAGCAGTTCCTGCTTGGGCAGCAGTGGGATCCCAAACCAAGTACCCTGCTCAGGCTTTCAGCTGGTGGCCCAAGCCAGAGGGGCTCCTCACAGAGCCCTCCCCACGGCACCACGCACCTATTCCAGACACGCCAGGAAAGACGAGAAAACAAGGCTCAATGTCCTAGGCAATTCTGCTTCCAAGGACCCTGATTTGTGCAGATCTCATAGTGAGAACCTCAAAATCTGAGACACAGAGATGTCAGCCCTCCTGTTATGCTGTTCCTAGTGCCACAAGTCTCCACCTGCCAGCAAGCAGCCCTGCTGCGGGGGTGTTATGAGGATCACAACATTTCGGCTTATGAAGTGGTCTGATCATATGATAACGGGACCCTGCAAAGGCAAAGAGCTTCTGATTCAACTGTGCCTCGGAGGGGTCACTTACACGCTGTGACTGTAACACTGCCTCTTATTAATTTTATTTTCCAACTAACTGCACAAGCTGGCAAGTGAAATAGTTTCACTCAATTTACTGCTAAACAAAGAGGCAAGCATGTGCACAGAGCAAAAGCTTTGCTTGACATTAACTCAATCTGAAGATCAAAAAGAGGCGTGTTTAACTTTGCATTATCTTCATTTTTAATTTCCACTATGTTCTGCGCTTCCTGCTATCAACAGAATGGAAAGCAGAACTAATAAGGACCGACACACTGGGAAAACATTGACTTCTGGTGTGGAAGCAGGGAACATTATCTCACAAATGGATACACATATCTCACAAATGGTGATTCCCATCTCAGTCATATATCCACAAAAGTTCCTCTGGGCAGGTAGTTTTCACCTGAGTATGTAATGAACTCTCACAAGATCACATTTAGGGTACTGCAAGTCTTGCCCTTCACCAGCAAGTTCAAGTGATTCTCCTAACAGGGCCTGTGGGCTGCAATGTAGGACCTAAATCTGAATTCAAACTGTGCAGTGTGTAGAACCACAGCTTCCCAGGGAAGGTTCCCCATGCGGACTCAGAGACCTACATTTGCCATAGAAGAGGGTCTAGTTCAAATTCACCATCTTTGGATTCCACTCCCATAATTTTCCCTATAAAACCAAAGCCAACTTCTAAATTCTATGCTTGTCTCTCTTTTCTTGAGAGGCGAATACAAACACAGCACTATTTCAGAATTTTATTCTGTCTATAGGATTGACTAGGCCTTTTATAAAGTGATAGCATTTACAACAAGAAAAAAGTTAAGTATTGGATGTATCTGATTTCCAAGGAGCACAATAACCTAGCTCTAGACATGCCCAAACCTTGGAGTCCATATCCATGCAGAAATTTAACTTTGACTGTTTCAGCTTGAGCCCATCTATTATTAATTCAGTAAAACCATTTTTCTGTTCAGAGATACGTACCTTGGGAGAAGCTTCTGCAAATACATTAGCAGGTGGTGGCTTCGGAGAGACTGAATGGATGGACTCCTGAGAGCCAAAGCTGGGGGTACTTTAAATAGAAAGACAACCTCATCAATGAAGTGAAATCTTTCCAAAAGCAGCATGAGCTGGTTCCAGGTAAAGGCTTTACCTTTTCTTTGTAAAACAGCTGCCTGTTCCTACAGATCTGCAGAAATAAATTTTAAGTCACGATAGCTTGTAATAAAACAACTGGGAAAAAAACAAACAAAAAAGCCCCATCAGTTCCATACTGCCGCCCACCTGGATTTTGCTTTGTTCTAGAAACTTTGTTTGATGAGAATCAAACTCACCCTCAGGGCAACTCCAGTGAAATCAACATGCAACCCTGGGAATTAATCTGGCCCAAGACTCATTTTCTCTTTAACTGCAGGAGCCAAGGTCATTTTCCCATCTGGATTTTTCAGATGCTTCTGCACATACTGATGAGTTGTACCTTTTATCAAACCTTGACCATCATTTTCAGGACTAGAAAATGATTGCACAGTGTCAGAGGATCACAGCAAATAACATAAAGACTCTTGGTGTTAAAATCCAGATCTCATATTTGCTATATGCCACTTTTCCTGCGTCCCCCAAAGCCATATACAATATCTTTCCACAGGGCAGTGCAGGACTTTGTCCTCCTTTGTCTCCAAAATCTCTCCCTTAATGCTAGATGACACTACTCATCCTCTGTTTTAGCTTAAGGGAAGTTCCTCTTTTCCACATCTGTAGGATTTTATCTGACAGTGTGACCAGAATTTTTCTGCTGGTTGAAGGACTGAGAAGGACAAACGGCAAGCACAACTTTTTCTTTTTGGAGGGAGAGCGTTTCTGTCTGTCTGTCTATGCCTATAGCATTGTTCCCTTCTTACCTCCTCAGTGATACCCCTTATACCAATACATGTGATGGATACATCTGACCCTGCGGGCACCTCTGATGGCAACAGAGCATCTTGAATTGGTCAGCACCCTAAAAGCTGCTTTTGAGTAGTTGAGGGTAAAGACCTGGTGTGAGCATGCAATTAGGGCAATTATTCCAAGGACCAAAAAATTAGATGAGTCAAAAAATGCAGCAAGGATTGGCTGCAGACACCCTCTCCATCACAAGGTGGTTTGTGTCAGACATGATGGCCAAGGGTCCACCCAATACATCCAGACTCATTATGGTGAAGAAGACATGTCATTCAAACATGGCAGTAACTTTAAGTCAATATATTGGCGAGAAAGGGTCTGCAAAAGCACTTCCTGCCTGGAAGTAGAGTGCACAAGGCTACCAGTGCATCCCCTTTTACCCTAGGCTTAGTATGAGCTTGTCACCTCCTCAGTCTATAGACTGGGGTGCTGAAACACACAGATGCGAGCTACAAAGTAGTAATAATACTGGGAAATTCATGGTTTGTGATATTTTAATATCCTGAGCAGAGGCTTATTTGATGTTTAGTGTGCTTTTAAGTGTTCTCCTTCTGCTCAATTGATAGCTTTACTGCTCCTGGACAGAATAACAAACAGCTGTGCTGTTAAAAATAAAAGAGATCCTTTGGATCATCTCAGGGCAGCATCTTGGCAGTCTTGGAGCCATGGTGACTTGTGGAAAGGGTGAGTGGTTGTGGGGCAGATTTGCCAGCTGGTGCAAGCACTTGCAACTGCTTAGAGTTCATGTGAAAAAGATCTCATCGCAGACTATTAAAAGCAGAAAGGACAGTTATAAATCAGAGTCTTACCCTTTGTGTAACAGAGACTAGTGAGTTAGGACTAGAAGTCATAGATGAGCTTGACCAGGGGTACCTGGCTGGGCAATGGAAATGCTGCTCCAGTTTGCTGGAATTTCATGTGCCAACGTTGTATTTCCATGATGCAGCAGAGAGTTCACCCAGAGGCTGGAGACCAGGTAATCAGATTCTATATAGGTTTACTCCTTCATTATTTATTCAATAAGAATCACATAAAAAAAAACCACTGGAGGCAGTGAGAGACTGCTGTTGACTTTGCCGCAGTCTGAATCAGACCTGAAGCATTCAGAGTTTTAATTTGCACTTTGGTAGCAATGCTTCCAAAGGTCTGTATCAAATTATGAGCTCCCTTTAGAGTAATGTGTTCATCACACATCTATACCTGCCTGAGGGTAACCTCTTGTAACCTGTTCAAAATAGCTGTCCTGCCTGGATTGACACTTCCTCAGAAGAGCTATGAACCAGGATCATCTACTAATCTCCTTCCATGCAAAAATGGTTTCTTGGCCTAGGTGAAGGAAAGTATAGCTGGCGAGGATGGCAGAAAAGATGGAATTGCAGCTCAAGAAAGTTGGGAGCAGCTGAGGCAGAGCTGTAGAAAGGTCTCCAAATAGCTTTGTGTGAAGTTTCAGCTAATGTTGCCTGGTCCCTCTCTTCTGTTTTCCCTTCAAGACAGGACACCACAGGAACTTCTTCCTCCCTTTCTCATGCACCCCATTCCCCTTTGGCAATGCCTAAATGCTTTCTTTTGCTGCAGCTGCTGGGGTCCCTGCAGCAGATCAGAGAAACAGCTTGTATTGGTGAATTCTGGGGTAAAAACTTTCTGTGTCCAGCTCCATACAGGCCAAATAAAGTTGTGAGCCACGGAGCTGGCAACCCTTGCTATGTGTAAAAGCACTAAAGAGAATGACCTGTCAATGTTTGGACATGTCAGATGTGGAGTCAGAACTGGTCATGTTGTCTGTTGACCACTTTATAATGAAGATCCTTGCCCAGGCTATAGAAGATTGAAAATCTAGGTAGTATATTTTGGTGTAACAGTATTCTTCCAATGACAAGAAATACAGTCTCTGATTTGTATTCTTCTGACTTGAAATCATACATTTTAAATGACTGTTTGTTCTGCTAATTTAGAATCCGGGCAGGCATGGAAACAATTTATTTTGGTTTGTGAAAGGAGCTGAGCTTGAGTTTGTTAAGTGCATATATACTTTGTTGCTTTGGGATGCAATGCAACTCCCTGCTAGAATAAGATTTTGTAAGTAGCAGGAACTCCATAGTGAGCTCCATGACAATACCCTCAGCAAGGGACCTGTCCTTCAGCTTCCCTGGGCTTTGGAGCAGACCCAGTAATAGCTGGGTTGGTATGGCTTGTCTTTGAGGAACAGCTCCACACACCCTTTGTGAAAGGTGTGGGGGTGAGAGAATTGGCCCTACAGCTCACACACAGCATCTCAGGGCACCTGATGAGGTGACAGGCTGTGACTAAAGCATATGGCCCATGGTGCCCTGGTTGCCTGACACAGTGAATGCAGCAGCACAGCATCACGTGCTCTAAATGCGTTCACCAGACGCAACATCCCAGCAGATTGCTTTGTCCTCTCCCTCCCTGACATTCATACATCATGTGGGCCCCACCAACTGCCGAGAAGTCACATTTTGCACTCACCCTTCGTCAAACTGAAGCATTAGTTGGTGTCCAGTCATAGGCTTCTTGCTGCAGGTTGTTCCCTGCAGGCTCAAGGCCTGCGATGAAGCCAGTCTCTTTGAAGCATTTCTCCCACCTTCCTCATTAACCTGTCAAAGGAAGACAGACTGAACATCAGCTCTGTTACACCTTGCCTTGTCTCCTCTACAAGAGTTATTTTCTCTACAAAAGTCATTTAATGAACACAGCTTTTCACAGCCATCCATGCGTGATGCAACCCAGACAGTGGATTGATGTTCACACAGGAGCCCAGTCCGACATGGACCTTCTGGCTGAACTCCTCAAATGGGGACCACTCATCTCCAAACCCCAGTGTGAGCCTTCTTTCCCACTGCAATGGAGAAGTCCTTGTGCTTCTTAGAGCCTCATTAGAAACTTAAGAGTCTTGCTACTGGAAACATGGAAACTCATTCAAAAAGCCTGCTTGTGCGGATGCAGATAAAATGGGATTTTGACATCTCTAACAATGCTACTATCCCAGTAAATAAATTATCAGCATTCACTTATGATTACTTTTGTTATACTTGTGCCTGCCTCACAGTGAATTTCCCAAGACAAAGTTCTGATGTCTGTTAACTTTATTTTCCCTAATGTCTAAGCAAAACCCATGTTTTTGAAAAATGCCCCTTATTATTTGAAGCAGAGAAGTAATTGGTATTGAACAAAAGCTGGATAATGTCTTTCGTGATATGCTGAGCAACAACTTGGACTACAGCAACATTACATGAAGTGAGGATTTGTTTAAATAGCTTTCATTTTGGTTTGCCACTAGACCTCAGTAACAGTACATGAAATACATGTATTTCAGTAGCCCAGCACAGACATTTTGTTCTGTAACTCAGAATGTTTCATCTTACCGCTCTGAGGATTCTTGCCAATTGGCAGCTTTGCACATGTGCTAAATTGCTAAATTTTTAGCATTTACCCATTTATCTAGTTTGACACAGTATGCCTGCATGAGGCAGAGGGATTTGGGCCTGGGACTACGGGCACTGCACTGTCAGGGATGTAGACACTCTGTAGTCAGATAGCATGGCAATAGGTGCCTTGCAATTAAACTGATAAACAGTAAAATACGTTAGAAGCTGGATGAATTGAAACCATAGCCACCTAACAGCAGAACAATTTGCAAGAGAGACTGCACTGTCAGGAAGAGTCATAAGCAAAATACCCTTTGAAACTAAAGAGCATATTCATGCCATATCTTTGCATCAGACACCCATGGGTTTGAAGTCAGGTTTGGTCCAAAACCAGAAAACAGTTTGTCTCCATGTCTTAGATTCAGCTAAAATGGTGTGGCAATTAGCTGTTGCCAAAACAGGGCTGGAGCTGATCCTGATGCCCATGCTGTCTCTCATCTGACCCCAGCTCAGAGCTAGTCCAAAGCACTGGACCAAAAGGAAACGATTTGCTGGTTTAACCCCTGAATGGATTCATCCCAGGGGCAGCCAAGAGCCAGCGCTGGCACAAGGGACAGGGTGGGACCATGTGGCAAACATGAAGACAACAGCAGGCAGCGGTCTGCCACTGTGGGGAGCAGACAGCCCTTCCACGACCTTATGCATAGTGTCAAGCCATGTCCACAGTGCCTGCTGTCCTCACTGCATCTGAACAATAAGATCAGGAGACTGTGGAAGATTTCTAGCCACCGTCAGGTTAACGAGAGACTCACAGTCCTAGGCTGGCTTTTGTTCTGAACCAGGGACTTTCCTTTCTCTGTTGACTGGTATCAGAAATGAAAATTAACAACAACCCATGAACACAAGCCCATTAAAATTATGCAGCTGCTATGAATACACAGAGACGGGGTCATCTCACCACATATGGCTTCTCTGAGTATTTCTAGCACTGCTGTTAACTAACCCTACCAAAGACAGCCAGGACCATGGCAGACCCCAAGATGCCCCAACCATTTGTCCACAGGTAGTCTGCAGAGAGAAATGCATGACAGCAGCCTGCTGACAGCCTGCCTGGTCTTCACGGCAGTGAATAAACTGCCTAAACTTTGTAGCAGCATTGTGCCAAGCTGCCAGCTGTGCTCAGCTCTCTTCTGGGTGCACCAGGGACTGTTCCAACCATGCCCATCCTGTCAGTTGGGTGTCAGAGCAGGGAGCAAGTTGGGTTTGGAGAATGGCCCTGAGTATCCAATGCAGGCAGCACAGACTCAGCTGCCTTCCCAGGGAAGAAAATCGGCTTCTAGAGCCCCTTGCAAAAATAAATAAATAAATACATACATCTCTTTACCCAAAAGTGAGAGAGACTTGTGGCCAAAATTTCCCATTTTGCAATATTTCAGAGAGCTGTAGTCTTTGTTCCAGAGTGAAACTCCAGCCCTGCTGGCACAAGTCCCATGGGTTTCAGGGCAGCTCTGATTTCATTCTCTAACTTACACTGCCGAAAGCACTGGCTTATGAAAGGTGAACAGCTTCTAAGAAATGGTCTAGAGCCAGACCTGGCCTTCCTTATCACTGTTTCCCAGGGGTTTTAGTGCTAGTGGCAGGCAGCTAGCTAGTGGTGAAAAGCATCCACAGTAACAGCAGAGTCCCAAGGACCATTTGAGGCAAAAGCTCCAACCTATCCCCTAGGAGAGCCCTGGTTGAGGTACACAACAACATCACAGTAAGACTACCCATAAGGTGCTTTATAGGGAAGTAGTTGACCCATACCTCTTCTACTGAGCTCTTCACCTTTATGATAATCCAACATAGTGAGTTTCAAAGAACTAGTTATCCTCCATGCAAAATAGCATTGCCGTCTCTCCCCATGGTAAATAGCAGCATATTAATGACATCAAATGAAATAGCAGTTCTTCTGTTGTTTCAAGCACCTGAGCTGTACAAGGAAAAAAAAAGTTCCTAACAAATCTGTTGTTTTGAATCTCCCCAACCTTCAAGGATTTGAATACTGAAATAAATGCCACCTGGCTCTGGGACTCTGCTTCTACCAGTAGCGCCAGGTCTGGCTGTCCTCATCCTCTGCTCCCCACCCACCCTTAGTGGAGTGATTGGGTCTAGTGCCTGCTGCGTTGGCTCCAGACCAAGGCAAGCTGGGCTCTATTCCCAGACCTCCCTCTGCTTCTCGATGCTGTGCAGCTCAGATCCCTTCTCTGAGCCTCAAACTCCCCATCTGTAACAAAAGAGTGAGCCATTGGTATCTTTTTTGAAAGCTCCATGTAAGCAATGCAACAGTAGAGAGACTGAAGGATCGGGGCTATCCGAACTGCTGTTCTATATGCAATGGCCTGAGCTCAAGAAACGACGAGAACTGGGCTCCAGCTACCTCCAGCTCTGGCTTTGGAAGCAAACACCCTCATTGCTGAAGATGCATAAATCTAAATCCCCTTCCCCCTGCACTCCTGCCTGTTCTTGTATGGTGTCTGTGAAAACTACAATTTTGTCATTTGAAAACAAAAGTGCTTAGCTGGCAAGAAACACTTCATAAAGAAGGAAATGGAAGCTGTCACATCTGTACTGTCTGAACACCATCTGTCTCCCAAGTTTACTCTGAAAGAAAGTAAATTCCATCCAGTTCTCTTGCTATATATCAGTAAAATGCTTAGCAGTGGCACTTGGAGAAGGAATGAACACATTTCAATTAGACAATAGCATCATAAAATACCATCTCAGTAAATAAAAACCTGGAGGTTAACATTTGTAGAGATTAAGCAGTCTGTTAAGTAAAGTTTACCATGGCATGTTAGGGTTTTTGTAATACATAGTTATATACATGTAGCATCCAAAACAGGCTCCCTAGCTTACTTTTCAGACTGTTATTTCATGTCACATATGTGACTGTCTCTCAAGAGTTACCTGAGATCCAGAGACTGGTTTGGAGCTGTAGACATCTGCAGAAATACGTGTAACACTTTTGGTAGAGAAAGGAAAGACAGAAGAGTTATGGAAAGGAAAAGCAGAATCACAGAATGGTTTGGATTGGAAGACACCTTTAAAGATCAAAAAGGCAAATTCTATATTTGCTTAAGGGGCTGGTGACAAATGCTGGAAACAGAAGGCAAGTAGGCTAGTTACCATTCAGAAGAACCTAACTGCCTGGTTAGATGGAACTGAATGCTGGAACAACACTTTGCTGAGAGGCCCTAAGTATATGCATCTCTACTAATTTCCAGGACCCTGCAACCACTATGGTTATGAGGTTATAAATTACCGCTTTCTCCTCTGTAAATCTCAAAATAGTCTCACAGATGTTTGGTTTTGGAAGGATGGAGTGACAACTGCATGCACTACAAGCCTAAGCTAAGAGAAGGATCCACTGTTTCTTGGCTGGTTTCACAAACAGCCTTTGCATCCAAAGCGGAGTAAGGCTTCAACCTCCTCCAGACTCAGATAAATGTTTCTGATTAAGATAAAGCAGTACTAACACTTAAGAAAGGCTGCTCCTGCAGACTGCTCCTGGGGTAGCAGGTCCCTGTGTACATGGGCAGGTCTCACAGTGTTTTTCAGAGAAGTGCCAGCTTCAAGAAGAGGTGGCTCAGAGCTGTCACCACTGTGACCGTCCATTGACTTTATGATCAAGACTTGGGACAGAATTTGTTCAAAGCACCTCTTGAATCTTCAGTGTGAAAGTCATCAGCGCATTTGCACTGCAGTGAATTGGGCTTCACAAACAGCCAAAAATATTGGTCCCATCTTATGTATGGGGAAATGAGTCTCAGACACACACAGCCTGTAACGATGCACCTTCCACTGCACTTCAGTAACAACTGGACCAGATCCACCTGCTACAATTACTCCAAAGAGCTGCTGAAAGCTGCTGACTGCCGAAACGCCCCTGTACTACAGCACTCTCGCTCCTGTACTGCCAATTCTCCTTCCTTGTCACTTTTTCCCCCACTTCAGCATCATTTTCCCCCACACATGCATGAGCTGAGAGATTATCTCAACTATTCCAGCTGTTGTGCTACACTACACTGAACATAATCAAAGCTAACAAAGCGCGCTTTGCTGGCTCCATTGTCATCTGGCACTGAAAGCTGAAGATCCCAAATGAACAGTGCTTAAGTTGATGTCATACTTGAGGGAGTTCAGCAGGGGAAAGGGAGGGAAGAAAGAAGAAATAAAGCTGTGGATTTAACACAGCTGGATTTTTTATTATCATCAGAAAACTTCAGAGAAGTATTGATAGGACGGGACTAAGCTGTGATTCTGGGGGTGTATCAGCATTAATATTTTTTTGAAATGCAGCCTTCTTAGACAAATATCCCCAGGAATACCTCGGATTATGAATGCAAATTTACTTGGGACTGTGCTCATACGAGGTCCTGGATAACCCTGCAAATTCATTCACTTATGCTGATACGGGCAAGATGCAGCTTTCCACTTTAAACACTATGATTAACACAGGGACAATCTGAAACAAAATTAAAAGGAAAGAAAAGACTAAAGTAAATCCCGCACTATACGTACTTGCAGCTCATTTCAGTAAGGAAAGAACTTCAGACTCATCACCACCAGGGTGGATGATAAATAAGGGCTACAGCTTTAGGCAAAAAAAAAGTCAATCTGCTCACCCTGCTCTGCCCCAAGCTTGCAGCAGTCAGTGCACAAAGGTATTCCCCGTGGGAAAGAGGAATGGAAATAATTTGTCCAGCGGTTGGTAGGGAGCGGCCTGATACTGAATCCTTAATCCAGTGACCAAATGGTGAGAACAAGCACCGGTTAAACAGGAGAAGCAGCTGAAGATGTTCACTGTGCTGGGACTTGCCCTGGCTCTGCTGATCTAACTGGGCATACCCCTGAGAGCCTCTCCCAGTGGGTCAACAGTTGTGTGTTCCCAGTCCACTTCTGCCTTTTTGGCTGTCAAGTCTCCTTGCAAAAAACTGAGAATACCCCACATGCCCATGAAATGGCACTCCCCTCCCAGGGTTGTTTTTTCAGGTGCTATTAGCATCCACTTCACACCAGCTGAGAGAAGCTCTCTAAGTGAGACACTCTAAAAGGCTGGCACCATGGGGACCCTAAGGCCATCTCCAAGGACTAAGAGAGCAACAAATTTCAAAACACAAATTATCAAAACTCTTCACATCATGGTGCCACTCTTATAGACTTCTAAGCTATTTAGTCCTTTTAAAAAAATTAATGGTGACATTCCCAGATCCTCTTCCAGATGCTGGAAAGGCCAGAAACTTTACAAGTTTTCAAGTGATGCCATTTCAGCAGGCTGACAAGCATTTCTTGGCTTCTCAATTTATGTGAACCACAGCAAACTCTTCTCCATTATCATCCTCTAGTATTGCACCCAGGGATGTACATTTCAGGGGCATTCAGAGCTTCATGCCAAGCATGGAACAATCTCCCAAAATCTAGGCTTATGGTGCCGAGAATAAAAGAAGAGACCCCCTGTGTGTTGTAGAGTTATGGCACACAACTAACGAGGCTAATCTCCATCTCATACAGAGCAGAATTAAACATATACAGAGCAAGTTTGGTGGAAAATTCATATACCCCTCTCTAAGACATCATGCAAAGGGGATACCTTTAGATACACGTAGAGCTCTCTAACACCCAGTACCTGAAGTGTTAATACAGTAGAGCAGAAAGGAGGTAATCTCTGAAACGAGGACAGTGCTCCAAGAATTGATCGATCCAGGGTTGCCTTTCAGTTCTCAGTTGCTGACAGGCAGCAAATTGATCACAGTGTGGTTTGAACTTCTCTCCTGACAGTTCAGGCAGGCGAGGTCCAGGAGCTCTGTAAATGCATAATCTGCACCTGGCACTCGCTCACTACGTACTAAACAATGATAAAACCTTTGGAGAAAACTGTTTCTCCTCCAGTTGGTTAACATTTATATCCAGCTGAACTCCTGGGGTGGTAAGTACAGCAGACCTCCTCCTCTGAGGCAGATAAATAAAACATACTGTAAAGAAAAGTACAGGGTATTGGCATGTCTTCTCCCAAAGGGGCTGTCAGCAGCTGAGTGCCACAGTCCCTGTGAATGTGAGGAAGGAGAGGGGCTATTTTTTCCAGAGAGCTTCTTTTCTCTCTCTCTGCCTTGCTCACTAGCAACTGATTCATTTTTTCATTCCTCCTTCCCCCTGGCTTAGTGTGCATAGAGCCATGCCCTGACACAGGCCACAGCAGCATCTTTGCTAATTCTCCAAGTGCCACCTACAGTTTGTGTGAGTGCATGTGTATGAGCACACACACTCATAGGCAGAGATTGAGACATGCTATAAATGTGTGTGTGTGATATATATATATGAGTACAGAGACATGATCAAACCAGCCCGTAGCTCACGTATGAGAGGATAGAAATAAGCCTAGAGGTGCTTCTGCTCTTCTGGGGAGCAGGTCCTCTGCCTACAGGTGAAATCAGGTGTTGAGCACACAGACTTTACAGGAGCACAAGCCTTGCACGGAATGAAATAGGGTCGTTCTGACTGCATCTCATAGACTTTGTGAGTGGTCCTCAGTCCCTAGCTCAGAAAAAGTGTCACAAGCACAGAAAAGGGATCTGGTATCTCTTTTCCTCACTGATCAAATACACCAGTGGATCTGGCAGTGCCAGCTCCCCAGAGGTGCCACAGAAATGATGGCAAGTGGGAGCAAGCACTAGAGTGGAGCAGTGCAGCAGCTTCAATAATCGCAATGATTTAGCAATCACCACCACTACTTCCATCCCACCCCCCCAGCAAAAGGGTCCTGCACAGTGGAGAAGCTTTTTCAGACAGTAGGGAAAGCAAACAAGGCAAAGAAAATGAATGCAACAGCTGAGAGGCTTGGAATTTAATCATAGCTGGCTTTCTATTGCTTGCTTGCTTTCTTATTTTCAAGGGAAAATGTCCATGTCTATACAAAATATATGTTTTTAAAAAAACCCTATTCCCTGCTCCCTCTGTATGATTGAAATAGAAAAAAAAAAGTGTTGTGGGTTTTGGTTTTTTTTAAAATTCATTTTCTTGCAGAGCTATTTTAAAATAAATAAAAAAGGACTTAACTGTGCATATGTTGTCGTACAGCACTCAGGTCAGCTGGGGTGCTCACAAAAGCCATCCCTAGGTCTACAGGAAAAACAATGGCCAAACACTCTCAGGTAGAAGATTTCCTTGAAGATTTGCCTCCCTCACTTAGGTATTTCCACAGCTCTGTGCACTGGCTTTGTCTTTTCCTTGGGGTTTCATCCAACTCATAGAAAGTTGTGGTGAACCAACACCATCAGGGGATTGCACTGACCAGATGCCAATCAGTGTATGTGCAGACCTCAAACAAGCCCGCCATATTTCCTGAAGAACCTGATCCTGGCAGGAAAACCACCCTCAGGCTTGAGCAGATGTTTGCAGGAGAAGACCCTGGAGAGCCTTGAGTAGTCTGCTTTGGAGCTACTTATCCTCTTTGCTCCCTGCTCCTGCCAACGCCAGAGAACCCAACAACACACTCTGTTTGGACATGGGCACACTTGAAAATAATTATTTACAATGATTTCACTCGTATTGACAAGAAAACAGGAGAACAGAATGGTTTTTAAATGCACCCTGTGGCTAAAAGCCTGAAAGCGGCTGGCCTCTGGCCAGGCTATGAGAATGAACAATGATATTCTGGAGCAGAGTGTCCTGCACTTGGGTCACAACAACCCCAGGCAACGCTACAGACTTGGGGAAGAGTGGCTGGAAAGCAGCCCAGCAGAAAAGGACCTGGGGGTGTTGGTCGACAGGCCGCTGACTATGAGCTGGCAATGTGCCCAGGTGGCCAAGGCCAATAGCATCCTGGTTTGTATCAGAAATAGTGTGGCCGGCAGGGACAGGGAAGTGATTGTACCCCTGTACTTGGCACTGGTGAGGCCACACCTCAAATACCATGTTCAGTTTTGGGCCTCTCACTACAAGAAAGACATTGAGGTGCTCGAGTGTGTCCAAAGAGCAAGGAATCTGATGAAGGGTCTAAAGGACAAGTCCTATGAAGAGTGATTGAGGGAACTGGGGTTGTTTAGCCTGGAGAAAAGGAGGCTGAGAGGACACCTTATTGCTCTCTACAACTACCTGAAAGGAGGCTGTAGCAAGGTGAGTGTCGGTCTCTTCTCCCAAGTAACAAGAGACAGGACGAGAGGAAATGTCCTCAAGTTGCGCCAGGGGAGGTTTAGATTGGATATTAGGAAAAATTTCTTCACTGAAAGGGTTGTCAAGTGTTGGAACAGGCTGCTGAGGGAAGTGGCTGAGTCACCATCCCTGGAGGTATTTAAAAGATGTGTAGATGTGGCGCTTAGGGACATGGTTTAGTGCTGGACTTGGCAGTGCTAGGTTAATGGTTGGACTGGATGATCTTAAAGGTCTCTTCCAACCCAAACGCTTCTATGATTCTAGAGGTGGCAGCAAGCTCAGCTTCTTCCTGCTATTATTTGGCTTTTTAAAATGTACTTAAATGCAAAGGTTGTTAATTAATTGGATGTCTTTCAGTTTGACTCTTAGCTCTGGCTCATGATACAGTAGATACACAAACAGCACATTCCCAATACCCCATCAGTCATCAGTCATTCCTCTAACCTGTCAGTTTGTTTCTTTTTTTCTAAATGTTTCTTTGCTGTAAATTTAAGCCTTTGGTGGGAAATGAGAAGATGGAAGAAAATTTTCTTCCTTTCTGTTCATAAGAAACACTTTTATTCTGCATGTTAACTGATTTCTTGGATTCTGAAGAAGTAAACAAAATGTTAAAAAGTCAAAATCAAAGATGAAATATTGAGGTTGTCCTGACTTCTTGTTTCTTTTACAAATCTGCCATCAACCATTTGAGATTTTAATTTCTGTTCCAAAACAGCAAGCAAGAAAATAATTTACAAATTCTTCAAAACTCCCACAGAAATGGGAAAAACATTCCCACTTAACCATCTGGACAAATACTGTGTCTGCTCCAGCTCATGACTGTTGGGAATCAAACCCAAGCCTCCTCAGTGGTGAGGGCAGGAGCCAGCTCCATCCTGCAGGTGATGGGATCTTCAGCGGGAGGTCCAGTTCCCACATGGCTGTGGTGCCATGTGACTTGCCTGCACCACAGGACACAATGTCACTGAAGGTTGACCCAACACCACCAGGAATAGCATGGAAAGTTCCTTCAGGGTGGGCCAGGAAGGATTTGGGGTTGGGTGAGCGTTTAAATAGCTGATTCTGGGACAGACTCTCATCACTTTTGAACAATACAAGAATAACTAAACAGGACTTTTTTTTTTTTTTTAAATCTGCAGGGGGTCACTTATCTGTCAGGTCTTTGCCAGGCACACTACTCTCCTTTTTCTGCTAGAGAGAGACATTTGGTGGGGGTGAAGGAAATTGGAAATGCAAATGGAAAATTTGACCAGACTGCTCCCACTCTTTGAAAACCCAAAATACACATGGGTATGAGTGAGCTGGCTAGATGGGAGCTTAAATCACAGATGTCGCTAGAGTCACTCAGCAATATCCTTATTTGTACCCTTTCTTCTTCCCTCTGTCTAATTCTGTTAATTTGGAGCCTTGCAGCAGGTCAATAAGAGCCCCAGAGAAAAGGGGGAGCCCTTGGTCAGGGAACTGACTGGGGATGGTCCTGCAGACTCACAGCCACACACTTGTCTGAAGGAACCTGCTGTCATCAGGTTTCAGAAGCTAAGCCTGGGAGGTGTTGCAGATGAAGACAAACATGTAGCTGAAGGTCCCCTGAGTATTAAATTGAAAATGGGTGGGGAGAATTTGCTCAGCTGCTTGTTGCTGGATGGCTTAAAGGCAGGGGGACAGAAAAACAGTTTTGTGGCAAGCCTAGCTGCCCTCATCCTGAGGAAAACACGGCTTTGGCATTCTGCTGCAATCTTGTACCCTTGTGCTGAAGCCAGTGCCTTGCTTCAACTGAGTCTGCTGGAGTGGTAGAGTATAGGGAGGATAAGAGAGTTCCTATTGTTTTTCTGAAAATAAGTGTCTGGGTACAAGAGACCACAAAATCCCTTCAAACAGTGAACAGACCACAGAAGTGTCAGAAATGGGACACTGGGAGAGCCAACAATCAAAAAGACAGAGTTGGATCTTTTTTTCCTTAGAGACCTCAGCCAGCCATGGCAAACAAGCCCATGGGAAACTAGACTTCATTAATTCCAACTCTCATGCAGGGACTCCTAACGTGTTACACTTTACAATAGGACTGAGACACCCCAGCAAGAGAGCAGGTTCAGTGGGTGAGAAGGTAGGCTGAAGCTCAAGAATAAGGCATGGGACCATCACAACAGCTTGATCAAAAGGAAAGCAGTGGTCCAGTGACCCAGATCCAGACCCTCCTTCTCCAGTCTACAAGTTCAGATCATTAGCTCTTAACTGACAGGCATGCAGTTTGCTACCTGCTCTCACAGTGCCTTGCACAAGAGACTCCTCTTAGGAGATGCAATCAAAAAGCTGCTGCAATGGAAAAAAAACAACAGGGGAGACAGGGGGACAAGGTAGTGGTTAAAGGGGCTGTTGTTTAAGCCTAGCCAGCAACTAAGCACCATGCAGCTGCTCACTCACTCCTCCTGCCTCTCACTGGGGTGAGGAAGAGAATCAGAGAAGAAGTAAAACTTGTGGGTTGAGATAAGAACAGTTTAAAAACTAAACTAAAATATAATGGTAACATTAATATTATATTGACTGTAATGAAAAGAAAGATAACAAAAAGAGAGAGAAAGAAAACCCAAGGAAAGACAAGTAATGCACAATGCAATTGCTCACCACCTGCTGACCAATGCCTGAGCAGCGATTGGCCCCTCCCAGCCAACTCCACCAGTTTATATACTGAGCATGAAGTTCTATGGTATGGAATATCCCTTTGGCTAGTTCAGGTCAGCTGTCCTGGCCACGCTCCCTCCCAGCTTGTGCACCTGCTCGATAGCAGAGCACAGGAAACTGAAAAATCCTTAACTTGGGATAAGCACTACTTAGCAACAACTAAAACATCAGTGTGTTAACAGCATCCAAGTCACACTGTACCAGCTACTAAAAGAAAATTAACTCTATCTCAGCTGAAACCAGACAGGGGCACATTTTGCCTCAGAGGCAGCAGTCCCCATTCACTGCCTGCTCAGCATTACTGGCCTATCTAAGCTGGCTTTCTTTAGCAGAGATTAGTCTCTTGATCTTCCTCACTCATGGAAATGGCCGTGTGTGTGCATGTCCAAGCAGCTGGCAGGATCGGGACCTTCTCCCCTACCTTGTAAGACACCCACCAAGCATACATGGGAAGCTGTGCAGATAAACAATACATGAAAATGTATGTGAGGAGGAGTGTGCAAGACTGAATACACAGGGGGAGAAGAAAGGGGAACATGAGAAACCAGACAGCTAACAAAGAAGGAGGAAAAATGATCAGGCAAAGCAGTGAGATGAGAGAGAGTTGTTATTAGAGGCAAGAAGTAAAAAGAGGCAAATTAAATACTGGTTCAAACTAGAGTAAAAATAGCACAGGAGGAAAAGGAAGAAGAGAACACCTGCAAAGGAACACAAGTGATATCTTTCAGGAGGTGCTATCACACTCACACATCTGCTCTGCCAGCCTTGCAGGGGAGAGCACCCTGAAATTAACTGCAGGGCAGAGCGTGTCCCAGGGAACAGCCCTGGCTGTAGCCCACTCTGCTGAGCCCCCATGCTCTTCTGGCGGACCAAATGAGATAACAAACTTGGGGACTGATGCTGGGTCACTGCACTTAGTTATTTGCATCAAGTATTTGAACAGTCACCACAAAAAAGACTTAAGAAAATAGGGTCTTCAAGCTACTTTTTGAGACTCCTGAATCTCCCCTCATCCACAGAAGAAGATGGAGTCTGGGCCACTGGAGCTAAATCCAGCTAAAAGTAAAAGTTAAATCCACATACACAACTAATAGGTGCAGAATTATTCACATAGCAGTGTCAAGCAGGAGCATCTCAGAAAGTTAAAAAAATAAAAGAAGTCTCAGAAAGTTAAGACAGACTCAAAGTCCATGTATTTATATTTGATTTCCATCCTGGTCACAAAATTAAAGCTATGAATGAGACCATGATCAACACTTAATCTTGGGACATGACCTCCCAGCTCTGCCCCATGTCTAGCTGGATTCACAACAAGCTTCACTAATCCCTGGGGACAGCAAAGAAAGCAAAGCAAAGCAAAGCAGGAATTTATGTGTAAGAATGAACCATATGACACAGGGAGCAAAGCAATGATAACACATCACTTCAAAAATCACAGCTGATTAGACACATCTTGGGTTTGTCTCCCTAGTCCCTTCCCAAAGAGGAGTGCTGAAATCAGCCAGGCTGCTAATGAGAGACAGGGGTGATGGCTGTTGGTGATGCCCAAAATGTCTTGGCATTCTCTGATGAAAGTGTGTCCCAAGAGAAGAGGTGTCATCATCCAGACCTGTCAGCACCTGCCACTGGGGTCACAATGGGTGGGAGCACAGCAGCCTCAGGGCAGGCAACGTGGGGCAGCAGCCAAAGAGTGGGCTGGGAGGAAGACCCAAGGTGACTCTTTCCTTTGACTCCAGAGAGAGATGAAGAACAGAAGAGGGTCTCACTTCTGCTCCCCAGCACATACCAGCATAAACCCAAAGCAAGTTCAGTGCCAAAGAGGAAAAGCATTTTCACCCCTGGGAGCCTCTCCTCCCAGCACTGAGTGAGGCTGGATGTCTCTTTCCAAAACCTTGTGCTTTCCTTCAAGAACGTCCTCTTTACACACTCTCCCTCCTGCCCTCCCTGCTGTCATTTCTCACCACCATCCCTTCCCTCAGAAGCAGCTTTGAAATGAAACATGAGGGGATGCTTTGGCTTTGTCCTCATCCTGGGTGCCCAAACTCAAAAGCAAGTACCACCTATACATATCCCAGGAATGCAGCTGGTACTGCTGTTACCTCTGGCTGACACGGAGACATCCGTTAGTGTCAGGCACTGAAAGTGTAAAAGTGAGTCACAGCTCCACATCTATGTGACTGCTCTGTTCAATCCCCATCCCCACAGGATCAGTCTGATGGGCAGGAATGTCTCCAAGGGTTTAAGAAAGCTGTCATGGCCTCTTTTCTGCCTCTGGCTTTCCTGGCTGACCTTCAGCAGGTGACTCTGCAGTTCAGCTCCCTCTCTGCAAAATCAGGATTATAGAACCACTTTGCCCCAAGACAGCACTGCAAGAATAAATGCATTAACAGTTGTATTAGGCACATGAGTAATGAGAGATTGGATGAATATGAAAGATTACTGCACATTTGATTTCTAACTTTACCTCCTAGATCAGACTGAGTAACCTGACTTTGATAAAGTGCTACTCATGCTGACAGCCTCTGTAGAGTCAAAGAGCTCCAGCACAGAGGCAGACGAGTCAGCCTCCCCTGAATACTCTTCTCGGGACCCGAGTGGAAAGACCAGCTCTGGCCACTCTTTGGTTCTGCTGTCACTTCACTTATAGCGCTTTCCCACATTTCCAGGTGTGCACATATTCTGTGAGCTGGAGATCTAAGCAGAATGAAATATCAAGAGAAAACAAAGCCCATATTTAGATACAGTCATAAAATTACAGTTCTTGCTTTGATGGTATAATTTTCTGACAATTTCCACATGTAAAAACATGCTACTCCAGCTAATCTTTGGTGAATCCAAATGTTAACACACCAGCTACTTGCTTTAACATGACCATAGGTCTTTGGGAGAAAGAGAAGTGGTGTTTGCGTGCCTGTGTGATAGACAAGTGAGTTAGATATTTACATGGGAGATGGAAACACCTACTAAACATTTTTGCATCATGGTTTTACAGCCATGGGCTTCTTAAAGTATAATAATTTTACTCCAAACCCATCTTCCTTCCCTCCCTCCATTGCAGGCTGCGTTGCTGCTTTGCGAGCTCTGTAATGCCATATTTACTGATTCAGCTGACAGTTAAGGAAGGTCGAGCTGACCTTGCCGTGCACACACTGTCTGAGCCGGAAGCCTAGTGGGGCCTGCATACATCTGGCTAATACGGCCTCCCCATGTGGTAAGCCTGCTACTTGCTGGAGTTAATATTCACACTCACTCTGTGCAGGGGTTGCAAATACCCAAGGAACAATTAACGTGCCACAAATGCTTGCTTCATCATTTTTAATCCAAGGTGTTGACAGGAAAAAATTTATTTTTTCCTATTTGTCTTAGAATAAGAAGCACTGAAGTCTACAGATTTACTGATGAAATACTTCCTAAAAGAAATTCTTAAACAATGAGCGCTCCAAACAGCTTCTCTTCACCCTCTGGTTTTCATGCAGCAAGAAATTTAAAATTTCCATGATTTATACCTGCTTTTGTGAGGCAAATGCCCTTTTAAAACATGCCAATGCCTACTAACTGATGCAGCTGCCTTGCACTTAGAAAGAAACAGTTAAAAGAAATACGTTAAATCTCATGACAGAGCTAGACCTTCTGTCTCAATTTCTTTGAGTCAATCAGCACATTGTTGCTGCTGTAAATCAAAGGCAATTCTGCAGTACACCACCATTTTATTAAGCAGGTACTGCCCTGCAAAGGTAAATGCATATACATATTAACTATAAGAATTTATTCGAAGTTCATAACCTCCCAATGTCTTGTTTATAGTCTAACTATTCAAACACATTGTTTTAACTGACATATCTTATATAAGCGAGGTGTGAAAAACATGTATGTATATAGGCATATACTATAGATGTGTAGATGTAGGACATATATATTTATTTCACTACACGATATGATGGAATCATTGCTCTATCTCATGTAAGGCTGGATGCTGTTTTCTGTAGATCATGATGGCAACTTCTGTTGGAAACTACAGAATATTAGCCTTGGATACTCAGCTTTTTAAGAATACATTCTCAGCTTTTTGAGGAGCTGCAAGAGAGCAACTTATATTCAAGTTAAAACTGTTCCTCAAAAATATGCACATTCTGAATAATGTGATTTTTCAGGCCAGCATAACTAAAGAATGTAAAGCAGAAGAAATACATGTGCAAAAGGAAAGACTGGAGAGAACCCTGAGAATATTTATATTGTTAATTACCAGATAGAAACAAAATATTAGTGTATTTTATTATCAGTGTATGCTTCAATGCTGTATCAAAAATGAAACAAGTCTTATGACTGCAGGTTTCTTCTACAAACCAGTGGCTTACTGTGAATTTGCCCACTGTGGTTCTTGCTCTTTAACTAGTAAAAAGGACACTCAGCAGCAGAAGCATGGCTTTACTGAAAAGCCAGAGCATGGTGAGATGACACCTTTTCTGATTTAGAATTCCAAGTGTTTCCAAAAGCTTGGTCCAACCCAGCTGCATCTCTCACTTTTCTGCAGTATGGGCATACGAATGCATTATTTTTCAGCACGTACGTTCTGAGCATCAGGAACCACAGAAATGCCTTGCAAAACGCAGCAACCAGCACGAGATGCCTTGCCCACAGTAAAAGTGGGATCAACTTCTTTCTTGATGCAACAGCACTAGCTACACTCCATGTGAACTGGCAACTTTATCATCTACCAGATCCTTTATGTATTGATGAACAGAAACAAGCACAGCTATAGAAATGCTTGATCAAGAGATGGCTCTCAGAACACCTTTCACTGGATAAAGCAGTGAAGTTCAACTATACAAGCCAAAGGCTTATGGCACAAAGAATAAAGCAAGGGTATCTGCCAAATTTACTTTCAATCAGTGCCTCAGGTGCTGCACTAATTCCTTATACCTATCACAGGAAGCACCTTGAATGCTGAAAACAGTGGGAGCTGAGCTAACAATAAATCTTTGTTACAGAGGCTAAGGCAATTGGCAAGTTCTTAAGTACTGATGCTTATATGCACGTGGTTTGTGCAACGGCACTGCGTATACACATAACCACTGAATTCCATGCTAGAGGTTTACATAAACATTACATAAACACATGGACCCAAAAGATGTAGTTTTCAATATAACCCACAGCCATCCCATATGACCTAGTTAATTCAAGGGCAGGAAAGCTACATAGCATAGTATCTTCGCTGATAACAAAGCAATAATCCCCTTTCTGTGAGGAAATGACAGGTTTGAAATTGCCTTGTGTTCCCAGGCTTTAAACTTGGCAGCACATCGGTTCTTGTAAATGTTTCACTCCAGAGGAGTCTGGCTATCCATTATTAGCAGCTAATTCACTGTCAAGCATGTGAGCAACAACATTTGGACACAAGCGATGAAGCACCAGCTGTTAGCCTGCTGCAATTCCCCACGTGTTAAAGATCAGGAGATTTTCTGACATAGGAATTTATTTCATGTATCATGGGTCACTCTTCTGGTGAGAACAGCAATTCAAACAAAATCTGGACTTTGCAGAGAATCTCTTTTCCCTGTCTAAGGCAAAGTCCTACTGTCCTCTGTCCCATGGACAGAGGGGAAGAAGGTTATTTTACAGTAAAAAAAACATGATGAGAGGAGAAATATGAGTGGTCAAAATTCATGTCATCCAGAAAATCACTGCTGCACTGGTTAAAAGTCCATGTGTCTGCTACTTAGGCAATCTTTCCTGGTAGCCAACTTGAAGGGGGCATTTTGGTTGATGTTAATTCCTGACAAACATATAGTTCAATTCTTCCATAATGCTGTCTCCTTTTTTTTACACCAAGTAATTATCAGTAATGAACAATTAAAAATAGCTTTATAAATATCACCGTGCTCTTAAACAGGAAATGACTAAATTCATTGTACAGCTTATCTGCCACAAAAAGATTGAGTCGGCTCTTCTATTTATAACAGCATCTCCCTTAACTAATTAGCAGCATTAGCATTCACAGGCTGTTCACCAGGAGGATCCAGACCCTCATCTTTTTCTTCTGGCCCTGGATATTTTGCATCACATTCCCATTAGCTCACAAGGACCTTTGGCTACCTGTGTCCTCAATAAGTCAAGATTGTCTCATCTCTTGACCATGTACTTTTGTCACAGACTATGTATTATTCAGCCATGAAGTCACATCTCTGTATATACACATGACATAATGGCACATAGCACCAAAATTCTGGCCAAACTCACCACCATCACAAAGTCCTTAGTCCTATGGCTATATTTTCTCTGATTCCTTTGCAGAGTCATCATAGAAGTCAAGAGCTGTTCAGCAGGTATAATGTTAGATCTTTGCCTATGCTTGACTGACAGAGAGAAACAAAAAATCGTTAGAGTAGAGGGGGAGATTCAACTTATTCTGAATATTTGCCAATAGCAGGAGGGATGCTTTGAAAAGAGGTTTTGATAACAGATTGAAATAAAGGAAGGGAACAAGGAGGAATAAGTCCTAAAATATTTCTCCTTGCTGGGCTCTCTGCCCTCTAGGAAATAATAGACTGAGATTGCACTGGGAATCCAGATCGAACTGCAAGGGAAAAAGTTGTGGAGTGAGCAAGGCTGGCTTGGGGAGAGATCAGAAACCATGTGGAGCTGGCAGTGATGAAGTAAAGGTGGGGGTGGAAATCCCATCCCAGATTTGACACTCAGGGAACTGCAAAACTGTGCACAGAATAGAAGTCAGGCAGCTCTTCAAAAACAGATTGGGAAATCCAGCAAAGATACAAGCTGTGCTGGTGGTTGCTTATAAAGATAGGACCTCTATAGAAGAGGGATGCTAGCATTTGCATTGCCAGGAAGTATGCAGAAAGCATTGCACTGTGCTCAGACTATTTACATGGTGATTTTCCTGGCTTCAGGAAGTGTTCAGGCTGTCCCTCTGAGAAGCCCATTTTGTATTTATAAGGCTTTATGAACTTGCAAAATCTTTCAGAAATTCTGATCTGTGTGTAATTTCCCATGCTTTTCTTCAAGTGCTTTTCCTCTCCATAAAAATGTGTTATTAACTTTCAAAATCTTACTGCATGACTGTTAAATTCGAGGGACGCTTCAGAGCATAGAGTCTAAATGCTGGAAACCAGTCCATTGGAACTGAAGGAAGAAAATGTTCTGGGAAACAGAAGAGGGCAGGAGGACTATAATCATTCTGCATATGAAGAAAATAAAGTTGGAATTGTTTGATAAGGCAAGCATACAGCCTTGTGTTCTTTACTCATGGAAGGAAGATACAGTGAAGCCAAAGATCAAAAAGGAAGAAGAAACCAACTTGTGGCCTCCTCTGAATCATTCTTCATACTGCAGACTGGCTATTGTGAGACCCATTCATGCATGGTCTCAGGACATGTTGTTTCACAGCCAATATTTAATCTGCAGCCAAACAAACGCATACAAGCATCCAGACTTTTCTCAGTATGTTGCTAGGTTCTTGGTGAGCACATTTATCACACATCACAAAATGCAGCCCACACCTATCTCCCAGCCATCCCAGGTTTCAAAGATTTGTGGATGCCAAAGGCAGAACAAAGCAGTCACATTCCCTGCGCAATACAGACCAAAGGATACCAGTTGGCACATTTTAGATCAGTAAAATAATTCTGATTAGTTCCAGTTTAGCATAAGGAAAGTCATCCAGTTGTAAGAAAAAAATAATAAGCAATGGAGAATCTACTCTGTCTCTTGTCTGTCTGTTCCAGTATTAATTCCCTTCTTGCTGAACATTTGAACTCTGCCTTTGGATTCAATTTTTCTAGCTTTGTGTCCTGTTTTTGGCTGAGACAGAGTTAATTTCCTTCCTAGTAGCTGATACAGTACTGCATTTTGGATTTAGTATGATGATAATGTTGATAACACACTGATGTTTTAGTTGTTGCTAAGTAGCACTTTTTCTAAGTTAAGGGTTTTTCAGTTTCCTGTGCTCTGCCAGCAAGCAGGTGCACAAGAAGCTGGGAGGAAGCAAGACCAGAACAGCTGACCTGAACTAGCCAAAGGGACATTCCATACCATAGGACATCATGGTCAGTATATAAGCTGGTGGGGTTGGGTGGGGGAGGCTGATCACTGCTCAGGGACTGGCTGGGCATTGCTCAGCAGGTAGTGAGCAATTGCACTGTGCATCATTTGTCTTTCTCGGGTTTTATTACTCTTTTTGTTATCTTCCTTTTCATTTCTATTATTATTATATTTTATTTCAATTATTAAACTGCTCTTATCTCACTCCATGAGTTTTACTTTTTTTCTTTCCGATTCTCCTCCCCGTCCCACTGGGCAGGAGGGAGTGAGCGAGCATCTGTATGGTGCTTAGTTGCTAGTTGGGGTTAAACCACAACACTTGGAAATTGTAGAAGTGCCTGGGTGAGATTCTCCAACTTTTGCAATAGGAAAGAGTTGAGACTAGCTGATTATAACAGCATTTCTAGCTTGAACATCTCTGTATCTCTGAAAATACTGTGAATTTTGACAGGTTTTCAATACGTTTGTCCACCCACAGAGATGATGTCATCTCACTTGCTGAAGGAAACTATAAAGGAGAGATTTCCTTTGGCTCAAGAGAGACATCTGAGTAGTCTGTCCTTCCGCAGGCATTTCAGCCAGCAGGGAATAGCCTGAGAATCTACGGGTTGTTATATTCAATCAGTGGCCAGAAACAATTAGAGAGCTCGGCTGGGTGTTTCTTTAACCTGCCTTGCTCAGACAGCCTGGCTATCGCTGGCGTTAAGAGCGAGAATTGCCTCTCTCCGAGATACGTTATTAAAAAGCACCCTCTCTTCCCCTGACACAAGGTTATCACTGGATGTGAGAGAGATGACATGCCAGACCTAGCGATATGGAGGGCATGGGAGCACTAATAAAGTCCAGATCAGTCAAATAAGCCAGTCTCCAGCTGCTGCACCACTGCCTATAACATACAGCCAGCCAGATCAGACACAGCCCTGTGCCAAACACCTTCTCCTCTCATCGCATTTTACCTGCCGTCCGTGGGGAAGTCCAATAACTTCCCCACGGAGGGGCACCCCTTGACCAGAGGAGCTCCAGTGTCACCTGTGTCTGTCTGCAACACTCAGTCTCTTGCCTGTCACTTGTTGCACTTGGTGTTCTGAATACTCCTACATCTCAAGACAGACTCCTGCCTTCATCCCCACACTGGATCCCACTGTGGTCCCCTGCAATTAGACTTTGTCACCCACATAAAGATTGGTGATATTGGGGCATCTCACTTTTTGTGACATTACTTATGGAACAAGGGAGAAACTCCAGCACTGATCTGCACCTCGGGCATGCCACCAGAGCTGGCCTTGTGCTCCCAGGAGCTCTGCTGCAAGGCACGTTCCCCAAGTCCCTCTGGTGCCACACAGCTCGCTCTTCCAGCCCTGTTTGGGAGGAAAGGGAAGAAAGTGGGGAGGTCTGATTTTGACTCTTCCTACCTGCAGCTTAGAAATATAAGAGCTGTAAAACTAATCAGTGTTTTAAATCAGTTGGTGAAATTTTCCTCTGTAGGAGTCTCAGCCAGTCAGATAAATGTGGAATAAGCATTAGAAAAAGATGGATGTGGCAGGTCTGATTAATCCAGGTGCTTTTCTTGAATAATGATAATTGGGGTTTAGCATGGCTATACGTATAAAATCAAATTTAATCAGTAAATGGGCTGCCTCCAAGCTTGCTGCCAACCCACCCTCACATTTATCTAGGGCTACTGCTATAATTTCACTGAAATTGGAGTTTTCACCCTGAAAATTTCTTCTTTCACCTTTGATGACATTTTAATCCTTTCCTTTGCAGAATGCAAATTTGGACTTTCACTCTAAGAAGTGAAGCTGCATGCTCATGTGCCTGGTCCTGTCAAGGGGCGTGAAAGATCAGGGAACTTCCCCTCACCTGTGCCTGCAAGACTCTGCTAATCCACAGCTTAGAAAGAGAAAGCAGCAGGGTAATACACCGATTGTCAGATGGGGCTGCCAGAAGGAAAATTTACCTGAATATTCAAACTAGAGGAATAGACTACACCAGCTCAAGGAGCAGCCCTGTGAGCTCCTATTTGTAGTTGGCCTTTATGTCCAGTGGGTTTCTCAGTTACAGTATATACAATATGGTTCATTAGCATTGCAACATATAGGTGTAAGTGTAGTTGCAGTAATTACTTATCTCAACTATCCCAATTATAAGCACCTGAGCATCATCCCCTTGGATAGTCAGAGGACCTGAAGAGGACACTTGAAATGTATCCTGCTCTTGCGATGACATAGAAGATCATCAGAGATTCTCCAAGTGATTGAGGCAACTTCAAGGCACTCAATATTACCTTGTTATTTGTTTAGCTGATGTATGAGCTTGTGTAGGTTAATAAGGAACCTGCTGCCCTACCACGTCAACGCAACCCCAACTGTGCTCCAAGAGAAGGATAAATCCAGCAAACCAGAGCTCAAACTGCCTTGACCAACAGTTGGTAGCTGTGACTCGACTGCAACTCCTGGATCTGCTAGAAGACCCCTGGCATCCCAACGTGCCTGGCTTGGTTCTAGCCTTTGGCTTGCTTGAAGACCACAGATACAGTTTCTGACCTCCAGCCAAGCACTGGTTAATAGCCTAGATTGCCTGTCTGGGATCAAGGCAGCTTGATCCAAGACCCACAGAAAAAGGAGCTATGCAAACAGCTACCCTCAACTGAGGAGCTTTAAACCAGGGAGCTGGTTCCACACATCACTATGAGCATGCTCCTTGCTTCGGATCAGGCAAATGAAGTGAGGAGGCCTGGGAGGAGATAAAACAATCATACAGGAAGTCTTGAAAAATATCCACACCCTTATATTCATAAATCTATAATTCTGGATAAAATTATGGGAAAAAAATAGGTCAACATACATATATATATTCCTCTTTACATAACAGTCATGTAATGTTTATTGCAGAATTCCCTGTTCTTGCTGTCCACACCAAAGTACATTAAAGTTTGCATACTGCACATTTTACTGAATCTATTTCACAGCAACATTTCTGCAGATTTTGATGTCTTTTTGAGGATTTTTGAGGTTTGTCTGAGAGCGGACTGCTGCGGTGTGACCCTGAGTCCTGGGATTTTTAGTGTTCTGGAAGGTAGCCAGTCCTACCATTTTCTGTCTAGGCATTTCCTTTGGGTTTTCATCTCTGTTCTTTTTGGGTGTTTTGTAATTAATTTGTAATTTATCACTTTATGAGAAAGTCTGCAAATATTCTTTTTATAACAAGATGGGCAAAAGCCAATGCTGGGGTAATAGCTCAGGAATCTCCTTTATTTGTATTGGGGAGAAATTTGCTGCTGATGTTTCTTGGATGATTAAGCTCTTAATTTACAGGCAATTCTTGTTCATAAATATTAAATGACCATTCAAATGACAAACTTCCCAGTAATGATTTGGTTCTTAGTTTAAATAAGCCACTGACTCTTATACCAATAAATCTCACCCAGTGTTTTAAGAAAACAAACAAAACCCCCTTACCTCACAAGAAAAGTCCTCAAAGGATTTATCTGAGTCTCTTGCACTGTCTCCTAATGTTTAGTTGCTCTTTTCTGAGGGAGCTATTGAACTTGGCTCCATTCAAACTGGCATATGAGTCAGCCGTTTCCTAGCTCAAGACACAGTTGGCCTCCTTTACTACCAAGTAACCTGGCTGGTGTCATCAGTAGTGATGTTTTATACGTGTACATGTATATGCTTAAACCTGTACAAGCTGCTCCTCTCAGCTTGAATGAAGCACCAACCAGGGACCGTGGCTAAGCAACAGGGAGGGAGCTGGATGCAGTGGGAAAAATTAATAACAAGGATAGCAGAGGCAGTTTGCCTAGTCATTTCCATCAGAAAACAGGACAAGTGCCTGCACAGTCCTGGCAAGTGAGAATCAGGCTCCTGGATTGTAAATCAGGAGCTGCATTACAAGGGAATTAATGGAGTTTGGTCGTTGTGCTTTCCTACAGATGTGGTGTTACTGAGAGAGTGGAAAACAAGCTGTATATGTGTTATACACTGGCGCTGAATTTCAGTGTAGCCCAGCTGTTTAAGCTCAGCTTCTTTATCCTATGAGGAGGCTTGGAGGGGCATTCCAGGCTCCATCCCTCCTCTGTGGGCTTTTCTGCCTATGAGGGCTTGACAAAATACTTAACAAGTCAAGAGTTCAGCTCCAACAGGATGAAGCAAATAGGGAAAGCAGCCACTGCCCCAAGGGGGATAAGATACATATAGCCAGGATCATCAGTCCTGGTGGTCCAGGGCACACATGCTCATTGGCCAGCAGCCAAGCCAGATGCCTTTTGTTTTTCTCCTCTCACTGCCTTTTCAAGTAGGCTCTTCTTGACTGCTTCTGGGCTGAACAAGGTCATAGGGGGGAAAAAAAGTAATACATGCCTTGCCAGCTCCTGAATATTTGCCAGTGATCTTCAGCTTCTGAGATCTGCTGATCTCCAGTCATTCCCCAGTGGAGGTGAGGAATATGATGGGAAACACAAGACTGACAGCAGGAAAAATAGTCCCCTTTGTGCATCCCCTAGGACTAATCAGTCACTTGAGGGATCCCTAGGACCTGTGGACCAAAGTTTAATGAGCACCACTCTAGAGTCACATCTCCTCTCACAGGTCTCTGCAAAACCTTTATAGGCTCCTCTGCTTTTTACAATATTTTCCAGCTTTGTGCAATGTCAGACTTTGTATTTGTCTGATTGCTAGATATAGGAAAGGGATGATTCTCCACTCTCTTGTTCCCTTTCACTGGTGTAAGTTGCTGATCTGAGGTGTCCATGTTCATGTTGGCCAGCCCATCCAAGAGCTTTTTCTGTATTTCATGATTCACTCTTACTTATTTTCTCATAGCATTTGTAGAGATAGATTTAGGAAAAAAGAAAAAGGACCAATATTTACTTCTAGAAGAGCAACTCTTCAAATTATATTTCTATTATTTTAACAGAATTGTTTTCAAATCTCACCATAGGTGAAATCAAAATAATCTGATATAGTCCCTTTACTTCCAACTTGTGAAAAGCCCGAGACCTGCTGTTGTTACGCTGCCTTTTTTGGAGCACATCTCAGCAGCCCTGGGACCTGCTCTTCCCCTCTGCCTGACCTGCAGTGGCTGGCACAAGTGATGATGGAGCACATCCTGCTCTTTCTCATTTTGAAAAGCTGCCTATAAAAAGCATGTGGATAGGGCTGCAGGAAACACAACACATACAGCAGGCAATGGGTGGTACTCCCAAATGCTTACATATCAGAAAAGTTAATGAAAACAGATTTTTTCATGGATAACAACTTTTTTGTCATGCAACATGGGAGCAGTTCTGCAGCAGATGCAGTAGGATGGTGACTGTGCACTAGCATGATAATGCACACTGATGTAGCCTAGCACTACCACTGCTTGGATACAGGAAGAACTTGGTCTAAGCTAGCTTTTCTATCCTTAATCAGAAATAATATATCTTCTAGGAACAAACCCACCCACTCACAGAATATAAACATCCAACATAGATGGGGGGGGGGGGGGGGGGGGAAAGCAAGGTGTTCCTCAAGCTCACTGGAGACTAATTGTTTGAATCAAGTACATACTGAACAGTTTTTCCCAGGGCTTACAATATTCACTGAACCATTTCCTTGTTTTATTACAAATTGCCGTGTATAATAATGCTAAGGATCGAACCACAAAATCTACATTTCCCCTTAAGCCAATTGCATTGCAGTTCAGGGGCTAGAAAGCAGAGGAGATCTGGCAGCACTAGATGGCTGTATCATTTCCTGATGCTCCTGCTCAGGGCTGCAAAGTGTTTAGTGCTGGCTGTGTTGAAAGAGATTAACTTGTGCTGACAACACACTACCTGGGGTGAAATACTGGAAGTCTGTACTCTCCAGAGGCTTTAATGCTAGAGGTATCCTTTATCGTCTGCACTCAGGGAAAGCTTCTTTATCAGGTGCTTCAGGGTCTGCGTGAACCATGTGAGAGCAGAGGTGGCGGCATTGCCCAAGTCTGGAGTCACGTCCCCCATCAGGAAAGGATGCCCTTCATGGAAATGCTATGGCCAAACCGATGGGAAATGTTACTTGGGGCTGGTTACATGGTTTTCTTTGCAAAGAGTGTCCTGAGCTAACCCCTGCCCATCTCCTGCCCCCTCTTCAGGCAGACTGCTCTTGCCCTCACCATTATCAGGCAGAGGCAGCTGGTCCCTGGCAACATGTGGACGTGTGCATCCCACTGAGCCCTTCCCCTGGAGTTACGCTGTCTGCCTGGCACGGGTAAACATTAAAGTGACCCTGCTAATAGTTGATCTGCAGCTTGACAACAGCCGGGGCTGACAGTCTGAGAGCTGATTTTGGCAACATACTTAACATTGCACCTCTTGGAACAAGGTCTGGCTTTTATCCCCTGTGAAAGGATTGCTCTGGATACAGTTGGTGCCAGAAGCATAATCTCACCTCCACACTGGACATATGCTCGTGCTTCAACACCAACAGGTGATGCTCAACTCAGTCTATTGCATCTGGAGTTTAGAATGAACCCCTTAAGGTTCAATTTATGGATTTAAATATAATAGAAACAAAATTATCTGGTGACAGCACAAACAGATTCTGTCAAACAACTAATAGAAACCAGGCTAAAATGTTTTTGCTTTGGTTATTAGGAAAAAACTGGTCCTGGCTGTGAGGCAGCTCAGCCACAGTAGATGATACAGTGGTGCCACTTGATACTAATGTTAACTTTTTGAACCTGAACTATAACCCGAAAAATAATAATCAAAGGAAGGAAGCACAGGCTTGAAAGATGTATGTTCAGACGATAGAATGCATCGCAGAAGGTGACAGGCATTTCTCTCTATCAAAAAGCCTGTCCATTTAGATAGAAGAAATGCATAAAGCTACACATAATACCATTGCTGAAAGAATCCCCAAAAGCCATTAAATGCAGCTGAAATTTGACATGATACTTGGAGCTCAGACCACCACTTCTTCAGAACAACTTTGCAGACCCTCTTGTTTTTTAAAGGCTGGAGATGCTGCATACCTCTTATTTTTTTCTTTTTTTTCCCAATATATTAACAAAATTCCCGCCTTCTTGGACAAATAATGGGATGCCTGTGATTACAGCAAGACACATGCACCCTGGTAAAGACATACTTGTGAAACGGAGTTCTAGAGGCACCCATCATACATTGAAGGGCCACATCAACCTGCTCAGTATCACAAAGGGCTGCCAGTGGCAAGGTGAGCTCTTGTGATACATCTGCTTCTCTCCTAGAAATCATGCTAAGACTGAGAGAAAATCTCATGCAGACCCGCAAATTAATCTCTGAAGTTCACTTAAAATAACTAATTACCTGTGTTAAATTATAACACTTGAAATGGTATAGCGTTATAATGCTCCCTTAAATTGAGAATAAATATTCATCTCTCCAAGATCTACAGATCACTTCTCCAATGGTGCTATCCCTGTCTTTCACCTTACACTGCTGCAGAACACAGAACATTTATTTTCTATTTTAAAAACATATATTTTATAAAGGGAGACCCACAAGATAAATACTGTTTTCTTCAAATCTGAAACAAAATTCTCCTGGGCTCAAGAAATCTTCTCCAGGATTCATTTAATTGTAAACCTGGATGTGTACAACCCTTATTAATTCCACAGTGCTAAAGGATATGTGATTATACCATCTTTATTTGATTATATTAGTTTGCTCTTCAGTGCCACAACACTTAGCCATTATACAAATAGACCAAGATAAGTTATAATTAGCGACTTCAGGAATGTTCTGAAGATCACTTGTAATTGGCAACAGCAACAAAAAAAACCCAATTCATTTAATTAGGCATGTGATGGATATTATGACTTGTAAAACATATCTAAGCTTATTGATAAGGAATAATTACTAAAAGTGGCTTCTGATTACTAAAGGAGTGGTAGCAGATACATTATAAACACAGTGTTAGATCTGCTAGTCTCTGCTTAGAATGAGTATTGTCATTTTTGCTCTCTTCTATTCTGCTGTAGTGCTTTGAAAGGTCTACAGCATGGCATTAAGGGTAACACAGTGTTTCTGCAAAGATTATGGGCTGCTCATACAAGCACAGATGACAAATTAGCTTAAGATCATGTCCAAAAGTGCTATTTTCAGACCTGTACCACCATAACACCTACATCCTGGAGAGATAAATTAATGTTTGTAGGCCCTCAGAAGACAGTTACTCCAAAATGCCAGGTATGATGACCTGAGCATTTCCATTTCAGGTTACTGAAGGATATTATAATTTGCACGAGGTCTGGAAATTGGTCTCACGCTGTGCTTTTAATGACAAGGGAATATCATGATTTGGAAATCTAAGCAACTCATCAGGAGGCTGGGTTCTTAAATGACGTTTAAATTGAATGGTGGGTAGGATGTTCTCCAGAGCATCCTCTATCAGCTTTATGTTTTGAGTTTTGCCAATCTCAGGGTAAAAACTATAATTAATTTCTCCTTTTCAAACCTTTAAATTATAATTAAAGACAACATACATAATAAGAAAGTTTTCTCTTGATATTACATTCAGTGTCGGAGTTAATTATTATAATTTTAACTCGGGGTTTTTATCACTCAGAATGTTAATCTCTCTGTTACTCTGAGAGATTAAGGAAAACTGGAAGAAAAATCCGTATTGGGTTTTTCCCCAAAAAATGCTTCTGTGTGCAACTTGAATGTAGCACACATCTAATTTTGACCAATATATTTAACTGACAATGGCTGCAAAATAAACTTTGTTCTTGTTCTCAAGAGGTTTTCTTCCTGTAAGAACTGGGTTTGGTAATTAAACAAAGGCGAAAGAGTATCATACACAAAATTGCATACCCTTACTGACCAGGATCTTGTACAGATTCAGCTGGATACAGCTTTGCTGGACTTTAGCATTAATGGCTCATCTCTGCAAGCGTTAATGCACCCTCTGCAGCTTTGTACAAGGGAACAGTCCTGCCCAAGTCAGGGAGACTATTTGGGAGGCTCAAGTTAAACAAGTTTTCAAGTTTTGCAGGATCAGGGCCATGGTTTGTCTCTGGGAGCCACTAAATCAGTGTAATGCTGCACTGCACTTTTATTACTTGTGCTGTTTTCTATTGCTTACAAAACTGGTGCAGTGTTGCTAGCATTCTGGCAGAGGCTGCCTTACCAATAAAATTATTATTGTTAGGCTATCAAGCAGCTCAGGAGGGTTTGCAGTGCCACTGCTTATTGTGGGACTGGATCAAAGGGCTTGGATTCAAATCTCGACTCTGTCATCAAGGCAATATATGGCCACAAACAAGCTCCTGAATGTAAACTGCCCAGCCTGCTGTCCTCCCTTCTCCCCCCACTTCCAGAAGACAACCTGTATTTGGTCCAGTGGTGTAGGTGGGCTGGTAGGATGTGTTAGAGCATCTGCAGCAACTCAGTTTGGCCAACCCAGGTAACAGCAGTGACTCAAGAAGAGCAGCCCAGGTTTTGCCCTGTTAGCAACCCTAACATGGGCTCCAATTCTCTGTGGATTTTTAGTGCCTGTGTTTTGTTCTGTATTTCTGGAGAGATGACAGACACAGCTGTGATGCTGACGGGGCTGGAGGGGAGGTGAAACAGCCTCATTCCTTCTCTGCATTGGGAACACAAATCCCAGACTGGCTGGGTGTGCAACAGTCTTTTTCTCCCCTGTAAGCCCATGCAGCTTGTTGATTGACCTGAATTGGCTCTGCCTGCACCAGAGGAGCTGTGAGTGTGCACTGACTCAGACTTGACACTGGTAAACACATCCCCACAGCTCTGGTCAGCTCCAGGCTGACAGAGTAAACTCCTGTGTGCCAGCAAAGAGTAGACAGAGGTTCTCAGTGCTGTCTGCTGCGCCAGGTAGTGCTCCTGCGCTTTTGTCAAGTCCAGTGGTATTTACAGAGGAAACTATAAAAGCAGGGGATAGTCACAACCCATCTTGGAGGAACGGCTTGTTTCTCCATTGTCTGACACACATTGTCCAAGTCAGGAAACCTATCACCAAACCAGGAACAAATCCCATATGTGTGTTTTAATCTAGCATAAAATATTTTTCACCACAGCTTATTTCCCTTTCAACAGGAATATACCTTTGCCAGGAAAAACACTGTTGCAGTATTTATGGTGTGAATGTCCACACTAATGTGAGTTGTGGAAAGGAAGTTATACTGCTGCACAGTTTAAATTCATAACTTAAGAGGTCTATTTTTAAGTCAGTCCTTCATGTGCAGAAAAGGTAAAGCTTCTCCAGGCTGAAGGAGAAACTTTTACTACCATCACGCTGGTCAAAACACAAGCAGCAAGGACTTAAATCTTCACACATAACTCAAGTTTTGCAGTCTCCTAGGATGGGAACCTGGACCAAAAGGATGGGTATCAAGCTCTGATGTGAAGACATGAGAGACAACATTTAGGAAAGAGAAGAATTATTTGAAAAGTGAACACTGAAATATTATCTTGAACACGAAGAGAACTACTTGCAAACCAAACCAACTCTAATTACTTTTTCTAGCACTGGAGGTGGAACTGGCTTTTTAGCCCACAACACTAAGTTGACTGACATGGTCTAGAATTTCATGGACATAACCTAGACCATGGTTCTCTTTTTTTAAAGCAGGTAACTATAAATCACAAATGCACATGCACACACATAGCTCTATTTCATCCTATCCGAAACATCTTTTCACGAGAGAAGGAAAGAAGGAGCACAGGAGTTCACAGCTGCCATATATATTTACACCTTTCTTCCAGAAAAAATCCTGTCTGAACTGTATTGGGATTTGTGCAGAAAAACAGGTTCTCTTAGATTTTTGGACTGAGCATATGCTTAGAGGAAAATTTATTTGTGGTCCTTGACCACCTGCTGAGCCACCATCTAAACTACTTGTTAACCTGCCATCGCCACATCAAAACTGAGGCTGTGACACAGCAAACCTCAGTATGTGACATAGATTACTGAAAGAGATTTGCTGACAGGCTTTTTGGCTGATGTTGGTCAAGCTGCTACAAGTGTTTGGGTCCCACGCTGGCTGAACTATTTCAGCTGCAACAGACTGCAAGAGTTAGCCAAGATGGCAGATTAGCTGTGCCGAAAAGCTAATTCCCACCCAGACTTTCTCCACAAATGAAGGCATTCTCAGTTCAGATTTTGCAGCATGGCTGTACATGCAGCTTGGAAATATGAGGACACAGGATTTGAGTCTTTCTCTATTTTAAGTCTCAGAGGATTACTTCCTACCTGACCTTCCTCTGCTTATGCCATGAACAGTTAGAGTGGCCCATCATTCAGTGTGACCATGCATCCCATGGCAATGAATGGCCCACCAGAGTAGGGAAATACAGCACAGGTTTAGCAAACAGATTATGCCCTCCATGTGGGAGCACAGAACAGCCACCTCCCAGCCCCAGGCCAACAAAGCCTGTCCCCCTCAAACTCTAAAAACCCAAGTTTCCCTAAACCAAAAATTGCATCCTTCCCTTCTAACCTACTGAAGTAAACAAGCAGCTTCGGGGTCCTTCTCACCTCCTTCAGCTCCCAGCATCACAAAGCCCACTCTTGACTTGGACTTAGCATATCCTCTGGCATATGTCCCTCTGAAGACAGAAGGGGCAATGTTTTCGACCACCATTCGGTCACTTTAGGGGACAGTCCCTCTCCATATCACCCTGGGGTGCCTTGTCTTTCCTTGAACTGAGCTTTCCACCTCCATACACAACATCTATGAAGCATCCTGGTTTACCTGTCAGAGAAATTATGTTTGATGCAGTGCCTCTGAACTGAGTGATTTGTCAAGGTAACTGCAACGGGAGGACATAGCATCGCTAGAAGCTAATGTATTACTGTCCGGATAGATTCATGTTGTTAAATTGATGGCTGACATTGCTGGACCTCTCGGTGGAGAAACTGCCTGGGCCATCGAAATGCCATGTTAAAAATACTAGTATTTATCACTTACAGGGTGCTTTATAGCCTTGGAGCTATTTACAAAAATTAACCAGCAGATCTCCTCCAGTTTCCGTGGTGGGTAGTCCGCATAACTAACATTACTTTTGTCTTACAGAAGGGGAAATTTTAATACCTCATGAACTCATTCCCAGCACTGGCTGTGTACCCACAGATCTGGCTGAACACTGTAAGAATAAAAAGAAAAGTGCACCTGAAACATAAACACTGGGCTACAATTAACATATTGGTCACAAACTACATTAAATTCTGTTCTCTCCCAAAGGAATATGGATATATGCCCTTTTTACAAATTTGATACCATTTCTCTATATTAGGAACAAAGGAGGAATTGTGAATTGTTGAGGTTTCACCTCGTACCATAACCCAAATCTCATTTCTGATGTCCCGTTGACCCCTGCTTATTAGTATCAGATGTCACAGCAATTCAGTCAGCTTCCCAATAGGAATAAAAAATACAAGCAATGCAGTATCTGGGTGTTATTTAAAGTTCACCTTTTTTGTAATTTTTGTTTCAGTCCCAGAACTTCACAGCAAACCATGTGAGACAATCCCTTCCTCCAGAAACCTCCCTATCAGTATCATGTTTGTAAGTAGCAAGCCTATTTTGAGAATAGATTAAAAACAAACATCCTGGCAAAGCCTAACCTCCCTTGACTGCCCAGTGACTCGTTCTATGCAGAAAAACGAAAAATGAGTTCTCCCTTGTAGGCTATCAGAACACTGGCAGCACTGCAAGGCTGTTTGTAAGTGTTCCTCTCCAACGCCTGATTGCAAAGCTGTGTTGTGCTCCTGGGAGCTCCCACACACCAATACAAGTGCTGTTTGTATTACCTAAAAAAATAACGAGGTAATTTCTCCTTCGCCTTGTCCTTCCAGCTGTCACTACTGCACGCTGCTGACTGCAGAGGCCATTCCCTCCAGCCTCTGTGGCATTCCTTGCTCTTCACAGGTGCTACCAAAATAGCTCTGGGAGCCAACATTATCACTGCCTGGCATTTTCAAATTGCTGTATTCCTAGTAAAGGTGAGACTTTCAAAGCAGGCAAAGGGGACACTGTACTATAGTCTGAGGTCTTCAGAATGGGAATTAAACACCTAAGACTCCATCTGTGCTTTTGATAAACCTCTGCCCCCCCAAATGAAGATGAGCAGTATTTTTGACATCTGCAAAGCAAACTACTGAATGGCCCTGCCTTCCCTACCTTTAATGTTAATACTGACTTCCCTTAATCCCCACTCTTGAAAAATGCATCACGCATATGTCTCTGTTTGCAGAGGACAAAACCCAAACCAGTCAGCCCAGAATAGCTTTGATCTTATTTATTGAAGTTGTCTTTGTGAAATATGTTCCTTTTAAAAGTCAGTCATTAGAAGTTCAGAATAATGAGACCATTAAAATAACTTAGCACAGACTGGGATCAATTAAAATAAATGGGTAGGAATAAGGACTTTAAGAACAAGTTGCTTCATCAGGGAATTCAACACTCAGCTGTGTCTACCTTGGCTTCAGTACATACCGCATGTATATTCATAGTGCCTTGACTCAGAGTTATATACAGCTGAATACCATGGTTATTGAATCAACTAAAATGTACTTTTTTTTTTTTAAGGTAGAAAGATTGTTTTTAAAAAACACAGCGTGTGCCAGTACACTGTCAATGAATCTTTAGTGGTCTCTTTTCTTTTACAGCCAGATAGAATTGCCGTACCAGCTCTCCAGGTATATAAGCCCATGCTTAAGTTTATTTTGACCCAGTAAACCAGGTATTTAAGGTTAGACTATTCACAGCGCTGAATGACTTTCAGTGAGATTTGGGGAATTTAACCTCTCTGTTGAAAATTGCAGTCTAAGTACTTAACTGAATAGGGATGAACAAGCTTAACTGAAGATTTTTGGCTCACCAAATCTGCTGTTTTCTTCCTAAACTAGGACTAAAACTAAAGGAGAAACGTTGTTGAATATACCTTGCATAAAGAGAAATTCTTCTGATGAGACATAAGCCTAGATATGAAAGCAGATATCAGCATGAAGAAGGGATCCAGAAAAAAATATAGCAGCAAGAGAAAAAAATCTTGGAACAGGAAATCAGGCGCACAGTGTCTCTCATGGCTTGAAAGCAGATAGAAGCCCTTCCTTTCTTGTTTACATTAGGAATAGTAGAATCTTTGCAGAAGAACTTCTTCAAGATCTGAATAATACTTTCATGTCTAAGACCCAGCATATTTTTCCAATCTAGAAAAATGAGGCTAAAGCACCGTACTCGGACTCAGGAGAGCCCAAGTAAGACTTGAGCTCAGCCGTTGATTTTCAGTGCAAGGGGTCAAACCACCAGTCTGTCCCCCAGGTTTTTTTGTATGTTTCATGTGACCTTTTCCTCTGTTCTTCGGTGTAATCCTACTGTCCCATGGCTGCCTTTCCATACAGTGATGATGATGTACATTATGGGGGAATTAAGTTTATTTCACCATGTAGCTGATGAAAGCAAAGAGGCAGCACTGGGAACAGACATGCTGAGTTTTAAACACGAATTTTCCCCCAGGTTGCCTGCCCACACCTACAGAGCGAACAGCTGCTGGAGCAGGTCTGTCCACAGGTGCTAGAGCCTGGGCTGACACAGCCTCCCCTGGACAAGCCCTTCTGCTTGGAATATGGGTCCATATTGGAGCTGGAGTCAGGCTCCAGCCATCCCAAAGAAAGGTAGAGAATAAGAAAAGCTGCAGTTACTTTATCTGATCGAAAGGAGAAAAAACAAGTGGAGGGCAAGAGCTGCCAGGAGTAGGGGAAAACTGGAAAAATGACAAGACATGGCATTTTCCTGCGCATTTTTAAGAAGGAACATTTGTTTCTAGTGTACTTCAGCTTAATCTTAGAAAGTCATTGCTTTCCACTAGTCTCCAGTTGTCCATCTATACCAGGTTTAGGTGAAAGGGCTTCCAACTTTATTAGTTTTCCTTCAGATTGTTTTCAGTAACTCTGTCTATGCATGAACATCATCTGAGCAGGAACTTCACATCATGAGAAACTGCACCTCAATAAAAAGCTTTCAGCAAGCAGTAGTTCTCCAAAGCAAGGAGTTATTAATGTATTTCAGCATGCTAGTTAAGCAAGGTAATTAATATATCTCTAAACATTAGGTATGCATGGCCAACTCTGATAGCTGTCAGCAAAACATAATCTAGGTAATTTCTAGCAGATAAATTAAATGTATTCTTGAAAAACAATTTCTAATTATGAAGACTAATTAATTTGGGGGAAAAGCCTGCTTTTGTTTAACTGGAACAATAAATTTAATTATAATAACAAACACCCAGTGGACAAACAGTTCTGAAGAACATCGTCTTTGTCCACAAATAATCAGTTTTCTTTTATTTAAAACCTGATCCTGTTATGTTACCAAGAAAAAAATAACTGCTTATTGAAAACACAAACATGATTTCCTGTGTTATATTTAGGAATACTTCTGGCATTAAACAAACTTGCAATGGTGCCAACGGAATATGCATATGCAGCTAGGTATCACAACCTGCCTGATGCCCAAAAGTGTGGGTGAGACATTCAATACCACAGGCAATTGATAAAAAACAAGTAGCTGGAACAGAAGGTATTTTTTTATTATCATCTTCCAGCAGCCTGGGTAGTGAATAGAAAGCAGTGGAACAAAACTGGGGAAAAAAGTTTAGCTGTGCCAGGCTTTCTCTTTTTCTCCTCAGGACAGCAGTCACCCTTAAAAACTAGCAAGGTGTGTGTGAATCAGACCTTATCCTTCTTTGTTCCCATTACATTCAGTAATGCTCTCATGGCTTGGACAAAGCAGGTATTTCAGTGGTCCCAGTGCCAGCCCCTTGAGCAGAAGTTGCTAAAGAGACCATTTCAAATAAAGCTGAGAGTCTGTAATTGTCAGCCTCTCAGCTCTCCCAGTTTTCTCTTGCCTGTTTTCTCATCTTCCCTAAGCAATAGGTGTGCACTGTCTGGTGTTGGAGATTCAGTCCTTTCAACATCACAACACACAGGCTTACAAACAGCAAATAACTCTGCTGAGCGTACGAAGTTTGGGGTGTGCAGGCTAAGGGAGGAATGAGCACCGATGGGGAAAGTTGATGGAGAAAAACCTGCTTCCATGGGTAGGGAAGAACCTCGCGAGGGTCGTGGTGTCATCAAGCACCCCTTGGCAAAACAGAAGAAACTCTGGCTCTGTGCAGGCATGCATGCGTGGTCCAAGGAAAGCAAAGTGGTCAGCTGCCTGGGTTACCCTCCACTCCCACAGCTGCCTTCGAGCAGATGCTGCAGAGCTGTGCTGTGCAGGATTATTGTGACCACAGGGAAGGGACCCGGCTCTGCTGTGCCTCCCATCACCAGTCCTCAAGCACAGGGAGGTGGCAGTGATTTCACACTGCCACCTCCATGCAGCTGGGTGTGTTGTTGGGGAAGGAAGATCCTACCAGCCACGTAGTTTTTGCTCCCCTTTTCCTCCTTTCTGGAAGGTGCTTGCCACACGGAGAGTTGCACTGTGATGTCCATAACACAGTTCAAAATACAATATCCTTCTTTTGCCTGTGGCAGATAGCTGTTTTTATTTACTCTGAAGTGTTATACTCTGCCCTAGTTCATGTGGGATTTGAGATTAGAAAGTGAAGTTCAAGCAGCCAGTTAAAATTGCTGAGATCTGGAAAGGGAGCAGCACAAGAAGCTTGGATTCCCCTGAAGAAGGACAACAAGCCTTTGATGTCTTTTTTTCCTTTGCTCAGCCATCTGACTTGTGTGCAATTCATGGCCCCTGGGGTTAAGATTTACATCCCAAAAGAAAGACTTGAAAAGTAGTTGGTTTGAGGCACTCACTTAAAATCCAGAGACTTCACAGGCTTCATGGACAGCTGCATCACATATCTCCAAGGCCTCTATAACCTTGGTGCTAAGGACTTCTGTCAGAAACCCTTCATACAGTGCTGAGTCAGGTGAAACATCAGCAGGGAGGTGGCAAACTTGCTTACTCTTATTTTTCTTCATGATCATTGCTTTCCCTTGCTGAATACCTGACTTACCAGGACAAGTTCTTCACAGAGTGCTTCAGCAATGAGACATGCACTCAGATGACATAGGAAAGACCACAAAACTATTAAAATAAAATAAAGGGAAAGAGAAAAGGGGACTTTGGCTGTCTCAATCTCTGCTAAAGGCAGCTTGGAAGCATGTAGGGCCTTTAAAGGATTTGGGATGAAATACAGCCTCGACTTTGAAGACTGTGTCCATGAACTAAGGATCATCCTGATGGAAGGACAAATACATCCTTCTTCCTCCCTCAAAAGCTCTTCTCACATTTGTTGTTTTACCTCCTGCTACATTAACTTCATCTCAGCTGAAAGTCTGTGAGCTGTATTCCCAGGAGTCACCACCTGTAGACCTAAGGAGGATTGCCTGGTTTGCTGTCCTCCAGCTCAGTTATAGGGATAAAGTAGGGATTGGATTTGGGAAGTGCCCATTACTCGTTCAGGTTTTCGTTTGGTCTCAGGGAAGTCACCACAGCTGGTGGTGTGAAAATCTCCCAGAAACTTCAGAGCTCAATTAAAATAAGAAGTGACACAGAGCTGGTCAAGCCAAGCAAAACTTGTTTGGTAAAAAGGAGAATGGGATCAGCATATGTCAAATCCAGTTGGGTAAGTCTGCTGGACAGTGGGGCTTCTGAAACAGTGACAAGTGAACCTGGGAGGACAGGGTGAGCAATTTAAGAGATAGCTGAGAAAAGACACGCATCGTCTCAGAGTAGTCAGACAAATCGGAGCATAGATAATTGCAGTATTAAGATATATCTAACAGAGAAACGCATTTGGAAAGAACTAAGAGCAAATGGAAAGATCATAAAAATTCTGCAAACACTTAAAATAAAACATAATCATCTTGATACCACAAGTGAGTGCAACATGAATGAGCAAAATTTCCATCACTCTGCAGAATACAGTGCCCTGCAGCTACCAGCATTTCTCGTGGGAGAAGGGAATCCCTGCAGAGGCACGAATAGCAGCATCTGGCTCTGGGTTGAGTTCCCAAGGTCACTTTTAAGCAGAGCAAGAATTTCCCTGCTGCTGAGACTTGAAATGCTGCACAAAGCACCACGTTGGGCTGGCAGAAGCACATGGATGATGCCCATGCAGACCTCTGTTAGAGAGCAGCAGTACAAGAGGGAGGCATGTGCCACAGCCATGTAAACCCTCCTCCTCTCTCTCCTCACTGAAGCGCTGTGACGCTTCAAGTCCCCAGCTCCGATTGCACTGAACTGACTGCAAGGCCCCTGTCCATCCACACAAGTACCCAAGTATACACTGGGGGGTGGAAGCAGCTGAAGATTTTATCATTAATGCTACAATTGTTTTTAATTATTTCACATTATAAGCAAAGCAACTAGCTCTCAGGTCATCTGCCCTGCAGAGGATCTGCTGTACAAGGAGTGCCAAGACTTGACTGCTTTTGATGAAAGGTCGCTGTAATTACAAGATTCCTGGAAAATGTCTGATTTCAAGACAGCAGCATTTTCTGGTTGGAAGCACAGTGCAGGGCAATTCCAGCCAGCATGAAAGGTGATCCCCTTTCTGTAGAGCAGGGATCCAAGGCACAGGAGGCGATTTTCACCAGAGAGTCTACAGCAAAGCAAGTTGCAGAAGGAGAATCCTGACAGCAGTGTTTGCTTCAGGTACACAAGGGCAATTTTCATGAGCAAGAAAGTAATTATTTAACATAATCTTTATCTTCTCCTTTTAAGAGAGAATTGGTCTGTGACCAAAGGTTTTGTTTCCCCAACCATCAGCTTGGCCCCAAAGCCATCTTAAATTTTCTCATTAGTTTTCCTGCAGGACTCTCCCAACACAAGGATTTGGATGCTTCATAAAAATGAATGAATTAACTCTGCCAGCAGCTCTGTGATATCAGAAAGCACTAAAGATGCAGTCTACACTACAGAGTGGTTTTGGATGCCCAGTGTGAGATGTGTGAGCCTTGTGGGTTTCTAGGGTGCCTGATATATTTATGCCCTGAAAGCAGCTCCCAGAGAATTCTGTTAAAAGACATGAACATGAAACATTGGAATACAGAAGAGGAGGATGTGATTTATCCTCATCCTATCCAACTTCAGGCACCTAGGAGAAGCTAAATTAGGCCTTTATTTTTTCTAACCTTCCTCTGTAGTCTCTGAAGAGAAATAAAGGAACTTGTGTCCACATGCCTGTGCAATAACTACCCTAGGTCTTCTCTCTCCCTGTATCTTCTTCCTGGGTGTGGCATGTGTTTCCTCAAATGTAATAATGAGCATATTTCCAACAGATTTTGTGGTTCCACTTCCTTTAGCTCAATGCTACTTTGTTGTTCTTACAGAGTCAACAGTGCTTCTAAATGGACTGGCTGCAATGCAGCAGTCCCCGTTATTATTGTGGTGCACTTGTATACCTTTGCTTTTGATACTGCTCAAGCCTACAGTCAAATGCCAGTCTGTGCTCCAACAGATTAATAATTATGAAGGACCTGCTTATCCTCCTAATAAAAGACTGATGAAGATAATCTCAGAAGGAGTGGTCTGTCATACTGTCCATTTATCACAAAGATGTTAATTAAATTTTGTTAAATCTTTGATGATCTGGCTATTTACAAAGGAGGGCTGTCACTGTTTCTGACCATGAGTATAAGGTGTGGTCTCTAGCAAGAAGGCTGAAATTTTTTTTTTCCTGAATATGCATTTTTTTAAGCCACTAGATGTACCTATGTCGAGCCTTGGTTTGCAGAAGCACATGAGGGCAGCAAGTGCCTGTGTGACTAGAATCGGTACCCAGGTTGCAGATGCAAGAAACTCAGCATGCAAAATCAATGCTTCTAACAGTCCCCGCTTCTTCCCTGGAAAGGCAGGCCCAAGGAGCCACCCGCAAAACACAGCTTTTGATCTTGAGCTGCTACAGCTGCAGTCTGCAGAATGAGGCTTTCAAAATGCAATAAAAGTATAATTTGAACAGGAGAAAGAGTGTGATATGTGCTTTATAGCTAAATAATTAACAAAATGAATTGAAAGGACTGAAATATTCATAGCTTTAAATATTTATAAATTAATTTTAAAAGTCTCTATATAGTATTGAATTATCTTTAAAAGTCTGCCAATCTAGGACCTCTCAGTTTCATTTCTGCTTGTTATTACAGTTATTAACGCTCAAAAAATGACAGGTGTTTGGCAAGAAATATGAAATGCAGCTTCCAAAACAACAACGGTAGCTAATGCTTCTGCACTAGTGCAGGGTCAGCTACTCTGCCTGGAGTCACTGGAGGAAACCCAGGCTCCTTTATTTCTCTCCTGAATGGACATGTTCAAAGCTAGATGTGCCATGCCGAGCTGTGTCAATAAACCCCCCAAAGCACTGATCCCTGGTCCCATCAGTGTTAGCAACTACTCTGTTGCTGACTGTCTGATAAAGGGGCAAGTAACAACATCCTTCTGCCTGGGATCCTTGCTGGTCCACTTAACAGATACGGTGCACCTCTGTAAAAGACTATCAGTGACAAGAAAGACCAATTCAACAAAGAGTCCATTGGCTGAAGCTGTATCTTATTCCTCCTTGTCCCCACATTCTAGCAGGAGTTCCACTTGTCTTTATTTGTCCTAAGATAATTTAAAAATATGAATAATGTGGTTGGTGACATTCCACACTGGCACCACATTATCATGCAAAAGACCCATATCTGCTCTCCTACCATCAACAGCTGGGAACATTCACTATGAAACACGGTCATTTTGTTGGATATGCAATTAGATGCACAGTTCCTTCATGCTCACAAACACCACAGACACCAGAGCATCTCACGTTGCTCTTGTGTGCCCCCTTGCAAACACAAGGCAGCAATTGCACAAGAGCACTGATCCTTTTTTCAATATCCCTGCATTATGTAGCTCCTTCTCTTTGATACTTATTTCTGACAAATACTCTCTATTAATGTAGCAGCAGGAGACCATTACCCTTTGACAAGAGTGTGTTTTCACTGACATTATCTCTAAATTATTCTCATTTGATGTGACTCAGATGGGTTACACTTAAAGAAGCTTACATGGCAGTGCTTAGAAGAACAACAGAAGTTGTTGGGCTACTTTTTTTATATTAGCTAAGGAAATCAAATTATTAGCTTTTAAAAAAAAAAAAAAAGGAATTCCGTATTGTAAGTGTGTGAATAGCTGGAGCTTAAATCTTTCCCAAACAACAAGAATTAAAGGTCAGTTTATGACTTACAGAAGAAATAATTTAGTCCAGTTTTCTTAGAAGGTTTAATAATTTAATCCAGAGCATTGCTTTAATTGTGGTTTAAGACCATACCTCAAAAGGAGCCAAATACCATAGTAGAATAGATAATCACATATATGAACAGAGCACTTCCAAAACAGTGCAGAATGAGATACAACCAGTGAATAGGATAGTTTTGTAAAGATACTTCTTAAACCAGGAGATCATTCCTCTGATTAGCCATCATATGTTTAATGGGCTTGCTTTCTTTTTTGTGTTTGTGGAAGGTCTTGTGTTCTTGTTGCATCTGCTCCTGAGCAGTTCTAGTCCATCACAGTCCACACCATGGGGAGATAAGCACTTAAGAGATGCAGATCACCATGTCTGTCTGGTGATGCAGATTACCTGAACTTCTCTGCTTTTCATGCACACTTTCTAGCAATTTCCTGTCTTGACTTAAGCTTTAAAAATGAACTCATTTAAATAATGATCCTTCTCTGACAGTCAATTGCTTTCTCCAAGTGAGCTGCTCTAAATCGAGTAGGTGGCTTGTCATCATACCACAGAAACATCAGTGAGATGCAGCAAACTTCAGCAGGCTGCAATTAGTATTTTCCGAGCAATTTATGTGGTTCATTTGCTAGTGCCTCTTCTGGTTGCTCCTACACAGTGAGGATTTTTCTTTTTGATTACAAATGTTACTCAAAACAGTTTTAATGCTACTACTTCCTTTAGAATCATTCTATTTATGGGATTATTTATTACACATAGAGGCAACTGAATAAATCAGAAATAATTTGGACGGCAAAACGTACCCTTTTCCAGTTAAGAAAGTGCCTGTGTACATAATACTGTCCTCTCAGACATGCTATACGAAATTATTTGTGGACTTATTTTTAAGAATAATGACAGCCTTGAAGCTTGTTAGTGAGAAGTCTGTAGCAAGGACTTGGTATTTGAAGTCTGACCTTTGAACAGGAAACCACAGTTGGAGCAGCTATTTCTTGTCTTTCAATAAATTAAAGTAATCCTTAGAGCTAGGATTGCAGTTTGGATTCTCAAGAGCCCAAAAAGGCTTTTCTGCAAGTCTCCTCTTAAAGTTTTTACCGCAGCAAACACTGGTCAAATAATTGCCTGCAGTTATTTTTTAATGTTTGTTGCAATACAGAGGAACCAGAAACGGGGCAGACCCTTTGTGGCAGACAGTCCCTATAACAAGCTGATATAGCTGACAGCCTCGGGAAGGCAGAGCAGAGGTACAAACACTCTCCTGGTCCCAGCAACTCATCAGCGGCCACACTAACAGCAAACACCCGGCTGGGACTCCCATCATGAGGCACCAGCAAGCATCCCTGCCTCTCTTCCTCTCAAAGGCATCTCTGGAAGAATGATTTCTTCCCAGATTATGACTAAGGAGGGTTTTGATGCAAAAAGCAATCAAAGGAAATAGTTCAGATGTTGAGAGGGTAATCCCCATCTATCTGTTTTAAAAGGGAAGTAAATTAAGATGCTCTCTTTAAATCACAGAGGCACATGGGTTTATTTGGCTAAAAAACACCAAGGTACTCACTCCTTGATCTGAAGGCAGAGGAAAAGGGCAGTAGTAACCTGGGGGGATAAGAGCTACAATGAGGACTGATGACATTCAAAACTGCAGTGCCAGCATCCTTCTACTGCAAAACAAGCCTACACTTTAGATTTTACCCCCCTTTACTCTACAGTGTTTCTTAATATTTCTACAGGTGGCTACTTTTATGCTGAGATTAGAGGACCACTGATCAATGTCTCAGCTGTGAATGTTCTACGAAGGAGAAGGTGCTCATCAGGATCACTTACTAAGGAGTATCTCATAAAAGAGTCACCTATACAGCATATGTATTAGCAAGTAGGAACATGTGACCATGGGCTATTTAATTTTGCTGAATAGTCAGGTAAGCTAGATTTGGGGTGAGACACCCAACTGCATGAGCAGAAGTCAAAGAAATAATAAGATCCAGTTGCTGTCATTGAAGAAAGAAAAATTCAGGCTGAAATGAGATGCAGATGTTTAAGAGTTCAGGTAAGTAACTATGGGAATAGAGCATCTGAGGAGCCTGGGAGTGGGAACTGCATAGCTTTATAAAAAACACAAGCTAGTTCAAACAAAAGTTTGGTTGAAAAAGAAGTTATGAGCTCAAGGAAGGTAGAAACAATTATAAGGTTTCTCCTGCCTCTGTTTTACACATCAGATTACATGGTAAAAATGGTTGTTCCTTTCTTTGATATCAGTGAGAGGAACCATTTTAACCACTTAGTCTGACCTTTGATTTCTTTGATAACAATGATATCCGTGGTTGGGATAAAATGCTAGAGAAGTCATGCATCATTAATGTGTTAGAGGCATCTCAGAGGATGTGACCTCTGCCTCACCTGTGGCTCTGCCCATCTCAGAGCTGGATGGGAGGCTGCTGGAGAGGCTGCAGATCACACACCTGCAGCCCTGCTGCAAAAGCCTCGGCAATAGAGGGGACAACCTGCCCGTGCTCCCAATGCTCAGTGTGAGCCAGCGCACACCAGGGGCCTGGTAGGACTTTGTGCTCAGTGGTATTAAAGGCTGCAAAGACAGCAGCATCCAGCAATCATATGCTATCTACCACTGCCTCCAAGCACATCCAGAACAGGTACTGCTACAGATCAAGGACACCTGAGGACACAAAGGCCTGGATTTACCACCACATCAAACCTTGTTTGACATTTTCACCTGTGCTAATGTTATGCATAAAATCCTGCCCTTCTGGTTACCTAACACTGCACACAAGTGTGAAGCTTTCTCTAGATGACAAGGAAATGACAAGGGAATGTCCTTCTAAACCAAGACACTGAAAGCGAGAAATTCAGACTCTTCCATCTGTAAATCCATCAAAGACAAGGCCCTCAAGTCTTTCTCTCCTCTCTCCGGGGAGAAAGAGGAACCAAAGAGTTTCACCTTGGTGAGCACTGTTACCAGTGCCTCTGGATTTCAGAGGTTTAGGGAGAGCCAATTTCTTACCATTTTGCAGGACATTAATACAAAGCCTCCAAATGACCCAGGACATTCCTAACTCCCAAGTTTTACTCATGCTCTAAATAAATTAAGTCCTCATGAAAGTTTTGCATCCAATGTCCATTCTGCCCTGATAAAAAGCAGATACAAAATTTACTTATGTAAGATTGTTTCCTCTGGGCACTGGGCCCAAGTATAACAATCATCCTCTATTGAGAAGATGGCTTTGAACCAAGCCATCTTGATGAAGTATTTCTCATAGCCTCATTTACAGCTGTGTATCAGCCAAACAACCCAGCTACAAACAGAAACTCCATCAGGAATTGCTCAAGTACCCTGGTACTTTGGAATCAAGGTTTGGCAGAAGACTAAAACACAAAGAGATATCCTTTGTGCTGCTGTCTTTGGAGCTCTTTGATGAAAACTGAGGCTTGCAAGGCAATTTCAAGCCACGTGACACATATGAATAGCTATGGATAATCAGACAAGTCAAAATAAACAAACTAACTAATATTAGAAACAAAGGCATCCGTGGCTGTATTTCTTGTTACTCTAGCCATCTAGGCTGAATATCTAATTCATGCCAGAGCTGGTGGAGGAATCAGTATTATTGTTATTATTTATTTACTTTTAACTCTCATATTATAGCAAAGTTCATATTTGAATGAGATAGAGATGTATTTTCTAGGGTTTTTTTGTTGACATTAGTCACAGAATTTATTTGAATAAGCAGCCCCCCATTTTCTTCAAGAACATCTTAGGTTTTCAAATGAAGCAAAAACCTCTTTAAAAACAATATTTTTAAAAAATTTTTCTTCCAAAAGGCAATTTTCACACATTTCTGATTTAGTGAGCAGACACTGACAAAAGTTTAGGTATTCTTTTAGTTGGTGGGGCTCTTTGGCTGCTCCGCTTGGCAGATTCCTGAGGAAGATCATACCACATAGCCTGCTGAGACCCAACAAACACACCTAAAATTTGGGACACAGGACTGCTTTCTGCTTCATTATATTCCACCTTATGGCAAGCACACATTGTTCCCTGTGTCAGATGTGGTGTTTTATGGAAGGGAACCAGAGCCTACGGTCAGTACTACACAGACCTGGCCAGGTACCTGATTTGGATTGACAGAAAGCCAGTACCTTATCCCTGCAGAATACCTCTTTGACAGCTCAGGTGTAACCTAAAAGGTATCTGTAACTCACAGTAGCACACGCTTCCTTTAACACTAAGCATTTCCAGAGAGAAGCCTTGAAAGCAAAGAAAAGGAGCAATTTCAGTGAGGATAAAGATGAAAAGCTAAGAGCAAGATCGTGGAGAAGAAACCTTGCATGGGTGCTGGGTCCCAAAGCTCCAGCTCCCCTGGCAGATGCCATGCTTGGGCTTTCTCAACTGTCCCTCACTCATGCTCAGCCCCCTGCTCTCGTTGCTCAGACCCTCTTTCCCTGGGAGCTGAAAGCGCAAGCAGAGCAGCATCAGATGGTGCCCCTTTTCCATCCCCCTCCTTTGCTGGAGCAGCCCTGCCCGGTCACAGCATGGTAGGGAAGAGCGAGAGGGCTGCTGCCCACCACCTCGATCCACCAAAACCCCTCAGGGTTGTTTAGCAGCACAGCAGCAGGTAGCATTGGCAGTGTCACCCATGATGAGAATAGATGTTATTCATCAAGTGCTGGTGCCTGAGATGATAAAAACCGTGTTGGGTTTCTGTGAAATGCAGAGAGGAGAGTTAAATTGCCTTATACCTCAAGGACACTGGTCCACTCTCAAAGGTCAGAAGCATCAAAAAGCAACTCGTTTCTGATGCAACCAGGTTGAAAAGATGCAGAAAGGTTTAAGCCACGGTGCCTGGCACTGACAGGCAGGGGAGGGGCAGGGTTGGGTAAATGTTTGCTGAGATGTGGCAAATGCAAAATTGATTTTCTTCTTCATTTAACACGTTTTTCACTCTCTTTCCCCCTTCTCCTCCCCTTTATGATTAAATTTGAAAACAACAGTGACTTCAAGGTGCAAACACACTTAAAAGTTTAGAGAAGAGGCATGAGGAGAGGGGTTCAAGAGAGGAAGAAGCTGCATATCCAGCACTGCAAGAGAAACCCATGAATTAGGAAAGCTGCAGGGATACAGAAATGGTATAAAAGGGATTCCCTGGGGAAAGAGGAAGGGGATGGTCTTGGTTTCAGCACACTCCATAGGATCTGAGCTCCTGACACCTCTGAGAGAACGATGACACGAACACAGCTGAAAAGTCAGGAGGGACCATGCTCATGGTTTAGTTTAACTTGCGAAGGCCTTTCTCATGTTCACTTTGCTTCAAATATAACAAACAGAGATGAACTAGACATCTTCTGGAAGAGAAAAAAACCCACCATGGATTTTAAATTGCCTTTAACAGACTTTTCAACTGTCTTTCACCAGGCAAAAGGCTGGGAGTATTTTGAAGATCTGTAACATTACTCTCGTTTGTTGCACAGCAGGAATGTTTTTGGCAGGTGAAATGGGATGGGAATATTTTAAATTGCAGCTACGAAAGTGTTTCTTCAAACATCACAAAGCACTTTCCAACTTTCCTATCTCATTCAACAATTCAGATCTGGTCAGGCTTGCAAATCAAGTTTTAAGCTTAATTTTAAATTTTTTAATCATTACTTACACATACCATTAGTAATCAAAACATCTGGAGAAGAAGGGAGGCTGGAAAGACATATTCAGCAGCAAGCCAGCAAAGGAGAAACAACTTTTTCCTTTGCATTCAACTATTGCACTACTAGGAACAATACCTTTTTAAAGCTTTCCTTAAACTCGTATTTCCACTCCCTTTGCCTCCTTTGCTGCAGTTTTGCAATCTCGGCTCTGCCAAAGCTTTTTGTCTGGAGTAGCTCTGGACACCCTCCTCACTCTCATAGCACATGAGCCCCTTGGCCTGTGCCATTAGTGTTTAACACTGCTTCTTGACACACTCGGCATCCCTAGAGATGCTTGGTTTCATGCAGTGCAGGTTTTCCCAGCCATCCAAATTAGCCCATAGCAGACAAGTTATGATGTGCTTATTAGTCATCTGAACACACATGTACACTGCTAGTGCTAAGCTGAAAATCTCACCTATAAAGATGGTAAGAAACAATTTAAAGACAAAGGGAAGTGACCTAAACTGTCATTCAGATTGAACAGCTTGTAGCAGGTCAGTTCTGACTGGCCAGGTGTGCAGCAGTCCCTTAGACAGAACTTAACACAGGTCTACCATTAGTGTGTCCTTAGATAACAATTACTTATTTTAAACCATGCTGGCTTGGCAGAGTCCCCTGTTGGTTTTGGCTCTGCAAATCTTCTAACAAATGAATGTCATGGCAAGGTTTTTCATGGGAACAGCAAAGCAGAGGTGATTATTACAAAAAGCACCAGTTCCCACACGTTTACCACAGTGCTGCCTGGTTTTCGACTCCAGCATAACACACATACCCTCAAAACTCTCCCTTCCTTTGTTCAGCTGTGGCTCAGAAACAATATTTCCAAAGGCCCTTGCAACATATAAATCACACATGAAAATTTACAGAAAGCAGAGTACTACTGGACACGTATGTGTCCCTGGGAGCCCCAGGACACAGCACCACATCAGCCACAGCAGTCCTGGTGCCTCAGTTCCTCCCCATGGTGCTCCTTTTCTCTCTTCCTTTTTCTTGTTACAAGCATTTGAAATCATCTGCAACATGGCAATGGGAAAATGATGCAATCAGCTATTTGCATGTAGCATCATTCCATGCTTAACATCCCATAATGTCTTGTGTAAGAACCAAGGTAAAGTCAACTTCCAAGCCTTTCTTACCCTGTGGGACCTAAAACTAAAATTATGTCAGTGAAAAATCTGGATATAGCAAGATATCACTCCATACAACATACTCCACTGAGCCTGGTGGAGATTATGAAGCTAATCGTGTGCTGCATCCAAATCTGGATAAAGCTGAAGAAGCTTCCTATCAGTAAATGTACAGTCTGAACTGGAACTGTCCATCTCCCAGGCCAGCTGCACTGGGTTTTCTAAGTTGTGTTTTAAAAAATACTGCATGTCGTAAAGCTTCCCAAGAAAAAGTGTTTTCCGCACTATACGAATCGTGGCGGTACAGTTGCAAAGTTCAAACTCTGTCCTCCACCTTGAATTTATGAACAAGGATCAGCTCAGAGCTTATCCTTAGGCTTGGCTCTGCCTCAGGATCTTCCTTCAGGACTGCTCTGTCCATATGGTCCCTCATCTTTTCCCTTGAGAACAGGGGGTACACAGGAGACAGCAACCTGCTGTAGTGAGCCAGCAAAATCCAAATTCAGGAAGAGGGTGGGATGTTTCTGGCAAAGAAGAGCAATGTCAAAGCAGCCTCCAACATCTCCCTGCCAAAAAAGAATTTTGGTACCCCTCACCTTGCTCTGTGCTGATTTATTTCTGCAGTGAGGGGAGTTCTCCATGTGCTTATTAACTATCTCCAGGAGACCTTTGGCAAATTACATTGCCACCTTTCTCCTTGAGTGCATCCCACTGAAATCTGTATTCCTGTCACCTGCCTCCACCTCTCTTGGTGGCAGCTACTCTATTCAGCTGTTCTTCCACTTTGCATTCCTGTTAGACTAGCAGTATCTGCATAATATCTTTGGGGGAAAAAAGCTTTTGAAATACCGCTTTTGTTTTAATGACAGAACAGCATATGCTGTCACTCCTCCAAGCATTTTCTAAGTGGTGATAATGCTCTCAACTTATTTAAGTACAGTATTTTTCCACCAAGGCTCTTTGTGTAATGATGCTCCCACCTCATTATCTCTCTGTAGCGGTGCTAGCAAACAAGGCGCACAGAAGCCAAAATGATACAGGTTGCAACTCAGACAAGAACTAGTCAGGGATGGTAACAGACCCAAAAAGCTGGATCTGAAAATAAACCAGGAGAGTCTGACGTTAGGACTCTTTGGAACAGTTACAAAGACAACCAACACAGCCTGGACTCACTGTCCTTTTACATTTTGTGCACAAGAAACGCCTTTGTTAGAGGATGCTGTTTGCAGCAAACCACTGAAGCCACACAACCGCCTTTTGTGCCATGTGGTGGCTGGATATGAAAGTGCCTTCAGATAACAAGCAGGCTCCCATTGCCAGCTCACCATATGCTTCCTGCCCAGCGCAGTCAAACCGGGATGCTCTGATCTGCCGACCTGCACGCAGTGCTCTGCGCAGTGGCTGCCCGCCTCTGCTGACAGCACGTGGAATGACCTCCAAAAGTCAAGCAGTAGAGGTGTCCATGGGTGAAGTTAAAGCCTGTGACATCTACCCTGCTGGTTGTCCATACAAGAAGAGAAGAGACCTGTGTTTAGGTTTGTACCGTTGACACAGGAAGCACTGTCACCCCCCGCCAGCACGCCTGTCACATGCATGCAGGCAGGGACCGCTGCCTGTGACCTGGCCCTGGACAAGACATGTGCAGCACAGAGAGCAAAGGGCAGAGGGTTGGTCACAAGATGGAAAAGCTAAGAAGCCATCTCCACACTGCTGCCTGAAGAGCTTCCCGTGGCTCACTTGTGCACATCTCCCACTTGACAGCATCTTTCTGCCTCTTCTGGCTGTGAGAGCACCTGTGACTCCAGATGGTATCTGCTCCCATGCGAGTCCCACTCAGCATGCTCGCACACATGTTTTCACTTGCTTTGTTTAGATTTGCAATATCATCCCTGGCTGGACAAATGCAAAGTGACTCATTGGCAAAGACTTTTAAAAATTATTGAATTATTTACTTACTTTAATACAGATAGGAACCTGCTCATTAGCTTTGATGACATTTGACCATGGTTGATTTGAACCAAATTTGCCCTTTGAATTCAAAACACAGACAGAAATGACAGCAACAACAAGACCCAGAAACAATGTTTGTCAGTCCTAGGCCTGAGCCAAGTAGCACAGGGCATAAGCAAGCTTTCCTGCAGAGGCAGAGGGATTGCTTGGAGCACTCAGTGTTACTTTCCCTTCCCATGTGGACAGCAGATACTTGTTGTCCCATTGATTCCAGGAGTGAATATGTAGAGCGTGTGCAACAGCTCTAGAAAATCCCATTATACACACGAAAATATCAGGCATCAGAGAGGAGGATATTTCTGCATTCCCTTAAAATAAAGCCAAGGAATCCCCATAACCTACCATGCACATTTACATTCCCAGATTTGTTTCTAAATGAAGGTTGGACATCACCAGGTCCAACAAACTACAAATACCCCAGCTGGGCTCTGGTATGCAGGTGACACCCCCTCTCAGACATGCAGCTGGCTCTAGGTCTTTCATTTATTTCAGAAAATAGTTGAAGTATAAAACTGAAGACAGAGACTGGAGGAGTTCCAAAGGCCTCAAAATGTCACCCTTGTTATTAAAGCAAAAAGAGAGTATGTAGGGCACGGGCTAAGAAAAGGACAAAAGTTTTTTTATGAAAGAATCAAATTGCTTTTGCCTTCTCCAGCTGTTGCCTGCAGTTTTGTTGACACTTCCACTAATAAAATGTGAGCAACATGCTGGACATACCCTGAAGCAAACCTGCCTGTTGGGGAGATGGGGTTTCCTCCAGCTGATGTCCCAGTAAGGAAACTTTCCCACCCGACAGTTGCTTTTGCATGTGCTGCCCACATCAAAGATGATGACTTAGGAGTGAGGAAAGAAAGGTGTAGAATGACTGGAAGTGGTGCTGGGATTGCCGACCCCAAGGGTCTCTTTTGCAGGCAGCTGTAGGCTGATGAGGAAAAAACAGCCACATCTATCCCCACAGGGGTGATGATCAGAGAGGCAGTTCCTCAACTTAGAGGAACATCCAGCTTGGATCTGACAGCCAGAAGTAGCAGTTTGTGACACTAGAAAAAAATCCACGCTCTGGAAAGGATTTGGCTCAGACTGGTACTGGCAGAGCTGCAAGACCCAGAGATGGAACAGACAGGCAGTGCAGGGGAGCTGGCTGAAGGCAGGAAAAGATGCTCTGAATATGTGCTCAAATGGGGTCACTCAGAATTAACTTTTCCCATTTGCTCTGCATGTGTCCTTATAGGGTTTGTCCCCCTCAAGGAGTTCCAAGACAGATGCCAAAGGAAAGGTGTAAGCTTTGCAAAGAAGTCTGACCTGTTGTCCAGACCATCCTAAAAAAAGATGCTTGATTTTTTTCTTATCTATTCACAGTACACCTCCCTCCAGGTGGGAAGTCTCCCCAGCTGAGTAATGCTCAGGCAGGACTCAGGTGGAGTAGATGGGCTGCTTTCCTCTCCTACAAGCGCCCTCGGGTGACAGCAACACCAACTCCCTGTGTAAGGAGGCACAGCACCAGCAGGTCCTGGAGATGCCATGAGTGCATCAGTTCACTTCAGGGTTTTATGGCACATAATTAAAATAAGTAAATCATGCTACAATAGAAGCTAAAGCTTCCTAATGGCAGCTGGTGTTTGGCTTTAATCAGATGGTAATGCCTACAGGTGCAGTTTACCAAACCCACAGTGAATTGCCCCTTTACAACCAGCCCTACAAGGAAAGAGCTTTCTGAACCTTTAGCTGAATAACTGAACAACCCTGAGTGAGATAAGCATCAGAGACTATTTCTCCTATTCTTCCAGCAATACTCCTGGGCAAATCCCAGATCTGAAAGCCCTCCCAAACAGCCAGACACCCCCAAAGCCAACCTCTGCATAGGTGGTTGGTACCTCACACGAGGCTGGCCCTTACATATGTCCACAGTCCGGGCCACCACATGACACCCTGAGGAAGATTATAAATACTTCATCTGATTAATTCATGTCTTGCTGCAGATATGTTCCAGGTACATGGTCACAAGCAATCTCCAAGCAGAAGGAGAGGGGTGCCAGAACACCTGCCAGTTTCCAAGATCAATTTAAAAATCCTATATGTATAGTTCTAAAATGCATCTAAAAGATCTGCACATAAAACACTCTTGTTCCCTTGAGTCCAGTGACTGAGTCCTGGATATTATATGTAAATTACAACTTATCAGCATAACACCCAAATGCAGCAGTTTCAGTTTAGGATTGCACAGTCTGTCTGGACAGTTGAAAGCAGCTCCAGTCCCTCGCCTGCGGCACAAGGTGCCTCAGTGGCTCTGACCAGTTGCTCCTGCGTACATTTAAAGATGTACCTGTCAGGAGGACTGTGGTCTTCAGCCATCTGTGCACATACACTGATTCCTTCTTAACTGACAAGCTGAACTGTTTGTATGGGAGATGCTTTAGTGGTTATAGCCATAGATCAGAGAATATTTAAGGCTTCTTTTTCAGATACTGGAAAGCAACCCTTGTTTTCCCAACACAGAGATCTATGACTCTGGGACTGTGTCACTTGAGTTCCTCCTCCATGACCGCACATCGAAGTTGTGAGCAAGCTACACGGAAGGTGAGCTCTTGTGCACCTCTGCTCAGGAGGGAGCAGTCCTGCAGGAGCCGCTCCCCGCCGGTATCAGGTGGTAAGAGTCCGATGCTCCCCGAGCTCTGGGCTACTAAGCAGCACAAACTTGTGTTGATCCTGTGACAGAGGGAGAACAGGTTTGTGCGAGGCACTTACATTTAGAACAAGTCACCTTTGCTCAGCCCCTGGGAAACTGTCACCTGGGCGGGCAGCCCTCTTGTACTGAGCAGGCAGCAAACAAGGGCCTCCTGGTAACGCGTTCCCATTCCCTCCTTCAAGTGGTCCTTGCTGGTTCAGAACAAAAGCAGCTGAACAAGCAGCCGCACACCCCTGCCCGAAAGGCAAAGAGATAAATGCCTCTCAACGTGATTTCATCTCGCTTCCCCAGTAGGCAAGAGCAGCGATTCCATGTGAAATTGCAACGTGACATTGTGAAAGGTATCGGGGAGTTCCTTTTGTTTTAAAGTGAAAAAACAATCGCCAGACCTTAACAGCAGCTTATCCTTTCGCACAGACAGGCAAGAGGCAGAGCCTGAGTGGCTCAGAGGAGCTCACAGCCAGCCCCAACACCATGAGCAGATCAGACTCCCCTGCCTTGCTGGGACTTCCCTGCAGGGACTGGGTCCTGTTTCCCAGCATTGGAGACTGATTGCCCTCCTTCACTCCCATCTTACAATGGGAAACTAAGGCATGAAAAGACTGATTTTCTTTTTTTTTTTTTTTTTGTTATCCCTACAAGTCTGAAGGAAGAGCTGGGTTCTGCACCAGGATTCAATTTTCATACCTATCTCCTAGCCCTGACACAGTTTTGCAAAACATCACCTCAGACCATCCCCATCCACAGGGAGTCAGAAACCAGGCTCTGCACTCCAAGCAACTTTCCTGAGGACTTTGGTGGGATAAAAGTTTTAAAAGGTGAATTAGCCATCTTTCTGAATCACACTAATCTCCTTTTGCTATGGAAGGCATCTGAGCTGTTTTCCAGCCCTTTTTCTCCCTCTTGGAACTTCTGAAAAAACAGGACATTTATTCAGACAGACAATTGGAAGAACAGCAAGTCCCTGCTAGGTTATGTGACAATTTGCCAGGGTTCTGAGGCCCCTAGGAAATGGTGCAGGGATGATGGATGAAGGTGTGAAACTGAATTGTCACTCCACAGCAGAAGCATTAATCAACTGTCAGGACAGCTGAAGAGTGTGGCAGGCAAGCCTGGAAAACGGGGCACCACGCTGCAAGCAAGGCCCCCGCTTCTGGCACCTCCTGCAGAAGGGAAAACACTCTGGGAGCGACTTCAGCTATGCACAAGAAGCAAACGGTCCTGACAATTCCCTGGGCAGTTATTCCTAGAGAAAGCACTCATTCTTGCATTTTAGAGAAATTTGTTCGCAAGTCCTGCTGTGCTTCCCAGAGTCCGTTACCAGCTGTGGCAGGTGACCCCAGCTCTGTCAGTGGGAGAGCTCGTGAGCAAGCTCCTACTCCACCCCACTTTGTTAAATGTTTTTATTTCTGGTTTTCTTTAAATTGCATTTTGAAGTTACTAAATTCCTTTTTAAAAAAAGTTGCAGCATAGTCTTTTTTCTCTTTAAAAATAGAAATTAAATGTTTTGTCACTTGAAAAAAACCTCCCTTTAAATTGTAGTGAAATTATTTCACAAGAGTTTTGTTCCTTTGAAAACGTAACTGTTAGTTGAGATCCTTAGCACATATAGAACAAAGCCTGTAGAAGGCAAGCTCAGGACAACTTCTGTGGCCAAGGAGGTGGCATCCCAGATCCCTATTAAGCTTCTCTTTTCTGTTTGCACTTCATTCACTCCTTCCTACCATTCTTTTCCGTCTTTTCCCCAAGGTCACACATCTGTAGCTGTCCTCAGAGAAGTGGATGTAGCATTCCCCCTAGCCTGTAGACTTAGATCTGTGGTGCACTAAAATAGCATAGCCTATGATTGATAAAATATTTGAAAACCTTTTTAGGTCAGATTCACATTCAAAATTCCCCTTTGAAGAACAGAAGGGACAAAACCTCAGTACATGTCAACATCAAATTCCAGCTTTTGTTTGGTGAATTTAACCAGGTTGTTAACTTGGTTAATATCCACTGCTGCAGGCTCAGCCCTGTTTCCTTGATGTTGTGATTTCAGCAGGACCATAGGAACAGATATCTCCTGCATATTTTTATAATATTAAGCAGAACTCTTTGCACATACATTAATAACAAGAAATTGTCAGATCAAAAGCCAGGAGTCACATTGCTGAAGTTCTGGGTTTCACAGCACATCTGGTATCCCTGAGTTAGGAGAATAAGCTTGACGTCCCCTCATCCAATGATATTAAATTTTTCTGCTGGGCCTTGAAAGAGATATGAAGCATCAGATCACCACAGCTGACAGGTTTAAGTCATAAACATCTGCTGAGCACAGCCCAGAAGGGATAGTGTCAAAAGAGAGAGATTAGCAGCATCTCCTGCTCTCTGGCCTGGAGTGGTTCTTACTTGGTGCAGAAATGCTCTGGTCTCAGGCACACTCTGCACACACAAACCCAACACAGAGCTACATTTTCTCTTTCTCGTGACCGTGTTTTGGAGGAGATCTGCAGCCCAGTAAATTAGCCTGACGGGAGCAAGGAAAGGCAGCCCTGGCAGACACAAGTGTGCAGTGCACAGTCTGCCCCTCATTTGTACCATCCCAGTCAGACAAGCCTGAACTCCTAAGTAATCTGGAAAATTTTGAAAGGCCTTTAGTGGCAGCTTTTGCAGTGTCAGTTTACAGACAAACTTAAAGCCCAGCCTGAGTGAAAGTGCTGTGAGGAAGGCACAGATGGTGGAAATCCTCCCCCAAAGGTTCAACAGGGGTCTCATAAAAGTATTCCAAGGCAAAAGTGACAGCTCATCATTGCTGCCCTGGTGAGCTAGGAAAAGTGCTGCCAGATGGACACAAATCCTGTGAGGACTCCTGAGGTTCTGCTGCTGTCCTCCTTCGAGCGAGTCCTTCCAGAGCAGTCCTATTCCATACTTTCATTAATGATGTGGGTCATGACAAACAGAGCAAAATCATGAAACTTGCAGACCACACTGGGAGACAACTTCCAATTCAGTGCTCAACAAATTCCCCCAACAAGAAATTTCAACCTTATGCGTGCTTTTATCATCTCACCACTCCTCACCAAACAAAACACTATGATTTGCATTTTGCCTTCATCATGTGGCCATGAAGGAGGTAGATCAGGGTATACATTTTGCATGTATAATGCAACCTACCTACCAGGAATAGTTCCGACAGTCCTGGTTCAGTTGTCCACAGCCCTGTTCAGTGGAAGTCTGCAATGCTGCTGAAGCATATAAGCCTCACAGTGTCAGGCTCATTCAGTAACTAGATGAGGGATGGAAAACCCATGTGCCAAATGAATGGATTCCATGGTCTCGAGCCAGCCTGGAATAGCTGGAAGGTAAAGGAGGGATAGTGGATATTATAAAGCTGCCAGCAATGTTTTCTGTGAGATATGTAAAACCAAAGATAAAAATGTGGAGCTGAGAAAGTGTGAGGTGTAAATACCAGCATATGGTGGGGGAGCTCCAAGATTTCCATATGGGACATGCAAAATTTGATAGGACTGACCAGTTCTTTCTACCTCCGTCTTCAGCAATTACTTGCATACCTTTCAGCATAGAGGTCTGTTCCTTCTCTTTTCTTTGCTGCCAGTCTTGCTATTAAATACAATACTTAAACTCCAGGGTGAGAAGCAGCTGCAAGAGAAGTTTCCCTTGCTAAGCCACACCACACAGAGACAAAGGAAGTGTCTGTCTGAAGGAATTATCACAGCAAGCAAAAGACTAATGGGGCCATTCATTATCTTTAATTATATTCATCATCTTCTGGTGATTAGAACACAGTCATAAATTAAGATACATTTAAATCTGGTACATTTGAATGAACTGGATATCCTTTGAATATCTTATGGGAAGTGAATTTGTTAGGAGTAATGATGCTGTCACCTTGACAGGGCAGAAGGATGCTCTAGTGTGTCAGGAAGCTCAGAGGGCCCTGTGGTACACTAACAGCGCAACTAGGAGAGGAAGGAATCAGCCTTTGTTTTGGTTTCTCATGGCTGAAGCTTCTGAGAGCTTAACTCCCAGTTTTCATCAATTTATTGAGTACTGAAACAAAGAGCACAGCACTTTGTACTCCTGAAACATCTTTATGTTCTCAGCACAAGGGGTGCAGGATGGGGCTCTCTCCATGGAAGCAGGTCCCCTTGTGTCCACAGGGTGATTTCATACATAGCTATATACTTGCATAAGGGTTGCAGACTTGGAGCTTTTAGTACACTACACTCATGCACCTTAGGAATGGGAATTCACATTAAGTCCCAGCCCTTCTAAATCCCTCACATATTAATAGTTGCACCATAAATTAATTCAGTGGGAAGGACTAAGAGTTTCTGGCTTGATCTTGACCCTCCTGGGGGATGAATGGATGATAGGGTACATTCTTCCCCAGCATTTACACCATTTTTATGCACCTCTAGGTCTTCAGAGAAAACTTAAGCAAGTTGCTTCCTGGAAAGAAAACCACAGGCACAATTGTTGTGCTTCTCCCACATTTTTACACTCCTCCAGTCATTAGCAGAGCTCACATAACACAAGCAGAGAGCTGTGGTGCCTCCTGCAACTTCACCCAGGGTGTCAGAGCACCTGTGTTGTTTCTAGCACCATGCCTATGTTGACCACATTTGTACGTGGCTCAGAGAAACTAATACACCTGCACCTTGGGATGCTCCATTTCACTCTCTGGCATCTTAGTGAAAACCTGCAGGGATTGTAAAAGATGACCCTATTTGCCATTAGAGAGCAGGTCTACAACATTATCAGATGTGCATTGCATCTAGAAGTCGGCCAAGTGTAAATATTGCTGGATTTTAATGTGGATTAAGGCACACAGATAAAGTATGTCAGTTTAACAAAACACTCTGATATCAGCTGATTGTCAGTGATATCAGTGTGCCTGGTTGTTTCTCACATGGGTCATGCTACCCTGCATTTGTGGTGAACAAAAACCATGTGCCAGCAAGTCCCTGTGGCTTGGTCAGTCTTGTTTTGTGGAAGAAGTCTTGCTTCTTGGCTGTGGAAGAAGTCTTGGCTGTCCCAACCAAGAACAAATGGCCATGTGGGTAACCAAAAGCTCTAATGCTATTTGCTCCTAGATGCAATTTTTTGATCGACACCTGGAGCACTGCAGTGCTTTACACCATAACAAGAGTGTACATCAACATATCATACTCCATATGTCAACAGCCAAACAAACCATTGCTGTTAACCGATCCACCTCTGCCAACACAAACACCTCATCATTGGCAGCAAAGAGACATCCTCTTCCCAGATTTGGATTTAGCTACATGACAGAATTTATCCATGATCAAATTATTCTGAACTGCTTTAACCATATTTCCATTTTCATTGGAAAAAAATAGATAGGAAAAGCTTAGCCAGTTTTAAAAAAAGCTACATGAAAAGTGATAGCCGGTACATTACTTCATAGACATAAAATGTTCGATCTGACTGGAACTTTTATCTGTGAATACATCTGCAGGGCCAGGATTACTTTGAAACAGGAGGATTTCAAAGCAGCAGCAGTGCTTGGTCTTAGAAGCTGCTAAGAAATTGTTGAGTACCTTTAAAATCTCCTTTATTCCCACCACTGTCAAGAAAAATCCAGTGTAGGTTGCACACATAAAAGATCATAATGCAATGAACAGAAGCTGAATAACAGCATTGACTCTGAATTTAAATTATTTCAAACAATTAAAAAGAAAAACAGAGAAGAATAAACAAAGCCAGCCTGAAGCAGAGGTAGAAAACAAATAAATAAATAAAAATCAATAGAGGTCATTCTCACTTGTTACGCAGTACATAAAATACACTAAAATAAAAGAAAAACAAAGTAAAATACAACCAGAAGAACATGATCTTAATAAGAAAATTACTCCAACACATTTCCTAATAAAAGTTTTTGCAGTCAATAAATGCCTTCAGAGCAAATGCATACTGCTTTCTGTGCTGATTTACGTGGTACACATCTGGCTTTATCTGACATCTCACACTGAGGTCCCAGAGTTTCACTGCCAACCTCAGTGATGTAAGACAAAAAAGAGATTCCAGGCTGTTGTAGGTAACAGGAAAAAAATTAAGACAAGATGATGCTTTAGTACTTCAAAAGCCCCAAACAAGGCTGTACACTAGGCACTCTGCAGTACACTGTCCTGTGCTTAACATTGGGCCTGGGTAATAAAGAAAAAATTTCTTTTTAATTCCTCCTAGTTACATATTTTCTATATATTTTGGGTTTATTTCTTTAAACTGATGTTTTCTGAAAGGAACATTTAGCAGCTACTAATGAACAATAGAAGTAAATTTTAAAACACGCTAAATTGCTTCTAGAGGAGGCTCGCCCTTTGTTAATCTATGTGCTCTTCTCTGCCCTAAGTCACAGGGTCGTGTCCAGTCCACATACATTTTTAAATTTATGTTACAGAACAGAAGAAACAACAGCTTCTGGACAGAGGAATGATACCCATTTACCTGAATAAGGTACCAAATATAAATTCCTGCCACTGAGATTCAAATAGCAACACCTTTCATTTATCAGAAACACTTGACTATTTGTAGCAAAGGTTGAGTAGCCATAGTAAAATGTCACTTTTCATGACAGCATGCTGTAAAATTCTCCCTTCTCCCCTCCCCAGAACAGATCTCCCACAGAGAGTGATTACACTGCTGTCTAGCCCATGTACACTGGATTGTTTTCTGTAACTAAACATGACCAAGAAAGTTTGAAAAGCCACTGATTGTTGAGCAGCTCTAGGTAATGACTCTTTTCACACCCACAACTAAAAACCACCACTTTATTTTCAATTCATGTAGGTAATCAAACCATAACTATGACCCCACAATATCTGAAGATGAAAGCATTGGGCTGATCTAGGCACAAACTTCCTCCATCTTTGTTAAGGATGAAAGCACACCTTTATGTCTTTGTTGTTAGCTATTTGAATAAAGTTTGGGGCTGTAGTTTGGATCTGAATGTGCAATTTGAGATTAACAATGCATTTATATTTCCTATTACACATCCTACATACATTTAGCCTCTGAACATGATGGCATCCTTAATTTTCTCTGCTACATCTCATTGTTAGGCTGTTTAAATTCATTTGAAAAAGTCATTAGCTTTACATTAAGGATTGCTGTGGCATCTGGCAGATGATCTATAGAGGGAAATTGTGTTTGTATGGAGCCCCATCATCAGTGCTCATAGACTGAGAAACATTATTTAAAAGAAGGGCTGAACTAATGGTACTTGACACTTAATACCCATCTGTGATCATCAATGAATCACACAGTGCATTATCAATGTTAACTTTCATGAGACCCCCATGGAGTAGGTAAGTAGGATTACTGAGACTGCCGAGATGGGGAAATGAGGCATAGATACTGTAGAGAAGAAATTGGGTTACAAATAAATCGTACATCTAGACACATGAACACAAAAGGAAATTAACTCAAGTCTCTGTTTCTCATCTACTGCTTGAAACAAACCCATCCTCATCCATCTGTCTGATATCTGAAGTGCCTGAACTGACACGAAGGGGACAAAATTTTAGGATTCTCTCAGCTCCAAGGTTTTAGCTTCATGTAGTCACCCAACCAGCAAGGCATTTCAACAGAGAAGAGTAACAACCACCCTCGCCAAGGCTGAGACCAGCAGAGCTGATTACCCTCCTCTCCCCTGGCAGTAAGTCAGGAGCTAACTCTGAAGAAAAAGTGTTGCTGACAAGGAGGCTATCAGCAGCACTGGACTGATGAGCCTTGTCATCTCCATCCATTACAGCTTTGATCAAGAAACAAAATCTGCATCCTCCAAGCCCACAGATACACAGGGAGAAGACATAGATGAAGGCTGGCAAGAAAACATACACTTTTGCATTATGGGCTTTTTTATGCCCATTTCTCTATTTTTATGAGCACTAGGAAGATAATTCCTGACTATTTCATTCATCCATACTTCTGTTTGTTACAAATATTTTATTAAGTCAGCAGAGCAAGGATTATAAGGAAAAATGAGACAGTTTAAATGCTCAATATTACAGAGAACAATAAAAAAATGTTTTAAGTTTCCTGGTTTTATAAAACACAATGGACCATGCCCACTCCTGAGAACAGCTTAAGCACACTGCACCCTATAATATGTTTTACTTAATCATCCATATAAAAGTCCTATTGGTATGATAAGATTTGCAGAAACATTTTGCATTAATGCTCAATTTTACCTTCAGTTTGGGAAAGACACAAGAGTCTCTTAGAACTAGTAATACTTGTGCTAGTGGGTGTCACTGTCCCATATCTCCAGCATAGCTGAAACGGGTCCTCCTCTTCATAAATACTTCCCAGCTTTGTCCCAAAAGTTTCTTGTCCAACCCACCTATAAGGATGGGTTACCCACTCTCAGCAATGAGTAATTGCTGGGTTGTCACTACCAGAGTTACCTGTACATCATTTTCCACTGGGACAGGATTTTCCCAGCAAGAAAGCCAGCAGGATACAAGAACTCGGAGCAAAAAACAGATCACACGTATGTACACCCTGCCATGATGTAAGAATTTTTTTTCTCCAGTAAAACTTCTCTCGATTTGTTCTACCATCCAGGTTTGAAATTCTTGAGAGTTAACATTAACTTCCAAAAAAAAGTCAATTCTTGACAGTAAGCTTCTGCAGATGAACCTTATTTTTTCGCCAAATAAACAAGAGAACACCACTCCTCAGGACTTTCACCAATGGTTTCTGCAAAGGAAACAATCCTCCTCCTTTTTACCAGTAAATAATACAGGCAATGAGTTCCTCACCCACTAAAACTTTATCTCATTGGGTTTACAAATATTATCAACCTCATCTTACATGTCTAAAGGCAGAGGATAGCTCTGCATCTCTTCATGGCCCAGTCACTAAGCTTCTGCTTGAAACAATAGAGTGGTATGACTTAGTCTGGAAGCCATAAACTCAGCAGGCCATTCTGGAAAGCTGGTGATGCTCTAAACCTATCTTGACATTGGTAGAAGAGACTTGGAAAAGAAGTCAAAGCAAGGGCATACAGGATTGGCAGTGATTGCTCATCAGTGTTTGGATCTGGCAGGCCGAGCCACGTCACACAGGTCATGCAAAATCCTGTTTGCATTCAGTTCAGCAGCGTGGGATCTTAGGCCATACCTGCATAGAACAGGAAGCCAGGGAAAGCCCACCCAGGATTAATATTCCCTCTTAACTAACAAGGTGACATAAAAGAGACAAGACCTGATGGAAAGCCATCTATAGCTTGAGGCCTTCTCTTTCCTAAAGAAGTTAAACATGACAATACAAAGCTTGGCATTGTATCACTGTCAAATTAGGCAAACTGAAATGAGTAGGGTGACCAATCTCCCAGATTAGTAATGTTTTTTGGAGGAGAGCAATAGGAGTTAAACAAGCAATAAGCGATGCTATAAAAAATGCAGACACCGTTTTGGTATGAGGGTAAACAAAAACATAGAGGAGTGGAAAGGAGCTGAGGCAATGAAGGTTTTTCAATCAGTCGCTGAGGACACAGTTTATTAGCCTGACAATAAACCTTATTTGCTGACGAGATTCAAATTCAAACACATGGATAGAATACAGCGCATACTGCTGCTGCTTAGTTTAATACCACAGCATGTTGAATTAACCCCATCTCTACTTGCTGTAAATCCCACAAACAACTTTTACCAGCAATTACAAAACTTGATCAAACATTTGAATCCAAATTTTGGATGCACAAAATCCAAACTGCCGAACCAGTTATTTATAGCAAAAAAAAGCAGGAAGAAGCTATAGATGTTCAACTTTTTCCTTTAGACCAATGTTTTTATTGTATGCATTGTGGTCACGTTCACATCATCCTTCTCTCCAAAGAGCTTTATGCAAGACTAAAAAGCACCAGTTTTATGTGGAAAATACTGTGCTAAGTGAGACTCTGGGGTACACTGCCTAAAACGGTAGGAAGGACCCTCCTTTTAACTACTACTACTTTTACAGAGATTTTGAGGTATGTGCACTGCCTGTCTCATTGTGAGGAGGAAAATGCTTGCTCCAGTGACAACAGATATTCTGATATTGTTCTGGGTCCAGGGGAAACCAGAGGTCAAGAAAGACAAGAACAGATACCCACCATTGCATCCTTTTTAACGTTGTAATATAGAATAATGCTACTTTCAGTTCTCATCCTTCACCCTGACTCCTCTGCCTCCTCTAGACATAACACTAGAGCTGAGTCTTGCAGAGCACCTCCAGCATAACAGCACAACAGATTATAGGAGAGACAGACAAAGGTTGGACAAGGCTGGTTTATGGGTGTAATTAAGGGGTTTCTGGCAAGGGTAATTTCTACCAAGGTTACTCGTATAATTCACTAGTGCAGAAGACAAGCAAAAATTCAAGTTCCTGGAGGTCCAAGAGATTTTTTATTCTAACCTATTTAATTTTCCTTTTTTTTTTTTTTTAATCACTAAGGGAGGGGAAAGAGGGTGTTTCAGTCCTGAACTATAAGGCTGACTTACAGCTGGTGGCTCAGTAATTGGTATTTATGGCTCAGAATGCATCACTAACACACAGGTGGGAGACTGATATTTTCATCACTTCTTACTTTGCTCTCAGCTTTGCAGCTATTTCATGCACTCTGAGTTTGTCAATTACCTTCCTGAACTGGGATGGTATGATTTGTTTTTAATGCACATACAGCGAGTTTTAATAGCCTGTTTTGTTTTTTGCATTTGCAATTTCATAGGGACAGATTCAGGGACAAATACACAGGGAAGACTGAGGGGGCACATAGTCTTGGTAAACACCAAAAAGACTTCTTGGAGCTTCATCTCACCCCAGACTGTTAGGTATCCAAACTGGGTCTGCTAGCACTGCTCCACTTGGTCTGTGGCCTTCTGCTTCTGGTGTCTGTTAATCTATTATGCAGTTCTCAGGCTGTGAGCCTGAGCTCTCAGGAGTGGAAGTGATGCTGGGGGGTGATACAAATACATTTCAATGCTGAAACATGAAAACTGTAGGTTGGATGGAAGAAGATATTACTGGAAGAGTTCACAGGATAAGTGTGCAAAGTCAATCCAGAAAAAGGTGTCTTGACAGAACGCTATGAACAGAGGATGAGATCCCAGTATGAACCGGAGGTGTGAGGGCAGCTCTCATGAGACACATGCTGCTAATTTTGCAGTCTGCAGCCCTGGATTTAGGACTTGTGAGGAAGTCAAATAGCATCTCATCTATAATTCAATCCTCTTTCACTTTGTTCTGGATTCCTAGAGTCCCAATTTCCACAAAAGATATAATACGTCCTGCCTGAGGGCAGAGGTACCAATAAATTGAAAATGTCACCATTTTGTCATATTTGTCACTTTTGGCAGCAGCATACTCAGAATAGGGAAAGGAAATGAAAGGATCAAGTGCACAACCAGCCAGAGCCCACACCATACATAGAGGCTGGTTGGGAAGATGTACACCTCTGGGTGAAATATCAATTCTCAAAGACATTGAAACTAGTCAGAGTCAGATAACACAGATAAACTCTTAAGTACACACTATAATGTAAAAGACAGGCCCTATATGGCTTTAATTAGTACACCAGAAGCAGAGAAGAGGTACTGGAAAACCAGATCAATGTGCATTCCTGGGATTTCTCAGTGTTAAGGATGGAAAAGGGAAGGGCCTGTTATAGGAAAGATATAAAAATAAAATATTTCAGTGAATACACACAAACTTTCCTGTGAATGGGCTGCTGGAATAACCCAGGCAGAATAAGCTTCAGTTTCAGCTGAAGCATGAAAGTCAATAATCTTCTCTGTAACCTTTCTAACTCTTTGATTTTCTATCACATATACTGAGGCTGAAGGGATTTAATCTATTCAAGGTATGTGTGTGTCTATACTCATTATATACAGCGGAGTACTCCTTCAAAGAGAACTAGTTACTCAGTAGTCTGTCTCATGCTCAGCACTAGTAATGTTGAAGGAAAGTGTCATTTATGTTATTGAGAATTTTGCCAAAACCAGGAAAGACACAGTTGCCCTTCCTAAGAAATTGAGGTGTTGAATGGTGAAAGATGGTCCAAATTACTTTTTACCTCTCAATTATTTGTCTGTAAGGACTCTTAAAAATTGGTTTCTCACATACGTATTGCAATTTTATAACCTATTTTATAGCTATATGCACTGTACATTGAAAATGAAATTGGGAATATTTCTTCCTAAAAGCTATCTCTATAGATGCCAAACTCACCCATGCTGCGTTTGTCCTTTAAGTTTCTTTGCAAATGAAAAAGTGCCTGAGCAGAGCAGATCATTTCTTCCTCAGAGGGCTGTGTCTAGTTTTGAGTTGTATAATTACTTCAGGTAAGTTGTTTTATCCCTGATGAAGGAGTTCGTTGCAGTCCATGGAGGGTGCCTTTCCATCTGGGCATCAATTAATAGATACTCCAGGCTAAGACTTGCAGTTTCAGAACTGCTCTAATTTTTACTTCACAGTAATGAGACTGTCAGAATAATTCTTATCTCAGTAGAAATAATCTCTCTCGATCAGTGCTACACAAAAGGTAAGACTGTCACTCACTGAGCCTCTCTCATACAGGGGCTAAACTTTTAGTGATAGGATCAAATAGAAAAAGCCATTAAGGGCAGGCGGGCTTGCCCTATCAATGGAGGGCTTGCTCTTAATAAATTGTTTCCAGACTGTTACTCATTCATCTTGCTAACCATGACACAGGCACTTCTAGCTCTTCCTTAGGAAAGGTTACTTCAGACAGGAGTTTTCCAGGGAGCTAACAGGTCTGTCATATCCTCTCTCTCAATAAATTAGTACCCTGCTATATAAGATGTTCAGCTCAATCTTATAAAGGCAGCATGATTATATGCTCTGATTTATTCCAAAACAGAAGTACCCAGCCTAGGTCCATATATAAAAAAAGTAGAACAAACAAACAAACATTGTAGCCAGAGAGAATATCAGAACAAAACCCAAATGTCTTGGCTTTCTGGATGAAGAAATTATGAAATTGAGTTTCCACTGCAGAACAGGGATGTTTCCATCCTCTCTAGAATACCATGCAGATAAATTCCTTCACCTGTGGGAAATGCTCAGATGTTGTGGCAATGTGGTCTACATAAAACAGGCAAGCACATATTGAGCTTATCAAGTTTATTGCAAATTATTAATTTTAAATAAAGTAGATTTATGATAAACATTGACTGAACTAGGAAAAGATCACAGCTGCAGTACAGCACATGCACCCACAAAGAAGCTGCATCAGCAATAAAAGGGAGGAGGAAACCCCCTCTGATTAAGTCTCACTTGAAAAGGCATTTATTTATGATTGGACACTAGAGTATTTGAAACTACTGATGCAATGCACAGACAACACATATCAACAGTGTTCACTGGCTAAGCTAGCATTTCTTCTACCATGAGAACAGACACTGCAAGTTAAAAAGAAATGCTCAGGCATATGTATGGTAATATATGAAATCAATTATTTCAGGACTTTGGAGCAGGAAGAGGGAAGAAAGAGTGGGGATAAGTAGGCTGCTGTTGAAAAATGCTTTGCACAAGATGCAGTGATGGCAAATAGCCCAGTTTCAGTGGGCTAAGCTGTGATCTATAAATAAATATAGATTAAAAATGCAACTGCACATATCATCGGATTTACAAAATAACAAAATTGAACTCGTAAATGACAAAGTGTCCATTTCTTTCTTTGTTGACAAGTACAAAAATGCTGCATACAACCACATTCTTTGAGCCAGTGCTTTTTACATATCGATACTACATAGGAAACAAACAGAAAAAGTAGGGCTTCCCCTCATCCCCACAGGAATCCACATTTTCCACTGATAACCCAGAAGAAAATATATATAAATGTATACAGTAGAGGATGTCATATGTGACATACTGACCTAGAAGACCATTGCCATAACTACCTCATGATACACCTCTGCAGTGCAACACAGCTAAGAGAGAGGCAGGGGAGAAGCACACTCCTGATATCCAAAACAGCCAAGAAATATGCAATTGCCTCTTGCCTAATATGCAAAACCAGAGCATGTAAGCTCCACAGCTGGAGCACTGCTGCCCTGGATCTAGCTTCTTTTCCCTGAGCTCACCACCAAAATTTATGCATAAAGGTTTTTTGACATTTAGAGCCTGATCCAGAGATTGTTGAAATTGGTAGGAGCCTGTAGCAACTGCAGCCAGGTTTGGGATGGACTGCAAACAGAAAAGCATTTCTGTGCCCAGTGCCACACACCCCAGACCCAGACAGATCCCCAGCAGTGCTGGTGTGTACACAGCACATGCAGAGGTAAGATTGTTTGTGTAGGGTCTATACCCAATTCTCTGCTCTATAACACTGATATACTTGCCACTGCAATACCTGTGTGACAGCAGGCAGTCAGAGCCCTCAAAGTGACAAATAAACTTGTAAGTGATAATTCTGTCACACAGCTTAAATTGCTCAACCATTTTTTTTTCTGCTTACTGGTAAACTGCTCATCAGGCTGTTCTTGATGGGGTTTTGCCTGATTCAGTTCCCTCTAGTAAGGAGAAAAATTAAAACAAGGAGAAACTGAAAATAATGAAAAACACTTCCCCCAGTTTCCCATCTGATGACTTTCACCCTGTTTTACCAAGTACTTTATAGATGATGACATATTAATTGCACCGTGTGCAGGACAACACAAAGCAATTAACACTTCTCATGTGCTTCATGCCTGCTTTCTGTGCTGTTTCCAGGGGGAGTTGTGACTTGAAATCTCATGACTAGCATGAAACCAACTGTAGTCATCACTGATTTTATATTTTTCCACGTCTGCCTAACACCCTGTTCAGTGCCTGCTGGGCTTTCTCTTATAGACAATCTGGCAGCCTAAAATTGCAGACCTAATTTCTACACATGTAGTGTAAGACCAAAGTTACCCAACTTCTGGCAGAACTGGGAATTTAGAGGACACCAGAAAATGTTCACTAACCTACCAAAACAAGGGGGAAGGAAGGAAAGCATTCCAGTCTTGGTTCCTGGCATAACCATGCAACCGTCTCCCATGCTGTCTCCAACCCTTCACTTCTCTGGCCTCAGTGCCCTTTGATAAGAGGAGCCATTTCCATATTCACCATGCATCCAGCCTGCACTCCACCTGTGTGCTAAACTGTTTGTGTCACTGCTGTGTCTCTGTAAAACTAGCTAGGAGTATATATACCAGCTAACACAACAGCATCCTGAGCTTTGTTTAGGACTGCAGCATTACAGGAATGCAAATAATATGACAGTATTCTTAGGATGAAAGATATATTTATGAGTTAAAGCATAAAAACCACAGGGAGGGCTGAGCTTTTCTCAGATCTCCAAATCTGGAGCTCTTAGTATTACTAACAACTTGATTTTATTAACAGCAATAAATATGGGTATTAAATCATAGCTTTTTTTCTGTAACTTGCCATTAGCATTCAGCAGAATCTCCCCCTGGAACTGCTTCAAAACTGCAGGAATAACTTTGCTCCCATAATTAACCCTATCATTGTTAATGTTTGGGTTTAGGTATTGCAGCTCCTCCCCCAGGTATACTTTCAGCCTATCCTTTGGTACCTCCTACTCCTCCCTACCAGGCTGGCACCAGGACTGAAGGGTCCAGCCACAGACAAAGGTGATGTCAATTAACTGGCTGATGGGTTCATTTCCTCCATTCCACCAAGGCTCATGGTCACCATGCTCTGCTTTTAACTATGAATAGTGCCTGTGTGGTGCTAACCAAACTCCTCCAACTATGCTAGACTATTTGTTGCAGGTGCTTATTCTCAGCTTGCAAGGTGGGAAGGATGAAGACAGACATATATGTTAGTCTGTGGCTTTGCTTAGTATAACTTAGGCACTACCAAAGTCCTGGTAAATCCCAATGAAAGTGAGAGGAAACTCCATTAAGTTTGACAGAGGATTTAGCAAAGATGGGCACTATTTTGAACCTCACCATGTGGCTCTTAGCAAGCCAGGGACCTGCAGGTAACTCAGGATGTTTAAAACAGCACTTACTGAACCTTCCTAGTATGCAGCCCAAAGACTGCAGTCCAGGATGCCTGCGAGGTGGTGAACTTCCTCAAAAGGGACAGACAGGCAGCCAGTATGGCCTGCCACACATGCCTAAATCAGTACGGATTGCATCATCGCTTGTGTAGGTGTATCCTTTACTTAGCATCCTAAATCTGTAGAAAACAAGTTACCTTGGCACTGGGATTCTGATTGGCAAGACTTGTAAAATTATAAGAAGGGACCAAACTCTCGGGGTCCTTCCCTTCCAAGATGTATTTCAGTTTTAGAAGCTGCAAAGTTTTAAGTGTTAAAAGCAAGACCCAGAAATGTATCTTTTTGTCTTCGGTTTTGATGTTCTGCTTTGCTCTAAATTAATTGGCAAAATCCTTGTATTTGCATATCTCAATGGGGCTTTTATAATTCTCTGCACAAAATTTGATTTAGGAAGGAAAGCCTGAGAACCTTTTAAGCTGAGCAGTTGGCAGATGCATAGAACTGTATATAATGTATGCCTATACCATAAAGGCATACATCAGTAGTGGGTGGACTGTATATCTCCCTATGCACTTATTTCTATTTTGTGGTTATTTTAAAATAAGAAATAGCATTTAAAGGAGCTGATTGCCTCAGGCTGGCAAAAATTTACAGAGCTCACTTGAAATGTTTTTGCTTAACAGCAGAGAAAAAAAATAAAATCATGCATTTGAAAATGAAAATTTCACTCATCCCAACCCTAGTGACCTCTTCTGGGTATTAAGATGCTATTGGCAGACTGCTCTCTTCAAAAGAGAAATGTTGGATTTCCACAACACCAGAAAGGCATTTGTTTTTGTGTCAGGAGTAATGGCATTTCTGAGGGACATATTGATTTCATACAGATTAGAGAAAATAACAGCTGGCCACATATATCAGTGATGCCAGAACACCCAAGTACCAGTGCCCTGAAGGGGAGCGAAGCAAGTGTGTTAGTCTTAGGGCTATGTCTTAGATCTGGGGACAGAAGGCATCCTGGTTCTGAGGGCCAGAGAGCAGTGAGCTGCAGCCATACAGAGATGTTCCAGGAGATGTTCTGACTAGTCTTTGAGGGTTGTTGGAGTTCTGACACATGGAGAAGAGCCAGCACAGAGCCCTGACATTTATAGTGGGGCTGCAAGGTTGAAACTAAACATCTGCATCCCTCCCCCCACCCAGGCAGATCCTTTATAAGGATGGGAGAGGCAAGTTTCACCTCAGGGAACACGCATCAAAGAAATACTTTCTTGGACAAACAGTTCTAGGAATGCAAAGTCAACCAGCTGGGAGGACAGAGACTGAAATCCTCCTATCCTCCCAAGAACAGAGCTGGCTTTGAAAATCTTTAAGAATAAAGAAATATAGAAGAAAATGTCATCATATCTCCAGGCCACAGAGCAGGCCACCACGAAGCCAGACAGAGTGAGAAAAAAAATAAATATTAAACTGAGATTTGAAGAGTGCCCCTGAGCTTCAATTCATAAACATCTCCAAGTTCTTTATTAAAAACAAACCTCACTGCGAGCCTCCTGTGTCTGCTAGTGCAGCCCAGAGCCACTTGTTTTTCCTGCTGAGTCAAAGCCATACAACCCAAAGTCCCAGCTCCGGTAAAGCCAGGCATCATCCTATCTCAGCTGACCACCTTGGGCCCCCACCAGTAGCTGCTGTGGCAGGAGTATGAGCAAAGGCTCTGGCGGACAACACGGATGCTCATGGGAGAGCAGCTGGTTTCAGCTCCTGTTCTGCAGTCTTGCATTTATATACAGGGTGGTTTTGTGATATTAAAACAGATGGGTTTTCCAAGCACGACTGCTTCTTTTGGGGATAATAATGCCATTAATAGCATCCAGGAAGGAGGCACAGCTCGCCAGCGCTGAGGGGCCCACCTTCAGGATGAAACAGACTTCATGCAGAAAAAACCCCAAACCTATTTGTAATGTCTCCCCCGTTTTGGCATCATCCACTTCCCAATCCAATTTTCTTAACAAATATAATGACTGGGCAAATATTGAAATTAGTTTGCCAGCTGGTTTGAGTATCTATTTCTGAAAACATCTTAATCTTATGGAAAAGCTCATAATTTTTAATGCAGTTGGCGACTCAGTCTTTTAGAAATTGGTACAAACACAGGCTTAAGGGTTTTTTAATGCTATTCTTCCCTTTCTTTTCAGATCAGAGCTAGAATTACTGAGGTTTTTAAACATGACATGTATTTGCTTTTATAGAATGAAACTAAAACAGGACAAAAAGGCTTAAGTATTTGTTAATGCTTTTTTTTTTTTTTTTTTTTTTTACAGATTGCAAATGGTGCAGTCATGACAAAATATCCAGGAATTTGCTGCATTCCAGATGAAGTCAGTAGCTGGGAGCCCTATGTCATACTTTGGAGGCATTTTGACTGATTAAATGTTTTCAAGTTTGCAAATCTTGGACCAGAAAATAAACATTTGTGGTGTACCTTGGTGAGAGCACTTTACCAATAACACCATTCATATCACACTCTCATTCACACTGTTTTACCAAACCTATCAAATTCCACAGATTCACTACTGCTGAAACGAGCCCTTAATTTTAAGGAAGAGCAGTTACAGTAGTTGTTTGGGCTCTTGACTATAGGTGTGTTTTATTAAGCTCAGATAGGAGTAGCCCAAGGGAGAAGAGCATCCCAGGGTTTTGCCATCAACCTAAAGAACACACTGCACAGATTTGAAAGTGTTTACAAAGCCACAGAAATTCCCAAGGATTTTCTCCAGGGGCAAAAAAGAGTGAGGACTCCACTTTTCAGCCTCTCAGTATAGAAGCCACCATCTCCACATATCCCAACCACTGGTCTTAAACTGGTACCAGTCCCCTTCACTCCAGTGAATTTAACACCTATTGTCAGGGTCAAGAGAGTAATTCAGTCTCTCATTTACTGATAATAATGCAATTTCCAGTTAAGACCCCACCAAGCCTGTTTGGCAGCTTTAGATGGGCATGCTTAGGACTGATTTAATATCAGCGCAATCTCAAAATAAACACAGTGCTGGCCTTTGAGCTCCTGATCTCCTCCAGGAGAGAGTTGGCATAAAGAGAGCAATTGCTATGACCCATACTTCCCTTACTGCTCTTATCTCATGCACTTGAAACATATCTCCTAGTGACAGAAGAAAGAGCAGAGCCGGCTGAAAATGCTGCTGTTTTTAGAGCAGGGGGAAAAAAACAACAACAACAACAAAAAGAGGAATGCCAATTTTTGATATTCATTAAAAAGAAAATTCCCAAAAATCTTTAATGCAAGACTCAGATTTTCTTGAAGCAAAACCAGAAATCAGACTTCCAAAGTAGTCTATAGGAGCAAACATGATAGTTTCATACAAAAAAAAAAAATTCTTTTCTCAAACAGCTTGCACTCTACATGAATAAAACCACAGTCCAGGACTCCTGGCACCCCAAAGAAAGCTCCCCAGCTTCAAGTCAATCCTCAGTGATAGCCAAAGGGCCCCAAAAGCAGAATATTTATTTCATTTTATTTTCATGGAAACTAACCCAAGGCAAGTCCCATTGAAATAAAGCATGCTCTAGTGATGTCAGTGAAGACAACCCTAAGGCTTCAATATGCCTCTGCATCACGTGCAGCCTAGGAGAGACTTCAGAGTCCTGTTCTGAAGCTGGATGCTCTGGTATTACTGCCTGTTAATATTGTAGCATTGCCTCTGTTTATGTCAGAGCATAAAAAAAGTCATGTGGAAAAAACAATTTATGATGAGAATTAATATAATTTGGCTTCAAGGCATGAAACCAAGATATTCTTCACTCAAACAGAAAAAAATTTCCCAGCTTCTGAAATAGCCGAGGTCTGCTGATCTACAGATTATACTGCAAGGCCCAGCTTTTTGTGTGTGGTGACTGGAAAAGGTGAGGAACCGCTTGGTTACACACAACACAGAGCTTTGTCTGTAGTGGTGGGTTAGGTTAGATTGGCCCTTTGCAGAGGAAGGAGGATGATACCTGCGGCAAGGAGCTGCAAATCACTTCTGCTTTTCTGAATTACTGTTAGTAGCACTGAGATTGGACCCAGGAGCCTGACCGTTGGTCAGGACTTCACCATGCTTAGCAGCATGCAAACACAAAATAAAATTGCATTCTCTGAAGAGTCAATTTCATGCTTTTAAATAAAGTCACTGAAGTCATAGCTGAATTCCTCTGAATCTCATTTATAAATCAAAATAATTATTTTAGCAAGTGATGACAGGTAGTAAGTGGCAGAGTCTCTTGTCTTTTTCACTGCAAGATGAACCACTTTCCCTGGATTATGGGATGATTTCCCTGTTACTCCATCCCACATTCACTCATCTCCCCCCATTCACTCTAAAGATGCACTGCTCCTCTTCCCTCCTCCTGCATCCAGCACTGGGAACACCAGCTGAGTATTGGACCAAAGAACTCGTGAAGGCAAGGATTATGTTATCTACAGAGCAGTGAAGAGTCTCCTCGCTGCCTCTACACCACTAAAAAAAAAATAAAATAAAAAAATTCTTATTTGCAGCAGCTCACAGCTTCAGCCTTTACAGATATGGCCTAAGTACCTGCGTGCACACACTTCACAGCAAGACATCCCACCAGCCAAATACATAATCCTTGCATTTAAAGTCACCCATGGAGACAACCATTGAATCATTTCAGGGGCTGGCACAGGAAATCTGCATCTCACTGGTTTCATTACCTTGAATAATAGTACAACAGATTTGTAAATCACATTTAAATCGATTTTAAATGAATCGAAACCCTAGTGTTGGACTTTGGTCTGTGTTTTAACCCATTTTTATATCTCCCATGTTTCTGGAATAGCAAGGACTAAAAGCACGGATCCCAGATGAAGGTGGGCCTCAACACCTGAGCCACCAGCATGGTCTGAATTAGAGAGAGCGCCCAGCCCTGGGAAAGAGAGAGAAGCCAAAATCCTAAATACAAACATCCAGGCATAGAGGACAGACCTTCCTTAGCATTTAAACCCAAATCCATACACTGACACCCCGCCATGTCCCTCAACTGACCCACAGATCTACTAAGGCTGTGCTAATATAGGGGCTGTTCTCTGGCTAATGTTGAAATCCTGGTGGTGTGTGGTTTTGCAATTTAAGTAATATGTAACACTGTTCTTGTTCCTGCTTTTTATATACCAGAGGGACATAAAATGCAACATACTCCTGTCTGTGGCTGACAGAGGAGCAAGGTTCAGATTAATCTCAATGTCCAAGAAGCAGCAACACTGGTTAGTTACAAGAGCTCTGCAAAGAGGCTGTGGTGGGGTATAGGATGGCTCAGAGTTAAAAACGTTTTTCGAAGGAGATTACAGCTGAATTTGACCAATATTTCAACTATTAAGTATTGAGCTACAATTGTGTCTCAACTTTCTGAAAGTTTTACACATACAAAAAAGATCACAGTAAATAAACATTTTGTAAAGAGTCTCCTTCAACAGTCCTACATGACATTGATACCAGCTGATATAAACAATGACAAATGTCTAAACTTCTGGCTCTTCCCAAACAATCTTTCCGAAACAGTTATGAGCTTTTTAGCCAAGCAATTATTTTCAGTCCTTTCAAGACCAAACTCCTATATCAAAAGGCAGAGAAAACAGGTACAAGGCATGAGCTGGAAACAGCACTTTCCCAGGTGGAGTGAAGGCTCATATTCCTCAGAAATCCAAGTTTCCACATCTCTAACTCTCAACAGATCCCACCCCTCCACCCTGACTCTGAGCACTGCAGCCCAGCAGCAGTCATCAACAGATGGTACCCGAGTTCCTCCCCTGCAGCCTACAGCCAGAAAGCGGGCATGCAAGGGGGATTTCCTCAAAACACATTTAAAAGCCTTACTGCTACAGATGACACAACACTTGGAAGACCCGTTTCCATCTCACTCTGGAGCTATTTCTACTAAAGCACTGGGCTGTCTCACCGCAGATGTTTGTGCTGCTGGCTGTTGCCTTCACCACCAAATAATACTGATTTAAAGAGAAAAGAGAGAGATGGAGGAGAAAAAAAATCAGGTTTCAGCTGGCTCTATACTGGTCTGGCAGTGAAGGAGTTACGCTAATGAACTCAGTGAGCCATGCTACGTGAACCCACGCATCCCTCCTCCTGACGGTCTCCCCTCTCAGGGGAAGCCAGCTGCAATCCTTTGTAATCACTAGAGGCAGGATATTTCTCCAACTTGTGGGGTTCCCCTCCGTGCAAGACAAAAAAAAAGCAAACAAGATTTAAGGAGGTGATCTCCGCAGCTCAGAGGAATCATTCCAAAGATTAAATCGGGGCTCTGCCATCAGCTGAGCTTAGCACATTTCAGCTGGCGCAGTCATTTAACTCCGTGGCTGCCACAGCCCGAGCGCTGGGCGACAGGCACCTGCCCCCCGGCCACCGCCCCGCTGGGCTGCCCGAACAGCCCAGCCCTTCAGGCAGCACCCCGAGGTGCTCCCAGCACTGCCCGCAGACGCTGGGATAGTCCCGCTCACGCTCGCAGGCGATTCTGCACAAGAGGCAGCACATCAGAGAGGTGGGAGAGCCTCAGGGAAGGGGAGTGAGGGTAACCCAGGGCCCGGAGGAAATGCGAGTGCTGGAGGCGTTGCAGGGCTGGCAGTGGGGGTGCCAAGGTAGGAAAAGACCGACGGAGATCCTGCCCGCTGCTACAAACCGCGGGTAGACACCGGGGTCTGCGCCCCCTTAGCGCCAAGCAAAACCTACCCAGAAAGATGCAGCAGCTACTGGATTGAGGAGCTAGTGCAGGTGTTGCAAAGCACAGCTGTGAGGGGAAGCCACTGCAGTGTAACAGTGCTAATTCACCATCACGGGACTAACAACCACCAGTTTTGAACGCTATTATGCCATGAAACCAGAGTTCAAATGTCTTCCCTTCAGCTAGAATGGGACACTTCAGTTAGATTAGGATGGCCCTGTCTTCATATTTTTAGCAACAAAATCTGTGGTGGTTGGGGGTTTTACTTTTTTTTTTCCCCTTTTAAATCTGAGTAGCTGCAGGTATGTGGAAAAGTTCATGGAGGCTGTCCTGTCACTGATGTATTCTCAGCCGTGGATGTTTAGGCAATAATTTTCTTGAAAGTTTGGGAAGTCAGTTCTGTTGAGTTTTGGGTGGGTTTTTTTTTTTTTAATCTGAAAAATGATTGTAGCAGTCATGGTAATTTTTCATGTATATTCCTTCTCCACACACACACAAACAACCCTTTATATAAAGGTGTTGTACTTCTTTATGCCTCATTTGCTTTACTTCACAAGAAGAAAAGTGCTTTACAATAAAGTTTTCCCCTCATCCTCTCCAAAGAAGTGTTTTTCAGTAAGTATGAACTCATTTATTTCTTTTAATGGTGGCAACTTATTTCTTCAAGACAGGACCATCCACAGAAATTGCAGATTTCCTCAGGACAGGGCCACCCACAGAAATTGCAGATTGTAAATACATTTAGATAGAGAAGCAAGGTCACTCTCCCAGAAAATAATAATATTATAATAATAAAATATATGTCCAAGCAAGAGCAATAGACTGCCAACTGACTTGAAGCATCACTCATTGTAAAATCAAAAAAAAAAAAAGGCAGCAAAGAAAGGACAGGAGTAAAACACTGGACTGGTCCAGGAACTGAAGATTATTGCTCCATCTCTCTGCATTAACATAGGCTCCTTATAACCATGGGGAAGTCACCCATGTTGGTAGCACCTATCTCCCTTGTTGGGACAAGAAAAACAAGAAAGGCTGCAATATATCCTTCATCTGGAGGATTTAAAACACAGACAAATATTTGCATGGGAGCGTTTGAATATTCTTGATTTTGACTTTGTGGCAGAAAAACAGAAGAGATGGAGTTGGAGGGGGTCCCATGAAGTATCTCCTGTTACTTTGTTGCTGAGAACTGTTAGCAGTTCTGCCTTGACTTCAGATCAGTGGATGAAAGTATTAATCTTCATGAAGTTTGTGACACACAATTTTGGGAAGTAAAAGCAATTACAAAATTTATATGGATAATGATATAAACCACCTAAGTAAGCCAAAAGACTACTTGCTTAGATGAACAATAAAATAATCTTTAGACCAAATTAAATTTAAACCATCCCTCATACAAATGTGCTACTAAATCTGTATTATTTAAGAGGAGAATAATTTTCCTTGGATACTGGTCCTGTTCCTGTGCCAGCCTCGAGCCCATGGCTCTGTGCACCAGGAGGGCCACAAGGCAGGACAAGATGGGTCACTGCTCTGAACTGGTCTGGCAGCATGTGGTTCCTTCTCATGCCGACACCCGCTGCAGTGTTTATCCCGGTGTGTGAGCAGGCAGACTGCCAAGCAGCTTTCCATAGCATTGCACAAGTTGGAGAGGGGCAAAACCCGTGAGACTTTTCTAGACTTCCTAGCTGCCAGTGCAGGGACAGGCACGTCTCTGCACATGAGGGCTTTCACATCCATGAGACACCTTGTGCTCCCTGTCACAACTGGGAGCACCAAGAAGGTCACTTGTCTTCAACTCAGCTGTAGCACTGACAAGGAGCTACAAACATCTTTGCTGGGCTGTGCGGCCCCTCACTCAAGAAAGCAGCTAAACTGAGCAGGACCTTAGTATCAGCATAGAAAAAGTATGGCTATCTGGAAACAACCACTTAGACTGATTTTATTGTGTGGATAAAGCAGAGATCTCTGTTTGGTGATAAGTCTGTTAAACTCTGAAAAAACAAATGCATCAGTCTTCAGAGAGCATTTTTCTATGGGATTAGGTGCTAGTCTGGGATTGAGGAGAGACTGATCCTATCCCCAACTGCTACTGGGGTCCTGGACAGCCTTGACTAGGTAAGGTCACACCTCTCCCCTGCTTCCATCTGCCTCCTCCATGCAGACTGCAGGAGTCTACAGGGGAAAACTCTGTAGGGAAGCATTTTTATGCTTCATTAGGTGTTTATTCAGAGTTTAAATGAACTTGTTGCCCTGAAAATAACAGTAACTTCTGACATACTCCAAACTGAACCAGCCTAAGCAATATTGGGTTAAAAACTTCCTGAATGTTTCATTCTGATCTCATACCTGGTTCTTCCTAAGACACTTCTTGTGTCAATTGAATTACTCCTGATTTACACCAAGGAAAACATACTTAAATGCTGCTATGCACAATTGTCATCAACATATGGAAGACAGCATTCTCTCAGTAAAATCAGGTTAAGACATGGGCATAGCTATCCAGAAAGTCTTTCACTTCAATAGACGCTGAGGAAAGTGGGCTCAGGACCAACATTGCATTTTTCAGATTAGGTGTTCAGTGTCTCCTTCCCACCCTCTACTGGAAAGATTTTATTTCAGATCAATGTTTATAATACATTTACCACTACCTATTTCAAACATGAAAATAATAAATAAAAGGACCTCATACACCTTTCCTGCTGGAGTTTAAAACTGCTTGGAAGAAATACAAGCAGACAACACCTTTCCAATACCAGATCACTGCCTGAATACCTGCTGGACTTGCAGCACATGCTATGTTTATGTGTACAGCCTAATATAGTTTAAAAAAAAAATTCCTTGAGGCTTCTCTCCTAAAGATCAGGAGCTCAGTCCTGATAAGATGAATGAACACTCACAGCATTTCCTGAACTCTAGCTATGGAAACAATTCCTACAGACAGGAGATGAATCACCCCACTTAAATCAGTGAAAGTTTTCTTAGCACAGAAAGCGGGGAAAACTACATGTATAAAAGTGAAATAGCTGTCAAAGATTGATTAAAAGCAATCTCCAATCTCTCTGAAGAGTTAGTAAATAAAGTATGGTGTTACTTGGCTTCTGTCATTTCATTTTTTCTTTTTTAAAATAAACAAGCACTGTTGCTTATTCCCATCCTTTCTATCATCCCTTCTCTTCATAATGCAAATCTCACCCTGTCCTTTGTGTTCAAGCACAAGCCCAGAAGCAGAGATCAGCCCTGAGCTCCTGCATTGGTGAGCACACACCCATCAGCTCCCAGGTGCTGCTGTACAGAGTCCCTCACTTCTCTTATTTGAAGAGGGCAGTAAAGCTTTAGATAGAGATGACAAGTGTTGGAGCATCTAATATGGCTTTAGGTAAGCTATTCTACTGCTTGACTCATTAACAATCTATACTTTTTTTCTAGTTTAGATACAACCGCCAGCTTCCAGTCTTTTGACTAAAGAGCCGAGTTAGATCTGCTACCATCCTGAGTTCTCTTCTACACAGGAGTTTGTAAACTATGATCCACCCTTAATTTATTCTTGAACAAAAGGAGAAACAGGTTTTCTTAAATAGCTTTTGGAGACTCTTCAGCTTGGGAATCACCCAAGCAGCACATTTTAGATGTTTTCCAACTTCTCAGGATCCTTTGGAAACATGGACACCAGAACCAGAAACAACAAGAGTCTTACAGCGCCCTGCAGAGACAATTTTGCTCAACATTCTCAAGACCATACATCCACAACCTCACACCAGAAGAATAATCTTACTCAATACGTAATTGTAACTTTAAGAGTTGCTTTTTTTCAGTGTCACCATTTTCAAAGGCAGTCTCCCACTTAGCAAACATGACCTACATACCTTTTCTCCCCAAATATTTGGCCTTTCTTTTGGCATCTCAAAGGTATGCTATTAAGATCACCACACTTTACCAAGAAGGAAAAATCTCTGTGTCTAATCTGTCAGGTCATTTTACCCCATTCTTCTAGAACCCTAAGACAGTTTTGCTGGTAACACTTCCCTTATTTTATTCCTCAGCCCTCCATACTTCATTGAGGGTTTCTTTACATACAAACCCTAACCCCACAGCAAACAATCCTATCAGCCACCACCAATCCACAGCTGAGCACGACTGGAACACTCAGGAGGATGAAGCAAGGCAGCACTGTTTAACCAGCCATAGCTATTTTCTTCCAGGGATTTGGGGGTTGGGCAACAGTTTCATCCACTCAACTTGGAGGAAGGGAAGTCAGAAATCCTTTATTCTTTTGCTTCTTCGGAAGACTAAAAAGTTTTGCTTAGTTTTTACCCTGGAGAATAATACATAATCAGGAGGCAATGCACTCATCTGACACATCCCTTGGTTCACATGCAGATTGGGTATCGGCAGGAACAGCAGGCTTCCCCAGAACATATGCGCAAATATTCAAGAATAGCAAACAACAAGGATAAACATAGTTGGACTAAACAGCTTTGCTGAATAGAAGTGAATGTTTGCAAATGCTGCTTTGCAGTATTTGACCTGAACTAATGAGCCCTCTGTATGCAAAAAACCTAGTCTTTCATGCAAAGAAACCTTTCTGACAAAGGGCATGCACCTCTAGTTTCCATGTGGGGCTTAAAAAGGGGTTTTGAATGAGCATCTCTGAGAACACCAGGTTAGGTTTTTCTATGTTTATGTATATATATACACACAGAAAGAGAGAGAGAGGGCGCGCATATAATTGCCCAAAGCAGCCAGTTTAAACATATGTCCTTGATGAGAACTCATATTTACTAATTATTGTCATTCATCAAATGAACTCACTGAGCCTTAATGCTGCATTAGAATTTGACATTGAACTATATGTTTAGCTTTCATAATTTGAATCTGGTCTAACTAATATATATTAATGATATATCCAATACCTAGGATGATCCACTGGAATCTGTGTCAACTGAAGAATGTTAGTAATTTTGAGTGGGACACCTCCATATTTTCCAGAAGTAAGCAAGAAAATTGAATATTCTGCAAAAAATCCCTACAGCTAGCAGTAGAAATTTACCTTCAGTGAAAGAATAATAATATTTATTTGGAGGAGCAGTGGCTCAGAACAGATGCTGCCAAGATGAATGATTAATGCACACTAATTGTGGTAAGGAGTTTTCAATTTCAAGTGTTTTCAAATGAAAAAATAGGACATTTGATAAAAATAAAACCCACCCTCCTCTTTTCATTCAAGTGCCTTTTAAATGTCTTTTTGCCCTCGGAAAAACAAAAGAATTTGTATCTAAGTGACATTTTCAGTAAAGCACATAGTTCACTGAGCTGGAGTAAATTTTTGACTTTTCAATTGTCAATTTATTCCCATCCAAAAAAAAAAAAGGAAAAAAAAAATCAAGGAAAGGGAAGTGGGAAGGATAGTCTGGGAACAATGCAGCTTCCAACCAGCTCTAGCATACTAATAAACAGATGAAGCAACCCAGAAAGACTTTCCTCTTCGACAATATTGGTTTGAGCAGCATCAACAACAGTTGCCAAGGAATGAAAGCAACATCTGGTACAGGAAGTTTGGAACCAGATTTCATTCGTTTTCAGCTTTCAGAAATAAAAGACTAATGCTGGTCAGAATAATCTTTTAGTTTGCATTTTCTTTTATCTGCATGTAGATTTGCAGTGGGGGCAGGGACTTTTTACAACAGAAAATAAGATCTGAATACCAAAAAACAGCCATTCTCTTCATATAGATTCACACAGAACACAAACACAAGCTGGAGTCCCAGCGTGCCCTGCCAGCTGTTGTACAGCCATAACCATCACATGTCGCTGAGTACTGTGGCCTACCTGGAGGAACAATCTGGGACTCGTGCATTGCCAGTTTGTGTGCAGGGCACAGTTTCCAAAACTGTGTTGAGCACCGCAAATAACATCACACACATGCTGCTAACCACCTAGCTCTCCCTAGCAGAGACCATTCACCTGGGCAGCACTCAGACACCAAAAAAAAAAAAACAACACACCAAACAAAAAAACCCACACAGCAAACCCCCAGGAAACTCCTTTTCTGCCTTTCAAGAGTCCTCTCCAAACTCAGACATTAGAAAAACTACCTCATTTATCCATGAGAGTACTGAAGTTTTTATCTCAACCTCTCCTTTGCTTTGATTTTACTTGAACAAAAATCTCTTTTCTATTAAGTGCTTCATCAGACAGTCACACAAAATACTGCAGAAAAACAACCTAAATGCATCTCAGAGCTCCTTCAATTTGTCAGCCTCTGTTTTTGTTCTAGCTGTTGTTTCTTAACACCCTGCTGAGATGCAACTTGCTTGTTCAAGCAGGGAATTCCTCAATTTCACCTGGCTGACACTGTTTCTTCCCTTGGGATAAGCAAATGCTTCCTGACAGAAAATAGAATAGAACAAGAAGCTTTTGGGGAAGCTAGCTAAAGACATCCTTCTTCCTCTGAAAACTGAGCACAAGGTCAGAGAACACATTTCTGTTTTGATTTAGGCATCAGACCCTACACTGTGAAGGTGTTGGGAGTTTTTTTTAAGAGGTGATTGGTGCCCAAACCCAGGCCTGGAATCTGAAGACAAGATCCTACCATTATAATCAACTAATCCAAACTCCCAGTTCAATGGAGAGTGGGGAACATTGCTGTAGATATGAAGTTACCAGCTCCACTAAAAATGTAATAAGGACACGTAAGCCAAACCAAACTTTGGTGGGGAGGAAGGTTGACACTGTCGTCAAAGGAACCCAGATTTGTTTCATGCCCAACACATTGCCCATCATTTCCTTAGTAAAGAGAATATTGCATTACTAAGGCTTTTACACCAACTCTGTAAGCTTTTCCTATTCATTCATTCACAAGGCAATGTATGAGAATCAAACTGCCCACAGAGAGAGCAGTAAAGCCTCAGACAAAGGAAGAGTCACAATTACAAGTATCAATCTCCATGAAGGATGCCAGATGTCAGCATCTACGGGAACATCTCAACAGCCTTGACAGGACTGCAGGAAGACAGTGTCCCCATTCTCAATGCTAAATTTAATCAAGATACAATGTACCATGCAAAGCCTGGCCAAAGTTATACTCAGCTGAATCTGCCAAGTTACCTGGTATGAATTGTGAACAATTAAATGAGGAAAACTTGAATTTACTTTGATATCAGTAGCAAGTGTTCCCTGTATAAGGTACAAAAGGCTGAAATTGCCCCAGATTTCATATATTTTGTTTCCATAGAGACTCTTCATAGCTCTGCACAAACCATAGCGTTACTTCCTCAGCACATCCTATGAAGCAAACTGTTGATCAGCGTAAAGCAAGATATGGTCCTGTTTAATTAGCATGTCAAGAGAGCTCCCACTGATAATTGAGCTATATGGTCCCCAGGCCTGAATTTTATAAATTGGTAAAAAAAAAAAAAAAAAAAAATCAAGCATAGAGCACACAGCATCAGGAGTTTCCAGCACCTGAGTAACCCCTCCAAAACACTGCAGGGGAGAAGTGTACCAGAAGGAGCAGAGAGGTGGTTTGAGGCTGGGAAAGTGAGGCGATGCCTACATAGAAGGTGAAGAAGCAGCAGCTGCCAGGTCAAAGTGAAAGGGGATGGTTTGAAGCAAAAGGATAACGTTAATACAAAGCTTAGCTACAGTATGCGCTATTTCCATCTTGCCTAAATTTATCTCTTACTACTTGGTATTTCTCCATAATTATATGGCTAGATATAAGGCCTGCTGAAAACAGAGGAGCCTGAAATCAGGTATCTAAATATCTACCAATTCAGAGCAGGGAACGGTATATTATTGAGTTAACTGCAGCAAGAAATCTTCGAGGGTGAAAATAAATGGGCACAGCTGGAAAAAACTAATCAAGTTGGGAGGTGAACCCTATTTCACATTTGTATCGAGGAGCATATTTGAGCAAACCATTTTCTCTGCCATTATTTTCCTTAGTTGTTTCCTCTCAATAACAGCAACCAAACAAAGGGGACTAAGAGTATGTTACTTACAACAAGCAGCATTCCTCATGGAGCAGCAGCAGCTCTGGGAAGACAGTGTCATCAATCTGAAAGAGGAAACAAACATGCTTTGTCCAAAGTGTCAGCACTGGACCTTGCTTGATTTTTCAAATGGATATTTTCAAATTAAATCTTCGAAGAATGCAAGCAGAATATTTATTGAAAGTATTACTCAAAGTCTATTGTTTCTTGAAAACCAATTTAATTAAATAGTGAGCACCAATAAACAGATCAAGTAAATATTTTTTATTAGAAAAACAGAAGCAGAATGAAACCAGAGAAAAATAAGCCTAAAAGACTTAAGGAAAACCCCTTAAACTCCGTTTTTATAGCCAACTCTCATTTTCAAAGCGTTCTTGCTTTCTTGAGGAAGAGATGATCATTCTTTGGACCTATCTCCTACAGGAGCACACTATAAACCTGTCACAGAACTTAGCACACATGACCCATCTAGGGACCATTTTCTAGTTCTGAAGAGTCCAGGGCCAATTCTCTCACCCTCCCCTGAGTTAGACCATCCTCACAGGGGAATGTCTTGAGGGCTTATACCAATATGTTTGTGGGTTGGTTACCTCTGTCTGTCCTTAGGACCGCATTCCTGGTATGTCATAAGAGTTTCATTTAAGCTTCCCTCCCATGTCTTAGCTAATACATTGGTTTAGCCATAGCTTTGCCAGCCCTAATTGGTATCACTGGGAAAGAAGAATGGGAAAGATGAGTAAGGAGAAGAGCCAGTAACTCCCCTTTATGCACCACAGCTGAGCTAGTGCTAGATGTATATTAAATGTGGAAGATTAAACTGATAAAAAATTTCCCTTCAGCGGAACATATGTGAATAATTTGTGATATCCTTAAAATCTTAGGACCCTGAGTTAAGCCTGGACTTTTAAAGCTCTCTGAGCAAGAGGAATCAATACTCAATTTCACAAAGATTTCAGTCTCCTCAGGCTCTTCTCTTCCAAAGCCCCAGGGCATTGCACCTCACCCAATAACATAAATAATATATATGCACTACGTACATACACACATTTATGTATGGATTTCAGGCCTGAGTCTCAACAGCATGTCACTGCCAGACCGCAGGTACGACTGAACCCTGGAGTTACGGGAGTTGCCCTGCATGGTTTGGCCCCACAGGGAAGGCACACAGCAGACCAGCCTGTACCACTTCTCCACCCACCTTCGCACACCCACAGGCCCACCAGAGAGTTAAAGGAGGAGCCACTGGGTACCTTTAGGATGCCAGCTGACTTGCACCAGGTGAGAGATGCATGGTGGTTCTGCTGTTACCAACTTGCCTTCACACAGAGTATAGATCAGATTCACAAGGCTAGGTGAAAGCAGATACATATTTTCATACACTTCCCTCAAGGAAGGGATCTTCAGTGCAGAGCAGCCAGCCATTCAGTGAAGTCTTTCTGACCTTCTGCATATAGGACTATTTAATTTCAGTTCTCATTTATATATAAAGCCTCCTTAACAGAAAAGATTGCCAAGTCCAGAAAATTAACTTCATTTCACTCTGGACAGAATAAGGTAGTTGAAGTGATGTTGATTTATGGTCAGAGCACACAGGTTAGAGCCTGGAGAGATTAGAAAAACATCATCTCCAAAATACACTTTGCTTTGAATGAGACTTACTTTGATGTCTTTTTTTAAAGCTGGGAATAAAAAACCCCAAATCATTCTAAATAAAGCTTTATTATTCAAATTAAAGGTTTTTAATCTAGATATGGTTGAATACCAAGGAAAAAATAATATTGTAAACACAGTCTGACCACGCAAAGCACATGGAAAGGGTAACGAGTGCCAGAGGGGGTAAAAAGAAATTACCACAACTGAAACAGCTGTAAAAATCTTAATATTCTAGTGTCATATGACTGCCATGCCTCCAGAAAACAGTGGCAAAAAAGGATGCAGATCTTACAACTTTCAATAGTTCCCGAGTTTACAGACATAAACTTATAGCTGTAGAAAAGACTCTATAAGAAACCAAGAGGAAAACCACACTAATCTATGTGGTGACAGATCTATTAGGCTGACTTCAATAGCCTTCAAGTCTTTAGAACAGGTTTTGAAGCAAACTATATTGTGGGTAAATGGAACCAGACTGAAACACAATGTGAGTTAACCACAGGGAGTCTGAATTTGACTGACCCAACATCCTTCGCTGTCAGGAGAGGCAAAGGAGATCTGGGCACTATAGACTTTACCAACACAGTAGGTTGCATTTGCAACAATTACTTCCCAACTTAACTTCAAAATTACTTTATAACAGTGAAAACAGTTGTACATAGATGACATATGCAAATGACACCAACTTTGTTGGCTTTAACAGTACATCAGAGGACTGGAGTATCATGCGGGTATGGATGACATTGACTACTCAATTAACTGAAGTTGTACTTAAATTTAAAACCAGTAAAAAAAAAAAAAGATTAATTTTAGGATAAAAACTGAATTTCCATTATAAGTTACATGCTTGTAGTAAGAAATGTTGGCAGAGGAAGAGATGTGGATCCTATGACAACTGAATTACCATAATGAAGCCACAAAGGTCACTGTGATCCCAGAATGCTTCAGAGGAGATCCAGCCCCTGGAAGCCCAGTAGTGCTAGATACCATGTACAAAGCACCTGTGAAGTATTTATCAAAACAAATACATGTAGTTCAAGCACAATTTAGAAAAGACGAACTCATTCTAGAAGAGGGTAGGAAGAGGACTTTCAGCATGGTTTAAGTAATGGAAAGACTACTTTATGAGAACTAAATGAGCTGGGTTGATTTAGCCTGTCAAAACGAAGGCTAATAGGGGATGCAATCCCATTGCTTCAGGATTAAACAGTAAGAAGAGAAGAACTATTGGAGCTAAAAAGACAATGCTCTACGAGACATCTGCTGAATACACCTGGGCTGGAAGTCAGATTTTAGCTCTCAGAGGAACTAGATCCTAATAAGACAATGAGGAACAAAAATTCAGCCTGCTTGGTGATGCAGCCTGCTCACTTGGCAAGCCTTGTACCACTTGTCTGTGCTGGTAGGGAAACCTGCTCACAGGCCTCGGTTCCCAGAATCTCTTAAAAAGAAAGTATTTGGAGAGTGCACTAAACTTTAGGACTGCAGGATAGTTACTGAATTCCCCAGATAACAATCTGCATCACAGTTCTGCAGCCGGTGTGGGCAGTCATAGAAGTAGTTTTCTTTCCTTTTTTTTTTTTTAAAGCTTGCCTGAACATCCCATAAAGAGGAATTACTACAGTGAAAGAGAGAAATTGATTATGCAGATAGGATTGTCAAATGCAGGATAAAAACAAACTAGGAAAAAAATAGAGCAGAATAAATTGTTTCTGCAGTCTCACAGTGAGTTACATTTTAAAAAAGAAACCCAGGAGACAAAAGTGAGAGAAGGGCAAGGTTTTGGGTTTTTTTAAAAAAAGTTTCCAGTGTCCTTTTATACAGAAGGACACACTTATGTGATTGTTTGGGGTTTTTTCTGCACAAACACAAATATCCCGAGAAACCATAGGCAAATTACCCAACCAAAAAAAAAAAAAGCTGGAAAGTCTGTTTAGATGAAGAACCAATCAATAAAACTGCTCAGAAGAAATACTTATCTGCATCCTGTTTGAGATTGACATCGGAGGTATTAACATTGTATGTGCTTGTCTAATGGATAAGATAATCGAGCACCATCAAAATGCAAAGTAGGTCCTGCAACTTCTCCAGCAGTAAAATAAATAAATAAATCTACTTTTCCATCTAAATTCCCTTTCTCCTGCAATGCCATCTAGAGGAAACCAGACAGATAAAAGGGAGGGCAGAGTTAGAGGGAAGAGAAGGCAGCGGGTACCGGGTAAAGGCAAAGCTTCCCCCAGACCTAGCTAATGAAATGAATTAGGCTTTCCAATTTATGAAGCCATTAGAGGAAGAGCAAGCCTTGGCTCCGACGCCTCGCTGGTACTTGCATAACAAATCGCATTTGAACAGCAGATGACTCAGCACGAGGATTTCCCACGACACCTTTCTAAGAAAGGCAGTCTCTGTACTATGGGTCTCTAGCTGAAGAAATCCTCATGAATTACATCTCTTCTCCTATGATTTAAATGTGCAAATGTATGAAAGAAAAATCCTTAAACATCCCAGATTTGACAGGGAGAATAAAGCAAAAAGAAAAAAAATCAGGAACTAAAATGTGCAGTGAGTCACAGGCACCTCCAGGCAAACCCACGCAATGCCAGGAATTTGCTTAGGGAAGAGTTTAGACCCCAATCTCATAGAATCATAGAATTATTTGGGTTGTAAGGGACCTTAAAGATCATCTAGTTCCAGCCCCCCTGCCTTGTGCAGGGACACCTTCCACTAGACAGGTTGCTCAAAGCCCCGTCCAACCTGGCCTTGAACACTGCCAGGGAGGGGACAGCCACAGCTTCTCTGGGCAACCTGTGCCAGCGTCTCACCATCCTCAGAGGAAAGAGCTTCTTCCTTACATCTAATCTAAATCTACCCTCTTTCAGTTTAAAACCATTACCCTTTGTCCTATCACTACACTCCCTGATGAAGAGGATAAAGGGTATTCAAACTCTAATTCAGCTCCCTAATAATTTCTCCTCAGAGGGGTTGTAAGTATTTGTGAAAGACTAAGACTTTGAGACAGTAGGAAGACAGGTACTCTGCACACTCAATGTTACATTTTTCACCATCAGCTTTAGCCTTGTTTTGTACAGCAACAGGGACCACAGTCACCAGCTCTTAATTCCACAAGGACTAACACAAGATCAAGCCGTGTTAAAACTTCAGCAATAGATTTGCTGCATGTAATACAGAGTACTATTGGAAATGCATCACTTTTCTATCCTATATAGAATTTAAACTGTTCTCAGATCACAGCTCCTAAATACTGCTAACGTAGATGTTTCTATCCAAGGGCTCAAGCTTTCTCCTCAGAGTTCCCCTGGCCTTTAAAAATTAATCACAGTCAAACTGGAGGAAAAACACACCACCAAAAAAATAAAAACCTTCAAAGTTTTTAGGGAATAGAACAGTTGAGAATATTTTCTTTTGAGAACCACTGGCTGTAGGCTTCTTCCCAAAAATTTAAAGGACATTAAGGCATGAGTTTGATGAAACTAGCAATAAACAAGGCCATGTTAACAAATCTTGATGCTTTTATTAAAAGGTCTGAGCAAAAGGAAATGTTATTCAGGTCTTGACACTGCTTGAGTTTTTTTACTGATATAAACAACTTTAAAGGACCTTTTAAGTAGCTCACATTTTAAGCTAATTTGCTTTTTTAGCAAAAAGTTAAATATAACTTTATCTGGTAAAGGGAAGGGAAGAGAGTAAGAGCTCTGAATACACTGCTCAAACACAGATTCTTGTGACTGACAGAAATCTCCATTCTGTATGAAATCTATTGTTTGAGGCTAGGTTTGCAGACAGCTTAAAAGCAAGAATTTTTTACCTTGTGTTCAAGGACAAGCATTACCCAGACATCAAGAGCTGAGGGAATGAACAGCCCTGGTACAGCACATCCAGAGTACAGAAGGCTCCCACAGTCTGTGGATGGCTGTCCATTTTAGGAAGAAGTGTTGCATCCATTTTTACAAGGATTTTCAGCACTTTTACAAAAATAATTCATGCTTCCTGCTAGTTAATACATTTTACTTTTTTTTTTTTTGGTGGAATGCATCAGTTGCCTACAAGAAAGCAGCTCCTCCTAAGGTCTACCCCATAGCCACACCTAGGCAAGAATCCATCACAGAGGTACTAGGATGAGGTATGAAAACAGAGATGTAGTTATAAAAATATTATGCTTATAAACAAGACCTTAGACAGCCTGTTGGGAATCTTGGTCTCTGCCAAAGGTGTGACAATTCAATTCCCAAGGCTCTACTTAGGAACAACTGGTTTGTATTTCAGAAGGTAAATGGAAAGTCTGAGTCATCCCAAGTCGATCCTACTTTTCAAGAACAGTGTCCTTATCAGTATTTTTTAGTAACATCCACCAAAACAACAGTCCCTTATTTCTCTTCTTCCAGGTGAAACTTGAAACAGTTCAATTATCAGTGCTGAAGAGGACTTCTGTACTTGCTGATTATGAGCACAAATACTGTTGTAAGAAAGATTTGGAAATAATCTCCAGAAATCTTTCCCTCTCCTAACATGGAATTTTTGCAGTTCTTACAGAAAGAACCATCAGGAATTTGAAAAGTATACGAAGCAAGAAAGACTAGTCAACACTAGTCTAATCTTTAAACTCATAGAGCAGTTCCTGGGTCACTTCCAGTTGTCCCACACAACAGGAACCCTTTGGTGCCTGCCTCTCCCTCATCCTTCAGCATTCAGCCTTTATTGACCAAGTTGCAATCAGGAGATGTCCACGTGCCAGCCCCATCACTTTCCAGCAAGAAAAACCTCATTGCAGGCTAGATGCAGCAGCAGTGATGATGGTGCAGTGGCCATGCACAGACACAGTGCACCAGACCCTGCTTAAGAGCACACATTCCCTCTTCCTGCAGGGCTAATTGTAGCATATTTCTTTTCTTATTCAGGCACCTCTATCTCCTCTTCTTTACCTTAATGTATTTATTAGTGGCAAAAAACCCAAGGAATTCAAACAGACTTCCTAGGCATCAGTTGTTTTGTTACCCTTTACTAGTTTGCAAATGGTTGTTTCCCCAGCTCTCATCTTGGCAACATCCATGTCCCTTTCCTTCCCATCAAAAAACCCAAGTCCTTTAACCTTCTGCCTTGAAGCCAGTTTGAACCAGTGGCACAGAAACAGGTCATCTCTAATTGAAGTATAAAGACAGATAAACCTTCTTTCATGAAACAGCTACTCTGTTGCACAGACCAGACTGAGCTCTCCCAGCAAACCCACCCCTCACAGAAGAAATCATCTCCTCAACTTGCTACCACAGAGACCACAAAGGCTAGTTTCTATAGTTACACTCAAACTCAAATGATTATTTTTTAAGGCACACAACAGATAATCAATTTACAAAGAGAAATAGGTGATGCCTCATCCCTAAACAGCCTGAGCTCTCCCAAGCTCATAGAGGAAAACTGCATATTTGCGGCCTGCACACGAGTGACTCTGACCTGCAGCTGCACAAGGCTAAGGAATTTTAAGTCTATTGGTACCAGATCGCGTAGCTGCAGTTCATTCAAATATGCACTACAAACTAGTGCTGACAGCACTGCAGAGCCCTCAGTATTTAGTAACACTAGTACATCATAGTGCATCGTTCTCAGAATGAGCTAAGATACTGTTTTAATTTGTTCTGTTGCAAAACAAGGAAAGTGAAAATCAGAAGTGACTGTAACGAGAACACACCAGAGCCACTGCTTAAAGTGGCTAAAACTGGATCTGATTTTTATCCTTTGTAGAGTGGTTCTCAGTCACAGAATTTCAGATTTTTGACTATACACACCATGGTTTTAAAATCTGTTTTAGAAACTTTTCTATAAATATAGGAGAGTTTCAGCAAAATACAACAGTTGGGTCAATGAAAGAGTGGTAACTGCTGCAAAGCAGTGATTATCTCCTGAGGATTTGCAGAGAGGTTAATTTGCCAAAGAGCTTATCAGAGGTAACTCCAGCTGCTAAGCCAGGGAAGAGTGGGCTCTGTGAGCACTGAGGCTTTGAGGTGGATTCAAAAGAAACAGGTTCTCCAGAAAGAGAAAGCAGTTCTGCTGCAAGGGCTGGGAGCAGGTTTGCAGCTCGTTCTCAGCCAGATGGGCATTGGCAGCAGGAGCAAGAAGCACGGCTATATCTGGTGGCATCTGCCTCCTCCTGGGTGGAAAAAGATTGGAGAGATGCCTTGATTCTGGGGACACTGTACTCTTTTGGGTAATCCTTTATCTACTAGCAAAAGAGATGTTGTATTCCTTTACTGGGAGCAAGAGAGACAGCAAAGAAACATGAGATAAATCATACCTGACACTACTCTTAATACATTCCTCTAAAAAGATGGCTAGACCAAAAGATGTCCACGTACTAACCTTGGTTGAGAGGTTATTTGTGCCTAATAGACTAAAAAACAACAACAAAAAAAGATTCAAGAACAGAACATCCTTTAAAATAAATATATATATTACTTTTGCTAGGCTGCCAACATCAGAGCATGCTTTGGCTTTTGGCTAAGCCAGAACAGAGTCAAGAATGCAGCTTAAGTAATTCAGAGCACAACTTCCTTTTGGAAAGTTACTTTAGAAATCAAAGGTCACAGTATTGTCCTAATAAAAAGGTTTCTTGTAACTTGTGCTCCGTTTCTATTCCATGAACCTTTAGGCATGAGATTTCTCTGGTGGCTTAGGCTATGCTTACTACATCTCCAAACTTTCTAAAACAATTCCCAAAGCAAGTTGGGGGGGGGGGGGGGGGGTGTCGAGAAATTAACTTTGAAGTATGTTAGCACCCAGCTTTCAATAACTGCTGGAAAAAAACGTGCCTTGCAGGGCACAAGTCTCTCTGCAAATCTTTGCCTAGGCAATCCTCAATGTCAAAAAGTACTGAATAAGACTTTGCAAAGTGACTATAAAAGAGGACAGGGGCAAAAAGAGGACAGGGGCAAAAAGTGAATATAAAAGAGGACAAGTCACAAGGTTAGGGACTTCTTGCCTGGTATTAGCACTCCATTTTAAGGTGCCTTGGAGAAATCTCAGCATGTTTTGCAAGCATTTCCATTTCATCCTGAAAATGCTTTCCACTCCCCACACCATGTTAGGTTAAAAAAAAAAAAAAAAAAGGACACACTTGCATTTTAGCACTGGAGAAAGCTGAGCCAAGTGAGAAGAGCCACTTATTTAAGAGCTACCCTAAAGAAAAAAAATAAATTCTATTAAATGATGGCTCAGCAACACTGTCCTGGGTGGATATCACTGTAAATCTTCCTCAAGGCTACTCTTTATAATCAGCCCATACCCTAGTACCAAGGAACAGCAGCTGATGTAGCTGTACTATTAAATTACTGGGGTTCACAGTGATGTGACTGGGTGGTAGCAGTGGCAAAGGAAGTCCTGGTTTGGTCACCTCAGTGCACAGGACTTTGTGCCTATGTTTAGGGAATGGAAGTCAGCACAAGTACACCATTCCTTGTTACCACCTACTTCAGAGGAGCCATAAGGCACACAGGTAAGGTAGGATGCTGAGGAATTCCTTAGATCATTTATTAGTATATAAAAAAAGCAACCCCCACACCAAAACCCACAAGCACTGAAGAATGAGGTTCAGTGCAATGCCAGCTTCTCCAGCCCAGTGTCAACCCTGTAGCAACAGTCTACATCCAACACTCATAAGTATTGATATTTCTTCAGAATATATTAAAAACACACAAAAAAACAAGGCAGGGTGTTTGTATTCCATGGGTACGAAATCCAAATGCAAGTAGCTGGAAAAATGTCACAGATTGTAATGACTTCACAAACAGCCCCCAAGGCTGAATTGTCACACATTGCTGGTCTAAAAGCAAGCTCTATTCAGAAGAGCTATTCCTTAGAGATTGTAATAAAATTTTTTAGCCCTCTCTGATTCAGTGCGCTTTTAATCCCATAGGAATGGCTGTTATTTCAGGACTCGTAATGAATGGAGAGCCTATGCCCCATCCTTACAGGGGAGGAAAAAAACCCACCAAAACCCAGGACTGTAATTCACTCAAGATGGTTTATACATTAACATTCTACTTCACTGCACTTCATTACCATCAGGAAGAAGGGTTTGAACATTTCCCTCAAACATCTCCTACTAATAGCAATTGTTCTAGACACAAAATACATTTTCTTGTGGTTATAACATAGCAAACTGTTTCACCTCCATTCCTTCAAAGCTCTCAAGCCATCCTGGGCATTCAGTTGTAAGGAAGGGCAGCATGTCCTTGAGTGCAAAGAATAGGCAGCATGCAAATAAACAAAGCAGGTGCAATACAGCTCCTATTCCAGGTAAAAGATAGCGGCTCATCATGTACATCAGGGGATTCTTTTCCCTTTTCAGGCTGCCTGAAACATTTCAAGACATAATTGATGCTTCTCCATTTGTACTTTAGTTCAGAGAAGTGGTATGCTTTGTAAGCAAGTCTCCCACCCATCCTTCCTTACCACACTTCGGTCTGTATCACAGAGCAGTCTAAGTGCAAGAACTGGTTTCCTTCCAAATGCAACCAGAGTACATCATGCTGTCCAGGTATGCACCAGTGTGATTCATCTGCTCATGGGCATTCAGACCTAGGGACTAGATCAGACCTAACACAGAGCAACTGCTGCACGCATGCTATGAAATGCATATGGTGTAGACATCAGCTCCTCAGCGCCATGTTGCTCTGCAGATCTGCTCCCACTGGACTGCCTACTAGAGAGAGGGCAAAGAGTAACTGTGATCAAGTTGGGCCCCTGTGAGGTTTGACACTGTTCCATGGGAAACTCACTAGCAAGTGACTGAAACCCTGTCTACATATAGTCACTGGGAGGTCAGTGGAGATTATTCCCACAAGCAATATGTTTAGAGTTAAATTCCATTCAAGATGATTCTTAAAGACTTGGGATTAAAAAAAATGCATTTGTATCATACATGTGCATCAGGACCCTGTGCAATACAAGTCTAGCAAGTTCAGAGCTCATGCCGGTAACTTTAAAAGCTTTTAGTCCATGTCTGTCTGGTAGCTGTATGTTGGGGTGGATTTCAGCAAGAAGTAGCTTTATAAATGAAAGAATGAGAACTAATGTCTTTAACTAGAGGCAACGGGACAAAAATCCTTAAAATTACTGTTTATTATCAGCAATCTCCACTATCAGAACAAATTGCCTAGTGAAAGTCACACATCAGTTTTATCACTTGCTAATGTTACACTCAGAGACTATGAGGGTTTTGCCCTTATTAATGGGATATAACAGAACTTTAGGGCATGTCCTGCTGTTCAAACAAAAGAATTAGCAGTTTGCAATAAGCTCCTGTTACGAGAAGCCGTAGTCTTTCTCTGCAGGATATTTCTCAATGAGTCTGTATCTAGACTGAGCCCAAGACCCACCCTGCGGGATAAGTGACCTTATACCTGCTGACTCCAGGGGAAGTTGGGGACATTCAGTGTCCCCAGGTGTCTCACCTTTGCCACTTTCCAAGATTACTTCAGTTGTCTGATGGGTGCAATTGTGCTGAAAGTTCCCTGGCTGGATTCTCCATACAAAGCCTTTCACAAACAAACCTGGCCATTTCTTGCCTGATCAAAAAATGGATCAGCAACAGATTCACCAACAGAATAGGTAGGGATGTGAGGGAAGAGTGCACAGCGCCTGTGCTCAGCAAAGGACACCACATCTTTCACCAGAAGGGCAGAAGCAGCCTGACTCCCTGGAGTGGACAACTGCAAGATCCAGGCACTGCTGCCAGCTCCCAGCTCTTCACCATTTCACAGGAACTTAGCATCTAAGTCAAAATACTCAAGATGCCACCAATCTAAAGTTCAAAAGGAATAAAACAGTCTTTCTTGTATTTGCCTATGCAGTGATAGCCTCTTGGATTGCTTGACTCAGGAAAGGACATTATCTCTGAAGCATTCAGAAAAAATTAGTGGAGCACAAAAAGCTCAAGTAACCACCCTCAGCTGAGCTATGAAAGCAGCAGTTTAGCTCAGCCTAAGGGTAGCATATATAATAAAAAGCAGACTTTTTCCTGTGATATAATTCAGATAGCCTTAATGGATTTTTTTCCCTTTTTACTTTTTAACAGCTGCAAAGTAACTTACAATTATCATATCTTCAGTTAAACACACTGTGGGGCTTTTGGGGGATCCAGCATGCAAACGTCTGGAAAAAAATTTACAAGCTGCTAAAAGTTAGTGGTAAGTTAATTAAGTGAAGATTGCCAGGTTGCCATAAACCAGCATGGGATTCCTAGATCCTCTTCTCTAGACAAAGTGCTCTAACTGAAGATGAAGATAACACAAAGGAGAAAGAATCAAAAGCTGGTGTACCTGGAGAGCTCATGTCATATCAGGAGCTCTGTCAAATGAGCCAGTGTGCTGGATCTCCTGTCACATTTAGTAAACGGAAAGTAAAAGAGAAGAATTTTGTGCAATCAAAAATGAATTCTTCACCAATTCCTGCCCCCACAGTGGTGAGACTAGTGTCAGTGCTTAAGTGGATAGAAATTTCTTTAATGATCAGCCTGTACAAGATCCTCTTTTTATATGCCACTTCAGCTTGGCTAATCCAAAGGAAATGGCTGAATGCGTTATAGTGGACTGCACTCAGTGATCACAGCCTTTCAAGCCACAGCTGTCTCCTGAAAGCAGCAGTTTACGAATAAATAAAGCAGCAAAGTTCTCATGAAACCTGCACACAAAGAAACCATCCTGCCTAGGACTGGATTATTCCCATATCAGTAATAACCCCTGGGAATCCAAATATGAAGAATCCCAGCTCTGCCATCTCTTAGGTTCTCAATTTTCTTCCCTCCTCTCACTCTATCAATTAAAAATGTATATTATTTTCATTTAATTCAGTTTTGCGGTCCTTGCTACATTTGTGAGCTTGCAAGGCAGGGGCTCCCTTATGTCCTGTACAAGGAAGTCCACTCTACCCTGGGCACTGGAGACAAGGTGGAAAAATGGATTCTAGAACCTCCTCCTCTTCCCAGAGCTACTGCAGGGAGTCCATGCAGCAGGAAGCGTTCCTATTCAACACTTGCTACACATAGAGGTTACGTAGGCTGCCTTATATCTTTGAGCAAAGCCATCCCTTTAGAGCTTGTGTGGTGACAGGTTTTATGCCAGTGAAAACCAGTTCCCAGGGCAGTGCCCCATGTCCCCATTCCCCTTGAAAGCTCTGAGATTTCTTGAACATTGTGCAGCTGCTCAGCATAAGTGTTTGGCTTTAATGAAAAACTAAGGAAAAAAAAAAGGTATAAACCTGTCAAACAAACAAACTAGCTATCTAAGGGATCTAGCCAAAAGGAACAAGCCTATTAAAGGAATCGTTTTCTGCACCAATATGTCACTGCACTATACTCTGTGCATAATTATTACTTAAATCCAGCCTTCCCATGCATTATTAATAGGAGCAGCCAACCTCAAGTCCCCATGCAGCCTTAAAGCAGATATATTAAATATTCCCAACAGGAAACGGGCAACCATCCGTTATTAGCAATAGACTAGACAGTTAAGTCAATGCCTCTTTCAAGTTTTGTTCTGGTGTGATCAACAAGGCTGCTCTCCCCTGTTCTCCAGACCGTCTTTACTGTCAAATCTGAGCAGCATTTTCTCATTTCTCCATGAAGCATGCAAGTTTACCCTTTATTTGGAGCAACAAAATCTTGTGTAGATGCTAAAATGCTCTGGGAACAGAGAGCAACCTAAGCAAATTGACAGCAGAAAAACAAGAGGTAGTGGGGAATCAGGGCTAAAGATCTAAGGATGGGAGAAGGGGGAGGAATAACAACACTCTTACTGCTTCTGAGGCCAGTGGAGATGTTTGTATGCTGTTCATGCATCTGCCATGGCTAGAAATTTGTTATTAAATACAGGCGTATGCCAAACTACCAGTTTATAATTCAGCATTACTCAAATCTGAGCAGCCATGATTCTCGCCCCTCCTAAATTCACTCTGTACTCCTCTAGTCAGTATTTCTAACAGCTTGTGCTCAGCTGTAGAGTAGTGGTTTTGTACAAGGCCACACCACTAGCAAAATCCATAAGTGAAATGCTGTTTTTCCACAAGTGGGATGGTCTTTCTCGTACAGGGGCATGGACGCAGGCTAACATGCTCCAATTGCCTGGAAGGGCATTTCTCTCAAAATATGATCTAGATCCAAACCCTCCCCCCTCAGAACAGGGGTTTTACATCACAGTAGACAGTGCAAATTGTATCACTTCTTGCTTAGTCCTGTGCCCTGTCCTCTTTACAATTTCCCTATATTGTGAAGTGATTTGGTAGCATCCCATGCAAGGTGTGCAATTCAAAATAGCAGGCCTGGAAATTTAAATGCTTCAGCAGCAAGCCAAGGAAATGTCCACAAATTATATATTAGAAGAGTATTTGCTATGAAAATGTCTGGCTAGAGATTACAGGGGCAAGTAGAAATGTGAATATGCCTTGCTAAAAGAAACAACTGAGGAAAGGGGGAAAAGTCTAAATAATAATGCCATGATATTCAAAAATGTATTCTTTTCACTCTAGAGTACAAAGAGCAGAGAGAACAAGAAACACAGAAGAAGAGATGCTTGTGCTGGAGAGCACTGGGAAGTTTACATCCTCACTCGACTGGCTGCTGTCAGAGGAGCATTACAGTAATGTTAGATGTGCACTACGGTTTTTGTCTAACAAATACAATGCGCCTGAAAGACAAAGATATCAAGCCAGCTGGTTGTGAAGGTAGCCCCTTGGGCTTCTGTTTGTTGCTGGGAAGCCTTGAGCATTTGACATTTCTTATCAGTAAAAATGAGCCTGAAAGGTTTCCTGCTCATGGGTTGAGGGGAGGGAAGGCATGGCAAGTGGATGAGTGGATTCTCTGCGAGACGGTCTGTAACATATGGCTTGTTGGTGGAGTGAGACACTTACTGTAATAGTTATCAATACCTGCATGTATACTTAAAATAAGATAAAAGTTAATTAGTTCCAACTTCAGTCCTTCCCTTCTGTTGATAATCCCTCATTTTTCTTATCAGTCTGTAAATGACTGGTAAAAATCTAGCCCCAACATCAGGCTGTTTGAGAACCTGAAGTGATTCCCCAAGTGGCACTCTCCACAAAACTATCCAACTGCTACTATCTTGTTCTTAATTTACAGCATAAAATATATTTTTCTAAATTTCTCTCCCACAGCATGACAAATCCCCATTGTAATATTATAAGGGGGACAGAGGAGGGAGGGAAAGCGATTCAAAACAGGCTGTTTTCAGAATCAACAATCTAAAGATGCTATTAGCAGATTACCTGAATAATGTATTATTGCTGAACCAAGATGTGTTAGAAAACACTGAGTCATGTCACCAAATTAATGAAATTACTTTGAAATTAAGAATTTTCCAACTAAATTGGAGCAGAGTTTAGGTTTTGTCAGTTGCTGTGATCTTCCATACCCATAGTCCACGATACTCTCATTTTCACCTTCTTCCTTGCATGAAGAAGGGGTAAAATGTGAAAGCTGAGGGTCACAGAAGCCAAGTTTTGGAAAAAAAAAAACCAAAACAGCAAATATCACAGTAACATCAAAACCAACATGCTTTCTTCACCCAAGACTATTCCTGTTCAAAGGTCTGCTTTTTTGGGGTCTTAGTTTAAATTGTCACTGATAGCAGAGGCTTAACCTGCAGTGGGTTTAGAAGGTTGCTTGTTAGGATATACAGTAAAATGTGCAAAATCAAACATCTCAAGGCAACAGCTACTTGTACGGCTGAAATGAGCCAGTTTGCAGGCATCTTGAGGTTTACTGCAGGGATCTTAAATCTTGAGAGTTAACCTTACTTTTCAAAGTGTATTTTTAAACCCAACAGTGTTAGACAAAAGAAAAAAGGCTATTTTGGTTCTTCTTTTATTTCTGCGGTTTGTTAGACATTGTGGGAGTGTACAGAGATAAGATAAGCCAGTCTCAAAGCCTCCTCTTTCTTCTGTTTATATCCAGCCAGACCTGCTGCTTATCACTCTGCCATTTAACTCCCTCTCCATTAAGTAGGAAGAAGAGATGAGGAAAGAATTAGTCTAGCTGACCCCCAAACTCCTTCCTGAGAGGGATGTGGTACAGACAGTGAGAAGGGTTGAGGGAGCACTGAGAGCTGAGCTACTTATCTAAGGTAGCCAAACCTTTAGAGGCTGAGAAGCAGGGTTGGTTATCACAAGACAGCAGTCTGCCTACCTTTGTTTCTTTGTCTCCCTTTAGTTTAGCTCCTATTTTAGAGCTCAGAGCCCCTGTCAATACTGAACGTATGGTGCACATTTTTGTTTTGATGATTATGATGATCCTGCCATCTCAACATGAAAAAAAGGCATTTGGATCTCCGCATCTCTCTAGGTTGTGTTGTATTTTGGTCCAGGAGTGAGATCTTGAACACACTGTCTGTCCCTGCCTGTGTACATATGAAACCACTCCTTTGGGAATGCTCCTCTGTATTTTGCTGTCTCAATAGCCTCTTGGCTAGATCTCAGAAATTTTGTGAAAGATGGAAAAGCTCTGGCACAAAGGCAGACACTGTTCTAGGAACAGCTTTGTCCTGAAATGCATCAACTTCTTCTAGCACAGCTCAGTCCTTGCATGGTGAACTGAAGTCTATCTCCTCACCCCCCTGTCCCTATACAAACAGAAAAAGAAATGACCTTAACACAAAAGTGTGGTCTCTGACCTGAAGCTATACTTTGACATTTCAGCCGTGCTGTAAAAAGGGTAACAAGCAGCAGGGAAGATGGTGGGCTGGATGCAGGAGGTGGGAAAGACTGACCAGAGACTCTGGTGAGTCCCATCAGGAATTCTGTTTCTTTACCTTAAATCTTTCTCTTAGATTCTGCTCGTTTGTCATGAGCACTGCAGAAATATACAAAAGTTAAGCTCAGTGGACAGAATGTGAGTGCAGAGAACTGAGTGGAAATTGGGCAGATAAGGTAATAATCATTAACCTTGGTCCCCCTATGATTATCATCCACTAGCTCTGCAATGCACTATCTTCTCCTCCCAGCATTTGAGGGTAGGCACAAATGAAGGAACAGGTTAGGGCTACCCTCTGGCTCAGGGGCAAAGAATGGATTTTTTTCAATATGCACCATTACTCTTAAAGAATTCATGACATCCCCAGAAGCAGCAGCTTGCTGCAAATGTACTCTAGAGCTTCAGGTCCGATCCAGAGCCACACACTAGAGTGCAGAAATTATGCTCCAGACTCAATCCCTGTTTTCTCAAACGGGCAGAATAATGAAGCCATCCTTTTCAGGCACTGACATCAGCTGTATCTCTAGTACATCTACTAGAATTCGCCAGCATTTCTTCTTTCCCTGCTTTAAATTTTATTCCTCCCACAGTTCTTTGGCTTCTACATGAATCAAATCCCTGCCAGCAATGCTGTTAGATGGCATCCCTTTCAGGGAAAAGCATGCTAGTATGGTGGACTGCATGTCTTGAAAAAGGGAATTCTGGTAGTCCAGGGCCGTTGTGGCCAGTTACAGAATCCAATTCTTCACTGATACTGCCCTCAACACTGACATAGTGACTGGTTCCATCCTCCTACACAGTGTCTCTATTCCACTTGGTTTTTCAGAGGCAAGAATGCATGCAGCATCCCTGCGTTATAAAAATCTTTCTTGTACTGTGCACATTGAGCTGCTCTTAAGTTATTGTGGGTTTCCACCTAATCCAAAACACTGAGGCACAGTCTGGGAAATGGTAAATGAGGCTGACAAAGAATTAAGAAAAATGCTGTCCAGGGAAAACATTTGCTCCATCTTAACATTTCTAATTTCTCTTTTCATCTTAATGGGAGCGTGGGAAAGAGGAGGTTCTTGTTTCTCACACCCTCTCCAGTTATAATAATTTTCATACACCATCTGAAAAAAGTCTCAGGATATAATATTAGAAAAATCAAGCAAGGATGAATACAACAGTTCCTAAAGTAGTTATCTCAGGTGAAAGTTGGTATTGTAGTAGCAGACAATTAAAGCAACAGAAGACCCATTTTAAGCATAGTGTTTAAGAACATGCTTGCTTGTTAAATAACTGTCCAGAAGTCCCAAATGCCAACTAAAAAAAGCTCAAGACAACTGTCCACAGGCATAAAAACATATGGTAAACCCTGGCTGTGTCACAGGAAGAGAAAGCATTAAGTCAACCATTCCAGGACACACAGGCTAGAACCAGGGGCTGTGAGGATTTCAGGCTGGAGGCTTCAACCCCCTACATCTGCTGCTGGAGCATGCTCCAACCCCCCTCCTGCCCTCACTCTTCTCATAGCAGTGGAAAAGATAGCCCATACCAACAAGCCAAGCAACTCATGGCTCTTGTACACTGCAAACAGCCTTCCATGTTCAGAGAGAAAATAGTTAACTCTGGGGCATATTAAGAGGAGGGAAAAGGAACAGCAGCAGGCTACACCTTTGAGCATCTGCCTAACCTTTCTGCCCTTCTCAAGGAACCTCTTTAGATTTCTATTGACTGGCAATCAGCCTGTCTACATTACTTATACTTACTATGGATCAAACAGCTTGTCAGACTTTTACTCAGAGGGCAGCTTGAGGGGGAAACATCTAGCATCTACTACAGCTGATGAACAGGGCTGGTTGTGGGCTATTTCTACTACACACTTCCAAGTGTGAGGTGCTGTGTGCCACGTGCCCTACCCATACTAGCATTAAAGATTATTCATCTTCCATGAAGAAACCTCCCTGTAATTCCTAGTCTAAACATATTCATAGTCCCTCAGTGCAAAGCACTTTTTTCTGCCTAAGCACTTCCCCCAACAAGTACAATCACCACATCTTTTACCCTTTTAACAGTCTCTCTACCTTCCAGCCTCCTTCATTCTTCTCCGTGCCACTCCTTTTTGAGCAACTGGCAAGAGTTTGTTAGGGTTTTTTTGGTAGGTTGGGGTTTTTTTTGTTTGTTTGTTTTTGCAAAAATATCCTAGAGCATGCCTGAGGATTGCCTCTTACCTTCAGCTGACTCGGTTCAGCTACAGAGCTCTTGGCTGTGCAGGGATGTGGCCAGTCTGGATAGCAGAAGACAAATCCTACCTGTAGAGGTGCAGCATGCTGAGCAAATTCCAGTAAAACATCTCCACCAACCAAGTTCAAAATAGAGAAGAAGAGCAGGACAACACAATTACCTTTTGTGCAGGAAAAGCAAGCTGCCTCGTGGGCTTTAAGGCTCCCAGCACTGCTGGGATTGAATGTGATTGAAAACAGCTGAGGAGGCACAGGCAGGTGCATAAACAACCCCACACTCAACTCTAAAAGGGACACAGTTCTACTCTTCTTTTCCCACAAGAGCCCCTGGCCTTTCAATGAATGTTTTTCAATGAAGTGAAGTATTTGCATAAGTTTGAATTTGCAGATCTGCTGAACTGTAGTATTTAGAAAGGCCTGAAAGCACAGTAAGGGGGGTACATGTTGCAGCCGGTTTTCTGGATTGCATTGTGCAGGGTTCATAGAGGGTAAAGCAGAGAGGTCAGCATGCAAGGATTTATGGAGAAGAAAGCACAAACTTGTTTAGCAGCTACATTGATTCTTGACATTAACTTGTCTATTTGCCTTCAACTTAAGGAAGTCAGCAATCTATGCTTACTGTCACTGCAGACAGATGAATGGGGGGTTCCTAATTCTTTTAAGAACAACTTTAAGTAATTCTAAGTTTGTTTTAAAACCAGAATAGGGAAGTCAAAGGTGAGAAATGGAAAGTCTACAAGAGCTTGAAATTCAACCCCTTAACCTTGGATATTTTCAAAAAGTTTTGACTACTACACCGATGGTACTCAACCAGCCCATGCACTCTTTTACCAAACAAGCTCATTTTAGTCCTTCTTCTGATCTTGTCTTTTAAACATCAAGTCATATTTCTAGCTATTCAGCACTAACCTCAGGCTCAGGCCCCAGCCTCACCTGAAATAAATACCAGCATTTTAGCATTAGTACAGTGCCTGCTATTTAACCACATGCACCTGGAACACTCCATGCTCTGGCCAGCACAAATTCCCCACACTACAATCAACATTAAAATTAACCTACTGATCTATTTTTTTTCTGAACTGAATCACATGCCAGATTTTCTAAAGAGATTTCAATGTTTTTATTTTGAAAAGTATTTACAGAAAGGTAGTTCTTTTCAACTCCCACAGTTTACCAGATCTGCTCCTAACATTTACAGTTACAGGCATCTCGCACAACTGCTCCTCTGTACCAGGATTTTTAATTCAGTTGTCCTTCTGCCTCTCTACCTTTTTGTATAATACAAGAGATTTTGGCTGTCTTTTCCTCCACAATACAGAAATACCGTTGTGAAGGAACTCTGCAGTGGAATTGTTCTGAATTTATACCACTGTGAAGGAGGATCTGTCCCATTAATGCTGGGGAGCAAATACCACCCGTTATCATTAAAATGGGGCAGAGTAGAGTAGAATAGAATATACTATGGGTCAATAAAGTATTTTAATAAGATCTCCTTATCTGTAAGGCCAGAAAGGAAAAAAAAACATGTACATAGGCTGAATTTGCAAATAATCCTTTCCCATTGATGTTCAGTTACTGGAATTTGTTTGGTTAATTGATAAATTAGCTTCCTATTGGGATTTTGTGAGTGATTTAGGGCTAAAATAAATGTCTGGCAATGACTTAAGATAATATTATGATAATGTTCCCCTGACATGAAGGAAGAAAGTGGTACCTGCAAAAAAAATGGCAGTCATCATCACAGACTATATATCCTCGTAAAGAAATCGGAGGATAGTCTACAAACCTAGTCCAAATTAGTATCCATGCCAACACAGGGTGAAGTTGTATGTGTTGCACAGGCCCTTTTTCTTACTCCAGCTGGCTGAATACTCACTGTCATACCATTTTCATTTTATACTCCACATTTCAACACAAAAGGAGAGAAGTTTTCAGTTGCTGGGATAATGCTCAGTCTTTTATTACACAGGCAGCATCATGAAGGAAAACAGTTTCAGATTTAGTGGGAGAAAAGTGAACAATGATCTTAAATAGAAAGCAGCTGTGCTTGCGATGCCATGGCCTCAGCACTGCCCCATACAACACAGTGCCCTGGGAGTGTTCTGCCATCAGGGCTTGAACTGCTCCCAGATATTGCACAGCTGACATACCCACACCCAGGTGAGGATGGGAATGTTTTTCTGTTGGACTCAGTAGTCCCAGATTCAATACATGATCCTATTTTTCTACAATTTTGCCCTTGTGTGACCTACATGAACAGTCTCACAGGTGTGTTATGCTGCAGATACAACCACTGTGACTGGTTCCCCACCCGCACTGCTTGTTGCTGTAGTGCTAGGGCCTGAATAATAGGCCCTGAAACAAAGTTGACCTCTAGATGAACCTCACAACCAAACACTATCCATTATTAGTATCTATTAATTAGTAAAATCTGTATTACCATTAGCGTTAAATATTAGTATCTGATCATTAATGAAATATGCATGCTCACTAGTGAAAGATGTAGCTTAGACAAAATGTAGTCAGTAGTGAGGATGAAATGCTGTGAGAACATGTATCCAACTTCCCTTGCTCAGCCTTGTTCAAGCCTGAGAACCCAAGTGTTTGGCCTTGTTAGAAACTCCCGTGGTTCTCCCCCCTCCGAGCCCTGACCAGGCATTGGGTGGAATCCAACAGGAGGATGAAACCAGATGTTTCCGCTCAAAACAAAGGTGCAAATTGTTCTGGCTTGCTGATTTTTGGTATATAAGGCTGGACCTGCTTGCCGCAGCTTTGGATGCCTCACCTACGGATGGAGGCACCGCGCAGGACTTCCCACTTGCAGGGAAAGGCTCTCCAAATCCCCGCTGCAACCAGGGCTCCCCAGGGACTGTGGATCTGGATGTTGGTAATGTATGCAAGTGGTGATGTAACTTTCTTAATCACTATTCTCCCCATCGTGTAGTAATGATTAGGTGCATTACCTTGTTTATTCTTATTTTTCTATAATTAACTGTATATAGTAATAATTAAGTGTACTATTCTGTATTTTGCTTATTGCTTATTTTCTGTATTACTTGGTTATATCCTTTAATTATTAACAGTAAAATAAGCCTACTCTTTTTAATCTGGTGTCTGACTTTAATTGGCATCCTTGATCAGCAGAACAGTTGCTGTTGGCACTCCCATCACCATGGGTTTCCATGGACCTGGGTCAAGCAGAAATCTCCTGGCCCTGGACTTACAGACTAGAGAGACAGTTTAGCCCCATCCTCACTAGTGGATGTCAGAGCATTGTTCTGAGTCCATCGGGAGGCATAACAGCCTGAGGGAGGCTAGTTTCCAGACCTACTCCAGAGGTTACTTTCCAAAATGCATCTTCTGCTGATTCATCCCCCACTGACACTGCTGACTTCCTGTAAATGCCTGACCCAGGAACATAAATTACCATTAAGGCTGACAAGGATATACCCTCTGCAACAATAACTCACATGGCTGCTGTTTCCTAGCACAAAAGAACATCCCTTTTGCTTTGGCACAGTGAGTACATCATTTGGGATTATTAATGCAGGCATCTCTTGCTGACATTAATGAGGCTGGTGCACTCTTGACATAGGAGGACAGCCATACTCACACCATGGGGCTCAGACACAGCGCAGTGACCACCATTCTCTGAGGGAAGAGTGATTTGTTGCAGAGGACTCATTTCTTAATGTCTTCATTCTCAGCACAAACCTATAAATGGCATTACTCATCCCTGATGACACAAAGAGATATCCTAGAAAACGGCCACTACTGCTAGGCAGGATGGAAATTATAAGGGCTATCAAATCAGTCCCAAGGCTTCAGGGCAGGAGTTGATCACCAGGTGGATGGGAAGGAATCTCTCCTCAGCAATAGTATTACTGCAGAAAGATATGAAGTGGTCATGGAGCTGGGAATGGAGGGAGGGAAATTGGTTTTCATACATGCAGTGGGGCCATGGCTAAAAAGGAGCAATTGCACTGAGTAGTTACAGAAGCCCATCTGAAGACAAGCAACGTGCAGTGTCTTCACCCTTCCTAGAGTAAATTTCCACAATGCTCCACCTATCATAAAGCAATCATACAATTCAAGGTTAATGCTTCAAGACACTCTTAAAGGTACAAACTTCGTATAATGTGCACTACGTTAATTACAGCTAAAATTATTCCCAGCATTTTTACTTTGGCACTGAAACATCTGTTTGCATCTGCAACGAGCCTCTCTTATCCCACAGCAAATTGCATAATGTTTTCATTAACACCATCTAGCAAATGACAAGACAATATTCCAGTAATGTTTCTCCCACTAACAGATGTATCCTGTTGAAATTTCTCCCTTTGGTTCCCTTTACCTTCTTGCTCCCCTGGAATGAGAGGATATAGAAAAAGGGGAGAATAAAACATTACAATAAAGGGCAAGTTAAGTAACCTCATTACAAACAACCTAGAGCAGCAAATGATTTGAGGTTTGGAGAAAGGGAACTTGCATGTTATTTGCACTTGTTCTTGTAGATGTAATGACCAACAATGTGCCTCAACCCAAAAACTTTATTTTAAATGAGGTAAATGTAGCCGTCACTTTCAAGTGAGATGACTGGCTGCTTTATGAAGCTGTTCGCTGTGTAGTCTCAATTACATCTTGCCAAGTACATTTCTTCTTTTAGTCTGATTTCTAGGTTGAGGATGGGATCTCACAAGTTTCTGTCTCAACCCAGTCTTTTGTTGAACTGTTTAACCTTTCAGTACCTCACCAGGATCTGCATCCAGACATGTCAATCTGTTTTCTCTGGATGCGGTGAGAGTGATGCCCAGTGACCAGAGAGCTCTTATAAATGCAAAGTATTTCCAGGCAAAGAGATCCAACAATGAGCATACAGGTTACTAACACACTTTGTTCACTGGATATCAAACAATTTCTCAGTAGGAGTGCGGACACAACCAAGCTTCTCACAGTCTCTCTGAAAGGTACAGCCCATGTTTCCCCACACAGACCATCTCTGAACCTTTCTTGTTTTGGGAGAGTCTCCTTAAAACCTTCTTAGCTTTTTTGATAATGCTGCCAGCCTGGCAGTTGTTATGCTACCTTGTGACCCAGCTGTCACTTGAGCCTGAATGCCACCAACCTCCTCTGAAATTTCTGTGATGGCCCAGCATTCTGGATCAGGTTTGGAGTGAGATGTCTAGCTCGCAATTAGGGAAATGTGAACATGGGTGGAAGACCTCAACCTGTCTCAACCTGTACCTTGTCACTACAGGCAGCATGATTGTCCTGATCACTATCCTACCTGAATATGCCTCACCCAAAGTATTCACCCTCCAAGAGTATCTCAGAGACCTTGGTGAGCTCAAGCATGCTCCCATGTCCTCTTGTCCTGTTCCCATGCTGCCCAGCCCCAACGGCCTTTCATAAAAATGCTGCGCATAGCAAAGGCACTTCAGGGGAAATGCAAGAGTGGACAAAAGGGAAGATGAACCCAAGTTTGTCTCTACTCATGTACCGTGGAGATCTAACTGGAGTAAACCACCAATGAACTAAGAGAGTACAGGCAGAAGTGCCTGGGCACTGGGGCTGGGGTAGGCAGTCTCAGTGTAAGCACACATGTGTGCTGCTGTCAAAAGCATTAGGAAAATATTTCTTCAGACCAAGTCACTTTCTTACATTGTTTACAGCCTAGTACCTATTAGCACCCAGAGTTATTGGAATAAATCTTGCAACCTGTTTTCAACAGAACTGTTTGGTGTCTGGATCCTTACTGTTGTCTTTCCCCCTCCCTTATTATGCAAAAGCCATTCATCTGCACAAGAAACTCTGATGATGGATGCAGTAAAGAGTAACTTTATGCTGCAGATCAAACACTTATAGCATTCCTAAAATTACAGCATAGAAGTTCCATAGCTGTAAGAAATCCTTTTTTATTCTTCTCACTTAGCCTGGACTATATCAGGACTTCACTTTCTAAAATCAATAAGCGAGAAGAAAGTCAGATTTAGCGCACGAAAGCAGCAATAAAGTGTGAGCCCCTCTTACTTTCCTCTTCCAATGTCTTGGTATTGTCCTTCAGAGATCACTCCTAAAGGATCATCCTCAGCTTCTGATCAGAGTCTGAGCAAGGTTTCTTGGGTGAGTTGATGGTCCTGATGAAGCCACTAATAGTCCACAGATTGCTAGACTGGGACTGAACTTTTGTACTACAAAGATTTACTCCAACTCTTGCAAAGGTTGTTTACCCCAAACTATCCCAAATGTATGTTTTAGTGTGCATGAAGTTGGGTTAAAAAATTATTAAACTGTCACAACAGTAAACAGTTCATTTTAATATTTTCCTGCCTTTTTAACCTATAGAACTCCCTTTTAAAAACTTCTCTCCCCAATTTTGAAGGCTACAAAATAAACAAAAGCTTAAATTCTCCCTTAGTCAAGTTTTTTAAAGAAAAATTACTCTTGCAATGGCCAGCAATACTATATTCTCACACACCATCAATAGCCTTCTAGTAAACAACTCAGATCTCCAGCTAAAATTCTTCTTCCTTGCTTATGTTTTTTTTCTGGAAATTTGTTAAGCAAATAAAAATCAGCTTGGGTTACCTACCATGTGTGTGCTGATCTGCTCCGTGGATGTGTCCTTGCTGCAGACCTCATTTAGAAGATGTTGCTATGACTTCTCACTCCCTGATTGCTCAGTTGGAGCAACCTACTCAGTGTCTTCCTTTATAGTCCAGATTCTTCCAGCCTCATGGCTCATGCAATGTATTATAACTGTGTTTCTACAGGACTTGCTGCTAAACTTCTAACTTCTTTGCATCATTGCAAAATTAGCTAGAAAACAGATCTGTGCCAGGCTTCGTATGAAGTTATTTGGACCGTATTTGCATTATGGTTCAAAGACACCAACCAAATAATAAAGCTCTTGAACTAAGACTTGAAACAGGTGTGATAAACAAAAAATATAATTATTTCCATTTCAAATTGGGCAACTGAGGCACAGCAGGGTTGAGAGTCACTGTTATGCTGAAAACCTGCAACAGATATAAGATTTGAATGTGACATTGCTTTTCAGACATTACTTGGACTCTCTCTTATCCTTTTGGGTGATTATCTACTCTCAGAGTGGTCTATACTCTGCTTCTGAATCAACACTCATTGCCTGTCTTGATTTCCTTTCCTTTTCCTTATAATCTAGGCATCTGATTGATTAACTAGTCTTTATTTCATGAATGTCACCAAACTTTCTATACCCCTATAACTGTGTTCTTGTGTTTCTGGATCATTAAGCATGTAAATTAAATTCAATTGCAAATTGAATATATAATTGTGCATATGCAGGGTCTTGAAGAATAGGGAGAACTTTAATGAGAGAAGATATTCCCACATCTGTAATTCTGACCTACTCAGTCTTTCAGAAAGGAATTGCTCAACAGATTTGAAATTGCATCATTTCAAATCATTTTGGCAGCTTTTATAGTCAATTATTTTTCTCTCATTGAAGTTTTTCAGAAAAAGAAGGGCAACCTTTCATCCCCTGTTTCTGGTTGGGAACATGTCTACTGCTAGATTGCGATCCCTTTGACTTAAATTTAGATATTTAAACTTAGGGGTCTGAACTAAATAGATAATATACCTTCCTTTTCAGTGGAAAGATATGCAAGCGTTTGGATCCTAGAGTCCAGGCAACGATTGGGCTTTTCTACTCCTGGGGCTGGATAGAGAGGCCTCTGCAGCTGGAATACCTCAGTACAGTGGCTTCGTAGATGCCAGTTTTCCCTGAGAATCACTAGAAAAATCAGGACAGGTCAGTCAATCCAGTTAACCTTTTCCTCTCTGATGTAGGATATCCTTTTTGACAGAATTGAAAACTATGTCCATTCACGGGGGGTTGGAAAGTCACAAAAACTTGGAAGGTGGACTTTTGTATTTTCTTTTCCTCAAACACAAAGGAAGAAAACCCATCCACTTATGAGGATTTTTCTCCCAGAATGAATTGGCTTTTATTTTGGATCATTTGTGATGCAACAACATAGGGCTTTGCCAAGAATATTTCCTTGTCAGATCAGATTTACATACATTGCTCATTTCTAACATCATACCTCACATGTGGTTCTCTAAATATCAGCTGAACTCTTTGAGTATGGAAGTAAAAGGGCAGGCAGATGGGAGCATGCTCTCTGGGACTAGTGTCAGCCTTTTCTGGCAAGGAGGTGGTGAGCACTTAATGATATGGTGGAGTTGAGAACGGTCGGTGTGAGGTTAATGGTTGGACTAGATGATCTTCAAGGTCTTTTCCAGCCAAGATGATTCTGTGATTCTGTAAATGGGAAAATGAGATCATAAATTCTTTGGGATTAGTGGTCAATAAAGGCTTACTGGCACTTTTGGCAATTAAAGAGGTTTTATCCTTCTAACTTTCTGGATGCAATGTATCACTTGCCTTCTACATTTTTTGCATTATTGTTAGGCCATTTTAAATACTGAAGAGTAAGTTTGATAAAGCAGCAGTTACTTAAGAGGACCAACTTACTCCAGTGCCAAAGACGTAATCACCATTGCAAGTCTTCTAATAAACAAATAAATCCATCATGTCTTGGACAAATTCCAGCCATGTTAATCTTTCATGAACTGAAAAAATAACTTGCAATAATTAGTTTATAGTGTGGCTTTTGCTACTTTTCCTTCTCAAAGACTATTTGTGATCTGATCTTGATCGTTTCATATATATTTACTATTCAATTATATTCATTGCATCTACTAAAATACTTTATTTCTTGGTATGTGGTTTATGGTTGACTTGCAAACAGGTAGCCACGAGGGTTTGAAATCCATGAAACTCTGATGTGCTGCTTTGTAGCAACTAGACAGAACTGCCCACAATTTGGTTTCTGTGTCTTCAGGAAAGAGGATGACAATCACCCTCATGGAAATTTTAATTTCAATTTAGTAGTATTTGTAACCTGAAAATTTACTTTACTGAAAATTTTATGTCATTAAAACTATTGTCAGTAAAATAGAATATCAGCATGAAAGGTTCATAAGAATTGCTACAGTAATTGCATTTTTAAATTAAAGAATGATAATAGACATTTTTTAGTTTGCAACATTTGTCCAGTAATTATGCTGTACCTGCCTAAAATTACAGTCTGCAAGACATTGAGTGAAGTTATTCTTGACACCTTATCTAAACTTCATGTAATCCCTCAGTACTGTAGACATCTGCTCATTTCACTGCTGCATAGTGCTGCTTCATTATCTGCCAAGAGATTTGTGGTCTGCAAAGCGCTCGGGGGGTACTGGTATTTGTGAAAGGTAGCAGCAGCAGCAGCAGCTTTCTGCTCCCCATTTTTCCTCAGAAGATTTTAAATGAGCATCATATTTGGCTCTGTTCAGATTACTTTTCAAAGCAAAATATGCAAATAGCCTAGAATTAATCTGCACAGGGGATATGTGCCTTTTCTTTTAAAGATATCAGTTCACTCAGCTTGCAAACACTCCATTTCCAGCTGTCAAATCTGAAGCATTAAAATCAACAGCCTTAATTATTTATTGTTCTCTATACCTACTAATAGCCCCTTAATTGTTTTTAGGATAGGATATTTTTAGAGGAAACCATTAAGTTTTCATACGCTGGCATTGTCCCAGACTAGAAAATTAATGAGAGGCTCTTAATTTAGCCATAAACAACTGACTTTATTTAAAACATTCCAGTTTCTGATATTATTTGATTACTCTAATCTTCACATCCTGTCCTGACATACTGCTGCTTCTGGCTGTGAGATTTTTACTGTATCTCCCTAGGGATATTCACAGTCCACCTGGTCCTGCTGCTCCCTGGATCTCAAGAGGAGTGGGGAGTTAGTCTGGGGTGCAGGGTTGAGGATGCCAACAGTGGGATTTGAGAAGTGTTGCCATATTATTTGCTGCCTGTCCTCATTGCCTCACTGCTTTAGCCCTTTGCTCTCCCCACTGGCTACTCCTTTTTTCAGCTCTGGCACCCTATGATTCACAAACTCATCTTTATATTTGTTTCAGCAGCAGGAGGGTTTCAGGGACAGACCATGCCAATGGCTGCAGGGAGACCCAGGGTGCATCTGTGATCGAACAGGCCTGTAGGAACCCTACAGATATTATATGACTTGTACACATGAGCAGGAGCTCCGGACATCAGCATGAGACTTTCTAGTGAATAACAGGGTTATCTCAGCCCTGCTTTGGTCCCAGACTAGCTTAAAAACATACTGCCTTAAGTGGCCTGTTTGAGCCCTACCATGCAAGTGATAAACAAAGAATATAGCTAGAGAGATACATACAAAATGTTTTCAGCTAAGCCTTGAAGCCAAGCAAAGCTCATCTTATTGTTCCAAGTCTTCAGTCCCTGCTCTAGGACTGACTCCTTCTCTTACCTCCTCCCCCAGACCTTCCCAAGTTGCTCTGCCAGGTGTTTGTTTTGACTCTTGTCTCTTATTTTAAAATGGCCAGTATCACCATCACTAAATGTAACTTTTAATTTTCTTCTTCTAATTCCTCCTGGTATAGACTTTTTGCCCCCCAAAAGGGAAAAACAAAACCCACAAGTGCAGTCACTTTCTAGTGGCTGCAGAATAGCTGCTTTCCTCTTTTTTTTTTTTCCTGGAATTTTCTTTATTTAAAAATAAACAGGATGATTTTGAAGTAGTCACCAGAAGGTTCCAACTGACAGAAATAAAACACCCTCAAGGGACCCAATACGAGCATTTCCCTGTAGAGATCCACTGGTGAGAGTTGCAAGACATTTTTAAAGAACTGGCATCATGGCTCTGCTGGTTCAAGCACTACACCTTCTCTCATCAGGTGGGGAGAAGGGTTTGGGAGCAGAGGCCACATTTTGCACTTCTCTACTTCAGTGCCTATTCCCTTCCTTCAGAGCACAAAAATCAGACAGGGGACTGCTATGAAGAATGCAGATGAGAACTGCCTGCCCTATCCCTTCAGGCTCGCTTTATTCCTTTCCAGATAAATGTCTGCTGCAACCATGTTTAGTAGGAAAGAAAAGTGGTCAGTCAAGAGTAGAAGAGACAAGTAAGGACCTCTCAAGAGATCACTAACCTATTTTTCTGTAGCAAGGAATAGCTAGGATGAAATTCCTTGCCTTTACATCACATATTTCTAACAAAAAACCCATATTCAAATATTAATTTAGTACTAGATGCAAGGGTTGGATTGAGGTCTCAGGAGGATAAGGCCTTGTCCTTACCTCAAACACCAATGTGATCCAGTAAAACATGGAGAAAACCCCATTTCACTGCTTCTACAGAGTGTATCAGTCCTGTCCTGGGCTGACCTCTGTTGAAGGTTAAAGCAGCCCTGATCATCACAGCACTGCTGATCCTAAGCCTAGGCAGGAATGCCACAGCACTGATTAAATAAATCAGTTCACTGGTGGAATCTCTTTCCTGTCGGCATACCTATGTCCATGCTAGGTTCTGGCTAACGTTTTGTTGTCAGATGGAGCATGTGATTTTTTTCAGGTCCTTAACTGATAATGCTAGACTAGCAAAACACAGCCACCAGGCAGTACCTGGTACTATTAATCTACTACACCAGGTACCATCCATCTATCCTGGGTGTGTGTACTTGAGGTGCTGAGATGGACTTTCCGCTTCAGAGCCACTCACCTCTCAGCCACCCACACTCCCACACAAACAAGGAGGAAGCTGAAATTTCCTTTTTGCAAGCACATGGCAGAATCAGAGCAAAAAAAGAGCTTTAAAAACTGTTTGATAGGGGTCATTCCATCAACACTAAAATATTAAGCCAGATGGAAGCAAAATCAGGAGGGACCTTCTTCACCTGCAGGCAACGATTGGAAGTGCAATTCAGAGGCAGGGTGAAAAGCTGTGTTCAAGACTGGTTATTTCCCTCACTCACATTTAGAACTCCCTCGGTGCTTTCTAAGAATAAAGTGGTTGTGAACAAGAAAATCCTTACTAAGACTTTGACTCCTTGTTGGATTTTCACACTGCACATGGGGACTATGACTACAAACCCAGCGTTCCCAAAGAAGGTTGGAGGTGTTCATCTCATCAAGTAGGCACTGGAGAGGAAGGTGACACATTGTCCATATGGAAAATCTCCATGTGGGATAAAATGGTGTATTTGCAAATACAGTTCAGATGTTGGGAGATAGATACAGAAAACCACTATGGCCCTGACTCAAGGGTTGAAGCAAAGTGGAGAGGGACCAAAGCATACATCCTGGTGTGTTTTCATAGAGGAGGAATGAGGCAGTTTTGATAGGTGCCGTGACAGCTGTAAAGTTCAAGAATGAAGTAAAATCCAAAGAAAGGATGGAAGTTTTTAATGGTAAGAAGTCCTAGGTTCTAATGGTTGCTGTAAAACAAGCATTTTAGAAAATATAAACCCGCTTACCTCAGGATTTAGACCATCATAAGGATGACACCTTCTGAGGAGTACATGTTATCTCACATCAGAGGGCCTTGAACCCTTCTCAAATGTGTAGGTCAGTGACAAACTGTCAGCTTGTTGTGACTCCTATGACAGCTCTCCGTCCTAGAGTTGTGCCGCCCTCACGAGCCACACCAACCCTGTGTGCTTCAGTGCCATTCTCACAAGGTTATCCTCCCTAGTCTGTACGTGATGCCACAACACAATCCTCTTTTAATGATATTCCAAATCAGCTGCCAGCTCCCGTCACTCTCCCTGGAAGTCACAGATTTGATAGCTTGTCTGACTCGTTTGTAGGGTAATGCAAAGCTTCTACCTCAGAAGGATGATAAAATAAGGAAATCTCTATTCCCTCCTCTGCCTTTCCCCCCACTGCTTTCATCAAGCCGGTTTTCATGGGGTTTGTGACAAGTGAAACAGGCGTTTAAGCACCATGTTACAAACTCTCAGAAATAGAAGAGCAAAGGTCCTAGGTCCCCTCCTGGTGTTGCTGGCTAACAGGCTTTCCTCAAGGTGAGGAGAATAGGGCAATCTGATTAACTTCAGGTAATGAAGTGACACATTCATCCTCTATCCATCTATTCTTGCAACCTTTAAAATGAATAATAAATAAAAAACAAAGGAAGACTTTGTAGGCTTTGTTGGCAAATGTTTCCCCTTCAGCTAATGGCAATATATCTTTACACCTGCTCAGTCAATTTTTAATCAAAAGTGAAAATACCCTCTTTGACTTTTTGTTCAGAATATCAAAGGCAATTTTCAAAGGTCTTGGTATCAGTTAAACACCCAGACTCTGCTGAAAATTCATGTACATTGCCTATTGAATTGCTTCTATGTATGTCTTCAAAAATCTCATCATACATCCAGATATATTGTATGATGCAGTGGATTAACTGGATATAAACAGAAATGTAATGTTAGTTCAGTGCTTCACCAGGGCTCATTTATCCTGTTTAGAAATATGCTTGTCTGCTTCTGGTATTCCACCTAGTTTGGGTATGATATTACTCACCGAAAATATACCCTGCAGATAACAGGAAACACACACAAAGCAATTTCACTATAATTGATTCCTCTGTCAAAATGATATAAAAACAGAGTAACTTCATAATGATCTGTAGAGCAAATCCATACTTAGTCACTAAGATCAGAATAAGCTCTCTTGAGTTATTGAAGATTTATGCTAATATGTATGAAAAATCAGAATCCAAAGATCAGAATAGGTGTCTATTCACGAATGAGATTGATTATGCACATACAAACGTTACATCTTACATGTTAATCACTGAAGGTGACACTGAGTGCAATGTACTGTTCCACAGGACAGCAAGTGCCTATATTCCATCACAAAGATGGTCCAGTAATTATGTTTCAGATGTTGTGAGTTCACCTGACATCATAGACAATCATGACAGCATACCTGGATACACTTTCTCCATCATGCACAGACACTGGTGACATGGCCTACCTCAGGAGCTGCTGTTCTGGGAGGTGGAAGAAGTTCTGGAAGACTCTTTCAGCTCTGCTTTTTTTAAAAAATTTTAAGATCCCTTAAATATGGATCAGGAATCTCCTATCTGACTTTACTTAAAATAGCATCTTCACTATAGCCAGTAACCCAACTGAGTAAATGATTCCCAGCAGCAATGAAGTGTTGCTAGTTTTGTTTCTTTGAGGACAATTGTTTGGTTGTTTTTTTAATGGAATTGACTACAAATCTGGGCAATCAGGCCTTGCTCACAGAAGGTCTTTCATCCATCATTCCTGTTTATCAAGAAGTCATTAAATAATGTCTTGAAAAGATTTTAGAGGAGCATTTTTAGGAGAAAAATGCAACTACTTCTACACTTACTTTTATTCATTAAGCCACCAGTACACAACAGTCATCCTGGCTCTACCAAACATGTAAACCAGAACTTTTCAGATCTTGGGGTTTAAAGGTTTTCTAGCAAGTCTCCTGCAATTCTAAACCAACTTTCTTAAACTTCCATTTTGATCACTCTGCATGAGAAGTTTCCAAATTCTTTACATCTGTAAACTCCTAAAAACATTCAGATGGAAATGTGGCCCCCTGGGGCCACAAATTTCAGTCTACAGATGGGAAGCTTTTGTTTTTCCAAGTTATTTTCCATGAGCTTGTAAAACCTAATCCTTAGATCAATGGGGTTCCATGGACCACAGCTTGAAAACCTCCAAAGTAATTCACATAAAGGTTACTCTCTCCTGGCATGCAGGAACAGGCAGTCCTCTGTAGAAGAAGTAGGTTCAGTAAATTACATTCTTACTCTAAAACTGTATAAATTATACACATAAAAACTTCCAGGACCACAAATGCATAGAAAAGGCCACAAATATCAAATTTGTGCCAGTTAACAGGCTAATTCTCAGTCTTGCAGTTATTCTTGCAGGAAACTGAAGGGTCAGGATTTCCTTGGCACTTTCAGGACATCATTGTATGGAGTCCTCAGAGAGAAGAAGGTTATTTCTCTGAAAGATTATTCACATAGGAATATTTTTACAAATATGGCTTCCATGCAGTGGAAATTTAGAAATGCCTAGAACTGGCTCAAAAGGGAACTAAATGGGAAATTCCAGAAGGAAAATGTTCCTCCTCCACGAATAATTTTAAATTTCAACTATTTAAAAGGTGCTGATTTTGACAGTCTGTATGGTTGCTTGAAAATAGAGATTTCCATCAAACTGTCAAGAAAAACACTCCTTATAATTCTACAATTTCAGAGATCATGAAATATGGGAAAGAAAAAGTGAACAAACATACGAGGCCTATGATCCCATCCTGCTTGTCACTGATGAGACATATGACCCTGTTAGGAGAAACGTAATAAACCGGTGATGTCCAAAAGGTATAAAAAGCACACCTGAAAGCAGCAGAAATTCACATTTCTCAGAACTCAGTAGCACCTGTGTCACCTCCTGGTTGGATTACCTGTGTTCTAACTCACAGCTCAGAAAACCACCAGCTGGATGACATGGAACAAGGCACTTCATGCCACAGTTCTGCACCCAGGTTCCCAGGATCACACCACTTCCCAGCCTCTCCAGGAAGGTGTGTGAAGGGTAAACACAGAATGACTTTTGAGGTCCTGAGCCTATAGTTAGTGGGGTCACGCAAGTTAGACTCATAGACTGGCCCAGCTTCTCCAAAATAATCATGGTATATATTACGCATCCTATGTCTTGTGTTACTTCACAGCCTAACCCCATACTTAACCACATCTTGCTTCCCAAGAACAGGCCTTCCTGCAAGCACTCAAGCGTAGCTTGGGAAGGTTCTCATGTCTCCTTCTCAAAGGGCCCTCACAACTCTGGAACTTCCCCACACATCGCTCAAGAGTGTCACATCTCTGAAGGAAAGGCCTGACATGTCTGAGATACAAATGACACATCTAACAGCTCTGAAAGCTTTCTCTGGTTTCCTCCATCCCTGCTTAATATTTGGAACACATCGTTTGTTCCCTTTCAGAATTAACCTATGTTAATCTGTCGGTCATCTCCCATCCTGTCCTGTGTTGTATCTCCTTCCCAACAATTCCTTTAATCAATATTCCCTCCAGACACACTAAGTGAAGTTCTCTTTATAAATAAATCGGTTGCTCTCACCCAGGAGATCTGACATTCAGACAAACTAAACGTCCCTTTTCATCTAAATAATTTAAGTGATCTGCATCCCTTATCAAAGACTAATATATCAGGCATTGCCAACAAGACACCTTCATTGTTCTTCAGTGAATAGTTAAAGTACATTCCCTGCTTGGCAGAAGTGCCCTGTTAAGAGCCATGGAGACTCAAAGATCTCTCCACAGAGTCATTGCACTATAAACAATACCAGAACAAGACTCCCAGGCCAGAAGTAGTTGTTGTGATCATCTGCCCCAACCTGCAGCTCAACAAAAAGGGAAAATCACCCATAATACCCATGACCAGCCAGTGTCTCATAACTGAGCGTATGTAAAATTTCCAAGACTTAAGACTCCCCTCATCTTCAGATAAATTTTGAATTATCCTCCCTGATGAGCTTACATTTTTCATTTAACCAGGAATTTATATCTTCAGCTTCCAGTCACCAAATATTACATCTGCTCAGTTAGCGATGCCTTTGTTCTCAGAAAATCTCTTTCCCATTTCAACTCTGAGAACATCACCTCTGACCTTTTTTTCTGAAAAGTTTAAGCCTGAGGCAGGTTTTTCTTGCTTGTATTTCTGTACAAGCTGTCTTTGAAATAGTGTTTCTAAATGCTGTATATCAGAGTGAGGACAAACTCCACCTACACAGACACTCCCCACAGAGCTCTTCTGATGTCTTTGCCCCTCTCCTGCAAATGTCACCTCCAGGGCACAGCCCTCTGATCCTCCGTCCCTTGGATGTGGATGGACACCAGCTCTGCATGGCTGCTGCATCAGGGGAAGCTGAGATCTGTAACAGCTTCTGAGGACAAACTTTTAGGCTGGTCCACTAAGGATAAGAAAAAAACCCAAAACTTGTGACCCAGAGAGCAGACTTTAGATCTGAACTTTGCAGCTGGATTGATGTCCATGACCTCATCTTTAAGGTAAGGTTTTCAGGAAGGAGAATGGATTAGTGCTGATCAGAGCTGTTTTCTGTACACAGTGCTACTAGGGAAGAAAAATGAAACCATTTCTCCTTTTAGATGCTGGTATTCAAGATAATACCCCTTAGTTACAAAAATTACTTACAAAGTGCTGAGAAACTCTTCCTGTCTCCTTATCGCCCCGCCTGCCTGGGTGACCACACCACCGTAATAATATTGGAAAATGTAAGCACAAAACATTATCCAGTCTTTAACAACAACTAATGTAAGTGTTGAGGAAGGCAGTCAGTACCAATAACTTCAGGAGACATTAATGAAATGAACAGCACAGAAAGAAAGCTTCTTCATACCTACTACATGATTTGCTGAAGCTCTGGATTGGAAGGGTTTATTTCTTCCAGAACTACATGGCTGAAGGCAAGTACTGTCCAGAGGCAGAACAGCTGAACCAGACAAATGAGAAAATTTTGCTGCATCTTCAGCCATTCTGCCCCACCTGAGGCCTTTTACTCATATTTCTTTCACTGAAACTGAAGCTCTCCCAATCATTGCCGTGGAAACAGAGACAGGAGAAGAAATCACCCCACTAGATGCAACTTGCATCTTTCTCTCTGCTAGGAACTGGGACCAGAGAGCAGCTGACGATCCTGATATGTGGAGATGTGGCTTTTTATGAAATTATCTGCTCTTAATTGAGAGGGAGACCTTCCATCATGACCAGGCAGTGCAAGAACTGTACCACTAATTTCAATCCATTACTGTTAGTGAAAGAGGACTGTTGCCATCTAAACTAATAAGGGAATTTTTCACTGTGTCATTTATATAGTAGAAGGAATTGTAAAATAGCTCCATGACAGAAAGCTGTACTGCTGGAGTTTCCTTAGTTTGTCATTGCACACAAAAGGATCTCAGCCACCATAAAATTAAATTTCTCCACATTGCAATTGTTCAGCAATGAGACAAACCAAAATTTCTGCTAATTGAATGTGCTGAGCTACTTATATATTCATAGTGAGCTGGTGCTTTCAGCACGATCATGGTCCAGCTCTGCAGGAGCTTTCCAAACAGCAGTGTCAAACGAGCAGAGCTGGTGTGGGGCTGGCACAGCCACTGAGTCACCCACAGAGCCTTTGGCATGGGCTTGGAGCCCAAGGTGCCACCTTGGTGGTGGTAGGGGAATGGGTCTCCTTCCCCTCCTTAGGAAGCACATGCGAGCTGTCTAGCCCCAGCCTGTTCTCTGGGGCATGTTTTCTGGATACTGCTCTTTCTGCTTTGCAGAAATTGGACTAGATGGCCTAGGACAGCCCCTGATTCCTCCAGTTCACCACTGGCTTAAGCTTGGTTTTTCCTAGCTCATTACCTCCTGCACTTCAGAGCATAACTCTTCAGAAACCTCTATCATTGTGCCATTGATTGGCACAAAAAAAAAATGCCCTGATTCAAGGTAAAACACCCTTCATGAATGCCTGTTCTCTGGTTTACTTGCTACAGTGGGGATGCTGTCTAGGTTGATGTGAACATCCCACAGAGCACCAGGATCCTCTCCCACCAGTCAGAGTCGTGAAGCAAACACCCCCTAAATGCCAAATCTCTGAGTCTCTCTCTACATGCTTGATTAGATTTTTTCAGTGTTTGACAGCCTCTGATATTAACCCCAGACACCCTTGCTTTGAGATTATACCCCTCTCCTTGTGTCCAGAGACCTATGCTTGTCAGAGTTTCCTAGATCTGTATTCTCCTAAAGAGCTGATATAACACTTGGTGTCTGCAGTCAGACCCCAGCGAAATATCAGTGCTTTGGTCCAGTTTTGTTCCAGGCTATCCTGGTTTGTTCATCAGTGAATTACCCTTGCAGATGTGTCTCTCAAAAGCAGAAAACTTGACAGGTTTCATCTGTTCCATTACGCAAGAACTAGGAGATAATAAACAGAATAAAACAGAGACGTAAGAAATACAGTCAGCTCGTAGCCATACAGAGGAATTTGCATACTGCTGGTCGACAGGTAACCAGGGTCACACAACCGCATTCTGCAAATCTATTTCATATTCAATGTTGTCAAATTTGCTACGTCAGTGTAAGTTCCAAGACTGCTTAATATGCCACTTAACAGCCCCAGCTACTAGAATTATCCTGTTTTAAAATTTCCAGCTTTCATTTTTTTTAAAGTACTTATCTCTGTGGTTGCACAGAGCAGCTTGAAGCAAGTATATGTTCAACTCAGAATAACATATGTTTAAAAAAGCATTATCATTTCAATCCTCTTACGATCTCTGAGTAATAGACTTGATTTTTTTAAAACTTGCATTTGGCCAGATTGGATTCTATATATTTGTCTGTGAATCTGCATATACACATGTATATATGCATGTGTACGTACATGTGCACATGCCCATCTTTTAGACTCAACCTATCCGAAAGGACATAGAAGAAAACGAAGAAAAACCTAGCAGTGCTTTCAAGGATTAATTTGGGAGGACACCCATTCCAGTTCTATATATTGCATTGTTGAGAATAGAAGCATTTCACAAATGCCTGAAAGCCCCAGAAAAACAGACTGCTAAGAAAGCATGTGTTGTCAGAAATAAGCAGAGCAATCTCCGGTTGACTTAGCATGTGAGACATCAAAAAGCAAGAGTCAGAGGCTGTTAGAGGCCAAAGCATAAGTTTTCTATCCTCTAACTATTGTACAACTATTTTGTACAATACATATGAGCTAGGTATCTACAAGTACGAAGGTATCTAAACTTTTTCTGATGTCAAATTCCCCAGAAAGATCAATATTTCTGTGGATCTACCCCTATCTGCATATTGAGAGTACCAATATAATGCAGTTCCAGTTCCCCCTTCTTTTCTGGAAACTATACTGCTCCTGTGTAAATGGGTTCCCAGAAGATGAGTTGGGTTCATCAGAGTGGAAAATGTGGGTCATTTATTAATGATGGAATTGATTCTATGCACAATATTTCAGAGAAGTACAATCAGACATTTTGCAGCCCTCCAGATCAAGGTCAGTTTTATCCTCAATATAGAACAGTGAGCTCTGCTGGGATTTGCGTGGGCTACCAAAAGGGCTCTGTTCACACTGGTCATGCATTAATCCACTGATTAGTTTAGTCACTCACAACATTTTATTTCCACTGCATACCTTCACTATTATCTTTTATACTTCCTGTATTTCAGGAGTATTATGGGGATCTTTTATTAACACATATACACAGGGATGAGATTTAATCTGTTCAATTTATTACCTATTGTATTTCTAGTAAACCCTTCTTTGTAATATCCAGGCAGCACCCTGACGGTAAATCTCCACTGCTGAAAGACATTACAGAACTGCAAAGTATTCTTTATTAAATGTTTTATTTTATTACCAAAACTCTTCAAATGTCCTTAATATATTTTTCAAGCAGTTTTCGTTTGGCAGTGAAATGACTGATCCTTGCAAAGCTTTTGTCTCAGTGCTTAAACAAGTAAAATCTGTATTCACTCCCAGGTACACAATGTCCCATGGTTTCCAATAACAGAGATTATCCACATTTTCACTGGTTGCTATGGAGAGGGTCACTGAAACACCTTTGGTAGCCTAGGAATTGAACATGTCCAAAGGATCTCATAAAGAATGGCTGGGTCTTGCAAAAGGAGTTCAAGCTTTGGTAAAGATTTTACCTAGAGCCGGATCTGTCATGGAGGGAACTGCATCTTCCAAAGGTAAGAAGCAAATGAAGCAAGGACTTGTGCAGAAAGTCACACATCACTTGAGCAGTGAAAGATGAGACACCGAAGCCAGTGGGATCTTTTGGCTCCAAGACACCAAAGGTAGCTTTACTCACTGCAAGCCTGACTCAGTACAAAGCTCTTCTCCAGGATGTAAAGCAATGCCCAGGAGGGCCTCCAGCTGCAGATGTACAGCTTCACTATGGCCTGACCTACCAGGAGGTGTTATACTATCCCTGCCCACAGCTGTTTGTGGTGGGAAAATCCTCAAGCCCAGTTTTTACAGAACCGTCTCAGAAGCCCTCTGAAAACTGCAGCCAGGGCCAAGCTGCAACCCTATTTATTGATGAGCTGTTCCTTAGAAGGAACTAAGTGAAATTGTCTGTTGGGAAAGACCTCACCAAATGTAAGAGTATCAGCTGGGCTCAGCGTATTTTTTATCCCATCTGATACCCATTCTGACTGTCACTTTGCCACAGTGCAGTTTATTACTTCTGTAAAGCAAGCTGAAAAGTACTGGCATTATTCTATGCTGTTCTTGGATTCTTTGGAGTGGAATTGTCTTTCCAAACTACCTAGCACCATTTAGCAACCCTAAGGATTAACCACCTCACAAAGGAACCAAGTCTCCTGTATCAATGTCTCTAGTTATAAACTTTTTGGGCCAGGAAATTTTTTTTAATATTTGGCCAGTATTTATCATATGATACCTGCACTGCCAGACCAAGTCTCTCTAACCTCTTCAATCTTCAGTTTCCTAGATGAGCTGTTTGCTTATTAGCCAACATCATAATCTCTCCTAGATCTTCTACCACTCTTCTAAATCACATGATTTATTTTTAAGTGGTAAGAGGAGATTAAATGTCTCTTATGAGGCCTACAGGGAGCCAGGACTTTACAGAATGTAAACCCAGGAGTCTCGTTCTGTGTCTTAAGCTCCAAAATCACAGTGGTCAAACCCAAGAGACTCCTTCACTGACAGCCTCTCCCTGAAGCTGGCAGCTGTTCTATGATGCCACATTTTTTAGCAAGCTTTTTTGCCAGTGTGCTGTCTTGAAGGTTTCAGAACGAAAGCTCAGGCAACACACTGAGCAAAGGGCTCATCTGTTGCCTCCCAGGGGGATTCGTACAGTCCCTGCTTCTCTGTATGCCTCTGCTAGGAGTGAGCGAGAGCAAGCTGCCAGCACTGTGCCTATGAAACTTAGCAACAAGCCTCACTTTCAAGTGATGCAACCACTTCTAAAATGTCAGAACAACCCAGGAAATTAGCTTTTAGATAAAGAACAGCTGCTGGGGTTGAACCCCTGCAAGGCTGAAGCAATGGCGCTCAAGAGTAGGTCATACTCCAGAGACACTGCCAAGACAGTTTCTCCTTTTTCCCTACAAAACTCATAGCCCACATGGGTCGGAGTACCAAAAAGCACTGGGGTCCAGCAGAACTCCCTGCTGAGGGCAATGAGCAAAAGCCTTGATTTCTGACTTGTGCTTTTTCACTCCCTTCCTCCTATCCTCTTAGATGATAAAATAAGAAAACATTCATTCCCAGGAGAGATTTCACCATAGAGACTGGAGCATGCGAAGGAGATGTTTGCTTTCCCCCATTTTTAAGCTCTAGTCTCTTCTTTTCTATGCCCAGTCACCCCTGGTACTCCCCACTGCAACACTGCAGCTCCAGGCCAGCCATACCCTACCAGCAAGCAGAGAAGTGGGAGATGGTACCTTCTATTGGAAACATAAAGTCAAATTGCAGGCTCACCCCTGCCATGTGTCCTGGCATAAGGAGATGCAGGCATGAATGGTTGATGGCAGTTGAACACCCCTTTTCCATCCGGGCTGTAACTGCTGGTTGTCCCTTGCAAGCCAGGTTACTGCAGCCATCTCACAGGCTGTAGCTGCAGCCCAAAGAGACTGCCACACGTGGGCACCAGCTGGTGAGAAGCATAGCTATCTGTCCACTTCATGAATTGGGCAGTCCTGAGCACACCAGACCTGGGAATAGGGCCCCTTCCCTGACATCACTCTGAGATACAGGTCCTCATTTTCCAAAAATCCACAGATCAAGCTGTGGCTATGTCAACACCTGCATTTCCCCCTGTGAAACACACACTGTGCACTTGCAACAGTTCTGCTGCCTTAGGACAGCGCAGACCCCAAGGCCCCCACTGCAACCTCTGGGAGATGGGGACAAAAGGTTATGAGCCAGGGGCCCAGGTGGGGACTGACCCCCCCAGAGAATAGCAGCTCCCTGTGTAAAAAACCTTTTCCCTGAAAAACATCATTCACAATCCAAACGCAGTTTCTGTCTATTCTCCTTTCTCCCCACCAGAAAAGCCCTGCTTTTAACAAAGCCTTGAAAAGAGAGAGAGAAAAGGACTGGACATGTCAAAGGCTACTATTATTACTGCCTTTATGTGTCAGGCACAGAGGAAGGTGGCTGTTGAAATTTCTCAGACAGACAGACAATGATAGGTAGCAGATGGATGGACAGGCTCCCGCTGGAAACAGACAATGAATTCATTTTCTTACAGCACCGTCCACTGCAGAACAGGGGATGATACTGCAGTATGTGTGCCAAGTTCCCTTCACGGGAATGGATCCTGCACAGACTGGACTCTTGCACACAGCATAGATCTTTATATACTAAACAGGAAAAAAAAGGGCTGACTTACAGCTTTTGTCTTCAAAATCCATTCACAGTAAAAATCTTAACAGGAAAAGGAAGACTGTCCCACTTTTTGCAGCGCCAGGAGATGCTTCAATATAACCAGTCCCTCAAGACACTTCATGGGTTTGTTCAGAAATTGCTTTTCTCATCACTGAAGCACAAGTGCTCATTGAGAGAAAGTTAGCGAGCACCGAGCAGCGCACGCAGCCGCAGCTTACAGCTGACAGCGCAGGAGGCATCACCCGAAAGAGGACACCCCCACAGCCCCCTGTCCCCAGCCTCTCTTCCCAGTGCAGGGCCTGGGGTTCCAGCAACTGGTTGCTGGAGAGAGCTGGGGAGAGCTGATGAGAAGGCCCGGGCCTGCAGCCCTCCCACTTGCCAGCAGTCCACTTGCTGTCACAGCAGCCATCCCCTGCTGTCCCCTTCCTCCCCGCACAGTCACATCCAGCCACCTGCTGTCAAGGTGAGATGTGAGAGACACAGGGAAAGGGGGGAGGGAGGAGGTTTGCTTGAGTCATCCCACGGACTGCAAGGCCTTTTAAATGATGTCGCCAGTTTGAAAATGAGTTTAGAGCCTTTCAATGGTACATTTTAGTCTAAGCACACTGCTCTCACTCTCTCTGAAATAATGCATGTACATGTACATAAATATCTCCAGGCTGCAGCCAACCCCATCCATCCCCATCCTGGAGCTCCCTATTAGCTTCAATATCCCAGCATGCAGCCTAAGACCTTTCAAGTGATGCATTTGGGAATAATTGGTTGTTTTACTATAATAAAAATAATTCCCTGGTCTGGGGGAAACAACTCAGCAACAAAGACTAACATAATCCACCTTGGCCTGCATTTCAGCTTCAGGGTGTTTCCTAAACGAAATACTTGCCGAGTACAGAGATGGTGAGTCCTCCTGACCAGTGCCTGATCTGGAGAGCACATCATTGTCGTGGTGGCCAGCTAGACTGCCCTGTCGAGGCTCTACCTTTTCATATGAAAGCCCTTAAAGCACTAGGATTCAAATCACCTGTGTCTCACCTCAAACCTGAGAACAAAATCCATCTCCCACCATGGCCCTTGGAATGCCAGTGATTGCCCCCAGCACTGGGGGCATGCTACGTTTCAGTATTTAGGACCAGCTAAATATCAGCTCTGTGACTCTCAGAGTATTCCCTGTCATGTAAAAAATAAAAAAGAAAATAAAAAATGAGAGCACTGTCCTCAGTGTAAACAGTTAACTCTACAGCTCTGGAAAGTGTTTTAATATTAAGGCAACTGATTCTAATAAATCCAGAAATGCAGAAGTGTGTAAGGCTGAAGGAAAGATGTGGGAGGGTACAGAGGTAAGGGAATAAACATGAAGCCTCACCTGAACTCTTTTGCAGCCTGTTCCAAGCTGCATGCTTGGAACAGGCTGCATGACCCTTCCGATTGATCCCTTTCCTTCCCGAGGGAGGCCCAGCCCTTCTCTTCAAGCACCTGGATGAACACATATCACAGTATGTGAAATCTGCATCCCAGTCATCTAACCTGGCCAGCATGGCAATGGTAGCTCTTACTCATGATTCACTCTGGTGAAGTTAACAAGATGCTTTCTACAGGGAATACTTATAGGAAGTGAGCAAGATGAGCAAGTCTGAGCTTAGAGATGCACTTACAACACTATCATCCCACAGTATGAGACACCAGAGCTTGAGCATTGACTTGAAAGCCTCCTACCATGTCACAGTGATCTCTCAGCAGCCCAGAGCTGAACCCTGAGATCTTGGCTTGTTCCGTTTGCAGGGAGAAAGGTGCAGGTCTGTGCTTAGTGCACTCAGCAACCTGTAGACACATTTTGGGGTACACCTGCAGAGGCAGATTTAGCTAGGATGGATCTGGTGACGCACCGCTGTGATCTGCTCCACTCCAGTGATAGCTTACACACAACACAGTTTAATTACCAATATTGTTCCTCAGAGATCAAAGCCAGCTACTAAACTGCTAATGGGAGGGACTGCTCTGGTTTGCAATAGAGTCGAGTACTACATGTGTACATCCTCTGAGCACAACATGTCCTACTTCCCATACCTTTGTCCACATTCCCATAGATACCTTCCAAGCACCCAATATCAACACCTAAACCAAGAGAAGTTCCACAGCTGCTCAAAAATGTTTGCTTTTCTTTCCCTTCGCACATCACCTGATCATTTGCTCCCACTTTTGCTTTGCAATAAAGAGAATAAGGACAAGGTTAAAGAAATGAGATGTGAAGAGTGACCTTCCCTATAAACTCCATAGGCAGAAAATGAGGCTGAGCAGTAAATTAGAAAGTACCTGTCAGAACTGCCCTCCCAGGTCACCTGGAACCACAAGGGAGGAATTGCAGCTATCACCATGGCAATTCTGCAGACTCTATTTTATATTGACCTCAAGGTACTACTGAGTGTATAGTGATAGAAGTGAAAATGGGTATGAATGAAGTAGAACCATATATACTGTCACTGATTATCCTTCCTAAAGAGACTCTGAGGTTCAATATTAAAAAACCCCTGTACTCTTTCAGTGGCAGTGGCCCCTAAGGACAGGAGTGCCTGGATCCTCCCAGTAGCTATCATTCTGACGAGAATGACAGAGGACTTTGGTGTAACCCTGAAACTAAAATCCTCTACAGCACATTCAGCACCAGCCAGTTTTAGGTGTCAAATTATGATGGCTGCCTCACATTTTCACACACAGCAACAATTTTGATAAAGGATTTGGAAAACCTTAACTGAAGTTACAAATACTGTTTAATTTCTGGAGTTTTTTTTTAATTTCCTTGCTTGGTACAAAGTTCTTTAAACTTGCAAGTTGAAGTCATTTGTCTTCATGATGCCAGCTGCTGACCACAGGGAAAAGGTCACTGCTATTACCAATGACAGCATCCCAGCAGATCATCCTCTCTTAGCATTTTTCCTCCTTCATTCCCTCCTTCAGCAGAAGGTCAAGCATCACCTCTCCTCCAGGGAGGAGAGACTACTAACATTTCCTTTTTGCATTAGGAACAGTTAATGGAAATGCCAATAAATCACCCTTCGTGTTCTCATACAGACAGTTACAGAGAGCAAAGACCATCTGCTTGTCTGGACTCCCATGAGGAAACATAAGATAAAGGAAAGAAGTTTTCTTTTTCACATAAATCTCAATTTTGAATCCCTAGCATTACCAAAAGTCATGGTCCAAGCCACTTTCATTCCTAGCTTGGAGGAGATGCTGTTGGAGTCTTTTGTATGGTGTTGTCAGCAATGTCATACCAACATTTAACTGCTCTGGACAAAGCCACTGCACTAGACACTCTCACAGACCTAACAAGAACATAAAGAACTTATGGTCTCAATATAAAGGACAAAGTATGAGTGACAAAACCCAAGTCAAATGGTTGAGTGAGATCACAGGGCAAGGCCATGCCACAGCTGGACACAGTCCTACCGACTCACCAGCTGCATTGCTAGCTATCCCTAGGACACACTGCCCCCTCCAAAACTTGCAAAGTTTGACACCTTTTCTGGACTTAGACCTGTAAGAGGGTGGGAGTGGGATGGAACAGTCCCTGCCTGTGCAAGGAGATGCAGAATAAGATTGTCCTATTGGTCTACACAAGGATTAAATAGGCATGTGGGGGAAAAAAATGGGAAGTGATTAAGACGAGCTATATCCTGTCTCTGCTTCCTTTTTCAGACACATTCTGAACTCAATACATAATACAGAACACAAATTTAGGCAGATGGTGAAATGAGGGGGAGATGCAAAAGTTTTAAAGTCTCTAACAAAGGGCAGTGCAGTACAGGTGCCAGCTGTGGAGCTGTGTCAATGAATTTCCCTCTCTCTCAGACATTAATGTATATCACAGACTGGCAATACAACAGTATACAACCCGATGTCACTGTTCATTGCATTTTTTTAAGCAAAGCTGACAGTTCTCATATTTTTTCACACTCATATTTTATCTCATATTATCTCATATTATTATTATTATAATACTGCAATGTATGTGGCATAAAACAAGATCCACATAGACTTAGGAGAAGGTGTATTGAAATAGGTTATGTTTAAATAACATCTAAGTAGGTGACAGGTTGTGTTTAACATGTTTAAACAGGCTGTTTACTTTTTATCAAGTTTAGTACTTAATCAAATGGTTTGCTTGGCAGGTATAGCATGAGCATCCCCAAGGCAATAGGAGTCAGACAGAAGGTAGAAAGATTGCCTTTTCCATTGCTTATGTGGTGATAAAATTGCACACAGATTGTTCACACACATATTGGCCATTCAAGCAAATCAGAAACCTCATCTGTCCTAACATGCTTTATTCATTTATTTATTTTTTTCTATGTGGCAAGCCATTTGGAAAGTGAGCATCTAGCCATGCCAGCTGGCCACCAGAGCTGACCTGCAGCCCTCATGCTGATGCCTGCTCGTGCCCCAGGTGCAGCGCAGCCTTATTGAGCATTACCTGTCCTTTCAGCTTCATCACTGCTCTACTACATCTAGGAATGCAGAGCGAAAAATAAGTATTGCTTCTGCTTTTCTAATTTAAATATTTTTCTGATGGAGAAATTGTTTTGCAAGGCAGTTGCAAACAGCCCTCATTCGGAAAGAGCAGACTCAAATATTGAAAAGTAACAAGGTTATTAGGAACTGTATATCTTCCATCATGCATGATTCCCCCAGATTTCAGCTCATCAGGAATTACACTGTCATACATTAATTCAACCTACCACTTGTTTCACCAGAAGCGTTTGCAGACTTACCAATTACTTTCATGTTTATCTACTAGCACAATGAAAGATGTGGGACTTAAGAAAATGAGTTTATGAGCAACACCAGCAAGTGAACAGTGAAAAGCTTTAAAGAGATGGCTCATTTGTAGGGTGAAAACTATAAGTGTTCACTGACCAGCAAAAAAATACACATTTCTTTCCTCTCCTTCTCCTAACCCTTCTCAGAATTCTTTGAGACAGGACTGTCATATGAAGAGTAAACGAGGGTGGGGGAAGATCTGCTCTTCAGAAATACTGGAATTAAAGTTTATTGGACATTGGTACATGCTCAGGTCTCCTGAGAAGATGTTTATTGGATATTTCATCACCTCCACCTGTCTAAGATTAGATGACCTTGTGAAGTTACAGTTCCTCATTTTGTTCTTTCCTAATATTTTTTTCTTTCTTTAGGTATAGGAGAAGGATGCTGTGGGAAAATAAAAAACTTTCTTGGTGATTTTCAATATGTACCATGAAAATAAAGAGAACTGGTTGCCTGATACAGCAGAGTCTGATAATTCATCCTCTTTTTTCCCTTTCCTTTTGGGCTCCCTATGCCATACTCAGAAGGGGCCATTGCCTTCCCATCAGTTCCTAATCCTTTATTGTCCTGACATCCCATGTTCAGTGACACAGCTGTAACCTCTAGGCTGAGGAAGAGGTAGGAAGCAGGATATTTTGACTTACTAACCAAAGAGGTACATTTTCTGTGAACAGCCTAATTTATTATTCTTTGTGTCTCTAAGAAACCAATGAGTATTCTGTCGTGTTTGCTTCCATCAAGCTTTGAGGGTTGATGTAGGTTTCCTCTTGCTTTTCTTAAGATTGCTTTGAGGGCTTATACTAAAATAATGAGGCATTTTAAAAATCTTTCAACCTACCTGAACTCATCCATTTCAGACATTTAACTAACTGTCCCTTTGATCCCTTCTCACTGGGAGGGGAGGTGGATTTGAAAGACAATGTAACTGTTTAAAAAAATTTCTTGTCTCTGAGGCCAACTCACTTTGTGTTACACTTTCTGGGGCAACAGCCTCTAAAATGGCAGATAAGAGCTTGAGCTTCCTGCCTCACACAGGGGATTTTGGTTTTATACTTGCCTTAAAAATACTTTTTCTTATTTTAAACCATGTGAAAGACACTGAAGCTAGTCTTAGTGTCTGTGACAGAAATACAATTAGTAAACCAAATCTTTCCATGGACTAAAACAAGAGCTCCACAGCACCTTGGTCATTTGGGGCACTAGAAGGGAGCCAGACACTATCTCAACATTGCCATGCCATGTGACCATGGACGAGCCATTTCCCTTTCTGTACCTTGGTTTTATGTGCTTAATCCAGATTACTATAACTCTTTATTTCAGGAAGATAACTATACAGGAAATTTATAGAAAGGGCTGGCAATAACCTCTGACACTGAGGGATCTTCATGCAGGGTAAACATCCCTCTCTGCAGAATCTGGCTCTGTAGCTGTTCTTTGCCTTCCTTGGGAAGCTGATCCCTGCTCTTGCTTGCAGGCTTTGATACCACCATCATTCCTCGTCTCCAGGCTTTACCTTCCCTCCCTCTCACACAGAAAGGGCTTAGAAAAAGAGACAGCACCTCTCATGAAGCTGCATTTCAGCCTAAAGATCGCTCTGAAGCAAGAGACTGACTGAAAGCTGCTGAGGTCCCCTGGCCAAGGTCTTCCTGCCTCCCTCAGGACCCCCATGCAGGAGGGGTGTCAGATCCTCTTGCTCCCATCTCTAGCCCTCATTACCCATTACACCATGAAACACCACTGCAGGCGGTGACACACTGTTCTCCTGGGCATGGAGGCAGGTGATGCTGTGCCACAAGATCAGAGCAGTGCATTGCTTTGCTTTATTGCTCAGAGCCTGCAGCACCTTGAAAATGCAGTTTGTAGAGCTGCCCTTGGAAGGTGAATCAGGTAGAGCTGCTGTTTGCCAGTACCTGTTGTGAGGCATCTCCCTTAATCTAAATTGTTAGACAGTTTAAGAGCTATTGGACATTGGGCCAGGTTTTGGCAGGATTGCTGCCTCTCAGGCCATAATCTCTCTGCCTCTCATTTGTTCTCATTTGCTCCAGCAAGCAGCCCTCATGACAACTCTGTGGCAGCACATCCTTCAAAGGCCAGCAGCCAAATAAACAAACTGGACTACCAGATATTTCAGCAGCAGGTCTCAGCCAAGGAAGGAAAGTACCTGAGTCCTTATAACTGCCTGTTTCATCCCCAGGGAGGGGAAGGGAAGGTAAAACTACCTCACTCTCTGCAAAGCTTCAACCCTTGGAGGTAGTTGTTATCTCAGAGAGGAAAGATATTTGGAACTGCCTAAGGAGGAAGGAGTGGAGCAGGGTAAGCAAGGGTGAGCACTAGGGGAATGGAGATGCTGCAGGAAAAGGGGGAAAAATAAGAAAGAGTTAAGTAACAGGGGAAATTCCCTTTTCCAGCCCAGCTGTTAGGTCAGGGTGAGGCAAGGAGAGAAGAAGCAGGACCACTGGAGAGTTATGTGAACAAACACTGGACTCCAAGCTGATGGGGAGGCACATCCAAGTCTACCTCAGAATTTATTCTAGCTTCAACTTCTGAAATTAAAGTGTGAGGAATTCCACAGTGAAAGCTACCACCCCCATCTGCCATGATTTAAACTACAGAAACCTCTTCAAGCATGTGTGATCAGTGACTGAGGAAAGTTTTTGTTTGCACAATTATCTCACTGCATTCACTCTTGCTGCTGCAGAATCCCTCTCTTCCCTAGCTGAGCTATTTGTAGTCATCTTAATAATCTAGTGCAGAAATTAGATGTTATGGTTTTGCAATATAACCTGTGCCTGATTACCAAGCCAATTTGGCCTTTGTATTAAGGTAACTGAAGCACTATAAATTTGTAGGTGAAGAATAAGTCCTTTATACAGCAAAGCAAGGGTGTTCAAAGACATTTGTCCCAGTTTAATTAGATTTCAAAAGTGGGTTTAAATGAGCTTTAAGCCTCCAAACTGCTGGGGAAGCCTAATATTTTTCCTCTGTGCCATGTGACAATAAATAACCTTAATGCCTATTCTTTCACACAGAGTTCCCACCTTCTCAGGGCCAAGCGAGCAGTGTATTTATGTTATTGATTGAAACAACAGTTTAGTCTGCCACTTGGTTTTAAAGGATCTACCTGAGAGCAATCAATCCTGTTCAGGTCCATCTCCCAGCTGGCACGTGACTGCCACTGTCACCAACAGCTACACCTCCTTCCCAGGACAGACAGAGACCTTTAAGATGGCAATGCAGATTTAGGCACTTGTCCAGACTACTGCATTACTCTCTCCAGACCAAGAGGAGTTCTGTGTGATCTTCATTACACACCATGGAAAAATGATGATAAAAGAGAAGCAAAGGAGTTGTTTCTTCCCTTCAGAATTATCCTTCGTGCAAGCAGAATACAGCTCACAGGTATCTCCTGATGCCGAGAGCTGCAGAGCTGCACGCATGTACTTCCAGGCATGCCTCAGAAGTGGGATTTTGGTGAGGTGGGCGATATCTCTGAACAAGCCCATTACTCTCCCCATTTCATTATCTAATGGTCCCTGGCTGTGCAGCAACAGTATAAAGACATTTGGAGCTGACTTAATTTGCTAGAGATTTCATCTGGGTATCTGCAAGAACAGGGCTGTGATTTCTATTACGTGACAAAGCAGCAACTGCTCAGCCCCAGCTCTGAGATGGCTCTAGCCCAAAAGAAATATGAGGCATTAATTTACATCAGTTACATTTATGCTTTGGAAAGACAATTCAACTAACACAGCAAGACAAATCCCCCTGACACATACATAGAAACAGCTGCTTATGAAAAAAGGGGAAACTGTACAGTATTGTGAAGGAATAGGAAATATTTCCACGGATTGGCAAGATTAGACTGTCACCCCTCAAAAGCAAGTCAAATTAGGTCATTCTGGTATAAAATCCTTATATTCTAGGTAGGCAAAGCACTTTGGCTGTATATTACTGTTCTGACTTTCAAGATGACTCAGATAGATGTATGTGTGCACAAGTATGCACCTTTGGGGTCTAATTCCTACCAAGTTACACCCACATAGTTTAAGTGCTTGTTTGTGCAGCACTTGGAAACAGTCAAACGCAAGTGAGTTACTTCTCTTGAACCTGAAAGGCAGCTACCTGCCAGCCTCAGAGAGACATGTCTGAGCACAAGTGTCATCCCAATGGTCTGAACTGGGCAATTCAGGTAAATTGTCCTTGGTCCACAGGCTGTAGCCTCCTCTGAGAGCAAGGGTGCTAAATCCCTGGCTTTCATCACCACTAGCTCTCAAAACTCTTTACAGAGGTTTTCAGGATCATATATTTAATTTTAAAAGAGGGGAAACTGAGGCACAGAAGTAACAAACCCACAGACCTGCAACAGTAAGGAAAGGAGCACTGAACTCAGTTTAATAGTCTTCAGCACACTATACAAGACCTGTTCAAGAAGATGAGCTCAGAGTGCCAGGTATTAATTCAACCCTGCTGACTTTTCTGTTCTTACTCCTTTGCCCTCCCTGAATCCCTCAGCCAAACCCTTATCACTCCTCCTTCAGCTCCCTCAGCCTGGAGTAGGTCAGAAAGAAGAAAAAAATCTATTCCTTTGGGGGAAAAATAGACAAGAGGAAAGCAATGAGGTCTTACTGAGTTTGGAACTGTTCGGCCTTTTCTTATTTATTTGAAATTATTTTTTTCATCTGTTTCCAGTTTCTGGGGAAGTCAGCCCTTATGAGAATACCCCAGAATCAAGTGAGTCAGCACAGGATGAAGTGTCACCCGCAGGACTGGGGTGGATACAGGAGGGTCCAGCTCTCTGCACAGGGCAAAGCAGAGAGCTCAGGCTTTTGAGAGGGAGTAAAGGAGGGGCTGTGGTGTTAGAGACCAGCCAGGTTCCACCAGGCCACCTAAAAATTATAGAGCAATAGGAGATGGGTAACACCCTACACTGATTTGTCAAAACTGAATCACTTCCATTAAAAAGAAATTAGAATAGTTTGAATATTAATAAGTTTTGTGGGTAAAGAAGTACAAACATCAATGAATCCTGACATTCAGCGCTGTCCGTTGCTGTCCCATTGGTACTGCCATACACAGGCTATAGGAACATGAACAGGCAGAGCTATGACAAGGCAGAGGCAGCAGGAAAAAGCAGACTACAGGAGTAATTTCCAATGGCTTGCTGACAAATCAAAAGGTAGTATCTGCAGATGGCAGGTCTGGTCTGCTACCATTGGAGACTTCCAGTACAGCAGGCGATAAAAAAGGGACAAACATGCTTGCTAAATCTGCAGATACTGCTAAGATGGGAAGAGCTGTGAGCATGTGGGACAGAAACAATTCAAAATAGTTGGGACAAACTATTGAAACTTTTAAACAATGTGTGAATTTAATTGAGAATAATTCACTGGCATCAAGGCAAACTGGAGAGCCACAGGCCAGGCAGCAGAGCTGAAGCAGGTAGGATCATGAATTAGGAAGATTAGATAGCTGCTGTAAAGCCAAAAGGCAGTCCAGGGCTGCAGAAACCCCCATGCTGTCCAGAAGACCCAGAAAATCTTCCTCTTTATCCAGCTCTGCCAGAGTCTTGTGTCCAGTTCTGGAACCACAGCTTAGAAATATGTGGATGAACTTCAAACAAAAATGGTCAGAGGTATAGAAAACTCAGTGTGCTAGGAGAGGATGAGACAGGAGCCATTCAGCTTAGAAAAAAGGGAGGGGAAGCACTTACTGCTCTGCAAATAAAAGGTTACTACAGAAAATAAGTTATCAGTTCTTCTGTGGTGGTCTGGACAAGAAGCAATGGGCTTGAACTGCAGTAGAGGAAATTCAGAAACTATTCTTAATATTTAACCAAGCAAAATGGACAGAGAAGAACTGGAATTGCTTGTGCATGAGAAATCCAGATTCTCCAGCCATAAAAGTCTTCCAAGAACATTTTAGAAAAGCATCTGTCAGGGACACAGCAAGGTGAGTCAATCCTGCCTTTAAACATGAAGAAAGGCATAGACTCATGGCCTTTCCAACCCAATTTTCTGCAACTCCTGTGACTTCTATTGTTAGTACTTGCCTCACTAAAATGGAACAGTTTCTCATCTTCCTTGGACATACTTTGACAAAGACAGAGCAAAGAAAAAAGGCATTTTAATTGGAATCTTCTCCATTCACCTCCCGTCCATCTCCCACAAAACAGAAAAACAGTCAAGTCATCTCTTCCTAACTGTGTTCTCCCATGAGGCTTTTGCAGACAGGAAAAAACCCAAATCCATTAAAAAAGCAATATTGCTTTTTTTATTGAAATGAAAATAACTTTAAAAGTTCTTTTCCCCACTGAAAAATAAAGACGTGAAGGGAGGAGCAGCAGACAGGCTTTATGGAGACGTTTATCTCTGAATTTATCAAGATACCAGTGATGATAACTTTGGGAAAGGACATGGTCCTGTGTGCTTAACAACCCAGAGCAACACTGCAAATTGGTGAAGGCTTTGAAGTGTATCAGACTCCTGTAACCAGTGGAAACTCCAGTGTGGATGCGGGGGTGGATTTAGGTAAGCAGAAAGTAATTTCCTTCTCTGGTAAATTCAGCTCAGGTATTTCTGAAGGCTGCAAAATTGGCTTCAGAAAAAATCTCATGAGTAGCAGCTTCAAATGGATTATTCAAACATTTTACATTTATACTACAGTTTGCAACAAGCAAGGGTTTTTAATAATGTATTTCTTTATTCCAAGAAGAGCATTGCCGATTTCAAATCAGGGGACAGATTTTTCCTAAAGGAGGCTGAGAGCTGAGGCTTTTCTTTGGGACCATACTGAATTAATTCTGAAATCTAATCATGCAAACTCTTTGCAGACATTGACTTCATGTCTCCGCTCTACAGCTGGTCAAGAAGAATGGTCTTAAACTTTTATATACACACATACACACAAAACGACTGTGAATTTGTTTCTAGCTGATTCCACATAAAATCCTTTTTGCAAATATTGATCTGAGAATGCTGGCAAGAACCAAAAGCACTAAATGAGGCAAACTGAATTATAACAGAAAAAAAAAAAAAGAAAAGGAATGGGGCTGGAACCAAAGCCACATGAAAGTCTGTCTGCCATCACTCTTTTAAACTGCTCCCAACAAAATTCATGAGTCTGGAGGATATTGAAAACTCACATGTAAGCACAGTCCACAGTCATCGATCACATTATTTTCTGGGCTAGGCAGAGGCTTGGGCTGGATGTTTTTCTCCTCCCACCCATGTTTTGGATGACTGGTGAAGCTATCAGACTTCACCTGGTCTTCTCACTGCTTGGCAAAAAACAGAAAACAGCTCCAGCTATCAGGGAAGTCAATCACAAAATAGAATCTGCCTTTGTGCAGACAAATCCTGAGAATTTTGCATCACACTTCTCTCACCAACTCCTTCTTCCAAGAATTATTGGTACAAGTGATAAATAAGCCTTTACACGGGTGCTTTATAGGCACATGCACATGTAACCCTTACTAGTGTAGTCAGGATATCTCAGCACCTCAGAGAGCAGAACCAAGGAGAACTACAAGGACCAGAGAATACTAATTACTACTCTGTTTCCCCCTCATTATTTCTAATAAAGACCACAGGAAAAAAATGTTGCCACTTAACAAATAAGTTAGTAAGAGAGCCAAGACCCCAAGAAATCCATTTGCAGGTTCTCCTGAGGACTCTGTGCTGTTGTAGCTGCCCCAGATGAATGACATCCTGCAGAAAGAGACAAGAGTCAAGACAGCACTAGAGTAGCTTTATTCAAGAGAATTGAATAGTCTGTTTGATACAGTAAATTTTGTAATGAACCGATGAATCACAAGGAAGGAGTCTGAAATATTCCTTTCTGGACAGGTAGCAGCTGACTTACAGCTGGCTAACAATGTGCATCTTCTCAGGCAATGCTTATTCTGTTTGGAACTGTCTCAAGAGGTTTTTAATTCATCTTTTTATCCTTTTCACTAGACACGTTCCCAGCTGGAGCAAAATGAATTATCCTTAGCTATCAAAGTGAAAATTAAAAAACACCAGCAAGACTTGCCTAACATCTTAAAGTGTTCCACATCTCTTCCAAACCCATATTATCATCCTGAACAGAACAGCATAATCAATCCTCCTACATTCTTTTCAGTGCTCTAAGTAGCTGCCTTTTCATTTACTTCTCATAGCCGTGATGTTGCATGCTTGCAATCTAGCAGAAAGATCTTAAATAAAACAGGAAACGCTTTGGGCTCTTTTTCCCCATACTCCTCTATCACAAAAACAGCATCAAAAAAATCCTGCAAAGTCACCATATTCATGTGCCTTCAGACTGGTCTGAATGGTCCAAATACCTGTTACCCAAAGCTCTACTTCCTGAGAATGGCACTGATTTCAGCAAACCTGTTCCCACAAGTTAAGGACAAGCCAGTGAGTTTATCTGAGTGGCAGTTCCACAGACTCATATCTTCATCCTGAGGCAGCTGTCAGAGATAGTTGAAATGGTTCCAGTCTAAATAGATTAGGTTTCTTCAGTCCTGAAAAGAGACAGCTAAGGGAAGTATAAAATTATCCATAAAATCAGGAGTGGCATGTAGCGAGGGAACAGGTACAGACTGCACATGCATTCTCTCCAAACCAGAACTAAGGGCTACCACACAAAACCATAAAAACAGGTTCAAAACAATCTAAAGGAGGTGGTTCTTCATAAATGTGTACTTCAGCCAAGCAAATCCTTGTTCTGGATGTTGTGGGTGACGGAAGTTGAAATAGGCTAAAAACTGAAAAATTTCATGGAAGAGAAATATATAAAGATGCTACCTTTGTTTTATGAAAGCCCTGCACAACAAACTGCTGGAAGCAAGAATAGGAAACCTACCACTATGCTTGCCTATATGCTGCTGTAAAGGAGACACTGGGCTAGATCCAGCATGTTTATTCTTACATTCTTATAAGATTTCTTTTGGACAAGACAAAAGACTGCTGGGAGGAAAAACAAGGTTAGGAAATAATGTTACAGAATGCTTTCAGTAACCAGAAGAGTTTTCATAAAACCAGAAGTAGTACTACTGTTCCAAAAACTTCAATTTAAAACAGTGTTTACAATGTTCTTCCCAAAATGTAGTCATACTGCTTGTTCCACTAGTTACTTTGGTGTCATGCCATGTACTCCTCATTACACTTTTGAGTGAAGCTTCCTCTGAAGTGTTATTATGCCATACAATACATGCTTGTTCTTTATGTGTGTCCTCAAACAAATCTGCTGGCTTGAGCAACAATACACATTTCTGCTCCTTTTAATTCCTACTTGCCCTGAAAACTGAAGAGCTTTGCTCTCTCCTGTGTGTCACCAAGAAAAGTGATTGCAAAGACTCAGTCAAGTATCTGAGGAAAGCCTTCCTGAAGGTGTTGGGGGTTGCATGAGGAGTTTGTACTCAGCTTGCAAGAATTTTCTTGACAAAGATAAGTCAAGGGAAGGAGGACACCCAGAATGGCTCTCGAAGCCCTGATACCTCTTTGGTATAACAAGCTAACACGTAGCTTGTAAGGAAACATATTTCTAGTTAAAAGATCAGGCATCGCTAAGAGCTTGTTTGTGCATGGAAAGCTCTGACTATTTTAAAAGCACAGCAATCAAATGAACATACCTTCAGACTTGCGATGGCATGTACAAACCCTGTTGGAACTGAAGTGTGCCTGATTCTACTGTTTCTACAACCACCAGTCTCTGCGGGATGAGCGGGAACTACCACATTTCACCGGTGCTGCACAGTGAGTGATGGAATTACTCATCGCCTCTTACATACGAAGAGTGAGCTATTCACAGGACAGCAAAAACAAAGGGAAATAAAACACACCTGACTTCTGGGAAGATCTCTCAATTTCATATGGAGGAAAGGATCAATCACATTTGGAGCTGCCTCTTGGCAACAAGTCAAAATTCTGGCCCACTATTTATCCAAGGTATGAGAAGACAGAAAAGGTAAAATAATCCACAAGACTTCAAACACTAATAATTTTCCATAAATACAATGGGATTTAGAGGGCTTAATCCAAATCTAAGGTGTCCAAATAATGCTTCATTACTTGCCATATTTCTGTAATGTAAATGACAGTCACAACTCTGTAAAAACTCTCTCAACTCTTCATCTTCTGATTTACAAATTTATTCCTAGGAAAACACTTCAGTCATCACTGAGCTGTGATTGCCTCTTGGGTGGCAGGCAGCACTTGTTTAACTGCTTAGTGCTTGAGTATGCAACAAGAAGAGACACAACCAAGAGAATTATACCTGGGCAAAACAGCCCAAATCCTCAGGGGTATTTTGGCTCTAATTCTCACTGACACCCATGGCAGTTCGGCCCTAAATAACTGCAGGAAGCTGTGACAACGCAGTTAATCCAGACAGAGTTTGGTCAGCATATGGCAGTAAATGCTCTGTACTCACCAAGAGTGACAGTCTGTAATGGGAAGTAGAGACACTCAGTTTTACCCCTCCTGCCAATGACAGCCTCCAGACAGAGCGATCAAGACAACCATAACACAGTTGCTAGTCTCATTGCTACTTTTCTGGGTGGATTATAATGCAGAAAGCTACCCAGTGTCCATAGGAAGTCTAAGCGTTAGCATTTACATGTCTGTATCAGCACACTTCTGATCTGAGTAATTCACAGCAAGCTGCCAGCCCACAGAGTACTGAGCTTCTGCAAGTCTGAAAAATTAAACTAGCAGAACAAAGTGTATAGACAGACGTTATGGGAGGCAAATTATCAGGATTACTATGGTAACAACACAGAATGAATGATGACTTCAGGGCCATGACTACATATGCATTTTATAGGAACAGCTAATTGTCTGACTTTGCTCACTGACACCACAACATATTTTTCACTAAATACCTTGGTATTTGAATTTTGCTGCCTCCAGCTACTATTAACATATTTTGCATTCATGCTTTGTATAAATCCTTGGTAATGTTTCTAGTTAAAGTTCTCAAACATACATTCAATTTATATTTAATGAGACAGTGTGATTTAAGTAAATCAGTACTAATTAATTAAAGCATATGTATAGTGGGCTGTGAGGATTAATTAGTTAATGTTTGTAGAGAGCTTTGAAAAATGTAAAGAACATATTAAAATGAATGGTGCTTTAGGATAAAGAAGGAGAGATGATGAGATACTGTACATTATATCTAACCTTTAATGAACACCTGTTTAATATCACGCATGGTTTGTCATACACTGTTAACTGCAACAAGAAAGCAACTATACATTAGTTAAAATCTGGTTTATCAGCTGTTACTCTTCTGTTAAAAGCAAATGGGCCAAATTCTCCAGTTCTGTCTCTACTGGGACACTGGCACATAACATGACTAGCCAAAGTTATCCAGAGTTACTGGAAAAGCACCAAGAGGTGACAGCATGGACCAAGGGGAGGAACAGTGTTTGAATAGTCCCCAGCACTGATTGCTGAGTCCCAGTGGTCTCCAGCTAGATCCAGAAGCCAAACTTTTCTAATGCTCCCATCCATTTCAAGCAGCTCCATCCCCAGCTTCAGCACCCAGTATCTCACAGCCAGAGTTGCTGAGTCCTCAAGGGCTGTGTGGGCAAGGACAAGCCCATGCTGGCACAGCCTGACCAGGGCCAGTAGCATGCATAGCTTGACACAGGCTGAGTATTGATCAGAGTCTCCCTTGTGGTTTGTAGTCACCACAAAGGTCACTACTGTCATGGCCAGGGGCTGGCAGTACCTGAATGTGGCTGAGAGGGTGACGACATGGTTGGCCTGCCCTGGGAGAGGGATGTCTGTGCATGGAGACATCAGGCAAAGCAGCCACTGTGTAAAGGGCCTTAGCAGCTCTGTCTCTGCTCGCTCCTCCCTCCTATCCTTTCTGTACAGGTCAGGGGCATTTCTTCCTGCTCAGTTCTGTGGTGGAGTTTTACCAGTTTCCTTCAAATTGAAAAGTTTCATTAATTGATGTTCTAGCTTTGTTAATGTATAGGCGGGGGGGGGTGGGGGGGTGGAAATCAGACTGAAAGAAGGTACCTGGGTTACCAAGGTAGCCTGCCTGCTCCACTCAGACAGCAACACAGCAGATGTTTAACCCAGGGCACCTGCAGAGCACCTAACCTACTGCAGCCCAGGCCACTTCCCTCCTCCTGCGGGGAGCTGCAGTTTGCCGTGTAGCCGTTCTCTCAGGCAGCTGCACACCAGAAACATTTGTCTACTCACAAGACCTCACCTTGTCCCCACTCGACAAGGACACTCAACTCTTACATACCCAGTCCCAGTACACCTACAGCAAGTCAACTTTTCCCACCACTTACGTCCTCTGTTTGCTTTGAGCAAAGATCTGCATGGCCTGAAGAATAAATTCACACATGGACTTGAGGGCAAAGGCCAGCAGAGGAACAGCGTAACTTCCAGGCTCAGGACAGCAGCACTGGAGGCGGTGGGATGTCTCAGATGCTTTAAGGCACAGGTAGCTTTAGGCTGGGATTTATCTTCTGAACACATCTCTGCATGAAAACAGGGAGGCACGTAAGCATCAAGCCCTCTCTCGTGACTTCCATTTCCCATGGCATTCAGCAAGTCCCCGAGTTCAGCATGGCCAGCTCCTCTCTGGCCCAGCGTAGAAATCTCCAATACTCACATCTTACTGCTGCACCTCATAAACACAGCTTCCCTCTCCTCCCTCATTCTCTTAATTATTTCAATACTTCTTGGGCCCTGTCTGTGTACTTGGAGACCTGCCTGGCAGTATGAATGAAGAACAGAACACTAAGAGCTTTCTAGCACAGTCTGCCACTGGCAATGAGAAGCCAGCTTGGTTGTGTTAACCCCATCGCTCCCTGGACTGCCTGCTGCAATGGCTGGGAAATGACCATCCACACAACCCCATGGCTGAAAGCCCTGGTCTGCAAGCAGCATCTTAGGGGAGTGCAGGACCCTTGAGCCAGACACAGCCAAAGCTACCCCACATGGTTTCACTAGCCCTTCTCAGCTCTCAAAGGATGACTAGGGAGTATTTGTGGGCAGACAGCCAGGAAGATTTCAGTGCATTTCTTTGACTTTTGCCAAGGTAGCTTGTTTTATACAGAGCCAGAGAGAAGGGGCAGAACAAAATAAACCACCCAGAGAAGACTTCTTTAGACAGTATAATTGATGTAGGATGTATACTAGGGGAGCTTTCCAGGACAACATACTGGTAAACCTTATGCTCCTGCAAAACAGCCCTAGAAATAAATTTGGGTAGCTGCAAACGTAGAGTAAGACAGCCTGCCTGACCTCAGGGTGAGTCTTTCAGCCAAAAAGGGATAAGGAATGTGCTTCCACCCTCACCTCCTGAAGACCTAATAAAACAGGCTGAAGCAAGTGAGCCTACATGTGATAGGCTACACAACACCTTGTCTGCACTGTGTCCTCAGTCAAGGATTGAGTGTGCAGCAGACCAAAGTTCTTCCCGCCTCCACTTGAGGCACTGAATAAGGGGGAATACCAGCACAGCATCTGTGAGGGCTGCTGCCATGCTGGGTGGCACTCCTGGTGCCATGAGAGGTTTAGGGACATTCTAGGTTGACCAACAAGGGGTTGTATCTGAATCCTGACCTACATCCTTAGGACACAGTACTGGCTGCTAGGATGCTCCCATACTCATCATGTTCTGGTGAGAAATATGGCCAAGGAGTAACAACATGCCTTTGCAAAATGAGATATGAAGTGACTGTCAGTAGGCAGGAGTCTGAGCTGAGAAGTGATGAAATTTTGCTCACGATAATAGGGTCTGCTGCCCTTGTCCCCAGGGCTGGATGAGATAAAACAGATGACTGAGCGAACCCTAGTCTCAGAGCCCCGAAAATCTCCAGAGTCCCCTTGAAACAGCTCCTAAATTTGCAGCTGAACACCAGGACTGGGAGGAGGCAGCACATCAGTGAAACATCTAAGGATGTATTCAGGGAACTTTCTTGGGGCTTTCCTAGAGCCTGGTGGGTGGAGGATACCCATGCTGGTGTCCCCAGTGTCCTCACACACTGGCTGTGTTGGGTGTTGTGTGGTACCAGTGTTGCAGTGCCACCGGGCAGCCCAGCATCCCACCAGCTGCCAGCCTCTGCTAACGCTCCCTCTGCTGCCTGATGCTCAGCCAGCCTGTGTCAGTCCCCAGCAGAAAGTGACTGAAAACCCACCTGATAGCCTATGCTCTGAGCCACCAGAGCGGTCACCACCCATTCCATTTTCAGCCAGTCTTCCGACAGAGATGAAGGGTTATCAGTGACAGGGCCACTGCCAGGTACAGATAGGTTTCTGTGGCTGCCAGCAGCTTGGACAGAGATATCTGTCCCAGCAGTCAGTGGCTGCAGTCTGCACATGTTCCCTGCAGGGTGAGCACCATGACCAGCACCCAAAATCCTGAACCAAAGACCATTGTGTACCTATTTACCCCCAGAAGACAGTAGAAACAACCAGCTCTAACCCTCACAAGAGGGGACAGTCTATTTAAACAGGCTCTGGGCTGCTGAGATCCACCTTGAGAGCCCAGATGCAAAGCAACACATCCCTGTAAGGATTAGGTTAGTTATAAACGCCAAATTATCACAGCCCTGTCACTGAAGACTGCTTGCATTTAAATCCCATTTCCATAGCTGCTACCTGGCTGCTGCAGAGAAAGGCAGCTTATTGCAGTCCCCTTAGGGAGAGATCCTGGCTGCTGCCCCAGGCACAGCTCCCTACAGGTTAGGAGATGCTTCTGCAGTTTGTCTGGATACTGTTCTGCAGCAGTGCCAAGAAAGATGAAAGCCCTTGGGTGGCAGGGGCGGAGAAAGTAGAAGGCTCAACAGCCAGATGCAAGGATCCATGGGGAACAAACCAGCACAGGACAGCTTAGCTTCCAGAAGCGTCTGCCACTGGGATCCATTACCCACCCAAAGGGGACAGTGACCTGCTTGCACGATGTTTCTGTTAGCCTGTCAGCTACACTGCTAACTTACAGGGCTATCTGGGCAGTGTTCCCTGAGAAAAACCTCAGCTGCTCACATGACTCTGAGCAGCTGCTGCCAGCATGCCTGGTGTGCTGTTCAGAGGAGAAGCACCTCTCCTTTCAGGAAAATAATCTTCATTTGTACAATCCATTTAGCAGGGTCCCATTGGTAAGGAATCCTTGATGATTTACTCAGCAGTGCCTTTCTGCTGGAAGGACATAAGCCATTGCCTTAGGAAACCTACACAAAAAAAAAGAAATCACACTAACACTAACATGTTCTTTGATGATTAGAGACTTTCCCTGGCAACACTCCATCAGTGCAGGCTGGCAAAATATATTGCCACGGTTGAAGACAAACTTTTCCCCCTTTTGCATTACGAAGTAATCCAGCCAAAGGGCTCCAGTTGGATTCTTTTGCATATGGTGCCATGGTATCGATTAAAACTATCTCCTTTGAGATGATGGAAGGAGCACATTTTCAGGAATTTTCCCATACTGACAACTGAGCGCTTATGTGGTTTCATTTAACACAGAGCAAGAACTGGATCTCCCATATATTGCTCAGTAGCTCATACAACGTTTAGCTGAGTGTTTTGTATTAATGATGGTCACCATTAATAAAACAGTTTGTAGATTAGGAATTTATCCCAACTTTTATGCTTAATAGGCAGCTCTTGCTAATTTCTTCTATGGTACTTTCTGTCCTAAAGTCTCAAAGAGCTTTTCCTTTCTATCCAGATCTCTCTGCCAGGCCATAACCTACCATAGACAACTGCCTCAGTTCCTAATTGGGGAAAAATGAAGAAATGGCAAGGCACCAGCTGGTTCAGCTATTGCAAGAAATCACAACTACCAGACTTACTGAGAGAGACCACAACTATTAGAGCAGCTGTTGCATCAAACATCAGTCAAATTTCTTTATTCCTCAGTAGATAAGTGTGGTCAAGACCTCTAGCATTTGCTAGAAGTATTGATTAGTCTGCAAGTACCAGCACCCACTTGGGGAAGCCAACCCGGCCATACTTGTCTGTGTGACTTAAGTCTCAACAAACACTTCCCTGGGAAAAGATAAGCAGTTTTAGGTTTTGATACCTGCCAAGACCTGTTCCATATTCCCAGTCTGGCTCCTGAGAAAATTCAAGCAGCTTCTAGTGTCAAAGATAACTCTTGAAGCAATCACTGGTGAAAAGACAAAGCCTCGATATCTCCCCAGAAGTTGGACTTGAAGTCTAACACAGGGTCCTGAAGAAACATGAAGCATAAACTATTTCTGTTAAAAGTACAGAATTAAAGTTATATTAATAGAAGTCATTTGGCCATCTGAGCAGTCTCCTAGCAATTGCATAAATTACTGACTGAACAAGGAGTTTCAACCAGAACATCATTTCATGGCCAGACCCTGACTGATTTCCAGGCAAGCAGTAACAAGCACTCTGGAGGGAACTGCTCTATCCTCAGATGAATGGAATTAATAAATCACAGAAAGCTATTTAATAAACAAATTCTCCCTTTTTCTCTTGTGAACTGTACAGGAACAGAGTATATGAACACAAAAGCCTTTGCTCTTTCTGTTTATTTCCCAGATCATTTCCTCATCAAGCCCTTGCCCCTCGCTTTTAAACCCCAAGCTGCTTTGATCTGCAGCGCAGACCCCAAGGCACTGCTGCCATTTCCTGAGAGGGCTTGTTGTCACCTCTGTAAATCCATACACTCCACTCAAAGGCAGTTAGTTTTTCCACCAGTCTCTGCCTCCAGAGGCAGAGTGGCAGAGTTTTGGTTCAAATCTGTTATTCCCCTCTAAGACTCAGCCATTTGTAGCTCATAAATTGCAGCTTAGCAGATAGATTGAGACGTTTCAAGTTTATCTTCCCACACAAGTAACAGCAAATTGTAGCGTGAGCCTTGTGTGCAATTTTGCTCAAGTGCCCTGAGGCTGGGAAGCTGCTCAGGGAAGCTGTTTTGCTGGAGATGCACACTTCCCCAGTCACCGTCTTCCAACACAAAGCTCTCCTCCCTCTGAAGTGGCTCTGGGAAAGGTGATGGATACACTGCAGACAGAAGCTTTTTAAAAGGTCCAAACTGAAAAACCATGCAGTGAGCTAAAACTGCTTGTTTGAGACAAACCATAGCTTAACTTTTCATTGAGTTGGAAAAAAAAGTGGTTCAACTTCTTTTAAATGTACCTGATTTATATATGGCTCTGTACATTCCTAGGGAACACAACAGTCCTGCTGAATCACCATAAGAAAAAGCCTGTATCTAGGCAGATCTGGGTTTGCAGAAGCAAGATTTCAAATTCTGTAGAAGATTTGGAAAGAAAAACTAACTGTGCACATGCACAGCATTTAACACAGGAGAGTTGGATCCTCCAGCTACTATCGCAGTCAAGTTTAGCACCACCAGCAGACATGACTATGGGAAACTTCTTTTCCTGAGGCATTTCTATGTGCAGCTGTGGTTGTAATCACATCCAGTTTATCTATGCTGTGCCCAAAGCAATCTCTGCCCCAACCATCTCTCCACTACCTAAGGGCACAGAAATATCGCAGTCTGGCTCCTGCAAAAGCTACTCTAGATTTTCATCATGCATAAACAAAAAGACTTGTGGCAAATACTATCTTTAGGACTCTGGTGGTGTCAGACTGGAAGGAGCATCTCTGTCCCATCTGAATCCTCAGTCTGTGTCTGAGTGTTACAGGGTGATCAGTCTCAGAGGACAGCCTGGCACACCTGCAAAGCCATAGGAATACCCCAGATCTGCTTATGACACACCCCCCCCGCCCCCCCCAAGCTGGGTTTCATGGATTTTGGCAGCACATGGCAATTCTGCTGTGCAAGACCCCACCAGGCAGTGGTGAGGATTTTGGTCTGATATTTCCGAAGCCTCATTTTCCTTGCATGGAGACACTGCAACAGTCTAGCATCTTGGCCCCTTTCTGACATTGAATTTTGCCTAGTGGGGCAGCAGACAGGGCTGTGGACCAGCCATGACCCCTCGTCTCACATTTCTATGGCATGTTTTATACCTGCCGCACTGATAGGTGCAGAACCTCACAGCTCCCTTTGGAAGCTGGTTACTCAAATCTTCCTGGCTTTCCATTTCGTTTGAAAATAGGAAGCTCATTAAAAGAAACAAGCAGGGAAGGGGAACTGACATGCTGCTCTATCAAGCCTCGTCTCTGAGGAGCAAGGCTACCCCCACTGCTGCTCCCACCCAACTACAGCTCCAACTTGACCTCTATTTACCCACCGCTCTCCACAACCCACAGAGACATCAAGTGGCCAAATCATCTAATTGCACATATACTGCAGATTTTGCTGAGGAAGGTTTGAAGGGACAGTGGGGTGTCTCAGTTTAAGCAAACTTCGGCCATTCACAGCCCAGCAAGAAGTTTTCTCTCCGTGTCTTTACTGACTTCTATTTAATTTTATTCTTCCTTTCCCTCTTTTCATTATTAGCCTATCAAAAACAAGAGAAAAACACAATCAGGAAAGAAACTAGATGATCGCTTAAGACTGAATGGTTTGTATATATACCTCCCTCCGATACTGCCCCTGCAGAGGAGTGCGTGACAAAGCCCCTCAATACCACAATCTGCTAGAGACCTAGGCACTGGGGGCTGCGTTCAGGCAAGAGACACCTCAGAGTAAATAAAGAAGTTGTGCAACTTATTTCCTTGATTTTGCCCTTTCTCTCTTTCTGCCTGTATAAAGTAAATCATCATTATTTTTTTCCCTGAATCCCTGCCATAAGGTTATCAATCAGCAACACAAGCAGAACGGAAAAGAGCCTGGAAAAGCTGAAAATCATTTGCTCTTGTCAGTACCATGGGGAGAAGTCTTTCTTTCAGAGTGCTGAAAAAAACATTTCAAAGATAATCCTAGCCCAAAACTCCCACCAGCTGCTCCTTCCCACACTTTCCCCTCTGATAATGAGGGTCTGTGGCTAGGGAGCTTGGCAGCAAGTCCAGGACCCCAGCTGGTAGGTGCCATCCCCAGCTGATAATGCTGTCAGGAGCCTCATGGAAAACAACCTACTGAATCTTGTATTAAATAAGTTGATTCAGAGGGGGTTTCTCTCACACCAGGAACTAAGAAGGTGAGGAACAATGAGACAAGTGTTGTGTGCAGGTGTAAGAGGTGAAGGACAATGACAGCTTTTGCAAGCCAGGTTTACAGGTTTCCTGCAATTCAACTGTTAAACACTGCTGCAGGGAGCAGTCCCAAACCTCACTGGTCCTGAAGAGACCTTTGCTTTCCCACTTCCAAGCACTTCCCATCACAGTCTGCACAAGAGCTGAGAGAATGCCCAGAGGTCAACAGGTAGGTGGGAAGACAAGACCCCATGCCTCCAGGTCTGCAGTTCTCCAGGTATCATCTTAATTAGACACACGATCAGGCCTTCCTGCTTGAAGCAACTAACTCCCCAAGTTTTCCATTTCCTTGAAGAAACAAGAAGGAAGAGTCTTGGGACAGAGACAATGGACACCTCAATAGAGAGGCCAGGCTTAAGGCATGAAGAAATCTTTCACCAGTCACAGAGTAGATGACAGGCTGGGCACCAGGAGACACCAAACACATGTACTATAAATTTGCCACTACAAATGTGTGATGGGATACAGACAGGGATGGTTACAGAAAGCCTTCATTAAACCTGCCAAGAGACCAATGTTTCACATTAAGGTCCAGGCACCAACTTGAACCAGCAGCCCTTGCACTCCTGAACCACTGAATCATGACAAATTTCCTCCTGACACCCAGCTTCTCCTCTTCTTCTTGCAGCATCCCACTGCTGCCTGTGGAGGTTCAATACCCCACTCAAATTCAGTGTGCTTCATGCAGCACATTGGGAGATCAGCTGCCTGGCTCCTGGGGAGAATCAATTACAATTTTCTTCCTGAGCAGCAGGACATGCAAAGTCCATTTTCCTTCAGCAACTACCAGTGTGGATTCTCTAGAGGCTAATTAGCTGAGCACCCACTGCAATACCTAGCATGCCTCTGTCTAATTTCATTAAAATTCACCTGTAGGTTCAAAGATTAGAGGAGCTCTGTCAGAGTTTCATCTCAAACTATAGGAAGCCAGGCAAGGAAAAAGGTATATCCCAAAAGAATTTCCACCCAGAAGAGTTTCCCCAGCTCAAACCAATACCTCCTCAGTAGCTAGACAATAACTATGTGTTAGAGGGAGCAAAGCTTGTGTTCCTACACTTCAAAGTCCTCTCTGGGGAGAGCTGAGGTCCCCAGGGCTCTGGGCAATGCTTTTTCATACACATTTGAAAATAACATCAAGATAAACTCTCCTAGCTAGCTTTGTCTTTCCGATGCAGGTTTAAAAGCCGTGCAGACTATACAGCACTGACACTGCTGCAGTTAGAGCTGCACGAGGAAATTCCACTTTTTAAAGCCAAAACAGCCAGTTTGCTGTTATCCTCAGCCCAGCACAGGAACCAGGAGTGCACCTAGGATAGACGTCACCCATAGTTGTTCCCCTTCTAAGAGCAGCACGTCTCTGAAACTGCCTTCCTTGTATCAGCTTTGAGTCAGGACAAAAACGCATATAGCTGCTCTAGGTCTGTGAATATCAAAGAGACAGCTCTATTAAACCCAAAGGACAATTGTCCTCTCTGTATTTCAGATTGGTCTAAAACTGTGCTACAGGGGACAATTAATCTTCAAAATCAATTTTTTGTCAGGAGGCTAAATTTCAATTGTCTCAGGAATGGTGGTGCTGGGCTGATAATTACTGTCTGATGAGGCAACCTCTGAATTCACTGCCCAAGAGAACACTTTTTATTAATAACTTTTGTCACAAAACCCAGGTCCTTTTTTGACTTTGAAAAAACATGTTGCCTTATTTACTGTGTTAAAAACCTCAAGCTGTCAGGAGTCAGATGATTTGCTTTGGTTTTTCATTGCATTGCAAGACAGGGAGTAGATATTCCCTTTTCCCCAGGAAGACAAAGCAAACCCCCAAGTTTGTTCTAGAAAAAACACAATAAAAATGCTAATTTGTCTTCATTTGCATTTGTGTCCTTTTTCCCTATGCCCTGATCCACAATAATCCTGACTCCCCTATGTCTCCCTCTATTTTCCACATAGTTGCTTGTTGTTTGGCTGCTGCATACACTTTTGCCATTTGGCTCCCAGGCTCGCTGCTTGCCATCACCCAGAGGGACACAATACTCAGAAGAGGCTTGGAAGCCCCAGAAACACCGACTCCATCCACATACTCAAGGTGAGGCTGCCCCAGGACTGTGCACCCTGCAAGTGCCAAGCTTGGCTCCCTACAGTTAGGATATTTCAGGATTTAATCTAATGACAGTCTCAAATGCCTAAATCACTGCAGAAGCAGGACTGATTCAGGACTCTCCTCTTTCTGAGGTACACCTTGCACTGTTCACTTGTCCCTGGGAGCTCAGTTTATCACAGAGCAGGAGAGCTTGAGTGCCAGAGACTAGAGAGCATGGTTTTATCAGACTAAACCTGTGTAGCCAGCACACTCTCCTGGCACAGTGGAGACATGGCTTTGTATCTCAGTGAGCAGATGGAATAAACCCCAGGTTTTCAACTTGCTAACCCCCTATATTTTAGCTGCAGAAAACTGTTACTCTAGTGCAGTGGATGCTGCCTGGAGGAGATCTAAATCTTCATGAAAGCAGATGTCAGCCAGAGCCAGGCACACCCTCCCACATATTGCATTTCCTGGTGAATAGCCCAAAGTGTGTCAATATACTGATCTTCTAAAATCATACTTCCAAAATACCATATTTCCCCAGGACAGGTCTGGTGCTGGCAAGGTGTTTTGTATTCCTTGCTGGGCACCAGGCACCTCGCCCTGCAGAGCTCAAGTCCTTTGCTGATACCCTCAACCCTGCCAACACGGCACTGGGAGTTTGCATTGAACTCGAAGATGGACCCAGCTCTCCTGACTCCCAGTCTTGCATTTTCTGCCACAACTGTCCCTCACAGTGGAGGAATCCTCAGTGTTTCAGTAAATCAGGCTCTGCAGGAGCTACTTTTTACTAGCAAAGGGATTCTACTGAATTGAATCGCCTTTAAGTCCCTGCATGCTCTTTATTTTCCAGCTCACCCAGCTAAAGCTCATTTGATTTTAAAGATAATCCAATAAGCATCAATTAATAAAATCAACTTTGCAAGGATTGAATTTCCCTAGTGCATGAGACAGCGAGCTTAAGGGACAGGCCAAAAGGGAAACAGAGCTGACATTTCTGTTATAAAAACGCATTTCTGTTAAATTCTAGACATTCTCCTTTGTAGAAATGAAGGTTCAGAGAACTCTTGCTCTGCAGAAAGCCAGGCCAATACAGTATGTAGGTGACTAGATCCCTCCCAGGCATTGAAATAGGCACTGCACAGGTCTTGGAAAACAAGCTTTGTCCAGGCTGGTCCTGCAGGCCATGAGAAGCAGGAATGCTGCTGTGTTACAAGCAACACAGATGTGCCAGGTCCCTGTTCACTATTCCAGGCTCTGCTGTCCCCAGATTCACTTTGAGCCCTGTCCAGCCTACACAGACTGGAGCTTCTCCATCATGGAAGCACATAGTGATTTTCCTGGGGAATGAAAGAAATGGAAGAAAGACTCCAGAAGAGAAAGGAATATGCATCACGTGCTTGGAAGTGAGGACAGCAGTGTCTGAAAGTCCCATTGCAGTGTTCCTTTGCATCCTGTAATGTTGTATTAATATTTACATTAGCTGGTCACAGCTGGAAGAATTAATTCTGTGTTACTGATGAGCAAATTAAGCTTGCAAAAAGCCCTGAAAACTAAAATGTTTCTTAAAATCTCTCTGCTGTCTAAATATTCTGTTGAGTAGTTAGCACCAAATTAGCTCTTTCAGTCTTAATCACAGAACCATTCTCTTACCACAGGCCAGTATGGTTGTGAGACAGTTTACATGTACGTGGCTAAAGGCAAAACACATCACAAGGACCCTCCTGAGCTGCAGGTGTATTTTCTGAAGAGGTTTCCTTCTTAGCACTGAAATGGGAGTGATCCATTTAGTGACCTCAATTACATTCTCAAGCACAAAACACACTTTGACACCTCAATTCATATATCATGAAAACACCACGTATGTCAAGAACAAAAAAAAAAAAAAGGAATGATAATCTTAGTTACAAGGAAATGCCATTAACCAACAGGCTGGGATTTCTGTCAGGCACAGTTCATCCCATGAAAAATTAAAGGCAACATAGACCTCTAATGCATCATGTATCAGGAGAACCATTAAGTAATCAGTCAGCATCCAGTTTTATAGGGCATTTTGGGCATAATTCAATCTCCATTCATTTTAGATCATTTCCTTAATGAAGTAATGCACTGGACATAAATATTTCAATGCAACTCTCTAATGCCCTTTAAGTAGCAAGCAGCCTTCAGTAACACAGAAACCAATTAAGCTGTAAAGGATAAATACCGCAAAAAAAGGAAGGACCAGATACAAGCATAGTGATGTACTTAAGTCCATGGGATTCAGACAAACAGTTACAGCTGTGCTTCTGAAGCCAAAAAAAAAAAAAAGATACAGGAACAGCAGAAAAAGCTAATATGAGCAAGATGCTATTCCTATAGCTAGACTGCCTCTTCCTCACATGTGCATCTCAAGCAATTTGGGGAAATCTAATTCAGGTTTGTCCAGCACCTACATAGTGGGATGTGGGTAACTCCTGCAATGGAAGTTCCCAATATTCTGCACAACAGCAATGTTTTTTCTGCCTTCGTGCATAGCAAAAAGTGAAATCGTTCAGCAGGAGGAAGGTTTCCTTAAGTGCTTTTTCTGCTCTTTCACAGCACTAAGTGGTAGTTTTGCTATAGAACATCTCTCTTCCACAGGTTATAGTGGCTCAATATGAGGTTTAAAATAGTTACTGGCAGTTTACAGCAGCTTGCTGCAGGGCACAGGGCAGTGCCCTGTACCAGCCCATACCACAGCCAGACCTTCCAGCACTGCAGAAGCCACCCACACCAGTTCCCTTTGGAGGGGAGGCTGCAAGGCCGAGTTTTCAGACAGGTTGCTTGACACATGTGTATCCAACAGAGCTTCCTAAAAGTGACAGCACTTTTAGGAAACTTTACTGGAAAAAGTCACTGCAAGCTTCTTTGCAAAGCAGCAGCCACAGGTTTCACCGAGATTGTGCTCACGCCACGGTAAGAAGAGATTCTCCAAAACACACCAGAGCACTGCAAACCAGTGAAAATCATTTACTCCCTTTGAACCACAGGCTGAAGTACTTCACACCAATAGCTAAAACAAACATGGCGAGGGTAAACTAGGGAATTAATTTTAGCATGTAAGAGTCAACATTTAATCCTCTAAGAAGAAAAAAGTAAACAAAAATACTTACAACAAAAGCAAAGTTTAAACCCATCTGAAGGATGGGAAAAAGCATCTTTCCAAGTGTGAAAGGACCTGTTCCCAGGAGAGTAAGCTGGGAAAAGCTGGCTTTTAAAAGAAGGACCCACTTGCTTCAGGGCATTAAAAGCTTATAAGAGAAGGTGGTGAAAACTCTGGCTCCTGACTGGAGCTGTGGGTGGGTGGTTGGTTATGGGGGTTTTTTTCTCAGGAGGTAGAACTCCCTGCTCTTTGGGGAGATTTGACTTTATCTAATGCTTTAAAACTTGTCTGACTTTTTTTTTTTTTAAAACGTCCTCACAGCTGGTGTGTTGTTGTATTGCTAGTGAACAGCATTCCTGTGGCTGCTACCCAAAGTTTGAGGTGATGGCAGTGAGCAGCACTAGTCACAGTTCATCACCCAGTGAGCTTGCCCTGGGGCTGAGGTAAAAGTCCAGGGACAAATATGACCCTGATCTTATCTGGCTTACACTGTGTACTGGCAAAGAAGTTAAATTAATATTATCTCTACTATTTCAATTCTGCTATTTCCTAAATCTTTGAGCGTTTGTCTTTGCCACGTAATTGATACTATTTGAATCCATGGTTTTGGCACACAACTTCTATAATGAAATTAATACAAGATGTGCAATACTGTCAATAAGAAAATTGCCCAAATATTACCCTGCAAGCGATCAATAGTTTAGGTGCTAATGGTTATTACCAGCCATGCTGCCAAATGATATTAAAAAAAAAAAAATAGAGGCCTCCAACTACTGCTGGTCAGCCTAGAGGAGGAATCCTCTCTGCTATCAGTTCACAGCTGCAGTGTGCTGAAAGGAGCAGGGCAAGCTCTTAAACTGAGATCTGTCTGTAACCAGTATGATACAGCTCTATTGTGAGTAACTGAGCCCATCTAGTTGTGTAAAGTGATGGTCAATCCATCAGGTATTTCGACTTCTGGAGGGCTTCAAATGGCTTCATCTAATACAGTCCACTTGCACTTTTTCACCCTGAGGGTTTTGCAGGACTGAAGCACCATTTGTCTCAGATTTGATTCATCCATTGGCACACCTCACAGGTAGGATTATAGACTGCATTTGCCTGTGGATCCTCCAGCCTGATCAGTCCATGCAGGAGCCACATCTGCGAGAGGGGGGCTACAGCTTCACCGCTGTCTGCTATGGGGTGCCAGCACCCCAAACCTCAGCTCCCTTGGTGCAGATACACGTGTCTGTCTTGAGATGCAGCTGTAGCTTTGTCACTGAGCAGCTGTTCAGTCTTCTTCTTTTCTGTGGTCTGGCCACTAGAGAGAGCCATGGTATAAAATGTGCTGCTCTAGAGAGTCCTGGGCCCAGGACACAACACTCAAACTGTCACTGGGGCAAAAAAAAAAAAAATCACTTAAAAGGAAAACAAAGCATTTTTCCACCTTCATTGCTGTGGTTTTTTTTTTTTTCCAAGATGATTAAAATTTATCTTTATTAATCCAAGTTTATGTTTAAATCTTTGTTTTTAATTTGCTTTTCATGTCTCAAGGGAGAGCTGGGTTGGAAGGAGAACGGGTAAGCAAATTGACAAGTATTTCTCACCAGATGGGACTGAATTGCATACCACGGCTGGCACCAAAACTGAGTTAAGCTTGCTCATGTAAGGAATGTGAAGAAAGTTGATAATATACCCAGTAAGCATCAGGCAAAGGTATCAAAACACTTCTATGGGAGTTGGGGGCCCTTTTTCATAGGGCAGAGGTATCCATGTTAGCTGCGATGAAGTTTTACCGGAATGAAAAAGCAGTTTAGCACAACACAATATTTGAACATATTTGCCTTGCTGACAGGCTGGGTTGCATTGCTCCAGCCCTGAGCTGTGTTCACGCAGCTGAACTGCTTTGAGGACTGGTTCAAAATCTGCACAGAGAAATGCTTTGAGCACATTCGGGTCACAAGATGAGCAGTGCTAACTTCAGTCTTTGTGCTGTGTGGTACCCAGAGAATAAGATTTAAGGAATAAGCCCCCTCTGATGCTCCCCTTCCCACCTGGGTTTGTACTGCTGTTGTGGTTTGAACTTGGCCGAAGCCAGGACAACTGCCTTTATAAATATCCCAGTAACCTACTAAAAAGGTGATTATTTGTATCTAAATTATTTGTTGTTTTATTTCTGCAAGAATTTCAACTCCTCTGATTTTTAGGTTTAGTAGCTCATTTTGAGTGTTTTCTGTTCAAGATTCAGGGAGGTTGAACTGGGTCACAGGGTGCCCAGATAGTGAAATCTTCCCTCATTCCTGGGGATTTTATCTCATTCTCTCCCAGGGAATACATGCTCTATTTGCACACCTGCAATTCAGCAAAGTGGAAGAATATTTAATGCAAACAAAAAGTTTTCAGATGAGCAGAAAGTGACTGGTCCTGGAGTCCTGTCAAGCAGCATATCCTGATTTCAAGCAGACGTCTTCCTAAGACCAGCTATCAGTGTGTCCCACAGAGAAGAAAAGCCATCCCTTCTTGACTTACCTGCTTCTGACCGGAGCCGTTGCTGTCAGCCAGGACCCACAAGGACACTGGCCTCTTCCCAGCTAAAAGTGCAGGAGACCAAGAACAGCAGGGCTAAGAGGGATCAGCTTTAGTAAGCTGTTTCTGCATCCTTAGAGAGGAGGCAGCTGGCATTAACTTGCACCTTTGCACAGCTGAATTAACTGCTGGCATCAGGACGCTGGCTTAGGCTTCCAGAGGAGCAAGCGCCAGGAGGACCTGGTCTTCTTCTGCTACTGTTGGGACATTACAATTCTCCCTGGCAAACAGAGACCTGCCCATCCCAGTTGCCTGTGCTGTTCTTGATCACTTTTATCCCATGGGGATGTTAACAGGGCACAGCTGCTGTCAGTCTGCAGTCATGGCCATACTTGGAGCAGCTCTGGGTCCTCTTTGCCTCAGGTGCTGCAGCAATGCATCCCCTTCTCCTGTGAGATACTCTGCACCGACTCTCCCAGGGTCCCTGTGGCAAAAGGGGCAGTCCTGTCTGTGCACAGGACTTGTTTCCTACAGTTGAGGACTTTTCCAATAGGACGAGCTGGCTGGGTTTGCTAGCAGACTAGAAAGTTCACTGACAAACCCTTGTTCTTGATGCCTCCCTTTGCTTTTGGAGAGGAGACTGCAAGCAATCTCTTCTTCCAGACCTGCCTGCACACTTTATGGTAGGGATGCATGGACATGCACCCTCAAGCTGGCCTTCAGAGGTCCATCAGTTGTGAGTAATTAACAAGTAAATAAAAATACACAAGTGAAGTGCTGAGGTGGGGTCTGTGTGTCCCTTGACAGGCTGAGCACAACTTCTCGGGACAGTGTAGTGGTGGGAATAAACCTTGTGTAGCTGGACACCTCATCCTCTCCCCAAACACCATCTTCCCCCGGTAAACCTCCAACTGTTGCATCAGTAACTGTTAAAACTACAAATCAGCCTTTTTCCAGCCTCGCTGGGACAAAGTTCATGCTCCCCAAGTACCCTCTGCTGTCATGCACATGCATGGCCATGTCATCATCCTCCAGACACTGCCTGTACCTGGAGAGGATGAAGAGGGGAGGAAGGCAGCAGTGTGGAACACACTTTGGGTAAGTGCCTGTCCCAGCTCCATACTCGGCTCAGGGAAGGGGACGCTGGTGTGCTTCTGCACTGCTCACCCGGGCATAAACCCTATTAGTGAGACAAGTGTGCGTTCCTCTGGCTCGTAAATAGACGTTGAATATGTCAACCGTGTTAATAAAAATTAGACACCAACCAAATCTAAAATAGCCAGGAAGAAAATTGTCCTGTGATGTGGCATTATGCTGCTTATACATAAATAGAAATCACGTGGTGGTCTGGGAGCCCCAGCACCAGCTAGGGGCTAGTTGTGTCTGTGTTTGAAGCCTGGCCTCGAAAGGCCATGACATGAGTCCCCGAGGTGGAGTTAGGATGTCCATCTGGGGGAAAAGGGCAGGAGAGGGGAGCTATTACTAAGGCAAAAGCAGTGCCAGGGGAAATGAGACTTTGTGAAAACTGAGGTGTCAGTGCTCAGAGCTACTGCTCACCATCAACAACATGAAACAGGAGCAGGTTTTGGCACAGCCACTTGGGTGCTTGTCTCGGGCTCTCTGGGGTCAAAGCAGCACAGACATTCAACAAATACCCAGCTGCCAGACTGATCCTAGGTCTCATTTACTAAATCTCTGTTTTGCCATTAACTGTCTCAGGAATTCTGGCCAGGGTGAAGCAGGATAAAACTGATAGACTCAGGGGGGTGTTCAAGGATCAGTCTCTGAAAGAACAAATCATGGTGATTGACCCATGTACCTCTGACCTGAGATAACTGATTGGTGGCAGGAGCTGTTGCTTGTTTGCTAGCAAGATGGTGTGAAGAACTGAGATGCAGGGGCTGATTTTGCTCGGTATTCAGATTGAGGAGTAGTTTCAGGCATAAACCAGGGTTTCACACGGCAGAGGGGATCTTCTCTACCCTTCAGGCATGCTGTAACCCACCAGGTCTCTGGGAAACAAATTGGGAATGGTACGTACCTACCATGTGTACTCCACCGAGTCATTTGTATCTCAGATATCCCAGCTTGTTTAGGCTTTGGGTTGCTCTTCAGCCATGGTTTTCCCCGTGAACAAGAGGAGCATCAGTCCCAGATAAGAGAATCATCCACCAGCATCTACTCCCAATGCAAAGTGTGAGCCAGCACACAACAGCTCAGTTTAGGCCTGGCTGTCCACCTGGACATGAAAAGCCATTTACCTGGTGTGTGAGCACCCCCGGCCCTGCAGTTCCTTCCCCAGGCAGCCTGTATGCAGGGCTCACCCCTCCAAAGCCATGAGCAGCCCATGTTGAAGCCTTTGTGGACAAGAGCCCCCAGTTACACAGTATGGGCCTGGGCGGAAGATGAGCATCTGGACATGTGCACAGGTGGGAGATGGCAGCTGCCACCTGCAGCTCCTACCTTGCAGTGCAGGATGGAGCAGCCAAGGGGGCAGTTACACTGCTGGACACCCAGCGATGGTGACTTTTTGCAGTGTCTGCTGGCTTACCTTCTCTCACAGGTGGAAGATACCTGGGGAACCTCGATCCATCACCGATGGCACAATGGATCACCACCCCCATCCACACAGTTTGAGAGCTGCATGTGACTTGGAAACCCAGAGATCAGCAATTCCTCTGATACAGCAAAAAAAGACAGAAAAAAAAGAGTCCCTACCCAGAGATAATTCCTCTGATACAGCAAAAAAAGACAGGAAGAAAAAAGTCCCTAGGGGCTCTTTAGTGTTCCTTTTGTGGTTCCCACATACAGTCCTCTGTGTGTACATCCCTGCAGCAGGTGAAAGATGCTACTCAGGGCTCCAGCTGGCCCCCCTCCCACCACAGCCTTGTGCTTCAACAAGTGCCAAGGCTGGCATGAAAGAAGCCTTTCAACGAAAACAGACCAACCCAGTCACTTCAGACAAGAGACTGCAATAAGTTGTAAGTTGGCACAGCTCTTGGCACTTCCTAGTGCCCTGTTTTTACAACCAGCCTCTCCCATGCTAGCCATGTCCTAGTATTTTTAATTTTTTATCTGTTTTGCTGGTCCCTACCTCCACTCGTTGCTAATACCCAAGGGACTCTGAGATGGAGTTGGTAGGAGGTAAAGACAATGTAAAGGCATTTGAAAGCACTGGGGTAGTGCTGTGACCCAGCCCCTAATCAAGCCCAAAAGTGAACTCGGTTGGAGTCAGAGCATTCACTCCTGCACAGACCCAAGCCCCTGGGGAAGGAAAGCCCCTGGCCCATGTAGGGACAGCCTGGTGCACCCTGCAGAGGGCTGTGACAGGGCTCTCTGCTCCCCTGTGCAATGGTTATATTTGGCAAGCAGAGGGAAATGAGTAAGTAAACATTTAAGAAAGGTTTAGAGTTTGGACTTAAGATCCAGTTTCTATTTAGTAACCTCCCCTTTATTTTAGCATGTTCAGTCACACACTGAATTCGTGACATGGAAAGGGCTTCGTGTCTGCTCGTGTTTGAGCTGCATCCTCAGCTGATGCCTTTGAAGACATCAGTCAGTCACAGGGCATTTGCCACGTTTCCTTCTTGCCTTCTATCCCACCGCTGTAGGTGTGAGTTGCTCTTGGGAAGCTTCAAGCAGGCTTTTTGCAAACTAAAAAGCTACATTAACAAAAAAGAAAAAAGTATTCTACCCTTGCAAACAATTACACTGCTTTATTTTTCAGTATCACAGTCTCAGGAAATGAAACAGTCCAGATCCTTTCCAAGATAGTACACAGCTTTTTTTCCATCTCTCTGGCCACAAAATAATCAAATTAAATATAAATTTGTTGTTTTGCTACATCTATTACATTGGAAGAACATAATTATTGGTAGAAGCAGCTGAGCTCCAGGAGCCAAGGGTGGAACGAAGCGTTGTTTTCTCCTGCTCTTGTGTAACCCACTTCAGTGTTTCCAGAAAAGCACACGGAGGGACAGAAGGATGTGGTGGATAACAAAATACAGCGGTTTATTGAACAAAATGGGGCAAGGCAATGTTCCCTTTACATTCAATGAGAATTCTGGAGTATGAAGCAAAACATGCTATACACACACATGGACATGATACTTTGGTTAAATGTCATTCAGAAGTTCTATGCGAAACCTTGTAAAATTAGAGAGTCAACAGTCAAAAATAAGAAAAAAAATAGGCTTGCATAGACAGATTATCGTCAGTGCGCAATTTATACTTAAGAATTAGCAGTTGCAATGCAGGGTACACATGCAGCTCTGAGGAATTTAAGCCTTCTGACTAATCCATCTCATCGCATGGCTAATATTTAGATTCAACAGGCTGAAAAAGTTTACCCTGAAGAGCTAAATGAGACAACTGCAGTTATTTCTCCGAGGCAATTAACTATATTGCAGTGTACAGATGCAGCTGGAGACACACTGTGGAGTCTACTTAGAGTGAACACTGATACAGTGGAACTTGTTTATCGTGAAGTAGAAAATACTCATTTGTGTGCGCCACAGTCCTCTGTGGGACTCTCCTGGAAGAGCCCAAACAGCAGAGCTAAGCCTTGCCCTGTGCTACTCAGGGGGAGGAGGTGGCTGATGATACTTCCAGCACAGAAGCTGAGGGCAGTGCAGCTTCTCAACACAAAACCTATGTCCTGCAGCCTGTCCTGAGCATAGCAGTCCAAGCAGCACTTGCGTGCAGCACAGCCAGAGCCTCCACAGCAGTGCTGCACAGCCAGAAATGTGCTATGGCACATGTTTTACAGAGTACAGTAAACTGGGATTTCTGTAGGCTTATGCCTGCCTTCTGTAACAACAACAAAAAAAAAGACAAGCTGCCTGTGGTATACTTCAGGTGAGGGACACCACTGTGCCTCAGAGCACTATATCCCACACCCACCTCCCAAAGCAACTGCAAAACTAAGCACTGAGCATCTTGAGAGAATGGGGCAAAACCAACTGCCCGTTGGCTGGGGACGGATACAGGGCAGAGTAAACCTCAAAGTCACCCCCAGATGGGAATTCCTGCTCCAGTCCCCACCCTGGCATCAGGGCCAGAAGCAGGACAGCAGAGAGCTCAGCCGCCCATCAGTTCATGCTATGAGTTGTGCTTCATTTCCTATTGCATCTAACATAGCCTTGCAGTGCCAGGGCTGCCGTGAGAAACAGCAAGAGCAATCTGCTCAGGGTGACAGACACCCAGGAGATCATTCTGTGTAAGAAGCCATAAGTTTCATGGACTGGCTGTGCTAGATTACAAGAGTGTAAACTAAGTAGGGGAATCCTCACACTGTCTCCAAGTGCTCCCCTTTATATATAAATTAGCAATCCACAGTTAGTTTGCATACAGGTTAATATGAATTAAAATAAAAACCTTGATAATAAAAATATATATAATATACACATTGATCAATAGCAATAAACTGAATGAACACACTAGAATGTAACAGTGGCTGTAATTTGGCACAAAATAAAAATGTACAAAGGTCTAGCACTGTAAAAATAAAAATCCTTCCCCACCCATCCCCCCCTCCCCCAAGTAAGAGAATGTTATCAATCCTGATTCAAATCCTGACAGGTGGGAATGCAGAGATATAAAAAATACTGTACATACAAGATCCCTTTTACAGAGTGAAGCAGACTGCAGCATTTGTAACTTCTGTGCTTCCTCCCCAAGAGGAGAAATTCAATGACGAGACTTCATCTATCTCCTAACAACTGGTATTTCCCTCCCCACTAATTTCAAAACCATGAAGTTCTCTAAAAAAGATGAGATTAACCTGTTGGATCTATCCATGTGATGACAACTGCTTCTCACTGCAGGAAGCTGTACAGTCCACATTAAGACACTGTTTCATAGCAAGGTGACTCAGATCAGCCTGCTGAAGACATCGAGTATCCCTGCATGTAAGGCACGATCACTCTGGTTCGCCTGACCTCTCTTTTGCAGACCATTGTGCTTCGGACGGAGGCGAGGAGGTGGCGAGAGCTCTTGCTGGTGAGATGTGCCTACTATGAAGACTAGGAAGTGCCAGGATTTTACGGTGAAGAATTGTCCACACAGTGCCTGTTGCCTTTTTAATGCACAGAGTCAGAAAGGGATGCAAGACCTGAATGACCTGGGCAGGGGTCCCAGCAAGGGCTCCAACATGGTATTAAATCCAGAACAAACCCATAGGCAAAGCTACTAAAACTTGGCAAGAGAAGACAAGGAAAAAATAGTTACTTAAATCTTTTTCTGTCACAGAAAGGAAATATTGCTGATTGATCTTTTTGAAAGAAACAATTTCATTGTGTCTCTTTCCAGGGACACACGTGCAATGTGCTGATTTTGCATCTCACCTAACACAAGCTGTGTCTTCTTGACTCTCAGCAGAACTGCAGCCGCTGAGCCCCAAGAGGAGTTGACTCCTTGTTCATCCATGACCTTAACTCATTGACCTCAATGGGACCATGGAATCTCCTTCTGGTGGTTACTAAACATGCAAGCCCTGTTGGAACTTTTGTCTCAGGAAGTCTCTGACCTACATGAGGCCCACAAGGTGTATCAGAAGAACAATTGCTCTGTTTATACCCCATTTAGTACATGCTTTCTTCAGCTACCATTCCTAGCATTTCTCTCTCTCTTGATAGGTGTCAGTCCCTTCTACCAAAACCTTAGGACCCCCTTTTCACAAGGGCTATGGAAAAATAAAACAGGAGAAACACAAGTGACAGCAAATGAACAAAGGTAGGGAGTGAGAATAAAAAGGTAAGGACTAACAGAGGCTATAGAGCAGAGCAGCCCATAAAGCATTCAGCACTCCCTGAAGGCATCCAAGGGAGCAGCAGGTGCTCCTGGGATCCCTCCCTTGGGCTCTCATCTCTTGCCATGGCTGGAGAGCTTGGCTGACCTGAGGAGGCCATTAAGGAGATCCTGCAGCTCCACAGAGCAAGCACTGAGGTGTTCTTCAGACTTTACCCAGCTTCCAAATAAAATCAATGGGAGTTTTCTCTCGTATTACTTCCACGCACTCCCACTGAAGTGAAGAACTTGGATACTCCCAAGCACCCCTCCTAAATTAATAGGTTTTCCAAATGTCACTGGGCTCAGGGCCTTCATGACTTTTCTATTAGGGTAAGAAAGAAGTTACATCAGCCAACTGCACTGCAAGAAAGCCTGTCACAGCCAGCTACAGAGGCCCAGGGAGGGCTGAATTCCTAGTTAGCGATTTCCCCTTGCCCTTTGCAGAGGGTCACTGTTTTCTCCCCACGCACAGCAAGTACAAAGCAAAACCACTTTCTGATTTGGCAGGACTTTTCCCCATCCAGTTTTCACAAGTGCACCAGATGATACAAGCAGCAGGGCCTGAAGTGGGGTGTTTCTAGAAAGTATTAGTTCATAAAACCCCTCCAGGCATCCATTTCACAACAATAAATACTCTGATGGCAAGGGAGGGGAAAAACCCACAGAAAAAAAAATGGCATTTTCAGCAGCAGAAATTTTGACTGTTACATGAAATATAAAAATAATTTTTTAAAAAATAAAGTCTTTCCAGATGAGGTTGCCACATTGGCCCAAGTTATCAAATAAAAAAGGAAAAAAAATAGGGTCTATGTTGTTCCTTTTCCAGATCCTTTAAAACAACATTAACACTTCTGAATGGTCAGAGGTGGAACAAGAAGAGGGAAAAAGGCAAGGACAGTAAAATCTAGCTGCTGGCTGGGATATTTCCTGAGAAGAAGCAGCAAGCAAGCAAGACCTTGCAAGTCACTCAAGGGTTCATGCAGGTGAGCAAGCTCACAGTCTGGAAGCAAGGGTACGCAGCTAGCAGGATGCTGCTGATGCACAAAGTCCTATGTTACAAGATTTTTGGCTAGCAGAGGTCTATCACGGGTTATCTGGTTCTTCACAGATAGTGAATTGCTGCCAACAGGCCAGTGGGGGTAGGAGATGGAACTTTCTTGAGTTGTTGGTCAAGGCAAGGCATGGGCTTGTGCTATGGTATTAAACATGCCCTTGCAACTTAATGAAAAAGGAGTTGCCTTATCTTCCTAGTGATTTGCCTCAGCAACTATCCTGACGAAGGACAACAGCAAAGGTTAAAGCCTTACAGCTGCCTTGGCACTTGAACTGTGCATCAGTGAAAGAGCAGAGCGCCATGATCTCTTCCAATTTCTTATCGGTGCTCCACACCAGCATGTGCTCTCCACAAAGCTCTACAGAGCTGTCAAGGCTCCTTTCTGAGGCACACTGGTGGCAAGGGCAAGTACACTCACAGCTCTGCCTCCCCTCTTCAGCAAAACCAGCAGCAGAATTGCAGCTGCCAGCAGGAGACAAGAAGCGTGGTGGGACAGACTCCACTGGGCACAAGGGGCTGCAGTGGCAAGGCAGCCAGGCTTGCTGCCATGAACTGGACTGTAAATGAATAACTAGCTAACTGTACTGGCTGAACAGACTCCAAGCCAGATGCTCAGCTTTGTAGTTTAAAAACACACCTGAAAAAAATAGCAAAAAAAATTATTAAAAAGACAAAAGAATTTAAATGAGAGGAGGCCAAGGGAAAAGGCTACTTGTTTGTGCAAGAGAAGAATGATTTTCAAAGAGCGGAGGGAAAATAAGCCATTGAAAGGAAAAATAAAAAATAAATTAAAAATAAAAATAACTGCATGGGCAAATCTATACAAACAACTTAAACCTGCAGACCCTGCTATGCCCTGGAGAGGAATAGTTTTATCCTAACTGGAGTCTGCCTGGGCTGCTGGATAAAGCAGTGTAGAGAGGAAGCAGTCTGCACAGACTGTGTGGACTGTTTGGCACTCTGTTTCTAGTTCAAAGTTGCCTGTAACTGTAGATTTTGGATTTGATGCTCAATGCCCATAAGGCCCTCCTTCAGACCCATGTTTCCAAGACATATGCAGGTTCAGACACAAGATACTGTACTCAAGTGCATCAGCAACTGAGCTAGGAGTTACAGTATTTCCTACTTCGCTTCAGTGAAATTCCTTGGCTTCTACCACACTGAAGCTCAAAGCAGGTGACCACAGAGGTCCCTTCAGGCATTTAAATCTGTTTGTATGATTCTTCCCAATCCACAACTCACAGTTTCATCAACTCCCTGGCATGTCTTAAAAGTCATGCACACAAGGTCTAATTTCCGTTGAAATTGTCTTTCCTTTTAACTGTTCTATTCTATACCCTGGAGCTAAATGCCTGGTTACACACTCTATCCAGATTGCTGGAAACCCTAGAAAGAAATACAGCAGTTAAGAAATTCTGTTCTACAGGCAATTTCTTCCTCACCACTCCCAGGTTCTGGCTTTTGCTGGTGTACTTTATGAAGATGCTCTCTCCCTTCCTGCAAGCTAGCACGACTGTCAGGTTGGCTCAGCTGTCTTACCCAGCACAGGAAGAAACATGTTTCCTCTTATAACTCTCTTTGCTAAGTCATCGTAATATGGAAAAGACTTGTATTTTGTCATTGCCTTAACCCAATTCATTTCTTGGATTTTCCTCCTTGTTGTACATGCATCTCTATTTGTCCTACTTGTCACAGCTCCAGCCAAAGCTTAAAAATAAAAATAAAAGGAAAGCCTCAAAAGAATGTAAGAGAGAGCTGTTAAGTCAGCTAGCTGATTCACACAGCTCAGTGGCAGCTAGATTGTACTGCACTGCTTAAGTGATCACATATGAGTAAGAAATTAAAACGAACAATGCTCCTTATTAATATGATGACACTTAAAAAGAGGAGATCCTGGGAGCGGAGGGTGGACACCCCATTGGGTAAGGAATTGTGAAAGTTGCCTGGCAATTCCAGTAATGTTTGCTACAGAAGAGTCAGTACCAAAGCAAAGGCTAGCACAGTTTAGTGCTTTCGACGGGAACCTGGAAAGCCAAACAGAAAGAAAAAAAAATCTGTAAGGATAGATCCTGGTGAATAGAATACTACCTGTAGTAATCTTTTACTTGTCCTGCCCTCTTGGATGTCTGTGTGACTTCCACAGTAGCGGTAAAGTCAAATGCCAAAATGGGAACCATATGTTACATTACTCAAGCAAAAGGAAGGATAGGTCTACTGGATAGGCAGCCATGCACATTTCTTCTAGGCTGTGGACAGCACTGCATCCACGTTGTACAGTCTCACTAAAGAAAACTGAACTAACACTGGCCTTACAGACTCTATAGAAGTGCCATCAACTTCCCAGCTTGTTTGATGAAGACAGAACGCAAGTTTCCCAAACTTTTAAGTTTTGGGAAGTAAACTGTCCACATTTAAGTCACAACAATGGAGCTGGAAGAAATCTGAGTGATTGAGTTGAAATCTGGCTTCCCCTTTCCTCCCCCAGAGACTCTACAGATAACTCAGACAATTGGCATCCAGATTTAAAAAATGGCAGGGGGCGCAGGAGCTGGCAGGACATGACCCTAACCACACTGCTCTTATGCCAAGTAATTTCAGGAAACAAGCCAACAAAGCAGTGCTGAGATGCTATAGGAACAAAACAAGCCTGTTCTCAGGACAAACTTCTGTCTGATCATCCCATCCACCCACCTGACAGGTGATACTGTGAGGATTTGTCTTGTATTGGATTGTTTGATACTAGTGAGTCACCTAAAATCCATCATGCCATTGTCTTCATGTTATTTCTCCTTCATTTGCTGCCTTGATTCACAGTCATTCATCATTAAGAGATCACAGAGGACATGGAGAGAACAGTTTGACAAACTCAAGGCAAACCGATTCAGTTTTTTAGTCTCCCAACCTGCAACATGCTCAGCATGTACAACTTGCACACTGACTGGCATCACCTGCCTGCTGGGCAATAATATCCATTCCTCCTCTCTATTAGCCTCTCGTTTGAACATCATGTCCTGGAGGCTGCTTATTTGAGGAAAACAGCCCATAATAACCCAAGTGCTGGGGCAACCACAGGCTTGATCCTACCTTTAGGAGAGTGCTCAGGTTTGGGGATCTGGCGCAAGGGGCTGGGCTGGCTTGTGTAATACCGAGCATCATCGAGGAGAGGCTGTGACCTGCCAAGCACAGTGAAAAAGATGTGTTGGGGAAAAAAAACCAAAGGCATAACAAAAAACCCAAGGCACGAAAGCATAGCAAAAGCACCTTCTCAGCTGCCTGGTCTGTCCCTGTCAGTTTGATGCAAACTGTGTCTGGCCCAGACCTTCCACCTGCAGACCAGCTCCTCTAAGCACAGACTGTTACTGTTTCTGCTATGAGAAATGCACAGTATTTACCACTTCTCATGATCCACTTTCATTTAAATAATGGTTTCAACTTGTCAAAATGGAAATTCTTTGTTTCCTGACATTTGCTGCAAACCTCACTCAAAAGAACAACATTTTCAAGTGTTTAATGCTTGCCCAGTTTTAACCCCCAAGTATTTTAATAAGATCTGCACACCTCATTTGTTGTTTCTTTTGCAAATTCAACAAGAATTTCTAGGCTCATATCTCGACTGGTAACCAAAGCCACCAGGGTCACTTCTAGGGTTCAGTCCCTCATGAGGAGCATAAGGCCAGGATACCAAGTGATTCAGAAGCAGCCCTGGGCTACAGCATGTTCCTGTCAGCTCTGGGATGAGGTACCCCAAAGCACAATGTACTTGCTTGCAGGAGAGTGTCCACAGGCAGCAGCAGGAGCAGTGTACAGGGCTTAACTGGGAACAAGGACCCAATGGAGCAGCTGTGCAAATGCATCGTGATTACTCCTTCCTGCCCAGAGATGACATTTGGTTTCACATCCCCAGAAGCTCTTTAAACCTCTCAATGTTTCTCTGCCATTTAACAAATGTCACTGCACAAGCTCATCAATCTCCGTCAGCGCCAGGCAGGAAGACAGATATGGACAAATGCCACGAGCACAGCGAGTGACGCATGTCACCGAACACCTCACGAGCTCTGTGCCCTCCATCTCTTTTCAGCGCTAAAACCTCTGCTCTCCACCAAGCCCGTTGTAGGTGGGTCAGGCTGGTTGCCCTACAACTCTTCCCTAGGACTCAGGTTCTGAGCAACTTCCCAATTGCATTTCCCCATTTTTGACCAGCCAGTTCAAGCTCACCTTGAAGACCTGTCACCTTTGTGTCGCTGAGTTTCAGGCCCTTCTTTTGACCTTGAGCGTGTGGACTCGCTTGCATCATGCTGATGGGAAGAAGAAGAGAAAGCAGCTCATCTGTGTGCCTTGAAAGACACCAGCCAGTGCACTGAGGCAGACACAGCTCCATGCAGTCCTTTCGTGCTCAGTTTATACACGCAGCTAACCACAGTCAGATACGTGCAAACAACAGTATCTAGGCTACTTTACAGTAAATAAAACTCAAGCCTTGCTAAGCCAAACTCAATTCTGTTTTAAATATGAGACAATGCTGGAGGGCCCGTCCCAAAGTTGGGGTCGAACGCAGTCAGTGTGTAATGACTGTGCACATAGCTGGGCCGAGCACGAGGGACCAGTGACATGCAGCTGTGCTCCTGCACTCAAACTCAGTAAGGAGGCTGAAAACATCAGAGCTACTTCCAACTGGCCCCAAGATTAACACAACATCCCCTTTAGCACCTTACCAGTGCAGACCATGAAATCTGTTTCCTATCACCTTCTACATTGGCTAGCCAAGCCTCTGTAGTAGTACTCATACAAAAACCTAGGTTTGATACACTCAAAATTGTCTCTATAATGAAAGCAGTATTATGAAGCAGAGTGACAACTGGAGCAGCTGCATTGTGCTTATACCTGCAGTGCACAAACAGAACCAACTACTGCTTTTATTGCTACAGTCAGGATTTCAGCAGAGGGAAGGTTCTGGACCAGGAGGACTGACAGTGCTTAAGGGATGCCACAAGATGCTGTGACATCCAGTACCAACCTCTAAGCCCAGCGCCCAAGGCTTACCTTGCTTTGGCTGGAGCCAAAGAGCATCTAACCAAGGAAGTGGCTCCAAAAGGCTTAAGAAGCAGCTGAATAACAGGCAGCAAGACCCTTTGGATGCAAGGGTCTGCATCATTCCCTTTGCTCTCACCACACACCCTCACCTCCCTCTGGAAACGGAAATAACATTTTAGCACTTCATTTGTGGTGCCTCATGAGGCTTGGCATACCTTCCAGTCTTGATCATGCCTTCTCTTTTCAAAGGAAGACTTTTCTCTCTCCCTCCCTTTCTTGAAAGCCTTTTTCTCCTCAGCCATCAAGAGTCGGGCAATTTCCTAGAAGGGAAAGTAGAGAAAGTGTGTCAGATGGTTTTACTGCTCCCATAGGTTTGAGTTATTTAAACCCTTTTCTGTGGACAGCCGCTGAACGGGAAGGGTGGAAAGCCAGGATCTCACCCATCTGGGATCAGAAATCAAGTGGCAGAGCAGAATTAAGACTGACTACATGCAGCATGCCCAGTGGATACCTGATTTGCCAGAACTGAGTTTGCAGAGCCTTTCTATCCTTTATCCCTTTTCCTTCAATGCGGGGCATGTGTGTGTGTTCATCTCAGCATCTCTGATAGTCTCCCTTGGGGCTCAGTGACAAGAGATGCTCTTACACAACCATGAACTTCCTTCCTCTGCCATGGTTGCAACAGGCAGTGCAACACCCCGCTTGGCCAGCTTGAGCATATATACATGAAAACCAGCTAGGAGCAAACCCCACTGGAGCCCTGAGCTTTCCCTAGAAGGACGGAAACAAACAACTAGAGGGACAGAGGGGACAAGTGAGGTTTAGCAGTTTCCACAAGTCAAGGAATACCACAAACATTTGACTTCTTGCTCACCTCATCTTGGGCTACTTGAGCTGCCTTCTGATCTGCCTCATTAGCCTGAAGGAAAAAAAAAAAAAAAAAAGGAAAGAAAAAATAAGAGACAAAAAAGTAACATCTCTGAATTACTCATACCCATTAACGTACTGGGTGGGGCAAGTAGGTGCCCATACAAATACATTACCATCCTCTCCAAGTGTACTTAGCTAGCTCAATACTTACCCCACAACTCAACACCAAACTCATTTCAGCTTTTCAGCTGAGCTTTGCTCTCGTCTATCTGCCAGGCCACACCACAATGCACTGCCCACCCCACTGACCTCTCTCAAAGATGGGCACTGGCCTGCCTCATTTCTGGGCTGACCACACTGACTACAGGCCATCTTTACTTGCCTGGAAATGTTCAGTTAATACCACTCTGCTTCCATCATTTTATTTTGGGGTGTTTATTTCAGAAAATAGGGCTCTACTGGCTGGATGCCAGCTGTCAGTCCATATGTGTGTGTATGGGAGACAAAGGTAATTACCAGAATGCAGTAGCAAGACCTTAGGTCTTAAAAGTCACTATTGTATATAAAAAGTTTACAAATTAAAGTTGTCATCACTGGCTACCTTAATTCCTTGCAGTTGACTAATGCATCTTCTCCACTTACCAGGAGCTCTTCCTCCTGCAGCTTCCGAGCAATCTCTGCATCAGACAACTCCTGTTCCCTTCGGGGTGCTTCATACATGGCTTGCTTTGACCCCCTCAACTTAGTGCCTACAGAATCATGAGAGAAAGCAATCAACTCAACCATTTTCCAAATGCTTTGGTAAGGAAATCCCCACCATCTCCTCAGCTGTTTTCAAAAGCCCCACTCAGGGAATCAGAGACCGTGACAGCATACCTGCCCGACAGCTGGTTTAAGAGTACCTTTAGCTGAGGTGCAGCACACACCTTAGGGAGGTTTCTCTATGCATATAGAAATATCTGGTATGCCATGTCTTATATGACAAATACAACTATATGGCAGAAGAGGCTATGTCCCTTGAAGCAGCCTTTGCTGACACAGAGATGCTACCAAAAGAATCGTAATATTTCACAGTCGGCATTGATACAGATACACTGGCAAAACTGTGCAGCAGAGAGCAGCCCAACCTCTGCCACGAGCACAGCAGAGTCTGAACACACCGCTGGAGCAGCAGAGGCTGCAAGAGTTGCCTGGAACAGACTCACATGAGGTTTCAGACAATTTCTTCCTTGGGCTGACCCATGAGTTTTACAATTCACAGTGAGAAAACAACCAAGTAAACATATTTGAAGTTCATACAAGGTTCAGTTCTTGCTTTGAGTACAAAGTTTTATTTGTTTATTTTAAAGTTAAACCATCTCCAAGTGATTTAAAATGTTGCATTAAAAGTCTCTCTCTCTCCACAGTCTATTTGCACCAGGCCGTCAAAGGAGTCTCACTGTATCCCTGTTATAAAATGCATGACTGCACTCACATACAATGAATGCCTTCTCCTCCATCTGCAGTCTGAACTGTATTGTTCAGACATCTCAGACATCTAAATGAGCTTTCTGCTTTATGTCTGAAGTATACTCCAGATGTCTGTCCCTCTTCCACCTCAAACCCAGACAGTTTCTCTCAAACTTCCATTACTCCAGCTACACCATTTACACAGTTATTATAAATACCTGTTACATCTTACTATGCCACCTATCAGTTTCCTTCCCATATCATAAGACCAAGGGAAAAACATGAAGTAACCAACTGACCTCAAAAACCTTTCTGTGCATCTACCAATAAACTGCCCAAGCATCCCAAAGACTTCCAACTGCAGAGGGCCAGAGACCTCATGCATCAACCTGGAATAAAATCATGGAATAGGAAACCACCTCTTCTACAGGTATTAAAGGAGGCGTGTGGGGTTTTCTGGTTTTTGTTTTGTTTGAATCAACTGATCAATCTTAAGCAATTAACACCGTTCTTACAAACCATCTTATCATAAGAAGAAAACTTCAGCTCTGGCATGTTATGGTTAAGCTTATGAACTGGCCTTTCCCAGCACACTTTGATCAATCCAAGCTGTGAAGAGCAGGAATCTCTGGCCAGCACAGAAACTGGCAAAAAGCACCAGCTTGGTCAGAGTTAAATTATTCAGAGTGCTTCCAAGGTCAAAGTAAACACAGTTTTACCATCTTGGAATGAACAACAGCGTGGCTGACAGGCTCCTGTATAGCATTACCTCTATGAAGAATAGAAGTAAATTTCCAGGAATTGTTTGCTGGCCAGCTCGAGGCTGAGCTTTCCTCACACGCTGATCGGTGCCAGGCTTCATTTGCTCAGAAGACAACAATGAACATTACTTCCACATCACTTCTGCCCCCACTCAGGGGAGCACGAAGCCCACCATGATCACAGCCCACAGGAAGAGGATGTGAGTGTCTGGCTATTTTGACTCAATGTGATGGGATACTGAGTCACTCAGACCCACATTGTATTGGGGCAAATCATGACTTACTGATTATAAAGACCTGATTAACACCTTCCACTTCCCCAAAGAAAACTTTTGCATGATAAAGACTAAGAATAATTCTCCCAGCATCTCCAGAGACAGACACGCATTATGATCCCCACCTTATCCATGGAAGACCAGTTAGATGGCTTAAAGCACAAGTTTCCCCACAGTGTGACAGACAGATCCAAGTCTCTAAACTCCTACTAAGAGACAGGTCACACCCACCCCCAGTGTGGTTTTTAAAAGCGGAAAGATGGATCTGGATCTTTCAGACCCACCAATCTCCAAGTATTACTGAACAACAACTATACAGGTACACATTTCCCAGAAAAATCCACTTGTACAAATTTGACAAGAACCCCATCTTACAAACAGAGCCCAGCTGGACACCCAGTGCCACTACTGAACTTTGCCTGAAGTGAACTGATCACACTGACGGCAGGGTTTTCAATAAGTGGATGGAAATCGCTGGCTTGTTAGTGCTTAAGCAAACTGTCCTCACTTACAGCCCTGCATCCCAAATCAACAAAATACAAGTGTAATCATAATATTTGGGTTTTTGTTAGGCTTTTTTTTCCTCCTATGTAAGGAGACCACAGCAAAAAATATATCATGAAAGCAAAAGCTGGTTGTTGGTTGGTTTTTAGTGTTTTTTTTCCTTAAATGCAGGATAACAAGGGCACTATTTCCAACAATATCTTCTTACTCACCCTCTCTGATGTCATGGAACAGGTCAGTAAATAAACAGAGCAAGAACATTAATGGATAAGAAAAATCTCACCAAATAAGGGTGAAACCTGGCCAGGTTTCACCACGTACACATTGCACGTGGATATTGAGATAAGCATCTTCAAAGGAAACAGTACAGATTTCAGACACCAGGATAGGGCGTGCAAGGGTCCATCCCCACACGTACATAAACCTTCCCCATCACTTGGTTACCTGAGTCTCGCTGGCAGTCTCCAACCTTCCCCTGGGTCACAGCTTGTGGGGAGGGGGAACGTCTCCTGTGTCCTGCCCTTTTGCAGTCTCTCTCCTCACCCCTCCTATGAACATCTCTAGATTCAGCATCATGGAGCTTCTCATCATGCCCCACCCTGTGCGACGAGTGGCCCTGATGACGAGACTTGTGCTTTTCAGGGTGCGCCAGATGGCTGCTGCCCCGATGCCAGGTCTCCTGCTCAGCCTCCAGTTCCATCTCAAGAAGACGAAGATGCTTTTCTTTGTCTTGCCTTGTTGGCTTCCTGTTGTGCCGCGCCTGGTCTGCAAGTCTCTGCTCTGACTCCAGGTCAAGACTGAGAGGTCTCCAAGCCTTCTCCCTGCCAGCTGCTCTCCTCTCCCGCAGCTCCCAGCTATTGCTGTGGTCACAGGCGCCATGCTCAACCTCTCTTTCCAGGTCAAGGCTGGGATGTCTCCTGGACCTTCCCTGGCTGGCTGATTTCCACTCCTGCCAATGGCCACTGCTGGCCTCACTCATTTGAGGAGACCTTTGATGATCCCTTGAGGCAGAACGTCTGTGTTCGGAGGCACCGTCGGACAAAGGTGAGGGCGCTTCTCGGTGCTCTCTCTGCCGGTGTGTGTGCCTGTCACCACTGCGTGCCCTGCGAGACTCAGAAACCTGCTCTCTGGGGTCACCCCAGGGGTGCTCTGAGCAATGGGGGGACAAACAATGAGTGGGTTAGTGGTGCAGGGGTTAATGGTGGTTCAGCGAGGCCTGACTCACAGCACACAGATAAGGGAGCTTGACGCAAGGAGAAGCTGGAAATGCAGGCAAAGCATGATGGGATCAGAAAGAAGAATAATGGGGATACAACGCTTGCAGGATATAACAGGGGACAGTGTGAAATGGCAGCCTGGCTAGCAGCAGGGCAGCACAGGAGGCAATGGAGTTAGAGCAGAAAGCACAGCTCCAGCCTGAAAGTGTGTCCAAGCACCGAAGAGAAGGACAAGCCAATATAAAGATGAAGGACTTTTAATGATGCCATCAGGGCTGAAAAAACGCCAGCAGAGCAGCTCATCTCCTGGTGATGCATCACTGCTGAAGGATACTGAAACCACCAGAGAAAGGCTTGCAAAAGAAGGCACAAGATGAAGGTAAGGCTGGGAGACAACAGGGAGGGGGTGTAAGGCCAGGAGGGCCCAAGCAGAGGGTCAGACTAGATCCTGGTTTATGATCACTGGTGCCTCTGTCCTGGCTTCAGACACAAGGCTTTTCATCAGAAAAAACAGCCTCACCTAACAGGGGGAAGACTCACATAAAGCAGAAGAGAGAGACAAGTGTGATGGGATTTATTTTTTTTTTTTTTAAAAAAAAGCAAGAACAAGATGATGGATAGCTGCAGCATCCAAATATCTTCCACTGCAGACTGTTACATATCTCTTGCAGACCCAGGAGTTTCAGAGCCCACACTTAGTCACTGCCTAAATAAAAGTTTAGGCTCTAACTGCAGGGAGGGCTATGGAAATTTAAGGGCAGGATAAGACTTCACAAAACTCAGGCTCCTAACCTCAGCAATGTAGCTGGAAAAGCCACATATTCGGCAGTGTGGTGGGGTTCTTTCCTCCGTGCTTTCCAGAAATTCTTTGATTTTAGTTTCAGTACGGGTATTTTCTTTGCTTTTAGTTTCAGTAATAAACCTGACAGAGCTATGAGGATGCAGCCTGCCTGTATACAATCTGCTGATTGATTTATTTTCCAATGAATCTATTTGCTAAGAAAATTGCACTGAGCAAACTATTATCTCTCTATAGCAGCTTTTCAGAATAGAGGCATATTTCTGAAGAAAAAATTGCCTTGAAGCAGAGGCTGATTCGAAACAGAACTACAGAAAAGAAAAACAAAACCGAAAACCAGCAGCATAAGACTTTCCTTCCCCGCTGCTGAGAGGTTTTTAATAGTATCTAAAAATATTTAAAATAGATTTCACTGCACATGAACTGCATTCTGTTCTAATAAATAGCTCTGCCTTCCTTACAATTATCTAGATTTCAGGGGGCAAAAAAGAAAAAACTAAAAAACAAAAACACACACCAACACTGAAGGTTCCCTTCAAGTCATTCGAATCAGAAAAAACTTTCTCAGGGCCAGTAATAATACAGCCTACACAAAATTCACCTTGAAAACAAATCTGTGTTACTTTTATCCAGAACAGGTATATTTTTTAAAATCCAAGAATTGTAACGGGAACTGCTGTGGTTACTCTTAACTGGTTGGTTTTTCTGTTCAGTTTTAGATCATTCACATGATTTACAGAAAACAAGTATCCAATAAAACAATTTAACTGACTTACTGAACAACGGACACCAGAGCCTGAAAGCAAGAGTCATTTTTTGAACAATACTAACAAGAGTCTAAGAATTAATTCAATTTTGTCATTAACAAAAGCTCAATAAATACAGCAGCAGAGAGCAGGAGATCATGAGAGAGCAAAGCGTGGCTGCGCTGTGAAAGAACTGCTGCAGGTAACACAACCATGCCGGTCAGCCCGAATAGAAGATTTGCTTTTGGGGTATCTCAGGGTGATTAACTCCTCAGCATCAGTTCCTGTGGCACCTTCTGCAGGGGCCATGTAAACACTCTTTAGGTCCTGGCGTTACTCTCTCAAGCAGCAAGTGACTGAGCAAATACAGAAATGTTTTTCATGGCACAGACACTTCTGGGAGGAATGCTGCCTTTTTTCATGTTTATTTTTCCACTTTTTAAGAGCTCACATTGCTTTGGAGCAATAGCCCTAATCCACATTCCTCCTGGATGTGGATACACTTTTTTTTTCAGTCTCAAGACCGACTAAAACCCAAACAAAGCAAAAGCTTTTTTTTTGTTTAAGTTCACAAGTAATGAGCATGACACAAACCAGGGATGCTAAAGACTAATCAAACAGTGCCCAAGTATTTAAGAGGTTCCAGATCAATGGACTTGAATCAGAGGATCCAGACAATGGTTCCAGATGCAGGCTCAGTCCTTTCTAGTTTTTAAGAAGTGTGGATCAAGAGCAGCACTACTACGAATGGTCAGGCAAAACATGTTCTACCTCACCTCCAAGAAGGCAGATTATTGCAGGAAGAAAAATCAGACCCACAAGATATCCTACTCTCCAAATCCATGCTAGTCTCAGTTCAGAGTGACAGGCTTTTGTCAGCTGATTTCTCTTATAAAAATCCATCCTGTCCTACCATCTCTGCACAGCAACTCTATATTACCTATGTTGTATTTTTTCAGGATTTTTTTTAATTTTTAATTCTGAAAAACTGGAAGTGTGGGTTGGCCACAAGACTCCAAGATCAAAGTCCCAGCTCTGTACATGTAGCAGGACTTGTGGTCATGAAGTTTTTACTTGGTTGCTGTTTTGCACTTTGTGCTTTATGTTTTCTTGGCCACCCTTGAACTTCTTTCCCAATTGAAAATAAATACTTTGTATAAGTTCAAATAAAAGGCATTTAAAATTGCCAATGGCATTGATGTTAAAATGAGAAATAAAAGGTTTGATCTTCATCTTCACAAACTGTTATATAAAAGCAGCCTGTCTCTTCCCCACCACACTTTTTTTGGAAAAAAGAACACAAGAACCACCACCAGTGCACAGCAAAGCCATCCCCAGATTGCTCCATAATTAAACACACACTGATTCTCTCCTCCCAATTTAAAGAAGGTCTGTATTCAATCATAAAAGCCGACCAAGACAAAGCAATACAGCGCTGTGGGTCATATCTTTTCCACAACGTACGATCCCAGATGATAATCACAGCAGAGACATTCTGTGGAAATGACCTTGTTATTCAGTAAGTCATTCAAAGCAGCTGTGCTAATTTTAATGCTTGGATACATACCTGCAAGGAGTTATTTTTGAAAGACTGTTCCATGAACCAGCATTTATTCCATTATGCATGTAGCCATGCCAGAATTGCAGATGAACACACGGAACTGTTTCTTGTTGAACACAAGCATGGAATTTCATCTGCATTTCTCCCCCGCACACTTGCGGTGTTACACAGAAGTAACTGTGGCTTATCAGTACCATTAGCTACTGTCTTTTTCCACAAGCCCTTTTAAAACATGCATGCATGGGTGTGCTTGCACATACACACACCACACACACTGTCCCTGTCCTCTGGGCCATCTTCTTTCAAAAATTATAAAATTGTCTTCTCCACTTTGTCTTTTTTTTAAAATACTTCCTGATTCTAGAATAAAGTCTGAGCCTGATCCTGGAAACTGATGCACTGCTACAGTGTTGAATGCAGAGCTGTAGGATAAGGGAAATCTTTACCTAGCAGAAACATACCTCCATTTTCTGCATAATAGCTATCTTCATAGACTGTGTGTCCCTGGGATTCTGGGTAGCGCTTCTTGCGCTTTTTTTCTTCCTGCAGTTCTTTCTGTTGTAGGAGACGGGCAATGTCCTGAAGAAATGGAAAAAACAGACATTACCTTTCCCCTCTAAAAATTATCTCCAGATTCATTTATTCAAATTTTTTATTCAATTATAAAAATCCTCATATTTTAATTTTTTAGACACAGCAATGACAGGCTTACTCTCAAATTCAACTCCTGGGCTGGACAGGGCTTCCAACCTTGTGGCTGACACAGGGGACCACCTCAGCAATCAGTACCCAACCTCACCCAGGCCCACCACTGAGCTTCCAACCCTGTAGCAGACTCACAGGTTCCTGTTCCACCTGTGCACAAGCCTGCAAAGGTCTAATGGCCAAAGCATGGCAGAAGGGACTGTGTGTGCAACCTCTGGCTTCCAGCAAGGATGTGAAAGTCACGCAAGTGCACATCTGCTCACACGAGTGGGCTGGACCCCTCCCCTGGACTCCACCAGGGAAAGAAACACAGAGGCAAAGACTGTCTCCAGTTGAAGGCACTTCTGACTGGAAGGAGTTCCCAGAGAAAGTGATGAACTCGCTTCAAACTAGCTGTAATTTACAGGGACTGCAGGATACCAGGCAGGGAAATGTATCAATGTGACAGACAGAGGCTCAAAGAAAAGAAAATCGAAAGGGACATTAGGAAGACAGGACTCAGCACAAGGCAGGAGAGCTGTGGAGACTGCAGCTGTTAATCTTCTGTCACCGTTTTGGTAGATATGCCAGAGAGAACAGCACTCCGTTTTCCTAATTGGTTTTCCTTCGAGATGACTAATGGACCAACAAGGCCTAGCAACAGCCAACAGCTCCCTGGGTCTCGCTCATTTGGGGTCCAGAAGCTTGCAAGTCAGTGGAGCTAGTCTGAAACTAGGAAGAGAAGCTGCAAGATACAAGCAGGACACACTAGCCCTTTGAAAGCTATTCATTTAAGCCCTCCTAATCCTCAGGACCTTTATAGAGCCACGCTGTAAAGTGTCACTGTAAAATGAAAGGCATCGCTGAAATGCAAGCTAAGAGCCAACACCCTCCAGACCAAAGCCAGCACTGGAGGACATTGGATGGGTGCTCAAGCACAAATTATTATTTCAGGATTCAGATCATATCTGCTCAGCAACCAGCTTTGTGGAGGACCTTGGGATGCCATGGGCTCTTAACCAAAAAAAGAAAAAACAAACCAAACAAAAAAACCAAACCACAAAACAAAACCATTCCTTTCCCTGACGAGGTTAACCTCTTCCAGCAAGTACAGTAAGTCTATAAATATATGGGCTTAAGCACATTATTTCCAGGACTGAGACAGCTCAGGACTTGCAAATCCACACGAACAGTTTCTTAGAAACTGGACTTGTAAGCAGGTAGGCTTAGCACTTCACTTGAAATCCCTGCACACTGGACTGGATCTGCCTCAAGCAGAGCACTGGCATAACACTGCTCAGCCTCTACTGACACCGGACAGCCATCACATATGCTGGGCAGCTACTACACCTTCAGGTGTGACAAATCCAAGACTAGCCCAGCATGTGGCCAGTACTGGTGTACTACAGAATGTCCTGCAGGGTACACGTATAGATGCTGTACCGAGGGCTACGGAAGGGGCTCTGATGTTTGTTTGTCAGCTGTCAGAGTAACCTCTGGGGCACTGCAGAGCTTCACTCACATTGCTCAGGCTCTGCATCAGCACAGGAGCCCACCCAAAAGAAATAATACTGGGGGGGGGGGGGGGGGGGGATGGGGGACCCTTGAATGAAAGCAGGATCAATTCAAGCTCTCCAGAAGTCCTGTTGCAAAGATAGGTGGTAGTGCCACTCCCTGGTACCCAGCTGCAGCCTAACTCAGCCCACAGTTACATTCTGGACAACTTGGGAACTTCCCATGTACCACCAGGAAAAGCAAGAATATTTATGACTTCCCCTCACTGCTTTGAGACACATTCATTTGAAGCTGCTCCAGCACAAGATGGTCAGCATGCTGGTTTGACAGGTTGCAGGGACCTGTTGTCAGACTGCTGACAATCCAGCAGCTCTCTACAGAAAGCAGGAAGGAAAGGTGCATTTCCCACAGCCAACATGAGTAGTATTGCATCCCTTCACCTTCCCGATGAAAATGAGACAGACGGTCACATTTATAGCACAAATCCTTTAGCCAGAGTGTTCTTCCCACCCCTGCTGCCACAAGCTCCTCTTGGAAGCCCTTCCATGTCTGCCTGGGCAGCCCTTTCAGTACTTGCTTGGACTTAATGGTATAAGAAGAAAATGAGGTCTTTCAAAAGCAAACTGATGCATCTGTCAGGTAAGGACAGATTCTTATTTCAGGCTCTTCCAGGAACACAGCCTTGTGTTCAAGTTGTTCTACAGAAAAAATGCCACCAGCTACCTCTTGAGCATCTTAAGACTACTCCGACTTCTCAGGAAACTGTAGTTAGAAATGGGGCCACACTCCAGGCTCACACAGGTTCCTCCACTCTTGTGGCCTTCCTGAATACCCAATCTGACAGGCTGACACAATAAAGTGATCAACAAGTCAAATCCTTTTAATACCATAAACAAACTACACTGCCCACTCTCAAGCAACAGCAGCAGAGAAATATTCTGAAATCACAAAAGGAATCCACTAGCAAGAAACTGCAACAGTGTTCAGGCTGTGAAAGACTAAACTGAAGATGAAGGAAGTAATGGAGAAGCCAGAGATGGGTGTGTGGGCTGAGGGTCCTGTTGAAGTCTTTGCACCATAGACCAAGAAATCATGACCCAGGATTCTCCCAAAAGTAGTACCTGTCTTCTTGCATTTGAGAAAGAAAGCAGATCTCAAACTGTATAAGCAAGTACACCAGGGCAATGAACACCTCAACAAGACCCACTTGCCCTCTTCATTAGCAAGGCCGCTGGCATCAACAACCCTTGTGACCTTGAGCATGAGGACTATGACTGTATCTTATTCCTGTAACAGGACTCCCCAAAATCTCTGTGCATGCCGAGATCTGTGAGGACCAGGACTGACACCATGCAAGCCAACTCCTGTGGCTGATGACTGAGAAATGCCTGCACTGAAAGGGCTGCTACAAATAGCCCTGCCATCCCTGCAGCTTAAAAGGTTACCTCGTCTTTTTCCTCTTGCCTGCGGCGCTGCTCTGCTTCAAATACCAGCTTCACTTGGATTTCCTGAGCGATCTCGCAGTCCTGTCGTTCTCTAGAAGGCAAGGAGACAAGGATTATAGGCAGCTAAAGTCACAGGCATCAGTCAGCCTAGAGAAAGGGATAAAAGAGCTAAAGAACCCATCTGATTTACAGAGAAGTATTATTACTCAGTATTAGTGCAGAGCCCATGAATTCTCACCAGGGACCAGGACACCCTGTACTTACTGCTGGCCAAATTTAGACAACAGGTCCCAAAACACTCACAATCAGAGTATAAAGCAAGAGAAAACAGATTCATAGGTAGTTTGCTAAGAAAGGAGGTATGTATAGGATAGGGCAGGCCAAGGTAGGACATAGGATTCTCTGCAAACAGTCCAATTCTGCTGAGGAGCTCTTGTACAGGTGGTGCCAAAGGAGTGGTTTAGGGGTACAGATAATGTAGGCATTTCTGGGAAGTGGTTTTCACATGAAAGCCAAGAAGGAGAAAACACAGAAATGCTGATAGCAAAATGCGGTACGTAGGCCAAGGGGAGGCTGGAGGTGGCAGTTCTGTAATGAATGAGAAACGTCACTGAGGTGGGATGAGACACAAAAGTAGAACCAGTGCCAAGAGGCAAGAGAGTGATGTGTGTCTAAACAAGGGGTGAGGGAGCAATCATCCATTGTGGATGCAGGAGCAACACAACACTGCATTAACGGGGGACAGAAAAGGAGATACTGAAGTAACTGAGACATGAAATGAAAGTTTCGTCTGTGCGGATAGACTGAGCAGGCCATGTTTCAGGGATGTCATACAGAAAGCATGTGCAAGAATTGTGCCACACTCAGCCATGGGCTCTGATGCCCGGCAAGCAGGCTGGAATGATGGACAGAGCTTCCTTAAGGCAACCCAGAAAAGGGCTGGGGGATTTGAGAAGATAGATGAAGAGCTCCTTCTTTTAGTACTGTTGAAATTGAGCCAAAGACTAGCTCTAAACTGCTCAGAAAAATCAATCTAAGCTATCTCTGCAATTGAGGCTACTGAAAGGCAAGGCATAGAAGGAGATAAGACTGGGAACAGCAACAGGCACAGCTTGCTTTATTAGAATACAATCTTCTGAAGAATATGCTGGCAATGATCAGATAGGTGATGGGAGGACTACCAAGAGCGTATTATGGAAGTTGAGCAAATATTTCAAGAGAAGCAGGTTCAGCTATGTCAGAGTTGGGCTGTGTGGGCTGGAGCAACTAGTTCTAGGCTTGAGCAAGGATCAGTGCATAAGTGACCTACCAAACTTGGGAGCCAAAGGACAGGAAGGGAGTCTAGGATGCGAGCAGAGGAAATTAAAATAAATAGTAAGTGTAGACAATCACTATTGGTAGCAAAACAGAGAGAAGTGGCTTGGCTGGTGCAGTCAGTGGCATCACAGAGCCTGCTTTTATAGAAAGTGAATAAGAATGAAAAAAGCAGAAAGAGTGGATATGTGGCTTAGGGTGGGGAGGAAGGACACTGCAACAAGAGACTTTTAGAGGACAAATGCCACCAAGAAAAAACTAATCTGTCACAGGGAAGGAAAAGGAACATGCAGCAGGAGGGAAAAGAAGCTTCTTTATTTCTGGCAACTGCTCCTTGGAAGCAGACCGGCAATTGGGTACTGCATGTTATTTATATCCCCTTCCCCAAATACATATGAACCCCAAGTCAGTGTCACAACATGACATTTCCTTTCCTCTCCCAGGCCACCAGACTCACAAACACTTGTGCATATACATAACCTGACCCACATCTTGGAACACTCTTGAAGGCACTCTTGAATTTCAGCGTTTGTAGGGCTGGAGTTATCAACAGGTCAAACATCTTCAGACATCAGTTTCTTTTATGCAGGTAATAAAACCTGGCATTTTGTGTGTGTGCCTGCATGTGTTTCACTTGACTCCAGGGAGAGACCTGTTCAAAAGCACATGAGCTCACAATGCAGCAAATCTAGTTCTTAAACCTGCCATGTAAAAAGAGACCTTGGCAAACCTGGCACCATCAGGAAACCACAGTCTCCAGCAAAACAATAGCTGAATATGCAAATCCTGGGGAGCAGGCCGTCAGCGGGCCTAAGTTAGTGGGTCCCTTATGACCCCAAGTCTCAGAAGACATGAATCCAGGTAGAAAAAAGTTAGAAAGGTCAGACATATCAAGGCGCTGCATGTCTCCAGTTCCCCTGGCACCTGTGAATAGAGCTAAGGTGCCAAGTTCAGCACCAACTGACTTGTATTTCAAGCATTTAGCATCTTATTGCAGACAAACAGGAGACAGGAACAGCTAATCGTCTTTCAGAACCAAGGCAACAAGGTCATTGCCTCTCCATTCACAGCAAAGAACACTAAAAGTAATGCAAAAGCAGAAGGATTTTCTTGTTCCTGATGACACACATCTTGGAATACACCACATCAATTTCTAAGAATCACTAACAGCAAAAGAGGATTAGGTTTTGGGTTTTATTGCTCAGTTGTAATTAAATACTGAGACTTGATTAGTTAATCAACAAACTACTGTTTCAACTTGACTGAGCATAAGAAAATAGGTTAAAAAACTTTGACCGCTCTTCTTGTCCTTCAGTTTCTTTAACATGAATTCAAGTGACCATCAGTCCCCAGAAATCAGCCAGAGCAACATAAACGTCACCATCCCTGAACATCACACCTACGTGTCCTTCATTCCTGGGCAGCCGGGAGTGTTAAGAGTGTCAAGGAAACTCTGTATCAGTTTAGGAAAAAGAGAGAGGAAAAAGTCAGTGTGATTGGAAAGCTCCTATTCACATTGGCTGTAGCAACTAATTGTTGCCAGATGAGGAGAAAAAAAAAATAAAAGGGTTTAAGGGAACTGTTCAAAGAAACTGTTCACATTAGTGTAACAGAACCATCACAGCACTGGGAGTAAAACGAGGAAAGAGCATATTTTCACGGTATTTCCAACAGTTATTTTAGCAACCTTGCTACTATGCTTGGCAGTGTGCAGGCTGCTCAGCGAGATGTGAGAGATGCTTTTAAAGAAGCATGAAAATAAGGTTTGATGCTTCCCTGAATTCTTAAAGAGAAGTTATTTCTATTCTCTCATTTATCTTCACAGTCTTTCCGAGAGAATCTACAATTTGAAAGACAGAAGAAAGTCCATATATTTGAAGAGCTTTTCTAGGTTCCCTGTTTCTAAAGACCACCCAGTTCTGCCCCTTTACTCCTCCCATCACCTTGCAGTGTCGAACTGTCCTAGACTATAGAGAAAGCAACAACAGCAAGGATCATTCTGTTGCCAGAACATGCTGATCTTGCACAAGTAGACAGTGGGAACGTACAAAGAATTAAGAAAAAGATCCAATTACAAAAGGATGCTTCCAACTTTTTTTTTTTTTTTACTATTCTTGCAGAACAGCTCATTCTTTCAGGAGCAGGAACTGCTGCTGACACAACATTTTGCATCAGCAGTTCTGCCTGTAACTTGGCTCACAAAGTTCATAAATCCCATTTTACAGGGTGCTACAACAAGAAAATTGTTTGCAGTTCCCAGCAAGTAACAAAAAGGAATCATCTCTGCCATACAAAATTAATTTTTATGTTGTCATTTACATGCTCACATCTCTAATTGGTAATGAAGACAGAACTATTGAAAGAAAGCACAGATGTGAGATACACACATCTACCCAGTGCTGCATGAGTATGCTGAGAACATTGAAAACAGTGGCTGATTTGTCATGCCCCAGTTTCAAATCTTTTATGAGCAGCTCCTTTGAAGTCAGTCCTATATCTCACACATCTGCAATACAGAGCTCTTCTACTCCATTGCTGTCTCCTGCCAGATGAGCCACCCAGGGACTGTGATCCACCAACTGTACCTGGTGGGTGGCATCACAGAGCACTACACAAGCCGGAGGCAGCACAGCTGCTGGGAGATGCATTCTGCCTTGCAGACCTTGCATTTGCAGGGAGCCCCATCTTGCTGTCTCTCATCATAGCAATCTGACTGAGCCCTGTCACACAACCCATTTGTTACATCTCACACATTGCAAGACACTAAGTGGGGGGAAAACAGAAAAAAAAAAAAAAAACACAAAACCAAAACCCCAAAAAAACCCACCACCAACCAAAAAAAAAAACCCCAAAAAACCTCAACCAAAAAAGAAAAGCACCAATGTCAACTCTGGATTAGAAAGTACAGTTTGTTTTTTCCTGCACTTTCATGTTTCATTTCTACACCAGTTCCACAGCCTAAAAGCCAAGGCAGACAGAAAGCCACATCACAGGCCAGAGGGTTAGATCTGCTGCATGGGGCCTGAGCAAGCCTGCAGGGCAAACTTGATCACTCATTAAACACCCTCCCACAGGCGCTGCAGAAGTCAGTGACTGCAAGAGAAGGCCTGTCCCTCAACACCATCTCCACCCATTGATCCTGGGGCAGCAGCTCCTCTTCCCAAGTCACTTCACACTGCAGTATCTGCAAGAGCAAACAGGGGCTTTCAGCTGTTCAGTGCAGCAGGACACCAAAAAGCATTGCGCCCAGCTCCTCAAAAGCACTCGGGCACAATACAAACACTCCAGTACCTGCAATTTCCACAAGAGAGAATTCTCTGTAACACTGTATTTCTGTGGTGCAGTTTCTTCTTTCTCAAACTTTAGCCAGGGACGAGGCCAAGTTACCCCACTTTGCCAACAGGCAGCAGAACAGGAAGGCTCCTTCCCATGGTCAGGCGGCAGAATCTAAGCCAGGATGGGCCCAGGACCACCTGCCCCCACCCTGTTCTCATCACTCTGCGCCAGAGCCTAGTATCAATACTTTTACGGCAACAGATAGCCGAAGGAAAAAAGGAAGCAAAAGCAAAAGGCTGATCAACCTGAACCCCACATACTATCAATCAACTCAAACCAAAGCAGCTGATTTCAGTGCTCTGACCAAATGGGACCTGCATTTCAACAACTCCATCCCAAACTCACAAGTCTTTTCGGTGTTTTTGGATTTGAGCACGTGCTTTCAGATCCTCCTCTTCTTGCAGTTGCTTGGCCACCTGCAAGTCATGTTGCACCAGACGATTACGCTGAACGTTTGTTGCCAAGTGATGCTCAACTGGAAATAAACACAGACAAGAACCCCCAAATCAGCCTTCAAAACTTCACAGTATGAACAAGACAAAGCAAGTGGGAGGGAGATTCCAGGCCAGAAAGGAAGACAGTTCTTGGCAGGGAAACATCATGTAATATCTCCAAAGGTGGGGAAGTCCTGAACTGAAATTACGCTAGCAGATTGAGATTGCCTCACTTCAGCACCGAGGGGGCTGTATATCTGTGTCTGTTACCAAAACAAGATCTGCATATCTTAATTGCATCCAGGTTTATAGGGAATGCTTTTTAGGCTTTGAATTTCATTTTCTAGCCATGGAAAATTATCCTAGAGTAATAAAGTGGGTCTGGAAGGGACCACCAGAGGCTAGTGAGGATGAGCTGAACCTAAACCACTTCTGATGGATGCTTCCCTGATTTGTTCTCAAGAACCTCTAGAGGAGGAAACTCCTCTCTCTCCCAACATAATCGGTTCCAGAATCTCACTACCTTTATATTTAGCAACAGAGCAAGTGAGAAACTACAGCAAGTCCTTTACCATACATGGATACTGCCTGCAAGAAAGATGGTTATGTGAGCTGCAGCTGAGAGCCATCTTTAATTCAGTAGTCTCACATTCCAGCAGCAAGGGCACAACTTCAGCACAAGCTGCACACTTGGCAGAGTAGCTGGAATTGAATGGTATTAGCACTTAGTACTGGGAGATACCAATAGTCTTGGCACCCAGAAAAGCAGATTAGAGAGGCCACCACACCTGAAACTGCAATGCAAACATACCCAAAGTAACAGATAAGCATGTAAAAGAAAAGAAAAAAAAATAAAGAAAAAAAAAATCACGAGTCACTTTGAAGTTCCTGGCTGTACATTTTTTCTCATTTTTAAACCCATGTAGTGTACAGCTGCCCTACCTCAAAATGTCTTAAAAGGAAGTCTCCTTTCAGAAGGCAGGCACTAGAGATTCTGAAATAAGTAAATAAACAGACCTCTTCTGGTTGCATCTCAGGTCAGCCTATAAAACTTGAAGCTTCCAAAATTGCTAGTCATTTCTAAAAACCTTGCACAGCAACAAAACCTCAAGTGCACTCCTACATGCAATTTTATCATAAACGGCATAAATAAACTCAGCTCTAAAGGAAAGCACAAAATTGAAACATGAAATGCAACTATCTCTAGGGTACAATGTGAGCTGGGGCAGAACGCAGAGTAGTGTTACAGGACAGTGAAGACCATAAAAATAATCTGTATTCCATTAAAAAGAATAAAAGTTAAATAAATGTAGGGACGATTTTTCTTAGCAAAACCAAACAAAGACAGATATCTGTTGAGACAAATTTGCTTTAGTTTGTTCCAAAAATCATTGCTACTTACTCTCTTGCTCCTGTAAGTTATGGGCCAAGGTATGATCTTCCAGAACAGCGAAGTCTCGACACACTGAACAGGGAAACAATGCCAAGAGAATTAGCATCAGGAGGAAAAAAAAAAAAAAAAAAAAGGCATCAAAAAGAGCTACAGGGGTCAGGGGAGCACACATACACAGAGACTTCTGACATACTTTCTACCAGCCAAGGTCTGGACTTGTGTATCTTTCCCCCTCTTGCACTTGTGGCTATTTTTGCACACACTTACATCTTTGTCCCTGCTTGCATAAAAAGCCCTCTTCACTCTCCCCTCCACCTTCTTTAGTTTAAGACAAGAATTGCTCACACCACCCCTGGATCAGACCTTGCGTACAAAACCGTGTATTCCACCCAGATTTACACCAATGCCCACACTGACTCTGTTCAGCTAAAACCAAGCGCAAGCGTTTGTGCTTACTACGACTTTCTTTGCCAGGTTAAAGAGTCTGAAAACAGTATTTTCTCTGCACAAAGGCACATGCACACTGACACCTCTCCAAAGCTGAGCAGACTGAGCTCCATGACTCTCGCTGCAACGCATTTCTACCAGCTCAGGCATCATTTTACAGTTGTCTCTTGTAAGCTTCCCTGACTTTTTCAAGTACAGATGCTAGATTTGTGCCTAGAACCCAGATATGGGATCAACCACAGTGTTAACGGCAGGGATAAGCACAGCTTCTTAAAAAGATGCTGAAAACGACCTGGAGACAAACTAAATGGGTAGGGGGCGAGCTCCCTTTGGCACCAGTCTGAAAGCAGCAGATTTTTGCCAATGCCTATCACTTTCGCACTTGAACTTTCAAAGGAACGCTCTGCCCACACTGTAGAAAAACACCAAGGTTTATTTTTAACTTGTTATGATAGGCAGCGGGGCAAAAAAACCACAAGTCGCATACATATTGGGACAGAGACACACACACAGCATCTGGTTCAGCCTTTTGGTGGTAGGTACACATCAGTTTCTTGATGAACTAAGGACAAACTGTGACCTGTGCCCCCAAACTGCAGGATGGAGCCCCACTCTGCACATCTGCCATACACTGGGTTCCCATCTGCTTCAAGGGGTGTTTAAGGCAGGGGTATTGAAAAATTTACACTGGAGAGGTCCGTCACTTGTTTTTCCCTCAACATGACAAGCTAGGCAGCTTAACAGGACCCAAGAGGGGAGTATCTCCCATTTGAAATGTACAGCACAAAGCAGAGAACTACAAGTTGTTTCCGAAGCTGCAGACGGAGGTACGAACCACTGCCACTACTCTCCACAAGCAAAACCTCTGGGGAAGACCAAGGTTTCTCTTTAGCAGAGCACAGCAACAGCCTAGAAGTTAAAATAACCCCAAAACCCCCAGAACATACCAAAACTACAGGGGGAATTTATGAGGAACCCATTTATGAAAGAGCTCAGAGAAGATAAAACATTTCCATCACCGCAGAGGGTGGAAAATACAAGGAAATGAGAAGGTAGCCGCATCTTCAGGCACCACAGTCCCACAAACCTTCCCTCTTCTCGAATTGATGCATGTGTTCCGCTAAAGAATCATCAAGATGTTCCTCTGCACCCAGGTATCTTCACTAAATATCTAGAAGAGTTTCTAGTTGTGTGTACTAAGAGGTCAGATAAACGTTTTCTCCTTTATCGTATTCAGCAGAATTGTTGCTTGAGTCTTTCTAGATTGGAGGGTGTTTTACAGATGACAAAAGCTCCTAAGCTAGAGCAGTGTTTCAGGGAAGGAGAGTGACAATCAGCAGGGTGGAGATGAGGACAAAGATTACGGTTATATGATCCCATAGTGACTCACTTTAAGCATGTACAATTCCGGATGGTGCAATTAAGGTTTTGTTGTTGCTTTTTTTAATAGCAGCTTCTTTTTTAAAAGGAAAGAGGATACAAAACACTAGATAGAACTGAAACACTTCCAGTGGGCATTTGCGTATATAAAGAAAGAACACTGCCTTCAGCCACAGACCTGGAAAAGCCACAGCTGAGTTGCAGGCAGCGGTGCTATTCACAGGTGACATACCCAGGGAGCTTGGTGGTCATGAACACGTTTTTATGGGTTAGATCAAAGGAATCTTACCCACTGAGACTTTATTTCTGTGGTCCCTAATACTACTTCAGCTTCATAGCACAATTGTGGAACAACCACCTTCTGCTTACAACGAGCATCATCTGGCCTGCTGGAAGGGCACATCCAACTTAGAGGTTGGAGTCCTACTATCAGTTCAGAGCTAAGACATCTCAATACAGAGCCACAAACAGTCTGCCCAAATCTAGGGTTGTGCTTTTACCATCACATATTCAAAGAAGCAGCACTTGCTCCTGACAGTTAGAAGAAAAAAAAAATAGGGGGGAAGGAAGTGTTATTTTTAACTGCAATAGGTCTCTGAGCAAGTCCACTGCACAGCTGCCTGAACAGCTGTACTAGCAAGACAAGGCGGGCAGCACAGGAGCAAGGATGAACATTTCAGAGCTGCATAATTTTTGCATAAAGATTGCTGCTGTAAGAAATGCTCATGAAACTGCATCCCAGTCTTCCCAAATCCTTTCTGCACAGGCTCACACACTGCTCTGATCCCCACAGTATTTGAGCTCTGCCTCGTCGGTCATGGTGCTGCTGGTCCCGGCAGACCTTTGCTCCATCCTCCCCAGAGAGGACACGTGCATAGGAGGACTTTAGGTTTTTTTACTCCATTCTACCCACACCCAGACACACTTCTCTATTTGTTTGGGAAGAAACGTGTTGACAGAAATATGCTTGCCGTACAGGCGAGAAAGTGGGAGGGCCGTGGTAGAACACTGCTGCTCTTCTCTTGACAGTCTTGCACCAGACCCAAAAGAGCCTCATCTCCTTGAGTGAGCTTCATTCCTACAGTGTAGCAATGATTGTTTAACCCTTTTTGATTGATGGGCCACCAAAAACTTCCTAAAGCAAGTACGTACTCCTTAAATAAAAAGGCCAAGTGCATATACTGTTGTGTTGTATAGGTGTGCCTGCTTCTTCCAGCTGCTCCTGCAAAGACCTACTGGAAGTAGCTTGTGGGTCTCTGAAGTTAAACAAACAGGGACAAAGCAAGTGGGGACAATGCCCTGGGATAAGCCACCAAGTTGCAGGGCCTAGATGTGAATACAAGGGCTGTGTCTTAAAACTGTGCTGATTACCCCATCAAGATCCAGTATAGAGAGAGGGAAACTGGATGGCTATTCATGATGTACACACTGAAAGCTCCCAAATGTCTGGGCTCCACGGTGCCCCCATCTCACAGAGGAGGCTGGCAGGGCAGCAGCAAGCCTTGGGTTTTCACAGTGTTTGGATTCATTCATGCACTGCTGAAGCCACCACTTGGCTGCGTATACACTCTTAAGCCACTCTTACAAACCCACGAACGGACAGCTCGAGCACACAGCCCTCGCTTTGTGCTGCTGAAGTTGCTGGCAGGGAAGACAGCACAAGACGACCTTTCGTCACTGTCAGAAACTTGGCTTCACTGGTTGGCTCTAACTCTTCTGAGCACATTATTCCCAAGTCCCATCAGCCCAAGAACAATGTGCAAAGGAAGATGAGAACATCCCATTACAAACACAACAAAGTGCTGTCAGCCAGCCAGGTGGCAAGAGATAGGGACACCTGCAACTCCCTAGCAAGCCTGGGGTTGATGGCAAGTGCAGAGCATTCCCTCAAGACAAGACCCAGCACCCATGGCACTGAGTCAAGCATGACCACAGCTGCAAGTGAGGTCAAGGCAACCAACCCTCCATCCCTGAAGACATGCATCCAACAATGAGGCAAGTACGAAATAACTGTAGATGTGGACCAGCCAGGCATAGTTGCCTGAAATGAAGCTTCACTGGTGCTAGTCCTCATCCCCTGCACAGTCTCAGTGTGGCCCCAGCACGTTCATTACGAGGTATTATGCTCACAGGGTTTGTGCTGAGAAATAGGATGGCCCCAATTACAATGGAGAGACTCACAATTTCTCCTCTCCAAGAGCCCTCATATTTAAGGGGAAAGAAATCTATTTCCTTATTCCCTAACTGTATGCATAAAAAAATGAAAGGTAAGATTAATGTTACATTCACTGCTGCGAATTAACTTGACTTCCCATCTCCAGGCCCTGGACGTGAGCCAGACAGTCAAACAAGCAGCAGGGGTGCAATCACAGCAGCTACAGTTGGCAAGTCCAGTGAAGCGTGAAACATTAACAACAGGTTTACCATAGCCTGATTAAGCCAATCTGCCTTGGCACAGCAGGGAGCAGGCCTGGGATATGTGCTTCTGGCACAGCTGTCAATAAAAAAAATGCCAGCCCAGGAATCCCAGGCACTGCCATAGCCAGGGAGGTGCCAGCAGGGGAGGACAAGGGCAGAAGCATGGTTGGAAGCATCATCCTCTGCAGCAGTGGTGGGTTGCAAAATCCATGCAGCAGCATGAAAGAGGGAGCTCACTTGCTTGAGGGATCCTGAAGAGCCTCTCTGCAAACTCCAAGCACAGGTCTTCTCTGCTAGTAGGAGTTCACCCCGAAAATAGGCCTTTCTAAGCATTGCTGAAGCAGTGCATCTGAGGCTTCTGCAGCACGGTTGCAAGCCTTGCCTTTATGGCCGAGATAAGAATGTCTCTAGGTATGACAACTTGGCAGAATTTCATGAAATAACCTTCTCCTTTTTATATTCTGCCACTTGCCTCAGTAGCTCTCTCCAACATTACCTCAGGTCCATAGTTCAGCATTTCTAACACCGAACTGCTTCAAAGAAAGTGGGGTAACCACAACAGAGGAGCAAAGCCAGCCTCAGACGTTGCTAGTGATACTTAGGTGTGTCACAAAGAGGTAGGTAACATCCAGGAATAGGCGGCGTGAACATGCACTGTCTCTACGAGAGGTCAAACCCCACTGGCTTCTCAAGCAAGGTTTAGAGCAAAACACCCCCCCGCACTTCTGCCAGAAGTCTTAGACTGTGTTTTGATATCCGCTGAACGGCCCAAGGGCCCCCCTGGTTCACGTGGCCCATATGCTGTGCTCTGGGACATCGGCCAGTTCAATGACCCTGGGACCACACATGCATGCTCCAAGCATTTCCTTTTGGGTCTTAAAAACCAACTCTTGTTCCCCACCCCCTCCACTCCCAACATTTTCCTGTCAGCATCATGTGCTGGATAATTCACAAAATAAACTAGAAGGTGTGAGTCATGCTTAGTTTGGAGCATCTGCAGTTTTTGAATCCTGAACTAAAGGACAGGAGGGAGAGGAAAGACAAAAGTGACACAGGAAAAAACAGTTTCATCAGCTAAAAATCACTTTTTAGGGCCTAAAGAGCTGACAAGTTAAGTGGCAAGCAGCAAGTGCTGCCTGTTACAAGCCAGCAGTCTCAGGAAGATGCTGAGTTATGAAGATTCCCGCAGGTTAGAAAGCAAGCTGGGACCTCACAGAGGCTCTTACCAATAGGGACTGGCCAGGCCAGTCCAAACCAGGTAAGCCCTTCACAATCTGGTGATCGTTTCCTTGAAACAAAACCAGCATGACCAATCGGCCACCCAACTGGAGGTGAGAGGCCACCCAGAGGGCCGTTTCCAGGGGAAACATGCAACTGGGACATTTCCTTCTCGCCCCCAGCAAAGCTGCTCTGTGAGATACATGGCCTGACCTCAGCGTTTCTCATTTCCATCCTGCCTCTCCCATCGCACCTGGAGATTCCTGAGTTCCTGCTACCACATGCGGGTGCAGACAGAGGCTGGCCAGGACACGTCTCGGCTGCTGTAGCTGCAGTTACACAGACAGCATTCCTAGGACCTTGTTCACCAGGCACCGTCAGTGCCAAGGACATCAGAAAACTGGCGCAGGAAGAAGGTATCTGCCAGGCAGAGAGCAGTGCTAGGCAGCCTGGGCAAGGGAACGATTTCTGCTTGTCAGCCACAGTACCAGACCATCTCACATAGCCAGGAGCTACAACGCAGCACAAGGAGACTGGGCAGCCCAGTGGGGAACCAAACTGAGGGGTCTCAGCCTAATTCTCAAAGGTGTAAATGTGCAAAGTAAAAAAATATTGCCACAGAACCATGGTTTTTTTATTGGCAGACTTGACTTGGAAACTAAGAACAGCTTGGGATTTGGGAAGGAGGTTATCATCTCTGCTCTAAGCTCATGCCTTGAGGTCAAGGCCACGAGAGGTTTGTGCACTGTCTGCACCATTCTCCAACAATAAGCTCTCACCTGCCCAACAATACTTTTGAAAAGGAAGACTATATATATTTTGGAGCCAAAGCCTCAGAACATGAGTCTATTTTTTTAACCTGCCTTGAAACAGTAACCAGTAGCATTCACGAAATGCCTTCTCTGAAGCTACTAATTTGGCATTCTCACTTCTGTAGACCTGCCTGCAAACTGCATGGTAGAGCAGTCCTCAAGCTGAGAGAGCATCTGCTGAACACCCCAAAGCAGAAGGTGATGTGCTTGCACAGCATAAACAGGAAGATGGAGATACCCAAGATGGCAAAAAAATAGCGCCACAAGGGAGCTCAGAAGGTCATCCTAGAGCATGTCCCAGACACAAAATTTGATAAATTGTATCATTCTGCCTTTATTACAGAAGGCTGCTATCTTTTTCATCATTGGATAACTGCATTCTACATCGTTTCATCTGCAGTCTTTCCAAATAAGTGCTACTTTTCTTATCCCACAAGATTAAAACACAGCCCATAGGTCAAGAATGCTAAAGACCACGTCTTTGACTTCCAGAAGAACATGTCAAGCTGAAGCACTTCAAGCTTGGACATACAGATGTACTTAAAAATGGCGTTGAATCTTAAAGAATACTAGCAGCCGTGCTTTGAAAATGCAGCCTTTTCAGCCAGGTCTAGCTGGGTCCCCACATACGAAGTACTCCAAGTCACAAGAACCTTCCAAAAATCCCTCAGTCCTATAGCCAATATTGCTGCTACAGCTGCTGCCTCCTATTCCAGAAATGTCTGCACACTGAGGGGCTGAATACATACAGTATTTTGACACTTCAAAGCAGATAGCAGATATATAGGCCACACTATGTTAATGTCTGTGAGCTATTACCTGCCAGGCTATTATCTCTGTAGCTCTTTCCTGAGTGCCCCAGTGTCCATCAGCCTTTACAGGCCTGCCTAGATCCAAAAGGTCACCAGTGAGCTCGGCCATCACACTGTGGACTCATCAGTAACATCCAGGTGGATGGGTGTAAAAGCCCCAAGATAGATATATTGGTCAGGGATGGCTTGGCTAGTCTGACACCACAGTCAAGTAGCAGAACCCAGGCAGCCAAACACACACTTCACTGACAGTATCTGAGGCATAACTGGGTCTGTGTGTGGAGGAAGTTAATCTTAATCATCAATGAGAATGAAAGTTGCTTCTGTAGTCATTCTCTCCAGCATTTGACACAGCTTCAGTTGACTCAGCTAACCACATGTGCAACATGAAGAATCAACAGTAAACACAGGGAGAAGTTTTCCTAGCAGTCAACTTTAACCACTGTCGCCCAACCATGGATCACAGCAGAACAAACAACACTGCCTCCAGCAGCTGTGTTTTACCCTCACTTTGGCCAAGGACAGACCACCACACAAGTCAGTGGAGAGCAGGGCAGGAGTTACCTTCGCCGGGAGAGGTCAAAAGCCCTGGCTCACATCGATGCCTCCATAAGCATTATTGTAGCTGTAAAACATGCCTTCAGCAATGTCCCATTGATCATACAACACTGTCCATTTCTGAAGGCTTTTTTGTATCTTGTGCAGGCAGGATGTCATGGCAGTTTTAGTTTTAAGCCCAACACCACTCATTTAAACTAGTGTTAAGGAGGGGGAAAAGAAAAACAGTCTCCTTTCATGCATAACTCAAAACAGCCACCCACTCAGAAAACTGCTCAGGCATGGAGCTTGCATCTCAAGAAATTTGTGCTATATATGCTCCCTTCCCCCAGACCCCTCTCAATGGTGATCACCGTATTTTGATTTGATCTGTTTATTTTGGCTTTTATTTCAGCATCTTAGGCAATTTTGTACTACACAAAATTATTGTAAGGACATGCTGAATTTCCCAGATAGGCAAATATTCTGTTCTCTGCTAAATGCAAGCCTAAATGCCTTGCTCAGTTCAGTAGTTTCTCTGCAGAGAGCTGGCAGCTCCACTTTGTGGTTCAGGGTGCCTTTCAGGAACCATAGCACCCCGGATCTGGAATGCTTCACTAGCATTTCTAAGCCCTCAGTTTCAGGCTGTGGTCAATAAGCTCACACAGCAGCTCCAGAGAGGCAGGCAGGCAGCTTGGAGCAGAGATTATTCAAAGTGTCAGCTCTTCCAGGCTTCTCCTCCAGTTTAATCCTAAAAGATAACGTAGCAAAATACAAGGGACACAGGATTCAGAAAGGGAGTTCTCGGTGCCCCTCTGGTCCAAGTTCATGCACTGACTCAGTTTGGTGATTGTTTACACCAGGCTGACTTCTGAAAGCCTGACACCCACGCAGAAGGTGTCAAGTGCCAAAAAAAAAGGTCCTAGTTCCTCTCAAAACGCCAAAGTGTGGTTTTACCAACACAGGGACCAGCAGTTGTTTGGAAGAACAAGCATCTCTAGAGACACAAGCAGAAGAAAGGCTCCCTCAGAGATGCCACTTTCTTTCCAGACTTTGGATGACTAGAGCCAAGCCTGAGACTGCTCCAAGGCTTGAAGCTAAAGCAGAGCTGCAGCTGGAAGGACGGACAGCAGCATCAGTGCACATGCGAACAAGCCAGGTTTTATTCAGCCAGATCAGATACCAAGAAGCAAAGGTGCACCAGGATGGGCCTCAGGGCAGGCTCCCAGGCTTGCTGGAAACCTGGCCAGTGCTGCATTTGAAGCTGGAGGTGTCTGAACTGATCCTGTGCAAGAATCAGAGCCGACTGTAGATTCCTATCAGCTTCCTTTTTCCTAGAAAGGCAGCTGCTAGGCTGCGAGGACTCCTGTCTGCCACCCGTTCAGCTGCTGCCAGCACTGCTAATCTGCTCCATGAGAACAACCTTCTTCTACCTAACCAACCGAGGATGCTCTGCTTCATTTCAGAACCCCTTTTCTTTGCTCTGCCAGCTCCTCACAGGTACTCTCTCCTCTTCCCCCTCACTTCCTGCGTTTAAGTTCTCCAGGTTTTAGTCAGCTCTGGAGAACACCAAGTACCAAAACTGGCCCCAGATCAGTCAAACCTTCACATCCATCTACAAAAGAGTCACAAATCAGTAAAGTTGCAACACTAACAATACATGTCTCCTTTCCTGTCACAGCTTTGTGTTGGCACACTGCCCTTAGCAACTACAGATTTAAGACAGCGGCATAAGAGGGTAAGAATAAGTCTCTGGCCTCTGGGGCCAGATGGGCAGGGAGGCAGAGCTCCCAGCATCAACCTAGAGCAAACCACTTTGTGGCATCTGTGCCCACAGCTCACGTGCATTGCCCAGCACAAGGAAGAAAGAAGCAGGCTGGCAGCCTTTTAAATGCCTCTTCTCTGAGGACACAAAATGAGCTCCAAGTCAGTCAGAAGTAAAATTTTTGCTTTGGAAGCTATATCACCTTTAGGTGGTATACTCACAGCTTCTTAAAAAAAGAAAAGACAATGAAAATCAGGACCTAACAAGTTCACCTGTTACGTGGCCAGAGCTGATGCTCTGCACAATGCCAACCACCTTGAAGTGCCAGGTAACTGAGCACTGTAATCAGAGCTGGAAGCAAACCTGCCTTTTCCGCCTTTTATCAGGGATATGAGGCATGCAGGCAGGGCTGTGCAGCCCGAGCCAAGCATCCAGTCCCTACAGCGCTGCAAATAAGGTCAGGAGAGCCCAGCCACTTCCCAACACCAACTTCCTTCGGAAACCTGGCGCCGACCGAATCGCCTGCAGGAGAGCGCAGCCCTGTGAACAGCAGTGCTCTCTGCGTGCCACAAAAACAGCCAACACCCTGGCAGCTTGGAAAATTCCCAGGTCTTTCCCTGCTGTCCTCCACCACTTCACCCCGGCCCCCAGCAGCACTCCTAAAGGCTCCAAGAGGCGTTGGTCAATTTAGGACATAAATCCTCCCCATCCCACCAGCCAGTATCCCAATAATAAAGCTACCTTCGAACAGAGGGAGAAAAAAATTCTTCCCACCAAGATCCCACAAGTAACGTTTGCCATATCCATAACAGACATACATGATAAAATCAGGTGCTTTTGCAGCGCAAAGCCATTCCGCCGTGCAGAGGAGGGGAGAAGATTTACATCCACACTCGGGAAGGCTGCCCTGAGCCAGGCCAGTGCTTCTCCAGCCCACGTGTCAGGTCAGTGGTGACAGTTCCTCTGCGAGGAACACTCCCTGCTGGGGCACGCTCCAGCCTCTTGTCCTATCTGGCTGTAAATGACCAAAACGGTCAGTGTTAGGTTAATGGTTCGATTAGATGATCTTCAAGGTCTTTTCCAACCTAGATGATTCTGTGATTGCTATATGCACCATGTGTTTTGGAGAGGTTTCTGCAGAAAGGAAAAAAAAAACACCTCTCACTGCCAGGAAATATTCCTGTTTGCATAAACTTCCTTCCCATTACTGCTCAGGTCAGCCCTGTCAGTGTCCTTATGGTATGCATGTCTCTCAGTGCCTTCGAATATTTGCTCATTTATGTCTTCTTCCCCTTTGTCATCACTTACTGAACACTACATACTAAGCCCACATAACATTTCCCCTTAAGCTGATTCCTCCAGCCACCGAGTCCTGGTTCAGCAGAAGGGCTGGGAAAAGAACGAACCATACCCATATGCACAGAGGCACTCAAAGTTTTACTGCATGCAGCTTTTTACACCTCTCTTGAAAAATAGAAATGAAGAAGAGTGACTCACTTGCAAACCCCCTTCAACTTTCTGTCCTGAACAGCACTCACCACAGTCAGGGCTGTCAAGAGTGCACAGACCAAACCTCTACCAACCCAGGCCTGTGTCAAAAAGAGCTCACTATTTTTATTTGGCTGACAGTGCATCGTGGCAGTGGCCATGGGTTGACATGCAATTAAAATAATCATCAGTTGAGCTTCCGGAGCCTGACACAATATCCTTGGGCAGGGGCAGAATGGTTGTGCCAGGCTTCTGAGCAGACTTTCATCCACACCCTTCTCCCCAAGGAAAGTAACACTCCTGGCAAGCTTAATTCACAAAGTGCCCAGGGTTACAGAGTAGATATTATGAGCACTCAGGCCTAACTGGTCTCTTTTGCTCAAGCAAGGTTCATGACAGTCCTGACTTGCATCTCTCTATACATATTGTGTGATGCTGCATTCTCCTGCTCTCCTCCCTGCCCTGCTAAAAGTTTCTCCCAGCTGCCATACAATGCCAAGGCCATACAGCACTCACTCAACAAGCTGTGTGGTATCTTTTCATGTACTGAGAAAGAAAACAGTGGGAAGGCTCCAATTTCTATTTTTAAAAAGGAAGCATAAACAAAGTTTCAAGGGACTTCCACAAGGTCCCATCACGTGTTCCGCGTGTCACTGTAAGGTGGACATGGAGCATCCCTGACACACAGCAGCCTCCAGGGAGATGGCAGCCCTGCTCAACCAGTAGAAATGCCCAACAAATGCCCTTAGCTCCCTGCAACACAAGTCACCAGCAGCAGAACAGCAAATATCTTTATCACCTTTTGGAGAAAGACAAAAGGACAAGCCAGAATTGAGTGCCACACCAGAAACTGGACCTAAACTTCTCGAATTTTAAGGCAGTTTTACCAACAGACCAGCCTCCTTCCTCAGTCCTTCAGCCTTCAAACCCACACTACACAGAGGAGAGGCAGCGAGCTAGTGGGAAGCCAGCCAGCTGGGGACACTCTGGGAAGGGGACGAGGAAGCAGGAAGGGAACATATCGCTTTGTCCTATAAGTCACCACATTCATGTGAACTGGACGTCTCTGAGCAAGAAAAAGAAAGCTTATTCCAGCAAAACAGAGAAGTTCCACACAGCCCCAAGGCACATCCCATTGCTTCTCCAAGTGGGGTTGCCCAGAGAGAGCACAAGCGGCCTCTCCTGCTCCTTGCTTGCAGCAGCCATCTCCAACTCCCGCCTGGCATGCGTGCACCCTCTGACGTTGCTCATGGCCACAGGAAATTAAAGATTAAACAGAGGCCCGTGGTCACAGCAAACACAATGCCGTCTGCAACACACTGCTCAGCTGAGATCATTACTCAGAGAGCAGCAATGAGTGATGGCCAACGTCCTAGTATCACAAATGGGGGAAAGCCCCCTCCCCATCCCCAGGAATCAGGGCAAAAGAGACTGTGTCCCCTCTTATCCCCGTCCAAAAACTTGTCAGTAACTAAGGAAACATCTCTGCAGAAGGCATCAACGTGAGTCTGGAAGCTCCTCTCTGCCAAAGACTGCTTCTGAGAGATCTTTTTGCCTCAGTACAACCTCCATGGCAGCTCGCAGAGGACAAGTGCTAAGGATTTAAGGGATGGAAGGAGGCAGACCTGCTTGCTCAGTTGCATTTTAGAGCCAAGAGCATGAAATATGCTAATCCTGCCCATCTCCTCTGCCAAGCTCTGCAGACCCAGAACAACTGAATGCATAATAAAACTTTCACCCAGCTTTAACCAGAAGTGAAATGAGTACCACAGCCTCAGCTACTGAATTCATGCATGCTGGAAAAACAGACCTCCCATTACTCAGAAGAGCTGGACATGAACCAGTGACCTAGAAAGAAAAGCCTGCATCTATGTCCCATCACTCTCCATCTCCTCGTTGCCCTCAAGCCATCCAGCTTGCCAGAATTTTTCAGAGCCCTTCTCCAAGGAAGTCACTAAGCAGAAAACCATGACACTGCACATCATGCTGCAAGGACAAATCTCAGCGGGAGCCAAAGGGCATGGGGCAGGTGGCTTCACTGTGACCTGGCTGACCCTCTGCTGCTCTCAAAATTATTGCCCTGATTATATTAATCCAGTTAAAGGCCAGCCCCTCCTTCACATGAGCACAGCTGACATCTCATCCCTCAACACCAGCCCCCTGAAAAATCCCACAGCAGAATCCCTCCTCACCAGACACCGTGCCAGCCATCAACACTTTCTGAACGCGTTTCCACCTTTGACAGATATCAAGTTTCTCTTGCGCACTATCGTGTTGCTGAGCACAGTCACCAAAAGCCCCCGCATAAGCCAATAACATCAGTCTGTTCCACGGGAACCTGAGACACTGCACCTCAGGGCTGACCCCTTCCCCGTTCACTTGGAAAGTCAGCAGTCAGAAGGTTTTTATTGCAGGAGTCTCAGCAAAGGTCACATTAAGCTGCAGAGGTCAAAGGGAAGGTGCTATGGTTCGGAAGAAGAGGAAGACTGATGCTTACAGCAAACTTTTATTCAATTTACGTTAAGGCAAGAGAGCGCCAGCCAGGCTGCCTGCCCCAGAGAACGCTTTGCCAAGACCAAACATAAAGATTCAAGCCCTTCCTGTTTCCCAGAGGCCACAGTCAGAGGTGTATCCTTTACTACTATGTCCGGGCAACTGGCCTCTCTGGCAGCAGTCTACAATGAGCTGCATTTTAATGTACAGCTCAGGGGCTTCAGAAAGCCAAATCAGATGCTTAGTGAAGAGTAGAAACCATAGTGTGAGCATTATTGCCGTGTCTCTCCCAGCACAGGTGGCACAATCAGCCTTTCTCAAGGCTGGAGCTCAAGAGACAGCAGAGCGGCAGGGTTGGTTCTAATGACTGGCACAGATGTACAGCCCTTATACTTCTTTATAGTACTACTAAAAATAAAATTAAATAAAAACACTTAAGCCACTGCAATTTTCCACAATTCCAAAGAGCTGTACACTGCTGGTGCAGAGTTCAGGGTCCTTCTCTTCCCCCTCCCACCTCCCTTTTTCTCTCCTCACAGAGGATTCAAACTGGCAGGAAGATCAGAACCCCCTGGCAAGGAAGTTTGTACCTGGGTTTTACCTGCTGCCACTAACAACTGATGGCTCTCTGAGACTGCACTGGACAAGGGGCTGAGCCTCAGCTTAGCAAACAGTCATCCCCTCTGCAACGCCGTTGACACAGAGCTCAGTCCTTCAGCAAAGGCAGCAACAGCAGACGGGACCACAGGTACACCCTCCAGAGAGGGGCAAGGTCTGCACAGCTCCAAAATACCTCCCCAGGAACATGTCCTAGGCAGCTCTGCCTGCCTGCATGCAGGCAGGGATGCCTCCCGGGTCCAAGAGGCAATCCACAGCACTTTGAGATGGCATAAGGAGCTGCACCGAAGAGCTCATTTAAAACAGGCAGCCAAAGACAGGGTGTAGCTCTTCCCAATTTTAGCTGCTAGTAATGCATCAGATTACAAGAGATGAGAAACAATTACAGATCAAGCAGAGCCCAAGCCAGTTTCTGTTATTTGCTTTATTAGTAACTAATTAAAATAATATTTCCAGATGCTCTTCTCCCCAAGAGGCTCACAAATGAGACCCCTAGTAAAAAAGATCTATACACATAGAGCTGAGCAATCCCCTGGGGTGGGTCAAAAGAGCACACAGCAAAAGCTGCTTTGTGAAAAGAGAGAATGTCACAGACACTTGAGAAGCAAATAGAAATACAGGCAGAGAAACTCAGCCCACAGATTGCAACTAACACCAAAACCTTCAGCAAATAACTTACAAGAGCTTTACTGACCACAGTGGTCAGAACATCCACTTTACTGCCCATGGAAAAATGGCTCTGTAACACCAGACTGCAGCACTGAGGTCTAGTTTATACTAGCAAGAGAGTGTTTTGAGGGTGTATTTTACACCAGTAAACCCCTGCCCACAAACCAAACTGGACCGGCTGAAGTAGTTTTCACCAGTAAAATGCCACCTATATCAGGCCTTCAGCTAATATAAATGCTTTTAAAGATAAAAAAGAAAGTAAACACAAGAAGCAATGCTTCCTGCAGCACCTAGCTACAGTTATCAGATTTTCACTGCCATTGCACAGAAATGACCTCACTTGTAGAAGAGTTTGAGACCACACTGGGAGAGGAGGGTGATGCTGTGTCGCAGCAGTCCCAGCTACCTGCAGCCAGGGAGAACCTGGACGCCCCACCTCCCCTTCCGAAGGAGAGCTGGTGAAGAACAAAGTACTCAAACCAAAACAATGTTCTTCACTGTTAATGAACGACTAAGCTGACCTTTACCCAAAATGAAGAAAGGGAATGTTTTTCCAGAAGGACCAACAGTGATTTCTGTATCAGGAGCAATAAATATTTCCCTAGGTATGGAAGGTGATGCATTTCTCTCCTTGGTTGGCACTAACACCAAGCACGAAAAGATCTAATCCAAAGCATAGCTTGGTTTCAACACTTTCTACAATAAAAACAAATTACGCCACTAAAGTAAAAGCGTGCAACATGCCTGAGGCTTTGCAGAACATGGCTGAGGCCTCGTCTGCTTTGCATGCTGGAGCTGCTCTGGGACGCTACTTTGCTATCAGGTAACAGCAGACTGTCATACCAGGACACTCTGGAAACTTAATCCATGCTAACCGTAAGTGCAAACTTACCAAGGACTGGTTGAGCTACAATGCAACCCCATAAACATACTTTCATTCAGCATGTAAGCAACCTTAACTCAGTCCAGTTAGTCCACTCCAAAAATGAATCAAGCTAAATCAAATCCAAGGCTACTTAGGTTAATTGGATTAATTTTCTTGAGTAACCATGTGTGGACAGCCTCTAAGGATGAGATCTTGGCCACACTAAAATATCTAATAACAATTTCGCTAATGACTTAACAGGACCAACACTAACCCCTAAAACTTCAGCACATGGATATTACTTTTCTTCCAGGAGCAATAAATGAAGCATTAAAGGATGACAAGAGGTCAAAAGGAACCTCCAGCTCCCAGCACAGACATATGCCTTCTACTCCTGACTAGCTGAATCATCAAATTCACACTTGCTATTTTATAAGAATTGAAATTTTAAAAAAGAAAAAGAAACGGCCAGTGGCAAGGAAAACGAGTTTAAGGAATTTTGGTTGTATTTAGACAGGCACTCCATTACTATTGCGTAAATGTAAAATAACTTGACTTGACAGAGCTTCTATGGATTTATATTACTGTCAGGAAGAACAGACTCTACCTCGTACAGAGCTTTTTAAAGCCAAAGCAGCTCCAGGGCACCTTTAATGAACCTTAAAGGCACAGGCTAACAGGGAAGCTGGGGCCGATCTGACCCCGCGGGAGGTGACTGCACCGAGCACAGGCCCGACACGCTGCAGCTGGACACCCGGGAAGCCAGCGGGGCCCTTCCAGCCCACCCGTCCCTCCACTCGTGGGGCACGCAAGGATTTTGCAGGGTGGAGGAGGCTGCTGCTTGGTGCTCCAAAGCTCAACGCAGGGCAAAGTCTTCACAAAACCCCCGCAGGCTCAAGTATTTTTTACCGGGACCTCAACATCCCCCGTCCCCCGCCAATCAGCAAATCTGTGGCTATTCCCAGTTCGGCTCCCATTTTTCAGTGCCCCCAGCTGAGCCTCCAAACCCAGCCGAGCCGTAACTGCGAGGAACGTATTTGCACGCCGCCACCCCGAAGGGTGTCCCGGCTATTCCACAGCAAACCTCCCCTCCCGTGGGAGCGCACCCCGCCGCGCCCGCAGCCCTGCCCCAGCCCCCGCCCCGCCGGCCGCCCGCGGCGGGGGGAGCCGAGCAGAAGCGCCGGCGACTGCTCGGCCCCGGCGCAGACAAAGGGCTGCCCCCTCCCCCAGCGCCGCTCCTCGCTTTCTCCCGGGGAGCGGCGGCACTTCCCCGCCCGGCCCCCGCCGCACGCCCGGGGAAGGGCAGCCGTGAGCCGGGCGAGGACGGCGGCCGCGGCTGTCCGTCACGGTAACGCTGCTGCTTCTTCTGGCCCCGCCGGCCCTCCGCCGCCTCCCCTCCCCTCCCCTCCCCTCCCTCCCAACCGCACAACCGCCGAACACCACGCACAGGGAAGCGGGACGGTTCCCGCGAACCCCGAAGGGCCCCACGCAGCCCGCGCGGCCGGAGCACGGAGCCCCCGCCGCCCCCGCCCACCGCGCTGACCCGGCTCCACCGGGAGCGCCACGACCCGCCCCCCGCGGCCGGAAAATTTAAAATAACAATAATAATAATTTTTTAAAAATATTAGATAGTTTGTCCCCTTCCTTCTCCCAATTTCCCCCAAACCGCCCCGTCCCGTCCAGCCCCCCCCCCCCCCCCGGGTGACCCCTACCTTCTTTGACTCCGGGCAGCTTGGAGTGGTCAATGCCGATCCCGGCCATGGCGGGGTGGGCTGACCGGCCGGCCCGGGGCCGGTGGGGTGGGGTGGGGTGAGCCCTCGCCCCCCGGGTGAGGGCAGAGCCGCGGCGGCGCTGCCCGCGCCCCGCGCCCCAAAGTTGCCAGCGGATGGAGCCGGTGCGCCCGGCCGTACGGCGCGGGAGAGGGGACAGAAAGCGCCGGGGCGGGGCGGGGCCGCCGCTCACCGCCCCTCTGCCCCCCCGGGAGGTGGGCGGGGGGGGGCCCGGGGATTTTTGCCCCCTCCCCTTCTCCGGCGGGGCTGAAGCAGCAGCTCGGCAGGACGGGCGGCCTCCGAGCGCGTTTATTTATAGTTCATTTTACTTTTTTCTTTTTGGAGGCGGGGGGGCGGAGATCCCCTACTACTGCCGGAGCGGCTTTTCAAACCGCTCGGACGCCGGGGGGCCGCCGGCGCTTTCCCGTGCCGGATGCGGGTGCCTCTGCCCCTGCTCCACCCCCTACCCCCCCTTCCCGAGCCGGCCGACCCCAGTGCCTCCATGGGAAGCGAAAACGTGCCCAGGTCGAGCCTCAAACGAGTCAACTGCTCAGCGGCTGCCACCGCCGCGGCACAGTGCACCTTGTCCGTCAGGGAGGGGACGTAAGGGGGATGTGATGAGTTTGTCTGTTGGGACGGGCACTCTCCAGGAGGGCAGTGCAGATGAGAGATTTCTGGCCAAGGAGCACCTTGAGAGGCTTTTGAACCCCAGTAGCACTCTGCCACGTACGGGTTAGAGCCAGCCTTCAGCAGAGAGGGGGCTGCTGCCCACCTTTCTTTTCCAGCAGTAAAGAAACAGCATGAGATGATGTCCTCTGGGCAAAGTGGAGGAGATAAGAGGAAGAGGATTCAGGGTTTAGGGATGTCTGAGCTGTGCTCAGCACCACCAATCACTCATGTCAACTGTTTAGTGTCTTGGTCATAAATAAGAGTGTATCTCAGGAGTATGCAAGCAGCAGATGAAGTCAATAGTACCACATTTGAAATGGGTGGCCTCCAGCTTCTATTCTAATGTCCCATGGCCCCCACACCATTGGTGAGGGCAAGGATGCAGGGGTGAGAGGGGGCTGAGCCCATCTCCTGCTCCCCCTCTCCAGCAGGCTCCAGGGAGCTCTGTGCCCTGGGCAACTGGGACGGGAGCTGAGAGGGAAACATAGTGGGATGTCAGATCTCAGAAAAAAAGGCAAAGGGAATAATATCTCAATTTTATTAAAAAGTAAAAACATTAAAGAAACTGAATGCAACAAAAAGAATTGATTTCCAGAGGGTTAGCCTTGTGCTACTCCAGAATTTTCCAGTCCTGTTTTCTGAAACTCTGTCCTTAATTCTGTCCTTTTCAAATGATGCTTCATGATCCCCAAAGCAGGTGTGCATAGACTTTGTGTTTAATCTGACTGCCTTTACCTTTCCTTCAACCACTCAGCCTTCTCCACAGAAAAAGGTCACTGAATTGTCTATATTTATGCTCCCTTCTCACTTACACATACCTAGCACACCCCTCCTGTGTGCTGACAGATGCTGAGAGCTGATGAGCCTTCTGCCTAGAAGGCCATTGTACCCATTTACTGAGAGATGAGTGGTACACAGGATGACCCCTGCTACACAGGTACTCCATATGATCATACAGATGGGGAATTAGTCACAGGGTCTTGTCCCTCCAAGGGGCAGTTCACACAGATTATCTCCTGTCACAGTCCCAGCTCCTCCCTCTAATCCCCCTGCCATTCACACAAGGGGTGAAGGATCTAAAAATCCGTTTCTAGTTTCTCTTAAATTTGAGTTTTTCTGAACTCAGTATGTTCCTCTGGACATCCTTCACCTTTTACTAATCAAGCTTTATGATCACTGAATAAGCATTTATTATTGGACAAAAGTGAGGACAAAAGAAGGGGCCAAGCGACCAGGAATATACAGGAAAAGTGGCACAAAACGTACTGATCTGACACAGGTCACAACCTTCCAAAACTGGCATATGGCTTTCTCCTGCTCTTCTCTCAGTATAAGGTATTCGATACAAACCAGCAGAAGCTGAAAGCCTGAAGCATTGACATTTACACAGCAGCTTTAATGCAACAGAGCCACCTTTATGACCCTACTTCTATGAACACAACTTTTAAGCTGTCCATCCCAGTGATCATGCATTTTATTCCAAGCATACAGCTCTTTGCTTTAGTCTTCAGTAATGAATTTGTATCATATTGTCTGGCTAGAGCCAAAACCAGCAACATAAATTAGTCATAATCTGCATTGCACTCAAGAGATACCATGTTCGACTGATGTGACTTTGGCTACTGTTAAGAGAGAGCCGTGCTCCTGGCTATGTGTAGCTTCACTAAAGCAAGAGCTGGTACCTGATGCTCAGGGTCATGGCAGAATAGTGCCCAAGGTTCCTGAGTTCAGGTTTCTACTAGACAAATTATGTGGCTCCTCATGCCTTCCTGTGGCTCGCTTAATCATGCAAATATGTTTGTTCTTGCAAGATCTGCTGAAGCTCAGTGATAGCAGTTGGATGGTGAGCTCAGCTAGGACCCAAAGAAACTACAGGGCGACAACATAAGTGATATTATTTTCTTGGTGCTGGAAACGAGAGGAACACCACTGTCTGTCAGAGCACAGAAAGGCTGAACAGGCCTCTGGAAAGGAAGGGGTAACACAAGCAAAACCAGTGAACAGCGTTTGTCAACACTGTTCCCTAAGGCAGGCTCCTACACACCAAAGTATTTTCTTTGCGTTCTTGACATTGGACTTCGCTCTCATCGTAGCTTGATTTTTGAGAGATGTATTCAGATGAAATCTCTGAGATTGAAAGATGGCATGTATCACTTAAAGATTATAGAAGGTTTCAAAGACAGCTACAAAACCCAAAAATGACCACAGGGGAGCTGAGGATGAGCAGGAATTCAACAGGATCCAGGGAACAAGTTACTGATATAATGCTAGCACGGCAGCAGCATCACATCTTATGGTCCCAAAGGATTCCTCATTGTGGTGGATCTTGAATCACCTTCCCAAGTCTCACCTGTGTCTAAAAGCTGCTGCTTCTAGACAAAAATCATGGAAGGTGTTTGTTCTGCTAGACTGACATCAGCTTTTCCTGTGCAAATTGTACAGCATCTAGATTGACAAATGGTATATGTTGTGGTGAGTAGATGAATCCCAATAAAGCTGGGAAGACTAACCACTTTCTTTTATTTAAAATATTAAGACAATGACACTTCAATCTTTATAAGAGCAGATACTTAATCTCACAGGAGCTTCTGTTGGAAGACAAGCCCATCTCATTTCCCAGGACAAAAGCAACTGGGAAGCTGATGCAGAATTTGAGCTGAAGTGCATGGCACACATCTTTAACTCTTCTCTCACGGAGTAACTATACTCAGGAGGGAATTTCAGGGCTCTAGTCCAATCCCCTGCTCAAAGTAGGACTGGCTTCAAAATCTGATGAGATTGCTCAGTGCCTTGCCCAGGTAAGTTTGGAAAATCTCCAAGGTTAGAGATCACAACACCTCTCTGAGCTCCTGTTCCATTCTTTGCTCATTGTGATTTTTCTCCTTATATCCAGGTGGACTTCTTGCTGCAACCTGCAACTCTGGACCCTTGTCCTTGCACTGTGCACCTTCTCTGGCTCTGTGCTTTCCAGCAGCTACTCTCCATGGCAGACCCCATGTACCAGGCACACCATGATCAGTGAAGAGTTGTGCTCCAGCAGACAGCTGCGGGCAGGGGCTTAGAGATAACACTGCAGCTGAGACTGTGCCACCACACGGGTCTTAAATTCCAGGGAGACCCAGGACTGGGCCCTTTCCCTACCTGAACCCAGGCATCTGATCCTGCCCCCAAACATATCATTGCTAGAGTGTACCCAGATTGTCATGCTGGTGCTGATGCCTGCTTGTTGATGCCTGCAAGCAGGTGCTAATTGCTGTAAGGGGCCTCAGAAAAGAATGCACCTAAGGACATCGTTTTTGCAACTGTGATGGGTACATCCCAGACAAGGCAGATAAACCATCAGACAACTGTGGAAGCCCCTCAGAGGCCCTTCCCCAAATTTTAGTACGCCTGCGCAATTTATTAACGTATGGATTAGATTCTCTGGAAATAGGTGTGTACTTCTCAGAAATTACATGAATATTCATTTATTTTATTGTATGTAGTAAGTATGTCCTTGTCTTTCAGGATGCATCTTAGGTGGAATGATCCCCCGTGCATCCAATGCTGCAATAAAGAATGCCTGCCTTCTAAAACTTCAAACTAAGTCTTAGAGGGTTCTTTTGAGACCAAATTTACAGTAACAGTGCAGCACACAACACCTTCCCATTTCTCACAGCACTGAAAACACTCCAGAGGGGATGTGCAAAGCAGAGGTTGGAACTGTTAAAAACAGGTAAAAGCAACACTATCTGGACTGGCCCTCGGAAAAGCCACAGTGAGGTTTTAGGGGCAGGAGCTGCCAGGCAGAGCATTGGGACCAGGGGCTAGGAGTGCCTTATGCTGCTAAGCTCTTTCTGCAGACAGGGAGAGACTATTCTGTGCTTGCTTCTTAAATAAACTGGGCACCTCTCCAAGTGTCCTGCTGTCATTTTAGGTCAACAGAATAACAACTGTGAAATAAATTAGGCCTCATCAAGATGTTCACTTTCAACAGAACAGTCTTTGTTAAAGTTTCCTTAATGATGGCAAGGCTAACTTCCAACTGATGTGGGGATAGACACAGAGGATAATGAGCCTACAGGCAGGAATGTGTGCCTCAGTTAATGGTCAATGCAAAGGGATGGAAAAAAATAGTTCTAGGTGTCTCATGATATATCGGGTGCTGCACAAACCCATGTCCAAAACTTGTGGGTCAATGGTGACTGATCTTCCTTCTCACCTGAGCTGGAGACACCCGCTTTTGTTTTTCTCCTCTTTGACCCAGTTCAGACATTAACCTCCTTGCATTTCTAAGCTAAGACACTTCAAGAGAGGTTTGAAGTCTTGTGCCAGAAGGGGCCGATGAGAGGAAGCAACCATTATAGCATTGGCAATGAGCACCAAGAAGCAAGTGTGCAATTTCTATAGGTAGCTGAACGGTGCCTGTGGGAATTCAGGCTCTCTGAAGAACAAGGATGGCAGGAGCCTGCAAGGATGAAGGTATTATAAAGCACACCAGGGGTAATGAATGGGGTGACTGCAAAGAATGAACAAAGAGGAAACTAAACTTGTGCTTACATGTAACATAATGAGGGGCACTAGGAAAATCATGAGCCAGGCATTTACAGAACAAGGGCTTTTGTTGACTTCTAAATTGGAGAGAGAACCCCTGCAATCTGAAGACAGGTATGATGCTGCTCACAGCTTGGTTACATGCATCGATCAGATGTTTGTATAGGCTACCCTGAAAACTGCAAGGTGCAAATTAGCTCTGCATCTCTGCCCACAATTTTACATACATATTTGCAAGGCTTGTAATTTTGGTGATTTTTTTTCCCCAAGTGAAACAATATTAAGTTTCACATCAGCAAAAAAGACCAAATGCCTGAAGTGAGGTACCTTGACAAAATGGATGCAGGACAACTAAGAGGGATGCTGGACAGGCAGGATGATACAATAAAAGGATGAGTTACAGCAGGGTGGGCTCTCAGCAGGATGGGCTCTTGAGATAAGGAAGGAGCTGCAACTACTGAATCCCAAGATAAAGAATGGGGACTCAACGAATGCTGAGTTGTCATGACTATGGAAATGCTGAAAAAGACCTAATTGGGTGAAAAGACACAAAAGGAAGAGGAGGCATCTTCAATCTTCATCCTGAAGACCCCCGCCCAAGACCACCAGGAGCCACTGCGCAGGCGCAACGAGAGGGACTTGGGGTGGGATTTATGTTAATGATTTCTCAAAACTAATTGTAATATCTCTCCCTATTCTTGGAATTATAATGAATATGTAAACGCTTTACACTATAGAAAGGAGCTGCCTTTCGCTCCAAGGGGCACACGTTTGTGGTGGAGCGATCCCCCGTGCGCCTCAGTGCTGAATAAACATACCTACTTTACAACCTTATAGGTTGTGGAGTCGTGTTTCCGCAAGTCATGCCTTCCAAGAAAATCTCCTTTACCAATGAAAGTGAGAGGTGATACTACAAGTGGTATATTTGCTACTTTCTTCTTCCCTCATCAGCTGTGAATCTTTCTTTAGTCTTGTAAGTCAGAAGACCAGAACCCACCAGAACAGTATGTTACTCACTTAGTGGTCTACAGGGATCTGCCTGAAAGCCCACAAAATGGAGGCAGAAGACGACTAAGAAATGTGGCAGGTAGTGGTGAAACACCTTGGATGGTTCTCAGCTATTCACAGTCACTACAGTGTGTTGAAGTTTCATCCAGGCAGATGTTGTTAGAGGGAGTTTGGTGGGGGCTGAAGTCAGAGCAGTTCTTACCTAAAAACAGGTTTACTATATTCCACTCTGAAAAATTTCTAGATCTACCTAAAAATCACCTCTTTTGTTTTCTACCTGCCCATCTTTTTCTGGGTAAAAAAATAATCCTGCGTTATCACTTCTGACAGTCTTGTTTCCCAATCTGCAGGGTGGCAAGCAGGCCAAAAGGTGAGGGATGGATGTGTGTTACAGTCTCAGTTGGATCCCTCATTTCAAGCTATGGTTTTGTATATGCAAGTTTACATCCACAAAGCATTGGTACTCACTCAGCAAAACACTATTTTGCATGTGCAGAAGCTACCACAGAGTCTCAGCAGCCCTGGGTGCAAAGTAAAAGCTAGGTTAAGAAGACAGGCTCTCCGAAATGCAAGGATTATGGTTGCCTGTGCAAGTTTTCTCAAAATAAACCAGATCTGTGTACCTTCTAAGCCTTCCCTTGGGTGACCTGTAGTTACCCAATTTTTTGAAAACTCTCACACCTCTCAATAAACCAAAAGGCCAGATGATAAGAACCGAGAGGAGGAAGAGTGAAAAAGGGGAACGACAGTGTGAAAGTTGGCACTGTTAGCAGACAGAGTTGACCTCCACAACCTTAAAAGTGCCCCAACCAGCATTTTTAGCAGGAAATCACCCAGCCTTGTCTATATGGGCATGTTACCCAAAGTAGTACATGTACAAGCTACATTCAATTTAGACTTACTGAGGGTGGCTGGCTGAAGTAGAAGGAAGTGTTCAAAATTCAGGGAAAACATTCAGAGACAGATGGATGCACACACTCATTCCCATACAGTGGTTGCTGACCACACCAAAGGATCCTTGCAGAGGTCCTTGATGCAGGTAGCATTGAGCACCTTCAGTCCAACATCTGCAACAAGAAAAATCAAGAGGCAGCTCATTCCTGTGTGGTCACACTGGGAGCTGCCAAGTCCATGTCAGCCTGCACAGCAGCCAGTGAATTTTACCAGCTGGTGGATGCAGCGTGGTCTGGAGGACACAGAGCCTCACCACCTTGAGCCTTGGAGCTGCTGAGGGACTAGGGCTTTCTGAATATATAACACCAGGCAGTCAGGCAGTGTCACGTGTGCTAGCCCTGCAGTTGCTATCCCAGAAAAAGCCTGGCTACCCTGGCAATTTCACCCAGAAGCCAGGCTAATTAGCCCATCCCAAGTGCTGTACTAATATGCACATATGGCTTTTTGGTGGCCAGGCTAGGGTCTCTACCTCACTGGGGAGATTCATCAACTCCCTGAGAACAAGCTCAGGCAGCCTAGCACAGCCTGCTGCTCCTCAGTAGAGACAACACATCTCATGCTTAGTTCCCCTTACTTTCTCCCTCCATCTAGATAGTGGCAAGCTCCATCAGAGGACACCATGCCAGACCACCACTCTGGGTCCTCCTGGTTTTGCATGCTCACAGGATAAATGATAATGACCACTGTTACCCATCTTCTAGAAAGAATAAATGAGCTGGTGTCTGCCACTATTGACAGGGTGATGAGCTTGTAACTGCATTTGTGGAGGGCAAGTCCCAGCTTTAGAAATTACCTCTTGTTGGCCCTGTACTGCTCTGTTACCTCAATTGCCATTTCCACAAGTGGCTGTTCTCTTATGTCCTACAAATGATGGAGAGGGAAGAGGTTCTCCAGAAAACCAGGCAGGCTCCTGCTCCAAATCACTCTCAGCCTTCCTACTTCCACTGCCTTTACTGGGGGACTAGCTTCTGTAGGTGACACTACTCTTGCAAAGACACCTCACAGCATCACTTACACTTGGTGTCCCCGCCAAGTTCAGGCACACTCATCATCCAGGATGGACTCAGGGCTTGCAGAAGGTGAGTCAGAACAGAGCGGGATCAAGTTCAGGATAAATCTGATGGTATAACCAGGTCATTCCAGATCACACCTCTTCAGGACACTGTCCTGGCACAGGGGTCAGATCAGTCCCTACACAGCCACACCAATATTTACCATTCAGGAGCATCAATGGAAATTACTTTGAGACCAGCAGGTCACAGCACATTTCAAAGCAGGAAAGGTTTCTATATTGCCTTCAAGTAACCCCAGTCAAAAGGGATGGAGACTGAGTCTGGAGGAGGTGCTCCAACTCAGGATTAAGAGGCAGAGGTGAGAATGGTACCACAACTGCCTCTGCTCCCTGCTTTCTCTCCATGGGCTGCCTCCTCCCACATCTAATGCTTTCACATTCCTGCATTACTCTTTCAGCCCCTCACTCCAGGAATCCTCCTTGGAGCTGACTTGTTCTCTGAGAAGTTGAATGGCTTCCTGACAGCCCCCAGAGTGGATGTGAAAGCCAGGCAGGCAGCCCAGATGCACTTCTTACCCTCTGCTGCCTTAACCACGAGGAACTGCTTCTCTCTAGTATGATGCCCATCTGGTGATGCTTCCCTCTGTGTGCTCCCTTCATTGCTTGCAGTGAGGTGGCAACTTGAGGTGCTTTACAGTCTGCCTTGGACCTTTCACTTTTCTTTCTCTAAGCAAGGATACAGTTAAACCATAGCATCTAATTTTATGGCAGTAACAGGCCAAGCAACAGCTGAGTCCCAAAGACAAGCACGTAGAAGGGGGAACAAATTGCATGAGTCAGACTAAAAGCTTCATAAATATTGACTGGTTTTAACAGTCCTCTAAGGAACAGAGAATCTCATTTTATAACTACATCTCCCTCCCCATTATACACTCCCTCCTCTCAGGAGCCGCAAGGGGGGTTGCTCTCCTGGCTTATGTGCACAATATTTTAATTCCTTTCTGCAGTCAAGCTGCTCTGTTGGGGACTTTGCACCACACATCAGCAGAGTATCTGAGCGCCTTCCAGTGGTGCTTTAAATAACATGACTGGAGTGGGTTTTGTTTTCTCAAGTTCGCCTCAGGGTAGAAATGACACAGACAGGAGAAATCAGATATTAAATGTGTGAGGTATGAAGGCTGAAGAGGACAGGGTGGTTTTCAGTACCTTCTACTCTGATTCCTACCAGGTGAAGCACAGTTGGAGACACAGAGGAAGAGATAGATGCAATAGGAACACAGACAGAAGAGGCAAATGGTGTCAGGTCTACAGTGGTGATATAGGCAAGAAATGCAGACAGTATGGAAGAGAGAAAAGTCTTGGCTACAGAAGATGGAAACAGTTTATTGGTCATGTGACTAGACAGATGTGATAGAGGCACATGGTGGGGCAGGGGGTACACTGTAAGTCACTGCCCAGGATGGAGAGCAAGATGACTCCTGCCTTTCTGACATTGTATGAAGCTCACTTGAGGGCAGTTCCCCTTTCTTGCTTGCTAAAAGCTCACCAACTTCTCCCTGCTTTGTGGGGCTATCAAGCCCCAACCCTGACTTTCCTTCTACAAGGTGTGTCCCCTCTGCATTTCCAAATTTGTTTGTCATTCCCCACCCTCACCTTATTCTTAGAAACACTCTAGGCAAGAAAACAGTGATACATGAGTCTCCCCATATGTACCACATAGTATAAATCCTGTATCTATCAGCTGAGACTACCTGGTTGCAGTCAAGACCCATCCTTGATGCAGAGGTTGGGGGACAGTGCATATGCCCTTTCTCCCAACCTTAAGTAAAGGCTCTTCCCTGACAGGTCTTCTCACAGCAGATTGTTTACTTTGGGACCAAGCAAATTATGGTTAAGTGGAGACCATAAGACCACAGGAAAGCCTGTGGATGCTGTTGAGGTTCACCTGAAATACTTGATGCATGCAATGTTTTCATGTGTTCTCAGGAACCTCTGGAAACAAAAAGAATATCCTCTCTCTCCAAACCCCAAATGTATAGCATACAAAGTGGTCTGGAAACCTGCCACTCCAAGCTGGCTCTGGAAAGTAGTCCTTTCATGTTCTGCTTTCAGCACCTCAATACTGCCTCCTGCATCTTACAAGTCACTCAAACCCCACACTGGATTCCTCTTGTCTGAGGCTTACTCTGAAATAGGAAGGCTTACTGCTTTGGAATTAAACTCAGGTTAGGTTATTTGGGGACTGCATCTCTTCTAGAGGCAGTCCTAGCTTCATTAGAGCTAACAGCAAAGCCCAAAGTGACTTCAGAGAAACTGGAATTTTGTATAACATACCTGAAAGCCTTCACTGCTTCACAATCTGCTAGTCTACCTAGCAGAGGAGTCTATGCACAGAAAGGCTGAACATTTCAAGGAAGGCAATGTCCAAGAGCAGCAAGGGCCAGCTGCTTCCTAGGGAAGAGGAAGCCAAGTACAGTGATGCTGCCAGCAGGACAGGGACCCATTCCAAGAGGTGTCAGAAGGGCAGGCCCAGAGACAGCAGCCAGATTCAGTCAAGACCCCCAATGGTCAAGGAAGTCCATGATGATGAGGTAGATCCAGGCTCAAGCTAGAAGTCAATCCACTAGTCAGAATCAGGCCTGATGATAGCAACCAGAGTCAAACACAGCCCAGTGAACAGCAGACAGGTCCACACTGATGGAACATGTCTGAGGTCAAACAGGTAAGTCAACCTACAGGTCTGGGTCCAGCTCTTTAAGGGCCTTGGTGAAGCAAAGACATAGCTAAGCTGCAGACCAGCATCCCTCCACCATAACTCAGGCAAAAGGAGCCCAGGGCGGAGCTTAAATGGGGCTCCTCAGCCTATGGGTAGAGGGTAGTGGAGACCCCAGCTGAGGCTACTCAGGACTGTTAACACCCGCAGGGCCCTGACACACGTACTCATCTCTCTCACACTCGGAGCTGGTGCAGCTGAGTGTAGTGGCATCTTCTAGGTCAAGTCTTCTCCATTCCTGCCCTCTGGACCGGTTGGCTTTGTTCATCCTTGTCAATTTTCCAGTTTGATTGTGTTTGATTACCTGAAGTCTGCATAGCTTTATGAAAATAGAAACTTCTACATGAAGGGGCTTAGGCAGACTAGGACCATGGGAGGTAGAGATGGAGCTCATATCTTCATGTTCTCACTATGTTTGAGCTCCAGACAGAAGTGCTCAGTGGATGATGTAGAAGACATTATCACTGAGTGAAGTAAAAGGGAGAATAAGCAGACTATGTTGTTTTCCTATTGAGAATAAAATACATGAGAACACTAAAATGTAATAGTATTTCCAGCACCTGGACAAATGGGCTAAAAGCAAAGGAGTTTTCCAGGTGAGAGTCTTACTGAAGTCCAACACTGCAAATCAACCATCTCATAACTGCGACGAATGCAAAAAGTCCACTAGCATCTGGCAGCGGCTGTCAGGCATCTATCCACCCATCCACCCATGCACTCACCACCCACCTGCTGAGACCATCCACCACTCACAGCATCCAGTAATCTCCCCTAAATGTAGAATGGTAGTCCCTCACCTTCACCAGGGCTCTCACTTGAAAGGACTGTCACACTCTACACATGAATAGCTTTGGGAGCTCAACAGTTGCGTTGGCCCAGAACTGAAGATTCTCCACAGTGAAAGAGGAAATCCCAGGGAATAGCTCATCTTCCTGAAAGAGTCTGCCAATAGCCCATGATGCCTTATATATAGCCAAGGGTACGAGAACACTGTCAGAGATCTGTGGATTCTATATAGACTTAGATGAGATGGTGAAACCCATCTTCTATATGAAGGCAAATTGAATTTCACAGCAGATCTCAAGACAGGTAGGGACCTGGAAAGCCATTTAATACCAAGTAAAAACAGACCTGACCTTCTCTTAAGAGTATAGTTTTGAGTCAAATCTACTATTGTCCACCCTGGACTCCTGTGCAAGGTGGTACCCATCAAGTTATAGTCTCTGATTCATGGGGGCTGCTCACCTCTGACCAGTTTGAAACAGGCAGCTTAGGGAGACAGAGGCAGCTGGAAAACTATTCACAGTAGACCATAGGTGTCCTTCAGTCCAAACAGAACCTTGTGAAGAAGGGGAGTACTTCAGCTGGTTGATCACCGATTCACAAGACTGAGGGAAAAGACAAGTTTGATTTACTTGTACATATTATATCTGCAGGGAAAATTTTGGAATATTTCCTCAGTAGAGAAGTGTTCCCTAATGGAAGCATCACATTCATTTTCATAGGCACTTCTTGCAAAAAATCTGAGCCTCTCCCCCTCTATTTTTTAGTAAAAAATAAATATTAAAAGGGATATTAAAATGCTAGACAGTGTATAGCTATCCAAGGTCCACAGCAAGTTGTAGGGAGAGCTGGGGACCAGAAGACAAAAGCCCAAACATGGAAATGATGCTGTCTTTTAGTTAAGATGAAGTGCAGGTACCATCAGATGAAGCTATGTTGGGTAGTCTGGCATGATGTGGTGTCAAAAAAGCACATGAAGTGAGTCATTAGGAGTATACGTACATGTCAGAGCTTGGACAAAGTGTAGTACAGATGATTCAGTTCTGCACAAGAAGCAAAAGTGAAGAACAAAATTTAACCCTGTTACTATTACAACATTTTTCTTGGTAAGGTTGTAATAAAAAACTAGTAGCAGGTCCCTGATCAGTAGTGATGGACAGGCAACAAATAGAATCCAAACCAAGATGTAGTAATGACCTGAGAAGACATGGAATATGTACAATGTGCCTCAATACTTTTCTCTAAGCTAATAAAATACGTCTGTGCAGCCAGAACCAGCATCTGACCTTCCACTTCTTTTTTCCCCCAAGAAAAAACGGAAGACAGTTGCCCATCCTTGATGTATTCCATATCTGCTGCCAAATCTGCACTCCCCCACTCAGACATAATCCCAAAATAGGGTGTGATGCCTTTCCCGTTGACAAAGCCGTAAGTCACGGTGAGCCAGACACACTCAACATCCTCCAATCAGTTAAATGAAAAGAGCTCTCCCCCTCTGTTTCCCACCACTTCAGCACTCATTATATCTCACATTAATTAATATAGGCACTAGGAAGTAAGATGATAAATTACAAAAACCCATTAACCTGATTCTGTCCAAACTGGTGACGTACAGCAACTTGTACGTTAGACAAATCTTCTTTGCTAATGTGGGAGTCCTCATGTCTGAACTCCATTAAAGCAGCAGCCCCAAAAAAATATTTTTAATGTATGTACGTATGGAATGTATATCAAAGTGCGTAGACAGTGCATGCCTGTGGGAACATCAGAATTCATTAGATCAGTCTGATATGAGATATATTGAACAGGTTCCATCTGACATCTGTTACTGGGTTGTTCTGTCCACTCCCAAAGGAGTGAATCATATTGACAGGTTGAATTATATCTCAAGAGATATTTTTCTCCCCTCCTCCAAAGGCCATTTGCAATCACGGCACATCCACTGCCTCTTAAAAGTGAGCTCATCTGGCACTGGGTTGCATTGAAGTCCTCCACCGTGCCTGAAGGAAGAATGCTTTTGGGTGGTGGGAACGTGGAGAAGATGTGGTCTGTCCAGCTGTCCCTTGGAGTGCTAACCATCTTGACCATGACTCTGTACGTCCCATCTACACATGGAGAGCCTTTTTTACTACAAGGTAAGCTGGAATCCAGGCTAGATGACACAGGTAGGTGGTTATCTTTTTGCTTTGCTTTGCTGTTTGTCATGACCAATGCAACACTCGCTTATCTGTGAAAGAAAATAAAATGAACCTTGAGCTATACTAAACAATCAATTAACATGGGTGCTACCCAGTTCATATGAGCATGAGCTAAAGCTATCCTTCTGGTCTGCAGCTGGTCACATGAGACATTCTACTAATCAGTAAAAATATCAGAACTGGTGAAATCTGGTAAGGGTATCTCTTTCTCTCCCAGAAGAAAATTTCCAAAGAAAAACATTAAAATATCAGAGAGTAGCAATTCCAGTATGTACCATATGAGATTTGACAGCTCATAAATGTCAGTAGTAGGGTGCTGCTGAACTTTTTTATTCACAAAACTTCTTTTTATATGTTCTTCTCCCATAATTTAAATTAATCTTAGCTTGAACTTACTCTGCAGGGAAATGTCAATCATTAATCTTCTTTCTCAAAGAGACTTGGCAGTGGAAAAAAAAAAAAGAGCAGCTAAATATAGGCTTGAAAATAACATTGCTTTTCGAATGATTTTTCCTCTTATATCACGTATTTATTTTTGTAATGATAACCAAAACATTCCTGAGGCCACTCTATCTAAATACTGCTTCTGTTTAGTTACTAGAGTGTTTATAGGTTTTTTTCCTGTAGCAAATCCCCAAAATTACTAAAAGTAGCTATTTTAAAATCATAACTGTCTTTCAGACTTAGGAACGAGGTTTATAGCATGCCACGCTAACTGCAAGTTTTACACAGCATGTAGCTCTGCCTCCCTCAGGTTTATTTCTAGAGACCACAATCAGGACCAGCGGCTTCAGCCGCAGCGTGAGGCAAGGTTGAGTCTGGCCAAATACTTGGAGCATCACTTTGGCTAGGGCTCCTCTGCTTCTGCAGATTTATGTGACTTTAGCTAATGGAGCTGATTTCCACATACTCTTGAGCATCCTTAAGGCTCATCTGGTACAATGTTTTGTCTCATGTGTATCAAAAATAATTGCATTCATCCCATCACTGATATGTAGGGCTGACGGCTATACAAGACCATTTTCTCCTTTCTCACCTACTTGAAGGGAGTGAGCAGAAGTCCTAAAGATCCTGGAAGAAGAGAAAATAAGCCTTTCTGTATAATTTCTTAGTTTTTTCCATGGATTCTGTAGGTATCTTCTAGGGCTTTTTAGGTTGTGGGTGTGGGGCAGGGGTGTTCAGATCACAGATTTTGGGGAATGGCCATTCTCCCTGTAAAGTCTGGCTCCCATTCTGCCATTCTGAAAAATGAATGCAACATTCAAGTTCCAGATGATTCTGGAAATCTGTTCAGCAGAGCTGGGAGGGTCTCAGAGCCATCAGGATGCTGATTAGGCCCATTCCCTGTGTCCATTGGTTTCTGTTGAACCCTTGACCTTCACAACCATTCATTTGAGGGCATAGCCACAACCACGAAAGCAAAACCACTGAGAAAGCTCCCTAAAGGGGCTGCATAGAGAGGTCCAAATTGCTTTAGGACAGCAGCTGGGGGAGGTTTTTCTTGGAAAACAGAAAAATTCTGCATGGCCTATGGCTACTGTATGAGGCTTCCTTGGGGATAAAGACGCTCACTTTGAACTCCTTCACACTTTGGCTCTGTTCAGGAAGAATCCTTTAATACCACTGTCAACCAGATAGAGTAGCTTCAAGGTTGAGTGGGCACAAGAATAGACTATGGGGCTGCAAGGCTTTTCAGATGTGGTACCCACACTGTCAGCCCTCATGAGGAGCAAGTTCCCACCTCTATCAGCCCTGGGAAGGTGGATGGTGTGAGTGGGGGCAACACCTGCAGTTTTGAGAATAGAGGACCTCGTGGGTCGCTGTCTGCCTTTGCAGAGGCAACCGCTACATCTGCCTTGCAGAATAGGTTGGGACTGTCTGAATCAAGGTGATGTCTCCAGCTCTCTGCAGCCAGCCATGCTGATGAGGCTGCAGTGAGACTGGACAGCAGCCCCAGGCTGGCAGGCAGGACTCCCCCATCCTGCACCATTTCACTGCACAGCCCTCACCACCTGGACATTTTATTCTGTGCTCACACATCTTCTTCTTCCCCTGAGCTCCTTCCACCCCAACAGAGTGCTGACAGGAGATGTTTTCCTTCCACTTCTTAGCCCTCTTAATTTTTGTTTTAATGTTGGGGGCTGGAGGGTCTGTCCTTTTTGTCATTAGAAATTGAGAAATGTATGTTTTATGTGCTGCAGAGAACCGAGTGCTTCCAGAGAGAGAAGACACAAATCACGAGGACACACTGCTGACTCTGCTTCTTAACAAGAAACTTGCATGGCGGAGACCGGAAAATATTGGTAAGCGAAGGGGATGGGAAATCTCAGCTTCTTGAATCTGTGTTTGCATGAATACAAGGAACCTGCTCCTCAGGTTCCTCAAAGATACCAACTGCTCAGAAAGTGGAAGTACCCGGTATGGTGCCTACATGTGATTAATGTCAGATGTTCTCCATCATGGGGATCCTGGACCTGCTTTTGCAATGTGATGTAAAGCTGCCCAAAAACACACACCCTAGATCCTCGGACACTCAAAACTGAGCTGGCAAGGGAGCATGTTTGTGTACATAAGAAACAGCAAGAAGAGATGCTGCTGAGTCCCTGTGCCCCTGCTATCTCTGAGAGGTTGTGTACTATGCCTGGGGCATGTGCCAGCCTTGGGAGTCACCTCTCCACCCACAGCCCATACAGCCCCGTGCGCTTTTGAAAGACAGCTCAGTGTCTTGCTGGCATGCTAAAACCAGCAGCATATTGTGAGTACATGGGGCAGTGGGACAGCATCAAGATTTTGCAGAGAGCATATGGCTGAGATCCCTTGGGGTCAGGTGAGGGCTGGGACAAAGGTAGTGGGAGCTCCTGTCTGAGCCTAAGCCCCCGCTACTGCTGAAAGAGGTTTAGACAATGGGCTTTTCCCACATAGCGAAGAGGCCAAAGACAGGCCACATGGAAGCTTTTCTTGTCTGTGCTCTGTGAACAGACACAGATTTAAAGCCACCCGCACGTGGCTAAACTCAGACCTGCTGAAGAGAAACTTGCGCTTTCCCTGACACTATGCACAGTGATCACAAGTGCCACATGGATTACAGGGGTCAGTTATTCCCATGGCCACCACGGCCAGGGGAGGGTTTGGGCTGTATGTGATGGTCTCAGAGCAGGAAGCTGCCCTTCCCTGTGAAAACAGCCAAGAATGGGGCCCAGCAAAAATTTTGTTATGAAAATCCATTTGTCAAAATCACTCAGTGTCCTTCCCCAGACCCGTGTTAATGCAGTGAGGCAATGGTTAAACAATCCTGGGACAAATAAATAAACACAAATAAATCAAGTCCTTATACTAACAAAGGCATTCTTCTTGCAAAGGGGATGCATTCAAGAAATAACATTTTTATGATTGGTTTATGGATTATTGCACTTATTACTCCTAGAGGAAAGGCTGCATTTTATGCCAGACAATTGAATATAATGAATCTCTGAGCAGAGCACAGACAGAGGATTTACAGCAGGCAGTTTCTCAAGGCTTCATCCATAAATTAACTTCCTTCCCCCTGCCTGAGATAATCTGTTCCAAATTTCAACCGCTGTTCATTTTCTATTCATAGCAGTCATTGGCCAAGCTTATGGTTTGTGGAAAGTTGAGCCAAAATAGGCACTTGAAACTCTGAAAGAAGTAAAAATGTGTATAATAATAATAATATCAATAATCATCATCATCATCATCATCAACATCATCGTCTCTTAAGTGGCACTTTTGACTTGTAGATACGCAGACCTGGCTGTCTCTACCTTATGGATATGTAAAGACTTCTTAAGAGGAATCTGCCTAAGGTCACTGCTGGCAGTGCCAGGAACAGAGCCCTCACCTCCTGACTCCCAGCCCATCTCTCAAACATCTCTCTCCCTGATGTAATGGATTTGCTTAGGAACTGCTGCTTTTCCAGTTGGATGAATATCTGTCAGAAAATATTTAGGATTTTTCAGCTGAATTGTTTCCTTCTCAAAGCAGAAACCGAGAAGCCAGTCAGCTCGCTCTTGGAATTCTCCTGCTCAGTTTCGAACATTTTAAAAAAAAAAGCCCAAGTCTGGTGATGTGTCTGTGTCTTATCTGAAATCAGGGGGAATTATGTCCTAAATCCCCCTGGAGATGCAGACCAGTGCCTGCTGCCACATTAGGAGCAGACAAAGGAGGCAGCTCCAGGGCTGGTTGGAAACATTCTTTAGCTCGTTCTTGGCTTTTCTGCTTATTTTAGTGCATTTTTTCCCAAACTGGCATTTAAAACCAGCTGATCCCCTCCCAGGAGAACTGCTGTAGTCCAGCCACTCAGCTTTGACTGAGCTCATTTTGCCGTGGTTCTTTCCATTGTTTTGTCTATCATATTAAAAAAATTAACTGTTTTTGACATCAGTTTGAGTCTGGAATAAGGTACTCGGTCCTCAAGAACAGTGAAATTGAAATCCCCCATCACTTCCTGCAGATTTCCCTATTGCTAGTCCAGGCCCTTCCCACCTCGACTGGAGAATCTAGATCCCGTTCATAGGCACCTAACTCTCCCTTTGTCCTGGATGGGATATCTCAGGGCAGTTAGTTCATCCATCTGCATAGTTTTTTGACAGTCTAGTACAGTACTGCTCAGTCTTGAGATCTCTAAGTCTGATCTATGAAGGTCCCCAGATCCCTGTGTCCCCATAACATTTAGAAGTGTGGAATCTGTGCACTCTCTGCTATGTTACTTTTCCTGTTGCTCTACTCTGTCATCCATGATGTTTGCTGATTTATAAAGCAGTAAGTTATGCTAGACTAAATCTATGTCTCCTGACTTCTGCCTGCATGCGTGATGTGAGGATAAACAAGTCTTAAAGGAAGCAATGGGAGTTCATATGAAAGGCCAGTGACAGAAAAGCCAGCATTAGAGATTTGCTGTTATCAGGGTAAAAAAATAAAAAACAGCAAAGAGGTTCACCTGAGTTGGTATCACACAGCACGTGACCTTGTTGGGCCAATTCCCCTAGAGCCTGGTGAATGCTAAAGAAGCCTCCCTCGCAATGGAGAATTAGGGTAAAGTACCATAGAATTCTGCAGAGAAAGCCTGCTTTTCTGTCACTGTTTCTGTTACCATAGATTTGGATATCGCTAACAGGAATTAAATGACAACCAGGCCTTTTCTTGTCAACCCTTGAAGAGGTTAAATTAAGAAACTGTTTTTGATTTGAGCTTTGAGAAGCAATGAAGATGATGCTGATGTTACTCTCTCACTTCTTGCAGACTGGGAGCTGGCAAAGAAATTTGAAGAGCTTGAACAGGTGAGAGGAGCAAATGCACAGACACATATATGCATACTGTTGCATGAATAGCTAAACAATTGTGCATACTGTCTTTGTGCCCTGTTCTTCTATCTTTGCATCCTGCTACTCTTCATTCTGCTGCTATAATGTAAGCATATATCACAGAAAGAGAAGAGCAGAACCTGGGCTAAATAGCTGCACAAACTGCAAAAGATAAAAAGAGAACAAGGCTATACTAGTGCAATAAAAGCTGAGGCAGCTCTTGCCTCTGCCACCAGTGAAAGGCCAGCGAAGGCCAAGCCAGGAAAAAAACAAACAACAAAGGAAATCTCCGTGGAAGAAAAGGGAGGGAGAAGAGGAGGTCATGCTGCCTTCCTAGGCACCGTATCAGCCGGCTGCATTAGATAACGCGCTGAAGTTAGAGGGATAGCCACTGCACACCTAGTACAGAAAGATTTTTGTCTGAGCCCTTTACTAGTAAGGGAGGTACTACGCAGGGCCAGAGCCCTGCTGTGCTGAGCAGAGTGCACACACACACACCACACAGAGAGCAAGGGGAAGCCCCATCCTACACCCAGCACCCAGGAACAGGGAAAGGTATGCAGCAACCTTGATATGGCTCCCACTGTGCCCCAAACCCTGCAAGCAGTGGAAACCCTTTTTCCTCTTTCTCAAGCCAGGTCCAGCTGTGGATCCTGGAGGTCCTGCTGGATTCCATTTGGCACTTTTCACATCAGCCTGAAAAATCACAGTGCAGCATGCCAGAAGGGAGGCTGCCAGCTCCTACCCTAGCCCCTCGCTCCAGTGCTGAGGGACATTAAGCTCTGGCTTCCTGGGAGCAACACTGCCAGAGCAGAAGTCTAGATGATGGCCATAGATCTTCCCAGTCTACTAGAAAAGGGTAGCTACAGATGGAGAAGAAATACCGTGGACTTTCCACATCAACAAGGAAAGTTAGCAAGGAGCAAGGTGAAAGGAGAGGAGGGACAACCCAGAGTAATGGAGAAGTGATGCTCTCTGCTGCAGTGGGTGGATGTCTGGAGACATCCTGCCCCAGCACTGACTTGACTCAGTGGTGCAATATCCTTCTACACAGCCTGGGGTAGGGAGGAACCACAGAGTGCCTACACTGCTGCCATCAAACAAGCAGCTTAATGAAGGGCGACGTGAGGAAGTGAGAGTGCTCCAAAGGCAGATCCTCCTGGAACAGTCCTGCTCCAGGGAAGACCCTGTCCTCCCCAGTGATGCTGTCAGCCAGGCTGCCTGTACCTCCTGCCTCTGAGCTGCCCTGCGCTTGCCAGCATGCTGTAGAACTCCTCATGATGGGGCATTTGTTTACTGCTGTGTTTGTTTTTAAACAGCTGGAGAAGTTGAAGGATCAGCTCTCAGCTGAGGAAGGGTCAGAGGTGGCCTATGCCTTGGAAAGTCTCTCAGCATCCCAGCCCAAAAAACGCGGTAAGTTTTGGGTTAGAGCCCTGCAGCCATTCTGTCCAGCTTTCATCTTCAGGGCTTCCTTTCTGCAACGAAGACAGTGACAGTAAACATGCCCCAGATATGCTGCAAAACAGGTTGGCAGCTCTTCTAGCAGTCCTGGCCCTCTCTTGTTAATGGATGGCTGGTTCAGCAGCTGGTGAGGACATTGTACCCAACCCTGTCTGCTGTTGTGGCAGGTACATGGGTCTGCACACCCAGGACCTCACTGGAGGCAGTGAGTGTTGCATCCCTCTTTTCACAGAGGAACATGGGGTTATATGAGCAATGAGTGCCTGTCCTGGAGGGGGTGTATTCTGTATGAACATGTCCCCACAGTGCACCCGTCGCTTTGCTCTGGGCACAAAGCTAGTGCTGAAGGCATAATGAGGCATGTGGACTGCATGCATTCCCCTCTGCCAAGGTCACTGCCTCCCTACAGAGGAAAAAGGAGCACTTGTTTGTGCTGCTGAAAAGCAGCTAAATAGGATGTGGAAATCAACCAAGAATGCAGGGAACTAAGATCCAGTAGGTCCCCCAACTCGTCTCCAAGCTTTGTCCAGTCTGTATCCAGTGACTCAGGAGCATATAGCAGCAGTGCTCCTGCAAGGCTGCCCCTGACAAGCACATGGACAATGCTGTTCACATTGGCTTTCAGTGGATTCCTCCACAAAGCAGTGGCAGCTGTAAAACAGAAGTCACTGATGACAGATCTGGCCTGAAAACAAAAAGAGCTAGTTCTCCCTTTATCCCACATGCTCTGTGCATGTGCAAGGTGACAACCTGCCAGACAGCCAAGAGAAAATCCCTTTGTGCAAGGCTTGCTTAGGTGATCCTTAGACAATCTGCAATTTATCAGCAACCCTGGAGGCTGTCATTAATTTGGCTAATCTAATTCATGCCCCCATCAGTCTGCAATGTTCAAATGTAGATAAAACTACTTCCCCCTGCCAGGTTTAAATCAGATTCTGCCAGAAATTAAAGCAGAGAATCTTTGCCTTCATCTAAAGTCCTTCCAGTCTGGGAGGAGCTCTTGTCTCAGCATGAGCATTGCTGATTCAGTAGAAGCTTTCTCCCAAGATCCTGCTTCCAAAAACCAGGTAGAAATCTCTTTTCATACTTGACAATTGGAGACCCACACAGGATTCAAACAGGGCATGCTGGTGATACAGGTATTTTTTCCAACACCAAAATGTGCATCCTTCCCTAATCTAGTCTTCTTAGAAGACCCCACAGAGATCATCGTTGTTTGGAGGACAGTTAGCAGCAGAGTCACTAGGTTTTAAAAAAAAGTTGTAAGGGCCAGATCTAGTCTCTCCAAGTCAGTATCCTGCTCTTTCACTCAGCCACAGGTGGAAAACCCTGCACACACCTCTCAGACAGCAAAACTGTTAGCCAGCAGACAGGAAAGAATAATCTGATTCCTGATATTGCTGAAGTAGAGCAAATGGAAAAGCAAACCCTTATAAATCAAGCAACAAGGAAACAACTTTTAGACCCCTTATTTACATTATAAGCAGCTAAAAGAAACACCTTCTAAAAGTGTTGTATGAAGTCAAAGCTGGTTATTGAGATGTCCCCAGAAACCACAACAGTGGCTTCGCACGCCAACTCTCTCAAGACATGGGCTTTTGAAACATACTCCAGGGCTAGAGTAGGAAGCTGGAAAAAGTCCCTTGGATGCTAACATCCTTCTCTTGTATCCCTTCCTAGCCTGCTTTTGGAAATACTGCATCTGAAGGCTTGCCAAGACTGGAGGATGAAGATGAGACCTTCCCCAAACTGCCTTGCTGGGTATTAATGTGTTAAGAGTTTGTTCTGTTCTCTCATCGTGCTGCTAACTTGGATGCCATCCTCATGACTGCATCACAGCCAAGTCTAACAGGGACTGTGACAGGAGTTGGTAGCCCACTACCACTCTCACTGTTCCTTCCTTCCAGGTTTAACCTACCATAATCTTCTACTTGGAAGCTGCTTCCCAACTTTCCTTGCTGTCCTGTGTGTGCCATTCAGTTTGCTGCCACTGTACACTCTTACCCTTCTCACCAGTTCCCCTGAGCTTGGGCCGTTGGTCACATCTGCAGATGTTGCTCACAGTGGTGTTTGGGTTTCCCATCACCTCCTACGAGAAGGTCTGTGATCACCTCACACCCTCTGTTGGGACAGGAAGGTGGACTGGGTGTAACGTGGAGGGCTCAGGGCTGCCTGCCTCGGCTTGCTGAGCCAGAGGTGTTCCTCGTCGTGTCCCGTCAGCGTACACAGTAAGTTTGGGGGAGGACAGGCACAGAAGTCTGGATCCTTTGGATATCATTCCAATAAAGATTCTCTGTTGCACAGAAGCACAGTGCTGTTTTCTTTCTTCCCCCCTGCAGAGGCCCAAGGGGCAGCACATTTCCCTTGATGTAGGCTCTTGTTACCTTAATGGTTCATGTGAAGTTTACAATGGAAAAAAGGCTTCCATTAAACACCTAGGTTTAGCAGCGCTAGCCTGTTTTAATGTGCCTGAGGAAAAGGCCCTTCCTTTTGACCCGAATTGGAAATGAGAGTTGGGTCTTCCTCATGGATATGTGTGGGCTGCTGTTCTCATGGGACTGGACCAGACCCATTGATTTCTACCTAGTCACCCCAAAGAGATGGTTTGAGCAGAGATATTTGGCTCATCTTGCTGGTCAGTGCAGATGCTAGGTAGCTTTTTCTACTGCAGAATTATGTCTGCCCCTGTCTAAATGGAAGAGATCACAATCCATCAGTCATCCCTACATATATTCATCTTAAGGCACGTTATCCACGTTTATTTGCAAAAACAAAGGACCACACTCCCAAAAGTGTAAATTCAGAATAAATCCTGATGTTAACTTTGAGGTTTCAAACAGTGTAAACGAGAGCAGAATCTGGTAGCTACTGTGAATGTGTGGACTGATTTTGACTAGAATTGGACTGTCTCTCAGCCCTGATGAGCCATGTTATTTAACTATAGCTTGTATACTACATATTCTTCAAAACTTTACTCTCCCAAAGCTGTAATTACCATGTTACATTCATAGCCCTGGGCTCTGGCAGTACTACTTACCACAGCAGTACCTTGTATGTACTTCTTTAAGAGGAGATCTATTCATCGTATTACAGGCCAAAGCTGGCATCTATGGAATAAAGCCATCTTAATTATATCAGTGAGGTCTAATGACATGCAAAATACAGTTTGCTGTTAACATTAATTCTTTGTTATCTCCTTGGTAGCGATTCAGAACACATTTCCCATTTTCTGTTGCTTTTGTGCAAGTGAAAAGGTATGTGGGAGCATACTTTCACGTACCCTCACAACAGCACCAAATCCAGGAAAAAATTATAGCCTATTGTCAAGAGAAGAGTCTCTCTTTCTTTAAATAGTTTGGTGCTCCACCTGAAAGGGAGGTGTATTACAAGAGCTGCACTGAGTGCCCCAAGCTGTGTTCAGCTAAGATGCTTTCAGTTTGCAGGAAATCCCAGTGCAATGAAAGGCTGGAGCAGCAGGCTCCATCTGTTACCTGATAGCTGTAGCCATGCCTTCCCAACACAGTGTGACAACTCATCAGCAGGTTAGGAAAGGGAATACAGCGTCTGTGGCTATTTAACAGCTTGCTCTGATTCTAGACATAGGAATTCCCTGGAGTGCAATGCACCGTGCTGCTTAGCAGTGATTTTTAGCCCACATAGTGTGCTACATCCTATTGGCCCAGTTATTTAGGTGCTCATGGTACCCAGACTACCCCACTATTTCTTCACAAGCAGTATATGCTGCTGTGTTAGCTGCTTCTGCTGGAGTGATGAATAAGTGTTGAATGCAATTCATTTAGTAATTCAAAGCAAAGGTGGTGATGCTCTCCCTAGGCTCACCCTCAACATGTCACTGTGGGGGTCCTCTCCTTTCTCCTAAACACGCAGAACAGAAACTCAACTCTTCCTCAGGTGCCACATTCACATCGTGGTTGCTCACACCTTACCCATGCTTGGGCAGCCACTCTTGTTAAAGTTAGTGACCCACAGGCAATAATTAAAGGGATTTCCCTTAGACATTCTAGTAGACCATGTTGATTTATTAGCAGAAAATCCTCACAGGCATCTGAATGGATTTGCAAACAGGCAGCACAGGGCAAATCTGGCGTGCAACGGATGCTGGAGTATATCCTTATTTCACATTTGTTGACCTCCATGCTATGCACAATGACTGAAGGCTGTCCAATATTGTCTAGGAAAACAAATTGTGGTGTTCAGCCTTTCAGACATTATCATATTTTAAACAGCACCTGCCAATTTATGGATTTTAAAGAGTGCTTTTTGAGCCAGAGGAAGTCTCAGTGTGTTCTGTGGTGGATGAGGCAGAGGAACAGAAAGGCTGTTGCTTTCTCCCAAGTAATCCATACGGTGAGGTGGGAGCCAAGAGCAGGACTGAAGCTTCCAGCTCCCAGTTCCAAGCAACACCACCACAGACACCTCTGTCCTGCTTTGCTTTCCCATCACCCTTCAGATGGAGGGCATTTCTGCACACAACTGGCAGGCTTTAAAAACCCTTTTTATTTAGAAACCTCGGGCTAATACCTGACAACTGTTAAATACTTTTACAATCCAGCAGTCTCTTCGCAAAGCTGCTGTGTTAGCACTGGATTGCTCTGATCTGAGTCTCCCAAAACATGTCACACAATGACTCTGTCCAGGCTGCTTTTGACAGACAGCTGGATGAGTGGCCAGGTCATTACTTCCATAATCTGCCCATGCCCCATACATATGGCTACCTTGCAAGCAGATTATCTGCAGACTGTCTGGATGAGCTACGTGCAAGAAGATAACTGTTTACTAAACTGCAGAGTGGGCTCAACATAGGTGGTGGCAGTGCACTGCAGAGGATGGGGTCTGGGCTTGTCTGGGACTGCATTTGCAGTCTTGCTTCTAGCATGGACAGAAAATCTTTTCTCGAGTCAGCCAGTCTATATGCATCCACTCAATCCAGCTCCCAGACCCTTCGCCTGCAAGCTCAAAGGCCATGGGACTAGGGGAAAAGCAGGGAGCAAAACCCTAAGATGACCACATATGGATTTAAAGCCCTTCTTTCTTTCCATGACTTTCAAGAGCTTGGTCTGGAAAGCATCTTCAGTGCTTCACAGGTACTGACAACTCACCCACCGAAGGAGGAATGATCACCTAACTCAGCTAGAGAGCGCTCTGCTTGATGGGAAAGATGGGGGCACCTCTTGATGTGATTCAATGGTTTGTGCAGCTGCTATCAGCAGCATTAGCTTATACTGAAGATGTCAAGAAAAGCAAAGTTTCTTCCAAACATTCTGTGTCTGGGCCAATCCTGGTTTCAGGGCAGGACTGTAAGCAAGATGCTATGGCTGAGCACTGTCCCCTCTCAGACATGAATTGGATGCTACCTGCCCTTCTGAATGGGAGCCTCATCTCCCACAATTGCCCTGAAGTCCAAATCCTCACAACAGATACAATTTCAGAGACTCATTGTCTTCCCAACTCCTTTCCTGTAGCTGACTGAGAAGCTGACTGTATTTTTCCCCATTTTGCTAGCTGATGGTCAGGTGCTTTGTGCCTCATATAACATTAGGAAATTAACACTTAATTCCTATCTCCAGCCTTACTCCCTGCCTAACACAGAGTGTTTGGCAAGAATTACTTCTTTTCTTAGTCCTAGACTAGGACTTAGTCCACAGTCATAATCCCTTTCTCAATGGATCTTCTTTTGCAATGCTAAGGATGATTTACACCCAAGAATAAAATGCAAGGAATTTAGCTGACATGGACCAAAGCCCAAGAAGGAGCCCGTGAGGTTTAGAAAACATCAGCTAGGAATCTGAGCATTGGGATGTCAGCAAACAGCTCTTTTTAGCTAAATTTTATAATTTGGAAAGAAGTGAAAATCATGAAACAGGATTTAAGATAGCCTGTTTTACTTTGAAATGAAGTGGAGAGGACATGTTTACATTTTACCAGAGTGAGAAATACTTGAACTTTTAGAGCTGGATGTCTGGTCATGCCCCATGCACACATCAAGAGGCTAAAATAAGGCATATGATGCAGATAGCCTTGGAAGTAGATGACTTCATATTTGGATGCTATCCTATGTTACGCATAGGGAGGAGTGAAACGCATTCATCAGCTTAGAGGAGGAAACTAGAAGTCTCGCCACATTTCAGAATCTGCCATATGATGAAAACATGTCTAAATATGGTATAGAGATAAGAGAAAGACTATTAAAAACATCAGGATGAATACTAAGGTATTGTCACTGTTCTTATTCAGACTAACTCCTAGTGAAGTCAGTAGACATCTTCTCCTGAACAACAGTTCAAATAAATTCTAGGTTTGTCCCCTAACTGTTAAATCCTCCCTTCATCTACCAAACAAACACCCTCTTGAAAGAAACGTGCAAAGCAAACTGTCTGCTTTTCATGAACTGCTGTTGCCATCTCTGGAAGTTTTATTTTCAATCCAAAAAATCTAACAGTCCTTGCTAGGATAATGCAAGTTTAAGAAATAAATGCCATGCAATTAAACTATATACATATTTTCTGTTCCCTCCTATCAGTAACACCGTGCACAACTGTGAGAGCATTCTGACCTGATGAATTGAATTTGTTATTATTTGTAAATGCAACATTAGTAAAATGCAACGTGAAACAGATTTTGCAGGAGATCAATTCCTTGAGTGTTGTATCATTAGTCAATGACAAGACATGCTGTGATGCATCTTCTGTATTTCTGCAATGTTTCCAATACAGCATCAATCATTCAGAACAGAAGCACCTGTAGGCAGAGAAGCAGTAAACATTACATTTTCCCATGTCAGAAATGCAAGGCTTGGACAAACACACTGTAAGGTGGTCTGCAGGAGACGAAAATGTTAGGAAAACTTGTTCTCTTGTAGGGGGGAACTAAGTTGTAATTTAGGGCATTCAAGCTAACTTGGCAGTCACAGTCCATGTTATAAGACATCATTCCCGAAGCCACTCTTTCCAAGCCTACTGGCATGACTTGAGTACCTCCATGTAACTGAGAACAGGTGGGGTTCTCCGAGCCACCCACACCCGGAGTACTTTGGCTTACTTGCAGGAACTGCTAACCCTTGGTGTTGCCAAGACGGCTCACTCCAATCCGGTCAAGAGGAACTCCAAATCGTCTCTTAGGCAGCTCAACCACTTTCCTGCATGGGGGAAAAAAAAAATCAAAGAAGGAGGGAAAGAACTCAGGAAATACATCATAGGAATAATCAAAATGTTACTACATCTTTGATTCCTCCATTCATCCCACTAACAACTTATTGTTCAGACAGAACGGCTGTGCATGAGCAGCCAAAGATGTGTTTAAAAACAAGATGCTTCACTTGTCTTACCAAAGAAGGGCAGGAGTTGCACCTGTTTTACAGATTGGCTGATGCTGACCCACTATCTCTGTTCTTACTTGGCAGCAAACAAATGACTTCACAGGTTAACTGCTATTCATGACAGAAAAGAGATACACTGCGTGTATAAAGGGGAATTGTTACACGCATAGTATCGTATCCTTCAGGTGACCCATTAGCCTGGATCTTTGAAATCTCCAGGGCCAACTGGGGCTAAGATAAGCAAGGAGGTAGAAAGTATTGCACAGTAACAGAGGGGACAAGTCAGAGGAGCCCTAGCAGGATTTTCCTACCTGCAATGCACTGTTCTCAAAATTGTATAGTAGCAACCCTTTGATGAGATTGAAAATGGGAGGGTTTGGGGTTTATTTTTTGCCTCCATATGGTATATTGCCTGGTGATTTCATGAATGAGGGCATGAGGAAAGTGTGAAAGAAGTTCCATGCAGGAATATTTTATTTTTTTTTAATACAAAAATTAAGTTTTCCCATCTCAATTCAGCATTTTTTAGCATTTTTTCCACCAGCAGAAGTTTTATTTTTTTATTTTAATTGTGGAAATGGTGAGATTTTCTGCAGCTGAGAATAACCTCAACTTTTGCCCTTGGAAATACTTGCCAGTGAAATGCAGGTCCAAAAGAAGGCCTGGAAGATGAACTCTTTTCTCTCTCTGCCCTTGTCAAGGAACATAAATAAAAATAAATTTTGTTCTTTAAGTCAGTAAATGCAAAGTAACTGGCAGAAGAGCATGCTATGGTGCACTCGAGTCTAACTCTATGGGGTAGCACTGCAATGCTCACTCAACCTATGGCTCTGGGGGCTCTGTACACCCTGTCCAGGACTATTTGTCTAGTCCATGGTCTCATCTGAGCAGTCTCCTTTCCTCACACCTCTTGAGTGTGGGCTGAAGCCCAGAGGCATCATTCCAGCATCAGCAGCCTATTTCACACTGCCTCTTTACTAGCTACTTTTCAGATGAGGTCAAGAAATGGGAATTGACAGCGTACCATGTACGTAGGGGGAGCATCACATGAGTCACACTGGAGAGGCTACAGAACATCACAAATAAAGGGGAGCCGTTTGTATAGCTCTCACTGTCCCTCCCTCAAACACCTACGTATCCGGTGTTGTTGCACTAAGCCATAGAGAAAGCAAAGGGAAAGCAAGCCAAGGGCTGATCCTCAGTCTGTTGTCTCGAGGGCAGCACTCTTCCCCCTTAGGCGTAGGCACAAGCTGGTGGGGGTCAGGTGGGAGACTTGGGCTGCTGCAGTCATACCCAGCCTGACTTGATAAAAAGGGGAATTAATTTCTCAGATTAGACTGGAGGGAGGGCAGTGGTGTTTCTCATCATTAGTCGTAACACGGTCATGCACTGTAGTTAAACAGAGAAGGAAATTGTAAGGTCATGCCCACGGGAAAGGCTGGGCAGGCAGGCAGACAGTGCAGGCAGTGCAGGCAGTGCGGGCAGCGCAGGCAGTGCAGGCAGTGCAGGCAGGCAGGCAGGGCAGCTTCCCCTCTTGTGGCCATCCCGAGCCACAGCAGGACAGGCACCGCTCCCTCCCCAGCCTCCGTGCCGTTTCCATCTTCCAAACCAGACTGTGCCTATTTCAGCACTTACAGAGACAAAGTGATGCTTTCTATTTAAATCAGCCTTTTCTAAGATTCCCGGAGTCTCTTTCTCTCCGTCTGTCTATGGATCTTTCTCTTCTCTGAAGACTCGCGTTTTCTTTCCTGCTTTTCCCATGCTTTCAAAGCTTTATAAATTGATGTTGATGAGCAAGTTTAGGATCTGGGCTCTCCTGTAGCTAGTGGGTGCCACAACCTGTTAAGTGGACTTACATTTGATCTGCTCTTTTCCAAAAGTTTCTGTTGTGTTGCCAGACACCACACACACTGTATTAGTTCAGGGGGCTGAATCTATTTAACAGCTTTCACACTTCAAAAGTCATTATCTGGTCTCTAAAGGTAACTACTTCAGCTGGTACAGAAATGAGCTGTTATCTACTGTGTGCACGACAGTGAGGGGGTGGTCAGTCCTCTTACTCCTCCAAGTGCAGCAGCCTCTGCCTGTTTCCACCTAGAAGTACAGCCTTACTACTGGTTCATAGCACTCATCTGAGCTGTGGTCTGTGCTGATGGTAGTATCTGACTACCAATGCTCAAGGCAGATGGTTCTAATAAATGAGTCAATCCCAAATTTAAAAGCTAATCAGCTCCCCCAAAGTGATAATCTCAATGCAAAACTGCAAACTGTGCTGATAATGCTGGGAAAGGAGAAATTTTGTGCAGTTTGTCACTCATTTGCATGAGCTCATTATTCAAAGACAAGCTGTTAGAAAACTTGGACAATTTTCACCACAATTTCCCTTTTTTGTGGTTTTTTTTTTTTTTTTTCCTTGTACTGCACATAGAATGAAACAAGATTTCTACCAAAAAGTGTAAGACAGATTGGAAATACCATGTACTTTTGCAAAAAAGGCACTGCATCTTCAAAATGACCTTGAATTTCTTCCCCTGGAAAGGGGAAACATGCTAAAAAGCAAACAAAGAATGAGCTGATTTTGATCTCTTGAAGAGATACACAGAACAGAATAGTTCTACTCAAGATTTTAAGAATTATGTATTTTATCACTTTTGGCTGCAGTCAAAAAGTCCTACTAGCAGACTGGGTGGATAAATGGAAAAACAACAAGAAAATATTGCAAAACTCTGTTTGAAAAAAATACTTGTAATGTTGACTGGCTCTTGTGAATATTTTCCACTTCCAGATTAAGCTTTAAGCATGTTACTAAATACTTTGTGGCACTGGGAATTCCATCCAAAAGAAGACAGTTACCAGAAGAAGAGAGCAGGACTGTTAATCTCTTTCAGATATAGCCAACAGCCCCTTGAGTTTTGCCCCAAACTCACTGGTTCTCCTCAGCCATATCAAGCATCATTGCATAGCCCTGCTATAAACATGCTGATCTCCAAAGTGTACTGTGAAGGTATTGCTTTACTGCTGTACTGATCAAACCCTGGGTTATCATAAATTGATAGAGGTCTTCAAGTTCATTCTACTGTCTGTCCATTTTCATGAGATGTGTTCCTCATCGTTCAAGACATGCATACCACCATAACTTCTTTTCACCCCAGTCTCAGGAACACCTAGCCTGCCCCTCTGCTTTTGAACCTCTGGCATATTTTTGCTTTAAATAATCTCATGATGAAAAAGGCAGTTTTAAACTGAATGTTAGTTCACATCAGTGGAAAGAAGTGCACTGAAAAAATGAATGTGTTTGGATGTTCTTTGTTAGCTATATGGCATTATAGGGATAAATGAACTAGTGCATGTATTATTCATCACAGCTGAAGGATGACACACCATGCAACCATGATGGTTTCTGAAGGGATTCTGGTACCCTGATCAGAGGCACCTCACAACTGACTGGTAAACCTGATGTTGACTAAAGCTAGCCCATCTGTATCCAGAACACCTACCAACAGCCTTCTTCCAACTTTATCACCGGTAGGAGCATCTAAGAATTTACCTCTGCTTGCCTCTACCATCCACAGAAGTTGAAGAAATTCTGTCGATCGGGGAACCAAATCCTGGGAAACTTCTTTTCTTCTTGGTCTCGGTCACCTCATTCTCCAGAGACACCAGCTCATCAAGAAGGAACAGTTTGGCTGCCAGGTTGGTGGCTGACTTCTCTTCACTGGCAATGGGATGTGCTCCCATGTCCAGAGCAGCGGAAGGCTCCAAAGGCTGTAAAAGAAAGCATGGATGTTTGCTTGCTGCTCAAGTTCCAGAAAAACTATTTCAACCAGTGTCACAGCGGCAGTCCTATAAATATATAATCACTAGGATACTGAACATGGGACAATGTTTTAAAACAACGTTCCTTCTGTGAATTATGTCCATTTTCCACCCACAGGAGTTTGCCATAAAAGGTTTGGCTTTTTTTTTTTTTTTTTAATAAAATTGAACTCGCCTTCATTATTATTGCAAGAATTGTCAAAATTTATTACTTCACAAATCCTGTTTTTGTAGGCCAGCCCGCTATCCCTATCTCAGCAGTGTAATTAGTATCACTTATAGCATGAGCTGAGTAATTTAATACTTTTTAAAAATGCAGTAACCATTATGAGACTCCAATATCCATCCTGATATTTTTCAGGAAACTGATTTTCATTTTTTAAATGAATGCTAATAAACAGTAATGAAAACTTATATAGCATTTTCCATGCAAAGCTGAGAAATTAATGAATTGTTATGCAAAAAATATCCCAAGATAAACTTGCTCAGTACTGACATTCAAAGAATTCATGCAGTAACACCATGTGGGGAGGAGGAAAGGAAAGAACCGTATGTCGAATTGACACAGCATTTTGAACCTTAGTTATGACATTAGGCTTAACACCTTTTCAAAACCAAACTCTACTTTGCTATCCAGAATAGCTGAGAATATTGGGGTCTATCAAAAGAGAAGTGAAATAAATCAAAGTGAAATAGTTTCTTTGCAAATAACAGAAAAATATAGGGCAGCAGCTAGTCTACGAAAGCAGGTGTTAAGCTCAAATCATTCTCTCTTCAGATGAAATGTTTGCCTTCTTGTTCCACTCGATCTTCACAGATTTAGACAAAAATTTTTAACCAAAACTTGTATTATATGCCTTGAAGCAGGTTTTCCTCTATCTTTAAATGCACACCACTATCTTTCTCATACATACACAGAGGGTTTAGTAAAAATGTAAAGGAAGCCATCACATAGATGATGTAATATGCTTGTCCCTACACACCATATTTGTGGTGATGACATTTCCCACTACTGATGGGTGGCATAACCAGTGTTAGTGTGTATAAAACTGTGATCTTTATAAGGAGGAACACACAACCACAATGATCACACAAATGATGTAGCACTGTTAATACTTTTGTAAAGGATCTCATACTGTCCTCTGACTACTTTTTATGAGCCTCAAGTTCACTGAGCAATCCCTTCTGTTCCCTTTCGGGGTTGTAAAACTTTCATAGAAGTTTGCAACAAAATTATGTCTTTAAAAAAGACTGAACTCTTCCCTTTAGTTAGTGGGGATAAATATCTACAATAACACTTGAAACTAGAAGGTCAAAAATGGCCTCTGCTCTTGAGTAATTTGTGTAGTCCCACTTACTTTGTCTTAAGAAAGGATATAATAGAATTATAAGAAGAGACAGCTAAAATGATCATCAGAAGTAGACAACAGTTTTCCTATGGTGAACCACTGAACGAAGTACAACTTCACAGATAAGCAGAGATAAGTGTGGGGTATAGTGGAGGGTTTATAAACTTGTGAACAGCAAAGAGCAGAATAAAGGCTCGTAATTTTTTCCTCAAGAAAAAGAGCTCCTCATTCCACCCAGTGAAATCACCAGATGGTGGATTTAAAATAAATATAAGGAGCTATGTTTTAAACACAGCACACAGATGAAGTAGAATGCATTGCCAAAGGACATCACAGATACCAAGATTCTGAACTGTTTCAAAGACAAATTCAGGCCCATCAGCAGCTAAAACATGCCCTGGTCCAGTGCAAGTCTCTGGATCAGAAAGTCTCTGAGGATGTTCTGTTTATAAGATTTTTTCACAAAAATCTATCATTGGTAGAGACACGATATCAGGTCTCTGTGGCATCAGAACAACAGCTGCTGCAGCGCTGATGTGAGGAGTTGTTCTCCCAAGCCCTATTTTCTATAATAAGTATCATTTGGTATAATCAGGGCAGCTCATTTAAAGACAGAGAGAACGGTAGAAGGCTCCATCAGTACTCTTTAGTATGCATCTAACTTCTAAGGTGATCTTAAAATCTATGTAGAGACCCTACAGCCAAACAGTGCTACTTTGATTAAACTTTTAGATCCTTGGGGTTTTTATGGCATGAAACCGTTACATAAATACCTTTCCTGCCAAACCTGTTTTATGTCAAGATGACATAGAAAAAAGAGAATGCAGTAGAAGTATATTCAGGTGCAACCCCTGCATACTGTCCTGGATGAAACATGAGACAATTCTCCCACTTCATCCACTGCTTTCCTATGCAAGCTTAGGCAAGTTACTTTGCTCCTTCTCTGTCCTGGTCTATTCTGTCTCCTTTAATCTGTAACTTTTGTGCAAGTGGTCTTCTCTCAGTGATCTCCTTATGGCTTCTGAAAGCTTCAGACTTCTCATATTATTTGTCTTTAAAAAGAAGAATGAAACCTTCCCTTCAGTGTTAGAGGAGTTTGCTTTCCCCCGCGTCACCACCTCCTTCCCCTCTGCAGGCAGTTCTCTATCCAGAGTCATAGCCCAATGTTTTGACACACAGAAAATCCCATGGTGTTTCAGGAGAGGCTGCATGAATCTGGGTGAGACTTCATTCTGTCTGTCCTCCCAGAGCCATGCAATTTGCATCACTTTTCACTAGGCTCCTCCTTTGCCCTTGCAGAGTCAGTACTGATCGTTCACCTTCCAACACTATTTGGATACTATGGTGTCTTCCACACTCTGTGGCCAAGAACAACCTGAGGAAGAGCAGAGTTATGTGACAACCACCAGAAACATTCACCTACCTTCAGAGCTGCCTCCACAAGGAGCACTGAGCTAGAGTGCCACTGCAGCAGGGTAATCACAAGGGCCAAATGCACCACAACAAGCTGGAACTGCAGCATCTGCAAGGGAGAACAATCTGTTAATAACTTCACAGCTACTTTCCCAGGGGAACCTTGCTCCAAAGGTCTAAAAGTGAAAACAAAGGGAGATTCTGTTCCCGTGGCTGTTAATATATTTTATCTTACAGAGTCACTGCATAAAACCTAGCAACCAAGTAGTGCCAGCTGAATGCTCATCACCTTTGGGTGCAGAATCAACTCCTTCCTCTTTCCTCCTTTACAGCCCTGCAAATCTTTTAATTCCTTACTACACAATGGCCCAGCCCTTGAAGTCGCAGCAGTAATGAATGCAAACTTGTGTTAAAAACAGATGAACTAGACAGTCACTTGTAAGCAGGGAGACTTTGGCTCATAGCCACCCAGGCTGACCCTGACCTCCTCACATGCTAGGTAGATGCTTAAAGCTGTTATGGAAATCGCATAACTCTCCAGCAACATTTTGAAAGCAAAGCTGCATTTCACCAGTCCTCAACATGAGTTAATGGTAGCCACAACTTCCAGGATCTTCTTGGGATCCTGGAATAAAGTTATCCAGCTCCCACACCTGGGAAAAGTTTACATGGGAATACATTGCTCAGACTAGTGGTGTTCTGACCATGTGCCATGAAACTGCAGATGCCTACAGAGTCTTTAAATAATGAAGGGAGACTCAACTTTTGGGAGGCTCAGGATCAAGAAGCTGCTTGCTGCAGGGGTTATCTTTGGCCATGGGTTTAGGCTACATTGTTTAAACCCTTGTTCAAATCTAGATCTTAAAACCTGATGTACCTCCAACTCACCCAGGTGGGAATATTTCATCTGACTTTAATAAGAACAAGGCTGGGGCCTGTAATGCCAAAGGTATCTGCTAATTTGCTAATTACTCTGTCTCCAGGTCCTGCCCTGGAGTATAATTCAAATCTGATTCTGCCAAAAGACCTTGGACTGGATGATCTTCAAGGTCTTTTCCAACCTAGACAATTCTGTGATTCTTCGCTGACTCTCTGCTTAGCAAAAGCAGAAATAGAAAGGATGTACAAATATATTTCTACGATATACAATAGTTATTTCATCCTCTGCGTAGAAAATCTCCCATTAGATCAGGCAGAAAACACATGGTAAAAACCATTTAGCTTTCTACTTTTTCCCCATGCCACAAAGGAGAAAAGCCACAAGTGCTTGGAGTCCAATATTAAAAAGTAAAGATATAACATTTGTAGTGTTGTTTCTTGAAACTGTTTCTTGCTTGGCTTTTTCCATACATGTTACATGTAATTTTATTATTTGGTTACCCCATTTTATTTTTTTTTTTTTATATTGCCCATGAGGGATCAGGCATGAGGAAGGAAGCTGCTCATTACTCTGTAGCGGTGCAGCAGACTTAGTTCACTGGAATCAAAGGACAAAGTCAAAGCAGTAAGCCAGGTGGTACCACTATCTCTCAATCTGATGGCAACAGCCATTAAAGTCAGACAAGGGGCTGTCTGGGTGTTTTTAAAGCTGTAACTCTCTACAATGTATATTTTTGTATGTGGGTGTGCATTGAAATTTGAAGTAGTAGTCTACTACCTTCACAGGTAACCACATCCTGATTATTTGGATACAGAGACATAAAAATAAATGGCAAGGTTAAAAACACATGTTTATTATGGTTTAAGGTCTGTGCTGGTATTCATTCAACCCAAAGACCAAAGAGCTAAAAATAGCAACTGGTACACTACTCAAAATAAACATTAAGGCACCTGCAACACAAAAGACATTTGATTAACTGGTCAGAACTTGACGCCAGTGAAATTTGAAGCGGAGGAAATTGCAAGGACTTAAAGCTTGGCTCTAGTTCCCATGGAAATGAGTAGCTAAGAAGCAATGTCACTGGTTCAAAAGGGAGCAAAACTTAAGTCCAGGAAGGTCCTGTTGTGCTGATTTTCATGCGGTGATGGGACCAAGGTGGGAGAAAGAAGCAGGGTTGTTCTAGTGGAGCAGTTTAGCTCTAGAAAAGCATTTGCAAAACTAAGGGTGCAGTGAGGAGTATGTAAACATAATTAAAATCACACTGTCTTCTGCCAGTCTGGGATTTAGCTTTCCACCTTCAGCCATGTCATAGGATCTTAGTTGTTAAAAACTGTTGTTGCTTTTTCTTCTTGAGCTCATCTGTTGCAATTGGATAAGCAGAGCCCTCCTGCCAAAAGGGGCTTTTCCCAGCCATGCACTGGTTATTGCTTCACCCCATCCACATTTTACCTTGACCCACTCCAAAAGAGACCCTAAAGTGAGGCTTGACAGTATTTGTTACTGAAGACAATAAGCAAAGCTCTGACAACCACATGGGCCTTTGCAAGACACACTCTTACCACTTGTATTGAATTTCCATCCTTCTTCTGGAAAACTCTTCACCACCAATTTCACAGAGATAGGTCAAGGGATAGGGGTATAATTCCATGCCTTTAGTATCTCAGGGTCTGGTCTGGTGCTAGCTGACATAAAATATGGTTTACCCTTCACTAAATGTAATTGCAAGTCTGAAATTCAGACATATTTATGTGTTTTAGTGATATCTTAGCTTGAAAGTGTCAAAACTAAAATTCCTCATATAATCAGGTATCTTTGTTGCAGGTCCAATTAAAATAAAATTAAAGATAAAAGGAGGAACATTATTCTACCTTATCAAAGCAGGATAAACATTCAAAACTTTTTCTTAGGAATCTGCGCAGAGCCATTTTCCAAGAAAAAATCACAAGAAAGCAAAACTCTTTACCAAACAGAAACTGTTAAGTCTCCAACATCAAACCAAAGGACTTAAAAGATGTTTTTCTTTTAAAGAAAAAAACAAAAAACAAAATGACATCCTGAAGATAAGTGGGCTGAAGAAACCCCAGACAGCATGCAATTCATCACTAAGCTCCAAACCCATTCCTTGTCAAAAATGGTAACAGCTGTCATTGTTCTTACCCATTTGAACTATCATATTTCACATTACTGTGGAGATTACTCCACAAGTATAAATCACAAGAGCTTTATTTTTCTTTCTGGCCTGTTAGCAAGAGAACCGAGGCAAGACATCATGCCTTGCACTGTAATCTTTCACTGTGGCTGCCACTATATATTGATGACTATGCTCTGCTTGTTGCAACACCAACAAGGGACATGCCCAAGCTCACCTGCAAATGAGAACCTTGCTCTTGCAATGAGCACGTTGTGCCTCAGCCCAGAAGTCCTTGAGGTTTTGTGCTGTATGCTTCCAAGCTGACCTGATGTAGAGCCAAGACATGACTGTCCCATAGGCACTGGAAAGCTTCTGGGAGTGCCCTTTAGGACTCCAGTCCTTCTGCTATATGAGCACTGGGATGGTACTGGTGAGCCTCTCCATCACCTGTTAGCCATGAGGCTCTCTCATAGCATGCAGATTCTACCCAGCTCAGGGAAATCACAAATGTGCCTGCAATCCAGTTACTGAGGTATTTCGTTGCTGCTCCAGTGTCACAAAATAGAATATTAACTGCTGCCACCTATCTTAATCAAATGTACTATTGAGTCCTAACATTGGCCTCACTAGCCTTGGATTGTACACCTGATGGGAATCTATCTTGGCCAAAAAAAATGATGATGGATGAGTATCTTACCAAAAGAACAAATTATAAATGGCTTGAGTGAATCTCTGAGAATAAGTCTGCTCCTGCTGAAACAAATTTGCCTTAAAAGCTGTAGGATGGATCCTCTGAGCATATTCATTACCACAAAGCCAAAAATATGCCCATAGCAGCAGTCCCAGTGATTTCAGAAACTCCTAAGAGACCATGTATATCTCAAGTGTAATTTTCTAGTCATGTAAATATCAAAGAAAAGAGAGAAAAATAAAATTAAATCCTACCCTCAGAAAAAAAAAAAAAAAAAAAAAAAGCAGAGTCCAAAACCAGGTTAGAGTAGTTCTTTTGTTCTCATCCCACAGATGAGATATAGAGCACTTCTTACATACTGCTTTCTAAAAGGATGAAAGCAAGACATTGAAGCATGGGACTTTGTGGCAAAATGAAATGGAAGCAGTCAGTGTTGGGCATTTTATGTTACTAGTAATGTGTTTCCTGGAGTAAGTGAAGATTTTTAAACAATACCATGTATTTTATCAGATACATGGTACAGACACTGTCAACTTCTACAATGTAAATTTCCCTCTATTTTCAGTTTCCCAACTATGTAGATAAACAGATGCAGGTAGGTTTCATCTGATGTAACCAGAGAGAACTTAAAATTCATGAACTTATGCAAGAGGTGTATGACTAGTGATTTTGAGATAATGACTAGGTATTTCTGCATCCCAAATGAAACATTTTGTCAGAGAGTATTTCAAGGCCAAGGATGTTCCACTTTCTGCAAATGAAGTTCCTTAAAGGTTTCTCAAGAAGACGTTTCAAATAGTCATTGCTGTCCTGGTTTCAGCTAGGATAGTGCTAATTATTTCTTCTTAGTAGCTAGAATAGTGTTGTGTTTTGGATTCAGAATGGGATTTGGTCTGAGAAGAATGTTGATAATATACTCATGTTTTTAGCTGTTGCTAAGAAATCAAGGACTTTTCAACTTCTCATGTCCTGCCCATCCACAAGAAGCTGAAAGGGAGCACAGCCAGAGAAATAGACCCAAATTGGCCAATGGAATATTCCATATCATATAATGTCATGCTCAGTATATGGATGAGGGTTGGTGGGGAAGCTAGATCCCCTGGGCTTGTGGTTTTGGGATTCTCTCTCCTCCAGGATCACTAGCCAGGAATGGCCTGGGTGTTGGTTAGCAGGTGGTGCAATTACATTGTATATCACTCATTTGTATAGTCTATTATTATCATCATCATTATAATAATTATTTTAATTTTACTTTATTTCAGTTATTAAATTGGTTTTATCTTAAACTATGAGTCTCCTTACCTTTACACCTCCAATTCTCCCCCTGGGGCAGGGGGAGGGTGAGTTAGTGGCTGTGTGGTGTTTGGTTGCTGGCCAGGTTTAAACCTGGCTTTTCAACATCTTCATTTCAATAATTGCATTCACTGTAACAATATGATTTCCAGTGTTTGGTCTTGATGTGTTTGCATGTCACCATGAAAGTCATTTTTGCCTGTATTTTACTAAAGTACCTATTGTAAAAGCTGAATCAACTATTGATAGCTGTGCTTTTAGTAGACACAGATGTGGTTAGAGGAAGCTCAAGTATACCACTGTTCCTACCACCTGTACTCAGATAAAACAGATTCAGCGATGGCTTAGTCCCTGCAGGGCTTGACTAGACTCTGCATGGACCCTGCCCATGGAAGACACAACGTTTGTGGGAGCAGCACGTGAATTGCATGGCTTATATGGCAAAAGGCTGAAAACATGGCCCTCTAGTTCCCATGTGGAATTTGGAAAGCGTACAAATGAGCACAGCCTTGCTGGGGTACATTTGCTTAACAGACATGAGCAGGATTCAGGAAACAAATAACTGACAAAGGTGAACAAACACTTGTGGAAGACCAGTCAGCCATGGTCCTCATCTCTTCATTTGAATAAAGAGCATGAAACCAAATGGCCATGCAGAAGAAATAAGGACACTTTTCCTTAGAATGGGCAGGAAGGAGACAAGGTGTACATTTTGCAAAACTGACTACACTGTGTAATCAATTTTTAGCAACAGATTTTAGAAATTAAAACCCCCAAATTCACATCAATACCATAAAAGTAGGAGACTATGAAGCAGGAGATGCAAACAGAAGTGATAAAACCCATCTAGAAGCCTAGGGACTATTAAGTAAGAGGGTGCTATGAAGTATAAGAAAATACCTCTTAATGGGAAGAACCTATTTCCACCTTTCCTAAGTAAGATAATTGAGCAAGCAGCAGTATTCCTGGTATGCACAATGGAAAAAAACCCACCATTATTAGTCTTCATTGCCGACAAACTCTTAACTCTACACTGTTTATGTATGTATTGACTGACCATGTCAACTTTTCTTAATGTTTCTAACAACTTTACATTTAGCTTTCTTCCTTCATCTTTACCATAACTAAAAACTATTCATTGTTAGAGTGCCATCTTCAGCATTTGAAATAAAAATAAGAAATCCTTCTATCAATAAAATCAAGAAATATATTGTGGTTTGCTGTATTAGAAAAATCATCTCCTTTCCTAAACAGCACTGGAATGATAAGTGGAAGATCTTCATACCTGGTATGAACAATGTACTAGCAGAATATGTTATCAATATGAAAATATTGACCATTTAAAGTCTAGTAAAAATATCCTTCAAGATAAGCTCTTAAGAGACAAGAATGGCATTGGAATTTCTTAACAGGACTCAAACACTGATGCTGATTTACCACACAAACACTTAAATGCCCTGATCAAGGATATTACTTGAAGAATAAAAGTCTCGGTGAAGATGGATTGCAAGTGGAAATTAGAGAGTAATCTGTTTCTCTGGGTTGACTGAGAAGAAAAGGAAAGCTGCAGTCACTTGCAATCTTTGTCAGGGTCAATCAAGAGAGCTCTTACAATTGTTGTATGGTCCAAATTTTTTGATTTGCTGTTTAAGAAGCCCAGAGAGGTACACTTGTCTTTCATTCAGAGAGTGAAAACAAAGCCCTGATCTGCTGAAATCAGTGTAGCAGGTATTTATAAATACTGAAGAACACCTGGTCCAGCCAGATATAATTTTCAGTTTTCCCATCATTTACGCCATGGATTTGCTTGGTTTGGTTTTGTTCGGGTTTTTTTGCCTGTTATTCCTCATGATATTCTAAGTATTTTACAAGAAAAGTAGGCTGAGCTGCATTTTGAATACAGGTAAGCAGAGACAGATAAATGTAATAATTTGCCCCAGGCTTCCTGAGTGAATCAGTGGGCAGGGGCACAAAACGTCCAGGCAGCTCCTCAGCTTTCAGCTCTGCACTCCCCATGAGAGGACAGGGTGAAAAGCCAAGTACGGAAAGCTAAAGGCACCGTGTGCTTGCACTTTCAAAATTAGTAGATTCTGAACTTTACTGTAGCCTCTGGACATCTAAACTGAAGGTTATTTACATGTATTTACTTGTACAACTCCAGTCTGGGAGGCAAAAAGAAACAGTGAAATAGTTTTGAACTCAGAATGGAGAAATTACAGTGACTATCACTGAATCAGTCTGGCTTTGTTTACAGTGGTACAAAGCTGAAGTATTCAGATCACTGGATAATGATAATTACTCTGTTAATATAGGAATGTTTTTGCAGGGTTATCCTGTTATTGCAGGAATGTGGCAGAATCTAGACCAACATTTATCTAATATGGGATATAATAAAACCCCTTTGCAGATCCATAAATTAAAGATTTTCCCTAACTCATTTATCTTGTGTTTTACAGTATCTTATATGCAGCAAACTTGTCTACCACATATGGTATTTAGTAATGCAAAGAAACAATTCTGTCACAGCTCTTCAGCTTATTTTAAAAAGTAATAAGCATTTCACAATAACATATACAGAGGAAAATCCATAACAATATAAACAGGACAGCAGTTTACTGCAAAGCACTGCAAAAGCATGAAAGCAACTAGTCACTGTTGTAAAATGCACTGACACATCTTGTTTGAATATTGGCTGATTAACTGAAGGAAATAAGTTTCCACTGATTATTATTAGTTCAGTTTTAGTACCAAAAATACTAAGTGATAGGCATTTTATTATCTTAATCCCAAACTGGAAAAAGAAGCTGTGCTTTTCCCATCAGACATGGGCATGTGTATACCTTGTGCATGCCTGTTAATACAAAAAACTTGAAAAAATTAAAAGGAAGAAAGCACAGAAAGGAAGAAAGCTTTTGTAAACAGAGCAGAAAACATAAAACATCCCCAAACCATCTGTGTCCTCACTCCTCTTACCTTGCATTGGATACAAGCAATTCCAACCTTAATGGTCCTGCTATGATCTTCCCCCTAACTTATCCCTAATGTTCAGCTTTCTTTCAGAGTTTTTATAGTCTCTGCTGTAGGCTACAAACTCCAATCCCTGCCTTTGCTTTCTCTTACATCATTTCTAAAGATTTTCCACTGATCCTTGCCCTAAACCTTTCTCTGTCCTGCACTCTCACACACATTCTTGCCTCATATTTGTTATATTTATTGCTCTGATCAAGATGATTAGGTTATAATTAAAGGTCTAGGGTTTTGTTGGGTTTTTGTTCTTTTTTTCTTTCAAGATTCAGACAGCCATGGGAGTGGAAAGATTTTCAGCAGCATCACCATTCCTCTAACCTCTCACTTTTGCAAACTACAGTACAGAAATCTGATGTCCTGAATTATTTTTTTTTTAACTTTATTTCTCAGGGACAACAGGAATAACTTTAGGACTGCATTAACTTCAGGAATAAATTAATTATTGCATTTTTAGTAGACCAACACTATTGTAAGATAAGCATCAGAAAGGAGTGTGTTTTGTAAAGCAAGTCACAAGAACTTAAGTCTTTCAGACACTTCATTTCAGTTATTGAAATGATTGTAAAGTGTGAGCTATGAAGTTGCCTATCTTCCCCAGGCAGTACCAGAGGACCTATTTCTTTCCCTGTTTGTCTCACTAGAATAAGTCTATCTTCTCTTTTGCCCTTTTTTTTTTTTTTTTTTAAATTCAGTTTTTAATTGATTCACATAGCAGTTGTACACCCAGTTTTGGGTCTAAAATTCTAACCTGTGCAGACTGCTTAACAGTTCATAGTGACTTTATTCTCTAAACGGGTAGGCACAGTATTTCAAAATAGTTTTTACTCTGACTTGCCAAAAGCTCTTCCTACAAGCAATGGACAGTAAAAGGAAATTTCAAATGCAGCTTTGTAATAGGTGGGAAAAATTTGCCAGCCAGGGAGCAAAATATTTGATTTTATCATTTGTCTTGATCAGAGTGATTAGAAAAAGACAAGAGTTTAATTGTATTGTAATACAGCTCAGTTCCCAGATGAAGATGGCTGCAGAATTTTGCAGAGCTGTCATAAAGTGCTAAATCAGGACAGTTCACTATAAAACATGTTTTTGCCACACTCTGTGACTGAGGTATCAGGGGGAAAAAAAGGTCAGCGGAGAACGAGAGGCTGGTTTTGATGATGAACAAGGAGAGACGAAACACATATTTCTGTAGCATCTCTCAGTACAGGCAGATATGGAATCATGGCCTAGTGTAGTGCTGCAGAAATACACATTAGCCACAAAGAGCACCCACACTGATGTCAGGCCAGAGCAGGCAGGTTGGGACTGTTTTCCACTGCAGGGCATAACAGAGCAGTGATGGCAGCTGCAGAGGTTCAAATGGGATCCATGGATACTAGAGCTGCAGCAGAATCAAGCCAGCAGAGCCAAACAATGCCAGACTGCTGAAACACAGCTAAAAACACTGCCACTGGAAGAGAACTGGGCTATGCTCTGTTTTACAGTGCTACCTGCATTTAGATGGTGGCTTGTTGCTGGAAGTCCAAGGACACAGTGGTACTTGACTGATGTGTATAAAACATGTGAGCAAGATGTCAGGAAAAAAGATAACCATGATCTAACTACAAGATATTATTAGTTTTATGGGGTACCTTTACTGCATATGACCATGAGGTGTTGCTGACCAGCTACTGTAGTTCTAAACACTCAGTTTCTTTCTCTTTTTCTGTTGGAAAGACACAAGGTGGCACTTACAGGCATTTACTCCTCTCAGTTTTTACAGGTCTTATCTCAAGCTCTTTAAGCAGGATCTCTGTAGGGCTCCATTCTGTCAGAAATTGGTGTTGATGAGGCTGGTAGGAGTCAGCGGCTGTGTCGCTGCAAGTAAGCTGACGGCAGACAACTGAATGTTGGTAACACAGGCATTTCAGTATTTCACAACACAGGGTGAAGCCTGGAGGATGGCTGAGACTCAGCTGGCTGAAGCTTAGCACTTCACAAGAGTGAGTGGGACAGTGGGCAGCAGAAAAAGCAGGAGGAGAAATGCAGCCATATTGTCATCTCCTTTGACTCCAAGAAGATGTCTAAGACCTGGTATTAAGATTTGCTTTTAGGCTCTCCACTGATTGGTGATCCTATAACAAAGCTCCAGACACTTTGGTACCATTTGAAGCTACTGTAAGGTTGTGGCTCTTCTTTTTAGATAATATACACTTTTACTATTTCAAAATAAACTTATCACTGTGCTCTTCCTACAAAAGCATATAATCTAAAAGATTTCAGAAATGGATGCTGATACACACAACTATCATCATCTCTGACTGGGAGGTGTGAAAGACGCAGATCTGAGTAATTAGCCATCTTCATGGGCTGCTACTGACCTTAGAATGGGACATATGTTACCAGCACACTGCTTTTTTTTTTTTGAGGAAAAAAACCAAAACAAACAAACAAAACAACAAAAGAAGAAAAAAAGAATAGCGTTAGAATGTTAACATTTAATTTCCTGCTCTAAATTGACTTAGATTTAGCAACAACTTACAGATACCTTTTTGACACCTTCTGGAGAAAGCTGATAAGGAAGCTTCCCAGATAATGAAAAAGGCATATGGTGGTTACTTAGCTGGCAGAGTGCCCAAGGAACAGACATCCTCAACACTACTGTAGTTTAATTATACTTACAGTATAATTAAGTTAGGGCAACCAAGAGTTTTATTGTCTTAACCATATATGAATAAACAAACATAACGTGATTTTTCTCAACTATGAAGAAAAAAAAAAAGAAATTGGAGGAGATAAAGACACAAGACATGAAGCTCTTTTTGGTATCATCCAAGAGAAAGACAAACTTGCCTCCCTGCTGCCCTCGTGCTCTTGCAAGCAATTTCTGTAAGTCTTTCAACACTAGTTTGCAAATCAATTGAGCTGGCTCAATGTTTTCCTTAATTCCTTTAGTAGACAAGTTCTTATTCAGAGAGCAGGAGTTAGCAAGGGTTCACTTGTCTAAGTGTTGAGCAATCTCATTCTTCATGAGTCTTCCCTGTGGAAACTATATTGGGTTTCTCAGACCTTGTCTTTAAAATCTTAGGAATGACACGTCAGTACACATGCTTGCTAGTTTTGCTTTATCGTACTTCTACTCCTTCTCTTCTTCCACTAAAACATGTAGCAGTACTGTTACATCACTCTGGTCTGAGTCACAGAAATCTCCCGCTTCTGTCATTAAGCTGTCCCGGCGGAACTTGACCTACCAGGCTCTTCAAATTATGTCACCCTTTCCATTGACCCCTGATTCCTCACACAAGGTCACACATTTGTCACTTACAAACCAACATGAATAGTGCGGGGTCCAGAAGGTGTTACAGCCAAAGTAGTAGACCTATCCTCAGGAATTTTTGATTGAGCTGGCACGGAGTAAAGGCATGTTATTTGATACATTCTGATTGCTAGGATTAGTCACAGTTTCACTAAACAGTGAGTGTGTCATTAGAAATAGTCTAGTTCTGGGTTTAGTATGGGAAATAAAGACAATATTGAAGTTCAAAAAAGAGGAAATTTTTTTCCAGTTTTGAAGGGTTTGCCCCAAAATTCTAAGAAATAATCCAATAACTTTTTTCTTTTCAAATTAAAACTGTAATTTTTTTTATAAAAAGCTGATCTCCACAAGTAAGGTGCTCAGCTGATACTGATTCATATGGCTGTGAGATAAACAGCTGAGATATTCCAACTGATGGTGCCTTCAATCTATTTTTATTTCTTGAGACAATAAACTCTTCTGATAAAATTGGCACAATTCTGACACCAGTCTGAAAGTGGATTTAACATTCCACCAGATCAAGCAACGCCCAGCATTTTATAGCTACATGACTGGTTCAGGGAGAACATCCAACACTACTTTTGTTGCACTTATGTTCATATCTTGTCTAGGGAAGTGAAACATTTTAAAATAACCACCACAGATTTTCAGTCAATATATGAGGGAATTTCAGAAACGAAGCTGATTCCCACCTATTTTCATGTAGATATAGACAGCAGATGACTCACTGTTAAGGCAGCACTATGGAAAAGAGACCCTGCATTAACAATATGCATGCATGTTTTCCAATTAAAGGTACATTCTACCTTGGAAGGAAGAACTATGTTAAGACAGCAATTTTTAAATCTGCAAGCTATCAAAGTAGCTTTTACTGTGTCACTTCCATTTAAGATGACTCCTTGCAGCTAGATAGATTTTGAGAAGCAAAACCCACAAAGTGAAGGTAGCATATAAAACTGAAGACAGTAACATTCTTCAGGAATGTTAGGCTTTCTACTAGCAGTTTCTATATATGTACTTTTTAAAAGTCTTTTGGGCTAGAATTAAGTGCTTGTGATAGGTGCTGGGTCATGACATTTAAGAATCCATAAAAAGGACTTGCGAAACAAAGCGAAAATCCCAAACAAGGACAGTTTATTGAAATGCAAGCTTTTTCTGTTAACAGTCATGCTATGATGCAGAAGGATGTGTTTGGAAATAAAAAAGACAGTTTATCTTTTGTGTCTATGCCATTGGCTCCCAGCCCAAGATGGCCGTGAGAAGCGAAGATGGCCAAGAAGAGTGACAGGGCCTTTTGTGCTACGGATACAGTGGTCCACAAGCTAATGGATGGGAGGCAACAAAACCATACAAAGATGTCTCAAAGTACTAAGCAAATAGTAATAATTCTGGGCCAGTATCAGCCTGGTCCTGATTCAATCTGGCAACACAGAAATGAAAATGAGTAGATTGTGTTTCCATCCCCTCTAGCTATGCTACTTGGAGTCAATGCTAAATATAAAGATAACAAACTGAGCACTAGCCCCATCTTTCTGTGCTAAGAGGGGAGAGAGGGAGCGGTGCTGATGTTTTCACACTGCCTCCCTTGTCAAAGACGTGTGTTGATGTCACCTGTCACTGAAATAAACTTTTTGACCCATGAACCTTGTGGCATGTCAAAGCACAGATCAGCAAAATATGCATCTTGGCTGCACAGCGCATATTTCAGCTCCAGAGCTAATCACAAATGTGGCAACGTAGCACGGCACTGAATGCATAGCAGCAGCTTAAATTCAAAGACGTGCTCACAAGAAGAAAAGATGTGTCTGTCCTGAAACTCTGTCCTGACCTCACACTTTTTTTTTTTACACAACTAATCACCATTTTCTGTGCAGAGTTGAGAAGTAAAGTGGAGTTTGGTTCATTGGCAGCAGGAGAAAGGATACAGAAGAATTAAAGACAGCAGCTAAGCAGCAAAATGATGACAGCCTGGAAGAAAAGGGAAAGGTGAGTAATATTTGTCAGACAGAAGCCAGGGATATGGGAGCTGGGCAGGGCTACACGTGGTCCACTCACAACATCATAGGATGCTGCAGGACACATCGCCACTAGTTTCTTACCTGACATGCAGGTAGAGGAAGATGAAGTCATGTGAAATGTGGGGCTGGGCAGCTGTTTCTCCCTAGAAGCAATTCCTGCACCAAATGATGCTAATAAGGAAGGTATTCTCACCCTGTTCCTGATAAGTCCATCTCTGAGATGGTGGCTTTCACAGTGGGACCATTCCATGCTGTAAACCAATCAGAGCAAGATGTTATTGTAAACCTGGGAGTTTAGAGTAATTGGTACTGACTGGTTTGATTTCTTTGCCTTCCCTGTTTTGCTCTGGTTTAAATGTACTATGGATTGGTTCCTGAAAGGGATGGCACAAACAAATGCTGTTCTAGAAATGAACGTCTCTGGTATTTCTAAGAATTAAAGATCTCAAGACAGTTTGTAAATTCATCCTAATGCTTGGGCCAAATTCTGCTACATTACTTGGCCACGTTTCCTCTATCACTTCAACTGGACAGAGCCCATTCCTTGTCAGACTGCACCCTTCTGCAATGAAGCTGTAATTTGCTAAACAGCTGCAGCATCGCAACTGGATTAATCCAGGATAATCCAGTAATCATCTTCAATTACAGCACAAACATTAATCAGTCAATCACCGCCCTCTAGAGGTGACCACACTGCGGGTAGAGCCGTTTTGGTTTGCTGCAAATGATTATCTGACAGACCGAGCACTTCTGTATGCAGCAGGAGGACCGTATTTGCTGAGTAGAGTAGATCCATGCACCCTTACAGGAACAAATTACTGAGTACTGATTGTCATCTCCTTGATTATTCCTTCTCTCTCTTGCCTGGGAGGTCAACCAACTTACAGCATTTTGCATTCATGCATTTCGCAGTCACAGTACTGCAGAGGAGTGAAACACTTAGATAAGGAGGTATCAATATGACACAGTTATAATAAAAAAAGCAAAAATAACCCCCAGACTAAACTCTCTTTTGTTACAGCTTATTTTTCTCAACCAATGTGCATAAACTAAACCAGTGGCACAACTGCACGAATTGATTTTGTGCCCAACCTGGATGTGTTGGTGTGACAAAAGCAGCAAGCCTTTATATATAAACACAACCACGCACTCTCATTTCTTTTCCTTGACTGAAATAGCCAAGAAGTTTTAAAGGGAAGAATATGAAGAGTGATGAATAGCAAGTAACCCACCATAAAATCAAGTGATGAATATACTGTTTCTGGTGTGCAAATACCTTGTTTGAATAGGTGAGTATTTATTTAAGGAGAAACTGTTCTGTGCAGAGACTTAACACAAGATCGTAGAGGCAGGAATAGCTCATGGCCAGGTTTCCCCAGACATATCCTCTTTTTTCCAGCTGGAAATTCTGTCTAGGTGGAATTCAGCAATTTTTCACATTTTCTTCTGGCAGGCTGGCCGGATGTGCTGGCTTGCCTGCATGTGGAGGGATTCTCCAGGTATCCACACATATGCACAGACCATCTGCGCATCTGCAGCCCCATACCTGAACATAGATATCTGTTGGCAACATTTAATCAAAAAAGAGCAGATGTCCAGGATCCCAGTAACATTTAATTACAAACATTACCCTGGGATTCAGGAGAGCTGTGTTCTGTTACAGAATCATAGCATTGTGGAGGTTGGAAGGGACCTCTACAGATTGCCTAGTTCAACACCCATGCTCAAAGCAGGGTCAACTAAAGCAACTTGGTCAGCACTGTGTACAGCTGAGTTTTGAATACCTCCAAGGATGGAGGCTCCACAACCTCTGGGCAACCTGATCATTGTTCAGCCATTGCCACAGTAAAAAAGAGAAATTTCTAATGTTTAAATGAAATTTCCTATATTCAGTTTGTGTCTACTGCCTCTTGTACTTTTACCGGGCACCACTGAAAAGAGTCTGGCTACGTCTTCTTTACTCCCCCATCAGGTATTTATATGCATTGATAAGATGACCCCTGCTATATAATGCAAGCTCTCTCACTCTCTGCTCATATATGTCAGATGCTCCAAGATATGGATGTTCCGGTATGTCCACACCTCTCTCGTACTGGGAGGCCCCCACTCCAGGTGTGTGCGCACACTAACACAGTCTGGGGTGCCATTGGCCTTCTTTGCTGCAAAGGGCACTACTGGCTCATGGTCAACTCATCCACCAGGACCCTCAGGTCTTTACTAAAAGATGCTTTCCAGATGTTCAGCCCTCAGCCTGTGTAGGCACGTGGGGTTAGTCTCAGCTTCCCTTCTGCCTTGACGAGATGACCTTGGATGTAGTTCTCTGGGTCTTACTGTCCACAGTGTTGATGCTACTGGCCTCCTTTGTAAAGACTTTTCAAACTTTTTGTCTGAGGTAGGTGTCATTTTCATTTGTCCTTCATAGGTAACTATCTTATCATCCTCTGCCAATGTGTGGCTGCTCATATCAACGACAATATTCGCTTCCATGTGGGATTTTATAGCAGTGACTTGTCTAGTCACTGCTGCCCAGGTGCTTCAGACTTTATTTAATTCACCTTCTCCTCTGCAGTGTCATTTCTCTAGGAGCTTACACACACATATGCACACATTATTCTCCTATACTACAGATCTAGAAACTGAGACAGAATACTGAGCACTGTATAGTATCCTATGATCAGGAGCTATAAAGTCCTGTTCAGAAAATTATGACATGGAAAATGCCCTTTCATCTTTGAAAAGATGATTTGAAAAATCATCTTTTTTACCTCTGTGGCTGCTGTATCCTATCTTAGCCAAGAAGCCAGGGAGAACCCCTGATTTTGTTCCCATAGGGAGTGCAGGGCAGTGAACATTATCCAGTCCTTTCTACATGGAACTGAACAATTTGTTCTTGATTAAAGCTGAGAGACTGCCAGTGTCTGAAAATTCAAGGTCCCAACATTGCCTGCTTATTCTTACTGTGTGTTTCCTTGTCCTTCTCTGCATCAGCCAGCCACATGGCCAGATCCTTCTCCTCTGCAAGCCAAGATTTGTCTTTCACAAGGATCTCTGCTCTGAAGCAAACTGGATTATTTCGTGGGTTTTTGTATCCCATTTGAAGTTATAGTGTCCAAGCACTTTGGAAATAAACAATGATTCATATATTTTCACAACACCTTTAGGGGCAAAGAAGTATAATTATCCCCTGCCAAATTTCAAAGCCTAGCTCTAAAAGTGCAGGTTTGTCACAGCTTTGCAACATAACTCTTTCCCTAGTCGTATGCAGCAGAAAGCAGGCTTGAACCATGTGCAGCATTAAGTCACTATAACTATAGGCATTGCTGCTGGCATACTAATGAAGCTGTATAAATCATTATTGATTCATGTGAGCAATGTAATCCTCTGGGCTTCAGTTACTCACACCAAGCTGGGCTATGTCCAAAATCCACACACTGCCCTCCCTGAGCCATGGCTGCTCTACGGAGCCTATTCAGTGTCTCTCCCTACCTGTCCCCTTGTCCTCACCTCTGAAGAGGGCCCTCTACATCTACAGAAGGACCTTAGAAGAAAGGGCAAAACCACCTTCCTTCCTCTTGGCTGGCCCATTTATCCCAGGTGCAAATCAACTGGATCACGTGTGGGAGGAGGTTGGCCCTTTACCTCCGTAAGGGCAGACATACTGGATTTATGCTTACTTTACAATTAGACTTGGAACCCAGGAGCAAGAACATAATATAGTTTCTTATGTAACCATATATTTATTTTGGTTACGTGCGGCTTCAAGACAAATCTAAAATGGTGCTGGACCGTGCTGCTGCCCTCAAAAGAAGTTTGTCAGCAGAGTAACAATAATGTTCTGCTTCTGAAAATGATGTGCTGGGCTTTATGGTCAGCTTTTAGGTTTGAATGCTTTTTTTCCACTTTGATATTTGAGCCCTCCCCTCAAAGCAAATCCTTCGAGTGTGTACATGGCTCTCCAAGCAATGGTCACGGGAGGACATAGACAAGCGCAAAAAAAAAGATGCTGACGGCATCTGAAAATGATTTGCAATCTCTTAGCCGCATGAGCTCAGTCGCATTAACATAGTGATTTAAATACCGTGGATGGCTTTTCTGATGTTCTTTTAGAAATTTCTTATTGGAATTATTAGGCATCCAAAATATATTTAAAACCAACCAACCAGTGGAATGAAACAGAGCAGATAATACTGACTAAGCAGTCCAAGCCCTATCTTGCAGTCCCAAATCAAGCACATTGCCACCAAGAACACAACTCTAGTGATCAGAAGGGAGAGGATCTGGAATTGGGCTACTGAAATGCATCGTGTCAAAGTTGGCACATCGCATCACAAGAGGATCCTTCATGGGTCTGAAGCATCTACACTCCCCACAGCCCAGCCTTGCCATAGCAAAGCCTTGTTGTCGTTTGGGAAAAAATGCCACTGTGAGGTTTTCAGTGCCTTGCAGATCAGATGTGCTTAAGATAAACATGGCAGGAGTGACTTTTTTTTTTGTAAATACAGTAATAAAATTACAAATAATAATAGTACGTGACAAATAAGGAGCACTTTGAACACACAAAAAAAGAGGTGGACTACTAAGGCTGCTACTAGAAAAGGAACAGACCCTGCACACTTCCATGGATACTTTGTCTGTGCTGACCCAGTGGGGCAGAAACCCCGCCCTCAGTGGTGCCATGCCATGGCTCCGTAGGGCTGGGGGATGCCAGGCTGCTGAGAAGAACGGGACTGGTTGCACACAGACATTACTGGGCACATAGTGATGCCACTGGTGTAAGTCCTGCTCCTACAAAATGCTCAGAGACCTCCAATGCTGTCAGGAGAAGGGAGTGCACATTGGGAGATTAATTTGGTTTGCACTAGACCAAATAGAGACACAACAACTGGAAAACACAGATGCCTTCCCATCCCGGACACAGGATTGGCTTCTATTCAGCCAGGTGGAATAACTGCTCTCAATTCAATAGCCCTGATAGCAGAGAGTGCTGTCGTTGTACTGAAGTCAGTGGAGCTATCTGTGATTTACACCAGTCCAAACAAAACCAAAGCCTGGCTGCATAGACTGAATGGAGAGAAAAATCAGACTCTTCTTCAAGACATTTATTACACACTACCACTGCCTGAAGCACCTCAATCCTGACCTTCTTCCATCCCTTTTTTCCACCTGGTCCTGTAAGTTCCTCAGTCCAAAGGCTGTCTATTATTCAGTGATTTTTTTTCCCCCTCCTCTCCATCTGAAGCAGGCCCCTTACTCTGCTGCCACACAAATAACTCAATGTGCACAGCATCGCCCTCAGGGAGCAGCATCTGACACTGAATTGCAAACCTCTCCCTTTGCCTGTTATCTGCACAGGCTCTTGAGGTTTCAGGCAGCTGGGCACACCAATCAGAGACTCTCCAGGTTGTTTTCTGGGGGCTATGGGAAATACTCAGTGTCAGAAAAAGGAGTTTAAACTAAGCGTACAGCCACATGGTTAGAAAGCAGAGACCTCAGCCCGGAGCTGACAGTGACTGATGACTGTAGGTGCTGCGAGTACTCACTGCTCCTCCTCATGTTACCCAAATGTCAGGGTTTTAAAGTGATGTTATTAAAGCACCACAGGAGTGCAAAGATCTGTGTAAACTGAGAGGATAATCACCATGCAAGTGGAGCACAAGCTGTTTGACTGTGTTGAAATTATGTTATTTGGTATCCCTCTAATTTGTCACATGACTTGATACACTAAAAAACCCCCATATCATGTTTTTATGCTCTGGGTCCATGACAATTGTTTTTCCTGCAGCAGACAATGATTTGTAAAGTGACTTTTCTTATTCCCAAACCACCCAAAACTTAGCAAATTGGTTTCCAAGAATTAGAGGTGGTTTAGAAATAACCTTGGCTCGGGGACTGGCTCTGTTATGGGGCTTTTGCTGCCATGACAGCTAGCTAGGGAAGCTAGTTATTTCTAAATTACTCTATTTTTACATTAATATTTCTTTTAGAGCAAAACAGCAGTAGAAGCAGTATTATTTCTGTTGCTTGCCCTGAAACAGGAATGGTGCCTAGGAACCACAACTTTATATCATCCAATCGTAGGCATCCCTAGTCATTTGTTGTGGTTTAAACCAGGACACCAAGTGATATCCAAAACCAGGACATCATTTCATATGGAAGTATATCCACTGCTTCCTCAATTCCAAGCCCTGGTCTCACTGTGGGGGTGCAAACAGCAACCCCTTTTCTCCTCTGTGCTAGGAACTGACAGCAGAAATATATCACACTTTACAACAGACAGCCTTGCATGGCCAACACCCTACAGTTCAATATCATAGAATCGTAGGATGGTTTGGGTTGGAAGGGACCTTAAAGATCATCTAGTTCCAACCCCTCTGCCATGGGCAGAGGAAAGGGGAGAACCTGTCTCTGGGTGGGCTCAAACCACCAACCTTTACAGTTAAGAGCCAAAGGTGATAACAGATTGTGTCACAGAGATGCCCTAGTTATAAATATCTTAGTAATAAAAATAATTTTCCTTCCTAAAATAAAATTACTTTCCTAAAAGGATTGTTTCCAAGTAGCAGAGATATCACATCGTCCAAGGTGGCCTTTTTCACATTAACAATGTTTCAAAAAGATAGGGCTAGGAGTTCTCATTTCCCAGGAACCCATCATCTGGCTATGAAATGGTGATCCCTGCTGCTCACCATAGCTTGGAGCTAGATTTGTATCCACGATGCAGAATTTCAAATTGCAGTACTTGACTCACATATCTAAACTGGGAGCACTGATACTCAAAACCACAGGTGTTCAAGCTCAGAGGGGTTGAAGAGCATCTTTGTGTGAAGCTCTACAATACACATCGATCCAGACCTGTCCTGTCCCTGTCCAGTTCTGTTTTGAAGGGTACAGAAACCCTGACCAAAACCAACTGAAGTAAGGTCCTCTCAGCCACTATCATGGTCCCTTTGCTCCTCTTTTTACCTCTTGGCTGCTCATTGCCTCCTACAATCAGGGCTTGATTTTGAAGCACACTAGAGATGGCAGCAACTGAGAAAGCAGGGAGATGCTACCTGTCCTATACTAATACAGGGCGTGACATTGCACTACACATTAAACACTTCCTCGTCTGCAAACAGACCAGTTTAGACTGACAGCTGTGACACCTCTGGATTAAGGATTAGACCCGACATTATCAAAGCTCTTGTTCCAGTAGCAAGGATGCAAATTTGGTGTCTTCTGAGTGCTGAAGACCCAAGCACTAATGTGCCTTGGCCCTTTCACTGGGCTCTTCACAATGTGCAATGGTAAGGTTTTCAGAGAAATTGCATGGCTTACTTAAAAATTTTAAAATATTTATCATAAAAAGAGGAATCCAACAGTTTACTGGGGGGGAGCAAGAAGAGGGGAAGGGAAAAGGTAAACAAGTCAGGAGAGGCACAAGACCAAACTGTATTCCAAGCACACACAGTGGAAAAAGAAAGCCAGTGCCAGCAGCCTGATAATGCAAATTCTCTTCCTATGCACCGACCTCTTCTGAGAAAAGGAAAGAATTTAAAGGAGCATAAATGATAACTGTACACATGCTGGAAGCAAACCTAAAAGTGCTGCCAGGAAAAATCACCCTTCTCGTCAGTGAGCCATTAACACATTCCCTTCCCCTTTGCCTGGGCAGCAGAGCTCACACCTACAGAGGGAGGGGAAGAGAGGGAACGCTTCTTGCCTGCAATGCACAGTCAGTCCTCAGCACAGCAGAAAGATGGATGTTAAATCTGAGCGGCAAACATGGATTACAGGACTGGCAGGATGGATGCACATACTGGAAAAAGCCACTGTAACACACTGAACATTGGCACCCAGGCAGGCACAGTGGCTTTCTGGAGAGTGTGTGAACAGAGCATTGCATCTGCAGGAGTTCCCAGCATACAAGGTGCAGGTCACTTGCTCCTTCCACTCCCACAATGAACAACAAGCACTGCTTTAGGTACTGCCCTCCTAAAGGCTGGGAACTAAGGAAATTGTCCTAAATGCTTTCTCAAAAATCACAAACTTCACCCCTTTTGCATGCTCCAGATGGCTGTAGTAGCAACAACAAATTCACCAAAATACTGGCAGCTAGATCCATAGATAACGTAAAACCCTACACAGATTATTTTCCCTTGTTCTTCATACAGCTATGTCTCCACACACATACTCTGCATTATACTTCTTTCATGCTGTTCAATATCTCCCCTTAGCCCCCATGAAATGGAAGTCATGTTCATTTTGCAAACCCACTTTATACCAGTTTTGTTTAGACACTTTTTCTGGTCAGTTTACACACTGATTAGGTCTGATTTGCACAGATAAACAAGATTGCAAAATCCATCCCCAAAATTTCCAGTGGAGGATATTCTTGCCTACCCCAACTTTGTATTTGGCCCATTTGCCATAGTCGTTGTAGGGTTGAGTTAGTGTCAGTATTATGAGCAATGAACTAAACGTTCTTTAGTGCTGATGAAAATCCCAAGAAATTCACTAAAATCAATGGAGATATTCCAGATGAGGGAGGTGTATGGCTCAACAAAAATAATGGAACAAAAAACACCTACAGATGCAGGAGATGTTGTCCAGATGGTTGAGCTAGCCTGGTGTCTGTCATGAACACATCCCGTAACACCCATGCAAAAACCTTTTGCACAGCGGCTTTACCCCATGACACTTATCTCCCTGTCACTGGCCCAAAACTGCTGACTTTGTTGGCTCATGTTGACTTTCACTGGATGAAAGCTTAACCACTGATATTACCTAGAAAACCTCTCTGGGGGGATGTTCAGCAGGGGTACCCTGAGTACCATGGCTAGTGACCTCTGGAGCAAACCCCACCAGCAGGGTCAGAGGGCCGACTGCAGAGGGGAGGCTCTGGGCAGGAAAACTGGGGCTGATCCCGCTGCACTGGGACAGGGTGAATGACACACAAGCACACATAAGTACAGGGTGAAGGACGAACTAGCAAAATAAGTAAAAGGTTTCTTTTATCTCACAGTATTCTTTTGGTGTTACAGCTTCTCTGTCCTCAGTAGTGTTTACTTTGGCGTAACTGAAATGAAGATGTGGTCCAGGAGAATTAGAGGATTCTGAGACCAGCTGAAATCAGAGGAAACACCGCTTTGCTCCACCAGCTTAAGCAAGTTTCCAGTGGGGCAAGTAAGCACAAATACCCTGAAAGCAGAAAAAAAATCACTGTACAGAGCTGCACAGATTTTTCACAATGACTTTAAATCAACTAAACTTTCCAGCAGCTGAGAATTTGGCCAATAACCTTGGCTGGAGCTGAGTTGCTCTATGTCAGGCTGGGATCCTGCCTTACAAATCCTCCACAAGTCCTGAACAGAGTGCTGGGCCCACCTGCGCTGAGTGTGACAGGTAAGCTGCTGATGGGATGGAGTCTGAAGTCAAGCCAATAGCTCCAAACAGAAAACTGGCTGCAGCTGCAGAAGAAAGTTTACACAGAACTGAGCATTTAACCATCAGCCCTCCTTGGACAAGTGCACCTGGACTAGAGAGGTTAGCTGGTGGGCTCTCACATTTCCTCAGGGAACAAACATCCACATTTAATGTGCACACTTTGTTCAGATTTGTCTATCAGAACATTAATCCAGCACAACAGAAAAATGAAAAGCCCAAGTCACCAGCCGTGGGGCTGCTGAAACCAGGCCCTTTAGCTACTTCAGGGAGTTTACTAGGTGTGTATAAATAAACATAGAAGACTCCAATACTGCAGCAGTTTAACAAAGTGCTAGAATCCCTTATGAAATGTTTATGAGGTGAAAATAAGTAAGCAACCTCTGCAAAACCAACTGACATTTTTCAATTTATGAGGCTTCCCATCTCGCAACGTCTATTATTTTACATGAAGATTTTAATTTAAAAACTGCCTTTCTGAGCTGTGCTGAGATGGGAAGACTGCTGGGATTCTGGGCTGACATCCCAGGAACCGCAGTAGATTGCCTGGTATTCACAGTCGAGTTTTCTAATAAGGCGGTGCACATTTCCAAAATGTCACTGCACAAGTGGCCATTGGTGAAGTTATTTTAAGGCAGTGGTTCAGGAAGGCACTTAGACTTGTTGTGCCTGTTTCTGAATTGACAGACATGCATTCCTTGAACTTTCTTAAGACCCTGCTGTGAAGAGAGACTTTAATAGCAAAGACAGCTCCAGGATCGCTTACTGGAAGAGATTTTTATCACTTGATTTTCTCCTCTTTGTACTGGTGTCAATTAAAAAAAAAAAAAAAAAATTATTGAAATTCAAGGAGTTAGTCCTGGATAAGAGCAAACTGAAGCCTGAATTAAGTCATATAAAGCAGGATCTGCCTTACAGCAGTGGTATTTTCCACTGATAATCTGCACTAGTATAAAAGGGAAACTAGAGGGCAACAACCAGGTGTACCACGCCTATCTGTGAAAGCTCCTTCATCTCCCTTTCAAACATCACATACTCAGGGATAGCTTTGAGGTAGATTATTACAAGTGCAGCCAGCCAGGCTGGTAGGTGTCATGTTTATACTGTTAGGCAGTGATCTGAAAGACATTTCTGAATAATCTCTTCTGATCCTTCCTCTTCCTCTTACTTCCAGGCTCTGAAAGGCATATACTTTCATTCCACCATCCCTCAGCTTCTCTCTCTGGGAATCTGACTCATTTCCTTGGTTTTTGTATTCATTTCTCTTCCCTGAGCACTTTTAAAGTCAGAATTAATGCTCCTGGAAGCTGCTACTGTGGAGGATTGCTTTCTTTTTCCCTACAAGAGCTGTGCAAGATCCTTCACACACTGCTGCTAAATCTTTGACAAAAACGCTCATGAAGGTTAAAATGTTTCTGTTCCTCATGCGTGAGGTAGAAAATCTGAAGAAACTCCTTTTATCCCCACATCTCTGGCTAAATAGTCAGTCACACTGCTGCTGTCTGCACTTCTTTATGCCCAAATGGATAGCAATGCTGAGCAACCCAGAGCAGAAATGAGAATGGTATGTTCTTGGTCACACATAGCTTTGTGATTCTGGAGGGCAGCTAAAGCCCCAGGTGTAAGGAAAGCATCACCCAGGTCCTGAAGTTTGCAGGCAGAAGTCACAAGCATTGGGGCATGGAAGAAAGCAAAATATCCTAATAGTCATAACCAAGGGATGTTCAGAGTGTATTGCAGTGCAAAGGCAAAAAACAACCAAACAAAAAATGTGTCTCAAGGGAACACGTCCACAGCCTTCCCTGGCAGAAGGTTAATTCACTTTGGACAGTTATGTAAGCATGCTCTGAACCTGGGCTGTTGGTGTTTCAAATGAGACTGCTGCCTCTCCTGAACCTCCACCTGAGTGTCAGCAGTGACACCCCACCTCCTACACACGGGTGGTTGTGCAAGGAACATGCATGGTGCCAGCGTGGACCTGGCTGTCAGCAACATTATAGTCCCTGCAAAAAAGTTTTCTTGGGCTCCAGAGGGCTCTACAAAGAAAGACTAATCTGAGACTCATATTACTAAGCAACTTAAGAGAACAGAGCTTAGAACATTGCCCAGCAAAGATCCTGTGCGTGTTGGTACGTCACGAGTAACTACCGAGACAAGGCTGAGGAATTTCTTTCTCACAACTAAATCTTCTCCAGTTATTTCTACTGGCTATTTTGTGCATTACTACAGTATTTCAGAACCTTGTCATTGAATTGATACCCCACTAAGTTGGACCCCTCGGAAATTAGTCACAGTTTTCCCCATCCTGAATGAGATACAGTTAAATCTGCAAAACTCTGCAAGTCTCCTATTTGTCCAACCTTCCTATAACTTAATATGTTAAATTTTAATACTGAACCTTGAGTTATCTGCTGTTGTCCCTTAAGATATATTGAAAATATTTTTTTTTGTCCATTACTCAGTATTTTATCATTCCTTCCTAACTACTCAACTTCTGTAAGAACATTTTGTGACTGACTTTGTCATAGGACTAAGGGTGCTGTAAACAAATCAGATCAGCTAAGCCTCCCTTAATTATTGTTTTCTGGCAATTCCCTGTAATTTATGGAAGTTCTATAAAATTTGCTCTGGTGCCTTTCTCATCTGTGTAAGTGTAAACCTCGACTGTCCTCTGCTATGGAAAACAAAAAGTCAGAAACAGTGAAATTGTAGCTTGTTACATGTTCTTCATTCTTGTGGAAATGACTACAGGACACATGTACTTTGGAGAATGAAGACCTATGTCCCACCTACACTCAAATACTACGTGTGCACAGTTGCAATTGGTATTGAAAGGACGCAGCAGCAGCAGAGGAGCAGAATTCCTTCAGGATGTCCCTCACACCCCCTGCTGTGCCTTGCCACCATACACATTTATTCTTGGGTAATTTATACTCTACTTTTTTTATCCCATGTAAAATGAGCTTCCTGTCTTCCCTTATCCCCATTTCTACTGCATGTTAGTGAAATTTGCTTTTTTTCTAGTCTCCCAAGAAATTTAACAGAAAGAGACCGGAAAATGGACAGCAAAATTAACACACTGAAAGGCAAAACAATAGCTGCAGGAACTGTGTAAAGGGAGATATTAGTAGAAAAAGAACAAAAATAGTCCTAACTGAAATCTCCTACTTCTGTTATTATTCTTTTTCTTTTATGTTGGAGAAAAATTATCATCTGAAGGAACAATGCCTCCTGGCACACTTCAAAATTCCCTCTTACTGGCAGGCTAGGATTGAAATGTCCCAGTGAAAGCTGTTAAGAGGTGACAGCTGCCTCTTAGGAACTTCTGAGAATCACATCTCTAACAAAGATATCCACTACCTTTACAGATGGAAAGGTTACACTGACTCAGCAAAGGAGCTATTATCCTGGAACAGATTTAACAAAGGATTGGAGAAAAGGTGGCTCGGGAGCCCCCAGTTCCCATTGCTGGGGCAGAAGGTGCTTTACCTCGTGGCAAGATGGTGGATGTGCTGTCATACAGTCCCTTCTCCTCCATCCAGGTGTTGCTACATCTGCCTGACAATCCTACACAGGCAAGCCAAGTGCCACAGAAGCCACTGGGACCCTTTCATGAAGAACTATCTTGAAAAAGGAATTTCTGATCTGTGAGCAATTCCAACATTTTGAAAGTTGTTTTTCTTTCAAATATAAATGAGAAGCCAAAATTCCATGGGCTGTGTGGAACAGATCTCCTGGAGAGGAACAGGGGAAAGGAATGGAGAAGATTAAGAAACTTTATTTTGAAATAAAAAAATAAAAAAGATCCTACTAATACTTTTTTGATTAACTTTGCCACTTATTAACTTTAGTGGGGACCAAATCAGACCCCAGAGAAGACCTACAAAGTTGGCAGCTCACTGGGAATCTGGAAGGGATATATGAAAAAGAAGGAAAAAATTAATGATCAGTCAAGCTTGATAGTCAGAAGCACACTGATAAACAGGTTATTTTCAAACTGGTCATACACTTCAAACAATTAATGCATATTCAATATTTACAGACAGCTATACAACTCCTCAAGAGGTCCAGTGAAGCATTTAAGTATGGTTTTCAATTTCAGAACATGTATCCCCACTGAAAATATTTACTCAAGCATGTACAGTTAGACATTCATTTAATTTCTTTCCTGGACTAGTTCTGATTCATTCTTAACCCAGGAACATTATTCTTACATCTGATACAACACCCTACTGATTTCTAAAAAAGTCTCACTTTCAATTCAGTCAGCATTAGGTCTGCTATTTAATTCTTTAGCCAAAATCTGTTGATCCTTGGTATCTGAAGTCAGCCCTTTAAAGTTACATAAGTAAAAGGTACTTATCTCTCAGTGAAACAGAACATCTCCAGTTTCCTTAATCATTGCTGTTGAGCATCTGCTGCATTTCCTTTTACATGACCCATGAAATTTTGGAATGCTCATGGGCATAGCAATATACATGTTCCTGACAATACTGACTCCCACTTCCTCTTTTCTATCATATGAAGTGGCTAGAGCTGCTCAAAGAAAACTGTTAACATTTTTAACTTGAGAAAAATAAGCTTTATGCAATGATCTAGAAAAGACAGTCAATAGTTAGAAGACAGTTTGCTACCAATAATCAGGTATTCAAGGTATTAAGGAATGATTATGGAAAATTTCGGATGATGGTGACAAGGTGGAGTGTCTGGCCAGAAAAAGGGCAGATAACATTGAGTATCAATAAGTTTGAAGTGATACACACAGGAGGAAACAATCTTAAATACTTCTAACTTTACCTACATAGCAAAGGGCTCTGAGCTGACTCTTTCTATTCCAAAATGAGAACCAAGACAGGGTTTGGCAGAGGCTGACCTTCAGAATGATTGCTTCCAATATAATAGCTTGGGATCTTCAATTGAAAATGACAGGAAATAGGCTCAAAAACCAGAAAGGACCTCTTTTCAACCAGTATGTATTTAAACAGTGGAACTCCTCACCAAATTATATTCTAGATGTCAAAAGCTTACACAGATTCAAAGACAAAGTCACCAAAGGAAAATCCCTCAAGGACTATTAAGTACAAAATATTGTGTCTGGTTCTGAAATCCCTCAGCCACAAATTGTTGGAGGCTGGGAGAATATTTGAAAGAAGTGTCAAATATGCTTTGAGTACTGGCCACTGTCAGAGTGAGTATCCTGAGCTAGACAGACGGCTGGTCTGACCTGGTATGACTGTTCTTGCACTTTTATATCACATTTTCCTGTTTCCTTGTTCTCAGAAAAGCCTAAAAAAATTCACATAAATGATCATAACATTTACATACAGATACCATATTGTGTCCGACAGACAGAGTTGGCATAGCAAATTTCAACCCGAAGACTTTAAGCTTAGTAAATTTATAAGCAACCAAAGATAGGTAAATGCTAAATGTTTACAACTTTAATAAAAGACAGAGCTATCACCCCTACCTTTAATTCAAATATACAGCACATATCAGCAATTTAGGGTAATATACAATACAGTGATTATATAACTATCCCTGAAGTGAGCTTTGTATGCTCAAGAAGTTCAGAGCTGATCTTAAAGTTCAAAGAAACCCAAATATGCTGAGATACTAAAACACATACATATTATGCATCCAGACATAGTGTGGTAACATTTGCAATGTTTCCCACAGTCTAAAAGACTCTAGTGGTTTTAGAGATATTCTTTACAGTTAAAATACAGAATCCTAGTAAACCTGATAATATTCATCAGTTTGGTTAGAATTTCTCGTGTACACACATACATATCTTTGAGAGGTCGGTACTGATTAAATTTAACTTCTTCCCCTATGGACTTAAATCAATGCTGGATACTAAACTAATATATTACTATATATAGTCTGTTTATAAGTCATTCTTGTTTAACAGTTGCACCTTTTCCATGTAGTTTAGAATAGAAGCTGCCCTTGTTCTCTAGCACAAGCTCTACCATGAAAGCATCAGAAGAAAGTAATTACATTTAACAGGCGCCACCCTTCTTTAATGGTGTATAAATATCCTGGTGCCAGTCCTATGCTTGGCATACAAGGAAAGGTTAAATAGATTAAACATCCGCACCTCAGTTAAACACTGGTGAAATGCTAGAGGGGATATAACCATACACAAGTACAGAAGAAATAGAAACACTAATGATGGAAAAGCATTGTTTAGGATAATATCTAGTCATAGAATGATGCTTTAAAAGTAAGCACAGGGAAAATTATGTTGGAAACATTTCCTAACAGGGAGACCTAATAGGCTGTGGAATAATCACCCAAGGGAGATGAAGGAAGTCCTTTTCACTGAGTCATTTCTTTCTGGACAGGGCAAAGTGTTAAGCACACTACAGGGAAAAAATGTACTGGCAGATGGAAAGACTACTAGGTCTACTGCTCAGAAGCCCAAGATTTCTCAACAGTAGCAGTTTTGTTCGAAACAAAACCAAATTCATCAAAAACCTTTTTAATTGTGTGTGAAGAGATGAGTGACTTCTGTAGTGTCTCCCATCTCTTTCTTAAATTTAATATATTTACATGAATTTATGACTCCTCCTTAAACTGCATTTCCAGAACAGTTTTCCCCTTGCGTGTTCCCAGATCTGCAGTCACGTATTGCCTTTGTCCATCTGATGCTGTGTGGCATGAACAGATGCAGCTTTATCAGAAACTTGTCCTGATCAGGCTCTTGCCAAGCGTGACTAGTTTAACGTGACAGATTATAAAATGAAAGGAGAGTGAAAAGGGAAGAATAACAAGTGCCAAGGAAAGATTAGATTCTCCACACATTGCTGCATTTATTGACCTTTTCTTCTTCGATATACCATTAGTTACTCAGATTTACAGCTTGAGATGGCAGGCAAGCTGTCAGGTGCACTGTTTAGGTCATTGATGATGTTATGAACTCTACTGGAAACTGATTTCATTAAATGAAGTTATGTGACAACATTTGATATAGCAAATATCTAACTGACATTTTAATTGCTCCTTGTACAATTCCTTTGTAATTATTGAGATCTTTTTAATAACTTCTTAGGGACTTAAAAATTAAAACACTTCTGAGAAAATTGCATATGTGGTACCCACAGTCAGTATATAGCATCCATGCTGAAAAGTCATTATATGAGAGTGCAGTTTGGCATCAGTGTACATAAATCTATAGATCAATCTGCAGAGAAGCAATGTTTTATCCTGAAGTTTCTTGAAGGCTCACTTAGATGGTTTTCTTTCACCAACATCTACATGAAGCTTTCAGTCATAAATTGGACTTAAGTTGCAATTTATTCATGAATAAAATACCACCTCTTGGACTTGGTCCAGAGAGAAAGTAAAGAACCTAACTGCTGCTGACCAGCAAAAACAGTTCAACATGCAGGACACTACTCTGAGCAAGGCTCTGCTTTGGGTTCTGATCAGTTCATAAACAGTATGAACTGATGCAATTGTCTACAATAGTGCAAGCAAGATTTGATAACCTTCAGACCTATGTTTCTGAAGGCAAGAGCCATACTATACGTAAAATAATGGAGCAATGGAGGTCTGTATCTTTACTCTAAGGTCCAAACTCAGGCTCTCACTGTGCATTCACTTCACTCATGACACTAGTTGAAGCAATGTAATTCCAATGATAGACAACATCCCCACCATTGGAACTATGGTAGGAGTTTGATCATAGTCCAGCTGTAGCATGTAGGAGCCATCAAAACATTTATCTTGTTAAAACACTTTCAGGCTACAGCAGCAGTCTCCTAAGAAACTCCTCTTGCCACCTGGTAATGCTTTACAAACACAAGCACTTGGAGAAAAATAATTGTCATGCCCATTCATGACATAAATCCAGCATGCAGTATCCTGACCTCAGTGCAAACAGGGAATAACATCATGAGAATCAATACAGCAAGTTTGACTGAGACAAAGCCTGATCTGAATGAGATCAGCCTGGCCTGGTTTATCTCCCTTCTGTCAGCTAGACACAAAGATTTTGGTCGGCATAAAATCCAGCCTGGTCCCTGATTCCACAGGAACAGGAACTCATCCCAAGAGAAAGTGGCTTATGGAAGGCTGCCCCTCTTTGCACTGAGTTAGCAGCCCAGTGCAGCTACAGCTGTAGAAGAATCTCATCAGTCAGGGCTGCAGAAGGGATCCTCTGCACCAGCCACACCTGCCCCTGGAAGGCATACCTTGTTGGTGTCTTCTAGACTCTAGCAAGAAGGGTGCGAGAGTCATTTATGATCTTCAAAGAGTTAAATGCAACTACCAGCCACTAGCTCTGCACTCAAGTCTGTTGAACTTTAATCTCTGCGGCTCTGTAATGTGGCCTGTCATCTGTTTTAGTGCAGCAAGAAGAGCTGAATCTAAACTCTAGGACTCTTGTTGCTGATGACAGTTCCATGCAGCTCTTGTTTTCCTCACACTGCAAGACCTGGCTGGCTTTGGCACATCCTGCCTAAATGCTGCTGAGTGATGAGGAAATATTTGCCTTGAGCCGGAGCACTAAACACCTCCTCTGTGGTTAGGAGAGATGTAGCTTTCTCCACGGTGGGGTGGTGATTAGATTGAACCGTTACCTTCATTTTCCACCTTTGCTGCAGTAATTGCTTTCCCTTGTGCCCCTCACTGGACAAACGAGCTAAGGAAATATTTTGGGAACAGCGAGGACTTTTGAACACCGCGTAACGTGAGCACGCTGGCTTTTGGAAAACCGGTTGGCTCTGCATATGTATGAGTGCAGGAAGTCTGCTATTCCACCCTGAGGCAAGAAATTAATTGCTATGACTATGCCCCCTCTTTGCCATGTATTCAGCTGGCAAGCCCTAGCCCACTGCCACCATGTGAGGTCAGCATCTGATTCTGGGCCTGTTTATGCCCTTTAATTCACACTAATGCTCCTGTATTTCATAGGAATATTACTTGGAGGGCAGAATAAGTCCCTCTGCATCCACTAAAGGACAAGGGCTTTAATGGGCAGCATAGATTTTACTTCTCTGTGCAGAAAGCTGAAGGTGACAAGCCAACCTTGCTTGCATGACAGATGCAGAAGAGCAAGGTGCTTCATTAGAAGCTAAGCTCTGTGCCACCCCCATGGCAGGGCAATGATGGTTTGTTGCACCTGTTTGTTGGTCTCTGTCCATGGCCATGTGCACCTTGAGAAAACCTTAATATCTGAAGTGATGTACCAGCAAGGTAGGAAGCCCTGTGTAATCAGACTTGCAGGGACTCATGAAATCCAAGAAAGCTGGACCATGAGATATTTTATTATCTCTAGATTTTGAACCTCAGAGAATTACTGCACCTGAGCTGAGACAGGCTGCAGTTTTAAGCAAAGCACAGGATTAGATTATCATTTACTGGGGTCCCAAACAGAGGTCACAGCCCAGCCGTGACAGAAGCTGTATAAACACAACAGAAGGACACTCTTCTGTCCCACACAATTTGGGCATAGTCAAGTTAACCTAACTGTACATTAAGCTGACTATGGTATTTCTTGTTTGTGCACTGTTTACAACAGGATAACCTGATTCAGTTTAACCTTCCTCCAACGCAGACTAAACAGCTGTGTTAACATCTCCACAGCCCCAGGCTTGGAGTGCACTGGGCAGACAGCATGTAGGAACATCCTAAGCTCTGGAAGGCAAATGCACGTCTGGGTACCTACGCGTACAGACAGACAATAACACATACAGGATGTGAGTGTTATATTAGAGACATCGCCCATGTGGCAGAAAGCAAGCAGAAAGCCAGGGAAGTGTCTGAAACTGGCATGCTGGCTGGCACCTCATTCGGGAGCAGTGAAGACATGACTTATGCTTCCTGGTTTACCAGAGCCTGAGCCTCACCTGTTCCAGGACTGGTTCCAGGCTGAAAAGCTGATGTGGTGACTTGCCTTTTCTGCCTGGCAAAGGGAGAGTATTTCCTTGCTGACGATGAAGGAGACAAGGCCCCTGAAGAAAGGAAGGAAATGTTGCATTCCCTTTCTTCAGGGACAGAAGCAGCCAGTCTGCATGACTCATCTGGATCCAGAAGACATAGCATTGCATTCGAGTTAGGAGTTCTGCTAACTACAGCACCTGCAAGACAGAGGAACTGATCTGCTCTCTTTTTACAATACCGCATGTGCCTTCCCATGGATAACGCTCTTGCCATACCCACATGTTACAGATGGAAAAGACCTCTGATTTAAGATTTCTTCTCCAACTCTGAATGCCACACAACACTGAATTTGCTCAGATCTTCAGCCAGCTTGAATCAGCACAGGCCTACTGAAGCCTGACTCATCAACACTGGGTCTGTTACCTTCACAGAAGAAAGCTGATACTTAGTCCAGAGTGAGGACAGTGGCAGGAAAAGACACTTTTTAATGTTTTGAACAAAGTTAAATAAATTATTTTAATTACTGCGTATACTAGTTGGCACAAATCCTTCAAGTATGGCACTCCCCCAGTGATGCACTCCAAAGTGTTTAACTGAAGTGATGTTATACAAAGAAATGCTGCAATCTTGGGATAAACTGGGGTTGATATAAAAGTAAAGTCTGAGAGAATGAGTCCAAGAACGAAGGAATGCTTAAAGCAACTAAAGGGAAAAAGTAAATTGGAAGTTAAAGTTGGAATCTGCTGTGGCATGCAAATATCCCTATCATTGAAGAGGCTCACAGGATTTTTAGTAGCCTCATAATTTTGATAACTTCCTCAAAATTGATTATTTTTGATGGAACAGAAACACAAGTTCCAAATTTTGGAAATAGTGCAAAGTTTTCTACAATGATTTAAAATACTCTTTCCCTTCCTCTGTGAAAACAAACTTGTTTATTTTCACATTAATGAGCTTTAAGATTTGAAAAATTTAACCCAGCTCTTACTGTATTTAATTTTCATACACCACCCAAAGAAAGAACCAAACTAAACCCAACAGGTTGTCTATGGAAGCCTCACAACGGCATCTGCTTGGATGTCAATAAGAATCTACTTGTACATTACTTAAGGTGGAAAGAAACTTCTGAAGACTTAATAGACTCCTAAAGCTAGGAGATCCCAAGCTGATCTCCACAGATAATTTTTACATTTTGCTAAGTCAGCATCTGTTAACTTGTGTTAGGCTAAAGCAGAAGCATCCATTTTGAATATGTAAACATAAATAGAGAGAACCCAGCACTTCTCTTGCTAGGAATCCAAGGAAACTATAAGGAACTACACCTTGTGCAGCTGCAATATCAATATCATATAGGAGTCAATTATTCTGTGATTTACATGACTTGCACTTGCCATTTTATAACCAGATGGCAAGAAAGAGCTCATTTTCCAGCAACCTGCAGCAGAGACAGAAGTTTTAGTTTCTGGTTTTCAGTGTTCCTTCCTTGCCTATGAGGAGTCTGATCCAAGGACCTAACCAAGAGAGGATTTGTACTGGACTCTCCGTGATTTCAGGTGGTCCATGGATGGAAAAACCTTCATCTCAATTAACATTAGCTCTCTAGTCTAAGCTTGTCCAGGTTCTGAGGTCAGCTCACTCCAGGTGGACATTGGAGTGCATATTGCTCATCACTGATGACAAGCAACATTTTCAGGGTGAGGGGGGAATAAGAGAGGCAGGCAACAAATCCACACTGCAGAGAATTCTTACCCTTTTTTGAAGCAGATGGGGAAAAGAGAGCAGGAGACAGCATGTAACATTTAGAGAGGGAGTTAATATAGTCAAGAAGGGGTGTAAACTGCCTTAGATTTGACCAACAACATCAGACAGCTGCCTGCTTATTTGGAGAAAAAGAGCTGCTGCCAGCTGAGGGAGAAGAAGGTGTAGATGGCAGAAACTGCAGAAATAATAGGAAGCAGAGAAAGAGCAGACTTTTGAGTCTCAAGGCTGGGCAGAGGCAGCGGTTAATAGCCATGGTGCCACACTCCATAATTTTGTTAGCTTCTATCACCACATTCAGTATTTCTTTCCTAGGCTGAAGAGTCCCAGTCTGTCCCATCAGCCCTTATAAAGGAACCATTCTGGTCATCTTTAGTACTCTTCTCCAAAGCTTATGGTAGCTGTGAGCAGGGCCCATACACATCGGACTCTAGAATCACAGGGGTGCCTGCAGCAGGCCACTGAAGAGCGACACAACTGTTTTACTGCTTCAGTGTTGCTGTCAGGCACAGGGGAAGGGTCTGTGGGAGAGGTGGTATCCACAAGTATGCACTATGAATGCCATGGAGGCGTCACCAAAATTGGGAATAAACCTCTTAGCTACATTTACTCATAATAGTAATGCTTGTCTTGTCTGGGACCCCCTTACAACAGAGGCACCATGAAGACTTCCAGCATGGAGACGGATGGAGTGCGCTACCCCACATGGTAGCTGAGCTATGCATACAGTGCCTTGAGTGCCTTTGGAGATCTCCAGAGTAGCAGTAGCTCCTTCCTAAAATGGCCACAGCATGCTTCTTAAATGGAGATGGAGGAGAGGAATGTAACACCTTCTGTCACACACACACAAACACAAAACCCATTCAATCATCAAAACATTGTTAGAATTAGAGGTAGGAAACTCCAAACATCAGTAACACCAAGATTCCTTTCTAGGCAGACTTCAGGTTTGCTTAAGATTTTTTTTGTCTGGACATCACTGAACTTTCAAGAAATCTGCCAGAGCTGTAAAGGGAAAATATAAATTACAGTACCAGAGGAGTATCATTCTCTGTGTTGTCTTCCAGAAGCTGAAGGGCTGTGATTTTATTAGAACACTGCTGTTGCAAGACCACAGAGTAATATGCTGACATTTTGAGCTACATTTAAACCCACTATGTATTTTTAAAACTACATTTATGTTCCATCATAAACCGACACTGGACAGAACAAGTCACTATTGCCATCGTGACTGCATTTGAACTTAAAATGGAAAAGGCTCTCCTATACGGAGCATTGCAAAAAGCCCTTTTTCTATGTCAGGGTCTATCTAGGGTTTGACAATAATGCCAGTCTCTCTAGTTTTTGACCACCTCCTTCTTAATTAGACTACACCAGTAGGGCTTCTGGAAGCTTCAGCTTCTTTCCTTTCTCAAATTAGAGGGACTAGTGAATTCTCTAGTTACAGAGAGAGGACGCATGACATTAAGGACTGCGGTGCAGGGAGAAACGCGGCCCTTGTTCAGATGCCTTGTCAAAAAAGGAAGGTCCTGCTGCTTTCATAAGGATGGTCAGACTCTCTGTTGGCCTTGTATAGCAGTTCTCCTGCTCTGCTGGTCTTTGCTCTGTCTCATCTGCCCCATCTACAGCTGCCAGGGCAGTCAGTGGTGTGGTATCCACTGGGAGTTCACATGGTTAGAATAGGAAGAAAGAACAGGAAAAAAAAGTTTGTTAGAAATGAGATTGTACAGAACTGAGAAGACTGTTTCTGGTACTAAAAAGCCACAGAGAGACATCTTTTTTCATTGCTGCATATTTCAGGGGTGCCCTCTACATGCTTCCTCACATGTGGATTTCAAGGTGCATATTCTTGGAGATATTAATGCAGGATAAATAAGTAAAAGCATGAGAACTAAGCCAGGGATCACACTCACTCTCCTAAGTTCTCTACAGATACATACCAAAAAAATTGGTTGATGCCTAAAGCAGCCTGCGTTGTTGCATACACTCACTTTGGGGAACTACACAGTTCAGGCTGGTATCCCTTTGTATAGACTCAAGCAGGTACATGATCACCTGGATCAGAAACTGTCTTCTGGTTGTGCAACTATACAATGAGATCTCGACTGACAAGTAGGGTGCTAGGACAATACAGCAATTTAAGTACAACAATAAATATACACTAGACGCTCAGGCCACTGTAACAATTATGTATACAATTAAAAAAATAGCTAATCATCTTGTAAGGTTTCCTATGACTTATTGCTTAGTCATTCATCCTGAAATGATAAAGTAGATGTTCCTGAGACATAAAAGTAATATAAAATGCAGTATCATGTCCACTTTCATCATATGCAGGAAGAAACAAAAATACAGACTCAGAAGAGAGCTGAAAACCAGACCCAAATATATTTCTAAAGAAATCTGAGATGTTCTCAGGATTGCTGTCATTTCTATTAATATTTTCTGACATTCATATTTCAGTACTCCCAACACTCAGCTAGGGAACAGGGTTGCACTGAACAATGTGTACACACACCTATCAAAGCAAGATAGTCCTTGAACATCAATCTTATCCTTTTGACAGAGTATTTATTGCTGTTAATTGCTTCCTCACTTTACCTGCCAGATGAGGCAAATAATCATACGATCCATCACAAAGACAAAAAAAATTATGAGAAAAATGCTCTTAAAAAAAAAATAATCTTATAGCATAAGCCTGGAAAAGAAAGAAACTTCACAAAGGACAAAAGAACCATACAGCAGATACATGACCTAACAGAAGAACAGATTTGTCACATGAATAAATGTGGTGTGTTCCAAAAAAACCCCAATCTAATACTTCAGAAAAGAGCAATATCCTCTTCATGGCTCACTGGTACTCCCTGAGGAATTTTGGAAAACATTCTAGTAAGACATGCCTTGGCTGATATCATCAGTTTGCTGGGATTTGATTTGATGTTTTCATTCTTTTTTCTTTTTGGTTTCTTGCTGTTTTGATTTGTGAGAATGAACACTTGTCTCAAAAACAGGATCTTGGTTACTGAGGAATCTGTTTATTTCAGGTCCTTTTTCCTAACTTGGTATCAGTTGGAACCACTCACTGCTCTTGGTATTTTAGGGGCCTAATTTTAGGCCCTGGTTTTTCAGATGTTGGCCAGAGGCCCCACTCAGTGTCTCTACATAGAAAAAGTGCATTGGAAGATTTGCTTTTATCCCTGGTGAGGATCCAAAATTTATGAAGACATATGGATTTTTTTCCATTGAATTTAATAGCTCTAGGTCTGGCCTCCTGCTTGTGACACCAGTTAGTCTGAGCATCCGTGAAGGACATGAGATGGACATTTGATCCTGGAGTCACTCCACTCCACTTGGGGCACTTGTTAAGTGAAGAGCTGCCTCTGGTTAGCTGCAACAAATCTAATGTCCATGGCTGCACAAGCTGAGACAAGGCAATTCATTGCTATCAGGACCCAGCATCCCAGCACTCACACAATGCAAAGAAGAGCCAACACAACACAAGGAAAAGACGAGAGACTTAACCCAATCCTCTCCTGACAGACTTGGCGTGAAGTCCATGTGAGTTCTGTGCATCCTGATTTATCTCCATACCACCACTGGTACAAGTGTAGCAAGAAACTTCCTAGGAATTAGTTTTGCATAAAAGGGTCTGCTTTTGACAAGAAGAAAACTTTCCCAGAATAAGCAGATGTCATCTTAGATATCAGTAGCAAGACATCTTACTCTCAGGAAAAAGACATCACGGCTGGCTTCTCATCCAAGAGCCAGATCTTTAACCAACCATATCTCCCCAAGGCACTGATATTCTGTTGGGAATTCTCTAGTGCTCCATCCTCTACATTGTTTCTCAAGCTACACTGCAGCATGGGTCAGCCCCCTCAGGACATGGCTATGCTTTCTCTCTCACCAGAACAAACCAACATGTCACAGGATTGAAGATCTCAGGGGACAAGTCATGAGTCTCTCAGGGCTTTCCCCGTGCACTAGCAGCAGTCGCTGGGGAGGGCTGGGCTTGGTTTGTGTTTGCCACACAAAAGCTGAGAGCTGTTGACAAGCATAATAGCCTACTCACTCAGGGGCATGCATATGCTACATACCAGATTACACTAAGGCAGGAAGAAAAGACACGTTTGGAGTGCAACTGTGTTTTAACTAATTTACTTGCTGCTATTTTCCTTTGTTATTGCAACCATCATGTCTCTGAGACATCCTCTGTCAGGTTGCTTATATGCCGCAGATACGTTTCTCCACCGCAAACAAGATGCATATGGACCACTGATAACTAACAAGTGCTAGGAAGCAAAACGCTGAAGGCCCCTCTTATAACCAGAGGAAAAGGGGTGGTAGAGAGGATTATTTGCACAGAATTCAGCTTGGGTTTTCAAACCAGTATTTATAGGTTTGGAAAGAGCCAAGAACAAAAACTTTAAAATAGTTATTAGGGGTTTTATGGAAACTGGATGAATGGATGGTTTCAATGGGAAGCCAAATAAATATAAAAAAGATAATTTAAGCTTGGCAGGAGACCTTAAGATCTTGAAATAATAAAGCTAAAAAAAAAAAGATAAAATAAAGCTTTTGAAAAGTGACACAAAGCCTCTGGAGTCCAGAACAAACCTTTCTATCTTAACAGTAGAGATGCTATGCTTGAATCAAGGGACAATTGCTACAGTCCTGCCCTCTTATTAATTATTATTATTAACATAAACTATGCTGTCCTATGCACTGCACTCTAACCACAGCAATACAGTCAGATAAACCATCCACTAAGCACAAAGATGGCGTTTGAGAAAGAAGCTGAAACCATCCAAAAATAACACCAAGTTATATCCACCAAGTGGCTTCTCCCACTTCGCTTTATCTAGTGAGCCACGTATGTGCATTTAAAGCCTTAGATGGTCAAAACGGTGCCTGTACTAACCACAGTAATATCCCTGCAGTGGTGATCTCGTCTTATTTGGGGCTGTGTCTGCAGAGCTTCTGTAGCTGGACACCTCTCAAAACCAACCTACAATCTATGGGGGAAATGGAAAGCTCCTTGCTCTCATCCCTTTTCTAGAAAATCAGACTTATTCAAAGTAGTGGCTTCTTTGTACCTGAACAGCTATAGTATAAATGATGCCATGGTCTTTTTGTAGACACAACTATCAGGAATGAGCAGAGAGCGCCAGACTCACAGACAGAACTGATAATCCTTATGATACAAGCAGGTTTTATGCCAGCAAAAGTGCACCTCTAGTGGAGTTTCAAAAGCTTCTTACAAAAGCAGTAGTAGATGCAAGATGAGTTTTATTAATTTAACTTAATATTTCAGTGAGACATCCTCAGTCTACTATGCACTGATAAATAGGGGAAACTGAGGCAGAGAGCAGTGAAGAAATCAGTCAAACAGTGGGAACAGCAGGAACCAACTCAGAACTTCTGACTCATGTGCTTGTGCTCATTTGGCTAACGCTCCTTTCACATAAGCCAAATCCTGGTTCCGGTCTCATTGAAGCCAAGGGTAAAACCTCCATATATGTGAATAGAGCAAAGATTTGAGACTTCAGTCTGTCATCTGCACTTTATAGGTTTTTGCCTTTATAGATGGGGCAGATATTTCATTCTGCTCTGTGGTTCAGCCAGCTGGACAGTGCTACGTGTATTTAGGGCACAATGAGAAAAATAAATAGCAATTAAAAACAAAAAAAACCCCTTTCTTCCATATGGAAGATTTTAGTATTTTTAATAGTAAAATTACTCTTCTTCATTTATGGCACTTTCACAGAGAGATCAGTTGCTTGTAACTGTTAGCAGCAGCAAAGGCTGAATTCGTTCTCCCAGAGGTCTGCTATGGCCCCCATGGCCATGGGAGACAATGGCTCCTGCCTGTGTACCACCCATGAGAGATGCTACTGTACTCCGTTATCTCTTCTGTCATCTTCCGGCTGACAGACGTGCTGCTCGATCCTGTCAGCTCTCAGCAGCTAAACAGGGTTTAGGTCAGGAGGCAGAGTGAGTTTTTCAGCAGTAAGATGGCTGCCACAGGAGACAGATTAAGGACCTGGTCACCTTGCCCTCCTGTGATACTGAAGTGAGCATCACAAGGTAAATACTCTCTGCAAGACAGAAAACTCTAATCCTGATCATTTGGTAGGACGGTAACTGACTTCCAGTCTGCACACCAGGGTTCCCAGTGTGCATCCTTGCTGCCTGTTCCATAACCTGCTCCGAGCTTGATCCAGACGTTACATAGCACCGGCACGTGACATGTAAGGCAATGGTTCATGAGCTGTACCTCACTGGAGCAGGGAGCACAGCCTCTCTGCAGAAAGGGCTACAGCTACTCACTCTTTTCCCTGCCCTTTGACATCTGACGATTGCTCTTAGAGAAGGAGACTACAGCTTTGGCCATGTCCCCCTTTGGGCAGGGCACTCAGGCTGTATTCCCTGAGACCTAGCCTTACTTAGGCTTTTGTCAGCAATTACATGCTGTAAGGCTTTTATAAACTATGAGCAGGTGACTACCACTGCTATTATGCTTGAAAAGAAAGCAGCAAGAAAGTTTTACAGCTCATACAAGCAAAAGATGAAAGAATTGGAGATCTAGTCCCATCTATACTTTGCCTGCTATAGAGGAAAGAAAGAGGAACCACGTATTTCATAAAACTTGCCTCTTCTCCAGTCCCCTCCCTCTGTCAGTGCAGAAACACTGATGGTTCAAGTCAGGGGTTAACAGCAAAATGTTCTACCTTCCCAATGAATGCTCAACTATTTTATTCCACCATATACATCAGTGAACGCCACTGCCACTTGGCCATAGAACATGGAGAATAAAGAGTTTATTGTGAGCAAACCCTGATAAGAGCAAAAAGCAGTGTCTATTGTAATAATCCTGCTTTGTGCTGCTCATTTCTGAAACTTTCATTTTTAGGGTGGAAATTTTCTATACCTTGTCCCTCTTCAAAGACTGTTTCTGTCTCCTTTCTTTTGAAAAGACTCCTTTGAAAATTCTCCTTAGTCAGTTTTAGGAGGATGAGCAAGGCATGAGGCTTCATCCAGTGATAAGAAAGCAATTGTTACAAAATTGGGAGAAAACTATCATAAGTTATACATTTTAAGAAAACTGAATTGTCTTAGCTGATATGTCTTAATTAGCTAGTTATAAGCTGTCAGATACACTGAATCCACATCATTTAGCATGTACATCAGTTGAATTAGTGCAAAAGAATTAGTTCAAAAGAATTAGCTGTATCTGCTCTGCTCTCAAGTACTTTACCAAAGAAGCCAAGAGATAACTGCTGAAGTCTTCCTGAATAAGGTATGCAGAGGAGGGCTCGCAGGCTGCTCAGGTTTTGAATACTTTGTCTAAAATCAACATTACAGAAGTCTGTAACCACACAAAAGAGAGGAATTATCTCCCTGACAATGGAAGGGAGGAAAAGTATGTTTTTGTCCTGTATCATCATTTTAATTTCTGCATACTTAACTTGCACCATCCTAAACTCTAATCAGCTACAGTTATAATGAGCAGCCTTCAACTCAACCACTTTGGAGTCAACCCTTCTTGAAATAAATACAGTTACAACAGCACACAGGGCCAAAAGCCATTTACTGTGTTGGGCAGCCCTGCAGCTTGCAGACAAAGAGAAGGGATGCATCTGCTACTTGCTTGGCAGTCCATTCTAGGCACCTTCTGGATACCCAAAAGTGAGGGCAAATCCAGTGTAAATCACTTGCCCCAACTAATCTGAAAAGAAAAAGGTGTCAGAGGCAAGACTGCTTTGTCTGTAATGGATGCCAATAGAACTGAGAGGGAACGGATCGCTACTGTCACCAACAGATCAGATGAATGATCCTGTTGAATGTGCTCTCTCCTGTTTTCACAGGTGAAGCTTCAGTAAGCATACTGCCTGGGTTTGGTCCAAAAATTAAGATACATACAAACACAACTCTCCCCATTACTTCTCTGCTCCTATATACAGAACTTTTGAGGCAACCACAAGCAACTTCACTTGGGTCAAACTGACTGTCACCACATGAAGCTGAATATAGTACGTTTTATTTACCCCTTCAAAGGAAGTGCAACCCTGTAGGTCGGCAGGGTGGAGCTGGCACAAAGCAAGGGGAGGGACTTGCCAGCTTAAAGGCAAAAAGCGCCATTTCATCCCACCAATTTCCAGATTCTCAGAGTGAGCAGCTGTAGGTGGGAATACCCTTCCTCTGCCACAGGGTAGATGGTTTCAGTCATTGAACAGTTCAGACTTCAACAAAACAGGGTGCATATGTGCAAACACGCTCACACAACACTAACTTCCAAATACTCCCAAACCCAAATGACATCAAGATTTTCTTTAATTATTGTATTTTTAAACCCTTGATTTTCTTGTGGTGGGGGCCTCAGAACCATTGGAGACCTTGGGGGGTGGAGGGGTGCCAAAGACAATTGTGGCCTGGAAATATTTGCCAGCTGGACTATGAGATTTATTTTTGGTTCTCAATTCTTTTTTTTCTGTTCTCCTTGCAGATCCTGCTTTCTGGCTCACTGGGATCAGCAAATGCCCAGCCTTGTGAACTGCAAACCCAGACTGTGCTGGTGTGTCAGTCCCTGAAACTGAGAGGGCTAATGCAACAGTGAGTAGCAATTTGATATTTCGGGAGGCCTGCCTTTTCACAAACTGTGCTCACTAGCCACAATTCCTACTGAAGGCCCAGTTTTGCTCCTGTTTACACCCATTCAACTTTAACAGCTACTGCTGATTTATATGAGGAATATGGTTTGGAATCTGGGATTCATTTCCTATTCTAAGGAAAGAAAAAAAAGAAAACCACACTTTGAATCCAGATATCTTGCAGGCTGGAATTCTGTTCTGCATTTTTTCCTTTCAATGCCACAGCCTCCTCTGCTTTTTCTGCCTACTTCCAATTTTCAGATGAACTGTTGAGATGCCAATATTCAAACTACATGAACATACGTCACATTAAACAATCACAAAGACTGTGTTGGTTCAGTATCTTCCTACTTACCCTTCCTACATCAAAGCAAAATCCTCTAGTTGCCTGACACAGCAAAGACTATCTTGCAAGTACAACTGGAATTCTGCCCAGAAGTGGGTAAGTACTCCAGGATCTGGTCCTCGAGGCTGCTGCTCACCATGAAGATGTGTGAGAGTGACTTGAACTCAATCCCCAGCTAACATGCCAGCACAAAGCACCAAGAACCATCCTTTGAAAACAGCTGAGAATACACGGTATGATGTGAAAGACGTTGATCTGCTCCAGCTGGCAAAGAGGCAGCACTATCTACCAGGTGCATACAAAAAGGGGAGCTGGGAGAGCATTTTGGATCACACAGGCTTCCACCATGGAGAAGGGTAGAGAACAAAACCCTTTTGTGTAATAACCATGAGGCACTATCAGCACAGAGGTCTGAGAGGAACAGCTAAAGCAGGAGGACAACAGTACAGCTGCTGATAGGTAGTAATCACACAAAGGTTTGGGAGAGACTATGGCTGAAGGAGACGAGCTCCTACATGGAATCTCATTAACATGGCCTACCTCACAAGGGACTGAAAGGAAGGATGCAGCCCTCATGCTCTCAGAACAAGACGTGAGATATCATAGGTGGACAGTCTGAAAATTCCCATATCCTGAAACTCTTGCAAAAGACTCTCTGTGGCCATTATGTAATCAGTTACCTGCCCTGTCCTTTCTTAACTCTTTCTTCTTTTCCTCACGAGTCAGCTCCTGCAGTACCAGGAGCAAAATAGATCCACCATTGAGATAAGAAAAATCTTGTCCTATACACTGGTTTTATCTTTAGTAACCAGAGCCAGAAAGATAGCTAAAAACCAGATGGTTTTTCACAATCCTGTTAGAGAGCAGGAAGGCAAAGACTTACTGGAAAGTAAAACCTAGATGAGCATTGCGTAGCACAGTATGCGCATCCTTCTCCCACCCTGCAATGTCCCCAATGACTTTTCAAGGCTTGATCTATTAACAGGACAGAGTATGCAAAACACTTGGAACCCGTGGTCTTCTTTGGAGACTTTGGCTTATTTTTTTGTCCAAATTGATATGTTCTTCTGTAAACCTTACTGACAGTGCCTCAGTTTCACAACGTTTCACTCACTCCTTTCGGAAAGAAGGAAAATTCTCTATCATCTGGATATGCCACAAATGTCAAACGAGGAACAGCTTGCACGAACAAAAGCATGAGCACGCTACATATGTGCTTGTCCAAATTATTTGGCAAACAACAAGTATACTAGGAAAAAACAGACAGATGAGGAAAAAATAGAGAAGTTATTTCCTCACACATTATTCTTAATAAATAACTTGACTCACTTTGCTAAGAATAATTTGACTGGAACACAGGACTTAAACAGTTTAAAACTTTTATTTTTGAGTCGCTCTTCATGCACAGCTTCTGTCAGAATTGAATTTGTTTTACTGGATTGGGGGAGCCAGAATTACACCCTAGCATTGCACTATTAAGCAACAAACTTCCCATTTGGTCCCTGTTCCTCTTGTGTGCTTCCTCTTTGCTTTAGACTTCTTCACTGGTATGTAATGTATTTCTGTCCACACTGAAATCCTGAAATGCAACTCTAGGGTAAGATACAAAATGCCCTACATGGGGATAATCATGATATAAACAACCGTAAGCAGAAATTTCTTGCTAACCTCCTACCACTCAACATGAGAACTAAATTCAAAAGAAGGCACTTCCTTCCCTGCCTCCCATCCCCTCATTTTTCCTTTTCCTCCACTCTATACAGCTTCAATGTATGCAGTTTGATTCACAGAAGCTTTTAGCTCATCCATCTGGGTCACGTATGTGTGGGTGATATCAGCACAGGATTAAATACCCTATCAAGAACCAGAGGGCTTGCACCACATGCCTCTTCAGAGCCTAGGCTTACCAAGGCTTAAGCATGTGAGCAGGATTTGGGCACGCAGGCTCCACCAGCAGCCAGTACACCCTATATACTGCCACTGCTTCGAAAGCAGATTTACCTACCATCTTCTGGGTCTTTTTCTTTTCCTACCCCAAGATCTGTTGTCAGATGAAGGGAATTCAGAGCTTCTTTCTACCAGCGGGTCGGTTTCACTGTCACATTAATGGAAATTGCAGGTGCACTTCAGCCCAAATGTTAATTTCTTCAAACAGCAGAGAAAAGGCTACTTGCACTTGGGGAGGAAGAATATACATCCGTTTGTGCAATCTTAGCTTTCAAGGGAAAATGTGCAGTGGAAAGAGAAGGAATGATAGGGGAAATTAAATTAAAATGCAGGAAAAAGAATATTAGTAACAGAAGGGAACTTTTACCTGTGGTGCTGGCCAAAATGCTTTCAGGATGCTCAGTGAGAATACACGGGTGTACAGGAAGACCAGTAGACAATCCAAACACAATGCTAAGTTGGAGGGTTTTCTGGGAAAATGGTCCTATTTCTACAGTCTAAGAGAACTTAGCAGCTCAGTCCAGCTCTGATTTCAGTGGCTCCCCTGTCCCTTGTTTCTCTGTGTTGGCAGGAGCTCATCACAGAGTCTGGCAGGACAGCCCTTCAGGCATTCCTGCAGTATCTCTTGGCTCTCCTACCAAACGGTCTGGGCATGTTCAAATGCACCGCGAGTGACGAGTGGAAGCAGGGCAGCACTCTGAACAACATGGCATGAGTGTGTTCTGGTAAGGTACTGTGTGACAAAGAACATAGGACCTTGTTTCCACTTGCAGTCCAAGCCATTTGCTCAGACCTACAAAACTGACCTCCTCAAGCCCAAACAGATATCCACCAGCCTCACAGACAGCAGTCACCCTGGACAGGCTGTCATCTCTAAGCAGGCTGTCTGAGAACTGCACATCTCCTATTTTTGTTCTCATCTTCTCATGCTTCTTGCCCCATCCAGGCTGACTTCCCACTTAGGTCAAGGCAATGGTATTTATCATAGCACCACAGAGAACACAGGGTGGAGAGACCCAACCTGGCGAATGCCTTTTGGCACTAACAGAGTTATTAATCATCAAAGATTTACACAGGGATCTCAAACATGCTTCCACTCCTCCTGCCCCTGCAATCATGCTTTTCTATGCCCTCTCAGAACCTTACCTTTACCTTGGCTCTGTCCTAACCCCTGTTCCTCAAGCTTTTAAGCACAGGGTCAGTCTTCTCACCCAGCCTGCTCTGCCCTGCTCTCCACTCTGCCTAGTCAGTCTCTCAAGAAGATTGATTAGATCACATGGAAGGAGCTAATCACTGTTGTCCCAACCCGCTCTTCACCCCAGTGTACCTGGCCAGCATCAGTTGTTGCTCTGCCCCAGGCTCACTCCGAGACCTGTCTTCCTTCATTATCCTTTCCTGTCCCACTGATTCTCCATCCCAAACACTGCCAAGCCTGCACTCAAATAATTTCCAGAGTCTTTCTACCATGCACTGCAGCTCCATTTCCAGATATCTTGCAAGTACCTTGCACAGGGGCATTAGAACATTGTTATCTCCACAAGTCACCCGCCTAATACACCTGGATTGTACTTACATTGGCAGAGTACAGCCACCCTATAACCACCAGTGTTTGAACATCCAAGGCTGCCCCACTGATGTTTCAGTTCATTTAAAAAATGAGAATTTGCTAAAAACCCAACCACATATAAATGATTGCATAAAGATTCTTTTCCTACTCCTTTTTCACTCCTTCCCATAAGTTCACCACGGTGGCAAGGTTTCTGATATGGACACCAGCCCTTTGAATAAAACTTGGCACCACTCATTTCTCTTAGGCCAGCACAGTACTGCATGACATTAACAGCTTCCAGCCATACCACTGACAAGAGGAAAATAATTCCTTCTGTTAGCAATGACCTTCCAAGGTAGTGTGCTTACAAAGCATACTAAGTGCTAACAGCCTTTCTTTACTTCATTGATTTTTCCCAAATCATTGTCAGAATTTCTCGTAATAGGTTCATTAGTCTCACAACAAAGAAATGATGAACATATCCACTAAAAAGTAACCACGAGGAACTGCAAAGAACTCACAGGACCTGAGAACAGTGTGATGTAAATGATAGATCAGCTTGGGGCACAGGTGGTGCTGCACAGCGTTGCTCTCCCCTCTGTGCTGTTATAAATTGGGATGCAGTCAGGCTCACTCTGATCTGACATAACTGCCTAGACCCCAGTTTGATCATGGACACTGTCCATTTCTGGGCTCTGTGCACAGAATGTGTTCTTGAAGATCTCACGGTTTTATCACTTATCTCTACATAGGTCAGCTTACCGCATGCTGTTGACTTTCACCCAAGCAAGCTCAGTTACTTTTATTGTCCACACTCATCTCTACTGATCAGTACTATCTTTACCACAACTCATTCATACCAAAGAGAAAAATGCTCTAGCACATCCTTGTGGGGCTAACAGAGCTGCACAGTAGATGCCTCTGAATGTGGAATAACACATCAGGGCTCTATTTCACTTGGGCAAATTAGTACTTCTGAAAGATATGGAGAAGCAGCCCACTGCAGGGCCAGGCTAAAGTAGAAGAGCAATAGGCTCCATGTGACACTGTGCCATGTGATACAGGTGTAATAGCTCGTTCAGAACTAGCTCGGGTCTAACTTGGCACTACTCCACATGGTACACACTAGCCCATCCAAGAGCTTGGTAGTATCGTCCAGTACTAGGGGTGTTATGGGAATTTTGTCCCAAATTCCCTCTGTGGCTAAGTTCTCTCTCTCTTTTTCTTTCTCTTTCTGGGTAATCACCAGGAAATGGACATAAAGGCAACTGAAAACTTGCCAGCCTTTGCATTATCTGAAGTCAATATTTTACCATTTTTGTCAACTCCGTCATTCCCCCCCATCCTTAAGTGGCTGTACTAGGAGAGGAGAACTGTCTCTTATCAAGATACTTGCTTATAATGTAAAACAGTAAAAGCACATGTTCATAGAAATTATGTCTTACATTCTCAAGAGAGGAAAATTTGACTACAGTTTACTGTCAACAAAAAAGACAATAAAAATGGTACCGTAATAACAATTGCCCATACCATTATATTATAATCTCTTTAAGACCTAGATTGCCTAATACTTGGAATTTGTATGGCACCAACCTCATCTAACCATGCTTTAATTCTTGCATATTTCTTGTTTCACTCCCCTGTATTTACATCTTACTGGACTGTGAAGTTTCAAAAGTGTTATTTTTCAATTTCTCTTACAGAATTGTAGAAAACATGAATTATGACAAACTCCACTATCTCAAAACCCAGAAGAGACAGGAGTGCATCTAGAGTAAGAGGGCCCAGGTTCAGGGGGTTCAGCAGTAGCTAGACCATCTGTGATACTCTCTTCTCATGTTTAATGCTTTTTTGAAACTACACCTACATATCAAACTGGACAAATTCATATCCTCATGACCGGAGAGAAGCACAGTTTTAACACTCTCGTGCAATCTTCTCTGGCTTGCTTTTGCTATTTGTAGTATCACTAAGGAAACCAAACGTGAGACTGGTGATCTTTATTCAACATGTGCCTTCCCCAGACGTGATCTCAGCTAACTTATGTATCACTTAACTCCAGCCCATTCTTTCCTATACAAATACTCATGAAATCAGGTTGAACTGGAAGGTAAGCGATGATAACTGTGACCGAGCAGATTTTTGTGTCCAGTACATGAAGAGCTACAGTGACCTCTAATGGCAAGCTGCCAAGCCTTTAGAACTACAGTACCTGTGATGCTGAGCAGAGCGCATTGTATATTTGCTATAAAGATAACGAATCACACCTAGCACTCACTGGAAGGTCTCACAGCACTTTACAACAGTGGAATGTAATCACCTACTGGACATGGAGGCAGAGGGATACTATGTGACTCACCTAAGATCATGCACCTGCCCTAGAACAGCCACTAAGGATACACTTCAGGGCTTCTGTATCCCAATCCAATGCTTCTTCCCGGTGAACCTGACAGTAAAACATACTGGACTAGATACAAATACAGCTAATTCTGTCTCAAATCAGGTTCTGCTCTACCCTTCTATGGCAGCTGGCATTCCCTTTTCAAAGCATTCACTTTCATTTCTGAATAAAATGATCACTGTGTGCTGGTGCTTGGGGTTGGTTAGTATCTGTGGAAAGGTAGAGTTTTAGTTATGGAAAAATCAGGGAAAAAAAAATCAAAACTCTTTACTTTTGATCCAAATTACTCCAGGAGTGACCCTGGTCTGCTCCTTAGCATACAAGCCAACATGGGTATGGGATGAATTTTTCATGACAATATCAACAGGGTATGATTAGCAATTCTCTGATCTTGATTTTTTATGCACTTATTTATCCTCACAACTCAGGTGTTTTCTGGGGATATGTGACCTTCCTCAATTTAGAGGTGGAAAACTGAGGCAAGGATTCACACTCAAAGCCAAGCTCCATGATCAGCCACACAGCTACAACTCACGCTGGATGCAGTTGGAAGTTCAGCCGATTCACACAGGCAGAGAAATACAAGGCTCACAGGGGAAAACCTTGGTTAATATTCAGGCTGGCCCTCCACTGCATCTAGCTCCAGCCATATGGAGTAGCAAATGCAAACTTATGTTCAAAGTACACTTCACACAAAGAGAACAGAGGCATCAGTAAGCTACCATGCACCACCTGATTTGAGTGAGCCACCTCTGTGAAGGCTCTCACCTCTCATCAAATGCTAAGTAGCAAGATTTAGCTTAGCATACAATAAAGGAAGTTTCACTAGGGCAGCATGACCTTATGTGAAGAGAGAGCTGAGCACCTGCATCGAGACAATGACCATGACTCAGATGACATGCAGTAATTTGTTGAGCCACAGACAATGTGAGCATTTATTCAAATTCAAGCAATTTTCCCATAGTCACAAAAGAAGCACAAAGCACAACAGAATCCAGAATTTAATAGTTTCCCAGAACCTCAAATACTAAGCCCATGTTCCCCTCTCTCACTTGATAATGAAAAATAACATTCAGGTGTATCCTTTTATCAGAAAGCCAGTATTTCTCTAATTGCTCCAACATGAGAGGTTTTAAAGTATCATTCATTTAAACAGCTCCTGAAAGCATCGAATCTGTGCTAATGCAAATTAATAGAAAATTTGCAATAACAAAGCTTGGAAAGAATACTTTTAGAAAATAACATTTTAACAAAAATTAGTTTTCAGCTATGCATACCTAATTCCACGACTGTTCACTGCAGGGTTTCTTGGACTTCAGAAGTAAACATATTGCAGGCCACAGTGTACAGGACTAGACAGGACCTCAGTCTGGCAATTCCTACGCAAGGCAAAACTTCCCTGTCATAGGATTTTCTGTTGTATCAAAGTACTTGTTCAATGTCTTGAAAGGGAAATATAGAATAGCTTCACACAACTGAGAATCATTATTCAACCTTGCAGCATAAAGCTGTTCTGCACAGGTAAGTAATCAATGGGAAGAAATCAAGCCTGAGATTTCTGGTGACATTTGGGTTCATAATGCTCATTCCATAACATAGGTACATCAAAGCAGGAGATTGTCAGTCTGAGCTCTATGTCAAGCACTAAGAGAGCTGTGATTTATATCAGTCAGAAGTCAGATGCTTTCATCACAACACAAAATTATGTGAGGCCATGGATTGTCTGGTGCCAGTATTTAGGGCATACTCTAAATGGTATGCTACACCTCGTTATTTACGTACGCTCTTTAGTGTTTGCAGGAATTTAGCACTTAAGGGCCCCCAGTGAAATTCAGCCGTACTGCAGAGTGTGTCTGCCCTTCCTATGAGTCAATTCCCTGGTCAAAGGCAAATATTAGACAATGTTTTCTCAACTAAAATATACCCATCACTGTTGAATCTTCCAGAAATCTGAACCTGCAAGTTTCCACAGATCTTGCAGAAAGTAAAAAGAGTGATGGTAGCAATCCCAGCAGTTGCCAGTTCCAGTATCCATCCATACTGCTTTCCAGTTTGCTCTAGGCCAGCAAATGCATGTACAGTGCAGTCTGGTTCGAGTCAGCCCTCAGCCTTTGCTAGGAATGGGCTGCAATACTGACAAAATATCATTCTGCAGGCAACATCAGAGCATACTTTAGTTAAAGGCTCAATCTTACTTTGCCTATATGCAAAGCTGGTGGGTCTTGTAGCAAACTGTTACCCTGAGCAGTAGGTAGTGAGTGGCTTGCAGGACAGAGTGGAATTAGTGTAAGTTTCTATAAAATGTGTTTCTGTCAATATAGTTTTCTGTGTGCCTAGATATGTCATAAATTAATCCCCAGGAAGCTCTGCCTCAGTTTCAGGTAGTAAATCCTACACAGCTGAGAAAGGACCTGTGACAGTGAAAGCACAGGACCGTTAGCTTTACAGAAAGGGGATAAGCAACTTCAGTTCAACAGCAATACAAGGGAACAGGGTGACTTGGACCAGAAAGTACCTATTCCACTTTACACTGCACACCGAGAGCAGCTACTGCATGTGATCATGCAGCCACATAGTGAAAGACAATACTCAGAGAAGCCTACCTCTGGGTTTCAAGCATGCTCTAACTACAGAGATCCTACACAAAGCAACACCTGCCCAGTTAACACTTACCCTTTCAGGTATACTGCCCAAGAAATCCAGGTACAAATTATGAGACACAGCCTGAAAAAACAAATAACCTCTGGATATTAAAGGTGGAAGCTGATTTCTCTCCATTTCTCTTGTTACAGAGGACAACTCCACCTAATTTCTCCCACATCTTGTTCTTGGTCTGGCTGACACTTCCATCACTTGGCAAGTATCCACATCTGAAGAGGTGCATCAGATTCCATGGCTATCAATAGGCATACAATCGTTTTCACAACAGTGAGGCTGACTAAATGCCCTTAGTAACTTCTGGTTTACATGTGCGTTGATGGCACTTTGACACTTTTAGGCGGTATTAAATATCTCATAGAATTGGGCCAATAGCCAGGGCACAGATCTGGCACATGGAAAATAATAAATGGAACATCTCCTTGTTACCACAGCAACTTGAGAAACACTGTGAAAACAATGCCTATCCCTGCAGAATTACTGAGGATAAACAGACATACGTTTTTGAAATATTGAAACAAATATTATGATGCTCCAGAATTGAAGAATAAATCCTACTTCATGCAGATGTGAATGTCAGAAAGCCAGATGTTGTCTACTGATACTGAAACTTCCTATAATCCCCTAAAATCTGTTGGATAACATACATGGAACTGATTGTGTCAAAGCTTAAAAGAACAGCGCTGAGAGTTACACAACTAAACATGGGGAAATACTGACTGTATTTTGCATCTTATTCTTAACCGAGCTTTTGTACTTTTTTTTTATTAGGTATATTTATTTACTTCTGTGGATTGTGTGGTAGAGACCTCATCCTACCATCTTAGCAGGTTTGATTCAAAGGTCATTAAAGCCAAAAGAATGAACTCCATTAACTTTGGTGAGCTTTGGCTCTAGGCTTCAGGTAAGATCACAGATGAGCCAAGGGAGTCAACGAATCACTTCTATCTGAAGTCAAAGAAGGATCAAAGACAGTAGTTTGACAACCTCTTCACGGTCCAGACTTAAGGGACAGTACTCTTTGTGGAAGACCAGAGTCTTGCAGCTTCTGCATTCATGAAAGATATTACACAAACTTGCATAGGATCTAGTGGGTTTTTTGATGTTGATATCTGTCTTCTCTTTTACTATAAAATATTCCAGCAGTAATTTGTTTATCTATAAAATGATCTTTCCCCCAAATAAAAATACTTTTTATGCCTATTGAAACTTTATGATAAAACTGGCTAGTATTGTAGACCTCCCTCTGATACCTACCACAGGAGACCAAGGTTTCAGACTCTTAGTTAAGAACGCTTTTTTTTTTTTCCCCCCTTTGGTCTTGGAGTACTAGCCCTATTCTCTGGAATTTAGCAACAATCAGAAAAGGCTATTTAACAAGAAATCACATTGCTCAGTTTAAAAATAAAATAAGGCTAATTACTTATAGAGAAAAGCTCTTAAAATTAGATATGCATTTCATTAATATTGACACAGTATCAGATTAGATTTTCCTGCATTACAGAGGTAGTACAAGAAAATATCTGAAGACTATAAACAAGAACAGGCTATGTTCACACAGCTCCACATTACTATGTATGAAACAAAAAGCTCCTAATTTCTTGGTGCAAAGATGTTATTATCCACTCTCTAAACAAGCTATCCATCCTTATTCATATTACTAGAGCTTACATCAAGATAGACATGGCTTTGTAAGGTAATACCAAGAGAGAGAGGTAGTTGAGTGTCTTGAGATAGAAGCTCTGATGCAGAAAATCTGAAATTAATATGCACTCCAAGTTCATCACAATGACTGCAAAGCAGAAACTATAAACTAAACTCCTGGAGGTAAAAAAAATATGATCGTAGTAAAAAATACAGTAAGAACAAGAGTGTCTATGGTCAGAACCAAAGTGATGATGTATAGTGCAAGACTCTTCTGGGTCTTGCCTGAGTTACAGCCTTCTCATGTTGTCTCCACCCAGTGATGAGGCCAACTTCATTTTCTGGATCAATAGATACTGCAGCAATAACAAATTCAGTCTACCAAAAATTCTCCACTGAGATTATCTGACTTTTATGTCACAATCAGGGTGGGGGCACATTCAATTAGAGGACAGAGCTGAATCGCTACCCAAAACTTGAAACAAAGCTTTGGGAGTTCATGGACTGTCCATTAATATTTTCTTACCCAATAGCTAAAATTGCTGTTTGCATTTCACTGACTTCAGGTATTGTTGTTATTAAAGGTACATATTACCCAGAATCCAGGATATGAATAATGTCAAGCTATGAAGAAGTCTGTGGCCATACAGAGTTCTTAAATCTGTGGCTATCCCCAGTGATTGAAAGGAGTCTCAAATAAGCATGAAAAACTAATGATGGTAAATAACCTGTGACAGGTTCAGTTTACAAGAAGAAAACCCAATACTTCAAGGCAATCCATCTAGGAACTGTTTCATGGTAATGGTAAGAGAACCTGAGGGCATAGCATCATTGTGCTTATCACTATTTGTCTTGATTTCACAGAATCCAAAATTAAACAAGGGCCAGGAAGAATCCTAGGAGGTCAACCCCATCCAGACAAACACCTCCAGTGCTGCAGATCCCAGATCAGTCTTGGTTAATCCATACCTGGGCTTTGCTGCCTTTCTGTAAGAAATCTTTGCTGGGAATTGCAGTTAGGCACAGGACAGCTGTTTCCAGGTACTCTTTGCTGTTTCACACTGGTGAATCCACTCCAACCTCCCCAGATGCTTCCCAGAGGCTAACAAAAGAGGACGGAGATCACTGCGATATGGGAAGTGGGCCACTGAGAGATCAAGTGAGATGCCCAAAAGCAAACACAGTCTGCAGCAGAGCCAGAAAAAGAGTCATTGAAACTAAGCATTGTCAGGTGCATATTGAAAAACTGCAGCTGTGTTTCCCACTGGAGAGCTTCTGATCATAAACCAGTGATCTAAGAGGAACATAAATGCCACGCGCTGTTAACAAGGTCTCTTGCCATCATAAACATACATTTATCTAATCACCCTCGCTCTCAGATCTGGATTTTTTCACTGTAAGTCACTAACATGTCACAACAATTACCTGAATTGATGCCAAAGAAAGTGTTGCTTGTGATTGCTTTGAATAGCTCAAAGCTCTGCCTTGCTTTTTCCCTTTTTTTTTTTTTTTGTTTTTTTTTTTTTTTTTTTTTTAAAAATAGGCTTTACCTGGTAGCTTTTGCCTTAGACTTAGCAGTTCACTAAGAAAGTACACTCAAAAGAGTTTATTCTAAGATGTGAAAATCCTTTTTAATTTAAATATAGTGATTCTTTAAGCAAAATAGCAGAGAATAAAAAAAAATACTTGTTTTTGTCATAGATGAAAACTGTGGTGACAGTCACACACCTCAGGGGAGTAACTCTGAGACATGTCTTGGTTTCTGCAGAAATGTGTGTGCTGGGAATGGGGAGTGCCTGGTACACAACATTCTTTCTCTGCCTCCATGGAAAGAAAGCCAGGACAAGGTTTCACTCTAGACTTCCAACAAGACTCCACTTCTTCCCATTGGTGTTGGAGAAAGTTCTGGGCCTCCAAGACACTGACCCTCCTGCATTCAAGAATCTCGGGAGCACAGCGTCACCCTCACCTCAGATCATCAGAGCTTCCTCATCAGCAGGGATCTGTCAGTAGAGCTCACTGTCATGAGTTAACCTGAGAGCATAACAGCACGGGAAATGCTCAACACATCAGAGGTTTTTTTAAAGCAAAAGAAAATAAAGCAGATGGCGAACAAGGAGGGGTTACTGTGACCAATAGAAAGAGTTCAGGTTGGCACAATAGGCACAAGGAGCAGCTTCATGCAATGGAGAATAACAAAGTTTTTCCCAAAGCGGTACTAAGTGAGCAGCCCAGACCTAGTCAAGCCAGAGTCTCAAAGTGAAGTCCCTGAACCTCTCGCTCTGAAAGAGGATGTCTAGCTTTGGGCTGCACATCACAGAGAATAGACCAGGTAACTGGTCATGGACCAGCTCAAGCCAGCACCAACTGCAGCTCCTGAGCTCCACCATACAGCACAGAAACATGCAAACTGAAGAAAGGGATTTAGTGAACACAGTAAAAGGAATCAGAGCCATGAACTGAATCCCACGAAGCTGTAGCCAAATGGAGTCAGAGGAAATTGTACAGCATCTTACATCCGTGGATCTCGCAATGTTTTGCAAACGTTCATTAACCCTCCATGCTGCTGAGCTATTCACTTTCAGGTACTCATTCCACATGAAATTCAGGGGTAAGTAGCGTGCTGTGGGTGGTGCAGAACGAATCACTGGCAGAGTCCAGGAGACAAAACAGCAGCTCAGCTCTGTGCTGACCAGACACATTGACACGTTTTACCTTTCATCATAATATCATGATGTAGAACGCAGCTTACTGTCAGCCTGGAAAAGCAGCAAGAAAAGTTTCCAGTGCCTCTGCTGTCTCGAGACAAACAAACGCAAAGGGCTGGTAGAGGCAACCTGCATCAGGCAGCAGGCAGGTGTAGTTAATAGCAAAAAAACATCCCTCCATATGGAGACAGGCCTGAGCGTGCTCCTTCCTGAGAAAAGGCCAACAACTGCCTTCAAACATTTCAGCAACAGTTAACAGACTTCCTGTTTCCATTTGCTTATTTTTAATTTTTTTCTGGCTTATGTTATTTTAGACTGTAAACTTGTAAGGCAAGAATCAAATTTAAAGTCCACCTGAGGAATTCAATTTATCAGGAGGGAAAAAAAAAACCACAATGAATAAGATAGTCCCACACAACAGCTTATTTATATTGTAGATAAAATGATACTAGACTAAGCAATGACTACCCAGTAATTTAGAACAAAATACATCAGAAAGATATGGTAATGGTCACCTAACCAGGTGCTTAAAAAACAGAAAAAGAGCACAGTAGTGATTTAACAGAAAAAACTGCCTGATGCATGAAAAGCTGAAAATGTGCAGTTTAGGGGAAAATGCCCCCAAACATACCCCTGGTCCTACATTAGATGAAATGGCAACAGAATTGTCATTTTACCTTTTACTGATGCTGCCATTAAAAAGGTTTGTGGACCAAAACGGAACTGACTAGTCAGATTTTGGAAACAAAATTGGGTTGATGCAAATAGACCACAGAGATGGTAAAGACTCAGTGAGGCTTGAAGAGAAAGAGCAAAAAGAGTATTACTAATACAGGTTGGGAATGTTAATACAGATATATATCTCCAAACTAATATATATAATGATTTTTCATGTTGACAACATCTGTTTAAAGATGACTTCATGGCTGCTAGCCAAAGGTTTGGAAAAGTGTTATTTGGCCCTGTAAGTCACTATTATGGAAACAAACCACACTCTTTTAGGTTATTTGGTGTACATGACAGCACAGATGCGATTTTTGCAAGGCTGGCTCTGTCTTTCTAATTAACTCTACCCTCTCCAGTACAAAGCTGACATCTTCCAGTGCCAGGCCTCCTTCTATTTGATCGAATCCCTCTCAGAGATGATCTTGGCAAGCAGCAAATTCTCATCTTGCTGCTCCCCCCTTAAAGTGTTTCTTTCCTCTGCCTTTCGCCTACGAGCAAAAGGAGAAACCTAAACCTTTCAGCTGCCTTAATCTTGCTGATCTGGTGAAGTGCTCCGTCACTCTCAAGCACTAGCAGATCTAATAAGCAAAGCAATGCCAACCCTCTGGTGTGATAGTAACCCTTCCCACATATACATTTTCCAAGACTGATTTTTCCATTAGGTTCTTGATCCCTTTGGCATGAATTGTTCTGACTTATATGAAATTAAATCTGAAGCACACTGCCTCTTAAGGAAGAAAAAGATTTTGCACACAACACAAAGTACTATTGTTGCAAAGTGGTAGTGTCTGGACCTGTACGCATGCACGTGCACCATTTCTTTCTGCCAGATGGTAGCAGGAGCATCCAGTAAGGAGCTATACGTCAGAGATCCTGAAGTGGCAAAGAGAAATATCTAAGCTATCTAGAAACTTTCTGCAGCTGAAGAACCTGTATTTTACTCTCACTATCCCTTTGAAGTTTTAGGTGTTGCATCTGTATACACAGATGTTCAGAATCAAAGGTATGTTTTGGAGCCTGAGTAGCAGCAGGAGGAATATCATGAAGGACTGTCCCAGCTTTCTGCAGGGTGGGACAGCATGGTCACCTGGGAACTCTGAATTGCATACCTGATATCTGGCTGTGGTGGGGAAGGAGTTGCAACCAGAGCTGAGAGCACAGGGGCAAATAATTACTTTGTGTTGGCACCTTCTGGTAAGGAACACAGGAATTGCCACATTCAGTTCAATGGCTAATGTCAACCACAACTAGCAGGCTGGGTCAGGGGCCTCCGTTGTGGACAGTGAATCACTAACCAGTCCAAAGATATTTCCTTCCATTATTCAGAGGAAAGCCTGAAGAACAAGAGTTTATTCGCCTTCTGTTTTTCATTTTCTCTTTGTGGTTAGCCTTGAAAAACTAATAAACATTTAGTGTGTCTACCGCGTAATTCTATGTTTGCCTGCATGTGTAGTAGCTGTAGAAAGCAAACACTATCACTCACAACAACAGACCTTAAATCAAACAGACAGTCCTTTGTCTGCACTAAAGAAATCATTTTTCTTCTCTGGTGACACTTTTCAACCCCTAATAAATTAGAAATCAATCATAGAAACCTGAAACAGAAAAATAAATATTTACTAAAATATATGTGTGCCTATACATGCAGATTCAATACAGGGTGAAAATCTTCCCACAATTCATTCATTCTAGATGTTTTCCAGTTTTTAAGAATGCTGTACATCCTGTCCTCCTGCAGCAAGTCCAGCCATGCAGCAGAAGGCTCCTGGAAATACACCAGCCTATTTCTGATCAATTGACACGTATTGATACTGACACTCTCTTAAATCATTAAGACCCTGCTATTTTGAAGTACTCCATAGGTCTAATGCCAGGCTAACAGCTTGCCATTCAAGTGATCTGTGCTTAAGCCCATTACCAGCCAAAAGCCCAGGACACAGTTTCCCTTGGCTTAATAACTTTTCACATTTCCAGAACTTCTCTTCCTCCATCACTCATGTGCCTAAATAATACATGACAGTTCACATTAAGCTGCCTTTGTGACAGTTCTGAGATGATTTGTCAAGGAGCTGCAACTCCCTTTTTGCAGCAGGTTCTTAATGAGCTTTAGGAAGGGCTTTATAGCATCTCAGAATCAATCTGAGCCCTTATAAACATTCCTCCATGACCTGCTTTTCAAATAAATGCTTGTGCTTTTTCATCTAGGAAACTACAGGCCAGTGGCAGTTATCTAAGCAGTTGCTGCAGACTGAGAAGGCGGCATGTAAACCCTGCCCCAGCCTGAGCTGGCAGCTGTGCTTCCCCAGAGGAGCACCAGGCAAACTGCAGAGCGTGGCACAGAGGGCTTGGTAGGAGACAGAAGCCTGAACAAGGACAGAGCCAGCACATGAGCTCATGAAGGGATGTCACTCGGCCAAGGTATTGCCGTTATCTCCAGTTTCTGATGAAGATGTGCTGCATATGCACAGGTAGTGGAATATCCTGAGGTTCTGCCTTGTGCTGTGCAGGGAGAGGGGCTGGCACAGGATACAAGTAACGGGATACAGAACAGTTTGGTCTATAGTCCTGGTTTGTGTCCATCGCATCTCATTAGAGGCCTTGGGTGAAATTACTGCTTTGCTGACGTCAATGGCAAAACTCCCGCTATTGTTAGCCTGGGCCAGGATTCCCCCACAAGTGTTTCTGGCACATGAGAAAAAACTTCATAACCACACAGGTGGGTCTTCCCTCTGATTTGCAGCAGACGGTTCACTGTCATACCCAGCGCAACATAACCCTTTGCTAACTGCTGTATGTGTGAGAAGCCAAGGTGTGAGGCTAAACTACACAATGGTGCATCAGAGGGGACAGACCCTGGTAAAGTGCATACACACAAATAAATTGCTCTGTTGCTGCTATCATGGGGATAGCATTCTCTAGAGCTGCTTAGGGCAGAAATCTGAATGAAGTCTAGTGCCAGCTGAAAGAAAAAAAATCATACCAAAAGCAGCTTGGTTGAATAAACATTGAATGAGCATTATAATTTCACTAAGCACTTAGAAAAGATTTTGTTAAAAAAACCCAAACCAACCAAACAAATAAACCTACAACTCAAAAAACCAAACCCAGTGTTTTCTGTGTTTTATGCACTTGGAAGAACTAGTATCCAAACAATTCCCCAATATATGAGCTGTCCCCCTCTCTGCTGAGCAATGCCAACCCTCTAAAGCACCTAAGCACATAGGTGCTTTCATCTGATTTTAGGCACTCCTGCAAACATCAGGGACACAGGTTTCAACAAATGAACCTGCATGGTCCTATGCTGTGCCATGCTGCACTGCTGGTTTTCCTTGCTCTCATGGAAAGAAGAGCTGCCCAGTGGAAAATCTTGCTTTTGAAAGTGAAGCCAACAAACCAAAACCACTCAAAAAAATTCTGAAAACAAACCTGTTGTACTTGAGTTTCCCCCGCTGTAACATTAAGGGCATTTGTCTGCTACTATGTGTTTCAAAGTCTAAGGTATCAACCAAAATAGCAACATGAATGTTAACACCCATGTGCAATACTTGACCAGGCTTATAGTAAGTCACTATAACAACCTGAATATAATTACAGCAATAGAAGACAATGGTTGGAAATAGTGTTGCACGTTTATCAACTCAGCATGCACCTGCACCCAGTCCCAGTGCCCATACCCCATCATTCACTAGAGCTGGATGGAGGCAAAGTCTTAATTACAGTGTTAGATTAGAAGGTCTGCAGGTGCCTAATTTGCCAAGAAAACATTACGCTTTGTGTAACTCAAACTGATACAATTGACACACATTACAATACACTATTGCCATGCAGAGATAAGGCCAAGTTACTCACAGCTGTAACTACTATTCCATTCTGGAGTAGGCTGTCCAGCAAGGCAGCAGGAAAATAGGGCTGGATATTTAACCAGCCCTCAATTGGATGTATTTACAAAGTAAAACATTCAGAATGTTACTTGCAGTGTTAAAGCCACAGTGTCCTTCCCACAGCTCTTATGCTGACTGTTGCTCTGCCTTAACAACGATGTATGTATGCCCCTGCCTCAGTTTCCCTCACATGAGATGGCTAATAATAACGAAGCTTGTTACAGACAAAACAACAGTGCCTGTATTAAGTCATTGCCTGATTTTTGTGTAGGATTTAGGACTATGGATATGACTATGTATAAAGACTGCATCTGAAATTGGTCCCCAAAACAAACCTGTGTGTTTACGCTGCATGCAATTCCTCACTGCCTGGAATTTTGCTTTAGTAGTTATATGGATGCAAAATGAGGACAAGTCAAGCACATAGTTTGGGAAGGGTTGTAAAACTCTGGTAAAGTTTGATCCATATTTTACATAACTGCAGAATTAACTAACGTTAAATGTAAATGAAAATGATCCCTGAAGGATGTTTTTTCTACAGAAGATGTTTACAGAACAATGACTTGGGTTTGAATACCAATCACATCTTGCACGATTTAAACCTACGTTTACTCTAAGCAGCTCTCAGCAGACAGCTGAGCAGTGAAAGCTGCATAGGTTTCTCTCTCCACCCTTTTCATGCACACATACACTTTACCATGAAACTGCACAGCAAATTTCACTCCCTGGATTTCCACTTTCAGAGTTATAATCTGAGATCACTTTAGAAAAATATACAGAGGAATTAAACTCTAGACTTGTTGGACTGCTCCAGGAATATTTCTTTCCTGACAGCTTCCTGTGAAGTAATTGAAAACCCAGAATAACTGTGTCTTGTATTGTCACGTTAGGATGTGCCTGATTTAAGTGTTAGTGCACATGGTGTCATCAGCTGGGGGATGGTGCATCCCAGGGCTCTCCATTTGAATTCTGATGGGCAAGAGCACCTGAATTTATTTGCTACATCCTCTGCAACCTCTCTGGGATTACACAGCTCCTGCACTTTTGATTCCCAAATTACATCAACTGGAAATACATGGACCTCGGTACTCTGCTGCCAGTGAAGAGTAAGGAACACAGCAAGGGCAATCAGCAGGGGCTGGGCAGGGGGGTCTTCCCCCTTCCATCAGACAGTTCTCCCACTAAACTGGTACCTTGTTCCACTGCAGCTCTGCCACTTTCAGAGAGCCCTGGTGATGTGTTAGAGTCAAAAGCAATTTAAAAGAACAGGCAAAAATTAATGCAATAAGCATACTTGATGTACAGCACACTGAGGTGAGAACAGCAGGAAACACGGCCTACATCAATTAGACTTCCAGCTTCCAAACACATTTGTTCTGCCCTACTAGATTAAACAATTACATTTTGTAGCACTCCAGCAAGGTGGCTTCAGTTTTCCACAACTGTTACTGTGTCCACTAGCACTTATATGTGGTATTTGTGTCATTTCTGTTGATACTTAATGATCCAGTACCACACAGACTGCTTCCAGGAAACATGTGTTTCTGTCTGTCTGCAAATTAAAATGGGGTCCCAGAACAAAAGAAACCTGATCTGTGAGGAAATTCAGATCCGGATTTGGATTCACGTCCAAACATCACATCTGGTTTTAAAAAAAAAAAAAAAAAAATCATGCACACATTACACACACAGAGATCTGCACTCCCCTGGGGTTCCACACCAGTGGCTAGAATCTATTTTACCTTTACCTGATAGTCTTCCTAGATAATATATTTTCTATTCATTCCTTTCTTTACTCACCATGGTCTCAAAGAAAACAGGATGTGTGTCACCGGGAAAAATCAGGAAAAAGCCTTGGGAGTTTATACACTATAGAATGGACTGTCCCCCTCCACCTGCTGCTGCAGGGGTCCAAGGCTGTGCCTTCAGAGCTCTTGAAGGGGTTTCTTTCCCCAGGACTGCCAGGCTTGCTCATTCCTCCTATGGCCACATAAGACAAAAGCATTGTTCCCCTGAAACCCGCTCGCCCCTGGCCATAGCCCGAGGACGACGGTGGCTGCCGAGCCCCGCGCCGGGCTGGCCCGTGTCGCGCCGCGAGATGGGGCTCTCGGCCCACTGACCGGGAAGCCACCGGGCAAGCACGAAGCCTTTCCAAAGGACACACAGATGCTGGTGGCAAGACTTAACAGTGCTGAGGCTCACATCCCACATACACAGACAGACTACCCTGAGCACCTTCAAAACTGCCCGAGGAAGCAAAGAGCTGGCACTGCTTTCTGCATGCCAACTGTGCGGTCTCGCTGCCCAAGAAATAGGAATCCAGGGTCAGAGTTGCAGCTGGGAGACTGCCAAACACCAGTTTTCCTGCTGAAGTTGTAACCAGGAAGGCAAGATTCACCTGGGAAGAGAGGTAGATAGGAGCTGGGTACTGATACTGAGCCCTTCCAGCTGAGTCCCTGGCAGGAGATGGAATGCTGAGCAGGCAGAGATGTCTGAGGTGTGTGCCTTAGCGAGCCACAGCATAAAGCGGAGGATGAATATTGCCTGGGTGTGTTTTGAAACAAAAGAGAGCATCTCGCTTTAGAAACAGAAGAGCACATTCACCAGTAGCAAACGCTGGAGACAGAACCTCTGGCTGGGACAGCCACAGCACAGAGAGATGGGACTGGAGACCTGCTCAAAGGGGAACTGTGGGCCTTGCCCAGCTGGGGTTCTACATTGATGCATGCCACGGAAAGCAGTCCGATCTAAAAGCTGCTTTTTGCATAAAGGAGGGAGCAGGATATAAGTTATGCTCTTTCCTACTTTAAAAGGACTTGGAATAGCTGGAAGGATACATAAAAAGGAAAAATAATATGCTGTAAACCCAGCAGGCTACAGATGCACTTTCATTGGGTGTCCCTGGGGGCTTGTGTACAGGACACTCCCCAGTTGTCCCACAGAAAAGAAATATGAGTAAAATACATAGTAAATAGCTCCACAAGAGAGGCAAGACTGGAGGAGATGTCTCCTGGTGCTTGCACAGGTCCTGTGGCAGAGGCAGGGCCATGAGCAGCTCCCATGTAAAGCAGCCACTTAAACTCCCTCCAAAGTCTGCTGTGGATAGCACCCACACCCTGCGACCTGCTTCCTCCTGGGTGCACCACTGGCTCCTCTCTTGATGGTTGCTCACATTCCAGGTACCTGCAGAGGAAGGAAGAGCTGAGCTCAGACAATCTGCTACCAGACTGAGCCATGGTGCATCCAGCCCAGTGCGTGCCCCTGCCCCACTAGAGCAAGCAGAGGTCTTCCAGACAGTGCCCGAGTGTTTGCAGGTACACAACACAGGCTTGTGGTTTACTGACCATGTAGACATCCAACCAGCCCAGACATCCAGGACTACTCACAGAAGGCAGAGTCCCACCTGGGTTTGGATCTTATATCCTGGTGATTTCACATGAGGGGTCTGGTCTACATGGAACAGCTCCACGTTGACAGTGATGTGCAGGTGAGGCATTAGAAGACATTCTCCTACATGCTGTGATTCTGCATTGCTAAGCAGACCGGAGAAGCTGTCCTTAGCGATCTCAGAGTTGCCTACAGATGTGTGCATCCACCTTTGAGAGCCAGTGAGGGTGCAGTAGGAGTAAAACCAGATAGAGACTGAAGATGTCTCCAAGAAACAGGAGCACAAAAGAAGCTTCAGCAGGGGAGAGACAATAATTTCTCTCGCACCTAGGTTGAGCCAGTAGGTGCCTCCCAAGGAGAGAGGGCAGGACTGTTCAGGGTGCTCCTTTTCCCTTGGCAGTAGAGCAAGTACATCTGCTAATGAATAGGACCTTTAGAAAAGGCAAAGAATTTTTTTCCCCCCTACACATATTCAGAGAAGCAGAGAAGTTTTTTGTTGTTTTCTCTTCTCCCCCCTCTTCAGGATTCTTTCATTTGTGATTTCTAATCATCATTCCGCTCTTCTTTCCCCCTTTTCTTCATTCCCCATTCGTGAGCCACCCCCTGGGCCTGGCACCACTCCAGACCCAATGAACTCCAGGAAGGTTTTTTTCTCTCCTTTCCCCACCACCACCACCTTCTCCTCCCTATTCAAACTGAACTTGTGGACAAAATAAACGCTGGCACTAGGTCATTGTCCTTCCCCTCCCCATCAGAGGATTCTGAGAGGATTAAACTAATCTCATACATCGACTCGCTCCTGGGTGCTGGCCTGGACTCCTGCCATGCAACGAGATGGCATAAAGTGCAACGTCCCGGCAACATGTTTCTGCAGTAACTTCCTATGCAAAGGCAGCAAAAGGACCCGATACGGGAGCGGGTGGTTCTATATTGTGCAATGTCAACAGAGTCACCACATTTAACACATTGCCTTGATTTGAAAGGGGGAAAAAAAAAAAAAAAGAAAGAAAAAAAAAAAGAAAAAAAGAGCCTAGAAGCCTCAAGGGAATGGACAGTCCTCCCAAGCCGATCATTTAAGTGCTTCTGGATTAGCTCATTTGTTAATTAATACTTAAGCAAAGAGTACCAGAAGTTGTGCTGTGATGGGAAGGAAGCTACCGGGAGCAGGACTGCCTGGGATTTCTTGGACTCTCCTTCTGTCTCCGATGTATGCAGATGATCAGTACCCGCAGGGACCTCCTGGGAGCCGGCAGCGCCTGCCTGCAGGGAGCCTAGCATCAGCGGTTTCCAAGTGCTTCACAAAAGAATACAACTGTCACTGCTGCCATTTGACAGATGGGGAAACTGAGGTACTGAAAAGATAACAGTAATTCCTGCAAGCCCACACTAGTGAACAAATGGGTTACTTTGGTGCTTTAGTTGCTGAAAATACCATCTCACCACTGACACCTCTGAAAATTTTCTGCTAAGGCTCATCTGCTTGGATAGCTCTAATGAAATAAAATTGCTGAGCTGTGCATGAAACTCCACCATCCTTCACTGACTTGCACAAAGCTACTCCTGTCCAACGATGTCAAAACATTCTGCAAACATCAAGGCCCCAACTCAGCAGAGTGCTGAAATATGCCTTTGAGTCCTATGAGACAACATGACTTGACTTTGATGCGGCACTTTTTTTAAGTGTTGGTGGTTTGTAATTGGTAAAATTAACTCAGTCTCGTGACTTCCGAAAAGGCAGGTAAGAACTGAAAACAGAAATGCACAGATGATTGAGGATCATAGTTTACCGTCGATGGGGAGTATATGTAACATATTTCTGGCATGCAGTGACATTCATTGAAGGCTTGGAACACCAAGGTGTATGGATATATATGAGCTATCATCAAATAGCTGCAGTGGATGCGGTAACAGCATAATCCATAGGGGCACAGACTGAGAGCAAGCTGTAGAGCTCTGGCAGGCAGGCTGTGTTGTGGCTGTGCTGCTGCAAAGCCAGCTAGTGTAAAGCTCATCTGCACGGCCAAGTCATCCTGGTGGCTCTGAGTCAGGAACTATGGCTATTCCTCATTCTGTCACAGATTATCTCTGCATCCTTCAACAAGACATTTAACCTCTCCATGCTACAGCTTCTCATTTCTAGGTGAAGCTAATACAACCAAGTACATCTTTATATCCCATTCACCACCACCCTTTGTGAGCAAGCTGGCAGAAGGGGAAAGGTTGCTGGGAAGAAATAACTGGAGAAAAATGGAAGAGGCAAGACATGACCGGAGGGTAGAACCCTTCCTGACACATCCCAGACAGCAAGTGCTAAGGGAACAAATTCTCATTCCTGCCTCAGGCTCTCAGTTGATGACTGAACAGCTCTGAAACAATACAGATAGCAAACAATTCCAGTCACAAACACCCAGGCACAAATGTCTAGGTGGGTTGTCAGCGAGCAATTAAATCCTGTGTTGAATAAAAATGTTAAAAATGCATCACATTGTGGCTTTAAATAGCCTCTTGTTGGAGAGATTGGTCTTGCTGCCAACTTGCGCTTGGGTAAACTCTGTTTTTTGCCACTGCTGGGATTCTCTAAATGTCCATCAGGCAGTTGCATCACACACTGAATAGTTTGGCATTACCTCATGTCTTAAGGGAAAGGCAGAAGAAAATGAACTAGAAGCCTGTTTTCTCTGTCTACTTATTTATTTACTTTGGTGAGGGGCTTTTTTATTTGCTTTTGTTTGAGGGGTATTTTTTGGTCCTTTTTCCTTCTGTGCTAAGGGTAACTTGAGTACATGGTAATAAAAAAAAAAAAAAAAAAAAGGTGAGGAAAGTACTTTGTGAAGTGTAAGTGGGGATGTGGAAGGCAGGGGAGAGAAGGAAAAACGTGAGTCAAAGGATTAAATCCAAATTCCAGTCTGGGACTTTTTAACGAAGATGGAATACTGACTAGTTGGGCAAATTAAGCTTTTTCAAGGGGGTCTGGGGAAGTGATTGGTTTCTATCCAAGCAGAAAATGTCATTCTTCCCATCGGTACCAGTGAAAATAAGAAAAGAGAGGCAAAACACCCCCAACCCTGCTCTGAGAAACCTGAAAGGATGGGAGAGTAGACAAGGACAAACAAGCAATTAAAAGGAAATTGCTTCTCCCTCCCCCCTCAACCTTTTATTTCTTCACAAATGAAAGTGGAAAAAATTGATTACAGGGTCAAAAAGAGGAAGGACTTAATAACTGCATCACGTGCAGCGCCATGTGAAACAGCCACTCTGCCCCACTGGGGTGTGGGCAAAAATATGCTGCAGTGATGGGGCCAAAGAGCTGCAGGAATGGACAAAAACTCACTTCTCAACCTGTTTTGGTTGAACCTTCTTCCTGCCTCTGAACCTTACTTTGATAGTTACAGTTTCTCTGCCTAAATCAACCACATGAAGTCACTCAAAACTGAAATATTTTCATATATGTTGCTACTGTCTCATCAAGCCACCAGGCCAGCATTTTATTCTTCCTCCTCTACCATCTTTCTCACTGTGGTTTCCCAGAGGACAGCTGCTGTCCCAACAGAGCTAGCACACACTGACCAGGGGCTACTCAGATCTTCTCTTGGAAGTCACTGCCTGCACAGCAAGTCAGCAAAGGGCAAACATGCCCTCATCTCTGCCACTGCAATAAGTAGTCAGGTATCCTACTCAGATCTGTCTTAATCAGTGGATTAATTAATATCAGGCTGGCTAAAAGAAATGCTCAACATTTGTTTTCTACTGACCTTCTAGGGCACAGAGCTGTGGATCATAACTTTGTTAACTGTTGCTGTAGGATTCACACAGGGACTTCCCTTGGAGCCTAAAGCATAGCAGCCATGCAGGAGAGGAGACATAATTCATGGGACGCTAAGAACAAACATTATTTTTTGCACTGGTACAGTACTCTTTAAGGAAGTAAAAACTTTGCATTAAATCTAGATTCACTTGTATGCCCAGTGGTCTGCAGCTTCAAAGGATTCATTCAGCTCTGCATGGAAATATCTCAAGCCATACCCAAATCATCTGAGAATTCAGTATTCACTGAAACAAGGATATAAAGTTATGAGAAAAATAGGTTAATAGAAATAAGTTTTACATAAAACCATAATAATGTTTGTTGCATTGGATCAGAATGAATGCCTACCTAAGCAAGCACCCCAGCCTCAACAGTGACCACAGCAGTTGCTAGACAGAGCAGATGAATGTATGATACTTCTCCCTTAAATTCTTCCTGTCTCCGACTATCTTCAGCCCAGGAACTTCCTGAGTCAGAGGGAGGTTTGCTACGGTTAGTAACCCTGGCTGGATTTCTCTTTCCTGAACTTCTCCAGTCTTCCCTTGAACACATGTAAAAGTTTAGCCTCTACAACATCTTTTGACAAGACGACCCTCAGTCTCTAATATGTAAGGTCTTTCAGGTTCTATTTATAATACCAGGTAGTGATATACATAATCATTTGGTGGTTTGTAGGGCCTGCAAATTTCTCAGCTTATCTCTGTTGAGAACAGTCATTAACACTTTACATGTGGGGAAATCAGAACTGACTTTCCTGCACACCCAAGCTGTCTCATACAATACACTGTGGCAACACATATTAGGCAGGTCAGCTAAGCAAAACACAATACGGGAGCTCACAGAGTGTGTTTTGCTGGAGGAGCTGGAAACCCTCTTCAGACACCCACTAATTCCACCTTACACCAAAATATATATCTATTCAGAGCTTGGATGATGACATCCATACAACCAAGACAACTGTGAATCTTTCAGCAAAACACTATAAGAAATCATATCAAACCCACCAGACTTCTTGAGATGCTTGAAACCAGCACGTTTGTCAGCGATTGCTAGAGGTCAGCACATTTCCAAGGAAACCTGTGAGAAAGTATCGTTGATTTGAAATACAACCACTCAGAATTTTGATGAAAGTGAGAAATTTAAGACCTTTTGTCAAGCTCCGCTTCAATATTTCAAACTCGTGTGTGAATCCAAAATGAAGTGACAAATTTGTTATAAGAAAAACATGGATAGTGCAAAGGGAAAAGCCAGATGAATTTCTACAAAGTGTGAAGGATGTTTCCAGCATCTTTCCCCTGTTTGACATACATAGCCAGAAAAGCTTTCTATAGTAATTTAAATGGAGCCAGAAGACCTACAGCCAGCAGCAAGCCCCCATCCTTCTGACCTTTGTTTCACCACACTCTCTCTACACACTCTGGTGCTGGGAGATTTATCCTGAGAAATTCACAGACATAAGACATTACTGACACCAAATGTTTAGGGGAGTTCTTGCACATAATAAAATAAGAATGTATTTTTATATTAGACAAAACAAGCAGTTAAAAAGACCTAACCCACTGTGTATCACGGAACAGGCTGAGCACTCATTACCTCCAACTGAAACTTCCCTGAGGATGTTTGAGACTGTATTATTTTTTCTTTCATTCTTAACTGAAGCATTTGTTATTGATCTTTGCTGGAGTTAATGCAATTGTCCACCCGAGATATTCACCCAGTAGATTATTGATTTGTATAATTAATTCATGTTATTATATACAAGTGACTTCATAATCCATTTGTAACTGCCACGCAGACGTTCCTGGGCAGGTTTGGGGAGAGGTAGGTCAGTCAGTCTGCACTTGGTTTTCATTTTGCCCTGTGAGTCTTCCGCCAGTTTCAGTAATCCAGAGGTCCTGGGTAACCCAGAACAACGATGCTTCACTCGTATGTCCCAGGCTTTGACTGGTACTACGGCAACAGCTAAGCCTGGCTGGGACATTTTCATTATACTCTCAGTGCTTGAAAACAAACAAATTTGTACAACGCACACAAACAGCCTTTTCTAATCTCTTTTAATGGCACTCTGAAGACCAGACCGTCAATTGTCTACTGTGTTCTCAACAATTTGCTAATGATAATTAAAGATGCCCAAAGTTTGCCAACTATTTCAGCACTCTATTTAACCAAGAAGATAAGGGTTCAGGAGGAAAGCAAACAAAATGAACTTGATCCAAGAGGAGGTGTTACCTATGGAGGAACCCGTAAAGGGCATAAATATAGCAAAGGCAGAGTAAAATGTTTTCTAAACTGCACAACAGATACACAGAGAGATGATGCCAAAACCCTGAAATGAGATTACAAAAGTGGGAGAGAGAGTGCATTCTTTTTTCCTTTCTTTCTATAGGATTCCATCCCAAGGAAGTTGCTTAGACAACGGCAACCCCCTACCATGTAATCTGTGTATGAGGAAAAACAAATCTGTGCTGTAGTAAAACTGGAAGATCAAAACCTGTTTTTATCAGCTGAGAGAAATTAAATACTCCTTGAGTGTCCATTTCTACAGGAAAGGACCATATTTCCTCTACGGGCTGTGAGATAGCAGGCATGCAGCACCCAGGAAACAGGGAGGAAGAGGAAAGGAAGAGCAGACAACTGTAACTGGAAACCCAACTTCTGCTGCTCTGAAGTTCTGCTGAATTAAGAGTCCTGTATAGAGTCTTGATTCCAGAGAATCATGCAAGATCATTCAGTTGACAATGACAACTATGATTTTGTATAGTTATTTTTTAAAAGTTCTATTGTGGCAATATAAGAAGTTGGACACCAACGTATGGTTCATTTTCCCTATGTCAACACATGTAGAAGGTAATGGAGTGCATTCCTGTCCCATTGTGAGACTGAATTCACTGTTCAGCCAGGAACACACATCCTGCAGGAAACATCTTTTCTTTCTGAAGGTCACCATACCTTTCAGAAGTTCCTCTGCCATGATCCAGTGTGATCACATGCCTGCTCCCAAAAGTTTAATAGACTTTCATCAAATTCATACTTTCTGCAAGCTGCATGCATGCCAAATTGTAGCTGTGATCTCTTGGTACCTTCAGTATTAGGCTCTTTGTATTTCTATTCTCTTTGCATTATTTTTTAAACCTGTTTATTAAGTGTGCCTGAGGTTGTTTAGAGCAGCATATCAACATCCCTAACAGAAAATTAATAATATGGAGAACCACCTTTGTACCAAAGGTGAGGAAGTCTTTATTGGGAAGAACAGTCTTGCCTCATACTTTAAGAGGTTTTATCTGTCCATCCTTTTTCAGGCATATCACATTTAACTTCTGCTTATTTCAGTAGGTTCCAATGTCTTCATCACCACCCAGTTGGCAGGTTTACGTCTCCTTTCTGTGAGCAAAATAGTAATTGGTCTTCCAGCAGAATGCCCTCCACATCATTCTCAACTACAAACTCAGGAAAAACACTGTTGATTCACTGCCATTTTTCGCCCAGTGAATGGTCAACATCAGCCAAAAAGACAGCTGCATCTGAAAAGTTTCTCAAGTCTGTAACAAAATAACATGCAAGCAGAAAGATTTCTCCATACAGCAAGAATCAAAACCGTTCTCAAAAGTTACAAAGTCACTCCTGTATAAATAGGTGCAATTTTTGCTTATGTTTCACTTGTTCTCATAACTGTAAGACTGATTGCTCAGTAAGGAAAGAGAAGGCCAAATAAACTCACATCTGAGTGTGCATCTAAACACACTATCAGGGACACATTAGAAAACTGAAAAAAACATGTCAGTTGTGATTCTGAACAAAATTTTAAAAAGGTAGGAGGAGGACAAATGATCCTCAAGAAGGAAAAAAAAAACCAAGACACATACAAAAAAACCCCAACCCCACAAAAATTTCCTGGCTGTCAGACAGATGGGTGAATGTCTGCAGCTGGCTCTCTGGGGGACCTGGAAGAGGAAAGGTATGCCTACACTCAAACCTAGTCATTGGTAAAGTCAGATCCAAAGCCTATTTGAGTTCGTTGGTGTTTCCACCTCTTTGACTGGTATGGATGGCACTATAGAACAATTCAGCACCCACGTGTCTCCAAACCTTTTTCACACAGGTAAACCACAAAATCTGTAAAGAAATACTACAAAAGCGTATTCCAGCCTTAGAAGAGAGCAGCTGCTAAGATCACATACTAACTGCATGTTTGTAATCCCAAGTTTATATAAACATGTTTACCTAAATTACATCAATTTACAATGTAACTACTTTATTCTAAAGAAAAAGCCTAGTAAAACCAGAATATTACTGATTTTCTTTAATGCTCACTTCAGAGCCAATCAGATAAGTGGGCATCTGACCTGTGTTTAGACAAAAGGACTAACACTAACTGTCATGCTGGCAGAAAAAAAGTAATAAAACATGCCTGTAGAAGTGCACACACAAAAACTTAATTCTTAAATCATGCTTTTCTCCCTCCAAATGACTGGGACTACAAACCAATAATCAGAGACTCCTTTTAAATGTTAATTTTAAATCTGGCCATATTAATGCTCAATTAGCTCCTACTACTTGAACAACTACTATGAAATAAATTCCTACTAAATTTCAGATAGCAACTATATTTTCTAAAAAATTTCAAATTTTTGTAGAAAACCCTAATCAAATAGCAGAAATACAAAGCAATAGTCATAAGCAAAGGGAAGTCTACTGCCTGTAAATTTACATTTCCAAAGCAGTTCCACTTTCAGTGTCATTTATGTTACAAATCTTGTAAATTTGTTGTGCAAATTTTCAAATCAGCGACACTTTCTCACACTCTTTTGCATTTATAAACTTTACCTCAACTACTAATAACCCAGGAAGTGTTTCATGTAAATATACACAGACTTTGCAATATCACATTTGCAGGGTTTGATGTTAGCATTTTGGGGCTGAATCGTCCTTTCTCTTTGCTTTGATGCTGCCAAACTCAGGCAAAGTAGGAGCCAAATCTCTACCAACACATCAAGCATTTCACATTTATCTTATATTCTTTCTGACCAAGTGGAAATAACTCCAGAAAGCAGGGGGAACACAGTCCACAGAACTCCTTGCTCATAATGCATTTGACTCCAACCAAGTATCAGGCTCGGCAGTGACAAATCAGGACATAAGGTGGCATTATTTCCCTTCCTTAACTGGCTGCAGGGCTGGAGCCCAGATCTGTATGTCAGTAGTGCTACAACTTTGCTACAAACAAGCTGTTTGGTATTCCAGAAACAAAACAAAACAAAAACAAGGACAAAATCAAGTCTGTACCAAGATGCATTCAGAATACTACACAAAGACAAATCCTGCCTCCTCCCCAACTTAAAACTTTCCCTGAATATTGTGTGTATAAAGTGGTCTGACTGAAAGCATCACTATCAGGCTTACAGTGCATTAACTGTAGAGGATTTCTAAAACAACATTTTGAAAATCTGGACTTCATTTGTATCCTTGACTCAGTGTTCAGCTGTGATTGCCCACAGCAGGAACTCCTATCAGATTTATACAGATACTTGGAAAAATAAATGAAAAAACAGTTGCAAAGGATACAGAAATTTGGTTTGCACGTTCATCTACTTTCTGTTCACATGGAGGATTTGAAACTTTTTAAGAGAGCACATAGCTGAACATTTCAGGTAGACTTGAAACTACAGAACAGGGAACCAACTTTTCCCTCATCTTGTCCAACAGTCATGGTGTATTTGGACTGAGAACTGTCTTTTTTTGTCTAGTATCAGACTTGTAGTATGACTTGACTTAGTTCAAACCTAGAAACTAGAGGAATAAGCCTAGAAGAGATATAAGGAGGCAAAAGGCAGTTCAAGTGCTGACTGCTGGGTCTGCAAAGAACACACCATCCCAAGATCTGGCAACGTACACTTACTGACTCGAGAATATCCTAGCGTCCTGCAGACATCAGTATCGGTCCAATACGTATCAGCATTTTTATCAATAACCTCATAATAAACATAAAAGCTTCAATAATAAAATGTACAGGTTTATCCAAGTAATAAATATTAGAAAGTGGTCTAAACCCCTCTGGGAGCTGGGCCCATTCAAACAGAATTCATTTTACTACCTGCATATGCAAGACTGAGGGAGAGTACAATACTCTGGACAGCAGTTGTGCTTAGAAGGAACACAGCGGGCAAGAAACTCAACATAAATTCCTCCTAGACTCTTGGGACAAAAGGAAAAAAAGTTAATGTTAAGGATGTATGGAGAGAAGGAGGGTGCTTTGTGTAAGAACAGGGGGCCTGTGGTTTGGGGAGACACTGGTGGGTTAAGTAGAAAAGTAATACCAACTGGTTAAAGACACAGAGGACTGCAACCTGGCAGAAGTGAAGAGAGATCAGTCTGTTCAGTCTACCAAAAAAGACGACTGGAATGAGACCAACAACCACGTGTGAGCATGTTTCCAGTTCCATGTGCATATAGGATTTTTCATTCAGCAGTTGGAAGCTACTGCTCACAACGGAAAGAAGGTAAAAACTTTAAATAACAACAGTGGTTCCACATGTCTGTATGAATATAGGTTTAAAGAAGAAAAGCTTTCCAGGTGTAACGCAAACAATCATTGTTCTCATCTGCCAATCTTGTGCCACTTGAACACTGAGCCATGGGGTCTAGAAATAATCAAAAATGGGAAACATCTAGTGAAAACCAATCAGAAATTCAAGACAGCCCTAAAACAGGCTTGTTCGTGTTTGGTTACTGTGGTGGTGGCAGTTGGGGTAAGCTCTAATGGGATCTGACCCATTTCACCACTTTACTGAAAAGGGGCTCATCACTGTCCAAGAGATGCCAAGCACAAAGGCAAATAAACACCCATCTCTGGTTAGTTCCTGGTTCCATGAACCATGAGCTCCTGACAGCTTTTGGATGCCACTCTCCTCTTCCCCCATGTTGCTGCAAATCTGAAGGGCCTCTTAGCGGGTCCGTTCAGTCAGGACCACCATCTCCATGAAAGTACCCTGTGTGGCAATGACTCACTGTCAGACACGGCTTGGCTTCATTTCATTCCGTCACCAAGAGTCCCCTGACATGGTTATTAATCATGGCCTCACTGACAGGGCGCTGAACTGTCTGGAGATGAAACTTCACATTCCCATCCAGGGCTCCCCAGGTAGAACATGGAATTTGTTTCATCTTTGTGTAATCAAGAAAGGGAGCACATTAGGGGAGTGAATTAACCCCAACTTCAGGTTCATAAAGGTGTCCCTGCTCTGTTTAATTAAATCTGTCTTAAAACCTCCTAATCCCAAACTAAAGACTTAATAATGTTCAGGAACCTCTTTTTCCTTGCAATATACTGCTATAATCTGCTGACAGCTTAATATTGAAATAAACATGCTGCTCCTCTACCTGACCTGGCCAGTACAAAGAGCAAAAAACACATGACTAAGGCCAGCTTCTCCTAGAATGGCAAGCACACGGTGCACCATGGATGTTGTATGCCATTAGTTTAAAAAACTTTTAATTTAATGCCACAACGTAAGTATCAAATATTGTCCAAATCATAAAAAAAATGAAAAATAAAAACCAGGAGTGGAAGTAAAAACTGAGTGTGAAGGTTTTATTCTTTCTCTAAACATGCGGATACCTGTCCTTTTAGACTGAAGATGGCAAACCCTTACCCATGGATTTTGGGTATTACACATTCCTTTGAGAGAGTCTTGAGGCACCGTATAGCACCCCAGGTCTGTGTTTCACAGTGGCCAGAGAGCAGCTCTGCTCAGGCTCTTCAAATTTGGTGGGAAAGCCGATTCTGTAATTTCTTCTTGAAAAAAAGTGAGGCAGATTTGTTTCAGATTATGATTAGCATAAAATTTGGGATTTTGGTAGCAGAACTGAAGTATCCTGGAATATTGATCTCAGCATCTGTTTAGACCCAAGAGGTACAAAACCATCATCAGAACTTTAGAGGACAGTTTGTGGAAAGCAGAGTGACTCTACATGAGCTCTTTAAGGAGGCAACCATATCAAGAGAAAAGCAGTGTGATCCAGCATTGGAGAAGACAGACAGGACAAATAAAGCACAGATGGGGCAGCAAGGCAGACTGTAAGGACTTCCAGCCCAGTCCAAAGCAATTCATGGGAGGTAGACCAATTCCTATTGCTCTCCTTCCCATATCTGTGGATACATCCAGGTCCAAATGAGGAAGGCTACAACCTTCAGTGCTTTTCCCTTCCTAAGATCTCCTGCTATGCCTCAGAGACAGAAGACAGGAAGAAACGTAGAAGACTTGGACAGCGAACACTGCATCCAAAGAGAACATGAACATGCAGCAGATGGAAACGCTTTCTACTCTTTCTTTCCCTAAGAGGATTAATTCAGCAGGGCCTGGCTGGCGTCTGCACCAGAGCTAAGCACCAATGACCACCCCAGCCAGCCTTACCCTCCTGTCAAAGGGTTTCATTAAGATTCTGGTTCCCTGTTGCTCTCATGGCGGCTTGCACGTGCTCACTAAATATCCTGCATCCACTTCCAAGGTATTTGCTGATACAGAAATCTCTTCCTCCCCCCTTGCCCCTCCTCTCAAGGACCCAGGGCCACAGCACAAGTCACCATCCTGCTGAGAAATTTTCATTACACAAGGATGGGACAGAGAACTCAAGCTGACCATGTATTATCAGAGAGGCAGAGACCTTACAACTGTACATCAGGTCTACTCCTCTGACCATGCCATCAGTCAGCTAAGAGTACATGTAAGAGCACAGCAAACAGCAACGACCCCCTTCTCCTCATGCACTGGTCATGTTGTGGAATAACCTGATGAATCGCTGCTCCTGACCAGCTCTGGGTGCTACTGCACCGGCTGCAGAGCCACATCATGGGTTGGCACCTTGGGGCCACTGTCTGTTTTCCTCCTTGCTGAAGATTTATTTCAAGCCTTAGAACTAAATAAAAATTCCCATATCCCAAAGACTAAAGACAGACATTTGTATTGCCTCTTTCCCAACCTATCTGGCCCTCAGGCCTGACTCTGTCCTGCTTCCTCAGACAGCAGAGCAACCACGCAGACCCAAGGGAGTGAGATCCCTTTGGCTCAAGCCAGGGAAGTCGGAGGACAGTCCCACCCATTTTAAATAACACCACAAATGTTTAACCTAGTTTTGAGATGAAAGTGAGGGATTTTCATCACTAAGCTCAGAGGGAGAAAAGTCAGGATCCTTCTCTTCAGTCACACAAGTAAACCCATCCAGCTGCAGAGAATGACATAGTGTCATCATAATATGATATAATATCATAATATGATGATATTTGGAAATAATTTTTTTTTCTAAAAAGAAACACTAGAAATCTTTTGATGAAAACCTCTCAATCATTTGGAAAATAAGAACTATCTATTCTTTAGTGTCTTCCTTTTTTTTATTCTATCCCAGTTTGCATTCTGTCACTGGAGAAGCCACACTTCATTGCTCTTTATTTTAAGAACTTCTTTTTTCTTCCCTCTTTCCAAAGATTGAAAAATTTGGAGAACCCAAGAAATGTTAGCAAAACTGCTAATTTTGGGGAGGGATGAGGAAAAGTGGTAGCTGTAAAGTGCTGGATCAGGTCTAATAAGATAGATTTGAATTTCTATGGTGCAATACACATGGGAAAGTCAAAGAGACTGTAAAAATATCTATATCTCATACTTAAAAGTCATGTAATATTGCAGGAAAAAAATCTACTTCCATTTTAAATAGTTTATATTATATTGTATTTTTCACTTGATTCTTCCTAAAGCTTTAAATTTCTTACTTGCCAAAATGTTCAAAGATTAAACCCCTCCAGAAGCACTTAGGAAAGTACACATTTGTAAACCCAGCACTGTTGGAACTGTCACATCAGTTATGCCAATTATACTGTTGCATATCAATTGGCTAACTTCTCCTTGTTTCCATAACCATGTAGTCCTTTACCAAAGGAACATAAAGACTATATAAGCTAATGCTTGCAAGCTAGGATGCAAATTAAGTCTTAACTCTAGGGTTAAATTAAGGATCCAACTTTTAGCAAAAACAAATACCTAAGCAACAGTAGTATATATGATAATCTGACAAATTGATATGTATCAGATTACCTGTACATGAACACACATACACATATGCTACAAACTGCCATATAAACTGTAATCCACAGGTGACTGGATGTAGCGTACCTGTAATCTAAATCTTAAATACAAGAGTACCTCAGTGACAGAGGAGTATTCGGTGACTAGTGAGCACCTGAGGTGGCTTAAGGCACGTTTCACTTGCATCTCAGACCATGGGGCACATTTTTGAGAGCACAAACTAATGCTACCATCTCTTTTGGATGTCCTCATCTGCCCCCAACAGCAAGAAGCCCAGGCAGAGTCAATCAGGACTCCATCTTGATGCGCACTCAGTCTGGACAGGATCCAGAAGCACAAAAGGCCCAGCCACAGGGTAGGAGCAAGGCACACCACTAACATTCGCTAATGCTGGCCCTGAGCACTTCTGAGACTCAGCCCAGTAATTCCTGAGCGTCCTGGCTCCCCAAGTCTAAAACACTGACAGTAAATAATATTTAGAAGGGGCACCCTAAAGACAGCACTTGGCATTAAAAAGTTCAGCTTTCTGATAAAATCTTGAGATGCAACACTAGTAATGTAACGCAGATCTTCTATACCTCTCCTTATCTATGTCACAGCATCTTAACTTCCTGAAAACACTTTTTCTGGCTTCACATCCACGCCTCCCCAAATATGTATCTTGTAAACTCACTGTGAAAATCACCTTGAAACATGGTCTGCCAGTCTAAGAATGCTTAAGAAACAACCATGAGAGTTGCTACTGATTAAAGCACAATGGCACAACAGGGATCTTTTTTAAGAATATAAACTTATATATGATTATGTGTGTGAAATATATGCATAATGCCTTTTTTTGTGTTCAATATCATTGTGTTGTGAACAAGTACCTATGCCATAAGGGAAAGTCACCAGTATGAACCTGCGTTGCGCACAGCACCATATTCTGCTTTATATGCACAAATCCCAGCATAAAGGCAGATGGAGGGGCCAGTTGTGTTAAGCTCAGGTGATTATGTCACAGGTTTGGGGTTTTGTTTTACGTTTTCTTTACCAGCAAACTGTCCATTAACTTTTCTGAGAGCAGAAAGCAAAAGGAGAGGAATTTGTGAAGTCGGTAGTCCATATGGCTGGTAGTGAGTTAATCTGCGTCTAAGCAGCAGGTAGCATGAGCCAGGCTGTCTGTTGGGGTTGTTAGTAACCTAGGGGCAGATCATGGAACAGCAGGGAAGAGGATAAACTCAGCCTACAAATACAGCCAGGAATGTGGCAGGAAATTATTTTTGAAAACATACTCTGAAGCATAATAGCAACAATCAGACGGTCAGACGGTGTGTATGAAATCTATCTGGACTCAGGGCACACAACAGGAGTGCACACAAGTGTGTGATAAAACAGATTGGGCATATACGCCTGTGTCCGTAGACAGATATTAAAAACATACACTGTTCAAATAAAAAGTACATGCAGATCAGAGTGTATCTAGACAAACATTGCTTTCCCCTACAATTCTAAGCAAAACAAGAATAATTTATTTGTTTATGCTTCATGCAAACCATCTGCCAAATAGCTTTATAAAATTATTAATTACATCAACACCGAAGAACAAAAGGTAGAATTAGCAGAAACTGACAGGTTAAGGCAATGAAATAATTATTTTAAAAGGGAAAAAATAATGAGGAAAGCCACAGGTCATAAGAACAGCACAGGAGAAAGCCTTTGCACCTCCAGTACAGACTGTGACACTGGGCAGGGAGTAACATGCAACAGATAGCCAAGAACAGGTGGCACAGAGGATCACAGCCTATAGACAACCTAGAGTAGATTTGTAGGGTAGACCAAAATAAGAAGCAAATCTAATTACATTTTCTAATTTAATTTTGAAAATGTCACTCAATAAGAATTCTGGTGTTTTAAGTTTTTTCACTGTTCAAAATGATGATAAGACAGCAAATGATTGTCTAGGCTGGAACATTTTATTTTAGTCATCTTTTCTAACTCATCACTGGCAAAATCCCAGATAACATTAACCCTCCAGCTATCACCACCTTTACAATGAGAAGTGGCAAACATTGGACAAATTAAGCAACACGACACCACACAGATGAATAGTGTGTCCTTCTTTTGAGAAGAGGTGAAAGTGAATCAATTAATCTTTATGAATATGTAGATACAACAGTACCAATGGACCATTTAGCTCTACAACTTGTTTTCTTCTGTGGCCAGTAGAGGATGCCCAGGAAAGAATGCAAGAGCAGAGCGATACTTCAGCCATATACTTTTCTAGTTGCAAGGAATTTGCACCTCAGGAACTTCTAGAAGCATTGCCTTTGTATTTAGCACTAACAATTAGCGCATTAGTAGGACTTCTATTTTAGCGTCAGCAAAGAGCAGCCCTCTTTACTGACCGTAACAAATTGCAAGACACTTCACCACTGAGATACTCAAAACTTCCCATCACAAGTGAGAGCGATGCTTCCTTGAACTTAAGCACCAGAACAAATCAAACATGACAGATGTCATTTGTATTACATATTAGCGCACTACAGGAAAGCCAGAGCCACTAGTAATGCGTGCTTTATAAAAAGCTCCAGCGTGGACTGCATAGTTAATAGAAAAGAAAGGAAGCAATGATGAATTATTTTCATCCAATGATTCCAATCTTCTGTGCAGCCACTTGAAAATACAGAATTTTTCTGCAAGTGGCAAAATTTTGAAACCTGGGTGCAAAAGAAGGCTGCTCTTTTAAATAGGAAAAGTAGTGTCATCTTATCTACAAGGTACCTGACCCCCAAAAACAGATGCTTCTGTCTCAGGTGAGCACTAGAACACTGTTCAGGTCCACACACAAAGTATGAAGCAGGGAAGTTTTGACAGAAATAACATTCCTTGAGATTAATGCCTGTCCCCAAAATTGCAGGATGACAGCAAAAACAGACAGACAAGAGCCTCTCTTGAGAATACAGACAGACTTTGGAAGGGCATTAGGCATAAACCAAATCTTAAAGGGGAAAAACAGATCAACCTAAGTGTGAAATAATCTCAAAAGAGGTCCTCCCATCAGAGACCTGCAGTTATGAATTGACTGTATTTTACTTCCAGCAAATAGGAGGAATAAAGAGTCAGTGGCTGGGCAGAAGTACTGCAAACTGCTCTGGATGATCTCTGTGTACCAAGTTTCAGAGGTGCTCCTCCTAGCACAGAAAGACCCGGTCAGACATTTTACTGCATCTCAGCCATCTCTCCTCTCTTAAGAAGGACAGTTCTGCTTAGTGGGAAAGAATCTTATCACAGGTATCCTAGGGAAATACAAGAGAAGAAATCAGTCTTTAGTGGATGAATGGAGTAGATCCAAGGTCTGTATACCTTAAACCCTAGCAACCACAGGGCATTGCCTTGTCCTTCACTGCCACAGGTCTGGGACAGGGCTGGCAGTGTGTGCAAAGATCAACAGCACTAGTGATGCAAGTAAGTCTCATAAGTGGAGTACCTCAGCAGCTAATTAGCACAGCTACACACTGCCTGAGCTGAAGGTGAATACAAATCTTTTTCCTCATCCTTAACCATCAGACTCCACCTTAGCCACATAAATAATGTGCCCACAGAAGACTATGTGTTGTCTCATCTGAATTTTAATTTGCATGTGGGACTCAAAGCAAATAAACTGCTGTTGAACATTCTTTGCCTCCAAAGGGCTTTCCATTAGTCTTCAAGTTCTGGTTTTTTCCCCTTCTTCGGATTCAGATGTCCAACCTCTGCAGCTTGTTACCTTTAATTTGTACAATCTTTCTGAAGCTTTATCCAAGACCTACAGAGTGATCTCAAAGATGTCAGCTCTCACAGATCATAACTACTGCCATATTGGTCTTAAATTCAACACAAGATTTCTTCTAACACTTTAGCTCATGTATGAGAAAATTCCTTCCCTCCTTCTTCATTTGTTTCTCTCCCGTAAGTCTCAGGTCCTGCAAGAAGTCAAAATATTTCTCTGCACTGAGATCCAGTTGTTTCAAGTGAGTGAGGAGGAGAAAAAGGAGAAGCAGCTCTTCAAAGGGCTGGTTGCAACTCTGTGTGCTGGTCCTGGTATCACTCAGGCATGCATAGTGCGGAGGCAGAGTACCAAATTATTTTGTCAGGTATCCCAGCTGACTAGCTGGCACTGCCCAAGTTGTCCAAAAGAAGACAACATAAAGATGCCTGACACTTCCATACTGTGCGCAGCTCCCATCTCTGATGGGCCAAGAGTGCTTTGCACTGTTCAATTCTTTAAAGTACAAATAGAAAACTGTTGAGTTAATGGGGAGGTTTTGTGCATGCTAATTATAGCACACAAAACCCCATTGTCTGTGTCCAAGGCTGGGTCACACTCTGTTGTTACAAAGCTTTTGTAACTCTACTAATGCCTTTAATATAAGCTCCTATTAATTGTATATTCAACTTAATTCCTAAGCTCAGTGCTACTGGATTGCACTAGCCAGGCAGCTGCGTGTAATTACAGTGTGCTTATAGTGTGCTTAACCCGCATTTATAAAGCATGTTAATTCTCATGATTCTGTTTTAATTTGGTGCAGGATTGAGAGCCTTTTGATTCTGCTCCACATATCAGATCTAGCATGAGTGGCAGCCAGGTAAATACTATCCAGCTAACGTGACTCTCTCTTGCTGTGGAAGGTGACAGTTCTTCATCCTTCCGTGGGTAACTACAACTACACTATCCTTCCAGCTCTGTGCAAGCTGTCTTTTCTTGTGCATACTGGATCACTAGAAATCTTTATCTCCAAACAGCCAACCCTGTTAGAAGGCATAAACAGGAGTCCCCATGACTGCCACAGCCACTGAGGGATCTACAACCTTCAAAACAGAGTTTCCCTATCCATGAAGTCCCACAGTTCCAGGCCACTATGCAGTACCCATAATGAGGGGTAATGAGTACAAGTTGCTCCGGGAGAGATTCTGATTGGACACAAGAGGAAAATTTTTCAGAGTGAGAACAATCAGCCATTGGAATAACCTCAGGAAAGTGGTGGATTCCCTAACATTGGATGCTTTTAAGATTCAGCTGGACAGGGTGCTGGGCCATCTTGTCTAGACCATGCTTTTGGCAAGAAAGGTTGGACCAGATGATTCTTGAGGTCCCTTCCAACCTGCTATTGTACGACTTCATCAATTCTATAAACTAGATGAAGTATTTTCTCAACTGTTTCAGAACAGTTTTGGATTGTATCTACAGATGACTGTGGATCAAGGGAAACATCACTTTGCCTATTTGCTTTTTTACCTATACTGAAAACCTCAGAGAAACACCAATAAAATCCAGCACGTTGCATAAATCTGGAGAGAAGCCAATACCTCCTTCACTCAGTTGGCTGTCAGCCCATATGAATTGCCATTTTTGAATGACTTAAGAGCACTGAGGCATACAGGTCTTCCTGGTGCTATTGCCATGAGTTATAATAGGATCAGGGTGCACACTACTTATGTGCTATAGAGGACAAGATGAGGGTGGGCCACACAGAACTGAGACATGTTGAAACTTCAGGATGACAACTGTGGCTTGGCTGTATCCAGCATCATCTCCACTTCCCTGACACTCCAATTAGCGGGTAGCTCCTATCTACAGAAGTTCTCCTAGCTAACAAATTCTCTTTGCAGCAGATCCTGTTCTACCTTCCCCTTGCCCCTTCTCTTGGCTGTTCAGGAAATAATAAATAAGAAATAGAGGAAGTCCTGTGGGGAAACACTAGAAAGATCAGTGATCTGGATACCATGAAAGAAGAAGAAAATAATGCGGTGTTTGCTCTGAAGATTTGAGGAAGGTATCAAATATGGAAAAGGTTGCTGAGAGAGCAAAGAGTATTAATTTTACATTCAAGGAGCACAGGAGATGAAGCAATGGACTTAAATTGCAATAATGATGCTTAAACATCAAGAAAAATCTCTGCAAGTGACAACAGTGGCATGCTGGAATTGGTTGGCAAGGGATCTTCCATTCTTCTCTTGAAGAGCTGGCTAGGCAAACACCCATCAGGCACAGCTTAGGTAAAGAGCAGCTCATTTTAGGGCATACAGACAGGCCTAATGACTTCTCAGGACTTCTTATAGCCACCTTTTCTACAATTGTTTTAACCTTTATATTACCCTTCTTCGTGTGTCTGACTATTTATCTCTTATTAGCTTTTCCTTTGGCAAAAATAGTTTTAAATGGCAACATACAACTTAATGCCAATATCCAATCTTTATCTCATTTGTGTTTCCCATTTTGAGAAAGATATAAATAAAAAACCTCTGTTTATTCATGTAACTACAGTGATAAATAGTTTCAATCAAAATGTTATTTGAAATAAAATGAACTTACACTTCAAAAAATTCACTTTTTTTTAAATGTTACGTTCTCAATGAAAAAATCATCATTTTAGAAGACAGTTTTCAGCAAAAAGGATTTAATCTTTGACTTAGCTTTTCACAAAAAAAGAAGTAATTTCCTAACTTGAAGTAATGATTGCAATGTTCCTTTTATTGTTCCTTTTTGCTATTTCCTCCATAAAATTCTCCATTAACATATCATTTTGATTTCTTTAGACTATTATGTATTTTTCAGAAATAAAAGGTAATCAAAATATATGGCCTGAAAGTGTTTATATTGTATACGAGACCATTGCCCATGCATATGAGCACATGTTTAAACACACGCACCAGTAATAATATCTCAACTTTACAAATTCAGAACCTGCTTAATCTCCGTTTAACAATATCCAAACAGGGAAGCCCTCTGTCCCCAAATGCTGCTCTGCCATAATCCCAACAGGTGGGGCTCTGGGCTTCCCTGCAGATGTGATTATTGCTGTCCAATTCTTTGCCTTTCTCTCAGGGCCATTCTCTTCATGCAGGATGACTCATTAGCCTCCATCCCCGGCAGGGAGCTGACATCCAATTAACCAGCTGACAGTTCTCTAGTGGCTCCCACTACCCCTCTAAGGCTCTGTTTACAAACACAGGCTGTTGGGTCCATAAGGGAGGGGAAGTTGAAAGTCCCCCTGCCAGGCCAGTTTGTTCAAAATCTTCAGAGCCCTTTAAACAATACCTTTGTAGGGTAAAGATCAGACATATTGCTTGCAGCAGGATGCAAGTCATCCTAATGGCTACATCTGCGTTTGGCGGGAAAGGGAGCAGCAATCACTATCGAAACAGGAGCGTCGTGACATGGATCTGGGTTTCAGCTGGGAAGCTAAAGGAAATTAGCAGACGGGGAAATACTGAATTTTGTATGGGAACGCACCTAAAGAGTTTGTCCATAGTGATGTAAAGCTCTCTCAAAGAAATAGGCTTTTGAGCATAAAACTGCAGGTGTAGCAATGTTTGTGCAACATCTGCATCAGGAGACAAGTCATTTTATTAACTCATAGTAAAGAATCTCCAAGTTCTCCACAGGCTTGAGCAGGAACACAGTGTTACTTGTGAAAATACATGTTTTCACTTTTCAGGGACTCACTACAAAGCATCTCTGCCTTTGATCTGTATGTGCTGGTCTCATTTGTTGGCACTAGGAGTTCTGCTCAGATTTTTTTTCCTTGTTGACCAACTTCAGAGATAATAAGGTGCCCAGAAAACTATGATTACTGCCACCCAATTTCCATTTGGCACCAGTTAAACCAAATAACTGTTCCTACTCAGATACAGGTCTGCCCTAGAGCAACAACTTCAAACTAAAGTCAGAAAAGCTCCTCCTAACTTGGCAGCAAGACTGAAATTGGACTTCAAATTTATATGTTCCTGAGTATTTACAGGATTTTTGAATCCCAAACTAAATTCTAATCTTTACCTCCCACTCCCTTTCCAAGGTCGGTAAAAAAAATCACTGACTGATCCAGACACTTTCAAATCTGAGCCTGATTCCTTTGAATTTTCATGAACATGGTCTCATCTTTTGAAGAATTGATGACACTGCCTTAAGGTGGTCTCCACTGTCCCATGCTGTTTTGCTGGGTAAACAACAGAGCAAAGATGGATCCAGAGAGAAACAGAGAAGCACAAAGTGAGAAGTTGAAGTGCTTATGAGGTGTTATGCTGGGTTTAAGTGCCACCTCCTTCAGATCTCTCTCTCACCATTTGCATGATACAAATGAGAATTTAAGGCTGAACATTTAGTCTCAGTTTTTTGCCTAATGTATATATCACAACAGAGATGCTGACATAGGGACCTCAATAAGAAGTAATTATTCCTATTTGGTTACATAGCAGGCAAAGCTTTCAGCCAGAGAAGGTCCCCATAGGCAAACACAAAGCCAGGCTTCTGTCAGAAATCCACTGTAAGAGCAGCCTTAATAGCCTGAGAATTTATCCCTCCACCTCCTCTAGATGACTGTTAACTAGAGATTAACATCTCAATACCCTGAATCTGTAGTACAAGTTACATCAGTGCTTCCAACCTGCAGCAGTGCAGTCAGCCAGGTGAACTCAAACCACCTTCAGCAACAGTACGAGGTCTCACCATGGTCTCTCACATTCTGGTCCCCAACTCACCTACAGCTGCAGCATCCTCTCACAAGAGGTGATAAGAAACAGCTGAGGGACAGGCACTTTAGCAGCCTCAAAAGTAATTTCTGGTCTAACCAGCTAACCAAAGTTTAAAGCACAGCCTCTGCTAAGAAAAACTACTGCTGTATCTGGGTGAATTATATTCCAGACTGTTATTACAGATCAGCTTTAGCCACTAATTAACTGTTATAACTCATTACATTATAGGAGTGACAATGATAATTGCCATGTGCAATGTGGTATGACACTGGAGCCATAAGCCAGTCAGCACAGCAGTGCATGACAGAATGTGAGCCATGTCACTCTGTCCCAGGCCCTGGGCTGTGCTTCAGCTGCAGCCTGGTGATAGAAAAATTAAGAGTCCTTTTCAAATTTACATCATGTTGCCCAGGACCCGGCCCAGGCAAGTTATAAAAACCTCCAGGAACAGTGATTCCATAGCCCCTCTAGTTTATTGTGTTTGGTTGGGTTTTTTTTTTCGTTTCCTCCCCTCAGTCTAGTTGAAATATAATTTGTCCCAGCTTTTGACGACTCCAAGTCCTTCACTGAGCATGTCTGAGAAGAGTTGGCCTCCATCTTCTCTATACTCCCCCATGGGAGTGGAAGACTGATCAGACTCCCTTAGTTCTCTTCTCCAAGCTAAGCAAACCCAGCTCCCTTGCTCTCCTGTGATCCAGCCTCCTGACCAGCTTAACGGTCTCCAGTTTGTCAACATCCTCCTCGCACTGTGGAGACCAAAACTAAATGCAGTACTTCAGATGCCTACCAGTGCCTAGTAGAGGTCACTAACCATCTCCCTCAACCTGCTGACTGGGGCCTTGCTAATGCATCCCAGCATACAGATATCCTTCTCTGCCCACTTTTGCTTTGTCTAGATAATCATAGAATAACCCATTTGTTGGCTGTGTCAAATCATTCATCCGTGGAGTTCTTTCTGCTGCCTATTATTAAAATTGCTATCTTTCTATGCTCAGCATTTCCAGTTAAGCAAACTATAAGAACCATAGAATTGTTTTAAAAGTCCAGACAGCGATAAGCCCACTCTTCCTGGAGACCATGTATGCCTGTGTAAAAAAAAATAGCCTCTAACTACACTGTTTTAAATCCTGTGGCATAGCCCAAATCACTTGTGAAAGACCAACAGATGGACAGAGACACCCTCCTCCCCCTTTAGCTGGTATCCTGTGTCCAGACTATACATGCTGACCACTCAATGCAGACAAAATTGCAATCCACCTTGATGAGCTTCCTAACAAGTTCTGTGTGTCTCCCTCCTTGTTCCTCTACGAGTCACACTCTCTCTCTAAATTTCCTTCTAATTAATTCCATATTAAGCACTGAAAATCTGCAGGGACCTCTCAGACATCCCTTGTCCCTTTCTGTGCGGACCCTCCGGGTCCCCAGTGGTAAGCCCACTGGTAAAAAGCTGACATCTGTGCGGCAGCTCACAGGCTGCGATTTCAGGTATAGCATGTGTTGCACCTTGAACTACCATCTCATTTCAGACCCCACCATTGAGACCAATTAAACACAGAGCATGCAAGGAGCCGACCGAGTGTCGCGTGCTGACTATAACCACAAGGACTTAGAGGCCACAAATCTGTTATTACCAAGCTGTTCCTGACAACAGCATGCTGCCGCCTAACAAAAAGAATAGATTAGGATCAATCAAGTCTCCCTCTGACTTGTCAGTGGGACTTTGGACCACACCTTCTACCCAAAACTTTCCTCTTCTCCTGCTTCTGAACACCTAGCCAGCTCCAGGCTAACAAGGTGGCTGCTGAATCAAGCATGAGCTGAACCATATGTTCATAATTAGTTAACTTCTTGCTTTGTCGCTAGAGGCACTATCAATAAATCAGCGACAGCCCGTAGTGGCCTTAGGAGATGCAATGAGCCACCCCCAGCCAGCACGGAGCCCTCCCCTCCACACAGGCGACTGGCCGTATTTCATTCCAGCTGCGGCATTGTGTGGTGAATTAACTTTATCCTCAATTTAAAAAGCCAGCATGAAATCAAGAGAGACTTGAGAAAAAGAATAAAGAGAAAGAAAGAAAGAGAAGAGGAAGGGGTGGGAGGAGAAGGAAAAACCCTATCAGGTCAACTCAAAAAAAAAGTCTGGTGAGTGACAGTCTACAGGGATGGCACCGCTTAACCCATTGCTGCAAGGCTGGTTGTTGGCAGCACATTAACTTTCAAAGCCATTCTGCCTCTTATTCCCCAGCACTGTGGTTGAAGGTTTCTTGTTACACACTGAAGGGGGGACCCAGTGATATAATTGTTTTTAAACCAGTCAAACATATTGTTAAGTAACAGCCTAGATAGTGGGTAAAGTGGAGCAAGAGCCAACAGTTCTCACCTGTCAGGGTGAGACAGGCTGGCTGGAAACACTATCTGGAGGCAAGTGTGCTGCACAAAGCACTGCATCCAACTGCATACTTGAGAAAATAGTGGCGTGACTAGGGTGTATCTTGCAAACAACCCAGTCTCCAGCAGAGTACATGATGGTCATCTGCTCACCACGCCACTCTGAATCTCGGGAAATGCAGTTATTAAAAACAAAACCACCAACACCACCACAAAAACCCAGTTGGGATTTTTTTGGTGTGTTGAGTTTAGTTGTTTGAGGCTTTTTTTTTTGGGGGGGGGGGGGTGGGGGGGGGGGTGTTTGGTTTTGGGTTTTTTTCAAACATGAGTGAAAGAGCTAGTTAGAATAGGTCCAGTGATGGTCCAGACCTAGGAATATCACACTAAAAAAGCTCCTGTGTTTTCAGTTTGTTGATACTAGATTGAAATCATATATTCCCCCTGATTTGGGAAAACACATAGCAATAGTCGCACTGCCTGATGTAAGCCAGACTCCCTACAGGCAATGGAGAGTGTTGGAGACTTCTAGAAAGTCGAATCTGGAGCCTGCCTATCCTAAGGTCCTCACACCTCCACAGACTACAGAGCTACTCAGGCAACCTGAACATCACGCACAACTAAATGCTTAAATACTAGTAGTTAACTGCTAGTGCAATCATCCTGCCTGCCTGGAGGTTTAACTGAAGCGAAACCTGCACTTGCAGTGCTTCCACTGGCAACTTTTATTTGGTCAGAGACGCACTTGAAGAGCTTGTTGCTGTAAGGTGGAGGAAGTGCTACCACCCCTCTGGAGCTGATGGAGCCTATAAAGATGCAGCTGTGAAATAATTCCTTTCCCCCGTTTCTGCTCTTTTTTCACCAGTCTCTCATCTCTGACAGGCCTGGCCCTTCAGCAGTCTTCACAGGCTGCTTCACTGATGTGCTTATCTCACCTGCATCCTTGCTGCCTCCTGGTCCCTCTAGTCTCCTTTGCAGGAGAAAGTGGCTGCTCTTGCTAGCAGGCTTCTCCTCCTCTCAGCCTACTCTCCATCACCAAGGGAGGCACTTCGCCGCCTCCTCCTCTGCAACAGAGCTGCTCAGATTTGTCAGTTCTCTACTGCACGCACAAATCCTATGAAATCAAAACATCCCTGAGGGACAACTGAGGCTCAGGCAAACCCCAGAGAAGTCTGTATACAAGCTGGGATGACATGTCCAGCCTGTAGTTCTGAAAAGCCTCGGAAGCTGCTGCCTAATCTTGGAAAGGCTCAACTCCACAACCACTTTTTTTTCTTCCCCTTTTTCTTTCTTTCTTTAGAAAGTCCCTGGAAGTCCCCCAGGTGCCTGTGCATACCCAGAAATACCTCCTCTCCCCACACACCAGCACTTCTGCCCCATTCAGATCCAGGATCTGGCACTGTCTTTCAGGCAATTTCAGAGCAAACCTGACAGCCCACAGCTGGACAGGTCTCCTCACTGACATGGAATTCTGGCATCTTCTTCCCTTTGAATACCTGTGGGGAGCACTAACTGAATCCTCAGCCCCAATCCTACTCTCAACACCTTATTTTCAAAGATTGCAGCAGGACTGACTCTGGTCTTCTGAAATACCAGATGAGAAATCATTACAGCGCTGTCTTCCGGATTTATTCCACTATAGAAGCGGCCTGGCTGGTTACCTAGGCTTGTCTCTTTCTATATTGATCAATTCAGGAGTGCTCCTAGCCACAAAGCCACAGGCATGCAGCAAGTCTCTTGCAAAGGATGTGGAGAAAGGAATTCAAGACTCTTCACAGCAAAAAGAAAGCAAGAATAACTTCATAGTCCAGTGATTAGGATACAACTCCCAGTAAAAACAAACCCACAGACCAACAACACACACTCATGTCCTGCTTCCAGCACTGTTTTGGATTTTACAGTACATATTTCATACCCATGAACTGCTGCTAGTGCAGAAATGAGAGCTCAGTCCCTCTCTTCCAGACAGGTGCTTTAACTGATAAGCTGAGTCCTGTCTTGTTTGAGTATTCCCTCTTTACTAGGAGACTTTTTGACTTTATTTTGATGCTTAAGCAAAAGAAACCCCCAAACCTATGGATGTGTCCTATATAATTTTAGCAGAACACTTTAAATTTTAGGTCATCTGTCAAAACTATTAACTGAAATTTCTGGTTCAGTCCAAGAAAGGTGAAACCAACTATTTTAGATGTTTTTCCCCTCACTGCTTCCCATCACCACATTACCGACACCGATTCTCTCTCTAACACGGTATTTTCCGTCACTGACACACCTGAATTCAAACCAAACAGAAAAACATTGTTCTGAAATAAGTTCAGTTTTAAAAACCCAGACATAATTAAAAATCAGATCTTTAAAAGAAACACAAAAATATAAAGAGACACCATTGATTTTAACAGAGTTCCTTGATCTTTTTGTTTCACAATAAGTAGTTTTGTCACAGGCCTCTCACCCCTTTAAGGAAAAAAAAAAAAAACAAAACACACCCAAAAACCAAAACAAAACCCAAACCAAAACCAGCAACCAAGAAGGATGTTAAACCTGATTACCACAGTGAAACTCCCATGCTCAAGAAATTGCATTTAGCTTACAGAGATGGACATTTCATACACAAACATTCTGCTTTCCTGTCTTGCGGTATGGTGTCTGGTTGCTTGTCGGTGATAAACACAACTTTATTCTTCCCCAGAGAAAAATGAAATTCATCTAGCACACAGAGTTTGGAAAGCATGTGGAAATATGGATGCTGGTATCTCAAGAGTACCTGACCACTGATGAACTCCTTTCAGGAAGGGATGGCTTGGCATCTACATCCTGCTCGGTTTGAACGACAGCTCAGCAGGTGTATCAGGGGTAAAACTATATTAATACAACAGCTGTATATGGGTAATATTAACACAACACTTGCAAAGAAAGAGTAATCACTAACTTCAGACCCTAAGAAAATGATTAAATGGAAGCCAAGATCCTGATATGAAACTGCAAAGTCTAACTCTATCACTCTATTTCTTTATTTTTTCAATGCATTTATAAATTAACTGTTAGATTAAGGCTTTAATAGTAACTAGCCTTTAATACTAACTGCTAGTAGCTTCAGAAGATGGTTCAGTGAAAAGCAGAAACAGACTTCCATGTTGTTTTTCAGAACATGACAGAGAGGAAGCTCCTAAATCTTTAATCATTATCAAAATATACACTTCAGAACCTAATTTTAGAAATTGAGTCCACAGAATCAGAGTACACAGCTTTGTGCTACCTCCATGCTGTGTTTTTTTTCTATAGTAGAGATATTCCTGAATATTAAAGAGTTGTCTTAAGGCTCAAGTTTCCAGGACTATATTTACACAATTACCTAAGAATGTCACCTTAAAAGGTCTCAGAGATGCAAAAAAACCCTCCCACCTTTTAAAATTTAAACTTTGGTAAATCTAACAGTGAGAGGCAAAAATGTAAAAAATAAAATAAAATTCTATAGTTTGTCTCAAGACTCAGGGAATATGACTTACACTATTTTAACTCTTTATACAGACAATGCTGATTTTATTATCAAAAAAAGCTTTTTTTTGTTTTGATTCAAAACAGGCAGATGGCAACATTGCTCCAGTGAGAGCAAATACACAGGTTTATGTCAGTAGACAAAATTAACCAATTCTTTTGGATTTGGAAAACGCTGGTGCAAGAATAAGCTGTGGGGAGGAAAAAAAACCCCACAACACACCAAACAAAACCAACAAACCAACACAAGAAAAAAAAAAAAAAACCAAACCACTATGGACCTGGACTTATTAAGGGCAGCAATCTGGTGAATAACTGTGCTCAGTGAAGAAATGGAAGATAATTGCTTGCTGCTCCCAGGCTGTCCCAAAAACAAACTAGCCTTTTGCCCAGCTTTAGTATTTGGGAATATCAGCATTTTCTTACACAGTGCCATCTGAGATGGAGGGTGAGCAGAGCCTTATGCCTCTATATTGCTCAGTTCCCCCCTTCAAAACTTAAATCCAACTATAAGAACCTGAATGAAGGATCCCTGATTTACGCTGCTGAACAACCTTCTTGCTCTGCATCGGTGGGACCAGAGGGAGGGATGCTAGCAAGCCCTCTAGTGTTCACCTACTGCATGCCTCTATAAAACACACTGACATCCAGGAACGCATGAGAACCAAAACATTTTGAGCAATAAGCAATCCCTCCAAATCCATGGTACTAAACCACATCTTTGGAAAAATAAAGTCTTCCAAAGCACTACTCCTGAAAATAAAACTGCCAGCAATTACAGAGAAGAACCTCTAACACAGTATCTTCCTCATCACACATTTGGCATAAAGATAGAAAAGCGAATTATTGAAGGCCACTTTGCAGGTCAGCAGCCAACCCAGAAATCAGCATTGTAGTGCCTTCCAGTTTCCTAGTGAAGTATTTTGTTCTGTGGGGCCACAGCTCCTTTGTGCCTGAAGCACCAGGTGTGCTTGCCCAGACTCTTCCTTGGAGACTTGTATCTCCTGAGCCCTGGAGATTACAGGTCTAAGCCCTATCACTGAACACAAACTCCCTTGAAATTTGAGGAACCACAAAACAAGAGCCAACAGTTAATAGTAACATCCCAGATGAAATTAGTTCATTTCAGATGAACCTGCTGCTTTTCAAACAGAAGCACATCTTTACACCTCTAGGAGGAAAATCAGTGAATGTTGACCGGAGCCAACAAGGGTCTCAGCGGGCATGTCAGGAGGCTGCTGAGCTTCAGTGCTAGCCATGGATGACAGACCTGTCACTGGGGGTTCTGTGGATGGCAAGAGGTCCACAGAAAACTGAAACAGAACCTACAGGAGTTCTGGGCAGCTCAATAGCTGCTGTTTAAGTCTCTGTTCCTTACAGTGACATCAGGAGACTAGGACACAAGAATCTTGAGACAAGAGAAAGACTCTCCTCTCCAAAACCTGCTCTGTTCCACTGTATTAACCTCTTCTTTCTTTCCCCGATGTACTACTACAGTTTGCAATGTTGAAAAATTACGGTAAGGCATCGATGAATCCTGCTCTCATCCAAGGGCAGTTAAAAACCAAAGATTTCTCTTGTTTCTTATTCACTCCAAGGCCTTTTTACACTGCTTTGGCACAGTACAGTGCTGCCAAGTGGATGCAAACCTCCCCTCCACCCCTTTCACCTCCAGGATAGCATAAAGTATAACTGGACAAAAAAAAAATCCTGTTTGCAGTTATTCTCCACTGCACATCATTGCTACAAGGGAACCCATGCTGCCATTGTAGTGTGTAAACTTTTGTTTAAAATTAAATTTCAGCAAAAATTCATGGGAGAAAACAACTCTGATGTGTTTTGAATGGAATTCTTCTTTTAAAAGGCTATGGGATTTGGAAGACATTTACTCTTTTAATCCATTATATCAAAATCATTGACAAAATCACAATGAAACATTTTGTTCCTTCCTAAAAACAAAAACCAAAGAGGGGGGAAAAAAATCTCTCACAGAGAATTAAAAAGCATTCAGGTTTCATTCCAACGAGCTGGGCGTCAGGACCTCAGCATTCTTTGAGAAAAGAGATTATTGTCTCCAGCCAGCTCTGGTGTAAGCCTGTAAAATCCTCTGCCAATCTTTTAGATGAATTACCAGCCAACTAATTCCTTTTCATCACCAGTTCATCGAACACTACCTGCACAGACTAGGAGCTGGAAATTTTATGTACACAGACAGAGCTGTTTTACTAGAGTATCTCCCTAGTGACTTACTGTTTTAACTCAGCCTTTGAATAGTGTGCACAAAAACCCTGACATCTTTCTCAGCTCATGACAACAACATCCTTCACCTTCTGACCCCTGACACATTTCCACACATCCTAGGATCTTTCTTTCATTATTGATTAGGGAAGGCAATGCCATACAGCTCTGCAATGAAGAGATGCCCTCACATATATTTACTCAGATCAGATCTCTGCCAAACCTCCCAACTGCCAGCCAAGAATGGAAAGTGCCCAGCTCTACACCGAAGGAGAGATGGAGGCGAGCCAGACTGCCAACTCCTGAGCACCAGCCAAGAGGAAAAGCACTATTAAATAGGTGAAGCCTGGTATATAGGTATTGGCAGCACGGTGCACACTGGAGGACCGCACAGGCCAGGTTATGAATCAGGCAGATGCATGCATCAGTGACTGATTAGACACGGGGCCCCAATTCAGCTCTGCATCTAGTCCCATGAAAACTCATCCTAATTTGGATGAAACCCACGAGCTAAGCTTTTCTGGCAGGTCTCCCTGCAAAATAGTTTGACTTCAATAGAAAACACCATGGAGAAAAACATGGCTTTTCAGCACACTGGTATTTCTCTTGTAGACTCAGCAATTTCCCCCAAACCATGATGGTCAAAACTCATAACATAGTCAAGAGAAACTGTTTCTATTACCTGTTGTTTAACCATGGGACTACCTTGGTGCATTTGTTTCCACCACTGAATCATTCTTCTGTGATGAAAAGGTTACTTAGCTGCAGCATGGCAACTCAGTTCAGTGGTAACCTTTGGATGGAGGAACATCAACACAGAAGTAGCGTGCTACTTATGCCAGACCAAGAATAGGCTTCAGTTCCAAAACTACAAGGTTTATGTTAAAACTCCCATCCAATTAGCCCCCAAAACTCATGAAAAGTTTTCTGTTCACAATTAATATTGCCCTTGTGGAGCCCAGTGGTCACAGCCAAGAACAGGAGGACTCATTTGGCCAGGGGCTACATGAGCACATTTTTGATTTCAGAAATGTAAAAATCTAAGCAGACACACCACTCCTGATTGATAGATGAGGAACCGAAACACAAAGACGCAGATACTGGCTTGGGTCTATACAGTAAATGCATGATGTTCTGAGGTTTCAGACCTCACGTTTAAGTGCTGCTATAAAACTGTATAACATCAGACCCAGGAGTAGAACATATTTCTCTTCCATACAACAATCAGGTTGGCAACAGTAACAGATTTCCACCTGTAGTTTTCAGGAGAACCCACCAGCTTGTCAAAAGCCAGACCTGAGATCTGTATCTCTTTAGGACCTAATTTTTTATGATACAATTGCAGCTGCTCAAAAGGAAAGGGCAAGACATATGCAATGCATAGGGACTGGGATGCATTCTGAGATAACATACCCATAGGATACTAAACCAGTGCAATCAGCATCCTCTTCAGACAGAAAATCAATATACCCAGTAAATTTAATGAAAATATTCAAAAGAAAAGTCCAGAATGATAAAAAGCATAATCGTATTTATTTTAATACCACAATGCTCTCACTCTCAATGACATTCTGTAGTAGTAAATGCTATAAACATACTCTGTGCTACATAAAATCAGCACTTTTTCCATTTGCCTTTCCATTTCAGGAGATGATTCCTGTACCTCGTGGTATAATGAACTGGAATCTAAAGGCTGTGAAAAAATAAGCAGTCACCCACTCTGATGAAAGACAAGGTCTATATACTAGAGGTGTGTTAAGTGCTTCTCAGATGGTCAGGAAAATAGAAAAATGATTACACAAAACCAGGACAGATTGTTGTTTATAAGTACATCAAAAAAGCAAGCACACAGGATGAAAATGAAAAAGCTTAAGTCCAAATATGGCCCAAAAGTCACAAATCTCCATGAATAAATTTAAAACAGAAATTAGAGTAACATTTTGAACAGTCAGAGTAAGAAGCAGTACCAGTGTCGCAAGAGAAAGCACTGCAGGGCTGGCATTGAAGTTTTATGAACTGACTGCCTAACCAAAGCAGGAGATGGGACAAGATGACTCAGAAGTCCCTTCTAGACCTAGATTTCATGAGTAGTTATCTGTGCTTTACCAAACAAATCTCTCTTTGAAGCAGGGATCTTCTGTCCCTTGTGAAGTAACAGTTACATTCATAGGAGAGGACCAAGATTAGCTGTTAACAGAACAGGGGTGATGGCAGATGGGTGAGCACTTGTGCACACAACACATGGCACACATACATGCCACATACAGTATACAAACATACTCCTTGCATATTTCATCTGCAAGGATATTCTATATGTAAAAGGGTCACTACCTATGTATAAAAACTTCAACTTTTTCAGATAAACCCAAAGAATGGCTGAAAATCTATGGAACTCTATTTTTACAAGAAAATGTGATGTGATTTTAATGTGAGTTTCCAGTTTAAAATTAATCATGTCTAATAAAGAATATCCCTTCAAAATCTTAATGTCTGCATAAGGAGATAATGAGTTCCTTGCACAGTTGCTACCCAGAGGATAAATGCAGAAGATGACCGCAGATTTGGAGGAATATAATTTCTCAGCACCTTGAGCATCTTAAGACACTTTATAAAAGTCCACAAATAGCTTCAAAGCAATTCAAGATTAACTGAATGTGATAGACATTAATCTGGATTTTTACTATTTAATTTAAGCCTACGTAGTACCACACACATACAAATCCGTCAGATGATACCCATTACTCAAATTAAGTTTCTACATCACTATAAAATGTTATCTTTTTCCATACCGCTGCTAAAATACAACTTATTTCCTTGAAAAAAAACCCAACCCTTTTCTCAACACAGACAATTAAGCACTAGCCATACCAAATTCCCTTCTAAGGATCTACCTGGGATAAATCTCATCCAGCGTGTACCAGAAAACACAGAAACAAAATCACATATACTTAAGTGCACAACATGCCTTCATTTCAAACCAGAAGAAAACACTAAACCCAGCATGGGAATTGCACCCAAACAGGATACCCTCTATCCATTGACTCACGACTCTTGCTGTGAGAAACTGCAGGTAAACCCAGAAAGGTCTATTACAGTTTTTCCATCTTGAAGTAATCTTTTTGTTTATCCATAAATATTCGTGAAGCTCCACAGTACTAGACAGTATCAGCACAGGATAGCTAGAGCCCAACACTAACAAAGGCTCACTTTGACTAACTACATAAAATGCAGTAAACAAAGTCCACAGGTGTATTCACTGCCAGCTGACAATGATTTCAAAACTAGTAACTGGTGTGAGAGAGTGATGGAAAAGGTAAATATTACCCTAAAATGTACCAGGAAGAGATAAAAGAGATGAAGATTTATCAAGGCTTTTCTCTAGAACATTGGTGCATTACACAGCAGACTGAGTAATTTTGGCCATCCATCTGAAAAACAGGTTAATATCAGCTGGAATACTCTCTGAGATGGGTTCCTGCAGTGTTTTATGTTAGGGAAGATTGTAAAAGAACCTACCTTCTTTGACCTAAAAAGCAAAGGAAAAGACAATAGGTGACAGCGCTCTGCAAAGACATCAAGGCTAAACACTACTGAGGGAGAAGAAGTGTCTAAACTAAAGCAAGAGTTTGGCACAAGGACAAAAGGGATTATACCTGCTATGAATACATTCAGACTGGAAACTAGAAAGTGTCTAGCCATCAGAGCTCAGAGTATGGTGTAGCCTCACAGTGGGAATAACATAAGGAAAATAACCTAATTAGCTTTAAGAGGGAGATTGAAAAGTTTAAGAATGTCTCAACAGCAGGGGACTGGATTTGGGAAGTGCCTTTTAGTCCTGCGTTCAAGGAGGAAGACTGATCAGAGAACAACCAGAACCTGTATCTGCACAAATTTCCACTCAGAAGCATTCTTGCAGGTTAGTCTCATCAGGTTTAACTAATCACACCTTTAGTTCACAGACAACATCAGAAGTTCATGCAAGTGCCAGATACCTGTGTGCACCTGACTATAGGTTAATGTCTGGAGTTAAGTGAGTCCCTATTTTGTCACTGATATATTAACCATTCTTAAGAGGGATAAGAAGCACCATAGCAGCAATATGGCAGAATAAGCGAAGAGGATTTGGGGTGGGTCTGGACACTCATGCAGGTATTAGCATGAAAAGTAACACACAGTGTAGTAAGTCTGGTATAAAAGTTGAATTAAACTATTTGTAAATATTATTTTCTTCTGTGTACCATCTCTTCTGAGAGCCCGTTCACAATGGTCCAAATGCAATTTTAGGGTCACTTCTACATAAAAATGAGTTAAACCAGAAAAATCCAAGTTTGTTGTTTGGTTGTTGTTGTTGGGTTTTTTTTAATCTGAAGGATCAGCTTCATCACTGTCATTTAAACAAGAAAAATCATAGAAATTACAAAAGAAATTACAGGTACAAAGAACAGATGGGAATTAACACACCGCAATACATGTTAGTGTGTTCTCAAAACTTCAGAAAAGAGCTGCTCTGACTCTCAAAGTGAAATCCTATCTCTACTGAAGCAATACTTTATTTCCAATTAAAGAAGTGCATCATTAACTATAAGTAGTAAGAGCTCTCAGAGGGGTGGCCTCAGATGAACAGAAGAATTAGCAGATGATTGTTATTTAGTTTTGTTTTACACTACATATCCATGTGTAAATGCTACTATGATTTGAAGCTCTTCTATCATCATGTGTGACATCCATGCACAATTTTGCAAAATTAACTCTTTCTCTCTTACACCAACAGCATTTTGTCTTTCCTTATCACTCAGAAGTTATCTCCCCAAACCTATGAGGCTGTTGGGCTCTGATTTGGTGGTCTTTTACCCATGTACCATCTTTCCCCAACACAGAAACCATGGTAGTCTCAGTTGACATGAATTCCTTTAGCTCAGAAAGCAAAGCACTGTCAAAACCCAAACCAGCACGATACCAGCTGTGCGGAAGCAACACAGAGTGACCACAGGTTTTCTTCATACCTGCTTTTCACTCTAAGAGCATGCCTGTACTCCTCCCACCACTTCTCAGAGGCAAATAGCATGCCTGAGCATACGGAGCTCTGCCAAGAGGAAGCAGAGACAGAGCCACCAGCATTGTGCCAGGCAAAGGGCCCCGTGTAGGAACAGCCGTGAGCCAGCAATGCCTCTACCCACACCCACATCCACACAAAGTGGGAAGGAAACTTTGCCTGCTTATTGTCCCTCCCTAGACATGCTGTTTACTCAACTCCCCTCTCTCTGCAGCTGCCCTCTGTCCCCTGAGAGCCGAGCTATGAGGTGACCCAGGGGCGCTGCAAGGGGCAGCCTGGCAGCCCCTGCCCAGGGGATCCCATCCCTTCACCCACCAGGCCTCCCCACTGCAGGCTCCTCTGCCCCTGCCTCCATCCCGCCCAGGACCAGGCAGGCACTCTCCCAGGCTGCCCACAGACGCCAGGAGAGGGACCATGTGCCCAGGAAAGAAGGCGCAGGGCGGCCTCGGCCCACGCCAGCGGGAGGCTCGAACCCCCATTCCCCCGCGGAGCCCCTATTCCCCCTGCGGGGGGTGCGGGCGCGGGGTGATGACGTCGCCGGGGCCGCTCGCCTCCCCCAATGGCCGGGCTCGCCGCTCCCGCGCCTCTGAGGCAGCCGCAAGATGGCCGCTGTCTCGGGCGGCCCGAGGCCGAGGCCGCGCCGTCCGGAGGGGCTGCCGAGGCTGGGCGGGTTCCGTGGGGCCCTTGCGCCTTGCACGGGGTTGCTCCGGGCCCTGAGGGCTCCTCCAGCCTGCCCCGGCGTTGCTTGCCTCGCCGTCCAGCCCTGCGGAGGCTGCCCGGTCGCCTGCCCGTCCCAGAGCCTCTCCTGCCAGGTGACGGCGGCCTCGGGGCTGCGGCCTGTCCCGGCTTTACCTGCTTCCCCCGGGCCCTTCCACGGCGTGTTACTGACCGGCTGGGCCCCAGGTAGCAGTCTTAGCCTGGGGTGCATGCCTGGGGTGAGGGAGTCACCGCTGCCACAGCACCCCGGGAGGCACCCTGAGGCAGCCCAGTAAAGGGCAGAGGGACTACAGCAAACCAAGGTTGTTGGAAGTTGTTTCATAGAGCGTGTGTTGCTTGTTAGCCAACAGATGACCCCCACACACCACGCAGCCATGCAGGAGAGGGGTTGGCACCTGAAGAGTGTGGGTCATCGCAGCAGTTATCAAATGTACTGTGCAGAGCTGGGGTTTAGGAAACCTAAAGGGTCACCCACGGCTGGATGTGGTGTGGATTTGGAGCATAAGCCCTTCTTAAAATATCTCTTGGAAAAAAAAAAACATAAGGTGGGAGATGGCACTGATTTAATTTTGTGTAGCTACCAGTTTACCGTGGGCAGCAACCAAGAAAAATATGCCAGTAATAAAAGAATGGAAGGCAAATGGCCATCTTGGTTTGTATTGTCCCTGAGCCTTGCTAATGGGGTAACAGCACTGAACATTCTCCAGGGGAGAAATGAAAGATCATCCCATATGCCAGCCTGGCCTGCCTTCGGCCCAGCCTCACCCTCGGCTGGCTGTAGATTGTGTCCGCAGGCAGGTTGGGTTACCTCCTTGAATAGCCCTTGCCGTGGCAGGATCCTGTCTGAACAACTGCTCTGCTATTAGCTTTATTCCCACCATCCCCTATGCTATTCAAAGACAGACCCTCAGTGAAGAGTTGTTTGGTTTGATTTCTTTTTTTTCCTGGGAAAAACTCAAGCCTATCTATGGATTTTAATTGCCACGGAAATCTGATGTGAATTAGAGGTGACTATATGCTGACAAGCTCTCTTTCACACACCTGCATATGGCTTTTAAAAGATTACCCTGTATGATGGTAAATCTTATACCACTGTCACAACATTTATATCCTGAGATCTTCTTCTGGAAGCCTGGGGCTTGATAGAAAACTAATTCCCAGTACAGTGAAACATTTGCAGGAGCTTGCCATTGCAGACTGTATTCTGAAACCTGCACTTCCTTCCTCAGAGCTGTCCACAGAAGTGCTCTGAATCATATTTGCTTCTACACGCCCCTGAAAAGCTGTGGAAAACCCACTCCCTCAGCCAGGCATGTTGGACAAACTTGCTTCTTCCTGCTGGATTTTACAACTGCAAACAAGGCTTGAAAATAAAACAAAACAAAAAAACTCACCAGGAACACCAGCAGCCCTGCTCTGAACATGTGGGATGCTTCCCTGGATCCCTGCTCATTTCCTGGAGTGAAACTCAGACACACCAGTTCAGCACTGTCCTGAAGTGTGTGGAGGTTTTTTTTTCCTCTCTCTCCTTCTTTTCTTTTCCCTCCTTCCTTGTGTTGATTTGTGGGGCCAGAATGACTTTGATTTCAGCAAGTTTGCTGTTTATTCACGTCACAAGTTTGACAGCTTTACACCAAATCAGATTGCTGGGTTTCAGGAGAGCTCTGAGGCGTCACTGGGAGCTCCTTTAGATTAAACTCGCCTCCCCGGTCTCCCCCCTCTCCCCCTCCTTCAGAGCCATTTAAACCCTCTCTGGGGCTTTAACAGAAACGTGCTCCCAAGACCTGCATTTCATTCTGCCACTAACATGGTAAGTGCTCTTTGCATTTCTCTCGACCTGAAGGCAGAAAAGGAGAAGCTGGTCTCTTTGCCTTGGGGGCTTGCAGTAGGTTTTGTGCCCTCTTTAAGATGGGGAAGGAAGAGGGCTCTCCTCTACCTGCAAGAGCAGTCTCTGCTGCTGTGCCTCCCATGGGTGAGCAGATTCCCTCCTTGAGACTCCCAGCTCTGCCGTTGCCTCGCAGAGATTTAGAACTGCTGCAGATGGGGCTTATTTGAAGGAGGGAAGAGGGGTGAATCCAAAGACAACCCCAGGCTTTGCTACCGTGCGGGCTGGGACTCCTGCAGAACTGCAGGGGCAGAAGAGTGTGCGCAGCCTGGAGGTGACTCTCCTGGCTTTGTGCTGCCTTAGAGCTGAATCAAGCCCCCGAGGTGGGAGCAACGCACCGGCCAAGGACAGCCTGGGTCCTCCCCGCACCTTAAACCCACTCAGGACCGCAGTATTTCCCAAGGGATTGCAGCAAACTCAGCCACCTCCCCGGCATACCGCTGCTCGGAGCCCCTCTGCCGCGGGGGGCTGCGGCGGGGGCGGCACTGCCCAGCGCTCGGCGGAGGTAGCGGCGCGGTGCGGTGCCACCGGGCGGGGCGGGGGGGGGGGGGGGGGAAGCGGCCACCCGGGTCAGGACTAGGGGCTCCCGCGGGGGAAGGCGGTGCCTGGCCGTGGCCGCGGGGCACTCCTGCGACAGGCACCTGAGCAAACCCCGGCCGGGACAGGAGCGGGCGGGGAACGCTCCCCCGCGGAGCAGGGACCAGCCCGCAGCGCTGGGATGCTCCTCGCCGGGATGCGGCGGGCCCGGAGCAGGGCTGACACCGCCTCCCCTCGGGGCCCGCCGCAGCCCGGGGGCGGGGAGGGGGTGTGGGGGGACACTATCCGCCGAGAGCCCCACCGCCACGGCCCCTTCCCTCCGCAGAGCACCGGCCAGCCGTGCCCGCAGCCGGACTTCGCCGGGGGCCCGGGCTGCGCCTGCCCCTGGTCCGCCCCCGCCGGGGTTTCCAAGGAGACTTGGGCTGCCGTCTGCGCCGCGGAGCCGCCGCCGCCGCCCAGCCAGGGCCGGCGGGAGGCTCGGCCGCCGGGTAAGTGGGCTCCCACCGCCGCAGTCGCGGGGGGTGTAGGGGGGGTGGGCCGGCTACGGTCCCGCAGCCGGGCTGGGCGAGGAGGTGGGAGCGGACTAAACCCCACGGGTCTGTTTCCCCCCCGCCTCAGGCCAGTTCTGCAGCCCGCAGCTCGGTGCCCAGGACGCGGCGTGGCGGGGAGACCAGCTGTCCTCCCAGCTTTACAGAAACAAGCAGGTAAAGGCTCTGCGCCCCCCGCCCCCCCAGCAACCTCGGTTTCTCCCCCCGAGGTTCATGAACTTTGTATCATGTATCACACCTTCTGGGTTGGTTTATGGCGCTAGTAAGACCCCTCCTTCTGGCACGGATGTGGGAAACGGTGGCAAACCGCTTTATTTGGGTGGATTTTGTTCCTTGCTTGAAGAATTTGACTCCCCCATGTTGTCCCGCGTAGCTGGAACAACTATTGTGGGGTTCCCTATTCATCCCTCCCCTCTTACAGCATATCACACCAGCTTTCTTTGCGCTGGAGACCAGGGGTGTGACCAGGGAGTCCCTCAGGCTCTGATGATGCAGAGCTTCATGCTGTGACTAAAAATACATGGTGTGTGTCCTCCTGAGACCACCAGGATTAACTTCATGAGAAATGATTCCGACAGAATTATCTACTTATCTGATGGATCAACCATTTTGACTAACACGCATTTCCTTGTTGTTTTGTCTCTTCTTTCCTTTTTTGTAAATCCCATCAAGGGGCAGGAGAAACTGAACAGTCTAAGATGAAGGAATCCCAGACAGATCACTCTCATCAAATACTTGCAGTGATATTTTGACACAGTGAAGTCAATGGAAATTAATTTACTAACTTCAAAGTCCCTGGCATCAAACCCTAGTTTCAGACATCAATGTACTTCATTCTTTGGCTCTACCTCCATCATTTAAATCTGTGCTTTTCAGCCTGTGGTTAGCAGATGCCGGGGGTCCTTGGCAGAAGGTCCTTCATCCTCCTAAAGGAGTCTCCAGAGCTATGATCAGGAAGCAAAAATCTCTCTGCAAATACATAGATTTCCCATGAAAAAGTGTTAGACATCTGCAAATCAGAACATACCTGTCCAGCTCTTGGCACCAGTGATTATCTCAGCTCTGTATGTGTACTGGGACTGGCACAGTAGGGTCCAGGATTGAAGGGATCACTGAGTACTACTATATCATAAAGAATGGCAGCTGCATCTTCCTTCTGCACTCTATCCCCATAAATTGTTAGTCTGCAGGTCCTCCCTCTCCTTTTTCCCACCAACCAACTATAAACAGGAATGAGAGGTGTCCAAAGGGATGCTTACTTAAGAGGAGATCTGTCAGCTGCTGTCATGCATGCCCATGACTGTTTCTGGCTGTTCACAGGGCTACCTGTAATTCTTTTCTGTTATTATTCCACAGTTACAGGGTTTTTTCAGAGTAATCTTCTCAAACACTTGCTAAAGAATAAAGGAAGTCAGTGTGAAAACTGAACAGTCATGCCACTTAGATTTACAGAGACAAGAGGCTGGAGGGGGTGGGTTGAGCTCACAAAGCAAACACCCAGATCATCAAATCCAAGCAGCCTGTACCATAGGGCAATTGATATTATGTTACAGAGTCAACAGTTATTCATCAATATCTCTATTCCACAGCTTCAAGATACTTTGCTTCAGAAGGAAGAGGAACTTGCTAGGTTACATGAAGAAAATAATAACCTCCGACAATACCTGAATTCTGCCCTGATTAAGTGTTTAGAAGAAAAAGCCAAGGTATTGTGTTCAAACCTGTTGTATAGACATGTGTGGAAGAAACAGGTTGAATAGATACATGCCATTAAAATATATGGAAAGTCTGAGAGTGTAGACAACCTGCAGTGTGAGATCTATTTAACTTCACAGAGCTGCCAAATTGCTGGTTATGGATCTAAGAGGACAGTTTCCCCCAGGAATGACGTCCTATCAGGTTCTGACTGTGGAGACAGTATAGCCCATGGCATAATTAAGTGTAGTGTAAAAGTAAGATAGCTATAAGTAAGTTTATAGGCAAGGTACAATTATTCCATGTAATGCTTTTTTCAGTGAAAAGTTCAAATTTGAACATATAGTCTTGAATTATCCCTTTTGATAAGGATTAATTTTTCCTTTTTTTATGTTTTGGGTGCTTTCTTGTTTATGTTTTGTTTTGTCATCTCCCAATGATACATTTTATTCATGTACATTAGAATACTGATCTTCTGTTTTTCTTCAGATTTATTAATTAAAAGCTGTGTGGTTTTTTATAAAGGTGAAATACAAAATTAAACACTTCAGGTTAGATGAAACATTCTGTTAAACTAAGTGTGAAGGGTTTTTTTTTTAATGAAATATTTTGATTCTCTGTCTCTCATCCAAAAGAAAGTAATAGTTTCTGGTCAGCTTAAAGACATTTTTAACTGTTCCAGCCTTGCCCATGAGAGTGAAGTATTAGTTATTTGCTCAGCTCTCTGGATTGGGCATGAGGTAAAAAAGCCTGTAAAAAATAGCAGACTTTCCTTTTACATTCTATTCTGAGTTGACAGTGTAGCATGTCTCCCCTCCCATGCCAAGACCTGGCTCCTGGCAGTAGAAAATGTCTCCTTCACTGGGCACAGCAGGGAGACATGGCCACCCCTCTATGTCATGCGGAGGAGGCTCCAGTGTGAAACCATCACAGGCGGTGTCTGAGCAGTGAATTCATGACATGATGGGGAGCTTCCTTGTTATTACTGCCTTCATTTGACCATCCATGGATGCCTGAAGGGCCTTCGTCCTGGGATAATGACAACTGAGGTGGGTTAACAAGCTCAAAGCCACTGTCTGCTGCTCTGAGCAGTCCCTGGCCAGAATCACACCTGCTCCAGTATAACTTACCTTCACTTCCTCCCTCTTTGTCAGGCTGCCACATTCCCCCCCATACCCCACTCACCTGCCAAATGCTGCTGGCAGCAACAGCACAGAGGAGTGCCCTACAGCCAGGCAGGAGCTCTCATTTCACACTGTACTGAGAATGCGATCAAAGCACAGGCCTTATTGACATTGTCAAATTCTTCTCTTTCAGGGAGTGGGTTGTTGCAGAGACTGTAAAGACACAAAATAGTTAGTCGTATAGATATGTTTAAGCACAGTGTGGAAGAAAAAGTATCTTTTATAAGGACAGTAGTAACCATTTTGCCCATCTAAAATCTGAGATCAGAAACATGTTGCTTCCAGGTAACTAGAAATTCAGATTTTAATCTTCTCTCTCCACCTTTTTTTTTTTTTTTCATAATAGAAACTGCTGTCCTGCCACAGCCAAAAAACCTGTGCTATTCTCAAAAGCACCAAGAGGAGATTGAAAGAGGACCACTGCTTTGTTCCTCAAGAAACTCCTCATGCTTCCAAAGCTAGAAGGAACCTCTTTAATGAATTCACTGCCTGTGAAGAGCAAGCCAGCCCTGCTGTGGACAGCTGGGTCTTGCAGACTTTAGGATTAAAAGATGTCAACACCATTGATGAAACTTCAGCTAACTACAGTGCCCTGTCCTCAGACCTTGGAAAAGACGTGTACTGCCTGAGCCCTGGTGAAACAATAGACTATGAGCAGAGCGAAGGAGCAGCAGCAGCGTATAGCTGCAGCCATGTGCCTCCAGCTAACAGCAGTACCCATCCATGCAGTGAGGACTCTTCCCTCCTTCCTCAGTTTTCTTCAGCACCATGTGTCTCCTCATCGGTACCAAGCATTTCCTCCCTCCCAGCCTATGGGTTGCCTTATTTGACTGGTGATTTGTCACCCAACAAAACGGATGTGGCCTTCACAACATCTCTAAGTCCTCACCGCAATGTGAGAACACACACCTTCCACCAAGGACAAGCCTTCGTGCGCAGGGATGATGATGGAGGCTGGAGATTCACCTGGGTGCCCAAGCAAGCTGAGTAATGCACCTGCATCAAGGGTCAGCCATAGGGGATATAGGAGATGGACACTTCATCCTGTTCTTGAGACAGATTCAGGCATCAAAAATGAGCCCATCTGGGCTCTGTTAAATTCTACTCTGTCACTTACCCACTCCTCACTCCCTGCCAGATTTTCACAGGTGTGGCTCCAGATTGCACTTGAACAATTATCTGCCCCAGACCAGATGTACAAATTGGATCTACTTCTCTTGTGCCTTTGTTGAGATACCTGCTTTTATTTGTTTCCTGGTTTTTCTATCATCGGCTATTCCTTGTTAACTGGTAGTTTCTAGGCTGGAGTGCTTTCAGCTTTGATGATCACTCCCACATGCACCAAACTGGAAAGCATTTTGGGAATACAGTTTGGAAATAGCAGCTCTCTCACAGATATCTACAGATGACAAAGGAGGCATAGGTTGGAGGCTGAGGATTGGCAGTTTCCAAGTGATTTGTGTGTCTCTTGGCTACACAGATTGCCTTGCATTAAGGCAACCATGGGTATTTGTTAATGTGCTACACTAGGCTGACCCACCTGCAGTTGCATGGTGCTGTCATATTCTTTGATGATGCCTCAAAATAAACAGGATTTGCTTCTGTTGCCTGGAGGCTACTTAATTATAAGTGATCCAGCAAGTTCAGGGGATTTTCTTAAGGTCTGATTAAGAGACATTAGTGTTTACTGCATTGTGTTTTAAAGGTATTTTATTTGTCAGATAAAAGGAGTTTAAACATTTAAGCCCTGGATCAGGAACTAGAATTGGAGATGCTGTAGAGTAATGACACTGCCATCACCAGCCAAGGCCCTGGCCCAATATATTAGTGGCAGAAATTTTCTCATCTGTGGCTAATGTACACTCAGAGCACTTCTTTCTTCTGCAAAGGATGTATTCCCCCTTGCCTGCAGTATCCCACTAGTCTTTTGATGAATTTTATTCCATGTTTACCTGCCTGATTTTGGGAGCCCTCATAAAAAGGAGCCACTGCTGGCTTCATAAGCAATTTCTGTGGCCCCAGTGGGGCTTTTTTGCAACATCAAAAGCTGCATTTGTGAAACTGGAAATTTTCTTTCTAGGGAAAAACTTCTTGACCTCTTTGTCCTTATCTCTGAGATCACACAGAGGTTTATCTGCAATCAACATCAGCCCAGAGTCAGGGTTGCTTCCTCCTCTTCCCAAAAGCCCGTGCTTCCTATGGGAAATGTTTCTTCTGGTTTGGGGAGGCAGTATCACTTAGTGGTTACGGTGAGTCTTTGGGAACCACAGCCTTCAACACCAGCTCTTGCCTCTCCATGTCTCTGCCAGGCAGTGGTGGGCTGAAGCCAAGACCATCACTACACCTTCACAATGCTTTAAAAATCTCTGGAGAGAAGGTGCTCTAGCACTGCATGGGACTTGACTTTTAGTAAGACTACTAAGATATGAAGTCAACTGACATGAAGTAAGCTCACCAGTAATGTTTTGCGTTACCTTTGTTTTCTGCTTTACAGTAGTTTGATACCCAAGTATTGGAAATAGAGTGATTTGGTTTTTCTTGCTTTCAGAATGGCCCCAGTGACATTAAGGAAGTACTTAAGTAAAAATAACCATAACTGAAGATTTCTTTCCAGTGGCTTATTTTCCTGTAGAAAACTGGATGTTCCTTTATTTTTAGAGGAATAAAATAAAAATATCTCCTAAATAGCCTCTTGTGCCTTAGAATTGCAATATTTGGGACTCTCCATCAAGAACAGTAGTGATTTCCCAAAAGACTTTTAAGTAAACAAACTCTGTGTTTCTGGGTGGTTACTTTGAAGTCAGTCATGGGGCAAACTTCCAGAATAGGCAATTTAAAACCATTGATTGTAGGCATTATTGCACTGGATTAAAAAAAACCAAAACAAAACAAAAGAAAAACCCAAACAAAAAAACCCAACAACAACAAAAAATCAAAAACCCCAAAAGAAAGAATGCACATGGAATAAATACAAGTATTTGTTTGGGGGTTTTGTTGTAGTCAGTAAAAATGTGGCCAGCTGATGAAGACTAGTCAGACAAGACCACTGTTTCTATAGCACTTCCCTGCTTTTCAATGAAAGCAGAGGAAAAATCCTGTCCTACAAACAACTAATTTCTTTTTCAAGACATTTCTTTTCTCTTAATCTCCTCTTGCCCTACTACATAAGGTAGCATTGAAGAAAATGCTCCTGTCACTGGAGTTTCTATTGGGGTGTGTGGTAGTGTAAAAAATGCCTGACCTTAACATGGATATGTAATGGGAGACCCTGTAATGTGTGGTGTGGAGGCTGAAGAGCATGCCAGGAATAGACAGTGTGGCCAGAGGACTACACCCAACACAGCTGTAGATGCCACATCTTTCAAAGCAGCTGTAAAACATAAGTAGAGAAAGATCTGTCTATGTTTTCTAACACTATTGAATGCTATTACTTATGTATTTCAATGCTATGGAGTCAGCACCAGGAATAAGTAGTTTTGTCCTTTCAGCAAATATTAAATCAGGTTTTTTTCTCTAAAGAGAGAGAAAAAGCTTTTCACCTGTTTGACATTTCCTTTCCACATTTTTATATCACTGCATGTGAGAACTTGTCCTGCAGAGAGTCAGAACAGAAGTGTCAGATCTTTGGTACAATCTCAAAGTAGGGTTTCAGTAGGAACAAACTGATGCTTGACTTCTGTAAAGGGGTGGCTGGCCCCTTTTCTCATAGCAAGTAAATTATAGATGTAAGTGAATAGTTCAATGAATAATTTACCTGAATGAATCATCATCTTTTCCTGTGGGCTCCTGAATTTTACTCAGCATTAAAGTGTTGAGTTGTGTGGCAGGAATTTCTGTCTGAGCCTGGCTTACTTGAGTTCATTTGGGTAGAGGGTCCCATGGTGCTTCTCCTGTCAGCTGATGGGTGCTCCTGACCTGCACATGCAAACTTAAAATTCTGGTTTAGACAACTGCTCGAGCAGAGGTCTCTGTGTTAATAATGCTGCTGATCACTGTAGCAGAGGGAGCACACTGGAAAGGAAACAGAAAAATCTCCAAATCATTTTAGCAAATAACTGAGGGTGATTTATTTTTCCCTGACAGCATCATTTGAATTAGTATTTCCTGAGTTATCATGAAGAACACTAGAAACAAGCTACCCTGTGTCTAACACCAATCTACAACAAGCAAGTCAACCCCAAGGTGAGGAGTGAGACTTCTGGTTTTTTGTTTCTCTGTAATACTCCTACTGAGTTCAGTGGTGCAATTCTCATGGAGGACAAGTCTCAGTGCCTGAACTGTTCCTTTAGATAAATGTTGCTCCTGTTGCCAAAAGAAAGCCCTTACTCAGCATACCTCACACTAAACTGCCTGGTTCCTCTGCAAATCCTGCATTCATGTAGACAGAATAAATGTGGAAAATTAATAAGAGATTGAAGACATCTTATGTCAGATTACTGTCAAATAGTGGGATATGGAGAACGGTTACTGACTGGACTGGTGCCGGTTTGACACGTTGATTTGACCTGCTGTGTCCCCATGACTTCCTTGGGCCTGAAAGCAATAAAGCTTCATTAATGTGGTGGTGCTTCCAGCTTATTTGCTTTTACCTCTTGGTAGGGTTCATAACTTTAGGTGCAGGCTGGACCTGCAGCAGCAACACTGCCACTAACTTGATACTAGTGAGTCTGAATCTAGCCTAGCGTGTAGGCACGCAGTGTAGATGCACCCTAGATTGAACTTGTAAAAATCAGCCATAGAAATGGAGCCTAACACACCATCTTTTTCTTTATGAGATAAAATTCTGGAAATGCTTATTTGCTTCTAATTACTGTCCAATTTGCATCATAGTTCTTTGGCCTGCAAAGACATGGGAGAGAAGGTCTTGCCTGTACAAAGCCTAGACTGGGCTTTGAGATGGGGGTTCAGTCCTGGTTTGTGCCTGATGCTGCCTGTTTGTCCTTTTGTATCTATTCCCAGTGGGTGAAACAGAGCCAAAGGCCCCATGCTAGTCATGAAAATGTGAGGTAAAGCCCAGAGAAACCTGTGACACATTATGCCACAGAGGTAGCTAGAGATCGATAGGAATGAAAGCAAAAAGTAGAAACAAAATCCAGTTTTTCACACATCCATCACAACTAGGTAGCCAGGAGATAGCAGAGATGAAAAGTTTCAGCTTGGTACTGTACTTCTAACTTCAAAACCAAATCAGGCAACTGGAATAGAGGAACAGGAGGCAGAAGTTCTGGGTTCTGACATTGCCTCTGGCACTACACTTTGTGTTCTTCGGTTTTTATGGAATCCACCACTGGACTAGTTCATAGCAATTTAACAAGAAATCATGATTCTTGCTGCTGCAAACTCCCTCTTGCTAAGGGTCAGTATTAGGCCCATATACCTCCAGGATGGGGAAGTATGACTTGAATGGCCCAGTGGTCCTGGGAGGTTCTTTGAGCAGTGGTTGAACTTCATTGTCTATAAATATCCATCTCGTACTAACATATTTGTTTTAATTTTTTATTTGAAGTTTGTTTGCTTTATTATGTGAATGTAACATGTGCAGCTGCACACTTTAAAACAATCCATGTTTTTAAAAAGGTATGCTAATAGAAATGGAAGTTAATTTAACACTTAATATGTTGATGTTCATGATTTTTGTGATTGAAAAAGGCCATGATTATATGTAAATGTCAATTTTACTAGTGTCGTTAAGTTATGTCTAATAAAACCTAACAACTAATTAATGCAATTCTTTCTGCCTACTTCAGCATCTATTAAACAATGTAGCTGTGGCTCACTCTGCACAACACCACACCTGATATCTACACACCCCTCCAGAGGACTGAAAGGGACCTTTATTTCCTGCAAGCACAAGTGTCCACACAAGGAGGTGCGATTTTTGATCATAATATAACAGAGGTAAAGATCTAACAGCCGCAGGTATGCTCATTTCAGTCTGGGCTTGCACAGCATATTGCAGTGATCCATTATTGTTTTGACTCAGAAATAGATTCCATGCTACAAAATGGCTAGTACAGAGCAAAGTATTGTGCTTTTCTTCTGTTATTTTTGCATCATCAAGCTCTCTCACTTAATAGGCTTATACCTTCTTTCTTAGGCAGCTGAGCATCCTGATCCAGGGCAACCTGATTCATCATAGTACATTGAGTACTCCCAGTTTTGACTCTGAAATGATGAATTGAAAATGGCACTGAGGTGTCATGTAAAGAGGCTGAAAATGAGAGAGAAAAGCACGAGTAAAGAATTCAAACCTCTGGTTAGTCAGCTATACCTGACAACAAAAGTAAAGCTGTGTTACTTATTAACTTTCTTTTCTGATCATGGGATGGTTTATTAGTAACCATGCACCAGCTGGGACCGGAGAGATCTATTTTTTGTTGGAATGTGAGTTTGTTTATTGCTTATTAAAAGATACAAAGTGAGCCTTCCTTAATCTCTTTTGCCCTCCTCTAGAAGCCACAATAAGTCTATTAGATGATTCATAAACACTCTGGCTTGTTGTCAGGTTGCTGGCATCCCTTCAGAAAGAGAGAGCAGTCTATAAATAATTTGTGGAATGAGCTGTGATTCACCTAAAGCGCCATCTCTCCTGTCATTCCTCTGCTTCATTAGTTGTGCATCAATGAATTATTTCAAGGCTAAACATCTACACGTGGTGCAGCCCAAGGAAATCAGTATAATAATGGTGCACAAGCAACAGATTATAAAAATCTGTAGGTGCATGAAGATCTAGGAGGTCTGAGGTTCCTATTTTCCCTGATTTAATCAAAAATCCCACTCACAAACCGTAGCTGTAATACTGGTATGATTAGCTGAAACTCACAACTGACTCAGAAGCTGTTATTAGTCAAAGAACACTCTCTAAATATTAATTGACTAAGCAACATTTGCATGTATAACATCTTCCACCACCACATCACCCCTTGTTAATGATGACAGAACACAGGATCAGTAATTGGGAGTGTGGGAGCTATACGACGCTTTCAGGGGCACATAATACGTCATTAGATGAGCTGGAATGCAGGCCAGGAATCCTAGCCTCCAGCTGTGCAGATTGAAGGCCTAACAGCACCCTAGAGAGCCCACACGTGCAGTCAGCATCCCAGATGTGCCACCAAAGCCCCAGCTGTGCAGATAGCAGCGGCCCGGCAGCTGAGGGCCCAGCGGTGCGGTTGCACACCCAGATGTGCGACTGAGGCCCCAAGGTTTCACAGCTGTGGGCTTTAGCCGAGGGCGTTTCACTCCAGAGCTGTGCAGGTGGGGTGCCCGCGGGGGCTGGGACGGGACGGGATGGCCCAGCCGTGCCCCCCGCCCCGGCGGGGACCCGCCCGCGGCCCGGCCCCGGCGGCCCTGGCCAGGGTGCTGAAACGGCCGCGCCGCCGCCGGCCCCGCGGTGGGCGTGCGGAGCTGCGGGAGCGGCGGGGCGAGAGAGCAAGAGTCCCCCACCAGAGAGAGACCCGGCGGTGCCAGACCCGAACGCTGTGCAATCCGCGCGAGCTAAGGTGGGAGGAACACCCCTGTCCGGTTACCAGCAGCTACCGGTGCTGGAAGGGCCCTGTCACACAGGGTGGCCTTTGGTGAGAGGAGTGACCTTTCTTTAATCTCTGGCTGATGGCATGGCTGAGGTAAAGGAACCAGGGACAAATACTGTGTGCACAGGCCTGTATCTTTGGTAAACCTGACACAGTTTACAGGTACAAACAGTGCTGGGCTCCTCTGCCCAGACTGCGAGGTAGCTGGGTAACAGGCAAGCTCATTCCAGAGGCTGCATGCATGGCCAAGTATCCTACTACTTATCACTGTATGTAGAGAAAGTGTCAGCTGGAAAGCTCCCCTTACCACTGTTATGAACCGCAGTTTATTCCATACACAGAAGGAAGAGGTTATCGACTGCCGCCCAGCTAGGACAGAGAAACCAAGAAATCCCTGCGACCTTTGGTAAGTAGCATCCTTTGTAACCTATGAAGCATTGCATGTTTTATTGAGTATCAAGCTCCAGGTATTGAGCTTGATACTACAGAACATTTGTTACTGGAGAATTAAAATAATCATTACTCTGTTATAAGATTATGTAGACTATTCAAAGAGGAATATGGGCTTCATTATATTGGAAATTGCATTGAAAATCTTAACCACTCTGTAGTGAATTCTGTTCTCATTTCCACTGACTAGGATCCCAAATAAGCATCCTTTTCAGAAAGATTTTTCCAATTTATGCTGTTATAAATGGAACCTGAAATATATATAGTGTTTCCCTGCTTTTTCCCAACATTCACTCTGAATTACATGACAGACACCTGCTAAAATGATTTTCAGTAATCAAGAGACAGAAAATAATAAGAGCTACCTTGCTGCTGCTCTCCTATTCTTTGCCCATCTAGTCCTATTTGGAATCCCGCAGCACAAAATTACCTGACAATTTCAAACAATGATTAAAAAAAAAAAAAAAGAAAGAAAAAAATCTATATAGATAGAAAGCTTCTGTGCAGATTTTGGTTTTAAGAAAAGTTGACATCTCTTTTGATTATAAAACCACACAGTTTCAAGACACAAGTAACTCCTCTAAGAAATACACATTCCTGGCCAGGCCTACACAAAATCCTAACCTGATAATAGTGTAATTCAGGTCAACTCAGTTACAAGATCTGAATATTACTGTAAAACAAGAATTCAGCTCAGCAGTACTCACATTCAGCTATAACTGCTGAACATACTTTGAATTCCAGTTACCTCACTTGGACATAGAATTAAACAGAACAAGTAGGAATGACAGGATCCCTTCTTGCTTCAGGAAACAGGGCTAATTTTGATTACCTATGGGTCATGAAATATTTAATGATACCTTTCTGCAAGTGAATGGAGAAGTCGTGATTTAATACTAGTAGGTATTGTTTAAAACTGCCAGCTGCAGTTTCCTTCAAAGATTGATATCTGCCTGGTATTTTTTCTTGCCTTCTTACCTGAAGCAATCAACAATACTGCTGTGTGAAAGATGCCGTGTTCTTCCACAACAATTGCTTCATTTCAACAAAAGTATTTTTCTGAAATAAATGGGTCATTTTTGCAATCTGAAAAAATTGAACCCACTGAAATCAGCATGAGTTAGTACTAGCCCTTGAGAACAAAATGGAGCTGAAAGACCTTTAAGTTTCTTCTTACTAAAATACCTTTTATCAGAATAAAATATCATTACCTCAATGGCCCCGTGGCCATTTCAGAGGTATATAAACATTTGCTGCCTATCTGTTAGCCATTCAATTACTAAGATCTTGATACTGTGTAAATATTTAACTACAATAGAGGATATAAATCAGAGAAAGTGATTCTGTTTCATTCCACTGGTGGCAGTAAATCACAGGCTATTCAGGCTACTGGGCTACACCCAAAGAACTGACTGAGCTGTGAACACAGGAGGACATTATCTAAAATTTCCTGTAAAGAAAGTCCTAATTTAATTCAGAATTCATAGGGGAAAGTGTAGCAGTACACCACAACTCCAAAAACCAGAAGCACTTCCAGACATTTTTACTATGTCATCCAAGAAGGGAGAAGCTACCAGCACCCAACCTTTGGACTAGTTCTCCATAAGATGTGACCAGAACACACAAAAGAGCTGGGAGAGCAGGTGCTGTTGAGTTTGAGGCCCTGGATACTAATGACACAAGCAGCAGAGAAAAGGAGTGGCCAGAAAATTCTGGTCTCATTCATTTTCGGGAATCAGCAATCAGATAGGTCTGAGTGTAATTAGAGGCAGCAGCATGATGAAACACAAGACCAGTCAGCCCTTGTGATTCAGGTTTCTGCCCTGTAACAAAGATCCAGGGGCTGCCACAGGAGCAGCGATTCTGTGTGCTGCTACTCCAGGGATGCAACACTGGGCTCCCCATCACAACACTGACATGATTTTTGTTGCATCACATTCCCTAAATGCACCACAAATTGAAAGTCAAAGTCTCCAAGGATGTGGCTTCTTCTATGAGAATAACTGCAAATGTATGGGCTCATGCTCAGCTTCAGCAACAGCCACCAGGGACTGAGTCATTGTCACCATTCTGAAGTGAACTGCCCCTGCAATACCCTCTCTTTGGCTTTCTGATGTATGAGTCTTGGTGCCAGCTCTTGGGCCAGAATGATGGGGTCACACTTCCTCATTTCTAAGAAATACCTATTACTACTGCTGACTGGTGTCTCTGTCAGGTCTTATTCTCACATCCTCATTTCTGTCTGTGCCATCCTCTGTCATCAAAACACTTTAGTCAGACGAGCAATTAGTGGCACCCCAGTAGCTTACAGAGCCCTGCTGCAGTCTTGAAAGGGACACCAAGGAGCCAACAGACCAGCCATCTTCAGCAAATAGAGTAGGAGTGGGATGCTCCTACCAGAAAAGTGTGTTCAACCCTTCCAGCACCATATCATTGCCTCGGGGCACCTCACTTAGGGCCTCTGCTTACCTTTTGCTTTGCTCTGGAATGAGCACTTTAGCAGAGAGGAAAGCAAGGCTTGCTCACAAAAAAAAAAAAAAGGAAATGGGTTTATTTCCATTCTTTTATGGCTTGGGTTTATCCTCCCTGCTTGCAGGATACTTCATCTCGCCAGTGCCACCTGGTGGGTCCCACTGGGGGAGGAAGAGGAGGGTGCAGCCCGAGTGCCTGAAACATGCGAGAGAGCATGACTGCAGAGAAGGAAGGTGTAACCCCCACATGCACACTTTTCTCAAAAACTTTTCCAAGCTGCATGGCCTCACTTGGGGCTGCTGACAGTGGAAGTTAATCTGCTTCTGCAAGGGCTGATTAGAAAGAAAATTCCCTTTGCCTGCCCTCCTTTTCCACTTGGCCCATGTGCAGGTACAAGTTTAGCAAGTGCCTGCAAGCCCCAGTGCATACAAACAAGCCTTGTGCAGCATTATATTTTGTTTTTCTCTACCCCCCTTATGGCCTCCCCTGGCTAAAGTCAAAGAAACATTGAAGCATCCAAGTAAATCAGCCTATTGCATTTTCTCATCAGCTTAAAATGCTCTTCTTGGTGCCAAAAAAATGACAATTCTCTGCAGAACCAGGCTTGCAGGACAGTTGTATTGAAGCTATTTCTTTTTGCCTTGCCTTCCTGAAAGGCATGTTGGCAGAGGAACATGTCTCCAGATTCTCAAGTCCAGTGCACTGTACTGAGCTGTGACAGAGTGCAGAGGGTGTCCCAGCATGAATCTGCTCCATGAGCACTTGTCTCTTACCACAGACATCCTAAGACAGGTCAAATTGCACCATAACTGACAGCTGCTAAATAAAACCCTGTCAAAAGACAGGAGCCCAAACGTTCTTGTGTGTTAGCCACCCCAAGGGACAGGGCTGAACATCATCAACCACCCTGAGCTGAAGACCTTTAGGGCTGAGTGAGTCACAGCAGCCAGAGCCCTGGGCTGACAGCAGTGACTCAGCCCTCTTGTGTGGCTGGAGCAGAGGAGAGAGATGAACAGAGGCTGGGGTTGGCTGTGGGATGGCTGGGGCAGGGGGTGTTCCTAGGATGGCACAGCTGCTCCTTAGCACATGATGCAGGTGATGTATTAATAAAGAAGCAAACCCAGTATTCCCAGCAGTCATGCTCTGCAACATTACACAGTCCTTTGTCCTGCATCTGAGCAGTTAAAACATTCACAACTACTTCTGTTGCTAGAAAAGCTCAGGCTGCCTAACTAACTGCAGCACTTCACCCTGCTCTCCTCTTCCACAGCAATGTGCACACACGCAGCAACAGGGTGGAGAGGCACAGAACCTCAAATAAAAAAGGAGAGCAAGTGGATTATCCAGTGATGGAAACAACCAACATTTACCATAATCATTTTTTGTAATATGTTATTTGAACAGGTGTAACCCTCCTGTAAAAAGCAAAAAGCAGAGGATGAACCTCAGCTCAGAGGAAGGAAATGGTAAGTTGCTTGGGAATAGTTCAGAAACAATTGTTTTACAGCAGTTTGGGGAAGTTTTAGAAGGACAGAACAGAAATAAAAGTATAACCTTGTTCTGGCTGTTGGCTGAGTCCAAGTCAGGAGGGAAAACAGGTGCAAAGGGAAGCGTCAGTCAAAGCTGGAGTAAAGGGGAGCAATATTTGTATGTATGTATTTCTTATTGATTTATTTTCAGCCCACTCTGGAATTGGCTGTTCATTTCAGCATGGATGCACTCAGCAGTTTGTGACACACTGTGCTGTTTTGCTCTGCCGGCTGTGTTGTGCCTGCCAACATTTGTTGAGAAATAACAGGAGGTCATACATGGTGTCAAAAAAAAAAATACCCCTGGCGCAGTACATAGAAAAAGGCATTGTATTAGTGGCAATGAATTCAGACCTACTGATGGTAGAATTAATGAAATCCATGACTGGCACTCTCTTCACATCCCAACAGAGGCTACAACGAACAAAGCAAATGTACTGGCCACTAGCCCATAGGATCAGCAAACCATGCTTGTCCAAGGGAGCTGGAAGTCCATTGCCTTCCCTGGCAGGCCCTGAAGTGGAGAAGGGAATTGCAGTGCTTACTTACCCAAGACCTCTATTCTCTGACTCTAAAGCAACAGGAAACCAAAAGACAAGGAAGCAAGAAGGTAAGTAATGCTCATGGAGGAAAAAGGGCAATGAACAGTGAGGAGCATTTGATGATTATTTTACTTTGGCTTTCTTGGTTTCTTAAGCTCTTTTTGACCTACCTACAAGGGAGGAACATCTTTCCCTTAGGTTCTTATTTGCCCTGAAGTTAAAGCCTATTCCCTGAACACCAGCATTCACTCATCAGTCTTCTTTCCTCTCCTGAGTGCTTTCCAGTCCCTTTTAGGAAACCCTCAGAGATATTTATGTTGGCCATTATCTTTATGTTAAGCAGAGACAACTAAGGATACATATATTTCTAGATAAGGACAAAATTCCTCACAACAAAACCAAATATTGCAGCAAGGACTCAAGTAGGTTATTGTCCATCCTTGGAGATAGTCAGAAGGTGGCTGGACAAGACCCTGAGCAACCCAATTCAACTTTGAAGTTACCCCTGCTTTGAGCTGGAAGTTGACCAGAAAAGCCCCATAGGTCTCTTTCTACCTCATATTTTCAATATTTCAGTGATTCTAAATCCACACTTGATCAGTCATCTCTTCATGTGCTATCTACCTGCAGGTAAAAATCAGCCAGCACCTACCTGCCTTGCACTAACCATCATTAGCTAGAGCATGATTCATCACTTTCCTTTTTCCCCTATAATAGAGGGTTATGGATTTTTCCTTATAACCTCACACTTTTTTCCTTCTGTCCAATTGCATCTGGGAGCAGAATCCAGAAATTGCAGCTGTCAACTCTAACCCTTTCCTTAGGTATCTCAAAGGACAGCCATTTGTAGAAGTTTCTGTATTAACCCCAGCTGCATGTTCATTCCCTTTCAAAAGCGTAATTCAACTCCTATTGTTGTTTAAAATATAACTGGGTGCACCAAGTCAGACACATGCCAGGGTCAAATCTTCTAGAAGAAATACCCACAGATCAAAAAGAGTCATTTAATTCCTTTATCCTACGGCATTTTAATGCAATTCTTTCATGTTTAATGTTTAATACGAGTGGAATAATTATTTGTCTCTTGCTATCCCCCATTAACACAGATCAGAAGCACCAGCTGCTTAGATTCCACTTAATACTTCCCAGCTGGTCACCCAGCCAACAGCATCCATCCTTCCCAGAGCTGTAGTCTCGAGGAGACAGTGCTTAGATTGCTGCTGCAACAGAGCTAGTAAGTTTTCCTTAGCAGGGGATGAAGTGAGAGGAAGACAGGTCACAACCAGCATTGCTCACACCACCTTTCATTCATTACACTTATTAATAGAATCAAGCCGTTATTAGTATTGGCAAATAACTATTCCTACAATATTCCCATTAGTCACTCCACCCTCACACTCCCTCGTAGTTACATGACCAGAGCAAGAGCTGGGAGACCAACTCCAGCTCTTTACTCAGAAGTGAAGCGTTGTGTTCAGGCTGACTAAAAGCAGTTTTACATCCTAACTTGAAATCTGATCTAAAAAATGAGCTGCAAGAGATTGCTGTGCAATTCCACTGTAATTCGTCCCTTATATCAACCTGAGAAGTCTGATAATAACAATCTTTACAACTACAGTTTGACTGATTATCCCTAAAGCGAAGCTGAAAACTGGTAATTCCATTCTGTTGAACACTGACATTATAGCCTTTTCATTTAGAAGAAAACAGTGGACAATGAAAATTAAGAAGTTCTATGTCAAAGACTTTGAAGTAAAACATATTTAGTATACATTTTCTTCCCAAAGTCGGAATCTCCTCAAAATCAGTAGTATTTCTTGACATATTCTGATTTTTGAGAATGCTTTTTTTGATGGAAAACAGTTCTGCTGTAATTTTTCTAGAAAGCTTTCCTCAGATTTGAAGTCCAAGATGGAACAGGGAAAACAAAGCAATTAATTGCAAAGTCTCTCATGTGGGAGACCAAGCTGCCCACAGAGACCCTGGCAGAATCAATTTTGCACCAAAACTATGCTTAACATGAACAAGGAGGTAGACAGGGTGACAGTAATTAGTGATTTACTGATGTTCAGCTGTAACTCTATGCTCATAACCAGCTTGCAACAGGGAAGCATTACTCACCAGCTCCAAGCAAGCCAGTTGTCTATAATTGGCAAATGAAGAGGGATTTGCCGGACAGTACGAATAACCTGGTATTGGGGTTGCAACAGTTTTTTGAAGATGGAGGAGGCAACTGTAATGCATGCTGATAAAGCCAACAAACTTGGGACCAAAGTCTTTTGTTTTCTTCCCTCTGATGCCAAGGAGAGGAGCGTGCCTGGGTCTGCACAGAGTGTTCCTGCTGAACAATGTCAGACACACGCCAATTTGGAGGTCTGCCAGTCCAGGGCCACCTCAGCGAACTCATACTGGGAGGCAGAAGGAACACACAAAGACCAGACCTAGGTTATCACCGTCTTCCCAGAGAAGGCCAAAGCAACCATTTGTCATCATTATGTTCATTCTCTATTCTTATTTTCTGTGCTCCCTAGAAAATAAAGTAATGCTTACTAAGAAAAAAAAGGAGGGAAAGAACAACTTGAATACCTGAGACTGGCTAAACTGGTGGAGATGATGATGAATAACCAGCATGGCTGGCATAACTCCTATTCTTCCTTTATGAATGTTGCACAGCCTACTGCTTAAAATATCAGAGCCTTGATTTATTACTTGCCATGGTGTAAAAAGGTTTTGATTTCTTGGCACCTCTTTTCTGTCAAAAAAACTGAAGAGAGCGTCCACCCATCATGCTTCTCTGTGCATGTCTTGTACAGCTAAATCCCCAGACACTCACTTTTGCAGACTCAACTTTAAGCAGCCCAGCAGTCCCAGCAAGTGCCCTGCTAGGCTGAGACTACTGTCAGACTGGAGTCTCTGTGCCTACTGCCAAAACACATTTTGCATGTGAAAGGCTGGAATGGGCTATATAAGCAGTAAAGAAGCAGAAACTAGAAAAAAACCCAGACAAAAAGAGTGAAAAAATGAGAAGATGAGAAGGCAGAAACGGTATTATTTTACCTTTGTATGGTATTTTCCTATCAAGGAACATTTGGGTGCTGCATTCTGCACTTGCCTCTGGTTTTACTCACTTCTCTTCAGCAGAGAAATTCCCTAATCAGACTTGCCTCCTCACTGTAGCCTCAAATAAGTTAGGAAAGTAAGAGCCCACTGGCACACAGCCTACAGCTAAAATGTGCCAACAAGGTCAAAGATCAGGGACAATCCTTGTCTGCACAGAAGGACACAGGGTGTTGAACATACACATTAAAACACATAAGCCCCCGATTTTACATTCTTACCCAACTGTCGCCCCCACTCCCTGTGGTGCTTGAGGACAGACAGGGATGATAGTCATCCTTGCCTCTGACACACAGGGCCCAGGTGTTGCAAATGTTCAGCTTCTACCCTGCATCCATCATCCTGCTGGCTGAACTCTCACCACAATCAGTGTGTGTTGGCTTCACAGTTCTGGTCCTGTAATCCTAGCACACATTGAGCCATCACCGAATGACAGAATAATTCCAAAAAATCAGGATTCAACATGGGGTGACAGAGAAGAATGAACCCATTCATGCTGCATCCTGCTATGTGCCACTGCAGTCAAACCCACCTGAGCGTGAATCAGGATGTCAGAATATGTCCCATGAAAGAAACAAACCAGCTTGGACTATTTAACCAAAGTTTTCCCACCAGGGACATAGGCTCTGCAAACTGTCCCTAAAGCTGATTCACAGCTCTGGAAAATGACAAGAGCAAGTAGAGAACATGATGCACCCAGGTACTTCCATGTATGCAGTCCCATGAAGTGATAGAGTTGTGATCATCAGCCCATAGAGAAGGATGATGGCAGTGCCAGGTTAATGCAAAACCAAGGAAAGTCAAACAGAGTGGGCAAGGGGCACTTGTGGAGGCATGTGCATTAATTGTTTTATCTTGGATCTGATCATTTACGCTAGCAGCCTTTGATTAGCTGCTTCCTTGTTGACACTAGGTCTGGTTGAGTTGTTAAAGAATAGCAGAGGATACTGGAGATTCTTCATTATAACAGCTGAAGTACAAACAAGGAAGCGAGAATAAATTACTGGCACACAAATTGCCATCACTATGCACAGCATACACCACAAACTTACCCCCTAACCTTACAGGGAGAGCCTCAAATGTTGTCCTCCCCCAAAAAGGAGATGCAGAATAACAGGTCCAGGAGCTACAATCAGCTTGTGTAGGTAAGAAACAGCAGGACTGTGAAATGGTGAGGTAAGAGCTCCTTATCTCAAGAGATATTACTTGAGGGAATCAGCATGGCTTAGGCAGTAAGGCAAGTTCTCAGCCCGGATCTGACACTAACTTCTGACCTTCTCCCCTTGGAGGCTTTGCTTCTCTTCTACTGACCTCTTCAGTGTTCAGGCCGTCTCCTGCTGTCAATTTTTTTTGCTGGAAAGAGATGTCACTTTCTAGGGATCAGCAAAGGAGACTTTGCAAAGATTCCAAACACTGTATTTATTATCTTTGTTTCCTGTTTGAGGGGAAAGTTTGAAAGAACTGATAACTCGGGTCAGAGGAAATGCTCAGTTTTAAGTTACTCCCCACTAATAAAACCTATACAGCATATCTATGTATAGGGTACACACTGTTTACAGTCAAGCATAGAAATACTAAAGGAGGAGAGAGACTTCCTCTTCTACCACTGTGAATATGCCTCTACCAACTCCACTCTGCTACTCCTGATATATATTAGGAGTCAGTGTGATAAAAACAACAGCAAAAGCTTAGAGCAAAACAGTTTTGAAGATTCCCAGAAGTTTCGTATCCTGTGCCAAGAATCATGGGCTTTCCAGAGGTGAGAGTGAAAACAAAAGAAATGCAGCACAAAGCGATGTGGGGGTTACCTCTAGTCATGGAGTCAGAGCTGCCACATCAGGCTGAACCACACAGGGAACACCACTTTCATGTCTCTGGGACAGGTGAGCAATAGGTCTCCCTGAAGGGTGACCACACAGCTTTGTTTTCAGTTGTGCTGAGGAACTTCTGACAATGAATCTTGTGTTAAAACTGCTACATTCCTACTGAATGTGAGAAACTGAAGAAATCAAAAATTTCTAACAAATCCCCCCTGCACTCTTAAAAACTCCCAGCAAGCACCTGGGAAAACAGTCAGCTGAAGCCCTAAGAGGGTAGGTACACTGGGATCCCAGTGCTCTGGTGAAGTTTCACCTGTCAGGTCTTCCTAAGGTCCTTAAAACTCAGCTGCTGGGCATTTCTGGGCTTTTCAACCACTGTGGAGTCCATGGAAAGCAGCTATGGAAAACCATTTATGAGGAAATGGATTTTAAACTGCTGCCTACATCCCTTACTGCTGCATGTCCTCAGACACAGCCCACTGATAGCTCATCTGTGTAGAGGTGAAGCTGCTTTTTTTTAATTATTCAAAAAATATGACTGGAAGCCTTTGACATATAATCTGTGATAAGCTTGAATCATCATTGTACAATGCTTGATAAAGAAATAAAGTATAAAGTTTAAAACCTCATTTCTCATTGCCATCTTCTGGTCAGAATGGTGTAGTGTATTTTCTTGCTAAAGCAAGCTGCACTATAGGGCACAGAGATGCAAGATAGGTCACAAGTGAAACTCTGGTTTGTCTGCAGGAATGTGCTGGTTTGCAGAAAGGGTATGAAAGCAACTATCTGGGATTCACCATCCATCTGTAACAGCTGCTCAAAAAGTGATTCTGTGAAAAATCATAAATTTGAAGGTATTTGAAAGCAAAACTCACTGAAACCTTTCTCTTAAATGGCATTTATACTCTAAGTTCTCTCCCATACTTTAGTTACATTGAAATTGTTATCAATCATTTCAGCACCCTCATCATGCCTAAACAAAGGAAAACGGACTTTAAAAATCTCTGTGTTTGATCTCTTCCAGATCAGTACCCTCAAGCAAACTTTAATCTTTGGGACCAGGCTAATAGATGCTGAAAATCTACATTCAATGAACAGTACTTGCATTAACACACCATATATTTCTGATCCAGATGTAAAATAGCTTTGGCATATATGCGCTGCACAGCTTGTGGTGATCTGATTGTGTACCTATTGCTCCAGTATTCAGAGTTATAGCCCTTGTCAAGCTGGAAATTTATGTTTTTGCACCACATAGGCACAGACAGGAGTTGTGTTCACTATCAATCTGATTCTGACACCTGGATCGCAAATGACTCTCCATCTCCTTGGTTCTTTCTGCTTTTAGAGTCACCTGCAAATGAGGCTCCTTTGTCCAACCTGAGAACAATTTTCTCTGCATCATTGTGGAATTTCCCAGTATTTTCCCATCTTGAATATAGCATCCCAAGCAGCTTAACCCGCAGCTTATTTAAAAACACACAAAAATTCCTCCAGGTTTCCAGAAAATTAGTCAGTCCACAGAGCTTTTGCCCAACTCTCCCTGCAGACTGGTGGACAAAGAAGTCTGGATGCCCTATACTTGCCTACATCTTTGTTGGGGAGCACCTGCCCTGTGGCCATGAGTCACATCACAATGGGGAAACAGTTGAATATTTACACATGTCACACCTCTTGAATCTATAATAATTTTGACTATTTTTGGCCAATCCCCAAGCTCTGCTCTTTAGCCTTTAGTTAAACAAACTGGAGGGTTTAACTGCAAATTTAAAACAAAACAAGAAAAGGGCAATGAACACAAGTAACTAGAGAGAATAAAATATAGTAGCAGGAAAACCACAAACATCATAGCAGTAGGTATTTGCAATAACCAAGTTCCCTGCTCCTCTTGCAGAAATGCACCTGAGTTAAGGAGTGGGACAGTGCCAGAGAGCTCCTCCAGGTGCACTGGGATGGTCTGTAATTCCTCCCCAGAGCAGCACAACATGGGCATTTTGCTCATGCTTTCCCAGACACCCTTCACACTTCCCTATTTCCCTGTGCTCTCTGGAGATGATTCAGGACAGTCCTTCCTCTGAAGCACCACCACATGCAGGCAGTAAGGGGGCTGCTCATGCAGGTCTTCAACCCCTGGGTTAGTCATCATGTGTTACTGTGATGGTGCTGATAGTTTTTGATTGGTGCTGATAGTTTTTAATACGTGCCGATAGTCAGCTTGGCTGCTCTTTTCCCAGTTCTGTTGGTAATCTGAACTGCAGGCTGTTTCTCTTCACCTCTTGTTTGTAATAGCTTCAGCATACAACTTGGTTAAAACTAGGATTACAAGGTCTTTTACCGTGACATATTTTCAAAGACTCATTTCTTTTCTGAGCCTTGGATTGGAGCGATATCCAATTGTATATTCCTGCTTCACAAGCAAGCAGCTTGATAAACCCCTACTCCCTTTGGATTCCCTCTTAATTGTTTAAACTGTTTAGTTAACAAAGAGGTAAATTATCCAAATATATAGTTATATTTGTTTATAAATTCTATCTATTTTATGCAATAACTATTTTAGAATACCATTAGGGTGTTGAAACCAGGTTGCATCCACAATCAGATTAGGCCTGTCTCTGTATACATTTATACATACGTCAGTCTTCGATTAAAATTCTTTTACCCACTAGGGGCCCTGCTTTTCTAGATAAGCATTGGTATACAAGTCCCATAAAACAAATACTTGTGATTAGATCCATGCCGTTAAAACTCACTTATTCAGAGGGTAGAATTCCCTTCAGGAGTATCTCAAGAAAAGGCTGTGCCTAGATTTGATTGGAAGCAACTCCACTTTCCAAGAAGTTCAGATCTGTTATGATTGATGCCATTGCTTAAGTCCCAGAGCCAGTGTTACTGGTTAAAGCATTCAAACCACATCTTAGCCATCACCATAATATGCTTTCACATCTAGCAAAAGGTGTTGTTTTTTTTTAAATAAAAAACTTGGACCTTGAATCACTTGCACTAGAGAGAAGGAACAGATCATATCACCTTCATGCTCCTTTTACAAACTGTACAGCCCACTGAGCCTGGAAGCCAATGAAGAAACGTGTCTGAAGAGACCAAGTAGCAGTGAGTGACCCAGCCAAGACTTATTCTGTCCTTTTTCTGCTTGTTCCCTGAGCAAGTGAAATTTTTTTTTTCTTGTTCAACTCTGTTGTAGTAAGCTAGCTAATGGATCATTCACAATTAAAACATTAGCAACAATTAATAAAGGGGAAATGGCTTGCATAACAGTGTACACAGGAGGACATGTTGCCAGGAGATTGCTTATGAAACACCACTTATTGGTAATTATGACTATCTGCTACTTCTATTGTATTTGCAGGTTTAGGGTTCACTGCATAAGTTGTGTACAAAATTGTTGTAAGACCAAATTCCAAGCACTTAACAGATCTAAAATGTTTGGATCTGTCCCACTAGTAACAGTTTGCACCATTGGGTGCTACTGCATATACTAGGTGAAGAACAACACATGGAACCAAAGAGCTGTGCCCTATGGAGACAGCAGTGGGTGCTGGCAAAATTGCAGCACAAACCAGAGCAAACGGGTGATTGAGATTAATCCAGTGGAACAGCTGCAGCTTTGAGGAATTCCAGGAGGCTCCACTAAATTTATGCAAATAAACAACATTTACAGGAAGAAAAGAATCAGTTAATTTAGGGTTTTCACCATGTCTTAGCAGCAGCCTGACCCTCATGTCTGCAGTTTGTGGTTGCAGAGCATTTTACACTGAGGTTGTCAAGCATACAATTCATGGACTGTGTAGAGGCCACTGGATGTGTGCAGGTGGCCTGCATTAAGTACTCATACACTGCACAATTTCAGCTTTCAGGTAATAAAAAAAGTTCAAGGAAAAAATAGGATTGGGGAGGGATGGTGGAGGGAAAGAAAAACAGAAGTCAGAGGAAGAGGAAACAGGAGGAAATCAGGGAAGGAAGAGAGAGGTAAGGCAGCAGCTCACAGAAGTTGCTTCCCTTACAAAGCAACTTGGTCAGACACTACAGATTTAGCTATTAGGTTGTTTGAAGGTGAATCAAAGACTGGAATCCCCTGCGATGTCTGTGCAAGCACTGCCTGAAGGAGCACACTGAAGAGTGCTATGATCCCTACATGTGAACTGTTACTAAAGCCAGCAGGACACACTGAAACCCAGCATTCAACCCTCTCTCTCTCGAGGACTGCAGTCCTCAGCCTTTTTCTCTAATCTCAGATCACTTTAACCAGCTTATTCTGAATGCTCAAACATGAGGGTTCAGATTCCAGCTGAGCAGTATAAGAAATGCACGGACTATTGCTGCTGAAGCAAGGGAGATGTTGGCACTGCAGCATCTATTGTTTGCACAGCAAAGACCCTGGTTTTGTCTCAAACCACAATAGTTTGATTTGAAGGAATTTTACCTTGTAATAATTCATCTAAATCATATGACAAAGTAGATTTTGAAACAAAAACTAGTTTTTCAAACCCCACAGCTCTTCCAAGAGCTAGAAACTTGGCCAATATGTCCTGCAATCACTGGGTGCTGTTCCTACTCCACCACTATATTTTTCCCACTGGAATTAATGCAAATGCTAAAAACATCTTAAAATAAGACATGAAGTCCACTTCTGCTAGGGTTTCTGGAGGAAGGCTTGCTTGGGCTAGTTTAGAAGTGTCATAGGTAGGTTTTTGGTGTCAGAATTCCTTAGAGCATTCATTGCTCAAGCACAGTTCCTATTACTGGGAGACTGTGATCCAGACCATGACAGCTTCACTTCTCTTCCCCGTACCACAAGTTACTCTTATCAGAGGAAGTTCTTGATCCCTATATCTCTGATTGAGACTGATAGCAAAAATTTATACATACATGTAACCTTTGTACATATATACACACACGTATAGTATGTGATCTTGCAAATGCTTGTTCATTTGAACAGTGACATTTACATCAATAGGAGATGATCTGTAACCACAAGTAAGCACATTTCAGCATCATATCTATGTATATATTGTGGTGAGTATATATAGAATAGAATACATATGATCTTTATTCTATTAAGAAGTGAAAGATATTTGACAGCATGTATATAAACAGAGCTGAAGCCTTTTCTGCATTATAACATATTGAGTACTATTTAAACAGCACAGGTACTTGTGCTACTACAAAATACCTATTACTTTATCTGCTCACACATCAAATTGATCTGAGGCTTTTCCTCAAGAGGAGTAATCAAGGAACAGATTTCCACTTCAAAACCCAAATGCCAGAGCTGTGCATTCTCAGCTGCACCAGTGATACATTACTAGTGCTGAACATCCTCAAAAGACTGTATGTCATGTTGAAGAGTTGGAGAGAAACTAGAAAGAGGTAGGAAGCAAAGGACGCTGCTTTCTCTCTAAAACCAGGTAAGTTTCTAGGTCTGAGATGAAAACAAAGTTACAAAGAAAAACAAAGTCATCTGGGGAGTACATAATTTCTTGTCTTGGAGCTTGCTGTTAGAAAAACTTGCAGCACAGAAGTGATGACATTTTAGTGCTAGATACAGACAGCTCCTGAAAGACTGTGCTGATATGGCCTGTGGTCAGGCCTAACCCATGTCAGGTGAGATCATGGCCCTACTGTCCCTGGTACTTTACAAACCTTTCATCAAGGATGGTGGCTATCATGGTCCCTACTGGCAGCCTTGCCCTGTATTAGTTCACTGAATTTGATAGTCCTGAAATGATGGGGGTGGGGGGGAGGTGTTTGTGGTTTGCTTCAAGTTCACCAGCTCCCTTCACCCTCCCAGCACTAGTCATGAAAACAGGTTCCCAAACCCCACCAAATAGATTAACCTGTCATCAAAATTAGTTAGCTCAACCCAGCCAGATAAAAGGCTAGGTTTGAAAAATAGGAATAATAACAGTGAAGAGAGCACGTTCCTCCTGAACTAATTAATAGTTCTAAGTATTTTCAACAAGCAGAAGAGGTACTGTGGGTTAAACAATTCTCAAGGCATTCACAGAAGCAATCCTAATTATTTATTCCCAAGCACAACCATGTCTGCTATCTCCCAACATACCTCACCCTCCTCTACATACTGCCAGTGACAACAACATCACCTTTAGAATAGGGTCTGTTACTGGTAACTCCTGAATTCCAGCCCTCTCTGGTACATGAGCTTATGAAAAGCAAAACAAAGGTATCTGGATCTTGGATATTACTCCAGTAAGTATTCACATTACAGCAGCACCTGGAAGCATGACCAAGGCCACACAAAGGTAGGTGCTCCATATGCACTAAAAAGATAGTCCTTGCCACAAAAAAAATCACAGTCTTGCCATACTGTGGAGTCTTGGTTAAGTCTATTCATGTACCGCTAACATCTCCAAGGGTCACACTCCCTCTACCAAGGCTGGCTTCAGTGAATGCAGAGTCCTGCACTACACCCAGCTAAGGACCGTGTGGAGGAGGTAACAGCTGAGAACAGGCTGCTGCAACTATTCCTTCTCAAAGCAGGGTCTGCATGGGTTGCAGGAGTGGTATATGCCTTAAGCCAATTTTTTTCACAATAGAGGCAAAACCTTGAAAGTAAAGACACATCTTTAACACCCTTACCCACTTTGAAGGCTGCCTGGACAATTCCATAGCTAAAACAGTATACATAAGGACTTCAGCTGCTGCATAGAAATCTTCTGCATCCAAGGGATTAAGTATATTTGCAAGGACTGACTGGCAGCACAGGGCCCTCACCAACCAGGACCCCGTCCACAACACCCAAGCAGGGCAGGTCACAAAAAGCAGCCAGGTTCAGCTGAGAATCCAGATCACTAGAGAAATCTATGGTGATGAGGCAGGTTTGAAGTCAAATCAGAAAGGTTCCACAGGTCAGATCCAGTGACAGCCAGGCAGGTCCACAGTGGCAAGACATCCAGGGTCAGGCAAGGAAGTCAGTCTATGCATGGGGGTCTAGATCAACAGGGTTCATCACCAAAAAAAAAGAGCATAGCCAAGCCATACACCAGCACTGTCCTACAGCATAGCTCAAACCAGAACTCAAGGACCCAGGCTGAGCTTAAATAGGATCCCTGAGCCAATGAGCAAAATGGGTGGAGGTCCCAAGGGAGACTGATCAGGGCAATTAAGAGCTATTAGTGCCGTCAGGGCCCCAACCCATGTGTAGGAACACCATCTTAAGGCTGTGATTGCACATTTGTCAGCAGTGCCATTAGTCACTAGAAGAAAGTGATGAAATTACTCTGGAATCCTTGAGAGTTTCTGCAGCCTCCTGCTTGCTTGTTGCTCATCCCTTAGCATATTAATCCATCCTAGAGAGAGTATTATGCAGCTGTGGCTTAAACAAGTAAGCAGTTGCCTCTGTAAGATAAGTAGAAAGCTCAAAGAAATCAGTAGAAACCTCCTTTCTTGTGATTTGAGTGGACTTGAATCATCATGCCACAGCACATCAGCACCTATTGTGCTGGGAGCCACAGGGACACTGTGTGCTGAAGAAATCATTCCCACCACTCATCTGGCTGCTGGTTAAAGGCTTATTTTACCACTTCTTTCTTCTCCAGAGTCCCTGTTTCAGTAGTTATAGCCATGCTGTAGTTAGCCCCATCACTAGCACTGCTCCAGCTGTCTTTCAGTTGGTGACATATGGGAAAACAGCTGTGATTAATTTTATTTTCAAATCATTTACCCAAAATGCTATATATTGTTCTGGTTGATTTCAACTGGAATTTGTTCATACTTTTCAACACAAAATGAGATTAGAGGTCAATATTCTGACTTGTTGATGAAATGCTACGTGAAGATGGACTGGGTGTAAAGGTCACTTTGTCTACACTCCAGTTAGATATTGTTTGAGCAGTGAAATTTGAGTTCAGGTAAAGGCAAGACAAGTTTGTTTTGAAACAAAACAGTGCTCTTGATAGTGGAAATTAAAAGAAATATTGGAACACGAGGGAAGAATTTTCATGATGGTACTGTCAGAGCAGAGCAAAACTGGCTCTGCAAGCCAAGAAGAAATGTTCAGCAGCACCATCAGCTTTTGTGCAATCTGCTCCACAGGTCCACTTTTAAGTGGGACAGGATCCATACCTCCAGCAGCTTGACACATACAGAGACAGCAACGGCACGTTGCTAGTGTGCTGGCACAGATATCTTTGTGTGTGTATGTATACACAAGTCAGATTTCCATGATACTCTGGTTGTGCTCCCTTTTCCTCTGGTGAAACACCTTTCTGACATATCCCAAAAGAACTTAAAAAGTGGAAAAAGGAGGAAGAAATGCCTGGCAAAGCAACCAAAAACCATTTCACCTCAAAGATGCATGGAAGAATATGGACCTGGCTTGCAGAAGATGATTTCCATTGTTTAATTTTTATTTTCTTATTAAAAGAATCACTGAGAACTTTTAGTCTGGTGTTTCTTGCTTCCCCTTAGTAAAAGAGTTTCTCTGCTCCTTCAGTATACTTATATCACTAATTTTTTTAATGCTCTAAAGCCTGGGATGATGACTTTCTCTTGACCTCCTCTTTTACCAGCCAAAAAGCCAAGTCACAACCTTGTTGTATTTGATAGAATATAAACAGTGAAGACACTCCAAGAGCTGTAAAAGCTAAAAGAGGTGAACCACATAAAGAAATGGCTTATAGAAGTCAGAGGGAAGATGCTGTACAGTGTATTTCCTATTGGTAAACATGAGTGTGGTATCCAGTAGACTGAGGGCTGACAGCTGAACTGCTGGGACCACTGGCTCTCAGAGACACTGATCCTGTTGTTTTGTCTGTATTCATCTTCCCAGGGCTTCTCCAGTGTGCATTTTTTTACTATGTGTACAGAGAGCTCTTAACAGCATGGCACTGAGTTTCTCGGAGAGGCTCCAGTCTGCTTGATTAACATCACTATGCTCATAACAGTCGTCTCCACTCTTTCTCATTAGCAAGAGAAAATGTGTGAGACAAAAGCCGTGGAGGGCCTAGGTCAGAGAAGGAAAGAGATATTAGAAACATTTGGAGAATGAGGACGTGGAAAATAGGCATGAACAATTTCCAGAAATGTCCCAAGAGATCATTACCTTATTCAATGCCTCTCATTTCTGCCAGCCTATTTTTGTCTCAGCCCTGAATGTGTCCCTCTTAGTATATACAGCTAACTTGGTAATTTTTAACTCATGGCACTAATTGAATTGTTATTGAATGTGATTAATTAGAACTGGAACAAGTCTTTAACAAAGAATTTATCAGGTCCTTTTTTGCTCCCTCCACTGACTCACTGCTTCCCAATGGCTCTGAAACTTTCCATTTGGACATGCTGATACAATTCTTGGCAGGTCCCAGGTACCTGAACCCCACTGGAACCTGCTGCTTTATGGGCATGATGCCAGTGTAGGCAGCCTGGCCTCCTCCACCAGGTGGGCCAGATTTTTTGCTAACACTATTTCGTCTCCAAGAGCACCAAGACTGGCTCAGCAGACTACTGCTTGGAACTGCAACACTCAGGTCAGATTAACTGAGCTGGAATAATGCAGACACCATAGCAGAACAGAAGGATTTGGAAACCAGCCTATCTAGACTCCTAGATTTCAATGAGAATTTAGATCCTAAGTACAGATTAGGGTCTAATTATCTTTGTGGCACCAACACAGTCACAGAAGGTATAATATTACATGCAAATATATTAGAATGACTTATGATAACTCTGGAGATATGTGTGTATGTACATGCAGAGATACATATACATTCATCTCAAGTACAAGAATTTTTATACATCTTGTGATATTCTTGGTCACAATGACATCAAATAACACTGAATTCCCAGCCTGATTGTAGCTGAAATGAAAAACGTAGTTTTAAGTGGTTCTGAACTTGGCATTTTTTATTTCATTGGCCATCTCTTCTTCTACTTATTCCCCATGGAAGCAAGCAGTGAATACCTTACCTCAGAGGTCTCTGGGCAGGAAAACTGCTATCCTCGTGTCAGCTGGAAGCTCTTGGTAATGATTGCCAAAGAAAGGAGCAATTTGACGCCAGGAGCTGCACATCTTTCAGAGTATGGACTCAGGATACAGGCTCTGCCTGCCCAGATCAAGATGATGGTTTTGATCTTGTTCCTGTAACTTCCGCTGAGCAAGTCTTGTACAGGAGAGAAGCACAAAGACAGCTAGAAGGAAGATTTTAACTGAACTGCTTGTCAACCAAAATCTTGTTTTCATTTCAGTGAAAAAGCAGTGTAGTAAAGCCAAAAATAGAATGAAGTTTTTCTAAACCATTAAAACAATTTTTAAATTCAACGCTTCCATTTTTTACTTCCAAGTGATCCTTCAAAAATAATAATAATTGATTTTATTCTTGTTTCAAGGGAAGTCATAATTGGTTTTAGTCTGGAATTCAAAATATGCTGAAATTATGATTTCTGAAATGTTCATTTTTGCTGTGGGACAGCTTCAGGCCAAAATCAGCCAAAAACGGGAGAACTTTCAGACTGTTCTATGCTGAAAGCCACACAAAACGTGAGAAATTAGTATTTCCTAGAAATTATTTCAATCACTAACTGAGGTACCTCTTCTGCATGTATAAAATTGAGCTTCTTTTAGGGGGTTGCATGAAACTGAGGCTTCGGATAAACTTTGTTAGGGAAAGCCTTCCATCTTCTCTGAATGTAGATGGAAATATTCAAGTTCTAGCTCAAGCAAAACCAAATTTATTAAGTTAATTCCAAAGTATGCCCAGGTAATTGCTAACTCACAGAGAATTATGGCAGTTTGGAAATTAAAAAAGAAAAACAAAACAACAAAACAAACACATGAACATGGCAAAGCTTTCTTGTTGGTCTGTTTAGTGCCCAAGCAAAACATTAAATCCAGATGTGTTTCACATCTGGCTCAGCCATGAAGTGGCAGAATGTTGGGTGAGTGGTGCATCTAAACTTTGGACAACACCAGCCCTAAGCACCCATCCTCTCCCTAGCTGAGTACATGTTGCTTAGGTGTCTTAAGAGAAGAGAGATGCAACCTGGCATCAGCTCAGGTCAAGTATTATTTTAAAACATGAGGCATAGCACGCTTAGACAATTGGACTGAAAAACAAACAGAAGTAGGTTGATAGCTATTTACACTAGACTTTGAGTTCCCTTGTCTCAACTTACAAAAAAATCACATATTTAATTACAATTTTCCAAGACCTTCATATATTCATCATGATGGTAATATGCTTTGGCACCTGAGACCAAATGAAAAGAAATGAGGGCAGAACAAGTATATACTAAGAAAGTTCAGTCCTACCCACTTACTTGAGCTAATCATCTCACCTGTACACTGCTCAGCAACCAAAAGGCACTTCAAGTCGGCTGTCCTCCCTGATTTTCCTGGGGAACATAGACGAGGTAGAGTATGTCACCTGGGTGGTGAGTTCATTGTTATTTGTCCTGCCAGCTCACCAGAAGTCTTCTTTTGGAAGCATCGGTCTCAAGTGTGGAACCAGGAAAAAAAAAAAAAGTGACTTAAAATCAAGTTGCCAAGTTTGGAATAAAAAAAAAAACCCTCTCATTCTTTCATCAGTGGTAACTTCAGCGGATTTTGTGGAGCAACTTGTAATACAAACTGGCAGCAATATTTGAGCAGACTCCAATTCTCTCTCTCTGGGCCTTGGGTCCCCATCTGTACGCATGGGATACTAGCATTTTTCTGACTCACAGAGGTTTTGAGAGGATAAAGAGGTCAAAGCAGCAGGAATAGGAAGGGGATGTTATCAGATAACATAAGATATTTTTGCTGCTGCTCTATATGTAGATACAGTACACTTCAACTCATAACAGCCCTGCCATGGGTACAGCTGTGCCACAGGGAGCTCAGGACCCTGCCCAGGACTGGGGACAGGTGCTGAGGCAACCAGTCCTCACCGTCATGTCCGTGACTTTGTCACATTCACAAGTGTGAGCCTACCCATCTCTAGATGCGTGTCTGACAGGTTTTGGGGGTGCTTGAGTTTGCAATGCCCTGTCAAGAGCTCCAACTCTCTTCTAAGGCTTCTAATGCAACTCCCATCCAGCACGGTCAAGACCTGTCCTTCCTTTCAATGTGTTGTGACCAGGCAGTGGTGGAACATTTGCTTACTACCAGCTACTTAAATTCCTTTTTCCTTTTCACCCAACAAATATTTCTCTAAGCCAAACACAAAGAGTTATATTGTACACAGTCTTTGAAATGTACACTTAATTTTCAAGGAGGCTGCTTCAAGGAGGGCAGCATACTTGTAGGTATTTTGAACTAGCAAAAGAAAAGGAAAAAGATAATGCAACGGTGGAGAACTGAAGCATGACTTCTCTGATGTTTGTTTTTTTTCTGTGCCAGCAAAGATTCAATAGTGTGGAGGATTTGTCTGCAAAGTTATTCTTTGTCCTCCCTCCTTTTCTTTCCATTTCACTCCTCTCAGCTGTAGTAGTTCTTTATTCTCATGATAGTTCGTGAAATGCCTCATTTGCAAAATAAAGTATCACCAGCACCTGCTAGGTAAAGGAAATCATGGCCAGCATGGTGCTGTAACCTCTCCACAGGATAAAAAAAGATCAGCGAGGCGCTCAGGTGGGAAACCCCGTTTGGAAACTACCCAGGTTGCAGAAGCTGGTGGGTGTTGTAAGATGTATTTCTCCTTTCAGTCAATTATAAACCACTGTGTTTGCAGAAGCAGTACATAAGCTGCAAAACAGAGGCCGTGACTATTCATATTCACTGAGTCGCTTATTTTTGGTAAATTCAAATATGCCCTTAAAATCCCAAGGCTGTACATTGAGTTTCAACATCTGTGTTTGTAAGGTATTTTCGCATGCAGATCTCATGTCTGTAAGGAAGGTTAGCTGATTAATTCTCTCTGTATCAGTTTTCCTTCCATGAAATCTGTGTCCACAAAGACCTGGGAAAACGACAGGCAAGAAGAGGGCAAGGCTTCTACCAAGATTGTCTGGAAAAGGATAGATCCCCAAAGTCAGACGTCTGCCAAAAAGCAACTGCAATTACACGCATCAACCTCTGCAGATTACACCAGAGAGGGTAGAGCATAGGTTTCTTGGGTGCTGATGGCACAGCACTTCAGTGTATCAGACCTCACAGATTTAAAAATTAAATAGAACAAGGTAGATCCAGTAGGTTATTATTTTGTCAGAGTTATTAACAATCCTTTACACTTTAATTGCCCATAATTTCCTTAAAGGCCCTGCAAAAAGAATGTTTAAAACTTTGGGTTATTGAAGAAGTAACATATCTTAACAGGAAGCAAAATTTCAGCCAAAGAGGTTTTTGGCCAAAGACCAGAACTATTGACCTTTCCCAGAATTTACTTAATTTTTTTAAATTATAAAATATTTTAACAAAAAACATATAGCAGAGTTAGACATCAAATTTTGTTCTGATTTTCAGCACCGTCATGATCTTCCTTCTAAGTGTTCATGGTGACTGGGTTGTCATGGGTAAAAAATTGAGGTTAAAGTGATGCTCTCTTATTATTGAAATGGTGGCTGACATCAGGTGGGATGTTAACACCTGTGTGCATGTGTCTGAGAGAGAGAAAAAGAGGAAGAAGTTTGTATTCAGTAGTTTTATGGAAAGTCCCAAGGAATAAACCAAGCACCTTTCGCAATCTACCACTATAAACTCAGAGATCTTGCCAACGCTTGAACAAAATGATCCTACAGCTCACTTCTGGAGGATATTTAATCCTTGGGGGTAGCGAGGTGGCAGAGGTAGTGTCTGCTTTTTTACCTCCACATCCTCTGACTCAGCTCAGAGCAGAACACACTGCTTCGCAGTCACTACCTGTCCACCAGCCTGCACAGCAGCTTTATGAGGATCAGACATGTGTCAGCCCGTCTCACTTGCTTTCTCTTCTCTCTCTCTCAAAAGAATCAGTCTCAGTTGATTTGACTTGATTTCTTTGTCACCAGAAAAAAGCAAAGTGTGTACACTCAGGTCAGAGCATGGGGCTGGTGCACAAACATCCAGGTGCAATGGTGAGGAACACTTAATCCCACTCCCAACAGCACAGCCTCCCTCATGCTGCATCCCTCTGCCCCCGTAACGCTACAAGTACCGTACCTCAGGCAGCTCTGATGAATGAAGGATTTAATTACAGTCATCTGAAGGGGCAGTGGAGGTGAAGGACATGGGAGGTGAGAACACGTGAGGATTTGCACTTGTGTAATGCTCGGTGGGTTGCTGTCCCTGAGGCTGAAGGACAAGCCATCGGCAGTGCTGGGATGCTGGTGCTGCAGGTGGGCAGGATCACACCCCAAAGGATAATTGCCTTCATGCTAAATGGTTTTCTGGATGCACGGAAAATATTTTGGCATGAAATTTCGTACAATGCAGAGCTGCTCTTGAAGTCCTGCAGCACATACAGGTCCATCAGAGGAAACCCAGGTTTGCTCCCTTTCCAAGGAGGGTTTCCCAGCCCCAGAATTCAGCATATTGTACAAATACTAATTTTATTTACATGGAAATAAAAGGAAGACTGCTCTTATTTTAAACAACTCCTATCTATCACAGCAGAAAAAGTTGCATTTCACATGGCTTGTGGGCAGATGGATGACACACAACACACCTGGCCTCTGACTCATTCTATTTCTTACTGTTACTTTGTGTTTTACGCTGGAATTGCTTAACCCTGAAGCCTTCAAATTCACTGAGGATCATCTGTGAATTTTCTAAGACTATGTCTGCATTAGCAAGTAGGATGGACTAAGAGAAGCAGAGCCATGGACTAGGAAAATTTTTGCTGAGGACTTGACATCCACAGTAAATGCATTTCATAGTTGGATTGGTTTTGGTTTTTGGTTTTTTTTTTTCTTTTTTTTAGTTCATGCCAACCACAGTCTGGTCTGAGGGATTGATTTCCCAGTAGTGACTGGAATGGATTAGGGGAGCATATATTCCAGATAAATTTCCTCCAAAAGGACACTAATTCAAGCATCCTTAAGATGGCACCACAATGCAAACCAGTCTACTTCTAACATGAGCTCCTGATCTGAACTGAAACACTAATGCAGACACACACTCAGGTCTTCACAATAGTTTTAATTAATGGATCTGTATTCTCAATCCATATTTAGGAAGAAAATTGCAGTTAGCAGTGCTAAGAGAAAGAAATAAGGACTTGGTATGGCTCAAGTATTTGTATTCTCTGGGCTCACACCAGATGAGGCGTTATGGTTACTAAGGATATGAGATGAATAAGGTTAGCTCTGCCTTGATCTCCAAGGGTGTTGATTTATGAATTTTATCAACCCTCCAGCCACACATAGAGCTAATGTAAGAAACTTCCCATCTTGTTGAATAAGGGATGTGCCTATTTCCCTTTCTGTAAATCTCACCTGACCTTGGAGAGAGTTGACAAAAAAAGAGGTGGAGGGGGTGAGGGGAGTACTGAGAAAAGAAAAAAATAAACAAGAAATTAAGCATGGGATAAGATCAACACTACTATTCATTTGTCCTAAGTGTATGAGATAAATTAAAGAATAGAGATCTCTATCTGGGCAAAATGTGCATCCAGTACCCTTCTTCCCCTCCACTAAAGTAGGAAATATGTAGTTTATGACCAGCTGGGACAATCTCTATGAATAGCTTTAAGGCAATAAATCACAGAAGCTGGTTTGTCCACATTTCTTTCTTTTCTTCAGACTGTTTGGCTAAATCTCCCACAGAGAAAGTTACGCCATGCAGGGGATTCAGGAAAATGCATGAAAAATATACTCAGGTCACCTACAAATTCTTCAGCTCTGGCCATGGTCCAGTTGTGGCTTTAATACAAGACAATGCCTAACTGCTCTCCTTCACCGAATCCTATGAGAGCAGCTGTTTAAACATTTATCAGTAAATGTTTCAAAAAATAGACCTCACTGTAGTACAATGATGCTATTTGAGCCCCCAGTTTTGTTTCCGGGACCTATAGAACACATGTGGGTTTGGGTGGGGTCGTCCCATAGTCCCACAGTTGGCTTATTTTACTCACATTCATGCTAAATACCTCACTAATATTTTTTTCTGTGTGTTCCTGATTCTTCACAAACTGGTTCAGCAAATCCAAAGCTGTGGCAAAGACTCAGCATGTTGAAAAAAGGCCTCCTTACAGCTGCATCAAGGAGAAATTGAGCCAGAAGAGACCTGGCTTGTTTTCTCACACTGCTTCCAACTGTTCCTCATATCCGTTCTCTCTAATTCACTTTTCAGATTCATTCAGCATATTCCTATCTGAGGATGCTGTGGATGCTACGAGTCTACATGAGACCAAGGAGGACAGAGAAACTTCCTGAAAGAGAAATGCATTGAGTTACTAAAGACAGAGAAACTCCTTCCGGCTCTGGCAGGTCCTGAGCAGCAAATAGTGTGCTATTTGGGACAATCATATGTCCTTGCCGAGTTCTTACATGTTTTCCTGTGGATTGCTTTTGTCACTGTTGGACACAGCACATCGGGATAGATGGCCCTTTGGACTGAGGCGGTACAGCCATTCTCTTGTTCACAGGAGACCGTTCATGTGTGGAACCAGGGTCCTTCTCCAGTGGACAGGCAGGCTCCAAAAGGGACAGCAGTCAGCTCATTTCACAGCAGGATACCAAGAGCCACTGTTCGAATGACCTTCCAACCTGAATCAGGCATGAATCAATGATCTAAAAATGTAAAACTCTGATTACCACTTTCAGAGGTCCTGTGGATGTCCTCTGTGTTCTGGAAACATGGTTTCAGGAAAGGTTTGATTTCCCCTGAGAAGGTGGATTATTAAATGCCAGTGTGGACTTCAGAGCATGTGTTTGAAGGCTCCCAGGTTGCCTGTGCTGTTGCAGTGCAGCAGGAAACAACAGCATGGCCAGCCAGTCTGCACCCAGCACTAATCTGAGCATGTTTGCCTTTCAGCAGCCAAATTTCTTCAGTCTGGGTGGCTGAAATGAGGCAGCTAATGCTATACTTAATGACCTATTTAATGGCCCATTTTCCAGAAGTGATGAGAACTTACAATTATCCCTGTGCTTAGTGTAAGCTGTGTCTGCTTAACAATCAAAAAGTCCAGACTAGGCATTCAGATGCCTCTTTTTAAGGGGGTAAAAGTAAAAAAATGTAGCCTTAGATCCTTGTCCTTCCTGCAGTAAGGTCAAACGTAGATACATAAAAATAAAATACATTCTCCCACTGACTTTCATGAGACTCTCAGTGTGAGCAGAGATAGTCAGTCTTTCCCAAAAGCAGAGTAGCTCCAGCCAGGGATGCATGTTCTGGCCCCACTCTGCATCACGTCGGCCATGTAGGCTGCCTGCATATAGTTCACTAGTCTCTGCTGAGAGTGCCAATTGGAACTGGATGCCTGCTGGTGCAAATCCGTGATCCCATTGACTGGGAAGTCCTGACTTTCCAGGTTGTCATAGACCTCCCTAACCATTATATGCACCCTGCTCATTTCAGGGATTTCAAGGAAATAAAAGATCTCAGCTAAATGGCTCCATGTGGGACATTTGCACAACTCAAAAAGCAATTACCATTTCTCAGCAGCAAGGCCTGAACACAGGCTTTGTTGATTTTGGCTCAGGGTTGGGTGTACTGACTTGCTTGAGGTGCTATTTATGAGCTGACTTGCCATCTCAGGGTAAAGCCCTATGGACTGAAAAGCCTTTCCTGTGCAGGAAAAAATGTGCCAGCACTCTGGAAAGGAAAACCCTGCTGCTTTATGAAATCCCTTGTCAGCCCAGTGCAGACTCTTTCCATCTGGAGCTCAGTTCACCTCCATGGCACCAGGTACACATGCCAACAGCCAAACTGCTTCTGCCGTGTAAACTGGCCCATACTGACCTCCACTCTCCACATGAGAAGCACTTAGGAAGTGGCAGAGTATGGAGTGATGGAGACTAACTACAGACATTTATTTGAATCTTTGTACTCAAAAACATCTAGGCAAATTGGTTGAAAAATGGGTTTTCAGGTTTGTGAGGAACAGTGGAAGTTTTATTTTTTTAAGTGTTTCACCCAAAATTGGAACACTTTGGATTGAAGTGTCTTTTGGTCAGCAGATCTTGAAGTCCACCATTTACTTTAGAAACACCAAAACATTTCTGCTCTTAATTTCGGGAACCTTAACATTCACTAAGATGCTGAGAATCAGGAAGTTCAGCAGCACAAATCTCAGGTTTAAAGAGTCAGGGCTTCTTGCTGCTTAAGCACTCTCCAAAAGCATTTTAGTGCACATTAACATGAAAATAGTTTACTTTTGGGACAGTATCAATAGATTTTAGCTCTACACATGAGAGATTTAAGGTTTCATTGGCACCTTTTATTATCCTTGCTTAGGTGGGTTTTCTCAATCAATGTTGAGGACACAGCCATGCCAAGAAAATATTCTGTTTCACTGGAGTTGTCATCTCTAGGTTTCATTCTTGTCCTCCGCTGTCTTCTCAGTCAACTTTGCCCTGATAAGCTTCACACTGACTTCAAGGGGTGGTTCCTCATCTGCCATGCAGGATGAATGACTCAGCGAATGTCCAAACCACTGCATACATTAGGGATTTTCATCCCAGAAAAGAAAAAAAATAGGTGAGAACATGGCAGAGCTACTTTAACTCAGGATGGGCTTGCTCATGATGAAAAGGTGGCTTCAGCTTGCCACTTCTAATATCAACAAGGGGGACATGGTGCAAAGCAATCAGGCAGCATGTTCAAGAGAGAGAAAAGGAGGTGTTTTTTTCATGCAATGCCCAAGCAAACTCTGGGCCTTCTGTGCAAAAGCACTGTACATCCCTAAGGGCTACTGGGATGCAAAAAGCAATCAGAAATTCAAGAAGAAAACTACATGTTATCTACAAAGATCCAAGCTCTGCATCCTGAAATATCTGAGCCAAAGTTGGCTGGGAGGATATTCTGGGGAAAACAGCTCACAGTATTTTTCCCTTGGCATCTCCTAGTAGCGAGATGCATGACTGGATGGACACTGGACTACAGGGACCCTTACCCTGATCTTGTAAGATGATCTTATACAAGAAAAACAAGAACAAAGATGCCAACACTGTGTTCCAAAAACAGAAACACATGAGAATTACTGTCTCTGGGCAAACTTAACTATGTCCCCAACCAGCTAAATCAGCAGTCAGGCTGGGCCTGTCCAGCTCTATCCCTGCAGACAGGACCCGACACCAGAGCCTCCTGAGCCAAAGGCAAGGGCCACGTAACCTCCCTTTGGGCTGCAGGATTGCCTTATGGAGACCTGCTTTGCCCTCTAGTGACTATTAAGCATAAAACAGGCAATTTTGCACCATCTATTCCAAATAAAAATCAGGTCCTGCTACATCTGCTGGCTAGCAGACAAGCAGTGGGGTTGTTCTGACTTTGTTTAGCCTAATTGAGAATATCTTGCTCCTGAGGCAGACTGGTCACCACTGACTGGGAGGTATGTGGGATGGAGCAAGGGAAGGAGATGCTATTCTGAAAAGTTGAGAACAGACACCCTAAATTGGGGAATGAATGTCCAAGTGAATTGTAAAGGAAAATCCTCCAGGGCTGATCTATTTCTAGTCTGCACATGCTTTGGAACTGAAAAGAGGCTATTTGGGGGAAAAAGGAATGGATGAATAATGGAAGCAAAAATAGTCACTCCACATTCCTTTCCAAAGCCATGTTGCCTACAAACCCTTTGGAAACAATCAACGATTCATCAGAACATGAGCTCATATTTTGTGATCTATGGGGCCATAGACTTTGTGATCTATGGTCTGTGTAAGTGACTATTAAAAGAGGTCTTAGTTGGAAAAATAATAACACTGGCCTTTGTTTAAACAGTAGCAAAGGAAGAGAGGGATTAGAGTAGATATCTAGATATTTGCAATTGCTGAGCTTTATGGAAAGCAAACTCTGAAAATACTGTATAGAAAACTCTTTTCCTTTAAACTTAGGAATAAATACTAATATTTTATATTTTGAAAATGCTGGTCTGTCTTTGCTAAATTAGAGAGACTTTTGTTAAAATCCAAAATAGTCTAAGGAAGCAAATATAGTTAGATTCCCTAGTATCACAGAAATTAAACAAAATTTCTTTGGAAACTCTCATATAGTCAACTCTGTGGTCAGAAAATAAGGTTATGATCATGTGATGGAAATATACTTTTTTGTGCTTCTTATATATAAACTATATTACAGAAACTAAAACTTGGTCTAGATGTTTTGGTGAGTAAATATTGCTATTTTCTCAAATACTCAGATAAGAACATTAAGTACTACACTTTGAGCACTAATGTTCACTAAACAACAAAAAATTGGGGACCATAAATTAACTTAAATGGAAAACTTAAGCCCAGAAATAGTCTTAAGCTTTTGTGCAAAGATTTACAGGAATATTCCAGGCAGGCTGGAAGCCATTCTCTCGCACCACTGACTAGAATGGGTAAAAAAACCCAAAACACAACAACAACCCTAAAACAAAAAACCCAAAGTCCATCCCAACTAATTTGTGAATGAAGGATGAAAGGCTGCATTAGATGACTTGCTCAGTTGCCAATTTAAAAACATATTTCATTTGGGTATCTTAATACCTACAATTGCACCTAAGAACTTAGTCTTAATTAGGATTTTCCGCAAATCAGTGTCATCAGCTTGGATATAGGACAGAAATGTTTGGCTCTGGTTAAGTCACTTAGACCTACTGCAGAAGGGTTTGGAAGAAACTGGGAAAGACTCACATGAAGTCTGTAACCATGTTTGAAAGCACTGGCTATCAGCTCCATGCCCATGCTGGATACCCAGATCTTCACATTAGCATCTGTTTTTTTAAGGATGTTCCTTTTCTGTATTTTTCTATGCAGAATTCACTTTCACAAATTGTTTCCTGCTGGGCTTTTCTAGGCTACAGCTGGCCAGACTCTGGTGAGCCATGCCTGTGCTGGGCTCTGCCATGGATTTGGTGGCTTGATTACTGCCAGCAGATGATTAGGAGTGGGCTCATCTGATTTTTAACTTTACCACTCCAAGCATAATTATTACTTGCACTCCCACATCCCAAAAGATGGATGATTGTGTAAATTCTGTGCTCTTGTCCGAGAGCTCCTGGACCCCGGCAGTCACTAGATGTCATCAAGCGAGGCAAGCCAGAGGGGGCTCAGGGGAAGCACAGCCCTGCTCTCGCTAAGTTAGTTTTAAAAACAGGTAGATACACCCAGAAGGTATCTGTAAGACATGAGCTGCCCTTATATGGGTAAACTGTTTACTTTTATTCACTGTCAGCTCCAGTGCACGCAGATGAGTATCCACACTTAGCTTTACCATCCCCGAGGACTATAAACTAATGCAGACAGTCCTTCCAAAATCAGGTCAGCCTGAAAATACTGATTGGCTAAAACAGTGATTTTGAGGCTTTTAAAACTTTCTTCCTGTTTTTTGACCCTTTAGAGACATAGGAGTGACTGTTCCATAACTGAGTGTTCAAGATCTTGCTTCTGATAATAATAAAGTGTTTCACAGGAAGGAAAACCACAGCAGTAGATGTTTGATGATAGTCTCTTGCACATTAGTTTGTTATTGCACATTAGTTTGCTACTGATCTTTGTAGTTCATAACTGATTTAGACCCAGAAAACTAGAACTGAATCACTAGATTTTCATGTATTACATTCCTTAGCTCTTCTTGACAGCTTGCAAGAGGTAGAAAAGCATCAGGAAAAGAAATTTGTAGTTCTTCTCTGAATGGTGGCAGCTGATAACCATCCTGCAGAACAATTCAGGAATGCCAAGAAGCAATAGAAAGGCCTAATCAGAAGTAGTTCTCCTCTGAGTTCCCATTTATCTATCTAAATGAGACAGGCTTATGCCCATTTCATGTAGAGATGTGTCCTCAGTGGCAAAAACATGGGTATTGCTGGGCAGTTCCAGCTTTGCAGAGCTGCAGGGTAGGCTTGGACACAGCTGAGGCAGCATGAAGCTCCTCTGGATCCTTGGTGGGAGCTCTGAGAATGCTGTTCTCCTCAACCTGGGGAATCCAGTTAACACACAGAGGCAGGTTCAATCAAACACTGCTGAAATCTACCCAAGGCAGATTTAACAGCACTAAAATTAGCAAATGCCTAAGAGGGCACAAACTCCCTTCAGAGTTGTCCACCTGCACCCACATGCTGCTGACAAAGTCCCACAGTCCCATGAAGGTTTACCCAAGAGCAGACAGGTGTTATCAGCCCAAACATTCCAGCTGATTCTCCATCTCTGAAGGTTTCTTTGTGTCCCTTTTTCTATGAAGAGGCCCGAGAAGGCAGTGCTTTGGCCTGGCCATCCACAAGAAGAGAGGTGGAGATGCAAGGGAAAGAGGAACAGGTTGTGACAAAAGATGCTACTGGCCTGTTACTCAGTGGGGAAAAAAATCAAGTCAAAGCTGAAGTACTCAGAATTAATTTTGTTCTATTCTTCACAAGCAAGTAAGTTCTAACCAAGCAATTAAGATGGTTAATTGTATTAATGGAATAGGTTAATCTGAAGGAGGATAGTGTAAGAATGATTTAGAGAAATATCCAGATTTAAAAAAACCCCATGTATTCAAGCTGGCAAGGGCTGCTGAAATTCCCCCTAGAGTGCTTAAAGAATTAGCTGAACTAAACCCTCTGAACCATTAGTGATTGCCTTCAAGGAGGTAAAGACGACAGCAGAGGTCCCAGAGGAGTGGAAAAGGGCAAGTGTAATACTTATCTTAAAAAGAGGGCAGAGGGGGGCTCTGGGGATTAGCCTTTCCAGGAGTCAGGACATGCAAGAGATTACTGAGCATCCCATCATTAGTACCAAATGGATAATGAAATGATAAGGACCTGCCACCAGGGATTGGATTTAAACAAGTGTGTCAAACCAATCCGAATTCCTTGAGAATGTGACCTGATAGAGAAGGGGAAACTGATGTGTGTGATCCTAGCTTGAGAGCAATAAGGCTTTCAATGCTTTTTCCTCTCTGACATCTCATAAGTAAACCAGGGAATTATGCTCTAACCACCACTGACTCATGGGCACTGGTACTGAGCAGTTGGACAGGGAAGGGCTAATATTCCTGTCATTCCTCTAGTATATTTACATCCCACCAGTGTCATTATATCAAGAGTATCTTCTGCTTTCTTACCTGTGTAAGCTCACTTCTCATGTCCTCACCATAAGTGAGGTTTGAAGTTTTAGTACAGACCTTTAAAGATCAGCACCCATGAGGCCACTGCAGACCATAAATGCAATCAAAAAAAGCTATGTGAAGGTGGAGATAGTCAAGAACAAAAGGCTGGATCTCCTTTGCACTGAATTTTGAATATTTTTTTTAAAAATAAGGGTTTTATAAACTCCCCATACCTTTATTAGAGTTTGAGCCAAAAGCCACCTGGGCTAGATATTCACTCTAGCAGTGAAGTGCATTTGTGAGACAGATTCGATTTCTGTGCCCAGCTCTATGGGTACATGCCCAATGCCAGATGAGGGGTAAGGCTCCTTCCCCTTCCACAGGCTATTGTGATGGTTTCTACAGCATGTAGAGAGAGAAAACAACTCTAGGAGACTCGCTTTGCCTACCCCCAGCTTTTTGGGAGAAAGGTACCATGCCTTGGAGTGGTGCAGCATTTTCTGATCCTCTCTACCAGAGCCCCTTTCAAAATGGGAGGCATGAGACAGCAGTTTGGCAGACCCTGCTTGACAAGATTTGACATCTAAATTGAATGTCCAGGCCTTGAATTCCTAGGATTTCATTGAAAAGTCAGTAGACTTACCTCTTTGTAGCTTGTGGGCTGTAAAACTGGCTGTGTGCTCCTCCAGATAAGGGCTGCTTTGTGCAATGTTGTGTAACGGCTGCCACAGGGTTGATGTGGGCCAGTCCATAAATAACTTCTGCATAAATATTTTTAGCAAATACTTTCTGCTCTCTTGAGATACACTGGACAGCTTGAAGTGTGTGTATCTGCGCGTGAAGTAGGTGGGGGATGCTAGAAGAGCTCCCACCCTGAGCACAGAGCAAATATCACAGCACTCCCTATATGCACGTTAACGCAACAGGAGCTGACACCTCTATGCAAGAGTGTCCAGAGCAAGCAGGATGTCTCAAAAGAGCTGCCTTATTGGAGTGGCAAGGTGTGTTGTCCTGTGGTAGAAATGTGAATGAACCCAGTGCCCATGAGAGGTGGATGCCAGCAGAAGTGCTCTGAACAGGAGAACCCCCAGCCATCCTACCTGAAGGGCCCCCTACTAGCCATCTACTGACCTTTCTGGTGTGTGCTTAATGCAGAGGGAAGTGCAGACTGCTGGTTCATTTCCTATGAGGATAACCCGCCTTTTAGGCTGCACCTGAAGGGCACTGTCTGACTCCATCTATAGAAAACACCACTGATCTCTGTAGATGATTGTCCAGCCCTGGAAACAGCGAGAGTTAACAGGGAAGCACAGTTGCAAGAAGGCTCCAGGTACAAGGAAAAAGAAATGAAACCTTCACCCCCATATCTGAAGCCATATATTAGGAGCCCAAACATCTCTGAAAATGCAGAACAGGACAAAATAACCTAACCACATTTTCTCCCCACCCCACAGGCACTTCAGAAAGGTGTGATAGCTCCCAGTGTGTTAATCAGCCTGTACTGGCTACAGCTGATAGCACAGAGGGAAAGGTACAAACTGGTTATGGATTTCACATGTATTTATCTTTACTGATTATCTGGCTACTTCTGTGCAGAGCAAGTCATGAACACAGGGTCAGGCTTTTACAAGATTCTGCATGCATCTCTTCAAAACCAAATGGACCAGCAGAGAAAAAGCAGTAAATCATCAAGAGGGGAAAAAAAAAAAAAAGGTCATTTGGGTTAATGGGTTAATCCAGACTGCATGGTAACAGCTAGTTCAGTGAAATCATCATAAAAAAGGGCTAACTTCACAAAAACATGCGGAGGGAGAGAGAACACTAGAGACTATTAAGCTCACTAGTTAAAACATCCATTTAGCATGTAACAGGGCATGGGGGTACGCAGGAAAGAATAATTTTGTCTGGTCAGCTCTGCAAGTACTGGGAATCTGGACCCCCAAAGAGGCTCATTTTGCAAGTGGCAGGGAAGCACCAGCACATTTACCTTCAATTTTTCAAGAGAGACAATGCAGAAACTGTATTTCAACTGAACAAGCTAAGCTTAACAGATGCAAAATTTATCTCTCTGCTCTGCAATGAAGTCTCTATGTAACCGGAGGCAGTTAGCTACAGTAAGGTATCTAGAAGCACTCAGATATCTACCTCTCAGTGGTTTTTATTAAAGGACATAGTAAGTCATACTTCACCCTAGTGATCCATAAGAAAAGTGACTTCTGGTGACCTTCACTTCCACCTCCTGCTTCTAAAACAGGCATACAGTGATATACCTCAACCCAACCCTGCTTCTCAGTCATTTTTGTGAGGGCTTGCTTGCCGAGCTATATTCCTCAGATACAGCTGATGTAATTAATAAGCATTGACTGATTAGTTAAGAGGGTGACCCTTAAGGGAGTTGCTTGAGGCGGTAAAGGAGTTGCTGAAGGTGGGACTTGTTGCAAGGATTCTCCCTGCCACCTGCTAGCAATGTTACTTAATTATTTGTTGCTTTCTATCTTTCAAAAATTAAGGAAAATATTTATGTAACTAGTTTATATTAATCCTGTCTGCTTTGCTTTTGCAGTCAGGGATAAGAGGTAGGAAGAGCTTCTAACTATCCCTAGTTATAAGGGGAGGGAGGTTACAGCATATGATATTTAAAAAGAGAGGCTAAATGCCAACCTGAGAGGAAAGCAATGAAAATCAAATAATGCAGTAGTTATTCCAATTGAGTGATAAAGGTGACAGCAGCTAATGGGGAGTGCTGCTAAGGTGTCAGCCAAGCAGCTGTGGATTCTCAACAATAGCCCTAGAGCCTGCTTTTGGTCAAGTTGTTCTTATTCTAGTGTTTCAGTAAAAGCATTGGCTGCACAGAGAATAAGGGTTACTTTTAGTCTGTGAAATGAGTGGTCAGAGTTTCACTTTGTAGTACTATAATGGAGAGCTGCTATTGTCCTGCAAAGTACTGTATTTCCAAATAAAATAAAATTAACTCTATCATAAATAAAAGTACAACTGCAAATGCCAGGATGAACACACTTTTTTAACTGGAATGATGTGATCTATTTTCTCTGCTATATCTTTCCTTGTTCCATCTCCTTTCATAACATCACCTACTAGAGACTAAATATAAGCTACCCACCAAACTGAAACAGCCAGTGACAGGAGGTGACACCCTGCAGGCTGCTCGGATCTGGATGTTCCGGCATTATGCTGGTAACTGGCAGACAGACGTCTGCACACAGATTTGGACCACGCTTGCTGATGAAGTCACTGCTCAAAAGCATCTGTTGTGTTGACCTCTTCACTGTATGCAGGGCCAAACTGGGGAGGTTTAGTGTACCTCCAAGAAGTTTACTGTAAGGCTATGTATGGCCATGTGGATCACACAAAATAAGAGTAGAGCCTCTCTGAGCAGAAGGTGTCCCCTGACATCTATGTAGAACCTGGCACACAGTTCCTTACCTGTGGAAGATGAAGAGAAATAATATGCTAGAGACTGAATTGTCCAGATAGCAGAGGGGTATAAAGGCAGGAGGCAAGCTGTTGTATTCCAGTGAGGAATAAGTGAGAAAAAGAAAGCAAGCAGGTAGGCTGGAGTACAGCCAGATGGCAAGTCCCAACCACCTGCTAAGTCTGTCTCCCTCTAATAGTCAGGCTGGTGTGCAGGGAGCAGCTGGAAATATTTGGATGCTGCTTGTATTCACAACAATGGTTATCAGGAAGATTCAGATATAGACAGGCAAGAAAGAGGGGTACCTACATTAACAATGAGAATGGGAAGCTAAATGATCTTGATATAGTTTACAAGGTGGTGACCTTGGGTCCCCTCTTGGCATAAAATAAGAGGAGTTGCAAGCAGTTAAGCTGGACAGAGCATTAGGTTTGGAGTGAGCTCTGGGCATCTTCCCAATGATGTCTGTGCCTAGGAGCTTGGCAGGAGTGAGAGGGCAGTGTGGGGCAGGACTGGCTCACTGATAAGAAAAAAGCAAAACAGAGGTGCAAGGTGTCCCCAGGGAAAAGGGTAACAGCCCAGTTACTTGGGCCCATTTCCATACGTCCCAAAAGAAGCAATAATGAATACTTAAAATTAGCATGATATGAATGGGTTCTGCTGACACTATTGGCATTTATTAAACAGTATCCCAAGGGAAAAGGGAGCACAAGGCCAAGCAAGCAGAAAACTAACACCCATCATTAATAGAGAACTCTCATATGGGATCTGATGGTTATCTGAGGAGCTGGGTAGTAACTAGGTGTTGACATAGCCCAGATGCCCTCACTTTCCCCCATTCAGGTCCAGCTTTGTGCCAAATGCTGGGCAAAAGTAGACCAACTTGAGCATTTACTGTTGTTTGGGTGAACCAGGACCCTGGCAGGATTGTGCTGCTGGAGTAGATGAAACCAGACAAAATAGATGCAGATATTAGGGGACAATAGCCAGATATTTGGGTTTTGGTGGTGGTTTTTTTTTTCATGTGTGCAAATCTGAAGGTATAGTGGGTGAGTCTGAAATGCCATCTGACTCCATCAGGATGTTAAATGCAGGTAAATGAACATGTGCCAGTGAGGCTGATGCTGAATGGGAGCAAGCAACTGCTCTCTTGTGCATCACCACAAGTGGACCAGATGCTTTTGAGGCAGAGATGCGAAACAAAATTATACTCTTGCCTGTCTCCAGAAAGAAGTGTGCAATTAAAATGTAGACATGAATGGAGCAGAATTTTCTTTCACTGGCAACAGTGTGCATTGAAAGAGCATGAGCAAAGCAGAAGGCATAGATTACTGTCTTCAGAGACATCTCCATTTGTGTTGGCAATATATAGGAAGAAAGACGTAGTAAGGCATTATCCACAGCCAAGTTCTTTGACCTCATACACAAACATCAGTGAGATTTGAGGAGCTGATACCATCTGATATGCAAACATGTTGGTTTACAGCTAGTTGTAAGAATACAGTTGGAGGCTTTTCAATTGCTAGAGGGTTGGTTGGGGCAACTCTGACCTAATTATTTAATAAATCTTGGAAGACTGGGACACTGCAAATACTGAAAACTGAGACTGCTCGAACAATATGCAGAAAAGGGTATGTTTGATAACCAGTCCAGCTCTGATGGTGTGTTTATAATGGAAGCTGTTTTTCAAAAGAAAATGCTGTTTTCATTTAAGCTGAAATGTTTTAAAAGGGACTAGTCCTAACAAAACACGCTTTAAGCAAAACAGAAGGGAAATACCAACATGTTTTTGACACTCCTGATATAGAACATTTTGAGCTTTGTTTAAAAATCTTTTCAAAACATGTTTATGTTAAAGAAAAGAGAATTCAGAATTGGAGTCAAATATTTTCCACTTGCCATGGATATAGCTTGCTGATAAAAATTCATGGAAAATTTTGAAGTCATCTTGTACTATTTGTATTCTGTTTGATGACAGGAGAGGAGAAAAAGAAAACAAAAGCAAACAAAAAATAATGGGATTTCCTGTGAAAAGGAATCTCAAGTTCCTTCTGAATCTGTATGGGTCACTGCAGGTTCATTCCCAGACTGGTCAATATGGAATAGCCCACATAGGGAATTTCAAGGTGTCAGTGTAATTAATTAGTATCCAGTGAACATGGCTTGATGGGAACAGATATTCCCAAATGACCTCTTTCCATGAACAGTATTTCCAGTTTGGTTGCTAACTGTGGGTACATAGATGTGGTAGTGTTTTGTAAGCATCACCCTGTGGATATTAACGGCAGGTTTTTGGTTCTTCATCCATTAACCTATAAATCTCAAAAGATGAGAACTTGTCATTGAACATGTTTCTAATGGGAGTCAGTGTCTTCATGGCTGATCTGGAGATAAATAAAACATCATTTGCTAATACCCATGGCAGATGGCACAAAGATTGTCTGTCATCGCTATTTCCCGCTTCGCCAAGCACGCAATGTGATCTGGCTTGCCTGATGAACTGGCCCCAAGCACACACAGTGCAGTGTAACAAAAAAATTCGTCTAAGATCATGCTGGTGGAGTGCCGGGGGGCACCTCAGCCATAACACCTCCTTGGAAAAGGTGTTGGAGTGAACAAACAATGAAGTCTGGTTTCCCACTGAGATGTGGTGGCATGAAGGAAAGAGTCAATGGGAAGCAGTGAATAACCACAAGTCAGGGACTTCAACTCCTTGCGCAGCCCAGGCAACAAGAGAGGCGTCTGTGAACATCATCTGAAAATTATTCAACAGCAAAGAAAAGGAAGAAAACCTTCTGGAAAACTTGAGAACAGACCTTTCATGGGCAATGGATTGTCAGATGATTTGGCAACAGCGTGCAACTACCCCGTGGACAGAAAAATCCCCAAGAAGTCTATTTGTTGCAGCAGAGGAAGGTAGAACAAGAACCCTGTCTGGAAGCAAAAAACAGGCAAAAAACCAATCAGGCATGATATTAAGGGTGAGACTGATTATTCACTTGAACAAATACTGATGAGTTGGAAAACTCTTTTGTGTTTTCAAGCCAAATGACTTTGTGGCAGATATGTTTTAGTAAAGTACAAATCATTAGCCTGATTACAGGCATATCAGTGTAAATGTTGTGTCCCCTGATGTCTGGCCATTACTGTGTCTGGTGTTATGAAGAACTAAAGTCATATTCTTCTACAAACCATTCTGCAACATTTACGTGTCTCATTAACATCTTTGTGAAAGGGGCCCGAGTGTTGCATTTATTGTGGTTTTTTTAGAGCCATAGCCTCTCCCCAGCATGACCAGTGATGGTATGTAGCCTGAACACACACTTGAACCAGAGTCAAAACTTGTCTCTTTCACGTGATTGGGGCAGGCAGCTGTGGGGTCGTTCATTAGTGTTTCTCCCTACTCCTGCTACAGTGTTTTAACTCATGCATTTCCAGAACAGCATCACATTTTCCTGGGTGCCAGCTGAAGCCAAGTGCCTGGGTGGTGAGCAGGGAGCACTTATGTGCCCCAGGCTGCAACTCTGTCCTGTGGGTGCACCCTCTTGCATAGCCTCCCCTTACCTACTTGACGTGGCTCTGGGTTATACTCTTACACTGGATATGTCACACTGGGCAGACACCATCCTAAATGGTATGCTGCCCTTCACAGATATTTGTGGTGAATCAGCCACGGGAGAAAAAAATATAAATGTGGAGCAAGGATTAAATGTTTGAAGTACTTTTTCCCTATTTCTGGCATCTGTTGGTTCCTTCATGATCTTGTCATCGTTTGGCAAAATGTCTGCTATAAATACACTTAGATCAGATGCTCTGAGATCAGCATCTAGTGTAGTAGATGAGAATAAAAATATTGTTGATGTTAGGAAGAGAATTTGTTCAAGTTCTTGCAGGTTAGTGATTCATTCAGCCTTTCAGATGTGAGGAGCAGCCCATTATTAGTAAGTCCAGTGGAACTTGCCAGGGAGAGACCTCCTGGGTACCAGAGCTTTGCAGTCACTAAAGTGAAGACACGTTGATGTTGAGATGGACTAATTGACTTGCCTGTGTTCCCTAACTGCCTAGCTAGCTCTGTTCAGTGTCTTGACACCACTAGCCTTCCACAGATTAAAAACATCTAGGTAACAGCGGAAATGTTGTACAAATGGATCTGCACATTATGACCTGGTAGTCTTGTACTGTTGCATGCCATAGGTAGGATATACAATGTTGTATGAATGTTTTTATATTAGGATATGGTAGAAATTCTCCATATATACTAATTCTGCTCCCCTCTGAACAATTCTTTTGAGAGGACTGGGTGGGGTGAAGTAAATTGTAAAATAGTATTGTGTTGCCTATTAACTTTGGAGACGATTGCATTTTTTATACAACTGACAAATACATGTGTACCAGAGAAGAGAGCAGTGACTACAGTCCATCTGCACCAGTCAGTGTCAGATGGGACATGAACAGATTTTAACTGATTTTCAGAGAGCAGAATTCAGCTCTGTGAAGAGTTTGTTCTGGTCTTAAAGCAAGACCTCATGCTGGTGCTTGGGGTTATTTCTAAGCAACGTGCTTAGGATGTGAGACAAATACAATAGAAATTGGTTCTCGGATTTGGTCCCTGTGTCTTTGCTGAGACATCCCATCCAACACAGTGTACCTTTGGGCTCTGGGACCTTGACCTCGGGGGGAAAAGTCTCTGCACCCACTGAAATCCACTATGTCTCAGTATTTGTTATGCGAACAGCCAAAACCCTGGGTCTGTTTGGTGGGTAGGAAAAGGGGTAGAAAAATTGCACTAGCTCTGTTGAAGCAACAGGAGAAGCAATGGTCCTTACCAGTTAGCATTTGTTCTTGCATGAAGAGATGATAATTTGCCCAAAAAGGCTGGATTTGATCACTCTGTACATCTATTAGAAGCTTCAGCTGTTATTTCCTACACCTTTGGATTGCTGTAGTGGACCGAGACAACACCACAGTTAAATAAGGGCAAAGTCTGTTAATAAAAGCTGTTTAAATGCCAACAAATAACAAATATGCTGACTCTGGAAGTAGACTGATTGCAAATTATTTGTATTTTGTAACTTGTGTTTTCAGCTCTACAGACTCATTGACAGTACCATCCCCCATCTAGTTGTAAGCAACTGGAACCATTTAACCATTTAACGGTATTTTGATTACTTCTCACAAAGCATTCTGCAATTTATCAGCTTTCTTTACAAATATCTCATTCCTGCTCCTCCTCTTTCATCACTGAGAATGGCCACACATGGACAAAACTTTTCTGAGCCATTTACATCATGTCTGCTTGAAATTACAGAGAAATCCATGCCTGGAGAGTTCTTTAGAGTTTAAATTTCTAATTTCTATGAGCTGGTAGGCATTTTTTGCCCTTATTCTATTTGGATTGACTCAGCATCAGGTTTTTTGGTTTCTATTTTCTCGGTCTGTTGCAGCAGGGCTGTTAGGATTCAGCTCACAGAGACTTGTAACGGGAGAGCCATCAGCTGTGTTTGATCTCAGAAGGATCAAAAAAGTCAGGGCAATAGTGGGGAAGAGAGGCTGCTGAGGGAAGGAAAGCAATGTGTGAATTATAACTGGGCTTCAGTACTATTAAAATGGGTGAGACATGGCCCCTTCCTTTCTCACAGCTCCAGCAATTTCACTCTGGCTGCACCTGAGGACATCAGATAAGGGTCTGTCCTGGGTGCCACAGGCCCTGTACACCAAGGGCTCAGTTCCTGTTTCCAAGGCAGAAGAAAAATAATTGCTTGCCAACCTTGGAGGCAACAACTAGACTGACCAGCGTGGTGGAGGAGACCCTTTTTTTATCTCAGAGAAAAAAAACAAATGTATTACCTGGTCTGGCGTGTCTGAGCATCAGCTGAAGGCTAGCAGCCGAATCCTGGGATTAGCACCCTCCCTTGGTGGGGAGAGAAGTAACTATACAAAGTAGAATGATGCAAATGAAGTTTTCATTGCTGTTGAAGAGTGGGAAACACTGCTGACAGCCAGCTCAACCGGCTGATGAAACAGCAGCCCCAGGGAGACTGTTCAAAGGCTCTTTCAGTTATTAATAAAGTGTGGTTGAGTTTTGACCCCTCAGCTTCAGCGCCTGAGGTTTTCTGTGAGTGTTTTAGGTCTTGCTCCTCTCCCTGAGCTCACTGACTACTCAGAGAATTTTTAAAATCATATTTCCCTAGATTTGTAATGGTTTTCTTGCTGCGTGACAGGCCACACAACTGACAGAACAAATTCATCATATGGTGAAGCTGGGAGAGGAACAGAGTCCACTGGAAGCACTGGGAACAAGAGGGGACCTTGGCCAGCTTGGGCAAACCACCTCCCCAGGCACCTCCTGGTGAACAAGGCTCCAGCATTTACCAGTTCCCATGGCACTTGTAACAACAGCAGGTTAAAGAAATCAGTTTTATTTAGAGAGAAGGGACTTGTCTTAAAACTTTTGACCAAGTTTTTTAAACCACAGTGGTTAACGCATCGTACGGCACAGTGCACTCCTGCACTGGCAGGGGCTCCTGTTGCCCTCACTAGCAAAGTTTTATCCTTTGCAAAATGCAGGCTTGCTTCCCCCTTCCAGAGGTTACTGACAGGAGCATGGCTTCTTCCCCTCTCCCTCCCGACCCCCGGCTGGGGACCTGCCCTCCCACAGCCAACCCCAGCAGCAGCCCTGCAGCAAACATGACCACAACTGGGGAAAAGCAATACCAGAGAAACACATTTTCAGCTCCACTTTGCAATTTAAATTAAGGAGAAGGACCCGGGCAGGCAGCCCCCAGCCGTTGCTCTGTGTGTGGCTGCAAGTCCCTGGCTCAGATCACCAGCACCTGTGATATTGCTGCAGTCCGCCATGCTGGCATGGGACTGACGGTGAACAACACTGCATCAGCCTGCAATATTGTAAAAATATCTTAGCTGAGGCTGCAGTGAGTTTCTTTTGCCGGCCCAGCACCTGTGGTGCTGTCAGCCTCTTGGCTAGAGTACATAGAAGTCATTGTTGTTCGACAGGTCGCTGTAATGGCAGAGGGCAAGAGCAGGAGCCTGTGCCGGTGGAGGCTCGGGTCGACTTCTGCCCTGAACCCCCTGCACCACGGGCCTGCCCGAGCCCGGCTTGCAGAGATGAGTGTCCCACCTGGGCTCAGCCACAGCCTGATGCTTGCGCTTGAGTCTGCTGCCGCCATTGCAATAGGTCCCACAACACTGGCATGTCAAGAAGTGCTTGGCTCGGTGTTTGGCCTTTGACTCAGGGGCCGGGGCCATCCCTCCAGGAGCCAAAGTCCCCGCCATGGTCCCCCGTGGGTCGGGCTGCCCTTTCAACCGGCTCCTTCTCCTCTGGATGGGGTCCAGGCTGATGTCTGACTGGGAGGAGCAGCTCTCGTTCCAGCCCGCACCGGCACTCAGGCTGCGCAGTGGCAGGGCGAGCCGCAATGCCTTCCAGAACTGGGAGCCGGAGCGCTTGGACTTCTCCCCCTTCCAGGTGACAAAGGAGACAGACTCCTTCAGCTGGAGGATGCTGGGGTGGGTGCACTGCAGCGGCCTGTACTCCACCACGATGAGCTTGGTGGCGATAGCGTTCTGGCACATGATGCCCAGCTTGAACTCCAGGAGGCTGATGCTCTTCTCCGTTAAGTAATCGGGACTCAGGACCACAATCATCCTGCGGCTCCTCTGGATGAAGTCGAACACAGCTTCAGTGGTATCTAAGAGTGAAAGGGCAGAGGAATTGGGGTGCACAAGGGGGGAGGGAGTAAGGAGAGAAAAGCTGAAGGAAGCTGTTTGGTAGCATACCTGCACAGATTCCCCCTTTCCACAGAGGGAAACCTGGCACAAGCCCAGTGACTTTCAACTTGCCCACACTCCTGCCAGCAGGGGCTGCAGGAGCAATAGCAGCATTTTCACTTTGCAGTTGGTTTTTGAGAAGGTTGAGGTGGTAAATGAGAAGCCAGGATAGCTGGATAAGCCAGGACTGTACCATGACTTCTGCACTGCACAGCATCGTTGCTGCCCAGGGAAATTCAGGCATTTGATAAAGGGCAGGTCTTGTTCAGGAACCACCTGCCCACAGGTCTGGCAGCCCTTTGAATGGGGGGAACAAAGTGAAGGAATCATGTAATTGTGCCACAGCTTACACTGCCAAGGCTAAGATCCACCTCCCTCCCTCTCATGCTCTCTCATCTAGAAATGGAAGCCTCCAGACTTGGAAAGCAAAAATGTCAGCCTTAAACCTCTCTGTCAGTTCCCCTAGCCGTGATGGGGGGTGAGAATACTGTCCTTCAAAGCATGTCTTGGGATTAATTGTAGTTTGTAAAGCTCAGCAAGATGGCTAGCTGGAATAGTGCCAAGCAAGGGCAGCATCTCTTTTATTACTAATGTTGAAAAGCAGCAAACCTGAAGGATGTCCTTGGACTTCTACATGTGGCTGGAGATGCAGTAAGCATATTGAAGGTGTCATGGCTAATGGGTGACCAGCGGAAATGATGGGAATTAATAGGGCTGTTGCACTTAGCAAATTAATCCAAGTTGATTACAGAACTGTAAAAACTTTTAAAACCCCCACCTACTTACTGAGTGCTAATGCCCAAGATGGGGGAGTGGGCCTGAGGACAAGGTGATGTTCAAGCAGGACAGGGAGTAATGGAGTAAGAGCTCTTGCACACTCAGTGAGAAAAAGCCTTGTAGGAATGTCTTGCAAAGAGCTGTTCTGGGGAGAAGAGCTCCCTGCTGCTTCCATCACTTTTCACACTGCTAAAGCCTTGATTCCTCAGTCTGGAGACTCCTGTCCCTCCCCGTCAGTGGTGTTTTATATAAATAAAAATATTGCTCCTTCCCTGCAATGGCAATACCTCTTAATTCTTCCAGCACTTGTCTCTTTCCTTATCTCACAGCAGAAGGTGCACTGTGTTGCACCTGAATGCATCTTATTTTAATACTGTACAGAGCAATACTTTTTTTTTTCCCCCCAAAGGTATATGACTAGCTGTAAAACTCATTGTCACTAGATTATCTGGGGGCCAAGAACATGGGATGGGAAAAATGATTGAACAGTAATATCCTAATGGGGAAAGTAAGGCACTCTTTAGTTCTTTAACATAATGCTGGAATTTAAATCAAACTGTTTGGAGTAATTTTTTTCTTGTATACAAGGTTTGGAGGGATTTCCCCCCAACACACACAGGAAAACACTGATGCATTGAAACCAAAAGTAGATGATAAAGTTTGTTCTGTCAGAATTGTCACTTAATGTCGTAAAACATTCTTACCACCCTATTTCAAAGGCACAAAGAGTTGGCAGCAATCTCCCAATTTACTGACTCTAGACCTCATTCAAACCTTTCTATAACTGATTGAGCTTTATTTTGAAATCAGCCAAGCTTCAACATCTTGTGAAAGAAAAAAACTCCTTTGCTGGCATGAAAGGTCTTTCTTTTTGAAACTGGAATCACAGTGAAATGGAGGTAGGAGCAGCCCCTGAGAGGTCACCTATTCTACCTACCTGCTTAAAAAGCACAGGTTCAATTAACATGAATGAATCCAACACTGCTGAAATGAAATATATTGATTCAGCTGACAGTGATGGTTTTCTTTTATGAATTTTGAATTTGCAACACTCAACATTTTTTTATTAGGAAAAATGCTCAAATTCCCAAAGATAGATTTTATTTCTGAGAATGGGATGCATTTAGACTTAGCTGACCGGGATACCTTGGGATATTCAGTTTACAACGTAAACCCAGCTCATGAAAAATCCTGAGTGGCCACTTTACAGTGTGCAGGCAGAAGGGTTCCTCCCAGAAACACCAACAGCACAGGATGGGGCTGGCAGCAATAATGCTGTGGGCTTTGGGTGGGTACCAACAGAGCGGGGAATTTGATACTCTTGGGTATCTGCTTTGCACTCTAAAACCTCCATCTTTACTATATGGTTACAAAGACACTGCATATTTTTGTTGATTTACTTATCTCCCCTAATGCATCCCAGAGATGTAACAGAGAATTGTAAGAGATATACATTTGTCCCAGCCCAGTAAGAGCTGGGGGATCATAAACACCATAGCCCATAGACCCCAAATCCATAGATTGTCACAAGTATTCATTTTGTTAGTGGTCTAGAAGTACTCTCTCAACTTACCTGCTAGCATGCAAACAAGGGAAAAAGCCAAGAAAGTGGCTTGGATGAGAAAATGTGAAGCCGAATGAACATTTTCTACCCAACTACCTGGAAGGTGATGGGCAAAGCAGCCTAAGAGTGAGCTTGATTTCTACAATTAGGGCAGATTTACAAGATCTATTCAACACTCCGGCTTGGTCTCTCAAATGAAGGGAAGTTGTTTCCTTCCCATCTTTCTATCTTGCGATTGCCAAGTAAGCACTCTTCAGGTCAGAGACTTTCTGTGTGCATATCCATTGCTGGGTGACATCTGAATGCTATGTGTCACTGTGTTTCTGCTTGCACAGCCCTGGTAGCAGTGGTGGTGCCTCAGGATCTCTGCAGGCACACCATGAAACAGCCAGGAAAATGCCCCCCTCTAAGGAGGTGTCCCCAAATGGTCCTGATGCTTGGACTACACACAGTCATTGTTCTATACCAGCCTTCTACAGACATAATGGGGAGGAAAATGATACTTATGAGAAATGCACAAGGACTGAAATGCAAAAGTGAAAATGTTTTATTGAAAAGCAAAATAAAATAATACTGACACTTCACAGACCAAATAACACAAAGGCAAAAACATACAGAAAAGAGAAGGGAAAACTTTGGAACAGCTGTACGACATCAAATGGCACGGGGGGAAAGATTTTTTTTCCAATTTGTGCCACGCTGTTTCTCCATGAAATAACAACGAGGAGCTTTGTATGAGCTGCATATTGATAAATGTTAGGTTAGAGCACAGAAACTCAAATGAATCAACTGAACTAGACAGATGCTGTGACAGAATCCCACAATGGAAACCACATGTGGCATAGGATGAAGTGGCAGGCATATTTGAGGTGTTTTGTGGATCTGCATTACAGCTGGGACTGGGCTTTACCCCTGGCCTGACAGCTCCCAGCAAAGCCAGGGGTAAATCTCCCAGGGGAGCGGAGCCTGCTCCAGCGCTATTCCTCCCCTCTGGACCTCCCGGGTCCCTTTCAGACCATTGCACCTTTTGCCTTATGGATGCTCTACTGAGTAATCCTGTTCTGGGGTTGCAATGGCACCAAGGGCCACTGCAATGTATGTCAGAGAAAGTCCTGGTCTATTATTTATTTGGAAAATTCTTTGAATAAAATCAGCAAAATAAATGAGGTGGATTTAACTTCCTAAAACAATCAGACTTATTAAAATATCAGCATAAGTTTTCTTGGTACGTCAGCCAAAAGTGAGATGAGATGTGATGTGGTGAGGCCTGGGATGTTAATTAATTTATGGTTATTTTTGAGTCAATTTTTTAAAAATCAAATTGGAATCTAACACAGTTCTGCTTTGGCCCCAGGGCCTTCTCTCTGCCTGCAGATCTGGCAGCTGATTACAGAGATGCTGAAAACACAAACAGAAAGTTGAAGTTGGACAAAACAACACTGAGCATGGTTTTGGATGGTGTCTCATATAAATGAAGCTTTCTGGAGCATGGGAAACAGCTCTGTCCCTCCACAGACAGCCACAGTAGAAAAGCTCATAACAGCAAGGCTTTTAAGCACCTCTGAGCAGATGAGGAGTTCCACTACCTTCAGTGAAGCTGACTGCAATTTTACCTGCTTAAAACAAAGGTTACTTGGGGCAGGGAGGATGAAGAGGAAGGTGAGAAAGAATCTCAATTTGTTCCACATTTGTACAGTACCTGCCCAACAGCATGCACGGCTGCGGCTCCCCACTGCCCTGCAATAACATTATTAATCATAAGATGCCAAGAGCGAGAGGTTTCACTGATGCCAGGATTCAGTCCCATACCTTTAAGGCTGGGCTGTTTACTAGGACACCCTCAAACCTTCCTGCTCAGTTGCATGAATAGTGCATAGATTCCACATTGTAGTGCTTTTTCAATGCCATTACGAATGGATATGCTTCACCCACTGGATACCTACAGAGCAAAACCATGAGTGAGAGGTGACTCAGGAGCAACCATTATCAACAAAAAAAATAAGCATGCACCTAGTGTGAGTAACACTGAATTCCACAATTAAGTGGGCAGGCTCTTGCACTGGGAGCTACAGGAATATGAAGACACCCCCAGAGCTTGTAGTTTTATGTGAAAACTTTTTGAACAACAGTATGAGTCAATGCTAGGGTCCCGCTGTGCTTTGGTCTGTCCTACAAGGGAAGGGACACTCCCCTTGCCAGTCTGAAAAGCCTGTCTGCTGGGGGTTAACTCACCAGGTCCTCCTATGCCTGCTGCGTCCCATTGAAGCAGGGACTGGTACTCAGTGGTTTTTTTATATTTCCATTTTGTGCAAAGGTTGCAGAAGCTGAAATACATCCTCTGTTCTGCAACTCTGGGCTGGAAACAAAATGGGTGGATACCTGCTTTGTAAAGCCAAGGCTAGTTTAAACCTGAGCCCTGATGGTGATGTTGTCCATACTCAGGCAGAGAACACTGAGTCTTCATAGAATCAGAATAGTTTGGGTTGGAAGGGACCTTTAAAAGTCACCTAGTTCAACTCCCCTGCAATGAGCAGGGACATCTCCAACCCGGTCTTGAATATTTCCAAGGATGGGGCATCTACCACATCTCTGGGCAACTTGTTCCAGTGTTTCACCACCCTCAAGGCAAAAAGTTTCTTCCTTGAATCTAGTCTGAATCTACCCTCTTTTAGTTAGAAACCATTACCCTTGTCCTATTGAAACAGGCCCTACTAAAAGTCTGTCCCCATCTTTCTTATGAGGTCCCTTTAAGTACTGAAAGGCCACAATAAGGTCTCCCCAGAGCCTTCTCCAGGCTGAACAACCCCAACTCTCTCACCCATTCCTCAGAGTCTTACCCAGCTGGACAGAGTTAATAGATTTTAATAAGTCCAAATAAGTTTGTAGGATCTCGTGGGGAGTTGGACACATATTCAGTGTCATCCCAGAGGCCTTGGCAGAATCTTGTATGATGCTTTCCCCCAGCCAGCAGCAGAGACAGTAGGTGGGTTCAGTAGTAAATGGGGGATCCTTGCAGTGCTTGTGAAGTCCCTGAGTTTACTCTACAAAGAAGCATCTCTCAGACATGCTCCATGGCCCGTATTAATGATAGATTTCCCCTGGATTACGAGCATTACATCCCTGAAGGATCTGGGATACTTGGGAGACTGCAGAGTCCCAGAGACTGACCACTTATTAGTAGAAATGCTACAATACAGATATCACCTAGCAGAGCTTGCTTTTTTTTTTTTTTGCTTTTTTTTTTTTTTAAATGCTTCAGTAACAGCCATTTCACATTGCCAAACTATCTGAATGAACCTGCTCCTACAGAAATGTGGGGAGCAAAGATGAGGAGCCTCAAGAGTCTACACTCCCCCCACTGAAACACAAATCTCTGATCCCACAGTGATCAGGACTATATAGCTGGGACATGTACAAAAGGCTCTATACTGGAGCCACCTTTCAAACTGTTCCCCAGCCTCTGCAACAAGGACCAATGACCAGGAAGGAGTGAAGCCACTTATGAGAAGAAATGAGCCACAAGGTGCTGGCTGCATCCCACCTGGATAGCCCACATTTAGCCCCTGAGCCCAGGGTTTGTGTGGTTGGTGACAAGGACATGCATTTTCAGAGAGGAAGTGTATGCATCTTTGGTCTCTCTACTGCCAGGGCAACAGAAAAGCTGCAGGGAGGCCCGACTGCCCTCTGAAATGCTCAGAGGACAGTCCTTCATGGCAAAAAACCTGACTTCCTTCCCACTCCCTGGCCTAACTTGTGGAGTTTGGGGGTTTGGTTTGTTTTCTTTTCTGATGGCGTCAAACATTTTTCAGGGATACGTATGAGCCCATCAAGGCTCAAACTCCTGCTAATTTTTTTCACTGGCATTTCCACCTGCAGCTGCTTCCAGAACCTGCCCTTTGGGAACTTGGATTTCTCGCCTTTCCATTTAATGACAGTCAAGGCCGCCTTGGCCTGCTTCAGCTCCTTCACTTTGCTCTTCTTGATGGCTTTGTACTGCACTAGAATGACTTTGATGTTGCCCTTGGAGGCCATATTCTCTAGACCAGCCTTGAGCTCCAGCAGGGCCTGCGTCCCCTGCAAGACGTAGTTGGGGCTTAGGACAACAAGCAGACGTCGGCTTTTCTGGATGAAGCTCAGGGTTTCGTCTGTGACAACTGGGAGAAAGAAACATTGAGGTGGTTAGTGATGGCCGAGAACATGCTGCTAAGCTGCTAGTGTGACACCTGGTGTCTCTTGAAGGCGACAATAAAATCCCTTAGAGGCCCTCTCCAGAGACTATACTGGTGCTTCCCAACCCTACAAGTGATTCCAGGTAGAGCCTCCTACACCATGGCTGGTACCCATTGCCCCATACAGTGACATCTACTCCCAGCCCCAGGCTGTCTACAGATGTGTTTCCTCCTACCCATGCTACATGGAGATGCCTGAGGTAGCTACATCTAAAAGGCACAGTACTACATGGCAGTGACACCATCTGATGCTATGAGGATGCCATGTGGCCAAGAGGGCTGCTCTGGTAGGCTCAGATTTAGCTTCCTTCTAGTGAGAGTGGAAAAAAGAGGCTCTCTGGAGCAAAGCAGGAAAGTTGCCAGCTGGACAACACATGACCTCAAGGAAAAGACTCAGCCTGAAGAGGCGTCTGAAAGCCTGAATGCCTACGCTTGTATCCTCCTCTGGCAGACGTCCATAATGACTCTGGGTAATCCTTCACTCCTCTTGCCTCAGTTTCCCCACACCAAAGACACAATAAGGATCTACACCCTTCCTGACTGTCCTCACTGGTTAATTTGCTTTGGAAATACTACCATACTAACTCCTGCTACTCATCCAGCTGTTCCTGTTGCTGTCATCGATGAAAGCAGATTTTGAGTGTTTCTAGAAGTGACAAGTAAACTGCTCTGAGGACTTTTAATGAAATGTCCCAAAAGTGACACCCTTCGAGCTGGAGACATGTCACGGTGACTGTGGATCCTCTTTGATTTTCTAACATCTGCAGGTAGACTGTCATTAGACACCTTTCTGTAATTAATGTGAAAATTCCTTGTAAGTGCGAATCTCGGTGCTTGCACTCTCTGCTGCAGAATCTCCTACACTTCATTGACAAGTCTCTTGACTGGTCAGAAAATACAATGGAGAATAAAATAACGCTGACAGGCAACTTCATTTAGCTGTCAAGCACGTTTGACTAGTTCCTGTCTGCAAACTTGCAGGATAATCCATCTCCCACTGTTTCTTCATCAAAGACAACATAACTCTCTACCTGTGACACAGATGCACACTCTGGAGGCATGACACCAGCTGCCAAAAGCTATTTATTGGCCCACCATGCTTCCACCCAAGAAGGACATTAGTCAAATCCTGGCTAAGAAGCAATGGTGAAGCCCCAGCAGTGTTGCAAGTGGCAGTGCAATGACAAGCCACCCCAGCAGTGCTCTGGAGGGCTGGCACTGGATTGAGGCTGGCAATGACTGCCATGAAGAGCAGGGATGGGAGTACTCCGGGGGTGAGGGTGAAGGGCAGGGACCCCAGGAGAGCTGTGCTGGAAGGAAAATAAGACCCTCCAAAGGGAAGGGGGAAGGATGGCAAGAAGCGGCAGGGGGAACAGGAGGGAGATGTATGTCTTGAGGAACAACTGGTGAGAATAGCTCAGAGCAAACCTGCTCTGAGCCTGGCACTGGCATCAAGCAAATAGAGCCTGGAGGGTGCCCTGCCATGTCATCCAGGCCCTCTCTAGAAGGAAAGCACCAAGATTGCAGCTCTCTCCCTGTCCCTGAGGCACACACATTTATTTGCCCTCAAACTCAGAGGTGCTGTGTCTTGGCAGCGATTTAGGAGATAAAAATAACAGATCCAGATTGATTCTGCTCCCTCTGTCATGCAGCTGGGCTGGGACTCCAGAAGTCCCTCCTGTCCTACCCAAAAGGGACCCCAATGGACTTTATCAGCACAGGTTCTGTTATCAGTGGGGTCCTGACCCAAAGTCTATGACTTCAAAGTGGGGCAGTCTGCACTGACAAAAGTTCAGGCTTTGAACTTTTAGCAGGTACCAGGGATCACACAGCCAATTCAGCTCCAGGACACTGGAAACTGAGAGTGTTGGCTAGATTTGTGCCCTTGCTGTGGCACCTGTGTGACTGTATGCCTATCTGGAGAGTTTCACAAACTTCTATTCTTGGTGATTTCCCGCATCCCTCCAGCGGACACTGTGTCTGGAACCTTGTATAATTTAACTTAAAACAGTGAAAAAAAATCTACATCTTAGTGAGGAGATGTATCTCACTACCTGCAACAAAGTACTCTTAATCGTATCAACTTAATTGTATGCCATGTTAGACACAGGCTCTAATTAATGAGGGTGTGTGGGAGGCCTTCTGGGAGGGCACGTTACCTTCTCACTGATGTTGGCACGGTGCTCTCCACACCTCCCTGAAGCAGACCCTCCTGGGTTTTTACAGGCACTCACCATTACCCTCTGTGAACTACCAGTCTGGTCCAGTATCACACTCTCCCTGCCTCTCTTCTTTCTAGCCTTGACTTTATCCCTTTTTAAGGCAGCTCAGAGGGTTTGCATGAAGGTCAGTGGTCCAGTTCCCTCATGTTGATAGATCAATCTCTCCTGCACATCACTCCTGAGGAGAGCAACTGAAATGACCAACAACAACCACTTGCCCACCACAGCCTTTTTGGTAGCCTGGAGCATCTGCGACATTGTCACACGAAGCAAAAACATTAGAAGATACCAACAAGAGATCATTAATGGAGATGGGGAAAAAAACAAAGGATAAAGTTAATCTGGATAGGGCAGTTCCTATCAATTATCAGTACCTCAAAGAACAATAAAGAGAGGATGCGCATGGAGCACAGCCCCCTGTAAATACTCACTTCCCCCAGGGAGGCTGTCTCTGTCGAAGATACACAGCTTGTACCCAAACTCATTCTCCAAGACTCCCCGCAGCGTCAGCAGCACAAATTCCTCCTCCTCCGCGTTGCGTGCGTAGGACACGTACACATCGTACTCCTTCCCATCTGAGCACGGGGAGTGCAGAGAAACACAAACGGCAGAAGAGACACTTGTGATACCGCACATGCTGAACCTTTGACTTGCTTCACAGGAAAAGCAGGTATGAAGGCTCGCTCTGAGCCCAGACAGCACAGGTTAAGACACATTGATTCCCATAGTGACATAGCCTCTTTGACTACCCAGACTGAACGTGCAGGTACTCAGACACTGCTGGGTTGCTGAAGGCACAAGATCACAGCAAGATGACCAACCTGTTCTGTCCAGGGTCCTTTTGTCTTTTGACATCTCTGACATTGCTTCCTCTCATTGCTGTCTATCCACACGAGCAGTTCCACCAGACAGAGACTTGCACCCTGCCTACACCCTCCGAGAACCACTGCACCCCCTTGGCAGGTTCACACCACAAGCTGTGAGGGTTCAAACACCTCCTCATCCCACAGAGGAAGAAATCTCAGCTCAGAGTCCCAAGACATGAACTCCCGGTAACACAAGGAAGCTGTGGAAGAACTGAGGACAGAAGGGGGATTTCCAGATCCATTCCTTTGGATGCTTTCCACATTTTTAAAGTAAATCACCCTGGATTTGTGAATCCTTACATAGAGTCACCAGAGAAACCAGGGACTTACTGAAACTTGATGACTTATCTTGACCATCTAGATCAGATGAAACAGCTAGCCATCAGCAGGGCAGTACCCCAGGGAGCCTGACACGTCCATGCTTCACCTCTGCAGAGAATACAGAGGATTTCTCTCTCCTTTCCCCTGACCCAAGCCTGACTCCACTTGCTCTAAAATGACTCACACAACTGAATGCAGGTATAGAAACGGAAGGTCAAAATATTATTATGCTGTGAAGAGTGTTAAAAATAACTTATATGAAAAAAAAAAAAAGGGTCTGGCCTGTAGCAGGATAAAATAAATGTAAGCCCTTTAACACCTTACCTAGAATGGTTTCATCTGTTCCAAAATGAGCCCGATAGAAGAGGACCATTTCAAGCCAATAAACGTGATAGATGACTATCAGCACCACAACGAGCAGGATGGTTGCCCCCAATCCACAGGCCAGCTCCACGGTGTACTTCGGTGCTACAACTGGGTTCGAAAAGAAATAGGGGGTCTGGTTTACAGAACAGGTTGGGGCTTCAGCTAAGCAGGAACAAGCTTGTGTAACATGCAGCCAAACAGCCAAGAGCCAAGTTTGCTCTTCAGAGGAAGGTGGCTAAGCCAAGGCTTTCCTGGCAGGACACATGATGGCTGGCCACCCTGGAGTCCCCATGCTGGGTCACTAGGTCTGACTGGGCTGGCAGAGCAAGTCAAAGCACAGGCTGGACTTCTGTCTCTGAGCGAGACCCTGGGAGCAGTCAGGTGGTAGAATGACCTGTTGATGGAAACCACCTGCACAGTCCAAAGCCAGATCATGAATGTGACCTTCTCAGTAGTATATGCAAACTCCCGGGGCAACACAACATCACTCACTTCTAGGAGAGCCAGCCAAAGCTCACCTGCAGCAAAATAAAGACAATGGCGACCATTTTCCCCTCCCATCAAACACATAGCTCTTGTGGCTTGTCCCAGACTGACAGAAAGAATATAACCAGCCATGGCCTGATTGTTTTCTACCAGGAAAGAAGAATCAGCGTTCTCTACAGAAAAACTGAAACGCTTGCAAACAATCAGGACAACCTGTCAACATCAAGCCAGAACATCACAGGCTCCCCTCCAACTCATACAGTGTCTGTCACACCACCGCTGCTTCTTTGTATTAAGGATAGAAAATAATTTCTAACTATCCTTGGGCAACTCTGTTTTCATGGTGATTCAGGTGGCAGCTGATATGCACACTAGTAAACTGCACAACACAAGAACAGCAGTGAGTGGAAACGTCACCAAATTCCAAGATTTAATGAGTTTTATTAGAAACTGAATTACAAAAAAGAAAGTGGAAGGAATTTAACAAGTTTCATTAAGTGATGAGCAACAGAAGTATTTGTTCCCCTACTGTCTTGCCCGGCAAGGTTCAAGGCAGGACCGACAGCCCTTTCTGTGCATGCCTCATTTCACACTCACGCTCTGAAAGTATTTTACCTTTCATGCGCACTATGGCCTGGCTATGGTCCTCGCCTTTGGCGTTTCTGGCATAGCAAGTGTAATTCCGTTTCAAGTCCTCTGGTGTGGCTTTTGCAACTGTTAGAGTCCTTATGAGAGTTTTGTCTTCAAAATCTCTAGTAATTTCACTGTAAGAGAAAAACTAGAGCATTAGATACGTGAAACTGCAGCAAGTTCTAAGCGACAAATACTCCTTTCTCTGATATAACCCAACACTTTAAAAAAAAACACACCTATTTATAAATCGATACATACTTCAGATTTTAATAGAGCTGCAGCTGTTCCTTTTTCTGATTTTCCTTAATATTTATTTTGCCACTCAATTTTCTCATTGCAGCTGTGTCACATTGCATTTTAGAGATAAAGGAAGTTCTTGCCTACAAAGCAACAGGATCTCATGAACTCAGGATCCAGAGCCCACATCACATTCCCTGTGCAATCCTGGATGAGTCACTTTGTGTCTCTCTGCCTGAATTGATCATCTGCAAAATGGGGATAATAGTACTTCCTTTTGCCTTTCCTTTTTCTATGTAGGTTTGCAAATTGATTGGGGCAGCGACTGCCTTCCATGTGTAATTCAGCACCCAGCAAACAGGACTCTGAACCTCATTTGGGTTCTTCATGTAACTGAATCTCTATTCCTCCTAATCAATACTATGTGTAAGACTACATTTTTGGTTTCAGCCTCCATTTTTTGAAACATTTTTATCACTTATGCTATTTGGGAACATTCCTCTAAATAAAATTGTGTCTGTCCCTGTTTTATAAGTCCCACAATAGCACCAGGACCTAAACAAGTGATGATGTGAACTGGTAAACAAAGCTCCCTCAAATCCTTCTGTAAGACAAGACACTGTCCGGGTCTGGAGGCCTCCTCCCTGGAGCTCCTGGTGCACATCATGGCATGGTGCAGACACAGGGGGTTCTGATTAACAGGGAAACAGGGGGCTCCACACTCCCTTGCAAGGGAAAATAGGATTGTCGCATGTCTGTACCCACACCCCTCTACAGGACCCAAGAGAGGCTTCCATACAAATGAAGTTTCACATTACTATGTTACCTTTGTGTGACTTTTATCTTGGGGTCCGTGATGTCATCTGTGTTTTTCCCATCTATGGTCCACCACACCTCAGTCCGGGAGTCCTTCAGGAAGGTAAAGAAGACCTCACAGGATAGTATGAGGTCATCTCCTGGGAAGAAACGACCACAGTGAGGTATTGCAAAGCATGAACAGCATCACCCTGACTTTTGTGCTTTCCAGTGATCCTACCAGTCTAAGCTCTGCCTCCCTTCAGGAAGGAATGAGGCCATCATCCGCCTTCAGACATCTGATAACAGTTTAACACCCCAGACACATTGATTTGTGACAGCTAAATAAATAGGAAAAATATTCTGCCTTCTTAAATATGTTACAAATTCCTTGACTGCATCCAGTGACCCATCCAAAGAGAGATGCTCCATGCCAACCACATCCCTGAAAAGCTGGGCAGTGTTAATTATCCCCACTGCACAGGGGACAGATGCCATAAAGCGAAGGATCCAACTCCACAAAAGCATTTTGGTGTGGGAACACTTGTTCAGGCATTTAACTTCCCCTCAAGATCAAGCTTAGGAGCATCAATATCATTGTGATCAGCCCGTAAGTGATTTTATCTTACAGAGTGACTATGGAAGAAGTCTGACCTTCTGAGCCAAAAAAGCTGTGCTTTAAAGTGAAGATTCTGCTGCTAATTGTCATCACTGGCACCACATTTATTAGAGCAATGTAATGGGACATGATCCACTCAATACAGGGAATTGCTCCAAAGAGCAATCCTCTAAACAGATGGGGTGGGGGAAGGGGTGTGGTACCCCATTACAAAATGATGTGACACCAGCAAAAGGAAAGCTGTCATTAATTAGGAAGTAATCAGCCAAAAAGGGAGAGGAGATGAGCAAGAAGTGGCCAGAAGGCTGAAGCCACTGAGGGGCTGAATGAGGGAGAGTTGGAGCAAACCACAGCCAGGGGCAGCACTGAGACAAGGTCCTACAGGAATTTCTCTAAGCAGCTGAGTGTCCCTGTTTCACCTGCTTCTGCAGCTGCAGTCATGCATCTCTGTGTTTGAATATCTATCTCTATTTGTGCCTGCAAAAACAAACATTTAAAACTGTGCTCTCCCATTCTAGCATTGAGGACTGGCACCCCAAACTGTCCATCAGGCAACTTGTGGCAGCTTGTGTGCTCTGCGAGGGAAAGCACCAGGGATGCAGTGGAAGGGACTGCTTCTGTGCCTGACTGGTCTCCCCATCCCGACAGGCAGGCTGCCAGGGGAATGACAGCAGGCACCGAGCATTGCAATTTACCTGCTTCCACTTCATAGACAACTTTCTCATTTGGAGAGGTGAATTGTGGTGGCAAGGCCTTGTTTGGAGATCCTGTGGGAGAGAACAGAGAGCCCCCCACGGGGACCCAGACTTCATGAGAAACTGGGGTCCTTGCAGCCTCGCTCATGATAACCTCACACACTACTGCGCATGCCCTGATCTAATTTGTGATACAATTCTGCTGCAGAGTTCCATGCAAAGAGAAATCTAATCCCTGTTCACAAACTCAGGGTCAGACCCAGACTTTGAGGCTACTCCAAAGTTTAGATAGAAATTTTTGGGCTTCTCATCTCCCACTCAACATCTCCCACAAGGTACAACCTGTACCAGTTTCTTTTTATTGCTGCTTCTAAAAAACAAAATACAAACATTGTTTCCTGTCACAAGTATTTAATTAAGCTCTTAAAGCAGTGGTTGCCATGGGACTCAGCATGTGCTCTATTGTACACTAGGTTTTTAACCTTTGTCTACAATTCCCTGGCAGGTAGGCTGAGCCCATGTGCCTGGGACAGACCTGCTCAAGCACTGGTCTGGGTAACTGGAGTCCTGCCTGGCCTCAGCACACAAAGCTTTGAGCTTGCAATAAGACCAAGGCAAGTTGGCTACAATGGGACAATCTCACAAGCAAATGGGAGAAGCAAAGGGCACTGGAAACAAAAATGAGCAAGAGTGCCAGGGTTATGCATTCACATGCCAGCAGAGGGTACCCCTGGCCATCTCATGGGCTATACCTCAGCAGCCTAAGCCTGGTCACTCTGTGTTGTTTGGGGTATTTGATATGGTGGTGGGTAGGACCTCCAGTGCAACATGTTCTGGGCAGTCACACGAGGCTGACCCCAGCAAGCCCAAATATACCAGGTCAGTTGAGTAATGAAGATTGAGCACAACCACAAATGGATCCTGTGACAGACCCTTCTAGCCATTTTTACCACTTCTGCAGTTATCCACCTGCATTTTAGACATTTTAAAGTTATCCTTACCCACCACCTTCATCTTTATGGTTCTGGTGAGATTATAGGTTCTTCCGTGGTCCTTGAATGTCACAATACAAGTGTAATTCCCTTTATATGCACTGCGGACAATGCCGATGACAAGCCTGGGCCCTTGGGGGTATCGCTCATAGAAGCCATCCACCAAGTTGCAGTTCTGGAGTCAGGCAGAAAAACACTTGAGTTTTGGGATTCAAAAGATACTGGTTTAAATGCTACTACAAAGATCTGGTCTTAAACTATGAATATGATACTTGGGATTGTGATGTAGGTTGGACCTAAATACCATGAACTTTGAGCATGCTGGAATAATAAACTGGTGTGTTCATCTTGAAAATCAGGTGATGAAGCAGATGACCCTAATAGCTTTATCCCACCTTAAATACAGACAATTTTATAGAAGAGAGATCTCTGATTCAGAAGCAAATTTGCAATCAAGGTGAGCACCTCAGCAGAGTGAACAGTGAACATAAAAAGAGACAGGAAGAAAATGATGATGTATTCACAAATGGATACTAAGACTAAAGGACACGTCCCCTGTTGATGTCAGCATGTCTAACTCTTTCGGGACTAATCAAGCTACCCTGACTGACTTCAGCTGGGGATGAGGCTACAAAATTGGCAATTGGCAAACAAGAATCTGTAGTACAGAAACCCTAATAACTCTTCTCTTTCTGTCAGGTGAGGCAGGAAACCTCTGCCAAGTACCAAGCTAGAGATCCCTTTTCAGAAAGGGGTTATGCAGATTGTCATAAAACCCAAAGATGTGCACATTTTCTAAGAGATTATTTCTGAATGGTACTTTTCCAAATTAGATACATCCTAATGGGGCAGTTTAAGACAGGGGTCATATACCATTTTTAATGATTTTTATTAGGCATGGGATGACTTGCTGCCTGAAAAATTACTTCCATGGGGCTTTCTGTTTCATTCTGCTAATTGATTGCTGAGATGTGAATTTCAATGAATGGTACAAGTAAAGCATTTCAACTACTGGAGTGAAACTGCTCCTCTTGGATACAAAAGCAAGTTTTTCCTGAAGGGTTTCAGAGTTGGGTTTCTTCTTTTGGGGTGCTTTTTTACTGTTTTTTTATTTTTTAAAATCTGCAGATATATTTGTTGCCAACTTACTTTGTTATTAAATTCACTCATACAGAACCTTCTATCTAGAAATCCAAAAGCACTTTATAAGCAGTTAGAGAATTCAGTCACATAACCCTCTGGCTGCACATCCCCTGAGAATTCTTATTCTCTCTTGACTAAAGGCATCCACCTAGAGAAGAAACACTGAGGTCAAAATTTAATAAAATTGAGCACTAATTCTGTAGGCAAGAGCCTGAGGATGGCTGGAGACAGCCTAATTATCAGAGGGGTATGGAGGCTGGGGCAGGGATGTCTCCATCTTCAGAAAAGAGGTTTGCTGAATTGTGTCAAACAGGGCACCCACAGTCCTTGCAGAGGCCTGATGTACAGCTTCATTTCCTCACCTCAAAGGATTTTGGAAAGGATGCTATCTTCACTAGCAGGTGGTTGTTGCATTTTTTTTTTTTTTTTAAACAGAAGAGGGAATATGAATCACAGTTTCCTTTACAGGGATAGTGACTGGCAAACACAGGAGGTCAGGTATACTGCCAGCAGCAGAACTGAGGTTCCTAAATCCCTAATTCCTATTCTTCACTTGTGCACGCTGCTCAGAAAAGTTTCAGTGTTAGCTCTCAATGCCCTTCCAAGAGCAGTTTTACCCTTGAACTCAATGGAAACAAAGCTCTTAAAATTAGTAAAGCTTCTTTAACAGCTTCATCACTGGGAAGGCGCTGAAACATAGCTCCATGATTCTCATGCCAACCATTGCTTTTTCAGATACAACACCGCATTCCCCCACTGCCCAAATAAGTCCTTCTTACCAAGTACCACTTGACAGTTGGTGTTACACTAGCAGGGTAAAACCCATCAATATCTGGACATATGATCTTCTCATTGGCATGCTCCAAGTAGAACATCTCCTCAGTGGGTTTTATCGAATGGCTCACACAAGAGTGTTGGTCTTTTGGAACAACCTCCAAGGGAAATGCAACTTTGCTGCAGTAGGTTGTATTTCTAAGGACAGAGGAGGACAGGGCTGATTAGTTGAAACTTGTTTACTCCTGTAACAGTGGAATGAAACAAAAATCACATCTGCAATAATGAGCATCATAGCGCTGATGAGGTATATGCAGCCTTAGTTGACTCATTCATAAATTGGAAAGAAAACACCATCAAAGATGGCCACACTAGCTCAGAAAAGCCTATAAAGATGACTAACAAGCAACATCCACTCCCCTGCTGGTAAAGCAGATAATAGGGTCAAAGACACGATGAACAAGAGACAATGTGAAGAAGATCAAAAAGAGCTCTTGTTCTCAGTGCATAGCAGATGCTATGTTCATTTTGTACCACACTTAGAGACACTTTTAATTTCCTAGAAGTCTGAATCTCATGAATCTTTGCCAAATTAGCATGCAGTCAAAACATTACCCCTGCATCTGAAGCTATTTTTACTCTAGACATACAGATCACTTCTTAATGGTGAGTGCCTGTGGATTTTGCCATGGGCTCAGCAATATTTTCACGGACACTTGCAGCTAGCAAAGAGAGGCATGCTCATTAACGTTTGCAAGGCTCCAAGCATTATTACGATGTAAATTGGCTCAGCACTGAGCGGTCTTATAATTGTAACATTCTTTTCCCATTAATGCTTATGTAAATGGTCTTCTCCCTACAGAAAGATCTGGTGCTAACAGCATAATTTTCCCACTTCTATGAAAGTCCTTCGATTATGCTGAAGACATACAGAAGCCGCACTGCACAACCTACCTGAGCATGCACGTATAATTCCCAGTGTCATTGAGAAGAGCAGGCCAGAACCAAAGAGTGTCTTTCTCCTTACTGATATGATTGTCTGGGAGACGAAAATTAATGGGCTCCTCCAGATCCCGGTCCTGCCCAATCCTGTACCAGATGAGGGTTAAGCCAGCAGAATGGGCTGTGCTGTAGTTGTACTTCAAGAAGGTCTCAAAAAGCGGGCATTTGATCTTGGCAGGTTCCCCATCATAAATCTGGATCTGCTTCATGGTATCCACACCCCAGTCATCACAGCGTTCTGCAGCCAGGAAGAACAAGGTACCTTAGCTTGGATGTCTGCAGGAGAAAAACAGTTCTGCCCATGTTCCCCACAGCCCTTGGCCCCGTCCCCATTAAAATCAGAGACAAAAATGTAGTGTTCTCAGTGGAAGCAAACTTGGCTTTTATAAAGCAGAGTGAGAGTACTGTGTTCATTTCTAGAGAACCTGCAAGCCTCTGCTTTCATTTGTACACCTTCTACATTTCTTCCAAGTTATTTATCCCCCATCAGGACAATAGGATAAAATAGGATATTCCTGCATAACACCGAGAGAGCTCCAAGAAAATTCAACCCTATAATCTTGTGTGGGAAGATAAAATTTGGATGAAAACAATGCTAGAGGTGTGTCTGCATCCATGCACAGTGACAGGAAATAGAGGTGTTGAAATAAGAAGAAAAAAAGTAACAATGCAAACATCAATCCTCCCATAGAGCTATGGGCCATTGTCCCTGTCAGAAGAAGCTGGATTGTGGGTCCTGGGAGCGAGGACTTTCTTTCCTGTGATGGATTGATGTGATGCCTGTGTGTGCTATGATAGCACAAAGAATAAAAGCACTAATAAATGACGCGTAGCGACTATTTACAGTGAAGTTTGGGAAGGGAGGCTGAGGGGCAGAAGAGAGTATGGAGGAGATGGCAGCAGGTTCTCTTGGGGATCCCCAGGCAGCCCCCAAGTGCAATCCCCAAGCATAGTTCAACAGGCTCAGCGTGGCTCACAGCAGACACAGGCCAACATAGAAACTGGGCAGCATGAGAAAAAGCTGTGCAGTGCCTTTTTTTAAGTTGGTTGGGTTTTTTTTGGTTTTTTGTTTTTTTTTTTTTTTTATTCTTGTTATTAGTGAATAGTTTCAGGACACACAGCACAGTCAAAACCCATTTCTCTTCCAAGTGCTCCCTTCCACTCCATTCCTCCTACCCATCAGGATGCCCAGTCATGAAGGGACTCGGTGCAAGCAAAGCACGGTACCAGGGCATCAGCAAACCTGAGAGCAACCTGCACTGCCAGCAGCTGTCACTGCATCTCCTGTCTTCCCACGCTGCCGAGACAGAGCATGGTATGGCATCCTTCCCAGCGCAGCTCTTGTAGCTGCTGGGAGGCATTAGTTAGGGCCTGACGTCCGAGAGCCCAAAATGAGTCAAACAGGAGAGGGGTGTGCTGCCTGCAACTGTCCCCGGGAGCAGTGTCTCAGCATATCACAGGCACACCAGAAACGACACTGAAAAGGCTCTCTGGTTTGCAGATATTAAAACTCGGACAGAGAGGAAAAACAGAATACAATATGCTCTTTGAGCCCAATTCTTCTGAACTGACTTCACAGACCCAAAGCAGGATTTCTGGCATTTTATCTTCCTTAAATAGAGAGTAGGATGTAGCTTAGCCCCAAATTCATATTTAATTAAAAAAAGCAAAGAGATAGACCTTTGAGAAGATGGGCCCACAGTGCTTAAAGGCAGAAATGCTAACTCCTGTGGCTCAGCAATGGTTAGTCACAGTGAGGAGGAATCTGGGCCAGTAAGAATAGAAATGTTTTCTGGCAGGTTTACACATAAATGTAAATGCAAGCTGCACTGCTCCTCCGATGGTATGCCAAATACCCATATGACAGAGTGCTACTTCTGGAGGAAGAGAGTGAATTGGGCTTGGAAGAGGTAGTGAAGCCACCCCAAGTACAAGTATTTGCTAGTAGGAACCCCAAACCCAAAGGGCTGGAGAGTGCCATTGCTCATCATCTAAGAAACATACAGGTATTTCTCTCAAAACTGCACAGCATTATCCAGTACGGCTGCTACCACAGCCAGCGCCAAGGCTCAATTTTGAAAGACCAAACCACTATTGAAAACCTTATACCATGGCATAGTCACCAGTCACCACTGTGGTCAAGGGCAACTGGAATCAGTATGCTGCTTTATGCTGGTGGGGTCAAACTACTGGATTAGGCATGGTCAAGTTTTCATAGAGTGGTAAATGAGACATGCCTGACAGAGACTGCCTGCTAATTGCATGATAAAGCACTGATTACTATTCATGGAGGGGGGGGGGGGGCATTTGTTTTGATAAAGAAAGACTCTCCTTCTGAAAGGAGCAGACCTGGGTCTGTAAATCAGGACACCTGGGTTGTCTTCCCAGTACCTGACTTTGCTGTCTCCTCTTGGGCTGCGTAAAGGCAAATTGTCCTTATTATTTCAAATGGCAGGACTGGAGAGGAAGAAAACTACATAAAACATTACTGTACTGAAATTCTCGGAGTCAAGATCAATGAAATTTGCAATCATGAACAGCTCTTGCATTTTGCAACAGCTCATAAATCAGCATTGTAAAACTACTTATCTGTTCTACCTAAATGAGTTATTGAAAATAAATGCAACTATTTTATTTTTTTTCCTTCCTAGATTACTCAAGATCAATGTAGGGGCTTTGTCTTCCTGACTGGGGAAGAGGCAACTGTTGTTCTTTACTATAAGAGTTGTACCTGGAGATTTTGCCTCAGACCTGGCTAATGCGCCTAACTTCAGGAACTCTGTCACACCAAACTGCTAGTCCTAAGGCTCCCCACGTGCATCCTGCCTTGGGGTGCTGCATGCCCTGAGCTGAACCCCAACCACAGCACATAACCATGCTGGTAACAAGCAGCTGCAGCTACACCACACACCACAGGAGCAGCCATGCGGCTTGAGATCACAGGCTGTGCTTGTCACCCTGTGGGCAAGGAGTCCTCCTGGCTGCCAGGGCAAAGCCAGCCCAGCATGGCTCCGAGGGCTCAGGAAGCAAAGCCACAACCCATCGCACACAGCAGAGTTGGCAGAAACACCACGGGCTGGAGTGAGACCTCTTTCATGCATAAAACACCGAGGACAGAAGTTGTGGCTCTTTGCACAACTTCCCTCCTCCCCATGCCAAGCTGACAGCAGTACTGCTATTTTGATTTTTTTGGGGTGTTTTATGCCTGAGATAGCTGGGTTCTGCCTGACATGGCACCGAGGGGACTGAAGGGCATTCCTCACACACAGCTTTGTGAGCCACTTCCTCCTCCGTTGTGACGTGCCTCTTCTCCCTGTGCCAACAACATCCTTTACCATTTTTGTGGCAGACCCCAGCAAATGGGTCAAGCCCACAGAGCTGGCTGCACTCCCCACACATGTGTAAAATGGAGGGGATGCTCGCATTACTACTGCTGTAATTTTATTTGCATCCCACAGCTCCCTGCAACATTCTGTGCCCCTTCCACTATTTTAACCTTTATTGGATAGTCAGAGCCTTTTTGCTGCTAACATCACATGTCAGTCTAAACTGAAAATAGCCTGAAAAAATGGCTTGACTTCACACTGAACCTCACTGGCATAAAGCAGCTCCCACTATGAAAAATATACATATATACACACACACACACACACTGAAATATCCTGACTTCAGTAACAATATTTGAGGAGGCATTGAAGACAGATGCAAGGACCCAGTTCTAACTGTGAGAAACAGCACTGACTTCTGCAGTGGTGTGCCCATTTGCAGCAACTCACACTTGTTTTCACTGGCTGAGCCTAGGAAGTGAGTTTCTTCTCTTTTGAAATGTTTCCTGCACAAAACAACCGCTGGAGTTAAGAGCAGCTCCCGATTAAATCAAGCGGGATCAACATTCATGCTCTGACTTCAGAGGTTCACTAACAAATGGAAACTAGTGAAGAATTGGGAGAGCTATATGTAACTCCATGGTTCCTCCCATGCAAATGGAGCACTACACACCTGAGGGATACAACAAAATTCTCTAAAAATCCACCATTCCCCAAATGCATCTTCCTAGAAACACCTCTGCAAAACACTTTGGAAAGGAGCCATCTTTCTCATTACCGATGAGGTGTCCTGCAGATGCCTCAACTGACCCCTCTTACTGCTGGGTGCTCTGTAATCACACAGCAAGGCAGTCTGTGACCCATAAGACCTACCCGTGACAGACAATGCAGAAAAAAGGCAAGAAACAGTCCTGTTTCCACAGCCCTGCTTGGGAGAAGTGACAAGGATTATACAGGCTGGAGGGAAGCTGCATGGTAAAAGTAAACACCCACCTCCAGCATTGGAAGAGCAAGTGCAGACAGAAAGATCCCAGTAAGGATGCCCATCTTGATTTCATGTGCCTTGAGATAAAGATATGAGCAGGCTGGTGAGCTGCTGCTTCTCCCTGATGCACACTGGGAACTAGGTGAACTGCCAAAGTTAACTCCAGATGTTTTCCTTGCCTGGACTGTATGTTGCAGTTTGTGTTCATAGGGGTATCTACTACTGATACAAGGGACAGCAACCTCTTCTGTTACAGAAATAGTCAGATCTGTCCCATTTCTGTATCTGGTGCTACAACACCCTTAAACACCAGGTATTCCAAAACAGACTCCTTCTCAGAAGCCAAACAAAGCTGAAGGAAGTGGCTTCTCCAGATGCAAAGTCGAAAATGAGAGGAAAAAAAAATAATGATGTTGCTCAGATGCATAAAGGCAAAACCATACATATTTGGAAACCTTTCCCAACCTTTCACTTACTGCACTGATTTACCCCCTTCAGAACAGAGCTCTGAATACACACACAAGTGAAATGCTTCTGCAGCACCCATTACAAGCAACAACACAGTCAAAACAGAGATGAAACTGGTGCGATTATTTGGATTTTTCAAGAAGAAACAAACTGCTGAACCCATGGATCAAAAAAGCAAGCCAGACTAAGGCCACATCAGGAAACGCCGTCCCATTTTGTCCACAGTTTGGAATTTCTGTGCAGTCATTTTAAGCGCCTCCATTTAAAAAAAAATTCTCAACCACCAAAACTCTACCAGCCCACTCCACCTCCACACCCCTTCCCTCCCCTGGGGCTACAAATAAAGGCTTCCCCAAGATAAAATTTCTGAGAAGAAATAATAAAGAGCCATCCTTATGAGAGGCCATCTATCATGCCAGCCCAAATTACCCTGCCATTTGCCAAATTATGCACCTTTCTTAATCGTCTCTAATTTTGGGAGGGGGCCTGTATTGCATGCAGGCTGAGACCGTGCAGCAGCAGCAGGACACAAAGCTATCAATGCTGTCGGTTGAATGACACAGCAGACCCCTCTTCCCCACGCCACTTCAGCAGCAGCATAGATGGGGCTGCACTATCTCAACACCTTCCTACTTTCTTCAGCTGCCCCTGCTGCATTATCTTAAAGCAAAGCAGACGTGAGTCAGCCTTCACCCGGGGAGCGCGGCCAGGCCAGTGGTTAGCTTGATGCAAGAATCAGCATCAATAAGGCAGAAAAAGCTGGTTGTGCAAAGCAATTAAGTGAGAATTAATCATTACAACCTTAAAAAAAAAAATCCCATCCCTCCCCCCCCTCTTTCAAGCACACAGCAGTCAGTGCGAAGAAGCAGAGGAAGCCGTGCTGAATGGAGGAGTTGCGCTGTGAGCATAGGAGGTACCAGCTGTGGCCAGCAGCCACGCGTGGGTGCGTTTTCCATTTACACAAGTGCCAGGAGCACCCACTCTTCCACTGCATCTGTGATTTTCCTTTCACACATGCATCCTGCACAGGACCACCCCATGCTCCCCGGCTGTGTATTCAGCTCAGCAGCTGAGCAATTAGGCAGCGTGGCAGGGCAGCATTTCCCATGCAGTCTGCATCCCATCTGACTGTACAACACAGCAAAGGGAGGGTAACATGGAGCAAAACAAATGAGAACACTTTCTCTGAACTGGGAGAAGAGGGACAGACCCAAACACACTGAAATCGGCGGGAATGACCAAGAACTTGGATTAGCTCTGGCCAAGACCAGCCAGCTCTCACCATTCGCTCCTACTATCTCTGCAGGAGCGATAGTGGTCAGAGGATGCCTAAAAACTGGTCATAGCTCAATGCTGCCTTGGAGGCTCAGCCTGGAAGCTGCACAAACTCTGCAGGAATTTATACTCTGAATTCCAGAGGAAACACATCAAAAAGGACCTGTCGTAACCTCATCACCTTCCTCCCACAGCCTCTCCAACAGAGAAAGTGGAAGTGGTCCTGGCACAAACCCCACGGCGATCAGCTCCAACACACAGCACAGAGCCCAGCCCCATCCACACAGTTCTGCTGCAATGGCACCAGTGACACCATTTTACACTTCTCCCAGGTCTCACCATATTCATCCTGTGTTGCCACTGAGCTGTGATGCCCCCATGGAAGCAGCTTCACTGGATGCTGCACACAAGGATGGAGTCTCTATCTCTCTCTCTCATTCTCTCTCTCTTCCCCCAACCTCTTTTATAATTTAAAAGATAGGACAGCTGAGAAAGGGAGAAGGAAAAGGCCTTTGTTGCAGAACAACTCACTATTTCCAAAAGCACTTATACATTGTGGTTGTTTAACTTTAGATCCTGAAAGCCTAGTTTAAACAGGTATGATCTGCCTCTGCCAAATTCATGAAAAACAAGCTGACTACATAAACTTCTGTTGACTTCAGAGGAAGCAGACAAGGCACGATATCCAAAAGACGATGATTCTGTAATGAAGCCCATAGCTCCCGACTCTGAGTTTCCTTATCTAATCAAGCACAGCCTATAAGACAGGGAGGGGTGGTTGCTGTTTGTGTCTTTTAAAACTCCTCCACAGAGAGCTCCATACCTTTATGCTCTATCTGTGCATAAAGCTGTGTTTACTGCATGTGGCAGAGAGTATTTTGGTTACTTCCAGCAACTGGGCCAAACAAAAAAAAACAAACCCAAAAAAAAGGTGTTCAGTTTTCTCTAGCAAGCTTGACATGTTTTCCTGGAGGCTTTTTTTAAAATTGAGATCAAAACGATAAAGGTAGGGGTATGAACTGCTTCAAAGCCTGAAGGAGAAAAGGAGTAAATAGCTACTTTCCGTCCCACTTCATTGAGGAAATTGCTGTATGAAGCAAACCAGCGCAGCATGGGAGAAGAAGAGACAGAGGAAATGGAATGGCCCGTTGCACAATCATCTGTAGAAGAGGCAGCGTGAAAAGGAAGTTTACCTGATCAGCACCACCGTAGAGCTGTGCTCAAGCTAGCAGGGGCTCTTCTGTGTGCCTGGGACATCAGACTGGGACTTGACAAGGTCCAGGCTCAACTCCTGGCTCTGCCACAGGCTTGCTTAGTTAAACCCATGCAGCCTAGTTATTGCACTTAGCCAGGGTCTCTGTTGCCTGCTTTAAAATACAGTCAACAATTCTGCACTGCCCACCACAAACATCCACAGGGATGTCTGCATAAAAAAAACCTACTGCAGCAATTGTCCTCGGATGAGGACAGGAACTGCAAAAATGCAGCAGGCAGTAAAATGCACTGTAAGGGTCTACGAGCCTGGCAGTCACTTGTGTGCAATAAAATCTATGAGACTGAGCACACAACTGTGCCGCTGCAGCACGGGGACACGATGGATAAAGAGGGCAGGAGACAGGTCCCTGATGTCCCGATGCCCTGTTTGATACACACAGTGGAGTAAAGATGACCATCCAATATCACATCAGCCACACATTCAAAATTGGCAGCTTTCCTGCACACATATCTGCACTTCAATGCAGATGGGTCACATCACATTGATGCCTGCACAAAACTCACCCTTCACAACCTATTTCCTCAGCTGACAGAAGCAGACGTGAGGTCTTATCTCCTCAGTGGGCATGACTCTGGCTGGTGCGGAGGAAGGCTGGCAGCTGTGGTTACACGTCTTCACCCAGGCCAGCTCTGCTCTGCAGGTTTTATCTCCATCCACTTCAGGGCTACGCACCTTTCAACACCCTCAGCATTGAATAACTTCATGCCCCCAAGCGCCATAAACTTCTACAACTGCAGTAACTCACAGATGGGTATAGATGGTTATAAAATCATGTCCTAAATTAGGACAGCAGAAGCTGAGATTGGAAGAGTAGGAGGAAGTCAGGAAATCCCAGGAGAAGATGATGGGGGAGGGATTTAGTCTCTTTAGAAAACAATAATACAGTTTAATCTATTTTTCTTTTGACTTTATACACTAAAATAAGCTTCTCAGCTTCTGGGGCTTTCACAAATCGTAAGGAAAATAAGGCCACTGGAACTCCATCAGTAGAATAAGAGCTATATAGTAATAATCCTGAGGAACTGCACAGGGCTTTCCATCTTCAAAGTGTTTTACAGACAGTAATTTATTAATCTGCAAATTTCCCCTGGCCATAAGTAACTGCTCTGCCTCTCTGCTAAGCATGAGACACACATGCAGCACAGATTGGCACTCAGGAGAGAGGGTACAGGTGGCAGCTCTGACCTCCAGAGCCAGTCCTCAGTTTCTGCTCACTGCGGTCAGAACTTCGCTGCTCTAGCCACCACCTAAATGCAGAAGCACTGGTGACATCTGGCACTTTGGAGTCGACTTCAGAAGGAACAAAATCAGTGCCTGAGAGCCTCTGGTATGGGGGAGCGTAAAAGATGCTCACAATCCAGCAAATAACAGCAAAGCCCGAAATAAAACTCCCAGAGCCAGAGGCTCCTGGCTGCCTTACAGTCACTGCCTGCCATGCTGGGGTGTCACTCTGGGCAGAATCTGGCCCCAGTCCTGGGCTTGTCCTACCACACAGCCTGTCTGATAGCCCCCAAGGGAACTGTCAGAGGAGTTTACTATGCAAACACAATGCTTCCTCCCACCAAAGGGCTATTCATACCCACAGGTCACCTGTTTACACTAGGTGGGTCCTTCAGATAATCAGCACGAGGCTGCTCGTCCTCTCCTGGCTGCAATATTTTTCTGGTTTTCTAATTCCCCAAGACAATAATCCTAACTGTGATCCTCTCCCCAGCCCTTACCCTGTGAAAGCTGGGAGCTCCTGGAAAATGAAAGAGCAGCCTGGTTAGCAACGAGAGAAAAATGGAATAAGGAGCACAACTACATCTTCTAAATAAGTTGGTATCTAACACAGGCCAGCTTTGTTTGGAAACAAGAAAATAACATTATTCCATATTCATACTGGCTGTTATGTTCTTTGCCTGACTGTTTTTTCATCTCTTTTAAGACAGTGTATATTTATATGACTTCAGTAGTGCCAAAGACATCATTGTAAGACCAAAACAGGGTTCATCAGTTTTTGCTATCCTTCTCTGGATAGCAGAACATCTGGGCTCATTAAGCATCCTACAACACAAGCACAGAGATCTAAGCCTTATTTCCATCTTAAGGATGGCTTGGCTGAGGCAAGGAAAGCAGAAGACCCGAAGTACCACTGCAAACAATGTTCCAAAGGTCACAAGTAAGGAATTCAAACCCAGGCACCACAGATCACATATTTTCTCAAGACCAGAAGAGATTTGCCCACACATATGGCATGAGTGAGTACCAGACTCAGGCACAAATTCAGTCTCAGACTCCAAGTCTTTTACTCTACACTACTCAGATCACATTTCTTTCCTCTTCTAGCTTGCGGCTCCCTTTCAGCAAATGATTTTGTTTCAGCACCAGCCTCCATACACAGCAGAAACAGCAGAGCTCAAAGAACAGATGCTGAGAGCCACAGTGCTGTTGGCAAAATTTGGGGGTAAAATAAAATTTGTGGATTTGTCTCTCCAGTAAGAAGTAGGGTGAAGTACAATGCTGAAGCTTCTGACACACTGCCAGGGACATTGTCAGCCATACTGGCTGAACTGGATGGAAAGGCTGTCTGCGTTATAGCCAGACCAGTGCTGGTGGTTTATAGCTGAAATTTAGGAAGTGTTGGCTCCTTATCCCCTCTGTAAGCTCAGAGAGCTCAGGACTCAGCAGAGTCAGTACCCCTGGCTTGGGCAGTCCCTGGTCAGTGTTGCTGACCACATTGCTCCCCCAGGAAGGACTGCAGAGGCAGGCAGGAGAAGCAGCAGCAAACCACAACAGGACTCCTGCCTCTGCCTCCAGCCTTCCCCAGCCCCCTGACAGCCTGGGCTGGAGAGAGAGCTGGTCTCAACAATACAGCATTACATGACCATTATTGCAAAGCACAGAAAAAGATCCAGCTGAAATGACAAATCCCTACCAATTTACAGATCTTAACTATCCCAGGAGCCAGATTCCTCAGTGAGAGTTACCCATGTCCATGGCCTCGCTTGGTGTTAGGAGACCACTGCGGCAGCTGCAGACTGTGCACAGCCCTTCTGCGTTCTCTCCGGATAACCTCTGCTCTGCTCCCCCTATCTACGCTCCCTACTCCAAGATGAAAATGGGAGCCAAAATGCTGTAATATTATCAGAGCATGTCCAGTCTCCCACACTGCTCTGTATTTATGACTTTGCAAGGGTGAAACGAGCTCCAGTTGCCTTTTGGTGCCAGTCCCAGGAAACCCTGCAGTGTAACAGAGGGCTGCACAGACGGCTACCCCTCCATCCAAGTACAAACAGCCATCCAAGCCCATCATGAATAACAGAAGATGTTTTGACAGCCCAAAGTGGTTTATGATGTCCATGGAACAAAAAGGGAGCTCTGAACTGAAGAGTGGGTCTGTCACGCACATACCTGCAGAAAAATCAAATGCATACACTACAGTGGATTTGCAGCAGAAATGTATTTTAATTGATCATGTGCCCCATGCATCACCCCCTTTGACACTTATGTTCTTGCAGCAGTCTGCAAGGGCTCTAACCATCCTGTATAGAAAACCTCTGCTAAAGGAGGAACATTTAAAGAGCACTAAATACCTCGCACAAATGCATGGAGGGTTCTGCCAGATCAATTGGCACGAGCCTGTGTGACCCAAACGCCAGGGTGCTCATTTCACAGCTCCCAGCTGACAGTCTCAGCTTTTAGAGTTGCTCTAACATTTCCTGGGCAATCCGGATTCAATTGCACCTACCTCCCATTTCTGAAAAAACCCAAGATGACTATACATGGGGTGTCGTAACGCTGCCTCAGCAGGAGAAGGATATTGCGTTGGTGGAGAGCAGAACAGCACGTCCAGAAGCACACACAAAGCAGGGATTTTCCCAGCAAGCAGCAGCAATCCGTGTCGCTGGGTCCCTCTTTCCTCTGGCACTTCTACTACCTAGGGCTTAGCAGAGGAGACCTGAGCCACATATTCTTTCTCCTTTGCTGTTTCCCCATTGCTCACCACTTCTGTCAGACCATTAGCCAGGATGGGACATCCCCTACTGAAGACCACAGCCTACTGGTGAATGCCTCCAAGCCCTTGGGCAACCCAAGGAGAAGAGACTCCCAGCTTCAGTCTCTGTGATGAATCCTGCACTGAGATGAACCTTGCTGAGGTACATGTTGTGAATCTGGCCCCAATAATTCAGCATCGTATAATGATACAAGAGCTGTTCATCTGCTCAGGCTATTATAACTGCTTGTTTGCCAGCACTGCAGAGGGGCAAAGGCTCATGGGTTGACTTGTCAATCCGCTGCACAGCCCTTATTTCTGAACATTTCCCCCTATGAAGCCAGTGCCTGTTTTTCCCTCCCTCCCCCTTTCCACTCGCCTCCTGCAAATCATGCTGTCTCCTTCCACCCCCAAATAGGAAGTCCGGAGCCGAGACGCACACAATCTGCCTCTTCACAAGAGCTGGGCTGAACGTGTGCCAGAGGAGCTGCGAGCATGACAACATATTTCCTGTCAGGAAAATGACTCAGTGAGACGGGTATGAGAGCTTCTCTTACTCGAGAAGTTCCCCTCGCCCCTTGCGTTGCTGAGGCATGAGTCAGAATCCGAGAGCCGGAATCTCAACCCCTCCGGATCCAACCAGGAACAGCAGAGTTCAGGTTCAAGCCCAGGTCCTGCTTGCAGCTCAGTGACAAGTCAGCACCACATGCCGAGTCCTGGTTTCACCCCTCACAGAAGGGGAATAACAATACTGACCAAGCAGGCAGCTTAAATTTGCAAAGTACTTTTAGGCTGAGGTGGTGCTTACTGCTATTTGCTAACAATGCACCCACTTACACCATGCTCATAGCCTCTATACATGACCATTATACAACACCCACACAGAACTAACATCGTGTTCATGCATTTTGCTGAAGTATTTTACACACAACCTTTTCATCCAGGAATGCTGTAAATGCTTAAAAATCACTGCAGCCGGTTTTCTTTCTCTGGCCTCAGATCAGCTGTTCCTGTGATAAGTGGGCAGACCCATCGCACACCACATCCTTACCTGAGCCACGGCTGAGGGTGGCCATGCACAGCCAGAGCGTAACCAGCAGGGCACCGACCATCTTCATCCTGCTGAGACAAAGCACACACAGAGGCTCTGGTTATTTTACACTATTTCCTCACTGCAGACATTTTTTTAACTCTCAGTGTATGTGTTTATTCCTCCACCCAGTGATCCTTTAATTCTGGTAAGTTCTTTTTTTATTTCATTAAGATTCCTTAAGAACAGCATCTGTATGGCAGCGTTGTTCTGCCTCCAGGCAGCTGCATGAGCTCTCCAAGCCTGGGAGGGGATAGCGCAGAAGAGGACAGCCCAGCCCGTTGACTTAAGTCACTGGAATAGTCTGTATCTGTGAGCACAAGGAGTAAGATAGATGCAGGCTAGAAAACCCAAGCTTTGACTCCCAAAACACCGAGGTCCTTTGCCAAAACCTCATTCCGCTCATTTCTAAGAACGAGTGCAGAAAGCACTCACGATGGTGAGCAGTGGCTGAAGCACATTTGCACTGAACACACGTCTGACAGTTTGGTGTGACAACCACACCAGTGCAGTCCAAATTTGCAAGGTCTGCTGCTGGTGACCTGCAAAAAGGCCAGCTGCCAGAGTTCTGGCTGCTTCACCCTGTTTCATAAGGCAGGTTGAGGCAGGACAAGACTCCACCAGCTCTTCCAGTCAAACTCTCCTTGGAACAGCCACCTCACAGGAGAGCACCAGGCCTGTACGCTTTTTGCAAATGATCTGAACAAAGGTTTATACTTTCAAAGCAGCACCGACAGGCAGAAAACAATCCCAGACTTCTCCATTCCCACTACAGAGCACAATTTCCTGTAATTTGAGATAAATGTACTCTGCCAGAGTTTCACTTGCCACCCGCTCCAGTATCTGGCATTCAGCTCTCAGAGCTGTTCACTCACTGGAAATAAATTTCCCTGTGTTTCTCGGTTTTCCAAGATGCAACTTATAAGCTGGTAGTCACGAAAGCTGACATTTACTAGATGTTCTCATTAATGGGGCGAAGGTTGCATTTGATATTCCTGGGTGCTGTCAGATCACAAAGGGAGAAGAGGTGGTTAAAAGGCTGAACTTCATCAAAGCATCTCAGCTCCGCTGGGCAGATGCAGTAATGAGCATGGTGATACTGTCAGAAGTGTGCTCACGAGATGACAGGGAAATCTGCTCCATCAGGGTGGGCTAAAAGGGTGGGGAGAGAAACCACAGAGCTCCCTTAAACACGTCCCTCGTAAACCTGTCCATAATACATGCATTACACAGAAGGGCTTCGAGCATAAAAGCAGAGAGCACCTATGATTGCACAGATTGCAGAGATTAACAAGAATGGAACGTGTGAACTGTACTACTCAAAATCCAGCAGCGGATATTGAATCCTTCCTTTTCAACGCTTGCATCTGAAAAGCCTTTGTACGATGCTTTCCCTCTGCTGGGCTTGTCTCAAAGAGACAAAGGAAATCCGGAGCAAGCCTGATCTTCCCTGCACAGTCCACGCAAAGGGCTCCAGACTGCCCTGGAAGCCTTAAGGCCTTCAGAAATGGGCAAGAAGGTGGGAAGAAGGTGAGTTTTCTTCCCTGGGGTCCAGCTGAGAAGGCTGGTCATCCCCTACCTCCTTCATCCAAACTGAAATGGCAGCTGCTAATCGAACCCTTCTTCCCTATTGCCACCTACAAGCAGCTCCCAATGTCACCTAAGAAGACTCCATAGGGAGGAAACAAAATTAAGTACTACCCTCTGGAAATGCTGAAGGAAGATAAAACATGTTTACGCCATCAGACTGGACAGAGAGAACCAGCATGCTGCACTTCTGGTAGGAATTTAGGAACTTTTGGGAATTCAGATGCTGGAAGAGAGGGAGTGCAAACAGTGGTGGGGATCATTCCTGTAATAAAGATCCCTCACGGTTCCCTCTCCATTTGTCATTAGATAAATGCACAGCGTGTCCTAATTCACCCTTACTTGCCAGTGATTCTCTCCTGTATTTTGCACAAATCAGACTGAATTCAGCCCTGAAGCAAGCAGGAACAACTACTGAGTTCAGATGAGTTTCTCTGGTTTAGAGCAAGGCCATTTACGTGGCCCGAGGCCAAAATAAACTACTACGTTTCACTCAGTGATACATGAACTCTGCAGCGAGCAAATATTTACATCCATTAACTATGCTCATAGGAACATACTCCCTTCAACTGCCTCAACCAGCCACCAGGTCTCTGTTCCCATAAGCAGGGTATCTGCCTGCTAGTAGGAAAATTCTTGTTTCTTGCTCTACCCAGCTATAAAATCAGAAGCCCTACACAACGTGATTGACTTCTGGTTCATTCCAGGCTCTCCAGAGATCTTATCAGTGGAGACAGACGGACACAGAGCCTATCATATTAGAGTAATTTCTCCATTATGGGAATGGGACTCAGTTGACCACAGCCCTGGCTGCTCTCACACTATACAAAATGTGTGTGTGCGGAACGCACACGTGCGGAGTCGGGGGCGGATCGAGGGGAGCCAACACAACCTCCTGGATGCCCTGACCATGCCAGTGCTTGCCAGCTGAGATAAAGGATGAGGATTCTCTCTCTTTGGTAAAGAAACGGAGAGCTTGCACACACAGTGAAGAAGATAAAGGGGTCTGGAGGGCAGGAGGGCTTCTGCAGCCTGGCTCCATGCCTGTGGCATGTGATTATTAAAAAAAAATTTAATGCCACAGGATCTGATGGTCTGTACCACGAACAGAGCACAAGGGACCCATTCTTTGTACTAGTGCTACTAGCACTGTGATGTTTTGCTTTAAACGGCCTGAAATCTATGATATACCCCAAAGAGAAAGGTCCACAGCAGTCCTGTGGTCACACAATGTCACCATTCCTCCCTGGGGAGGATAACGTGATTCTGACAGCGACACAAGGAAAAGAGCATTGCATCCATTCTGTCACAGAGAGGGTTGGTTTTGCAATGCTGTAAGAACCTGATGTCACAAGACTACAACCCACCCTAGTCTTGCCAGGAACCAAAGAGTTTCTCAGTCTTTTCCAGCAACCTGCTTCTTTGTTTCGTGACGTCAGAAAGCATGTTGCCATTTTGCCTGTATACAATGCAATTCCAGCAGTGTCTGAATAAGTTCTTGCACAATTTGGTATCACTGCACTGAAGCACCAGCATCTCTGCCTGCAACCAAAGGAGCCAGAGGTCAGAGAGCGAAAACCCCAGGCTGCAGCAGAGGGGTTCACCCAACTGCATCCACCCAAAAAGGTCACAGACCCCACCTCTAGTACACAAGCAAATAAATAAAAAGAAAACACTAAAGGGAGCCAGGAATAAAATCAGAGAGCAGAAGCGCATACCAGCTGAGAAATCACACCACAGCTAGAAAGGAGGCAATCAGAGCAGCCAGAAGAAGGCTGGAGAGCTCTGATACATCCTCAGCACTGCAGGAACTTCTCACGAGACCAATATACTCTGAGGTGTTCTTAATGTCTCCATAAATTAACATTTTAATAATAATAATAATTCACAGAGCAGTTGGGGAAAACAATCCATCACTGCTGTGGCTAGAATTTTTTTTTTAAGGAACTTACTTGAAATGTTAATTTTATTTCAAATCAGAAATTGTTTCCTTTTCGTTCCTGAGCATTTTCTTGTTCAAACTTTCACCTTCTGTCTACTGAGGAGCAAAGGGGGCTGGAAGGAAACGCAGTCATGGAAGTGTCTCCTGTTCTTAAAAGCAGAGGTGGTGGAAAGATTTGTTTTTTCATTTGATATTGGCCAGAAGTGGCTTTTACATTAGAAAAAACATGAATATTTTCATATAAAACACCTTTTAACAGAACACCCTTCCCAAACAGACCTAGGCAAGAAATCATTCACTCCTGCCTTTAGCAGCATGGACCCCGCAAAGCCTACACGCTTTCCAAACAATTATAAAACCTAAGACAGATGTCAAATAATTAACAAAGAAAGCTGCACTCAAAGTAACTACTGTACACCTGTTCTCAAAGACATTGTACAAATTCTACAGAACAATGCTGCGTTTTCCAAGAAAACGCCTTTGTCCCTCCTAACCACAGGCACCTAGGGAGAGCTGACAGGTTTTTTGCTTTTCACTGAGAAGTCACACTACCGCACGCAGAACAAAAGCACCCTTCAAAACCTTGCCACTAAGTACTGCAACTGAGAGGGCATTTAAAATACAGCAGTTTCAAAAAAAGGAAAAAAAAAAAAACACTGGCCAGAGTAGGTTTTACATATTATTTTCTTCTTACAATTCTGTCCTAAGGCCCTCTGAGCCAAAAGCATTCAAAAGCACAGGACTGGCCCCAGGAAAAGGGATGCTGACACAGGAAGGTTAGCAAAAACCAGAGTGGGCTAGCTTAGGAAATGCTATGCTTCTACACCACGTGGACTTGGGGCTGAAGGCTGATGGGCTGCAAAGCAGCACTGGTGATCAGGAGAGGGGCACATCTCCTCTGCTCCCACATCACTGTGTGCCCACCAGCCCTGTGTCCCTGCATCATTATGCAGCAGCGCTGGAGACAGCTGCTCAATGAGTTTGCTGGGTTTTCTTATAGGGAAATAGATGTACAGTCCAAGTAAATTCAAAGAATCCAAAAGGCAGACAAAAGGCAGCCTGCAAAAGCAGCTGCAGAAAAGTAATAGCAAAAACACTAATGGAAAGTGGGAAAAGGCCCTTCAGCCCTCCAGGAAACTTCTGCTTTTCAGTATGTGCAGGTCCAAGTCAGACAAAGGAGGAAATTACTGTAGCATAAACCATCTTGGTGCCCCTTAGCCGGGATTTGCGCAGTGTCTCTCTGCCCCTGCCTCTCTGGAGGCCATTCAGGCACCACACAGCACCAGCCTTTGCTACGGCATTAGCAGTTCCACTTGTACCCCTACCTGAAGCAGAGCCACTCCTGCAGCATGCTGGCCAGTCCTGCTGACAGCCCTCATGAGCAACATAACGCTACACTGAAAATGTGGGTAAAGTCACGCAAGGGATTTTGGAAGTCCAGCCTTTTCTCCACAGGAGGAATTAGCATGTTCATTAAAATTTTCCTTCCCAGACAGTTCCAGGAACAGAATGGGGAGGAAACTAGCAGCAGTTTGATGACTGCCATAACCAACTCAGAGCACTTTCCCTGCTCTTGTGGACACTACACCACACTCATCACTTCTAACACAGGCACAGTGACCAACAAAGGGTCCCAAATGCTGTCCTTGGAAAAACATTCACATCTTCCCCTAAGGGCAGGGAGCCCAATTTGTCTTGGCAACAGCTCCCTAACAGCCAGGCCACATTTCAGCAGGAATCAGCCATGGCTGAAGCCTGGCCTGCAATCAGAGATATCACAGGAGCTTTAAGTGTGACCCAATCAGCGTATCTAATGGTGACACATCCAAGGCAGAGACGTGCGAGATCAATGCTTGAAGTCCCACTTTTGCCAGGGTAGATGCACTCACCAGGCTATCACATGCCTGACAACAGAGCAGGCTGAAAGGATTTTGTTCTGAAATGTTTCTATTATAAAAGCAACTTATATCATCAGAACCAAAGGAAACATTTAGATTTGAGCAGATTGAAACTTTTTCACCAGCTAGAATCACAGCAGATATTAAACACTTGCTTTTGCAGAAAGGAAAAGGAAAAAAAAAATTAAACTAGTGAGAATCAGATGGAAAGCTGCCCTGGTGAGAGGTCTCCCCCATCGCTAGCACAAAGCATCTTCTGTCTTCCTTGGCTAGAGCTGGCCATCGTCACACAGGACCTAGAAGCACCGGCTCCTGGCACTGGAGAGCTATAGTGCTCACACACAGCTTCACACCCAGGTCTACCGAATACCCAGAAGAGAGAAAAAACAAAAACCAAACAAACAAACAAAAAACAACCAAACAAAAAAACCACAAAACCAAAAACCACAACACACAAAGAAAATCTGGAAACAGTCTTCTCAGTCAGTGGCTCAGCCAGCTCTTTGCCAGTTGAGAACACAACACCGGGCACCCAAGGTGCACGTCACCCACCACTGCCCCTCCCTGGCCTCCTGCACTGTACATCCAGACCAAGGGCTGCAGTCTCCAAGCTTTTTCATAATTACTTTTTACTAAATCCCCAACACGGGGATTAACAAACTAACTCAGCAGTGTGTCACTCTGGAGTCACCCCAGGAAGTGGTCCCAAGCTATTTCTCCTTCAACACAGCAGCACGAACTGCAGGAGTAAGGCACCAAGAGTGGCCGTGGGCAGAGCAGGCAGCAGCCCCACCTCGAGCTCAGAGGCTCGGGGAAAAGTTCATTAACAGTGAGTCATTTCTGGGAGCTTCTTTGGTAGTGAAAAATTTGCCTCTGCCCTTGCCAATGTTTGGGACATGGAGGCGATTGCCAGGCAAGGAATTTGTGATCTGCTATTGGCATTTAGATACCATCTCCTGGAGTCCTTTTGGCTCAACAGATTTAACACTAATAATCAGAATTCAGAGGAAGAAGCTGTTTTTTTCCCCCTCTCAAGAGAAAAGGAAAAAAGTGCAATCTAGATATGTGGAGGAAAGTGGGGGGGCTTGAAAAATATATCTGAAGAAAGTCAGTTTCCCCTAGTTCCCTTTGCAGTTCTCCCAGGGTCCTCTCAGGGCTTGGCAAAGCAGAAATGCTACAGATCTTGCACACTGCTCTGCTGGAGCCCAGGGTGCTGCTGATTATACTCTGGCAGCTGTTTAGCAGGCAGAGCATGCTGTATTTCATACATTTAAAATAAACCAGCTCAATAATCTGTCACCTCTCTGAAATATATGCACACCTGGACAAGACAAATAAACAGCTGGGACTATCACCAAGAGATCTGTGGAGTGGGCTGAAGAGAGGCAGGTAGAGCCACAGCTATGAAATCAAAGAGCACGGATTACAAATGCACACACGCTGGCCACAGAGCAGTTCAAACACCAACCTACAAGAGCACTTCTGTGCTCAAGCAAAAGGTATCCAGCCAAGATAGTCTATTTTTTAAGTCTGAATAGCCAGGGAATGAAAAGCTTCCAACAGAGTTTCAAAGAGAGCTGAGACCTTCCATGAAGCCAGACACAATGCTTCTATTTTGGATGGTGATGTTATAGTGAAAGGAGAGCTCTGAGAAATACCCACATATTGCGCTACCAAAAAATAAAACAAACTAATCTTTGCAGAGAAAAAAAGAAATCTGCAACCAACATGGCTCAAAGACCTGAGGAGACTTACAGAATCTAGAGCAAGATTCCTCCCTGGCTGGAAGAGTTCTGATTAGCTCTCATGGAGCACCTGGAGACATCTGAGAATAAGCATTTAATTTATACATTCTGCCTCCTGACCTTTTTAATGGCTTTTAGATGTTAGCAACTCCACTGCCCTCCTTAAGAGGTTATTCCACTGTCCCTGCAGACATAGCAGCACATGCACATTGTGCAACAGATTGCACAGCAACAACCCCAAGCTAGTGCAGCCCAAGTCTCTAAATCCAGAGAATACGATGCAGACTCGAGCAGGTTTATCACCTGGGCTTACTGCCTCTCACATGACCAGCCTGGGACTCTTGAATCCCAGAGCAGCCTTCCCAAAAGTGTCTCCTCACAAGCCCAGCCTGGCACAGCCAGTGCTCTGCAGCCCCACTGCACATCCCCACTGTCACAACAGGGGCTGCACCCAGCCCTGCTGAGCACTAGCTGCAATAGGCTCTCAATCTCAAAAAATGCCCCAAGAGTTTCTTAAATTCAAGACCTTGCTGCCAGCTAGATACCTGCTCTTTCACTTCATCTTCTCCCCCTATAGCCGCCTGTGCTTGTAGACCGGATTCCCAGGATGGTTGCTCTATATTCAGCCAACATCTTCCCCTTCTTGTTCCCAGAGAGGGACACAACAGGCAAAAAGCCTCTAAACACCACCATGCTCCAGAGCACAACATCATGTTTCACTCCCCTTTCCAAGCATCTCTTTTACTGTGCTGTTGCCACAGAATCCACAGGCAGACTGCAACACCTTCAGCACTACTAGCTGGTTTACCCCTGCTGCTGCCAGTGGTGAAGACCTGATCTCCAACTCTCTCTGGGGTGTAAGACAATTTCCTCAGGTGACTCCAGCTATCCTGGGATGAGCAACATATTCAAGTGTAAAAGCAAGTCAGCTAAGTTTTTCTTTTTCAAGTTTCAGCCACACAGTGTTTCCACACCTGGCACTTATATTAATCATGTTAATTTAATTGCATTTAGCCTTATAACAAAAAACAAACAAGACATGAAGAGGCTTCATTCCCTCTCCTCCAGCTCACACAGGCTGCTCTGTTAAGTGTACTTTACACATCAATCCACAGCCAAATTTAAATCAATAGAAAAAGGAACAGCAAAGGCACTGAAAGCCCAGGAGCTACCTGCCTCCCCCAGGACAACACCCCACTTACAAACAGTTCTCCAGAGGTCTTTCCAGCCCTCCCATAGGCCTCCATGTTCCCAACCCACCCCCTTAGCCCTGGTGACAATCAGAGCAACTTTCTTCTGTGTGCCTGCCCCTTCCCAGTCAGCACAGCGTACTTACACACTGCAAAGGTGACTGGAAAAAGTTGGGTATAGACAGAAAAAAAGGAGGAAAAGAGAAACCGAATGAGACAATCCTTCCCATGTCAAATGTATCGCATTTACTCCCCACATCTCTAACATTTCCTTCTGCAAACATTAGGTTGCACCATCAAAAGGAACTTGCTCAGGCTCTGCCTGCACTGACCCCATCAGTGCAGCTCTAAATTCAACCTTCAAACAATGGCACCCTGAATTTACAAGTCCAGGAGCCTCATACCGGAAGGTCTAGTCTGCGACCCACAGCACCTACACAGTGGGAAGGCTAAGAGGGAGCTGCAGGCAGCAGCATGCTGTGATTGTCATCAATATTAATTATTTGGGGAGAATATGATTGATCTCACGAGGGCAATGAATTCATTTCTCCAGCTGAATGACAAACAAAAGGCAATATATGCGCTGCTGACATTTCCAAAGGCTACAAGGAACAGTGACAGAAGGAAATACTGCTATGTGTTAAAAACCTGCTGCAAAGGGCCAAAAATCTGAAAAGTCTCCAAAATTTTAATTTCTGAGCACTTTCAATGCCAGGAAGTGTATGCTTTCACATTCTCAAATCTGAACTGACCCTAGCCCTGGGCTGGTTCACCTCTTGGCATTGAGAGGAAGCAATCACTGAGTGTCTTTGGAAAGCTGGGTTGAGTTTCCCTCTTGCTATTTGACACTTCTTGTCAACAACTACAGTCGTTGCACCTGACAGACAAGGTGGGGGGGAAAAAGCCAAGAAAGGGGAAAACATTGATTTCCTGGGTAGGCACAACCCAGGTAGTCACAACCCATTTCAGCAGGGCTGAAATGCCAAGATGCAGCTTCCCTGTGCTACAAGAGAAGAGGAGGACACAATAAGCCTGGAGAAAAGCATTTCCACCTCTCTATGGCCTCAGATCAGGGGTGCCTGTGTGTGTGCAACCTCCCAAGGAGGCAGATTTAAACAGTCTCCCTGAAGTCCACATAGCAACCTGAGAGAGAACAAGAAAGGTGAAGAAATGCACTGAGGCTGTGGCTATTCTTGTAGGAGAACGGATGAGGGGCAAACACAATCCATCCATGGGTCTGTTACTCCAGTCGAGTCTGAGTTTTGCCACATCATGTCTGGCTCAACTGCAACCAGCACAATTTGCTAGACCAACACATTTTGGGATCCAGCAGCACATCTGTGCTCATTCAAAGAGGTTCAGTGTCCTACAAGCTCTTCACAGCCTGCCAACGTTATCATGCTGGGCAGCAACACGTACGTCCTCCTCCCATTATCCAGATCCCTCCTTATAGAACAGAGCTGGAAGGTGTCTGTGCTTGAAGGAAGAGGGGGGAGGCAGCTATTTCCCAACAGAACAAATCCAATTACTTGTATTAGAGTGAATCTGTACAGCTCTTACTGTCAGAATGAGTATCTTCTACAGATCTCAGAGTTTTGAATCAACAGACTGTTGATAAATTCATGTAGGTGGGGTCCTGGATGTTACTATCTTTGGGCTGGAGGTGAGGTTGTTTTGATTCTTTGCAAGATTTGCTTTTTGCAGTAGGGCTGACCTCAGAAAAAAGTAACGAGAAATTTGGGCTCCTGCCACTGCCATTTACTATGCTCCTGTAAGTCTCTGAGGTTGAAGATTTTAGAACAGTCTACTAGTTTAGTAGTATTGTCTACTACAATAGAGTTTCTGGTTAATCCACATGAAACCTACAGAGGCATCAATCACCAACTGTAGTGCATTGAAAAATCATCGTGCCTCCCTGATAATCAAGTATCAGAGAGCTTATAAACGGCTGTCCCCTAAACTGAGCACATTAGTAGAGGTTTCTGAAACCTGTGCCTCTATTTCCCCAGCCACATTTATAACAGCCTCTCCCCACAACTGTGCATCTTAATGTCTCTAAAGTGCTTAGAGATGCTGAGATGAGAGATAACATATGAGCGCAAAGTATAGATTAATTCCCTGAGCTTAGCAGTCACTGGAGCTGATGGGTCTAAATGTACCATGTACCCACCACACAAAACTTGGGTTCTGAGCCTGTCTTAAATAGTAACTACTTAAGCAGCAGTTCCCTTGGAAGGAGTCATTTCGGGGCTGGTTGGCTGGACACATGTAGCCCCAGCAGGCAGGAAACAGAGATACAATTATACTACTATGAAAAATTGATGCTTTTCCAGAATAAGGTCTCAAACCTGTTCCTATAGAACCTGGTAGTGGGATTTCAGCTCATTTTGGTAGGAATATGACAAAGCTGTTCAGGTTTTAGCAACCAGCACATTAAGACCATGGTCAAACATAATTTGAAAAGCTATTTCCATTTCTGTTTGTTTTTTAAATGATTAAAAATCTAGTTTAAATATTGCAAGAAAAACTTTAAATTGAGCAAGATAAGTTCTGGCTTCCTTCCGAGTAGAAGGCAAACCCCAAAACACTACTGAAAATCTAACAGATGGGAGTTATTTTTCACTCTTTAAAAATTTAATTCCCTTGCACTGAGATTAACTGTAATTAGCTCTTTATTTACATCTAGGACAAAAGGTAATATGATAAAGGCAACCATAACCACAAACCACAGACAGAAAAAGGCAAAAACCAGCAAAAATCCCCTCCAAGAAGAAAATGTCATGTCTTTCTCACCAAGCAGCATAATTGTTATAAATATATAGTTAAACAGCTTCACAGCATCCTGTCAGCACTAAGGATAAACATTTAGGTCACAGTTTTGCAAGCTTTTATACACAAGTTGATCGAATATATAAGAATCATCCTCTGAACATCTGAAAATATCACATCCCTATGAGTGGACAGGATCAGGCCTAAGAGAGTCAAGATATTCCTTTACACTTTTATTTCAGTCATTCAAGGGATTAAGCAAAACCAGGAGAAAAAACCCAACAAAACACAACACACAGCTTTTCTAGTTAAAGACAGAGAGGTATAAAAACTTTTTTTTTCCCCCCTCCTTTTTTTAAAATTGTCTTCTAATTTTGATAACACCTCAGCTTAGTAAAGCTGAAGAGGCTTCTTAAGTATCCATGTGAGTGCATGATTCATGTTGTATCTTTGCCTTTCAGTTACACCACAAAACTGTTCAAGAGCTTCATGGGAAGCTAACAACCAGCCTTTTACCATGGTACTTCCAGACTGCAATGCAGAACTCCCAGCTTGTGCCCACACAACCCACTGACCCATGGCCACGCTGGCTGAGGCTGAAGACCAGATCCAAATCTGCAAGGGTTAAACAGTAAAGCTTGCCCAGCCATGCCTAAGCAAGCTGTTAGCAATAAAGAAGAGTAAATGGGCTTGAGGGCAGACTCAAATGCTTCTGAATCAACTGGACACTCTCCCATGACAGCTCAGTGATCCCAATACCCATGATGGACATGGGATGGGAGCGCATGACCATCCAGTTCTCCTTCCAGGCATGATAATACTGTCTCCTTCTGTGGACATCTAGAGAGAGCTGGGAAGCGCTGGTAACTCTTGACAATCCTGCTCTGGGTGGGATTTCCAAGGTAATGGATCTCTGGCACCTCCCTGGTGTTCCCAAGAGAAGCAGCCACCTAGCACTCCCCTGATTCAATCCAGGATTCATGGCAATCTCTTACTCTCTGCCCCAAACAAAGCTTTTAAATTAACAGTCCCATTTTGTTATTCTATGTAAATCTAAAAAGACTCCATAAGAATCAACATAACTTTTTCATATAAATATGGAGATGGGAAAGACAGACAGACAGGCAGTCCAAAACCCAACACCAGGGACCTTGACTCTACTCACTACAAAGGTTAAGGACAGGTATAATCCTCCTCATTTTACTTGTACGAAGCACACTCTCTCACACACCCTTTCCTTCTCTTTTCCTAACACTCTCAGAGACTTCTATCTTTAGCCAGTTATCCTTGCTGCAATTTTCTTAAAATTGTAATTGGATAATCACACGGGCTCAGGGGAAGCCTGTGTCAGAGGAATTCCTGGGGATACAGCCCCCATTTGATGAAACTGAGAGTTGTTAAATTAACAAAGGACTGACTAAAGATACGATTCTTTGCTTGTAGTAGAAATCCTGTTTTAACAGCAACTATTTTTAAGGAACCCTATAACAAAACATGTACACTTCTACATTCATGTTCCTGTATTTTATTTTCTGTCAAATAAGAGTCTAAATTTATGAGTATCATTATCTGGGCATGTGTCTCATTGGGATGGACCTCTGAGGTTGAAGGTAGCAAGTGCACTAGCTAAGGCTGAAATTCACAAAAGCATAGGCACCATTTGAACTAATTTCCCCAAATCAGTTTCCTTTTCGCACTCTCTGAGTGTACATGTAGCTCAGTGGCATGCAAAAACCCTACATGTAACAAAACTGTGGCTGAGAAATGTGAGATTAGCCTTCTGCTTTGCAAAAACATTGGGGAAGGGAGGGAGGGAGGGAGGGAGGGAGGGAGGGAGGGAGGGAGGGAGGGAGGGAGGGAGGGAGGGAGGGAGGGAGGGAGAAATCCTAAAATACCTCCCAAAAGAAGCAGCTGTTTTGTTCCAGTTTAGCAGTGACCAGATCTCAGCCATGCATTTTGCTGATGGCAGAGCAGAACAAAGCAGTTACAAACCATGGAGGGAAAGAAACCCACCTGCATGTGGGCCCCCAAGCTACACCCAGGCTGCAGAGCTGGTGCGGGAGAAGAGGTCAGCTCAAGCGTGGCAAACATGACAGCCAGCTTTGCCTTCCTCCTGCCCTGCATCTGGCCCACCTTGCGCAGCCAGAGGAGTACCACCAGGTGCAGAGGTGCTACCAGCCGGGCTGCATCAGCCTGGCAGCGCAGAGGAGATGGCTCTTGGCTCTGCTTAGGGGGGCAGTGAAACCCATGAGCTGTGTCAGGAGAAAGGCAGGGGAGGAAGGAGGAGAGCAGGCAATGTCTGAACTGCGAGCTCCACTGTAAAAAGTGTTTCAGTTCCAAGATAACATAGCGCTGTTCACAGATTTCAGCTTATATAGGCTTTTCCATATATCTATTTTTATTCCTGAAGCATTCCCCATTGCTGTATGATGAAAAGAAAGACTGGACAGCATGGATGCTCACAGATATGCGAGCACATTCACATGCTGGTTATAATCTTCCTAACTGTCCACCTTGCTAATGCAACCTGTGCTCCAAGAGCCAAGCTGTAGCCAACCCAGCTACAAGGGTTATCTTCATGGCAAGTTTTTGTAAGTCAGAGTCTTGCTGAAATGAGAGGACATTTGACAACAGTGGGAGGACCCAGGACAGATGGGGGAAGGAATATGAATCATGTGCCAGCCAAAATAACCAATATAAAAATCCAAACATAACAATAAATGAGAAGAAGAAATAAGAGAACATGTTCTGGCCTCTTATTCTGAAGGAGTGAAATGCTTCTTCCCTAGTGCTGGCATCTGGCACATGCAGGTCTTGAAGGAATAAAGCTGGGACAAACTCTGCCTCCTCCTTCCTATATGCATATTTTGGAACTTAAAATTACAGCACCGGGGCAGCAACGAGGTATTTCCCGTACCTTCAGGTATCCAGGCACCATCCAACCTGCCGCCACACTGCTCTCCCAACCCTGTGAAGTCTCTCTTACCTATGTGTTCCTGCCAGGCACTTTGGGGTAGTGCTACCTGACCAGCCTGATCAAGCCCAGACCAATGCAGTACTCATCCCCACTGCACACTAGCTAATGCTCAGATGCAGGATATTTGCGCAGAGCCCGGGAGGTCTGGAAGGAGAGAGCCCAGAGGTGTTCAGACACACGCTTTCCTTCAGGGACTCAGGAGGGGCCAGGCACAGGCAGACTTGAGCAAGCACAGCTCTTGCTATGTAACACAGATATTTTGAACTCAAGCTACATCCAGAGGCATGGAAAGAAAGTCACAGAGCTGTGCACATGTAGACCCAACCTCTGCCTTGGACAAAGGCATTGTGTTAGAAACATAACCTCTCACCCCATAGCTCCCTCCTTCACCTCCGTGAAGCGGCTCCCACCTTTCTAGCTTAATGTTTCCTGATCGTTTCAGTGCCTTGCACATTTCCACCACCCCAAGTCCTTACCCTCCACGCCCCTCTTTATCCTGCATTCTTAACTGCTCCTACAGAGAAGGTGATCCCAGCAACAGCAACAACTCCATACCTACTTCCAGGGAAGGAGAATATCTGGGTGTTACAGATTAATCCTCTCCGCTTGCCCTCCCCTGCTCACCACAAGTCAGCAACGGAGGCAGAAAGCAGGACCCTTCCCAGCACCAAGCCCTCCCACCAGAAAGCCCTTGGGCTGAAGTGATGCTCTCCATGCAAACAGGAGAGGCTTTTCCTGCAAGGAACACAAAACAGCAAGTAAATCTTCTGCAGCTGCCAAAAGCAACCTGTTATAAATGGCCCTCTAAGTTATGAGATATGGACTCTCCACAGCACAGTTAATAAATAATACACCACAATCCTTCTGTGTATGGAAGTGTAAGTTCAATGACAGTTCTGCTTACCCAAGAGGGACCACAGTTAAAAATGTGTCAGGAAAACAGTACTCTTTAATTACATAGCAAATATTTTTTTTTTTAAAAAAAAGGGAAAGGATCTTGCTGCAGTCTTCCAAATCCATAACTAAAAAGCCTTTTCTAGGACAACAAAACTAAATGCATAGAACAAAAGCCATGATTTTATAAGAAAAGAAGATCTGTAAAGAAAAACAGAATTTTATCCAAGCATTATAACCAGCTATTCACAAAGCAGAGGCTAGAATGGAAAGAGAGAGTGTGAGAGTGTGTTTATAATCCAGTTTACAGTAACATCCTAAGGCCCTGCGATCGGGATCCTGTTGTGCCAAGCACCATACAGACACACTCAGAGAAACCAGCCCAGGCTGAGGAACAAGCACTGCCACTGTAACAAGGGAAGTGACACTGGCACAGAAAAGGGCCACCTGAAGCGCTGGAGCCCTGACGGCCTCTTCCCCTCGCTTCCTTTTCAGGAAAGCATTCCCACCATCCAGTTTCCATCCAGATATCGCCCAAAATGCTTCACGTAAGGGGACAGCTGTCCCCAACAAACACACAGCAAAAGGCATCTTGCTGCCAGCATTTAATCGCTTTCAGGCTGTTTTCTTGGACGTGCCACTTCTACTTTATTTTCCTGCTGTGGCTTAAGTCTGACCCTTTCCTCTCCCCCCTTCCATTTCAAAGATCGGATTGACAGCAAAAGAGAACAGGTATCAGAGGCTCCCGTATTTGCAATGCAAATGAAAATTAAAGTTGCATTTGTCAGTGCATACAGCGCTCTAGCTAGGAATATCCAGATTCCCCGGCCAAAGGAGGGAATTTCAGCACCACTCCGCACCCGGGGACCAGCGGCCGGGCCAGCGCGGCTGCAGAAGCGGCGGAGACCCGCATCTGCGGTACTGCCGCCCGGCTCTACCTTGCCCTCACACCGGCTGTGCCCTTCACCGAGGGACAGCCGAGGGGTCCCCCGGCTCCAGCAGAAGCACAGGGGCCACAGCGCCCGCTCGCCTCCTCCGTCCCCCGCTCCCGTGACCCCCGGGGCCGTCCGCGGCCGCGCACGTTCGCTCTCACCGCGCAGGGGCGTCTCTGTCCGGGGGACGCGGGGCGCTGCCGCCGCGGAGGCTGCTCGGGCTCTCCCGAGCGGTTCTTCTTCTTTCTTTCCTTTTTTTTTTTTTTTTTTCCCCCCCCGCCAGCCGACGAGCGGGGGCTGCTGCCGGCTGCGCGCCGCCGCCGCCCGCCTCTCCCCGCGCTCCGCCAGGGCTGGAAACCGCCTCCTCCGCCACAAACTTTCCCTCTGAGTGCGGGGAAGTTCACGGCCGGACACCCACCCACCCCCCCGCGCCTCCAGAAACACGCGTGTACCCTCCCGCCCCCACGCGCCGGGGCTCACCTGAAAACGCGGAGGACGCGCGCAGCCACGTCCCGCGCACCGCGCTCTCCTCCTCCTCCTCCTCCTCCTCCTCCTCCTCCTCTTCTCCTTCGCCCTCTTCCTCTTCCTCCTCCTCCTCCTCCTCCTCCCCGATCCGCGCCCCCCGGCTCCGCCCCGCCCCGCGCTCCCCGGCCGCCCCTTTCCCCGGCTGCGGCGCGGCCCCGAGCTCCGCGCCGGGGTTGGGAGGGGGTTCGGCGGGGGGGGGGTGTCACTCCTGGGAACTGTCAGCAGCCGAGGTGGGGGGGTGGTGGGGCGGGGAGTGCGGTCCGGCGGGCGGTGGGCGAGCCACGGCGGGTTCGGGAGGCGGAAGGCGGCGGCCGCCCTGCCCCGCTCGCAGTTTGCGGGGTTCTGCCGGGAGGAGGCGGGTTACGCGGCCCTACGCGGCCACGGCTCCCTCTCCTGGCCCGAGCGGTCCTGCCGGCCTGAAGCTGGTGGCAGCGCAGGCAGCTGTCTGAAGTGAGGTCCCCGTCGCCCCGGCGGCCAAGGGGCATCTGGAGCCTTTGGAGCCAGCCCGGCTGCCTGCTTGGGTAAAGCGGGCTGGCGTGCGCGGCCCCAGGGCTGCTGCAGCCCCCTCCGCTCTCTGCAGGTCGCTTGTCCCCCGGGAAAGCAAAGTTTCCCGCTCCGTGGTGTGCTGGGGAGGGAAGGGCCCGTTGGCGAGAGCCGTGGCACTGCACAGCACCCCAGGTGCTGTGATGCCACCTCGTCCCAAGAGAGCAGCGCATTGCTGTATCAGCCACGGCTGCAGCCCGGATGGGGCTGAATTTGTTGATGGATGAGGAGCAGGCACCTGAAACAGACTGCAAGGGGAATGATAGGCTGAGGAGTGGGAGAAGAATCTGTGGAAATTCAGGCTGGCGCCTTCTCCTGGAGGATATGACCAGCGATAATCAGTGCAGGCCCTGAGCAGGAGAGCCCTTGCCCTGGTCAGGGAGGAAAGCTCACTCTCCTCTCAGGTTGGCCTCTCAGGCTCTTCCATCCTGGCAGTGAGTGACCTGGCCTTATTCGTGCTTTTGTCACCTCTTGGCAGCCTGACAGTAAAGCGATATGTCTGGACACAAAGCCTGTAGTGCTAAGGAAAATCCTGACAGTTCAAAGTGCTGCAGCACTTCTTAGCATTATTGGCTACAACACTTGGACTGAGTTCAATATTTCAGTCGTTATCCCCAGGCAGTGGCTCCAGGATATCTAGGAGACCAAATTTCACTCCACCCCATGAAGCTCCTCTGCAACAAACGTGCCCTGGAGAGCAGGGCCTAGCCAGGGTGCCTGGTGCAACCTCTCAGCCAGCATCATCCCTGTCTGCTCTGCACGGCCATGTGAGGCACCACTGCACACACGCTGCTGCTGTGAAGGGGGGTCCTTGCCCTCATCAGCCCAGCCCAGCTCATCAAGGTGGGCACACCTGAAGTTCTCTCCCAACCTGAGGAAGAGCGGCTGTGGCCTGGCTGTGCCACAGGGTGTGAAGGAGCTGAGGTGGGAAGCCAGCGAGGTTCCTGCTGCTCTGGCAAGAATAGCTCTTCCTCCTGCCCCACTCTCCCCTTCCCTTCCCAGGGCTCTAACACCAGCAAAATTAGGCAGAAATTTTCTTATCTCAGCAGCTTTCATGTCCTGGTGGTGAATGTCCTTGAAAATCTGCCTACTTGGCTTGTGCTTAGAGTCAGCTCTACTCAAGCCATCTCTAACCCAAATCCATCCAAGTATCAAAGTAACTTGTTAAGGCAGAGCTCTGTGTAGACCAATTTACCCCAGTCTTAGGGCAGATTAGTCTGTGTTTTGCTCCATGCTACCTGCACAGCTCCAGGATCCAAGTTGTCTCGTCTAGAGCTGCTTTAATTATCTGTATACTCGACTGCATTACTGAATATAGGCAAAACTGGAATAACAAGGCACATTTTGTGAGCTGTATTTTCCAACATACTTACAGAGAAATATGTGCTTAAAATCTTCTGTTGAAACACGACAGTCCACTTTTCTCATAGAAGATGAAATAACAAAAGGATTGCATATTGTAGTCGTGATATTTAATGCATCTGTGGGAGTAGCTCAGCTTCTCCGGTGATTGTTACGAGAATTAAATAATAACAATAATGATACCTTGTTCTACCTAATATCTGCCATCCATAGATACAGATCTGGGATAGGGCATGTCATTATTCTTCTTTGGGAGGATCCAGACACTGTTGCAATACTGGTAATGCAGGTTAACAGTCATCGACACATGTACCCTGGGAAATTCATACTGTTCCAAAATCTTAGCTTGCCAGTGCAAATTAGGGTCTTTAGACCAGTGTCATTAATTTTCTCTGATTTTGATGGAAAGCCAGAATTCAACTTCAGACTTCACTGAAAAGCTCATAATTTAAGGTTCAAGACCAAGTTTCCAGAGATAGTTTTAAGGCTACACTGGTAGCAAAGCCCCAAACTACACCTGCTTATTGTGTTTTCATGCGAAAGGTTTCAAACTCTTTTGCTTATAGATGAAAAGAATCAGCAATTCCCTCCTGTAAAATAAGGATAATATTGCTCACTTGGGCTCAGTGCTGTCATAAGGATTATTTTTGTATTGCTATTTTTTCTCCCATCCTCTCTCCACACTTGCACATGCTATTTCTGTGCAGGTTAAAATGCAACACAGTTACACCCTAGAGTGAATTATACTACAGTTTGAAGAGAAATTCAGTAAACAGAAAACATTTTTAAAGCACAAAAAAGCGGCAGCATGCCACAATTTTTGGGCAGGGAGTGAAGAGTAGCATTACTAAGTGAAACCACAGGGGGGACTTAAATAGCAGAGGAACGTGTTGGTGTTTAGCCAGGACACTGGAGCTGCTGGCGTTGCAACTGCTGCGAAAATATTCCACAGATCTCCAGTAACAAGTGGCCAAAGGCCTTGGTTTGCTGCTGTTCTATTCCAGTTAGGCAATTTAGAGCTAGAAGCACAGGAGGAGCCTGGATCATACAGCCCAGTTCTCTGCCATGTCAAGCACAATGTTAGTTTTGATCCTTTTCATGAAAGGACCATGATCCAACTTAAAACAAGATTGTGCTTTCTGCCCATTACTCCTTCTGGGAGATTCTCCCAAATTGTCCATGTCCCTGATGGTCAGGAACCTTCATGTTATTTCCATCACCAGTTTATTCCCGCATGTTCTGGCACCAGCATTGGCTCTCCGTTCAGTAGCTGTTTCTCTCACTGCTCCGTACTTGGGTATTTTTATAGAGATGGTTCTTGCCTCCTTTCCCTGCCCAGAGCTACACAGGACTGCTCTTCAATCTTCTTTCCTAAATGACTCTCAATTCACCTCAGACCTCTTCCCTCCATCTGCTCTGGTTTCAATTAATCTTAAAGTGCATATGGATAACCAAAGTAGTTATAGTATTAAATGGGAGGAGGTCTCACTGATGCTTCATACAATGACATTAAAGTCTCCGTTTCTCACTGCAATATCTCACCTGGTAATCCCAAGATTGCATTTATCTTTCTGCAAATAAGCTGTAGTGGTGACCTCATATTTCTCCTCCATTTTTGCTTGCAATGCTAAGTTCTCAGGCTGGATCAGAAACTTGTTACTATTCCCCTGTCAGTTCCCAATTCTCTTGTATTTGTCCCAACTCTCAGTCTGCACACAGTTTTCTGATTTGTTTGTTCTTAGCCAGCATTTCTGGTACTGGGAGATCAAGGTAGTTTCATAACCTCTAAAAGACATGTTCCTGCTTGTTACTTTACTCACACCCACCTAACCCATTTTTCCTCCTTCCTAGTTCAGGAAACAAGCCCTAGACTACATATAATTATAGTCTGTGTAGTTATAAATGAATGTGCCTTCTGTGTTTTACACCTACGTTTTAAATGGCATTGAGAAGAGCGTGCCTGATAACCTAATACACAGGACACAGAAGAAATGGGAGAATGACAGACATTTCTAACATAGCAGCACATGAACCTCCCATCTGCTTCTGTCAAGAAGCCGAGGTTACCCACACATGGGGGTAAGGGCTGAATATTTTCTTTTGAGACCATTTTCCAGTGAGGAGCCTGTGCCTGGCTGTGCAGGCATGCATGGCTTTCAGATAGGTATGCACTGCTCATTCACCAAAGCGCACGAGGAGTTGCAATTGTATCTGTGTCAGGTGAGCTTGACTAACAGATCATGTATTCTATGCCATACTGACTATGTCCAAACTAGATCTCAAATCATCTCACTTCCCAGTGAGGCATGTTGTGTGAACCTCTGTAAAATCCCTGCACAATGAGGAGGGATTGGAAGCACTGCTTCATTATGAGTTCATCTACGTTTATTGCTGAGGATGTAGCAAATAGCTGTTGTCCATGTTCATGTGCTAAATATCATTAGTGTCTCTTCCTCTGTGTTACCTTGGTGGTAGGACTGCTAATGCAAATGGCTCTCAAATGGAAACTTGACCTTACATGGCTTGTACCTAAGTCCATTCAAATCTCTGTCACAAATGTTTTGATACAGCCTAAGGCCAGAGATGTTTTCCAGTCCTATGAGTCTGTGCTAAAACTATTTCAAATCAGCAGTGGAGAGGAATATCTTCTCATCCTGCTAAAGGCTTCAATTTTTGGCAGGTATCTGACCCACAAATACACACCTTGGACAAGGTTTGTGTTTAGGGTGCCTGAGCATCCTTCTGCACAGCACATTCAAACATACAGAATTTGTATAAATTGCCCAACTGTGAAGTTTGCAGGGACACTTAAACTGGGTTGGCGATTCAGTTGGACAAGACCAGTATCTGTCTCAAACAGTCTTTGAAGAAAGCATCTAGCCTGGGCATTAATTAGTTGCAGCTTACCTCCCTTGCTCACTGATGCCAGTGAGAAGCAGCAGGCTGTCAGCAGATTAATAAAAGCTAGATAGTCTGAATACAGCCTTGGTCGTCTAGGCAATTTCCTACTGCTGTGTATTTCTACACGGAGAGGTCTCTGGAGTTGTTTTCAGACACCTTGCTTCTCTGGCTGATGGTTCACTGACACTATCGCAAAAGGGAAAAGGCACTGAAGTAACACAGCTTTTCCTGGGTAAATGGAGCTAATTAAAAGATCGTAAGAAAGCGGGAAAATCTTTAATACGTCATGTTTTTATCCTACCTAATTGTAAAAGCTCTTCCTGTCTTGACATAAGTTTATACAGATGTTTTGGTGCTTTAATGGTTTTTCAATAGTCTTTTTTTCTTAACAAAACCCAGCTTTTCTGAGTGACTGTGCGATGATGAATGGCAATGGTTATGGAAAAGAGAAAGCATCATGTCTGGTGAATGAAAAAAATTCCATTAGCACATTCAAAAGCTTATTATTATAATCAATAACAGTTTACTTTTTCCCCTAAAAATGCAAGATCATTGTGCAGAATGGCCTTTTAAATCTTTGATTTCACTTCAGCAGTGATGAAGCAACATTAACCTTTAGACTGTCGGTTTATCTGTGCATAAGTTAAGAATTTCTTAAGGGAAACAATCCTTTTGTGTAACTCTTAGAAAGGTTACACAAGCAACAGAAGATTTTAGGATCAAACCCAAGAAACTGCAGAAAACCTTACACAATCCCTGAAGAGGGCATCTGCAGATTAGCAAGGCCTTGATGTGGGGAGATGCTGTTACTTGACAAAATCGGGTATTCCTCTGTAACAGGCTGGCATGTTTTAACCAAAGGGCAGGACCCTCTGCTCTTGTTAATCAGCGCTGTGCTGATGGAGCTGTAGCAGTTCATGCTGGTGGAGGTTTTTGGCAATGTTAAGCGCTGTGGTTAGGCAAAATACCCACCTGCACAAAGAGTGATTCCTGGCATCCTTGCAGCTCATTTCCCAGGTTAGTGTATTTCCAGCCATTTGAAAGTTCCTTTCTCTTAATAGATGCTATCCATCATTTTAAAAATGAGCATAACAGACAAAGCAGAATGGCCAGTTTTGCTCTAACTCCATCGACCTCACTGGATTTACATTAGAGAAGACTTTGGAGTAATAAATTTGCATTTGCACAATTACTAGGAACGTGCTGTATTTCCTCCCACCTGACTGCTCTTGATTTCCCGGGTGCCAGATCAGCGCAATGCAGCCCCATGCAGCTGCAGTGGACCAGCTCCAGTGGCAGGAGCAGGGGGACGTGCTGGCCTTGCTGGCCCTGTATCACAGCAATGGTGCTGCTTGGACGTGGGTGGCTTCTGCTAAAGGCCCACCCCACCCCTTTATCATTACCTCCTGAAGCACAAGGGAGGAAAGTGTCTGGAGCAACCTCCTGGCAGATGCAGGAAGGGTAAAGTAGCCTAATAGAGTGGAAGTCGATATGATTATAAAAGTCATCATGAGCTCTGTGAAAGCAGAGGGCAGGACTCAGAGATGCTCCTGGTAACTTCTCATTCTGGGTTTCCACATCTATCCTCAAAGGAAAATCGGAAGCCCTTAAGATGATTTTCTTTCCTGTAGCAGGAAGAGGGACTGAGCCAAAATTTGCAAAGGTGTAATAAATGTTATTAGCTTCCCGGGGCATAACAAGCTTGGACAAATGTTTTTGAAGGAATGGGTGAGCCACAGGAATATTTCATTAATTGAGAGTGGTATTTGGAGAACAGCTGTAAAGATCAACAGAGGAAGTATTCAATTTGTATAAAGAATGATGAAAGGATGCTGCCTGCATGTGTGGGTACAACAACCTACAGCTCTCACAGGAACGTGGGCACCTTGAGGAAAATGCTTTGGTTAGGGCAGTTAATTACTGCTATGTAATTTGACAAAAAAAGACTGAATTAAGTCAACGGAAATGGGATAGATGTATAGGCAGCCTTAAGACACAAGCCACACTTACGGAAACTTTTTTTTTGGAAGCAGATCACCCACCTGCCTCTTCCTTATGAAATGAGAGATCTTAAAGATCACTGAAGAGGAGGGAATCAAGAGCAACGCATTTGTTAGCAAGTCATAAATTTGCAGGGAGAAAGCGAGGGGAGCAGAAAAAGAATGAACTTGAATTTCACAAGGGCGAGAGGCACCCTTGAACCCCAGCAGTTGCTCTGCTCATGGCAGAGAGCCATCAACTGGGAGATGCAAAGTCGCAAAGCAGCATCTGACAATGAAGTTCACAAGTCATTAACCAGCGATGTAAAGATGTGCTCGACAGGCTGCAAGTTAAACGTCCTCTCAGGTTTAACACTTAGTCTTCATAATATGCAGGAGAAACTTCTGAAGAGAGTAATTGGCCAAAAGGAAACGAACAATAAACCCTATGATGGAAGTCAATGCTCCTGGGAACTTTTATTATTTTTTCAGTTAAATTTCTGTGTATTATCATTTCTCTGTGTATAGCATGGATGAAAGATCCTGGGTGAACTGATGTCCTCTGCCCATCCTAAGAAGGCTGAAGTTAGAGGACATTTCAAAGCAAGGTTGCTTATCCTCATAAACATAAAATCTTCATCTGATCTGAAACAAAAGGTGTCCTTTCATGTTTGCAACACTCAACTTTTTTAAAAAAACATTTTAAAATACTTTAAATTTGCATTTTTTTCCTTTAAGATTTGACTTCTATTTCAAGCACATTAAAATTCTCCCCTCCACTCCTTTTCAGTCAAAACTCTTCACTGAATTCTTCTTCAGTTTATAAATAGTTTTGGTCCCTCTAAACCATCATTTTTATGACTTTCATATTTCTGGAAAAAAGACGCTGCTATTATTAGTCACCTACAGTCTTCAACATATTACCCAAAGTATTGTCAAACAACTTCTGTTCCACTATTACTGGGAGGACACCCTATTAAATGGATGTTTTTTCTTTGACCACTCACTTCAGACAGGTTTCTCAACCCACAGTTGTGCAATCAGTTAGCAAATTATTTTGAGGTTGAAAATACCCTTAGAGGAAATTTCCAGTTTGTTCTCACACGGTTGTGTGCTCCCAGCCACCCTTGTCTCAGCTGAGCCCAAATCACCATGTTCAGGTTCACCAAGAATGACACCTGTCCATAGGACAGGGGATACATGTGAGATCCCACCCTAAAGGACATTGCATTGCATTGGGCCATATTAAGTCAGGAAAAAGTCGTGTACCTGGTGCAGTATAACACGGGGGCTTTAATGTTTCTGATGCAAATGTGGTTTTATGGGGAGGGAGCTGTTTGGACAAGAGCTGTGACTCCCCATCACTTTCCAGATGTATCTGTGCGTAATGTCTGGCTGGTGCCTCCCCTTAGCTCCACTTTCCTGCTCTTGCCACACCTAAGATGTAATTACAAGCTATGTCATCTGTACTTAAGTCAGGTTTAGAGCATAATTTTTAGCACATTCAAGATCTAAATAAAAGTTCTCCCTTCAATACATGATAGTAGAAAAGGTAACAGAAAACAAATGTCTCCTAGCAAGCCAGTTAAATAACTTGTAATCTGGACTTCCTTGTGAAGATAAATATGGGGCTGCAGCTCTTCCCTTCCCCATGAACGCTCTGCTCTGCTGGTGAAAAGAGATTTCCTTAAGCTTTTTATCCGGTAAAATCACCTAACCTATCATTTTCAGGCATGGAATTTTTCTGCTCACACATGCTGTCAGTTGTTCTGTGGGGTTATTTCTCATGCAAACCAAAATAGTTCCTGATTTAAAATGTTCCTCAACCTGACTGTTCACATGATAAATGACATAATGGAGTCGCATTCGTTAGCACCAGAAGCAAACTCCAAAATAGAACCAGACAATTACTAAACAAACATTCTGTAATTATCTTTTCTTTCCTGACCAGCTGAACGATGAAGAAAGCGGCAATGTGTGGAGCTCATGATTAGAGCTGGTCATTTAGGCAACAAAAATTATTGGATTCAAGTGTATTTCATCAATCAGAGTGTGGAGGGAGCTGGTTTCAGCCGATGGGACCAATATTGTGGTGGATGTTGATTGTTTTCCCTGTGTTGACTCCCACTGACTTCCCTTTTTATACTTTTAATCTGTCTCCTACATCACTTCATGCAGCCTTCTCCGGCTTATTTGCTTCTACCTTGCATTAATAATTAATTCCATTGGTTTTGGCATACCCTTGACCTTCAGCCATTACCAACACCTTGATATAAATCTTTGGACATGTCACACTATATACTACATTATACATGTTTGAATACTACATGGAGGTGTTCGCAAGTAGGCATGTCCTCGTAAGAACTGCAAGAGTCTTTTACAGACCTTTGTTAGTCCTTCTTTGGAGCTCATTAGTCCATTATCTGGCAACATAATAGTCTTATTCTGAGGCACACCATTATTTCAATTACAGAATGATCATAATTAGTCTCTGCTTATTAGGACTTCATCACTTAGTCTATAGATGGGAACCTGTATAAATCTTAATTAAAAGAAAAAAAAATTGCTTGTTGTTTAAACATGAGTTTAACCTTAAATACTATCCTACAAATTAAGGACAAGCTTAAGTGCTCTTTTACATATAGCCAGGGTAAAACCTATTTGATTACTTGCCCAAGCAAAAGAAACATTCCAGATGTTCAGGAAAAAACAGCTCAGAGTTGTTGTATCTGCTTGTGAAAGAATTCGTGTGGCTTGGACTCTGGGCTGACACTCTGCTCAATGTATCTCCAGTCCTGTCCCCAAGGGCCATGGCTACCTCAGAACTGTGGACTGTGGAGGTATTAGTTGGTGATGCGGGGGAACAGCGTAGAGCAAGGAGGGCTTGGGAGAGTTTCTGCGTGATGTGCTGGGGGCTGAGCAGCGGCAGAGTCCCTTCTGCAGCCTGGTAAAGCCAGGTCCTCCCTGGTGGTGGAGGGGCAGAGAGCTTAGTTTCTTAATATGGCATTCTGGCAAACATTTCATTTGTTGAATGAAGAATCAGTTTCTTTCAAAGTGAAGCACAAATTGTCACTAGGGAATATCCTGAAGGGAAGAGTCTGAAGTTTAAGAATTATTTGTTCGAAAAATTCAGCATGTATTACAAACAGTGAGGCACAGCCAACAATTCAACAACTGCAATGCAGGGTGAAGTTTTGTCATTCCTGTAAGTATTTATGGCAGATATTATCATTAGTTTAACTCCCAATGAGCCCTACAAAGGGAGTGTTTAGCACCATGAAGATTTGCGGCTGTGTGGAACAGGGTCTCTGGAACAACCATCACAGAAGTCCTCGCTGGGGCTTGTTCTAAGTAGTGAAAAACCAAGCAAGGTGGATTGCTAGAGTCTTGCCTAAAGCAGCACTATGCGCACCTAATAGCAGAGCTGGTGAATCCTGCAGGCTTCCTCATGTGCCTGCCTGCAGAGGAACGGAGCTGTTCCAAATGCCCAGGGAGCAACTCTCCATTTTTCTCTCCTGCTGCAGCCAGGTGTGCTTGTACTTCTGGAAGCAACTAGGTGAGTCCTCTGCATTTCAGTTATATATCCAAAGGGCATGTGCTTTTTCTACTGCAGGTAGCACATGTCATCTCTTCCTGAAACAATTCTCCAGGCAGGTAGATAAAATGAGGTAGATAAAATTTGGTGACACTATGGATAAAATCAACTACTGCTAGTTTCTGTAACAAAATAAGGAACAACCCAGCCTTGCATTCAACACAAGAAGGAAGATTTCATATGCAAAACAATAATTCACAAGGAATCTGTTGTCCTCTTTCCATTAACCTTTAACATTAGCCTAGAGAAATGCGGAAGATCAGGCCTTTCCTCCTTCCACCGTTGTGCTTTGGTACAGTGTCCAGGGCTTTACTTGGTAAAGTGCTACCAGGCAAAGACAGCTCTATCTTAAGTTGCTTTGTAAGAAGGAGTGGATTAAGGATACCACCACAGCTACTTCATCATTGTGACTTAATGACGTTCAGTAAATAAGAGCACTTTGAACCACTTTGATTCCAAGAGCAGGGGGAGCAATGATTGATTAAATCTTCAGTGTCTAAGATCAGAAATAAAGTCAGGGGAATGCTGCAAAAGGCCAGGAAAACTGCCAGAAATATTGACTGAAAGTCACTTCAAGTGTTAGGGAGCCTCTCACCCTCCCAATGTCCAGCAAAAACATTTAATTTTTTAATAACTTTTTTTTTCTTAATCAGTCAGTATCATCAAAATCATTCTGCTGGTGGACATCATTCTGGTCTTCCCAATTTTTATATGCTCAGCACATTATGCGATATCAGATCACATATTATGGCTCAAGGAGTTGTGCCTTTTGGTTTGAAGATGCAACACACAAGTGGAAGTGCTGGGGCAGAGGTGGAACTGCCTGTGCTGAGAGCAGGGAATGGCAGGAGCAAGCAGAGCTGCAGGCTCATGGCCAACCTGCCCAGTTGTCAGACATGCCAGGATGCCTGGGAGAACTGAGAATTTTTTGGCCTTGAAGATGAATCAAAAAAGTGGAAGCATTGGTCTAAGCCCACTTAAATCAAATCTTGGCAGTGTTGTCTTTTTTCTGGTGAGTACCTCCCACCCCTGTTTCATGCTGAACCACTCCCAGAGCAATACACAGTTTTTTAGAAGCCTTGTGCAAGGGATGAATTGGTCAGGTCTTGAGAACAGTGTTATAAAATCAAAACTTAAGAAATTGCAAATATAAAAATCAATCAGCTTTTTTATTTCCTTATTTTTTGAAAATATCTCACTATTTTTTTAGATTAAATTATTGAGTATGGCCCACATTAGTTTGTTGGGGGTCTTTTTGCCAAAAAGTATTGTCTTAGTGAAAACCAGAAAATTCTGCCTATTTCTGCATACAAATGACTGTTTTCATCTGTGATTTTCTAACTCCCAAGGGAATTAATGAGTAAAGAAGAGCTCTTCATAATGCATGTGTATGTGTGTATGTTTGTATATAGATATTATATTGCTTATTTATTATTTATGTTGCAGGAGCTTATTCAAAACATCAATCTACCTTTTTCTTTGAAAATACTCATCTACAAAAATTACTGACCTGTCTCTCCATCTTGCCCCTTTCAGTGACAGCTCAGGTCCGTTTTTGTGATCCCGCAGTGGGCTTCAGTGCAATGCCCCAGCCCGTGCCATGCATGGGCTGGGAGCTAGAGGGCCTGATTCATTCTCATGGTTCCAGCTGCTGGTACATCTGAGACCTGCTGTACAACACCAGGTAAGTCATTTAATTCCTTGTGTCTGCTCCAGCCCTCCCCTGCAGCGATGGCAGTGAGGAGAGGCACTCAGACACACGTGGGATGCCCCCGCGGAGGCAGACCTGCTGTGTGCTGCACCGGCACCACGCTGCCCCAAGGAAAGCTTCCATCACTCCCCAGTGAGCCGGGACCTGAGATTTCAGCATCCTGCTGGCAATGCCAGTCTTCTGAGGTAGCAAGACACAGAGGGCTCTTTTGATTAAAAATAGGTCAAGATTTAATTGAAATGAAGATACATTTTCAGATGTGCAGAAATTTGAACCAGCAATGAACCTTCTTTTTTTTCCTCCATTTGATGCTCGTTATTTGAAAGATGTGCAAAATTTCTGGATTTCCAAAGTCGATGGTGACCCACTAATGTAATGAAGATGTCCCCTCACTGCCCTCTCCCCAAAAAATTTCCTGAAGTTTTATTCATCATTTCACACATCACTAAGTAAACATCCCCCTTCCCGTCACTGGCCTGATAGAGGCTTACTGCATTACTGTGTAACGCAGAAGGATCATGATATGAAATGCAATACAGAGGAACAGGCAATTTCAGTATCCTTGAGGTATCTCTGCCAGGAGCATGGAAAGCAGTTCAATTTCAAGCGTAATGAGATGAATTCATGAGTCACTTTTATTGAACCTTTTGTGATTTTGCTGTTATCTCCAACAATTACAAGTCTTGACTAATAAACAGTGTTATTATATATAATAAGGAACATTTCCATGTCTCTGTGTGCAAAGTGGCTGGAGGGGGTAGACTTCAGGTTGATTTTTTAAATATTTTCCAATTAGATGACCAGACATTAGCGTGCAGACCTGTTTGGTGGAGGTTTCCAATCATGGCTCCTTAGCAACTGAAGTAATGTTAAATTAAATTGATGAATGATGCTCTAAAAAAAAATGAAGAACTCCAGCAGAGAGATTAATCTGTAATGCCCTTTTAGGAAAGATTTACGGGATGTGATGTGCATTTGCTATCTGCCAAGTGCAATTCATCACCTGAGTACACAAGCTTTGCAAAACTGTTTTCTGATGAAGTGTAAAGTTAGATCTACTCACCCTTCCCAGATGGTGAGGGAAGATCTACCCCTTTGTTAAAGCTCTTCCTCTCACCCCGGCAGCAGCCCTTGGGAGTCCTGGCCAGCTTGGGAGATGGCAAAGCCATCACTCAAGGCTCAGGCCAGCTGTTGGGCTCTGGGACATCATCTCCTAACCCCGGCTCTGATGCTATATAAAAATGCTCTCCAGCACCAGTTTCTGCCATGCTGTTCCATTTCTCATTGTTCACAAGTATTAAACTTACAAACAAAACAAAACCACAACCTCCACCTCCCAAACTCTGTTTTATCATTACTACTCTGTTCTTTCCTTCTCGGTTTAACTAAAACCATATTTTAAATCCAGTATGTGGAAGACATTGAGACCAAACCTATTAATTTTTTGGTGGTGAGAGAGGGTCTTCTCCCTCCACTCGGAGGGTCAGGCAGTGTTTCCCTGCCTCCCTCCTATGAGCTGGTCCTCCATGTAGGCTTTCATGTCGGACAATGCTGAGACAGCCCAGTGAAGGGTGGGGGCTGTAGGAACGAGGTTTAGGGTGGACCTCATGTGCACAGTGAGGTGATGCGGTGCCTACCTTTCCGAGCCCACCTTGGGATCCTGTCTTTATATACCTGGAGAAGGGGATCAACACTCAGACCAACACAAAGCTGCAGGTCCTTTTTCTGGGCTGAGCTTCCCAACCATTTCCATGGCTTTCCTCTGGACTATCCTGACATGTCACTACCCTGCCATGACTTCCAGCTCCTTCACAGTGACGTTGCTAGTAAAAAGCTATGGGTCTTATACCCTCCAGTTCCCTTTTCCTTTTCACTGATTGCTTTATATTGCAGACAGTCCTTCTGACATGTGCACTTAATCAGTTTGTGACAGGAAGATGGTTCAATGGGCGAGCTCTGAATAAACAGCAAGAGCCCAAAATTGGAAATAGGGATTGCTCTGCTGAGCACAGTTCTGGTGTCCTGGCTCCCACTATGGCCAGAGGAAAGTAAGAGAGTAATTATGAGTTATGTTTCTTCTGCACTTCTGTTAGTGTGAATCTAGTTTATGCATCAAAATGGAAAGGCTTCCCAAAAAATACTTCATTGTTCTGCAAATTCTCCTTTTCCATGGTGATGTCCAATTTCTTTCTGAATTGTGCTTGGCTCTTGTCCTCAATAATTTTCAGCAGCCTTGTATTTCATGGGGCATTTATACACTGGCTGTAAAATCTTTTGATGGGCTTTAAAAGGTTGGATTAAAGGATTTGACACCCATGAACTACCTGCCAGTTGGCTGCCAGTGCCTTCTAGCTTCATTCCCTTCTGTTGTTGCTATCAAGCAATTTCTTGCTCAGAGAAAATTTCCAATTCGTCTTGAGGGTAACAGTGATTCTCAAAGTATCTTCAATCTCTTCATCTTTCATAAACACTGAAACAACAATCCCAGGCTGGCCTCCATCAAATCAACACATCTACTCCCATGGGATTGCAGTCTCAAGCTATGCCAAATCCTTTCCCCTGAAGCCAAAGACATTAGAGATTAAAGCAGCCACCTCCAGGTTAATTATTCCATCTCCATGTGAACTAGTCCATCCTTAGGTTAAGTGGTTCACTTGCTTTCCCAGATAACATAGAGCTGAACTTTATAACATGTTCTCCTCTCTCCCTCTTAACAGATTGTATAGCAGGATTTATCCCTGCTACTTATTCTTCAAGTGTAACCCATAGACTATTGAACAGGTCATTTGCTCCTGAAGTCACCTCTTGCCTCTCATGACAATCCTCTGTGATCTTTCCCTGCTATGGACAATGACTTAAATTTGACAGTATCTGTGCAGAGAAATAGATGCCCATGGAGTCTATGCAGCCAAAACCTTCTTTCTGGTTTGAAAACATGGGTTTTCTAGCATTATTTGCCCAACAGTCTGCAAAATGCCAGACTATGGGTCATCAAAGAAGTACAGGAAGCCCAACTGATCCATTGATTTTAGTGGAGTGGATGTGTTTCAGTGCAATGTTCCTACTGTTCTGTTGATTTTTAGAAAATGACATAAAATATTCCTAGACTTCTTGTGAGCCCCAAGAGAACAGGTGTTTTGTCATGGAGCAGAGAAGAGTTTGTGGCTCCCTCTCACTTTTAATGTTAACACCTGTGAATTCTGTTTGTAATGTTTTGGATATAGCACTGTGTTTCCCTCACTCCATGCTGACCTCAAGATCTTCAGACAGACAGCAGCCCTATCATGACTGTGTGTGATGCTGGAACTTACCTTCCTTCAACGAAGATGGTTTCCAAGTAAAAGCATACTTGGAGTAATTATAGATTTACTGAATCAAGTCTTTAACTCAAGAGGTAACGTGTGCTGTATTTTATATAGAAAACAGTTTTCCCTGCCAGATGAAATCTTAGGGCAGAGTGTCTCTTATTTTATATAGCTGCTTGGGCATTTCTCTATCTTGGGATTAATGGTGATGGTGTAATTTAGATTCTGTAACGTGAGACAGATGGATTTACAGAGTTATCAGTCTAGCCACATACAGGCGGCTTTCCTTTAATTGAATTTAGTGCTGAGGAAAGGAAGAACTTGATGAAAGAAAGTCCTCTCTACCTGCCTTGAGAATAAAGGTCCAGCTGAGGCAGGACCAGCACACCTTTATTGCCAGTGCAGGCAGTAACTGAGTGGGATGGCAGAGGAATGATGTCAGGCACATTGTCACAGCTGGCACAGAGCAGGAGTGAGGTTCACTGCCTTGTGGTGCCCATCCTAGGACTTGAGCTGAATGGCAAAGACTTGTGAGGCAGTCCAAGGGGAGCTTATAGCCCACCTGGCAAGTCTGTACTGGAAGTGTATTTGTTTGCATCACCTAATCTCCTAAAGAAACAGGGCAGTATGATCATATGGTTGATGTCCATCTCTCTCATTCCTGTGGTTACACAAACTGCTGACCATTTTTAGTCTGATTTGAATCATATCAAATCAGCCTAAACATAATAGTGGTTTCCTACAAGTTTAGGAAAAATAGCTGATCAGTAGAAAAGAGAGAAGTGTTAATGCTCCCGTGAGGAGGAGGAGATGTCAAATACAATAAGGGACAATATGAGTCTGGGGCTGTCAAGCTGAGACCTTGAGTGGGAAAGGACCATCTCCCTAAGCAGAACCAGCTTCTCAGCTTTACCCAGTGCAGCAGAAATGCCAATATCCCGGCTGCCTCACTCAAAGCCTGGCCACCCTCTCTTTTTTCTCACTGTGTTGGCAGGAGATTTGCGAGTACATCACCATGTGCCATTTCAAGCTTCATTTGAATAAGCGTCCCATATAATAGACTTTTATAGCTCTCTTTCTGTGAATTCTAAATTAACGCAACTAATTAAAATGTTCCAAAGTTTTATGTAAATAACTAATTAGCATTTGAGAAGGAATAGTAAATTCACAGATGGTTGTGCTCCATTCAGGGCCCACTCTGCTCTCCCTGGCTGTAGCCAGTGCAGTGTTGGGCCCCTGGTGCAACATCCTCCCTGGCAGAAGCAGACTGCCCAGGTTTCACCCCAAGGGTGACCCAACACCAACTGCCCCACCTGCAGGCAGCAGGAACTCTATATCTTGCAGGATTAGTCCCATTCTTTATGTCCCTGACACCGGTGCTTGCAAGAGTAAGGAAAGCATGGGAGCATGGATGAGAACCTCAAGGAAGACGAGGCCTGGGCACAGCAGTTGAGGAGGGTGTCTGAGCTGTGATTTTCCATGTTCCTACTGGTGTTGCTCTGTTGGTCCAAGGATGTTCCTCTAGAAAGCCTTACTCAGAGATACCTTCTAGGTGTACAAGCTACAATACTTATCACAATGCATCTGAACCTCAACACTCCTGGGTTCCAGCCCCAGAGCTGCCACTGAGACCCTGAAAGATGTTTCTGTTACTCAAACACTGTTCCCAAGCATCACAAGAGGCTACATAAGCTATATATTTTCTTTTCTCATAGGACTGGGGCTAGCTGACAACTGTAGCACACTGGAGAGACTCAGAGAGGTGGTGCAGGAGTAATACCTTCTAAGAATGGGGAGGTTTCAAAAATAGATCTACACCTAATGCTGACTACTGTCCAGGCAGAAGTGAGAAGAGTTTCACTTCTTTGACATCCAGGCTCTCATATGTATCAGGAGCCTTATATTTGTATAGCCCTTAGCACCCTGCACATCTAAGTGCTATTACAGCACAAAAAAAAACCCTACAAATACAAGGAAAGAGTTTACAGAAGTGGCTAGTTGGAGTTTGTTTGCTCTGGAAGAGAGAGATTATCATCAGAGCAAATGGGGGGGGGGGGGGGGGGGGAGGGGCAGGGGAGAAGGAGGAGATCATTTTCCTTTTCTATTGAATAGGACCTACACAACCACCTTCACCTGTTTTAAGGGCAGCTCTGAGTGTTTTCACCTTTTGCTTGCAGAGCTGCAAAGACCTGTGGGAGATGGAGGGATTATAAAAACCTGCTTCAGGGTAAAGTAAGGCTTTCTGGTGAATTTGAGCCAGATCTTCAGTGGGAGGAGATGAGCTTGGGAAGATTCATGTTGCTAGGACAGTGCTGTTTAGCCAAAGGGAAATGGAGGGAGTAGAAGCAGGAGTCAGTAGGAAAATCAAAGGGTGAGTTTTAAGGGACAGGTTAAAAGAAAGAAGTGCGCAGAGCCTGGCTATTTGAATGTGTTGAGTTTAAAAAACAGGAGTGTGTTCTTCAGATATATTGCTAGGGAAAAATATAAAACTGCAAGATTAAGTGGAACAGTAAAGGTGGTGGGGGATGTGCAAAGTGAAGGGGAGAAAGGGCTATGCTAAGTATGCCTCTTGTGTGGCCTTATTTGCAATCCCTGGTTGCCCAGGAAGAATCCCCCATCTCTCTGTTTATACATGCAGCAAACTTCTGCAGAGCAGGGAGGAAGATGCAAGCTCTCAGTCTGGTCTTCCAGCCAGTGTTTCTCACACTGACAGCAGCCTCCAGAGGATGTGAGCTAAGCTGGGTGTCCAGAGGACAGCCTGGCTGTGCTGCAGGGCTCTGGAGGCTGATGTGAAAGAGGAGCAAACCCAGAAGATCCTCATTATCTCATCCCTACCCAGATCCCACCTATGCTGCTGCATCATGCTTGGGGAGCACAAGGCAGGTGGGCACACAGCATCTCATCTCAAGCATCAATTTGCCATGTTCCCAGGCAGAGCATTTGACTTTTTACCTGTCACAAGAGGGAAGTTAAGAGAGCAGCCTGTTGATGCTGTGCTGCTTGAATCCATAAGCTCTGATATGAGCCCTCCCTAATTCTGGCTGCAGTGTGTTCTGAGCTGACTGCCTGCAAGAAATGAGGGTCTGAACTCACTGCTCTTCCCTGCCTGTGGCCCAGGTGGGCTGGGGGTGCTTAGCAGGGGACAAGCTGCACCTGAAGCTACCAACAATTCAAAGTAAACCCAGAAAGGGCAACTGGCAAGAATTCAAGATGCAGGGTAAGTCTATAAGCCATCAACTGTGGCAACAGTCAATAGGTATTTGGAAAATCTGAGGAAGCCTTAGGCTGGAATATTAGCAGGTGTCTTCCCTTAAGGGCACAGCACATTGAGCCTTTGGTGCCTGGGATCTGGGTGTTGCACATGTACGTGGCCCTGTGCCCGTGTGGCCCCTCTTGCAGAGCTAACCCTTAGACACAGGGTTTCTTGGTGAAGTAGTGCATGTGCCAGCTGATAATGACCAGCAGCGTGATGTATTTCAGCATTCATTGCTAAGTGGTTCTGCCTAGAAAATTGACTTGAAAATGTGTTTCAGTATGTGCCAGATATTCTCATGCTAATTTCTCAGCCAAAACCTCCCATGTGGTGTCCAATGTGATATCAGTAACTCAAAGGCAGGGGAAAATGAAGCCTCTATCTGCTTTCAAGCAATTTATTCTCCTTTTGTCTTTTTACATCCAGCAGCTAAGCAAATTACAGGGATTAAAATACAAAAGACATTTAACTTTTTAACTGTAATTTCTTAGCTCCTGGCAACAGAGTAATGAAAAAAGAAGAGAAATTAAGAAAAAGAATTAAAACCCAAATATAATTTCTAATGATTAAAACACAAATACAATTTTAACTGATTAAAAGGAAGAGGACCTGTTTGAGCACAAAGAAACAGCAGCAGGCTTCAGGATTCAAGTAGCTGTAATCAGCTTCTATTTCACATTAAAAAAAAAAACAAAGGGGAAAATTTCTGCTGGTGATTACTTTGACTGTATTTCTGATATACTTCATCTTTCTCTTTATTCAAGCTGCTTTTAATTTTATTGGCTTTATCTTAATTCTGCTTTTCTCTTCCTCAAGTCTCGAAGGTTATCCAGCCCTTTGAACTGATTTCTGACATACTCTGTGGGAGGTACAGTGCCCATCTGGAGAGCATGTGAGATGAAAGGTCTCTTACACTCTTTTTCCAGGTGGGCTGTAATACAGAGAAGTTCGTGGCTATGTGGGAAGTCAGTGACAGAGCTGAGAATTATCTCAAGTCCTAATGTCCAAGCCAGAAATAAGAGAAGTCACACTACCATTTATTCCTCAGTTGCAGTAGATCTTAATGTAATTCTGAGCTCTGAATTCTCCTGTAAAACCAAACAACTGCTAGGAATAGACTGTTATTTTGGCACTTTTTTTTTATGATCGAACTTAAGTTTTCAAAACAAAACTCAATTTAGAGGAAAAAAATATCCAAAACCAAACAAACCACTTCTCTAAATTCTTTCAGCTTCCCATTGCCCCACCACAACACAGCTCTCTGTAAAACACTGCACACTGATTTCTGTTTTTAATGGTGAGAGCAGAGTCGGTACCAGAGTTGTAGGCATACACAAGACACCTGCTGGAAAGATGTGTTTCTCAAAGTTGCTTCCCCCTGTAAATTCTAGAACAAGAAAGCTCCTGCCTAAATCCTTTCCTGTGTGCTCAATATTTTAGTTGTTGCAGTATCTATTTCAGGTGTTCATTTTGGGCTTGGAACAGGAGTATTTGGACAATTCACAGCAATTTCTCACAACAGTTCAGTGGACTTTATACTTAGGAGAGTTTTAAAATTTTGACTTCCTATGAATGTGTGATTTAAGAATTTGAGGACTCCATTAACACCTGTGTATTGATGACAGTTTTCTGTAGTTCTCAGTCTGAGATATGCACACGCATATAGGAGAAATCCCTTTTACAAATAACTAACGTAAAAGGAGATTCCTTTTCCTTCAGCTTTCTGCCAGGCAAAAGGCTTCACCGACCCCATTCTCTGCTGGATTTTCCCTACTGACACACCAAGACAAACAAAAGGGCACTCCACACATCCAAAGCAGCGGAGGTAGCTGCAATTGCCTCAGATCCGAGGGTGACCTGCAAAGCCTTGCTCCTGGGGAGGATGCAGCAGAACAATGTCATCCTTGTTTGCACTCATTTAAATCAGTGCCCGGAGTCTTTCCTTCCCCCTGCGCAGCACGTCCCCCGCACAGGCTCACAAAGAGCCATATTCATCAGTGAGCAGCAACTAGTTATAACCATTTTGAAAGACAACAGGCTGTGCCAGCTCTACCAAGGCTTGTTTTAAAGAGTTCATCCTTCCTTGCTCATGCAAGCCCAGGGTTGTCTCGGCTGACTCCTGTACGTGCAGATGGGTTTGAGGGTCTAAGGACCAACTGGGGCAGTTTCCATGGAGCGGAAAAAAACTCCCTGGGTCAGCAAGTCCCGCTGAAGTGGTTACATCCCCTGTGGGAGCTCCACAACTTCCATCCCGGGAGCCATTTGGTTTTGTGCCCACGTTCCTCCCACGGACAAGCTGCTGCACAACCTCACTACTCCGGATGGGGTGAACCTTCTTTGCACTTCCAGCCTCAATTTATTCATGGCCAGTTTGCTACTGTTTGTTCCCATGCCAGCACTGGCCATTAGCTTAAACAGCTCTCCTCAGCACTGGATTTATTCATTTCAGTGTGTTTGTAGGGAGCAAGCAGCAACTTGCAGCTTTCATTTCACAAGTATGAGACCTAAGGTGCTTTAGTTCTCCTATTGCAGAGGCAGTGTTCGATCCTCAGCCCTCTCTGTTACCCTTCTCTTCAGCTAAACTCAATTTACCTGCCCTGAGTCTTCCCAGGACAGGCCGAGAGGGATGATCACAGCTGGGGTGATTGCAGCCTGGCTCAGCCCAGAGGCCAAGGATGCAGCTGCAAAAGCAAAGACTGAGCCAGCCATGGCGGTGAAGTCAAGTAGGGAAGAGAGATCCCAGCAGGCTTGGGCTGAGGAAAAAATTGATTATGGTGGTGATGTGAAAACACTGAGACATAAAAAAGCCAACACATGCTTAATTACCTCTTGTCAGTCAATCTTAATGTAGAGAGCAGGGCTGCCCTGCCTTTCCTTGTCTCCCTTCCACACCACATCTCTGCGCATTCTCCATCCTGTCTTATGTTCTTTCCTGTGTCTGTCCCACCCTTCCTCTTGCCACTCTCCTTTCTTGCTTTCTTTCTGGAAAAGTCTTTCACAGTCCCATTCTGGACTGTACTGGGAGGCTGTTTGGAGCTTAGCAAGGTGATTGCCTTCTCAAATGTCATCCCCAGCATCCACCAAATGCTCTAAAGGCAGCTAAGGAAGAACTTTAAACAGGTTTAAACTGATAGCTGTGCTTATGAGCTGCCAGGGGGCTCTGTGTGGGCTCTTGTTTGCCAGTAAATTCCCTCCCACTCTCACCAGAATTCAGAGGTGCCCAGGGTGTTCCCTGAAACTTTGACTCAAACCAAAAGCATGATTGTATGACATTCAAACCAGCAAACACCATTACTTCTAGTGCACATACGTACAAGGACGAGTTCAGTTCCTGAAATACAAACCCCTAAACCAACCTCGGCCTCGTCGGACTTCACAAGTTAAATCAGCTTCTCCCAAATTCCTCCTGTCTCCCAGTCTTGCATCCCCTCTCATGAAGTCCAGCAAGAGCCAGCCCCCTGGTTGTTTCTGTGGCAACTCTAAAAGTCACCCTTTGGATGATCCTAGAACTGTACATCTTCCTCCCATCGAAAGGACCAGGTACTTTAAGCGAAGAGATAATGGACAATCATAAATTGCTCTATGTTGCAGTAGTCCCTGTTGCTGCCTGGGAGATGCATTTGTCACCTAGCAACGACATAAGGTGACGAGGAAATAACAGAGTTTTAATCTAATGGTCACAAGTTAACATCTATCAGAGAGCAGCCTCCCAAGTCCACTGATGAGGTGGATATAACTGATTGAGGAGGCAAGAGATGCCAAACTTTTTATCAGTAAGTGGATGAGGGGAAGGAGCAGGGGTTACCTTTCATGTATGTATATACATATGTGTGCATATATCTCTTCACGGGGGAATAAAAAAAAAAAGCCTAGAAAAATCCCACAGACTGAAGGTAACCTTCGGAACAGAGCTACCCAGAAGATGAGTCTCTCAGTTTTGCTAAACCCCAAAGGCAGCAGTGTCGCAGTAGGCAGGGAGCGGGCAGGAGGGGTCACAGCCCACTGTGAGTTTTGGTGCAGAGCTCCTCTAGGCTTTCGGTGTCAGGTCCCGTCTGCCTTAGAGCAAGTGCTGGGGCTTTTTATGACATTAATGTATTCAAGCTGCTCAGCAGATCACAGACAGAGGGAGTTTTCCTGCTAAAGCAGCAGCTCTTTTCAGTATTGGGATCACACCGGCACCCCCTCTTAGCCAACTCTCTCTCCTCTTGACATCATCACTGAGAATGCAGGGACAGGCTCCACAAATTGCCACCACCACTTGAAACCTCTGTATGGGGCCAACCAGCAGAAAATGTCAAAGTTTGCCTGGATGCCAGGAAGCTGAGCAGTGGCAGAATTCAATTCTTCCCCTTTTCTTCTAGAAATATACCCAGAACAGATGCTATGTGTTATTTTTCAGTAACAAGAGCTCAGCGAGGTACCTGCCCCCTGAAATACTGGGAATGATCCATTCGGTAGCTCTATATTGGAAGTACTCTGGGTGCTGGCATGAGGAAAGTAATTGTGAGAAGAAGAAATCTGAAATTAGTTCACTGATGGATGATCTCTTTGAAGCCTGAAATTGTAAGAGTCACAAGGTTCCCAGCAAGGCTGTGCACATTTTTATATTGCGGGAGCTTTTCTTTTAAGAAAACAGCTAAGAAATTGGTTTGGCAATTTACTGTTGAACAAAATTGAAAAGGATTGGTCTGAACCAGGACACCAGCATGTTCAGATCATTTGTATTGTGTAGCACGTGTACTTAGCACCATTATGAGAGACGCTTTCTCAGAGGTCATCGTTTCAGAGGCTTGCCTTTAATTAGTAGTGAGCTGAAAGTAAACATTTGAGAACACCAGGGTTTGGACTGGGTTTATGCAAAACTTTAACAATAAATTACAAACCTGGGTTGAGTATATGTACCAGAGTTGGTTAGACTTCTTGACCTTTTAGTTGAAGCAAAGCCACAAAGGTATATCTCAAGAGTAGCTTAACTTTGTCAATCATTACTGAAGTAATGGCATCACAACATAATGCTTAACTTCTAGAGTGACGGCTAAACATATTCACGGCAGCACCCTTTGTGTTAAATCTGGAAGAACTGTAGTTAATGGTTCATTTCAGCCACGGGCTGTAAACTTCAGTGACAATCTATTACTGACTGCTGAACAAACTGGGATTGTCCGTTCTGCAGTGATCAGAGCTACGGTACAAACTCTCTTCCACCCCGTTTAACTATGTCATCTGGATGTATCCATTAGGATCAAACTGGTCCTTACATTGTGCAATGAAATTTGTATCCCTTATGAGAACCATTGGGGATGTGTGTTTTTTCAGATGCATTCTCCTAGCAAAGCAACCCCTGGCAGGTGCGTAAAAGCAGTAGAGGTGCTGGTGGTGGTTGTCTCAGCCTGGGAAAGGTTTCCTTCATCCTTGGTGCACATGTTTGAGGTGGTAGGCACAGTGTATAGATGGCTGGAGGTAGCTCTGCTTTTTCTGTAATGCCAGAATGGCAGCTGAATGCAACATGTGATGAAAGCATGGCCTCACAATACAGTCTCCAGTGATTGTTTACTTGTAGCAGGTCCTGTTAAATAGAGCTGTGGGTTAATGTGGAACTAAGCTTCAGCAGCAGGAATTTGTGAACAGCTATGAAAATACTGAAACAACTGCAAGGTGCTGACCTTAAACTAGTGTTCCTTTAACTTCTAGCAGCTGTTTGAGTGTGTCCATGCAAACCCAAATTCATTCCCTGGCTAGCGGTAATTTCTGAAGCGCAGGAAGCCATTGGGTAGCATGTTCTCTGGCTGGAGGCACAATGTGCAAAGAAGTTTTAAAAGATCCAAATTACAGAGGGTAAAACACTGCTGCAAACAAAGCTCTTCCCATGTTTCACCTGCTAGTGATGCAGAGACCTGGAGCTTTGTGTTTCACTTCATGGATCACAGGAACGGGAGTTCTGTGTTTAACCTTCTTCCAGGTAACCAAACCCTTCACTGGGACCAGGCGGATTTTAGGGATTTCTTGGGGGGAAGATTTCAACTTTTATAGAATTTAGTCATCAACCTTTTTATTTTTTTGGGAAGAGTTTTTTTAAGGACCTGATGATTTGGGGAGGATTTAATGTTCACAAAAATTCCGATTAATGCAGAGAAAACATGACAGCCTTAATCCTTTATTCTGTCTATGGCTATTGAAATGGAAGAGCATGGGTCTTCAGTAGCATGAGTGGGTGTTTGGCTGCATTGATAGATTACTGCCTCAGAGCAGATGCACTTTGCTGCAGTTTAGCTACGCTAAGGTAGCTCTGCTGAGATAGTTTGAAGGATGATAAAAGAGAGTCCGGAGGTTGTCATTCAGCCATGAAGAATACTCAGGGTACATGTAATCATAGCAAACAGCTGTCTGGTTTTGACCTGTTGTTCTAGTAATCAGTTGAAGTGCAAAAAAAATTAAAATATTCTGCACCAGGGTGCATGTGTGACATGGCAAATTAACTAAGTTTTTAAAGGACACGTCTGTAAGAGTTGAAGCTTCTGTCTTTTTCTTTATTCCTCACTTGGGTTTCAACCGCTCATGAAATTTCATAGATAATGAAATGTTTTATATGAAAGACTTACTGTACCTAAAGACCTCTGGCAAAACTAGGGACCAAAAGGCAGTGTGTGCACAGGATCAGACACGTTATAGAGATTTGTGGGGTGATTTCTTGCTGTTTACAGTCACATAAGCTTTGCACAACAAAATCCTTACAAGGAAGTCCTGTTAATTAGAGATGTAATATGAGATCTCTCAATTACACATATTCGATACAGATTTCTAATACAGACAGAGCTTTCCCGTTTAGCTCAAAGAAAGTCAGAAATCTCTACGTGTTTTAGATATATGCAGAAGGAAATCCAAAGTAAAGTAATGATTTACATATTACATTCTAATAGTCTTCTCCAAGAAATAAATCTAAATTCTTCCACCTTGCTCATTCTGCTTACCAGTGTTATTGCAATTCTATCCTGATCTGAAGTTTTCTGTAGCAAAGTTGGGCAAGTGTTATAACACAAGTCAGCCAAAAATTTACTGAATTTGATTCAGTCATAGTGATGAACCACCCCAGTTACTTTTTCCCCGAATAATCTGAAACTGAGGTTAAGATCAACAAGGCTTGCAAAAATAAACTTGCTTGAGCAGAGAGTAGAAAATATACCTGAAAAACAAGTTTCAGGTTCACATATTTGCAATGCCTGAAACCTGACTCTGGAAATGATGCACTCTACTATCTGAAAAAAAGAAAATGCTGGCTAGAGCACACGTCTGGTCAAATCAGCTCCAATTTACAGCTACATTCACAATTAGATACTGGAAAATGATCTACAGATCAAGAATTTGGTCACGGGACAGTTTCAACAGACATTTCTGAATAGCAAATCCCAGTTCTGTAAACATGTCTCTGACACCTGCTTGTGTCTCCTTGATTTTGTCCTTCTCTCTTTCACACCAAAAGAAATGCTTTCCCCTTGGACTAGTTTTCATCTGCAAACTATTGAATTTGTCGAGCTCTCTGTGAGGTTATCCACTGGTTTCAATATAGGTTAGCTCAGACCAGAGACACACAGAGGCGAGAGCTCAGCCCCGTGGTCTCTAGGGAGAGGTTTGGTTTTCATCCCCACAGGAGCTAGCACCTGTATGGCTCTTCCTCTCGGACCTCCTGCTCTAAGATCAGTAATTAGACTGGTAAATTATAAAAAAACAACAAATATCTGCCCTCTCTGATTTACATGTGTGTTTTCAGTTAGCAGACTCTGAGTCGGACTGTGAGCTTGGCGAGAGGTGAGTGTGGCTCTCTGTTTTCTCACCCGTGGCTGCTCCTACCCTGGGCTCTGCCGGGGATGCTGTGCTCCTACCCGGCATGCTGGCATGGCAGAGGAACGAGGGCTTCCAGGAAAGGGCCTTTTAGTTTTTCATCCAAAAGAGGAAAGGGAGGCTGGAAACCCTTTGGGTTTTCAGCAAAAACACACGTGGCAGGTGCCAATGTTGGAAGGCAAACCAGTTGCACACTGCTTCCTACATCATCTGCATCGGCTCCCATCTACATAGAGAAACTTTTAATAGGGTTCCCTTGATGGAGGAAAACTTCTCAATCCTCTACTTACCGATGATGCTTTTCTTTGTGTTGGTAGACATGCGTTGGAGATGCTATGGTCCCCTCACGCGGGACTGAAAGTCCCTTTTATTTTTCCCTTGTTAGGTGCATCAGGCAGAACGATGAAAACTTTAGCAGCTGGTATGTGTGGTAAGTTTCAGATCTGTCTTAGAGGGAAAAACTGGCAAATAATATTCTTTGATGGATATATGGAGAGAAAGACATTAAGAGAGACTGATAGCTAGAGAGCATTGCTCCTGGGCTGTCCCTGTGTTCTGTCTTTACTGACTAATGGGAATCATTTATCCATATCCTCCTCACTGTACGCTGACAACTGAGCTGGGCAAAACCGATGAATGATTTCGGGGAGAAATGTTTGAATTTCCAGCCAGCACTCAGTGCTGAGCACTCAGCACCGAGACATTGGTTTCCAGGGACTTTGATCATGTCCAGTACACTGATGGGGAAACCGCAACATTTAACAGCTATTTGCAAAAGATGTTAATGAATATGTTAATTTGAAGACATGCAGCCATCTGTCGGTGCTGCCTGCAGATGGTGATGGTACTGTTCCTCCCCTGCTGCCTCTGCCGCAGGTTCCTGATGTTGTTTTTCCTGGCCTTGCTCCTGTCCTGTGGGATCTGCTGCTGCCTGCAGTGCTGGCTGAAACGGCGGAGCTGCCTCCCCCACCAACGCACCCTGGCCGTCTTCGCGCTCAGCAGCTCAGATGCCTTTTGTGGTTAGTTCTCTCCCTACCTGCTGCAAGGTCCTGCTGGCCCCGGCAGCCCTCCCATGGCCCATTCATAGCCCAGTAAGAAGCAGCCAGGCTTGAGTGGGAGCCAGACTTCAGGTGGGTGCTGTGTTTCTGGTGAACACTGGGGTGCTCATCTTGGGCACCTTGAGGGGATGGACTATGGACTGGAGGGCTTAAGCAAGCCACACCCACTTTTCCCCAGTTGTACCTTCAGCTGAACTCAGTGCTGTCCCCGCGAGTTCATGTGTCCCAAAGGTGCCCAGTTGGGTCTTGACCACACTAACACTGGAGGGGTGTGGGACCTTCTCCTCAGTGCTGGAGCACTCAGTAGCCTGACATGCAGCCATAGGCACTGCCTGGGGTCAAGCAGCCCGTTCCAACACATGACCTGCATTTATCACTCAGGGAAGACCACGCCAGTCTACTTTAGCCACCCCAGCAGGGAACTCAACTGGCTGATACACCCTGGAGTATGTCAGAAAGTTGTCTTGGTGGGTGCTGTTCATCGTGGTAGCTAGCCACCCTCAGCATCCCCCCAGGAGCACCCAGACTTTTGAGGACTGGGCTACAATGGCTATGTGTAGCACCCAGCACTGACCTGGAGTATTGCCAGCAATGTCAGCAGGCTGGGCCAGGCAACAGACCCTCCAAGAAGAATGAAGCTAATTCTGTCATTAGACTAAGCCCTTCCCAGAGGAGGTATTGTCTGCTTTCTGGGTGGTCATGAACAGTGTCTCCACAGGGGGAACCCACCCCAAACCCACCCAAATTCCTCTGTTCTCACTTCTTGTATCTGGAGTTTGTGGTGAGAGCTTTGTGATGCCATGCTTCAGAAATTACATCCATGTCTTTCTTGTTTCCAAGTGGTTTGGCAGCTCCTCCCAGGCTCACCCCTCTCACCCCCACGCTCGCTCTTCATGTCTGTCTGTTTTACAGTTACAGTTTTGTTTTTTTCCAGCAAGTGAAGTGCCTCAGTGCCCATTCTCTGGATCTCCGAGCCCCTGCATGAGTGCAGAGATGTCCTCTTCTCCTGCCCCACAGTTCAGCCTTGGGGAAACTGAATTGCCTCCCTCCTATGATGATATTATGAAGGAAAACAAGCTCTAGACACCACGTGTTGGCTTTCTGTGATCCCATTTGGTTCATCGGAGATCTTCCATTATGCTACAGTAGTGTGAGATCAAATCAGCCCTTTCTACAGGTTGGCCGAGAGACTGAAAAGCAGTACATATTTCATCTGAATCTAAAAGGGGAGACAAAATGCAACAGAATAAATGCCAAAAGCATGTATTGAATCCATCACAGGAGCTCAGCTTGACATTTTGATAGGGCTCTGGATTTTGAGAAGCTCCCTCAAAGGTCTGTCTGTATTCAGGGTTTCTGTCTCAGCCTCCAGATTTATCTCTCTAAGGCTGCTCAAGCTGGTGCAACCCCGTGTGTTTTAGGACTGAATGTTGATTAATGACTTGATAGTTACTTCTCAAACTTGGGCTGCCTCCTTCACTTGGCACAGTGCCAACAAACACCCTCTGGCAAAGTCATGTTGTTCTAATACATCGTAATGCAATCATGCCACTCTGCGATGAAGGATCGTTTGCCACATTTAAAATATTTAGCACATCATATCAGATTTGTCTAGTGCAAAAGGCAGAAAATTTATGGCCGGGGAGGGAAAAGAAGAGATGGGGATTAAGAGGGCAGTAGCAGTGGCAAGAGCTGGTTACAGAGCACAAAAAAAGGGAGTTTGCTCATTTGAGCTGTTCTTAATTGCATGGTGATTGTCCCCAGCTACTCTTGCTCTAGCATTGCAGACCTACAGGCTTTGAATGGGCCAAGACCCACATGGCAGTTCCCCACAGACATGAATTATGGGGTTAGGTATTTGGTGCTTAGCTACAGAAATTTATTAGGATAAGGAAAGCCATTTTATTTTAGGTGACCACTGCAGACAGGATGGGAAGAGGCTTCAAGAAGACTCCCTTATACTCAAGCAGGATCAGCTCTACCTAAGCCATTCCTAGGAGGTATTAGCCTGCCTACTTCTCAAATTACAGAGGAAAGATGCCGAATTTCCCCCTTAGCTGAATTCCAGATGAAAGCAAAGATTTCCTTTGTTTGTCATGGGCAGGTCACTGAAGGCTGGATTCAGCCTGCCTGACCTTTCTACCTCTGCTCTCTCAATGGCAAGGGCTGGGGGCTGCAGTCAGACCCCCCTTGGTGCAGAAGGTAAATGTCACACTCAGTACCATCCATTGCGTGCCTGGGGAGCCACGAGCTCAGAGTCAAAGCGGGCAGCTGGGTCCATCCTAGGTACACCAAAAGATTAATGGAAGCCCACAGCCTGCCTCATGGAGCAGCTCCCCACCTGTAGAGAGGGGTTAGTACCAGTTCCCCTGCTCAGGAAGGAAACAGGGAAGATAAATCCACTAAAGGTTATGAAGTGCTCGCATATTCCCATAATGAGGCTATATAAGTACCTTCGCTAGATAAAGAATTATAGCACATTTTGAGAGACAAATTCTCTGCCAGCAACACCACAAATTATCTCCATAAAATCTTATTTTAGAAGCAGCTTTAATGTTTGACTCTTGTGTGAAAGGAAATAAATGTTACTGTAGCAAAATGAATGTTTGTGCCAGCAGGCTAAAATATTACAGAGTTTATTAATAAGGAAAATTAGCAAGTACGGACTCAGCCAGCGGAGAAGTTGAGCAATTCCTGAGTATCCTTTTGCTCACTTAACTTAGTAAGAATTGCAAGTAACCAGCACCTCTCAGGATCAGACCTTTTATATACATAACTGCTTCCGCTACTCAGCCCCTTCAATTTATGCCCTGAAGCATGAGATTTGATTATGTTTGTCACTTCAGCTTGCATAGTCTGCTAGTGGGTATTAAATCAGCCATCACTTCCTTCCCACCTACCCACTGCATTTGCTTCAGTGACCCTTTCGTGGAAGTGAACTCCACAGGTTGTCTGCATTATATGCTGCATAAAACATTACTGTCTCCCGCTTATTAATTGCTTAGCTCTAAATAAATTGCTGCCTTTAATTTCATTGAATGTCACCTTCTAATCAGATGGCTGGAGAGGTTAACAAGCAAGGACTGCTCTGGTTTCAGTGCCTCCATCACTCTGCATCCCTCTTTCACAAGGTCCAGTAAGCGGCACTCATCACCCAGGCGGTAAATCCTTCCCCAGCCACCCAACAGAGGGCAAGCGAGGCTTTCAGCAACGCGCCCAGGAGCCTGCTGCTCCTGCAGAAACATTCGTGGGAACAGGTTTGTGTTTCTGTGCTACTAGTGTGCATTCAAGTGCATTCAGCTTCATGTTTGGGGTGCTTTAATTATTCACAAAAGGAATAAAATTATTCCACCAAAATTGCAGCAAGTAGCTTATAGTAAAATTGTCACAAAATTAGGCTCCAGCTGGAGTCACCAGCATGGGAGAACCTATGTGCTGTGGTGCTTGTGCAACACAGCAGGAGCCTTAGGCACTTCCAAAAACTGCAGAAGACCAGGACCCATCTGCGAAAAGAGTTTGTGTAGGGTTGCTTAGGGGGAACATAAACTCACCTTGCTGCTGGCTTGGGGTGGGGAAGGAGAGTACACTGAGAGGGTGCTCAGTGGGTGCTGCTTTGGTCCTTGGCTTCCTGATCATTAAAATGGAGAAAGGGATGGGTTCCTTCCTTCTGAAAATGTATTTAGGATGGCTCTGTTGACCTACTGTTGCCTACAAAAGCTGCTTCTCTCAGCCTGCTCTCTTACTCCCAGGCACTTCAGCAAAATGGGCAAGGTTTCTCCAGACCCCTGTTCCCATTCTTACAAAAGCAGATATTTTGCCTGGTATCTTAGGCTTTTGTAAATACTCAGCCCTTAATGAGGGCAGTTAATGCAGTTTTGCTGACGTTTCCAGAGTTCTAAGGAAAGATGAGGCATTACTTTATAATTCATCACCTTAGGAATGGGGTCTACTTTGGAAAAACACTTGTTCTGCTGTGACCCTCTGGCTGCCGCTCAATCCTCTGACTTATACTTCCTTCTGACTTTGAGAAGAAATGGCAAACTGCTCTAGAAAAACCCAGAAAACATTAGAATGCAGATGTATTTGTGGGACACCTTGCTGTCAGTAAGCCTTGAGAGGGGGAAATGGGAGCAGTGCAGATGAGCTAATTGCTTGGTGACCATCTGGAAGCGAAAGACAAAGGGAACGTGGAGAGGCGAATCGCTGGACTTTCACCTCTGCACATCAAGAGCTGAATAATAAAGTCATAAACTGGCTCTCAGGCAAAATAGGGCAAAACCAAAGGCAGCTGACTCATAACAGGGAGTCGGTCAGTGCTGCCAGAGGTTGCACACTAAAGATGTGAAAATAATATAAATGCTCATTAATCTGCTTTTTATTGTCATCTGAAGACTCTGGATTATGGGCTAAAGGCTTTTGCACAGGGAGGAGGAGGATGGGGCCTAGGCCAGATGCTCTCTCTCTTCGGGTCACTAGATGGCACAAGTCCGGCTCTTTCCTTTCTCGCTCAAAGGCATTTTACAGCAGGCACCCAAGAGCTACCGGGAGAAAATTGTTCTCCGCTCCCTGTAACAGTGCTTGGACAGAGTATTTCGGTCATTAATCGCTTGCCCACAATATTTAACAGATGCAGAAGAGCAAACTGTGGGGGTCCAGCCCCCGCTGAGAGAGAACCTGGCTTTCTTGGTGGAATTTGACTTTTCTCTCTTGGAAAGTTTATGAAATGACTGTAAGTAGACGTGTCTAAACTGGGGATAAAGTCTACAGCTGTTGGAGGGCCGTTGCTGTAGGTGTGCACTGGGGTCTGAGGTCTGTAGCTACCGGCAAAGATCTGGGCAGCCTCGGAAATCACACCCCACTTTCCCAAGGGCTTGTCCTGTTTGTGCTGCTGCCTTTTCTGTGTCCTTGCAGGAGAGCAGTGATTTCCCTCACAGAAGTCAGAGCAGGTCACCTGGCAAAGTACTTTTCTGGGCAAAACTTGGACATGGGTTAGAGAAACATGATGCTCAAAGGTAACTGCATTTATTATATCTCACTGACCTTACAGTATGTAAGGAAAACAGAACTCTGAAGTAACATTTCTATCTATTGAAAATAATTGTCCAGATCTACTGAATTCAGAACATAATCACAATATGGCAAATCCATATTTTGGGAAATATTCATGCTGCTGCAGTAGGAGAGTCTAGTTCACAAGGTCACAGTGAGTCCTAATTACAGCCAGAGTTATTAAGAGCCCTTATGAACAAGGCTGATCAAGGTAGTGAGAGGACAAAATATTGCATGCAGAAAAGGACAGCTATTGCAGATGTCATTGTTTTATTATCTCTCACTTGCGTATATCAAAATGGGAAATCAATACCTATCTGTAAGGGCATGAAATCAACTTAGCAAAGAGCTTACCTACAAGACTTCGCTATTTTCCATAACCCATAGCCAGCCAGATCCCTGGCAGACTGCGCCAAGCTGTGTGCTGTCAGTGGAGAAGGCAATGGGGAGCCCCAGGTTCAAGGATACACCATGGGGCAGGTACGGCAGGGAGGAAACGAGGGAGTCCCAACTCTCAGTTAAGTCACTGACTCTGCCTATACTCTGGGAAATGAAGCAACAAGACTGAGATGCTCAAACATACAAAAATACTCCTTGGAAGTTAGTGAAAATCTGGATAAGCCTAAAAGGCTGTTGACACTGAAGGATTAAATGTTGGGCCTCAGCTGAAAATTGCAACTGAGCAAAAAGCCTTGGTAAGCCATCAGTGGCCATCAGGAAGGCAAAGTCGGTCTATTGTCATTCCTAGCAAGCTGCTGCTGAATGGGATGTAGGTAGGTATTAAGGAAATACCTTAATATCTGAGCTCACCTGCACCATCTTTAGCCTTAGGGACTGGTTGTGATTTTGAAAGAAAAAATAAGTCCTGTGTACTTTCTGGGACGTTCCTTGCTAATGAATAAACAACCAAACTAAAATAGATTTGCATTGTGGCATCATAATGAGATAATGAGGAGTGAATACTGAAGTCATGAAATCAGAGTCAGAATTAAATCAAACAGTGGATTGACAATTAAATATTAACAACTGATCAAAACATCAGATAGATTGTCAGCAGGATTTGACTAATGAAGCAATGCAGCATTGGACTGGTTACAAAACATTAACTTGGCAAACCTAAGGGTTGATGTGACCTTTACCTAGTCCTCTTGTGCAGGAGATAGATCCTCAAAAGCTATCGTAGAGTGTGGCTAGAACAGAAGTATGGTTAAAGAATTAACCCTTATTCTACATAGCTGAAGAAGAGAAAGGCTCACAAATGTTTATGCAACATTCTTTGTATGCAAAGAATATTTGTATGTACATTTAGGTCAACATAGCACTTAGGGATAGGGTGTAGCTGAGAACGGTCAGTGTTAGGTTAATTGTTGGACTCGATGATCTTCAAGGTTTTTTCCAACCTAGATGACTCTGTGACTCTGTGATTTGTTTGCAAAGTGTATTTGAGGATGGTGGACCCTGAGTTAAGGTAGTGTTTGGCGTATGTGTTTGCCTTAGTTGTGTACCCCCAGGAGGAGCACAGGGCTGGAGGGAATAATGAGACTAGTCCTCTATATTCACCCCTGACCAGGGCATAGACATTCAATCCCAAAGTGCCCACTGAGCCACTGCTTGGTGTGACCCACATGCTGCAAATCACAAAACAGCTCCCACCACCTTAAAACAAGCTGAAGACCATTAGGACAAAGGCCCAGAAGTCTCCTCAACTACAGCATACTGGAGAAAAAGAACAGGAGAAATCAGTGGTCCGAGATCTGCAATTACAGCACATTAGCAGGTGGTCCCAGACTTTTTCGCCTCTGCTAAACAAGAAATAAGTCTTCCAAGCAAGAGATAATCTTCATGCCTCAGAAAAAGCTCTAGAAAACAGCAACAAGAGGCTGGTGGATGTCCCTGAGTGTTTGTGGGAAGAGCTAATGTCCTAGCTGCATAGTCTGGGAAGGATTTGATTCAGGATTTTGGTCCAAGTGATGATGTCTGCTCAGTACCTCCTCCTGAGGAGTGTCTCTGCGCTGGGTGAGTCGGGCTGGGGCAGTCTGCAGCATTGCAGCATCTCTCCTCCTTTGGAGAGGTTGAGGGAACATTTGCCTCACCGGGGAGGAGCAGAGATGCGGGCATTGGAGCAGGCGCTGAGAACAGCTCTGCCTTTGCAGTGGGTTCGTCCTCCCTCTCCTTCCTGGCATGTCCCTGAAGGAGCAGAGAAGCAGGGACACAGCCCAGGAACCAGAACCAAAAATGTCCCCTGAGCTTCCCTGCCCCGGTACAGCATACCAGCACCAGCTCTTCTGCCCCGAAGGCCCCACAGCACATATGTGTTCCTGATGTGACTGTGAAAAAGTTTTTTTTTTAAAAAACCCTCTGGATGCAGCTTCCTGCAATAACAGGCAGAAATTCCTATCACCTCCAGATCTCTTTTTGCATTCTTGGTATAATCCGTGAATTCATCACATTGCTCATAACTCTTGTACTCCTCATCTCTCAGGACTTTCTAAAAAAGCCTCCGCCACTTCTCCTACTGTGTTTACATCTGTTCAATATAGCTCAGCTGTTGGCAATAAGTTGCCTTCCATGTGGCTAACATAAACATCTGCCAACCGAAGCAGCATGAACTCTGCAGGCATGAAGCCTCCCTTGCCTGGGCAGCAGCACTGTCACAAGGGCTCTTGCTGAGACCGTTGCGTTATGGTCTGAGCCTTGTGAAGGTGCTTGAGCCCGTAGCAAAGCCATATGGACCTGCTGTTGTCCCATCTGTCCCAGGGCCTGAGTGTTATTTGATTGGGAGCCATGTCAGGATTGGGTTATGTTTTAACGTTGCTGGTCAGTTCTGTGCTGCCACACAAGATGCTGCTTCCAGGATAATCCGTGAGAGGACTCAGCCCCGCATCTTCCATCATAGGGACTACCAGAGGTGCTCTCTGGGACACAGTCCACTCCATCCACTGCCATCTTCCTCTGGCCATCATAACATAAGGCTTCCCTTTATATTGCCTGAGGGGAGAAAGGGAATTTCTCCACCCAGACTACCCACCAAGAGGTCAGTGGAGGAAGCCTACCACTGTGCACACCACTGTCCTGAGACTCCACCGTTGTTTCTCCACTGCCCCTGAGCAGGTATATCTCCATGCTGAGAGCCTTTTGTCAACCCCTGGTGCCCATGACCATATGATGTGGTGCCCATGCTAAAAAGGACCGGATTTGGGCAGTTCCTACCAACCCTAAGAAAACTGTCTCAGCTCCTCTTACTGTTAAAGACATGGAAGAATTTTCACATCCATCCTTAGGGAACATATTAAACCACACTGAGGTTTTTTTACCCACCCTAGTGAAGGCATGGCTGATGCTCTAACTTGATCCAGCCTATGGCAGCCTGGATTGCAGCAGGGGACAGCAGCACTGAACTGGATTTAAATACCTTTTGATAGAAAGGGACAATAGATTTTACTATTGTTTATGCTAGTTTCTAGCCAGTATAGACATACTGTCACACACAACGTCATATCTTGGATGTTCACTCACTTTGTCTTTGTCCAGGTAAAATTTTTACTAAGCAGAAAGAAGCTTGAAATTTCCAGATCTCAGTGAGTCTAGAGCATGTGTATTGTACATTTGAACATTTACTGAGAAGGACTGCATTTTGCAGGGAAGAATGCAGTGTTTCCTCAGTGCAGAGGTTCATGGGCCAAAGAGAGGTCCAGACATTTAACACAACTCTTCATCTTCTGCTGAAGCTCTCCATCTACCTTTAAGAGGAGCAGACTGCATGCTGGGTGCACAGGGTCCAGATGTTGGCCAGACGATCAGTCCTTTTCTTTGCCTGTATTTTCTGCTTTGTATGTTCAGTCAACACATTGCCAGACATGGAACAGATCCATCTTACAGGTTGGGGATCTTCATGCTGAACACTGGGGTCTGATCCAGGAGCAGCTGATTTATCTCACTTGTGCTGATAGTGTTGAGCCAAATGCTACAAGAGTTTGTGCTGGTTATTTCAGTTCGTGCTTATGCAAGTGGCCTCAGCACTCAAGACAACAGGAATCCCTAAAGCAAGATCTCCTCAGAGATTACTTTCTAGAAGGAAGGGGGTTTTTTAAGCTTTCATAGTGCAAACATTGTAGCATACAGTATATCCTTGAAATTTAACTTTGCATCTGTATCACAACCACAGGAGCGTGGGTCTCTGCACAATCCACTACAAATAGAAGTAAAGCTTTCTGGAGTACTCACCTTCTCCTCACACTCTTGTGTCCACTGCATACATTTTGGCAGTAGCTGTTTGAGAGGATGGCAAATGCACGTTTGTTACAATTGTCCCAGCTAAGGAATAGCCTTTCCTTAAGGAGTAAGCAGAGTGGAGTCTTCCAGAGCTGGTCTCTGTGAGGCACAAGGAGAGAAACAGGATCTGCTAATGAGTGACTTTCAGCTGCAAAGCCTTGAAACGCAGAGAAAGCAGCACTCCAAGATATGACATAATAACACATTTTATGTCATACTTACACCTCAGCTCCCATCTGGACACCTTGATGTTCTTTCTAGAGCTGCTGAAATAACACTATTCCCATTTTACAGCTGAAGATATTGCTACTGGGGTTGAGCAACCATCCTGAAGAATGTCCCTGAAGGACTTCCCCCACCCTGTGTGCCTGTAGCAGGCCCCAAGCGATGGATCTATCTCTGAACTGTGTTTCAGCCCTGCCACGGTTCCTCACCTCTGAAGAGATACATGCAGCAGGTAAGCAGGGCCCCGGATAAGAAACAGCCGAGTGACCCCGCCATGCCGAGCCAGCACGACCAGCCAAACTTGTACTGGATGCCCAGAAACACATTGTGGAAGACCAGAGAGGAGCGTTCCACGTAGACATCAACGGCGTACCACACCGAGCCAGTAATGCCTGGGAGACCTGCAGGACATGAGGGAGGTACCACACAGAGCTCCCAGATGGACCACAAGGAGATCACCAGTATAAAATCTGGAGCTACAGCCTTTTGTCTGCTGGGTCAGATTTTAGGATGGACAGGTTTAGGCCCCTGTTCTGTCTCAGTCCAGTGACTTGGGCGGATTTACCCTGTTTCCTACTAATATCAGCTGGAGCGCTGTCAGGCAGAGGCTGTACTTTGTGGCTTGGCACTCACAGACACAATCAGCACTGCTTGGCAGCACTCAGGTTTCTGCAGTAAAAGGCAGAAAACTCCTCCCTTCTCAGCTTGTTTATCAACTTGCTGTGAAGTTACTATTCTGTTTTGACTTTCAGAACTTTGACAGTGTTTTTTACACAAACTTAAGGAGGTGAATGAAGGATTTTAAAAAAACTTTTTGAAGTGTTTTACATGTGCTCCCAGTGGCTGGGGTGAGTTATGTGTTAAATCTGCTTATGCTGAAGCAGTGTTGATGCTCAATATTGGCATAAAGTCAAATGAAATTACTTGGTACCTAGATGGCTGTCCATTTATTTTTGCATTTAAAATTCTCCCACTGGCCATAACAGTCACTCAGGTATTTATCACCTAGGAGGGACAGATGCATTACTATCCTTTTATTAGAGATCAGCTGCAGAGATTTCAGGCTAAGTGACTTGCCCAAGGTCACACAATCTGTGGCAGAGCTAGGAATCAAACCAGGATGCTGGGACTTTTTAGTCCTTCAGCAATTAGGTCTCTTTGCCTTATCAACAACACTGACTTCTTCACAGTAAAACAGCAATAAATGGAAGTCAGTCAACTCAGAGCCAAGTCACCTGGTCAATCCATGAAATGAAATTGGATAAACTCAGTGTTGTTAGGGACAGGCAATGAACAGAGGAAGATATATTGCACAAATAAAGCAAATAAAGATCCTTCCCTCATGTGTACCCTTTAGAAAATCACCAACTCTTCTCTCCAAAATAAGAGAATGCTTTGAAGCTTCCCCCTTTTGCTAAAGGGTGCCCTGCAGGATGGGGGTGCAGCAGGGGAATACCTGCAATGAGCAACATAACTCCAGACACCAGGCAGATGCGCAGCTTGATGAGCGGCTCATCAGGCAGGAATTTCACGCAGTCCAGTCCCAGGACAAGGAAGAGAAATCCAAACCCTGCCAGGATATCTGCTGTGATCATCATGGCTCGGGTCAGCACCAGCTTCACTGCAGGACAAAACCAGATCATTTTAGTGCACAAGGAATGGAAATGTGGGTGGGTAACGGGGTCAGATCCTGTAGGAACATTTTTTTCTGGGGTGAAGCTTTCTCCAGCTTCCCCTGGGAGTAATACACCACTGAGAAAAGAAACATCTCGAATATGTTTCTGCACCGAATTATCTGTCACTGAGAATAGATGTTCTTTCAGTCTACACTCAGGTGTCCCCACCACTTGTAGAAACATCTTTGACTCTTACATACCAGGGTGCTCGGCGAAGATGGAGTCATACTCATCACAAGTTTGGATCCCATCAAAAACGTTTGTGACACATTCCCACCACAGGCCACGGCATTTTGTACTCACCTGTGGGTTGAGAAGACAAAGAAGACTGTAAGCGAATATATCCACCAACACAGTGGACGGTCAGCTAGGCCCTTCAACAGAAATCCTGGTCCAGTTACATTGATGGCAAACTGGAGTTGTTTAGCTTGAAGAATAAAAAGAGTGGCAGAATGGAGAAAAAGGACAATGTTTTCTATGTCCCTACTAATGGTCTTAAATTAGAGCAAAAGAAATTCGAATTAGACATTAGGAAAAAAACCTTCATATTTGTAAGGATAAAAATCCTTAAGGAAATTTCTGGGAGGAGCTGGGGGGTGGCTGACAGGAGAGATCCAAGAGCAGGTTTGATCACTCCTTGCCAAATGCTTGTCTAGACTGAGCTGGGCAGGGCTATGGACCAGATGACCTGAGACTTTGCTGTCCATGCTCCCCTTACATCATCCTCCTGCCAAAAAGGAGCAGCTCAGAGGGGAGCGTGACTGGCGAGGCAGGCGTTGCACCAGGAGCTGGACACCCGCAGTGGGAGGTGGCCGTGGCGTGGTTAAGGTGTGCTTTGCTGCAGAGTGGAGGTGTGGATGTGAGCCCCTCTCCAGATGCATGTGGAGGGCTGCCCCTAAATGACTCAGCCATAAACACTGGCTGGAAAATGAGAGGCAGCCAGTGCTGATCCTGGCCCTGGGGCTCCCAGTGCGCTGTGGACTATGGCACCACGCTTGCCCGAGCCACACTCATCACTGAGACATCCAGACTCGGCAGACGTTGCAGTAGCATCATGGCTAATCGTCTCCACTGTCCTGAAGCCGTAGATACTATTCCCAGCCCAGCCTTCCATAAATCTCTTTAATATGGGAGGTATTTTCATTACCAATGCAAATATGGCAACAAGCACCTCTAAAACATTCCTGGAATTGCTCATACAAGGAGCAGAGTTAATGTCGGTGCAGCTTTGGACTCCAGCCTACCCCACTGCTGCCAGCAACACCCGCTGCAGTTAATGGAAGGAGAAACTCTCCCAGGGAATGGGTTTCACTGAAGGCAAGGGGACTGGGCTTGTTTGGATGACACAATAAATTAATTTTTCTTGCACTGTATAAATAACAAAGCAGATAATAACATATCTCAGCCACTTAATAAAGTCTCATTCAGGATATATTGAAGTCTGTAGCCAACCGTAACATTTTCTCCACAATACCATGTCCGAGCCAATGTACACCCTCTCTGTGATACTGTACTGAGGATAAAAGGTGAGTAAAAATGATTCGTTACTTCAGACTGGCAAAAAAGATACTATTTATGTTTCAATTAAAACAATCTATATTTTTTGTTTAATGAAGATGAAAACTACTTACAATTTCTGAGAATTTTGGGGCAGGTTTAACAAAAAATATCACAAAAAATGAGAATCAGTGCTGGAAAAACCTGGTTTCATTGATTTTGTGTTTTTCAAGATAACAGTGTCATGTAAAACAATTTGCCCTGTTATATTAGATGTAAGTTTTTATCATGGCCCTCTTAATCCAGCTGCAGCTCCTCTTCTGTCTTAACTCACCACCTTTCAGGTTGTGCTTGAAATTAGCATATTTTTATTAAAATGCATTTTGTTCCACTTGTATGTATATCATTTCATGTTCTTCCCAAACCACCATAGGCTTATTCATACTACTCTGTATTCAGCTAATACTCAGTTACTTCCTCACTTGTTTGCATTTGTATTGTTTTTTAAATCCTACAAGCAGCATCTTTGTCTAAATTATTTATAAAGACTAATAGGATTCCAGGCTTTGTCAGCCTCCAAGCAAAACAGAGGTCTTAAGGTGCAACAGTTGTGATCATGGTCTATCTTGTGAAACAGCCCCCTTCTCAGCCTAGAAAAAACTTGATAGATGTTTTATATTTCTTGGGGTGTTTCAGTTTCCACCCACTCCTGCTAGCACCAAAAACGGGCAGAAGCAGGGATCAGCTCATCTCTATGCAGCACATGCACAGCCAGGAAAAAATGTCTCGTTGCCTGGTGCAGGAGTGATGGGAACAGACCTCGGAGGGGGAACCTGTGGCTGGCCTAAGCCACTGCTGAGCTATTCTGGTTTTTGTTACCTGCCTCTTAACCCTCTTGGCCATCCCTTGCTCCCCTCTGCTTTGTGAATCTTTTGTCCTTCTGGTCGCTAATCTGCTCCTAAACCACCCTTGGGCCTTTGCCCAGACAGCACAAACCCTCAGGCACACGGGAACTCACTGCTGTAAACGGGAGAGGCGTCAGGGCTGGCTGGGGTGTCAGCTGGGGGCATGCATTTCTCCATCCCGTGGCCAGGCCATTGCACCATGTTGAGAGCACTAATTCCCTATCACCTCTTCTCCCCCATAGCAAATCTGCTCCAGCTTCCCTGGGCCCTGCCAAGGACTCCCTGAGAAGCTAAGCATCACGGCCAAACTCCTCATCTCCCACCTTGATTATGAAACACATTGCCACGACCTGCTTTCCCTAACACAAGTATGCATGTAAAACATAAACTGCATAACGACTCTAATACATATATAATTATATCCTGTGCATAATGTATAATTAATATTAAAATAATTCTAATACAAAAAAAAAATGACAGAACAAGCACACACTTCCCCTTCTGGGGAAAGCACAGAAGACAAACATGTGAGCAATGTTAGTCACAGTGTTTTACTGCACTGTAAAAAGATGCCAACATACAATGATTACAAGCCCAGCACGAGAGTAAAACAGGCAGCGTTTAACAGTAGTGGTAATATTTTTAATCCGCCTGCAACAGGGAGGGACTGTGTACACAATACAGTGCTTGTCGGGAAGCAGATTATGGGGTTTTTCCAGCACAAACTACTGCAAAAATTCACCCAGGCTTGTCTTGATGCTCACACGGAACGCACCAGCTTAAACCACTTTCTGTGTTGCCGAAACCTGGTTGTTTCTGAAGGGGAGGCGGGGGGCTGTGCGGAGCGTGGTGGGGCCCCCGCAGCCCCCCAGCGGCGGCTGCTCCCGGCGCGCCCCGGCCCTTCTGCAGGGCTGCTCCTCTGCAGCGCGACCACAGCGAGGGCTCCATCCTCCCCAGCTGCTGGGGGCCAGGGTCACAGCCAGGCGACTTTCTAGGCTGGAGGATTGGAGTTCCTTTCTCCTGAAGTCAAAGTTGCCTGAATTAGCCTTTTTCCAGCTGAAAACAGGAGTCACTGTGGACTCCACACCCTTCTGGCCGTGGATGGTTTGCCTGCATTCCCCTATTTAGAGAGGCAGTGAGTCATTAGGGCCATTAAGGAGATCAGTCGGTCAGGTATTAAGGCTGGGGGCCTTTTTCTCTATTATTTAGTATTCACACTCAGAGCAGGAATGTGAGAGTAGAGGCTGCTAATAACCAAAGTGGGTGTTAATGGAGCACTTTGTGACAGCCCAGCGCAGGTGCCTTTGTGCCAAGAAGACAAGGTTACACAGCCTCGGGGTAACGGACTGGATCTTTCCCGGACTCACCCTGCTCAGGAGTTGGGTTTCCCTCTTCTGTTTTTCTTGAAAATGATGGCACAATCTGGGATCTGTTTGGCTTTTCTGAGTATACTGATATCTTCAGCTGACTCCAGGCAATTCACAGCTTCCTGAAATGAATCTAAAATATCTCCTAAATTAAGACGATAAATGAAGTGATATCCCTGCCAGCATCAGTTTTCCCTGAAACAGCACACTGTTTTCCCTGAAAAGTGTCTCACTTGTGACCAACAGCAACCTCATTGCATTGGATCTATGACCACCTCAACATCTACAACCACCTCCCAGGGTGGCACTGGCAGTAAGATTGATGGGATTTCTTGTGGCATAGAGAAAAAAAGGTAGTTTTATTTTAATCACTTTTAGCCTTCTCGGCTAATTCATCCCTTCATGCTATGTAGCTAAGCGTTGCATTGCAGTCACTGAGTGCAGAGAAGCTCTTCTGGCTTCCCATGCTGGATAGCAGATAGAAAGTTTCCTCCTGATATATTCAGCCAAACTCTCTGTCTTGGAAGGTGTTTCACCTTCACTGCATAAAGTGTCCAGTTTACCAGAGAGCAGATTCCCACGCTGTGGACCAGCGACCCTTAAATGTACAGAAAGTGCTGGCTGCTCTGGGAAGAAAATACAAACTTGCAGTACTGAGTGCTGGAGAAACGGCGACGGTTCGGGGTCTGGAATCTCTGGGGTACAGTTTGCATGTGTGTGGCATTCTGCTACCTTGCTGTTTGCAACATAATTTTGCCAATACCTTTCTCTAACGTGAGAGAGCTAATGTTTGCACAAGTTCAAGAAGATATTTTTGAGTGCTAGATCTGATGCTAGTCCCCATCCTCCCCATAAATTTCTGCTAGCCCTATAGCTCAATGGCTGTTAAGAAAAAGACTTGAAGAGCACAGGTGTACATGCTGGACTTTTCCACCAAGAAGTCTGATCTATAGAATTAGAAACATCTCCAAAATATCCATGCAGGCTGGAGATACAGGACAACACCACTTCAGTTCATGCACATTTAAACCTAGAGCCTGTAGACCTTTCCTGAACTTACTAAGCAAGAGCAGAGTCTGGATAATGAAGTCTGGATGAGAGAATTACACAAAATAACACTTTTCACCTGCTCTTGCCAGAGTCACTATTTCATTTTCATACACTTTCATCAAGCACAACACGGAAAAAGTACATGAGAGTGGAGCAATGATACCGGGAACTAAACTCTCTCTAGGACACCTTTGCTTTGGAGATCAGGCTCTCCTCACCCTGATCTTACCTCCAGGGAATCATCAGCATTCACCATCCAACAGTCTGTCCAGGTAGATGCTATCAAAAATCCAGTAGAGAAAAAAGCAAAAAAACAGCCCACATACTGGAGGAAAAACCTCATGCCAGCAGGTGATCAGCACATCTAGGGGGGTGAGAAAAACAATGCCCAGCTCGTGTTCTTAAAGCTGGGGTAGAGGTAGAGCGTCAGTGTCCCAGGTCACCACCACCCTCTTCCAGTGGCCATGAACAGCAGAAACTTTTCACTTCTGCAGATACTATCCGTCAGTGATGGCCACAGGAGCAACACTCACCTGCAACAGGGACGGGAGGAGGGTGAGAGTGCTCACTGGAGCTGCTGCAGCCAATCCGCCCTGCACAGTTAAAGCTTTTGTCATGCCTGGCTGAAGAGAAATGGGATTGTGCAGAAGTGGCATGCAGGTAACTGAAGTCCTGGACTTGCAAGGAAAACAGGTACCATTGCAGGTTTTGGCAAAGTATGGATTAAAAAAAGAATCAAAACTGGTTCTTCAGGGCAGATGTTTTGAGCATGGCTAAGGGACACACAGAAGCTCTCATGCACACAGGTTTATTCATGCACATTGGTTCATGCCTTAGCACTAAACACCTGTAAAATGTGCTGGTGTAGATCCCAGGCCCTTTGGTTACTCTGTTGGTCTCTGATGCATTGAGGACCTAGTTCAATGCAGGAATGTCACTGGGAAGGGAAAAATGTAGCAGTCATGGGTCTTCAGAGCAACACCAACAACAATCCCAGCTCAGATGTGGAGCTCTGTAACAGTGGAACAGGTTGCTCAGGGAGGCTGTAGATGCCCCATCCCTGGAAATATTCAAGGTCAGGTTGGGCGAGGCTTTGAGCAACCTGATCTAGTTGAAGATGCCCCTGCTCATTGTAGTGGGGCTGGACTAGGTGACCTTTAAAGGTCCCTTCCAACACAAACCATTGTATGATTCTATGATTCTATTCTGCATTTAAGCCAGACCTAGATACTTCTCATGACCTGGACTCATGTGGGAATCTTGAACTTTTCAAGCCGGTGCCAGTTTGGGAGATTTTGTTTCACTGGATTTTGCCTGTGCACTTATTGCCATTGCAACCTTCCTTTTTTCCTGCAGGACTCCCTGGGTGAGCAGGGGTCACGCAGGCTGCCAGGGACAAACAGACGGGGCCTCTGTATGGAGGCTTCTCACTCAGTGCCTCCTCTCACAGTGCCAAGAAACCCAGCAGGGCTCCAGGGCACCTTCCAGGAACCGGACTAGACATTCCTCCTATCCCAAAGGTACAAATGCACAGAAACCATCACATCCTCAATGATCTTTATTTTTGAAAAGAGAAGCCATAAAAAACTAGAAACCTGCCTTTAGTGGGCAACTCTTCAAGATAAGGCTGAGGAGCAGATTTTCGCTCTGCTTTCAGATCTGTTTACAATCTGCTTGCCCAAACTGATGGTGTCTGTCATCTCAGCTGTCACCTCCAGATGGAGCCAATCGGTACTTTTACAGAATTGCTCAAAGTTTGCTTTCTCCGAGATTTTCTTCCAAATACAAAGGCAATAAGAAGTTTATTATTCTTGCAATATATAACCCGCATAATTCCTATCATGACTTCATGAGGCAGTTTTGCTGCCAGAGATAACAATCTTTTGCCTTGATCCCAGGATCACTCTGTTCCTCAGAGGTCACACTGCAGAAGATGTCCTCAGCACATGCTTTGGGAGACAGTAGGTAGTGAACAAAAGTCCCAGGTCAAAAAGCCAGGGTCTGCAGGACTCTATGCTGCTTTAGCTTTTCTGCTCTCTGTTTTCTAATTCCATTCTTAAAAGCTGACAAGTGAGGATTTTCTTCTCTGCTGGATGCATGTCTTGATATGGTTATGCAGGTATGATACTTTCTTCTGAGTTTTCTGGCGTCCAAGTATCTATATAAGGCAAAAACACCCGTGATCTTCACTTCATGGTTTTCTGTGACAAGGGTAGAATTGTGTTTCCAACAGTTCTGACCCACAGGAACAGGGCACTGGCCATGCAGGTCCCATAAAGGATAATGACTTTCATTAGCCACATAGATGATATAGATCATGTTGATATGAGACAGGCACTGATAATATGTATCATCTTCCTATGCTTGTCTTGCACTGTGTTAATTAACCTGTGGCTGCACCAGTTTTCAAAAAAAAGGTATCCTAGCCAACTGTTTTTAGCAGTAGTTCAGAAAAAGTGGTGTGGTGAGCTCAGAAAAGGCCTGGAAAATCTGAGAGCGCCTTCCACAAACAGAATTAAGTTGTTAGAGTGGCAAGAGCAGAGTTTTACAGTAGTAGAGGATTAGCCAGGAAATGTATTATAGCCATATGGATCTCCCTGCCTTCTCATTCTGTCCTGAACCCAAATACAAGCCTCTTTCAGAGGATAAGCCCAGTTGGGGAGAACAGGGCCATTTTTTCTCATTTGCTTCATGGTTAAAGTGTGCTCAATACTAGCATGACAGAGGTGGAAATCAAAGAGCTCCCAGGATAATAGCAGGCCTGCAGTAACAGCCAGGGTGGTGTTTCTGAGCTTTTGTAATGGCAACATCATACTCTTCTTCTAGCTTAGCACATCAGATGTCCATGCATGTCAGCCCAAGGAGCAAACTCCACTAACAGATGAAGGCAGCATGTCCAGGTGCCAGTACTGCCTGTGCTTCACTCTATCTCTCCATAGCTGTTGCGGCAGCCCTGCCACAGTCTTGTTTATTTTCCACATGCCCAGCAATTTGTGTTGCTGTCCCAGCTCCGTTCACCTCCCTGTGTTCACCCTCCCTGCAGGGCAGGGCAGGCGAGTGACCCTTCCTGGAGCAGGATGCCAGTGCTTCCCTGACCGTGAGTCACTGGGGGACAGGAAGTGGTTTTACACCATCCATTTGCATCTAGCTCAGGGCTCACGAGCATCCTGGCCTTGGCAGCAGAGCAGGTCAGGATCCTCCAGTTTTCCCTGGTGTAAGACTGCTCCAGAGCATGCAACACGATGAAGATGGTCTGTGATTTTCACCTGACAGACAGGCAAATCCAATATCTGGCCTTTCTTTAGGTCCATGTCTCCAAACAGTCCCATGGAAACTGCTGAAGTTATTAGAAAGAATACAATATTCTTATTCAGTAGACTGGCAAGGTACATTTTTAATACTCTTTATTTAAAACAAGTCAGCATCTTTATGAAGCAAAGTCTGTAGCAGTTTCTCATCATACTCTGCTTTCCTAGCTTAGCACAACAGATGTCCCCTCAGCTTCAGAAAACAGCTCTCCCAAAATAACCTCCCAAGATGTCTTTGTATAGCCTAAAGCCTGGCTGACATGACTCAGTGTAGCTTTCAAATGGATCTGTAGGCTGTACTATATATGCTAACTGTAACTTATTCTCTTGGCTAACCTAACATTTACAGTACTTTGACACTACCAAAAGCATTAGAGTATCCTAATAATTATCAGAACTTGGCCCCATGTAGGGCTTTTAAACTGCATGGTATCAATGCACCATACCTTTGCTAATGTAACAGCCTTATCACGTTGTCTACACACACTCCCAGCTAAGAGACAAATGCACTATGGGTCGATTGCTTTTATTATTCATTAACACAAGGTGGTCTGTGCTCTCTGTTAAAGGTGAGTCATTATGTTACAGAGAGTGATAGAAACTAGCGCCACTCTTGGGAGGATCATAGCTGGTTTTCATCTGTCTACCTACAAAACCATTCTTGTGACAACAACCCAATGAGGTCACAGTCTCGTGAGCAGGGAAGGGTTGTGTCCTCCCTTCACTTCCACAGTGTCTAATATATAGTGTAGCAGAGAGCCTTGAGCAAGAGGGAAGCAGTGATGCTGCTCATTAATGCATGACATGTGGACCTAACTGCAGGCAAGCAAGTAGCCAGTGGTACAACTGTTGTGTTCAGGACAGGGGGCTTGTCTGGTGGGCACAGCTCAGGAGCCAGAGGTGATGGAGGGCTTTAGCAGGGGTTTCCCTAAGAGCTATTCTGCTGCCGTGGAAGAATCCATGGGCTTGTCTGACCAACTCTTCCCACTCCTCCCTCCTGGTTGTAATGCTCCATTTTTCTATACACCACTATTCCATGGCCTCTAAGTGTCTTTATCTCCAGAGCAGTGCTCCTCAGCCCTGAGATATGCACACACATGAATTACAGGGCAGTGCATGTCAGCTGGGATGTACCACCCCAGCCATGTTCATATGGTCACAAAACCCCAGGAGTTAGCTTGGAGTTAGCTTGTTAGCCCCAAGGAAAACAATAAGACTTCAGAGCAACCTGTGACTTTTCAAGCAGGCAATATATAGGATTAAAAGAAAATAGGAAAGCAAAGGCATTTTCTAATAGCTAAGATCTTAAAGGATTAGTAAGTAAAAACTCTGTGTGTATGGATACTATACACACAGGTATGATGCTTGCATACACTCCTTTAAAACAGCTTTTTCAATCAGTCCAATGCAATAAATAATAAAATAAGCATTTCAGTACAGTCTTTTCAGGCTCCCAAAGCACCATGCAACTTCTCTTCAGTACAATAAATTTTGTTTTATAGCTGCCTATGAAATCCCACACCTGAGAAACACATAATCTCAATGATGTATTACTAACCTCATTTTAGACCTGGGGAGACCGAGGCACTGACTAAGTACCTTAGATCAAGAGCGAGGAGTCACAGCCCCGCTCCTCTTTAACACCGGGGCAGCACTCTCTGCATGGGTGTGGTAAGATCCTTATCGGTGAAAACATGCGTGACCACTCGGGAACACACAGTGCCGTCGCTGCATACCAGCTTCACGCAGGCGTGTGTAGGCAGAGGAGCTGGGCAGTGGATTAGACACACCTTTTCTCGGCATGTCAGTAGTTCCAGTGAATAGCCCTCGTCCCCAAGCACCCCGGGGGCTGTTGATGCCCTGCCACATCCCGGCAGCGTCATCCTCATCCAAGCGTGTGTTTCCCAGCGTGAGCATGAACTTTCCCGTGCCCTGATGCAAAGGTGATTAAATGCGAGTGAAGTACAATGTCTATGCCTCTAACAGTGATCGTGCAGGAAGGGCAGGGAGAGCAGGGTGAATATTTAGCTCTTTCCACAGTACCAGAGAAAAGCAAAGGATGAAAGGTCCGGTGGTGGAAGGGGTTTGCACTGTGTCTGTGCTCTGGCAGCTGCTTTTCAGAAACTCGGCTCACCTTAGCCTAAGTGAGAGGGGCTGTCGTACGTGCGTTTCACCCTGCAGGCTCTCCTGGCTGAAATCCAGCCCCTCTTGTGACTCACTTCACAAGAAATATCCGCTTTAGACCTCTGTGCAACTCGCTCCTATTCACCAACCTGCTTATCGGAGAGCGATGAAAGACCCTCTAGGAGACTCATCGAGGAGAGGATAAAAGTAACTGCTGGGTTAGAAATGCACATTTTGGTAACAGAATGTTTGATCTGCTATAAAAGGCAATGAGGGCAAAAGATGAGGCTCAGAGAAAACAGTTGCTGCTGTGATTCATAGCCCATGAGCATGGGACAGTTTCGGGACCTGGATAGGTGAGTGGGGGTCAGGTTTGGGTATAGGATCTGCAAGGAGTTTCCCTGCAGAGCTCTGGGGATGTGACTCCCTTAAAATCAATGTCAGCCTATCTACCCGTCACCAATCCCTCACCACACACTCGCTGCTCCCTTCTGTTTAATACCCAGCATCCAAGCTGCACATCGAACACTGCCTGGGGCTGGCACAGTGACCCCCAGATCTGCCCCCCCACGAGGCGCTGTACCCATGGGCAGGGCTCTGTGCACAGCTGGGCTCCGGCAAGGGGGAGAAACCAACTGCAAACACACCAAGGACTCCCACAAGGCCACCCCCTTGCTCCAGCCCTCTCTATGCACAGGGAGGGCATGGGGCAGGGATGCCTCTGCCCTTGCCGCTGAGCAAACACTAGTGTGAGCAGAGCCCCTCATGGCTCACATACACCCCATCACCCTCTGCCGTCACCTTGCAGCCAAGCTGTGCGGGAGGCTGGAGGACAAAACCATGAAGGAAGAGGAGGGAGGAAGGGAAAGGACACCCTAATCCTTGATGGAAACTCCCTGAGGAATGGGGAGACATGTGCAGAGCTGCACTCCCAGCCCTGGGACAGGAGACAATAGTGGGTGGCTCCAGCCTCCGGTGCTCATCTCACCCAAGGCATTTATATAGGGAGTGTCTTCAGAGGCCTCCTCTCCTCTCTCCTGCCCTGTCCTCTCCCCCACATCCAAGTTTCTCTGTGCACTAGGAGAGGAGAGCACAGCATGTCCTTTCCTTCTTTCTCCTGTTCTGTCCCTATTCTGCCCTGGTGGTCCTGGTTCATGTAGGGCTTGGTTTCCCTTTCTGTTCTTTATGGAGATGTGCTGTTCATCATCTCCCAGAGGGGACCATCCTTTTGCCAGGTTCTGGCTTAGGCTTCATTCGCGCCTTCTTTGTCAACAGCACAGGGTGTGGGCTCACCCCAGTGCTCTCAAATCACCCATCAGCCAAGCCTCTGTGTACATCAGGCTTAAGGAAGAGTTTTCATGAGCAGAGAGACACAGCTGTGAGAGAAACACCTCCAGCCTCTGGCCTCCAGCCAGATAACTGGGGTTTTAAACTCCCTCTAGGCATTGAAATAATGACCAGTGTTGCCAATGTGCTCTCCCAGTCCTAACGATAAAGGGTGTGTTAGAAAGTTCAGGGGAGAAGCTCCTTCCTTCTTCCTCTGCACTGCACACACATGCATGCACAAGCTCTGCTTTCAGTGCAGATGGGTCTTGCACTTAGCAAAGGATTTTCAAGAGTTTCATTCCCACATAGGCACTAGAATAACTTTTTAAAGACTTCTTTAAGTGTTTGACCCTGCTCCCCAATGGAAAATCCAGCCATGTGTGCCACAGGAGCAGCTACTGAGTGCTTCAGAAATACCTGGCTCTGGTTTTGGTGTCTTAAAGGGGACTGAAGCATGTTGAATATCATCAGTAATTACAAATCCTATCCTACTGCTCCTCTCACTTTCGAGACAAATACTTGTTGGAGGATGGCTGTACAGGGGCAGCATATCCAAGAGGATGCTGAGCAATTGTTCACCAGATCTGGCCTGTCATAAGATTTTCTACAGCACAGTAATCTGTGTAACTTGAATTGTTCCAATATCCAAGTACATCCAAAAATGTTAGGTCAAATAGATCCCCAGAGGAATTCCTAGCAGTATGTGCAAGGGACTGAGTTCAGCAATCCCAAAGGAGACCTGAAACCTCATCTCCTAGCCTTTATGTTGCCCCTGAACTACTCTGATCTACAAATCTTGCAGCAGTTTATGGCAGAACCTCTCTAGGAAGAACCCAGGATCACTTTATCTTCCCAGCACAGAGTATCTGACATGTCATAAGGGCTGAGGAAATGGATAGAGGTCATGGTCCAGGCACAAAAAGTGAGACATAGCCATATCCTGGGACAGAAATCTCTGAGCAATCTCTAAAATGCTGACTATGGCTTGGGCTTTTCCTTGACATAAAGGTTGCCCCAAAACCAGACTCACGGGTACTTGAGCTTGATGGCTTAGTTGTTCACTGGGTGAGCAACATAGGTGGTGGTAACTCTGACGTCACGGCAGTAACTCTGTCTTCAGTATTGGCTTAACAGCAGTTCCTGCAGAGGACTTCAGATCTAGTCATCAGGCATCCTCTCTTCTTCCTCCTTCTACCTGTTTGTTATATCATTCCAATGTCTCCTTCCTTTCTTCGAAAGAAAAAAATTTTTAAGTGGTGATCCTGAAGGTGATCAGATTCTTCACTTGCCAATCACAGGAAATTAATTCCACAACTAGGCCATCAAGCTCATACACTGATCACAACCACCACCCATCACTGAGTCCCTGGTAGAGACTTGGTGAGATATGGGTAGAAATGTGATTCCTGCTATAACTGGTCCCTGGAGGTTCAGGACCAAAGACCTTGCAGGCATCAGGAACACAGTGAGAGCAAACAGGATGGCTGGATGCCAGGTGTTAGATCTTCACTGAGCCCATTCCCTGGAGGACCTGGGAGATGTTTTCCTAATTACACTTAGAAAACTCTTACATGGATGGTACCAGGGATGAATTTTATCTTCTCAGAACCTTGTTACACATCTCTCATGGCTCATGAACTGAGTATGACACTCACACATGCATGGATCTGCCTCACTATCCCTCTCAGTCAGGCCTGCGTCTCACTTATTCTCATTGTTCCTGCTCTCCTGCCCTGGGACTCCAACACCAGAAGCTGCTGTGCTCCACTTGGCCCTAGTGGCACATGGTGAGGAAAGTGACCACACTTTGTGGCTGACCCTTGCAGCAAGGCTCACTCTCCACCTGCCACTTCGCTGTTGAGTCTCTTCCCTCGATGCCCCACCATACCTGTCCCATCATCTGACACCACAATTAGTTTCATACATTTTGAGAAAAACATTGGTTGATGATATGACATAGAGATATCGTCTGTCAACAGCAGAAGCAAGTTTAATAACTCCCTACTTTTCCCACCATTACCTCTCTAGTACTGTGAAACTCATTGTTTCCATTCATTTGATTGTGTCTGACTTTTGTTTTCTATCTGGCCTCTGGTACAGAATGTCCAGTGAAAGAACAATCCTAAAATAGAAAAATCGACAGCAAAATAAATCCTACCGTATGGGTCAAATCTCTTGGCCTCCATGAGATTGGTTTCATGCCATGGAATCTCTATCAGAGCTTCCAGTATCACTTTGGTAAAGAACACGTGAGTGGCTAAATGCAGGACCACCTTTATTTCTCAGCAGCTTACTGCCTTGCACAGACAAGCCCAGCAATCTGAGAGCTCTGGGTAATGACACACAGAGTGCAGCTTTACACATGCCAAAACCACTTGTTTACAGACAGGAATGATTTCAGTGTTTTGGGGCATTCTGAGGGACAGTCTCGGGCCTTGTGGTCATTTGTGGGTTGCTGATTCAGGAGAGGAGAAAAAGGCAACAGGTGAAAACTGAGAAGCTGGGGAGGAGACACGATCCCTTCCAGAGCCCTCACTGGAGGGCGGTTTGGAGGAGAAGCCAGGAGTTCAGCCAGCCTTCAGCCTCATGCAACTTCAGTGTGTTACATACAAGCACATTTTAACTAGAGCCAGATGAAATCCATCATGTGAAGAGCAGAGTGAAACAACTCCCAAACTGTAGCTTTATTACAGCCAGTGAGGAAACATGAATGTTTGAATGACTGCAAGAAAAGGGTTGATTATTAGCTTGGTTTATCTCCAGCAGATTAGGAATTCCAGGTCATGTCTGCTGACCAAACACAGAAAGGTTTATGTTGTTTCTGACCCCCAACATTTGAGAAGGAATAATTCCTACAGCCCATTTAAAATCAAATTTTCACAACATATTCCCTGTGTGTAGTCAGTATTAAATAAGCCCAGTCAGTTCCTCTAACTGATGCTGCCTCTATCAATCATACATTTCAATTCCAAAGAGGAAATCTGAGCTTTCCTCCTGGAAACAGAAATTTCAGTTCAGCTGTGCAGGTTTTGGTGCTATTCACTATCCTGTTGCCTTTTAGGCAATAAGAGTCATTTGGATGAGGTCTTCTCCAACAACCTTTTTAAAACTTTGTACTGAATGGCAGTCCTGCAACAGTGAGCAGCTGATGAAGGGTTAAGGTTTCTTTGTGCTGCTGTGCTCTCTGCAGCCCTGGAAGCTGTGATCTTTGGCTGCTTCAGCTACTACCATGGTCAAACACAACATCTACCCCTCACTGCAGACTGGGTTGGACACAATCCTGACTAATCCCAAGGAAGATTTGCAGCCGTCTTAGATCCTCCTGACATCTGGGCAAAGACATCTGGGCGCTGCCTGCAAAACAGTGCTTGGAGCTAAGGTTCAACAGGGGTGTTTCTCCTAGATGGATGAGGGAGTAAGCGGGAGAGAGAGAAGAAAAAACAGCCTGTAGATAAACAACAAAGTAGTTTTAAGGTTTTTCTAGACAATGTAAACCAAAGTTAAATGCATGTGGTCCCAAGTCTGCCTTTTCCCCAGAACTTTGGGGAAGCGAGTCATAGGGTTCAAAAGAAACAAGATGTACTTTCCTGTGAAACACAGAGTAAACCTGCAAAACTCCTTGCTGCAGGATGCTGCAGGTGCCAGAAATTTAAAAAAAAAAAAAAAAAAACAGCCAAATTTACAGAGGAAAAATCAAGTGAGAAAAATTAAAGTTAAAAGTACTGGCGCTGGCTCAGGATATATTCAGACATAGACCAGAGAGGGCTGTAACACATTTTGGGGTAGGGTCACTATGTGCATGTGTTATTCCCTGGCTCTACAACTGTCTGTCACCAGAAACAGCAGCTGGGTTGATGTTGTCTGGCCATTGCCATTTTCTGGTCCGTATGTGGAAGCTCATGTCTCCTCTCTGAAACCAGGATCATGTAGCTGTGCCTGCTCTGCGCACCTGCCCATGTCCAATAATCAGAATGAGATATTTCCCCCTAATACAATAGTTTTAGCTCAACGATGAATTCAGGGCAGCCAGGGGGCCAGCTTTAGGGGACGCTAGGACAGAGGATCACACGTGACCCCGTGCTCTCCAAACACAGGCTTTGCACAGTGATACCTTCCCCAAGAAATGTCTGAGAGAAGAGGAAACCAGGCTGCTCACCTGCAAGTCCTGGCAAGCGTTATAGCTTGTTTTTGCCAGAAAAGGAAACAGGTATCGTTTACTACTCACAGAGCACAAATCTCTGCCGAGTACGGAAGTGAGGCTGCTCATCTGACTAACAACACCCAAAGGAGCAATATGACCAAGGTGTTAAGCATTTGCTCAGTGCAGCAAGGACTGCTGCACATGAAGACAACCTCTGTGAACAATTAGAGGAGTCTCTCTATCCGCAGACTAAAACATCGCAGTTTGATTTCAGTAACTGTCTATATACATGCCTTTTCTCACTTGATACTGCTTTTGGAAAGGGCAAAAAATGAAGACTCACATGTTTACTTAAGAACAAGCCAGTCACTAAGGTCTGTCAGTACTGGAGTACCTTTAGCCTAGAGCATACAGAGGAGATTGCAACATCTTGGATAAACCCAGGTCTTTCAGCTGAGATTAATGATCTTAAGGAACGGTATTTCCCCAAAAGTTGAGTAGAAATAATAGGTGAAAATAGAGTGAAAACTCTTTGGGACTTCCAGTGAAAAAAGAATCTTAGTCAGAGGAGGAAAGGCAGTGATTATTGAGTAAAAAGAGGGGTTATTTTGCCCATTGAACCAGTCCAGAAAATCATCTAAAGAAAAGAAATAAGATATTACATGTTTCAAAGAAAAGAAGGAAGGGCAGAAGAGGAGACTCAATGCTTTTAGGGGTGCTGTAAAATTCTCCACAAATTCCAGAGCACTGAGAACACTGATGAGTGATGAAGGGGAAAAGCGGAGTTTCAGTGTTTATCTTGCTGTGTAAATTCCTTGTGATGTCCACAGAAGGATTTGCTGGGTTTTGAAATCTTTCATGAAACGTGAGTAATAAGTATCGACTTCAAATTGTCCCTTGAAAGCAAAATATAAATTGAGTGTTCAAGAAGATGGGACTCTATGCACAAGGTGTGTATGTGGGTTGTCAGGGTGTTCAATGGTAAAAGAGACACAAGCTCTCACTTCCACAAAGCAAGATGCAGGCACAGAACTTGTGCCTAGAAAATGTGCACAAAGGCACAGAGAAGAGCCTGTGCGGCAGCCTACATGAGCTATGGGAGGTCCAAGAGCACATGGGTGTATCTCAGTATTGCCTTTCATCGCTTTGTTTAACCCAAGGCCACTCTGTCATGCATTCACCCAGTAACGCTGCCCAGTGCAGCACCCATCAGGGACAGAGGAGCAATGGGACGGCTGTACAGTCCCTCAGGAACACAGCACCCATCTCCAGGCAGCTCTAGACTGTAACCCCACAGCACTCCTCACAGAATAAGACTGTCTTCAGTCTAACCTCCCTGGCCTTCTGCAAGGGGAAGAAACTGAGGATGCATGGTGTCCTACTGTATGTCCAAACAGTCAGACTCACACTATGGTCAGATTCAGCACAAACTGGCCCAACGGTGCCACCGGGACACACCCTAAGACCAGCTTTTCCCAAGTACTGGGTGGGCATGAATTGCAGTCCTTCCAAGAGCCAGCAGCATGTTCAGAGTGCTACATCATACAGCACATGCCTGCTACATGCTACATGCTCCTCAAGACCACTCTTGATGTCCCTCCCAGTGCAAGTGCAATTGGATCATTGCCAGCCAGGACTCTTCCCTGAACTCTCCTAGGACGTTCAGTAGAAAGCCCAAGTCTTTCCCACATAAACCAGCTCTGTTCCCCTCCTGGCTGCTCAGAGCCTGTAGCCAAAGTGTCTAAACCTGCTCCAAGTGTCGTTGGAACTTGTACCCCTGTCCAGAGCTGACCTCGCAATGCAGGATTCAGTGAGGAGCTGCCTGATCTGTCTGGGGGGTGGCAGGAGGGTCAGGAAAGGGGTGAGTCAGTTCAGCTCTCTGAAGCACCTGGGAACACTGCACATTCCTTTGCAGACGGACATTATTGGACTGATATGACTACCCAGACATCAATGATCAAATCCAGACACTCCTAACCCTGCTCTCCTCAGGTTCACATGGGTTTCTGCCCTGCCTCTTCATCAGGCAAGGAATTGTTCCTCCCAGGGACCAGCTCCAACAGCCAGCACCCTGCTGGTTTGTGTACCCCCTGTAGCAGAGTTCTTGATGAATACGCAGAGAGATGTATCTACTTTGTTATCTCTGCATTGCCAAAGAAAATTTGCTGCTTTCCTCTTCCTCACTCCCAAAGCCATAAAACTGGGGTCCACAGAGACCCGGGAAAACACCATTTCTTCAGCTGCAGATTCACAGCTCCCTAATTCCTTCGAAAGTGAAAAAGGACACATCTGGAAAAGTTTGCTACCAGGTAACTAGGATGGATTTCGTCACACCAGTGCTGTTGCTTGGATGTTGGGGACCGGCAGCCACAAGTGTTTTCAGAGCAAACCAGCCTTGCTTTGTCTCTGCCCGGTGTGGCGAGATTGCAGTTGCTTTTCTCCCCTTTGACCCCCCCACCGGCATTGCGCAGGACTGGTCAGGTAATCACGAGTCTGTTTGTTTGTCTGTTTGCAAATCTCAGGAAGCAGCTCCAGCAAAATCTCCTAAATCATCAGAATGCAGCAAACCACGGTGTCAAAACAATACAACCCCATGCCTACCTCCAGCAGGACCTTTATCAGTAATTATCACCTGTTTATCTCAGAGCCTGGCATTAGAGCAGGTCCAGGCTGAACATCCCCTCCATCCAGCCCATGGTGAGGACAGGCAGCACCACCCACATCATGCCATGTGCTCCCCGGGCCCTCTGAAAGACACAGTATTTTCTCACTCTGCCTATTCCGAGTCCGGATCTGTCAATATTCAGATATTCACGTAGGAGAAAGGGAAACAACAGTAACTGGACAAATACACGCCTGAGAAGGAGGACACTCCTTCCTGGTCTGTAATCCCCTTGTTCAGTAAACCTTAGTAAATCACTGAAGCATTCAAACACCGAAATTTCTCCTTCAGGGAGAGACCCAGTAATGCAAAGATTCACAGCACATCATCCTTATTAAAATGTTAGATTCAAAACTTCGGATTCAGGGTCCTGGCAGCATTTGTACATGGATGATGAATGTTTGCTCAGCTGCCTCTTTGAAAGCCCTGTAAAATCATAGTACTGATAATTTCCATGACTTCTCTATTGCTTCCTCTGCAGCAGTTTATTCCCACGTGTGCTGCGTGCCCGAGGAGCCGGGCACTGAGCCTGCCAGCGGGAAATGCCCCCCTGCCCGTGCCTTGCAGTGGCAGCACTGGGGTGGGCTGGGGAAGGGGGGTCATTGGGACACCAGCAGCACAGGGGGGACTGGCACGGCCCCATCTCCACCTCTCCTGTCCGATGTGCTGGCTCAGGGAGGGTGTCTTCGCCGAAAAGGGAAGTTTATAGCTCTGGCTGGTAAAGGGCAGCAACAGGCAGCAAGGCCCGAGGAAGGTGAGTGTGGGATCATGGCCCCCCAGCTCTAGAAGGGGGGAGACTCACGAGCACAACCAGGGCACCCTTTGGAGGTGCCGAAACCTCCAAGGGTGCCAAAGCATCCCCTGGCACGCCCCGGGGGGGGCACAGAAAGGACAGTCCCACCAGCCGTTTCTCCAGAGGCACTGAGGGAGGCTCTGAGGGGGGAGTGTGGGCCCCAGGGGCGGTGGGTCGGGGCGAAGCCCAGAAGGAGGGGTCACTCCCCGGGGGGGTGCATTTTGGTGCCCCCCCTCACCCCGGGGGTGTCGACATCCCACCCCCCCGACGCTGCGCCCTAAGGGATGAAGTAGGTGGCGTGGGGGATACGGCAGCAGCCAGGGCGGCTTCACCGCGGAGCAAAGCGAGGGGATGCGAGGGGCCGCGTCCCACCGCGAAAAACCCCGCGGGGCGGGGCGGGGGCGCGGCCGCCAGGGGGCGCACTTTACGCGGCTTTAAAAGCTGCGCGGGGCGGCGCGCGGGCGGCAGTGCGGTGCGCGGAGCTGAGTGCGCGCTTTCGCTCCCCTCGCAGCGACCCTCCGCCGGCGCGGAGCAGACCCCCCCGCCCCGCGCTCCCACCAGCCCGGGCTCCGCGCAGACATGGCCAGCGGGGGTCTGCAACTCCTGGGCTTCGTGCTGGCCTTCATGGGCTGGATCGGCATCATCATCAGCACCGCCATGCCCCAGTGGAAGATGGCATCCTACGCGGGGGACAACATCGTCACGGCCCAGGCGCTCTACGAGGGGCTGTGGATGTCGTGCGCCATGCAGAGCACGGGGCAGATCCAGTGCAAGGTGTACGACTCGCTGCTCAAGCTGGAGAGTAAGTCGGGGCTGGGGGCGTGCGGGTGTTGGGGTGTTTGCCCTGTCGGAGCTGAGGCTGCGGGTGACCGTCCCGCCGGGGTCATCCTCTGCGGTCGGGGCTGAGGGTACCGGTCCTGTAGGGTCACTACCCCCACGCCGGTGCCGGTCGTGTCGGGGCTCGGGATGAAGTGCTAGGACGGGGGGTGCCAGTACTGTCGCCTCTCGCCCAGTGCCTGTCCCGCTGGGGGTGCCAGTGCCGTCGGGTCTCGGGTCTGTGCCCCGCTGTAGCTACGCCGCCTGTCCCTTCGGGGCTGAAGGTGCAGGGCTCGAGGTCACCCATCGTCCCGTCGGGGCTCAGATGCGCGTCCCCCTGGGGCTCCCCGGTGGCGTTCCCGGCCGGGGCGAGGGTGACTCCCCAGTGCCTGTCGGCCGGGGCAGCCGGGGCTCTGCGGCGCCTGCTGAAGAATTTCCCGCGTCCCCGCCGGGCGGGGGGCGGAGGGGCTCGGCGGGGCCGTACGCGGGGGAGGGAGCTGGAGCCTGCCCGCACGCCGGCTGCCCGTCCGTCGTCCCCCGTGTCCCGTCGTGTGTGTGTGTGTCCCCCGAAAAAACCACCTGTCCCGGGAGGGGAAGGGTCAGATGCTGCACGTGAGTTCGGGAAAGCGCCGTGATTGCGAACAAGAGCGTTTGGCGGTAGAAGTTCAGGCAGGGGCTGCCTGCGTTTGGGCACGGCTCGGCAGGAAGCAAAGTTTCTCAGCGGTGCTGAAGTGGGCTGTTCGGGCACGGAGCCTTTTCTTTTTTGCGTTTGACTGTTTTGGTCTTTTGTTCACCGGGAAAGTCGCTGCTTCTCCCGTGGGGCTTTGGAGCAAAGGGCTGGCAGGTGAGCTGCACTCTAGCTCAGGTAGCACTGGCTGTAGCTTTTAGGCAGAGCAGTACATCAAGGTACTCTCTAGATCTCTTATCTTATCCTGGGACGGCGAAGCCATCTCTCGCATGCGGGAACTGCGGCCTGGTTTGCTGGGGTGTTGTTCGGGGCGGTCACGCCGAGCAGGAGCCCAGCGAGGGCTGTTTCTAGGGCGCTGGAGCATGTAACTTATGCTGACGCCCAAAGGAGTTAAAAAAAAAAAAAAAAATTCATCCTTTCTCAGTATCGCTCCCCTCATCCCGAGTCCAGTAGTGTTCTGGAACACCTCCATTCCTCTCCCTCCCTAATTAATAAAATAATAATTGCCACCTTGGTCACCTTCTCTTTCCCAAAGGAATGAGCAGGCAGTTTCACATAAACCGGGGATCATTGGGAGTATCCCCGACTTAGACCGCCACCAACCCTTCCCGCGTGTCACCCAGTGAGGCCGGGCACCCCGGGCCCCACCTCCATTGCCAGCCCACATCAGTCACGCCTGCTCCCTTGCCCCGAACACCCGTGGGCCCTGCAGCTGGCAGAGGCGCAAGCGACTCCCTTGAGGAGTGCGGTGCACCCACTTAGCACTGACTGGGTGTAGGGCTGGGGATAATCAGGGCTGGGCTGAGCACACAGTCTGGGGTGGTTTGAGTAGCAATTATGTATAAGCTCAGCTTCAAGCCTCTTATCTCTGGGGGTGGGGGGTGCAGATGCCAGCAGTGCTGAGGAATCTCCAGCCACCACCCCCTGGGTGGGTTGCGAAAGGCTGCCTCGGGGGCTCTGTGGCTGCAGCCCATTGTGCTGTAAATGAGACCTGCCCGCGGAATCAGGTGCGGAGCCTGGCTTGCACAGACTCCCAGAAACCTGCCCCAGGACCTTCAGACCTGGCCCATTCATGGCTGAGTGCTGAAAACCAGCTGCTCCCCTCACCTTTGTCCTGCAAACAATGAGGGCTCTTCTCTTCGAGGGCTACGGGGGAGGGAGGTGTGAGGTGCCAGGGACCGAGACTGGGCTATTAGTGGGCTTTTCTGCTCTCACAGAGCCCCTGGCCCTGCAAGGTGCCCTTGCCTGAAAACTCCCAGGAAGCTCAAGAAATCGCAAGGAATGTTTTCCTCCTTGGGAAAGTCAGTGAGGGCTGGCTGAAGGACTCCTTGCTTAGGTTGCACCTTTCCCGCTTGAAAGCAGATCGTGCCTAGGGACATAACACCTTATCTGCTGTTTTCCCTGCCTGCTCTCCCTTCAAGGTCTTACAGCCACGTAGGCTTGGGCAGGGACCAGCTGTGGTTTTAGGTGGAGGTGTGAAAAACCCAACACATTTATACCCCATTCAACAGCCGAACCCTGAGACAGGTGCAACTGGGCAGTAAGAGCTCCCCTCCTGCATTCGTTTATGTCACGGTGAAGGTGGCACAGCTATGTGGGTAGACACTTCTGCCTGGCCACGCTTTCCTGCCAGAGCTTCGCATGCCCTGAATGCTCTGAGCCCCATGTCAGAGCCTCGTGCTCTGATGGGAGAGGTTCAGATCTGTAATTACTTTGTCTGTGTAGAAGGGAGTGAGTGAGCCTCCTCGCACCTGCAGTAATCCCATGGTTGTGGGAATGCTTTGCCAGGGAGCTTTTGTGTATCTGGTAGCTATTGCCATTCCTCCAGATTGTGTGTGTCAGTGTTTGGCTGCTTGGACTGATGCTGCAGGTCAGAGATGTGGTTGGCACAAGCTGATAAGCACCGTTAGCCAACTGAGGGGCCTCCAGCTTGCCGTGTGGCCACGCTGCTGGAGTGCACCCATGCTGGCACTTCTCCCGCAGCTGCGTTCAGCTGAGGGCTTATGTCAGGGCTCCTATTCAGGCAACAGAAAGGCTGCGTTTTGCTGGCTTACGTGAAAAGCAGTGCGTGGCCACATGCAGACATAGAGGCAACAAAAGCCACCCTTGCAACAAGGCTTTGTTGCACAGCCTCAGCATTGTTCTTGTAGCCCTCCAGCATCATCCATGGAGCTTAGCTGAGCTTTGTGCTCCTCCGGGGTCTTAGGGGGATGGTCTCAGACGCAGAAGGAGAAGGGCTCCTCCTGGTACCTGTCTCTGGAAGCTTTCAGCCCCACCTAACCACACTCTACTGTTCAGAGTAGAGGTTGTTCTGGGTCCTGTCTGGGCTGTTTTGGCTGGAGATACTCATCGCCCTGTTTGGTTTTGCTGGGAGAGGTTCTGTGCTTGAGACAAGCTGAGACTCATCTACCACTTCAGCACCAAACCTAATACATCCACAATGAGCCTTTGTGCCCTAGCCCAGAAAATAAACAAGGGTTTGGATGCCCTCTGGGTCAAACAGCATCACTGAAACGTGAAATCTTCCCTCTTCCATCTTTACCACCCTGGCTGAGCCTGTTCCAGGAGCTAGGGAAGAGGATGGGTGGGGGGAAGGAAGGGTTCGTGAAGCTCAGGTTACTGCTGTTCTGTTGATGGTGGGGGAATTGGGAGGGTGGTCCAGGGAGGGACATAGCTATAACATGAGGGACAAATGTGTCCAAATAGCTTGTCATCTCTCCATCTTTAGATCTGGAGTAAGCAGGTAGAACCTGCTGGTATCTGTGCTTTCATGTGGGTTAAGGGTTAACTTGCTCCCATGTTTCTCAATCCCTGTTCCTTCCTCATGAAAAATCATGATCGAGTGATAAAACAGTCTCACTTGTGCCTTTGAGAAGGTAGAGGGTTACTTGGAATGCCACCGAGGCTGTTCCTGCACGGTGTTGTGTCTGCAAGAGGGGATGGGAGTCTGTTGCAATACACTGACTTTATTGCTCTACAAGCAGATTCTAAGCAGCTTTAGTAGCTAGTATTACTATGTGTTACTAAATCTCTTGGTAAGGGAATTTCCAGGCTTCGTGGGAAAACAGGCTACCCAGGTCTCCTCTGACCAGGAATCTGGAAATGGTGGTACTTGTCTTGCCGGCAAGCTTTCTCTGCAATTTGAGTGACTGCAGGAGGGCATTGAACCTTACTTGCTTTGGGTTAGGCAGAGTACAAAGCCACTGTCACTTACTGAACCTGTCCATTTTGGACTGGACATGCAGTGAGAACTTCCCAGCCTTTCCATTTTGGCAAGAAACATGACCCTGTCTGAGTCTGCGTCCTGGGCAGATTCCTCTGTACAGTCTTCTAGACTTGTGAGGAGGTGCTTTGAAGGAGTACAGACTGGCATATCTGATGGTGATGGGTGTGCAGGGTCTCTGCAGGGGCTAGTAAGGGGGTTGAAAGCCTCCAAGCCACTGGCAGGCTTTTGGGTCCAGCCAGAATGACTGCAAAGTGTGAAATGATTGCTGGCTACTTCTGACGCTTACTTGGATCTTCATTCCCTTGCCAGCTGTACTAAAGTAACTTTCACATGCTGGCAGGGCAGAGCAGCAGAATCTCAGATTCCCCTCCTTCCAGGAGATGCAGCTTTCATGAAACCCCAGTGGGAAGGCTTTGAAGGCTGCTGACTTCTCTTGGAGCTGGACTGTGGGATGTGCGTCCTACACTACAGGGGTGCTTGTAACTCTTGGGGAACTTGACTTGCAGAGATTAGAGGCAGCTGCACAGCGTCTATTTTCACCTGTATTCTGTCATCACTTGGTTACATGGAGGCCCATGGGAAGGGAAGGAAAAGTCCATAGTTTGCATACAAACAAGGCAGTCAATGAGCATCCCTATCAGAAAATAATCTGCACACAGAGCCATTACAGCGATTTTACATTACAAACAAGCATTACAAAAATCCCATGGCACTTTACCAACAGATTTTCTATAATGTAGATGACATAAACAGAATAAATAAGGAAATGTGATGACAGAAAAATAACCTCAAATGTATGCTGGTGAAGTCCTTTTAACTAAGCAGTTGCCGGCAATTACTTCTGTGTCAGGTAATGATAACTGTGGGAGGGGAAAAGTCTTACATAGGCTTCAGATGAATTGCGTTGTGTAGTTTGTGTTCAAATTCACTAACAGTAAGTCAAAACTGTTAGCAAGTTTTAAAATAATGGGTTTCATCATGTGAAAGGGGTGTGAACTGCTGTGTCATTTTTTGTGGATTTACACAGTATTTTATGGCCTGCAAAATTCACGTTTGTTGTTAACCATCCTCAGTAGCTTTAAGCCTCAGTTCTTCAGTACTTGCTGCTTTCTTGCTATAGGCTTTTCAGGCCAGGTCTCTCATTACTAACCAGCAATAAAAAGGCTTGGCTTCCGAGTCAATAGTGGTTTATATTGACAAAATACTGTTGCTATCTGACAGCTGTTGCTGGGTGCCAGGCCAGTTTGTCTTGTCTTGTACAGGACTCTTTTTTTTTTCCCCCACGGGCTCCTGAGACTGCCTGGGCTCTCTGACAGCCATGGGAGGCTACAAGCATTGTGCTACCTGTTCCTGTTGGTGAGAGTTGCAGCAGCAAGGAGTGTGGGGGAAATCCTGTTTCTCTCTAATATGATACAAGTTGTAAAGTTAAATTGCTGTGGAGTACTTCTACTTGTCTGTAGCCAGTCCTGTTTAGCAGGTTGACAATATTGTATCATTTGGGATTTTTTACAGCACCTGGAAAGACCCATGTGAACAATAGAACTAATATTAAACTAGTGTTCTCAGCCTCTGGATGTGCAGCTTCCATTGACAACACAGTTGTTAATGTGTACATAATAACTAATAAGTTGCATGATGATTAACTGCAATGTACAGCACACATTGCAAAAGTGGTAGGAAGACAAGTGCTGTCTCCCAGCACATGCTGTGAGCACAGGGCAGCCGCGGGAAGGGTGGTTGGCTAATACAGACATGTCACATTAAAACTTCTTGGGATGAAGGGACAGTCTGTTCTGCAAATGTGCCAACCTGCCTTTCTGTCCTACTGCAAGCTTCCTAAATGCTTCTGTCCTCTTACACCATGGAGCCATGCATAAAGGAGGGGTGAGGACACCAGGAGATGTCCCTCCAGCATCTGCTGCTGAAAGCAGGTGGCCCTGGGAGATGCTCACAATGCTGCCTTTTGTTCAGCTGTTTCTGCAAAGCTGTCGTGGCATGCATCCAGTTAATACTTGTTCATTTTGAGATTTTTAGGAGGTTTTGTAGCTAGGTCTTCTGAGGTCATAGAAACATTTTCAAGCATCTTCCTGTGTTTGTCCCTGTGTTTGTTAGTACTGTGTTTGAAGGTGAGAGGTCTCTTCCCACCCTTATAACAAGTTTTCTAGTTGTTGGAGATAACATTTCCCATTTTCAGCTTCATGAAAGAACTCTTTCAAAACCCTCTCCTCTAAAGTAATTTCTTCTGCAGCAAGACTAAGCCCAATTTACTGTAGACTTGATGAAACAAATTTGGTACCTCTGCAGAAAATGTCCTTTCCCATGCAAAGTATGAACTACTGTTCAGCCACTGGCCTCTCCAGAGCTACTGATGTAATGCACAATTTACCCTTAAATGTATGGCAGCTGAATTGGTTGCCTGGGTGGTAACCTGTCAGTTGAAGTCTTTCTGAAAACTGGCATAATTTTTGTAAACTAGAAATTATTTTTAGAGTCTAATCTCTGACAGTGGGGATAAATCTATTAAAAATGTGTTTGATTATTGCTATTGTGATTTATGCTAAAGAGATAAATGGCTTTGTAAATGGGTTTCTGCAATCAATGCAGCAGATGGGTTTTGGTTTACACCTGGTGGGTGCTGAGGTGAGTCACTTTTCCCCTTTGAAGGAGGTGAGAGGTGACATTCACCAAGCTGATTGTGGGATTTTTCCCAAGAAAGCCAAAACTATTCTTACAAGGTGTGTCCCTTCCTATTGCTCTGATTATTGCCTTTTTATTCTATTGTTTTTAACTGGTTTCATAATCTATTTACAGAATAATAAGGTTGTATGTGTAGAGGCAGATCCAGATCTATCTTTAAAGCAGAACTAGAACCTGGTAGACTGTTGGTGTAGGTCACAAGAATTTTCCTGCACAAGCAGTGCCATGGGGCAAAGTGTAGTAAAGAAGCTGCAGAGGGTAGGTGTGCAGCTGTGCTACCCTCCTGGCCAGTATCAGATCTGAACTCCTGTCTGTGTTTCAGGTTGGGCCAAAGAGCCTGTTGTTGTAGCACAGGCTCTGATGGGTTTGCCATACCAGTGCTGACTAATGGGTTTGCAGGTGCTCTGTTGTAGGCTTAAATCTTGCAGCTGCAGTTGTCCAAGCTCGAAGTGCTTTGCAGAGCTCTAGCAGAATGCGGTCAGTGTGCTTTGAGGGGTGAGCTCCAGACTTGGGAACAGATTCTGGTGGTACTTTGCTAAAACTCTGCATGTGTCACTGCTACACCTTCTGTATCAAGGGACACTTTTGCTTTGGTTACGACTCCTGGGAGTTTGTTCCTTTGATTAACCAGCCCTGTTTGTTCCCACACATTAACAGGACTCTATATTAAAATCAATGCTGTTCAAACAAACCTGATTTGCTAGGCAATAAAGCGCTTAGGCTCTTATTTCACTGCTATTCAGGTGTTTTGTCACCTGAGATTTTTTCAGTAATGACTTAATTTATATAATTTTCTTTCTCCTTTGGTATCAAGAAAATCTGAGTTCAGTAGTTCATGTACATAAGGTTAGTGTGCTTATACCTTCAGATGAATCAAAATAAAACCAAATTTTGGATAAAGTACATTGAGTCTGTCTGTTCTGAAGGCAAATACAGGCAAATACAACCCTTGCCTATGGGAGGCATTACCCCATGCTCTAATTCTTCAAAAGCACAAGAGGCTCTTAAAACATTTGAATATTTTTGAGTCTAATAAGCTAAATATTTTAGGTTGGGGGAAAAAAAAAATCCTATTTTTCACTTGGCTGGGAAAATCCTGTTTCTGTTGCAGTTCTGTTTTGTACCCTCTGGGACTCAAGCTGAGAATTTAGCACAAAAAAATGCCTAAATTTACACTGAGGTATTTGTATAAAAGACAGGTTTTGGATGTGTTGAGCAATAAAGGGGCCTTGCTGTCTGCTGTGGGATTACTCATATGTATGGCACTATTCATATTAAAACATGTGCCTAAATGCTTTGTCAAGGTAGAGCCTAAATCTGAATACTTCTTTTGATAAACAGATATGTCCTTCCAATTGGGATTCAAATGAACAAGGAACAAAAGATGTCTGAGGGCAATTCCCAGGTCATTTCCTGTGAAAGGCTGCATGCCCTTGTTTGCTATGCATTTTAGAAGAGGCTGAGCTCCTCTGATCCTGATGCATGACAGTCTCTGGGAGCTTAAAGCTAAAAAGAAATGTCTTGCTTGGTTGTATCCTGTGGAACAGGGAGCAGAGTGTCTTGACACGATTACTGAGCCCAGTAATTTGAATTTCTGTTTGTATCTTGAGTTTTCTTTGTGGTAACTCAAATCCTAATGTCTTCTAGGCAGTCTGCAGGCCACTCGTGCTTTGATGGTGGCTGCAATACTCCTGGGCCTTGTCGGTCTATTTGTTGCTGTGACTGGCATGAAATGCATGAAGTGCATGGAAGATGACCAGGTGAAGAAGATGCGGATGGCTGTCTTTGGTGGGGTGATCTTCATCATTGCAGGTTGGTAACACACAGATACGTTTAATGCTAAATGTGCCATTTCCTAAACGGCATTTATCCTGCATAGGATATGAGAGGATGGGGAGGGCTTGCTGTCATTGCTTCAAGAGCATTTCGAGCTGGGAATTCCCCAGTGGACTTTGGCACAGTAGCTGCTGGCTATCTGAGGCACTTGGGTCTCTTGGCACTATCATTATACTTTCTGTAGGGACTGCATGCCTTCCACCTCTATTAGCAGAGTTGAGTTTGACTTGTACACGCTCTTTCAGTGAAAGGCTGTCAGCAGTCCTGCTTTTGGTGCAATGTGACTGTGTGTGACCTCAAATCCTTTCTTAATTTTTCTCCTAGCCAGCACTAGGCTAACAGCTCAGAACTTATAGGGTAGCAGCAGCTCAGCATCACTTTAGATGCTGGTTCTGCTACACACTTGTTTTTGCAGTGATTTTGTTGATTGCTTTTTCTTAATAAGTCATTGTGTTCCCTTAACATGCAGGTTTGGCAGCACTGGTGGCCACATCGTGGTACGGCAACAGAGTGGCTCGGGCCTTTTATGACCCTTTCACCCCTGTCAACACCAGGTACTGACCCATTTGATACAACACTATAGTATAGCATGACAAATGTTCCCAGGGCTTAGTTTTGAGTAGCAGTGGCTCAAAACAAAGAAGGAAATTTCCTGACCTAGCTGGGTTAGTGTCAGACTGCAGAAAGAGCATTAGGACCAGATCTCATCATCCATGTGGCTTGTAAGTCCTGGCTTTGTTTTAAGGCAGCATCATTGCCAGAGACCTAACTGCTGTGTCTCTAGTGTTCTTCACTAACTGCTTAAGGCCTGGTTTGCACATGCTTGGCCCTGCTGCCCTTGTTTGAGATGAGCTGGCAGACTGGACTAAACCCAGTGTACAAAGCTCTGGGCTTTGAGTCTCAGGCTGCTCCAAACTGCTGCCTTGTAGGAAGCCACTTCCATCCCAATTTCAGTTCCCTTCTGCTTAGTGTGAACATGCTAACACTAATCCAGAGGCATTACTTGTAGTATTCACTTTCTTCTTTTTCTCCTCCAGGTTTGAGTTTGGATCAGCTCTCTTCATAGGCTGGGCCGCTGCTTCTCTGGCCATACTGGGGGGATCCTTCCTCTGCTGCTCCTGTCCACGGAGAGAAACTTCATATCCACCCACCCGAGGCTATCCAAAAAATGCCCCCTCCACAGGGAAGGATTATGTATAATGAAACAAAGGAGAGGAGCCACCAGCACTGGTAGTGAAAGCATTTTGGAGAGGACACTACAATGCCACTGTCCTGAGCAGAGTTCAGACTCTAGGTTCTGCCTTCCTCTTCTCCCAAAAATGTGTATAATTTTGTAATCCTCTTTGTTACTGGACATTAGGGTGGGAACACAGACAATCACTGGCAGCACTCAGGGTCTAAGGAACAGCAGCAGCCCCACCAGAGACACCCAGTGAAAACAGAAGGCAACCATTTCTCTTTAGCTCTTCCCCAGCACCAGGGAAACCTGGAGCTGCTTTGGGAATCTGCTAACCTGTAGTCACGATTTTGCAGCCTTTTGCTCGGACACAATCAACTTAAAAGATCTTGTCAAAAGAGTGATGACATACAGTTAAGCCAAGCCACCTTACACTGCACCTTCTGTTGGCCAACAGCATGTGCATGGGCAGTTAGAGTTTTCAATTTAAGTCACAGCAATTGAATTGTGACTGACCCTTTGTTATGCCAATCTGCACAGAAACAAGGGTGCTGAAGATGACGCCAGTAAGACAGTACAAGAGCATTTTAGATCTCCTCAAACATTCCTGCATGTAAAGTCTTTTCCCTAAAATTATGTTTCCCCTTAAGCTATTAGTTTCATCACTTTGTATATATGTCGGGGTCACCATTAGCCGGGGTCCTTATTTCTCTATGCGGGAACAGGAACGACACAACACCAATGTGATGATCAGATCGTCCCTCTTTATTTTTCCAATCCTGGTTACATTTATATTCTCCTAAGTTCTGTACACGCGCTCATCTATCTTCTAATAGGCTACAGGTTATCTACACGCGCTGTTCATGCGCCTCTACAAGCATTTGCATTGGTTAATTGCAATTAGCATGTAAAGCCCAAAACTTGCCAAAAACTCCCTTGTCTCATACCCTGTTTTGCTCAGACTTGTGTGCTTTTGCTGACCACAGGTGTTTCTCACTTATCTGCTATCTTATGTGTTTTTGCCAGCCTTATTTTGCTGGCCTTGTCTTCGTCCTTGCATTCTTCTGCCTGCACTAACTTTCCCCCAGCGCGGGCCAGACTCCTACATATATATGTTCCTTTAATTTCTACACACACCACACTGGGCTCTAACTTAATGGAATATAGGACTGAATTGTTACCATCTATTTTTCTTTAAAAAACAACTAAAAAAAGCACCAACATCCATCTAAAAAAAAGTATTATTTTTCCCTTTTACTCACATACTAAGCTTAACCCAAGCTTGGAGGTTTCATCTTTCCAGTGGCAATACCTATGAACCTAGGTTAGCCTTCCTCCACAGGTTGGGAGAGAAAGGAGAAACTTGAAGTTTTATCCCCTTGCGTGTGTTACAGGCCACCTTTTTAAAAAAAAAACCCACTCTCCTCTTTCCTTGAGTCTTTCTCATTTGGGCTTAGTTACTGATCTCACTTTGCCTTATGCAGCTAAATGTGTTAAACCAAACTGGATGCACTGCTGCTCCCTGATGTTTCCCCAAGAATACCTCACATGCTGCCATTTGATCCTGTCTTTTCTCTTGTAAACACTTTCAGTGATGATATGAAGGCAAATTCCAAGGGAACTGATCCAAAGGTTATGTATGGCATTTTCTTTCAATCCAAGCTTGCCAAAGAGGAAGAAACTAGCATTTTAAAGATAAAGCCATCCTTGCATATTAAGTCATATCTAAAAAGAATAAAATGCAGCTCATCAAAGGTTCCCACCCCTTCCTCTGAAACACCCAGTTAGTCACTTGGTGTTTGACTAACACTGGCTGAGGTTGGCTGGAGTTAAGTCTCATAATTCCTAGAAGTATGGTACCGGTTCTCCAAAGCTCAACCTTGCTTTTTCTACAGAAGGAATCTGCTTGCTTCTGACTAAGCTTTATAATTGTGTATGTGTTCAGAGGCATCAGATTTGTTCATTTCCTTCTGTAGACAGGGAGAGCCTCTGGGGCTGAGCTTATGTACAACAATGGTTGGCGATCTGTATAAGCCTAGTACCTCTGTTTGACCTGACTCTGCAACATAAATCAAAGTTACTAAAAGAAACAAACCAGAGCATTTGCTTCAGGCTTGAGTTGATGTTGGCCTGTGCTTGGAGCTGGGTCATGTGGCTTCCACTTCTCCATGGGGAATTGCCTGTGCATAGCAGCTGCCTCATGAGACCTCATCTTAGGAGGTGGCAGCTCAGGTCACATTAAAGAGCTGCTGAAGTCTGTGCTTTTGTATTTTCATTAACCCTGAGCCAGGGAGCAGATGCTTGTATTGGGAACTTGTATAAAGTGTTTAAACAATTTCAATAAATGGACTTTTTTAAGGAAAATCAGACTGCATTATCTCATTTCTTGGTTTTAAGCAGAACTTGGACAGTGTGCATGGAAGAAAAGAGGGGGGCTTGGGCTTTTGGATGCTTGCCTGCTAGTATGGAGCTTGTTTAGCTGTGTGTATCTCTCGCTGACATAGGTGGGGACAGATCTTCTGCAGTGAGTCAGGCAGTTGTGGCCTCTGGCAGAAACTCACCCAGTAATCTGCTATGATTGCAGCCCTGGAACCAGAAGGTCTGCTCCTTAGCAAGGCAGGCTGCACCCTGGGTGGGGCAGGATGGGGCAGGGGGAAGGCAGATGGCTCCCTGACAGGGGAGTGGGAGCTACAGGAATGGGGAAGGGATGGGGTGTGGAGCCAAGGTGGTCCTGGAAGAGATGCTCTGTTTCAGCTGTGCTTTGCTCTGTAGCTTTGTGCAGGGTGTAGCGTATGTGCAGGCTGTGGCTATCTGCATGAGATGCTCTGCCTCCAGAGCAGGAAGAGACCTGCTGACCTATATGTGTCTCTTAAACTCTTATGTGTGTTTTCTTGATGCTTCTGGGTTAACAGGATTATAAAGAGATGGGCCCTGGGAGGATCCATTTCACTAAAGCCCCTTTGAGAGGGTATTGTGCTTCCCCCAGCTGTGACAATGAGCACAACCAGTTATGTGTATATTTTGCAGGCCAGGTAGAGAATGGTTCCAGCTGGGGATGGTCTTTTCTAACCTGCATTGACGTCTCCCTGGGGTAGCAAGGCTCTGTTCCCCCTTGCTTCTGTTTGGCCTGGAAACCTTTTTTCATTCACCAGGGCTTCTGTGTTCATCCTTTTCATATTTTCAAGTACATCTGATGAGAGGCAATCTTTGCAAAACATTTTTCTTAAGCTCAGTCAAGAAGCTGCCTCCTCTAGTCCCTCTCTCTTCAAGGGCTGTTTGCTTTTGTAATTACAAACAAAAGGAATAGAGCTAATTAGGCCTTGTAAAGCTGGCAGAGCAAAACAGCCAGGCATGTGGCTGGCTGAGTGAGCCTGCAGTGCCTGGAGCAGACTGGTTGCCTGGCATAGTTTGGGTTCTATGGTCATTCTTATTCCAACCTGTCAATTAGTCAAGGATTTTCATTGAGATTAATTTTTTCCCATGTTTTTATGCTCACTCCTTCTCCAAGGACTTTTACAATTTCCCCTCTGGAGTTTCCTAGGCAGAAGAGCAGGGAAGGAAAGCAATCCTACCTATGAAATAGTAGGACTTGTTACCTGCTGTCTACTGCAGGAGACACAGATCTGTGTGTGACTGGCACAGAGAAAACAGCCAGAGGCTAGCTTGTTTGTTTTCTATACTTTTATTCTGGCAAAATTCACAGCCAGAATTTCATTTGGATAGGCCTTGCCAGCAGGCTGACTGGAAAAATCTGGGGTAAAATATCATATGGTTTATGATTCCAATTCCAGTCCAGTGGTGACAAGGGGCATCTCCTTCTCTCCTACTATTCAGGGATGGGAATTTGGAGGGCTGATGTCCCAAGAGATAACCCTGGCCCAGTTAGGACAACTCTCCCTTCACTGTGTTTGGGAGGGAGCTTTCTAAGCCTTTTCTCCTGCCTTTCATGCACAATCATGCAATTCCTCTTGGCTATGTTTTCTACAGCCCTTTGGCCATCTCTGCTGTAGGTTTCATAGAAAAGGAGTAACATGGGTTGAAAGTTGGGGGAGAGTTTCCCACTGGATTTCAATCCTTGCATGTGACTGACATTCCTGCTGTTAAAGCCATCTTGCAATGAAATGATGGCATTTGTCTGTACAGACAATGGGAACTTTGACTGCTTCTTGGCATCTTCTTCCATATCACATTTATTATTCACATGGTGCCAGAGCTGTGTATACTATGCAGGGAACTTCACTGTCAGTGGGAATTACATGCTCGTTTATATTGCTTAGATATTTCAAAGAAGTAAGAGAGCTCAAGATGTTTTTGGAATAGCATCAGCCTGTTGGATTTCTTGGCTTCTCCAACTCGATAATTTTAAGAAACTGTCTGTGCTAATGCCTTTATCAGATTCAGCTTCTGATTTATACATGAGCTTCTTATAATAAAACTGCCTTTGTTTTCTGTACTGCTCTGAGCACATATATATAGCGAAAACTCTCTGACAATGGAGATCCTAGAAATAACCAATAAGGCTGGTGACAGCTGGTGATAAATGTTTGTGAAATATTCATACAAGCTCAGAATCTTTTTAATAAAAGAATCAGAAATAATTGCATTACTGAGGGAAAGATGTTAATGCAGTATTTCTGCTTAAAAGCAAACCCCAGAAATGTCAGTAGCTTCCTGAAGGTGCTCAAATGTAGCAGATTTATAAATCTAGATGAGTAACCAGACTGAAAGAGCTTGAGCCTTTGTCCTGAGCATGGAGACATATGGAGTAACTCTGAGGCAGTCAGTGAATTGACAATGATGTAAAATTGTCTCAGTGTTTTCACAAAGGACATCTAAAAGATGCCAACAGTAGCAGCATTTTCTTCCAGTCTTACATCTGTGTCTACCTGAAGAGGCATCCTGCAGAGTCAGCTCCTGGCACAGTGGCAGGGCTGTAGTCAAATCTTGCAATGTAAGACCTTTCATGTGGCCAAGCAGTCCTGCCAGCAAGTAGCACCATTTGCATGTGTATGTGTATGCTACTAGGATTTCTCCCGTGACATTGTTTGCCCACCAACTGGCAGAGGAGATGGTTGATATCAGAGGAGATGGTTGATCCACAGAGCAGAGATGAGAGTGCTCATTACAGACCTGGTCCAGGTGAACTCATTTTTCAGAGAGTGCTGTGGTTTAGCCCAACAACCACAGACTTGCAACAACCACGTGTTTCAGCTGAGGCTTTGCATTCAACTGGGCAACTGGCCTGGACTTTCCAAACTGGCCCTTTGATTGCAACACAAACAGCATTGCAAGGATTTCCTCATTATCCCCATTTATTAGACTTCATTCCTCCAATCCCACTGACTCCTTAATTTGCCTTCTTCTAGAAGCCCAGCCTGTGACAAGGAGCTTGCTCTCCTATGGCACATCGCTTCTGATCCTGTCTGCAGTTGGCCTGCAGGAGTCCTGCATGCTATGGCATCTGCATCTCTGAGCAGAAAGGGAAAAACACTCCTTTGTTGAACTTCATGTGCTCAGCTGGAAAACATCCCAACTCCTACAGCTTTTCCAGAAAAGCCCTGCCTGGATTCCTAGCATACTGCATCAGGGACTTGGTGTTCCTAGGGTCTACATGTCCTACAGAGACCTGCCAGAGGCACCAGGAGCCCCCAGCCATGGGAACCTGTGGGTGCTTCTGCTTTGCTGCCACAGGGCTGCAAACAGCCGCCGCCAGCCAGTGGGTCCTGCCTGGGCTGGGGGCTGAGCACCAAGCAACCCATCTGGGCAACGCATCCACCGGGTTTGCCTCCAAGGCATATAATCTGCCCTCCACTCCTGTCTGGTTCATCAGCTAGGCCCAGGAGCAGGTTTCATGTGAGGAACCTGAATTTTGATATTAAGTTTCACATATTCAGGTATTTTTTTGTGTTCAGTTTTTGCATTACTCTGAAACTGGGTTCTGCTCCCCTCCTGCCCTTCTTCTCTACAGTTGTCTAGGCTCTCCTCCTTGAGGAAGGACTTTTCCAAAGTTCTTGCATCACCAGGTCCATCTGACCATACCAGACTGTTCCAGTCTGGCATAGCCTGGCTGGGTTAGATGAGCTGGTGGCATTCTGTCTGGGACATTGCACAAGTCTCACAAAATACCATACCTGTGAAAGGTACATCACTGACTCGTCCAGGAAGGTGAAGGATGTGACTGACATAAGAAAAGAACGTTTTCACATCAGGGCTGAGAACAAACCATCTCATCACTGTTAAGGGCCTCCTTCTGCATTCCTAGCAAGGATCCCCAGGACTGAGGAGTACAGCCTTTGGCAATGCCCTATAGTTTGCATGTGGCTTTTAATTAAAAAAAAAGGGGGCGAGAAGACTCATGCAGGAGGCAGGGAGGGAAGAACAACATGGACTAGTTAGTGCCAAACTTTCCTACTTCTCTGTCTCCTAGGAAAGACCCAGCTATGTGAGAGCTGCCCAGTGCTAGTACTAGTGCTCTCTCCTGCCACAGATTCACCTCCTGCTGCAGGCAAGGGCTTTGATTTTTAATTTGGAACTACACAGCAACATTCAGCAGGTGGGAGGGGTGGGATGCTGGTAACTCCCAGCCCACCACTCCTGGCTGCCTTCAGAGCCAGCTCCCACAGCAGGACAGGAGCAGGGGAGCCGTGAAAACAACCTCAGCCAAGGGGAAAAAACCAAGAAATAGCATTCTTATTACAAGGTAAACAGCATTAACTTCATCTTGGGGGAGTAGAAACACCATGGCAGTGATAGGCTTTTCTGCCCACAAGCCGTGGAAGGGCGGTGGAACGCACTCCACCCTCCCCTTGTGTAACGCTCCCCACACAGCAGCTGTAAATAATCATTTACCTCCGTGTGCTCCTGTTTTGCTGCTTTTTTTAAGGGCCTTTCTTCTTAAATGCAGCTCCTGGAGGGGTGGCTACACTGAGGTGTGCATGGCACAGCCTGGGTGCCAGAGCTGGCAGAGCTCTGCCACATGCAACTGGAGCTGGAGCTGGTGGCCCTGGGTTACTCCTGCAAGCAAAGCTGCCAGCTGCAGTAAGGGGGATGGGAGAGTGTGGGCTGCATTTGTTGTTTTTCCAGTGAAAAGAGCTCAATGGTTCATTTTAATTATTGTTTTTCCCAGACCTGCAATAGCATTTCTCCACACTTTACAGTTCTCTAGAAAAGGTCTGGTAAAAATACACTGGCCAAAACACATCTGTCAGCGAGCCTGGTCTGCTTGTTTACCTGACTCCAGGATTTCAAAGCAGGTGCTCTGGGGAGTCATTTGAACCTTTCCTGACTTCAGGTGCTCAGAAACTGAGGACAGAAAAGGGAAGCCAGTCCCATCTTATGTGCTTTTTTTTTTTTTCAAATGGGTAAAAGTACCCTACCGCTGACCCAGACCTATGGGTTGTCTCTTTTGTGGAGGTTTACTGGTGACTGGCATAGTGTATGCATGAGATGGATGCTCTGAGAGCATGAGCAGAAATGTGACCATGCCCAAGCACACAGCCCTGTGCAAGGAGCAGAGGAGTCCAAGAGGTAACAAAATCCTCTGCCACTGCCTTCCTTAAGGGAAGGCTGTGGACTTGGCCCAGCAAGAAGAGTCTGCACAAGAGGGAGTCTAATTTACAGTGCCCTGTAATTTGCTGATGCTGTAATATGTTTAGCTTGGGGAAAAGGCTCTGTTGATGTTAACGTGTTCTCTCACATTGGAGCTGTGGTATGTTCCGTCGACATGAAAAACAACACCACGCTGGGATGTGGCTGGACCATCCTTGTGAAAATAACAGGGCAGTAGCTCAGCTGGGGCTGAGATGTCAGGGCTTCTGTGAAGTGGGAGCAGCCCCCTGAACCCTCCAGAGCCAGGTAGGATGTGACAACCTGGTATCTGCTGCAGTAATGCTTGTTCTTTGTTAAGAACTACTGCTCAGGTTAATTAGACTCAAAGTGTCAGTGCTGGATCAAGCAGTATTTCCCTAAAGCTTTTGAACTGGCCCAAATCACAGATGACAGTGTCAAAAAACAAAGCTCCATCCCCCATCTACAACCTTTCCCCTAATTGCTGCCTTTTGAGTCCAGACAATGACGGTGAGAATATCGTTGTTAGTACCAACAATGATAGCAGAAATAACGTGAATGATCTCAAGACACAGACTGGGGTGCTAGGGTGATAACCTGGCACTCCATGGACACTGGACAGACAGACTTTCACTGAGAGCAAGTAATTACTGCTCTGTGATCTGGTTCTGCTTTGAGATACAACGTTGTCACGGCTCCAACATGCCTCCCCGTTTGCCTGTAGATTTGTTATCAATAATTGCTTACACCTATGCAGCACTTCAGCTCACGGGACTGCTCCAGGCTGCCTGGTTTGGTAAGTCTGCAGGACTAATCCACTACGCACTGGGGGAGCTTGCTGTGTGTTGGTTTGGGACTGACCAGCTGTGATGAGTTATTTGGCTCTGGGTGCAAGCACAGGATAAACATGGACCCCTTCGTCTTCAAGTTGCCCTGGAAAAGGGGAGGTCTCCCTCGCTCCGTCCTCACTGGCCATATGCTCTTGCCTCCTCCTTTTTGCCATCTCTGGAGCACACCGAGCTGAGCAAATAGGTCTCTGCCAGGTTTGTCATGTGGGTGGTCAGATCAGCAGAAGGTAGGGAGTGGGGCTGAGACCCTTAGCTCAGAGGCAGGGCAGAAAAGCAGAGCAGTGGGGTAGGACCATGCTTTTGGCACCAGCTAGCCCCGGGGCATGGCAGGCCAGCAAAGCTCTCAGGCTTTTTGCAGAATTTCTCAGAAACAGGAACATAAAATAAGTAAGACTCTGGTGTTCTGTGCTGCAGAGAAATGACGAAGCTTTCCTTGCACACACCTAATTCTGCTGAAGGCATGAACTAGTCCTGACACAGAGCAGGTCTTATCACCACAAGACCATACTTTAATAGGAATTTCCTTACAATTTTTCCCCAGAACCAGGCTCAGGCCAGCTTTGAAAAATGATGACATCATGACCCAAGCTAGGAGCAGATGAAAACTGCTCTTGTAGAATCGCACTTTGCACAAACGTTTTTCCAAAGAAGATAGATCAGGTGTTTCAGATTGAGTTAAAAATATGAATTACAGCAATAGCAGTAGTTCAGAATGTGACCTGGCCTTTTATAACTTGTTTGTTACGGTAGATCACAATATCAATATCAAAAAAGTGTATTTTGTTTCCATCATAATCAAGCTGTCTAGCACTGAATAATGGACTAGTGGAGACTGCCTCTTCTTATCTTGGCATACACGGAGCTCAGCAGTGTGCGTCAACACTGAGAACACTTGAAGGATTGCATTGCTTTGTCTGCTTGGACCCAAAACCACAAGGGCTTTGGAGGGGATTCAAGCTGATTTGTAAAGTACCTGCTCTAAGCCTACCCCCTCCTAACATTGGCAAACTTGCTTATCTATGTCCTGGCTTTCAGAAGCCCTCCCTTTCCTCCTATTATTCACCTGGATAATGAAATCTGTGCTGTGTGAAAGGGGTGGTGATGCACTGCACATGAACTGGAAGAGGTTTTCATCAGTGCTCTGCTAACCCCAATTCTTTCAGTATTATATAAATGTTATCCTTCCCCAGCTCCTCTGAGCAGTGGCTTCAGTTTAGCTGTGCCAGGTGCTGTACAAACAGTTTAGAGCTTGAAAAAACAAACAATGTATTAAGAATGGGACAGAACCAAATATATACACTTAAATAAATGTTCATGCATGACCAAAGTGCAGTAAAAGCTCTGGTGAAGCAGGCAGTATTGCAGTCAGTGTCTCTGAGCCTGCACTGGGAATTGCAGCACCTGGACTCCTCTTTGGGATGCAACTTGGCTGTTCCTACTTATTTTAAAGAAGGGATACCTATGGAAATGATAGGACAAATAAAGCACATAGGCTCCCAAGGCTGACCATAGTCCCACCCCTGTTTTGGTCAGTTAAGCATTTCTTACAGAATAGCTGCAGATGACAGGTGAAGTGCGGGGCACACCCTGCTCCCTTCCTGCGGGAGAGGAGATGTGCAAGTAAACCAGTACCAGTATTTCCACTAAGAGATTGAGAGAAGGGCTTGTTTGGGGCTCCCCTGTGACATGGGCAATTTTGATTCACTTCTCCTGGTCAAATGGGAGCTAAAAGCAGTGATTACAACATCCCTGACATCCCACGGGAGATTCTTGCAGGACATCTGTGCTTTCACTTTCTGCATAACTGAAAGAAATTCAGAAGAAATGGCGGTAAAAGCTAAACACTCTTCCTTCTCCTCCTGGAATTCATCTGCAAAACAACTCACAATGCAGCTAATTGAGACCAGAAAGGTTCCTCTCAGAGTTATGCCTTTTCCTCTTAAGAGCAATTCAGGTGATTTCCTATGAAAGGCTGTTTCTGTCAGTGTCTGTAGTGGTGTTTTTCTTCTCAGGATAGGTAGCCATACATATTTGTGGAGACCACCACTTGCTGATGGATGTTCCATAATGCCCAGCCTGGGCTGGGACAAGGTGTCCCTCGCCACAGGCATGGCACACGGGTCTGCTCCTAACACCACTAACTCAGCACCGGCTCCCTTCCTTCCCGTGCTCCTTGGAGACCCCTCGGCAGTGCAGTCTATTCCATGTCACAGATCTCTCTTCTCCTGGTGGATGTTTCTCATGTGGATTTAATTATAGCAAAAAGCAGCAAACTCAAGCTTGTGGAGGCTGCTGTATGCTCAGACCAGAGGAACAGGGTGGGGGTAGTGTCAGCTTCCCACATATTATCTCTGGTTGACCAGGGCAGGTGGGGAAGGGAGGCTCTGGACTCCATCCAGCCTAAAACCTATGGGATGGCTAAGGATGGTTACTATAATGATGATATCTACTTCCAGAGAAGACCAGAGGAATGTGGTGGGTGCAATCTGGGACACATTCCCACACCCGCCTCTGTATACTTACACTCATTCAGCTTGAACATCCAATTAAGCTTGATGGTAGCAATTAAAAAAAGCAGCAGTATCTGTTCTTACTCATCTGTGAAAACCAGTTAGTGAGATTCTGTTACAGATGATCAGTCAAATTTTAAGCTGACTGGTGAAGTTAGACTCTCAGGATAATTCTGCCTTTTGGAAACGCTGCGCGTGTGTGTCAGTGTAACATAGCACAGCCCAACACAGGCAGCCTTCCAGCAGGGTGAAGTTTAACTATTCAGTACAGCGGAGAATGGGTATCCATTCTAGGACCTGCAGGAGTAAAAGTATGTTTGTGCAGGTGTGCACACATGTAGGTGATGTACACACACGTATAGGTGACATATGTATGCTGGACTATGCAAGGGCGAATGCCAGAATGTTAAAGATCCCAGCATCTGCTTGAAAAAAGCTTCTAGTGGCATCATAAGAGTAATGAAAGCTTGGGACTGCTGCCATTCAGGGGGCAATTTCTGTTATTTTTATATGGGATTCCTACTGGGAAAAAGGCTAAGTCCATTTGTTTGCTGTAACAACACAGGAAGGGAAGAGGTTTTCCTTTTATCCTGCTATTACAGCTACCTTTGTCATCATATCCCTTTTCTCATCTGGTTGAGGTCTGTATTCAAACTAGTAAAGATCTTGTCCATAGCTACCATTCAGCAAACAGTAACAAGTTACAGACAGCTTTTATCTAGATTGAATTAAACAAGCAGCAGATCAAAGATGTAACACATTTACTTTTCCTTACACCAGTGCAGGAAGGGGTATATTGGACCCCATTAGGAAAAGGTTCTGATGATAGAAACTCATGGCTGCAGCTGATTGAATAGAAAGCTCTCGAGTTCTGAGCTAAAATGTCCTAACTGTGATTGATGAGCTTCTGACAACACTAGTGGTGAGCCCCTGCTGCATTTGGGTGCTCACATCAGTTCAAATCTAGAAATGATCCCAATCTCTCCAGACTGTTACCATTTGAAAATGCCATCAGATTTTCAGATCTGGAAGTGCCTCGAGGCAATCCTCTGCTACTGACTCTGTACTCTCATTAGCCACCAAAACTTCGGCTAAGCCCTTTCTCCTTTCGGATAAACAAACCACCCTTTGCCTCCCTGATCCCCATCCAGCAGAACAGTCACTCCCGAAAATGAAAGCAAGCTAATTTACTGATCTAAACTGCTCATTTCCCAACATAATATTCAATGCTGTGAGTCATCCAGAAAGACTCTCCCCTTTTCCGTTAAGGTCAGAAGCAGTTTCAGCAGGGAGCAGGCAGGGCACGCTGCCTGGTCACAGCGCTACTGAGCTGGCAGCACCGGTGGTGGAGCCCAGGTGGAGGAAGACTTCGCACACCTGCCTCTGCCACAGCTCCTTGCTGGCACTGCTGGGGGAAGTATATTCTTTGCATTGCTAAATGATTATCAGCTCAGTTACACTGTGGCAAGGCAAGAATAACTCCACTGGAATCACATACCAGAGGAGCATAAATAAAATCCAGAATTGACCGTAATCTTAAAGGAGGTCAGGTGAACAAGATCAGTAGCATTGCCTGAACCTTCTTTTTCAACTACTCTTTTCGGATGCAAATAACTCAGTTTAATAAAGGTAGGTGCTGCCCCAGGACTCAACATAATTTGGGTGACAAATGAGGGATGGCTGGGAGGCAGGGAGCTTTGCCTAACTTTAGAAACAGTTTCATCTCTCTCTTAGAGCTGCAACAATGAGAACTTTTCTTTGTGTTTCTGTCCTCAGACAAACTTCCTTTGTTCTGGTGCAGTTTCTCCTCCCCTGGAATTTGCTGTCCCAACTGCCTCTCCCAGTCATGCTCAGGCTTGCTTCAACACCAGCGTCTCAGACGTCTGATGAAACCTTAATGATCCCCGCTCCCCTCGTAAGCCTGTACCCAGCCACCCAAAAAGGAGCTGTGGAGCCTTTTCCTGCAACATTGGCCCAGCAGCACTGCACGGAGCGGGGATGGAGGGATAACACCTGCTGGAGCTGGGCCTTTGGGTACAAGTATTGAGTGACTCAGATGTCCGGAGTAGTGGTTGGCTCACCAGGAGCACGGGAGTCTTGTCTGAGTCCTGTCTTTCCGGACAAGTGTTTTCACACCCAGGTACACCTTGACTGGGGAGCCACCCAGAAAAGCCACCAGCTCAAGGTTAGGGCACTCCCTTGGGAGGATGTTTGCAGCCTCAAAACTGACCAGAGCAAGAACATGAATGAAATCTTCCACCTCTCACGTGGACACCCCAACCGCCAGGACCTGCACAGGCTGCCTCTGTTCAAGCTCACCCTGTTTTCAGCTTTGAGCACTGCTGGGACAGAAGCTGGGGAAATGCCTGTGAGTTCTCCTTTAGGGTGTCCAGCTTGAGCTGCTCCTTTGCAGGAACTCAGCTCTTGGGCACCTTGGCATAGCTTGGTGAAAGCTTGGGATCCTGCTGGGTACACAGACACCCTTAGGCAAGGAACTATGGCCTAGGAGCCCAGCCCATTCCCACCAGCTGAGACCAGTCGATCCGCAGTCTCGGTGGCTGACTCAGCCCAAGTCTCCCATTCGACTTTATTGAGGAACACCTCTTAAATCAGTGTGTGACTTCAGACTCAGGTGAATCAGACACTCTATGAAGGAGTCACTCTAGGATTTATGGAATTGAGTGCAAGCTTAACTGCTGCCTTGGGCTGGGGTCATTGTCTAAAGGGCAACAGCAAAATGCAAAGTCTAAGACAGCAAGATGCCTGCTGCAAGAACCCTCCTTCATTTCATTGCTACTTGAGCCGTGCAGCCATTTTTTCATGTAGAATCAGAGCAGTCTGAAATTTCCTGCATCATTCTTAACCTTTAGCATGTTACTCTACACATAGAAAGTCCTTTTGCAACAGGTAGGATCAAGCCTAGAGTCAAAAAGCAGCCCTGTGGTCAGCAAGGGAATTCTCACTGCTAGTGTCAGAGCTCTGTTGCTCAAAGGGCCAGTGTGAGGCCAAGTTTCACATGATACAGGAGCTGGCATTATTAGTGAGAGCAAAGTTTCACCCGGAGAGCTGGTTTCCATCAATGCTGCCTGCACCTGCCTGTGCGATACCCACTTTGAAGTGACAAGGAGGGGGAGCAGGAAAGGACTGGGCTCTGTCTCTGATCGATTCTGTATCTACACCCTTACCTTAGCTTCTTGCTTTATTCTGGTTTGCATTTGCTTCATTCTGGTTTGCATTTGCTTCTGTGCTTTGTGGGAGCAAAACTCAGGTTTCAGGAAGCATCTCATTAAATTTTCCGTATTTTGAAACAGAGTGACTCACTCCTACCGAGCCAGCCACTGTTTTGTCCTTGCTGTGTGTACTGAACCGAGCACACGACTCACCCCTGCCCCACGACTGGCCCCAGGAGTCCACGGAGCTGGGGGTCCGGTCAGCAGTCAATGCTCATCACCATCCCCCTCAAAAAATGTCCCTTTGTGGCTTTTAGACACAAACATGAATGTACATGAAAGGGCAGTGGGTGGGGGCTTGTGCTGAATAATAAGCAGCAGCCAAACAAGTCGAGCAGGTCTGTGGAAGCAATTCAAGGCAGGCAAGCCAAAAAGATCGGTAAGGTGAGATGTAATTATAATCCCTCTAAGCTGGGGATCCACGACACAAACATCAGCCATGCAGCCCTGTTACACCAAGGGGAATTAGGCCTCAAGTAACAACATGTTTACAACTTCACGTTTGTCCCAGCAGAGCCAACCCCATGATGACGTAACTGTGAGCGCATCGTACCTTGGCCAGGCCAAAATCTTTTAGGGTGTAAGAAAAGATGGGGAAGAGGGACACAAGGCAATTTTTATTTTACTTTCCTTTCTTGTGCCCTATCCTAAAAATGTTTAACTGGAGAGCAATTTATTCAGGATTTTTCCCTTGTTTTCCATCGTGTGTCATGTGCTTTGCTGGTGTATCGATGATGAAGGGACTGCAGAGCAACAGCGCACATCCAGCAAAAGTTAAATGAAGGTTCAGAGCCCAAATGAATGGTCCCCAAACCTCTACTGCCATGTTAGATAGCAGAGGCCAAAACGTACCTTGGTTTTCACCAAAAAATAGCCTATGGAAGCATCCTGCTCATTAAGCTATCCCTCACTCATTTTCTTTAGCTGTATAAAGTTTGCAGTCTTGGCTGCCAGTGGCACAACGTGAAAAGGATGAAAGAGGACCATTGTGAGCCAAGTACCCAACCAAAAACTAAAGAAAAAACTACACTATAGCCAAAGACAAAGCTTAACCTAAATGAGCATCATCATCAGGGTAAAATAGAAAAAACAGGACAGTTTCAAATTGTCCAGTCACTTCAGATAAGATCTGTTTCTACAGCTAATAAAGGAAATCAAATCAAAGGGGAAAAAAAAAAAAAGAAGCTGGGGAAAGGCTGAAAGCTTTCAGACTTTGTTCTTTCATCACAAGAAAGAAAAAAAGAGGGGCATGTTTGTCCCTTTATAAGTTGTATTTAAATAAAACTCTTAAGAGCTAGATCCTTCTTCATATCGAGCCAAGGGAATTTTTGCTTTTGAGTTTGAAAAAAGCAGAATCAGGGTCATGATTTTAAAAAAGCTTAAATCCCAGGCGTGTTTTAGAAACAGATTCAAAAGCACATGCTCACTGCAATTATCTACGCCTGCGGTGTTTTCGGACATGTGGACTTCAGGAAAACAATAGCCAGCCCTGTTATCAGCACAAAGGAGGATCAGTTTGGAATTACCGTACCTGTAACATCGGCAGCCCTCAGCTCTGAGGGTTTCCATTCCCACTGTTATTCAGCTGTGCATTTACTTACAACATTCCTGAAATAAAAAAAAAAAAAAAGAGAGAAAAAAAGCAGGGCATTCCTGACTGAACTGTGGAGCAACTGAGAGAGCTGGCACCCTCTAATCAATAATTCTTAGCACAGGTCTTGCCTAGAACCAGGGGGATATTCTGCCAGTGGAAACTGAGGGCTTTTGAAGCAGAAAAAAAATCAGATGGGGTGGTATCTGAGCACTGGGGTGCTCCAGCTCGAATGCAGGCACTGCACAGGTGTAAAGAGGTGATGGATATGTGCTGGCTGCAATATTCCCCTCTCCAGAAGCCAAGACTGTTTCCATCCCTTTAAAACGCAGGACCATGGTGAACCACTGCAGCCCCGGAAGATGGTTTAATAGAAAGGTTTGGAGATGATGGCAAATATCCTGATGTTACCTGGTGTGATCACTCAGAGGCACACACATCTTGGGTAGCTGGGTTGGGCTCTTGGAAGCCCTCAGCTTGTTATTTAGGTTAACTACATGTAGACTCTTACGTGTTTAACACTCCCAAGGATAATATTGTTGAATCTCAGAAAGTTGGGTGGGACGTAGCTAGGCATGGGCAGTCAAGCCTTAAGGACTGAGCTGGAAAAAAAGAGGTGATGGTGGAAGTTTGGTGAGTTTTAGAGGGTTCTGGGTCCGTGGAGCAGGAGCTCCAGAGGAAGCGGTACCTCTGCGCTGTTTGCACTGCAAAGTATGCTGTGCAGGTAGCAACATTGCTTAACCGAAGTGCCAGAAACCTCTTAAAACCATCTTTGAGATCTTGGGTCTCTACCCCAAGGGCTGCAAATGCTCAGTGGCCCAGGCCTCTATGGTGCATCACTGTAGGGTGATGGGTCACCCTTTGGGTGGCTGCTGCAGCAGAGCGGAGCCCACAGCAGCCAGCAGAGGGGACACACACACACACCAGTATCTGCAGCAGCCATCTCGGCTCCTTTCATAATCGATGGGGAGAAACTGGGAGGAAGGCATGATTCACCAGACCTGCCTGACACTCCGCCCGAGTGATGCATGGGTCACAAGCCCTTCTGCCCGGAAACTGCCCTGCCAGATTCTGCTGCCACTCCCCTGCCTGCATGGCATGTCACCTGCACCCCACACCGCCACATGTGTCCTCTGCTGATGGTCCCTGAAACCCCGACCCTGCTAGCCTTCCTGCTAGCAGCTTGTGCTGTGAGTGCCAGGATGGGGCAGAAGCCACGATGCAGCACAGCACCCCCAAACCATCACCCTGCCTCTTGCATGGGTGATCCCTTGGCACCTTGAAGCGGGAACAAGTTTGTGTCACCCTTATCTGCATGATCTTGGCTGTGCATTTCATTTCTCCATCTGCCAGAGGAGGAGCTGAGATCTACCAGGTGTGATTCATGTGCCATTACTATGGGTAAACCCTGTAGTGACAATTAGCAATCACTTATATAAAACACCAGGTTTCCAGGGTTTTGGGCACCTGTGAACTATCATAAATTGCAGGCAGAGTGCTTAGGAGCTTCTGGATACCCCTGGTCTCTGGCAGAGGTACCCATGGGCTTCCCCCTGCTCTGGGCTAACCAAAACTGTGATGTTGTGTGGCAGGAAGCCGAGGCAACAGCCCTGCCAGAGGGCTTTCCCTGTGTGGGGCGTGGATGGATACTTGTACCTCCCTGGCAGGCTTATCTTGAGAGCGAACCAAGCCAGTAAGAAAGGACTTGGGATAGGGAGGAGATGGGGGGGGGGGTGATCCTGGAAGGGAAGAGGCAGGGCAGGCTGCACTGAAGCAGGGATTTGGAGAGGGAGGAGTGCTTGGAGGCTTGGCTGGAGAGGAGAGGCTGGTGAAGGTGTAGGGTGAGAAGGTGACCACATAATGTGGGGACACTGTGAGAAGCCTTGCTGGGTGATGGGACAGAGCTGGGGAAGAGCCAGTGGAGGAAGGGAAATGTGGTAGATTGTTTCCCAGCTTTCTGCCACAAATGAACAGAGGTGGGAGAGGCTTTGAGGACAGATAAGGAAATTCAGCTAATCTCTATCAAGTTAACCCTTCTCTAAAGACTTACTGAGCAGGTATCCCATCCGGGGGTACGCAGGAGCCAGCCCTGACACCCCATCCTTCTGGACCTGGTGGAAATTCACTGCAAACTCAGCACATGTGAAGAGACCGAGTGAATCCAGGCTGATGGCAGTGGGCTAAGTGCCTGGTGTCAGGCTCACCCCCCCGGGGCTCCTGGCAGGGACCACGCTGAGCCTTGATGAAGCTCGATAACCGGCTCTGGGTGAACCGGTCCTGCAGGGAATCCAGCAAAGCCAAACAGCCATCTTGTGCCCAGCTCTGCTATGCACTGGTTAAACTCAGCTCTGTTCTCAGCCAGAAAAACCCTCTGATAAATAAGTGAGCCAGCTGCGTATTTACCTTCCAATGCTGGCCAGCACTGACATGCTTTGCAGAACCAGGCCCAGCTCCAGTGAGAGGGGGAGAGCCAGGGAATGCTGCAGTGGGGAAGTGGGAGGATTTATAGCTGTTTGCAATGGGGGTCGGGTGGGTCACCTGAGCTGAGGGGGCCTCCCAGGTCCTTTTTCTCCCTTGCCAAGAAAGGCTTTCCTTGTTTGGCCTCCCGGATAGTTGGATCCTGCAACCCCCTCCCAGGGAGTGGGGTCACTTCAGAGCAGCTGAGCCTGGGAAATGAACCCACGGGTAAGGATCGCATTTCATGGGGAGCAGGATCATGCTGCTGCTGGCGAGGAGATGGGCTTGGGGGGCTGCAGGGAGCTCGGCAGAGAAATGAGCCAGGCTGTGAATATGTTCTGTATTGCTGAGCAGTTCTCTCTCGCCAGCTATCTGTACACCCCCACCCTTCCTGGCTGCTCTCACACTAAACAACAGCAAGAAAAAGACATTTTTCAGGTGAAATGGGGCTGATGCCTGACCCGAGAAGGGTGCATAGGGATGGGCTATTTTCTGAGTGCACTGGCTTAGAGAGACTAAATGTTTTATCAGCCAGCAGAGCATTCTGCAGGGACTGTAGCACCCTGATATTACCCCCTCTGGACTGACACACACGTAGCTAAAGCTGAACATTCCCACCTCTGCTCATACCACCGTCGCCTCTGCTCACTTGCTGATTTTTTTTTTTTTTTTCCTTCCCTTTGCCAAGAATGCAGGAACCTGCTGCTCCTGGACGGCTCTCAGATGAGTTTCCGCTTCAAGCGCTCCTGCTTCCAAAGTGGAGCTGAGAGTGCAGCCAGCTGAGCCGCCGGAGAACTGCACTCTGCCAGGGAAGCGCTTGGCAGGGGCTGCTGGAGCACCCCAAAGTGCCTGGAGCAGCCGGCCTTGCATAGGGAAGGGGCGTGGGGCTGGAAGGGGAGATGTGTGGGGAACCCCGCATCCTCGTGCCCCAGCCACTGCTGCAGGGGAGGATGTGTGGGAGGAGGGCTCATGGTAGCAGTTTTCCACAAAACTTCACAGAGTGTTTCATGGCAATAGGTGGCATTTAGGTTTTTCCCCCGAGAGAATTTCTATGCTTTGGGAAGGAGTTTTTGCGGGAAAAGACAGAAATCTGAGGAGGGTCTAGCAGGGTCTTCTGTAGCCAGACCCTGTGGACAGGGTCAGTCTTTCTGGGTCAGTGAATAATGAATATTTATGCTAATTGAAAAGCCTGGCAAGGCAAAGGCAGCCTCTACAGCTCTGTGTGGTGGAAGTCCCACTCCCAGTCTTAAACTGCACAGAACATGAATTTTAACCTGTTTCCTAAGCAAATGCCCTTTGGGTTAGTGGCTGTTGGTTTGGGTACTTCTGCTGTTGGCAGAAGTCTCTGGGATTTCTCGCCCTAGATAGGAAACCGGTTGCAGAGCATCACCAGACTTCTCCAAACACAAAAACTGTTCCCCAGCCTGGTGAGCCCCGACCTTCCTGTGCCAAAGTCTGTGGCCAGGTGAGGGTCAGTGGGCTCCCCTCCACCCCTGCCTTGCCGCCTGCCTCACGCACCCCCCAGCCGGGCTTTGCAGGCAGGGGGGTGCTGCCCGCAGCCTGCTGGCTGCTGCTGCGCGGGAGCCGCTCCCGCAGCTCCACCTGCAGGTGCTCAGCCAGGCTGTGTCTGCACACCGCTCAGCTCTCCGCAACATGGATTTCCAACCAGGCTACGTTGGTCATGCTGGGCTTGCACAGCCCGTTGCTGTCTGACCCTTTTTGTTGTGTTCTTGCCCTCGGTTGTGGCACCGGGGTGCCGCTCCACCCGGCTGTCCCGCTGTCTGCCCCACCACGCGTTCTCACACTTCACCCTCCGAACTCTTTGAACCAGTCTGTAAGATCCTCTTTATCCTCCCTCAGATCTTCCCTTGAGACAGCATTTCACTAGGACACTGAGAAGTTCATCATCTAGCTATGAGGAGAGGAAGAGTGTGTGGTGGTATCTTTAGTTCCTGTCCCTGCTGGGACATGGGGTCCTGTTGTGATATGAACCATTTGCTGACATCCATGTTTTTAAACTCTCCAGCAGTTGTTCTGCTCACTGCTGGATTTTTCTGGAGAACAGGACCACAAAGCCACAGGCAGCAAGTCCTGGGAAGGAGGTGTAAGGAGCATGCAGAGTGGTCTGTCCCCATCTGCCCACATTACCCTCTGCTGCATGTGACTGTCCCTGGAGAAGGCAGGAAGGTGTATTTGGCCTCAGTGCAAAGTCCAGCAACAGTTAAGCCAGAGCCTATAACAACATTTCATCACCCTGGTGTCCCTCTTCACTCAGTGGTCCCGAGGACATGCAGGGGACTGTGGCAGCCTGCTCCTAGCTTCATGCAGGGCTGTGGCTGGTCCTTCTGCATACTGGCAGTTTCTCCTGGAGAGCTCACAGCATCCACAGACCGGAGCAGCTCTCACAGCTCCTTTGGTGGCTGCAACAGTTGTGATGGTGGCTCTTATATACCTTTGAAACCACAGCCATAGGGTTACTGCATTGACCCAGATGGTGGACATTCAGATTAACACTCTATAAGGAAGACCTTAAACACCCTCATCTGCAGCTAAAACTGATATCCCAGGAGCAGCCATGACTGAGGAGGGGCCTTCTGGTCTTGCATTACTAATAACAGCAATGCAAAGCTCATTAACAGCAATCCTACCAAACCTAGTGTGGGGCTTACATATGCACTTTGTGTCCTGTTTGCTGTACTTTGTGAAAGGCACCTGCTCTGAGATGTCTGTGAGCAGAGCTCAGCAAACTCTCCACAGGTGAGAATGTCAAGATACTGGAGCAGACTCTGGAAAAACTGCCCAGGAAGAAAGAGGCTTCTCAGCCTGGGGCTGACTCGCTGTCAAATAACATTTCACAGTGGCTGCTGGCCTACAAGGCCTTTAACTTGACAATTTTCCTTGGTACATGAAAACAAAGCTGACAAAATGACCCAGAGATGGTCACCAGGCTTCTGAAGCAAAGCATTCAGGCTGGGCTGCTCATGGGATGTGTGTTGATGCCATTAACCTGAGAAAACAGGAGCATGGTCCCTCCTGTGAGCCAGATGAGCACTTTGCACCCTGTCTCTTGTGCCTCTGTTCACAGCCCTTGCTCATCCATCCATCTGGAGAAGACAGCAGGACGGACAGTTAGACTGACCACCAGCCCGGAGCCTGGGAACCGCTGGCTGGAAGTTTAGACTTGGAGAAATTCCACCACCTGTGATATATAAAATGGGGGAGAACAATGCCTCAGCAAAAGTTCCTTAGAGATGTTATGGGGATTAACTAGTTAATCCCTGCAAAGTGCTGTAGATATCTGAAATGCAATGTTAGTATTACTGCCTTCCATGCAGGCAAACAACGTTCACTTAATTTGAGAACTTAAAGCAGACTACTCTTACTAAGACTCCCAGAAGAGTTTTTGCAACATTTTGTGTATGTGACCTTGTCAGGGCTGATGTGACCAGTCTGTGCGAAATAAACGGCCATGATTCTGTTCATTTTTTTTAGCAGTCAAGCATGGTTCTTTTGTCAGCTCATTTTTCTGATGCAGAGACCAATGCGTGGGATCTCAGGCCCCTGGAGCAAGCCCAGTGCCTTTCCTGGCACAGCGGGGCTCCTGTTGGCCTGGCTTCACCTGCAGGTTCGCAAGCTCTCCATACTGCTGGCAAGAAGCACATAAATAGCATCAATCCACTTACACTTTCACACGTGGTAAATCCAAGCAGTACGGTCTGCAGCAGAGCGTGTCTTGACCACTTCAAAACTAGAAGAGGGCAATTAGGAAGATACCGTGTGATGGGGAAATGGCTGTTGCACACCTCTGGGAAGGCCAGGAGAGTAAAGAGGATCCCTGTCTCGGAGAAACCCCAGGGATGGGGAGCTGCTTGCCAACCCTGGGACAGCTTCGTGCAGTTGGTAGGGCGGTTTCCTTGGCGTTTCCGGGGAGCCGGGAGGGTGCCTGGGCGGGGGAGGCGGCTCGCCGGGCGGCAGCGGCTGCGCGGCGGGGAGATGCCGGTAGATGGGGGTATCGCCTCGGTGCCTCGTCCTGACGGCGCTGATGAGCGAGGGTCGGTCGTTGCGAGGGGAGCAGAAGCTGTTGCCCGGCTCACCGGGCTCTCAGCCCCAAATCCTGCCATGCAGAGCCCTGTGCCCCGCGGCTACCAGAAGCCCAGAGTCCCAAAAGCCCACCGTGTCCTAGAGAATCCTGGGCGTGCCGCTTACAGCCGGGCTTTGTTCCGCTGGGTCCCCGGCCGTTGTTTCCCAGCCTCTAGCCGAGTGACCCTACGGCGAAAGGAGGGAGGGATTCGCCTACGAGCCAGCTGGTTCTGACCTTCCTCCCCTTGCCCCTTTCTGCCCCCCTTGAATGCAGGGGCGGCTGCTTACCCGCCTCGCAGGGAATGAAAGGCCGGCGAGTGAATCAGAAGGGAGGCATTGTACCCTGCAAATCCCCTTGAGCCGACACTTGTCAATAAAAGGCGTGACTTTGTTCTCAAAGCCTGTTTTCTGCCTCCTCAGTACAGCCAGGCAGCTTTGTCCCCAGAATGCTGACTGGCCTTTCGAGAGGCTGCCAGCTATAACTTCAGACATCAAAATAGGACGGCTCAACCCCTCTCTGCCTCGCCTGTGCTATTGCTCCTCTTCTCCTTGGATTTTGTTTGCCTTCTACAGCATCTAGCTCTGTTACGCAAGAATTATGCAAACTTAATCCTTATCCTTCCACCAAAGTAATTTTCCTTTTTATATTTCCCTATTAAAGTGAGACACTTCCCAGGCAGCAAGGAGTCATCTTACTCCTCCAAGAGGGGATGGATTCAGTGCTGAGGCACCACTGCGTTTCTGTGGGAGTGGATGAGATACCAGAGAACAGGGGGATGCGAGGGGCAGCAGCATGTCTCCTGGACATGTTACCACTCTGGCAGGACCAGGCAGTGCTGGGTGGGACAAGTGCATGGGAAGAGAGAAGGAGGGACTTCCTACCATGGGCTAGTATTTTTTGATCTTGTATTTTAGAGCCTTAAATGCTCCCAGGATGGGAGCCTGGGCAAGCACCCCCAGACCTAGGAGTGGGGAGGTCTCCCTCCTGGTCATCTCCTGCCTGTGACACCCAAGGTTTTCTGTGTCGCCTTGGGTTTTCCTGCACCCAGCACAACCCTCACACCTTCCTCTTGGCAATCCTTGTCCCTGCTCTGCTCTGCCATCAGTTTTGAACATTCCTCTCTTGCACTCCAGCCCCAGAGGAAGAGCTGGGAGGAGGGCAGCAGGGTGAGGAGACAAGGAGCTGGGGCAGGAGTTAGGGAACAGAAAGACCAGGGAGACCATAACTTCTCTCCAGTGGCTCATTCTCCTGCCATGCCTACCACAATCACTGTGTCTCATCTCACTGCATCCCAAATTTCTTCTGCAATACATACCCCTTGCTTGCTTGCTACCCTCCACATCCTCCAGCAACTCCCTAAACACTCCGTATATTCTCCTGTACTCTTCCTATAACACTCCTATACTCTCCTTCTTGCCCTACCTCTCATTACACGGAGAGAAGGGAAGCTACCCTCACTGCTCCGGTTTGCAGGGTACTGTATCCTCCTCCCCCCTGCACCCATTGTAGCCAAGCGGCTGAGGACAGGGCGGGTGGGAAGCATTCAAACTCTCTGGGCAGCTATAGAAATTGTAACATTGAATAATACCCTCCCGTGCACCCCAAGCCAAGGGCTGCTCCTTGCGCATGCAGCATGCTGAAGAACCTGGCCTTAGTTTTCAACACACTTGAGGCCAAATCCTGATTTATTTATGGCAGTTTTCCAATCAACTGGAGTAGACCAGGACTTAGACCAAGACACATAATCTTGCTAATGTTTCACATAGCTGTACTTATTCTTGCAACATGATGGTCTTGTTAATACTTGGAAGGCTTCAGAAATGTGCAGAACAGATGCAGGTAATTTGGGGTTTCCAGTCTTGGGAATATTTTGTGCCCACTGAAGTCAGTGGGAAAGCTACCACCACTTCCAGTGGGTGCTGGAATGCCTCTGAGCTATTTGGCAGAATAAATTTGACTGTCTTAATGAGTAAAGAGGGGCTTAGGTTTTCCACCAGATAAAATAATCAGCAGCAGTGAGCTCTGGAAATGGTTGTGTTATCACTTAGGTGTCTTTGTTAAAAAAAAAAAAAAAAGTCATCCTTAATGCAGGAAAAAGAGAAAAAAGGAAATTTTTTTCTTAAAAGCCCTGGGCATTCAGAGCACTGTGAATCACCTTAGAGCACTGACTGGTTTGGAAATCAAGGTGTTTCTTAACCCCAGTTTGTTACGGGAACATGCAGCCTGGGTCAGACAAGGTGGTATTTCTGGTCTGAGCAAAGAGCTCATCTGGCAAATGAGCCCAACTACCCAAAAGGCCCGTGTTTATCCCAATCCTATGGCACAACAAGGTTCAAGCCCCACTCCACAGACACGCAGCTGTGTATGCAGCAGAGCTTGTTTCGGGAGGACCTTTGAGAGGCAGATTTCCAGGAGCTCCACACTGCCCATGGGGTGCTTTTTCCCCACATCATGGATGTTTCCATGGCCTCAGTTCACATGTTAGACTCACAGAGGCTCTGTCTCCTCTCCAACTGCCTAGGGAAGGCTAGAACCTCAGAGTCAAAGGCTGAGATTCAAAACTTTGCTGCACCTTTTCTTCTTCTGGTCTGTTACACTATGCTTTCCCTTCCTCCAATAAGGAGTTACTTTTTTTCCCTCTGAATATGGGTTGAGAAGAGGGAAGAAGAGCCCTTCATGCAAAAGCTAAACCTCTTGCATGGTGTGAGGCCAATTTGCCACCTCCTATTACACTGATAGGTAACAAGGGTGTCACTTGTGTGATGGGGGGATGTTCCCAGGAGAGCTTAAGAATCTTGGACTAGATACAGAAGTATCTCAGTATGGAAATTTTGTTCATTCATGAGCCATCAGGGGCTCTTTAAAGAAGTCATGAAAGAAACAGCCCTTTGAGCTAGCTGCTCAGAGAACTGCACATTTTCCTAATGTGGGAATAGGTGATGGAAAAGCCCCCTACCCTATAACTGCCCCCAGCCAGGGAGGTGTTTTCCCTGTAGCATATTTTCCCTTTATATTGTGTTATTTCATCACTTTAATATCCCTTGCCTTTATTTCTTCAGTTCATAGCTACAGAAAGTAGCTTCAGCTGTAGCTATCCTGCAGCCAAACTGATGTGCTCCACGTAGGAGGCAGTATCCTGTGGGTGACCTTACGGTGACTTCACTTGGTGCCTCACAGTAACCTATAGATATTGATGCTGTAAAAATGGTTTTGAGAGAGGTATAAATACAAACACCATGAGATCACATATTCCGAACTATAACTGAATGCAGACTCTTGGAAGAAAATCGACTCAAAGCCCTCCTGGAAAAAGCTGTCAAGCACAGCACACTTCATAAATTTTTCCACAACCCCAAATGTACCATGCATCAAACAGACTTCTTTTAGAAAGTGGTGCCGTGAACCCCACGATGCCTGGACATTGGCTAGATTACTTGTAATCCATCCAGGATGGGGAAGGGGAAGGGCTAAATCCTCTGTGCTTATGGGGTCCTGAGATGTCCTTGGGGACCTCTGTGGGGACTATTGTGCAAGACCATCAGGAACGAGTCAAGTGCTTGCTCTGTAAAATGAGCCTGATGGCTTCAATCTTGTGTCACACAGCAGCTCCCCTTACCCAGGGAATAATAACCAACCTGGCTACTTGAGGACAGTCCCCACAGTAAAACCAGTGGCCCAATCAACCCATTGTTGACCCTGGGAAATGAAGATGCATACTGTGCAGGAAACTGTGCTGAACCTCTGTCTTTCTGGACTCAAGTGCCATCAATGGATCTGAGATTTATACACGTACCTACCCACTAGTTTACTTTTTGCTGCCTTTTCTCTATACTTCTAGGCAAGCCAGAGCAAGGACAGTCCAAGCAGGACTCCTAACAGCTTATTACCCTTGCTCTGGAGCCATCATCCTTCAGATTTCATTGGAGAAGATTAAACGTCTTTGGCAGATGCACCTGCTTGCGTTCAGAATAGCCAACACCTGCTGTGCAAATGATTTAGTGACAGTTAACCTGGCTGTAAAAGGTACCATAGCAATGACAATTACAGCATGGCCATGGGGATCTCAGAGCTCTTGACATCCCATCTCACACTTGTCTATTAGTGTCTGGTGATGTTGCACAAAAGCCTGGAGCGGGCAATCAAAAAGATTTATGTGTTTAATTAAAAACCACCATGACCATTTAACTAGGCATAATGATGCTATCTGACCTGGAATTTGCCCAGAACTCAAACACTTGCTATTTCAAATGAGTTAAAAATGGCCAGAAGTTGTTTTACATTTTTGGGGAAAATGTCATATCCAGTCCTACAGCCCCTCTAAATCCGTGCCAAGGCCTTGGTCCAACACAATCTTTTGTGCATCTCCCATCATACAGTAGCTGGGCACGAGGCCACCCTGTCACAGCCCCTGCCAGGAGCGGTGGTCCTGGCTCAGCGTGCTGCACACCAGCCTCTGCTACACTGCATTTTTTCTCCCTCTTTCTGGCTGTTGCTATTTCATTATTCACTGGAGCAGGAACTGGATGCTGTGACAACAAAGTTTGTGCCACAACCCTGCAGAGTCCTTCCCAGACCAGTAAATAGTTGTTGATATTGAAGATAATCCATTCGGGCTCCTGTTCAGCATCAGAGGAGGAGATTACAGACGCTGTACAGGACCTCCACTGCCACCTCCTACTCATGCTGCTTTTAATGAGGTTTAGTCGCCCTTGTCAAGGCTCGGTCTCAGCAAGGGGCAGCAGTGTGGGAACACCTGGCTTGGGAGGGATACCAGAGCTTAGCCATGATGCAGGACCCTGTCCCTTAGCGGGGTGAGCCCCAGTGACTGCTGTGGTGTTGCCCCTATAGGCACCAGAGGCACTGAGCACAGGTTGGGTGCCCACCTGCATTTATGGGCAGCACCTCTCAGCAGAAGACCTTCCTCTGTGACTCTGTCAAACACTCTGACCTAAAGGTTTCCATGTGATCTGTCCGCTTCAGGCGTTTCCGTGTTTTTGGAAAGCTTCAGCTATAATTGTCCTATTCTCTGTGGCTAAGATTTGGGACACATATGTAGTTTTGAGCCTTCTTGCCTCTGTTTTGTTGAAAAAACAAAGTACTGCCCAAGCCTGGAAGTTTGGCAGGAGGTGCCCATCTTGAGTTGGAGGTTTGCTGCTTTCCCCAAATTGGCCAAGTTACAGGTGCTTGGAAACCTTCTGGTATCACTTATTCAGGATGATGGTGCTTGTGGATGCTCACTGATGTGGCTGATGTTAATAGAAATTGTATCCTAGATATACAGATATGCTGTACCCTGAAAAATCAGCATGTTGATGCCTCAGAAGACACACCAAAATTTGTTGCTCTATTTCACCTTCATTTTGCATGGATTAATTTTATACAGCTAGCATGGAGTTAATAATATTTCTTTCTTGTGCAAAGAAATTAATGAATGTCAGAGCAGCATTTAGGGACAGCAGAAAACAATCAGCGAAAAACTTGAAGTGAAGTTGTGTCCTCAGAGGAATATTTAAACACTTGCACTGAATAAGACCTGAAGCCGCCTGCTCAAGAATGAAGAGAATACAAAACGCAAAAATTATTTCGTAAGACATGAACGTCTAATCTGTGGTCTGTGCAAACCACAATGCTGAGGGGGAAGAAGGCAGGGAACATAAATAATAAACAATACGCCCTGAAGGCCTCCTGTAGTGCATTCATCTCATGGGTACCACAGGAAGAAAAATAAAGCAGCCTTAGCTCTGATACCCCCTAATTTCAGAGTGTTTGGCAGTTCAACTGTCACATTCTCATAATACTTCCCTTTTTTTATTCAGTGAATATACAGAGTCAAAACTTTTTCTTATGCCTCCCAAAAATATTTGTTTGCTTGTCTAGAGATGTATATAACCTGTTACTATTCCATTACTATATTCACCCTAAAAATCCACTGTAGGTGTGTGTCTGCAAAGTCTACATTCTGTTTCTCCTCTCCTCGTAGGATCCCTGACTAGGTCTCTCCCACAAAGAAGCCACCTTTGCACAACATTAAGCTTCTTTTCATAATAAATTACTCCCAGGCTTTTGGATTACTGTGGGATGGAGAAAAATTATCCTTCGTTTTGCTGAGCCAATTTAGGAGCAGAGAGCTTCCTTGCATGACGTGATAAAGCCATTTATTTGTGGTTTGCCACAGTATCCCCAGCAATTCAACCTCCCTCGGGCTTACATTAATCCTATGGATCTCTGAGGTTCTATGCCTCTTTCAGAAACCTGGCCAGGTTCAACCTTGATGTCTCTTCAGCTTTCTGGTATACTAGATGGATGTCAAAAACACCTAATCTGAAACTCGCTGTTGGGTTTGTTTCTCTCTCCTCCACCCTGAAGTGGCAGGGGAGGGAAGACAGCCACAGGCTTCTCCATAACTCAGGACTGGGTGGGGTGATGGGAAGGGGGAGGTTTTCCTTGGTTTGTTTTTCATCATGAACCCACGACTCTGGATTGTGAACCTTTCACCCCCCTTCTCCAAAGGCAGGCCAACTTTTGAGTAAATTCATATTAAGCTCCTGAAGAGCCTGGGCTGATTTATAGGTTAGTGTGGAAGTCATGCAAACCCCTATGCTTTTTGGCACAAATGCAAGCAATATTATACCTATTGGCTTCCAATTAGAAACAGCATTTAGCACATATGTAGCACCTGTAGCCTTCAAAGTGCTGCCTAAACATTACCAGAGTCCTGGGAATGTGACTCCAGAGAGGTAAGAGGCTCATGCAGAGACCTGGCCCTGTGTCTGTGCTCTCCATCTGCCAGCTCAGATACACACAGCAGACTTTTCCATATAACCATGTTCTTCCTCTTCCCAGCTCTTGCTAGATTGCCTAATCACAGCAGGTGTGGCACAGAGAGCAGCAGCCTTCAGGTAGCAGCCACTAATCTAGTCAGCCCCATTGCAGCAGCTTTATTTGTCCTTAGAGAGTCTGGAAGATCTTTGTTTCCTTTTGCGGCAGAATCCTATAGAAAATTGCTTGTTTCAGACTTGACATCTGAGGACTATACTAATAAGTTACGTCTCATCCTAAAAGTATTTCTAAAAACATTTTGCTCTCTACCTTTCAGTGTCCCTAGTCTGTGCATTTAAATAATGCCCAGAGGCCAGTCCCTACACAGTGTTCTCAACCATAATACCTGCTTTCATCAGCTAGCAGTCATCCTGTGAAACTAGACCTGACTGGGGACACAAGGAAATGGGTGCCAGTCAACGCGGTGACTAAATAGGATGAATGCTGGTGGGTTTTTTTAAGCATCATAAGTTTCTTTTTAATCTACTTTTCTCTGTCTAGCTGCTTTCTGTTCTTATGTTGGGAGATCCTGAGAAAGGGGACTGTTGTGTTTTTTTTTTTTATTCTGCATTTGTACAGCACTTTGCACAAGTCCTGAGTACTGCCATAACACATATATTCTAAAAATTCCTGTGTATATAATATGTTATGTTGCTTCTTGGTCTCATGATGAGGTGCATGATTAACCTATACATCTAATGCTTGGACCAGCTCCATAGCTGGTGTAAACCAACATATTTGCCTGGTTCTTGTCCTGTGGTAGAGGGATTACTATATTTAACCTGACAGTCACTGAAATATTACATGTGGCTAGAGATTTCTCTCTCAATTTTCTCACATGCACCTGTCACTGTGAGAGATCATTTGGTACTGGGCAGTGCTGGTTATCTCTTACCAACTCTCAGCCCTTCAGGAAGAAGTGGCTGCCCTGGGGACCCGATCTCAGCTCTGTGTTTCACTGACCTTACAGACTGTGCTGGAAATCAGTAGAAACCTCTTCTGAAATAAATAGGTAGCACTGAAATATGATAAAAACCTGGCTCAAAATATGTTTAGGGGAGGGATACCTTGATCTTTTCTCTCCTAGCTGTTTGGGTAAAGGAGGAGAAAAAAAATAGTGAGGATACATATAAGATGGACAGGATGGTTGGAGGCATGGGGGTAGAAGAGTGTATTCATGGGTACCTGCCCAGGCACTTCCCTTTTGATATGAGGAGAGGCGGCAACTTAGTTCCCAAATGCATGGATTTATTGTCTCAGTGTCAGATTGCTGAATGCCACTGAAATGTCTCAGTCTCTAGCTTTCCTGTGTTAAATGCAGCAGAAATCTCCATGGCCAAACCAGTGCAGAGAGATGAAGATTTCCTGGCACCAGTAGCTGATTTCCCTTGTATTTGGGGCTAACTCTGCCCACTTCTGCATTGACCCTGCTCTGTGTTCAGGGCAGAAGGAACTCAGCCTTGACACAGCTTTTAGGCTGGACACACGCAAACCTCAAATAGTGCTTTCTTGAGCACAGAAGCTCATTCTATTCACATAGAAATGTTTGTGTGTGTGCAAAGCTGGGGGTGCAGCATAGGGAAGAATGAGTTGCTGTGATGTTTTGTGGTGAAAAAGCAGACATGCAGTTAAAGAGAAAAGGTGCCATTTTCTCCTGGCCAAGCCTCACTGGGGAAACTCCAACAAAATCAGTGATGTTTGGCCCAGAATGTAAGCTTGTTGACATAAGCATAAAGTGAAGCATCCAAATGCTCACAGATGATTTATGAGAATTCCTAATGCCTTTACTGCCATTTCCTCCAGCTGCCCAAACTCCTTTCACACCATCCTCCCATCTGAGAACAGGAATTAGCCTCCTTTTTCCTAAATGCTAAATTTGGGGAAGACATGTGACTGAGAAGGCACTCTCTGTAGATGCCCATGGGGATGGGTTCAAATATCGAAGGTTTTCTCTTAAAATAAACATGCTAGCTCAAGCCCCCTGGAAAACCAAACACCTCCCTTGGGCTCCTTTAGCAGGCAGTGTTTCCCCTCATGGAAGCACAAAGTCTGTGTGTAATGGATACAGCACCAATTAGGGAAAATCTAGCACCAGCAGATGGGCTGTGTGATTTGATATCTCCCTCACTGTAATGTGGGCAGTGTTTTGCCTTGGGTTCTCTACTTGTTTGTTCATCTCTTCCTGGCAATCTGATGCTCAGTTTGTTGTGGAGCTGAAGTATGCTTTTACATAAGTCCTTCTTCAGTCTCCATCGACATCTTCTGTTCTTAGGGCAGGGGGCCTTGGGGGCCTCTGCAAAGCCATGGTTAATGCCCTGCAGAGACCTGCCACAATTTATGAGAGAGAAAGAGGGTCACAGACCTTTGGTGTTCTTGTCAACCTGACCATCATGAGCTTGAAAAATCAGTGCAGCCTTTTATTTCAGGTGGGGCACTGGACTCCTGCTAGATCTTACTGACTTCTCATTCCTGGGGAGTGACGCTCGAAACAGACTTCTTCACTCCCATGTAACCCCTGTCTAGAGATGTGCCATGCTGAGGACAGGAGCCAAAGGTGATGGCAGTTTTTAAGCAGGTGGGGAGTTGACGGTGGCTCACTGAGGCCACAGGCCTGGGGAGATGCCCTTGCTCACTGCTAGCTGGCACTGACCCTGATGTCAATGGCAACCCTCAGCACTGTCATTGCAACTGGGTTTTGCTGTCTTCTCTCCTCAGGTTCTGTCTCTACTTGTTGTGCTGTCCACGAGCCATCCCACCTGGCCTAGGGGTTGACCCTTGCATCTCTACCAGGATGCCACTCTTTGGGGAGAGAAGGGCTGAAGAAAAAGCTGTGGGCACAGCCTTTCTGTGTGCCACTGATATGCAGGACTCTGATCAGCAAGCCGCTTTCATGGCGAGTCAGAGAAAATCCCCTGAAGCCCTACCTGGCAGTCACGCTCTGGCCAATGCAGCATGAGCTGTTCTGCTCAGACAGTTAGTGTAGGGGGAGAAAAGTTTTCCAGGGATGACTCATAAATTCCTGGTGATGAATGTGCTGAGGTTTGTCTGAGATGAGGTCAGCTTTCACAAAGCATGAATGCTGCAAGAAGGGGGTTAGCTGTTGACTTGGTCTCCATCCCATGCGTGTACAAAGAGGCACCAGCAACAGCCTAGAGTCCAGCACTAGCACTCATCACTCTCCAAGGGCTGAGCAAACACAAGAAACTCTGCCAGCCTCTCCTTTGCCATTTCTCCCTACTGAATTAATATCTGCAGACTTCTCTGGAAGCAGAATATCAGCAATTCCTTGGGATTTGGTCAGCACTAATAACCAGCAACGTAGCATGCCTATAGGCAGAGACAGAAGCAGAAAGAAAAACAAGGAAACACTGCAGGCAGTGCTAACATCAGACTTGCTTTTATTTTAGCTTTCAAGATGGTTTTCCAGATTTAATTGTGTTCAATAGCTAAAAAGCACATTCATTTCTTCGTTACCTGCAGCATATTGGACGTCCCTGTTCTTAAGTTGTTTTGATTTCTAGGTATTTGAGAGTTTAATAAGGTTTTGTGTTTGTTTAAGGAATTATTGCCCACCCAATTGAAAGATAATGGGACGCTGTAGCCTTGCCAAGTGTTTTTATGCTTCAGTAAAACAACAAGCAATTTACACAAGGCAATAAAACGGTACCCTGCGTCCCCAATGAAGAAACACAAAGCAAGGTTTGAAATGATGTCTAGCTCAGAAAATAAATCCACCCTTACTCATTGCACTCCATAAAATTAGCTAGGTACAAAATCCCCCATACGCTCTCCTTTTCCCAGAAGCTGGGAAAATTAGCACGAGATGCTCTTGAAAATCCTGTAACGTATCAGTATAATTTGTCCCAAGGTATGTTGCTGTCTGCAAAACAGCAGACTGACTACTTAAGATTTCCAAAGAGGCATAGGTTTGATCACATACTCCATTATCCCTGATTTATTTTCTCTTTGGGCTCTGTCACTTTTAGAGCCTTGCCCGGTTGCATGAAACGCTGAAGGACCCCATTCAATGTAATGATTTGCCTCTTCACCCGCTCTGCTGTGGGGCTCAGGCTTTTGATGGCATTTTCTACACTGGCATTCAGAAAATTCTGAAGGATGTGCTGTCCTTCTGCCCTCTGAATGGCTCTTCTGCCACCTCTATCCAAGGGTGGAGATCATCCCTGAGCCCTCAGAGTGGCCTCTTGTTGCTTTTCCTGATTCTTCCATAGTGGCAGAGGAGGATTTTGAAGTCTACCCGTGTCACAGTGAGCACTTGTATCCCATGGAGACTGATGTTAGCAGGGAAGTAAGAACCCTGTTCCCTCAGAAGCATGTTGTCATATGTCTTGCCTCAAGTTGAGTCGTGAGCTCCATCTGAAAGACCTCCTGGCCATAAGGATGATCTGCCCTGCCCCTTCAGGGACTTCCATAGAGAAGAGATTCCAAGTTCTGTCTTGCCTGAAGTGGCAAGAAGAGGTCTGAGTCCCACATGGGGTACAAACCCCCTCTTGTTCTCACATCCCGCTTACTCTTCACATAAAAGGGTTTCTGCTGGCTTCCTGTGGGAAATGCCACAATGAAGCCTGAGCTTTATATTTTGCACCAGATTTACACCAGAAGTGTTGCTGTTGGTAGTGTAGCAGGGGCACCACCGATGAATAAAGGCTCAGTTTTGCCATTGCAGATGTCAACTGAACTGAGGTCCTGAAGCACAAGATGGCAAACAGCATGGTAGAAAATCATAGCAACGCTGCCCTTGATTACAGCTGTGAGCCAGGGGGACACACACACTCTCCAGGGCTGTTCGTGCAGCCCCTTTGAAAAATCATCAAACCCAGCATTTCCAAGCATGCATTGTTTCAAAAGCTTGTAGTCATTCATAACAGCATTAGTCCTATTGGCACGAGGCACCCCCAGATCAGCATCCAGCTGTGGCCAAGGACCTTCTGAGATGCTTTTTAGGACTGTATCTCCACCCAACCAGCTGTTAATCCCTTGGAAATGCTCTGCTGACCTTTGCTTGGGGCGCCCGCCAGCCTCTTCAGCAGCTGCTGCTCAGAGTGACCCTCCTGGTTTATAACAACGGAGGCTGTTTAAAGAAATAAATACACAGTCCGGCCAGTTCCAAAGCCAGGTTCACAGCAATCTTTCATGGCAAATAAGGTCAGAATCTCTTAAACAGAAACACACCCTGGCACAAAGATTAAAGCTTTCACATATCTCTTTTGCCATTAAAATCCCACTTCTCATGAGAAACCTCCCTCCTCCTCCCGTAAAGGATACAGCCTGTTTGAGCCACCCGCTTGTCAGAGTATGATGGATTAATGCAGCAAAAGGTTGCTGAAGCTTTTAGCTCTCCTTCTCTGCGCTTATACTTCAAAAAGCACCCTTGGCCTGGCATACTGAGCAAATTTCACTCCTAGTCCTGAAGACTTGGCCAGGGGCATTCTTGTGAGACCAGATCACTGTTCTCTGCAGAAATTACAGGGGTCAAAGAAGTAACCACACTCTAATTTCTAACAGCTGAGATCTTCAATGCAAGGAGCAGATACAAAAGCAGCACTGTCTGTGGCTTACTTATTTTTCACTAGAAGCTATATTACAGAAACTAGAAAATTAAGGAAAACAGAGTCCTTGCTACCGTATTCAGAGATCTCCTCTTGGCTACCCTCCTAAATCTTTTTTTGGACAAGTCCCAAAGGTAATGCAATCTAGGAGAGAGGGAGCGAATGCACACTAGGGTCTATTTTTAGTGATTACAGTAAGGCTGAGATCTGCTCCCCCCCCTCCCAATCCATCCTCAGCCAAAAAAGGCCCTGGAGAAACCGCTGAAGCTGTAGTGAAGAGCCTATGCCAGTGCCACCCTCTCTGCTGGGGTACTCGCCCTCGGTGCCTGACCTAGCGAAGGGTGTCCCCATGTGAGGTCTCAGGGAGGAGAGTCAGGAGAGCTGGTCCCATCCTGAGTGATTTCAGGCCATTAATTTCCCTGCCTGGGTGTGCAGCAGCTTGTGTGCTGGGGATCTGCTCCCTCCAAGGCCACCTTCTGCTCCCCTTGGAGAAACAGCCACTAATCACAGCAACATCAGCTTTCACAGAGCACTACACCACAGGGAACATAGAGGCAATTTCCCTTCCCATTCGTCAGCAGTGCTTCTGCAATTTCTCTAATTATAGAGAATACTTCAATGAGACAGGATATTTGCTCCTCTCCACTTCATTATCACCATCTGGATTTGCTGCTCTTGCCATATGTTCCCCAGCCGATGTTACAGTCACCCTCTGCAGTGCCGCTGCCGGCTGGCGTGCAGCTGGCATCCCTGGCGCTTGGCAGCCCTTGGAAGGGAGGGTGACACAGGGGAGCTCAAGCCAGATACTGATCTCACAGGTTTCAGTGTTGAACTTGAGCAAACTGGAGTCACTCTGTATCCTTACACCACTGCTCCACCATATCCCATGGGTTTGATCCCCAATTTTTCTGTAATTTATACCACTGTGAAAACAGAGTAAATATGCTGCTGCAGAGGAGTTCATCTAGCTTTACTTCAGCTTTAACAAAGCCTAAAGATTAGCCATGGGGGAAGAGAAGGAAAGAGAAAAGGGAATGAGGGAACATGTCATTGCTTGGAGTGGCAGAATTGTTCCCAAACTGAATGTTTCCCACTGGCCTGCAGCAGGTCTGCAAATAATGGTGTTATTCAGCCACCTATTACCGTCTTCTTCCTCCACTTACCCCTTCCAGCCCTCCCGGACCTTCCTCCAGCAGGAAGGGCCATGCATAGTACCTGTGCAGCATCCAGCTTTTCCCAGTTATTGATACAGGTACAAAAGATGGGGTGAGAGGAGGAATGATGGTGCAATCTCCTGCCTGCCTCTTCTGGCCACAGACTCTCAGTCTCCTGATTCCTTTTGGTCGGGCTTCTTGGTTGGGGATGATCAAGTGTTAGGAAGTTTCTCATGGGTTGGGGGCCAGGAGGTGCCCCTGTTGCAGTGTGTTACCAAGCTGGTACCAACCAAAGCAGAGTAGCTGCTATGGACCAAGTGAATCTGGGCTTGGTCTGTTGCATGCTCACAGCCCAACTCTGAAATCTTGGTGTTTCCTCTCATTTTCACCAGGGCTACACAATTGGCTTCAGCACTCTGCCTCCAGAATTACACCTGTGAGGAGAGACCAAGACCCTCAGAGTCTGCATATTACACAAAACGTTAAGAATTCAAGTTCTGCTTCCTTTCCCAGGGGTAATTTCCCTTAAGACAGGATTTTGCTGAGATGTCCTGGGTTGGTTATTCCTTTCCCACATCTGGGTGGGAAGCAGTGTGCCAGCAACCTGTCTGCCTAGCAGCTGTAGTGAAGTGAGTTTTATGTGTATAGCATTAGCAGAGCATTTTAGGATTCTCTAGGATGAAAACTATTGCCATATAAACCTAGCACCTTGCAATAAAAATGATTCAGCCAAATGCACTTTGGAGTATAGTTTTAAGCACCTCTGGGCCTCTGTCTTTGCATGCAGAGTATATCCGTGATCTGCCCCAACATCTCTTCACCCTCATGAAGATTTTTCACTTTTAACCAGGGCTGGTCTTTGAGGAGATCAGGGAGCTACACCAATTTATACTTTACTGCACACCATTTCTTCCAGTTTCCCTCGTGTTGCAGCTGATTGGGCTGTAGATGTTGATTTACACTTCTTGGTCAGATTAGTGAGAACTGCATTAATGTACAAGAAAGATGGACTGTGAAAGGGGAGCCACAGGGAACCCGATACTTGTGAAAGAAATGAGCTCAATGTCTTTTACAGTCTCTCAGCCCCTGCTTTTTCACTGAATCATAAAAAAATTGGGAAAGACTGGCAATATGAGAACATCTCCCTCTGCCGTGCCGCTGGTGGTGAGAGCCGCTGGTGTTTGCCGTGGTCGAGCTGGGGGATGGCAGCGCTCCCGGTTGTCAGCGCTGGCGCTCAGCTGTGCCTCTGCCATGGAGCTCGTCTCTGTGGCGTGTGTCCTACCATTGCCAAATTTGTTTTTCATTTCCTTGGTGGACTTTCTCTGCCTGTTGGGCTTCCCCTCCTCTGATTTCACGGGCAGAATGTTGGGTTTCCCCCTGCGATAACTCTCTGTTCTCTTCCATCTGGTTGCCCTCCTAGTGGGCCTCTTCCCTCTGCCTCACGTTTCCTTCTTTCTTCCCACAATGAGTCGGGGTCTGGCTCACATGGAGAGCTCTGTGGGGAAAAGGAATATTTACTGTGGGAGATCCAGTCTCTCACTGCTGGGCAACTCGAGGAGAAAGGTCTGTGGATAAAACCTTGCTGTTTGCAGGTTACATTTCAGAGTGGATGCAGCATCTACCTGAGCTGGCTCAGCAGCCATGTGGCTTTCACATAATCTTATTTTTAAATGTTTTCCAAGTGCTGAATGATATTTTGAGGCTAGAGAAGAACTGATGAAGAGAATAACAAAAACAATAAATTTATCAAGGTGCCCAGATTATGAGTTAATGCATAGGAAAAATAAGCACGAGGTCATACAGAGGAAATTATGGCCACACTGGATTTGAGGGTAGTTATATTGACTTTAATGGGGGTTCAGCTGACATTTCCTAAAAGGTACAAACTGCTTCAGACAGCTCTTGAGTATTTTCCCTATTGTCCCACTTTGATGCCCACACCTCGCTTTCACAAACTGTGATTCTCCCATGTCGCTCATCAGCAGCTCAGTCCTCACACATTCAGCATGCATAGAGCTGCCAGCACAAGGTAAACCTGGGGCTCAAATTCACCAGATCTTTACCCCAAAGGTTTTCATGGTCATGGTTTTTATGGGGAGCTCTTCCCTGGAGAGGTGGTGAGTCCATAAACAACCACGCCAGCTGCATAGGAGCCTGGGCCACTCCATCCACACACTCTCATCTCCACCAACAACCTCACTTTGGGCTGAAGAGGAGGTTTTCTACGTGTTGCATGCCTCTGCCATCCCCTGTCTTTCTTCTGCCTTCACATACCACCACAGGGTACTGTAGTCATGTCAGAGAGAAGCGTCACCTGTGGCTCTACCCCTCCTAGATGAATTTCATGTTCTTCAAATGTTACTCAAACAGGCCACTTCAACTAGTCTGTCCCACCCCCATCCATTCACCATGGGGACCTCCTAGAGCTATAGCCAGACTCCGGCTGTGTATGCATACGCTCTACACTTGACCCATCATTTTGGCAACGTCACTGACTTCGGCCCCATTACAGCAGTCATGAATTGGACCCTGTTCACCCTCTGAAACTGAAACTGCCACAGTTTACAGCTAAAGTTCAGACTGTTACACAATGAAACCATTCACACGTCTCATTAACTCTGGACTATGCATTGAAAATAACTGTGTCATATGAGTCTATGATTAAATTTTCTCAGTTTATATCATTTATAGGTACCTTCCTGTTCATAACAGCAACTCTCTCTAAATACATAAAACTTTTTGTGCTGTCAGTGTAGGAAAAGTGCTATGTAGAGCGCAATATAATAATTCCTTAGAGTTATTAATTGTTGTCATCCTAAATAATATAGGCCATGGAGGTATTTTAAATCCAAGCTCAAAGATACAGGCATGTGGCCAATCCCTCCAAGACATCAGTGCGCCTGTGGTTGTGTATTTTGTACTTTTTGAACTTTATTTTTATTGGTTTTAAATTTATAACGGCAGTAGAGTCCAAGTTTCTGAGTAAGCAAAGTGTACAGGCACTTGAAATTTAATAAGGTTATACTGTTGCCTACACATGGGAAGACACAAGGATCTTCTGCTTATGTGATTTATATGACTGTATTTCTCTGCTGAGTGCCAACAGCAAGCCTTGTGTTGTACTTGTCTGTGCTCTTGTACTAAGCTTTTTATAACAGATCCAGCACAGGGGTTTCTGTGTATCACTATGCACTTGCAAACTAAAGCACATGTCCAAAGCCTTGAGAGGCACAATGGAGGGATCATTGCAGAGATGGCTTTGGGAACTTAGGTTTGGTTTGTGCTGCAGTGGAGAAGTGATGGCAAATTCTAGAGCACAAAACCTTGTCCAAAACAGGCAGAGATACAGTAAGTCCCATGAAACAAAGCAGAGAGACAGGCCAGACCAGGACAAAGAAAAGAATGAGCTGTAGAGGCTGGTATTAATAATGAGATGTAGCAGAGAGACATGTGGACAAGCCTGGGCCAAGGCAACTTTACTGGATGCTGCAAAGGAGAATATGAGATGACCCTGACAGTGTGTGTGAGGAACGATACGCAAGTGGGTTATGTACTTAGAGCAAGATTGTAAGCAAAGCTTTGCTGGCAATCATTTTGTCCATCTGCAGAGGTAATGTCTGTGCAGATGTCAAGAGGAAGTCATAAAAATAGAGGCTGTCATCAGCAAGATATGAGATGGACATGCTTTGGAGAAATGTCAGGATAGAGGCCTGCTAGGATGGAGGACATCCCAGGTTCCTATGATTGTAGTTTATGGAAGAAGAACATACGGCGTTTGATCACAGGTCAGATGTCTGTTTGGGAGAAAATGATAGTCAGCTGCTGCCAGGTCCTGAGCCTACAGAAATACTGTTAAGAAGGAAGTAAAAGTGAAAACGTTTAGGAAGAAAAATTAAAGACTTCCTGCTCACCTGTGCTGACCTCAAGTCGTCAGCAACCCACCTGGAGCAATGCATCAGAGACAGGCTCAAATGTACAGTGGAACAGCTGTGGGGAAGTAGATTTGTAAGTCAGCAGCAAAGAAACAACAGGTACAACCTGGAACGGATGCCGTGGCATCCTCAGTATGCACCTTGTATTCTCCCCATCCATATCCTGCTCTGTTGCAATGTGCTACGTTTTGCTGTAACAAGAATAATAATTTACAGAGAAAATTCCTCCATGGTCACACATCCTTTCATTCCTCCCAAACCTCAGCTAGTTTATGTGACTCTGATGATGGATTTTTCTAGAAGCAGGGTCCCAAAATGTGGCGCATGATTATTATTGCAGCACATCTATTTATTTGGTATTCATTTCCTGACATCTACTGACATTCACAATCACTCCCAGACCTTCTCGAATAAAAAAGATATTGGGTAGATAGAGGCATTCTACAGAATTCAGGTCTGGATTCAGGTCTCAGTCATGAAGTACTTCAGTAATGGTTTTCATATATTCAATAAACCTGTACTTTCGTACATGAGGCAAGGACCAAAGCCCTTCAGTGAAGGTGTGTTGTACTTTTCCATCAGATTCAAAGCTCCCTCTCTCTCACTAAGGTACATGACTGAAGAGGTCATCTGTGTTTGATTTGGGAATTATAAAGTTTGTCCATGAATTAAATACGAAGGCAAGTCTACAAATGAAACAGAGAGAGCTTGAAACTTAGGTCTGCTTGTAAAGTGCATGTTGAAAAGCCATTTTGAAAGGCATTCTAAAATTTGCTCTTATCTTGTTGCCAAATCATCAGTGGTTTGACCCACATATCAGAGTTTTCCTCAAGAAAAAAAAAAGCTTCAGATGAATCTATTTACGTAGGAAAAGGTCTTTCAAAACAACTGCACAGGGGCCAGGATCAACATCTGAACACGGGCTGAGTTGTTACATTTTTAGAATTATTCCTTTCATTAGAGGCATGAGGGATATGTCAGGCATCTTGGGGCCTGATTCAGAGTTGTATCATCCTAAACTAGTAATTGCTCTGCTGGGTGAAATCCTGCCTTTATGTGTGCAAGGCTTCTAAACCCAGCTCCTTCCCAATTCTAAGAAGGCAAGCCCACCTTGCCTACCATGCTGCTGGTAGTAGCATTGCTGAATTGTTATGGTTCAGATCTTCTGCAAGAACAAGATGCCCAATCAGGGGGCCAGCAAACTTCTTTCCATCTGGTTGTTGCCTTTTCATTTAGGCAGTGAGTGGGGGTACAAAAAAAAAAGGGTGGTTGCTCAAGCAACTGCACTGAATGCCCTAGAGATACCCTGCATTGAGTGCCTTGTATGTGCCAACTATTTCTGAGCTCTTTGCTGCAATTAGGTAGCAATGAAGCATCAAGGTGAGGGAAAGCACAAACTTTTGTGAATAAAGAAAGCATGACCCTAGGCAGGAGGACTGCAAAGCAGGGGTAGTGGCAATCTGGTCCTACAGTGAGTGGGTGCCTACAGAGAAAATCCTGGAGGAAGCGCAGCAGAATTGGGCTGCAGGGTGTCGGAACTAAGAACCTTTTCTTTACTGTTTCAAAAAGGACTTTTAATGAAAGAAACATCTGGATCAGAAAACACATCAGTCTGAAATAAAACACTTTGACTTCATTTTCTCTCCAGTCATTCATGTACTTTCTGCATTCCTTCCTACGCAGGGCCTCAATGTTATCACTGCACGCACAGAGATGTTGCTGAGTCAGAAACAATACGGAATTACATACAGCATTTCTGCAAGTAGATCATCTGAGGTGCATCCTTCAGAACCTGCACCCAAGGAGCTGGGTGCTTTATCTCTCTGATTTGGGGTAGAGCTGACTCCCGCTCTAAACTTGTGCAGTCACCAGTGGCACCTCTGTGACACTTGAGAAGGTTGAAGTAGCCCTCTCATAACGTCACCTCTGCTCCCCAGGAGTGCTGATAGCTCTTCCCTTGCAAAAGGCTTTATCTGGACCTGAGAACTCATATCACATGGGCAAGTGGTTACAGCACTTCAATCTCCCACTGGAGATCTCCCTTCAGGGTTCCCCTGCTGTGAGTACCCTCCCCAGCACACCAGTCTGACAGGGCAGAAGGATGGAGGGACACCCACACCTTTAAAACATTTTGTGCCAATTTGCAAGAAAGCAACAAGGAAGATTGTTATGAAATCTGTGCCAGATGGGAAAGCTCTTCACCAAGAACTCTAGTAAATCTCTAGCCATGTGGAAAAAAAACTTCCCTTATGTGAAACTGCTGTAAACCAGACTTCATAATCTGATCACTTGCCCGAAGAGAGGGTGTTGAGCCCTGTTTCTGATCCTGGACACAGCAGTATAAACAAGGCACAATTTGATCAAAGCCACCAAAGCAGCAGAGGGGAAAGGCCAGCATGACTGTGAGGAACATCTGGCTTGATGCAGTAACAAAATCTGGACCAAATGGGTTTCAAGCATCTCCCATTTGCAGCTATTTTAGTCTATGAAAAGATAGCTGACATCTATAGAGATATTCCTGAGACGTCTGAGATAACTAAGGCCACGATCCCTTGTGAGAGACCCAACTGAGCACAGCGGTGTACGCGCAGGCTTTGGAGTACTTGAGCCCAGAACAACTTACAGTAAAGCATCTAATGGGAGCCAGGATTTGCCCATTCCCTCTCACTCAGGAACAGCTGATTTCAGCCAAATTAACTATTAATATGAAAACCTTCTTGCTGACAGGTGTTCAGCTCTGAGATTATTTAAAATGCCAGCTAAGTTTTTTTTTTTTTCATGTGTCACTCGGCTGCATTGCCAAACGTCTCGTCACAAGAATGCCTTAAAATTCATGCAAAAAAAATGAGTAACATTTTTGGCAGGGCAGGGCTTTGCAGCATTGGAAGAGAGAAACCTTGGAGGAAGCGAGACAAACACACAGCTGGGAGCTGAAAAGGCTTCACCAGCCACTCACTGTGCCCATCCCAGATGATTGATTTGCAGAATTCCCAGCGGCGGGAGGCTGTCGGGGTAAGAGGGGCTAGGGGTGGAGAAATCCGCGACAAATGGCTCCAAGCAACAGCCTCGCGGGGGGACAAAAAAAAAGCATCCTGCGAATAACGACGCCGGCCGCGGGGATGTGGGGAAGCAGGAGGAGGTGTGGGGCACGGAAGGGGACGGAGGGAGGAAAGGCGGCTGCGGCTGCTGCCATTGAAATCACCCCGGGGCGACTGAAATTTCACGACGTCATTTATAAATCCCTGCAACCCTGGGGCGAGCCGCGGAGCGGGGATGCTCCCAACTGGGCCCGGCCGGTGGATGCGCCCCCTCCGCGCCGCCACCACCTCGCTGCGGGGGGGCCGGGGCCGGCCCGGCGGGGCGGGCGGGGCGGGCCGGCGGCGCCGGGCCCTTTAAGAGGTGCCGGCGGGGCGGGAGGGCGGCACAAGGCCGGGCGTGCAGGGAGCCGCGGAGCCCCTCGCACGGCCCGCGGACCCCGCTGCACCGAGACCCGTTGCACGGAGCCCCTCCCCGCCCCCAGGCTCTGCCGCACCGCGCCCCACCACTGCTCGGACCCCTCCACACCGCCATCCCGTGCACGCTGCCCGGCTCCCGCCGCACGGACCCCCGGACCCCACCGCGGCGGACTCCACTGCGCGGACCCCCGCACCCTACCGCGCCTCCCCCGGTCGCAGCCCGCCTCCGGAGCCTATCGCACCCAGCTCTGTGACACGGTGCCCGGACCCCCATCGCGCCGACCGGCCCCCTCCCCATCGCCCCGGGCCGCCGGTGCCGGCGGGGATGGCACCGGGACGCCGGCCCTGGGGGGCCCTGCTGCTGCTGCCGCTGCTGCTGCCGGCGGCGTGCCGGGCGGGCGGCGGGTGCGCGGGGGAGGGCGGCCCGCTGGAGCCCTTCGACGCGCTGTACGCCAGCGGCGTGGAGGCGTATTACGGCGGGGACTTCGCGGGCGCGGCGCGGTGCCTGGAGCGGGCGCTGCGCAGCCGGCGGGAGCTGCGCGCCGCGCGGTTGCGGTGCCGGCGGCGCTGCCGCGGGCAGGTGCGGTTGGCGGCGGCGGGACCGGGCGCCGGCGGTGACCTGCCCTTCTTCGGGTCGGTGCTGCGGCGCGCCGGCTGCGTGCGGCGCTGCGAGGAGCCGCTCCTGGGAGCCGCCTCCCGCCACCGCGCCGCCGAGGAGGTGCGCGCCGACTTCCAGCGCAGGGTGCCCTACAGCTACCTGCAGCGCGCCTACATCCAGGTAGGCACCGCCCGGCCCCCGCCCGGCCCTCCGAGCCTCCCCGCTCCTAAGGGTTATCCTTCTCCGTCCTCCCAGAGCATCCCGGGTGCGGGCCCCCTCCGATCTCACTGACGCGTGCGGGCAGTGGTGGCGGCCTGCTCCCGACACGGAGCATCCCGGACCACAGCTCGGACTCTGTCCAGCCTTGGCTTGCCCGTGCTTTTCCTGGTTCGTTTTTTGGTTTGTTTTGGGGGTGGTGGTGATGTGTTTTTATTTGTCTTTTAGCATAAACACAGTGTAACTCTGAAAATGATCTGCCTTCAGTTTGCAGAGAAAAGCCCCTAGACAACCCCCCAGTAACACCCCGGTGCCCTCTGCCAGAGGCATTTCCCTTTCAGACAAACTGAACTGATTCTGTGTTCCAGGAGCTGGGAGCGAGCGCAGAGCTGGAGGTGTATAGCCTCTGCTACTGGGATCTGATGGTCTTTATCCTGTTGTGTGATATGAGTTACTTTGCATAACACCGTGCAGTCAGTATTGAGCAGCCATGGATATCTTGAGTATCACCCTCTTACCCCAGTCACTTCTGCCTTGTAGATATTACAGTATCTGAGGAAAATGGTGTTATTCTTTGAACTTCCTTGCCAAAAAGAGGAAAAAACCACAACAGCAACAAAAACCCAATCCATTTCAGGATAGTTAATGGTATTTTTCTTTTAATTCAAGACTTCTAAATGATCTTCAAGGTCTTTTCCAACCTTGATGATTCTGTGACTTGTGCTCTGTCAAGCCAGGTACCTGTAGTAAGTCTTCCTGTTCATGACTAGTAAGGACAGAAACTCTGGGAATTTTATTTCATGCCAAGCTGAATGTTTAAAACATTTCTGGAACATTTCCCTGTGGACTTCTGCTTTATTTGAGCACATTCATAACCTTTTAGTTGCTATAGGCAACTTAATAGGTGAAGACCTGCAGAGCAGAGCACGGGGAGGGTGATTCTGCTGAAACCCATTTCTAGTCAGAGAAGCAAACATCTGTCTTAGGCAGGGCCAGTGCCTGTGGTGCAGTGCCGACGCGGCAGCAGATCAAGGAGGCAAGTCATCAGCTGCTGCATTTTAAAACCTTCTGGGAAATTGTAGCTATGTTGCTTTTTCTGTACTTCCTTTTCTGCCATTGCCTTAATGTCTTTTTTGCAAGTCAGGGACAAGAACTGCATTGGCTTAAACTCTAGTGTCCATGTGCTGCGTAGAGTTCCTGACAGAAATCCTGGGAGTGAACTGGGACCATAATTTGGCTTGTGTGTGATCCCAGTGAAGCTGGCAGAATTTTCCTGCAGTCCTTACCTTGAAAGATGTTCTATGTAATGCCACCATCTGTCATTTGTCATGATAAAAAATTAAGTGGTTTCTTCTCCCGAATCCAAAGCCATTCCCAGAGTCACAAAGGTTTGCTCATGTCAAGCTCATCAAAAAACTTTCCTCGAATTAGAGAATGGGATTTTTGTCTCCCATTTCAGTAAAATCAATGTACAAAAATCCAGATGACTTTGGAGTATGCTCTGTTCTTCCATTTCTGCCTCTACTGGGTCTGAGGTTTTTATTTTCCTCATTTAAAAATGCGTTGTAAACTTACCAAAGCAATGTGTTGAAAACAGTCTTTTTTCTTGTGTGTGACTCATCACAATTTGCTTTTGCAACGTCTGGAGATTTTATATTCATGCTAACACTTCGATTTTGCTGCTCTCTGATGGAGTAGGAGATGTTCTTGCTATCTGCATGGATGCCTGGATTATGGGCACTTGTAGCCAAGGGAAGGCACTCTTTGAATAGAGCTGTTTATGTTTTCAATACCTCTTTCTTTAACCCTTTCTGATGCTCTTGGGATTTAGAAGCAGCACTTTGATCAGCTTTGTCCCACAGAGCAACCGGTAGTGGTTTGTCCACATCCCCACCTTTCTGCTGCCTGCACATGAGCTCTGTTCCCAGGATTGTTCTTTTGATCTGGCTCAACAAGTCTGTGCGCAGAAGAAAATGCCCCACATCGGATTTGCCTGCACTTGCACAGAACATGAGGTCTAATGTCTAACACTTACATACAGTCAGATGTGAACCATTCCCTCATGCCAAGGCTGAGTGCCAGGGCTTTGGCACGTTCCCTGAGGGTTGGGATGCATTGGCACACGCACCCTCCAGGGACACCTCGGCTGCAGCATCTGCTCGGCCTTTTGTCTTGAGAAGGAGAGCTCCAAAGTGGGGCTTGTGCAGAGCCCCACTACCTTGCCGTGGGTGCATGGGCAGGCTGCATGGCTCCAGGGGTGGCTGTTCGACCCCCCTGGTTTGCTCCTTGAAACTGCAAAGGAAATGAGATGAGGTTAAACATCCTGCTGCGTATCCTGTCTGGTCCCTCCCCAGGCTGCGTGGGGAGGCCTGGATGCTGGGCGCTTGTGTGAGATGCTGGCTGGGCTGGCTGGACAGCAGGGGTTGGTGGCATTTGTGGTTTGAGAGAGGAGGAACAGCCTGGAATGTGCTTCCCACCTCCCACTCCCGCTGATCTCGTGCTTGTTTGTTTCTCAGGAGGGGAGAAACACATCCCTTCGGGAGGGAGTGACGGAGCAAGGAACAGATAAAAAAAATCGAAGGCTTTGGCTCTTGTGCAGTGCTTTGAAAAATGGTGCTGAATAAACATGAGCTAATCCTTGCAACACTTCTGTGGGGTATGAAAAGCAAAGGCTTTTAGTCCTGCTGGACAGATGCACAGGCCAAATGTTGGCCAGCACTGTTGTGCCTCTGATGCTTTTGGGGGAGCAGAGCCATCCCCGTGCACTCAGGGAGTGGGCTGGGGTCTCCTGCTGCCTCCAGTCTCTCACTGCAGAGCAAGCACCAGCGCAGCCTGGCCCAGTCATCGTGATGTGAATTGGTCTCTGCAGTGAATCGGTGTAAAACTGATATTAGAATTGGAGGTTTGGGACTTTCTTTCCCGCCTGCTGGACTGTAGGAGCGGCTGCCCTGGGCTGTGTTGCTCCTGCTTCTGAGCAGATGCTCAAAGTGCTCCTGCATGGAGCACTGTAAAAGAGCAGGGAAGTGATGATGTGGTTAGGTGAAATACCGATGTATCCCTCTATAAGAAGGTCCCATCAGCTTCTAAATCCATGTCATCAGTTCCCTAAATTATTTCCTCATTTTATTTTTTTTCTCTGTGCTTTTCTGAAATAAGATGCAATAAGATGAAATAAGAGGCAATGGCCTCAAGTTGCGCCAGGGAAAGTTTAGACTGGATATTAGGAAGCATTTCTTTACAGAACGGGTTGTTAGGTGTTGGAATGGGCTGCCCAGGGAGGTGGTGGAGTCCCCATCCCTGGAGGTGTTTGAGTCGGATTGACATAGCGCTGAGAGATATGGTGTAGTTGGGAACTGTCAGTGCTAGGTTAATGGTTGGACTGGATGATCTTAAAGGTCTTTTCCAACCTAGACGATTCTGTGATTCTGTGAAATAGAAACTGGTCTTCTGAAAACCACTCTTCCATTTCACAGATGTGACCTGAGTGTTTTTGGTGCCTCTGGCATGATGTGAGGGGAGACTGTGGTACACTGCAGGACTGGGACAGCTTGTGGATTCAGCTGAAGGTTTCTATGGACTTTGAGCTCTGGATGAGACCTCTGAGGTTGACTGCAGTCACTACAGAGACTGTAAACAAACTGCATTCAACAGGCAGCCCAAGTCCAAATGTGCTCCCAAGTCGTCTTTGCAGCTTTGAAATATGTATTGTGAGTAGGAAGACGACTCCTTTTCTTAGGACAGCTGATGTTTTCAGGTAATTTAGAAATATACTGGGTACAGCTAGCTGAGGCAGTTAGAGTGGGGTAGGTTTTGAGAAGATGTGGAGGCAGAGAAGGTGATGAGAGCATGGGATTTAACTCTTATAGTGCACGTAGTGGGCTCTCCAACCCACAGAGAAAAGGTCCTTTGGTGGGTTTCTGGTGTCATGTGCCATGGGCAGAAGGTCAGTTTGACTCATGCTGGTGGTTCTCTGCTGTGTGGTGGTTGCTTGGTCTTTGTCAGTGAAATACCCTCTAGGCTTGGCAGGTGGCTGTGGGGTGGAATCTCTGCCCTCTTAAGTATTTTATTAATCACATCCTCCACGCTTTGCTGCCTTAGTCATCATGTGTCTGTTAAAACCTAGCCTGCAGGCCATGATGTTTCTAACCCTACCTTTTAGGGGGTTTTCTAGCTCTGAGAGTGAGGGGAGAAGGAGGAAACAATGTACACCGTGAGAGCATTTGTTGGCTGCGAGCTGCTGACTCAGTAGCCATGTTGGAGCTTGCTGCAGATGGTCTGCCATGAACCCTGTCACAGAGCATCGCTTCCAGTCCCCGTGCTGACTCCTGCAAGTCAGCTTGGTCCAAAAATAACAAGTAACCTGGAAAAGTTGATTGCTGTATCAATTACAAAACCAGGTCTTGCTTCTCTTCTACCCTGCTAACCCTTCCCTTGAGGTCTCTTTCCCTCATCTCATCTTGTTCCCAGCCACGGCATCCCCTGGCCTGTTTGCTGGGTTGATCTCTGTAGCCCATTTTCATTTTCTCTGTATATTGATGTGCTGTTACAGAGCGCTTGCTCCTGTTTTGTACATGCTGACTTATATGGTCTCATCTTCCCCCTTGCCTGCATGCCCTGTTGCATATCAGTGAAGCATGGCAGGAATCATACAGATATAGTCTGTAACCACCAGCTTTGGATCTAGATGAGGAAAAGCCTTTTAGTCTGTGCTTGGGTTTAAAACAATAAATAAAACAAGTCTCCATCACGTAGGGCGTTGCTTTTCTTTTAGTAATGTCAGGTTGTAGGTGGAGCAAAATGTGCAAGAGTCTAACTATACCTTATTCTCTCTTTGTATTGAGTTCTCCCTTGCCATGTCAGTTCTGTTATCATCATGATTTCATGTGTTACAAACATAAGCCAATAATGTTTAGGTTTTCTGTGTTGTAGGACAGGCTGTTTATTTGTTCTTTAAAGCTGTTTCTTTGTTAAAAAATTTTTTTTCTGGTCATACAAACTTTACACAAGCAGCTTAATCTTTCTAGTGGTCTTGTTTGGGGGGAACTTTGACTTTGCACTGTTATCTTCTCTGCTGGGTCTTTCATGCTGCAGCTGATGGAGCAGTGCTGGAGGCACCACTGGGAGTGTGTCCTTGGATCGCGCTGTGCTCTCCTGCCCACCTACGCCACCAAGATTTCTGAAATGCAACACAGACACAATAATGGCTTGATAAAAGACCATAGGAGATAAAAACGAAAGAAACAGAATGGGATCCCAAACTTCAGAAACCTTGGTGACACAGACTATTGCCCTACTCCAGTTCTGCATTTGAAAACTCCCTATTTATGAGAATCCAAACTCAAGGGAGGAGACTTCTCTGTGCAAAACCAGGCCTCTAACCACTCCAGACTGATCATTCTGTCTTCTGCCACTGCTTATGTGAGCCTTACCACCTGCCACGCTTGGGTGTCTGTCTCTGAGTCCTGCACCAAGCCTCTGGATGGTTGTTAAGACACCTCTACCAAATTCTTTTCACCTTGAGTAACTACTCACTGCTGCCTGTCTCTGCGCTGTTGCACTGGGCCAGAGTCTTTTGTCTCCTTGACAGACAGGATTACCTACCTAGGGATCACGGAGTAGCTCTGGATTCACACCAGTATAGTTGCTTTGGGAATTTGGTTTGTTTCCCACAAGGGCTGATATTTTCCATGAACATTTTGTTCCGTTTTCTTCAGGCTGCAATGCTGCATGGACTTAAGCAGATAATAGGGTCCTGTCCTGGGGTGAACCACAGCCTTTGGGGGAAAGGTGGCAGTTTCACTTACGGCATCTCATGGGTAGTGACACAGAATAATGTGCAAAACCCTGTTACTTAAAAGTCTTTGCAGGAGCCGCCTACTGAGGCTATTTCTCACTACAGCCACCACCTGCGCTGCGAGGTCTACCCGGTCAGTTGGTCATGTTTTCATAGGATTTATATGACACATCCCAGAGAAAGACCTATAGTAGAACTGTCAGATAATCATTATTATTTGGGTTATTACGATTAGCAGTGTTTATTTATCTTTAATCTTGAGAATTGGTATTACTCAGATACTGGATAAATAAATAGATCCCAGAAAGTATCTCTTGGAATGTCTTTTTATTTAGGTTTTCTGAGAGAGCATTCCTAGTCCTCACCAGAGGGTAAATGTTAGTGCTCAGAAAGTTAAAATTATGTAGACAAAAATAAACTCAGTTTATGGGATGGAAAACTCTGTATCTTGATGGTTGGGTCAGTGTCCCAACTAGGGGCAGGACTAAGGGTATTAGAGCAGGATGTTTAGTCCTGCCCTAAACCCGGGACACTGACCCAACTGCCCCTGTTCTTGTTGACCTCTTCAAATGAAATGTTTCTGTGAAATGTTTCATTTTGGGTTGAAAATGTTATCAGAGAGGGAAAAAGGTGATCCAGTGGTTCAATACTGCCACTAGCAAATGCAAACTAGGCACACGTTTTTGTGGTGAAAGTGAACTAGCAGTTGAAACCAATGTACCAAGACATACACTGGACTCTGTCCCTGTCTTCACAGGAGAGTCAGTCTTGACTTTTTGGACTTGACTCTGAGCTGGTGCTGTACTAAAAATTAGACTAGATGATTGTAGTGACTTTCTGCTGGTTTGTTGGTTTTTTTTTGTTTGTTTGGTTGTTTTTTTGTTTGTTTGTTTGGGTTTTTGTGGTTTTTGTTTGTTTGTTTGTTTTTAAATAAAGCAAATCCAAAAGCAACACTATGGTGTTTGCAGATTTCCACATCATTTCGACTGATAGTAAATTAGCACATACCTGCTCAGCACTGCTGCAAGTCACGACACAATCAGTTAGCACAAACTGGTCTTAGACCCACTAAGCTCCTTTTACACAGGCTAGTAATCAGCCATTTGATGGCCAGGGCTACTTTTTTGTCTTGCCAGGTTCCTCTTTCTCACCTCATATCTATGCAGTCATGCCAGGGCTCCGAAATATACTGGCAGCAGGTCCCAGCCTGCAGAATTTCTCAATCTTTTGCAGAAAAAAAGGTAAGCCTGGATTCCTCCTTATTTCTTTGCAATCCCTAGTGCCATGGCTTGGGTGATGGAGAAAGCAGTGGTGTTACTCACATGGTTTCGCTGGATCTTTTGAGGTCTTGATCTAAAGGCATCCCAGCACATGATCAAGATTAACATCCCAACTCGGACAAAACTGGGTACCAATAGTGCAGGAGAGCCCATTGGCTTTGGAGAACAGACTCCTGCTGCTGTGCTGTAACCCGGGAACCTGCCCCTTCCCTGTTCTTTTATCTCCTTAGTTTCACATGGATTTTTGCACCTTGCTTTTCACTTGTCTCGCAATGGCTTCCTCTGCTGGCTGCTCCTTGGCAGAGCCTTGCTGCTGAACTGCCCTGTCCGTGTGCTGTGTTGCGCTGGGATTTGTTAAATGTTTTTTTGTGCCGCCTATTAAATCTCATCCATACGTCCTAGCGAGCCCTGCTCTGGCTTCTGCTGAGTCCTTTTGTTGTCCTTGGCCACAGGAATAACTAATGGCAGCTGATAATGAACTGCATGTGAATGAGCAATGCAGTTTAGCACTGCTAAACAAACTTATGCCCAGTACTTGCTAGCTGTGCCTGAGGTTTCAACAAGGATTATTCCCATTTCCTCGTACAACTGGCGATTTCATCGTGAATGGCGTAGAGAAACCATCGTGTCAGTAACAGAGCTGTTTGCTGCCAACCTTCTGAGCGTTGCAGGAGCTTTGCTAGCAGGGCTCTGGGCTCGAGGCACTGCTTGACATCTGGAGCAAGGGACTCGGGGGTTATTTATCTTAGTTTTTTCCTTTGGAGGTGGTATGAATTAGTCATTGTGATTGGGTTTGTTCCTGAGGAGTAGGGACCCCTGTACTCTGCACATGGCATATTTCCATGTGTGTAGTCTGGACCAAGGCCAGGCTGAGTTTGGAGAAATCGATGTGAACCTGGAGTGACCCAGCTGAGGGCCATGGAGTTTCTCTGCCTTTACACTGGGGAAACTGAGATCAGGATTTGGCCTGTGCTTTTTAGCAGTAACCCATGGCAGGAAGGAGGGTGCGAAGTTCCCTGGATGCTTTTGTTTCCAGCCAATGTATCGACAGTAACGTATTGACATTTTTATTTCTTGGCCATGAGCTGGTGATGACTAATGAAGGCAGGGGGTCTGCCTGTGGGTGGGTTCAGGCAGCAAAGAGCTGTTCCTCGTCAGCCTGTACCTCCCAACCAGTCCTCCTCCTTTCCATGACAACTGGTCAGTTAAACAGACCCTCTAGAGCTGACGTCAAGGGTCAGGGATTTGGCCACCAAATAATTATAGCAGCAAAAATAGCATCCCCTCCCCACCCCTTCCTTCCCACATGCTCCTGATGAATCCCGGCTCATAAATGTCCTTTTTTTCCTTTCTTGGATGGGAAGCAAAGCCCGCATGTATTAGCTGGAACATATGGCAGAGTTTGGCTGCAACCCATCAGTTGTGAAGGCCAAATACTCGCTTGTAGCTTCTTGTTCGCTTAAAAAAAAAAAAAAGGAGAAAAACACGTTCTTTCAGGATTGGATGAAAGGCTGAGTCTGTGCTCATGCTGAGATGGGAAGCAGATAGGGTGCGGGACAGCACGCTGACCATGCTGTCGTGCCGAGGAACGTGTCCCCTCGCAGCATGGAGGTGACGTGCTCGCCATTTGGAGGTGTTCCAGTGGCAGCTGCCACCACCCTCTGCTCCTTGCCCTCATGCTGGTTCTCAGGTCAGGCAGAGTTTGCAGATGGGCTGCTCTGGAGAATGTCATTAGCACCAGGGGCACAGGGTAGCCGGGAGATTTTAAACGTGGGGTAGCCACAGGCAGGAGAAATTTCTGTCTTCATAGAACTAAAGGTTTTATTAAGGGTGGGAGGACCATCTGGGAGGTGGCAGAAAACCCTCAAAGGAGAAGAAAAGGAAGGGAGGTTGTCAGAAATGGACTGTCTGCACCACCAAAATGTACCTTTGTCCCAGGCATTTCACACCAAGGCACTAGGATCAGATTTGTGCAGTGAATTGTTTCCTTGAATGTGCTGAATGACAGGGCAGGGGCTCCTACAGGAGATGCGTTCAGTGCTTGAAAACTGGGATTTAGGTCCAAAGCCAAACTCACATTTGCACCTTTAAAAAAATCTCGTTTCCACTATAGCAAATTGCATCCTTAGGGTATGGAGTTATAATTTGGTAACAGATCAGAAGCATGTCTGGGGATGCTGTTGGCTCCAGAGAGCAGTGCGAGGTGCTCTGCTGCCTCTTTCCTATCACCAGGTTTGTTCAGGGCAATACCACACTGTATGCAGTCGCCCACTGGCACATGCATGTCCGAGCCATCTGTGGTGTTGTGAGTGTGGGTACCGCAGCGTATAGCCGGTGTAAGTGGTGTTGGATACAACACGGCCATCGGGAATAGCTGTGGCTGCAATAAATGGCAATTGATGCTAACGTGGCTGCTTGCTGACCTGCATGAGGCCGGTGGGTTTCCGCCCTGGCAGAGCCAAACCTTTACTTGCCACCTTGCCAAGTGGCATCACTTCTTCCTTTGCATGGAGACACTCTGCTCCTGTTTGGTGCAAAGCCACCCTGGGTCTTGCACGTGCTCCTCTCCCTCCCGGCACACAAGGATTTTGCAATGGAATTTAAACAAAAAAACCTAGAAAAAAATCACAAAAATGGTTGTTAGACACCAACATGCTGCTTTTCACCATGTTTTTTCCAAGCCAGCTGCAGTGGTGGCCTTGACCTCACATCGTGTCCCTGCAGAAAGATGAGCCTGAGACCGTCTGTGTCCTGTCCAAGTTAGAGGCGCACTTGAATTCGGAGAGCCTTCTGCCTGCAGCTTTGCTGCAAAAACAAAGGGTGGGCAAATCCTGCGTGAAAGTGTTGCAGGTAGGGCGCTGCCTAAACCCGCAGCTCTTTGAGGTCGGGGCTGGACTCCCAAGGGTGTGTGATGGGGAGATGTGCTGAAGTTCATAGCCCAGGGCTGTGGGTGCAACTTCTTTTGAAGATGGAGCCAGCCATATCCCTTCCCAGAAAAGATCAGTGTGGTACAGAGAGAAAGAGCTTGGAAAATATCCTTCAAAATATTTGCTGAAGGTGTTGCTGTGACTGCCCAGGGACTGAAGCAGAGTCTCTTGGTTCCCTTGCTTAGAAAGCTCTGTTTTTAAAGTGGTTTTTGCCAAGGCACTGCCTGTTCTAAGGCTTATTCTGGGGCATCCGTGTCCTGAGTTACTCTGTCTCTTTGGAAGCAGATGAGAAACTGCAGAGTTTCACTGAAATAGTCTGAAAGGAAGAGCACTGACTTGTGGTACGTTGCATTGCACTGCTGCTGGAAAACACTTCCCCATCCGGGGCTGCTAGCCTCATCCAAAGGATCTGTGATTGACCAAGGTATTTTAGTGATGGGGAGGAAAATGTGTTGTGTCTTATCTCCTTTTTTCTTACTTACAGAGCTGTGTAATAAGTGGATTTTTTTAATGCACTGGTATTCCTGAGGTGCTTCATTGAACAAAACATTTAATTTTGTTCTTGTGAGTCTTTCTAGGAACAATCTTGGAGATGCATAGGTAGGTGATAAGGTGATTTTTTTTTTAAGGACTCTATTACACCTCATTCTATTTCAAGGAAGCTAGAATTAGTTAAAAGCCATTATTTTCAAAGAGTTCACCTCACCCATGTCCCTTTCAGGTGTGTTGCGAAGCATCATACTTGCCAGGACTGCTGGTCTCTGTTACAGGGACTAAGAATGGACAGGAGTTGTCTCACATGTGGGCAGCACTGATCCCAGGGAAGTGTCTGCAGGCTGTTAAACAAGAGATGTGAGATGCACGGATCTCCAGAGGTGAGTGAGGGAAGGCCGTTTGTTTAGAGGGGACTCACGTGACTTTTGGGAAAGGTTTTATTGCTTGGTGGTGTTCCCAAGTCCTGCTGATCTCTCCTGGTGAGAGTGGGAGGTTAGGGCAGGGTTTGCTGATGCCTGAGCAAGTGGTGCTGGTGCATTTTGTGCTATGAATTACTGTGGTGCGGAGTCAGCTCACTGTGCATAGGCACTTCAGGGTGGTGCAGTGACTGCAAATCCCTGTTGTGGGCTGCTGGGGAAGCTGGTCCGCACCTCACAGAGACTGCTCCAGAGCTCCCACCCCCAGGGCAGGCAGAGGGTACCCATTTCACATATCTTCATGCAGCCGTGAGGCTGGTCAACATGGTGCGGAAGGTGTTAAGCTCCCTGAGGTTGTCTCCAAATGGGCTCAGCTGGAGGATGAGTGGGCTGAAATGCTGTCCCAAAATCGCTGTCGTTGGTGCAGACTGGGGCACCTAACAGCCAACTCCTCAAGCAGACAGCATGGCAAGAGTTGAATTGCTCTTGTGTTTGGTCACTTCTGTTCCCTTTGCTTTAAATACTAATGTCTTTTGGCAGCTGGTAGTTCCCCTCTTGCCTTGGTTGGCAGTCTCACTCCATTTTCTTTAATCTAAGTGTGGCATCCTGGTGTCCAGATGCTGGTGGCTCTGCTGCTTCTCCGGAGTTGGTGCTCCGGGGTCACTCACAGACTCTCTGGCTGTGACCACCCATTGGAGTTTGTCTCTTCCTCCAGCCAGCCACCTTGGCTCACTAGGGTACTGCTAATAAAACTCGATTTCAGACTGGATCCTTTTATAAGGCAGGCAAATAGCAAATAAAACAGCAGTGTGCCGCTTTAGGAATCAGGTTGTCCACTCAGCAGCTGTCAACTGCCTGTCCCTTCTGTACAGCCCAGGCTGTGCTGCAAGCTTCTGGTAGCTCTCTGCGAGCATGTTCTGCGTGTTGTAAGGATGCAAAGGACATTTTCCTCAGGCTCCCACCCCTCTTTACATAAGGAGGTCAGCTCCAGCAGTGGCCATACAGCTTTGCCTGTGCCTGAGCTGCCCGGGCATCCTGCAGTCCCCTCTGCCCAGCTGCTGTGGCAGACCAACAGTGCCCTTTTTTATCCACGTGTGCATCCACTGGGCAGTTATTCAGCTCTAGGCAGCTAACCCTGTTTGCCACAGAGCTCCTTCCCCAGGTAATCTCCATGCCTGGTTTGTAACCTTCAGTTGGGTTAAGCTGAAGCCTGACTCAGGCAGGCTCCATGCAGCACTTCTGCCTGCGCGGGGGAGCTGAAGGCATTGCACCCCTGGCTCCCATCAGCGCAATCCTCGTGCCCTCCTGCCGCTTCTCTTTCTGTGCGTTGTGCTTTCCTGGCCATCCTTCCTGCTGCTCGGGTTTGCTCTCTGCCACCCAAACTGGCTGAATCTTTCTTGCTGTGACCTGAGCGTCTCTAGACCTGACTCACCACCGTATAAAGGGGCAGATCCTATACATACTCAGTGCTTTAATGCTGGATTAGGGTCTCCTTCCAGTAGCCTCAATGATTTGGGTGTAACTAAGGCACAACATGTGAAACCAAGTGCCTCGTTGTTCCTCAGTGCCTGGCTGTTCCCCAGTGCCTGGTTCAGGCCTGGATGATGGGAAGGCAGCATGAGAGGAATTGCCTAGGAGAGGCACCTCTGCAAGGCAGTGGTTTGAAGAGGACAAAGCTTGTACCTCCCCAGCTGCCTGGGATGTGCAGAGGAGGGTTTCAGTTTTGGCAGCTGGACTCTCCAGTGTGATAGCTGAAGCTCTGGGAGTTGAACTATTCTATGATTCTTTGAATGTTCCCAAGCTCAGGTCTGACCTTAACAAAAGATATTTCCCCATCTTGGGGGACTCATTCCAGCCTGATTACTGTTTGGGTTTTAGATGTTCAACAAAACAGTCCCTGGAAAATGACTTTTGCACTGTAACACAAGGCTTCCTGCAGTGGTGTTTTTAACTCCAAATCATTGTTATTTTAATCAGTGTAGTTCTGTTTTCCAAATCTGGTTTTGGATCCTTGCTGTGAAATCTAGCTAGATTATAGACTCCTTAGTAAACCATTTTTAGCCTCTAATGTTTTTTGAATCAAACCAAACCAGGTTGAGAGACCTGAATAATCATTTGCCTGGACTTTTTTTTGAAAGTTACAGCACTTAAAGCTGTCACTGACCTGCCAGTAATCAGTGCCTTCAGTTATCTTGGAAAACACAGTGTAGAAACCATACTGTCCTTCATGATGCTTTTGAGAAGTATTAGATAGGAAAGGTTTGCATGTTTCAGGCTTATTGTTTACATTCCTTCTCCTTTGCTGTTATTTTACGTGGTGGATGTTACAGTTCAGCTCCTGAGTGGAATTGTCAGTGAAATCAGGCAATGGAGCTGTGCTCAGAAATGGCTCCAGGTCCTTAGGGATCTTCTGTTCTGCTCTTTGGGGTTGCTTTGATATTGCAGCCAGCCTCTGCTGAAGAGCGAAGTCCTGCTAAGTAGGATTGACAGTTGTGCTCTTGCATGCTCTGGGTGTGCATCATAGGCTCTTCTCACATGCGCAGATATGCATGGAGCTGGGGTGCTGAACAGGAAAACCGTACTGGTGATTGCCTGTTCTGCATGCTGGAGGCAGGAGGGACTGCTCAGATGTGAGAGCCAGCAATGCTTGGCCCTGTGAGTAAGGGATTACTTCACTGGGGTAAGAATGTACTCAAGCCTAGAAAGAAGCATCTTTGGGAAGTGATCAGGATTACTGTGCCAAGTGAAGCAGTACACTAGTGTAGCTATCAGTGCTTCTAGGTGCCATGGTATAGCTGGGTCAATAGTGCATTATCTGAACCACTTCACTGTCCATCTTATTTAAGCTACTTGATGCCAAGTTTGCAGTTAGCCTCTACTACTGAGGGAGGAGAGCTAAGCCCAGAGAGCTGAGCTCTCAACCATACTTAATTTTGCTCTGTTTGCTCTTGGGGCCTGGGGTAGGAAAGGTAGAGCTTGGAGAAAGACAAGGAAGGGAGAAGCTGCTTCTCTTTTCACATTGTTTCCTATGTGCCAGGAGGACCATCAGGCCTTTTGGAGGTTATGTTTGTAGATTCTCCTGTTGCAAACCTGCAGCAGATTTAGGCTGTGCTATACTCTCCCTTTAATGTGTCAGCAAGTTTTGCCTCTGCTCTTACATACACTTAATGCTTTAGCAGTCCTGAGCATGGAGAACTAGATCTGCTTTTACTTGCATTAAGAGTCATAAAGCAGTGCTCAGCTGTCTCTTGCTTCAGAGCCAGGATGCTGCTCAGTGCAAGCAGAGACTTTGTCCTGCCAGTGACCAGTAACAACAGAAGGATGTCAGTGCTAGGGAATTTCAGGCAGAGGTATGTACCAAATGCTGCTGAAATAGCAGGGTTTGGAGCCTCCTGAGTTGCACACTTTGTTCTTGGTCCATCCTGAGGATGACTGCTCTGACTGCCAGACTGCACTGTAAGTTGGTGATGGATTTACCAGAGTGTCCTCACAGGTGTCTGGATTTGAAATCTGGTGATATTAGCAATAAAACTTGCAGTTTTATACTGTGTAATGGCATGGATGTATCTGGCCATTAATCTGAAAGCACTGAGCTGGAGGTTGTTAGCATAAATGGAAGGGAGTGTGACTTCGCTTATGCAGAAAGGAAAAGAGTTAGCTGAGTTGGTACCTATACTTGCTGTGGACTTACTTATATCAGTTCTAATGGCTCAGGGTGATGCCTGATGACTTACTACAGCACAGCAACTGCACTGTGCATTGAACCTTGTGTTTTGAATCCCGTGTGTTGGGTTTTCATTCTGCACAGCACTCAGGTGTGATCTGGCAGACCTCATGCTTATACATGGTCCCAACTGTGTTTTATTTGGGAGTGTGTGACCCAGACAAGTGCTGCTGTGGCCACCAGCAACAGTTTGTGAGGTAGGACAGAAATGGCTGGGTTCAGTCCAGCCCAGCCCTCTGTGTCCTGATTTGCCCATCTGTGGAATGAGTTTGATGTGCAGTAATTACACACCAGCCACTTGGCATTGTTTGGAGAGTGTCAGGTGCACTGCGTGATGTCTGTGCACTGTGAGTGAGCTCCGATGGGAATAGCATGCATAAACAGTAGCAGATTAATTAAAGATGTCCTGTACTGTAAGAGAAAAGCCCAATTATGGAAGCGGTTTTCTCAGTCAATAGTGCTGCCTGGCTTATTAGCAGAGCGTGAGCCAACTGTCCTCTCAGTGGAAACCAGTTGCACAGCAGTATGAATAGTCACAACTGTCCTACATATGAAAGAGGAGACTTACATGACAGCTGTGCAGGTCCAGGACAGGTCACCTTCAGACATGACCCTTCACTAAAGCTCCTTTGCAGGGAGCAGTACAGTGTCTGTGTTTCAGCAGCACAGGACTCCATAGAGCAAACGTTTGTGGTTAGATATTCCTTATTAACTTTGCAGAGATCTTTTTGACTTTGGGACATTCAGTATATTTTTTTCCAGATGTTTTTCCCTGAGCTGCTGCGGCTGCTGTTTAAAGGGCCCTCAAAACCCGATGACATCCCTGGGATCTGGGGGAAATTGAGCATCTCAGATGAGTGGGAGCTCTAAATTATTACCAGGCTGCAGAATAATGGTTCTCCTTGTTTTGGGCCTTTAAAGCCTGATAGGATCACTGTAGGAAATGTGACCCAATAGTTTTTTTTGGAGTGGTTCCTGAGTTACAAACACTTTCTGGTTGGGACCCAGACTGAATCTGGAAAGCCAGCTTCCTTGTCCAGGGGCAACAGCTTTCATTTCACAGAGCAGGATGCATCTGGCTGAGGATGAAAGGTGAAGTGGGGGTCCTCAATGTCCTGAACCCAATCCCATCACCACACCATCCCATCATCACCCCACAAATTCCCCTGGGAATCTGCTCTGCACACCTCTGTATTTTTTTCTGCTGAACCTCATCAGGAAAACCCCTACAAACAGCATGAGCTAGTGAAAGTAGAGTCAGACTCACCTGCATAGCCCAACCAGCTGTCTTGTCCTGTCTGTGGCTGTGCTGCTTGAGGAGAGTTGCTGAGAGTGACTCTCACTTTGCAGCAAGACTTTATCTATTTTTCATATTGCTTTGCTTTAAAAGAAAAAAAAAATCACTGCTGGAAAAATAATTATTTCAACATCCATTGAGAGTTTTTTTGAAAGCTGCTATTCTGCTTAATTTCAAATCCATGGAGTGAACTGTAATTTCAGCTCTGGAGCATGTTTCAGTTTGTCTTCCTCCCGTGGGAGAGTCAAAAGAGAAATGTGAGAAAAGTGGGGCAGGGAACAGAAATGGCAGAGTTATCAGGGGAAACAAGTCAGTGTCAAATGTGCTTGGAGGAGGAGGTCATGGAAATGCTGTTGTGTTGCCAGGCACTCACCTGTTGCAAGTTTTGAGGAGGATGAGTAGTGATGGGTTCGTTTTGTTTTGAAAGGAAGAACTTTCAAAAAGGTTGGATTCGAACTTTTTTGTGCAGAAAACTGTAGCAAGAGTTTGTGCTGTCACCAAAGCAGCCAGGCAGGATCTACTGCATCTGGGAAAGAGGAGCTCATGGTCATATCTCACAGGGTCTCGACCCTGTGCAAAGCAAACAGCTGTCATTCACATCTTTTAAGTCATCAAGTATCTTGTCTGTGTCACGGTTTTGAAGGCTGTCTTGCTTTGCTTCCACTCCGGTAAAGCCTGTGTGCCAGGTGTCTGGCAAAGCCAACACTGTGGCATGAGGGATTAGTCTTTCTCCCCAGGTCCTCCAGGCCAGGTATCCAGGGAGGTTTAACCAGGGTTGCTGTCAGGTAGTGAATGTCAGGATTTCTCATCACTGAAGCATGTCCATGCTATTTTTTTGTTGTTTTTGGTCTAGATCCCACTAGAAGTTTTCATATTTATAATATAACCTTTCTTTTGTAGCGCATTAGGCTTCAGCAGCAAGCATAGACACATTTCTTTTCTGAACTACCGTTACATGTATTGTTACAGAAGAAAATTTGCAATGGAGCTGATTGGCCTTTTGATGGCTCCCAGGTTAGCAATTGCGAGCATCTTAACCTGTTCATAAACACCCTTTCTACTGCAAAGTGAGGATTTCCAGGAGCTTTCAGCCTTTGCTTAAGTGTGGATACACTTATGTGGCATGTGATTGCAGTACCCCAGACTCTGCTTTACCTGAGACATACGTCTTTGTATCCAGTTACACAAGTGTTAGTATATTAAACTGCTCTGTGATGTCTTGTGCAGGGAGTCTTGTTGATTTGGGAGATCTCAGAGCTTGCTTGTGCATACACGCTCATGTGCACTCATGGGTGCAGAGCTTCAGGAAAGAAGATAGCAGTTATATTCTTTGAATCCTTCAGAGTTCCCCACTGGAAGAAAACTTGGCAAAAATACGGCATCCTGAATTTGTAAATGTTTTCTTCTTTATTCGCATTTGCTCATATCCCCAGAGAAATGAAGTCATTTATTTGATTTGCCCTGCTGCTTCACACTCCTACTTATGAATGGTAGGGAAAAAGACTGGGAGTATGAATAGCCTGGCCGCATGTGGTTTTGAAAGACGTGTTCGCTTGCACATTAGTGTCCGAATAGAGTAGCTGGCTCTGAAATCCTATCAGTAAGGCTTTTGAGTAACTTAAAACCTTTCTAGTAGATGCTTAGAATTTCTTCCACTCTGACATTGTGTAAGCCCTTGTTGAAGTTTCATTACCTCAGTAACCACAGAAAAGCAGCCAGCCTTTTCACTGAAACCTCTCCACAAAGGTCTGGATTCATTTTTTTTTTTTCCTTTTTCCTTGAATGCAGAGCACAGCTTATTGTAGTTTAAATACAGGGTAGAAGGCCAAGATCACATATGGATCTGGGTGGCAGTTGTGCTAAAGATGGAGGATGAATGTGTCTTGTCCCCTGGCTACCTCTGTGCAACTCTGCACTAAATATGGAAAATGACCCGTATAATTTTCAACATAAGTAGGATATTCAGTGCTTTCTTTAGAGTAGCTTATAAAAGACCAACCCCAAACAGCTGCTGTTTCATGGGCCGTTCTTGGTATTTTCCTTGCTTTAAATAACTCAAGAGCTTTGTCTTGTGCTTTGGTGGGAGCTTTCCTCACTTTCTCTCTAGAAGGTGTTCCAGAGGCTCATGTGTTGCCTCAGTGGTTTGCCACTGAGTTAGCAGGACATCGTGCTGTGGGCAGTCACAAGATTTCTCTGTCGCTCTCTCTTCTGGGTGCAGGTTTCCTGGTAGAGGGACTTCAGCCACCCCACGAATGACACATGTTCTCCTCAGTGTGAGCATCCCCTTCCTGTGTTCACCACCAAGCCCCATCAAGGTTCCTTCCAACCTGACTCCTGCTACTGGTAACGTAGACCAGAAGAGTTACCGAGGAACAAAGAAATGTATTTTTTTTTCCCAGCTTTTTTTCTCAGCTGGTTTCATACCAGGAGACAGTGACAGTGTATGCCACTGCTATGTAGAGAGCCTAAAATCTTCTCTTAAAAATTTTAGGCAAACCTCTGCCAGCAGCCAATATATGGAGCTGCTGAGGACTTTTTCTTGCTATGGGATACTGCTAGGACTTGGGAAAGATTATAATTTTTGCCTTTTTTCCCCCCTTTTTTTTGGAGTGGCCTGACCCCAAACAATTGAAGTCAATGATAAACTGTCGAGTGAAAAGGTTTTTTATTTGAACCCCCTGAACTCTCAAGTTCAATCTGGTCAACTTCCACTTGCCGACATTTGGAGAGAGGCAAAGGAAAAGATCTTTTTAGATACCAGGCAATGCATTATATGTGTCTCCACAGACGCTCTCATTTTCAGGTTTTTTTATTCAGACACCTATAAAATTAAGGGATTATTTTCATTGGCACAAGATCATGCCTATTTTCAGAAGCATCCAGAGCAGTTACTGCTGCTGGGGGGAATCGGTGCCAGGCAGCTGCTCTTCATTTTTAGGGAATTTAAGAAAAGTTCATAGTGCTTAGCTGGTGTTTTATGTTTAGTAAAACCTCTGTTTTCTCCCTCGGAGGTTCATTAATCACATTATTTGTTGCTTAAGCATCAAGGTAGCAATCAGACAGAAATTACTGATGTTATTTGCTCATATCTGATACAAAGTTGTTGGAGAACGAAAAAAAGATGAGAAGACTTCTCAGTCCTGAGAAAGAAAAGCTGTTACTTCTGTCTGTGCTGTGGGGTGTCCAAGGCAAGAAGCTTACCTTAGCTGAGCAAATAAGTACACAAAGCTCATCTAACAGCTTTGCTCTTTCACAGTGGTGATGGCTTTTTTTTTCTCCAGCTAATTTTTTTGTGTGTAATCTGCAACTGAGCCAATGTGCAGTTCTGCTCTGTGCTAGCAGATGGGATGCTCAGAGCCAGCAACAGGCATACAAACTTCTGGAGATGATGGACTTCCATCTCAAAGAGTCTGCAGTGCTTGCACTGTTGTGGGAGATAAATTATTGAGAGTGTACAAGTTCAGCAAGGTGAAAGGAGGAACAAGAGTTCCCTGCTCTGGGTTTGTGCCTGTGGACAGAATCTGCTGGGCATCAGACACCCACCACCCCAATAAAATGAAGAGATATGAAGAGACTAGAAGTTTGATCAGGTGCTTTGCCACAGAGCACACCATGACTTGTTAGAATTTTTCAATTTGGAAGACTAAAAGGCCTCAGTAAATTGCCTTCAACAGAAAATGAAAAATCAAGAAACAAAAAGCAGTGTATGACAGAAGGGTAGCAATGGCAAATGGACTGACAGGGCTGCTCTGTGCCCTGCTCTGGACAGCGTGGGTCTCTCCAATGACTGAAGTCCATCCCTCTTGCTTAATTTTAAAATTAATTTCAGTCATGGAGGTACAACTGTTCAAACTCATGTACAGGTGGGAGGTTTTTCTCTACACATTTTCATTGCAGATAACTGCAGAAGGAAGAAGGCTTCACTGCGCTGTGGGGATCAGGCTGAACTCTGTGTGCTGGCAGGCAGACAAGAATTATCTGTTTGTTAGGAAGCTGTGAATGTTTGATCTAAACTTGTTGTGGGGCAACAGGTGTGAATTGCTGCCTGCAATTCATGTTGGGTTTCTTCTGTATCTCCTTCCCACACCAGATGCTATCTGGTTCATCAGCACAGCCACTTGTTTCCACCCTGTGCTTCTGCTTAGACCTAGCCAAATGCACAAGTAGGGTGTAAGGGGGAAACAACTCTTGGGCTTTCCTTAATATTCCCAAGACAGAGGTTTGCCACGTCTTTCAGTGGATGCTGATGTTGCCACTGGGTCCCTCTCTGGCTGTCTCAAGCGTGACATGCAGTAGACAGGGCAATGAAAACCATTTTACCATAAAATCTATGGTGCTGAAGCTGCTTCCCTGAGACAGCTGACGTTTCACACTCCCTACTGAGAAAGTCTTGCTGTAATCTGCTAGATAAGGGAAGTATTTTTATTTCACCTCCCTTTCACCTCTGAATACGCTGCTTGCTAAGAATCTGGCTCTACCACAACTGCACATTTTTGCAAGGGGAGGAGGAGGCTCTCGGTTACCACAGATGCTGGTCTTACCCCCTTACAGCTTGCTGAGTCAAGCAGATGCAGCCCAGAGATGATATAGGTTGCATCTCAGACTTCCCAGGTTTTTCCACCCTTGCAGACCTCCCAGTTAGTCATTATGGTTTCAGCTAAAAATAGAATTAAGGGATTTGATTCATCCTTCAGGGAAAGAGCAGAGGAAGGACCTGGATTTTCATGTCTTTTCCATTCAGGAGCATGGTTGATCCTATGACTTCAGGAGCTCATCACCTGAAGCCCTGCAGCGTATGGAATCTGGGAACTGCTCTCAGCAATTAGCCCCTCACTGAGATATGGGGATTGCTGTACTGGTTCTGTGACAACAGAAGCGACACTGAATAGGTCAGAGTAGAAATAACTAACATGGCTTTGCCTGGAAAGTCACAGAATGGACCAAACTCTCACTGAGAGCCATTTGGTTACAACATTTTGACACTAGGAGCCTGCAGTTTGGTGTCTTGTCCTGTAGGAGAGCAACTAAGTAAGTTTTCAGAAGCTCTGAGTACTGACAGCTGCCACGAACCTCACACTGAAGTTTCAGAGGCAGATGTTGGCATTGCCCTCTTGCAGAGCTGATCGCCTTCCTGCTTCAGCCTTGGGGATTCAGGACACTTTCTGGCTGTGATGCTGACTGCTGTGGCACCTGGAGCTGGGAAACATTGCTGGGCTGGGAAGTTACTGTGATGCTGATTCAGAAAGGTAGATGGAGAAGATGCTAGAAGATGCCTATATCATGACATTTGCCCGAAAGAGATTGTTTCCGGGAAGAGAGTTGCTATGCTTCTTTCACAACTTGTTATAAGCAACCAGCCTGGAGTGGAGCCTGGAAAATGTAGCAAGTCATGGGCTTTTTAGTTCTTGGTTGTGCACAGCTTCTTCATCTTGGCCCTTGAGAAAGAGCAGAGCTCTAGTTTATTTTCCAGCTCACAGCCAAGGCAGACTAGTCTCATGGAAACTGGATGCTTGCAGAAGAAAAACGTAGAGGGTGCTAGTTTGTTTTTGCCATTTATCTTGCTGGAGAAGAGGAGGTGAAGGATTGGAAATGAGACAGGTCTATCATCCCCTGATTAATGTGAATTGTCTAGTGTGTTTTGGGATGAATCCCAGTTTCCTTTGGTTATTTTTATCCTAAAAGGTGTGAAGTGCTAATCTGAATTCCATCAAGTGACTTGTTGATGCTTCTCACGCAATGGATGCTTCCACTGAAATGTCTCAACATGAGGAAACAATCAGAGCCTCTATGGGTGCTCCTGGGGAGAGCCGTAAATTAGGCTGAAGCTTGAGGTACCAGCCGAGGAGAAGGCTGATGAAGGCAGTAGTGCACGAGTGGCTGCCAGCCTGTGTCTGATGCACTGATCTTGCAATACAGATTGATTTTCTGCTCCTGTGTTTTCAAAGATAGCCATGACATCAGTCAAGCAACTTTTTTTCATCTTCCTCTTTCCCAGGTCTATACCGTAGGGTGCCAAGAAGCGGCACAGAATCAGAGGTGACACCCTTCCGGGCCAACACAGGGCTTCTTTGACTTCTGGTTTCAGGAGAAGGCAGAGTTGGAAGAGAAGCAGTTTCCCATCTGGAATTTCCTGTTTGGGTGTTGGGAAGGTTGTTAGGGATTCCGATCTTAATTAGGAATTTTCTGTTTCAATTAAGATCCCTTCCTGATAAACTCAAGCCCTATACCAGATGTGTCATAAACTCTTCCCTGCAATTCTGCTCCTTTGAAGCTCCATGCAGTAACAGGCTATGGACATGTGGTGCAAAAACTACATTTGGATTTTCTAGTGAGAAAACCTATTTATCCCAGCATTTTTGTTATTGCTGTTGTTACTCTTAGTAACATTGTGTGCACTAGAAAACAGATGATTAATGGTATGATGGGAGGGGGAGATTTGTTTTTGTTTTTTGTTTTTAGGCAACTGACACAAGAGCTGCTGTATCCAGTTAGAATAAAGGTCCCTAAGAGTGGCCGGCACTGGGCTCTCACAGAATGACAGAAGAACAGCGAAAATGTTGTGATACTTGCCTCAAGTGCTCACCCAGCCTCCAGAACTGGTGGCTGTGGGACAGCCTAGATCTGAGGTTGGTGTCTGTGCCTGTGATAGCCTCCACTGGACTTTATGAATTTTTCTGGTTGCTTTTGACCTTTCATACAGGTTTTGCATCCACTGCCCCTTCAAAGTGTAATGATGCTCTGCAGGAAGACTTGCCACCTTGCCTTTGGTCTGACATTGTCACCTCCTTTCTCTGGCTGTCCCTCATTGTAATGTATTTATTTATTGGTGATTCAGTCAACTCCTTCAGAAGTCTAAAAGTTCTTGAAAAAACAATTTAAAAAAAGGAGCCAGTGACACTGTGTAGGTGATGCTATTTAAATTACCCTTTCATGCAGATGATTGTCATATAGATTTCTGTGCCATATTAATATTGTGTACTTGTGTGTGAGAAGGAGGCAGGATGGGGATGTTGGTGGGGTGGAGGGGTCACAGGACAGTATAAGAAAATCAAAATGCCAGGAGAAGGCTCTGCAGTCCACCTGACACACCCGCAACAGGGTCTGCTGGGGGCTGGAACTGGGCAAGTTCAGAGCACAAATAGGGTGTTTATTTTCATATTAAGGGCAGTTGATCTTTCAGAAATTGAAATTAATTCTCAAAAATCATAGATCTGTATGAATGTCGGGTTGGGAGGCACTTAAAAAACCTACCTAGTCCAGCCATCTGCTATGAAATAGGTACATGCCAGATAATTTATCAGATGTGTTTTTAAAATCTTCCTGAGAAGGAGAATCCCAAATTCCCAAAGGAAAATGACCTTGAAGTTGGGATTTTTTTTCCCTGATACCTAGATAAACATTTTTGCACACTACAAACTAAGCCAATGGATAGACCCTGTCTCCTTATCACCTTTCTTTTTATATATCAGCCTTTTATATATTTGAAGGCTGTTTTCAGCTCCCCTCTCAGATTTTTTTAATTCTAGCTTGAGAAAACCCACTACTTGCAGCCCTCCCTCCTGGACCAGACCTTCCAGAGCCATTTTATCTCTCTCTTCCGTCCTGCTCCCACCCCAACTCTGCTGGACTCTGTTTAGCTTGTGTTTACTTTTCCCAAAGCGTAGACTTTGCATTTCTTGCTGCTCATGTCCTGCAGTGGGACTGCAAAGACTGGTGTTATTGTGAGATATGCTGTTTGCAAGAGCAGCCCACATTCTTCAAGTTATTCTAGAACTTACATTTCTGCAGAAATCAGATTATTTGCTGTGCAGGTGTACCCTTTGTGTTTGTAAGTCCAAGGCTGGGTTAAAATGAAAGAGGTATTTTTTCCTGGAGGAGAGTGCTTGTGGAAAGGGCTCTTCCTACTGAGGGACCTGTCACAGATGCAGACCAAGGGGGAGATGACGCCTACTTGAGAATGCTGACAGCATGTGCAGATGAGCAGATGTTTCAGAGGTGATAGGACGGACAAAGGCAGCATTTCCTGTTAGAGATGGTTAATTTGCTGAGGAAGTTGGATTCAGGGCCAAAAGAGCAAGAGCAGAAGACTCCTGTGGGTGGTTTCTTGTGGTATTTTTCCAGAGAAGATGCTGATTTAATACTTCCTGTTGTTCAGTGTTGTAGTGGGATTCTTCAGTTCCCAGGGCAAGAGAGTTCATGGTGCTGAGCCCTTGCTTAGTGGCGTGCAGTGCAATGGCCGCACGTGCTCTGCCGTGCCAGCAGTCGTGGGAGATGCTCGATGCCTCTGCCTCTGTCAATCAGGTTGGAAAACACTCTAGACTGAGAGCAGGGGCAGGGCTGCAGGGTATTGTTCTGGAAGCAGATGGCTTTCAGGGAGCCTCCTGCCTTGCTGGGAGCTGGTTGACAGGATAAGGTCATAGCACACGGTCTGAGCCAGCTACACAGCACCATGAAGCTACAGCTAGTGTTGAAGACAGTTAGTTCCTTAGTGTTCTACTGAGTCGCCTGTGGTCACCCTTATAAGCAAATTCCCCTCCACTGGATAATGAATTATTAGATCCAGACAGAGGAAGTCTCTCATCATTCTCTTCTGAGGTAACTCAGATTCTTTGTAAATTAACTTTTACGCAAACTGGAAGCACAGGATACATCAACAGTGGTTAAGAATCTCCTCCAAGTAGTACTGAAGTGGATGGAAACTGGATATAGGTCCGATTGCTATGCCAAATTCCAACTACTCAAATTGGGTAGCTGACTTTCTGCTTTCCTGTATCCCATGTCAGATGTAAACATCAATAAGCAGCTCAATCCATTCGTCTCTATTACAGTCATGTCTGTGGATAAGGCCATACAGAATATGTGCTCCTTCAGGCCAAAGCTCTTAGATGAGCTCTCTTTAGAAAACTGGAGATGTGTTTTCCACCTTCCCCCCCTCACTCTGTTACCTCTGACTCCAAAGAGAGCTGATAACCTGTCTTCCCCTCATACTGGCTTCATACTTACCATAAACTGCTGATAGGCAGTAGCAGACCAGTCCCTAAGTGTGCTGTCACTCTGCAGGTCATCATCCTTCACCATTGCAAAAGAGCAAAAGTGATAGGTGTCTGATACCATTTGCTCTTAATACATATACCACCCTGTAGTATTGATTTTGAACAGCTTTACTTATACCCTTTTTATTCTGTTTGCATTTGGTTTTACCAGAGTTAGAGTTCTAGTTAAAAACTGTAGAATTTTAATTGCCCTTTCCTCTTGCCTTGCCTTTCCTCTTGCCTTGCCTTTCCTCTTGCCTTGCCTTTCCTCTTGCCTTGCCTTTCCTCTTGCCTTGCCTTTCCTCTTGCCTTGCCTTTCCTCTTGCCTTGCCTTTCCTCTTGCCTTGCCTTTCCTCTTGCCTTGCCTTTCCTCTTGCCTTGCCTTTCCTCTTGCCTTGCCTTTCCTCTTGCCTTGCCTTTCCTCTTGCCTTGCCTTTCCTCTTGCCTTGCCTTTCCTCTTGCCTTGCCTTTCCTCTTGCCTTGCCTTTCCTCTTGCCTTGCCTTTCCTCTTGCCTTGCCTTTCCTCTTGCCTTGCCTTTCCTCTTGCCTTGCCTTTCCTCTTGCCTTGCCTTTCCTCTTGCCTTGCCTTTCCTCTTGCCTTGCCTTTCCTCTTGCCTTGCCTTTCCTCTTGCCTTGCCTTTCCTCTTGCCTTGCCTTTCCTCTTGCCTTGCCTTTCCTCTTGCCTTGCCTTTCCTTCCCTGTCCTGTCCTTAAAGTTCATTTGTTTATGGCTGATGACATTTTGTCAGCCTTCCAAGCAGCAAGTAGTGCTTGGCGGGGTGATACTGAGACTGCGTGGGCCAAAAATTATAAGTACCTTGGAATTAAGGTTGTATGCTCCCAATTTCAGCATTTATAGGGGAAAAAGTATTGCTTCATGTTACAGAAGGAAAGTGGAAGAAGTGAAGAAAATCCAGTGCTTCAAGCAAGGGTTCATCCAAGAAAGGAATCCAAACAAGTGCTGTCAGCTTGTGGCCTCTACAGAAAGGCAATTTCGTAAGAGGACGTGAGCTCTGCAATGTACTCCTGTGTCTGAGACTTGGCTCTGCTGCTGCTGGGATATGGGGAGAAGGGGCCAGTGATAACTTGAAGATGCTCTTTCCAAAATGAGGAAGCCTCCTCATGAAGAGGGATTAGATGACAAGGGCCCTTCACACTGATTAGGTAAAGATGTGGGGAGGAGATGGACAGAAATGGGTGTCTTCCATAGATGACCTCTGAGAGTGGTGACAAATCATGGAGAGGAGGGTGCATGCAGAAGGTCCAATCTGGAAAGTGTTTTCCTGTAAATTCTGGATTGCAATGAAACCTAGGTGGGAGGAGGGCACGTGTATGTGTGACATTTAGCCTGTGGAGTTTTGGGGCACTCCAAGGTCATTCTGGAGTGTTGACTACCTGGATTTATCCCTTCTCACCAAGTGCAAGCCTGTGCTCCACAGTGTCTCAGTGCCTCACTTACAAAATGAAGCTTGTAGCCATAGATAAATTAATTATATTTGGAAAGTCTCATAATGCATACATATTAAAAAAGGGCAGATACAAACCCGCATAAAATTCTGTGTGAGAACTGTTGGAAAGAAATTTTAGTAGGAGATGAGCAGTGAGTTGGGGGAGAGATGATGGGTGGGGATTATGGAAGAGTTGAACTGATATGTTCCTACTTTGTTAATTGAAAAAAGATTCTGGGGAAAAAAAGCACAGTAAATTTATATCAGGAGCTGGACACCAGTATTTAAATACCCGCTTTGGTTTTGCCCTATGGTGTGAGATAGCAACCCCATTCAGCAATATGTTCTAATTAATGTGTCAGTTCTCTCCTCTGGAACACAGAGATCAAAGGTTTTTAGAAAATGCTTCCTTCTCACATGGAGGGCTATTCTTAGTATTATTTTTGGAACTGGGGTTACCAGAAGTTTTCCAGGAAGAAAATTGCAAATCTCTGCTCCATAGGCCATCTGCTTAATTTCTTTTTTTTATACATGAGACATTTTGGAGCCTGTATGTAATCAGACAGTCGTGTTGACTGATTCTGGCGTGTCGCAGAACAAACACCTTGTAGCCTGGACCAGATGTGGGGAGGCTAATGAGGTGTCTGTAACCAGAGTGTGAAAACCTGAAGCTGCAGCAAAGGTTTGGAATTTGATACCTCTTGAGGTAATGGAAATTAGTGCTTTAGGCAGAAGAGAGAGTGCAGATTTTGGGAAAAGTGCTGTTAAAGGCAATGAAGCAGTACAGGAATTAGAAATGAGGGATATTACCTTGAGAGCTGAAGACTGGCTAGAAAGTGAGGTCCCTGGAGAAGCTTTCATGATGCTTCTTTATATTTGATTTTTTTTGATTGTCGAGAAAACACAGCTTGCAAACATGTAATTTAATTCCATAGTCTGCTTTCACCTGGAGCATGATTTTGTATCTTGCACTGAGAGCCTGAGCAATGCTTGTGGGGATTGTGATCTGAGTCTCTGCACAGGGTGTGTAGCATGGCAGTGGGTTCTGGTTATGGGCTGTGAGTTGTGACACATAGCCACTTCTCCCCACTGGTCACATGTAGATGGAAGTGGGGATGGCTAGAAAAAGAGACTCTTTTGGAAGCTACCAAGGGATGCTGGATTTTCTTCTGCCTTGGCAGGAGCAAGAAAGCTCAACTTTCCAGCTGTGTGCAGTCCCCTCAGATCACTATCACTCATTTGATGTGTTTGTCCTTCAGCCCTTTAACTCAGAACTGTTCGTGACCATATTTTTTGCTTCACTTGATCTTTTCGCATCTTCCTTGGAGTGTGACAGCCTGTTGGGCAGCACAAGTGGCAAGAGCAGAACTAGCCGGTCTCATAGCTGGAGATGTGGCTTTGCCTTGACCCCACTGATCCTTGGATCCTGAAATGCACATGATGGGGCATGTCCCACCCATCCCTGGATAGCTGGGAGTCTGCATGCCATCACCTCAGAGCTCAGGCAGGTCCTCCATGCTCCCAGTGCCCATCACCTCCTTGGGAACTGAACCCAGAGAGTGGTACCAGATGGGTACCAGGTGGGACAGATGGGACAGCCTGTGGAGAGCAGGACATGCAGTGCATGTGGTTGCCCATGTTGGTGGAACCAGGGCTATCCAGTGAGGTGACTTTTAATCTGGAACTTGCTATTTGGTGTTTCCAGTGATTTCAGGCTGTAAAGCCCTCCCCATTCCCAAGGGTGGGATTCCTGCCCTGGCAGCTGTGCTCTCAGCGTAACGTGAGTGTTGAGGGCTGGACTGTGGAGAAGCTGCTTGGGGCTGTCCTGCAGCTGCCAAGCTCCCCTCAGGTCTGCAAAACTGCATTTAATTTTGAATGCAGAATTTTTATGGTGACATTCTCCTAAAATAGCAAGGAATGTTTTATCACTCCTTGGAAATACAGGGAAAACCCACATAGCTTGGGGTATCTTGCTAGCACCCAGGCATTGCATGTGTTACCACTATCTAGGCAGATAGAATTAACTATTTTAAATCATCCTTCTTAGTTTAGGGCTTTTGCTTTCCTTTTGGACAGGACTCTTCATTTATCTTCCTTTGGGAAACTCCATATGTTTGTTTTTCTCTGGCCTGTTTGGCATGTTGAAGCAAAATGATGTGATTGACCTTTATGGTTACAGATGAAGCCGAGTTTGCAATCCTCATTAATTTAGGATAGCTGCAGAAAAATCTCAGAAGCACTATAGATATTACAGATGAAAGCGGAAGCTGAATGGCTTGAAGACGTTCAGCACTTTGGAAATTTGTAAACACTCAGCTGAGAGAGAAGTGGAGCATGTGTGTGTGATATACTGGGTGTCCTTGGCAACCTTCGCTCTCATAGAAGCAGAGGAGGAACAACCATTACTTTTTTTAAAAAAAAACCCAGGAAATCTTTTAAAATTTTGCTTGTGGCTTCCCTGAACACATAGATTAGATGGCCTTGCTCTTATATACCAGTGAAGGCTGAAGGCATGGAGAGGCGACAAAGGAGGCGCAAGCATGGCGGTGCTGCCCGTGCCGGTGTGGCTGTTGCATGTGGCTGCTTCCCTGTGGATCAGAGCCGGAACCGTGGTGCCTTGGACGCCGTCCTCCAGGCATTGCTTACTTTGCAGCTGCTGAATGCTGTCTGTGGGAGAGTCGCTCAGCATTTTTCTCAGGGATTTTGGAACGTGTTTTCAGCACCACGTGGATCACATGAAGTCCCCGGTTCCCACTGGAGTGAGGAGGAAAGCTGGGTGCAATTCCCTGCCGGTGTGAGGGAGTTGTCCCCTTCCCCCTCATCTGCCAGGTCCCTCTCAAGGAGTTTCTGAGGAGGGGGCAGCAATCTCTGAATTCAGCTCCAAAGGACTAGGGAAAAAGCCTCTCTGCTATGCAATCTGCTGTAGTAAACGTTAGCCCAGAGCCTGTGGGACAGGCTGGTAAATCCTCCAAGCTCATGCTGAGAGGGACCACTCCATGTAACTGGCTGCATTTGTACAACACTAAATATTCATTGAGGCTGTTCCTGTACGTCTCCCAGGCTCTGGTTTAACCATCAGACAAACCCCTGCTTCTTGCAGCATCCCTGCCTGCTCACCCTGACCCTGAGGAAGTCGAACCTCTAATGGAGTGAAGCCACGGCAGTTCATTCAAAGGTATGGGGTAATTAGTGACATATCAAGCTCCCTCTTTCTGACCCAGTGGTTTGGCACTTTGAACACAGCTGCTGGTTTAATGCTGAAGCCAGCCTTTTCCCAAGGAACAGCAAGCTTGGCTGCGAGAGAACCGCTTAAAAATGTGTTGCCTAATTGCTGCTGCTTAATTAAAGGAAAGAGCATGCCATTTCTGCATTCTGGCTGTGCTAGGGAACAGAGGCAAGCAAAGCTGGAAGGGAGAAAGCTCAGAGGAAGCCTGGAGCAAAGTAGTTTTGTGCAGGTCTTAATGGTCTGCCAAATGCTGCTGAACTTTTTCACTGGGTTGCAAAAGCTGTTACAAATTTTTCTTTTTCCTATCCCTCCTTTTCTTCCCCACAGAGAGCCAACTCTGAGGGCCAGCAGCTTGGTATGGTATAAATTGGAAGGGAAAGTGTTGGGTTTAACAAGTCCTGGAGGTTTGTTTCTAGCTATCCCCTGGGTTGCTTTGAGCATGTGGAAACTGGGTGTCCTGTGGTAGCCAGCATCGGGGCCAGCAAGTCACCGTGGAGCAGTACAGCACCATGCCCTTGGCTGAGAGATGCTCCAGGCCAAACTTAACTTGTTTCAGCACAGCATCCTGGAAATGTGCTTATTTTGTCCCATCTGTGTTGCCCTGATGTCTGGGCTGAGCCGACCCACTGCTTCCAGGTCTGTGGTTAGTGTGTGTTATGTACAGTCAGGTGTCTCTGCACCCGTGGGGTAGACACGCCTGGTACTTCACTGCTCTGACTCTTTGGCTCTGATTTTGTAGGATTGTGGGGTTTTTTTGGTAGCATTTTACTAGCTTGTGCAGTTGGACTTTGAGGTGGAGGTAGGAAAGGATTGCATAGTCTTGGCTTCTTCACCACCTGCAGAGGGGTCCTCTCCTGGGAAGCTGATGGCTGAGCAGTGCTGGCCTGACTACGGTCTCCAGTGGGAAGTGCGAACAGGAAGGTGTTGATGTTCAAACTCAGTAGCCAGCACGCAGCCAGCTCGTTTATAGCATTAACCGTCTGCTGCAGTGGAAAGCCCGTGTTCAGGCAGAATATCCATATGTGGGTCTTGGATGACAGTGAAGGGAGTGGGGGTATGAATGAGTGGGTGTACTCTTTTGCTGCCTGGAGATGAATATGTGCAGCCCCCACACTTGTGAGTTCAGAGAGCAGTTTAGATCCATCTGCAGAAATGCACTGAGCCTCTACAGTGGTTAAATGGCTGTTGAGACTTGGAAGGAAGGACTGGAACATAAGATCAAAGGTAGATGGATGAGGCTGTGGGTCTCTGCCATCTGCTAAATGCATCACAGGTAGCAGAGTTGGCTGTGCTGCAACATTAAATTCCCAATGCCTCTTGCACCGGAGAATTCTCATTGCCTGCATTACATTGCAGCCCAAGTACGCAGGCTGTGCTACACCACAATAGCATTTAATTCTTCTTCCAGACCAGCTTTTAATCCACTTATTTTTCAGTAGTTCTGTTTGAACATAAATGAATGTAATTAAATGTGTGTTTCCCAGTTGGACAAAGGCAAGGTAGATGAAGGCAGCTGGCCTGGAAGGAGGCACAAAGGCTTTGAAACAAGCTGCTGTGAGGTGCTCTGATGCTCTTTTTGGAGTTAGTGTGGATCCAGTGAGGAAGATGCCAGGGAAAATGTGGCTTATACCCATGTGAATTGCCTTGATCAGAATCCTCCTGTTCATTGCGGAAGTGTGTGGGACTCAGCAGGGGAAGCGGTGAGAAAATGAATGCCTTTGGGATCTCAGTTATTGCTATTGCATGTATGTGGGGGTGTGTACATGTCATGCTATTTTTGTAGCTCTGTTGCAATTGTATCATCCGATGAGGTCCTGAGCAAAGAGCTCTTAAGGTCAAGGGGTATTGATGTCATTCAGTGTTTTGCAGGATTTGACCCATGTGAGTGAGCTAATGAGATAACTCAGTGTGTATGTGTGTTATCACTCCAGGACACCGATTGGTTATGAAACATGGTCACCAAACTCCTAAAGGGACACTGCCAGGTCACAGAGACACAATGAGGTGAAAAAGATGTAGTCAGAAGTCTAGGTTTCTTTTCAATTACTTCCTCACCCCATTTTTTTGCAATTCCAGTTAAACAACACCTGAGCTTTCAAATTAGAGGGTTATAGTAGAGTCGTGTTACTTGGTGCATGCAAGAATGGGTCTGCACCTGTGTCTGAGCACAAGGAAGAGATGTAATCCCACCCTCTTTCTTTTCCAACAACCCAGCAGTTAGCAGATTTGCAGGACAGAGGAAAACCTGCCATAGCCAAAAATAATTCCTCCTTTGTGACCAACCAGCAGTGGGTGTCTGGTTGGCCATCGCATCCTTGCTTACACCGCTGTTTGACTTGAAACCTGGAAGGTGGATACGCTGTCAGATGTTTTAAGGATACTTTTTGAAATATGAGGGTACTTTCTGTATCCTACCAGTGGGTTCAGCCTAAGCTGAACATCCCTTTACCTGCCATCTCCTCTAGGATGTGCTGGGGAATATGTCTTTTGGTAATGCAGAAGTTGCACACCATGCAAGGTCCTCCTCTACGTTTCCACAGGAGTTTTCAAGGGGTGTGAGAGGGAAGGAGCTGTGCTTATTCTTTCCAAGGCAACATGGTTGGATCTATTCTTAGCTGCTAGTTATAACAAAATAGTCAAATCTGCTTGTTTCCTCCAAGAAAGGGAAACGTGTTGGAAGTGCTGCTTCCCAGCTGCTGCTCGCCTTCATGGCATGGGGGGGATTGAAAAAATTGTGTGTAGGTTGTGAGTTTGTTATTGATGTGGGATGCAGGAGGATCCATTCAAGATGTGAAAGGGATCATCTAGGTATGAACACAGGTCAATTTTAATTCTCACACGGTTATGAAGGCAGTTCTTCATTTCTTGTTGGAGTGTGGGGTAGATTGAACTGGACCAGTGGCAATTCCCTCAAGTCTTTTGACTGATGTGGCAGTGGAGCCTAGTGCCTGCCTGTGATCAGATACAAACCTGAAGCCTGCTACATGGACCTAAGAAAAGGAGTCCCACATCTGTCCATGCAGCTGGAGTTGCTTGAAAATACCTCCTGGAACTGAATCTTTGGTTTACTTGCCTATCATTTTGGGAGGTGAAGTGGGATGCAGTTTCAGTGCCTGAGTTTAGTACTTTCAGAATAAGACTGTGAAGATTTTTTGATGAAAATCCTCTGGAAGCTTTAAAGGAAAAAAGCCAAAATTTGCCATCTTCTCCCCAAAACTAGGTGCTCCCACTCAGGTTGGCACCAGATCAATTTGACACTGGGGAAGGCTCAGTGTGCTGCTGGAGCAGGTCAGTGGTCAGCCTGCTCATGGGGAGCGTGGTGTGAGCTCAGGTTCAGCTACTAGAAGGGAAGGTGGCCTGAAGGTTAAGGGACAAATAAGCTGTTGATACCCCTAGAGTTGTTGACCATTGCTGGCTGGTGGAAGATGATCCGTGTGTCTTAAGCTCTGGATTTCTTTCTCTTTTCATGCAGCCAATGCTAAAATATCCATGCACACTGAAGAAGCAGTGTAAGGGTCATTTATCTGGCTGGAGAGGACCAGTTTTGTTTCAGCTGGCAGCCGGCAGCTCCTAGGGGTCTCTAGCATCTCCTGTCAGTAGAGCTGGGAGAAGGAGCAGAAGCAATGTTTTTGGTGGTGTGGGGCGTAGCTGGCTTGGTCCTTCCCTCCCCACGGCAGCTCAGTGGGGACAGAAGCTGCGCTTGAAGCAGTTTGCTCACCCCCATGGTGACAGCAGCAACATCAGTGCTGCGTGCGGAGACGGAGCACAGCTGCTCTGAGCGGGTGAAAGATGAGAAAGCTCCTGCCACGGCCTCCCCTGGCCTCTCGGCACGAATCCCAGAGCCGCTGCCTCAAAGCAGCAAGGGGGAACAAGGGCAGAGGACAGGGGTGTGGGGAAGCCATGGGCCCACGAGCTGGGGCGGGGTGAGCTCAGAGCTGTCCTGTTCCCTTGGTGGGAGCAGCAGGGCAGAGAGGGGAGTCAATATTTCCAGTCTTGGCTTTTACACTTTATTACTGGTGCTTTCAGCAGACTTGTTTGGCAGGAGGAGCTGTAGGGGGGCTGCAAACAATGGCTGCTCACATTTTCCAGCTGTCAGATACTTAATGACATTAACTCCCCAGCCCCCTATTTTATTTATTTATTTATTTTTTTCTCTCTGGCACAGCCAGCTGAAGTGCTGCCAGCAGCCAGCTCAACCCAAATCCTGGCCCCGATTGCTGTCCTTCACGTCCCAGGGGACCCTGCTCTGCTGGGCTGCCCTCCAGCAGCAAAGGGGCTGCTTGCTCATAGGGAGCAAAGCGCCAAGCGGCTGAGGTGCAATGGGGGGGTCCCTGGTCTTTCGCTCCTCTTGAGGAGCTGTAAATGTACATTAACTAGATGGATGTGTGGGAGGGAAGTGTCTCCTCCTTGAGAGCAAGGAAATAATTAGTTTTGTGTATGGAAAAGGCATCTGGTCTCAGCATGGACTACTGAAAGCAGCAAAAGCCATCCGATCTTAGCATCCCAGAGAAGGGGAGGACTCAGGGGTTTATCAACTCCATCATCCTGCTCACCCACAGCCACCAGTGTCCTTACCTTTAACCCTTTGTACCCCCTTCCTGCAAAGGCTGGCAGATTTGCATGGCTCATGCACCGAGCCTTCTCCCACCATCCCAGGCCCTGTGTCAATCGCTGGGCTGCAGGTTCAGTAGAGCTCTGAGCAGGCTGAGGTTTGAGCCTCATAACCTGGGTGTTTCCAGTCACTTTCTTGACCTCTGTTGGTGCTAGTTTTGGGTTGAGCTTGGGAGTACGCTAAGTCCTGGAGCAGCCCAGTTTGTTCAGTTATTCTTGTGAATTAGCAGACAATTTACATTCAGCCTTTCCCGAGGATAAGAGTGATGGGGGAGGAGACACTCAACACAGAGAGGAAAGTGAAAAAATACCTTTGGGCTCTAACCCAGCTCTTTGAATTCTGGAGCTGAGGTGCATCGCACCACCTCTAAACTGATCCTTTCCGCCTAGCTTTGACTCCAGGCATACAGTTTGCCCTTGTTATGGTATATACATTATATATAAGTGCATGTAGGTCTGTACAATGTACACAGTTTGCATGCTGTTGCAACATGCCTGCTGCTGTGTAAGAGCACACTTGTGTGCTTAGATAAGAGCTCTAATGCTTTCAGGAAGCTGTGGCCTGGGAACAGCCTGAAGATTCACAGTGCCTTTATCCCCCACTGCAGGGTACCTGCTAGGTTTGTGCTCTCATATGCATGCTGCTTCCCTCCTATTGTGTACTCTGGGTTTTGCACAGTATATGCAGGAAAAAGAGGGGAAAAAAGCTGTACAGAGTTCCAGTAGGTTCCTTCAATTAATTCTTTGGTATTCCTGCTTTTATTTATTTTTGCTGCCATAGCAGTAGGGACTCACAAAAGGTCAGTGCTTTAGTTTGTTAATCACTGTACAGGCATGTTCCCAAACCCTCCCTGCCCCAGAGAGCCCAGGCTCTGTCCAGGCTGTGGGGCAAGTGGGGTGTGATGGACCCGGTGTGGGAGACCCAAGGCATCAAAGTCTGTCAAAGTGTGAGCTGTCATTCTGTGTAGCAGAATGTAGGAGATGTCCTCTGCAGGTTTTGATTTTGGAGCTGATTGCCTATGGGCCAGAGTCTTGAGCCATAATTCATTATTGGGTTTAAATGCCAGCCAAAAGCATTTTTGCTCCCCTTTGCACTGAAGAACGTGCACTTTAATGGCTCTCGGAGGTAGAAAGTGAGGATGTCCTTCCTTCAGTGCATCAGAGTGGGCGAGAGGACCATCCGGCTTGTGTTTCCCAGGGGCTTGCTGTAGCTTGGAGGAGACACTTGCCGATTTACCAGCAATGCAAAGGCAGAAGCGTGGGAGGATTCCCATGGGGTGGTGAGTAGGAGTTGATAGCTTGTACCTCACAGACCTCCCAATGCACAAGAGAAAAATTGAGTATTAAGAGCACTTTGAAGGCTGTCGTTCCTGCAGACACCACATTATTCCAGCCCACTTCACCTGCGGCTTCTCCTTTTTGCGCAGTTTCATTTTCTGCTTGACTGCAAATGAAAGCAATATGCTATTTTGATATTATAAGTGGTAGAAAGGCCTAATCAGACCTTTTCTTTCATTGACAATATCTGCCCTGCCTGCCTGGGAACTGATCCAGCCTGCCAAGCCAGTCATGCAGCGGGATTTCCCAAGAGCCATGGCACGGCATCCTCCTCCCTTTCCTGATGCTTGTCCCACTTATCAGGCACGGAGGGCTGTGGGAAAAAGTGAGCCTGACTGTCATCCTCCTTGCTCTGAACTGACACCTCCTCGAGTTATTAACTTGGCTATCAAATCTCAGCTGTGGGCTGAAACTTGACGAGGAAGGTTTTTGGGCAAAGTGTGTGTGTGGGACAGGATGTAATGGGTTTTCCTGTAGGAAGCATCCTGGATCAGGGACGTAAGCACAGGAAGAGGGGTCAGGTTTGACCTGGTTGTAACTGCTCTGGGATGTGTATCCTGCAATGACTGTGAACCCCAAAAGCAAGGGTCTGCTTACTCCATCTGCTCAGAGCTGATACAGGCCCATTCCCATGGCCAAGCCCACTTTCTCCTCAGCTTGTGGACTCAACCCAAGTGACTCGTCTCCATTTCCCAGCAGATGCAATAATGGCTTTTTACCTTAAAAGTTGGCTGGGAGAATTAATAGGAGAGGTTCTGTGCTGGAAACTCTGGCTGCTGATGCTTAGAGGTGCAATTAATTGTTGTAGTTTGTTTTGCACATTAAACCAGAAGTTATAGTGGCAAATGCTGGAGTTGTAACATCTGGGTTTATGTTGGGAGTTAGGACAGGTGAGAAGATGTGGCACTTCTCCGACCAGGGATGAGCTTGCTCTGCAGGCTGTCCTCGCTGGTGTTGAGCTGATGTGACCAAGTCCTGCTGGAAAAGCTGCTAGACCTTACCAGCACATAATCCTGGCATCATGCGTACCACAGCTATGCTGCTGTGGGCTGGCATCATGCTTGGTGCTGACTGCAGCCATGGGCACCGCTCTCAGCTCTGGCCTCACTGAGCCTGTGGACATGGCTGGATGGGTCCTAGCACAGGGGTCTCTTGGGTCAGTGTGATGGTTCTAAGTCCAAGTCGCTGGCACTCATATTTTTTTCGAATCTTTTTTAGTAGCACGTTATATACTTAATCTGCCTAAGCAGACATTGACTTGAGGGACCAGAAAAATGGGGTCTGCCTTAAACCAACACAAAGCAGGAAATTATTTTACAAGTCTAATGCCAGCCTGAACCTATGTCTCCAGCTTTCTTCACAGCAATGTGATCTGTGGTCCGGGCACTCATCCTAGTTTCAGATTTCTTCTGTTGGTATTTATGGGCTGTGCTTCATGCTGATCTGCTGTACCTCCAACCCCTTCTTGTCAGCTAGATATATGGTTGAGTCTTGTTAAGGTCATTCATTGCTGTGGTCAAAGTACAGTAAGAGAACTAAGGATTTCTTCCTGGGAAACCTAAAAAGTTCCCATCTCCCTACCTGCATATTTGATATAACCTGCTAAGTAAGCCCACAGAGGGCAGAAGGTGCATAGTGACCCCTGCGACCCAGCCTGTCTATGGTGATGCTCAGAGGCGGCTGTGTCTTTCTTGGGAGGGTCCTTGTGGTGAAGAAGGGAGAAGTGTGAGCTGGAGGGGAGCAGAGCCGTCGGCTGAGCAGCTCCCGGTCTGCTTCTGTGTGCCTGTCTTGTGCTGCAGGAGAAGTGCCAACCTATAGCTAGCACAGCAGCTAGCTATGTAGCCAGTATGTAAGAAACAGCTGCATTTAACCTGCCAAATTGAGAGAGGGCTTGGAGAGTGGCTTTGAAGGGATAAGCAAACCTGGAGCATCTGTTTTTTGGGCTACTTTACCTGTGGTTGAGCTATTTTGAGCTATGCTTAACATTAGGAGATTTGCCATTAACCATAGTGGTTCTAATCTTGATGCTTTCCTGAACCTGTATGTGGACTCAAAATCATTCAGCCTTATATGTAGTGGTAGGGGAAATATTCAGGGCATGTTTTACTTCTTCTAATGTTCTACAGCAGATGGTAGTGAGGGAAACCCACCCAGCACCAGTGTGGTTGGCAGCACCCTACAGAGCATGTGACATGCCCATACAGTGCATCAGCTCGCGTGCTGTGTGGCAAACGGCACTGTAGACACGGTCATCGCTCCACTAGAGCAGGTGGTGAAATACTGAAAAGGGCGATTCCCTCGGGTAGAAGAAAAGGTTCCTTGACCAGAGCCTGTCTCTGTGTCGGTGCAGCACCACGCTGTGCTCTGACACCTCTCGCACTTTCCACACCTTTTCCCCTTTATCCTTGCTGGATCCAAGCAAGGAGAGCTGAGGAGGATTTTCTTTCATTTTGTTTCACCAGCTTTCTAATTTAAGTCTCCCTTTCGCCTCCTCACTCCAAAACTACTTCTTTGGCAGGGCTGGGAGAGTGAGTCACGGCCGTGGCCCAGGATCCTGCCTCCTGCTTTGGCCGGCAGCGCTGCAGCTGGTTAGAGCAGATCTGCTGGTGGTGCTAGTGTCTGCCTGCTTGCTGCAGGGGACGGAGGCACTAACCTGGAGCAGAGAGGAGGCTTTGCTGGTCTAAGTAAATGATTAAGTTAATGAGCAAAACCACTTACTCTGATGTATGAGCCCAAGCTGTTTTCTAACATGTTGCCTTCCAGGGAAAGGGTTGTGTGCACTCACTTGGTAACTCTAGCAAACTTCTCCCAAAAGCAGCATCACTCTGAAAAGCAAAACCATGTGGGAGATGCATCTACACAGAGGCTAACATCATGGGCTGGAAAATGGAATCAGATTGTAAAATGTTCCTTAGGGATTGAATGGGTTTTGCAGAATTTGTGCTGAATAGGGGTAGCCTTTCCATGAGGCTCATAGGGAACATGGGTTTTGTTCCTTCTGCTGGTATCCGAGTATGTGCCTTATGCCAAACCCGCTGCTGGAAGCAGAAATGCAGTTCTAGTTGGCAGCGCTATGAAATCCAAGGTTTCCTGGGGATATCCCTCCTGGTTTCCAGCATGGCAGGACCCTGTGGGCCGGTCCTCAAGGATTTGGCTCCTGCATCCCACTGCTGAAAAAAAAGCAGAAAAAGTAATTATGCAGACCCTTAGAAAAACAGCCTGGCAATTTTGTTGGTGAAAATGCCAGTGTCTGCTTCTGATAAGAAAGAGAGGGAGAGCAGCAGGATGGAGGAATGTTTTGTTTCTCGTACATAATGTTGAAAGCAAACAAAAAGCCCCTCTTAAGGATAAAGGAGACTCTCAGAAGTGCTGTAGCCTGCTTGAGACATGCAGAACTTTGCCCACAACCTTGAGGACTTCCAGGCTAGCTTCAAGCATTGCGTGTGCGGGCCAGACAACAGTGAACCCTTTGAACACATTTTGTGTCAGAGTACTGTTTTCTTGGAGGGGGAAAGGGAAGGGAGTCTGGTGCTTTGGGTTTGTATCAGCAGCAATCTGTGGTGAGCCCCAGATGCCTTCTGTGGATGTCAGGGCTGACTGTGGCTCCTCTACGCAGGCTGAGGTCTTCTTCAGAGCCATTGCTCTGCAAAGCTTGAAGCTCCTCTGCCCTAACTCTGCAGTTTCAAAGAAAGCTTTTAAAATAACATGGGAGTCCGTGAAATTGTCCTGCTGCGATGTGTCAGCTGTTGACACAGCAACATGACAGTATGTCATCACTTATTTCCTGCTTGAGGGATCGTAAAGCCTTTTTGCATGATTTGGGCCCCTCTGCTTTACAAAAGCTAAGCTCTATTGTGTATCCCTCTTGTTCTTGCTGTCATCCTCTTCCAGACTTTGTCTCTGGTGCCTTCCCTTAACCTCATTCATGAGCTCTCCAGGGTGAGGGCATCTTAAAGCCCTCATTTGACTTGGGCACGGGAGAAGGAGTTACCCACCTTCTTGCACGTGTTTGGGGCTGCACTGGCCAACTGGCACAGCGGGTCCTGCTCTGATCTGGCTCTTCGGACCACTGTCACCAAATACGTAGGTAATAACTTTTCCATGGTAGGGCTGATAAAGAGGACTATTCTGTGCAGTTAATGGGCATGTAAGTCTGACCCCTTTCCCTGCACTTCTCCTTTCCTTGGGACCAGAAGTGCTTGCAAGCCAGCTGACCTGCTGGGCACAAGAGAAAAGCGTGTGATATGGCACAGGAGCAAGGTATGGCAGTTGCCTTGCAGCCCTGGTTTGAGGGATCCAGGCATAGTGGGCAGCCATCAGCCCATGCCTGAAAAAGAATTTGAGTCTTGAGCTGCAGTGAGAAGCCCACCCTGTCCTGCCTGCACACCCAGGCAAACCAAGGTGGGCAGCCATTGAAAAGTTCGTCTGGAGCTCTGGTCCTTCCTGGTGCTTCTCTCAAAGCAACTCTGTTTTTTCCAGAGGAGTTGAAAGCTGCTACTGCTGTTGCTTGTCTGGTGTAAAATCCAGTGCAGCGTTAGTGGAAAATTGAAGGTTGGTGGTGTCCCTCCTGACCCATCACAAGACAGTGCTTTTGCTGCCACCAGTACCCCATAAATCAGAGCCTTTTCACCTTGCCAGTGCAAGGACAGGTCTGTGTGCAGCTGGGAATCAGACATATGGATGGTCTCATCGTAAACCCTTTGGAGACCTGCTGAAGAAGGAGCTTGACTCAGGTCTCATGTCAAGTAGGATGAGGGAGGGAAACATCTCCAGCTTGTTTGTGGTCTGGCAGCCAAGAGAGCGTTCTGCTGCTGTCACTGGAAACCAGGGTTTTTTTATATTTGCATCATTCCTGGGATGTTTCTGCTGCATGTGCCTGTGCCGCAGCCTGGCAGCGTGAGCTGAGTGTGCTCTGCCAGACCTCGAGGGCTTGTGGGTACAGCCCAGGGCCCTGAAACAGTCTCCGGATGAGCCCTGCCGTGCCAACCTTCACTGGGTTTTGCAGTGCAACTGAGATACCTGTGCCCTGTTCACTGCTTCGTGGTCTTGCAGAGTGGCTTCATGTGCTGGTTTTGGCACCACGACACTTCAGCTTGGTGAGCCGTGCTTCCCTGCGCGGGGAGAGGCTCAGGAGCTTCCTGTGCTGGGGAGGCACTCCCGAAGAGTAGGAGGAGAGGGATGCTGTCATCATAGGAAGCATCTGTAAATAATAACCCAGAGGGCTGAATGCAATAGTGGTGCTAGCTATGCAAGTCTGCCCATGCCTCTGGTTGCCAACCAAGTCACCATTTAGGTCATGCAGATTTTATTCTGTGGCCCAGATTTATTTTGGATGGAAAGCCTCATGTTTCCAGTGAAGTTACACCTGCGGGGATTTATGTTTTGAATTAGCCTCAGCAACAACTAAAACACATTTGTCAAAAGTTCTTCATACTTGTACTTTTTAAAGCATCTTTTTTTTTTTTTTTTTAATTTTAGAAGTATGCTCTGCTTTTTTAACAGTAGTCTGGTCTGGGAGCAGATGAATGTTTTTCCAACAGCTTTTTGACATGAACAGCTGTTGTGCACTAAATCAAACAGAAGGACTTTGTGGAAAGTAAGTCCAAAGTGATTCTTTTTAAAAATGTAAACAAAATTAAATGCAATATTATGGTTAGGTGCCCATGGCAGGAGGCTAAGTGAGTAAATGAGACAATACACTTGTGACTTGGTCTCCCCCCTCATATTTAATCCATCGATAGCTGGCTGTAAATTCATGTTTAGAACAGAAATGTTGGAAAGTGGTGCAGCTCCTGCACTCTGCAGCACAGAATGCTCTGAGATGTTGTTAGTGGTGCACGATGGTGTGCGGGGCCTGGGAAACCCAGTGTTGGCCACATGGTCTGTGGAGTACCGTTACCTGCTGCAACCAGAACATAGGTTTAGATTTTCTGGGAAGCCATACCTACTGGTTAGGCTCTAGGTTTTATGGATTACTCAGGCTGAGTTAGTGTGCTTTGGATCTTCTGAGAGATGAGATATGAAGTTATAGATGATTTCTTAAGTGATGTCTTTTTAAATATTGAAATAACCCCTGAGCTGTTTCTACAGGGCTGCTGTACTAGAGATGCTGCCTTTGGACTGACATGCAAAATGCAGATCCTTCTCACTGGTTGTGATGGGATTTCTCAGGGCTTGTGGTTTCCATTCAGGTGTTTGGGGTGATTCCCATAGGATGTCATTACATCCTGGCTACCTTGCTTCCTTCTGTGGCTTCTATTTCAGTCTCTGACTCTCTCAGTTGTGGCCCTGGATCATCTTTAACCAAGTTAAAGGACCTTTGTGAATGAGGTGATGATTAGAATGCTTTCCACTAAGGTTTATTAATATAGTTAGTTTTAAAAATCCCTGCATTGACATATCTTTTTCTTTAAGCTTTCTCTTCTCCATGCCAGGGAAAACCAAGACTTGGTACGAGGCTGTGAGAGAATGACTGGTTTGGTTCTGCTGCTCCAGGCCAGGGAAATGTTAGCAGCATGAAGTCTGCTAGATGACAGAGTTCCTCTGCCTTCATCCATGTCATGTGCTGTCATTGGAGCTGCTTGAAGGTTTTATTTTCTAAAAAAAAAAAAAAAAAAAAAAATCTTTTGGTAGTTCCTGAGTTTGCAAATTGAGTTTTCAACAAAATGGAAACATTTGCAGAAAGCAAGGGTGAATCAACATCTGGCAATTTTTTCAGCCACCAGATTATTTTTGTCTTTCTTGTGGATAAATGCAAAAAAAAAAAAATTAAGTGAAGTCTTTGTGTGCATAAAACCCTCACTGTCCAAGTGTGATTGATTAGGGACGCTTGCTATTTTCCTAATTCTCTTAATCTTGGCATCACCCGCCTTTTCCGTCTTAGCTGTTTCCACTGGAGATGAAACGTTTCTTTGCGAAGGGGCAGGAGACACCCACCCACGTCGGAGGCTCCTTGGACAGACAGACTGCTGTTCCCCTCGGATCGTGGGGGGGAGTGGGAAACCACCCCTCCCTGGCCGCAGTACAGGGCAGCAAAGTCATAGTGAGCCTGACCCTATTTGACTTCTCCTTTCTAGATCTCAGTCTCTATAAACAGCCTTTTATGGTATTTGCCTTTCAAAGAGGAACCAGGGTGTGGATGGGAACAGTGACAAAGAGCCACTTATAAGCATTGAGTGAGCTCTTACAGGAGACCGGTGCATAAGGTTTAAGATCAACAGAAAAATCTTGCAATGTCTTAAGCCCTGAAATGTCATCCGAGGTATTTAAATGCTGTCATTCAACCTCCCAGCAGCCAGAGCCAAAAGGTTCATGCTCCTGTTTAACAAGGAAACTGAGTCACGGAGGTGCTTAGTGACTGGCAGAAGAATTCCCAGTAAGTCAGAACCAGAGCCACGAATTAAAAGCAGAAACCCTGACTCCCCTCGGAAGTGTTTGGAAAGCACTTGCTTCTGGCAGGAGCATGACTTCAGCCGCGTCCTCAGTGAGGGCAGACAGCTTCTCGTTTTTTGCATACTAGAAAACAGTTTTGCCCCAGACAGCGGGTAATGTCTCTCAGCCTGCCAGGGTGACATCAGTGGTGGGGCTGCAGCCGGCAGCCAGATTGCAGAACGTGTCAGTGCTGTGAGTAATAACAGCCTGTGCTCAGGGGGGGGATCCCTGCCAGCATCCCTGTGAGAGACACCACCGCCCATATACGCTGCTGCGCGGTATTCGTGTCCGGCTCACCACAGGCTCTGGGCTGCTGTTCATCCTGCAGTTGCTGGTGGGGCTCCCTCTCCGGAGGGCTGCCATCCTTTGCTGGAGCCACACCAAACAGCTGCTTTCCCCGTCTCAGGCAGGCAGAGCAAAGCAAGCAGTAATAGAATAAGCACCTGCATTGTGCCTGCAAGTGACATATGCACCCTTCAGGATGTTGCTTCCTGGTGCCGGTGAGAGCTGAGAAACTGAGGAGCCAGCATGTGGATAGGAGACCAGTGAAGATCATCCACCACTGGTAGATGCTTTTAAGCCCCTGACATGAAGAAGGTTGTGGAGGAGTGTGTCTCTACAGGGTTTCCATCAAGTAGGGCCACAAGGGTGTCAGAAGTTGGAGCTGAACATTGTGTTTAAGCTTGTCCAGGTTGCGACTGGCATCCAGCCTGGCTCTATCCATATCTGACCCCAGTACAGGAATCTGTGCAGACCAAGCGTTACCTGCTCAGAGGTTGATATTAGTGTATTTGTGTTTGTTCCAGCAGTGAACACGTCTGCTCTCTAAAGTCCTGTTCTCCAAGCAGCTGTTGCAGATGTCCCTGTGCCTGAGCAGCAGCCCATGTGGAACATGGTGTCAGGGCTCAGCAGCCTCCCTGTCCAAGGACTGAGCTCTTCCCCCACCACAAAACACTGTGCTCCCAAAAGTGCCGTCTGCTGGGCTGAAATGGGAAGACCTGCACTGCTGAAGGGCCACAGAAGATGCTACAAGCGTGGCAGAGCTGCAGGGTCAGGACTTAATACGTGTCAGGGGAAAGAGGTGCTTTGCCAAAGCACCCTGAGCCTGCAGCACTTCCCTGGTGTGCTGGATCTGCAGGGAAAGTCCAGGCAGGCATGCCAAGGGAATACAGGCACAAGTTTGCAATCTCCAGGCCGTGTGCATTACTGTAGGTTATAAATAAACTGCATCACTGGCAACATGTTCTTGAGAGAGGCCAGGGAGGATGGTGGTACAAAAAAATTCAGCTCTGTTTCATTCAGGCTGTTTGGTGCTTCCAGTTTGGTGCTTGGTCACCAGTGCTGGAGAGATCAATGGGAAGTGCTGGCTCTGATGCTCTGGCCTCCCTTCTGGATTATACCAGTCCCCAGGAGTCCAGTCCATGGACTGCTGTTGCCTAGGGTGATAGATCCGTGTCTTATTTCCAGCTTTGGGCTGGGAGGAAGAAGAAAGATGAAGGTACATACCCGTAGGAGAGAAACCCCGAGTCAGAAATGTGGGATGTGCTGCTGATCAGCCCTTTGCAGAGGGCACATCTCTTGGTTGCTCTCAAGGAGAGACATGTGCCCACTTCCTCCTGAGTCACCCCTTTGGACACACATGCACGGGCCAAACTGGGAGCTGACACATTCCACCCATGCCGTTCCACCAACTCTTGCAAAAGTAAAACTGCAGCACTGGGAGGACCCACAGCTCTGCTCTGCCTCACTGTAGGCTCTTTCCCAAGCCAGGATAATAGGATTAGTGAGACTGCCTAGAAACCTCAGTCAGAGGAAGCACAGCCCCTTAGCACAAATCTTCCTTGCCTTTCTTCCCCAAGCAGGTTTGCTGTAGGTCTGTCCCATTGGATGTGGCACCCACAGCTGCTGCTTGGCTGCCCGCCGGGACAGGCGGCAGCTCCTGGGCAGCTCACAGGGTGAAACCAATGCTGCTGCAGCGGCAGCAGATCTTGTGATTTGGTGCTACCAGCATTATAACTCCATTACTGTGCATTTGTAGGGTTTTTTTTTATACACTAATTAACCAACAGTTTGATTTGATGGTGATATTCTAGGCTCTATTACAAGCGGGCGATTGTAACTCAACATCCCAGCCAGCCCCGTGGCACAAAGGCGGGATTTGAAAGTGCTGCTTTGTGTGCAGAACATTTGGCAAAGGCTCCTTCATCCCACCATTGTACTGAATGTCCTGATAAAGAAACGGAGCTGAGAGGGTTTGTTTCACTCCTTCGAGGAATGCCCTTAGGAGCCAGTGACCCTGAGATCTGGTTCTGATTTGCCGCGAGACATCAGACTCCTTACCTGCAAGCCGGGGAAAATGATACCTCTTTGCAGGGGCCTCACAGGGCTCAGCTAAGATTAATAAGGGAGGGAGGGGAGGTGAAATAGCTGTGACATTTTATTGTTATTATTAATGATGTAGAGTGAAGCCAGGGCATCTCTGTGAATAATCACTGCAGTTTGCCTTTTGAGATTTGGCTGCATTTTTTTCCTCCCCTACCCTCTACTAATCAGGGCAAAGTTTGACTTTATAGGAGGAGGGCTGAGAAACCAACATTTCTCAGTGTCTCAAGAAAAAGTGGAGCATTTCCTGGTGTAATTAGGTCCAGGCTCTCAGGAAATGAAGGCCGCCTAGTTGATAAGTGTCTAGTAATGATTACCAAGCTATGGCTGGGGAAAGCGAGCAAAGTGTTTTCATTTCAGAAGCAGCAAATCCAGCTGAGACTTGTGGTGTGTGTCATGCATGGAGGCAATTGTCCAAGTGGTATGTGGCCTCGCTTGCTGAAGCACGAGCCAAATTCACCCTGGTGTAACTTCACAGGAGATGCTGGAGCTACACCAAGAGCCTGAGCAGCAGCGTACACTTCTCCATAACATGCCCCTGGGCTGTTGGAGGTGTCATTATGGAGACTGGTGTTACTCTTCTCTGAAAGCCAGCAATTCCTCTCTCAAATTAGTAACAGTGCTCATGAAAGCTTGGGGAGCTGGAGTAGGGTAAGAGTCCATTTGCAAGGGTAGAATAACGTCCTCTCCAAATGAAATACTTGTTTCTTCAGTAGTGCTGGATAACCTGAAGGTGGAAGTGGATGAAGGTGGGTTCTTCAGTGTGCTTTCACTCCATGTGTCAACCTCAGCTGCAGCAGTCAGAAGCTCTTAAGAAAGAGGACCTCTCCTCCAGAACTTGGAGGTTCAGATTTTGCTGAGAACCTGTCTGTCAGTTGCTACACTGTGAAATCAACACACTCCATCTTATGTCAGCATGCTCAGGATGTCCACCAAGAGAGTACCCTTGAGACCAGATGTGCTCTTAGTGTCCTGAATGAGAGGGTGGGTTGCAGGCCCCCTCCCCTGCCCTGTTTCATCTACCTTCATTTCAGAAGATGCCTTTTTGTAGGAGAACCCATCCCTGGTTTGCTCAGATGGGTCTGAGTTTTAGTGTAACGAATGTTGGAGGAACCTGAGGAAGTGCTGCTGCAATGTCTCTTGCCATCCAGGTGTGTAAACGTGTGTGCAGGTATATTTTGCAGCAACCTCCATGTCTTCTGAAAACTCTAACATAGCCTAGCGGTAGGTCTTTCTCAGCCACACATCTACTCTGGTGAAAATAATATACTGATGTCTTAAAATCTCCCAAATCCCTTATTTATTGCAGCTTGTATAAATGTGTTCCAGAAAGGATTACACAGCTCCCCAGAGGAGAGGTCCATCAGTGGCTTTTAAGCACAGCGGTTCAGAGGCAAATCCTGATTCAGGAAGCCCATAAGCTGCTGCTTTTGCTGACAATACCCTGTGTGTGAGGGTCACTGTGTACCTGCCATGTGAGTACACTCTGCCCACAACTGTCCATCCCTGACCACTACTGGGGGAAGGTTCCTGGGATACATGACCCTTTGGCCTGAAGTATCTTGGGAGTCTGTACAGGCAGTGCCCCTTGCAAGACCTTTCCTTTGCTTTCCAGACCAACTGAAATTATATTGCAGAACTATGGATATATTTTCACTTCTCTCCTTGTTGTTTCTCCCTTTCTCTGCAAGCTTTGCTTCCAATGCAGTGCCTCGATGCTGGCCCAGGAGTGGTGAATCTCTCAGATCAGCACAGAAGTTTCTTTTCAAAGATGGCAGTTTTCTCCAAAGTCACCTAAGGCATAAGCTCAGTTTGCTTCCCCTTGGTATCAGTCAGGTCCTCTCATGGTGAGCAGAGCCCACCCCTGATTTACAGAACTTCTTTAGTCTTTGCAAAATGCTTGTTGAATTGGAATGGTGAGCTGATGATTTATTTAAGCAGGTCTGCAGTGCCCTAATGTCCATCACCATCACAATGGTTTCCAAGCATTCAGCAGGTGCTAGTTGTGATCCACTGGTTTATGACTTGAGCTCTGGAAAAGGTATTCCAGAAACATTGTGTCTGGAAAAAACATGGTAATTAAAACCATTTCCTTGAAGACTGTAAAGGGTTTTGGGTGAGGGGATGATGCATATGTTATGAGTCTGTTTTCCCCTTGGGATTTATGGTTTGTTTGCTTTTTCCTCTGCTGTCCCATTGTGACTCAGGGCAGAGGGAGATAACAACCTCTTTCTCAGAGAGCATGGTTCTGTTTGCAGCCCACCCTCAGGGCAGTGCACTCTGCTTTTCAAACAAAAGCTCTGGTGTTAATAAAATAAACTGACCATAATCACTGTCAGTCAGTCAGTACCTTCTTCAAGGGAAAGGTAAGGAGATGCAGTCTTCAGGCTTGGGACAGGGCTTAGATATGCCATTTGACAAAACTCTTTTTATGTCAGAAAAGGGCAGCAAAAAAGGAGTATCATTTTATCACCAGATCAGTGTGGCTTTCTGGCTCCAGAATGGTCATGAGTAATCCATGCATCCTCTCAGAAAGGTGTTTTCTAGGGGCACGCGTAGCTGTTTGGATCATGTTGAGTAACAGCAGACAAGCATATGTATTTTCACAGGAAACTGGCTCCTGAAGGGCATTCAACAGCTCATCATGTCTGACTCTTTTAAAAGGTGCTGAGCCACTGCTAAACCCTGGAAAGGGAGGAAAGTTTCTGCTCTAAGAATTTTTCTGTTTGTCTCAGATTTTTCTGTTGTGTTTTTCCTAAGTGTTTTAGTAATTATTTCTATAGAGATACCAACGTGGAGACAGCTTGGTTAGGAGTCTGCCCCAGAGCCTGATGTTACCAACCAGTGTGGCTTGACTAGTTGCAATGACCATGGAGGCGGGATGCTAGAGAAAATTCACATCTAAACAGTAATGCTGCTGCTTTATGGGTCTCAGAGAGGGAAGATACATAAAAGCAGGAAAAATGCAGAATCTGGAAAACAGAGAATATGTGACAGTTCTGCTAATTTTGGATCCAGTCTCCAGCTTGCATTGTTGCATTCTTGCAAGCATACTGGAGAAATGCCATCAATCCTTTCCAGCCAGAAGTACTGATATCCAAAAGTTTGCCAGAATAAGCTGCTTTGCCTTATTCTTGTAGGCTCATGGATGGCATCTGCCTGTCACACACAGCCCCCAGGTTATTCACTATAGCTTCTGTAGTATTTGTTAATCAATTCAGTCACAAGAGTATAACTGTCATCCCCTCATTGGGAGAGGAGGTCACGTGTTGCCATTGTTTTAATTAAATCCTTTACTGATGGGAAGTCTTCTGATAGAGATGTGCTGCAGCGTGCTTTGGCCTTCATCCTCCTTTGAATAGACACTGTTGTTTCTGTGCCGATGACTGCGTTGTGGATTATATTTGTGTTGGGATCTTAGACACCGTAAGACTGTCTGCAAAAGCACTGTGCAGTGATCCTCTCCCACGCATTCCCCGTTCTGTCTCTGTGTCATCACTTTGCTTCAGTTCTTTTCATCATGGATGAGTTTGCTTTGTTTCTGGCCCAAATCAAATGCCTTCAGATTCCTAAGGCTGGAATACTTTGTGGAAATGTAGAATATTGTTACGTTCCCGTGGCATCTCTGCTGCTGGAGAGAGTGCCCTGTCTGCTTCCTTCTGTGACTCAACACTTATATGATGCACCCCCCAGCTCTTTTAACTGCCTGCCAAGTTTGTTTTGTTCTGTTTTTCCCCTAAAAGCGTGAGATCAGTTTTAGCATTAATCAGATTGAAGCATTCCAGCCTTGACCTTCCTCCCTTCAGGGGCAAAGGGCTCCCTCACTCCTTGCGGATGGGTTTAACAAGATTCCTCTCTCTCCTCCCAGGTATTTCCAAGACACTCTGCAGGGGACCACCTGCCTCTCAGTCTATTATCAGTCAGTATATCAGATGAAAGCTCATTATTTGTCTAACAGGCTGTGGCCCACAGGACTCTTGCTGGTGGTCTGTGAGGAGGGGATAGTCAGTACTGCCTGTTCCCAACTGCTCGATTTCATTAGCTTAAAATGCACGGGCTAATCTTTGACTGATACTTTCCCAGGTGTGCAATGACTGGGACTGCCACGGGGATGCTGTAACAACAGGAGGAAAGACATGCTTGAGAAAACCTCCACTCTAGAAAGCCTGGCTGGCTTTATGCCCCCCACATTTTACTATCTAACACTGCTTGTTGCCATTAGTCTGTAGGTGTATTACTTCTCTTATACTACTCATCTCTGAGGGCCACTGGCTCGTCTCTAATTACCTGACCGAGGAAAACTCTGGGGTGTAGGAGCCTCAAGCACAGATTCCTGAGGGCTGAATACATCCCACCTTTTCCAGTGAAAATTAAAAGGGAAGCTCTTACTTAGCTTTCAGATTATGCTGGCATCCTTAAAAATAGAGAAAGAGCCCATTTCTAGCCAGACACAGCTTCTGGAGGAGCAGCTCAGAGCCCATGGTCCAGGGTGCAGAGTGTTTCGCACCACTGACTGTGGCACGGCCATCCTGTGTTGGCAGCAAGGTTTTATGCCTGTGGCTGGAGGGAAAGGGACAACTGGCATTATCAGCTGATAGAAGTGACTTCTTTTGTAGAGTAGTGTGCTGAAATCCATGGACCGCCAGCTCCTGTCTATGATCTCGGCTGTCACCTACAAGGGGTTTCTTGCCCAAGCTTTAAAAACCCAGTTCTAGGGGTTTTGCTTTTGCCAGGAGAGCCCACACTGCATATTCTAGGAATTTTTCCTTGTTGGAAATACTGTTTCACACATAACTTAGCTGTCATCAGTGCATGTTAGACAGAACTGAGTGTTTACACAGGACAAAATCTGGCTCAGTGTTTTTCACAATCAGTCAGATTGAAGGTTCAATAAACACAAACACATTTCCCACTGCTTGCTCTGCAGATAAATCCTGTGATGCCTCAGTATGTTTGAGATTTATGTGGGAAGGGTCCTCCCTGCTGGGAAGTGGTTTTGCAAGTCCCTTGCTGTGAGTAGTGCCCTGCTCCTTGTGCAGTATTTGTTACACCACGTGTGCACTGAAGCATATAATGCACAGCCAGAAATGTGTGAAAATCTTCACTGTTACCTGCCTGGGAACAGTTTAAGAGGAGCATGTCAGAGAGGGATGGAAGGAAGTGTCTCAGTCTAATTTGCTTTCTCAATGCAAAATGGCCTTTTCAGGCAGGGGAATGCAGTCAGTGCACTTGGCACATACACGTGTACACTTAGGTAAAATACTGCCAGCATGGCTCAAGTGAGAGATTCATTAGGAAATCTGATTTCTGTCTCGGTTAATTGAAAGAATTTGTTCCATGAAGAATATTGAAGTGGTTTGTTCAGTTTGGTTTTAAATTTCCAAGTATCTGCCACTTTCTGGAGACTAATTCAATGTCTAGTCAGCTTTTTTGACCATGTACCTACCAATCTGCATATGTCTCTGTACTAAAAAATTACTGTTGGAATAACAAAAACCCCCAAACCCTTCCTAAGTGTCCTTTCTCATGAGAAGTTTTGCCCATGCCAATTCTCCACATTTGTTCTGTTTTGGATTTGGGTCTACCAGAATGACTGGTGAGCAGCAGTACACAGCGAGCCACGGTCGGGTGGTTTGAAAGGAACCGTCCAAAGCACATTGGAGATTGTCTGCATTTTGAAAATGGAGAAGACCTCTGAAAAGATGCATGTGAAGCCTCCAGGAAGGCATCACTACTGGCCCCCATCACAGTAGCAGCAAGGATGGGGACCAGCCCTATTTATCTTGAGTTGGAAGAGATGAAACTGGTGAACTCTATGGAGAGCAGGAGATGGTGTGTTGATGAACACAAAGGCTGCTTCACATCTTTGTCACTTGGTACCTATTCCCTACACTTGACTAAGGCCCTTTTCTGCCCATATGCTTGCCTTGCTCTCTAATTTTAGTGTTTCTGCAGGGACAATGGGTGCCATTGTGGGTTGCAGACAGCTCAGGCATCTTTCTGCAAATGTGCTATCCCATCAGCAGAGGGAAAATTTCCTGATTAACCTCTCTGGATAATAAAACAGTGGAGACAAGGTCACGTGCTATTTATAGCCATCTCACTGCTACTTGCTTCTACTCGCCCAGGCAGTAAGCTCTGCGTAGACACAACGAGATTAATCCTTCATGACACTGAACCTTTTATTTCACTTTTTATCTGTGCTTACCGACTCCAGAGCCTCCCTCCTCTGCAGAGCCCAGTGCACTAAGCCTTTGATACAACACAGCAGCAGTGGAGCTATGGAAAAGTTTAAAAAACCAGTATCTATTCAGCAAACCAGGAGTTGTTTGGGAGATTTGAGACTTTATTTTCTAGGTCATCCAAATGGTTTGAAAATTTTTCTGTCAAGCTTCATGCCAAACTCATGCACTCAGCAATTAATTGAGGTTATGTGCAGGTAGGTCCAGTCTTGGCATGGCAAGAAATGCTGAGGTTTTGAGGGATCTGACACATTTTCCACTGTATAAGCCTGACTTCTCTTTCCCTCCCAAAAAAGAAGTTTTGATTCAAACTATGTCTTATGTGCTGAAAATACCTTAATATAGAAACAGGTTGGATTATGACAGTCACTCAGAATGCATGACAGTTGCCAATATCTGGTAATATGTTCAATGAAATGGGAACTCATTGTGAAAAATTGTCTGAGGTCTTGGTTATATCATAATGAAGTGGAAGAGGCATTGTGGGTTGAGATCAAGACAGTTTAATAGGTAAAACAAAAGCCACGCACACAGGCAAAGCAAAACAAGGAATTAATTCACCAGTTCCCATTGCAGGCAGGTGTTCAGCCATCTCCTGGAAAGCAGAATTCCATCACATGTAACAGTTACTTGGGAAGACAAATGCCATCACTCTGAATGTCCCCTCCCCCCCCCCCCCCCTTATTTCTTCTTCCCCCAGCTTTCTATGCTGAGTATGATGCCATATGGTCTGGGATATCCCTGGGGTCAGTTGGGGTCAGTTGTCCCAGCTGTGTCTCCTCCCAACTGGTTGTGCACCCCCAGCCTCCTCGCTGGTGGGGTGGCGTGAGGAGCAGAATAGGCCTCGACTCTGTGTAAGCACTGCTCAGCAATAACTAAAACATCCCTGTGTTATCAACACTGTTTTCAGCACAAACCCAAAACATAGCCCCATACTAGCTACTACGAAGAAAATTAACTCTATCCCAGCCAAAACCAGCACAAAATAATTTTCCCATTTTTCTGTGCAGTGCAACACTCCTAATGTTTGAATAAGGAAAAATACCTTTTTCAGCATCAAAACCCAGAAGCACTAAAATGTGCTTTCCCCTTCTTGGCTCTGGCTGTTGGCATGGTAAGATCAAAATGGTTGTCCCCAGGGTGTTCCTGGGCCTCCCTCAATGCTGGTGTTTTGATTTCGTGGCTGAAATACATAGGGTTCGGTGCAAAGCTGCAGTGATAGTCCAGCAGTTTCATTCCAGTGGAGTGACAGACCTTAAAGCCCATACTAAGGTTGTGGTTCTACAGTTGTCATTTTTTCCTTGCAGATTTTCATTCAGTGATGGTTGTACAAAGATCAAAATCCCCTTGTGTTGCATGCTTGCATATGCTTATGGTCCCAGAGTTGCTTGTCATCTAAATAAACAAAATGATTACCCTGTAGGAGAAATGCTATTATTTTTATTGTTACTCATTTAGAACAATGGAAAATCAGGCAGAAAACAAAATGGTTTTTTCCAATGGTTGCACAGTGAGATTGCGACAGGGCCAGGAACTGAGTCCAGGTGTCCTGAGTCCCAGCCCAGACCTTTAAACACCAAAATATCCTGCTCCTTGTGAATTCAGAGTGTTTTGGCAAAAGTTTCCCCAGAGTGTTTCATAATTAATGTCAGTGCTAGACTCTGAACGTGTCTTACCAGTTAGGAATTTGCTTTTATATACACACATCCACTTAAAAACTCCCCAAAACTTAGCAGCTGTTGGCTTCCTTGTATTACTTGAATATTTCTAAGACAAATATGAGACATGATAAATTGGAAAGTGTTGAGTTGAAATGTTCTGCTTTGAGTCCACTTAACAAACTCCAAAGGTCATCTCTGCTGTGAAGAGCCTAGACACAGTATGAGGCTTATTGCAAGGGTGGGAAAGGGATTTTTTTGATGTGTGTAGAAATCAGACTCTTCCTATCTCACAGGGGTGGATTTTATCCAGGAAGAACTAAGCCCATCCTAGGATCTGTGACAGTTTTTGACAGCTTTCTGATAAGGAGCTAGAACCAAAGGAAGAAAGAACATTTTACAATATACTATTGCATCTTGCGTCTCGAGTCACCAGTTCCCTTGCTGAGATGCATTTGGTCCTTTTTAAGTCTGCATAGACAGAATACTGTCTGTGAATAGAAATCTGTGCTGTGGTGTGGAAGAATGCAGTTCTTCTGAACAGCTCAAATAGTGGCTTAATACAGCAGCTCATGAGTCTCCAACAAATCTCTTGTCCCATTTCGACCTCTAATTACCGGATGCAGCAGCAGTCCTACCTACACTCAGCATAACCTGAAAACTCCCATCGTGAGATGCTCTGGTCAGTCCTTTATCCTGTATCAGATGCTGTCCAGCTGCGATGAGCTTTTGCAGGGTGGGATTATGTCGAGACAAGCTTTTTCAGGATGGGATGCATGTTTCTGAATAGAAATGTCGCTCTTTTAAAACAAAAATTTATACAGTGAAGGGGTTGGGTTTTTTTTTTTGTGCTGTCCTGGATAAAAATTTCTTACAGTCATTTTGCTCGCCTTTGGGAAGCCAAGGGATTATTCTGGAGAGTGGTGTCCTTAGGAAAACTCCAAGCAAAGGACTGGAATAGATGTTGTTTTTGCAGTAAAAGCTGGCTTCCCTGCATATGTTGTCAGCACAGAGCTAATCCTGAAAAACTTCTGAAGTTTACACAAGGGAAATTTTTTACATTTCTGTGGGCATAGCAGCACAGCGGTGCTTTGGTGTTCAAAAGGCAGATCTGGGGAGCGGGCTGAGATGCCATCTGACTGGAGCTTTCATCTTCCTTTTGGAGGTATTCACGCGTGCTGCTTCAGGCAGCTCTGCCCTGGCCTTTCTGGGAACCACACAAGCAATTTTGGCTGTGCTGGAGCTGTAGAGCAGTGGAGGAGGTTTAGGAGAGCGCCTGCCTGGCGTGGGTCTGGCCCTGTGGCGATGGCTGGGCTTTTCCTTCAAAAGGTCTTCAAGTATCCAGGCACCTGCTTTCAAAACGTCTCCATGCTCCAGCAAGCAATGTGAGAGTGTGTCTGGAACAGCTCGTCTTATATAAAAGTGCCAATTTCACAAATCCCCCGGTAGATTTGGAGGTCTGCTCCCATTCAGTGTCTCCCTATCAGAATCACCCAGGCATCCCTGACAAGCTCAGCCAGTGATTGTCAACAGCCGTGATGGCTCCAGTTGCCACCAGTTTGACTCATGGTATAGCCCCCTTGTTTGCTCTGTAGACTGCATTTGCACTCATCCTAATCTAAACAGCCCAGATGAATGCACTGGGTGCTTCTCTGGGGGATTCACCTCATGCCAGGAGCCTCGGTGTGTGTCCTGCTGTGCTTCGTATCTTCCCCACCTCTCTGACCTTTAATCTGGACTCCCAATCACTGTCCTTTTTTTAATGCAAAAATTGTTTTCAGCAGCTTGCTGCACTTCCTAATTCCACCTTGTTTTGAGAAAAAGCCACAGGAAACCTGTTACAGTAATTTTTTAATATTTGCCACTTGGAAATTGTGTTTGAGAGTGGAGATTCAAAGGTCAGTGGCTGCTTCCTTCACAGCCAAAACACACTCCCGCCACGCTGCCCTTAGAGAAGGTTAGTTTGCAAAAATAATGCATGTCTTCATTCTGTATTTTCCCAAGTCTTGCCAAACTTTACGTGCAGTAGGAAAGGAGGCATCATTCTGCTAGTTAAACAACTGGGGTATTTTATTAATGCTGGCAGACAGCTCCACTTTCCAAATAGGAGCAGATTTGCCGAGTGATTTGGTGTGGGCTTGGTGCTTCCAGGGGGACTCTCCTTGTGTAGCTGAATCGAACCTGTTGCTCTGCCCCACTCCAGCTATTCCTGCTTAGAGCAGTGTTCAGTGTGAAAAAGGACTTTTTGCCATGCTACCGCTGCAGCCACATGCCCTGAGCAAATCCTTTGCATTTTTTCCCTTAGTATTTCACCACAAAGCTTTCACAAGCTGTGCATGCAAAATTGCCGTAGGATATACATGCACAGGGGCATCCCTCAAGGAGAAGGCCCCATGATTTCACTCAGAGGTCAATCCCAGTTGGCTCAACAGGAGTTCATGTGTTATCAGATGTGTGTTTGAATTTTAAAGATGGTTGCAAACACTTCTGCGGAGGTAACAAGCAACCTGCTGATGAGATGACTGCTCAGGCCATTGACAATTCAGCCACATTTCTGAAGATAGTTGTATGTCAGAGATGAACCTAGGTATTATATGCCTGGCTGGTGATGTCTGTATTCCCTCTCTGAGCCCCCAAGAAATGCAGGGTTCTGGGCAGCTCATGGGAGCTCACTGGAAGAGGTTTTGGGCATTTCTCATGGCTTGGCTGAAAGGCAAGCTATAGTTGATATTCATGAAGTGCATGCAGTGTTAAGGAGCCCCAAGGAAGCTGCTGTTGTCTCCCAGGAATGAGCAGGGTCTTGAGGGCAGCCATGGCCTCACCTCACCTCACGTGGCCTCTCTGCCCTGCTCCAGGTGTAGGATAACAGGGTGTGAAGCTCATGCTTCTCTGCAGGTCTCTTTTTCAGTTCTTGTCATCTGCCGGTCAGGTTGTCTGGTGGGTACATCTGCAGGTTTCTGAAGGTGAGCTGCCGTACCGTGACGGCAGCACAGCATAGACATGCCTGAGCTCACTGGCTCCAGTGCCTCAGGAGGAGCCTAGCAGTAGTGGTGCAGGGTTCAATGTGGGCTTCGCTATCAAGAACACTTGGACACAGCCTTGCAAGGGCTAGCATTAGCCTGGTCCTGGCTAACAAGCTGCGGTGAACCTGCTGACTGCAAATGTATCCCAGGGACCTGACTCTGCACCTTGCTGGTACTCAGTGGTGTTGGCTTGCTTTCAGAAGCGAGTGCATTAGCCATGGAAGTGGCCTCTCTCCTGCTAGGCCATGCATATGTTTCACCTGAACATCTGTCCAGCTCACTGAGCTCCCAGCAGCTGCTGTGGGTGTGTTTAGCACTAGCATTTATGTTTGTTTATGAGGCTTTCTCCAGTGTGAAACTAATGTCTGGTGTTAGTTCTGAATCTTTAAATCCAAACTAACTTGATATACCAAGATAAACTCCTCTTTATATCTCTGCCACTATCAGCAGAGTCTGGCCTTTTGCAGCTATATGCAACTGAGCTTGATACATGATCCCAAGTATCCATTTACAGGCAGAAGCCCTTAGCCTGCAGATAGCTCAGGCTCCAAGGCTTGTAGAGAGAGGTCTCAGCAGCTGCTTTCCTTTCCTCTCTCTGTCTCATATCTCACGAGAGCATCTCTCCACCTGGGGCTGAGCAGAGGGTTGGAGTAGCTGAGATGAGAGGATGTGCAGCTGGAAAATAGGCTGGACCCCATCACCAACAGACCATGTTGCAGAAAGTGACCTGTCTGGCTCTCAGGAACTCCAGCTCTTCCGATTTCCCTTGCATTGGGCTTTCCTCTCATCTCAGCTGTTTTCTTCATCCTCTGCATTCAGGTTTTCCTTGGTTATCCCATCATTGCCCAGTGCAGTGGTGTCAAAAGGGTGTCAGAGGTATAGGCATCAGAGGGTGCAACATATACTGTTGTGTTCATTGTCCTACATCATCAACTCACTTGGTCTTTTTTATCTTGTTACAGCTGAACAAGCTGGAGGAGGCAGCAAATGCAGCTCACACCTTCTTCATGGCAAACCCTGAGCACATGGAGATACAGCAGGACATCGAGAACTACAAGACCACGGCAGGGAAGGTCAGCTTGATTGACTGGGAGGCCAAGCAGCACATGGTGAGTCTGAGCTAAAGAGGTGCCCGGGTTAAGTGTCAGGCAGTCTGGAGAGAAGAGATTTAGGAGGCCAAGAGAGCATCATCTATGAATGGGGAGGTTCCTGCTGATCCATATTACAGTACAGCAAAACAAACTCCCTTTCAGCACTCTTCTTTAAGGCAAGCCAGTTCCTGATTTTTCAAGGTACTCTTTGCTCTTTGTTTGATGGCTACGGCCCCAAACTAGTCCCTCTCTTCAGGGAACTCTGGGGTCATCCCTAGCCGTGAACACGCACCAGCAGTCAGCTTTGATGGATGCCTCCATGGGCACTGACAGACCGATCTTGGCTTATGTGTGTTTCTTTTGAGCTGGGTTCTCCCACCTGGGCAGGGTACACGCACATGAGTGGCTGTGCTGGTGAGGGTGCAGGGTGGCAGGCAGGAGAGTGACAGCTTTTTCCACCTCCCCAAAGCAAATACCCAACTAAAATGCCAGGGCCAACCCCATCTTTCTGATTTTACAAGACAAAAGGAAGCAGGAGTGGTTGTTTGGTGTAATTAATGGAGGTGCTCATTAGGTGCCATTCTAAGACAGATCTGCTTGGGTCAAGAGCAGTCTTTTCCCTTGACATTCAGTGTAGTTGTTGGGTAGGAAAGTGAAAACCAAGAAAAGGAATGTTTTTTCACATAATGCATAATCCAGCAGTGACCCTGAGGATTCCCTAAGTGTTGAGAAGTTCAGAAGAGCATTTAGGCCGGTTTATGAGGTTCCACTGGTCCAAAAGTCCATTGATGGTTTAAACATGGTTTGGTACAACTGCTTATGTCTGGTAGTTACCCAGGGAGATTGTTCTGTCCCTGACCACTTGTACCTTCTTTTGAGAAGCACCTGCAGTTGGCAAGGGCAGGATGCTGTGGTCTGAGCAATGTAGCCTGCTCATGGTCTTGTCTTCTGCCTACCTGCTTTGCAGGAGGACTACAGTGCCGGAGTAAGGCACTATGACAAGGAGGAGTACAAGCTGGCCATTGACTTCTTGGAGCGTGCATTGAAAGGATACTACTCTGAGGATGAAGATTGCCAGATCATGTGTGAGGGACCGCAGAGATTTGAGGAGCACGAGTACCTGGAATATAAGGCTGGTCTCTACGAAGCTATTGCAGGTGAGATCTTTTTGTGTCTTTAGAGTTCTCACCCTTGGCCCTGTAATGTTTTTAATTATTGAGTTTGGACCTTTGTCTGGGTTTGGTGAAGTGTCTTCCCTTCCATCGCTGCTGCTGGTGAGTAACACTGCAGGAGGCACTTGGAAGGCCAGAAAATGCAAATCCAGAGGACAGGGAACTAGAACATCTCATTTTGGTCCTGAATAGAAGCTGGGCTAGAAGAATTGCATTTCCAGATGTGTGGAGCATTTGCAGCTTTCTGTAACAGCTGGAAGTGTAGGTGCTTTAACATAAACTGTCTCGGTTTCCCCCTGTACACAGTCTCACATACCTCCCTGGAATCTAGATTTTGCTGGCCTCTGTTTATATTTTTCTGTTTTTTAGTGCATATGAAGAGAGCAGCAGAGTCGTCTTGGCCATGATCCAGATAGCCAAGAAAGTTGCCAAAAAGGCTCAGAACATAGCTTTCCTCCCTGTCCAAAAGGATGGATTTGTCATTAGTGGAGACCCACCTAATTATGATCTTGACTGAAATCTCTGGAGAGAATTGGACATTGCTATGTAATCTTCAGATTTGCATGTATGGCTCTGAGCCAGAGGGGATTAAAATGGTTCGTTCTCAGTAGAAATGAGATTACATTTAATTAGTTGTAAGGGAAAGAAGAGCAATAAATTAAGGTTTGTTTGGTAACAGAAATCTTATTTATCTGCTCATGGTTTTGGAGTTGCAGCAAGCTCTGGAGTTTTGCTTCTTGTGTAGAAAACCATTCAGATGCAGATTGTTTTTTGGTTTTGCATAATGCTGTTTGTGTCGAGACAGGAAATCTAATTGAAATGACCAAGATGAGAAACCACCAACATACCGGATGGGAAGCCGCCTTTGTTGGGTTTATTTACCCATGCAAAAAGTATGAGAAGTGTTGTAAGGGCTGACTTAATACCAGTGTAACTGTCAGCTGATCATGCCTGCTTTTAAAACCATAACCAGGACACCAAGGGCCGTATCAAGCCCTCCAAGAGAGCAGCCTTCAGTGACAAAGAAAACCCACCTTCCTTCTCATTGAAAGCTGCTGCTCATCAAACAGGTTTTGGTCTTTGTTAAGTTGTTTCTGTGCTGTGAAAGACGAGTGCAGCCCCAGTGAGTAGAGAAGATGTTTCTGTGCTGGACCATGCAGAGTGCAGACGTGGTCATGGTTTGGTGCTCCTCAACCCAGCACGTCACCTGGGAGTGAGAACAAGTCAGATGGTCTGTGCAAGTGCTGAGACTTGGCTTGGCCAGATATGCCTGAAAATAACAACTCCAAACCCCATGGCCATTCAGGCACCCAAAGAAACAGGGAAGTGAGGGCACATGGAGGGAAATAAGCTATGTAATGCTACTTCATTGCTATAGGGAACTAAGTGGTTCCTTACAGGACAGCATAATCCAGAGTTTACCCCTGGGTCCAGGGTGCTCGACCCCAGATGTTTCAGCAGAGTGGGAACACTAATACACCAAGAAAAGAGAGTTTAAGTTACTTCAAAACTCATTTCTCTTTTCAATCCCAAGCTGTTTTGCTGTGCTGCTGCATGGGGTTGAAACACTCTCACCTCTCCACTCCAGGGACAGATGCATTTCAGTGAATTGGTTCCAGTCTATATAGTCTGTTTCTAGGGCACCTTGACAGTACCAAGAAAAAGCAGTGCTTCTCAGTGATGGATTATTCCAGGTCTAGGATGCTTAAATAGTTTTAAATTACAACAAAATTATTTATGTCCTTTTCCTTCTTGTTCTCCTTAATGTAATACCCTGGATGTGTATGGTAAATCAGATAACTACTCAGACTACCTGCCCAGAGCAAATAGGGGCTGTTTTGAGTTTCCACTTGATTTCATTGCAAATTCCTCAGGCTGTTTTTTTGGCAGCTCTGAGAAATGCTATGGTAGCTGAACACATGTTTTTTTCAAGCCTGTGTTTGTTTCTTAAGGTTTTTAAAAGTGTACAGAGACAGAGCAAGCAAAGTAGATTTGTAAGTGCATTGCAGCAAAGGCTCCAAACTGGAATCAGATGTCAGCGTTGGCTTCGAAATTGTACAGCTGATACAACGCCTATATTGTGGACTCCCACCAATTAAGAAACATTGCTAACAGCAGATGTTTACCACGTGCTTGCATTTCCCTGGGAGATATCTCATCTTTGAGAAGCAGCAAACATGGGGATTTTGCTGCCAATATTTGCACCTTAGACCTTTCAGGCTTGTGGTGCAGGTGCCTCGCTCAGCCGTGCTTGAGAAGCTGCACCGACCCCTCTTATCAAAACTTCCCTGTGCCCTCGTGAGCTTTCTTGCAGCAGAGAGGATTAAAGATGAGCTGAAGGAAGGGAGTATGGAGATGGCTTTTGCGTGGCAGCATATGTGGCCACCCTGTCTTTACATCTCCGCTTGCTTTGTGGGTGTCCTCACCTTTGGTTTGGCTCTTGGGGTTGAAGATCTACCTGCCACCTGCACATCCCTGCACCCATCTGGCTTTCCTGGAAGAAGCAGCAGCTCCCTGCCCACAAAAGGCTCAAGCTCCCTCTACAGTTAACAGAAGGAGAAGGACATTTCTCAAGGGGGGCAGAAATGTGACTGCAACTCTCCATTGGCTTTGGGAAGGAGCTTGAGCTCTTTCTTCAGGTGCGCAGGTCTCACCTGCTGGACCAGAGTAGTGCGAGTTGCGTGTCCTTCAGTTGGGGAGATTTAACCTCTGTCTGTCCTCATCTCAGCACCATCACCATCCTTCTCAGTTCAGACTGTCTTCACCCTCTTTTCTTGGCAGATCACTACATGCAAGTCCTGGCCTGCAAACATGACTGTGTCCGGGAACTCGCCACGCGTTCGGGCCGAATCTCGCCCATCGAAAATTTCCTTCCCCTCCATTACGACTACTTGCAGTTTGCCTATTACAGAGGTAAAGGCTGTCTTTCTGTTCCTCATAGTGCTTGCTGAGTTTTGTTACATTTTGTAAAAGTTTGAATTGTTCCATGTGGAAATCGGGATATTGCCTTATGATGTCTGTGCTACAGTGATGCAGTGTCATGGTCTGAGTCAGGAAGCAAAGGACATCATTGGAAATTGTCTCTTCAAAAGTCAGGTTGACCAAAATGCAATTAAGTATTTTTGTCAAAGTGTTTTAAATCATCAGTTGGGTTTAAAAAGCCCAACCTTTAGCTTAAACATTATTATTCAAATAAATCATGCTTTTTTAGGGTCCTTTCATTTGCCTTTTGATATTAAAGTTCTGGTGATTCATATGTTTCACATTTTCTGAAACCAGTTGATACATTTTCTAAGTTATTATATATCAGATACACAAGTTAGCCCAATGATGCCAATTTTTGCTAATGACCAAATCTTTCAGGATTCACAGTAAAGTTGCAGAAGTTGGCAAAATGTTGCAAAATATCAGGAGTTCACAGTGCTGTAAAATACTGCCAGTTGTGTAGTTCTGTATGGTATTTTTCTATGTTCTGTTTCATAAAAGAAAATCTAGGCAGAATTCTGCTATCTCAGGCTTGTGCTAAGAGCTCTTTCCTGAAAAGGGCAGAATGTGTGAGGGTCAAAATTGCTACTCAAACCTAAAGCTTCTTCATTCATCAATGAAATGGGAAGAAAGCTGGAGGAGTCATCAGCATTTTGTGTGTGGTGTACAGGCTTTTTTATTCCTCTGCTCAATTAGAGGCTTAATGTGGTGGGTAAAACTCCCCAGAGCCATGAGAGATGCTGCACAGAAGAGAGGCATTTGCTGTCAGGCAGCATCTACATCCTGCCCATCCAGTTGGATCCAATTTGGATACCTTCTGACCTGTGCATGACTGCAGAGAAGTTGTGTCTCTGTGCCTCAGTTTCCCTGCCAGTGAAATGGAGAAGTTAACACAAAGTTGCATCAAAAGAGCCTTGTAAAGTGCTGGGCTCACCCTTCAGCTGATGGAGAGCTCAGGCTGTGCCCTCCCTCTCTGCAGGCTCCCCTCTGCCCCGCTGTGCTCTCTGTGAGCCCCTGGCACTGTCAGAGGGGCTGTGACCACCTCTGCACCCCCTGACAACTCTTGTGTTGCTTCCCAGTTGGTGACTACATAAAAGCCCTGGAGTGTGCCAAGTCCTACCTCCTCTTCCACCCGGACGATGAAGATGTCTTGGAGAACGCAGGTTATTACGAGGGCCTCTTGGAAGGTACAGTGGACCCAGACACCATCAAACCCAGAAAGGTGAGACTGAGTGTCACCTAAGAGCCCTTGGCGGGAGGCTTTAACAAAAACATCAGCGGGAAATAAAAGCAGCTTGGCAGCTTTCCCACAGTGGAACCACTTTGAAAACAGATGTGGAGATGCTGGACTAGCTGGCGATGCTAATTGTCAGGGGGCAAGTCCAGAGTCACTGGTGTGGGGGAGAAGCTGGGGGGCTGGATTTTCTTTAAATGGGCACTTAGCTTAGCAAAGCCCGAGCAGGGTCAGGGAGGGCGGTGACTGAGTACCTCAACAACGTAAACCCTCCTCTCGTTCAGTGCTCCAGAGGAGATGTGGAGGAGGAATGCAGTAGAGCACTGAGCAGAGGGCAACCTCTGTTAAGAGAGGGCTGAGAAATATTTTCCCAAGGGGAGGCTGGGATGTCGACGTTACTCTCAAGTCACTGAGCTTGGAGTTCAGTGCTAAGCCAGCCAGTTCTGCGGGGAGTAGCTTTGCTATCACAGGGTTAGGCTGGGGTCAAACAACGAAACAGTATGAGTTCAGTCACCCAGTGGGACAGGCTTCTTCTCTGGTCCAGGCAGCCTTTATCTGCAGCCCTGGGGCTGCCTTTCTCATGATGCAGAAGAGAAGTTCCTCCCATCCCATCACAGCCCTGCTGAGAGGCTCATTCCCCTTGAGCCATAAGCAGAGGGTAGGCAGGAATTGGATTTTCCATTCCCTTGGGAATTCCTTGATTTCCAGGTAAATTTGGTAAAATGCTAAAAAAGAAAAGAGAAATTATAAAAAAGAGAACAAGAACAATTATCATTTCTTCTCTCAAAGTGAATCTAGGAAAAAACCTGAAGTTGACAAAAACATTTCATTGTTTCCAGTGTTTTGAAGTTTTCTGTAAAAAAAATTTTGATTTTTTTGCTTTGCATAGTAATTTTCTACAACTCAGTGTTTTGTTTACAAATTTTTCATTCAAAAAAAAAGCGCTGTGATGGCTGACTTCCAGCTGGCTGTGCCTTGTGGTCCCCATCCAAGCGCCCTGAGTGCGTCCCAGGCTGCCATGCTCCAGCCCACCCACTGCCAGGCTATGGGCTCCACGTTGCAGATGGGGAACCAAGGCATAGCCCAGCCAGCGTCCCTGCTCCGCCAGCCTGAACCTGGCTTCTTTGACCAGCCTCTTGCCCAGATATTTAGAGGCTTTCCAAGGTGCTCAGCACTCCCTGCCAGCTATGGCCATGTATTTTGGGGATTCAGGCTTCCCGAATGAGTTGCTGAGCATCTCCCTTTCTGTAACATAGTGAGTGGCTTAGCCCCATGTCCTGGCTTGCTCTAAGGCATGACCCAAACATCCCTTACCCCATAGGAGCCTGTGGTGTTGCGTGAAAAGCAAACCCCCTCTTGAAGCAGAGGTGCACTGCAGGTGTCTTGTGAAAGCTACATGAGCAACTACTCCCCTTTTCCTCTTTTTTTTCAGGAAGCAAAAATGCTGCTGCGGCGCCATAAGCTGGAGTCTCACCTCTTGCAGGTGGCTGCGGCTGGCCTTGGATACACCTACACGGAGCCGGTAATGCCTGGGTCTGCTATGGAGAGGCCCCTTAGGAGTTCACAGCTTTAGGACCAGCTTCGGCCCTCCCCTCTTGTATAAAGCGAGTCCCATGTAGATGACTCAGGAGCTGGGTCTTGGCCTGGTTTGTTCCCTATGGGAAAATGGTGATGGCAGAGCAAGGAAGGCAGCTGTTCCTGGGGCAAAGGAGAAGCAGACGCAGCCTAGTCCAGCTCTCCTGCCATGGTGTCTGGCTGCATCTCAGCCACTGTTGTGGTGGTGGGGTGGGACAGAGGAGGCTGGGCAAGCCGGGCTCCTCTGTACTCACCATATGATGCCAGTTTGGGTTGGGGTTACATTTTCAATTTGGTGACCCCAGGCAATTGCCCAGAGTTGTGTGGGATGGATCTATACCAGAGAGGCTGGCTGATGTCCCTGGGGGCGAGGCAGAGCAGGTAGCTGCCTTGCTTCAGCTCGAGCATTAAATTAAGAAGCATGACCTCTCTCTTTTCCCACAGAACTACTGGAACAGGTACGGCGCCCGCCAGGATGAGCACAGGTGAGACACCACCCGCCCCAGCTGAGCCCATGGCTTCACCAGTCCTCACAGTGGGGTGAAGGGGATGTGCCCATGATGGGGTACCAGCCTGCCACTTGGGGGGTGCTGCCCATCCACCCCAGAACACTGTCATGGTTGAATTAGGGCCCTTTGCACCTTACCATTACAAACATTCCCACAAGCACCTTATTTTAGCTGAGTGCCTCAAAACCAGCTATAGTCTAGAGGGAACTTGGTCGATGAGGCAAGTCATGCTGTTCAGGTTTGTTGGTGTCTGCGCTTTTCTGGTAGAAATTGTTGTTCCCATTACCACAAAACCACGGTTTGCCACAGGACAGGGTGAGGGCTTCTACTTGTATGGTTGTGACTTTTGTACAAAGTGCCAATTTGCCTGTTTTTTTCATGTATTGGTTTTCAAAGGGTTCAAAACAGTGCAATTCCCAGAACTGGAGACCTGTGGCCAAAGTAGTGATGTTCCTCTTCTCTCTTGCTCCTCAGTGTCCCATCAAGTATTAGCAGTGAACCAGAGGATGGGCCCCGGCTGTCCCTGGCAAAGAAACCCATGCCAAAACCAGATCGAGAGTTGAAGGAGGGTAAGGCCGATGGAGATGTTTCAACAAAATCAGAAGGTTTTTTCCTATTGCTAGAGACTGCAGACTGCAAAGGCTGTCTGCTGAGCAATGAAGGCAAATCCTATCTAAGGGGGTTGAAGTTTTGTTTAAGAGACAGAGAAGTCTTATATGCTGCCACAGCATTTCTGGGTCTGTAGATCCCACCATCACTGCTCTGGTCTTGGACTTGCTTTTCCCACCTGCTGAGCTGCTCATTACAGAGCCCTGAGGTGTGGAGCTGGGAGGCTGGGTTCTCCTCACCATGGGAAAGATGGCATCAGCAAACAGTAGTCTTTCCCGCAGATGCTTTTAAGATTAAAGTGTTCCCTGTCATCCAGGCTGCAGAAGGATGGATGCTGGAGGCATTAGGTTGGGGAACTCCGGTCCTGATGCTTTGCTAAATGTGCTGGATCACACCATATTAACAAACATTTCTGTTTGCAGACTGGCTTGTGATTTCATGTTTTGGCTTACATCAAATCACTTGGTTTTAAGGCATGTCAGCAGACATTTCAACTGATTGCAGCACATTTTTAGTGACCACAGAAAATACTGTAACATCTTCTACTAAAGACAAGATTTCCCCCATAACAATTTTGAAATACTATATTGTAGCCAAATGCCAAAGCATACTCCTCACTGCAAAACAACGGGATGTCAAGCCAGGAGGTGTCTTGTGTCTCTAGTGGGCCAGCTCCACAGCAGCAGGCAATTAAACCTTTCTGTAATGCAATGGATGGTTGTGCTTTTTGGGGAATTTCACAGCTTTCTATGGCCCAAGCTGCTCAGTGTCATGTTCAGAGTATTGTTATCCCTTCTCTAGCCATACATAAAATAGGCAAATACTACAGGAAGATCCTGAAGGGCTTGCTTAAGCCAAGAGCCGATTGATTTATATTTGTTGGCTTGTTTGCCTTCTATAACCAAATAATTTCAGAGTGCATCTTTCTCTGCTTTTTCTTCTCTCTATGCTTGTATTCTGGTTTAGTTGCAGAATGTTTCCAAGTTTACAAAGAAAACTGCAACCATTCAAAAAGAAAATGAGATTTTTGTCCATCCAGCTGTTTTCTTTCTTTGTTGTCTTTTTTTCTTTCTCTCTTTTCACTTGGCAAAAGAAGAGAAAAATCCAACAGAAAAAAAGAAAAGTCCATTTTAATTTTGTACTCCTCTTCTGTACTTCTCTCCTTTCCCCCTTCCTCCTTTCTGCCAATTCCTTCACTCCCAAAAGTCCAAAGAATTCCCCAGTTTCTTTGGGATGTTTTTCACAAAGCATACACGTGGGAAACAGGTCTCTCTCTCTGCTGGTGCTTAGAGGTGGTGGGGATGAGGAAGGCAGCCGGGAGCATGCTGCTGGGGTGGGACAAGGGTTCAGTGTTCACAGCACAGGGCAGCCCCCGCTAGTTCTCTGGGAGGAACAGAAGCAACTGGGGAAGTGGTGAGTCCTGCCTTCCAGGTTCATCCCTCATGTGCCTACGGCTGGGGAAGAGCAATGTCTGAGCTGGAAAAATCAGCCCTGAGTTGGAGTGTGCCAGGAGTTTGGATTTCAGAGTCCTGTTTCTGATCCAGCTGCATTTATAATAAATGCTATTATTGAGCAACAAGAACAGCAAAGTGAACATGAGGAACATCCCATCTTTTCTGTTCCCAGAAAACCTAACTCTTCAGAAATAAAGTTATGGGCTAGTGGCAGGGCTCTGCCCTCAGGGTTATGTGTCCTTCACAGGCCAAGGAGACCTTCCAAAAACACACAGTACGCCTCAACAGACAGGAAAAATAGTAATTATAAAAGGAGCGTAACAGAGAAGTTTCCTTGTGCCACATGGTGAGAGGAGCTCTGTGGCTTTGTTTCTTCTGTTTTATTGTGGCTGTGTGACAATATAATTTTTCCCACAATTTAGATGCATTTCACCTTCCTCCTGGAGAAACATCTGATTTAAGTTTTTATTGTTGCCCTTTCTTTCATTCTCTCTCTTCAAAGAGATGAGGGGAAGAGGCTTCAGAAGATTGTGATTTAGTGGCCTCGACATGTTTTTCTGATCAGGCAAATTTGATGGGGATGTATCCAAACTTCTTGTAAAGAGCTAAACTCTGTCTTTTCCTTGCCCGTTCGCTTAGCATGTGGCAAGGCTCAGTTGCCCCATACCAGGCAGGAGCCCAGCAGTGTGCAAGCCAAGCCCAGCCACAGTTGTATTCCCATCCCAGGGACGCTACCTGGGACCTCCAAAATGCAGCCAAGCCATTGGCTTCTGGCAGGCGGAGGGAGGCATCTTGGAGCCGGGGAGCAAGGGATGGCAGGGACAGCCATGGCAGCTCCTTTGCCTCTGTGGAGGAAGATTGTCCTCAAGGTCCTTCAGCTTGCTCACTCCCAGCCCCACTTTTTGGTGGAGAACAAGCGATGCTTGCTGCAAGCTCAGCACTACATTAGGTTTTCTATGTGTGTAAAAGACAAAAAACTCCACTGATGACAATTGCAGAGAGTGGCTTTGCATGCCAAGCTGGCAAGATCTATGTAGTGCAAATGCAGTGGAAACTTATAGCCTCTGCTGATGCTGGCTGCTGGGCAGGAGGGCCAAGTTAGCCGGTGTCTCTCTTTGTGTCCCACTGGATTTTGGCATTTTCAGGCTGTGGTCCCTGCGTTTGTAAGGCAGCTAATGAGAAGGTGGAAAATGCTGATGCTCTTGCAGCAAATTGGTTTAATCTCCAGGTGTTTCCTTTGCTTCTGTTTCTTTTGTTGCTGTTGTGAGGCCAAACTCTGCTCTCTGCTGCGAAGCTCTTCCCCTGGCAGTGCACCCGGGTGACTTCAGCTGGCCCTCAGCCATGGTACAAGATGTCAACGAGGCCAGGGCATGTTCAGCAGGGTCGTTTTGTGTCTCTCCATCAGGGGGTCCACTTCTCTACAGCGACGTGAAGTTTGTCTACAACTCACAGCAGCTGAACGGCACCCAGCGAGTACTACTGGATAACGTCATCTCAGAGGAACAGTGTCGAGAGCTTCACAGGGTGGCCAGTGTGAGTAGGCAATGCCCCTGGAGAGGACACGACAGCCACCTGGGCTGAGTTGCCTGATGCTCTCCCCAGCATCTGGCTTGTGAGGGCTGAGTGTGTGATTAGCCCCTGCAGAGGTTCTGGCTTCATGCCTCACTCTTGAGTGTTGCAGCTGATGTCAGGATGCCCATGGAGAGCAGTCAGATGCTTATCCCCATAACACACCCATAACTGCAGCACAGGAGCTGCTTTCCCATCTTGGGCTATTCTTAGAAACATGCTGCAAGACAGAGCCCGTGCAGAAATAGCTCTTTGCCCCATGTTATACACAACCCCAAAGGATGTTTATCCACAGGCCTGGTTGAGCCTTCTCGTTCATCATCAACTGAGCCTGGGAAGGGAGTGAGGGTGCCTGAACATCCCCAGATGGGAGGTGGGTGGCTGTTTTCCAGCATCTCAGAATGGACCATGATCATGGAGAGCTGCAGTGCCTTCCCACCCAACTCACCTGTCCCAGTGAATGCAGCCCTGGGGGATTTGGGGAAGAGGGTGCCAGGTGCTTCCATTGCAGCTCCTCCTCTCGTGGGGAGCCAGTTCATCCCTCACTCATGTTCATGTCTTTCAGGGGATCATGTTGGCTGGAGACGGTTACAGGGGTAAAACCTCCCCCCACACCCCGAATGAGAGATTTGAAGGAGCCACCGTCCTCAAGGCCCTCAAGGTACATCTTCTTCCCTCATCCTCCTGTCCCATGCCCTCTGTCCCAGACAGCATGCGGCACTGACCCTCTCTCACCCCTGCACCTTGCCCAGTATGGCTATGAGGGCCGCGTCCCGCTGAAGAGTGCCCGGCTCTTCTACGACATCAGTGAGAAGGCTCGCAGGATCGTCGAGTCCTACTTCATGCTGAACTCCACGCTCTACTTCTCCTACACCCACCTGGTGTGCCGCACCGCCCTCTCTGGTGAGAGCTTGGGGGGCTGGCAGCAGGACAGGGCTGGGAGGACAGGAGGGGTTCAGCCCCCCATGGGGTGTTTACAAGTGGGTGACCCAAGCCTGAGAGTAGCTCTCTTTTGCTTGATGCTTAAGCTGGTGGCTGAGAGCTGAGCAAAGTCACTGTCCCCACAGTAGAAAAGGGTGGGCACTGCTGTCCTGAAGAAGCTCATTTCTGGCATGTCTCTTTTTTTTCATGTCTCCAACTCTTCCTCTTTTCTCCTCCCTCTTCTCTTGCCTCCTTTCACTGTCCCTTCTCCTTTCCAACCCCCAGCTCTCCATCTCGCTTCACTGCAGTAGGGAACAAGCAGAGCTGTGCAGATCTGAGTCTTCAGATGTTGCCTTTTCTCCCCAACCTTTCCTTTCCTCTCACCTGTGAACACCATCCAAAGTGGGGTTGAGGCAGGCTCCCCACTGTGATGGATCCCACAGAGCATGGCATTTCCATTTCATCCACCCCTTCTCCTTCCCCCTTCCTCCACATGGTCCTGCTTAGGCCAGCAGGAGAGGAGGAATGACCTGAGCCACCCCATCCATGCTGACAACTGCCTCTTGGACCCTGAGGCCAACGAGTGCTGGAAGGAGCCTCCTGCCTACACCTTTCGGGATTACAGGTAGGAAGGAAGAGGGGGATGCCACTGAGGACCCTCCTCAAGGCAGGGCATCCTCCTCCACAGGCTGTAAGCCCTAAAGCTGGTACATCCCAGCCATGGCAAAAGTGAGATCCAGAAGGTAGTTTCTGGTGGCAGCAAGCATCATGGCTAAGCTTCAAGCCAGAGTTTAACTCTGATTGCTCTCTGATGTTTTAGGGTTGGGAGATTCCAGCTGTGGCCCACAGGACTGTGTCTCTCTCAGGTGTTCATGATTCAAAACGGGAGGATGAGAGCTGGTGGGACCCAGGGGACATTCTGAGAATTGTTCCCTAGCCAAGGAGAGATCTGCCAGTTCTCAGCTGTGGCTCCAAAATGAGCGCAGTTTGGGTGGCTCTGACTGGCCCACAGCAAGATCTCCCGTGCCTGGAAGCCCCCCCCCATCTTAGTGGAGTGATGCAGGATCTGCCCCGGAGGCGAGGGTCAGTCAGCCCCAAGCCCTCTCCCTGCTGCTCCCCTCACAGGGGTCTCCCGCTTCCTCCCCCAGTGCCCTCCTGTACATGAACGCAGATTTCGAAGGAGGCGAGTTCATTTTCACTGAGATGGATGCCAAAACTGTGACGGTAAGTCAGTGCTGTGAACCAAACACTGTTCCTCAGCAGCCTGTGCTGGGGCTCTGGGCTTCCCCAGGCAGTCTGTGGCTCCTACCTTGCAAAGAACCCGTACAAAATCCTGCTGGCAGAGGTGCACAGACCTTCTGTGCCCTGCCCAGAGGCTGCGCTGAGCAGGAAACCTGCAGATCAGCAGGATGGCTGAGAGTCATCCCTGCCTGGAGGACTGCTGAGCTCCCACCCCATCTTGTGGCGAAACACGAAGCAGTGCCTCTCTACATATGCAGTGTCTGGCCCAGAGCAGGTCACGGTGGTGGACATCAGTCCCTGAGAGTGATGGGGCTCAGGCAGAAGCCCTCACCTCTGCATGGGGCCATTGGGGAGTCTGGGCACCCCCATCCGTGGTTGGACAGAGCATCTGGGGACCATGCTGGGGCTCTGAAGTTCAGTAGATGCTGGAGGGTAGATTGCATCTACCTAAGACCAGTGCCAGAGGGTTGATTTGGTTGGCACTTCTGCCCCAGAGGTCCTGCGGGATACCTGTTGTGGACTCAGCAGAGAGAAGAAAGGCATTGGACAGCCTGTGCCAGGCTTAGCTTGTATTTCCTTGGAGCTGTGCCGTGTCCCTGTTTTGCCATACATGGTGTTTACAGCCATGCCCAGAGCTCTGCATGACCTCCAGAGCAGCTCACTGGGTCCTGGGGTGATGCAAAGAGATGCCCAGTAAGATCCCAGGCCCTGGACCATAATGAGCCCAGACACGGCCAGTGCATTTAGCTGTGCTGCTCATTGCCACCCTGGTGTTGCCTGTTTTCCCACAGGCCTCCATCAAGCCCAAGTGTGGACGAATGATCAGCTTCTCGTCAGGCGGTGAGAACCCCCACGGGGTGAAGGCGGTTACCAAAGGTCAGCGGTGCGCTGTGGCTCTCTGGTTCACCTTGGATCCGCTTTACAGAGAGCTGGTGAGTCCCTCCGTCACGATGTGAGGGGAGCTAGCGGGGTACTGGAGGAACCTGGACCGTCTTCAACCTCCAGTACCAGCACATCTATTTTCCCCCATCACACCCCCCCGCAGCCGTGTTCCCATCTGCTGCACCACAGGGACATGGGCCGGTGGCCCCAGGACCGAGCAGTTTTCCCTGCCAGCCATGCTCCTGGACACCCATCACCCCGGGCCCATGGGGTGCAGGGCTGGGCTGGAGTGTTGAGCAGGGTGCAGGAGGGCTCCGTGCAGGGCTGGGCAGGCCATTTCTGACACCTAGTGGCAATAACCTGATGAACGGGCAAGTTCTCCACAGCCAGCCACAGCTCAGAGGCCAGCGATGTGCGGCTGCTGCCAGGTCCTCCAAAGCAGTTTGGTAGCCTGAAGTCCATGGGTCTGGGCACCCGGATGCTTTGGGAAATCTGGGCTGTGATGCCTTTTAACAGGTAACCTCCAAGCAAAACTAAATGCAGGGAAAGAACAAAACCCTTGTGCCTTTGCCTTGTGAAGCAAGTGGGCTGCAAGGTTTTGGAAGAAGCTTATTTCCAAACACACACTTTACTGTCTCTGCTTTTCGGCACTAGCTGAAATTCCTCCATGCTTGGTGCATGTATGGTAGGAGATCGGCCCTGCCCAGGAGCTGGAAGTCCATATCAAGCAGAGAGGACGGGTACACTGTGGCAGTCACTGCTAGTGAAGTGTGATAAGGGAACAGCAATACATCAGCTCTGCATCAACCATTGCAGCCCCTGGAAAGAGGAGGGGTTTAGGCATTGAGGTGCAAAATGATTTGATTAATTTTGCCCAGCAAATGCCCAGCTCAAGTCCCAGGCTGTCCCCTGTCCTCTCAACTATACTGGTGGTTCCTGGATGAACTGCTTTCTGTGGGCCCTCCCAGCAGGCTGAGCCATGCTGAATAAGCTGAGAGCAGGCACTGAAGCTCTGCTATTACAGTTTTTTCCTTTCCCTCTTGCAGGAGAGAATCCAGGCAGATGAAGTGATCGCAATGTTGGACCAGGAGCATCTAGGACCCAGTGAAATGAACATCAACCCAAAGGATGAGCTATGAACTAGGCCAAAGACTTTTTCTATTAAATATTTATTTAATATTGTTAATCTTATTAGAACCCTTCTATTTTTGTACAGAGTGCCGTATAAATTAACAAGTTAATATGATTTTGGAGTTTCAGGAGTGCCTCTCCTGTGTTTAGCACAGCTCTTGCTGGGACCCCTCAACTCTGTGCAAGCATCTTCTGCTGTGATTTTGCCTCTGGGATTCCCTGCTGCTGGTAAAACCCAAGGTTAGAAGTCATCATTTCCAGGTCCATGTTGGAAAGTAGCTGAAAGGCTCAGGGACGTTACCGTGCCGTGGTGTTGGGTGATCATGGTGCAGCTTTGTGCTCCGGATGTCCTGGCTGCATCCTCCTGTCCTGACAGTGCAGGAGCAGCAGTGATCATGGTGTGGTAGCATCTATTTCCTCAGAGTATTTCTGACCCAGGCTGAGGGTGTTGCAGTGAAAGCACATGCTGCTTATCACAAGGAATTTACTATGTGAGTAACTGCTGCTAAGCTAGTAAACCATCCCTCTCCCACCATTAAATGAAGTCCTGTGTGTGGGATCAGAGCAGCCCCTACCTCAGTCAGAATGAACACTGAAGTCACACCCCAGACATAAGGAGAGATTTTATTTTGACCCAACAGCTGCTTCTGCTGCTAGAAAGCAGTTTCTAAAAGGCAGGTTGCAGTAATCTTTGCTGTTGAATTTACTGCAAGGCTGCTGTCTCTCAAGAAATCACTTCAGGGATCTTGGCTGGAGTTTGCATCCCTGAGCAGGTTTGCTCAGCTCCCGGCTGCATTGGCACTTTCTCAGGCCTTTTCTGATCCCCTTTGCCAGCTTTGGCATTTCCAGGACTTAAAATCTGTAATAGGGAATTGTCTTTTCTCTTTGTTCATGCAGCTTGTGCCTATCCAAATCTTTCAGGCTCAGCAGTATCCTCTTCTCATCCAGTCACTGGCTGCAAAGGCCATAGACAAGGATGGTTCTTCTGTAGAGACCTCAAAAGCTGGTCCTGGGCAAGATAAAGGGGAACTCAGCGCATCTGGAAAAACAAATGCCCAGGCTGTGAAGAGGCCACCATTACTGCCTAGAAAATGATGGGTCATTTGCTGTATCTCCTCCAATGTGGAATCTGCAGGGAGGAAAGTGCTGAATGTTTCTGAGCCACCAGTGTAGCTTGTTTCTTGGAGGTTATATCTCCCTTCCTCATAGACTGTTGAAAAGATTCATTGTGTTGGCTCCTAAAAGAACTGCCCACAGGTCTCTGCTTTCAGAGACCCTTCCCTGCTTAAGTGCTTCCCCTGTAAATGCTTAGCCTGCCTTTTCTAAAATAGCCAGAAGAAAAGCTGGAGAGAAGAAGGGGAGGGCAGCTGGAGAGCTGAAACAGTGGTTGTGTTGTCCCCCATCTGCACCACACTATTACATCCAAGGCTTGACTCCTACATGCTGAACTTTCAGCATGAGTTCGAGCTGTCATCCCCCAACACCCACATCTGCCTGAGCACATCCTGCAGAGCTGCCCCCTCCAAGCAGCTCGGTGCAGCCCCTGTGCTGCCGGGGGCTGCCGGGATCCCACCAGCTGGCCCTCCTGCGGGGAGGCGGCGGGGCATCACAGGTCATGGTTTGTTTGCTGCTGTGGTGGTTAGCCAGAGCTGTGCCTAAATCCAGGGGAAATAAACTAAACACAACATCTGGGCCTGTCTTTGTCTTTCTTTAGACAAATATTAGAAGGGGAGACTGGGGGGGTTATGTGGTTTGTCTCATGATGGTGCCTCTTCCTTAGGGGTTTCCTGCTCCAGTCCCTAGAGCACACACATGCATCCCCGTCCTGGAGGAAAGACAGAAGCACCAATGTGGACAAGATTAAGCAAAGCTGTGTGTGCGCATTTGCCTGCCTGTCCATCTCCTTTGCTCTGCATCCAGTCACCTAATAACTTGTGCACCATTGGCACACTTCAGGCAATTTGGAGAGCAGGAGGAGGGTGTCACAGCCCCTGTGCACTGCTGGGGTGTGCAGCAGGCTCGGAGTGAAGCTTTGGTGGAGAACAGAGGAGCAGCCTCAGAAGGGTGTAACTTTTTGGGACAAACACGAACCCCAAATCCCGGGCCATGCCGTTCACCACGCTGCTCTGCTGCTGAGACCTGCCTTCGGTCCATGCCAGGGTGAAGCCAGGAAACAGGAATGCAGTGAGTCAAAGGCACTTTCCTGTTTGTTTTTCCAGCTCTCTGCTCTGGCAAAGTCTAGCTGAGAAGTGGATTTGTATTTCTGCTGCAACAGCAGAGGTGGTTGCCAAATTTATTGGCATGCTGTAGCCTCACAGGAGCAAGTTACAGAGCTCTTTGGGACATGCACCAAAATACAATGTAGGCTTTTGAGTCTCTTTTGTATCTGAGTGGGATGGGTTGCCACCAGGGTGGCTTGGCCTCTGAGAAATTAATTCTAACTCAGATATGATGTAGGGGCCTGGCATCTGCCAGAGCTCTCAGGGTCACATCCAGACTGCCCACAGAGCACTCGCATCCCTGGAAAAAGAAAGCTAACAACAATACCAAAAGTATACACTCCTCTTTGGTCAAATACACCCCAGGGACAACCTGGTGCATTAACATTTTTGCTTCCTGCTACAATGGCTCACGTTGGTTATTCCTCTTTTGCCCTGCCAGTCTGGTAATTGCTGCTTCCCAAACCCCCTCCATGAAGCAGCTCCTGAAGGAGGCAGTGCCTGAGATCACACCACTGTGATAAAGCTGATGTGCATTTCAGAGCAAACCTCAAGGCTCCTGGGCCAGCTCTGAGCTCCTCTAGCCGGGGCTTGGCCACGGAAGGGAGCCACAACATACTTAATGTGATGGCCATTTGTTATACATGTCCCAGTTCTATCATGGGTAATAGGAGCCGTTTGGAGATGGAGATGGTTGAACCGTGTCTTAGTTCCTTGTTAACTCTGCCATGCCCCTCCTAATACTAATAATATATGCAGGGTGAGATTAGCAGGGTTGATTTATGACAGTCAACTAGAAAAAAAAGAAAACAACTCATGAAGGAAACTCATGAATTAAAAACTATTTAAACCAACAACTGAATCAGCTCTGTGTGTTTGTGTATGCATGGGTGCAGCCGTTGGTCTGAAAGCAAAACTGTGCGGTGTTACTCAATGCCAGAGAATCTTTACTAGCAAGGAGCTTTGCATTTGTTTTGAGAGCCAAGTTAGGTCGCCCCTTGCACAAGGCTGCTGCTAGGAGTTGCAGGGGGGCTGGAGGACCCCAGTCTGTGCCACAGGCACAGGGAGTCATTAATTTTTAAGGAAAAAGTACAGATGAAATAGATGCTTTTGTCAGGAAGAAGATGAATCATTGCACTTCACAGTCAGGGATGTGGCAGCAGAGACTGCGGCAGCGAGGGCACCGAGGCATTTGGAGCAGCAGCTATCAGGGGCCATAGTAGCCCAAGGCACCTGACGCCTTGTGCAGAGGGTAGGAGCATGGAAAACACCTTGTACAAGCAAAGAACCACCAATGGGGCCCAGCCGAAAGTCTGAATTTAAGCCCCTTTGGGCTGTAAATGTCTTACTGCAGGTGGCTGATGAAAGTTTCCCTCCAGCCAAAACTCACCCCTGAAACCTCACTGGCAAATAAGACTTATGGGTATTTACAAATCCCTGAATCCACAGTCAAGGCTGAAATACCTAAAGCTCCTTATGTCCAGTGGCTACAGAGTCTAATAAAACCTGGGCACACCTATAGGCATTAGCCTGTGATACTTTTTGAGGTGTTAATTTTAAGCAACTGAACCTCACCAATATTGCTGTGGAGGCTTAGGGACATGTGGACAACAAGTCAGTCTCCAGCAGCTCCACTGAGTGATGACTAATCCCCATTGATTCCAAGCTGGGAGATGATAACCTTATAAAATATGGTGTATTTGGACCTTTTGTGTGTCCCCTTTATTTTCCAGGAGTTAGACTGACAGCCTAAGATACAGCAGCTCTGATGACTTTGGAGACCAAGCAATAAACTCTGCAAGAGGCCAGTCCGGCTGAAGACCCTCTTCTGCTGCCACTCCATCCCATCCTGCAGCTGCATCCCTCCTGCTGTCTCCCCACCCTGCTGCTTCATCTCTGCCTTGGTGATGGACAGTTTGGGTGACACCATCCCTGCCAGCTGCTTCACCTAAGGTTGGCCAGTCCCTGTGCAAGGGTCTCTCCACCTTGGAGGTACTGTGGTCGTGGGTGGGAGCAGAGCCTGGACTGGTTTGTCACCGTTGCATTACACTGCTGGCTGCCTGTGAGCTGCAGTGACTTGGCATGGGGAAAGATGTAAGCAGAGGAAGGAGATGGAGTTTGCACTAGGCACTGCTCATCCCTTCTGGTTAAACCTGAGCAGAGCCAACCTGAGAGCTCACAGGCAGCCAAACATCTTCCCATGGAAAACTGTCATTAAAAAAAAAAAAAGTTGTTTCCTCCTGTCCACACCCTTGCCCAGCCTGGGGAAAAAACCCAAAACAAGACAGCTGGCTCTAACAGTGCTGGCAGTGAGATAAAAATGGGCTAGTCCTGCTTTGGGGAAGAACTATATTAAAAAAGGAAAGAAGCATGCATGTCTTGTTTCCGCAACTGCTCCTACGCCCACACTCCAACAGAAGAGCCACCTTTTCCTGGGGGAAATGTTGCTGCTTGTCTGTGCATTGAGATATGACCCTGGCTGGATCCCACAACGTTGTGCTCTTCCCCAGGTGTGGATGGGTGCATGTGTACATGTGCTTTTCCTCCCGCCACCCCATTTCCACAGCAGGCACCCAGGCCCAGAGTCTAAGGTGCTTTGGTGCCAGTGACAGCACCAGAACCAACAGTGTGCAGCCGTGCATGAGGCCAGATCCTGCACTGTTGTTCACCCCAGGCACTGTCCTGCCTTCACTTTGGGCCTGGGGGGTCCACATGTACAGGTGCAGTAGATGCCATCGAGAACAACAGGGCCCCGCCATGTCCTCCCAGAGCACGGCGTAGTGTGCGTGGGTCACTCATCTGCCCTCAGAGCACACACTGCACAAGCAAACTGCTGTCTCCACAGGTCTGGTGGATGCCATGGCCAGCCTAGCATTACTTTTATCTTGTTTTAAACACATGGTGAAAGCTGGCACCAAGTTTGTTTCCTTCTCATTTAACAAAACATTGTTATGCAAAAAAAAAAAAAAATATAAATGTCAACATGTCCCAACCCCTTGGACACCATCCAACCCTGCCAAAAATAAGTCCTGGCACACTACAGGAACTTGAGAAAGCAAAACAGGCAACTCAAAATGCTGCCTGGCCACCCTCACCTTGTTCTGGGGCAAGGCAGAGCGCTGGTGAGCCTCAGGGAAGCGGGGTTCAGCCTCGGTCCAGCTGGGCGGCAGTGTGCAGCGTGCGCGGCCGCGGCAGGAGAGCACTGGTGCAGGCAACCGCAGTGCGTGCCGTGGCAGGAGCAGGCAACGCGAGGGCCCCGTGGGCAAACGGAGCCGGGCTGGCGAGTGGACACACTTGGCAAAGGAGCAAGTCAGCTAATGATCGTTTCCAGGGGTGGTTTGGATAACAAGAATGGCAGTTCTAGTAGGTATTTCCTGAGGTTGAGCAGGGCAGGGCAGGGGGAATTAGTATGAGCTCAGTTTAGCTTCTACCCCTCCTTTATTTGTAATGAGATTAACAGCAGAGATGGCAGCGGCACCATCAGTCTGCTGCCACGATGGGGTGAGCTGATAAACAGCTCCTGCGCTGCCTTGCATGCGAGCGCAACAGCTCCGGCCCACGGGCAAAAACAACGGAAAAAACACACTTTTATCACACGTGGCTTTTTTGCAATGGCCTTAGAGTGGCTTCGCTCCCAAGTTCGGGGGAAACACGTTGCATTGGACTGGCCTGGCTGCTCCGGGCAGCGCCAGGAGTGTGGCTGCCCTCCCAGCGCATCCCAGCATCACCAGCCCCTCCTTGCAGTGCTCCTGCACCCGATGTCAGATGAAAGCACCAGGCTAAAGGCTGGTCCCTGCTTTGTTGGTGAAAAATGAGGCCACTGCTTGCTGCCAGTGTGCTTTGGGCAGCTCCAGTGCAAGAAATGAAACCAGTTGGTTTGACTGCAATGAAGCAGAAGCTAGAAAGATGTGTGAATGCCCTGAAAGGCACCTCCCAACTGCTCATGGTGCTTTAACTGGACTGTAGCAAAGGTGCAGAAGAAACTCTCTCATGACGCTCCCTCATAGAGACGAGAATGTGGACCCTCTGGCAAATTTTGCAAAGATCTTCATCACGCCTGTGACAAGATCTGTTAATGGCAAACCTAGAGCCACCTCTAAATGTACATAGCTCTAGTAGAGGAGTTTTGGCTGGAAAACCACTGAAACAAAAGCCCTGTATATTAAAAGCCTGATATTAGTCACAGTAACCGGACACACATAGGCCAAGTGTGCCCATCCAGGGCAGGGGCCCCAGCTGCTGTGGGGCACATTGGCACCAGGCTCATCTCTGCAGGGGTCTCTGCAGCAGCTGGGCACAGCCAAGGTGATGCCTGAACCTGACATCCCCTTCAGCACATTGTCAGTCACTGGTCACATCACCCTTTGCCAGGATGCCCACAAAAACCATCTGTGGTGACATGCATTTCTGCATGAAGACCTTCTTGTGGAGCCCCATCAACATGTGCCCATGGCCCAGGGGTGGCCAAGTGCTCGGGGGGCCAGCTGCCTGCTGTTGGGAGGATTGCGGGGTGCTGCTCCCACCACCACACAGGAAAAAAACAACCCACCAGCATCTTAAAACCAGTTTGCTGGCCCCAGGCACCTGGGGGTTGTTTGTTCATCTCCTTTCGTTTCGACACCTCGTGTGAGAGGCTGGGAGCTGGCATTCACCACTCCTGTGGTGCCAGCTCTGAGATTGTTTTGTTTGATTTGCTGGCCAAATTGGGTGGATGGGTGGAGACTGAATTTTCCCCTTTATTTTTGTTTTCAAAAAACCCTTCTGGCCCTGGGTGAGGCAGAAGGAGCTGAGTAGTTTCACCTCTGTCTTCTCTGTGACAGTTACCTGCCTACAGCATTGGGGCCACAGCCTGGCTCCTCCAAGCAGAGGAGCTGGGTGTCAGGGGGGGGACAAACTTGCTGGCCAGGTGGGGAAGGCCCTCAGCCACCCCACACAGCAGTTTTTTACTCCCTCTCTCTCTCCAAGCACACTGGAAAAAGCTTTTGTGTGAGCCCATCCTCCCTTGCTCTACCCAACAGGTCAAGGGAAAAATAAGGCCTTTAATATGGGCAGCCTGTGGCGCTGGGAGAGGGTGGGGCAGGCTGTGAACTCCTCATCAGCAGTGGGGCGATCGCTGAAAATCCTGGCCTCGTAGCCTGGCCTCATTTCACACAGCTGCAGGGAAGAGGTTTGTCACCAAAGGTCCCCAGGGAAAGCCCTGAGCTGAGTGCGGTTGACGCCCTGAGGTGCTCTGAGCAAACACTTTCAGAATAACCATCCCCACATCAAAACATGGCCCTGACAGTAACTCTTAGGGATGGGATGAAGTATATACGGACTTTCTCCTGAGCCTGGCTGTGCCCTGTGCTTCCCCAGGTGACTCACCCGGCCCTCGAAGCACCTCTGCAAGCAAAACAGCCCTGGAGGTTTTTTTCCCCCATCTCACTCATGGGTATGAAGAGAAGGATGTTTACATGCATCTTCCGAAAGCTCAGCCATAAGCAACTGATGTGCTATGCTCTCCTGTGCCCAGCAAACTGCCAGGTCCACCCTGCCAGCCACAAGCCCACGGGGTTGCCACCAGGATTTCCTGGCAGCTTGGGCTTGGCCACCCCTCTGGAGCCACCTGAGAGGCTGTGGGGAAAGTAAACATACTCACACCAAACCCAGGCCCTGCAGGGAGTGAGAAAGCCTGGCTGATGAGCACACACCCTGCCCCGCTCAGCTGACACCATGCATGTTCCTCCCTGTTTGCTTGAACAATGCACTGGGAGCTGTGGCAGTGACCCGGCAGCTGTGGCCCGCACCCTGCCAGTGCCCTGAAAGCAGCCTGACCATGGGGTCTGCATGGCCAAGAGCTGCTGGCATGCCTGCCCGCTCCTCGGCTGCTGGGATTGATTGTGCTGGTTGGAGCTGCTAGCATTATCCCTTGGGGGGAACCAGGCCAAATGTACAAATTGTGTTTGCTTTGGGAGCATAAGGAACCCTTAGCAGTTCTCCTTGAGGTGGAAGATGCTACATCCTTTCTCCCCTTTCAGACTAATTACACTGAAACAAAAGGTGAGATATACCATGCCAGGAACATTACCAAGCCTGCAAGTCCTCCAGCCAGCGGGATTAGGTGGAAGCTCTGGATGGCACAAATACAGATGCCAGCAGCCAGCTTCACGCTCTTCTTGCTCAACCGCTGGCGCCACCAGGCAAAAGATAACAAACATCTCTCCTGCTCCCGTGATGGGCCTAGCAGTAAAAGATTTCCAAGTCCGAAGCTCCTGCTGAGTAGCCCATGTTCCAGGCTATGTGGAAGAGCTGCCATCCCTCAGCACCCCTTTGCCCCAGCTATGAACACTGCGTAGCACCAAAATGTAGGGGAGACCCGAGTGCTGCACAGCCCAGGCACTGCCGTGGGTTCTCCCCTTCTGCCTTCAAACTGCATCTCACTTCCAGCACTTCCACTCTTCTCAAGGGATGACATGGCTGTTGCCGACTCCTCCTTTTTCAGGAAAACCCAACTGGACTCTTTGCTTTCCCCTCCCTTGCAGCTCTGCAAGTCATCAGTTGCCATGCTGCCAGGCCATGGTAGTCTGAAGGCAGCTCTGCCTTGCAGACATACTCAGTATAAACAGGAATAAATGCACCGGAGGGATCCTCCTGTTCTAACCAAGCAGGGGAAAAAGGACAGAGTGCTGCCTGGAAACACAGGCCAGCTCTGCGAGTATCACCCAGATCTTCTCCCTCCCTGTCATGCCTGGCCTCTCTGGTCAGCATTGCTCTTCTCTCACTTGCAATGGGGATGCTCACCACCAGCTAAAGCAGCATGAATGGGAAGAAAATCAGGCTTAGGAAATTTGCTTCTACCAGTATAGATGTCGGTCTTGGGCGCCCTTTTCTGCAGCCTCACTGGATCTGATTTGGCTGTCTCAACTAGCTGAGAGGCCTCTCAATGGTACTCCACATGCCCTGGCCTAACCAGGCATACAAGGGTTAACCAGCGTGTTCCTTGGGCCCAGCATCACTTCATCTCAATTGAAGCAAAAGGAAAGCTCTACTGAAGCTCTTCCTCTTGAAGATGGGAAAAGGGTCAAGTGCTCCAGTTTGTGCTCCATGTCTTCCCAGACTCTTGCTGGGCTTCATCTCCCGTGGAATGCTGCAGTAACTGTGCTGCTTCTCAGCCATGGGGGCACTACTACAAAAACAACAGAAAAAAATTAAAAATCAAATTTCAGTCAGCTTGCTCTGCTCCTGAGACTCTCCAGACAGCAGCCAGCCACAGCCTGCATCGGACAGAGTGCCTTTGCCTTCACGTCCTCACCTGCTCATCTTCATCTGGCTGCTGGCATCCCTGGCAGGGCTTCAGTCATGTCCAATTTCCTCACCTCCAAGGCAAGGCTGAAATAATCTGAGACAGCTGCTGCCCATGGCCTGACTGTAATGTACTTGCCTTAATGGTTACTTGCTAATATTTTACCCTTGGGTGAAATTACAAGGTTCAGGGCCAGGTGGAACACGTTCAGCCATCTCTTCTTTGGGGCAAGCTGAGTCACTGCTGTTAGAGTTGTGCAAATCGAGCCTGTGTGTAGTTTTGGTGCATATGTTTTTACCGTGAGCCCTTACCTTCAGTGCACAGCAGGATCCCTGATAGCTCCTACACACTGACTTCCTTCTGTTCAAGTCACTAATTAAGCAGCAATAAAGGCTAGAATATAAACTATAATAGAAATAACTGTCTTGCTACCTGTAGCACTTAAAGCTGGAAGAAAACTTTTCTATAGGGAGAGCAAACAGTGAGGTCTGTGTTCTCCAGCTACCACCCTCAGTGGCAGGCAGGCACCACCACAGGCTGCTGCCCTAGAAAATGGAAGCCCTGCTCACGACTTGCAAAAGATATGGTGGGTTTGAGGCTCAGGCCAGAGCCTAAATGCCAGAAGGGAGGAGACCGGCTCACACTCGCCGATGCTCAGGGCTGGGTATTTGCACTGCCTTCAGAGGGCCAAATACTGCCCTGGCGGAAGGGTGCTGGACACTGCTCTGGGGCCAGGCTTCCAGCACATGGCCATTGAAGCACCTTCTAGGCACATTGTGCTGGAGGTGACCTGTTACCTCCTGTTTCTGTGAAAAACATCTCCATTCAGATACTCACATTCACCTTCAGGTTGGCAACTCTCTCCGGGTTCAGCATGGGCTGCTTGACTGTGTCCTTGGAATAAGAAATCAATGCGTTTATCTCACAGTTCGCCATGGCACGTGGATAATTTGATGCAATTGTGTAGCCATCCACGCCTTTAATTAATCAAAGAGTTTTTCACACAGCACTGTGCAATATTTTGTTTCCTAACATCCCTGCTACAGAATACTAGGATCTGTTGTAACATTTCTTACCCAATTCCAGCTCTGAGGGCTATGCAGCCAAGAAGAAGATGGATCACGTGTAGAAATCTTCAGCATTGTCTCCAGAGGCAATTTCCAAGGAATCAGAAGCTGAATTTATCAGAGGCTCACAGAGGGATTTGGAAAAACAAAACAAAACTGAAAAAGAACCAGCCAACAAACAAAAACAACCTCAGGAAGAAAACAGGAAGAAGTCAGCAGGTTCCCTGGGGGTGCCATTTAGGAGGCTCAGGAAAAACTGGAGAAAATCAGAGGCTCTCCTAGAAAACTAGGAAACACCTTGCCAGAGTTCACTGTTTTAGGACAGACCTGAAAAATCCCTTCCAAGGGACCAAGGGGCCACCCCAACAGCTTTGCTTTCAGACCTGCTCCTGCACAGCTTCATCTTGCAGCTGCTGAGGTGGGGGGAAAGGAAAGTGCAGGTGAAGACCGGAGATGGCCAGGTAGGAGAGTGCTTGGAAATGCTTGGCTGAATGCTACTTAACTGTAAAGAAATGCCTGACAGATGCTTGTCCACACCGGAGAGCCGAGCACCCAGCTCACACCTTTGTGCCCAAATGAGCGGTTTGGGCACTCTTCCCTCTGGGGTCCCCACAGACAACGGTGGCCCCAGCCAGGAAAGCTGGGCTGGGACCTGGAGGGCAGGGCAGGGGTGAGCAGTGCGGGGCACCTTGCTGCCGAGCAGAGAGCCTGCGTGGGCAAAGTATGGCCCTGGAGTCCAAATCCCACACAAGTGCTGCCCCGGGCTGCCAGCATGGCACACCCCTCCCCACCTGCCAGCCAAGGGGGTGCCATCCTCCCCAGCTTCTCCTCGGGAGCCTGTCTCCATGGCACAGCCCTGAACTGCGGCGGGTGCCTGCCCTGTGCTGGGGGCCACTCTCACGTTTGTCCCCCCCAGGGCAGAACTGCATGTGAGCCGAAGGAGCGGGGCGAGCTTTCAAAGCATGCACCAGCAAACTGAGCTGGAGCCAGCTCACGGCCTCCGAGCCAAGAGCCCGCGGGGAGCCCCAGGGGAGAGCCCCCCCTCCGCGCAGCACCCTGCGGAGCCACGCAGGTGCACAGTGGGGTGCTGGGTGCCGCAGGCGGGTCGGCCCTGGCGGGGTGCCGGGCTCCCCACCCAGACTGGCTGGGCTGGCTGCCGCCGTGGCGTGGGAGCCCGGAGCCGGCCGCCGGTGCTGCAGCCAGGTGCTGCTGTGGGAGTTCCCGGCTGCGGCGTGTGCTCCCTGCAAAATACCTGGTGGTATGTGCTCAGCTGGAAGAAGAGATGTGTATCGCTTTGGCAGGAAGGACTTCTGCAGCCGAGGCGCTGTGTGTGTGCGTGGAGGGAAGGTGGAGCACCTCTCATGCCCTCGGGCAGGGCACGCATGGTGCTGGGAGCCCCGGCTGCTGCTTGCACCTTGGCCGTGGCTGCAGGGTGTTGCAGCACAGGGTCGCCATGCAGGGCTGTTTGCCTCCCTGCATCTCCAGCCAGCCTCCTGGGGCGGGTAGGCTTTGGCTCTGGAGACATTCACCAACGGAGAGCACAGCTTCAGGCTTTTTGCACCCCAGAGCTGCCTGGGGTGTGAAGAGTTGTCTCTCCTGGTTTGGCAGGTGATGGTTTTTGGTCTTCATCTTCTGAATGTCTCATTTGTGCTGGTGTTGGTTGGCATGGGCACATGGGTGCACAGCAAAGGGCAGGAGCGCAGCAGCTTTCTGCAGTAGTAGTTGCTCTGAAACACCAATAGATCACGTGGTTATGCCACCCATGCAACATCGCAGCCCTTTCATGTGGAATCGAGGAGAAAGGTGTTGAAAAAGGCAGTTTTACAAAACTCACACCCAGAGCAGAGGACCCGTTTGAGTGGCGGGGGGGGGGGGGGGGGGCACGCTCAGTGATTGGCGTTGCACCCACCCGTGCTGGGAAACACGGGACCACATCGACGGAGGAGGAGAGCTGCCACCGCCAGCCGTCACCCGCCGCGGCCCTGCCAGGCCAGCCACCGCCACCGCCACCACCACCGCCACCGCCGCAGCAAGGGCCCGCAGCCCAGCTGCCGCCGGCGGAGAGGCCGGGCCGAGCCCGGCGCGGGTCCCGCTAGAGGGCAGTGGCGCCCCGGGCAGCGCCGCGCACCACCGCCGCCCTCCTCATTTTTGTACTTAATTCTTTTTTATGAAGACGGCGTTATAAATCCCCTTGACAGAGGAACCAACGCGGGTGGCAGATGATGGACTCGGAAACGCCTTGGCTTAGTGCAGCCAGATCTCCCGTTGTCTCAATTTTCAATCATTTTTTAATGCCAGATTGGATTTGTACTTCCTTCTTCTTTCTTTCTTTCTTTCTCTTTCTTTCTTTCTTGCTTTCTTTCTTGCTTTCTTTCTTGCTTTCTCGCTTTCTCTCTTGCTTTCTCTCTCTCTTTCTCTCTTTCTCTCTCTCTCTCTTTCTCTCTTTTCCCTTTCCTTTCCTTTCCTTTCCTTTCCTTTCCTTTCCTTTCCTTTCCTTTCCTTTCCTTTCCTTTCCTTTCCTTTCCTTTCCTTCTTTCCTTTTTTTATATATATATATACATATTTTTTTTTTTTTAGGTCTGCTGCTAGACACTCATTTCAAGAGTGCTGACAGTTAAAACAGAAGAGGAAAAGCACCATCTCTTCCCCAGGGTCTGCCCATTGATTTTGTTTCAGTTTTTCCCTTTTTCTCCTCAGACCCTGCACCAGTTTCTTTGCCACATGTAGAGGCCTACAGCCAGTTACTTGCCCCTGGATTGCACATGATGGCTGTGCCATGAGAGTGTTGCTTGCAGTGCAGCCAAAAGCCTTAGGAACTCAGCAAAGCCGATTGCATGGACAGAGCTGTCCTGCTTAATATTAACAAACAAGCTTAGCCTTCCCTGGGCCTTGAAGCAGGCACTAATGAGACCACATCTTCCAGGGCATGATTCAGAGTGGGAAGCTAATATGCTCTGAATGGCTCCCCAGGGACTTTCTTGCCACTGATGATGCAGGGAGCCTAACCTCCTACCCTAGGCAGTTGGGAGAGACAATGTAAGCATCTCCCTTCCATGCTGTAATGGTTGGTATCTGCCCAGCTGCCTGTGAGTAATTGCTGAGCATGCCAGAAGGCACCCACCTCCTGTTGCAGCATGTATCCCCATCATCCAGTGAAGTGGCACAGCCAGAAAAGCCACTGGCTGCTGTGCTCTCGTTATCGCTGCATGCAAAGGGCAGTGCACTGCAACAGGAGTGAAAAAAATCAGCTGAATGGTGCATGGAGACCCTCACCAAACACTTCATCTTAGAGCTATCAAGTTGAAATCCAGTTGCCCGTGGCCCTGTGTCTGATGGTGCTGTGGGAGTGGAGCAAGGTGTGGCACTGCTGTGACTGCAGCCACCAAGGCAGAAACACACTGGGTACAAACAACGTCCTTAGGTGTGGCTGGGACTCTTTAGCCCTTGGCTTGAGTGCTGCAGGCACACAGTCACTGTGCGCCATCCCCAGAGATGCCCCTCAGTGCTTGCCCATGCCCTGGCGCTGCAGCTGCAGCCCCCTTGTCCAGCCCCAAATCCTGTATCACCTGCCCCCCTGAGTCCCACATAGCCTTTCCTTCACTCACCAGTGATCCCAGGCATCTGGCTCTCTTCAAGAAGGCAGAGCTGACATTTCCTAAGAACAAAACACTGTAGGAGTGTTTACAAGGAAGTGAAAGTATTTTAACAAAACCAGCTGATCCCCACACTGCCCCAAAAGAGCACTTACCTAGCAGCAGGGCATGGCTGTGATGGGCAGTCCTGCAACATCCACAGGCAGATCGAGGGAGCTGTGGATGGGCTCCAACTCCTCACTGATTGAAAGGCACCTACTAATAAAAACACACATACACACAAAACTAAAAACACCTGGTTCCACAGCGCTGATGTTCAGGCCTTGTGCTGTAGGGATGGTATATACAGTTGGGAGAGGCTGGGCATATAAGGAAAGGGGATCAGTCCATGGGGCCCAGATGAGGAGAGCAAAGCTGTACAAAGGGCAACTGCCACACACCTCTGAGTAAAATTTTGCCTCCTTAATGTTAGGGAAGCAAGCTGGGAGAAAACTGCAGCCAGCAGAGCATAAAGATTAGCTTGCTCTCAGTTTATTTGACCTTCAGGGACAGTGTATCCAAATATCAACAATAAGGCTCCAAAACTCCAGCCTCCGCCCTTTGCTATATGGTCAGGAAGACAACTCTCTGCTGTCATGGGTCGTAGAGAGCCAAAACATCTCAGGACCTAGAAACCACCAGCTCGAGCCTGGCAGCCAGGTGAGGCTGTTTGCCAAACCTGCCTGCTGAAGGCTTGGCACAGGCACAGCCTGTGCCCGGGTAGGGACTGTGTCCTGCCGCCCCACAAAGCAGACCACGCAGGGATGCTCTGCAGGGCCTGGCATAGCTCCTCACTAACCTTCACACAGCAGTTGATGTAAGCTACACATTTTATCACTCAGTAAATCAGAAGGCCAAACAGCCCAAGCTCCCATTTGGTGCTAGGGCTGCCCGCATGGTTTTCCCACTGAGAAACAACTTGCAAAGAGGCAGAGTGGGAGACCAGGTCCTGCAATCCTCCCACCACAGCACAGACAGCCGTTTTGCTGTCAGGAAGGAAGGGGTTTCTGCTAAGCTATACAGGACAGAAAGAACGTGATGAGCAAGACATCCTTCACAGGCTCCACTCGGATGTTTGCCAAGTTTTGTTGTGTCCGGATAAGTTTCATTCCAGCGGACTGCTAGCTTCAGCACACTTAGAACTAACAGCATAGAAGGGTATGCACGTCTTCAGAGGTCCACCCAGGCTTGCAAAACACAGCTGGAAGCTTGTGAGGGATCCCTGCCCTGAAAACTTCATGCCTGCGTATGAAGCATCCCAATATCCAAAGACAAAATTCCAGTGGGTATGGGTGGAGGGCAAAAGGGAGAGCACCAGCTTGGGATTCCTCATCACTGAAACCCTTGCTGTAACATAAGCAATTGCAGAAGTTCCCTACTCCAGCAGTGGATCACAGCAAAAGCAATTGCAACCATCAGCAAACATATTTCAAACCTACCTAGTTAATGGAAACTGAAATCCTATTTTACCTGATCCAATTTGCTCATCTAGAGGCAAAGAGCCCATCAGCTGAAACAGCAAGTTCTCGCAGCCGTTGTAGAAGCAATTCTCTCTTTGAGGGCAACATACTAGTTTTTAACACCACATTCAAGCAATCCCTGACTGCCAGAGTGCAACCAGGGGACCGATGCCGCTGGATATTGATATCCAGAGACAACTGTCTCTCTAATCCTTCAAGCAAAAGGGAAAAGAAACAGTGATCAGAACCAAAGCAACCGGGCAGCCATTCTCTACTCTAATGGTAAACATGAAACTAACTCCCAAGGGAAGCCATGCCTTTTCTTCTTCTGAGATCTTTGTGGGGTTTTTTTTGGACTCCCTGTTCCTGAGCATCCTCCCCCAGTCATAACCCAGGAAAACTGTAAGAAACAGACATAGGGCCCCATACAGAAACCACTGGGCAGTTAATGTGGTGGTCCATGGACAGACTGAGGCCCCCAGCTGATGGAGGCCACTCCATCACTTTTGGGACAGCCATCCCACTGGCTCTGTGCTGCTCTTTCAAATCCCTGGAAGAACCAAGATGCAAAGGAAATGGCTTTGGTAGGAGAGAGGATGCACGGGGTGATGCATGAAGCCTTTGGTGTAAGTTAAATAAGGACAAACCTCGCCAAGCTCTGAGTGGGATGGTGGAGATGGCTGTGCAAGCTTATTTCAGAAGTGTGGAGGTAGGAAAGGGCAGCACTGACCCTGACTGCTCAAAGTGCACATTCCCTCCCCCTGGCCAAGGTACAGAGCAGTCACAGCTCCGTGATGTTTGAGCAGGATGTTGAACATGTGGCACTTCCCAGTGCCCTGCTCAGGAAGAGAATAAAGAAACCTGATGAAAAGGCAAAAGAGCCATGCAAACGACGCAAAAGCCAGGAGACCACACAGTTCAGCAGGAGGCTTACAGAGGCTGACCCATTCAATCTACCAGAAAGAAGGCAGGTGGGTGTATGATAGCACCTTATAACACACCCTTGTGACACAGATGATGCAAGGATGAGAAAACTGCACACATGGGCAAAGGCGACATGAAGCCCCAGCTCCTCAGATGACAAAGCAGCAGCAAAGACTCCTGCTCATTTCCAAGAAGGCGCACAGGCAAGACAAAAAGTTGTTTGTTCAGTGTCATTTTCAGTTTGGCTTTTATTTTCATTGACTTCAACAACAAGGTGTTCCAAAACACACACAGGTCTTGGTGCAGGCAACACTGTCATTGCTACAAGCATTGGCAGATTCTCAGCTCAATTAACCCATACGCTTTGATGTATCAAAACAAAACGAAAAAAAAAAAAAAAAAAATCACAGCTCTACAGGGGAGGGTAAAAGCTACAGCAGTTCAAACTCACTTGAAGATTCCAGTTATACAGAAGTGGGCTCCATAGTGGTATACAGTAGAAAGGTTTTCACAGCATATATTTTAATCAGTGATGCAGCAGAAAAGCTCCATCTCACTGCTGAGTTGAAAAGCAGATACTGAAGTTCTTGCACCCAGACTGAGCACAACATTAACTGCATTAACCTTTATAGTCAGAAGCTTCCTAGTTCCTAAAATGACGGTATTTTTGCATCAATATTTGTACAATACTGAAGCAGCTCAGAAGGATTATACAATGGAGATGCAAAACCTTGGAGGTGAGAAGGGCACAGCCTAATTCACCTCCAGGAATTTGCAAAGTACCTGCACTAACACTTTCCCCGCACTAACACTGCCCCGCTGAATTAATTCTTGCATCAAGTCAAGAGCAGGATGACTTGCTTCTTTTGTAGCATATAGGAAAAAAAAAAAGACATAGTAAATTTTCACACTGAGCATGTTAAATACTTTGAAATCTAGGACACTGCTCTTTGAAGTGTTACAAAATAAAATGACAAAACAGGCTTTCATACCTGCCCCCTCCCCCCTCAACTGCAAAGTAACACAGGAATCTCAGTATGAAAAATACAAATATATTTGTCCAGTGACGAGTCATTTGTTACAAGGTATACTGTAAGCGTTCTGCATAAAAATAATAATTAAAAAAAACCAGAAAAACAAACAACATTTTATTGTGGTTCTGTCAGACCCAGTAGCCCAAGAAGAAATAAAAATTGGCATGTTATGCTGTAGGAAACAAAATTACACATACAAAAAAATATTTATATACACACACTTTACAGGGTAACCATCTTGCATTACCATTCAGAGCTATCCAAAATAGGCTTGCACAGGTACTGAAAGGCAGTCTTCGAATGCAACATAGACCTGGCACAATAGACGGAGGAGGATGCTAACAGTATCAGTCTTAAATGAAATATGTGGCACATGGCAGGGCCCAGAAAACAGCCACTGCATTGAAACAAGATTATTTGGTTGTAGCAAGGTAGGATGAAAAGTCATTTAAGCTGCTTTTCACCTTTCCCCAACCAAAAAAAGTCAGGCTTACTGGTAAAAAGAGCAAGTCAACTTGAAAGCAACTGTGCTGAGCCGAGCTCCTCAGTTTAGGTTTGTTTTGTGTACGTTTTGTCACTACCTTGGCCAATATAAATGTGAAAATATGCGCCCTGTTCAGTTACTCGTCCACAGGATCACTGGCAGTCAGAGGAAACGCCTCAGAGCACAGCTGCTGTAGAACCAATAAAGCAAAAAAACAGAGAAATCAGTTTCTCATGTAAACATGACTTTTTGCATAGCAACACTCATATTACCAGGAACTGGTCTTTGTTCCAAGGCAGTTGGAAATTTCTTTCCTTTTTCACTCTCCACTTCTAGTTGCTCATCACTTAGTCTATAGTCACCAGCAACAAACCACAACAGGCTCCAGCCTATTACAGATATATCTAAAGACAGTTCTACTTTACTTGGCAGGAAACCAATCTAGCATGGTCTAAATAAAAGATTGTCTGGGTTTAGAATAGCTGAAGCCCTACAAATCAGTGTGCAGCTCTCAGTTGGTCCTCTGTTCAACTGGAGGCTAGGCAGGCAAATCCTTATGCTAAACTAACCAGGCTGCATATGTGGCAAAACCTAATTCTCTAGCTTAAATGTCAGTAGTAGTACAGAATGGCTAAAGGTTGGGTGGGGGGCAGAAGTCAAGAGTGACTGATGGCTGTATTTGCATTTATATCCTGAAACAAGCAAACCAGGACATACACATGAATGTAAATTCAAAACAAGAAGAGACAGCAGGTTTGGTTTTTCCCAGAGAAGGTGAGGGAAAAGGAAAAGTGTGTTGCAGGTGGCCAGAAGTGCTGGCCTGCCCAGCAAAGTGCATGTGCTGTCTCCGCTGGAGAATATTACACATGAACAGAGCACTCAGCTCTGTGGGAAGAGGCTGTTTAAGTGCAACGTTCAGCAGACCGATTCCCATTTATTTTTTGGATGAACTGCTAGTTCAGAGTTTGGTGGCTTTGGGTTTTTTGCATGTGGTTTTGGGTTTTTTTTTTTGCTTTTTAAACATTTATATTAAACTTTCCTGCTTTTCAAAGCGGGATCACTGGATGAGAGAGACAAGTTTGCAGGTCAGGATGCCCACAAGATGTGAGGATTCAAAAGTCAAGGAAAGAAGCCCTGTCCCCAGAGAAAAACACGAAACAAGAACAACGCCTTCTCAAGAAGGTCAACGGCTTTCAGGGAAATACTACCCGCCTTCCCCCTTCGCTCAGCTCTTCCCCTTGCAAGAGCTGGGGTGGAGGTTGCTGCCTAGGAGTATGACCTAGACAGCATCAAGGGCATAACCTAGCGTGAGTGAGCAAGAAGGTTCCCTCCGCCCTTCGTCCAGGGGTGCAGTACCAAGCAGAAGGAAGACAAATGAAGGGCTGAGCAGTTTGTGGCCGAGGCGGGGTGGAGTGGGGTCTGTGGGCCTCACTCCCCTTCCTCCTTGATGCGTTGCTGTTTGTTGCGCCGGGCATCCATGTCGAAGTTGAAGTCATTCCACTCGTCGCGGGGTGGGAAGGAAATGGTCTGCCGGAGCGTGAAGCGGACCGCGTCGATGACCCGCTCCCCCCTGGTTTCGCTGGAGCCCACGCTGACGGTGGAGGCGCCGCTGGGGGTGCGCAGGAGATGGGGAGGGGAGGAGAAGTCATGGAGCTGCCGGTGGTCCAGGATGCCCTTCCAGATGGCATGGCGGAACTGCTCCGGGATCTTGAGGCTCACCAGATCCTGCAAGGCAAGGTAGAGGGCTTAACAGGGCAATCCCTGGCCAAGCTGGTCTCCAGGAATAGAAGGAGCCTCTGGGCCACCCTGAAAATGCTTATTAACCAGCAAAGCTGCTAAAATCCAGGTGGCCATGATGCACTGTAGAAGACAAACCACTAATCCTGAAGGTGGTGGTTCACTTCTGAACAAGCATGTATAGCCATGAGGCAGCAAGGACTTATGACACAAGGTCTGTTTTGAAGTTACACAAAACACACATTCAAGCATAAGATAAGGTGACCTAAAGCTAAATGTTTAACTGGACTGCAAGACCTCCAAGACAACCTCAGGGAGATCTGCTGGTTGTCTATGGTGGGAGATGCTGGGCTGCAGAAGTTCAATGGCTTTGAAAACTTCCATGTTTATTTGAAAGCCTGCAAAAGGATTTTAGAATCCAAATCTGAGCTCCAGTATTCAAAGCTCTGGGTCTGACTCTATAGGAACCGCCTTAACTTGAACACAACCAAAATTTAAGAACAGACACATAACCTTAGAAAACTTGGACTCTGAGATCCCATCATGTTTGGTGCAGTACCTGAGGGGAACATTAACTAAACTCTGGGAAATATGATATCAGCTTCTGATAAAATTAGCAACCAGCTTTGGTTAATTTGGGTCAGCTTTTCTAATTAGAGCAGCAGCAAAAGGAAGGCAGCCCATACTAGGAAGCAAAAGCACCACAGCCTTGCAAAGTCTTGGGGAAAAAAAATGGGACAGCCAGCTCGGAGGAGAGCAATGGCGCAGGAGAGGAAGCAGCAACCCTGCAGCAAAAGCCATGCAAGAGAAAAGAAAAAAAAAAAACACAAAACCAAAACAGGGCTGAGATGCCAGTGGCAAGGGAAGATCATTAAGGTAAGGCCAGAAAACAGAAGCAGGGAGGGAAAAATGCAGACCACTTCTGGACAGCCTACTTGTCTGCAGGCAAGTGAGGTGTTTCAGAGCAGTGTAAACTGAAACCAAGCCTTGTAGAATTAATAGGCATGTGGGCTGGGTCCACTTCGGGGGCTGAAACAGAGAGTGGTGGGGAGGGGGAGACACTCTTTCTCTGTGCCAGGCAAGGCAGTTACAATGCTGGCCCTGAGTCCAGCCTCTCTTCACCTTCTCTGTGTGCAACAGCCTTAAATCACACTAATCATATAAAAATAAAAATATACTGAGTCTGGATTTCTGACCCTTCCTAAAGCAGGGTCAAGAGTGCAAACAAAGGAAATGGTGAGGAGTTACTTACATCCATGGAGTAATGCTCAATCTGATAGATGGTTGTCAGCCCCTGGGTCGTGAAATAATCCACACAGGATGAGCAGCCCAACCTCGCTAAGAAGCTGCAGAGGAGGAAGGAAGGAAGGAGAGAGAAAAAAGGATCACCCTGGCTGCAACAGCCTAAACCACAGAAAAACCAAACACTCAGCCAACCTGCAGCAACAGGAAACAAAGCTTTTACCCTTGGCTTGACCCTCTCCAAGACATCCCAGGCCAGCAAGCCACATCGCTGCCACATCAAACAAACGAGGGAGTCCTTCGGCTCAGCGCCCAGCAGACAATCCTCATGGCAGCACATTGCCTTAGTCAAGAGCTGGTACTGCACAGCCTGGATCTTGGGGCAGGAAGGCTCATATGGACCCTCCTGCCAGGTCACTTCACCCAGAAGGTGGCTGAGCCCATGGCAGCCTGCTGCATGGATAGAGGGCTTCAGCAAGGCGGTGGGTCTGGGGCTCAGACACGTCATGCACACAAAGTACTTCAAATCTGTACATTCCTCCCTAAGTGTAAAGGATTCCTCCTTTATGGGTAGCATCTCTCAACCTGTTTGACTTCATGGAGGGCAGAGCGGCTTCGGACCCCAGCCACAGCTTGTTGAGTGGGTAAAGGGGAAAAAAAGAAAAAAACAGAAAAAGAAATGTTTGCAAGACTGCCTGACGCCCTCAGCTCCACCAGTCCAACAGATGCTGCACCCCTGGGCTTTCTTGCAGTCCTAACGTCCCTGTTTCTCTCAGGTGCTCGGAGGTGGGGGTTTGAGGCTCGGTGCCCTGAGGGTGCCAGCCCCAGGACTGCCAAGACCCACTGGGATCCAGTGCTCCTAGAGAATAGGGCGAGGGACCCGGCAGGACCCTTCAGGCTCCCGACACGAGGCCTCTGTTCCCTGCAGGTGGGAAATGTGCGCCGGGCAGCCTGCTCCTGCTCACCTGACGATGCTGCAGTCTGTGGGGTACGGAGGAGGGGGGGTGCAGTGGGACGTTGAAGGCATGGAGAGGGGAGGAGGCAGCGCCTGCGTGGGGCTGAGGCCATTCATGTCACCGGTCATGGCCATGTGGGTACCCATCATGGGAACTGGAGGAGAGAAGGAGCAGCACATTGTTACCCAGGCATCCCCAGACCCCTGCTTCACCCCCAGCACCAAAGGACAGCACCTGCAGCCGAAGCAGCCTTAAATCCCCTGCAAAGCCCCGCACAGAGTGAGTTCATAGGGAATTTCAGGCAGGGCTGCAATGACTGCACAAGGACCAGATGACAGACAGTCCTTCAGGATCTCTCCCCTCACTGGAGCAACTGTCAGCAGCACTGCCGCCGCCGCGTCACCTTCCCTTACAAACAGGCTCGGTAGAAACCTAAGACGCTGCGGGCATCTCAGCTTTCCCTGCCGTAGGAGAGGAACGGGACAGAGCCAGCAGAGTAACCCAATACAGAAGCCAAACAGCTTTGTTTTCAGAGACACCAAGAGCACCCAAAGGGGATCAGCAACAGGTGTGGGCAAGAGTCCAGCACTTTTGAAATTAAAGAAAAAAAAAAACCAAAACAACAAAACTCAGCCCCCAGAACCATGTCTGTCATCCTGGATTTACAGGGCTGCTGGGCACTCTTCAACAGCCAGGAGGAAGCAGGATACAGAGCTGCAAGATGCAGATATTTCCTTTGAAACTAAGAAGTGTCTTAATTGAACTGAGGGAAAAAAATTTTGCCAACATTTGCATCTCCTCTGCTGGGAAAGGAAGAAGAAACAAGTCTTGAAAGACAGACAACAGTGCAGCCAGCCAGATCTGCAGCAAAAAGCAGCTCTGTTCACCCCTGTGAGGCTCAGAGCAGGATACTGAAGCCTTGCCCTGTGGCACAGCAGTGAGCAATATTTCGCTCTGCAGATTCCCAGCAAATGACTCCAGGCTCCCCAGCGTAACACTAGGCACTTGGAGAGGCCAAGTCTCCTTGCCCAGACTAGTGGGGAGCATGCACGGAACAGGAGAAGAAGGAGTGAGGGTTTCTTACTGTTGGTTCCCATGCCGTCAGGGATGGTGGTTGGGGTCAGGGCATTGCGCTGCTGGGGGTTAATTAGCTGGCTGACCGAGGGCAGCTTGTTCATGCTGTTCATTTTGCTGAGTGGTGGAGAGTTGGAGCCATAGGATGACTGCGACTGCATGGAGGTCCTGCAAACCAAGGACATGTTAGGACAGCTGTTAAGAGCACGCATCCAAGGGGCTAGGTGCTCTGTTTGTGGCAGTGGTGAGCTACTGCTAGTGAAATCACTAACACCATGGAAGCATCACAGATAAAGATCATTGGAGAGAGAAAGTCAACAGGAAATAAGAAGTTTCCCAGATGTTCTGGGTATTTAAAAAACAAATGGTGAAATACCAACAAAGGGAAGCTTTACTTTCGGTTCAAATTTTTTATTTAAGGAAAAGTTTTTATGTAAGTTTTTCAGTTGAACAGAACACATGCAAAGCCAGCAAAGAGCTGCCAAAACTCAAAATGAGTATTTTTAAGTTAAACTCTCCTTGTGGTCAAAGACTTTTTTCATAAGAACAGGAACTGAGGAAGAAATCTCAAACCATCCTAACTACCCCTAAAACCTGACTGCAGAAATAATTTTCAGATTGGGTCACACTTATCACTTTGGTTTCTCCAAAACTCCTAGTTATTCATACAATCAAGTTGTTATCAGGTGTATGTACAACAGCCAGAGGCTCTTTGCTCAAGACAGACTCCACACACCTTAGGGACCACTACTGAGATGGTCAGAGCTGCCTGGACACCAATATGCAGCTTTTGCTGGTGTTAAGGAATACCTGATATCCAAACCCTGCAGGCTGCTTGCAAAGAGTAAAGAGTATCAGATTCCTACTACCACTCGACAACAGCACTAGCCTCCCTCAAGTCCAGACAGCCCCAAACTCCATCCAGCATATCCATGAACTGGGACAGAGGCTTGCTGGCGAGCTCCCCCCTGCCCAGCCCCAAGGGTCCCAGCTGTAATCCCGCCTCGTAAGTGATCCAGAGCGTGAAGACCAGACTGCTTCTGAACAGCGGCCCAGTTCCCAGATCACGTTACGGCTGCGGCATCCCATCTGCAGTGGGGTCTTATTTGAGATATGCAGAAAATGGTCATTAAAGCAGGTCCAACAGCACAATTGGCAGAGCACCGCCATGCCACAAGAGAGCAGGTTTTTCTCTCTCTGACAGCAGGGGCATTTGTAAGACTGGGCAAAGGTGCTGGGGAAGTGGGCACGCTTCCCAAACACGACATACACTCGCGAGCTGTGCTCACCCAGCAGAGCGGAGGTCGCCTGGCTCACCGCAAAGCCCAACACTCGTTCGGCCATATCACGGTGACCCCGCAGTGAATGTGCAAGGACACATTCCCATCTTATTTCCCATTGGGAAACTTGTTCGTCTGGGTATAACTGGTTATACCAATTCCTGGGAACTGGCTTTCCTTCTATGCAAAGAGAACATTTATTACTTCAAATAAGCAAAGTGTAAAAGAAAGAAAAGGCTTATTCCTAGGTAATTTATTAAAACCTTCAGCACTCAAGGTCAAGTTTCATACAATTACATTGTCTCCAGCTTCCTGCACTTTTAAGACTTGCAGTGTTGGGTGGAGAAAACATCTATGCTAACAGGCTAGAGTATCTAAGGCCCTGAAGAAATGTTACCTTAATTACACAATTACAGGAGGTACAGAAGGGTGTGAACTGTCCTTTGGCAGTGAAGATGCAGGACAAGATCCAGCAAACTTCATAGACTCAAGGAAGCTTCACAAATTAATATTAACGATGGCAGCAACTCCCAAGGGGAAGTGAAACCGAGCCATGAAGTTCAGACCCAACTTTTCAGGGTGAAGGGAATGATTCAGATCTGAGGTTTCAATTCACCAGTTATGAAAGTTGAGGCCAGCCATGAAATTCAAGTCACATTGACACAACCCTTAAACTAAGAGGCTTCTGGATTTAGAGCCAAAATGAATATTTCTACTTTACAGGTTCAGGCACTTATCCTAACTGAGGTTCAGCTGCAATTAATATACACCTGAGTAGTCTCTTGGGGCAAAATCTGAACAATATGTAAGTGAGGAGGTCACCATGTACACAGTGAAATTCCAGATCAAATCAATAAAGACTTCCCAAGAAGGATTTAGTTGCATTGTTTAAGCGCAGGACAGATTTTATTCAGAGAGCTCATGACTAGAAACCTTTTTTTAAAAAAAAAAAAAAAAAAAAAAAAGGATTCTGTTGCTGTTAAACAACGTTCTCCAAGGAGGTCAGTAGTGGGCCTAACTTTGCCCCCTCCACCAGCAACAGTGATCTCAGCAAAGCTAGTTAGGAGACTACAAAATATTTTGGGGAAAAAAATAAGCCAGCAAGCAAACACAAACCAACCCAAAGCACCCTATGCTACAGGAAACAAATGCCTACGTTAACATATAGCTTAAGGACTCCATTCTTATCTCCTTCTTGCTGCTAAGAATCAAGATTAAGACAATCAAGCTCAAGTGAATAAAACAATAAAAAAAAAAATTTCCATCACATGAGCAAACACGTAAAAGGTCTAAAGAGAGCCATCTAGCCAAATAAAAGTCCCACGATAAACCAAGATGCAAAATTTTATTGAAAATTAACGTCACACATCAATGCAGCAACAGCCTCAGAAACACAAGAAAATGTTTTGGTATTAAACACACAGACTACATGGTGTTTGAGGATTCATTTAAAATATATTGCTTTTTTCTCAATTTTTTTTTAAACAGGTATTATAAGAATGTCATGCACAGTGATTTTTATTAAAATTATACTTACTATGTCTCAAGAAAGATTAGAAGTAGGAGCATTAACATTTCTTTGATATCAATGCCAATGAAATGCATTTTAATATCAAGGTATAAGGACTTCAATTAAGAGACTATTATACTTCTTGGAACAGTCTGATATGAAAGGCACTGAGTCACATTCTGCAACTGATTTTTCTCTCTTCAAGAGGCTATGTAATTATTTAGCCAATAACATTTGTAGTTATGCAAGCTCATATGAAGGCAATCACCTCTCATGCTTCAAGGCACATACTGATCATCTCAAGAGGTCAGGAAGGAACTTCCTCCTTCTCCCACATATGAAGCACAGTTCAGTTCACAGGTTACCTTGTATAATTCTGCACTTTTCCAGCTCACTGGATATCAGCCCTTCACCAGAGGTACGAAACTGCTTGGATAGACCAATTACCTGATTCAGTAGACAAGTCCCAGAGTCCTCATTCACATTAGATGAGCACACTCATGTAAGCAGCCTTAATGCAAATGACATCAAAGGTTCATTAAGTGCAAGAATATGGCAGCTCAGACTCAGAGAGTTTAAGATCTCACCCAAGCCCCTGTGCCTACAGTTTGCTGTCCTTGAAGACCTAGAGCTAGTCACAGTGCAGAGAGACCGAAGTGAAATCAAAGCTGTCCAGTTCTGGGCCTGCCTCTCCTTACAGCAAGTGCAGCAAGAATTACATTCCAAGTTCACACATGGTCAACATGTCCATTTGCAACATTTTTTCAAGTAAGGTTGCCCACTGGGCTGCATAACCCTGGGATGTCACTGATGTAGTCTAGTAATGGCACACAAGTGACAGATGATGCTCACTTGCACTCATCCACTTTGAAGGCCCATGAAGCAGAGAGATGCCCTTGCTCTCCACATCTCAAACAGCTCTTATTCTAAAGCAGGCAACAGTGCATCTTTTCAACCACACAAGTGGTCTGTAGGCTTGGTAACTAACTGGGAGCATGGAAAGGAGGAGCTCTGATGGTCACTGGGCAGACAGCAACTACAGCACACGGACAAGGATAGCGATAATGACTACCCTTAGATTTCACGTATGGGAACTTCCCAAGCTAGGCAGTGGATGCAACCTGCTTTCCAGGGAATGGAGCTATAATGAAGGGAGTGGATATACATCAACTAGTTGACACAGACTATTATGACCTGACTGACAAGGCCTAATTAGTCCACTCAGTTATTCCTTGAAAGGAAAAGGCTTACTTTTCTGAATCTTTGAGATGACAAAGAAGCAATCAAAAGACAGCTAGGAAAAAGTTTTCTTCTTTTATCAACTCCAATTGCTTTCAGCTCTAGGTTATTTGATAAAAGAAAATTTTAAAAATGCACCTTCTAAGATATCTACCTTGTAGCTGGAGAGCAAATCAAGTCACCATTAAGACCAGTTTCACAATCATCATCCTCTTACAGGTAAGGAGGACAGATAGGAAAGCCTTTCCAGAGGACAGCGGGATCCAAATAATTTATATTCTTGTTTTGTGGAAGTCCCAGGTACTGTATTGCCCATCAAGGTACAAGAGATTTCCTAGAGGTCAGACCAAATGATGAACTGGAGCATGAGCTGGAATCTCCTGGTGCGGGCTGTGGATGTCTTATCTTCTGGTGGACAGGCCCTGGAGCACAGCTGTAGATACAGATTAGCGTGTCCCTGTCGCAGCATTTCTATATTGCCATCCATAAGCAGACAAGACCAAAATTCAGGAATAAACCTTCATTGGAAGGACAGACTGACAGTGCCAAGCATAATCCTGCACCTGGGCTGCATTTGCAGTTCAGATTCGCACCTCTCACAGGGAAAGGAGTAGTGTTGCCTTCCTTCTCCCAAATAAGGCACAGAGCAATAGTTATCTGCTTTGTGATCTCGAAGTACTTCCTGCAGTTTGCAGGCAAAGTAAAGAGGCACTTGATTTGGTTAGTTTTACACAAGGAATAATGGTAGAGCTGCAACTGTATGAAATAGTCACTGCTAGTATTTAATTTGTTATTATTTATATTTAATCACAGTTTTCGGGGCTCTTCTCCATCAGCCCTCCCCCACACTGCTATGGTAGAACAAGTCTTGCTAAGACATCGAAGGAGATACCCAGAGATGGGATATGGCTCTCAAAGGAGGTGTTAGTACGAGTCATCACCTGCTCAGATCACTGCTCTGCTGCCTGGAAGCGGATGATGTGATGATGTTCAGAGATAAGAGTCTTCTCCCACTGCATCAGGCTTTTTCCCTTGGTGGGTGGCCAGGAGGCCCACTCTGCATCTGGGAGGCACTTTCTCTTCAGGCTGTGCCTAACCACAAGTGTGTCAGAACTGGGTATGCACCTGCCCCAGATAAATCCAGCACAGACTGCACTGCAGGCACATAGGTCCCCATCAGTACTGATCCAGCTTCCCATGTTTCTCAGGGGCTGCTGATCACTGGCATTTGTAACCGAGCTCTGCTCCTCAACCACCGCTGATCTGTGCGGACACCAGCCCACAGGGAGCAATGTTCCTGGTGTGCCTTCAGTAACTTCTTCACATTCCTATTTCCTGCAGCCATGAACATCAGAGGGTTCCTCAGGAGAAATGCCACTGCCTGAGAGCGTGCATTGAAGGATACTTCTCTACCAGCGTTAGAGGCTGTTCTTCACGTAAGGATGTCTGAACACCTCTCGGTGGGGAATGCCACAGCAGGCATCATGCTCACCCTCATCACCAGTACCCGCACCTAGTGCCATGCTCAGCAATGCCACGTTAGTTCCATGGGACGTTTCTTGCCTGTTTATCATTCCTCCTTTGTGCTGGTCTGGGCTTGACACTTAAGAGATGAAGTTTCCAAATTATTCAAGGATGGCTTTCAGAGGTAGAATTTGATACAAGCAGTGTGAGGATTTACAAGTCCTTTCTGAGAAACAGTCTTCTGTGCAGGAATTGCTAAGCCAGGATGCACTTCACAGACATGATAAGCAAAAGCCACTGGTTGCAGGATTAATGGACAAGGTGGGCACGGCCTGAGGCCACTTGGGGGAGTCAACTGCAACATATGCTGGCACCACTTTCCTTTGAACAAGGTTTGTAGTGATGCGGTAAAACACAGTAGGGTTGATGAAAACTCTAAGGCAACATCTAATAACTGCTGAAGATCTGCAAGGAAAGGGGCAAGCTCTGACCCCTTTTCACAGGTAGGGCAATGAGCAGTTTTGGACACTGGCCTTTACACCCTCAGCTGCAAAGGGACAGAGACACTGGGCACACATGGATGTCATTACACAGAAAGACTTCAACCTCACATTCAACTTGTGCAGCTCAACCCACCACTGGGATAGAGCCTGCAGAGTCAGGAGGGACCTTCCTAAATTCAAAGCTGGATTAATGCCAGCAGTGCTGATGCAAAGTCAAACTCACGCAGTCTTCCCTACAATTTTGATGTATTTCAGATCAGACCCTTTAAGATTAGAAATAAGGGGAAACAATTCATGATGTCAAATTAGCGGGCATTTCTACAGGAAAAAAAATAAACCGATTTCTTACCAGTGCCAATTCATATAATTGTTACCTCCCTCTGTCCAGCAGTACAAATACTTCAGTTACTTGCAGTATTACTGCATGACCAACATTAAAACAGGCCAAATTGACTATCACAGACTGTTTAAACACACACCCCCTTCCACCCCCCCCAGTCCATGAACACATTTTTTAATTTAAACAAGACAAGAGGCATTTTAAAATTGAGACCTGCTCAGAGAAACCCTGCTGAGTTTCACAAATACAGAAGTAAGAGGAAAGAGTATCAACACATTACAAAAACAGGAAGAAAACGTTACACTAAGACAGACGACATTGTGGTTCCTGACCTCCCAATGCTATGGACTACAGCTAAGAGGTCTGTAGAAGTGTCTGTTGTTTCTGCAAAGTTTGAGTCCCTTCAGAAGATTACTCTCACTATTTACTCTGTTGCTATCAGGCTGTGTATTTGCCCCACTGTTCCTAGTCCTGCCATCTGGGCAAAGTGACACCACCATCTCGGTTTATGGATATACTGATGGGTTTGGGGGGCTGGAATGTTTTAGGATGGCATCGGTCTGTTTGGGAGGGTCTCTCCTTGAGTCCATGAGTTCACTCCTGAAGCAGGCCGAAAGGAGACTGTAGAGAAGGAACCAGAGAAAAGAAAAAGATGAATGTACAGGACCCTTCACCAGCCACCAAGAAACAGTCACTTTTCACCTTCATGATCACAGTATGGGCTTTGCAGGAGGGCAAAAGCAGATGTCTTAGCACTTACAGTGAGGGTATGCGACAGAGATTTAGAAAGCTGGAAAGCCCCAAGTACAGGTGAGTGCTTGGCAAGAAGAGAAAACAGCTAGTTGATAGGGAAATCCCATTTCTGTGTCCCAGTCTCATGGGTGCAAATGGTGCCCCAATACCATTTCCAGTAACAAATACAAGAGGAAAAAAGCACTCAAAGGGGAAAAGGAGAGAAGCAGTATCCATTGAGCCCACTTCAAACTTTAATTACTTAAAACACAGAAGCTGGTTCTAGGGAGACAGGATGGTGCCTGCTGTGAAAGGGCCATATTGATTACAGCTCAACCACTCCCCTTTTCAAAGCCAGGAGACCCCCTGCACTAAAGCTGAGGGGTCCCTGGGGCTGCCAGGAGGCACTGCACCCTCTGAGCAAGCAAAGCAAACGCAGCACATCTTTGTATACCTAATCCCACACTTTTTCTTGCTTATTTTCTTCTTGGCAGTTCTCTAGCGAGAACACTATCCAAGTGCCTGGAGTTCACAACACATGCAAGCACAGCACTACCAAACCAAACCATGCAAAAATCCACTATTAGTTTCCACACCAAAAATGAGAATGACTAGGTGGAGGTATGAAGAATACCTTCCCCACCAGCCCCCTCCCCACACCAGCAAGCACTCCCATCTCAGCTGGAGCACTCCAGGCACTGGATAGCTCAGCTCTGTCGTACCTCACTGACAAGGTTAATTCCTTCTCATTTGGATAATAAGCTGTGCTGCTCACTAGATTGAAAGTCTGGTAGCTGCAGCCCTTCTGATACGAGAGAAATGTTTGCCGGGATATAAGATCCCACTTGGAGACAAGAACCCTCCTTCTTGGTAGCCATTGGAAGACTTTGTGAAAACCTTTCAGTCATAGGAGTTGGACTTGATAGTTATGGGTCCTTTCCAACTTAAGATATTCCATGATTCTATGCTATGGCAAATTGAAATAAAAACTGTTCTGAAAACAGTGCTCAGCAGGGTGAAACCCACCACACGAAATCTTACTGAAAATGAAAAAGTGTTTTCCAGTGAAACCCTTAAAGGCTGTGCAGATACTCCCTGGGAATATTGATGGTAAATGTGTTCCACAGCAGAGTATTGGAGAAACCTTCCCTCCCCATTAAAGTACGGGCCACCTCTGGTATCTGGCAGCAGGGATCTTCTGGCAAATCCACATTTTAAACAAATGGTGGCAGACCACGTAAAGGAAGTCTTCTAAATAAACATGTGTGCTGCTGTTCACATATGGGCCCCAGGATTTGGCAGTGAAAAAAGAAGAATAGAAACTGCAGCAAAAAACCCCCAAATCTTCCCACCTATGATCATGAAGGTATTTGGCATAACAGTAAATAAGAGAAAACCATGCACAAAGGAGCAGAGAGAGGAGATGAGACAGAGAAAGATTGTGGTCTGGCACGATGTGGAGCACTGCAGTATTTTGGTCATCTTGTGGGACACAAAGCTTTCTGATTGTCACCAGATTTGTCCTTTTTATTCCAGAACAGTGAGACTGCTGCATCTGCTGGCCTGCCAAATGCAGTGCTGGTCTGTATGTGCACAAGAGCAATTATTCAGTTATTTTCCAAAATGACAGATTTATATTTTAAAAACTACCTTTCACCATGATAATCTCATCCTTGCTTTTCCTACTCTTCAAAAAAGATGAAGCTTTCCATGTTGTAGGAATGAAAGGGAAACTTCACCCCACACATCTAGATAGCTTTTCTATGTTAACTATTACTCAGAAAAGTAAACTGAAAAAACAAGCAATTCCTCCATCAAGGCTTGACTGTGGAGCACATGTGGATGAAGCTCCATTTTGAGAAGAGCGAGCCAAAGGCTCTTTTTGTGAATTCTGAAACTCACAAACATGCCGCCCTCACAGAATCCTGCTAGGACCTACACATTTGAACTCGGTCACCGCACATGCACTTTCCTAGCTCCCAGTTTTAACATACACTTTGAACAAAAGCAAACCAAGACCGAGATTTGAAAGTACATCCCTACCTATAAAGTGAAAGGCATTTTCTTTTAAAGCCAGAACAGACTTCCAAAGGAGTCACTGTGCTGCTGAGTTTGGCCGGCCTGACAAGGAAGCAATAGCAGGATATCTCCCAGCAACCTGCTTGCATGCAAGGATGCTCCTACCCAAACCAGTTCCTGCAAAGTGTCTTCTCTCCCCATTCTCACATTGAAATGTGAGGCTCCTTTACGATTCTTTTTTGGGGTGCAGTTGTGTCTATAAGTCTTTTCAGTCTAAATGCCCCTTTCCCCTGAACACATTCCTTCAGAAATTAAGTTTTACCCCGGATTATCAAGGAAGAAGCACCAGAATCCAACTGCACCTAAGAAGCTATTGCTTGAACATGCATTTCAGCACAGAGGACCTTGCTTGATGGCAGGCTGTCGGCAGAGACAACTGCAGCAGCTCTGGACAAACACTGAAAGTTATTTTTCTCCACACTCCTGGCATCCTTAAAAGCTCTTAATCTTTCTCCCCAGTATTTGAGCACGCTCAGCAGCTGAGAAAAATGAGTATATAACTGGACAAGTGCCAGGAGACATGCCAAAAGAAGTTTCATTAAATTAAATGGCTGGACTTATACATGCTGGTCTTAAAGGTAACACAAATACCAACCTCAGTTGCCAGGAACCCATCCTATTGATATAGGAAGAATGAAAACAGTAATTATGGCAAAGCAACTGTCAGCACCAAGTGAAAGCTGTCATCTGCTGCCGTCCATTTCTGCTTACAAAATCATTTTTCAACTGAAATGGCTGTGTAGTTCAGGTGGAGCTTTGAAGACAGGCAGCTGAGCGCACAAAGGTTGCAATGCCTAGGAGCTAGTAAATACAAGCTATAGTATATACAAACAGTGCAGATGACTGATAAATAATAACAACAATAATGAGAATTTTAAGTGCCCCAAAAAAGAGTCCAGAGCCCCTGGATGCTCCAGCCATTTTGGCACAAGACTTTTTTCACACCTCCACAAGACTCCAGCTGACACTAAAAACACACAGGTCGAAATGTGAACACATGCAGAGATCTGGCAGAAAGCCGTGGTATTGCAGAAGTCCTGAGACAAGGCCAAGGCACCGAAATAAAACCCTACAGGCTCAAGTGGGACTTATGTGGTGCCTTGGCCTTGTGCTAACCTCTGCAAAGGAATGAGTTATACCCGCAGCCTCTTGACGCGTGAGGTTACCAGCAGGAACGCGTGAGATCCTAAGCACTACCGCTGGCGGCTACCTACAGCCCGGGTGGGCTATTTTCTGTCACCCGATACAGCAGGTGAAGCAATGCCCATGAATGACACTGCTTACGGTCTGTCTGGGAAGTCATTCTCTGACCCAGTCTCTGTAACTGCAAAGCTTTGGGAACAGAGGGGAAAATGGAAACCAGACACTTATTTGGCCCTTCTTCTCCCCATCCTCCTGGCACTTACACCACCCAAAGTAATTCTGGCACAGCCCTGCCAGCTGAGTTCAGATAGGGACTACGTCTGCCCGGATGGAAAGTTTCTCATGCGCAATGTGGAAAGTCAATGACAAAACAGAGTTTTTAAAAACACTTTAAAAGTGCATGCATAGTCTTTTTTTAAGCATCCACTGGTCACAAAGGGATTCGTACATGTTTCACCCTCACTCCCAACTTTCAGTTTCTCATTTTATAGCTGAGGAACCTACAGTATTTATATGCAACTGAGACACCAGCCCTCCAATAGCCCCAGAGACGCACAGCAGCGGGATCCAAGCACTCGGCCGAGCTGGTGCTCACAGTCCTAGTTCCACACGCTCTTGGCAAGATGCTGATGGATACCCTGGAGAAGGCATGGAGATGTTTCCACATTTGCTGCTGTTCCCATGGAACAGATGAGAGAAGAGTACACCCACCCTGCGCTCTCCAGCTCAGGCACACACATCAGCACATTTCTGGCTGCAGGCTGTTCAGTGGCACTGCCTTGCTGCGCTGCACCTTGGGCTCCAGTTGGAAGTCAGAAACAAGGCACTGAGCCTCACTCCCTGAGGCCAAAAGGTGAATTGTGTGGGACGAGAGACTAGAGAGGGACCTTGCAAGCAGTCAGAATGTGCGCTTGGGGAACGAGGACTGCTTTCTCCCATTGCACAGGTCATGAAATCTGGATCTCAAACTCACTCTCTCAAGTTCTGTACAGAAACTTGGCTTTAGCCAAACTCCTGGCATCAATTTCTACCAGCTCTGACCACGGGGTTGACAAGCAGCTATGCTGTTGGAAAGATTTTGCCAATGCAGTATTCTAATAGTGCTTGGCCCCTGGTTGAGCACCACATCCCTACAAACAACTGTGCAGAAGCCTTCTGTGTCTCTCTCCTCTCTCCCCCTTCCCCACCGTCCTCACCACACAGGTCACTGGAAGCTCACTCATACTCACTGCTTCTGGAGCAAGTGCTGGTGCTGCTGCTGCTGCTGCTGCCGGTAGGTCTCAATCGTGTGCTGGGGAAGGTACTGCATTAGTTCCAGGGACTCTTTGATCTTTAGTAGCATTTCATATGTCTCCCGTCCCCTCACCTGGATCATGGCAAAAGGAAAGGGGGGAAAAGAAAAGCCTTAAAGGACTGCATCTACACTCCTTAGTGACAGCCACCTTAGTGAGTTTTAGATAAAGTCAAGTAAACAACCAGAGCAGGATGCAAATACTCTGTTTATACACTATGCATATGCAATAAAACCGCTAAACCTTGCACTAGAGGTACAGCAGATAATGTTGAAGAGCGATAATCTGACACTGCAGGCTAATGAACATCTTGGGGTTGTCATCTTGCTTGATGTAAATCTATACCAACTAAAAGTAAGATTCTGATCCAATCTGTTAGACAGAAAATGTCTCTACCTGCCTCAGATGTAAGCAGATCTGGTGCCCTGAGGAAAAAAAGAGTACTTGAATTTGGGTGTTGGGTTTAGATCTCACTTCTCCTCTAATCACACCATGGTTTGCAATTTATCCAATTAAATGTGGCTCATGGGGAAGCAGCTAAACAGACAATTACAGATACTTATTGTCCTTTCTGACCCTTCCTTCAATACAGACATTTCACTTTTATCACTACATTACAATAGTAACACATACAAAAGCTACAGAACCATCCACCTTTGTCAGTAAGACAACACCCATTATCTCTAGAGAAAGTTCAAGTGCCACAGACCCAGAAATGACAGATCCCTTGGAATGTTCTCACATGCCTTGCGCGAGCCACTCTCATTCAGCAGCTAATGGGATTTTTCATATTTTTTGTTTGAAATATGTATTTAAAATAGGTAGCTCTGGGGATTAAAAAAAAAATTCACATCTCATCCCCATCCTCAGTTCTCTCTGAGGTCTAGGTGAGCAGCTGACTTGCCTCAAATCACTGAGGAAGATACTAAACATAGGGTAAATGCAAAAATAGAGAGAACGCACCGGCAAATATAAGAGCTCGTCATCTGGGGAACGTCTTTTTTTGATAGATGTCATCTGTATGCCATGAGTTCCTTGTCGAAAAGCTGGAAGAGAAACCCCAAAAGCATCCCATTAAAAAAAAAAAAAAAAAAAAGAAGAAGAAAATGAAAAGAGAGATACAAAAGAGACATGAAGTGCATGGCCAGCTCAGATCTGCAGTGCTCTGAAAGGGTCTCTGCCTGAACCACTCCAGAACCGTGCTTGCAGCACCTGGCTCCATAAGGCAGACATGACTTTGTAGATGTTGGGTGGCCATACTGCTTGGGGAAACACATCAGCCAAGGAACACTGGATATATGGCAAAACCCCAGCAAGCCGTACCTAGAACAAGCACTGGCTCTTTGCAGGAAAGACTGCGGGCTTTGGTATTACAGTCCTCACGAGATGTTGGTGGACCAGTGATCCATGAAGGTAAGACCACAGGCAGGGAGCATGCAGAATTCACTGCAAAAACGAAGCCCCCCTCCAATCTGGCTCTTGTTAAAACCTGCTGCCTTGCCATTCAGCCTAGTGCTATCACTGAAAATACGTAGGAAACCAAAGCTGGGTTTCCACATCTTGCATCTCTGAGAGAACACAGAGGCGCCACTTGCCAGAGCACCTCCGATGCACAGCAGGTTTTACATGCAGTCTTAATCTAGATCCCTGTGGTTGGAAGACACATGCCACAACATGAGACGCTGGCTAGAAGTAGCGGAGGATGACAGCACAGTCCCAAACAAGCAGTAAAGGTTCAAAAAATGATTACAGAGTCCCAGACATGTACCTTGAGGGTGGCAAATAAACACCCCCTCCAGCCACTGCTGGCAGGGCTAATCTAACACAGGCAGTGGTTCAAGGGAGCCTGCAAACCCAGATTTGACAAATGCTGTTTGTGAACACCAGCTCATTTTTCAGGCTGATTGACCCTGGGAGAACAGATGCCTAATGCCCTCCTGCCTGCAAGCCCATGCACAGCACCGCTCCATCCCTGCGGCACAAGCACCACAGTTGCACCTGCACCCGGTGACAGCATGATTTGCAATCTGCCCAGCTCTGCCAGCTACTTACGGCGCTTCGTACCATCACCATTCTTTGTACTGTCGGAAACTTGCTGCTTGCGGATGCTGTCCTCGTCTGCTTTGCGATCTCTGCCTGGGCAAGCGCAAATGCGGGCTTCGAAACATCGGCGGCCCAGGACTTGCCCACTGGGAAGAGAGGTGAGAGGAAATGTCAGCTGGCAGCTCCGATGTGGGCCAGTAGTGTTCCTCAACTTCACACCAGACTATGCACAGACCCAAACCTCCCATTTCCCAGTCAGGATGTCCCAAGTGTTGGACAACTCCCACCTGCAAAGATTTGAAAAATATCCCATGGCCCCTTGCATCAAACTGTCCCTAAGGATATGCAATACTGCCCTGAGCAGAAAAGGAGCCACAAGGCCACCTTTCAAGCAAAGGGCTACACTCATGATGCACTACTTACTCTCTGGTTTCCAGTGTCACAATGATGAGGATTGGGCGACGGTTCATCCCTCCCACGCAGCTACTGTTACACATGAAGTTGTACAAGACTGTTGTGAACTCTGTACCAACCTGGATGAGACAAAGGGGATGAGCAGAAGGGATGGTGGATGGAAAGCTCTGCTTTTTCCAGGCTCTCCACTTGTACTTTCACAGCTGTGCTGCAATCAGACTAGCATGAAATAGGACCCCCCACAAGGCTTCCTTAAAAGAAATGAAAAACTGCTCTCAAGGGATAAAGAGGGTGTTTAAAAGATCTCTTCTGATGAAGACGAAGAAGGGATTCATTGTGATGAGGATGGGGAAAGCACAATATCCCAACTCCTTTGACTAGGGTTACAACCCCCACCCTTTTGTGCCAGGATGCCACCACCTGAGCTCACAACGTACCTGGGGCGGCTCGTAGGGGACCAGCACACTCTGCCTCCCAGTGATGGGGTCTTCTACATACTGGGCATGGCTGTTCCCTTCCACCCTGATCAAGTGGCTGGGAGGTGCAATCTGCCCTGCAAGGGCAAGAGGCAAAAAACAAGAGACACCATTCAGTGAAGCAAGGTCATGCACAGAGCAGCAAGATCTTCCATCAAGGGAAACCCCTGCACTTGGCCCCAGAGGTCTTTCAGAGCACATGCGTACCTCCCAGCCCTTATAGCATCCCTTCCCAAGGTCCCTGCAGCCAGGCATCAAAGGCAACGCAGACTTTCTCAAGCTCACGCTGGACACCTATGAGTAAACTTGAGCACTGGCTTCCCAACATCACAGACTAAGCAAGCCCAAACTGAATGGCAGCTCACACAACTCTTTCAGCAGATAACTCCATGTGGATTTTCATGCCATCTGAAAGCCCTTCTTTTCCTCCCCCTAATGCATACACAAAGCAAATTCCTTCAAGTCTCAATTCCTATACTTTTCCCTGTTCCCTTCCCTCCCATCAGTCTTGATCTTGAAGAGCTAAAAAACATTCAAGCAGCAAAAGAAATACACATTTAATTAATGGTCAACTTGAAAAATCACACTTGCTTACAGCAGCAGCAGAAGGGAACATGATCTTCTTTGTTTCTAGGTCCCTTTTCCAATAATTTAAAAAAAAAAAAAATCCTTCCTAAAAATTTTCTTCAGTGTTGCTGCAATATAGAACTAAGTTCTGAGGAGAGAAGCCTGTTATGGGTTCATCTCAAGAATTTGTTTGAACTGTTCAATTCATACTCAAAATACAGCATATATCTAGAGAAATAATTATTTCATAATAAGAATTTATTGGGGTTTTTTTCTTTCTTCAAACTCCACTATTTTGAGGGTATCAACCCTCAAAAAAATCCAGTTGTCAGAAAAGCACTTTCTAATATGAAAAACTATTTCTAAGAGCTGTCTTGCTCCACTCTGATTTTACACTCACAAGTCCTTACTTATTTTTGGCTTGTCTAGCTGACTGCACTGTAACCAGCAAAGGGATCCAGGCTCCTAAGACATCCTGCTAACTGACACCAACCAGGTTTTTTTACAGTAGGAGATAAATAATGCACGTAGAATAAAACAGATGCTCATCTGAACTTATGTGAACTTAAGCGGCCAAGGCAAAACAGAGCCCAGCCCATGAGTTTGCAGAAAACCCCAGGACATTTTTAAAACAGCTGCTACTTCACTAACATGAGGAGAAGCAAGTAAAAGATCAAAACGTTAATACTGAACTGATAGTGTTAAATGTACAGGAAGGTTGCCTACAGTTGATGCTGGCACTTAGCATTATCCTGCGAGAGATAAACAGTCCCTCCGTCTTTGAGGCGTGGATTAAGGACTGGAGATGATATTGCATCCTGTTACTAGATCCCTGTCCCAACGACGTGGAAGCTCATTCCTGAGCACAAGAACAGCTGCTTCTCATTGCGGGAGCAAAAGCAGAGTGGGGAAAGGCTGCCAGAAGGGCATTGCCTACCATGGGGACAGACATCCATCCAACCTGGGCAGGCGTGAGGTTTATTTTAGTACTTTCTTCCCAAGGACGTGCTTGCACAGGGACAGCTAAAGTATAGTATGAAGCTTCCTGCTAAGTGCGGGAAATAAAAAGCTGCACAAGATGTGGCAGGCAGGTCTGCTTTCAGCAGGTTTACTGTGAAGCTGCAGCTAAATTCCCGCACTGGCCACTTATCAGCCAAGCAGCTTTGGAGAGGGACTGCCAGCAAAGCACTGCCTTCCTTACCCTCATTAAACTCCCGGCTCAGCTCATGGTTTGGGCAGCGTTTGACCACTTCGGTGACATGTTCAGCTTTCTTGTAGACTGGCATAGCTCTGATGACAGCTCCCTGAGGTGGCGGGGTCATCACTTTGATCTGGATGGGACATGTCTTGGCGATCTGGCAGTACAATTTTTTCAGTTCTGTGGAATACTGGATAGGGAAAAGAGCAAGAGAGAGTCAGGATGTTCAGCCAGAGATGGAGGCATGCCAGCAGGATGGAGATGGGTTTGCACACATAGCTGAATGCACCAGCTACTGCATGTGCATTGCATTTGTTCACAAAACAACCACACTTCTAGGTAAGCGGCAAAACCCCCTAGACTTTTATCTGTTTTAGAATAGCACAATATAAATCTACATCTTATCTTTCCCAAAGGCAAAAATCTTCAGATAAAGAGCACTGCTTTTACACGAACAAATATAGTCTTTATTTCTCTTGGGCACACATCCCCTCTTCCAAGGGACACACGTTACCCACCTAAGAAAACAGACACTATTCTTTTCACAGCACCCTGTAATCCTGGAAGCACCATAAACCACACGTAAAGCATTTCATCCTATTTTGAAGAAGCCCTCCTGCTTCTGCAGAGGAATGAAATAAAAACACAAATCTTGGAATTGAACAGTACATGAAAGCAAGACCCTGACCAATTTGGGAGTTGTACCAAATCTGACATTTCAGTCATCTTTTAAAAGCACCTCACATCTCTGCTGACCACCTCTGTAGCAGTCTCCACACTTCTAAACTCAAAGCATTATGTCCATGAAAGAGGTAAAAAAGTTAAAAAGATTTTTTTTTTTTTGAACAATCAAAGATCAGAAGAGCTGAACAGCCCAAAGACCAGATCCATGGTGAGACCTAGAGCGCAACCCAGCAGCTGGCTCCAAAAGGGAGGCTGTGATCATGCAATGAACACCTGGAGCAGAACAAGATGCTCTTATTCACTATGCTAATTTGGAGCATATTAGATTTCCTCTTTTAAGATGTTCCACACTAAAGCAGTAACACTGGTGAAGCATTTTCCTGAAGTGTGTTCACATCTGGAAACCTTTACTCAGCAAAACATCAAGGCATGAGCTGAAGTCATTGGTTTCTGTTCAAAAACCCTCACTGAAATAAGGGCATGTGCTTAGCAGGAATGGTTGCAAGGAAACTCTTATGTGGTTCAGTGCAGTGTAACCTGAACCCATTTTTCTGGATGCCCCCCATGAAGGAGACTTTCCGGTCTCCTCTGCTGTACAAAGTTTTTTCAAAATACAACAGTTTTCGTCAGTACCCCACTCCAAAGGCATTCAGTTTTCTCCCGGTGCTCAGACATTTGTGAGCGCAGAGCTCTCCCAGTAACTCTAACCACATAACCCACAGGAATTGCTGGCATTTCCCCACTTCCATCTCTTTGGTTCTTGTAGAGAAAGAAAAGTGAAAGCCCCAAGGTGGTTGTTTTCTCAAAAAAATGTCTCTAGCAGCCCTGGCCGACACAGCTCCGGTCCCAACAGTTCAAACAGAGCACTAACAGGTTCATACAGGTTGAGAGTACGGTGTGGCTATCCACCCTGCTGGGATGGGAAGAGCTGGCGCATGCATGGGTAGGTGGCGGGTGACATGGCAGCAGAAGGATTAGCGAGTGATATTCAGGGATTATTTACATTTCAAAGTGTACACATCGCTAACATAGGAAAAAACAAAGTTAGGAAAGACACTGGGGAGGAGAGAAGGATTAAAAATGAGCCAAGCCATTCCCTTCCCTCCTATGTCAATGCCACCCTGCCATATGGCAGAGAAGATGCTACAGGTATTTAAGCTAAGGAAACAAAAAATAATCTTTAAAATGCAAAGGCCAAATTGTGCAATGCATTTTATGTGCCTGCAGGCTAGAGATTAAACCCACAAAGGATTTACCCAGCCCGCGGAAATGGGGAACGTGCCAAACAATTTAAAAAAAAAAGTTGCGAAACATATCTAGATGGTGATTTATATCATACATCTTTTTAACCTGAAATTCCTTATTGTTTTTTAATTAAAAAGCAATTCCTTACTGAAGGTAAGAGTGAGCTCACTATGTTGTCTTTTCATCTCAAGAGGTAGGAAAAAAAATCACTTACATTTAAAAGAGGAAGAAAACTTAGACAGCATTGTTTCCCTCAACACATCAGTTTGCTAGTAGCATTGTGAAGGTTTCAAGCGCAGAAACCTCAAAAATCTCAAAAAGCCAACTAATCACTTGGATGCCTTAACATCGTTGAAGTGTAAAGAAGTTGGGCACCCAAAGGCGATGGGCCGAAATGAAAGCATAAATATGGAAGCATAATGGCACAGGGAGGGCACATCACACACCAGGAGCCAACGTGTCCGGTGTCTGCAGGCATCTGGAGAATTGAACAAATGGAAGGAGATACACACCCCTCGGTCACAGATCAGGAGTGTTGCTGTTGACTGTAGTTTTCTGTATAATATCTTCAAAGACAGAAATCTGGGGTTACAAGAAGGGGGGAAAAGAGAAAATAAAAATCACTGCTTTCAGAAGGACAGGAGAGGCACCCAACACCAGTATGAATACCGATGCTCCAGACAAAACAGTGTGGCCCCTCTGACAGCAAAGGAAGGGATCTGCTCTGTGTCCGCCCTTTGGCACCCCAACTGTGAGACCCCTTTGGCTACAACCAGCAAGGAAGGCATTGGACCTGCAGCTTAAATTCACAGAAAACAAACAGCCAAGGGTTAATGTGTTACAATGAACAAGCCCATCCAACAAAGAAATATATATATGTATGTCCCCAAAACACAGAACAGACTTGAGATCTCCAGGCTCTAGCCAACACCTCAGACTTGGCATGCCAGAAAATGAAGGTGGCCAGGAGCCCACCTCTGCTTTAAGACATGGTCAGGGCACAGGGAAGTGACCAGCAGTGCCCAGCACGGAGGTGGATGAGACAGCAGGAAGGCTGTGCCACCTTTTTGTCACCTGATTGCAAGAGTAGTTCAAGCTTCACAGGGTTCAGGGACATGGCATGCAGCTACGATTTCCCATCTACCCCAGGCACAGCCATCCGTGAGCGTGTAATCACTGAGCAGCCAGTCATTTAACACCAGTGTAAATCTGTCCATGGGGTACCTGCTGTCAGACAGTAAGGGGCTTGAGTTTCCCACCCTGCCAACTTTGCTGCAACCGTGGGTAACCTGACGCCCAGCCATTTATTGGCATAAATAGATGCGAACAACTAGGTCATGGTGACTTCGTACTGGATCAGTGATAATCACTATATCCACGGAGCAAGACAGGATATTGCATATAGATTTCAAAGTAAATAAGCGTCAGAAAAAAAAACCCGAGGCAGGAGCTGTCTGTGCATTCAGAGTGACTGCAAGCAAGGGTTGCTCCTCTCGGCACAGGTGCCTCTCCCCAGTGGTCCCCAAAACACCCCACATTGCAGGAGGTGACGGTCCCCCTGCCCATCATTTTGCTATGGGAACTGACAGACACTCACTGTATGAGGGGCAAGATCACAATACAAGCAATTCCCAGAAATCCAGAGCATGACTATTAATCAATGCACTTCTGCCACTTGCTTGAGTAGGAAAACTAAATTAATTAGGAGCAAAAATGAGATCGACCCAATCAACAAGCCTATCATTTCGTAAGCTGACAACAGTCATTATCTAGCAGCAGGAACAAAAGTTGTGCCAACAGCCTGAGGAGTGCAAACACCACTTCTGCCAGACGCATGGACCAGAAAGTTATTTAAAACAAAAGAGTGGAGCTTGGTGACATGTTATCTGTTCAAGAGGGAGAGGAAAGAGCTTTGGCCTGGGCTTTTCTTTGGGGTTCAAGTGCTACATGTCATGTCCAAATAAGCAGACTTCAAAAGATTACTAAAAACAACAGTGAATTTAGCTTTTTACTTAATAATATGTTTTAAAAGGAAAGAAGAAAATATTCCAGTGCCTGCAGCTCTGCCCTCCCCACCTGCCTGTGCAGACATACTGTATTACCCGCTCTTGGCACCCTGGCTGGTAATTTAGTACCACAATACACACACACCAGCTACCATCAGGCAACACCTGTCTAATTTCTCAGCAAGCCCCTTCTCCAGAAGGTGTGTCAACAAAGGGTTTAAAAGAGAAAACAAAACACTTTTCACCTCTCAAATAGAAAATTTTTCCTAGAGAGGATAGAAGTCTCCTGGAAGTAAGTGCTTCGTGCAATACAAGCTGCAATGGCTTTACCCTGAGCATTCAATTCCCCTGCAAAACTCTGATGCAGCAAAATCCCCCAAACACTACTTTGGAAATCTACCTCTAGTATCTGTTTTACTATCTGATCTAGCCGAGGGATTATGGCCCCTAAGTCTTTAAAAAGAGCGGGGTTCCGTCAGCTCTATGAATGCTGACGGATGTCGACTTGAAGGTGATCCCAGAGGCTGGCTTATGGCGTGACAGCTCCCTGAGCCCCTTCTACTCAGATCAACAGGTCTTTCAAATCTTTTGCAAACTTCTTTCAAGTAGTCACGTTTTAGTTCAACTCAGTTAAACACTAGATTAATTTTAACTTGATGTTTTCTAAGCTGTCGGTCAGCTATGCTTTCTCCCCTATCAAACTAACTCCAAGAAGGGGAAAAAAGAACAGGTTAGAAGAGTGGGAAAGTGACATTTACTTGCATGAAAGTATTCATGGATGAGAACAAGGAGAGCCACAGATAAATAGAAAATCACCTGCACCAGGTTTATTCATTTAGGAGAAAAAAAGGCAGTGGGAAGAAAGTAAGCCACCTACTAAGAATAAAAATCATGATTCACACATGCACCTTAAGTGTTTTTGCTTTGATGAACAGTGATTTAACTTTTCATTCACAAAAAAACCTGTTGGGAGCATGGGGGGACACACCAGATACACGGGTGTGCTCATGCACACACACTCTTAGGAACTAACTTGTACCCAGAGGATGCTCAGGGGGGAAGCCTAAGAAGAGTTCTACCAGGAGTGCTGCAGACATGGATATCTCCTGCCAGATTTAACCTTTGGCTCAGCATACCCTTAACCCCACGGCTTACTAGCTGACTTGTTGCATCTCCAGTTTGAGGTCCTCTGTCTCATCAGGCTCCAGAGAAAAGCGGTCAGCTCGCTGCTAGAGGACATAGCAGACATTCAAACCATGAGCATGATCAATAGGTCCAGCCATCATCAGCCCTGATGTGCCTACAGATCCACCATGTGTAGTGACAACCCCGAGACTCACAGCCCACTGCACCAGCAAGCATGCGGTGACGTGGGAGGATGGCAGCAGGAGGGAATGCTGATGCTGCCTCACCAGTGCTTTGAGGGCATTTACCAAGCTTCTGTGACCCGGGGCAAAAGGAAAAACCATGTCACCCGCTTTTTCCTCCTGGGGAAGGGCAGCGATTCACCCAAGGGCATCCGCCTTTGCAGAGACTTAAACTTTGTTTTCCCCTCGAGCTCCTCTGCCCCCTCCCCGCCCCTGCCGCCTCGCCAGGCGCGCACGAACGGTGCTGCTGAGCTATGAAAATCCTTCCTCCGAGCGCTTTTCCCCAGGAGCCGCAGCCAAAGGCCGCCTGTTGCCACCTGTCAGTCCCAGGGATTAATTACCTGCGCCGGGCTGGGAGCGGCACATTCCTCCCCGGCCTCACCCTCCGAGATGTTGACATCAGGCGGGTGGGCCCCACGTCCCCCCGGCCGGCAGCGCAGAGGGGGGACGCGACCCACGAGCTGCGTGGGGACGGGCAGCGCCGCGAAAACCGCAAGAGAAAAGGGAGAAGGCAGGGAGGAGCGTGTCGGTGCAGCTTCGCGCTGCCCCGGGGCAGGCGGCACTCCCAGCGCCGGACCGGACGCCGACGGCAGCTGGTGCTGCACCTTGGAAACCTTAGTGAAAAAAAATTACATATATATGTGTGTGTGTTGACCTGCTTAGGTAAACGGGAAAGGGGAGGGGTGGCAGGCAAGAGAACGGAGAAACGTAGCCGGCGGACATGGATCCAGCGGGCCAGTGCCTGGCACTGGATCCTTCCTTGCCTGCAGTCCCGTGGTGAGGTCGCTCGCCCTCTCCCCACCAGACGTGGCGAACCGCGGGGCTCAGCCCACGGGCAGGGATGTGGGAGAAGCGGTGCTGCCCACCAAGCCGCTGAAAAGGGACGCTGGCGCTGGGCTGAGCTGGCACAGCTCCCGCGTCACGCTATCGTGCAATGCAAAGGGAGAGAAAAGCAGTTTTTCCCCCCTCTGGGAGCTGCGTGACAACCACCTGGCAGAGACACACTGCTCCGTGCTCCCCCCTCCACGTACAGACCCCTGCGACTTCCCCTGCGCTACACTCCTGTCCAGTCCCCTACCACCACCCCACAAATACCCATCCCCAGCCACGCACCCCGTCTCAGAGGGCAGCGATGGAAAAGGCTGAGAAGAGTGTCCACGGGGACACGCACAAGTGTTCATCCTGTAGAAGACCCCTCGAAATTCCCAAAAATTTTGAATTCTGAGCATCCACTAGATTCTCCCATCGTTACAAAAATGAGATCATTCATTCTGTGGTGGTTTGAAAACCAATTCCAGCTCAGCCAGACCCAGTACACATTCATGTGACAATACTTCAGCATCTTGCTTGAGGGTACCCAGAGATTTTAATTCCAAACTACCTTGATCAGGCTGTATTATCTGCTTTAGGAATACTCCTACCTATCATTGCCAGCAAAGCCACAACGATAACAGAACTAACACTGATATTTCCCTGTACTAATTTTGCAGTGTGAAACACTGGTAAATTTGAAAACTTTACATTTGAGGGCTGTTACATTTCAGTTTCATACCTACAGACTTATTTCACCAACAAATGAAGACCTCTTGAGGTTTGGCTTGAAAACACTTTTTTAAATGAACAATGAAAAAAAGGATTAACTGAAAAGTATCCTATTTCAAGAGAAAAAAACTCCGATGGAAAACTTCAGAGGCAAGCTAGGAATTATTTTACGCATGTTTTTTGATACAAAGTGATAGCTATAAGGAAGGCTTTACTATTTGATTTTGTTAAGTTCTCTTCCTTTGCTAGTCCGTTTTATTTTTTAAATATTCTTGAAATTAATTTCTTTAAAATCCAAAACCATAAGACTCCTGCAGTCAAATGACCTTACCTTGCATACCCAGATCACACTCTGCTTGTGTATATCCAGTTTCTCTGCCAGTTTCTAAACTGAAATTTTAGCACTACCAAGTGAGTTTCAGATACTAATAATGCCTAGTAATTTGCATTTCCGATAAACTATTTCACACCAAAAATGTGAGGTAAAGGTATGAAACAAGAGCGAACGTGCTGAAAGCCAAAGCTGAACACCATCTTCCCGTGTGGGTCACAGTAAGTGCCCACGGACAGCAGGATCCCACGCTACAAAATAACGTGAGAATTTTCACTGAACGAAGCAGCTTCCACATGAAGCATTTATTTTATGTTACTACACAAAGTCTGATGTACACTCTCAGATACCTTCTTGCAAACACAAGTTTACACACATATGCAAAACACATGAGAATTATCCCAACTGTAGCACAGTTCCTGCTGATCCAAACTGGCCAAAGCACACACGCTTTGCAAGTGTACCAGGCTCTGGACGCTGTGCGATTTCCATAGGATCAGAGTGTCTCCCTGCTCGTGACTCTGCATATCCCTGTGCTGTTATTTTCATAGGTTCTGCCAATTAATTGTCATTAGCACAGCCAATTTACAGGCCATCAATAAAACACTAACTCTGTGGTATCTCCTGCCTCAAAGGACTTTTCTTTAGGATGATTTTGCAAATAAAGCCTCCCATGCATGGGGCTTCATGCTGCATTGTTATATTTCAAGCACTGGGGGTTTTTTGGTGGTTTTTTCATTTTGGTGTGGGGGAGTGTGTCTGTGTGTGTAAGGGCTGAACACAGGCTTTTTATCCTGTCCAACTCTCAGCCTCTCAAGCCGATATCCAGGTCTCCCAGTGATTTCTGTATTACAAATGCACAACAACATAAGCAGCCTGTTTGATTACCAAATAAGATACCACAGTAAGAAACATACACCATAGGAAGTCCACTCTTATGCTACCCAAACTTGCCTAAAGGCTATGAAGTGTTAAAATTTGTGAACAAGTTGTCAACAAACTTAGGGTAAAGCATAAGTTAAAATTGGATTTGAAAAACATCCACTTCGATTATTGAACATTAGTGAGCCAATAAAATGTGACAGCAAGATTTTTAATCATTACAGTGAGTGCAGAAAGAGCTCCATGAATAACTCCATTGCATTTCTTCCCTCCTTTCATAGCTCCACTATCCTCAAAGACTGCTTCACATCCTCCTAGCAAGGATGGAAGATGCAAACAAACTGCTACACTGAAGTTGCAAGTATTTGCATCTATATAAAATACACACACCCGCTTGCAGGTAATGCAAGCGAGTGTGCAGTACATATGTGACCACATGCTTTTGCTTACATGAAACTAATGCAATTAGTATAACACCAAGTGTCACACCAGCTACACACTGTGACAGTGAGATAACCAGCAATAGTCCTTCCAGGCAGTTTTACTCATTACACCAGAACGTATGCACCAGAGTTGCAGGTGGTAACCTCCAAGACCTGATTTAGCAAAAAAACTTCAGCATATGCTTAACTTTTGGCAGCATGTTAACCACTGCCTGCTTAAGCCAGTATGCCTCTGCATAAGGGCATTTGTGAAGTCAAACCTGGACTTAAGAAAGGTCTGATCCAACTTGTATTTTAAAGGAAACAAGAATTTTCTTGTAAAGGACTCCAGAAACAAACTGAAAAGAACATATTCAGGCTCTCAACAGCAAATCCACCCCAACACATACTGCTCCTGACTCACGTGCCTCAGATACTGAGCACCAGAACCTGTTCTACTCATGGACTCCTTTAAGTAAAGCCCAGGTTGGCCATTTCAAACCTCCTCTTAGCTTGGCGTGGGGGATTAAACCTTCTTACAATCATCTGTCTCAGGTTCAGCCAAAGAGGAAGGCTGCTGTTTGTTTCCTATTAGTCTCCCAGATCTCACTTGTTTCAAGTCTGCATGTTCCAGCATGCTCCATCCTACCAGCCAAACTCCAAAAACTCTAACCAGCCAGAGGAAACATTGTCTGGAGTAATCAGACACCAACTTTCAGTGCATCTCCCAGTTGCTTTTGTACCCTGCTGAAACTCAAAAGGTGATAACTCAACTGTAAGGATGGAAGAACCACAGCAGCACACAGAGGTTGTCCCTACTGATTATTTCTGTGCATGCTCAATTAAGATAAGCAAATGGCAAAGCAAAAATCCTAAAGCTCTTCAAAATAAGCCTGCTCCCACGAACTCTAACCTGATTTCGTCAACATGAGTCAGCTCTAAGAGTCCTAGACAAGCAGGTCAAGCCTTGCAGCCCCCTACAGAGTAGACATAGGCTTTAGGTCCTCAGCAATTTGGGATACAGTCACAGGTTCAGATAGCTCCATATCAGCTGAAGATCATGGGGAGGAAGCAGGGTACAAGGAAATGCCAGATGTAAGATCTAACTCCAAAATTCTTTTTAGTTCCCTCATCTGTAAATAAGGGTATTCATTAATATCTCAGAGGAAAGTGAGTTAGTATGGTTAGTATGGTATCTGTTACAGCAGAGGGAAGCCAAGCTGGATGAGAGAATACGTTAAGGGAAAAAAAAACCCAAAACACCAACAAACAAAGTTACTCTAGCAATGTAGTCTTTTCAGTCAGCAACATCTCAAGGCTGCAATTTAGGGGCAGACCTGGAGGTATCAGGCACTCTGCCACCGACTGCACCAGCCATTCAGCACCCTGGAAAACAGGACACTTTGCTAGATGGTGACAGATTTCCACCCAAATTCTGGCTCATGCCAAGGGGCTGACCTACTTCCAAAACACCACAGGGTCAGCATATTGCAAGGATAAAGAGTATGTGTCAAATATGGGCCCATCTTCCTAGTTGGGTCACTGGCCGAGCACTCTTGTCTCCTCAGATGGTGCAACACACAACTTCAAATCCTGTTATGTGCACATGATAGCTCAGGGCTCTCCCACAGTAGCCCCCTGTAGCTCTTTTCTTCATCCAAAGCTTTCATCCAAAGACACAGGTCAGACAGAGATAGTGTGAGAGCTCTGAGACACCACAGCCCAGCCAAGCTTGGAAAAACAGGAGAACATCTGAAACCACCCCCTCCCTGTGAAATTTGGGGTTTATTACCTATTATAAAATCCACAGCCAAAGCACATTAGGTCTTTCCTGAGCAGAGAAGACGACACTGCCTCTACAACAGACTAATCAGTTTGAGCAGGTTGATCACTGTGTGAATATTTTCTTGGCTGGGCATGCCTACTTCAATGTTGTGCTGTGACCAAGTGCAGGACTACTCCCTGGCTGTCCCTCGAGTGGCGAACTGGCCACTGCACCCCATGGAGCAGGGCTGGTACCTAATCAGGAGGCCAAAGGTCTCATCTGTGAACTTGAACACTCCGACAGAATAAGGAGCCACCAGCCAAGTCAGTCAATGAGCGCTGTTCTGTACGTGCACTCTCGGCAAAGACTGAGTGGCTCTGATGGAAAAAGGCGATCCCCTTTCTCTCCTACTCACCTTCCTTTCCCCCCCATTTATTCCACCTGAGGGAAGGTACATATACATCTCCACTTCATTCTTCTAATAAAGTATTAATCACACCAATGGGAGGCGATGGAAGGAAAGACAAAGTATTAAATGTGACAGGCTCTCAAAGCAGCAGTGCCAGTGAAATGCATCATTAAGATGAGTAATTTTCCTGTTTACTTCATAGGGTCTGAGCCCCCCCTTCCTCCCCGCCTAAGATGTGGGCAGGACCCATCAAGGCAAAGCTTTGGAAGCAAGCAGCAGCGTCCCCAATTTCTACATAAATGCTGCAGGCCAAAGAGCAAAGGCAAGTTCCAACTGAGCCCTTGACAGTAATCAAGCACTGCGGCGCCTCTGGTCTTGTCTTGTGCATACCTTGCAAGTAGCATCATGTCTTCCTGCTGAAATTTCACTGGCAGCGCACACAAGCGCCTTGTTCCTTGACTTCTATCTCAGAAAAAGAAAGTCCTGAACACACACACGCCCCTGCCTTTCTGCTCTGAGGGAGACCATTTCCCTCTAAATCTTCAGCGTACTGTGAGCAGCCCTTTCAGAACAGATTTATGAATTTGCAAGAAATCTCTTTCGTTCCCGTGCAGAAAGGTTAGCACCAGTCCCTTGCCAAAAGGGCATTGAGTTTTCTCTATTAACGTCCAGGAAACTTTCCTGAGTCAGTTCTTATTACATTTGAAACAAAGTGCAGGTACCAGCAAGTCTCTTCTATGATAACAGCCAGGGCCTGTCCCATTTCCTGATCACATTACGCTCAATTTCCAGAATTACATCTATGCAAATATTGTTCTTCTGCTTGCAGAGCATTTCATTGATAATTAAAGTGAAAAAGCCAGCAAAGCTTTTCTGGCCACAATAGTGAGCGAGGCAACAAACTAATACGCAGACACCGAGCAGGGACAAATTTTCTTCTTCTGCATGAACACCACTTGATAAGGGCCCTCTTCTCCTCCCAGAAAACAAAAAATCCAAACTGAACGAAACCATTTCTGCCAATGTCCCTCTTCTCTGGATTTACCAACCCAACGAGGCCATATTCTAGTTCTGACTCACAGAGAAAACATAAGCATTAGGAAAGACAAAAATCACACTTAACTGAGCAAGTCATAGTTTTACTGAGAACATAAAGATGTAGCTCAGATCTAAGCTAGATCAATAAAGCATGACAGCAACTCCAGCATAGTTAGGATGAATGGCAGACTTTAAACCTTTTATTCATACAATTAAGCTTTGGGAATGGATGGCGAGAAAGTCAGACAAGAACACAGTCACTAGCTATTACCAGCATTTGCAAGGTTCTAGATATGTATTTTACCCAGATTCTCCTCTCTCTCAGCCCTCTCCTTCCCTCTTCAATGACCTAGCTAAGCACAGTCCTTGAGTCAACTCATGTGGTTTCTCCTGAGTCTACTTTCAAAGTTAAAACATGATTCAGCAATGTGTTTAAGCAGATGCCTACCTTTAAGGATGGGAGCAGCCTTGCTGACTCCAACAGAACCCAATACATTTCACAGGGAATATTCACGTGCTAGAGGTTATGCACTTGCTCGAGTGCCTTACTGAACAGAGACCTTGATTTTCCTACATACTGTGGGAAACAGCTTGTCAAGAACCACACTGAGGAATGTAGCAGTGTCGCTGCTGCAGCAGTCAGGCTGTTGATACGTCCCTGGCTCCAGAACACAGAGCCTCACCCCCAGACAGCTAGTGAGGTCAATGCTGTGGCATCTTCTCTGCTAGGAAGAGCAACAAGCCCATAACAGGCTTGGGGTATTCCTCCAGTTTTTCTCGTGCTCTCTGGCAGCCCTGAAGCTGTGCAACTGCATCAGCTAAGGGAACCCAGCCCCTCTGGAGAGCAACATTTAGAAAGGGAGGAAGGCTTGCAATGAGTTTGGGAAGTGTTAGCAGCAGTCTTTCCTATCCCTCTTATAGAAATCAAAATCTTCAGTTTTGCATCTCCTACCCCTCAAGAGAAAAATGGAAAACCACATCCCAGTTGACATGCAAGCCAAAGGAAGATGCGTAGTAACACGTAGCATGAGAAATAGAAGGCTTGAACGCAGCATACTCCACACCTGTTTTAGCTAATTCTTAGGTTGCTTTATAATTTCAGCAAGAATGCACAAGTGCATAAAGCAAGCTTGCACAGACCTGGATGCACTTTACAGGCAAATCTAGAAGCCTGCTAGGTAAACTCATCAGGAATAATTACCCAAACGCTCCATGACATAGTTACAGATCTATAAGTTATTGGAAACAGATTGCAGCAAGTCTCTCAATACCCAACAATTGATTTATTTCACTTGGTAACTGAAAGATAATTATGTCATCTGCATGACCTAACTAGAAATATAACAGGAATGAACGTGGATTTAGATGCAAATCCTCATGACCACAACCTGAAGATGGCTTTTCCAAGAAGAACACCAAACAGCTCTTTGCCCCTGCAGACCTTGCTCCTTCTGCACTGCTCCATTTGCAGACTGCAAGTTCTGAAGACCCCAAGCCACAGATGCTTTGTGAGAACACCTATCCCATTCAAAGCAAGTCTGCTTTCCCAAACAAAAAGCAGTCTTTGTTACTGGATAACAATGAGAACAGGAATAGTTCCCTGGGAAACATAATTTTAAAGTCAGATTTCCCAACTAACCACACCCAATTAGTAAGTAATGCCATGTTTTTGAGTGATTATGGAATTCCAACAGATTTTTCATCAGTTTAAATTTTGTGATTTCAGTTTTGTGATTTTCAATTTTTGTGACTTCCCAACAAAAAAAGCAAACAAAATCCCCTCACAATCTTATATGGGCTGAAGATAACTAAAGGCAAGCACCTTCTTCCCTAAAAAGAAATAAACCGAAATGAGGCAAGACAAGACAGAGTTGCAACATCAGAAGTTATTGGCTCACACTGTCCGGCACTCCCGTTTTCCTTACAGCTCATACATGATGCATCAGACAAAGGTGCAAAGCCTCCATGGACAGAACGTGCTGTTGCCCTGCACGACGCTGTGTGGATGAATTCCTGCCCTTGCAGAAAGCAAGCTTTGTCCTGAGATAGCTACTATGAATCTCATGAGCTCGTGCCACTGCAAGTGCTATCAGGGGTAAGACTTAAAAACAGCCCCTTACTGGCTCTGAATTTAATGTTGTCCAAAGGAGAAGGTCAGAGGAGGGTTGGGATTAACACTGGCAAGCCATTTGCAAGTGTAGCCTATTAAAGACTATCAACTGGCACCAAAAAAAACCCAAGTATTTTGAACCTGCAGAAGCTAACTACCCCACCAGAATTTTATCAGCCACTATGTAGAAGACACAATTAAACTATCAGCATAACCCAAAAGATGTTCAGGTCCACCAGCTTCACAACTGAACAACAGAAAAGAGTCCACAGGGAAACAAGTATTTAGCTCTCCAGTTGCAGACAGCAAAGCACCAGGATGCAAAGGAAACCCTAAATAGGATCACAAATATGACAAAACACACCATAAGGATGTGACCATGCTACTGCTATGATGGCAGCAGAATCATTATCATGTAAGGTAGCGTGCAAAGCTTCTCTGCACAAAGCACCGGCTGAGAAGAAATAAGCCCAGTTTTATAAAGCACAGAGGCACAGGTTGAAACAACCCAGAGGGAGGCACTTGGGAAGAAGAAAGCTGGTGAGGGAGGAGAAGCCCTAGTCACAGCACACCAGCTACCCGACCCTGGAAGACAGCAAATGATAGAGGCCCAGCTAGACTGTAACTGTTGCCACATATTTCTTATTTAAATGCAATTTGTTTAATCTCAAGTCGGATTCAACCATCAAAGGCTCTCTTCTGTAGCACACTGACAGTTCACTCTAAATCTCTGCACCTTTAATCCTTTAATTAGCCAAGAAAAATGCGATCTCAACTCTTCCACCAACCTAAGCTAATTTTCTGCATGGCACTTCCAACTGCTGTAGGTTACAGGTTTTAGCTGCTCATGTAGCCAAGGGGAAAAAACCAAACCAAAACAACCCCCCCCACCCCATTCCCACACAGGCTGATGTATGCTTCTCCATGTGCTGCCTCTCCAAAGAGCAAGCTCCTTGAAAAGTCCTTGAAAAAGCAAGATGAACCCATTTTTCACATTGCAGTAGTGGGCTGGGAGGCATAATTACATATGCAATTCAGAGGAAGAGCAAACAGAGGTTTCAATGTGTGGTGAAGGGGTGGCTGGAGGAATCTGGGGACAAGGCAATGGTTGCACCGGAGAGTTAAGCCAATGCTTGAGTAAGAGAGCGTCCCACCACGTGGCTTTGGCCACTTTCCTTGGTGATTTTGGGATAGGAGCACTACAGCAAGCAAACAAAATGCCAGATAGCCAACCATTTTGGAAACTCTCTCCAAAAGAATATTTCTCCAGAGATGAGCTCTGCTATTGCTCAAGAGTGTCACTGCAACACAGCTCTGAAGGCAGAAAAGGAAGATTGCATGAGTCATCAGCACATCAGGACAGACACCCATTCAGGCAGCTTGAATTATACATCAGGTTTTTCATGCAGTCCAGCAGAGCAAACTCAAGGAAGGACAAGGGGGCCACCTAAAGCCCTCAGCATGGGGAGTGAGGTCAATCTGCACCTGAACACAGCCCTGACTGACTCTCTAGGTCATGAAACTCCTTGCAGGGCAAGGCAAAAGCAAACAGTGCTGTTGCTCAAGGCCTGCTAGAGGCATACCCATAGTGCAGCTGCAGGGACTGCTGCCTTGCCACATGCTAACCCAGTGTGTGATATGCAGGAAGAGTTCAGACACAGCCAAGCCATCTCTGCACAGCCCCCAGACTAAAAAACAAGTTGCAACGTGCCAGAGCTAATGAACCTGACCCATTGCTGCAGCACCACAGACACAGCAGTTCTCTTTCTAGGCGCAGCCTGACAAGTCCATGCAGTGTGGCATGGAGCCTAAGGCTATCCCTAGCATGGGTGTCTACCTGCCGAGCATGGACAGGCTGTAGGAGGCCTTCCTGGTAGCCGGCCAGGGAACACAGGTGAACAGCAGCCCAGAGTCACTAGGGACTCAACAAATTCGTGAAAACACAGGAGTAAGAGTAACCTCATTCTGATGAGCAAACGCACCGTGGAAAAGCTCTGTCTACATCAAAGGCGAAGAACAGGCATTCCTGCATCTTGCAGTTCCTTAATTTGCTTGTGTGTTGGGACCTTGAAGAATGTTAGCACATGACCAGGGCTGCCTCGCTTAAGCAAGCACTTTTGACAGAGTCATAGCAGGATTTGGTGCCAGGCAAGGAGGGGGGGGGGGGGGGGGGGGAAAGGAGAGAGAAAAAAAAAATATTGTAGCCTGCTGGTTTTAAGCACTGGCAAAATAATACCTGGGTTACCTGAGAAGTATTATAACCCCATCTATGCAAAACAGAACACTTTGAATGCATGCCCCTTCCCTCTGGTAGGATTTTAGAGGCACTGTGTTCACATTCTTCACCTTATTCAGCCCTAATCAGTTCCCCAGCAAGGAATCGAGCCTATAAGAGAAGGAAAAAGATCTGAGCAACAGTTGCTACACTCCACTGACAACAGATCCTAGTCGCACGCAGTCTGCACATTCAAAACTCACAGTAGTTATATGTGCAAATCAGAAATACAGCTGCATGTGCATCTTGGGGGTCAGCTTAAAAAAAATTAAACCACAGAGCTCAGTATGATGATAGGAACCATCAGTATGATGATATGAGAACCTCAATATGAGAACCTCTATTACCAACCTTACCACTTCAGCTGCTCCTGAGTCATATAACTGTTCTATGCTGCCACAGGCCTTAAGAGACAGAGACATTTCAAGTGCACAATTAAAGGCAGGCAAACAAGCTCTGCAAACTGCAGTCGCTAGATGTTCATTCTACATTGAGTTCTTGCAGAACAAAGAGGATGGGAGTAGCTGGCAAAGAGTATTTGCCTGGGAAGCTGCATTCTAGTGTCCAGGCAGTCAGGCTGGTAACTGAATCTCTGCACACTCTTTGATCAATGTATTACAGAACATCCTTCCACTGGCAGTCCTCAGGGTGGGTACGCAAAGGTAGTTACCAGATTCGCTCCAGGCCAGACAGCAAGCTCATTTTGCAGCACCACGATGAGTAGGGTTTTTTCTCTTTTCTTTTAAGAAAGAAAAAAAAAAAGATTCTAAAGTGCTCTGAAAGCAGCTAATCAAATTATTAAAGTGCTTAAAAGTTTAATGAAGAAATCAAAGCTATTAAGCAAACATTCAGCTTGATGTCTCTTTCCCTTCTTACCCACCCTTCCTCAATGCATTCAAAACCTCTTTTTGCTGTGCTACAACATGTTTGAACAGGTACTGAGATACAAACAAGTCTTGGCCCCATCTCATACAGAATGGATTGGTTGCAGATGTTCTCCTGCAAGCTACATCTTGCCTCCTGCAAGAGCATTCATCTCCAAAACACATCATTTCACCTACTTTGCCTGAAGCCAAAACTCAAAGGTTATTTAATTTTTATTTTTTTTTATTAACTCTAACATACCTACAGCTGTGCAAGCAAAACCCCATCTGGTTTTTCAAGGCACAAAGAGGCGAGAGACTAAGTTTAGATAAATGTAACCAAGTTGGGGCAGTCATCTTTCTGTTCACCTCTGCAGCAGCCAACAGCAATGTCAGGGGTGCAATAAAACAAAAACCTGCTATATTTCAGAGAAGCCTGACATATTTCACTATCTTCCTAGGATAAGTCAGACATGAGCTCATACAGTGGCAGGTGAGTCAGTGACGAGTCAGACAAGAGCTCCTTAATTAAGCTTTAGGGGCAGATGATCCCTCGAAGGTGTAATCAGATTGGTATGGCCAGTGGAAAAAGAAAAAAAAAAATTAAAAAAAAAAGCTGAGTGAACTGTCACACCCTTGCTGAGCCATGCCAGGCAGGCTGAAGGCAGCATGCTGCAGAGCCGGAGAGCCCCCAGCAAGCGGGAATACCTGGCCATCCTGTACCTCTCCCTGGCAGTCAGAGCCGGCCTGCATGCTCAGCCCTGCTTCTCCCAGGAGCAGAGAAATGCTGACTTCACCAGCAAGCAGGTTACACCGGGGTCACACTGCAGATGTGGCACAATCCAGGGGTCCACAGTAAGGTGCACCCCAGGAGTTTGAGAGGCAAGGGGGTGGTTGGCAACAGTTCAGACTTGCATGGTGGAGAGGGAAGTCATCATGAGTGAATCATTCCCAATCACTAACCGACAGAGTCAATCTTGGCCATGTGCTTTATCAACCCTTAAAATGCTACCAAGCCACCCCACTGAAGACCCCACCAGTTTTGTGTTTAGGAAGCTTCCCTAAAATAAGTTGCAAACATGCATCAGAATATCAGTGTACTGAAACAAAATAGCCCCATTAAACAGATTGTGATCAACAGGGTGACTAACAGCATCGGAGTGTTTTTGTGCTTGTGACATCAAGACATGCAGCATGGAAATGGTCTTCTTCCAGCGTGTGTCCCTGCAAATTCAACCTGGAACCCGGCTCACCCATGGGGGCTGCTCCTCCTGTCAGCCAGGGACCATGCTGCAGTGCTGCCTCTGAACACCAGCAGCACCAGTGCAACTCAGTTCTCCCTGTCTTTAGCTTGCACTGATCAGTCTGCTGAAAACAAACCCAAAAAGAAAGACTCCAACCTCTGCAGCCCCTTTGAGAGGTATGGCAAAGGAAATGGGAAAAAATGAATCAGAGAGGTTAGCACACAAAGGGAATGACAAATAAAGGCCAAATTTATTAATTCCTTATACAAACTATTGCAAAGTGATCAGTCCACATGCTTGTTTTTCTCAAACCTTACAGAACTAACAATGACTCTCCTGAAGCTTTTCCTACGGGCCTTGCCACTTCCTTTATGAGTGCCACTACTGTAAGAGATTTTAGTAGAATATCTAAAGATGCACAGACTGTTTTTTGTTGGAGTCCCCTTTGCTCATACACCTACAAGAACACACCAAGGATGGGTCAAAAAAAAAAAAATGACTAAGAATGAGTAATATGAGCAGTTTGGAGCAGAAGAGACAGGAGACAAGGAACTCATCGCAAAACCAGCCACCACCTTGCTGATTAATGAACAGGTGTCATTCAGTGCTCAGCCACCCAACAAACATCCACAGGAAGACTTTTCTCTCCCGCCCATGGCAACACTGACACTCAAATGCAAACGGAGCAGGTGTACTGCCTGCCCTGCTGCTGGTTCCATGAACACCCTCCAGGCTGGGCAGACGAGCCCAGTGGCACTGCTCCTGTCCCTTTCCCACAGGAATCCCTTCCAGCCCTGTATTTTAAGGGGGGGTTCCAAGGAGCTGTGGGTGCAGTTTTGATGGTAAACTTGGGCACACTCTGCTCCCGTTGCAAGGAGGTCAGGAGCAAGTCAGCTCCCAGACCCATCCCATGCGGTTGAGCTAATAAGTCCCGACAAGTGGCAGGGTGAGTTTGCTGAGGCTTGGAACCACAGCTAATGTAGCTGTGCTGGTAACAGCATTGTGCTCAGGCTACATAATAGGAAGAGGCTTTCCTTCATGCCATAGCCCTCAAAGAGCCTCTGCATCAGTAGTTTTCCCACCTGGTGGGCCTGACCCTGGTAAAGCTCGAGATTTCAAGGTGGGGAAGCAATAATCCAACAATCCAACAAGTTTCAAGCTTTAGCCTGGAGATATATTTTTGTTCCTTCAAAAGTTAGTTTGTAAAAAGACTTTATGTCCTGTAAATAAGTCAAAAGAAGAGGCCTGAAAGCTAAGGCTCATGATATGGGATGCACAGCAAGCAGCAGCAGTCCTCAGCTGTCCTCCCTGGGGCATTTCACATAAGGGGTCTAAGTGTTTTACAACACAGGGTCATGGTGACACAGTCCCAGATTTGAGGGTGGGTGTGTGGAAAGGGGGGAAAGAAGGGGAACAGAGGCAGAGGGAATGACTTGCACAACATTACCCAGATTATGTCTAAATCACAGGGCAGGAGCAGCTCTGAGGCCGGGCTCTGAGCCAAATCTGCTGCTGGTCGATGCTGCTCCCTAGCAGGGCATCTCCGGGCAGCGTAGTTTCTCTCCCCGGGAGGAAAGCGTGACGCACCCTCCGGGCACACAACAGGCAGGGAGGAAAGCCCCAAGGCAGCATGGCCATGATGGCTAACAGGGAAAACAACAGAGCCAGAAAATTTAGACCTAATTCCCATCTCATTTGTTCAGGAAAGAGAGGTCAGCCCTTGAGTGCTGCTTTCCTGCGTTCCCTCTAGCACATTTTTCAGCTTTCCGCAAAGCTGAATTTAGACCAATTTCAGCAGATCATAAAACACTCCTTTTTATCAGACAAGTAATATTTTGCTCTCCTTAAAAAAACTCCACTCTCATAGAATATATCTGAAAAAACAAGGGAGAAGTAGCACTCTCCTCATGAGACTCCACTAAGTTTTGCTCCAATGTTTAAGTGTTATTATATTTAACAACTGGAAACGACAAAGTTTGTATCAATACTCATGTCTATTTGCAAGAGGATCTAAGCTCTTATTTGGGTAGCTATCCTACTGTGTTTACAATAACAAATCTGACACACCTGCACATAGCAAAACCTCATGGGATTTCCATTGCATAATAAAGTTCATGCTCTTTCTATACAGAAGCCATCCCTACCTAGGACACTTCTTTTTTAAAACAAAATAGGAATGTCTTCATAGTGTATGATCTGCCAAGCACTGGAGTTGAACCCTCAGCATACAGAGCACCACCAATGCAACACACACAAAATTATGCTTGCTTCAGCACACCACCAAACTGCTGCTTGTCCTGTATCAAGTCGGCAGGGAAATAGTATCTATGACAACTGCAATATTTCAGCTGACCTAAGGAAAAGAATGATCATCTCCAAAGCAGTCTTTGTCTGCAAGGTGAGCAATACCCTCTTACACCAGCCTACTTGAAAACATTTACCCAAAAGTAACTTATTAAACAGCCACTCAAATATTTTTTGCACCACCTTTTTTTGTAGGGTTGAAATATCTTCTAACAGTGCTCAGTTGATGAAGTTTAAGTTATACAGCTCAATGTACAGGGGAGACTGGCAACTTTTTAGGAAACCCTCCTTGCCCTGGAGCAGGCTGCCTCCCTTCTGGCCCAGCTTGCCATGACCTTTGGAAAGGTAAGGAGGCAACTCTGCTGATGCCTCGTTTGAGCTCTGCTGGGCTGCTTTGCATGCTTAGCACTTGTGAAACCCAGGAGAGGTCAGCAGCTTTTACAAGCCAGCCTAGAGGCAGTCCCCATGCTGAACACTACAAAAACCCCAAAGCCTAAAATAAAATTAAAAAAAAAAGGCAAAAACCTGACTCCAAAAAACTACAACTACTCGTTCAGAAATTTTGGCACTTCTGGTGCTTTGGTTTCCCTTCTCTAAAATGGTGACTACACTCCTGATTTGCCTACCAAGTAAAGGTGTTTGCTGATTAGGGAAGTAATGTTTGTGCAGCACTTTGAAGATTTAAAGTACTACATTAATCCTACATGTTGTTCTTGGTAGAAGCCAATTTTTAACTAAGAGGAGGGAAAAAAAAAAGAAAAGGTGATTTAAATAGTGACCCTCCCCTACTTCAAGATGTTCACTCATCTCCCAACATCAGCTATTCTTATCTGTAAATGTTTTTTTAACCCTTCCTTCTCATAGTTCTCAGAAACCACAAGTCTCATTCAGCTTTTATTTGAAAAATGGCTTCTTTCCAGGCTGTGGCTGTTTCTTGTAAAGTTAATTCCTTTGGTAATACTGCTGGAGGCGCATTGGTATGTTTGGTGTGTGTGTATATACACATATATTTTCCCCCTTTCACACGGTGTTGTTTTTATATATGTGTGGTGAAAGATACCTAATCCAGGATTATGATTCTCTTTATTCCTTTCTCATGAAAGTAGGTGGGGCTTCTTTGTGCAAGTTGCATTGATGAAAATTATATTTAATTAACACTTTTTCCTCTCCACATAGACAAAAAAAAAATTCTCATTAAAAAAACAAAAAAACTTTCTTGAACTTAATTCTCTCCCTCTGAATTTTTCTTCAAAAATAACTAAAGCCTTAAAACAAGTTTTCTGAAGGGAAAAAAATAAGTGTGATGCCAATACAACTAGAAATTGCTTGGGCAAAATAGCAGAGGGATCTTCTTCCCCTCTGGAGGACACAACCCCTCCCCACAATTTTCTCCATTCTCCTATGTCTGACCCTAGTCTCAGTGTTTTTCACTTGCAGATCCTGGGAGACCTGTAGCCAGCTCTAACTGGTCTCCTGTTACATCGTGAGAGAATCAGCCACAAACATAGCAACCAAGAGGCTAAATCCTAGCTGAAAAAGAAGGACCTTCACACCATCTGAAGCCTGATTTCTCTCAGTGGGTTGGGCATGCTGGGTGCTCAACACTGACTGTGCTGTTTGGAGAGCAGAGCACACACCATTGCAAGGCAGGAGACACAGATTTTCTGTTCCCAGTGCTGGCAGATACCAGTTCATATAGTAAGTAAATAACTTCCCTTCTCATCCTTCCTGGGCATCACTAGCTGTGTAGGGTACAGACTGCCCCTTACAGCATGGTCTTACACTACAGCACAGCTCTATCATCATGGAGGGTGCTGGTCTAATAGAGAGCATATAGCAAAACTCCAGTTCATATAGGGAGGCTATACTGCCTTGGTAGGATTTACAAAATAATAAGGGATACAAAAAGAGAAAAGAAAAAAACCCAAGACACCTCATCTCTTAAGATACTTTCTGGAAATGATTACGTGGATCTGTATAGCTGCTTGTGAGGAGTAACAGAAAAAGATAACTGCTAATAAAACCAAAATATACATGACAAAGAGATTAGGGGGAAAAAGCACAAGTACATTCTAATGGGAACCTAACGCACTCAGATCTCTTTTTACTCAAGCATAAAAACCCAAACAGAAGCCAGCAGGCCCCTCCTGGCTGGTTCTCACAGGTGAACTGGTTCTTCCCAGCTTCGCTAGCTTGAAAACACCTCCCTGCCGTGAGAAAGGCACCTCCTTCAAAAACAACAAGACCAGCTCCTCTCTTTCCAGGTAGATGACCTAGGACAAGCTATGTATGCCTCAACAGCCTTAGTGTTAGGCCCTGTAATATCACAGAGGGAAACACACTTCACAAGCTGTTCAAGCAGGAAGGCGCAATCACAACCTCTCCGTGCATGAGAATGGTGGTGGCAATCAGCACCTGCCTTGCCTGCTCCATGCCAAGGGGCAGCGCATGCTGGAAACAGCCTCTTCAGGCAGGCATGGCTGCAGAGAGCTTGAGGAAACCAAAATCTTAACCACTTCTCACCTGAGACAAATGCCCAAATATGGAATTGCTCCTGCTTCACTGAGATCAGTGGGGAGCCAAGCCCTTAGCTCACATCATTGCATCAGCTCTCACAGCCTACAGCATGTGCATCCGAAGGCTGCCTTCTTCCAGATCGCTTCTATCCCCGTGGATTACAGGCATGGTTTCCCTTCCTCATTCCTGCTGTAACAAGGGGGGAATCTATCACCAGCAAAGTTACCTTTGCTGGGCAACCAGCTGGGCTGAAGAGAAAGCCTGTGTTTAGAGGCATGAAAGGATTAGCAGAGTGGCTTAGCAGGTGACCAGTTTCAGTGCTCAGCAAGGTCCACAGACCCTCTGCACAAATGGGTCTCTTACAAGGACCCTTCTCAGCTGTCTGATGCAAACACCTAAAGCCTACATCATTGCTGACTGGGAAATTCAAAATCCTTTAACAAGACCACTTCTACTCCTTTTCTCCCGACAGCTTTAAAAATTATATTAAAGGGTGAAATTGGAAAACTGAGATTGAACTGACCAACACACCACCAAGGAATAACAAAGCTAATACTTCACATGAACACTTAACACAGCCCCACTTGTATGTTCATTGGGAGAGTCACCAGCCTTTAAAAAAAAATGTTCATGTATGATGCAGATAGATAATCAGCAGCCAGGACAATACTGGACATTATCAGTGTTATTGAAACAATGGGCTATTTGAACAGATTATTTAGAGAACACTGAACACATAATTAAGGACTGTTGAGTCAAGACAATGCGCATATCTAATTGCCCTCTCATTGCTTCACTGTGCTTGTGCACCATCCTCTAAGTCATTTTATAGAGATTGGGAAAAAAATTCCCAATTTTACCAGGTGGTTCAGGACAGAATATATTTAAAATGAAAATGGAATGAATTAATCTGAAATAAAAAAACTGAGATAGCCCAGCCAAGGAATCTGTACTCTCAACCACGGAAACCTGTTATTGCTCGTGTGGACTAATTTAGTGCATTCCTTTTACCTTCCTTAAAATGCAGCTTTTCCAAATCCACTAACCCCAGCCAGCACAATCCATTTACTTGCTTTCATGCATGTTGCACAGGCTGTTATCCAGCTTTGCTAGCAAAGAGAGTCTGAAATCTGACCATTTTCTTATAGCTGTAGGTACAGCTGAGTTTACTGAGAACAGGAGAGGCAGTGAGCCTGGCTGGAACATGGATTGCAGTTTTGCAGAGCTCCATGTTTCATAACAAAGCCCTGCAAGGACCAACCCAGCTCAGCTCCAACCTACTGCAGGGCATGAGAATAAACTGCTAAACTTGGGTATTGCCAACGCCTGAATTGTGCAAGTCTTGCAGGGTTGGGTGTCTTTCTTCAGCAAAATCAAAAATTTGCAAATAAATTTCAGTTTTTCATTTAAAAATTTAAAGAAATTTCTGCCTTCTTTTTACTTAACCCTCGTGACTACTGAGAAAACCTTTAAAAGATTTAGTAGATGCACCCTAAAGGCTCAAAAACCTGGGGGAGAATAAGAAGAACCTGTTTGTCTTTTTAAAAGAGTCTCATGACTTATAAGGTGGTATCTTGCTTATGGGGATGGGTGGATCCGATTCATTTTTTGATAGCTCGCTTTTGGCAGTAATGTTAACTTTTACTTACCTTGACATACAATTTTAATTTTTACTTGCCCACTGTAATCATGTTCTTCCCCATGTAACAGGTTCTGCTAGTGACAGGTGATTGCCAAATCTTTTTTTAGGGGGAAAAGCCAGTGCAGTTGTTTATTTATTTATTTGTGCGTAGAGTGGGTGGGGAAGATCGGCACACAACTTACTTCCACAAAGAAGAAAAAAATCTGAGGTGGTACACTTTTGAAATGCCTTGTTTTCTTCTGCTGCAGAAACAGGAGGAGATATTGCAAGGCATGGGAATATGGGAATTCTCTCAGAGGAAATATCCCACAATAAAAGAGACAGAGTTCTGCATAAGCTCTTACTTCATCCAACTCATAGGGCTTCTCGCTCAACCTCAACAACCTACTCTCTATCTCAGCATTATAAATGATAACTGCTTGTTCCTTTGCAGCATGGTTTTCAAGGTTTTACTGTACTGTAAGTATGCATGTGAGAAACTTTGTTCAACTTAGACTATTAAGGTTTTTGGTTTTAAACACTTCAGTAGACTTTCAATTGTTAAAGACTTTCCTTCTGAAAAGACTGATTAACCTGCTTATATTCTTACTTGTGTTCTCAAGTCATTAATTAAAAAAAATAATCAAGGATGCTTATAAAGTCCTCTGCAATCCAATCTCAATTTGTCATCATTAATTAGTTCAACATTGCATACAAATGAAGACCTAACCTGATTAGACAGCATGTTTTACTGGAATTCCTACTTAAGGTCATGAAAGACTTCAGAGAGAAAATTTGTAATATTTTCAAAGTGAACTGCGCATACATATGAAATCACCCTCTCACCTAGCAGCAGCTAGTGTTTCCCTCTGCAACTTTTGTCCCTTTTTTTTCTCTCCCCCCCTCCCCCCCTTAATTAGGAGCCCATCACAAACCTGAGCAGAGAAGCAATCCTGATGTTATACTCATCTCCCTCCCAGCGTATTCTACACAAATACTGCTGATGTGGCAAAGGGTGCCCACTGTCCTAGGACAGTAAACCTGCCCCATAGAAAGAGTCTGCAGAACTTGGAGGAGGGGGGGTGGTGGGGTGGGAACAGACACAGGGGTTTGGGAAAAAATATGATTTCATGGGTGTTTTCAGAGACATAGTATTTAGGTACTCAGCAAGAACCCTCTCTCCTTTCCCCCACCTCCCAACAGAAATAACTTTGGGATCTACACAGGATTCCACTTTATTGCCTCCAAAGCACACAGATTGGGAGCTAAATGTAAAAAGTGGTCAAAAAATCTGCATTATCTTCACAGGTCTCTAATCCTTCCATAAAAGCAGCTCTTGCTTTTTAGAGAAACAACCCAGTCCTTTTACCAAGCCCACAACCTTCACTCCCATGACCTAATCTGACATGACTCAGCCCAGAAGCTCGGAGGAGCTTTGGTGAAGCGTGCTGTCAGCCAGGACAGCAGGGCCCCTGCCTGTCACCACCGAGCCCTCCCAGCAGGGCAAGGTGGGTCACCCTGGCTCATCCTCCCCAAACAGGGGAAAGTGTGATACAATGGATTTCCTTACTTAATACTGTTACCTTGGGGAATGGCAAGAGGAGGAAAAAGAGAACTAAGAAACAAGGCTTTCAAGTTTTGGACTCTTAATAAGGGTGGGGCCATCAAGTAATTAAACTTTTAATAGGTCACTGCAGTGGAAGAAACTCTTCCAGTTGGGTAAGTTCCTAATCCATCATTAAAAAAAAGACGACAGGCATTAATCAAAGCATATGAAGTCACATGGGGGATGTGAGCAACTCCGAGAACTTGCTCTTGCTGCGAGGATGGGGCAATCACTCCTTTCATCAACATTTCATGTGTGTTTCCACATTTCTCAGGACGGCAGCAGGAAAGAGAGCCTTCACGTCCATCCCCACCCACCCCACTGATAAAGCTGTCGAACGCTTATTACCAACAGCTCAAGAGCCCATGTGAAACGAGTTGGTGGTTTAATTAGCAGAAGGGCAGAGCTCCGAAGATGGAAAGATGCTCTACTGTGAAAGGCATATTGATTGAAAGTCACCAGCCACCACCGCAAGACTGTCATCATCCACTGCGAACACACAGCACTCTGCCAGTTCCTGCACGAGCAGCTAAATCTAGGTCACTTGGCTCAGCACCTGGACCGTGGTCACTCCTCCCTGATCAGAGAGCTGTTTGGGAGCCCATTCCCTTAGTACAATACATGGGCTTAGACCTAGACAGGCTGCAACAGGTACAGGGAGCACACCTTCATCTGTTGGTAGGGTGGTCCACATCAGGGCAAAAGAAAAGGAGGGGAGGCTAAATGTGCCTTCCCCCAGGCTGCACACGTTTGGTGACTGTAGTCACTAAGCAGTACTTTAAAACCAGCATATAATCTGATCTTTGGCTACTATTCATATCCACACTGAAATTTTGCCTCCTTTTCTACCCCAGAAAGCCACTATCACTACAGTGAAACACCTCAAGTGTTTGCTTAACTTTAAGCTCACGAGTAGCTTGCTCATCTTCAGTTCTGCTGGAACAGCCTGCTACATACATTCAAACCTCATTTCAAAAGACCGCTTTTTGTAGTTGAAAGGACAGCATCAAACGCTCTGGTTCCCTGCAGCTGCATTAGATAATTCTTTGTACCATACCTATCAAAAGAGAACATCTTTTCATATCTCCTTCAAAGGACCCTCTCCAGAACAGCCTGCAAAAATCCAAGGCCAGCATTTTCTTGCTCTCAGAAATGGAAAGTAGAGCTGACCAACTATTTCCTTACCTAAGGGAAAGTGAAAATAAATACTGTGTGTAGTGTAGGACATGAAAACAAGGGTGAACTACACCAGGGCATCATTTCCAAAGCAGATATGGAAAAGGTGCAATTTAAAAATTCTTCACCCTTTTAGGCATAAACAAATTAACACATTGGTTTTGAGCAGGCCTATCACATTTTAACCTCTATTTTCTGATCAAAGTTATTGTTATCAGTTCTAGACAAATTTTACTTGAAAAGGCTTTTAATCTATAAAGGATGCAAACTCACAGTGATTTATTGTTATGTGCCATCTTTTTCCAGAGTGGAGCACATGGGCTCTGCTGCTTTGCTGGCAGCAGTGGCTGGGAGTTTGTTTGTTTGTTGCAATTCTAGCTAGATTGTATTTAAATCTGAGATCGAAGTAGTTTCTCAGATTAAAAAAGGAAAAAAAAAAAACCCAGACTATTTTAATGCTTTTAGCTTTTGATAAAAAGTGTATCTTTTTTGCTTTAAAAAAGAAAAAAAGATACAGTACCTGCTTTTATTAGGTAGCATGGGATAGGACATTATTCACTGCACCTATTTCCAAGTGCCTGGAGGGGAAGGCAAATATTGAACATCTTTAGGACAGCAATATTCTCCACTGCAAACATCTCTACTCTAGAGCCCTAAACCACAACAGGATGTACAGAGCAGCAGTGTTGTGTCCTGGGCTACAAAGTTTCTAGAGCTTGAACAATCAAGCCAGCTCCACCAAAAATCAAGAGCTGGCCTTCAAGTTTCAAGCTCCATACATTTTATTTTTTTTTAACAAGCAAAATACTATTCTGACAGCAAGAGCAAAGCATTAAGTAAAAAAAATAAAAAATAAAAATAGTATATACACAAATAACCCAAATACCGCAGGGCTGACTCGAGCTGGTGATGCTGGGGTTCCCACACCAGCTGCAAGAGGGGGAAGACATGGAGAAAGAGAAAGCCCCAGACTCCATGGCTCGGAGCAAGGAGCACCGCCTCCGGCCTGCTGGCACAGCCCTGCATGCCAAACCTCATGTGAACCCATGGATGCTGAAGAAAGCCAAGGGAACCACTGAAGCCATGCTTATGCCCACCCCCTGTTTTACTCCAGCATACCTGCTAGACCCAAATGCAGAGTCACTGTTTCATCACGTGTGGTCTTTAGGCAACTGTCCTTTTGCAAGGCATTTTATTCACCTGGGATTTAGTGATATTATTGAGGGTTAAATTCCCACCACACCCTCCCAGAGCAGCCAAGATAAATCTCTCCCTTCTGTGTGACATGCCACGCACTGAAGAGGACACAGGTCACTCTGCTCTTGCACAAGCCTGGATTCGTATCATATGAATAATGTCACTATTGGCATCGGGACTAAAGCCAGAGAAGGAGCAAAGCAATGCTGCATCCTTACCGTCCACGTTGCTGACTTTGCTGTGCTGGACTGTTGAAATGATACATCGAAGCTGTGAGGTCCTGGGTAGTCTGTGTTGGAAGGGATGGCTGGGGAGGGCGAGAGGGCATCAAAAGTCGAGCTGGGCTGGGCATAAGGTGAGGGGGCCGTGACACTGTTCTGCGCGTGCTCCGTGTTGTAGGGGCTGGTGGAGGAAGAGCCGTTCTGAATCTGCTGTTCCATGCTGTTCAGGAGCCCCAGGTTCGTGTACTGCGGCTAGAGGCAAAGAGATGCACAGGAGTGTTACAGAAGGACTGTTAGCACAGCCTGGCTAGCCACGGCGTAGCCTTCACCATGGAGGATGCACAGCATAATCTCAGCACCACAGTACATGTGTCACACCGGGAGGAAGGAGATTTGCAAAGGATATACCCCTCTTTACACTGGTGACAGAAAGAAGTAAAGCTCCTCACAGTCACACAGTGGATCAACAGCCAAGCTAGCAAAAGAGCTTGCACATAACAAGGATTCACAGGGCAGCAAGCCATCATAAGGAGACAGGCTCCCTACGTCTAGCAACACCTGGACCGAGACCTTTTTGGATGGACTGCTATAACCTGATAAAAATCACCGAATTCATTACAGTGCAACTGGCTCTAAACTGGGCTACGTAGTCTCTGGCGATCTTGCACTCTACACAAAGACTGCTTCTCTTCTTGTGGATCCAATTCACAGTGACATTTAGGACCTCTAACTCAGGTAGTAACTGCACTGAAGTGTGACTCACTGGAGAAAAGTTTCATAGCACTTAACAAGGTTGCACCATACACTCAATTCCCAGTGACCAGTCACAGACAGTAGTAGAAAGGAATTAAAGGTCTCATCAAGTAGCATGGAAGCTCACAGCACGGAAGGCTTCTCCACATACTTAAGCAGCAACAGTTGCACAGTGTGTAGCACTTAAACGAGCAGATGTGGTTGTGCCCTAGAAGCAGCCTCCAGGTACAAACGACATACGAAACAATTGAAGATATCAAAAAATGAAGGCTAGAGAATGGAGTACAGAAAGGCAAGGTTAGAATAGGGAGACGTTCGCAGAAAAATCACATGCCTAATGCTCTAAATTCTATGTGCAGCCCTGGTCCCCCACCTCAAACAGATGAGATGGTAAAAAAGTTCAGAGAAAGGTGACAAGAATGAGCAAACCCTTTCAATGCCTTCCTGTAATACAACAGTAGATGACTACTTTTCAGCCTGGAAAAAAGACGACAAGGAGAGAGGTGGAACTCAGTATGACGGAAGTGGATAAATTCCTAAACGATGTGGAAAAAAGGAAATAGGAAATTAATTTTCATGCCCTCTTAATAGAGGAGTTTGGGAACAAGAAAACATTTTGAGCAGGATTTTGGTTTAAACACAGAGTGGTTCTTCACAAAGCCCACAAATAAACATGGATTTTCTGCCACAAAATACTGCAGATACTAAAAGCCTACATATGTTTAAAAAGGCATCAGACAAGTTATGCTGGAGAAAAATCCATCAAGGCAAGCATATTCAATTTTAAAATTCTGAACCACAGTTGAAAGCTGGGAAAGTACTCCAGAGAGAGTTACACAACTATTCTGCTCTTTCAATCTTCCAAAGGACCCAGCATTGGCCACGGAGACAGGGAAGCAGGCAAAGTGACACATGTTCAGCCAGGAACATGTAGTCTCATCCTTGTGTGCATCTGAAGGGCATTGTCTGTGCCCAGCTTAGGGAGAGCAGCATCCAAAAGGTTTGTGGTACCCATCCCCAACAGCTCCGGGAATCAACCAGGAACATGCAGCAATAAATGCACCTGGTTCCACTGTTAGCTGCTGACATGGCAGTAGGGACTCAGGCTCTTCCCCTTGTCCAAGCACCTCATGTCTCTCCACATCCTATCGTTTCACTCTCACCCAGAGCCGTCAAGCTCACATATTTCTCAGTATTTCAGCCAGTTTGCTCCTGACTTCCCTCTTTCCAACAGTTGCTCCTTTTCCAGAGACAATTTGGTATTATCAGCCAAGCAGCAAACGTTCCCTGGGCCAGAGCACCAACTGCAAGACCCGTAACAAAAAGCTTTCCCAATACTGGGAATCCTACCATCCTACTGAAGCTTTGACCAGCACATTGTCACTCCTCCAAGGACCTGTAAAGGAATGGCACAAGCTATCTACTGAGCTTCTCAGGGTCTTTGGACAAGCCATTTAACACCCAGTTTTCCCAGTCATTTCAGACATGAAGGAAAACAGGCTGGTCCCTTTGTAAGGATGAAGTGCCCTCCCTACACCCAAACACTTTATGCTCTTAGCTGTCCTTCCAGGAGAGGAGGAAGCAGAGAAATTTAAACCACCAGTTAGAGTTCTTCCTTAGGTTTCTGTCTGTTTCACTGGTAGAGGCTGATATTTTATGGGGTTTTAACTAAAAACTCAAGGTGAGGGGGGTGCTCTGGGGTATTCAGTGAGGCACATGAGACCTTCCAGAGATGGATCAACTTGGTACTATGAGCTGTGCTGGGAAAGAGAAGGTCTGCTGGGGAACTGTATACAGGGGACTTCATTTTGGGAGCTGGGATGGTCTGCAGAGAGAAAGGCGTGCTGGTTCCCTCCCTTGCCCTGTCAGCCGACGTGCTGTGTCCTTGGGCAAGCCACCTCACCTCCCCCTCCACCCTCAGCCTACTTCAGGCAGCAAGGTCTGCAGGGCAAGGATTGCTCCTCACTATGTAAAAAGTGCTCTGCTTAATGGGCCTCTGTTTTGTCTGAAGCCTCCAGGCAGCAGAGTAATAAAAGCAATTACATATTGAGTCCTAATCCTGGGTGAACCAGTGAATCTCTGTGTTGCCTCAGGTTAGTCATTTGCCCTCCCTGCCTCAGTTTCCCCATCTATAGTAGCAGGGATGTTATAGATGCCCAGCACCCCTGTTAGGTTGGCAAGCAAGCATCTGTGATTGGACTCAAAGCACGCTAAATAATTGACGCAGGAGAAAGCAATCCAGACTGGTTCTTCTTCTCCAAAAGGAGATCGCAGCTTTGGCAATGCAGATGACAGTTATGTTTCATGTCCTGCAGGCTATTCAGCCAGCCAAGACCTATTTAACGGACTTTTGGTACATGTTTTCCCTTGAGGCTAATTCTGTATGGAAAGAGCCAGAATACTGATGTACTGCACCAGGAACAGTCTTTTTCCTGGTCAGTAATTTTGTATTTAATCAAAAAACCCAAACCTCCTTGCCCTTCTGCCCCAGAATACACTAAGACCTGAAGACCTCTCAAAAACGTGGAAGTGTCACTCATTTGTTTAATTTCTCATGGAGATTAGCATCAGACACACTCCCTAACCAGCAAATGATGAAAAGACGGCTGTGATGAAAACAGCCTCCTAAACCAGCTCAGACACACAGACAACAAAACAATAGTGTTTCAGCTTTCACTTAAAAACTATTCCCTCTAATCCCAGGCTACTTAAGATGATGGAGAAAGATGGCCAAATGGGCAGTCAGCGTTAACAAGACAGCACAGTCTGGAAGTGCTGAAGGTGCTGCCTGGAAGTCAATTAAAAAAAAAAAAAGTGCCCCATTAAAATTTAAAATATCCTTAAGAGAATCAAAGATCCTTTTCATTCCTTTCAGTCCAGGGACCATCTGTCTAAATGTTACCAATGGAGCAGCCATTCCACCACATTTATATACTCACATGCCACAGCCAAATGCCATGTCCCCATTTGCTCTTTAAATAACTATTAATCTCCTTGCACTTATCCTCGCGCTGACACAAGCAGCTGTTGGACTCCCATTCTCCCCCTCTGAGTCCCACCAGCCTTTCACCTTCCCTGGCCCCTTGCTCCCCTCCTCAGGCAGGTGCTCCAACCCTGGTGACAAAGCCAGCCGCTGGGTTTATAGACACACACGCAAGCACTAAACCTCTTCTCCAAGCTATGCCCCAAGGCAGGCGGAGAGTTGTTTGCGCTCAGGGGGTCAACATCTGAATTGCTTGCAAGGCTTTTGGAGGAATCAGATAAGGCTTTCGGAGGCACACGCCTTCTGACAACACAACAATTAGAGGGGCAGCAGGCCCGGGGAAGGCGCACGCAGGAATTCATCCACCACCGCAATAAAACCCCTTTGCTCCAGCCTCGGCTTCGGATGGTGAGAACAAAGAGAGTAAAGGGGCTGCAGGCACGTCTGCAAGGCATCGCCCACCAGGAGGGGTCTGCAGGGTGTGTGCACACACACAGCCTCCTTTCACCATTTACAGAAACACACACAACAGCATTTAATTCAGAAATTAATTCTTGCCAGGTTGGTAGCCCAGAATTTAGAATGCTCATGTTTTGCTCTGGGGTTGTTTTAAACAACTGCAGGATGTAGTCCCACCACCGATTCCTGGCAGAAGGAGAATGCTATTTGGTGGAAAGAAGAGAAATGCATGCAAAGCTGAAAGAACAGATTATCTAATTTTCAGAGCCTTTGTTCTCTATTTTGTAACCCTCATCAAGTTTCTGAAACTATTAATATCACTGAGGCATCACAAAGACCTTCAGGCGAGTTTAACTGCAAATAATTAGAGAGCTACAATTAGATCTTAGACTAGGTATTTTGGAACATCGTTTCAATAATGTATCTTGAACTATCCGTTTCGCTTCCTACATCCCATCAGCTTCACTTTCAGGTTTTCATGCTAACTCACACTTCTAGATTAGGAGAGCCATGGTTTCACTGGAGAGGCTGCTGAATAAAAAAGCAGACTGAAAACTGCAAAATTGTTTAATCACGGTTCTGCTGCCGGGAGGACAGATCTCCCTAACAAGCGACGTGGACAAGGTAAGGCAGAAAACCTCCTGACCCCAGCGGCTCCGGGGCACTTGCCACAAGAGGGCAATGCAAATGCTCCACGGCGAGCGGCAGAGCTGACGTGCCGGGTAAGATTCCCCAACCCATCCAAACTGGGGCCCTTCTCACCCTGCCCTGCAGTAAGAACCCACCTCTGGTTCTTCAGCCACAGCCTGCTTTTAAGCCCATCATGTTAATTGATAAGTTTATGAGATAGGTCAGCAAAGAGACCCCTAGTACGAAGGCACAAGGGAAGTAATGCAAGCGAAGAAAAGTTCTCAAGGGGACTTCCGCACCAAAAATCCCCTAAAATACACAGCTCCAGCTATTAAGTACCCAGTTATCAACCTTTCAGAGAGAGTTTCGAGACTTTCTCCACTTAATAAAGGAAAAGTTACCATCTTCAGCTGTAGAACACCTAGATGCCTCCACTGATATCAAAACCCTTCTCTGTATCTCCAAAAGAACGTTCATGTACATTGTGTGCTGGCAAAATTTTAATTCTCACCGTTGGATCCATGCAGCTCGAAAGCATTATCCAGCTACTCATAAAGCCTTGCAAAACACCACCACTGGTGTTTATTCTCCAAAGATATGAGATGTTGAAACTAATAAACTACCATGGTTGTTAGCAATAAGATTTTGCAAGGCGCTTTGCCAATTCTGTGCTTTGTCCTTAACTGCACCACAACTCATACACCAGGGCTAACAGTTGCAGGACTAGTATGAAGCAGCTTACAGTGATATTTCAATGCTGGACCAGGTAAAGATTCAGATTCCTGTTGGAGTGCAGCTCTCAAGAGCAACAGGATAAGTGTTTTCCAGAGTGTTTGATGCCTATCCAAACCAGATGACAGACACCCCAAGTGTATCAAGAAAGATTTAAATTAACCTAGTTTTTCAAACCATCCTAGCAAAGGATTTTAGTAGGTAGAAATAAAGCACTTGAGCTCAACAGAAGTGCTGCTATCATAATTATTAATCAAGATATTGCTGACTGCAAGACTATGCAGCTTTGCCAGTTGCTCCGAAGGCAGCTGATACAATACCCGATGTAGGTGCACTGCTTGTGCCATTACAAAGTAAGTGCCAAGAAATAAAGGGCTCCACCCATGCCCCTCAGCTAAGATCAGGGCTGAAGCTGAAAGAGATATCTAACTCACTCATCGCAATGAAAGGTGTGATTTGGTTTGCATCTCTAGCCTCTTTTCTCATCAAAAAGAGAGAGACTGAAAAACTTCTTTATGCGTCAGACTTTCCACTCAGCTCACATACATCTGGACTGCACTCCTTTCAGGAGGAACAAGCTCAGTTTGGACACCACTCTGGTCCTCTCCAAGCCGTGAGGGGAGGATGTACAGTAATTTCAACACTAGTTCAGGCCCAGATCCCCATGGAGAGCTGGGTGCTGGCAGCAGGTCTCAACAGCCTCTTCACTCCCCCTAGCTCCATTTCTAAAATGGAAACAAATCCCATAGGTCTATTTTGAAAAGGTTTTTCCTCAGAGCTACCATGCAGCTAAATACATCAAACACTCAGAAGCCCACAGATAAAATGATAATGTGATAACGTGTATAAACCATATATACTCAATGTGAAGAGCAAGGGAGCAAATAACTTTGGTTGAACCAAAGATATCAACAATTAGCAAGATAGGTTCCCAGGCACTATAGCTCCTAAGCTCTAATTACCACGTGCCATGGCTTTTAGCACTATAACAAATCAGTGTGATTTGAGTAATCTTACTGTTGGGTCATTGCTTTTTCCAGGAAAAGAGGAGACTATTTCACATCCCAGTAGCATTACAGGTTTCCAGCATGATGAAGCGCATTGGACTAGAAGAGGCCCTGGAGTCAGTAACTCCTGTCCTGGCTATTAGACCTGATGAAGCATAACCAAACATTTAATGTCTCCTCAGCTCAATACCACCTGTAAGCAGGAAGCACAAATATTTCTGCACACTATCTCCTATATTATTTAGAAGAGGATTTACTTGAGATCTACAGGGCTATGCAATAAGCACAACCACAGTAATTTTAAGAAACTAAATTCAAGAATAATAAAGAAAAAAATATTTTTCTTCCAAAGGGAGCAAAGCCTCCCGTGGAGGGAAAAAAAAAAAAAAAAAAAAAGTGCGTCTGTCTCTCCACAATTGTCCTGCACAGGTATTTCATGTTAAGTAGTAAGATAACTCAAGCAGGTTGCCTGGACATCTTCCAACACCACATAAACACATAAAACACAACCTAAAGAAAACAAGAGTCCTTCATTTCACCCAGCTGGGGAAGGAAAAAAAAAAAAACAAACAAAACAATAACCCCCTTCCCCAACCAAACCAACGTTAAGGTAACCAACTGAAATCATGCCACCATGTTTAAAGTTCAGATATGCAAGCTTAAAAACTGCCTGTTCTGCCTACTTAACACAGTATCCCTTCCAGCAGTCGCCAATCAGCCCTTTGCCCGCCACCAGTTTGGTAGACAACACGCCACATATGCTAAACAGGAGAAATCAGTGCACATCAGTAATTTGCAAACACACACCATCACACTTGAAAAACACTGGCAGGGGGGAGGGAAGGGAGTCTGGGTGATTTTCACTGGGATTAGCTATTCCAGCCTTCATGTCATGCCACATCTACACCCTTTAGGTTTACACAAGCAGCACAATTTTAAGAGCCATATCCAGCCCACATGTTTCCACTGGGACACAGTTCTGTTGAACTCTAACTTGAACCAGAAATTCTGCTAAATCCACATAAGCAGGTATTTGTAGGCTTCATGAAAAGCAATGTGCATCCATGAAGGCTGTAAGCTTTAGAGTCATCTTGTTCCCCCTAGCTGTAATTGTTTTCCTTTTTAGCTAACTTTTGAGATTTGCCCCTTGGTTAATTCATTTAACTCAGCAAGAAGTATTTTTCAGCCAGAAGCAGGGTGCCTTTTAAAACAAGCACAGCCCAAAGCAGGAATGCCTGTAATTCCTGACTTCTACCACCTGCCACAGGTTCACGTAAAAGAGCTTGTCTAATTCGAGGATTATCAGAATGACAGTGCATCCCGCTTCAAACAAATATTAAGTCTGGACATTCTACATTGTGTAAGTATTTCTAAGTATTTTTCAGTGTGTATAAAAATAATATCACCGACTTCTCTAGAGCTGTATTTTAGGCTTTTAATGAAAAAAATATTCTGAATTGAGCATAGAAAACAACATTTCTGAAAACAAACCATTTTATGCAGCCTTTCATTAGAGTATCTAGGCTATGCTTAGTTATTTTGAAAATTCAGTTTAAAACAGGAAAAAGTCCAAGATCCACCCCCCTGCACACAGACAGTTATTTCTTTACTCTGAGCTTGTGTACAGCTATTTGACATGTAACTATAAAACATATAAACAGAGGGGAGGGGAAAAAAAAATAAGTCATACAATATTATCTCTATGAGACAAGAAATCATGAGACATCAGAACTCCATGATCTTAAAGCAAATTAATGACCCTAACACTCAGCTTCCTAAAAACTAACACAGAGGCCAAGAGTTTCCTATGTTCTCCTGTTACCAGCTGGACAACACAATGTCAACAAAGATCTGAAGAGCCATAAGGTACAGACAATTTGGAAAGGCACTCCCTCACACTCCCAAGCGATGTAAACATAACCAAAGCCAAAGACCTACATCAGGAAAACCAGAAAAAGTCCGCAAGATTTCAGGAAAGCATTTTTGCCCAATTTCAGTGGCTGAAAACAACCATAGGATCACAGCTTGGCTGGGTGCCCAGAAATCCTATGTGCTGAGTTTGTACAGCAATGTTGAAAAGTTAGATTAAAAATAAATAAAATTTTAAGAAAATCTTTAAATATAAGAGGAACCAATTAAAATACGAAGTGGGAGACAGGTAGGAGAAGCAGGGACTGAAGAACAAAACTCCAATAGTTGATTAAGGCTGCCTTGTTTCTTGAACTCTTTACTGCATGGTAACCGTCGATGGTTATCAGTCATTTCAGACATGCAGCATTTTATTGTGTTGAGAGGGCAGCATTAGGCTGGACAGGATATCTGTGTGTCATCCACAGTGAAAGGCTGCAGACACTATAACCACCAAAGTATGGCCACAGGGCACAAGGACAACTAAGAATCAGGGTCAGAATAGCACCAGGAGTTGAAATTAGCTCCCAAATTCATCATAATGCTCAATAAAATTAGAATACACCAGCTTTCAGGCAGCAAGGTAGAATACTCCAGTTAGGTAACATTTTAGTCAGAACAAGAAATTCAGATCATCTGCAAGTTAAATAAGTCAAGCAGTTAAACACACACCGAAAAAAAAAAAAAGAAAAAAAGAAAAAACCAGCCACACGCATACACCCCCCACACCCACTCTTTGAAGCGTGGTGCAACTATGGAATATAAGAATTCATAAGAAGAGTTATAGGAGGGCAAAGGGCAAATTAAAACAAGTTAGAGCAAGCAAAGGAAAAGGGTTACACAGCAGCACGAGAGTCCCTATAGATTAAAAGGAAGATCTACTGGATTTTCTATTGTATTTTGCCATTTCATCTATCCAAATCAGGCAAGAAAACTCCTGCATGATGTTCTCAAAGGCCTGAGACACCAAACAGCAGACTGAGAAGCTTTCAAGATTGAGTGGGGAGTCAAGACGACCGACTGCCAAATTCTGATTATGCCCCAACTGCAGAGAACAAAAGGAGGCAGGGCTTCACCTTCCAACACTTTATTTTGTATATTAAAGCAGCTCCTAACCTGCACCAAGCTGGCGTTGCCCGCACCCAAGGACCTGTTAGGGTTCAGTACAGCAGCACGCACAAAGCTGGAAGACCACCCTAACCACCCTCCCTCTGCAGTACATGTGAGAAACGCAGCTTCACATCGCTGTGCAATCTACTTCTAAGAGATGAGCAGGAGTTTTATATGGTCTTTTCCAAAGATGCCAGGCTGTGCATACACCAGACCCAAAAGCAGGTCCTTGCAGGGGGTGGGGGGGTGGTGTTTGGTGGGCATGTGTATACAGACACAACGTGCATGCAAAGGCAGTGCTTATTCCACAGTGACTTCGCTCCATCAGCCTTACAACCATCAAGAGTATTTTCCCTAACCATTTAAATCACATTATCACATATTCTGCACACCCAGGATTTCCACAGGGCTCTCTGGTATGGGCTCTCCAATGTCTAACAGCACAACCAAACCCACTTTTCAGTACTTCCCTCCCTGCCCATTACTGCTGACTTCAGCAAACACTAAGACACATGGTGCCAAGGTCACTTACACAAGGCACAGCTTCAGAGATTGACATTTGAGGTACTCAGCTGGACAGACCTTTCACCATCCAAACTGAGAAGCTGATGGGTTTTTTGTTCGGTATGGAATTGCTCACATTAACAGAAAGACAGGAACATTTTCTGCTCAAATACACCTTCCATAATTTTAGTGGCTGTTTCTTGCAACAAGCAAGTCAGCTAAGCTAACCGCAAGGAATTTCTAGTCATTTGCCCCCCACAGTTACCCTGACTGCATGTGATTTCGATAGCCAAAGACAGAAAGGGGTTCTTCCAGATTTTTTGAGTAACAACATAACCTACTAATTTCCATCCAATACCACGTTAAACTCCCTACCCCTCCAACTTGAACGTTCACAGTTTCTTTCAGACACACAGCACAGTGGACTGACAAAGGCTCGTCTCGACAGCTTTCCCACCTTAATATTTGAGTAGTAGTTTCCTGTTTGCAAAATATTAGATCACACGTAGTCAGTGTATGTTCTAGTTTCCCTTTTAAGAACTTCTTGCACACTTAGCTGCTGCTGAAAGAAGGTGGAGGGAAGTTCACTCATCTATTCAGTTCTAGTCAGTCACCACCAGCGCTCCCAAGGGAGGCAATTCTTATGCTACAGATAAAATGCAGAGTAAAACTGCAGAGTGAGAAATCACAGTAGAGGCTATTGAGGATCTCAGAGACAGAACTTAAATCTGCAAAACCCAAATTTTACAGAGCAGTCAGTCAGAATTTTATTATTTTCTTTGAGCAATCACACCCCCAAGAAGTATTTTGTGATGCACAGAGATGTCACGACATTACCTAAAAAAAGAAACCCAAGCAAAATGATTAAATACTTTAAGTCATTTCCCATGCAGCAGAGATCCACTTGCTGACTTGACACTTTTGTTGGCAGCATGCTTAAGTCCCATAAAGCTACAAGTTGAGAGAGAGCATCCACCTATTTCTATTGTTCTGTTCACCACGTCTCCCGAGGCATTGCGCACCAGCCCTGTGCATCAGATCCCTTACGCAGCTGGACTGCAGCTCAGCAGCACAGCTGAAAAGCCCAGCACCGCACCTCCTCCCCTCTTCCCATTCCCAGAAGTCGGCAAGATTCTTTGTATTTACTTCCTAGATGTGGATTAAAACTGAAAGATTCATATCTGCCGAGACACAATCCATCCCTTTCATTCCCAGACACTACCCCACCATAAAATATTTCCCCTTCCCTCCCTAAACTGGGCGTTTCCTCCCACTCTCTTGCCCTTGGTAAAAACATTCATCATCTTGCCATCTTGAGGAAGTTGGACTCATCTCAAATTTCACCAGGTCCCCTTGTATACCACTTCCCAAAGTCCTTGGGGGGAAGTTTAATCCGGATCCAAACTCTGGAATCAATCCCAAGAGGCTGCTGGGCTCCAATCAATGCATTAATTTTCAAGCATGCTCAGCCTTGCCACTTGGGTCCACTTCCAAACAGAGCAGACAACTGAGCACAAGCCCAGAAATACATCACACCTCGAGCCATCTATTCTAGATACTAACACGCACATCCTGGTTAAAACACTGCTTCTTTAATTGTATCATTAAGACCTCCAGGTGAAACAGCAGCAGCAGGGGATTTGCAAAAATACAAGATATCATTGAGTGTTCTTGGATCGCTTCCCAAATCACTCAAACCTAGTAAAAATTAAAAAACAAAACCACACATATCTCACGTTTAATGTTTGCTTGTGCACGGAGCTTATACAATGGTTAGTAATTTCAAGCAAAATCACCAAGTTCAGATTCAGGTTCCCAAAGACAGTTCAAGTTTACTTTGCCAATGCCAAGGAACTAAAGCTGTCATGTGTCTTATCTGAGACTTCCTGAACAGCCTTTTCTTACTGATTTTGCTCCTTATATTAGAAGTCTTACAGAAATAAAACACCAATCATCTTAAATCTCATCCTGCTCTATTTGCTCCTTGATCAAGGTAATTGCAAGCAGCTAAGCTAAACCTGGAAAGCCTCTCATAGGCTCTTCTTTAGAAGAGAGTTGGGACTCTCCCCCAGGAGCCAGTCTGTTTATAAGAAATAAGCTCACCCCTACATTTCACTGCACTTCCTTCTCAGTAGCTTGCAGACAAATCACAACCTGCACACTCTTTGTTTGTCCTGGGCTGCTCTACTAAGGCTTTATCCCACGATTTACCCCTACTGGAAAGCAGTTCTTTAATCCCTCTGACAGTTACAGCATCTTCTGCCAACACAGCAAATCTCTGATGGGAAGCTCCATTTGGGAGACTAAAGACTGGAAGATATCTCAGAAATCATTTAATACAATAGCTGAAGAAACCAGAACAAAGCAGGAAGTTTCTGAAAAACAGCAAGTTTATTCACTTGGAGAGACCCAGCCATATGCCTAACCATGGCTGAACTCACATATCACTCTAAAGATCATGGCCTTGGTTAGTTGTCAAGGGATTGTGAGGTGAACATAGCACCAAGACAGCAGAGAATCTAGAAAATGTGTGCATGTGGAAAAAGGTTGAACCTCACCACCCTTGGAGAGAAATTATTTTCCTCTTAATTCTACTTGATACTAAAAGTGACTTGACACTAATCCAGGCCAAGTGGCACAAATGAAGAGTTTGAGCTCGCTTTTCTGATGGAGAGGATGTAGTGGAGTGTTGCTGCTAGTATATGAGAAGCTCCTCTCCTTTCTGATGATTTATGCAACCTCACTTTAAAAGAGTTGCATTCGTTTTATTGCCTACTCTGCACATTCTCAAGAGGCGTTGGAGGCAGTGCCAGAAAAATAACAGGGCTTAACAGTGTCTAGCGCAAATCCATCGGTGCAAGAGCTCCTTTCTGAAGCGTTTCCAGATTTTTTTTTTCAGTGGGAACATTCTGTAAATAGAATTTAAAATTTGCCTTGAGCCAGGCAACACCCGCTTTTATTTAGACCTTCACGATAATGAAATAAGTAGTTTCTCCACTAGTTATAGTCAACATCTTCCAGGGGAATAGGCACAAAGCACATGGTTTATACACTCTCACATCCCACATCTACAGCTCTTCTGTTGAAGATGCCATGTCCTCCTTATAGAACTAGTGAAGCTTCTGTCTCACAGAAAACAGTAAATCCTTCAACTAGGCATAACTCGGCAGACGCAACCCAAAAGGTCACCACCAGACAGGTTGAGACACACAAGGCAGGCAAAGCTTCCTTCTGTTTCTCTAAGCTCAGGGACGGGGAGAAAAGAAAAGCAATTTCACTTGACTTAAAACCATTACTTCATTATTAAAATGTACAAAGTGAAAAGAAAAACAGCTCCTGAGGAAGCTAGACAACAACTGGGCTTGTGTCAGAAGAAATCAGAAAATTCAGGTGTTGGTGACATTGTGGAAGATGCAAGCCATCAGACTGGTAAAAATAACCAGTTAACACAGCAGTTCCATTATTCCCCAAGAAATAATCCTGAACAGAAAGTATACGGATAATTTCATCCTGTCTAAACTGAGACCGATTTACAGCAAACAAAAATGGCTCATGAGTTACAACCATCGGTTCAAGATATAAAACATCCTCACTGCACTGCAATGGCAGCTCTCTTCCATCTCTCACAGTGAAAACCTTTTCATTCTAGAAAATACCTAGTATTAGTTTCTTGCCAAATGAAGCAAGCTAACAACTTGCCAGCAACTGCTTAGTTCCCCTGTCCCTAGTTTCATACTGTTTATTAACTCTCATTTTGAGCACAAAAAATTGTAAAACTGAGATGCAATTTCCAATCTGATGTCTAGTGTAATTGCATTACTGTGTAAACCACAAAACATGACTGTTATTGAGTGGTAATCACGCTACACACAGCCAAACTATCCTGATTTCTGCAGAAGTATTGCACACCACTCACTGAGAAGTTAAAGATGTGCAGATGGACAGAACGTCATCATCAGGTTTCATTTTTGTCTATTAAAGGACACATACATTCTTTCCACCCATATGCAGGTTACCATCGCTTATTTCTGGGCTATACCCACAGCCTTAGACTGCTGAGGTCCAGTCCCCCTGTCTAAAGCAAAGAGGATTTCTCCAGGTGACATCCCTGATTCACTGCTCAACATGGGGGTCACATTACCTCTACTATCAAGATTGATAACACCAAAATTTTTTGGTACCTATTATGAAACAATAGAAGACCATCCATGCATGACAAACCTGCTCCAATAACTGGTTGGACCTTTACTGGAAACACTCAACTCCTGCTCTTCCCTGCGTTTCTCCTCCAGAGTGTTCCAAACAAAAGATACAGGCATATCTAACCTTAGGCTTTTCTATCTCAGGTTAAACATTTGCAACTGGACTGCAGTTTTAAAACCTCTCAGAGGAAAAGGTACCTGGCTATACAGGGCCTCTACATCCTTGCGGAAGAACTTTGCAGCCCAAGGATAAGACACAGGCCTCACAAGCCTGCACAGAAGATGTCACATGACAAAAACTTTAGTCCCTTAAGTGCAATTGCAGCAAAATACAAACAACAGATACACAAGAAGAGTAGCTGGAATTGCAGCTGGACGTTGCCAAGGAACACAACCCCCAATGCACTTCCCTATTTCTTGCTCATAATAAGAGACTGTGCCCAAATGTGTGGGGTATTAATACCATTTCAATAAACAGAGTCCACTGAAAGGCGTGGCAATCATACTTGAACCCTGCACAGCTCAGGGAGAGATTTCCTCCCAGGGATCGGGAGTTGGTTGCCTACCTGGAGTCAGCAGAAGCCTGAGACATTGTCACAAACAGGACGAGGAAGGATCAGGAGAGAGTGTCAGGTTTAGCCAAAACCCTCCTTGAGAAACTCATTAAGCTTCATATAGCATCTATCCAAGTGCTTTCATCTTGGGGTAGGACAAGATGTGGGGTGCAGGGGTTACTGCACAGATGAGCCTTTCTCCCTGGTACCTCCAGACTGGAGGAAAGGAGCAGGTGAGCTGCTCTCCTGGGCAGTGACCAGGTAACATCCCTCAGAGACCGCTTCCTTTGTCCAGGGTTCGATCAAGGGCCACAGGGATGGGACGGCAGGAGGGGAAGAGCCTTTGCCGAATGCAGTCGGGGTGACCCCTGCCATCTGGCAAAACCAGACATGGAAAGCAACACCAGAGGGGCCATGGCTTTGTCCTCGGTGGTTCACAGCCAAATCCAGGCTGACAGCAAGGATAATAAACCCCAGTCACACTTTCAGTACACACCAATGAAGTTGATGCTCAAAAATGAGCCACAGCTCAATTCCCAGATTCCTTAACTTTAAACTAATGTTTGCTGAACCAGTGTCCCAGATAGCTGCAAGAAATGTTCCTCTTACTGAGGAGGTCCAACTCCCTCAGGATATCCTTCCAGGCCACCCCAGAGACCCACATGTCTGCTCCTGCAAAGAGGAAGGACTCGCATCCAGGGCACTACATCTAACACACACATCTGAATTATTATTAAAAAAGCTAAGAGGGGAAAAGTAAAACAAACCAAAAAATACACCTTTCTGAACAGGCTATCCTAAACCTCAAAGATATTTGCAGCAATCTGTATATAGTTTTTCTTAATTTCCAATGTGCAGGAATGCTGCCAAAAAGCCATAAAGTAGAGCACAAGACGTTTTAGGTTAAAACTAGTTTCCTTCACTCCCCTCCCAGAACTATGATAAAAATCTTAACAGAAAGAGATTATTTAATTTGTCTCTCTCCCACAAAGAGCAGGAAGATCTTTGGGAAGGCTGAAGGATATAATCAAAAGTCATGGCACATATTTCTTATCAGTGTTTAAACAAGATGTGTTTATTCTTTTGGCAATGCTTTAATTTGATTTTAGCAAACACTCCAAACTACATCATCATCTCAGCCAAACTGCAGAAGAATCCAGAGTCCCTAAAGGGAATCTCTATCACTCTCACTCTTCCCTCCCAGTACCCAGAAAACTTGGACAAGACTGGACAAACTTGCAGATACTCTCTTCACACCCGATTTTGTGCATGCTCCCCCGCAAACATTTCTGCATAACACCTAAAATTCCAGATGTGGTGATGAGGTAAGACGACACAATGAGATCCAAAGGGTTCCTGTTCATCAGCACCTCATCACCCCATTACAACCTCCCCAACGTCTCTCTCCTTTTCACATCTCCTACTCATAAACACACAGGAATGGATTTCCAGGGTCATCGAGTCCAGTGCTCTGCCAACAAAGAGATTAATCGTTCTTATAGTCAACCAAGATCAAATGCTAGGTTTGATTAAGCTGGAAAAGTGGTTGGGGCAGGTTCTACCTCCTGCCTTTCAGGGCTGTGATTCACTTCAACACCCTTCTGCTTTCTCACAGATTTTCTCATCCAGATTTTGCCCACTTGGGAGGAACTCCTCATCTCACCACGGCATTCAGCACCGCTCTTGCGGGCACGGGTGCTGTAGGGCCGTGGGCAATGGTGTGAGCTCATTGCCCTGGCCACGCAGCCTGAGCCAGGGCTTGCACAAAGGCCAGTTCCTAGGCTGCGGGGTGGAACATGTCACAGCACTTGGTGGGCGCAGAGGGCAGAGCTCAGCATATGCAAGCAGGCAGTGAGCATCCTGGGGCAGCTGGGCAAAGCACCTTGAGAAATGGGCTTTGGGTGGGAGGGGACTCCCCACTCTCCATTTCAAGATTTGATTTCAATGGAAAAAAAAATTACTTCCCCTAAATAAGTTCTTTTGTCTGTTTTTAAACCCAAACTATAGCCTATACCAAGTTTTTCATGAGTTGGTATGGCCACTTTCTGCCCAATCCAGCAATAGCTCTAAAATCTGAACTTCAGCAAGCATCAGTTGCAACAAATTGCTACTTCTATTTCCACACTGAGAGCTTTTTTTTTTTAAATTAGTTTTTATTTTTTAAGGAAACAATGCCAAAGCCTACATCTGGTTTTCAAGCTTAGGATGACAGAAGTTCATCATCACCAATATATTTTAATTGAGCATTAACAAGTCTCCCTCTCTTTTGAGAGAAGTCATTAGAATGACCACTCTTCCTCAGAAATAAAGCCAAGTCAATGCTGATCAGGTATTCCTTCCCCAGCATATGTTTCGCTGGATGAACAGAGTTGGTGCACCATGTTCAAATCCAAGAAGGGGAAAGGAGGGAGGGGTGGAAATCAGAGCTAAAGTCTTTTAAAAAACCTCCCCTGACAGCAACAGTGATGAACGGCATTTAAGCGGAGCGAGAGCACTCCTGAGCACATCGCTTCTGACAGATGAGCCCAGCAAGTCAACCATAGGGACTCCATAGCCCCACTGCTGCTATTCAATGAAAGTAGATCAGATAGCAGCAGACAAATAATGCCAAACAAACTCTGAGAAGTGCTCTCTCCACATTTAAGAGTTTATAATTAACCTAGGGAAAAAAAAAGTCACCAATTCGGGTCTTCTGCACAGCAGCAGCAGCTAGGAACCACACGCACACAGGGCGTTTGCACTCCCTGCAGAAGGGGAGACGGAAAACACGCCGGTTTCAGTTTACCCCTGCCCTCCCCAAGCCGCCAACCTGCCATCCCAGGCGTGCAAGCCCCAAGTGCACTTTTAACAGGCTTTTCCTCGCCAGTTATCACATCTAGCTCCTCTCTCGGCCTTGCAATTCCTATTTTATTTTCTCTTCCAAGTGGCTGAGCTTCAGGTCTCATACCCTGTGCCCTCCACTTGAAGCATTTTCACCAGGAATACACACACGTGCACACACTCACACACACACACAGAGGAGCTTTGGCTGCATTGCCATTCTGACGAGTGTCAACACAGCTGCTGTCTCCACTGGAATGTAAACCAATATTGTTGTTAGATCTCCCTCAACCCCAGGTAACTTCCTCAAAGATTTGCACAGCATGCAGCAATTCTCTCCACTGCCACCTTACAAAGCATCGACCCAGTTGGTTAAAAGCAATTAAATAAATTTAAAAAAAAATAAAATCAAAGCTGTATCTGAAGTTTGCATTCCACTCGCGCCCATGCGGTGCAAAAGGCTGTAGAAAGCAATATGCATCCATTGTACACACATCCATCTCAATATAATATGTTTAGACAAACACCCTGTATAAAATATCTTCCTGATGCTGCAAGTCAGGAGACAAGGTATTAACAGCACTGAGTAAAAGAGTTATTGGTGTGGACATTAATGCAACATTTGCAGAAGAGAAACTTTGTTTGCATATTATTTTATTTTAAGAGGTAACCTAAGAAGGGACTTATAATGCATTTTTGGTTATTTCCTACACACCATCCACTTTTAGCAACAAGCAGCAATTTCGGCAATAAAGGACTAGTAAAGGAGTTGTAATTCAGTCAACAGAGATACTGTTCAGACTGCTACAGGAACGCAACCTGTAACATGTATTGCCCACTGTAAGCAACTGCCTTGCTTCTCCAACGAAAGAAAATTATGTTTGGCTGATCAGGGTTCCCCAAAAAAATTCACTGTCCCAAATGTAAAGACTCAAAAGTTCACTCTCATTCAGATATTTAGCACAACAAACTCCGATTCCCATTGTAAAGTGCAAAAGTTTCAAAAAACAAGTGTATATTCCACACCTAACTTCAGGACTACAGGGGTGAAGAAATCACATGCATTCACTAAAAATAAAAATATATTAAAGATATCATAGCTCAAACCTAGAATCCTTACCTCGCTATACTGGGACTGGGCATTGTTTTCCAGGTACAACATGTTAGCAGTCAAATTGATCAATGCTGCTGTTCTTTCTTCTGGCTCCAGGATTTTGACAAACACCTCCCACCCCCTAGAAGACCCTAAAAATATGTGATGCTACTTGAAAGATAACAGGACTCGGAGTGTGCCTCTCTGCATAATTGAAGTTTCCCTTATATACCTAACTATAGGCAAGGAGGAGGAGGTGGGGCTCTCCTGCCTTACCTGTCCAATCTGTCAAAGTGCCACCTGGAGTCCTCCACTCCAATGGAGAGAGGCCTCTCCCAGCTCATTAAGTAGTTAGAATTCCTTATCACCAATCTCTAAAAAGCAAAGGTACGGGGGGAAAATAACAAAAAAAAAAAAAAAAAGAAAAAAGAGAAAAGAAAGGAAACTATAACTTTCCCCTGTCACTTTTCTACAAGTTTGGGAACTCAAAAGACAGCCACGGAGTTGCTCCAAAGAAGCTGCTCCAAGAAACTTCTATTTATTTATTTTCTGAGAAAACTCCAGGGTTGGTTTTTTTTTTTTTTAGGCACAGGCTTTGCTGCTACCAAAGCTCAAAATGTTTGGGAAGGGATCGAGATGCAACGCTCGAGACTGGTGGTGCAGTAACACAGCTGAGCCTCTGGCTGCTGCAGCACACAGGTTTGGGACAAAACCCACAAGAAGCTTTCTGAGAAGCAATCGCTGTTTCACGCACCATAATCCAGCTACATTCTCTGTTATCTGTGTATTCTCAGCTATGCTCATAGCCAACAGGTCCTATATTTGCAGGACATCACTCCAGCTCTATTTTTTTCCCTCTTTTGCAACTGCTTCTAACTCATGCCTTTAAAAAAATAAAAACCTCACTTAAAACAGGTAATGTTAAAAAAAAATTAAAAAGAAACTCGTCCAAAGGGACTCGTGATTTTGAATTAATACATGGGAGAAGTTGTTGGGTATTACTCAGTAAAAACCACCTGGACACTGTGCCCACGGCAAACTAAGAATTTTGAAGAGAAAGACAAGAAAAGCACTTAGCCGAGACTCGGTCTGTGGGAGAACAGAGAGAGCAGACAGGCAGATCAGAACAGCCTCACTGTGATTTTACTTTGAGCAAGCAGCCAAAACCCCTGTCCTGTCCCTGTGTCCTGAAAGGAGCCGCCCGGAGCGAGGTCCGCTCTGTGCCGGCGGCAGCACCAGCCACCCCCCTGGAGCCGGGATGTCTCATCCCAAGCTGCCCTGAAACGCCCGGCTGGAAGGGGACCCCCGGCTGGAAGGGGACCCCCACCAACCCACCGAGCGAGCGGGATGCACGGCAAGAACAAAAGCCGGCTCGTTCTGCCTGCTCCCAAAGAGCAGGGTAAGCGCCATGGAGCAAGGGGAAACAAAACACCTTTTTAAAGGGGTAGGGAGGGGGAAGAGAGGAAACCAAACATCCAGATCAGAGCGCGGCCGCCTGCCCTCCCAGCCTAATGACAGTGCTTCAGACTTTTATTTGAGGACCTGTCGTCAAACAGACCGGTGCCTAATTGCCAAGTACCCTCACGCATGGCGAGCTCTGGCAGCCCACACCAAACCTCCTGCTGCAGGTGCCTGGCAGGGGGGAGAGGGGTCCCCAGCAGGGCTCAAACCCACCCGTGGCCTCAATATCTCTGTGCAGCCGAGCCTCGGCCCAGGAGCTGCTGGTGCTCCCCGCCATGCCGACTCCCTTGCCTCTGGGCACCGTTTAACCTCAACTTCTCTGGGCACACAGGGAGAGGACTCCAGGTTCACAGGAAGATGAAAGCAAGCAGGCTGTGCTGCTCAGGGTGCTAACGGCTCTCCAGCCATACGGCGGCAGAAGGAGCCACCACCAACTTCCTACCAATCTATGAATTAAAGGACACTGCAAGCTCGCACCGGCCTCTCTCCTGGCTAGAGACAGGCAGCACATTCATGAGACTGCCACTAATAAAATGGGGCAAAACCACCTTCAGGCAGGAACCAACACAAGAGCAACAGAGCAGAGGATCACAGTGCCCTCCCTACCCTGCAACAGCTCCTCGCCACAAGAAGCAGGGTAGATGTCTCATTTAGCTCTAACCCTGAGAGCACAGCTCAGCTGAGGACTGCTGGGCACAAGAGCGAAAGGTCGCAGGCATTTCCAGTGCACCTTCCCGATTCCTTCTCACTGAGCACAATGCAAGGAGATGCTTCCAATAACAGGCTGCAGAGAGGAGCAGAGTCCTCCCCAGCCAAGGGAGAGCCCTACCTACCATCAACAGCAACATCCCAGCTCGGGTTGGGGCCACACACACCTCCAGCACTCCTGAACTACCAGCAAGAGTCTCCTGAGCACACAGCACGTTTCCTACATCACAGGAACAACTCAACAGACCACTGCCACAGCCCCTTCCTCTCCATCTTCCCTGGCACCACCTAACACCAGGGGCTACGCCTGGTGCACTTACCTGATCTCACCTGAGATGGGTACAAGCCAAAAAGCCACACAAGCACTAATCTGAAGATGCAGGCAAGGTTTGCAGGGAGCAGCCACAGCACCGTTAGCCAAACGGGTCACTTCGCAACACCACTGTAAAGCTTGTGTGGAGCTGGACATCAAGCTAGAAGTCACCTGTGGATTTTCTATTGTCTAGTAGTGAGGAGAAGTTATGCTGTGCTCAGATGATCATTTTGACCCCTGAATACTGTCAAATTTTTGATACTGGCCCTTAAGTTCAAAAGCTATGGAGGGGAAGGAAAGAGGAGAAGGTATATACATACATAGATCTCCCAACCTCAGCAAGTCATTGCAAAAATCTCTTGTGCTAGCTGTGCTGTGAAACTCAGAAGATCCTCCTTTTCCAAGTCATTAATGCAGCACTGTTGTGTTAGGTATGTGCTATCTTCTGTCCCACAGGTGGCTGGAGGTGGTTGTGGGTGAAGCAACACCCAGATGCACTACACAGAGATATGTGGAAGTTTATCCAAAGAGATCTGCATGTCAAACATGAGGAGAAGTGCATATAGCATGAATAAATTGACAAGTCAGCACAAATCCCTGCCCTCTATATGCACAGCCCCGACCTGGCTCAGTGTTTCAGAGGCATTAGCCTGTGCGGTCACCTTGAAGTGGATGCTGGACAAGTGGCTTTTTGCAAATCAGTCATGCACAAGTGACACAAAGGAGGCCACCACCACCCTGACAGGAGGTAACAGCGCATGGACCAGACACTGCGCCCACCAGCGCTGCTGCAGCCCCGGCACAAGTGTGCCCCTCTCATCACCCCAGGGCTCCAAACTTTGTTTCACTGGCTTCAGACCTAAATGCACTCCCCTGTCCCATGGGCTGGTGTCATGTCTTGAATATTCATACCAGCACCTGTGGAGCAAGGGAAGAGGTAAAGGCTTGAGCGCTCGCCTTTCTACCTTAGCATGAGAAAGAAAAGTTCCTGGAGTCTCATTTGATTCACTCTTTTTGCAGATACAAAATTTCACATAGATGAGTCTCCAACAACCTAATAGCAGCAAGGCAGCATCTCTTAGAGGCTCTCAGAAGGAAACTTGACTCTCTGAAACAGTGTATGCTTAAATGGCTGAGTCACAAAACCAAAGGGACACCCCCACCTCCTCAAACTGCACACTCACTTCTCAGCAATGGGATGGTGATAATTACCATTTATCTAAGCCTTCTGGACAGGTCTCCAAGGGAAACACCAACATCAGTCCTGTTGCAACTGTAATGGTCGAAGTCACAGCAAGACAATCCTTGTAGACAGAGATTATACCTTATTATACCAATTAGCCTAGTCAGAAAAAAGCAAACAGATTCAGGCAAAGGCCCTCCTTTCACATGTTAAAAAGAATTACTTCATACTGAGGCCAGTGAACAAGGTTTAACTCTATTCTTCTAGTCCAACAAGCTCTCCCCCACCCTGAACAGGAAAAGAACAAACTAGAAAATAAAGAAATCAACCCAAAGCATCAGGAGTTGTATAAAGCCTGGCACTTCACACTTTGGATTCTCAGTTGGATTGAATTTAAAAAAACCCAAAGCAGCTCAGCCTCAGGAAATCTCTTTAAAGCAATTTACCTCCAATACTGTAGGAAACTAAAAATAATAATTGCTAGTTAGATTTGAAAGTTTCAGCTGCAACCCTCCTGGGTCTGACTCAGATATTCTAGAAAGCTTCTGGCAACACTTTGTGGCTCCTGCTGGTACGTTGAAGAACAAAATAATACACAAACAAGACCCCTAAGTTTCCAAAACGAGGCATCAGCCAAGTCAAACTGCTGATTCAGGTTCTCTGTTTGAATGCACTTTCACCGTGATGTTATATAGTTCATCCCAGCCTCTCTCACCAGTACCACTCATAATAACCCTTCCTGGACACAAAGTAAGTGCGCTAAATCACAACGATTAAAAATGTCTTTGCCACAATTGTAGTGTTAATTGGAGATTGTGTAATTTCTTGCAGAAGGGGTGTGTGTGTGCACACACACCTGCCTGCGTGTTAGGTGGTTCAGGCAGAATTTCCTGCAGATGAAAGAAAAAAAAAATCTGCTCAGACCTCTTCACTCTTATAAAAATAGCATCTGGATCAACCGCGTCACCATGGACTGTGACATTCACTCAGCTCAGAAATGTTTACAAATTAGGACTGAGATAACAGAAGGAGGAGGGGAAAAAATAGAGTGTGGGGTTTGTTTTTTTTTTGTTGTGTGGTGGGTTTTTTTTTTTTGTTACATCTGAGTAACTGCTGAATGGTCAAAAAGCAAACCTCTGCCAATTGGCTTTGGGAGTCTTTCCAGTGAAGACTTTACAGGGACAGACGTGATAGACTTGCAATAGCAGGCAGCCAAATTAAAGAACAAAAAGAAAATACTTTCAAAAATGCAAAAGTCACCTTCCCTTCTTGAAAACTCATGCAGAGCTGGTCTTCATTGCTCAAACCACAAGGAAGAAGAGAAAAAGAACCCAGAACTCAGCACATACTGAAACAAGGACTTGCCCCATTTAAAAAAAAAAAAAAAAAAAATCTATGGCAAGACAAAAAAACCCAACAACAACAAACAAACAAACAAGAGATACAGCTGAAAGGCAGCATCATGCCCGCTGCTGACTGGATACAGCCCTGCGTGCATCCAGGCAGGCTGCTCCAGGGCACTGCATGGGAGGTGCAGCTCAACACATGCAGGAGAGGGATGGGCACCCCTGGCTCTCACAGGATTAACGGCTCTGCTGCGCCCACAAGCAAAAATTCGATGCCCTCCTGGCTTCCCCACCACTGACCCAGGGACAGGTCTGATGCCCAGAACTTCCTATGGAAAGCACTCAAGTGTATGAACCTTTAATCTAGAAACATGCCCTGGCTGCAAGTGCTTCATACTGAGCATCAATTCCTTCTTGCAAGGATTCCAAATTGCATTTTCTTTCCCATTTTACAAGTGTGGGATAACGAGATAGACTCGCCGAGGGCCGGAGGAGAGCCCAGCTCCTGGCTCTGCCCACAGCACAGGTCAGCTACTCCTTCCCCCAAGGAGCATGCCCTCCCCAGGGCAATCGCCTGTCACAACAGCCCTGCCCTCCGACCCTGGGTAAACATCTGCGCACGCTGCTTATTTGAGCTCCTATAGCCTCCTTATCTCCCCCAGAACACCCCTAGGGCTAATTAGAGAGTTAATGGCATCATGTCAGGAGATAACGCTATGTGGGGGGAGCAGGGAGAAGGAAGGTGGAAAGGAGTTGTGAAACAAAACCAGTTCCCTTCACAACTGCTGTGCAATATTGGTTTAGGAAGGGCACATGCAGCCCCCAGGGACTCTGCCCTCCAGCTGCCAAGCTCTATTTAATAAGAGAGCAAGACACTCCTCTGGAGAGATTCAGCTCTCCAGCCAAGATGATGCAAAGTCCCCATGCCTTCCCTACCATCTGCACAACCAAAACCCCTCCAACCCCATCAAGAGAGGTCACTCCTACCAAAACGCCATCAGGGACTCACTTCCCACAGTTGGTGTACAATGCAGGATGGGCATCGAGCATACAAAGTATTATCTGTTTATTCCCGGTGCTCCTTTTATCTAATTTTTCCACTTCTTTTTGCACCCTAGTGACTCTCTTTAAAGAGCAGCTGCTTTCACTAAAAATGCTTAGAGATAAAAGGAAACAATTGTCTAGACACAGAGATCTTTGCAAGGCAGCTGATAAGCCTGCAAACCCTCTGGCCAGCAAACACTTTTGCACTGATGAGTGCAAAACCATGGGTCAGCAGATGCTCATACATGGAGACATGACCAGAGGACTTTGGAGGTTCAAGCCTCTGCTATCAGCAGCTCTTTTTCAGAGTAACAACTCTCAACATTCAAGCTGCACTTCTTCCTGATGAGGATCTTTGGATGCTCAGCACATCATGCTTGACCCTCTTTCCATTTTCATGAAATATTTTGCAAAAGTAAGAGAGAGGAAATTACACCAGAAAGTTGAGGAGAATTGCTCCTGAGCAGCATCAACAGCCCCATCCCTCCTGCTGGAGGTGGCACAAACCTGCATCCCAGCACGAGACAGAGCGCTCTGGCCAGGGAAAGGGAAAAGCAGGAGATAGCAACAGATTAGAGAGTCTTTGTTTTTAATTACGAGAGGAGCAACTGTTGACAGACCAGTGTTGTTCTTGCACAAGCAGCTGAGGGGAAAGTGTTGCTCTTTCTTTATCTTGTATAAACTACAGCTTGCTCTCAGAAAACTCACAACTGTTCATAAATGCACAATCACAGTAGCTCTTTAGAGACAGCCTCTACTAGACTGCCAACTCCCTCCCACTCAAGCCCTTGTGCAATCATCCAATAATAAAAAAAACAGTTATCAGTCTTAAATAATTCAAGAACAGTCTCCCAGACCTCTGGTTAAACCCTGACCCTGCAACTGATAGCCATTCATGCTTGTGAGCACATCACCACTACCCTATATTGCCCTTGTGTGTTGGGCCACAACATACATCCCGAGGCAGCCAGGGAGACTGTTTGTTCCTTGTTTCCTATGCAGAAATGTTGTATTTTGCAGTGCTGGTCTTTGTCCAGGTGCCCTCTGCCTGCTCTCCCATGCCACATCCACCACCAGTACGGCAACAGTCATATGAACCATAGGGTTCAGTTATTTGGCCAGAGACCTTCCCCAGAAGATTGACTGCTTTAGTTTCTGACTTGTTTAATTTTAATCCAGTCTGGACATCACCATGAGGTCCACCATAGCTATCCATGCCCTCAAAAAGAAAGAAGGGTGCTTCAGGGTACCTTTTCCTTCTGTTTAAGCAGGCTGGAGATAAAAATCCATGCTTTTAGAGTGACAGTTACATTCGTCACTGAAAACTCCTTTGATCTTTCATTAATCTCTGCAAATTCAGATGCTGATTAGCAAAGACTTCATTCACCAGTGAGAGAACTAACCCAGGCCACAAACCACTCCTTAATCTACGCTTCACAGAGATTGATTTAATTTTCTGTGACTGCCTGACAATTCACTCCCTCATTAATTTCAATGCTATCAAATCAGTGACAGTGAGGTGGAAAGCAGATGGTAGAGACATTCAGAGGAAAACATTACCTAGTCCAAAAGTCTCTTTATGAAATATTGGAGGAAAAAAATAGTTAACAGCACTGTGGGCAGGATCTGCAGAACCACAAAGCAACACGTACAGTGAGACTTTGGATGCATAGGACTTTCTTCAAAGCAAGAATCCCAATTAATGCAAGAGAGGACTTTAAAAACAAAAGCTACACCCCACAACTCGCTGCAGCACAAACACTTTGGCTGTGTTAGAAAAAGGAAGGGGAGTGGGGTGCTCCCAGGGCTGTGCTCCAGGTTTGTCTTAGCCTGAAAGGAGCATCCCGTGAGCCTGGGCACCCCTTCCCAGGCATGGTCAGCACTGCAGCTCATTACAGCACCGTGAGGTGCTCCCCATCCATCTCAGCCCACAAAGCGGGGTACCACAAATCCTGGCAAAGTTTTCATTTGACTGGATACGGATAGCTCAATTCATCACCCTACTTCCAGCTAATAGGAGAAAAAGGCCTCATTTCCCTTCTTCCAGCAATTTTGTTAAAAAAACCCAACAAAACCAAAAAACAAAGTCCAGAGGAAGGTGAACTTTGGAGATGGCCACTCCACTTCTGCTGGTGTTCAAGCTGTGCTTCATGCCTTGCTGAAACACCAGCTGCCCAAGCACTTATGGGCTCTAACCCAGTCAAACTGTTCCCAACAAATACGTGAATGATGTTTATAGTCTAAGAAGACAAAAAAAGGGGGGATCCTATCAACTAGATAGAAACATACAGTGAAGTTCCCATCAAGACAGCATAAACCCTAAACTTGCTCTGGAGGCAAAAGTGCCAGTGATCTGTTGCTCCAAGATCAAGATGCCTTTTAATTAAGTGTTTGTGCAGACCTTTTAAAGATGTAAAATAAGCAGTAACGCATTATTGCTCCATACTTAAGCAGAGAGCACGTGCAGCACCATGGAAACCTTTGGAGGCAGGCCTAGCTGCTTGGGGAAGATGTTTTCTGAAGCACTGCTTCTTTTGTTCAGACGTATTTGCATGTAGGCAGATGACAGGACTCACAATTGCAACACTCTTCCACCTCAAGTGCTTGTAGCAATAGGAGCTGGGGAGTTAAAGCCAGCCCTCCAGAGGAGCCAGGCCAGAACTAATGCGAAACACCCCATCTCACACATAGCTCTTTTCCAGTAGGTTTGTGCTTGTCAGCTTAAAATTAGTTTATTCCTTCCCAAGATAAATGTAAAGCAAGATACTGAAAGGGCAGAAATATTTAAAGGAATTTTAGATACACTTCCCAAATGATCCATAGCACAGCAGTCAGATCACTCACTGTTTTTTTTTCAATACCATTGAGAATTCAGGGAATTGGCATTAAAATAAAACACTTGGTATAACGATAGTCATCAACTGGCTGAATTCCTAAAAAAAGAAATGCAGCCAGCCCTGGTCTGAAGCCAAAACCAGGGCAAAACGGCACAGGAAAGACAACTATTGAAAAATTATTTTAAAGAAACAAATATGTCTTTAGAGCCCTACTACACACAGAATAAGAGAAGTCTTCAGGCTTCGGCCAAACTGAACGTACAAATGTATTTGCTATTGCATCCTTTATCTGAAAGAATTGAGCATTTCTGGATTTGGATCTGCAGCCCTAAATGTGATGATTAGACCACTTGGAGGGACCTGCACAGCAGAAGATTAAACATTCAGCAGGATTACAAAGCCAAGCCTAAATTAGGAGACCTTATGAGTTCAACTGCAAACAAGAGAGGTGCTGGAGGGAAACTTCCAGCAGAATAATGCGTTTGCTCATTATGGAAATGCCTTTGCATAATCTCAACTTTCTTTGCACAGCTATGGAACGAACAAATACCCACAAAGAAGAGAAACTTGGCAAGCCTCAAACTCTCTCAAGCACAAACCAGACAGTAATAAAAGCTTTGATCATATCCCTGTGCTGTGCAAAGTCCTTCCTTCCTTCCTTTCTATGGTCAATCCGGGAATACTTAGGCATGGAAACAGATGGCCACACAACCCACTCTGCTGCATCTACTTATCAAATCAGCCTTATCCTCCAGGTGCAAAACCATTTCCCAACAAAACGCAGGGCTACAGCACCTGCCAGAGCCCTGGGAAGCACAAACCATGTGTTAGTCAGCCCCTGCACTGAGATATTCTTCCTGCACCGCTCAGCCACACCATACATGCCATCCCAGCTCCCTGCCCTGCTGTCAGTACACAGGGATGCCCTTCCTGTCCTGCAGTCCCACCACCCCGTAACCAGCTTTCATCTGCTTCCTCAGCCATTACCTCAGTCGCAACAGACAGGCGGCAACAGACACCCTTCTGTACAGTGGGTTGAGTTTTTTTTTGTCTGTCCATCATATTGTTGCACACCTGATCCTGATCATAGCCCCCAGGTGATGGGCTCCCAGGGACACAGGAATTCAGTGCATGGCCACCAAATACAAATTGCTAAACTGATTTACACAGCGCTAATGCTGAGAGCATGCAGAAGAGGGCCAGCAGCCACCTTGGGTCAGGGTAGCTCTGCAAGGGCCTCAGCCCCACTCCTCTCCAGCTCACCAGACTACAGCATGGAAAGGTATCCTGTGCAAGGTGGCTGGGGTGGGGGTGGCTCTTCCATGAGCCTACAGCAGGTTAAACCTGGAAAAGGTTTCTTGTTTTCATTAGGAAGCATCAAATACCAACTCTGAGATGTGTCATTGGTGTGAGGGCTGAGTCCAAGAGCCTCGATGCCTCCATGTCCTACACGGGCTGCATCCAGTCTCTCCTACAGCCTAGTTTTATCTCCACCTCTGTGCATAAAGGAGAACAGCAAAGTTAGAGCTGAAGCTTTTGCTTTTAAAACTATGAAACACATGTAGCACCTCTAAAATTTCTGTAGCCACCAGGCTTGGGACACCCACAGCCCATGAAGCTGAGGACCCAAATCCAAAAGGACACAGCCCTGTCTGAAGCACCCGCACCACCATCCCCAGGGCAAAACCCACCCCACGGGGAGCTCAGTGGTGCCTAACCAAGCCACACAGAGCAAATCCCCGTGATGATGTGCAGTAGATGAGGAATGACAAAATAAAAACAAATAAAAAGGCAAGGAATTCTCTCTCCCTTTTGTGGGGAGGGACAGATCCAGGTTAAGAAAACTCTGACCACCGCGACTGTCTGGGGAAAAGGCATTCCGCTGAACTGGTTAGGCAAGGAGCTGCGGGAGGACGGCTTGCTCAGGGGCATGAAAGGAAGGTATGTACAGGGGGAGGGGGATGAGCTGCTCCATCACTGGGGACAGCACTCCTGCTGGTGAGGTCCCCGGAGCCCCAGACATGCTGCTGGGATGGTGGTAGAAGACTTCCAGACCCTGAAAGCCCCTCAAATAACACTTTCATCAGGATGCTGCCTGCTGAAGTCCTCAGCCCAAAGCAGCTATGTTTGGGTTCAGACTAGCATCTCTTAGCATCAGTGAGCAGTTTAAAGGACTTCTGAGGGATGGTAAAGGCAGGCAATTTTGCACCTGGTACGGCAGGCTGACAGCATGCCGTGAGGGCTCCAGGGCAATGCAGGGGTTATTGCACCACCACACTCATTCCTAGAGAGAGGTCTCCAGACCCCTCCTCCCTGTAGCTCCAGGATATTTAGTTAGTCAGGAAAAAAAAAAAAAAATCCTTTAGCATTACCTGGTTTCTAGCACTGCAGGATACAGCCATCGAGACCAGTGTTCCTCTTGAATGAAGGGAGCTGACCACCACCCCACCACAGACCCTCCCAAGGTGCTGGCTACATCCTTGGTCAGGAAAGAGGCTGGGGACCACCTTCTGTGGTGGGCCTAACGAATGGTGGGATGCGCATTCAACTTGCCTTCCTGCGCATCCACAGCTCCTTCCCACGCCAGGGCCATGGCAGAGACTAAATGTTCTCTGCACCCACAGGGACCACCAGCCCCTCACTCTGGCTATGCAAAAAGGCAGATCTCCGCTGGGATTTCCCAGCCTGCCTGTGGTTAACACCATGGGAGAGGAAGGGGCATAGCCGGCAGCCTCGCAGATGGGCTACCCAAGACATTGTGAAAGAGCTGGTCACAAGGCGCACTGCTGGGGAAGACTGCTGACTGTCTAATGTTACACCACAAACCCTCTTCCTGTCCCCACCAGCTCTTTTCATCTCAAGGTAGTGCCGATCACCAGTTTCTCTTACCCCATTCTTATATGGGACACAGGAAGAATATTTCTTCTTTAAAAACAAGAGTGAGAACTGTCAGGTCTTGGCTCAGCAAGAGACAGAGCTGTAGCTGAGACAAGAGAGGTTTCTTTGTCACCCAACCTTTTTCTCCAGCTCTCTCCCCAGACAGTTGCATTTTCAAGGCAATGAACATAACTGATGGGTGTTCAGCAGGGCAGGACTTACACTCATTTTCCAGCCCACTGGTGGGAGAATTTCTTCAGGCACTGCTCTGAACACTGTAGCTCCTTCCCCACTGCCAGCTCTGTTGTGAACAAGCAACTGTACCCCAAAATAATTAAAATAAATAAAAAAAAAAATCACAGCTCTCACCAACACAACTCTTGGGATCAAGGATGGACATCTTTAAAAGCTGGAAATTCCATTTTTCAGCCATAAGTTGCAAGAAGTTGCAGACCTTATTTTAGAGGTTGATTGGGATTGCCTTAAAGTCCACGTAAGGACAATAGCTTTAAATAAACCAGTCTTAATTGCTTTGCACCTATTTAAATCTCACATGGTGGTGCATTTTGGAGAAAAGCTAGCCTTGCTCTTTTCCTCAGACAAATCTAATAATAAAAAGCACTCTGCCTTGATCTCATTCTTCATCTCCCAGGGCCCCTCTGTTTCTCCTGCATTCCTTTGTGTTTATCTGCCCTCTTCAACTCTTTGCTGCAATCAGCTGCGTGCAGCACCTTGTGTCTAGAAGTGACATGGCTGAGGTTACAGGAGAGACAGGTGCAAGGGGAGCTCTTGCCCCCAAGGTATCCAAAGGAAAAGAGAAGCTGGAGGGGAAGAGGGTTGTAAAGTATTTCAGATTAAAGCCGACAAACAGCAAACACCTTGCCCCAGGCTACACATTCTCTGCCAATGCAAGTTGCAGCGGCTGGGAGCCCCAGAAACAGCAAAGCAAACACGGACTTCTCTGCAAGGGGGAGTTGTCACCTGTCAGGGATGTTTGCAAATTTATAGGGAGGTGGTGGTGGTAAGGGGAGTAAAAAGAGCTATCCTCATTTTAAAAGACAGGCTGTTTGCACAGGTTTGCGATGCATATTTTGCTTTGTAAAGGCTTTTGTCCAGCATTCAACTGAGCGAAGGTCCTGTCTTCCACTGAAGACAAACTGGAACATTTATTAATGTACATACATTAATGTACTCTGAGCCGCTGCCTTACAGTAAGGGCGAGGATGGGATGGAATTTCCCTGCTGCCCCTTCAGTTTGTCATGTCAGGGAAAAACACTTCTTTAAGAAGTCACTGTGCAGCTCAGCTTCTCCAGAAATGCCTCATGCAAGGCTGGGATCAAATCCATCACAAGCAAGAGCTAACTGCATAGCAAAAGCTGCCAGCTCTCTTCTCCTAGCCCCAGCGCTCACTTCGGCAGTGCTCAGAGAGGACAAGAGGCAAGGATTTTCCATTTATGTTTCGCTGAACCACAGACAGGAGAGGGAGACTCTGAAAAGGGCTTCAAGTGAGCCTGTCAGCTACCACAGTGCTCTGCGGACAGCTCAGAGGAACTGGAAATGGGGAGGCTTTGCTAGCAATCAGTGCAGCAAGTCCAGGTTTGAGCATGGAAGGAGTAAAGTTTCTGCCAACAACCTTTAAACTGTTCGGGACTGTTTTTTAAGATGACATAGCTCAAACAGAATTTTACCACCCACTTGGACAATTAGGAACCCTTCTAATATATGGAGAATCTTTTGGACTAGCTATTGAAGAGACATCACGTGGATTTGGTAAAAGCTGAGATCCCAATGCTGACTGAAGGCTTTCACACTACCCCTCTGTGCCCAACACGAATGCAGAATCAAAAGATAACCAGACTTCATGTCAGTCACCTCTCCTTGTGAACTTGGATTAGCTTCACCACATCAGCCGAGCACATACCCAACATCAAACTGTCCTTTTTAACCTTTGCAATCTTGCAAGAAAAGAGAAGACCACCACAGTCTCCCCAGCGGTCACACCAGAGCGGCCGTAACAGATCAAACCTTCTGTCTCTGGGGACTGTAATCAGTGGGACCTGGGAGCTCTTTCCTTGCAGATGTGATCCGCCAGGTTACAAACACTGCCAGATGCAGACCACCAACACGCCATCATCGGGCAGATTAAAAATGGTGGTTGATTAGCCAGGGAATTAATTGACACAGTTTCTCAGGATGGAAACACAGAGGAACAAGAAAATTTACAGACACTAACACAAATTTCAAATCACACAGAAGTATACAAAACTCAGGGGAAGAACAGAAACAGGACACAAACAGCTCAAACTCCCAATATACCTCCTGCTCCAGCCTGCAAGAATAGCACCTGGCTTCTTCACCAGAGCTATTGCTAAGAAAGAGCTGGTCGGTTTGTGCCAAAGGCAATGAACCAGCAACCACCAGTGTCTCATCTGCATTCCAGTCTTGAGCCATACTGGTGAAACACCCATGGCCAAGACTTGTTACAAGCACCTCTAGCTTTGTCTGTGTGGAGACACAGGAGGAAAAAAACCCAACCACAGCCTGAAACCAAGTTTTCATGCATATCTGACCTTCAAGAGAATAAAAACCAGTGAAGAACCCTTGCCCTCGGTCAGCAAAATTGCAACTGTGCCCTGAATACCAACTATTTTAATCCTGAGGCCACATAAGCTAGGTCTAAGCAGGGAGAGAGCAGGGACAGTTGAGCAGTCAGGCAAGTGCAAGAGACTCCTCGGGTCTTCTACCTGTTTAGCTGCCTCATCCCTCTCTCCTGCCATTACTGCAGCAGGTAAGGAGCAGGCTTGCTCCCTCTCGCATCCCTGGAGAGGCACAGAGGAGCGATGCCTTTCCATGGGTCACACACCACCCAGTTCAGCCTCATGTACAGAACCACTGTTCACCACCACCAGAGTCGGTTGGCAGAGTCATGCTCCCGACCAGCTTCTGTGGGGGGGACACAGCAGGCAAAGCAAGAAGGAACTTCCTTGGGCAGAGGCAGCAGCCACAGCTCCTCCACCAAGAGGGGGAAGATGGCCCCGAGGCAATACAGCAAGAGTAGCTCCTGCAAAAACTCCCCATCTGTCCCCAAATGTTAAGGAAGTTCTTCTCACTACTCACCCACATCGGGTCATTCAGCTCTGTGTCCTGCACTCGGACGCAGTCCATGCTAATCTCTATTTTGTTTGTAGGGCCATTTTCAGACGGGCCATCGATGAAGTTTAAATCGATCGGCTGAACTGAGCATATTGGCCTGAAAAGAACAGAGTAACGCAGTTAAAATTGGCTAAATTCTGCTTCCCCCTGGCCACATGTTAGGGTGTCACCCAGGACTTAGGCATGATCACAAACCAGTCTCAGGACAAAGTAAGTAATTACTAATGAACAACTAGCTCATCACCTGCTATGCTAACAGCAACCCCTGGACAGGACAGGGCCTGGAGGGACATTTCACTTGCCTGATCAGAAAAATGAGGTAAGAGCACAGGAGTTAAATCACTGAAAGACAGAACTCATGGAGGATTTATAGCAGTAACTGTCTCGGCATCAGTCATGGCAAATCAGGAGTAGGAACAGAGTCAGTTTTATTTCCTTCACTGGACCTGACAGGGTGAACTCTGCACCATCTCCACCTCCCCTCTCTCCCTGGCATCAGCAAGAGAGCCTGGACATAGAGTAATGACCCCATTTCCCTAGGGGAAAATGCCAACCATCCACCTTAAGTGATCGTGTGCTGGAAGCAGTCAGCTCAGCAACCAAAGGTCTTGAGGAGAGTCACTGCTGATCCCTGCATCTGTTCCCCATAGCCTGGATGTAGAACCTCTTGAGAGCTCAAGAGCTGTCAGTTATCACAGACTCACACCCACATCTTCTAATCAACAGGTACAGAAGACTCCAAAACCCCCAGCATCAGTCCCCTGAGCAGCCTAATTATAGGTGTCCTGTCCCAAGACACCTTTTTCCGCAGGTTCCATGGAAGGGCTACTTACTGTTCCAGGAAGTCCCAGATATGCTGGAGCACCTCTGGGCTGAGGAACTCCCTGGGCTGCGAGCTCTGGGACATGGCCGATCGGTAGTAACTCTCCTTCCACGAGAAGTGGCTCGGAGTTTCTACAAACCTTAAAAAACAAAAGCAAAAAAAAAAAAAAAAAAAAAAGAAAAGAAAAAAAAAGAAAAACACACACAAAGATATGTTGAATGCATGAGCCCAACTCGATGAAAAGCCATAAATAGAAGCTATTGTGTGAAAAGGGAGACATGCTGAATGCCTGGAACATTCACAGCTGTACAACACACATTCCACACTGCTGCAGATGCTGTATTTAGATGGCAGAGAATTTGGCCACCCTTCCCGGTAAGTTAAATACTCCTCAAAGTCCACTGGGATGCTGCGTCATAAGAATCCCAGAGGGAAAAAAAAAAGCCACCTTCTATTTTACCCCCAAAATAATCAACTTTCCATATAAAACATGTAGTCTTTGCAGCAGGTAAAGCACCTAAGTGGTGTGTGATTCCCCTGTCCCTGGCTGGTTGCCTCTTGGATGATTTGAGTGACTTCTACACCCAGCCACTGCAGCTGAGGTCTTGGACTAAAATAAGTATTTTTTTAAAAAAAAATGAATAACAATAATTTTAAAATCTTGGTTTTGCTTTATTTTCTATGGAAATAAGTTCCATCACATCAGATTATAAATGCTTGTCTACTGCCTTCTCACCTCTAGTAATTTCTGATCCCAACCAGCTGATGTCCACCAGATCTGCTAATTACCTCAGCCATTTTTATCCCCTTAAGCTCCCACAAGCCTCACAGAAATAGGTGGGCCCAAGAGGAGCAGTGACGAAGCCAGAGCACTCGCGTCTTCCACAGCTGCACATTCTCATCCCACTGGCCAATTTCTAAATTCAAACACAGCAGCTTTGACACCCGTGTCAAAATACTCAGCGGCTGCAGAGATGTAAGGGTGGGGGGAATTTCTCAAGTATATTTGCAGTTGACAAAAACTCTCGGTTCAACTTAATTAGTGTATGAGGCAGGTGACTGCCTTTCCTGCTACAAGGATGGGGGCACCCTGCAAAATTTTTTAATATAAAAGAGCTGTTCCGGCACAAGGCAAGTGAATGGCCATGCTCCCTGCCAGGGGAACGGCTGTGGCAGGAGCCAGGGCTATAAATGGATCCCAAAGAGAATTGGACTAACATTTGTTTTGGCACATTTTGGTGCTGTTTAACACAATAGTCTAAACAAATTGCATGGAGGACCCCAATTTACTAAGCTGCCAAAATTAAGAAAGAACGTTACAGAGGGAAGATCATCACACTACAGTTGTTCTTTTCCTCTACTTTGTCCTGAAGCATCTATTTCTGGTTGCTGTCAGAGAGGGATCTAGGTCTCTTTACCGAGTTTTTATGGCCTCTTATGTTTCGAGCATGAGTGTGGTCTACAAAAAGCAGGGCTTTCCTCACCTCTGGTGCCCACAGAACTGCATGCTCTTTGAAAAACGCAGACAGTTTTCCTAAGCTAATGGAAATCAAAGTGGTTTCAGCACCCAGAGCCATAGCTGAGCATGCCTCAAAAATACGAGAAAGTATCACTTCAGTTGCTTATCCTTTTTGTGATTAACAAAAAAAACCCCCAACATCCTTTAAAAGTTCATGAACAGCAAGAGACAAAAATAAAATTCAGAAGCGTCACAGATGTGAACACGTACCCACACTACATGTGAATAATCAATTGCAAACCCTCTGAGAACAGCAGTTATCCCACAAAGTACCAGAAATTACTCCTTTCAAGCTTTCAGTCTGGTAAGACACTTTCAAGAGTGCCATACTGAAACCCAGAAGAACAGATCTGGCCTAAAGCCTGTTATATAAACTGTAAATCACTGCTACCACGAGCTTTGGAAGAGAGCAATGGGGAGTGCATGCTCCCCAACCCACTCTGCTGCTAAACTTGCAGACCCCAGGTACTGCTCAATACCCTGCACCCAATACTGACCTCCAAGGAACAGCCAGAGAAACCCCATAATGGGTTCTCCAAATCCACCAAAGTGCTCACTTTTAGCAATTATTTACCACTTACCACAACTGCCCTTGACCTGAACACTAAAAATCACTTTTTAGGAATTCATTGCCAAGGTAGCAACAACAACCATCCACACCAGCTCATTAATACATACACAGGAACCAACTTCACCAGAGGTTATTACAAAACAGACCTTTCTCAGAAACCTTCTTTCTTTTAAAAGTCTCAGTGCAATGAGGTTCCTGCATGCCATGACATGCCCCACCTTTGGTTCTCAACTGCACAGTCTTAGGTCTCAAGAAGGCAAAGCCCGGTTCAGCCCTGCGTGCTCTGGCCCTTACAGTCCCATTCAGCAGCAAAGCAGAAGCTGCTTATCATGAACCTACCACAACCAAGCACTCTTCACAGTGCCTACAGCCTGCAGCACAGGAGAGGAAGGAGATATTAACTGCACAGACTGATAAAGCCAGGTTTGTTATTCTATGCCTCTGAAGCTAACAGAGCTGTTGGAAAGAGTCACACAAGTTAAGGACGCAACTGGTTCATCCCTGTACTAAACACAACTCCAAATTTCTCCAGAGAGAGTAATTTTCTATCTGTGACATCTCTATCCCTGTACCTAAACAGGCTCCTGGCTTACTGTTTCTAAGAAAAGCATTATCAGATTTTATCTGATGGCCAAAAAGGCACATTTCCCTATACCAAGCAAAAGAAGTTCCCTGGTTAATGCTTTCACAGAAACAAAATTTGAGAGACTCCTTCAACACTCTCTGCAACACCTTTACTATCTGGTACAGCCTGATTTCCAAAGAAGGCTACAGGATTAGGTGGCTAACCTTGACAAGGCACCTGTGAGAAGGCTACAGCATTACAGAGGTAGCAAGCATTGCTTTTTACTCAGTTCGGTGCATCCCGCTCTCAGGTGGGAAATTGCTGTCAAGCTGCAAGAAAACCAACTTCAGTTCAGCACAAAGCTACATACAAGCTAAACTGTCTCATTCCCTATGATTTTAATAAAATCTAAACCTAGTGCAATTTTCCTTAACAGTCTTCAACATAGAGAAGCAGCCTCTGTCTACTAAACAGCATACCTACGTGCCCAAATTTGCTCTTCCAGAAGAAAATAACAGCTAAAGCCTAAGCAAGATCTGTGCATAAATTTCACTATTAATTGTCTTTTCCCACATCAGCAAACACTCTAGCTTCAGTAAAATAATCTCCGAGTGCCTCAAGTTAATCACAAGATAGCAGGAGTCTGCACTGATCAAACCGCTCCTATCAGCTTCTTTTTTTATTAATAGACATTCAAACAACATCTCTTTTACTCACAAGCACTCATCCCAATGCGCACATAGGAGGTAACACTACTGAACACAGCCTGTTATACCAAACTACTGACTATGACAGGGCAAAGCATGGTAGTAAGTCTTGACTAGTTTACCCTCTGCTTTAAGTCTACAAGCTAATTCCCTGCATTAACTGCTGAAAGAGTTGGCAGGCAGCTTACCACAAGCAGAGAGCACTAACTGCACCAGGTTGGAACTACAGAGGGATTTACAGCCCCCATCAAACTACAAGCTGAATAGGACATCGCACCCACAAGCCTCTCCTTTAAAAACAACTGGGGCATTATTAATTAACGGAAATAGCAGGTTAAATCTTCTCTGAGAAGCAACACCTCACCAAGAGCACAGGACTTCCTAGCGCAGTACGAGGACACTGCTCCTGAACCACTGAATTCCAGGACAGGTTTCACCCAGCAATGCACTCCCACTAAGGTCTAGCTCAGCTCCATCCTGTTTATTTTGCTGAAGCAAGAGCAGCCCAGACTCCAGGTGAAAGCACTTTTCCAGATTCACTTGGCGGGCTGAAGCCTTGAGCACACTGATTATTCTGCTGCCTCCTGATCGATCATTTCCCCAGAAGTTTTGTGTTACAGCTCACCGAGTGGGGCTGCATCCCAGCTGATTCAGCTTACCATCAGGCTAACTAGTGAGATCTCTGCAAAATATGGCAATGAGAGCAACATGCCCCTGTAGCTGTGCCCACATAGAACTCAATTTCAGAGTCTCTCAGAAGACTAGGAATGTCAAACTTCACAAAAAACCCAAAACAAAACCCACCCCACCAAAAACCAACAACCAAACAAAAATCCCTGGCAAGCACAGCATTTTCCTTTCATAAGCCTTACCCCATGTGCACTGCTATTGTATTTCCCTAGAGCTGAGTGTCCCAACATAAGTGAAAATGAAGCCCTGACTGCTTGGCCCAGCACAACATAAACTGGTGGCAAACCAGAGAGAAAACAAGGTATTTCTGCTCCCACTACCTCACTCTAAGCACATGCTTCTACTCTTCACAGTCTCCCCTTTCCTAGTTTCATATCAAAGACATCAAAGAAAAGCAACAGAATAAAAAAACCCAAACCACTTTCCACACCAAAAAACAATGACAGAAAACTATTAAACTCAACTATTGCAATGCAGCAACTTTTCTCACCCAAAAAGCCACCTCTCACTGCAAATCACCTTTCTTAGAAAGGGCTAAACCCAAAACACCAAAGCTTGACTTACCACTGGGGAAAAGACACAAGCTCCTGAGGAAAACAAGACCTAGGTTTGATACAGAGCATGCACAGCCCCTCCTCTGTAGCTTTAACCTTAAAGGCAGATGCCACCTGCTTTCACTGATACAGGGTTGGATCTGATCTGACACAGGGTGCAGCTCATAGCACTCCTGGGGCACATGTGTGAGTCCAGCAACCTCCTTCCAAAAATGACTGACTGTTACAACCAAGAGATACCATGGTTTTCTTTGTTTTTTCATCCAAAACAGGCTTGGAGCTTCAACACTCTGAACCGCCCCCAGGTTAATAGTAGAGTTTATGGGGAAACCAAAAATGAATAAGGTATCTCAGTGAAGCTGCTCAGTTGGGTTTCAAGAGATCCTAGCACCTCCAGTTCTCCTTAGTTTCCCTCAGAAGGTGGAGCTCTGGGGTGGTTTGTGTTTCTCCCCCATGGTGTGCAAACTCTTGGAAACTATCAGTGTGGTTTATAGATGCCAAACTTCATGGCTTAATATTGATGTAAAACCACAGTGTAAAATCTTGTGAGAAGAAATCTTTCACAGTAGGGACAAGCAAAATGATTCGGAGCTTTTTTCCTGCTTGTTGCCAACGTTACAGGTTATTGCTTTCTGCTTCTCCCCACCAAATGCCTATCAATGGTGTACAATTTTCTATCACTGGGTGTGTAGTCCTCAGTCAGTGGACAAGCAGATGGGGAGAGAAATCTTTCTTTGTAAACTACAGATTTTGATATTTTTTTCACAAGATACATTCCTCTAAAGGACCTGCTAGCAGAGTACTTGGGAAACCTTGATGCAAAAAGAACATCTACTCTTATGAAGAAAGCATTTCCACATTATACAAATGAACCCAAAGAATAATTAATAATGTCTAAATAATGATATCTAATATGGCTCATTTTATTCATAGCTCTCAAAGTGCTCTACAAAGGAAGACAGTGTAATTACTCCCATTTTACCTGTGGGAAAACTAAGGCACCGGGAGGTCATAGGATTACTCATCATTACTCAGCAAGCCAGTCGTACAGCCAGAAATACAACCTCGGTCACCTGAGTTCCAGTCTGGTGCTGCTCAAAAAGGAACTAGTGATTTTGGGTGTCTAGATAGAGAAATTCAAAAAGGCCTTAATTTCTTCAGGTAGAGTATGCACTGCACTTCCCAAAGCAAGAAACCCCTAAACTTCATTTATCTTCAGGCACCAAAATGCTGATGCCCAGGAATGAAAATCAAGGCTGTAGAAATGCTGTGACCAGCTTTAAGCCACATTCAGAGTTCAGAATTAGAGTTCAAATCCAGATGCCCAGAGTAAAAACTAATCTTCCTTTCTGAATGCTTACAGCAGTTAACCACTTAACAGCCCTTAATTCACACACAGATTAATGTATTAGCCCTCAACCATCATGGGGTGTCGTCTGGATAGAGAAGTAAGTCACAGAGCAGTCAGCAGCCTCAGCTCCACCTCCAGCAATCCCAATCCATGTGCTGGCCCCTGCCTTCTCCAGTTACACCTTGAAGTGCATCAAAAGCAATGATAAACAAATGATTTAAAATTCATGAGTGTTACTCTTAATTGCCTGAATCTTGGTGTTAGTTGTATTTTTAGTTCTTGAGTGGGGAGGGGGCTCCTTTTTGGCCCACACCATTAAAACTCAAGGAACTTGGCAGCCCACGTCCTGCTGGAATTCCCCCCGCTCTGCATGTTAACACTGCAGTGATTTGTAGACATTGCTACCTAATGGAGCTCACAGCTGTGCAAGAGGAGAAGGAAGCGGGGTCTGGCAGCACGGGACAAGCGTGCGCCTGGCAGGCAGTGTCATCTGGAATTCCCCGAAGCATGGAGCATGCTTGTCCCCCATGTCCGCATCAGCTACCCTCAGCCAGCAAAGCAGACCCTGGAAGCACCCGTTAGAGACCTTTGGTAATCAAACAGGTAAATTGCCGTAAACAGGGGGGCCAAAGTGAAAGCCAAATGGTAGACAGGCAGGCTCTCAACACCCTCAGAGAGGAGATTGCTGTTGAATTTCAGGGATCTGTATTGCACCTCTTTCTATGGCTCTTTCTGTGCCTACTTCATCAACAAGCAGCCCCCCTTCTCCAGCATTAACTGCACAGTATTACACATTTTCCTGTTTCTTTCTCTGCCTGATACCATATTCCAAGGTCTTTGCTCATGTAAGCCCAAAAGAGACTGACTCCCATCCCAGCAGAGGCAGGTCCTGCTGAACTGCACTCACAAGTATTTATACACCTTTAGATTTCCAGCCCATCTTTCTGATTTAGCTTTTTAAAAATCTAGACTTCCAGCAACTTCTTTCTATCCTTCAGATTTTCCTTCCATATGTGTTAGTCCTAGAAAACATCTCTGGAAGAAGACTGATGGATGCATGGGTTTGGAAGGGTGAATGTAAGGAATAACAAACATCGACACACAGGATGTTTTTGAGAGAGAATATAACTTTCACCTATGGTTCAAATGTCCATTTTTTTCCCTGATCCCATGTTTTTCAGATGTTTCCCAGATCTGATATCTCACTAAAAAACATGTGGGCAGCGGCATGGGTTATGGGGAGGGGCAGCTGAGAGAAAAGTGGTCCAGTGGCATAGAGACGTGCATTAGAAAATGAAAGAAGATAACTGCCCAAAGGGTGAACCCTGATCTCAGAAGTAGCCACCAACCAAGGAGATATGGGGAACACAAGAAGGAACTGGGAGTGACAGCGGCAAAGGACTCTGTGACACTGCCAGTGTCCTACAGCATCTGTTGAGGACAGCCTAGGGAGGACTGTTAGCTTCTTCCTATTCTCTAGGCAAATGACACTTGTATTGCACACGCCCTGTTTCAGCTGTGAGATATATGATGTTTAGAGGAATTAAAGCAATTCTGTTTCAGAGGAATGCTGATTGCGTTGCCTATAAAAACTCTGTGTCTGCTAGAATCTACTGTAACAGTGCATCCTGATCTCCCTGTGACTTGGATTTCTCTTTTGGAAGCATATGTGTGTGAGCTGAATGGAAAGGGGTAGGAAGGGATTGTTTGGCTTTCTGGCTGCTCTCTACTCAAGCCTTCGGTGCGTGGGCAGGACTGACCTATATCAAAGAAAGTGAAACCGGCTGCACAGAATGATCCTCCTAATTCACCATGCTGCAAAACACAAGGGTTTTTTCTTTCCATTCATCATCTTCTTTCAGTTAGAGTCATCTTAAGTAAGACTATCTACAGTTTTTGCCAACATTTGCAGCTTTACGGCAGCCCCTCAAAACCCATTATATCACTGTGGCCCTGGGCCCCACACTAGCACTCTGCTCTAGCGCTGGCAGCAGAGCTCCTTTGGGAGCAAAAGGCTCCCTCTGTGTTCCCATTGCTACCGTGCTGAGGGGTTCCCAGCTTGGGCACTGCATGGCCTGCTCCCCACAAGCTGCTGGGAATGGCTTCTGGAAGCAGAACAAGTTCAGAGTGCTATCAGTAACCCCCGCAGCCCAGGGAACCCACTGCATCTCCTATCTACATCTCATCACATCTACTATCTACATGTCATCATTATCAGCACAACAACAGTGACCACTTCTACATAATAGAGGCATTTCTTTGTCCTCAGGGCTTCAGGAACTAATCACTCCACCAGCACTAGAGGAACCATCCCCTAATTGTTGGAGCAAGTCACCCCTAATTTTTTTTTTTGCCTCTGAGGATTCTGTCAGCATCTTGTGAACTTTCCCAGACCTCTCTTATCTCCCACTCAACCTTGGACACCCCCTTCTCCACCCTCCCCTTCTCACCCATCCCTGGAAACTACCTCCTCACCCAGCCACAGACATCTCTTCCCCTTCTGCTCAGCCCTGACACCCACTCCCTTTCTCAGCAGGGGCTGAGATGGAGCTCTGGCCAAGGTGAAAGCACTGCCACTTGCCCACTGCAATTGGTGCTTCTAGTCTGGGGTACAGAGCCCTTGTAAACACCAGAAGACCACCCAGGAGCCTGAGCAACCTGTATTGGGAAGCCTAGAGTTAGAGCACAAGCCTGGAGCTCAGAACACCGAACTCAACTGCTGGCCCCTGGGTGACCTGTCCATCTTTGCCCTTCCATTCCTGAGGTATAGCAGTGCCACCAACTTTGTAAAGCACACAGAGACCTGTTGACCATCAGTCCATCTCCATGGAAATGTGGTGTGGTGGGTTGACCCTGGGTGGACACCAGGTGCCCACCAAAGCTGCTCTATCATTGTCCTTCTTCAGCTGAACAGGGAAGAGAAAATACAATGAAAGGCTCGTGGGTCAAGATAAGGACAGGGAGAGATCACTCACCAATTACTGTCATGGGCAAAACAGACTCCACTTGGGGAAATGAATTTAATTTATTAACAATCAGATCAGAATAGGATAATGAACCAAACCTTAAAACACCTTCCCCCTACCCCTGACTTCTTCCCAGGCTTAACTTTACTCCTGATTTCTCTACCTCCTCCTCCCTAGTGGCACAGGGGGATGTGGGTTGTGGTCAGTTCATCACCTCTCCCTCCTTCTTCACTGCCCTTGGTGACTGCAGAGTTGTTTCTCTCACGTATTCTCACTCCTCTCTCTGGCTGCAGTTTCCCTTGCAGTTTTTTTCCCCTTAAATACGTTATCACAAAGGCACTACCACCATCACTGATGGGCTCAGCCTTGGCCAGTGACAGGTCCACCTTGGAGCCAGCTGGCATTGGCTCTATCGGACATAGGGAAACTTTTAGCAGCTTCTCACAGAAGCCACCCCTGTAGCTTCACCGCTACCAAAACCTTGCCATGCAAAACCAATGCATGTGGTCCCAAACTGTCCAAATTTAAATAAAAGAAAATTTAAATCTCCATCCATTTTTAAAAAGCATTAAACCAAAGAACAATGAAAAATCAGTTGCAACTGTATTATTTGTAACTCACTTTTCCAGTCAATCCCTTCCGCTAACCTATTTGCAGCGATGGCTAAAAGCAGTGCCCATCTGGAGAGGGAGGAGTCAGAGCTGCTGGGCAGAGGTGAGAGCTTTTACTGCAGTAAGTGAGAAAGTCTTCTCAAAAGCAACAGGAGTGGAAAATCCAGGCCCAACCCTCAAAATTCTGAGGTATTTTTGAGCCAAGTCCAAAAATAAGTATTGCAAGATAAACTTCATAGGCAATCTGTTCAGAAGCCACAAAACATTTTCAAGTTCATTTAAAAAAAAAAAATCCCTTTGGTCTAAATAATTTGCTCAGTTTCAGATACCAAACTAAGAACATGCATTTGGGTCTACCTTTCCAGGTTTACACAAGACTTTTTGCAGCCAGCCAGCCAGCCCACCCTGATAGTTTTACAGCAGGACAAATGGAGTGATGCCTCCTCCACTTGGTGCAGGAGAGGACGAGCACAGATCTCTGCTGAGAGGTCTCCTGGGTCAGTGCCGCCTCCAGCCCTGCTGCCACATGCCAACCTCTGCTGCCCAGCTGCAGTTACAATTAAAGACAACAGAGACCATCTTTTGTGCTTCCAGGGGGACTGCCTAACCGCAAATCACCCCATCACCCACTCATCCACCATCAGTAATGGTTTGCAGCAGTTGCCTGGGGGCACGTCCCCAAGCTGCCAGGGAAGAAGGAGACTTGGAGATCTCTGCTGTTGCATTCTGCTACATAGTATGAGGAGACCCCTCATCTTTTCTGGAGGAAGAGGGGGGAAAGGGCAGGTATTAAATGCCCAAAGCAGCCTCAAACAGCTAACCACTTTCTTTCCAGTTATCCAAATCTTTGCAGCATCAGGGAATACTGAAAGAAAGCAACAGCACCAGAAATGAAAGTGGGCAAGGTAATTTTCAAGACATGACAGTCATGACAAAATACAGCTATTACAGGCTTTCATCACTACTGTTGTGTAGTGATTTTAGGTATGTAATAAGGAAAATCAAAAAGTTCTGAAGAAGTGATGGTCAGAAATCTGACCTTCCTGAATCAAATTCCCCCATTTGAGCCTTGCTCATCAGTATTTTTCCTGTGAGCACAGAATTTACCCAATAACAATATCTGCAGCAGTTCACTGCTATTTTTTACAAGGAGCTTGCTTTCAGTATTTCCCACAGGAAATGGGGCTGTTTTAACTATTGTCTACTGAAATTTTGCAGTGTTGAGTGCAACCAGCATCTCTCAAGTTTCACTAGTCTACCTCCATCACACCAATACAGAGACCACAACACAGAATGAGAAATTACTTTATTTATTACAGATGGTAAAATAAATCAGCCAAGCGCATCAGAGCTTCAGAAAGGCAGCCAGGGTGTCAGGATCTGGCTATCATTAGATATTACAAAGCTCTGAAAGAGGACAGAGTTAGGGAAAAAAAGTAAAAATCCAAACCCAACAGAAAAGTTCCACCTGCAGCCAGATATAGCAGCAAGGAAAGACCTTGACTACATCCACACCACTGGTCTGGTCTGGGTTCAAGTCTGGTTTGTGTGTTATCCCTTATCTACATGCAAGCATGTTTTTCAGATGTGGCCATGGCCTGAGCTCCGGGCTGTCTGGAGAGGAAATGACTGTGAGCACTGTTGAGCCCAATGTCTCATTTTATGTAGCATGGACAATTTAGGCATGGTCTAGGCTGAGCTTCCTACAGTCCAGTCCACTCCTAATTGTCCTGAGCTGGTCTCTTCCTAGGGACTGCGTGACATCAGAGGAAGTGCCAACCGCAGGCCCCACATTGCCAAGCAAATCTGAGAGAAAGCTCCAGATCAAGCGTTCGTCACGAGCACGGATGCTCCCCCAAACCAGGGACAGGCGCTGTGATGGATAGCTGCCAGGAAGATCTCTTTGGGTTCCTGACTGACTTGCTTGTTAACACAATAAAAATGAGATTATAGAGTGCAAAGAGCAACTGTTACTGTCTAGGGAGCAAAGCTAGAGCAGTGTTTCTCCCAAAGATTAACGGGGGTAAACCAGAAAAAAACCCAAGCCACATTAGTCTGTACCTCTTTTAAAAGATACAGTCAGAACCCAACAACATCTCATATGCAATGCTCATGCCTCCAGAGATGAAATTGGGCTCAGCGCTTCTCCCAGGGAGTGCAGGAATGAAACATCATCTGAGAAACTCTCACACTGCTGATTTACATGCTCCTGATAACACCTGACGGAGGAGCAGAAAATAGGTCATTTCAAGCACAGTATTCTCTAGTGGCTGATACACATAGAAGTATATTATAGGGGAACTGATGGAATGACTCTACTGTTAGATATGGTGCATTTATGTGGAGTCCTTCCCAGGCAGCTCCACAGAAGCTGTGAACACTCAGTGCAGCATGCACTCCTGACCATGAGATGTGTGTGCCTCGTTCAGCCTGCAGCTGGGCATAGATTTGTGGGTCAGGACTGAGGTGCTCAGGGGACTGTGCTCTCAGATCTGGTCTTGGCAATAGACTAAATTGAATGCCTGTCCTCACATTCCTGCACCAAACACCATTTCTGGTGTGTTTCCAGCCAGCCAGAAGAGAAAGGAAGGAGCTTCTGCATCTCTTCTCTATGGTAAGGAAGTTTCAATCCCTTCCAAAACTTTCCTGAGCACTGATGCCATCCAAAACCCTCCAGAGACAAACAAAATAAGAGATGCAGGATACACCTCCCTCCCACTCCTGCTACAACTACATCCACTGAACTGAGTGTGCTTTTCTGGACCAAGCCACCAGACTCTGCAGCATTGCAGAGGCACACACAGCTTTTCTGGCTGTGCTTGTAGCCCCGACTGCTCGTGCTGGGTTGCAGCCCTGCAATGTGCTCTGAGCTCTGTTTAAAGCCTGGCATAGGTTTCCTGTGAGCAGCCTCTTCCCTGCTTGCGCCATATCACTATCCATGGCATTAAGGGCATACGGTCCCCAGGACACTAAAACACTCTGCCAAGAATGGAGTTTCTTTTAAACTTGCTGAGATTTGAACCTTTTTGATGTGTCAAGGAACCAGATCCTCTCTCTGCCAGGGTCACCCCAACAGCTCCTGGGGTTTGTTTGCCCAAGTGCTTGGTGTGGTGCAGCTACAACCCCGGGGAAGGCGCTGGGCACCCCTGCATGCCCCACAGCAGGTGTCAAGTTGCTGCTGTCCCGGTTCATACAGGACAGGCATTTCCCAAATTTGGCCACTGTGAGGAGGTGGCAGGGAGAGGCTGGTGAGGGGATATCCTACACGGGTCTCGAACCTGGCCCTGCACCAGAAAGAAGCAAAGCAAGAGAAATCATGCAGCCCACACTGATTTTCAGCCCTGGGATACTATGCATGGCAGGGCATTTAGTCATATAAATATAGTCAGAGGAGAGGGACAGCTTCCCCAGACAGAGAACATAAAATATGTGATTCTTTTTTAGGACAGGAAGGTCTCAGACTGTCTACTGCAAAAGGCTTGTGACATTTTGAGTTGAGCCAGGTAAGACTCTTGGCTCCTTAAGGCACCTACTCTTATGAAAGCTGCTTCAGTCTTTAATCACACAAATTCTTTTCTCTATGGACTGCTCAGGGGACTTAGAAAGTCCCTCTCTTAAACTCTCTCCAGAAGGTTGAATTTTACAGAAATATAAAATAAATCATTGTGATAATACAGAAATTCCCCAGAACTCTTTAGAAGCAGGAAACTGTAAACAGCAACATCCGGTGTTTCAGTAAATAATTAAAATGCAAAACAGAAACGCCAACAAAGCAGATGTTAGGTGCAGATTCCTGTAATACGAATTTGGTTGAAGCTCCCTCTTGTTACCCCTCACAGCCAACCTGCTACATCTGATGTGTTTTGGATGATAAACCAGAACTTCCTTTCCTCACCCCTGCCACCAGTGATACTCCTATGGGAAAATGAAGTCTTCAGCTAAATACCACGCTGGCTGCATTTTTCAGCACATAGCAACTCTGTGGCAGGCCAGCTATTGCTAAGCCTAAGGGCAGAGAATCCTTCTCTCACAAATAAGAGCACTTGCAAAAACCTTTCTCTGTGTCACAAAATAGCTGCAAGACAGGGCAGATGAAGGACAAAGAATTAAGAGCAGATTATAGCCCTGGAAGACAGGAACAAGTGAACTGTTTATCAGAAACACTGGTGGTGTGTAAGGGAACGCTACCTGGAGCGCTCACAGGATCTTCGCTTTTGCAACTATGCCTGGTGCTAAGAAATTACAGGGTTGGTTCCCTATAATTTTTATCAATACACTGCCACACCTAATGTGATTTATGATTTTTGCTTGTGATTATCTTTAAGCAGCAGCTCCTGGAGTGCTACGAATACATCAGTTTCCCATTTCATCAAAAACAGGAATGATGTTTCTGGTCTGTATGTTTTAAGAGGAAAATTCACAAATATGAACAACCAAACTTAGAAGACAGTGTAAAGGAATTTTCTTGTCTAACATTAAGATTTTTAATGCTGTAATATTTGATCACCTAATGCCCATGTTAATTCTCAGAGCCAGCTGAACTACAACTTCACAGCTGTTACAGCCAGCTCATAGACCCCACTGACAACAAACACAGCAATCCCACTGTTTTGGCCCAGCAGCTCTGGCTCCTGCTTCCGAGTTTAGAGGCAGATACTGCTGGTAATACACAGCTGAGCAGCTGCTGCTTGCAGCATCCAGCTCACCAGCATACCGCAAGCTTCTTTCCACGCATTTTTCAACATGCCTTGACTTAGGTGCATATCAACATTACTAAACTGGACAGGCATTGAACCTCTAAAGGCAAGGTTTTGTAAGCAGACTTATTTTTATGTTGCAAAGAGCCTACTGAACCCCCAATCACTTACTGCAGGGTTTCCCCCTTCTCACTCTTGGAGGTGGCTGTTCTCTTTATAGCTCCATGCGCTAACCAAATTCCCCTTGCTTATGTGCATCAGTTATTTATCACATCAGGCCACCTGTGGCATTCAAACACCTGATTGGAGATGACTCAGCAGCAAAATCCTGTGGGGAGACGGTCTGCTACACAGTAGTGATTACAAACAGGAACCAGAAATTCCCAAATAAGCCCTAGGAACAGATACAGATGTTTTCATGAAGCTATCTAAGCAGATAGAAGGATATTATCTCTCTAATATCAGCAGACCTAGTCAAATAGACCTCAGAAATCTGTTAGAGCAAAACATTTTCCTTCTGATTATTTCAGTTTTGATCATGGGCTACCAAATTTTAAACTAAAGTAAAATTTATATGGCAATGTAACCACTGGTTCCCACCACAATGCCCATGTTCCCATGAAGGTTTTCACATAAGTGCAAAACTAGATTAGAGCCAGGCAACAAATGAAAAGCCAAGTTTCCTTGATTTCTTTCTCATCCAAGACCCTCCATCCTCCCCCATGTCTTGTGACACCTATGGACATTTTTTTAATAAGAGTTCAATACTCCTTTGGCGACTTGTTGGATGTCAGAGGGTTTTGTTTTTCCTAAAATTAAAGATGAGCCCTTCCATTCTGTATCAGGCCAGAATCCTTGTGTTTGTTGAGAGGAGCCATTGCAAGTCAGCTTGTAGCAGAAGGTACCATGCAAATCAGGAGGGGATTATAATTTATAACATGTACCATGAACACCATAACATCTCTGAACAGATAAGCTACTTAGAACTTTCTTCTTTAAATTCTTCAGTATTTTTGGAAGTTAAGCAAGATCCTATGAATTAGGTATTCTCTCCTCACAGTAAAAAGGACCACATGAAAGACTTCACATATTCTCCTTACAGTCCTCTGAGATCTGGGAAAAAACAGAAAACTGTCAATTTGGTTCCACTTCAATCCTTTAAGCAGTACTAAAAGGACCTCCAAGCAGACAGACATTTTCTTATAACACTCTTGAGAGGCCTGTACCGTTTTGAAGAGAAAAAGAGAAAAGTGCTGTCTTTGGCAATGACTGCGAAGGGGTTGCGACATCGTCAGCACAACGAAGTCTCTCAGACATAGAGCAAAGAGGTCCAACAGGGACAAAACAGAGGAGGGACTGCAGGGGCTCTGCCAGGAAGAATGAACTGAAGATGGTTTGACATGCTGCTCTTGAGTGGTGTTTTCCAAAGATACTATCTTCTAATCCCAACTTCTGATGAGACTGCAGTATAAGAACAGGAGACCAACCAAAGAACAGACCTCAGAGATGAGATAAATACCCTCCCCCCTCCTCACCACCAGCAGCGCACATCCTTAGTGAGGTGCCATGCTGGCAGCATGTCCTCCGTGCAGAGCTGCTCTGGAAAGCCCTCCTGCCCACGAGGCCACCCTGTGATAGCTGTGTCTTGGCACACTGCACACTATCCCCTTGCAAGCGTCTGGCTCCAGCTGGGGACCCTCCCCCAGGGTTGACAGCACAGCCATGAAGGTGACCACCACCTCACAGGAGAGCTCACTGAGGCCAATAAAAAAAAAGCACCTCCCCAGCTTCCCTCCATCCTTTCTGCATGAAGTCAGTTCTGCTCCTCCAGAAGTCACTAACTCTTCTGAGCACACCACAAGCTGCTCAGAACAATTTCTGTCCCCTCTCTGAGTCTTTGGAAAGTACCTGCTGTATCACTGGCTGTTTCTGCAAATAGATCTATACCAAGTCATGTGGCTCTCCTTACTTGGCTTCAGGTCTTTCTGCCAGCATGGCAAATTTGGGCTCCTATCTCAAAGGTAAAGGCAGATGAGATTTGTCCACCCTGCCACAGCTAGTTCAGTTGTTCTTCAGCAAAGCACAGCATGAGGAAAGTGAAAAAGTGTGCAGTTGCCCAAATGCAAGAATTCTGCAGAGCCTGCACATGAGATGAAACACTCCTTGGAAGACGTTAACCTATGGCAGCTTAAGCAAAGCTCTGTCACAATGTCATCCTCTAATACCTGACTGAAAGGAGAGCTGCTTACACCAGCATTGATTCACAACCATGAAGGGGCAACAGCACGCTGCTGCCTGTAATCAGGAGGGGTAGCCGTCAATGTTTTGCCTGAATGTGCCCCCTCCCTACCCAAAGGGAGGAAACCTGCTGTTTCATTACTGCTAATTAGTAATGATGAGCACTGGGTACAGTGAGTTTTTCACCTTTGTACTGCATTACAAGCATTAACATTGGCGAGACTCCTATCTGATAATTGCAGTCCGTTTACCAGCCCTGTTTGATACGTGTGGGAACCAATGGAGAAAGGTGAAGCGACATATGCAATGCTCCCAAGGAAAGATCCCTTTGAACCCAGGAGCTCTGGCTAACTGGAACAAGACCCCGGTCACCAAAATCTATCAAAATTCAGCACCCAATGATGCTGTCATGGCTCATGCCTCCCCTCCCTTCCATGCCCCAACTAATTTCTGACAGTTTCCCTCATCCTCTTCTAAAAATAGATTTTTTTCTACATACCTGGTTGGGCTTTTTTTGTTTGATTATTTTTTGGAGCAACCCATCCAAAACCCAGGACCATGTCTAAGAAACCAGGGTTCCAGCATGGATGGTGCAGACACCAGAAGATTTCAGGGGTTTTTTTTCGAGCCTCTGTTATTAGTGAGATTTGGGAGGCTGGGCCATATCACACTGTGGTGAGAATACAAATCCAGAAATGAAAGGGGAAAGAGCAGCTTGTGTGAGAGGCCTTTCATTCAAAAGGGAGGAGTGAGCCACAGCGAACGCCTTCAACACATCAGCGGTGCGAAATCCTGAGGCCACCAATTAGCCTGGGCATGGGGAGAGGGGCGAGCAGAGCAGGCAGGACCATAGTCCGGTGCACCAGCAGGTGCATTCCCAACAGCCCCAAAGGAAGAGAGCTCCTGGGTAAAACACAGCCTAAAGACCATTATTTCCAAGAACACACGTAACTTATCTGTAAACATCACTCCCTCAACCAAGCATTAGCTGAAAAAAAAGTGGCTTTGGAGAGCGAGACTAATTACATAGCTCTCAACGGCTGGACTTTGATCATAATTACAGTGCCTTCTTCATCTTACGTTAAGTGGCTTTCAACTGCAGCTAGGTGGGCACTTCTTGGAAGGTGGAAATCCCGCCTGTTTCAGATAGTTCATTTTATGACTCAGAGCTAGCCTGGGTTTTCTGCAGCACAGGATGAGCTCCCACGGTACCATCCAAACAAGTATTTCATGAGAGTTAGTGACTTGGCACTTCAACGCAGGTACTTCTGTCCTGACAGCAGCACCTTCCCAGGCCCAGGAGCCAGAGCACTGAGCCTGCTTTATCAGTGATTTCAAGCATTTCATGCAAATCCGTTTATAAAGGAAGCAGAAGTAGAAAAACTTTGAGGTTTTTGCTCAACTCTGTTATTGCTGAATTTTAGCATTTCTTAGCTCTTTCTGTTTTAGAAGAAGCAAGATGAGCACACTCAGGATATACCTTTCCAACCTCATTTCAGTCATTCACATGCTACCTTTGCACCCCTTGCTTCTGCACAGGGAGGTACGTCCCAGTCAGTGCCCGGTGCCTCTCTGCCCCTCTCTCAGCTGGGCTGCAGCTCCCGCACTGAACTCCAGTGCCCACAGCACCAAGTGGGGTTGTGAAGGAGGAGGCTGCTGTCCTGTGCCCTAGCTGAGCTGTCTGTACTTTTGTGTGATGCAGGAGGTTCTTTGCTTTGATACCCACATTTACAAAGGAATGAATAGCCTAAACAAGAAAGCTGGGCTGTGGAGACAGAGACTGGAGTGGCCTAAACAATAACACAGCACTGGGAGTCTGCTCACGCAGGTGTTTTTCCCTACCTGTGGCACTGAATTAATGCATTATTTGGATACCCCGTAGCAGCAGCACATAGTTTCACTGCTGGGAAACGATAGGCAGTAAGTATACAAGCATTATAATGGCACATTAATTAATGCTCCTAAGCATGATCAGTGTTCACCTCTTGACAAAGGAAATGTTTTACCTGGCTCCCATGCTGTCTGCCTGCTGGACAGCCTCAAAGTGAAGAGATTAATAGATGAAGCAATGGCAGAGGGTAAATATAAGCCACAAATCTTAGAGCTAACTGGGGTTTATAGCTGCTTCCCCCCAACACTGACCTACAGGGAAATCTGTGTGACACCCCCCCCCCCCCATTTTAACAGGGTTTCAAACAATTTTCACTATTGTTATTTTGCCAGTGTGCCTCAGCTCAACGTTATCAGTTTGCTGTTTAGATTATTACTAGATGTAATTTTAAAGTTGCAGAGAAGAACACTGGTATTAGCTAAATAAAGCACTTTGACCACATCAAAGCAAAAGTGTTTCAAACTGTGTAAAATAAATGCCATTGTGAAACTATTGAATTTTGTTAAATCAGTCAGACAAATGTCACCCAGCACATCATGAATATCCAACCAATGGAGCTTAAAACTGAAGACCAACTATGTCTTCAGACTGAGAAAAGCACCTCTGGGACCAGCTTTCAGTCAGTTTTGACCTGTGGCAGAGCACAGCCACTAATAACTGGACAAATGCTACTCTCAGCTCATGTAAACAGACATGCATAACAGCTGAGGCACGTTGTTACTCTAAGCTACATCTTGATCAGGTTTTATGACTGAGGGGTGTCACAAACTCTATCTGTCCCAAGCTGTCCTGAGGCTTCCCACACTGCAACGGTAACTTAAAAACTCATCACACTGCTAAGGTGTGCGGCACAGAGCAGCATTTCTAGTGAACGGCCTGACTTGTGGGAGAATGCAGATTTGAAGAGGAGAAAGGCCCATTTAAACAGAATACAGCCAGGGGAATTTTTCTTCTTTAATTCCTGCTACAGTTGGGTTTTTTTGCCTGAGCCGCAGCACCAATTTTATGAACCTGTTCTTTGACATGGAACGGGATGTGACTGGCAGGAGTTCACAGGGGCTGGGAAGCTGTCCCAGAGCTCAGGTACATTTCCCCGTGTATCTTTATGCCTTCCAATTTTATTATTATTATTATTTTTAATTTTCTGTTTGGGAATTTGCCCGGCTGTGGCTTCCAGCCACTGAAATTTATTTGTCTGCTAAAGACCCCGTTGCTGCCAGCCCGAATCCGCCTTCCCGCTTGGCACTGCTCTTGTACAGCTCTTCTCCTGGACACACGCACGTCCCCACTGGGGTCAGCGAAGCTGGGCAGATTTGCGGGAGATCAGAGCGTGGCTGCATGTGCCCGGCCAGCCCTGGGGCTCGTGTTGTGGAAGGTCTCGCCGGGGAAACCAATACCCCCGGCTTCATTCCATATTCCTCTGCCACGGCAGTGCAGCCAAGGACCGTGCGCTATTTCCCAGCTCCCCTCCTTCCCCTCCGCTGGCCTCAAACTCGGCCCCTCCTCGCTGCCAGGCCTCCACACTCCTCCCCAGAACCTTCGCACAGTGATGGCACCGAGCACCCAGTGGATTAAGGGGGGGATAAACACCCCCACAAACATTGCAACAAATCACGATAGTGGAGCAAAGAGAAGAAGAGATCACAAAGCTGCCTGTAATGCCGTGGGCTGGGTGACGGTGGCCAAGCCCTTTCTTCAAGACAGCTATGCAACACAAGCAGCCTTCCCCAGCACCCTGCAGAGGATGCAGAGTGAATAGTTAACCCTTCCAGGGATCGAATGCCTTCATGAGACACCAGCCAGGGCTTTTTCAAAACGCAGCCAGAAACAAGCCTTAAAGTAGCTCAACAAGTGACTGTGCTCAGAGGATTTCACCTCTCCAAACTTTACGACTGGAAAAATACCATCTACATGTCATTTACATGCTTAAATATAGTATCTTCTATTGGGAGAAACAAACAAACTGACAATGTGATACTGTGATACCTCGTGCGGACATGCTCTTTTATCTGCTGGAAAGTTATAAAACTGAGTGTAACAACAAAGCTAAAATAAGAGTGGTTGTCAGGCTCTGAGGTTGGCTGTTAAACAGAATGAAAAAATATTCTTGGAAAAATGCTCCCTCTTAGAAGGCAGTTTTTTCTTCTCTGAATCTTTTCAATGACTTATTTATCCTTTAATTCAAAAATCTCAGATCCTAATAGTTAAGCTCCTATTCTTTCCAGCAGCTTTTTCATTTAAAGGAACAAATAAACACACTATAGAAAGCTAAAGCAATTCCTGCACTACCCAAAACACAGAGTAACCTTCTGCTCCAAAACACAGGGAAAAGATACTATCAGCTTTCATGTTATTTATCATATATTTTTTTTCTCTAATGCCAAAGAGGAAAAGGAAGATATCTTAAACGGATGCCTATAATTAAACAGTAACCTGTTAGAAAGCCAAAAATAATAATAAGCTCCACTGAGCATGAAGAGAGCGGCACATTTTTTCCGCGTGCAGCCCAGCTGCCACCGGACGATAGCAGAAAAGTTAACAATTACACAAGACACTCAGATCAAACCTGCGATAGGAGAGAATTACGTCACACTCAGAGACTCACCGCTGGATGCAGGGATCAGGGTAGTACTGCAAGGTGGTGAAAGGTGCCGGTTCAAAATTCATTTCCTTCGAGCCCCAATTTGGGTACAAACCAAAATAAAATAAATAAATAGATATAAAGCCAGCAGGCTAAAAGCAATAAGGTCAAGTGGTACACGAGGTACAACTTTAGAGATTTATTTTACACTTGCGAATGGGTGGGATCTCCTAGGGACTTGGCCAATGGGATTCATCAAGTGACCTGAGCATCACCACCAGTCCCTCCTCGCCAGCTGGGCATCTTCTGCACGGTTATTTTCCCCTCCTCTCAACATCCTTAATAAACTTTGGTGTATGCTGGCCACACTTGTTGTTGAGAGCTCATCTGGGGCATCTCTGAACTTCTGATCTCGTCGGTCATTGGTTGCCTTCCCGCCTGACTTCACCGTTTAATTTTGGCAGCTCTTGCAATTTTGCAAACTGCCGTGGCTGCTGGTCATCCTCGTCTCCAGATGGCTGGAGTTTCCTCTGCTGGGTGCAGCGCCAGTGCTGAATATCGTCGTACTTTAAAAGGTTTTCTTGTCAACTCTGAGGCTAATACCTGTGTAAAGTTGCCTGGGGAAATTTTCATGCCACAGTTCAAACAGTCTGTTGTGGTCACAGTTTCAAAAGCTGAATGACAAAATATGGGGAAATTCCTCAATTAAAATTAACTCTGAACTTGTGCTCCTCGGCCTCCCCTTCCTGCCCTCCTCCCCCCCAAGAAAACTATCAGACATAATTGATAATGTTTCCCTTTATATCTTTTGAAATTTTTTTCAAAAAAAATTGAGATGATATAGAAATCTTGCATTGTTTTGATGTTCTGTAAATAATATATACATTTTCCACATGAAAAACAACAATATTTTCAAATATCTTGAGGAGAAAATAAAAGTAAGAAAAGAAGAAAACAGAAATCATACCTTTTTCAGGCCACTAAAGCCTAAAGAAACAAGAGCAAAGTGAAGTGCACCAAAAAAACCTACCAAAGATGAGAAGCAGGTTTGATTTTCCTGAAGGAAAATAAAAGCCATGAATAAAAGCTTTAATTCCCCCCCCCTTTTTTCTTTTTTTTCTTTTTTTTTTTTTTTTTCCCCCCAAGTCACACAGAAAATCATTCAGGAAAGCAACCTGTTTTGTCCCCCCTGTTTTTCCCTCTCCGTGGCTCATCCAAATAGTACAGGCTGTAAACCTATCCTGGTTTTGTGGTTTTGGAGAATGAATGAAATATGAATCAGGAGCTAAATTAAAATGGATTCCAGCAGGAAAAAATAGCGCCCATGTATCTATGCACTAGTGGGATTGCATCTTCAAGCAGACGTATATGTTTGTGTGCATGAAGAGAGGGGAAGGGGCTGCCCTATAGCTCACCTACAGCGCATCTTTTGTGCTGATGTCAGCACAAATGCCAACCTCCTAAGCAAAAGCCAGCAGCCCTCTGAGGCAGCAGCGATTGCCTCTTATTTTTCCTCTCTGTGTTTTCCTTGTAGGAAATTTTGGTTCGAAGAATGTCATGTGGAAACATTTTCTTTGCTGCCTGTGCCAGGGTGGCAGGGGAGCTATTTCAGACTTGACATTCTCCACCCACACTCAGCCTGATAGTTCCTAACATCTGTGAATTGTGAATCCTGTAAACTCGCAGGGCTGATCCCTGGCCAAGTCCAAGCAGCTTTTGCTATGATAAGTGGCATTTGCCAAGGAAGAGAGACTGGAAGTGAAGGATGTATTTATTTACTGAAGTTAAGGGCTCCCACACTGCTGGACGCTGTTTCCCCTGCCTGGCCTGCAAAGGAGCAGTAATACAAAATACCTTTCTTCTCTTAGGCTGAGCCTGGGAGTAAACACTTGTAGCCTGCATCATTGGGGAAGAAGTGTGGAAATGTTCAAACCAGGCTCTTGGGGAGGGAAGAGAGGGAAATCACACCAGGGCTTGTGTACACACAATGCAGCCCAGCGGCTGCATCCCCTTCTGCTGCTGAGATCGGGGCTGTGCCTCCCCCTGTGCAGCCGCCTCTGCTGGGGCAGCAAATACCTCCAGGGAATGGGCAAGGAGGGCTAGGGACCAGAGCAAACTTGTGGTCCATACTGCTAGCCTGGCTCTGGTCTAAGCTTTAAACATCCACCCTTAACCAAAGACACGCAGGCAAGTCCTCTTCCTGCATAAACCATTTGAGCAAGAGCTTGGGTTCATGCTGTCTTGCTCCAGGACTTAGTTTCAGCCTGCACCCATGGGTGGGAGCATGGATATCCAGCCTGGCTGGGGAGGTGCACACAAGCACCAGGCTGAGCCGTAGGTACACTGCTGAAACCTCATGGTGGCTCCTAGTGACACACCAGAAGCTTGTTCGATTTCTTTTACCACACACTTAGTGGGACTAGCCGTTACCTCTGAAGGCCTGGCTTCACAAAAGAGTGGCCATGCATTGTATGCTCTCCCAACAGCCTGGAAGAGTTTGTCTTTCCTGATAGATTTCAGCCTGAAATGCATAAACCTCATGTAAAAGAAATACCGTGTGATAACAGCTGTTCTTGTAGAATCCTGCCCTGCCTACTTCTTCACAGGAGCTGGAGAAGAGTCTTTCCCAGCATGGCCTGAGTGCCAGGGCCAACACACTGGAGGCAGAGGATGGCTGGACAATTCCCACCAAGAGACTCAGACCCGCTCTCCCGGTTTTGGCCAGTCTCCTCACCTGACATGTGCCCAGATAATGATGTATGGCCAGATCATACATCCCAAGGGTTTTGTGAAATACAACAGGCACCTCCTGGAATTGATGCTGCTGGGCCGGCCTCTGCCTCCAAGGGTGAACCTGACTTCTGGTTTTACACTACCTTAGCTGCACAGCAGAGTACCCCTTGGTACTTCAGACACATTAAATACAAGTCTGTTACAGCCCAAACTTCCAATCCTGCTTTTAGTGCTAAACACATCTAGCAGCACCACAGTCAAGAAGAGGTAGTCTCCAGCTTGCAATTCACACCAAAAGAATAATTTCTTCTGAAAAACCATAATTTAAAAAAGCACCACCACATAATTGTAATGAGAAGTAGTTGCTTGGAGCAGGGCTCTCTTCTCATTCACAAGGCACTGATGGGAGGGTGTGTCTAGCAAGGGCATTTCCATAAAAACTTCAAAAAGGGCCACCAACTGCCCAAGGTCCTTACCAGCCCTCGTGCCTGGGACTGGGCAAATGCAAATCGCTCATGGTTTGGCTCGTTTTGTCAGTGCACACAGCAGCTGACTGCTTTTCCCAGAGAGCTGGACATTTTTGGCCTCCCACAGAGATCTGGACATGTTCTGAAGTAGCTCAGAAGTTCTACCTTCTGCTTTTCCCAGCTGGAAAACAGAGCCACGGAAACCCACTGGTGATAGTGCACAACAACCACCAACAAAAGCCAGTCTCCTGATTTCTCTCCCCCAACCCCAGCTTCCTCCCTCTTCGCTGCTCACAACCAACATTTAGCTGTGGGTTGATTCACCATGAATTTAGGCAGAGATATCTACCATTGCAGTTAGACTGCGTCAAACTCCTCTCAGCTGCAAGGCGCTCCTTTGCATAGCACAGTCCTCAGTGGAAACACAAGCCACAGGGTGTGTGCGTGTGTGAATTGCCAGTACCCCATGCATAGCTGGGAGGCTCTCAAGGCTCAGTGGTATTTGGCCAACCTCATTTGCACTGCCTTGAAGAAAATCTACTTGGAGATGGAGCCCCAGACACTCAAGAGCTGAGTATTTCAGAGGGGTTCTGAGTGAGTACATGAGGACTGGCAAACTTCATGGCAGCCTGGGAACGCAGGCAAAGGGGAACTTCTTGCAGTAGCAGACCTCAAAGGTTGTCAACTCAGGAGGAAAAGGGGCTTGTGATACCCTCAGCGTTTACTACCCTTCCTAGGAGGTTTCCTTGATGGTAGGTGAGGGTGATGTTAATCTAACTGCAACAGGCACGTGTCCTGCAGAAGCAGGGCGGAAGCCGGGGTGTCAGGGATCTGTCTGGCTAGTGGATTTACAGCCGAGCCTCTAGTGCTTGCGGTAAGCAGGCGGCATGGGGATATGCGGAGGAGGCATGTGTGTAGGTGGGCAAGAATGCAGGGCATCGCTCCGCCACTGCTGCTTTCACGTCTGGGAGAGAAAAACAGCCAGAGAAACAGCTGTGGACTACTCTCCCATTACCCCTCTGTACACCCTCTCTACAGCTTTGATTTAAGCTGTCATTGAAACAGCCACGAGATTATGTTTTAGCAGAGGCAAACATTTATATCGTCAGGAGGAGACTGCTGGGGATTCATAATGGTGTCCCCACCACCCAGACTCAGTGCCAGGATGCCTGTGTGCCAGCCCCAGTCCTGAACAAGGGTGAAAGGGAGAGACACAGTTTCCTGACATCTCTGCAGCTCCAGTCCTGATCTATGGGTCTGAGGACCTCTGAACAGCTTGGAGCTAAGGAAGACGGGGAAATGGAGATGCCAGCTTTGCTACGAGCCACCTTTGCAACTACTAGCTTCAGGATTTGCCTGGAATCAGCCCCACCCTTTCCACCAGGGGATGAAACATTTCATTCGTAGTTTGGGGTTTCCAGGGGAGTGGTTGTGGTCGCTTTGCTTTGGGTTTTTTTTTAAGTTAAAATGAATTTCTCTTAAGAGCAAGAAGTCTGTGGGATATTTGGGGATTTTTTGTTAGAAAAAGTTAAAGAGAGGGAAATAATTCACCCCACCAGCAATAAAATGTCTTTAGCTTGGCTATCCAAGGGAACAGAAATAGACAATGGCAGTGTCCCTTTGGAGCACATTTTCAATTTCAACTAAATATAACAGATGTTTAAAGGTCTCAAAGATATTAATGTTTTAGTAGTTTTGTGAACAGAAGCAAGCAGAGGAAAGACAAGTTTTCAGTAATCCTAGCGAAGGGAAAGAAGCAACAGAAGTATGGCCCTCACAGACTTTGGAGGATCTACCCAAATGCTGCAATAGTGGGAAAAGCTTCCATAGCAATTTACATTTTGTCTCCAGCCAATCTCTGATCCCAGCAAACTTAAAAAATAAAATAATAAATAATACTACAATTCTACACACAATCTTCTCCATTCCCCCAGCACATTTTGTCCCTCATGCAAACATAAACTGGTAAAAAAGGGTAATCATGCCCCAGCCCCTCCATGGTGGCATGGTGGCATGGGGAGCCCAGAGCTGTTGGTGGGGACATGATGGGCTGAGCCCAGGCAGCAGCTCCGGGACAGCGCTGTGCAGACCTGTCTGCGGTCGGGTCTTGCTTGGTCACTGATGGCCGAGTCTGCATCCATGACTGGTGACAACTCAGTGAGCGAGCAGTCCAGCACAACCCTAGGCACACCTAAAAAGAAGTTGACAAAGGTATCTTAATGTACTGCTCCCCACATCCTTCTCCTCCAGCTGAATCTGAACATATCAATTCTAACAAGCGTAGACTTTAAAATACACGCCAGCTTCAAGCTGCTGTCTGCATGTGATACCACACACCTGGAGCTCTGCACTGTCCTCATGTTGGCCATCAACTGTTACATAGAGCTAGAAAGAAGCAAAGGAGATGGCACTGTTTCAGCCCTGCTCAACAGGACAACATGAACTACCTTCAGAGCTGTCTGGTTGCCTTTAGGGTCTCCTCTGTCATATCTGTAGTGTCAGAGCATCATCCACTTGCAGTAAAGGACAGTATAGTTTGGTGGGGGTAACAAATGGTTTAATGAGGCACAAATCACTTGAGCATTTGTCCCCAGAATCTTGTCTCAGCAGGGACTCAGATGACAGTGACTGTAAGACTGACTACCCCACAGTGGAAAAGCTGAAGTCTTCCATGTTCTCCCCCCTCACCATCACCCACTTCGCAGTCTTTGTCTGTCAGGACATGCCATAGTCCTCTGCTTGAGCAACTGTAAAACTATTAATACTTCCAAGTCACCCAGAACAGCTACAAAAGGAGCTTCCCACTGCTTCCCTTTCTACTCCAATCAGGAGTAGAGGCTGGCTTCACTTCTAATGCACCAGCCTTTATATCTCACTGACCCCAAACCAAAATCCTCAGAGACGTAGCTTCCTACATCACAGTCTGATGGTAAAACCTCAATACAACTATGGATGTCCCTTCTTCTGGAGACATTCCCACCACTGAGGGTCCACATCGGGCCTTTTTCTTCCAGAAGTGAGGGCAGGAGGAAGTTGTGCCTCTTGTTTTCATGTAGCCGGAAGGAGATGGTGTGAAAGCAGGCTTGAAGCTGAACATGCATTTTGGAAGCTGCAGTCTCCATTTTCTTACCAGTCAAACAAAACTAACTGTAAGGGTAATACCATCAGTGAAGAGCAGATATGAACACTAAAGGGGTTCCTCTTAGCTATTACTAAACTCCAGGGCTCTTCTCTCTATGAAGAGGGAGCAAAAGGAACCGGGTCTGAGATCAACACCAGGACACCAACACCCCAAACTGGAATTTTGCTCCATCTCCCTGGTATGCCACAGAAAAGCGAAACCCAAGCCTTATGGTATTCACACATATGTAAAGAAAGTAAGACACAGAGAGCGGTGACTATAGGGATAAACCAGAAACAAGGCCAAAAGGAGACTCCCCTCCTGCAGTCAGGTCCTCAGCAGTGCTCTGGTCCCAAAAGAGCCTGCCCTGTCCTCGAGAGCTGGCAGGACACCGTGCGACTCCCATGGGAAACTCCCGCCACCTGAGGCGGGGAGGGAGCGACAGACCTGCCCGGCAGAGGGAATTTCCCTCCCTGACGTCAGTGCAGCTGTGCCACCGTCTCCGGGCGTTCCCGAGACATAGCAGGGCCACAGCCTGGGCTAAAGCTGGGCTGAAGCTCCCCAGGACAGGTGGCAACACCCCGCCGTGGGGTCAGGATTGCATATCAAAGGGGTGGCAGGAGCTGTGTAGGTGGAAGGCTTGGCCTCCCTGTACAGCTGCCCACGACATGTCTGGCATTCTGGCGAGAACCGCACCACAAATACACACAGTGTCATCATGCCCTGCGGGGTCAAGCCCAGGCTGGGGACAGAAACTCTGGTGACCACATCCTTATGGGTGAAGGCCTGCCCCGGCTCTGCTCTGCAGTGGGGTGGCTGGCAGAGGAGGGCAGGACCAGGAGCTCTGTGCAGTTTCCCTTCAGTTTTCTAGCAGAGGCTCACATTCATCCTCTGACCCTAGACCCATCTCAGAGTTTTCTCATGCTCTGCTCCCATCTCCAAGGGCTTTCACATCAGAAGCTGCAGAGGTTGGTGCATGGGCATCAAGGACATTAGCTTCTGAAGTGCTGGTGACAGCCAGCAGCACCAGAACAGAAGCAAACGAAAGAAGAGGTTTGGTCTACATGAAGCAAGGCAAAAGCTTTCAGCAAGTTGTCTGCGTGGAGAGATTCACTCAGCGAGAAAGTCACGAGCAAGGATGGCATTTACTGTCAGCCTTAATGGAGGATGCAGAAATGCAGTAGACTGAATATTGCTGCATCACCCATCTTTCACTCCCTATAACTTTTCCTTGTGAGTCAGAGCTGAGCTGAATCATAACAATGTCTTGTTGCTGCTGTCATCCCCTGCTGTTTTCCATCTCCTGCATACTCAACATAAGCAGAAACCTCTCTGTCCTTTTGGCAGCTTCAGAAAAGAAATCCTCCATGCAAAAGCATTGGTCTCAAAAGAATTTCTCATTTTCAAACAGGATACAACAAAAACTCACTGCTTGGCTAGCAGAGCTCTAGTTCCCAGCATTAAGGCTGTGTCTCTCTTGCAATCCAAGGTGCAAGCACAGCTCCTGCAGGCATACCTGAACTAATGGGATTAAAGCCAGTTCAAGAACCAGTAGCAATTAAAACAAAAATCCCCAAAGCATTCACCACTAGTGATGGAAGCCCTGGCTGCAAACCTGCACATCCTCTGCTAAAGCCTGCACTTCCACACCTCCCCAGCCAGCAGTACCCAGCTCACCAAAATTACCATTAACGTGGGTGTGTTCACACAAGTAATAATTGCCCTACTGACTATGCTGGAGATACAGCCCAGGAACACCTGCATTTAGGGGCACAGAGGTCCTTTTCCGGGTTTACAGCTTGAAAAACATCAAGGACAGCACATGCTCAGGTCTACTAGTCAGTCCATCCTCCTCAGGATGGAGTGCAAAATCCACTTAATCAGTAACAGTGAAGTACATGGGCATAAAGTAAGGCTTTGGTGCCACTTAAGTAACATGTAAAAGTTAATAAAACCTTTTTTCCCTCTCAGAGCAAAGCTCAGGAAAGCTGAAGAGCCAGTGTTTCATGTCTTTATGAAGCAGATAATGACTTAAGGAAAGTGTCTTTTATTACCCCCATCCTTGCACTTTGATGTTAATAGCCCATATATGCATCCTCAACAACAAAACCTCATGTGTGATATGATCAAAAATTTGCACCTCACTTTTTCCAAAGTGAAATAATTTCTGCTATGACTCAGCCTAAGCATGTCATTGCACCCCTGAAGCAGACAAAAGATTAACCCTCTGTCCCAAGCTCTCAACAGCCTTCAGCTTTTCAAAACAGGGTAATTTCCCCATTGCTACTGGTCAGCAGAAGCCAGCACTGCTCTTCACTAGGAAGTGGACCTGCCAGAAGCAACACGCCAGCTGGGTAATGCCAGCTAAACAAGAGGTACCCAGCACAGGCTATCCTACATTTTCAGAAACCCAGTCCCTCCTCCTGGGGGATCAAGCCTCCCCCAAGCAGCAATGCTGGTACAAGGCGCAGCACGCAGCAGGCAGATTGACAACCGACAGTTGATTTCCAAGAGTCAACCTCTTAAAAACCTCAGCCACGTAACATGCTTTGAGGCAGCACACATCTGCCTGCAGGAAAGCGAGTTATTGCGAGTGCGCGTAACAGTGCCATCTGGTGATCCCTGCCACCGAGTTATTGACGGCAGGGCGGTCATGGGCAGCCGCCCAAACCTCCCGCCACCAGCTCCGAGGTGCTCAACAGACACTTCTTTGCAAAGTTTCACTGCTGAGCGCTGCTGCTGTCGTCTCATGGGGCGGCAGGTCAGAAACACTCAATCTGGGAGTAGGGATAAGGGGGAGGGGGGGGGTGTCTTTTTTTTTTTTTTTTTTTTTTTCCTCTGCCTACCAGCTTTCCTGAAAAGTCCTGCAAGCATGGGTTTTAGTGAAACTGAGCTAAGTCCCTCTATTCCCCATCCTATTTCGATCCATCAAAAGGCTGAGTGAGCCAAATCCTGCCTTTTGCAATGTCTCTGCAGCCCTCTGACTTGCCATACCCTTTGCCAGGGGCTGTTCCAGATTCACTTAGACCATGGTCTCTGTGGGTGTGAAAGCAGAGGTCAGCTCTGTCTTGCAGGGGTGCACTAGTCCTAGATAACAAGGGTATTTTAGCCCCTAGGCCCACATTTGAGACAGATGCACAGCTGGGAAGCATTCCTGCCTTTTTTTTTTTTTTTTTCCCCAAGTCAGTCTTCTTAAGGGTAGGGCTCCAAAGCATGTTACAAATTGCTCAAACAGCATCAGTTCAGAAACCTTAACACTGCCTGCCTCCTACTCAAGGATGCCCAGGCAGCATCCACAGTCTGCATTAACTCAGCTAAAAGTAACAGCTTTTGCGAGTCCTGGGGAGCCCACCTACCATACAGACGACTCCTGCACCCAAATCCGCTGCAGCCTAAGCACCAGGGCAACCAAAATGCGTGGGATGCTGTCACACATTAGCCACTGAGCAGTTACGGGCTGTCTGCCTGTAATCCACAATAAACATCAGGTAATTGGCGTTCCCTTCACGCTCACTATGCAAGAGGTGCCACCCAAGTCCTCCTGGGACAGGTCCTGAAAAAGCAGGGGCCTCCCAAGGGCTGATCTCAGCTTTGAGAAGAACCTGTCACTTAACATAGCTCTTTCCAGCCTGCTGGAAGGGAAGGAGGGAACACCTCCAAAACCTCTCAGGCAGCTGTAGCCTTGGCAAGTGCATCACTAATCTACTAATGGATGTCCCAATATCCCAAGTAGATACACGTGAATCTTTTCAGTAAGTCACCTCAGAAGATGAGGAAGGGGAATGCTCATAACAGCATTTTCTCTGGTGTCTTCTCAGTCTCCAGAAATGGTCAAGAACTGTGCTTGTTCTCCTTCTAGGAGAGCTGGTATCTCATACCTTTGGCAGGTTGTATTACAGACCTCCCTCTGCTCTAAATAAGAGTAGAAACACCACCACCCTCCAAAAAAAAAAAAAAAAAACCCATAAAAAAAACTTTCCACAGTCTGCGAAGCTCACAGTAACACCTCTCCATGTTTCTTTGCCTGATGCTAACTCCTAGCCCTGTCTCCTGTCTCCCAGGAAGTGAGAAGCTTATTAATTGCTTCCAGTTCTAATGTCGTGAGGTCTCTAATGGATCTATACTTGAAAGTGGTGTTGAATATGCATTAAATGATATTACTGATAACACCATTTAAAACAGCTTTACAAATAAAGTGCATACCGGGCTAAAAGCACCTAATTAATGCCTCTTTCCAAATAACTTATCCTAAAGCATTAGCAATCAATTACTAGGCAGACAGGCTTTAAGAAAGTCTCTTCTAAAACAGATTGCAACATGCAGATTCTGTGTTGTTAAAACAATTCACATGCCTTTTTCACACATGATTTCAAGTTACTAAGGTAAGCAAGACCACACAATATAACTTAATACATAGCAATCAAAAATTTCCACACAGTCCTTTAATATAGAGCCATGTCCCTATGAAATAAGTGATGCAACAGACTTTCCCTGAAGTCCCAATTCCTGCAATTGAAGCTTAAGCCCAGCAAAGAAAGAATTAAAATTCTTTGGTTGCCGCTGAATCACTGGCTGCATTGGGTTATTTTACTGTGCATTAGACTTTAATTATAACTAAGCTCTACCCATCTGTTTTACTCCGTAATTATAGATGCAACAAATATTTCACAATTCCAACCGTTAAAGGGATCTAAGAGCTCAGTCTGTGATGTGCAAGGTTGGCTTCATTAGGACCCTTTTCACTCTTGTTTAAAGTGCTGGGGAAGAGGAAAGAATACTCTGCACATGAAGGCTGCTGTTATTAATCCCAGAAGGCCTTTGCTGCATCAGCTTTCACACCTCTTGGAAGGACTGCAAACTTACCTCTACCAGGGCACAGAGGGCCACACAGTGCTACCTGCTGGTGACCTCTAACCCAGATGTTGCTGGTACTGTAAGAGCTTGAGAGAGGGATGAGCAATTCGGATCACTTGCTAAAGGCTCATACCCTGAAACATCAGCAGTTACAGCATTTGGAAAGGACTCTGGTAGATAGGTTCTGGGCTTTTTTGCTGGGGAGACTAGAAGTGCTTCCACCCCTAGCTGTCCACCTGGCTGCTCTAACTGTGGTTGTTATCACACCACACACATCCTGCTAGGATGAGTCCCTGTGAGTGCTTCAGCTGTATCACTTCATGGGCCAGTGTCTCATCAACATGAAGAAAGGTGGGACTATCTTTGGACATCATACTGCGAACAGCAGCAGCTGAAGACAAAGTCCCCATCCTGTCCCCTTCATGCCTGCTGCAGCAATAATCGTCTCACTGTGTTGGACAGGCAGGGAGAAGGGTTGTATGAAGGTGTGGTAACACCCTAACCAGCCAGAGCTACCACGCAGCACAGCTTTCTTAGTGTGAGCATAGTTACCAACTCTCCCTGCAGAGCTGGGGCTGGCTGCCCTTGCCCATAGGCTGGTGGATAAGCCAAGAGGAGAAACTTGCTGCCGACTCTGGATTCCCTCAGCCACCTTCCCAACAGCTCTGCCCACTGTCATGAGACACGGCTGCAGCTGCCTGACTGTTCCACCACCTCCTCCCTGCCCTGTCCTCAGCATTGCCCAGTCCAGAGCCTCAAGCACACTTATAGCTATAGGGTGTGCTTGTGTCTACACAAACCACCTGGACAACTGCCCAGTGTTTTGTAATTATGGACACCACCACTGACCTAGGCAATCCCTTGACCAATAATAAATAGTCAGATGCTCAGTGAGCTCCAGAGCTGTTACTCATCACAAAAAGATTTTGTTTCACAGCGGCTGTCTGCAACTGTGTCCGTACTTCAGTGTGGAGTGGAAGGTACCTCCTTTTCAGGTACATGCCATGGGCTACTTTTTGTTTGTGTGTGTCTGGAAAAAGCATGAAGAAAGTAGACAGAAGAAAATGTTGAATTCATAGAGATGAAGTTTGAAAGTTTATATCTGTTGGTGTACCAGGAAAAAATAGAGCTTTGTAGACAAAAGAGAAAGCTAAGAAAGGGTAGGATAACCCAGAAGCACATACCATTTTCATGGTGGGATTTCACATAGTTATATTTTAAATTATCTCATCTCCTGCATCCACAGTAAGTTTTCAGATGAAATCCAGTGGTTTCTCACCACAATCGTATGTAAGACCCTCTTTACATTTCAGTCCATTTAGGTATATGCCCAGACTTTCACTCTGAATGTAATGTTAAAAAGAATTTTAAAAAAAAAGTAATCAACCAACGCTCTTCTGCTGTGCTTTGACAAGGACCCAAAACCACCACGTTTCTTGTGGTTTTCTTCTAAAATCATTATGACAGGGTTGAGTGGAATCACGAGGCAGGTTTGCCGAGTGGTTTGGTTCTGAGAATATAATAGAGTCCAGAGTCAAAGCATTTATCTCTGGCATCAGGGCAAGGGATCACAGTGTTTCTGTGGGTACTCATAACCATGTGCTTGCATGTCCTAGCCTCTGGGTGATTATATATCACACAAGGTGATAACATGCACACTGAGAATAACTCTGCTGGAGACAACATGCATGAAAAGAAGCGACTCTGATTTCCTTGAAGTTAGTCCCAGACCTAAAGCCAGAAAGTCCTGCTCTGTCATTCTAGTTCAACTTTAACCCATAAGGAAAGCAACAGCAGAAAAATATCAGTTGCTTCCACCTCAAGGAAGAAGCCGACCAAAGTCTAGCATTTTCCAAAGACCTCCTAAAGCTTTCCAGAGCCATATGCAGAGTTCCCTTTGCCCTCAGGCAAGCCACAGTCTTACTTATCTCTGCAAAGGTCCTGGAAACTGGTGGCTTCCCTTTCCACCATGGATGTTGGTTTGGTTTAGACTTTAATGTTGTATTCAGTAACCATCCAAGAAGTGACCAGAGCCAACTCCCACAAGGGCAGCCCATGGATGAGAGTGCAGACGGAATTTCAAAACCCAAATATAAGCAGGGGTTCAAATGGCACAAAAGCAATATTAACAGGACACATGGGATCCAGATCTGGACTGAAACTCTGTCCTTATTCAAGTCACAACAGAATTCTCACTGACTTAAGTAAGGTTTTTGCCACTGGGATATTATTTTCGGTTTAATTAACAGGCCTCAGCTATATCTTTCCCCTTTTGGTACTTTCCCACTTTTCATGCCCTAGGGAGTACTCAGCAAGCAAGCAGCCTGGGGAACAGGTATGCAGAAATCCCTCCTAGCACAGGAGTCGGCATTGTGAGCAACTTTCCCTGTGCTAAGAGGCTGACATAGATACTGTGAGCAAATGCCTGCGAGGAAGCTAGATTAGGGGATCCGCTTAAGGAGATTAAATAATTCGCTGTGGCATTTTTCAAGAGCTAAATTAAAAGGGAAACAGTGTCCTCATTTGAATGACTTCCCCCCTCACCTTACATAAATGAATAAAAACCTGCTTATTTTTCTTCCCACCAATGATCAATTTTATTCAATATGATTTCCATTTCCAATCTCCCTTTTTGCCAGTTTCTGCATCCACCCAGAACCAGCCAGGTCAGTAGTGTAAGCACAGAGAAATGAAGAAAGCAGGACAGTGAAAGACTGCAGTCCAAATGGGAGTCATTTGCTTCGAGTCAGCACATCAAATGTATGTTTTACTCACAGATGCAGTAGAAATTCTGAATCAAAAGGCAGGATTTTCCCCACCCACCACTCTATATTCACTGAGCATCGTGAAGCAATAAATTCAACACATCGCACTGGGAGATTAAGTTATGCTCCCTGCATAGCAAGGACAGCTGCACTGCAACGAGGATACACTAACAATGTAGAATTTTATTGATTTTGGCTGATCTCAACGCTGTTGACCTCAAGACGTGTGATGCTAGATGAAGATGAAAATTCCTCACTGTTAATCTGAATAAGATTGACTACTAGTTTCTGTAGACACACTTGGCATGTCCATGGGATAAGTATGTTGAGTTGCTCTGCCCTGCTCTTCTGAGCAGACACATAGCAAACTCTGCCCTAACCAGATAAGATTCACCTCAGGACCAACAGATGTGCAGTTATGTGAACCTGGCTGAAAGCCCAGGCCAATATACCCAGCACCAACATAGCCATGGCCGCATGGCTCAGACCAGCAGCGCTGGCTTTTGTCCAGACCAGACGGACTCACATCTGTTTGCAAACACTGCATTGCCATCCTCTCCATCCAGCAAGGCCTGATCCTGCAAGGGTCTGTGCTCAGGGTGTGTCTCATCCCTCATGTTACATCCAGCATCATCTCAGGTCAGACCATCCATAAACTGTAGGAGAACCTCTCACATTTTACACTGGCCAAGAACTGTGCAAACCAGGCTGGGGAAGGCCTTCAGCAGATTCAGGCTGTCCTTAGATGATGCAGCTGACCTAAAGCAAGTGATTTGCAGGTGACTGGGTAGTAGTAAACAAGTCATCCTGCCTGCAGGGGCAGAAAGCATCACAAATATGCAAGTTACAGTAACTTTCCAGAAGAGGAGAGGGAGAAATAAGTGGAGACCTGCTCTGAGATGAGTAACTGGGTAGAGTCATCTGCCCTAACCACGGTGCACCTGCTCTCAGGCTCTCTTGCTGCAGCCCTCAGCACCCTCACCTGACCTTCCCTGTGCTGCCACATCAAGGCAAGCACAAAACACCTCTCCATGCCGGCGGCAGTTTAAGAATTCCCAGTGGTGCAGGAGCATGAGCAGGGAGAGGGGCAGAGCTGGGAAGGGTAAAAGAAAGGGCAAAGAGCCCTGCAGTCACTGCTTCTGTTGCCACATGGAAAGGATCAAAGGGAGAAACAGCCCCTTTCTGGAAACATTCCCTGCCCAGCAAGAGCCATATGGGCCAAGGTTTCCACCCAACTGAGTGTCATGGTTTAAACCTGGCTGGTGGCCAAACATAGGCACCCAACTGGTACAGCCACCAGCATGGCTTTACAGGGCTCCAGTCACAATGAAATGGAGAACAAATCTTGCCAGGACTGCCTTGCCATTTTGGCAGCCAGGTAACATAGGCAACTGTCTGCAGTTAGAGAGACCTATAGGTAAGAACACCAGAATGCCTCTTGCTAGGAGTTTCTGAAGAATATGAAAGGGATTTGGACCATCTGAAAGGTGTAGAAAGAGATGTGTAAGAGTAGGGAAAAATTAATGACTCTGTCAGGGAATAAGAAACAGCCCTGAAGCAATGAAAGAAAGCATGATTATAGCAGAGATTGCATCCAGCACAGACAGACCCCTGCAGAGAGAATAGACTGGAGTCCCAGAGTTAAGGCTGTACAGACTCTCTGAAGACATCTTTCAGCACAGGTCTCCTCCAAAGTTGAATATGTAGGTGTAGAAACTGGGACTGACAAAAATGAATCAACAATGCATTCCCCGTTTGGGCAACAGGTCTGAAACATGCACCATTCTGCAATAACCCTCTGAAAGAGGTTTTTTTCTATCATCCTAGAAAGACATTGGAACATGAGAATGGATCTACAAAGATATGTATGGGAGCAAAAAAAACCCAAAACCACCAATCTAGGGATGTGGTAGGGAAGTATCCTGACAGGGACACACTATCATTGCCTTAGCTTCTATCTACTGTCAGTATAAACTATTCCTTTTCTTTCCAATAAGGTTGGGCTACACAAAATTTACAATTTTAATTCTTTTGTGTTAATGGGCCAAGCTGAGGTAGGGCAAGTGCTGTCATGTTGGAAGTTTTAATAGAGATGCTATATCAATGACTTAAACTGGTCATACAGCCATGATCTTGTATCAACCCATGACCTTCAAAGAATGAGCTTTTACAACACGATTCACCACAGAAAGCACATGCACATGGATGTCACCATCTTGCAAATGTCACATGGTTTCCTTACAGACTCACATGGATGCACCCACAGGTATACCTGATGTACATAAGTGTGCAGTGAGGGAGCAAAGAGAACCCACAAAATATGCAAACCAAGGAAGGTCCTGAGAAAAATCATGGAGAAAGTTATTCTCAGCTGTGTGCCAACTCAGATGCTGGGAACCATGAAGCTCTATGTATTGAACTTCGCAAATGAAAAGGATTCATCAAAAACATCCTAAGAAACACTGGGCTCAAACACCAAGTTTGCTTTCTAATGGAAATGACCTGCCAGATATTGAACATTGTGGGTTAATTGCTGGTGCCAATGAGGAATGAGTCACACAAGACTACTCCAGAAACATCAGAACTCAAAATATTAATCCATGGTTTGCAAACATTGGAGCCCTCGAGGCTCTTATGGGAGTGAGGAACAAAACAGCCAAGCTGTTCTGATCCAGTGCAGCACAGTGGTGCACACAGGGCCACTACAAACGAAATAAGAACAGACAAAATCTCCTCCTGCCAGAGACAGGCAGCTAAACATTGTGGTGACACCGTACTGCTCTGGCAGAACAAGGTGAGGATAAGCCACATGAAAGCTAGCTTGTCTACACTTGGAAAACCAACTGGAGCTGGTATTGTGAAATGCTGTCACCTGCCACTCTGCAGTGGTTCCCACTTGGCCACTCTGTTCCTGAGCAGAAGTAGCTTTAGCTCAGAGCAGTTCAAAGACAACTCATCATCCCTGGGCAGCTGTCTTCTCTTTTGTACCCATGACCACATGCAGAGCAATTCTGTCTGGTCAGTGTCCTCTGGGAGACAAAACTCTGGTGCTTGGACAAAATCTGCAGTTCTAAAGCAAGATAACTGTACCCAACATCATTAGCAACAAAACAATTAATTTCTAATTCCAAAGTGCTTATACAAATAAGACGGAGATAAGAAAGAGAACAAACCCTTTGCAAATGCAGCAGAGCATAGAGTGTCTGTGTATGCTTCACTTAATTACTTATTCAAAAGGAACAAAGCATCTTTCTTACTGTGACTCCAAAAATTAATTAGTCTCAGTTCTCATTAAATAATGATCCGGTTAAGCTCTAATTAAATTAGGCTGCCTTTGACAATCAGCTGCAGTCTAGCTATTGAAGGTAACAAGCTCCTTTTCCCTGCATCTCTCCCAGGCGTCAGCAGAGGCAGGGATGATGGCAGCGTCCTGCAGCCCCAGCTCTGCCACCAAGCGTGGAGCAGGACCAGGATGCCCCCAGGCCCTGGGAGCAGCCAGCATGCAGGAAACCTCCCAGACTTCAGGTCTTCTGTGGAAAGAACTAATGCCTCAGGGAGAACTAACTTCTCTGCAGCAGGACTACATCCATTCACCACTGTATTTCAGCATGATCTGCTTTTTGTCACTACTGTGTTCAGCCCGAGGTGTTCCACACACCCCTTCAAACTCCCTTTCACTGGCTGCTGGAGGAGACTCGACCTGGCTCAGCATTTGTCCTCTTTAAGGTTTCCCAAGGGCAAGCAAAAACCCCATTCTCTGGGCTTCGGCTAGAGGATGAAAGATGTGGAGGTTCTGCCCAGTCTGATACAGCTTCCTTAAAAAGAGGAGGAGGGGAACAAGTTTATCACATCACCCTATCATCACTGATGCTGGTCCAAAAGGTCTGCCCCGTGAGGGCTCAACCCAGCCTTCAATAAAGGTTCCCTTCTGCATGGCCGCTCGAGGATGGTGGGATCTCAATCACAGCAATATCTTTCTTGGTAAGCTGGTGCCTTGCAAGTCTCATTATCTGGTAGCTGAAATAGGACAATTCACCTCACACAGTTTCTGTTCTTCCATCTGACCCTGAACAGAAGCTTAAGGGAGAGTGACCAAGCACACCTTTGGGTTAAGGGAATGTGTTAGAGCACACCAGGCTCACCAGATTCCTGCATGCAGCACTTCACCAGGCTTCAGTGTTTTCCAGCTCTGGGAGACTCAGAGCCAGAGATGTTAATGTTGCACTTAGTAGCCCAGTCACATATCTTTCATTACTTATCTAAACTGGAAGAAGCTTTTTGTACCCACAGCTTCCTCTGGTAACAAGTTACACAGTGTAACTGCTCAGTGTGCCAAGAAGAGCAACTCAGATAAGGAAAAAGAATACACACATCTCTGAGTTTCAAACACTGTATCCTTTGGGTTGCTCTGCACTTGGCAGCCACCAGTCTACTTTTATAATCCAGCTCCTTAGAGTAAGCAAGCATGAAGGATCTAGATAACCTTCTTCATGCCATTCACTGGTTAGTTGACTCCTAATATACTTCCCCCATGTCCCTCATTTTTTCGAGGCTAGAATCCTCACCTGCTTAGCTGTTTCTTTTATGGAAGCTGCTTCATGTCTTTGCTCATCCATTGATTCTTTTGAAGTTTGACCAGATTACCAGAGACCCAAATGCTTCCCAATAAAATCACTGGGAAATATAATGCACAGGGAACTCAAGGTGGGGAGCTGCCACAGCAAAAGGGCTTTTTCTCCCCTAACAGGTTACAAATCCCAAGACCAGGAAAAGATATAGAGGCAGGGAGATTATAATTGTTTATAGATCAGCAGTGTCAAACCACAGATAAGGATTTCAAAGAGTTTACATGATAGTCTGTGTGTCAATGTGTTGCCAATAAAACATGACTGAATAGTAACCTTGTGAAATGAAGTCCGTCTGTCCAGCAAATAACTACATTACCTTGCACAGGCAGCATCACTATTCAGTCCAACCTGAAATGTCACCTTTGCAAACAAGCACATGCCCATCTCCCTGGCACACTTGCACCTTTGTTTCTCCAAGGTGGCTATTAGGTGCCAACCAGTGTCCTTATCTGGTAAGTGCCTGCTCTAGAAGAAAGGCAAATGGACCTGCTGCCCCCCGCCTCCATTGTGCAGGCAAGTGCTGCAGCTCCAAACTCCACCAAACCTCCATGCTCAGATCTGTGGAAACTTGTAGTGTTCCAACAAGTTAAAATTACCCTGAACTCCCTGCAATCTGAGAGCTCCCAAAGTGCCCTCACATTAAGGAGATTACACAAAAATGTGAAATGCTCAAGTCATTTGAAATTGCCATGTGATCAGCACGGAGTAAAGGAGCATTACTGGACTGCTTTGGATGGTTCTGTAAAGCCTTGTAGCTTGGGATTCAGGCAGCACTACAAGAAGTACACACATCCCTTAAGAGGTATCAGACAGAGATGGAAAGGGGCAAAGAATAGCCATAGTAGGGAGACACTTCTTGGCTCAGGTAAGGTCTGTATGCCAACCGCATCCAGATGCTGCAGCTCTTCTTACTGGATAAGACCTTCTGGGAATCGGTGAATGGCAACCATTCTGTATAAGATATATATGCGGTGATGCTAGTTAGGAATGTGAGAACATGGGGAACAGGACAGGAAATGTAAGCCAGAGAGACAGACCTGCAATAACAGCCATTTTCTCAAGCAGAAGTATAAAGAAGTATGTGTTCCCTCTTGCACATGTACAGAAACCTACAGACAGCTGTTAAGATGCCTTTCTTCAGGGTCTGGTTCACTGTAACAATGTCTGAATGCTGTGTTCCTACCTCTCCTTACAAAGGTTTCAGCAGAAGATGGTACTGTCTTTGCAAGAAAACTTTTAAGAAGACTTTGATAACATGCTTTTCTTCCTCTCCCTCCACAACATCCATACTCTCCTTGCTTTTGGAACTGGCCAATTCCCACCACTGCTGATATGCTCAGAAAAACTACTCAATTACCAAAAACTTTATGCTGCCTGGTGGCCAGGTAGATAGAAAACACAACTGTCCTGTGCTCTTTGAAAGGAAGGCTGCACAATGTGGTCCAGCTTTTACCAGATTTAAGAGAATCTTAATGAAAACATTTATAAAACTAGAGTGTAGGAGAAGTACCAATAGGGGAGACTATTTTATTAGACATCAGGGAATCCATTGCTCCATCAGGGATCTCTCCACTGTGGATTTATAATGCTTATTATTGCATTGCAGACTCAATATAATGCAGTAGAGGAAAGAAAGTTCTGTCAAAACAAAAAAAACCCCACTAAACCCTGCATTAACCACCAGACAAAGCCCTGGGAAATCTGACTTCATTGTCTGCCAATCACAGAACCCACTTGCCTCTTGTTAAAATAGAAAAATTTCATGATCTGTCCCAGCAGGGAAGGAAGAGAGCCTGGGAATGCGCTCATTTTACAAGCTTTTTTTTCCCACTTGCACGAGAGAGAAATGGTGCTGGTGGTTTTGCTGCGGAGGGGAGCAAATCTGGGCTCACACCCCAGAGCCCATGCTGCAAGGAAAGAGCTGGCCTGGTGATGCACAAAGCAGATGTGCATATGAAGGGGAAGCCCTGCAAAACCCAAGTGACACAAGGTAGTTTCTAGCTGCTCTGCAGCTCTGATTGCAACCATTTCTGCATCACTGTGATGAAACTATCTACCAGAGCTGGGCTTTTGGAGGGAGACACATCTGATAGGAGCTGAACATTGCGTTGTGCTCCAGGGAATAGCCACAAAGATGTACCCCAGGGCCACAGGGACACTCACCTGATCACCGAAAAAAGTCATCAGTGGGCTGCAGGATTAGTTGCTTTGGAGATGTAAATTTGGATGAGCTACAGTATGAGTGTGGTATATTGGATGCCAAGTATCTTTTTAAATTAGTATCATTTCTTAGTGTCACATTAAGGGAAGAGGAGGCAGGGGAAGGAGGAAACTGAATTCCCCAGCTGAAGTAGAAATACAGTTCTCAAGCTGCAAAATGAAGGAGTGTGTAGCAAGCAGATTCCAAATTCAAAGTGGGTTGGGGGGAGCATTGCTCCACACTGAAGGCTCCTATTTGAGTGGGGTGGGAGATGCACAGTGAACTGCTGTCTTGGCCCATAAATCAGAGAAAGACCATGTTGCCAAGTAAACCAGCACACAGCAGAAGCCTCCTTCCCCAAGAGCTTTGGATCCAAAGCCTTTTCAAAGCCAGTGAAAGAGGTACCCAGAGCTCAAATTTATGAAGTGATGACAAGTTGCAAGAGAAGGATTCCACTTCTTACGTTGTACATATGAGGATTTCAAGGGCTTTTGACTTCATCTAATCAAAAGCCATTTTCACCACAACACTCAAATGCTTTATGTGAAATCAGATAATTTCTTTGCCAAATTTTCTCTGGGTAAACTATTGCTCCTTACATGCCAAGTTGAGTAAAAAGAAAGAGTAACAAGTTTTAACATTTTTCTCTGCTATTAGTCAGAGAGAAGAGTTAAACTGCTGAGGCTTAAGTTTTCCACAAAAAGACAGTCTAATTAAAAAGAAAAAAATGTATAGGAAATTTTACCAGGGTGCCTGAAAGAAGGGAAAGAGGAGAGAAAAGCTAAGATAACTCAAGGCAAATCAGGATCCCCTCATCTCCTAGAGTAAGTTAGGTCTCTGCAATTGAGGTGTGGATTTTGCAGAAGGTTCAATCTGAAATTCAGACTTCACAGAGTTCCCACACAGTAGAAACCAAAGCAAGAATCTCTCACGCTGCTTGTGAACATTTCTGCAAAGCAGTGCCTCACCCAGTTCTTAACAGGAAGCTTCCCATTAACAATAAGAGAAGGATGACGAATGAATGCTAAAACGCTCTCCAAACCCATTCACTTCTAATTGTTTTATGATATAAACCATGCTAGTCACACAAGAGTTTCAGGAAACGTGTGTTCTATATGTTCAAAATTAACCAAAATGGTTCTGTGGAGTATCTTGTCCCTGCACTGTACTGCATGCTGCACAAACCTATTTGCAGACAATCTTGAGATGATGGTCTGGCTGGATATTGCAAACACCATACACATACACTGCAAAAACTCAAGGACAGATCCGCATCCCATAGGCCCCCTTTTCACATAGCTTATGTCAGGTATTGATAGAAAGGGGGGGGAAGTAGTCAGTCTTCTGTTTTGTAGAGATGAATGCAAGTCACATCTGATATGCCGTGACTAGCCCCCAAGAGCAACCCTACACTGAGGAGCTTGTAGGAATTTCCCACTGACCACCTGCTCTGGAAACTGCAGGGGGAAATCCCACATGCTCTGGGATGAAGGGAGCTCAGTTAAAAACAGCCCTTAACAATTACAGCTGCAGGTTATTTTTAATTGAATTCAGATGATGAATGTGAAATAGACGATTTCAAGTGAGATAAGCAGGGAGATTCTTACTCTTGTCAAGAAGGTATGGAACACACGCTCTCCCCAGCCAGTTTAGAGAGGAACTTTTTAATCAGTGAAAGAGAAATTATGGGTCCAAACTATCAATGTCTTCAGTTCTCAAAATAGCCCTAGGGTGAGTCAGCAGCTGGTTTTTGTCTCTGAACAGATCTAGAGGGCCTCAAGAAGCTTCGCCCTTCAAGGACTGACCGCAGAGTTGGTGCACAACTCTCCCTGTCACATCAACACCGTGGCTGTCCTCAGCCCTGGAGAAGGGAGGGAGGGATTTTATCACTCTTACTGCGCTGCAGTTCAGAGCTTGCTACAGACTCCTCACACAACATCAGATGCATTACTGAAACTGTCTGGGCAATAGTTTCCCCACCAGAAAAATGGACAATATTTGTGTGTGGTCGACAGGCTGGAGGGAAGGGATGCCATTCAGAGTGACCTTGACAGGCTTGAGAGGTGGACCTGTGCAAACCTCATGAAATCAACAAGGCCAAGTGCAAGGTTCTGCACATGCGTCGAGGCAATCCTGTGCACAAATACAGGCTGGGCGATGAGTGAATTGAGAGCAGCCCTGTGGAGAAGGGCTTGGGGGTAGTAGTGGATAGAAAACTGACTATGAGCCAGCAATGTGCTCTCACAGCCCAGAAGCCAACCGTGTCCTGGGCAGCATCAAGAGAAGTGTGGCCAGCAGGTTGAGGGAGGGGATTCTCCCCATCTATTCTGCTCTCCTGAGACCCCACCTGCAGTGCTGTGTCCAGCTCTGGGGTCCCCAACGTAAGAAGGACACGAACCTGCTCAAGCAGGTCCAGAGGAGGCCACAAAGATGACTGGGAGAATGGAGCACGTCCCTTATGGGGACAAGCTGAGAGAGCTGGGGTTGTTCAACCTGAAGAAGAGAAGGCTCTGGGTAGACCTTCTAGCAGCCTTCCAGTACTTAAAGAGGGCTACAGGAAAGCTGGGGAGGGACTCTTGATCAGGGATTGTAGTGCTAGGACAAGGGATAACAGTTTTAAACTGAAAGAGGATAGATTTAGATTAGATGTAAGGAAGAAATTCTTCACGATGAGGGTGGTGAGACACTGGCACAGGCTGCCCAGAGAAGCTGTGGCTGCCCCCTCCCTGGCAGTGTTCAAGGCCAGGCTGGACGGGGCTTTGAGCAACGTGATCTAGTGGAAGGTGTCCCTGCACAAGGCAGGGGGGCTGGAACTAGATGATCCTTAACGTCCCTTCGAACCCAAACCATTCTATGATTTCCTTTCTCCTACTCTTTGTCTTGTCCATCTAGATGATAAGTCCTTTTACATGTAAAAGATGCTGTGAAACAACAAAGCAGCCAGAGTTTTTGATAATGTACAGGTACCGGTAACTAAACTATGACTTTGGTCCTGCAGTACTCCCAGCTGCTTTTCACTTATCACTGTGCATTTGGATGGGTAATTAGATATTGAAACAGAAGCTTTTGTAGGCACAATGGATGCCCCTTAGCATTGACAGAGAATAAGAATAGGTTTGATAAGTTTGGGGTGTTTTCCACAGAAGCAGACAAAAACATTCATTAAACTACTGACACTGTATGTCAGGCTGAATACCAACAGAGCCAATGTAGACATGTGCACAAACTGCGAAGATGGACATCTCCCCACACCACAACATCTTTTATTCAGATTCTGAGCTCATTTTATCCATGTGGTAGAACTGTAAAAAAGACAAGAAGTCTTTTTTAGGCTATTGTTACATGAAAATACAAATAAATTCACTCCAGTGGAACTTGATCACACTAATTTCTAATGTAATGAAAAGAGCACACATGTAACTCCTCCCTTTCCCTCAACCCCAGACCTTTGTGGGACATTATTTCCATTAGAAAAAATGAACTGTAAATGCATGTGTGCAAAAGAAAGGGATGAGCAGAGCTGGAAAAAAAAAATCATGCCTAAAAGCATACACAGTGTTTCACAAGATAATTGCAGAACAAATAGAAAGCAGAGCAGAGCCAGATAAACAGACAGCCACGCTACATTCTCATGATGATCTCAAGAGCATTTTAAGGCAAAGGGAAATGGAGTAGATAGATTTCTACTGAGACATTTCCTGGTATCTCAAAGACGACTAAAAATAAAGATTAGAGTAGAAGCCCTGCTAAGTAGGTACAGGTCTTCCATACGCTGTGCATATTCAGTGTCAATTCCTGTATGCTTGGAGCAAGGCATAGTGCAGCACAAGATGGAACCTATTTCTTAAACGCACTCCACAGCTGTCACACGGCAAAAAAAAATAACAACCAACAAACAGTTATGACTCAGTTATGTGGGATTTGGGCTGGCAAGCCCCCCACAAACACTTTCACAAACCTTCACTACAACCTGCCTTACCATGCTCTCTGTCTAAAGAGATCCAAGTCAGTTGGATAAGTTTTATAAATTCATGCTAAGGGGAGGAAGGGGAATCCAGCAGTTACATGCCACAATTTAAATGTAAAGTAAATTTCAGGAAGCCACCGTCCAAAGAACCAAAGGAAGAGACATCCTGAAATAGTACGTCCCATGGAGTGTCACCCCCAGCCCAGCTTATCTGTTGGGCAGGTGAACCACCTGCCCAAAGAGAGCATCACTGCACTCCACCCTGGTTTAGCCCAGGCTCCAAGCAGCTGATCACTGTCAGCTTCCCCCTTTCAGAAGTAGCAGCACTGCACTTCTATGTGGAGTGTAGGCTGATTTGTTAACTAGCTATTGAAGTTAGTAATCCTCAGTTGAGTCAACAGTTAGGCAGTTGCTTATATCACCTTACAAGGAAAAAAATATTGACACTCATACTGTCAACAGATCTAGAAGTAGGCAAATATAGACAAGAGATAGAGTATTCAGATAACCTGCCAACCTCTGCCAATCGCAAGCAAAAATATAAACAGAAGGCTCTCTGCTTCATGAAGATTTGCAACAGGGCAGCAGCTACATAAGGAGCTCTGGAACCATTTTCTGAGTTGAGTTTAAGACCAGAGGAGCATTATTTTGCTATCTCAAGGATTTTTCTGCTCAGAACTGCTGATGTTATGGCCTTGAGCAACTGGAGAGCAGTGCCTCTATGCCCTTTAGCGGAGGCAGCTGGAGTTTACAGATTCAGTTGCAGTTGCCAGATAACCCAATAGAACTGAAACAGTCTGGATTTTGAGCCACTTTAAAGCAAATTTCCCAATTTGATTTAAAACAAATCTTGATGTTGTCCTGCTCATTGTGGCTTACTGATGAAATGGACAATAGGTACCTTCAGTCTAGAGCCCATCCCAGATTTCAGGGATATAGTACATATCCCTGCTCTTCAACACTCAACATTTTCACCCAAGGGAGATAAACATCAGAAGATACTGGGCCAGCAAATGTCTGAGATTATCCTGCCTGAATCTTCTCTCTTCTATGCCTTCTCCCATTGCTCAGTCTCCTATAGCTCCTCCTTCCACATATATCCTAGATATCCCCCTTCAACTACTTCCCTAGAGGGTCCTTTGGCATAGGTCATATATTGCTGGGGCATCCTATGCTTCCCATATCACATGACATGGGAAGGACTGATGTTTTAACAAGTTACTCCTGTTGAAGTACCTCTCAGAAGGTCTTTCCCTAAGAGGCCAAATGTCCTTTTACAAAATCAGGTTACTTGTTCTTCCTCCTAGAGCAACTGCGTCAAGGGCTGGGTGAGCAGCAGGTAACCCTTTCAGCACTGACCTACGGCTAATACAACTGAAAATGGTAGAGCTCCTTTGTTGCGCAAAGACCTATTCTTTATGGAAGAATAATTGCCAAGATTGCCTTAAGGGCAAAAAGAAACCCCTCCATCTCTACACTTAGGCCCTTGTTTTATTTTTTCTGAGTCAACTCAGAGAAAGAATATTCAATCTCTTTCCTCATGAAAACCACACAGACTCTCCAACAATGACAAGTGGCTGCTTAGGCTAACCACATGCATCCCCACAGCCCCTACTTTCTAACATGCTTTTGGCAAAGCCAAAGGGACACATTGGTTTGTGGTCCTCTGGGGAGTAAATCTGTAATGGAGGCCTGAAGCCCACACCAGTCTGGGATTAGCGTGCATGGAATAAACACTGGCTGATGTTCAAATAATTAACCTCAAGGGAGGGTAGAGGTGCAGATGTGCAGAAGAAAGATTTTAAGATATCAGCCATACTTTCCACAATGTCTATGAAGGTTCAGCTCTGAGGACAGGCATGTTCCAGGTTTAGGTTTGTGAGATGGAAGAAGACAAAATATAGGCTGAACCCATAAAGAAATGGGCGAAGGTTCAGTCTGAGCTGCAGTTTCTTCTACCTGAACCAGTTTGCCCAACCCTGGAGATGCTTCTCAAGATATTAGCTTTGCTGAGGTTCCCACCTGACATCTTTCAAGGAGGGCAGAAGGGCTCAGAGAACTCCAACTCCACCTTGGCTTATAAACCTGCCAAACATGTTTCTTGGCAAGGTAGTAGAGTCATTTCCCCAAAGGCATGGTGGTTTTGCTTTGTCTTTTACCAGGTTCTAGCCCTGTGGTGCTAGCAGTTGTCACTGGGAGACAATCGTAAACCAAGAAAGCAAGGCAGAAAAAAAGTAAATAAATAAAAAATAACAAAAATGTTAAGATCACAACTGCACACAATAAGGACATGTTATTGAGCAGACAAAAGCCAAGATGGATGAAAAAAAAATGACTCACTTCTTTTCAAAAGTTTTTTGCTTGTTCCAAAGTGAAAACAAATGGTGGAATAAGTCATTTCCATTGTGTTTAGCTGCTCTCTGTGGTTTTTACCAGTAGCCACAATTGTCTGTGTTGACTTAAGTGTTATTTATAAGGTACAAGGAATGAGTTGTGGAAAAGTCAACCGGGGATTTGACAAACTGCAAGAAAGAGCTTGGAAGTTTTCCCGGTCTCCACTGTGCCTGACACTCAGCACCACTGGCCTCTTTCTGTCTCTTTCCGTTTTTTGCCCTTGATAAGAGAGTTTTGCCATTTCTCCCTCTTCTGTATTACAGGCTGAGGATACCTCTGCAGGAATACACCCAACACCAGAAGTGACATCCACTCTTTCAGCAACAAACAGGAAAACACTGGCACCTCATTTGAGAAAACATTGGAAATGGAAGAGGAAAGAAGATTAACTGATTCTCTAGGAGGAGTCCTACAACCATCCAGGCTGCAAGGAGGCTGTCATCCCCCCAAAAGACAATATATACAGAGATGTGTCAGTGCAATAGGTGCAGAGATGCCCAAGCATGCTCTGCACATGGCAGCCTTGACCTATGAGGGCAGCACAGATACTTCTGTGCTAATGGCACACAACCAGCTTGAGTCTGGAAATGACCCGGCCACATTCTCAGGCACCGTTGTGCAAACACAGTCACTTTGTTTCTGAACAGGAGTAACATGCTGAAACGGCACTTTTCTAGGCTGCAGTTACTTACTGGCTCATATCTCCAGTTGACAGATCCCCATTCTATGCTCTACCATGGCAAAACCACATGGTTCCTCCCACGACAAAACCACCTCTCCTCTCTCTTTCTCTTGCCTGTGTTGGCTCAAATGTAATTTGAATTGAAATTTCTAAGCAAACCAAAAATTTTCATTTTAAACCAACTTTTGATAACTACTTCAGAATACTTAATGCCAGCAGATACAGAAAAATGTTTCATGTCAATCAATTATGTTACAGAAATGTTATTCAATATTTCCATTTCAATGTACTGTGTCTTGTTGCAAAAAAAAATCCCTTCATTATCTCCTGAATACCTTGACACTATTTCTCCCTCTTAGGCTGAATGCAAACGCATCTTAGAGTTTCCCAAGAGACAGAAATGTTCTTTCCTCTCCAGTTCTGCTCTGTTAGCCACCTGAATATGTTGGCTACATATTGGGGCCTGGAGTTGACTATTTACAGGGAAAGTGGACACCTTTGGTAAAAGGTGCTTCTCATTAAAAAAAGCAACAAGGCAATCTGAGATGAGAACAGAGGAATCCAGTCAATGCCCTATATAAACAAATGATCTGAATCCGACTATTAGAACAATACAGGCTTGCAGTTTGTAGGAACCTTTTCTGGTTTTGATTAGCACAAGATGCCCCTGCTGCTTGCCTTGACTCACCTCCTAACATATTGATTTTAGTCTCAAATTGGGGCAGAAGTCAAATACAAGCAGCATGATTCATGTGCCTCTTGCTTCAATCCACCCTCTTCTTCTTGGAAAATGAATTGTCTTCTGCTTTGAAGTTGTATTTCTCTCAAGTTAACTTTTATAGGAATTGCAACCTGCTCGCTGAGTTCTTTTGGCATAAATTGTTCTATTACTGTGCCTATCTTACTGCAGAATGCAGCAGGGTGGTGTCAAGAAGAGCTTTCCTGCAGCAGAGCCACGCAGTCCTTGTGCATTCAACTCACTTAGATTTGTTTTATACACACTGCAGCAACTCTACTGGCACACGAGCAGAATCAGAACAGGGCCCCAAACTGTGGCAAACTTTTGATCTGTGCAGCCTTGTCTGCTGTAGAAAGGTTGACTCTGGATGTCTTAAGTCAAGGCTAAAGGCACTGTAACCATGAATAACCTCAGAGTGATCCTTACCCTGCGTAAGAACTGTAGCTAATCTAATCTGTTGTCAATTAGAACAAATAAGAAAAAAAGGGGTCCAGCTCCAAAGCCCAAGAAATCTGGACTAGTTAAACAAAGCAGCTTCATTTTCTTTGCATCTTGCTGTGTCCATACTGATCCTCTCCTAAGTTGTCTTGGCAAGACTTCTTCAAGCCAAATTTTAAGTATGTCCTTCACTATTCTGTCTTTCTAAAGCAAGATATCCTGCTCCAGGCTACCAGCCTCTTTGATTTGTACTGGTGCCTCATCAGAATCTAGTGAACTGTCATCAAATTCCCTGGCTCCCTCAAGCCAGCCCTTGGTATTATAAATCTTGGACTTTTTGAAATTGCATATGAAAACTTCATTGGCTCAGCCATTCGTAAGACATGATTAATAATAAAAATAATAAAATGCAAAAAGAAAAGTTAATTACACCCATGCTGGTAACTAAAGTGAATAGATCTCTTGCACACAAAACAAATCCCTGTACATTGACTTCCTCTGAGTCACGCCCCAATACACCCACACCTCGCCTCACTAAGGTATTTCTCATGTCATCGTAGCCTAAAGCAAACACCTACACTCTCTCAGAGCCTGCAGAAGAGAGAACCCAACCTTGCAGCATCGGGATCAAAGGTGCAAATGCCACCATCTTCCCCAGGATGTCCTGCAATTAGCAGGCGATAACATGGAGATGGTGGCTTGGCCTGAGGTAATTTTTCTCAAGGGAGAGGGTGTGTGATGGCTTCTGATGTAGCAATAAGGTCCAGACATTGGGCCAGGTGCAATAAAGGAGGACCCAGCTCCTCTGGCCTTATTCAGTGTGGCCTCTCTGAGGACCATAGCTTGGACATGGCTCTGCATTCAAAAAGCAGGGAAAGAGAGAGAGAGATTGAGAAATGGAGGAGAAGACAGATGCAGTGATAAGAGAGGAAAAAGGGAGAAGAAAAAGAAGAACAAAAAAGATGAAGACTGAAGTGTTGGAAATGTTTTTGAGAAAACACAGTCTCTTGTTCCTCTCCAGTCTGTTTTGTTGGGTTTGCATTTGTGAGCACATCCCCATCTGATAGCTCCAGTTTGCTGCTACAAAGCAACCCTTGGCTAATAGTTTTGCAGGGTCCCATTGCATGGACAGGGTGTTTTACAGATGAATGCTCTCTGTGCAATGACCTTCCACAAAGCATCCCTGCATCAGCTCTAGTTCCTGAAGAGCGGTGTTTCCCACCATACATAGAAAGTTTAATAAGTATTCATGCTCTTGAGTTAAAAAGAAGGGCAGGTCATGTTACGGTTATGCAGTGCCCTTAGCTTGCTGTGAACCAGCCTAGTTTTAAAGCTTCAGTAAATCTCAGCTGCCACAGAGTGACCTCAGGTGCCTCTGGGGTGCAGCTGGTTCTCCTCACCGCTGTGTCATGTGGCCTCAGCTCCCTGGTGAGCCTCCTGCCTGCTGTGGTTGTCCTCCTGCCAATGGTGCAACATGGCCGGACATCAGTTCCCAAAGCTGACAGCAGAAGCTGTGGCCTGGCCTGCCACCATTACACTGTTATCACACAACACACCCTGTGCTTGCCCTGTATCCCAATAGCAAGTCCCCACACTAGTCATATCTTCCAAATATCTGCTGGAGACAGAACAGAGAACATTGTGACAGAGAACATTCTTCCTCAACAAGCTTGGTGGCCCCAGGGAGACTTTACTAGGTCAAGTGCCCACCACCACCTTTGAGCAGCCACAAACCCCTCAGCTGGGGCTGAAGCTGACCCTCAGTTGTGACTTATATCATACATGTGCTGTGGGTTGGATAGTGCTTTTCCTGGGCTGTTTTGGGCAGCTCAGCCATTATTCATTCAGGGAAAGACTCTTGTAACATCCATGCCTGAAGCAACACTGTTCGCACCAGCCATGTTAGCAGTATAACCAACTCCAAAACCAGAGGCATTAGATACAGAAAGGACACTGAGTGATTAGTCTTCATGGCTATTTTACTATCTGCAAGACCTTCCAGCCTCAGAAGTTAGAAACAAAATTTAAAACTGAGGTCAACAGAATGACTGAAGCAGAATTTTCTTCACACCCTCTACATTCTCACAGCTGTGACCATCTCAAAGGCTGGGACCACTGAACTGGATTTTCAGCAGTTGTACCCTTTAGACAGATGAGGAGTTGGGAGGACCCTCACCTGCTTCCCAGCTCCAATGGACGTCTACTGCATCCCTGAATTTACAACGGCTGAAAATCCCAGGAGACAGAGTGGTGATGTGGGGAGCAATTATACCCATGTCAGTAGCTGCGGGCTGAAGTACTTCTGTACCTGTCCATGCCAGCAGTGTCCCTACCTTTCCTGATGGTATAGAAAAGGAACATAATTAGAAGCATGCAGCATGCTGATGCATTTCAAAATCTTTGCTGGAATACCAACACCCAGCCAAACAAACAGCAGAGCATGCTGCAACAAATATCTGTCCCAACTACAAATATGAGCTCTCCCAATTTCAGTATTAGTAAACTGCAGTGAAGAATTCAGCCTGCGGAGCTGCCAGGTCTATGCCAGGCAGACACATATCAGGGCTTCTCTGCAGCAACAAAACAGAGACCCATGAAAAAGTGATAGTGATGGCACATTTGGATAGTCCCGAAATACCTGTTTCCCCATAAATACGCAAATCAATTAAAGGTTACGAAATGCAGTAATTTTCTATGGGTGTAGCTACATGCTTCTGAATTTAATGAGCAAGTAAATGAAGTTGGGAGAGAGAAAGCAAAAACACACTTTGGGCTTCTACTGTTTTGTTCCTCAAAACCTACAAAACTTCACAAGCCTTAGATCATACCTGGTGACCCTTACAGGACCTTCCAGTTTGTGTCATCCTGCAAACAGTCACTCTTGCCCGCCATCCCCTTGGGCCTGATGACTCCTGGGAGGAGGCAGAAGTAGAATTGCCTGTCAGGCACGGAAAGTCAGGCACTTAGATGGGATACAGTCCAATTTTACAGATGGTGTGGGGAAAAGGGCTAGAAAAAATGTCAAAAAGCAAAGACCTGCAGAGAGCACTAGGACCAGAAATGGACTAAGTCCAATATTGCCCCATTTTCTGTCCTTTGAAAAAAGTTTTAGCACCTTTCCTTTTCCAAAGCCAGATAAGGCACCTTAAGCATGCAGAGAAGTTTTATATCTCCTGCAGGAGAATAACCCTATCCCCACAAAGGACAAGCATCTGTATATGCTCCTCTCTCTCAAAAAGCAGAGCAGTTTCCCAGATGAACTTCAGATGAACCCTTCATGATGCCCCAACTTTCCCTCTTAGTTTATGTCCTGATGTCTCTGCTATCCTACCTTTAAAACTAAACAATTCTTTGGTGCTTTTGGGGCAAGCATTCACATATGCCTATGAGCCTTTCAGCTTGTTTGCCTTGCTTCTTTTACACAATGAAAATTTCTGCTAATTCAGAGTCATGACTGAAAACTTTGACCTCATTTCATTCTCTGATGTACTTTTTGGGGGGTCATCCTTTCAGCAGCCCATTTTTTACAAAGAGGTGGTATAGTGAGTCATTCCACTGGCTTCCCAAGGCTGGGGGAACAATGAGGACTAGCCCGTGCACAGTCAATAATAGGCTTTCTGAATCATTCTGCAACAATTTCTTGGCATTGCACTTGGGAGATGAGATACACCTCCAGATTTCTTCACTCCCCAAAATAGAAGATATTGCCACTTGGGCACATTTAGTAATAGAAAAAGTGGGAATAGAGTTGCTGTGCCATTAGAACTGGTCACAAAATTTCCTTGTGTTAATTTTTGGTGCACACTCCCATATTTGGTTGCAATTTGCTGCTTGCAGACCCACTTCTGGGACCAGATTTGTCATGCTACGTGCCTTAGTCCTATATGCTCCAGACATGGTCAAGGGCTTGGTCCCAGGTGCAGGAACTGATGCTCTTAGGCGTGACCAGAGATTTGCCATTCCTTCCAGGGGAGGGCAGCAGCCCTCGCTCAGCCCAAGGCCCAGAACTACTAAAACCACTGCTTCCCGGTCACTGGCATTTTTGACAGTCAAAATAAGAGATTTCTGCTGTGCTGGGATGCAGACAGAAGCATGCTGCTTTCATTGAACAGCAGGTATGGAAAGCAAACACTTTTCTTCTGATTGAAATGTTTTGGTTAACCAGCAAGAGATTGCTTAAAAGAACACAAAAGTTCAAACTTTACAGTGTAAACTAAAGTGAGAAGAAAATTCTTAGATTAAATGTTCTTTTAGCCAACCAGCCCAACTTTAAACCCCTTATTTAGATCTACTCCAAACTTATTAATTTTACAGAATTATAAATAAACAAATGAAAGAATTCAGTAGAATTGAATATCACAAACCAAAGAATCTACAATTTTTCATTAAAAAACAGGGGCAAATATTTTGCCTGGCTTCTCGATCATTTAAAAAAATCTGACTTCCAGCACTACTATATCTGAACAGGGTGTTAAGCTAACAGATGCATCAGTAGGATCAATATGACAGTATTCATGTCCTGGAAAAATTTCTGTTTCACTTCAGTTGCAGAAGGGAGATAGCGAATGTAATTGTTAGCACAAGACCAGTCCTCACTACCATTGTGCTCTCCCAAACCAGATCTCAGCTTTGTACGTTGGACTGCTCCTAAGGTCAATTTACTGCTGCACAACCATTCCATTCTCCATGTAATGGGGAAAGGGGAATTAATTTTACTTCTAATAAAGAACGACTCTACAACCCTTATTTTAAATTTGCATTACATAGAAACCTTTAAAAAGAAGATGTCGTTAGGCCAGAGGAGCTGGCTCTGCAACATGCTTCTTAGGTAATAATATCTTTCACATTCTGTAACTTCTGAAATATAGGTATGACATAAACCCTATGGAGGCTCATATCACCGAGATACTGCTAACTCGAGCCCTGCAGCCTCATTGGGTGCAGAGGGAAAACACTGCAGCCAATCACCCTCCCATAGTAAGCAAAGATGCTTGGATACTGTGCTCTGGAGTCATGTCCTGCCTTCAGTGGTAACCCTAGAAAGACTATCTTTTCAGTTTGGTCATTACATAATTTACAAAAATATCCCATGCCGTGATCCCAGCACAAAGGGCACACAAGAGCACAGGTGGAGCTCTGCCTTGCCTCTAAGGATGCTAAGTTAAAACCAAAGTGCAGGTCGGTGCCGCCAAGGGCAGTATGACAGCATTTGACTTTCTGGATAGAGGTCCTGGTGTTTGGAGAACATTTATTATCACTCTGAGAGACCTGAGCTCAGCTCCCTGCTTTGAGGCATGCTTCTTCTCAAACCAGGGGCGTGTACGTCAGTTTTGTGCTAGAGTAAAAAAGTTTTGAGGAAAAATACCTTCAAGATAGATTTTCAGCTACTGTGGTGACACAACCACACAAGGATGCCAGGAAATTAGATGGTCTACTTCCCACACTGGTCAGGACGTGAGGCTCCGGTGCATGATGAAGTTGCTATTGCCTAATCAGCTATTGCACATCATCTGACATGGTGCAAGTGATTATGTCCTGGTCTTTGCCTGCAGCAAATGAAGCTTGGCTTTCTTTTCTCACAAGTTAAATGTAATTTGCTGCAAAGTAGGTGTCCATGTGTGTGCTGTTATCATATGGCAATGGATATTGTTGAGCTGCTGTAATGTGAACAGTGCCTGGCACAAAGAATGGCAGGCTTGACCTCACAGAGCACGTAAGCACATGCTGGCTGACATGTAAGCTGGCCAAGTCAATAAAACTGTTTTTGTGGCCACACACTTTGATGGAGCTGGGCCCCTGTGTCAAGGGCATGAACATGAAAGGTGACTGCATTTCACTGGGCCAGGTAAGCTTTACGAGAAATACCACCTGGAAATCAATTCACTGTGAGGCACAAGCCTTATGTACTGTGTAGTTTGTAAATAACTTCAAATTCTGTAGGTAGCATAGCTTATTCTTATGTTTCTCTTTTCTTTCTCTTATCTTCTTCTTATTTATATCAGGTAAAGAGGTGAACTGGCTGAAAAATATTTCTTGCTTTCCTAGGGAGCTGCATATGACACAGTAAGCAAAAAATCTATCTCTTGAATGAAAACCCTGTGAAATGGTATGGCTTGTAAAATGGGATGGATTTGGGCAAAAAAAGAGTCAACACTATGGAAAAAACAAAGCTTGAAAAGAGCAAAGATCACTTGCACAACTTGGGGAAGGAAAAGTCCTGAAAATCCAAAAAGCAATCATCTAGAGATCTGACAACTGCTTGTATATTGAGAATCTTTTAAAGTTAGACACCTCTGTCTCTCTGTAACTCAGTCACAAAGTTGTGTACATAATGTCTAAAACTCAGCGCTGGGAGCCAGGCTTATGGGTCGTTGTTAATCCCAGCTGAGCCAATTCTTCATGATTTTGATCAAAGGTTTGCAATCCTGCAAAGCATGGGCAAGACTACACGGAAAACCGGATGCATAAAGCAGGACAGAAGATCAAGCTGCAATTCCCCAGAGGCATTAAACTCACAGACTCTCAGATTTTGTTTGTAAAATATTCTAGCTACAGAGAACAATATGGACTAAATAGTATCTCAGAAGTGGGCTGTCTTCCAGGCTCCATCTCACCGCTTCTGAGAGTCTGACTGACAAAACCCCGGTATTGCAGAACAAGAAATGTTTGAAGGTTGGTGCCTCTGGGTGCTCCTATGAAGCCTTAGGTGCTTAAATACCTGCATCTGTAGTCTTGAATAAATACTAAATTTCACAGAACAATTTTGTTGCAAGTGCATTCAGTTCATGTACAATAGAGAACATTTTTCCTTACCAAAAAAAAAGGGGGGGTGTATGTCATTTGGGAAGGCCCTTGGAGAAAGGCAAGAACGGTCACAAATACTCTTTAGCGAGGCACATTCACCCTGAAAGTGTTTGTGTGGGCATTGTGAAAATGTTGTGGGCTTCAGCCACCTGAGGAGCAGAAGCTGTGCTCTTCAGGCAGGTGACCAATGAGACACTCCTCGCAGCAGCTGATGACTAGTGCATAGTCAGAACAATCCTTGCGGTGAAGAGTATCTGAATAACCAGCAGGCTGGGTACATGGCCAGCAAACTCAGGGTGAATAATGTCACGCAAACAAATTTGTAAAACTGTCTGTTTGCACAACATAAGCTCATACTTAAGGACAAAATTTAGTGATAAATTTTGACTGTTGAGGTGAGAAGTGATGGTTGCACTGGATTTCAGAGATAAAAGGAGACGTTTTGTAGGACTCACTTTTCTATTCGAGAACCCCCTTTTCCTCTGCTGAGTCCTGACCTGACATACCTTGACCTCAGCACAGCTCTGACTGCCATTGGGATGGGAAGGGCCATGGTCTGCCAAGTAAGAGTCATGTTCCAGAGGTACACTGACTACAGAAGGTCCTGAGTATACTGACTGCTTCAGGGGACCACCTGAGTGTCACAGCAGGACAAAGCACACTTTAAATAGCCTAAGCAATATGTGGAGAATTTCTCCCAACTAGACCCAGACATCTGTGAGCTTCATGGAAATTTTGGACCTTCATCCAAAGATCATAGTTCATTCTTGTCTCAGAAAGGACCAAATCAAAAACCACATCCAAAACGCAAGTTTAGTAGCCAGATTTAGGTGATTAACTGTTACGGAAACTTGGACTATGCTAGGCAGTAAATAAGTAGAGGAAAAAAAGTAACTCCTTATGAATTCAGCTAAGGTGCAAGAGAAGTAATGGGTGGCTGCAGGCAGCCATCAGGGAGAAGAGGCAGACAGCAAAGACGTCTGCATGAAGAAGTGAACATCTTCATGCCAGATTCAATGCTTTTAAAGAAAAATGTGTAAGCAGGAAGGAGGATCTCCTCCCTCCCTTCTTTTTTCCTCTCTACCAGATTAAAAAAGAACACATGCAGATGTGAGAGTGAGATTTCCTTAACTTCCCCTCCAGAAGAGCAAGTAGGTAGCAGCAACTTTGAATTCTGTTCTTGGGGCAACTGCTGCTCTGATCTCCAGTGATGCCTATACTCCATCTGTCTGACTGTGGGACTACAGAAGACCATACCATTTTTTCCCTCCTTGTCACATACTTTGTGACCTCCTGAGAGGCAGATGTTACTCCTTTCCTGTGATTGGATATTAGTTGCAAATTTCTTAAGAACTGCCTGCCAAGCAGTTATTAGTTTGTTTTCTTCCCCGGTATAAAAATAATTCACCATTACCATAGAGAAAATAACCACCTTCTTGTACAAAATAAAGAAAAAGACAGCCTTTGAGGAAAAAAAAAAAAAGAAACACAAGAAAGCTTATTGAAAAGTCCTTCTCTGATGTGTGTTGAAGGAGATACAACTGTAAGTTATCACTTGCTCAAAAGCACAAGAAGCAAGGGAGGAAAGTACGTAGTGTCTCCAGTGTGAGTATATGAACACATTTCCATTTCTCAGCTGTAGCAGCAGGTTGCCTTCCAGAAAAACTGGCCGCTACATGTGAGGAAAGAAGATCTATGGACTCCATGTAAACACATCTAAACCCTCAGAGCGAGGGTAGTGGTATGCATTAGGGACATCGTGGCTGGCGCTCTGCCACAGTGAAGGCTCCCAGCATTACAAACCATGTAACTCTTGACCAGGTAACTTGGAAGCCTTGCAGATAAGCTCTCCTTGTGTCTTTCAAGCTGCAAATTCACATGTAGGGAAAACTTGTTAATCTTACCACCCACCGGCAGGAAAACACATTGCCACTGAGGGGCAGCTAAAAGAACAATGCAGTAGGAGACACGAGTGCCATGCTTTTCTGGCAGCTCTGCGCCAAGAGCATCAGTGCACTTTCCTGCTGATCAGTTTCTCCGACCCTTTATTAAGCTTGTAAAAAAACCCCAAACCCACAAACAAGCATGAATTGTGAGGGTGGCAGGCCTCTGAGGGCCAGCAAGCCTGTTAACACCCTGAGGGACTGTAAGTGCCTTGGGTTTTTTTGCCAACACTGCTTCTGCAAAGGGTCATCCAGGGAGCAGAGGGAATGACAGCACGGTGTGAAAGATGAGAGGGAAGGAGAGGAGGGTACGTGGAGGTGCCTGGGCAACGCTGCCATCCATCAGTCAAGGCAAGCAGCTGCTGGACCCCTGAGTGTAAAGGGAAAGGGGCTTGGGTAGCCATTTGTTTTGCTTTCACCACATTCCCTGTGCAGGCTGTCATGGTCCTGTATTGCCATGTCCCCTCATCTGCAATGAGCTTATCCAGTACCCATTCCTGCAGGATGCAGCCATTCCCCTCCGTGCTCCTCAGGGTGACTGATTTAGGGCACTTACCATGGCAATGCAGCTACAAAAGAGAGGCTTTGAGCCTGACTGGCAGGGCCTGAGAGCATAGGAGTTGGCATGCCCAGGAGGAGAAAATCCTTTCGCCCCGCAGAGGCCCTGACCTGTACTAAGAGCTGGCCAGTTCCCACGGGACTCCAAGGCTCCCAATTCACCCTCAAAACACAGGTCTGGTCCTGACACCCCTGATATCTAGGTAAGTTCAGTGCAGAAAACAGCACATATCTGTCCCTTACACCCAAACCTGACAAGGTGAGGCTCAAAGCCAGCCTGGACATGTTTAGAGTTCCCCAAACACTTATTTGTACAGAAAGCCCACATAGATGTGCTTTATAATCCCACATTTGTGTATGAGGACCTCCTCTGCCACACAGACACATATATAAACCCTTCACATAGACACTGGCCTGAATTTATCCCATCTCATTCACATAAAAGCACTGGGCTCTGTATTTTCATGCTTTAAGTAGCGGTGGGTCCACTGCATTGGGCACAGCTCTGCTCAACCATCTCTGGCTTTTGCCATGGAAGAGCAACCAGAAACTCAGTGGGGCGCTGGGGCACCTTGCTGGGGCCAGAGCAGAGCAGGATTTTTCTGTAAGGTTTTCTATTTTTCAAAATATTAGCATTCTTCACCAAATGTAACACAATTAAAATCCAACTTTTATGAAACTTTCCTTGGGTTGGACAAGTTTCTAACATCCAGATATTTCTGATTCACCCAGGATTTCTGATAACTAAAGGAGGGAGAATATTAAGAAAAAAGCAAGCAAGCTCCTGCCGCACAATAGCAGCGTGATCATGTGCAATGCTGGAAACCCAGGGCCAGGGTCAGCTCAAGAAAAGACCAGTTAGATCAGTAAAACTTACATGAGTGGAAGAGGTGACCAAACACATTCATGGAATTTGCACCTAGTAAGTATCAAGAAAGTCAATTAAGTATCAGGATGGTCTGGGAAAGCACCTGGGACAAGCACCACTACTTTTCCTGTTTTCAGACTTATTCCAAGCCATAAATGGGTACAACCAGAGACAGGGTTTCAGCTACACAAATCCTCAGTCAGTATGGACATTTCTTAGTGGCTCTGTGGACTCCTGGAGTTCTCCTCTTAGAACCGCTTCACTTCCATGTAAGTGCCTAAATGTTCATTGGATTAAAGTACACACATTGGATGTTATAGTTCATGGGTCAGGGCTGACAGGTGATATGGAAAGCTTAAACACAAGTTCTCTGATTCTCTATTGGGTTTCAGCATGTGACAGATTCAGTGAGAGACCAAATGACACAATCTTGAGAGCTCCCCCAAAATTCGATTCCCCTCCAGCAGTTCCAATTCTATGAAATGCTGAATTTGCAGAAGGTGCTACAGTATTATAAACTGATGATGTCACCCAAGACACCAGCAAATGGTTTAAAGGTTCCCAAGCTCTTCTTGCTGGTAACCATGGCACTGCAAATTCTGTTTGCTAAATACTGGCCCTGAAAGGGAAGGCAAAGGTGAGAAGCTCACAGGAGGCAGGCCACGGTGCATGTTGCTAAGCCACTGAGCAATAACATGTTGTGTGTCTCACGGGTGTGATAGCATCAGTCAGAACAGGCATGTGACTCAGCCCTACCAACACTGAATCGAACCTTGTAAAGCACATGACTAGATTTCATTTCTACCTTTTCTCATCTGTAGAGGATACCAGAAGAAGAAAATAAAAACCCAGCAAGAAAACCCTTTCAGTTTAATTCTGTTCATAGAACATTAAAAGACCAAACTGCCAAGCAGGCTAATTTTGAAAATGCTAGATACTTCCTTGATGCAAGATATCTAGCTAGGCCTTTTTGAGTTCACCCATCACTACCCAGTCAGTAGGAGTACACTTAAGTTCCCAGTCACCAGGAACCGTGACTCTCAGCCATCCCAAGCTTTGGTGTTGGTGTGGTTTGCTGTTGGACAGGAGAGCCAGGAGTGAGCTGGGCCACCTTTGGGGCCTTAGGAGTCCAATTCCCATTAATCTCCCACTGAGAAGAAATGAGCTTTGATGCTGCTTAATAAAACTCAGCACAGCGATCTCAGTGCTCGTGAAATAATCAACTGGAAGTGGCCTGGCCAGGCTATGCCAATACTGGAACCTGAACCCAACAGTGTGATAGCTGGTTCAGCCTCCCTAAAACTCTTCACTGCTCCATAAAGACTGTCCTTTGACCAAAAAAACCCTTATGTCCCCACTGGGACCACATGCCTTTGAAAATGTTACCCATCTGTCCTACAGCCTAAATGTCAGCCGCGGAAAGAGGAGGAAGGATAGCAAACAGCCACCAAGTGTTACAGAGTAGGTGCAGTCAGCAGTCGCTTTGCTGAGTCACTCCTGTTCTCTTCAGAACGTTGGGGTTTTAGGGTAGAATAAGGCTCTCTCCGTTCACCTTTCCTAGCCACCATGTGCAGGTGTTTCTTGCAAGTATGAGTGCTGAAGAGCCTCAAGTGCTTCTGCAGACACTAAACTGCATGTGGTTAGTCCAAGTCATGATTTACCAATAACAGCTGGCTCCTGGGATGAGCAGAAACATGCTGGGGTCAGGATGTGTAAAATAACCCCATTAAATTATTTTTCACTGGCTGCCTGTGCTCATGCTCACAAATGCAATTTGCACATAACTCATGAAAGGAGCTGCGGTGAAAGCAGGTGAGGAGGAGGATGGGGTTCACGCTCCCCATGATTGCAGCGTGGGTAGTCTAGCAGGCACCATTGCAAGTACTTTGTTGGGGAGAAACTCCTGCACTGCTGCTCAGAGTGGAGGAGAAAACTCATGTCAGGAACCCCACTTCTGCTGGGAGGTTCCCTACCTTGCAGCTGGCAACCTGTCAAAATAGTCAAGGTCAAGGATCAGTGAAAGGATTGGGATGAAATAAGAGCAACCCCTATTGCTCCCTTTCTCCAGCTCCCTGCAACACATGAAACTGTGCTTTGGAAAAGTCTGAAGTCACACTTCTGAATTCTCTTGATTCTTATGTGCAATAGCCCTGTCCTTCCTCAGCACTGTAGCACAACCTCCAGAGACCTAGGTTGTTTTTTTTTTCCATAAAGTCTGCTCTCACAGCATTTTCATCTTAATTTAGGGCACCAACACAACCGGATCCTCTCCTTGCACCCAAAACTATTAACCAGCAAGCCTTCTACCCCACATCTGTGACAGTTTCAGGGATAGGTCAGCACCAAACCTCTGGTTTGGATACTGGCTTTTTTCATAACATATGGCTCAGACTCAAAGGCCTGCATACAGGATCAAAGTGAAGTTTGGCCCCATTATGTTAGTGGCAGTATTCTCATATTTCATAAAGGTTCCCCGAGCCCTGAGCCTTCAAATGCAAGTGTACCACCCACCACATAAAACCTCTGTCTTGGAAGATCAATACCCCTGTTACACACCAGATGTCCGAGGGGCACTTACTGCATCTTCCACTGGCAAATGCCAGTTATGTGGGAGAGCACGTGTGCTGCTGCATATATGGGTGTTATTCCCAGCTTTCTAACTCCTCATTTTCATTTCAGTCTCTGCCTCAGAAGACAAGTGGCCTTTACCATCAATAAGTGATGCCCGCAGTTCTCTGTATCTTATAGGTAATGCAGGAACTGAGCAGAGTCTGGATGCCTTGAAGTTACTATGGGCTAGAAATACGTTTTCAGAAGATGTTGTACTGAAGTTTAGATACAGCAAGAGAGTGCCATGGACATTGAAAAGGTGGCAGATAGCTCTTCTCAGTGTCTGAGAGAGAGATCATTGGGTTCTTCACCTTCCTACGCCATCGGTAGCATTTTCTGTGGCCACTGCTTGGTCACCTTCTTTCACACAACCAACCACCTGGTGAATTGAGTGTTTGCAGAGGAAAGAGTAGTGAAAAAGGAAAACCCTCAGTCTTTCCTCCTAATTTATTTTCAGGACACAGTTCAACCATAATACTTGTTACTTTGGACTTTAGGGAGAGAAGCGTACTTGGCACAAATTCTGCATATTTTTCAGTCTCTAGATCTTCTCCATCCTCTATCAGATTGTACCCAACATCTGCATCTGTGCACTCTTTGGAGCAGGGACTCATTGCTCACATACATACGACAACTAGCAGACGCAATCCCTGTAGTAGTGCACTATCAGTAACAGAGTACAGCAGCAATTTTGAACAAAGACCCATTACAAACCTCCTTAGATTTTGGTGAGAGTTTCAATGAATTAGGACTGCAGAATCCGCTCCAAATATAGTGTATCTTTTGCTAACCACACTAAACTCTTTTAAGAAACAGTTTCTATATGACGAAAAGCCCTAATTAAGCACACAGCAGCCGAGGCAAGTTCGTTGTATTACCTTGTTGAAGGCACACTCAGTTAATCCTTATGGAAAGTCCCCTCCAGTCCCCTGAAGTCATTGTAACATGCACACAAGTGTGCGTGCATGGGTATAAATAAGAAAATGCATCATGGACCTCGGTCACCAAATCTGGCCTTATTTGTAAGTGCTCCTCTTGCCACAGCCTTTTCTAGCCTTGACGTGATGGGGAGGAGGAAGGTGTCACCTGTTGGTGTCCTTGACAGATGTAAGTGCGGGCATGTGAGGGGAAGCATTTTAGAAACAGGGAAGGAGGGAAAACCGCTCTTGGCAACAATGAAGGGTCCAGCAGAGCCCCCGACGAAAGGTTCAGCAGTGAACAAAAATGAAAGCTACGTGGAGTAAAAGGGAATTAGGGCCTGAAGAAACTGCAGAGCAGTGCACCTCTGCTCCAGGAGCAATGGAGAGTGGTACTAATGGCAAAGCATATTAGCATGCAAAACCAGCCTCCACGTAACCTGCTCAGTCTGGTGATGATCAAAGCTTGCTAAAAAGTTTCTAAAAAACCATAAGAGAAATAAGTTTTCTGGACCACAGTCATGACAAAGGTGTCACACAATCACCCCTGTCCTCTGTGGAATATATTTCTCATGTAAGCTGCAAGATCTGAGCTACCTTCTGGTAAAATTTCAAGATTTTATGGCAGTTTTGGTTTTTGTTTATGATTGATTGTGCTTTCCAAGAACAAAACCTGTTTGAATGTAATAATTTTCCCTGAAAATTTGAAACAGACAGGAGAATTCGTTTCATTGTTATGCTTCCTTTTGTGTCTGAAATTACTGAGAGGAAGAACATTTTCATATCATTTTACAGATGCTGCCATCCTTCACCCATTTCACCATCTTATGTTCTCAGGCTTGCGTACATGTGTAAACTTCACTATACACAGAAGCGAGCATGGTCAGACCATCTTGGGTTCTGGGCACCGCTGTAATGCAGCCACTAATAGGACTATGCACAGTTCAGCATCTGGTGTACCCTTTGTTCAGGACATTAGAGCAAAGGAATGTCTCCATGAGCTAATATATTAGTTATTTACCTTTGGCTTCTTTAACCACAAGCAACTGTATCCTTGAAGCGTGGTGAAAGAATATTGATTTAAAGTGTGTCTTTATGCACTCACATACACACATGCATGCGTGTGCATAAAGCCTCAAACAGAACTGCAGTGAGGATGCACACAAACCCTGTTCTGCCATGTGTTAGCAGTGCCAGAGAGCCACAGGGGAAGAAAAGCATTCTCTACTTAGCCAGCGCTGGGAACCTGTATTTCAAGTCATTTCTGTTTGCAGAACTAAGCTGAACTCCCCTGCAACCTAGGTGGGAAGCAGAGCAGCCCTCGCTCCTGGCGGGGACGCCAGCTGCAGAGCTCCCCATAACCCCAGCGCATGCAGAGGGCAGCTTGCAGCACAGCCAGCCCCGAGAGGAAGAAACCTCCACAGCAGGCAAGGGCAGAGCATGTGCCAGTTCCCCAAAGGCCTGACCTGCAAAACATCAGAGACAGCAGCTCTGCTAACCCTCGATGAGCTCAACTCAGGGAAACAGGAGTTTGGGAAGCTGCTGCTTAGGTACCAGGGAGCAGGGATGGGTCCTTCAACCTCCAATGCCCAGGGGCATAAAAAGTGCCCAATACCTCATCGTTATTTCATCAGCGTTTGGGCAGCCCAGGATGTTCCAGCTTGGAGCAAGTTTGGACAGGAGATTGCAAGTGTTCCCAACACGAGGGATGCCCCATTTGCTACACAACCACACAGCTGCCATAGCAGAACTGGGCAGAACTGGAAAATTATACCATACATTAATGTGGCATGTGAGAGGGTTACGGTTTACCTTTTGTTCTTATTTAATGAGAAGGCGGGAGAGGAGGGGGTTAAGGGAGGGGTGAGATCATGATAGATGAAGAGAACTTGCTTGGCTAACTCTCCATAGCCTGTAGCTACTGCAATATTTATGAAAGGGAAGGTGCACCTTGGCAAGTTAACCTGCCTGAAATTGGAAGGTTTCAGATGAAAGGGAAACCCTGTAAAGTAAAACCGAGCTATGCTTGAGAGGAGCATGATGGCAGGAAAAGAAAAGCTATCTCCTCACCAAGAGTTTCCATTTGTAAATGCTTCACTTTGCCCCAAAAAAACACCAAAGAAAGCAACCTGGTCAGGCCTGCCCGCTCCCAGAGCACAGGAACCAAAGTGCCTACAAATATCAAACTCCCTTTTCTCCATTAGGCAGAAATCATCTGACATGTGCTAACACTGCACAATTGCACTGTCTGCGAAGGCAGAAGGGCTCCATTCTGACATTGGCTGATTTCTACTGCATTGTGCTGAATTTTGAGGTTATTTGCACAGACAGGTCAGGGCCCTTGGGTGCCCATTACAGGCCTGCTTTTTCAAGAGGTAAACCTTGAAGATGCTATCATTAATGGCATTTCCTGCTTCTGGTACAATTCTTACTGACTTAAAAAGAAAAATAAATTTCTGTCAATGTTACCAAGATTCCTTATTTACCAAACACTGCATCAGCATAGGGCTTGGACCTTTTTAGAAGAAAAAAAAATCATTTGGATGAAAAATGTATGAATATCTGTATCCTGCAAAATATTCCCTTGATTTCATTTTAGCACAAGGCATGGAAACAACTTTGAAAAATTTAAGAAAAATATTTGATATGATACAGATAAATTTTAATTAAGATCTTGCCTGTGGGCAGACCCACAGCCCTGGCATCTCAACTCTTATCTACCAGCACAAGGCACTCCCAGTATCCTGTGCTCCCATGGAAGGAGCAAGCTCTATGCATGCAGCGATGGGTTTCTTTAGTTGCTTAACTGTCTGTTCTAGAGAGATGGCTCCAAAGTGAGGTGACAAGCCACTGCTGGAATTGGAATAGTGTTTATTTTTTAATTGGGATGAAAAAAATCTAGATCTTTCTCATTCTTTCCTCCCACCAAAAAGAAGGGTTTCAACCAAACTGGATAAGTGCTGTGCTTTCTATTGCTTTCATTTTTTTAATTATAATTTCCCTAATTTTGATCTCAACCTATCAGTAAAAACAAAAGAGCGGTCTGAAAGCTTCAAACGAGAATGGTGCAATTTTTCCAGCAGTTTTTCTTATTGTCCCTCCCTTCCCACGCCAGCTCTGGCGCATGGGGGCAGGGGAGGGGAGTGCTTGGCAGTCTGGAGATTCTCACACCCCTCTCCTGTCTAGACCAGGGCTATGTCTGATTTTCTATCACCCCAAGGCTACAATTTCCAGTGAAGAAAATATTAAATTCAAAACCATCTGCCCATCTCGTCTCCTTCCGAAAAGTCAAAACCCGTCAGAGGCCGAATTCCCACGTCTGGCATCAGAAACCCTCTTGTCCATTTTGCAGCTTTAACGTCGTTGTTGCTCAACCCATGACATTAAATGCTCACACAATGTGTTTGGGGCAGGGATAGACATTCATGTAAAGTGAGGATTTCACGGGGGCACCGAGAAAAGAGTGGATATAGCATGGGGCAACGGTGCTGGGAGCTGCAGAGGATTTAACTAATTTACATTTACTCCTCATCTGACTTGTACTGCTGCCCTCTGACCTTTCCCTCCAGAGACCTTCGGCCCAAGCTTGCTTGCTGCCGACCAGGCCAGGGTTTCATTTGCAGCATTAATCACAGCCAGTCGTCCCTGACATCTCTGTGGCAAGCCGGGGTCAGTGCTGGTGTGCTGGGAGGGGAGGAGGAACAAGGCTAGTCAGTCAATCTGCTGCCTGGTGTCACGAGTGATTTATGGCCCGCTTCAAACACAGCCATTGATCTGTTCTGTTTTCCCCAGCATGCTTGTCAGTGTGTAATAAAGCCAATGGGAATTCCTGTGTGTTGAGTCAAAGAACTTAAGTATGCTCAAGTTTGCTTATTTAAAAAAACACACCTGAAGTCTCCCCATTTGGGAAGCAGCTCAAGATTTACAATCCTGTGGAAATTTGCAAGGGTAGGAACAAGAAATACAACCCCAACCAGCCCTTCAGGCAGCCGGCCAATTAATCTTTCCTTTGCTGTCTGCTGCTTGTTCGCCTCTCTGCCTTCAGCAGTTTTGGAAGATCTAAGCCAGGCAGCGGCGGTGACTTCCTCCCGCCTGGCCCGCAGTGAACCCCCCAGAGACGTCCTGGAGGTGAACCCAGCAATTCCCTGGGCTGCATCTCCCGTAAGGGCTGCTCTGGAAATCACCTGCCACTCTCAGCATGGGCTACCCTCAAGGCCAGGCCAAACGCTGAGTGCTCCCAGGTGAGGTGAGGAGCTGCACAGCCACCTGCAGTTTACAAGCAAATGTCCGCACAGCTCATGGATGGCTTGAACTCAGAGCACCACTAACCTCAACAGCTCTGGGACTTGAGGACCTTTCTAAGAACAGCTCCCTCGTCACCTGGGATTGCTGCAAGGAGGGAGGAGGTACAGAGGTGATCCAGGTCAGACAAAACACGTCTGTGCCATTGACACTGCAGGATGGGTACATGCTAAGGGACGCCATGGAGCACTGATTTCTCTCCCCACTTCTCCCAGAAGGTCGCCTGAAGCCATAGCCCACATGTGGGTTTGCATCCATGAAATGTAGGTTGAAGGAGAGCATGGGCTTAAGGGCAGGCGAGGTGCCTTGCCCAAAAGACATCACACATGATGTCACCAGACCCAAAGGAGTTAATATTGTTCTGCCCTTGCAGAGTCTGGCCTTAATTGTAGCATCAGTGACTTCTCACTCCCACTACCCATCAAGAAGAAAACATTGCTCTACTGCTTAGCATGGACTATACGTTTAAAAACTGAAAGGGTAACACTTTTGTCCAGTACAATGAGGGAAGGCATCTTATTCTCTTGCTTTGCACTTGATTAAAAAAAGCCCACCAAAAGCAAATAATAAAAAAAAAACAACAAAACAAATCCACATTTTCTCATGCAACATCTTAAACCAAAAAATTTGCATCTCAGATCAGAAATGTCAGCAAACTCCCAAAATTCCACTTGTCAAGAGTAGTTTTCCTAAATGTAGCATTTCCAATGTATATTCTTTTTCTCATCAGAAAACGTTGACTGATGAAGCTAATCAGAAAGAAGTTGATAAGCCTCAGCAAATATTATTCTGACAAAATATTCACTTTCTCTGCAAAGAAAATTCCCATTAACAATTACTAGGCAGTAGAATAAATGAGATTGCAGAGCAGAGCTGTTCCACAGATCTCATTAAAACTACTAAAGTAGGAGCACAGCATGCTCCATTTAAGAGCACTCATGAATGCTCAGCTCCTCTGGAAAGGCAGGGGTGAGGCATTCACATCAGGTATCTCAAAAAAAAAAAAAAATCACAGAATTCCCAATCAGTGGCCATTTGGAAGACACTGGCCCCAGTTCAACAGATTTTAAATTTCAGCTACTACATGTCATAACAATCAAACTGCGTGAAAAGAGACACAGAGAGCTGCAGGTTCCTAAGAAATATTAGCGCCAAGTCTTGTTGAGTAATGAAGGAAAATGCTCACCTATGGGACTTTCCACAATTCTTATCAGTTATCAAAAACCCCCAAGAGACACACATTCTCCAGTCTCGCCTTTTTCTGGGATGAACTTCCCAGCACTCTGGGGAGGGGTGAGAGGAGCAGGAGGAATAGAAAAATCTTTCTTGAACAAAACACTGAACTAAATGCCATTAAAACATTGATATTTAAAACACCCACTCACATTTGGACAGCCTGGGAAGGTCAGCCCTCAGTGGTGCTGGATTCCCAAGCCCAGTGCATAGAACAGCTTCTGGTCTTGCCCAGCCAAGCACTATTTCCAATAAAGCCTGTCATTATTGTATCTTCCCATCCTGACATACGAAGGGACGGAGAGAGTAGGGAGGAGGTGATCTCATAGGAAAAGAGGCCATTTTGTGGCCAAAATTATAATTGCTAGGGCACAAAGTGGGATTTCTTGCTTTCTGTACTTCAGTTTTTACTTGTCCTCCCCAGTCACAACTTCAAGGAGGGCAGAAACATTCAATACCCCAGCACTGGGAGTGCCAGCATCTCTTGTGTAGATTAACACCACTAACTCCTTCTCCTTTCTGGGGCAGATTTTGTGGTTTTTCTTGTCCAGAAGGCAAGTCTCTGGGTAATAAAACCAGACAGTTTGTCCTACGAGCAACACAGATGCCACCTCATCTCTGTAACAGAAGGAAGCTTTTCCCCAGCAGACCCTGCATGGCTAAATTCTACTGTAGCAACCAGCTGGACTGTGCATGTAAACAGCACACACATCCGAAAGCAGTTGGGCAGCTTGTGTGAATGCTGGCATTCACAGTCAAGCACTTGGAGCCCTGCTGAAGTGGAAAAACTGTCTGCAGTGCAATCCTTGCAGTAGGGAGCTCTTAACACAGTGATTGAGCCCAAGAGTGGTTTCCCTGAAAAATCCAGGGACCAGCACTGAGTAAAGAGGCTGCAAAGGAAAGACTTTGCTGGTACACTTTGGCCCCTGACTTCAGTGTTAACATCCTCCCAACCAAGCAGGAATAGGTCAAGAAATATATGGCATCCCCTCAGTGGGAAAAGAAGGTGACAGATTTATGGGGATCTGGGGATATTGGTTTATACTGGCTGAAAATCTAGCCCTAAATATTGTACAAAATTTGGTAGAAAACTGTGCAGACCATTGCCAAGAAGGATGTTCTACCATAGGGCTTTGGAGAAAAGACAGAGGCAAATTTGAACCTGTGACTTCTCCAAAAATAACCCAGTCAAGGCCCAGCAAGAGAAGTGTTGCATTTGAAACAGGCTCATACAGTGCCAAACACTCCCTCACACTCTCCCAGATAAAGGGAAGAGGAGTTGTTCTTCCACCTCCCAGATCAAGCCTTGAACAAGGCAATTAACTTGAAGAGGGCAATTTGATTAGACTTAAATTTGCCTGGAGTAAAAAACATCCATTAACAAACACCAGCTAATGGGAAGGTGCTCAGTTTCCCCTGGGCTTTCTGGCTCTGTCAGTTGGGAGCATGTACTGTGGTGGATTCATCAGAGCTAAAGGTGACAAGTTGGGGTTTAACACGAAACACTGTAAACTTGGTCTTTTTTAGACTTCACATAGGAAACAACACCAAGATGTTCAGGTCTTCACAACACTGACAGCAAGAAGGGGTGCATGGGCAAATAACACACAGACACCTGCCTGCGTCCCTGCCACCCCAGACTCTGTCCCAGGGCAGGAACTGCCACACCAACAAAACCAGTGGTAAAGTAGCCTCCCACAAACAGCAGCATAAAGCCACCAATGGAAGGTGGAGAGATACTGCCCCATGATCAGGCCACAGCTAGCTTGTCTCACTGGCTCAAATACCCATAAATCCCACATCTCTGCACTAAGGAATGACCTTACAGCCACAACTTAATTTTACCAGTTTGAACGTGGTTCATTAAACCTATCTAAACACCAGATGACAACCCTTCCTGGAAGACCACACAAGTAGAGTTACAGAAACACTCCATGCAGATGCGGAGCCATCGCTGGTCTGGTGCTGCACTTGCTCTCAGTTGAGGATGATAGAAAGTGCTCTATACAGCTACACATAAGTTTTTCACTCAGTGACTGTGTGTGCATATCCACCCACTCATGTGGGCTCATTCACTGCTCTGCAGTATTTTCTAGGCACAATCTGATGATGAGCAGCCCACATTGTCATGGTCTGAGGTACACTGCCACCAAGCATATGCATACACATTAAAGCTGGCAGCAGAAGCAGCAATGTCTCTTGGGATGCTCAATACAGGCAGAGTCGCTAAGGGGAAAACCAGCTACCCCAATCACGTGAATGCCTTTGAGAGCATTTGTCAGTATTGTCATAACACAGTATCTGCTGGTTCATGCACCAGTGGATTAATTTAGCACTAAATGGGTAACATTTTGACTAACTCCAGTTGTTTGAGCCAAGATTGCAGAGGACACCTATGTAACCATGCTACACATCATTACTGCATTCCCCTAATGGGCTTGAGCTCATGGCATCCCCCTTGGAAAACCCTGGAATATCTGCTTATTGCACAGATTTTAACAATAGCCTTTGTGCCCTGCCTGTGTGGTAACAGACTGTGTTTAAGCCATTGACAACGCTGAGTTCCTTGAAGTTGCTAATGGGTTAAAGCTGGGACATCTGGTGAAACACTAGCCTCAGCTGTTCCTCAAATGACATCTTCTTGGGTCAAATTTATCTCTTCTTGCCAGTCCATCTGCTCGCAGCCTGTCAATGGTAAACACTTGAGAGTCACAGAGCAAGCGAGTTGTCAGACAGCAGTGAAGGACAGCATCTTGGAGTCTAACTAGATAGTGATACAGGAGCAAAAATAGCCCCCATGCTCTCCCCCTCCCAGTCATCTTCCTCCTGCTGTGCTCCAGGGTCAGGGTCAGGCCAGGGAAGTGGTGTGCCACCCTGAATACAGAGCCCAGACCAGGCCACCCAAGGGAGACTTGTTTGTTCCCTTAGGCAACAAGGAAAAAGCCATCACGCACAACTCAACACACTACTGTACTTGCTTGTGCTTCAAATGCGCCAGGGGAGCGGTTCACACCCATGCTGTCAGCTCATGAACGGTCATTTCTTCCAGAGCCTTCAGGTCTTTGCTTGCCACCCCTAGGCAGTCCTGCCCATGTAGCACCAGCCCAGAGCAACACAGCAGGAGGCACAAGGGACCTGGAGGCTACCAGGCAAGGTACAAGATGATTGTGCTTCTCACTTCCCAAGGAGTTCATACATTCAAGGGCCGTTGCCTCCTTGCCCATGTCTCTAGAAAGGACACCTTTCTTCCAGAAGGTAATGACCCTCACTGTAGATGTGGCTATAACCCTGCACAGACACACACACTCGTCTCCAAAGTATAAACCCAAGAGCCCCAGATCACCTGGCAGCCTGTAAAAACAAGGTGGGAAATACACATGGCTTCCCCTGCTGCTTCTAGAAGATTATGTATCTGAGGTGGGGAATGGTATAAAATCCCATCCGAAAGATGAAATACTGAAAGGATTCCTGGAGACCAACTGGTGCACAAGAGCGGGCAGGGAGTCACCTCACAATTAGGGTAATCTGGGAAAGGCAGATTAAGCTGTCTTTGGGGTCAGCAGACCAGCAACAACCTCTGAAGATGCATTAACCTGATGGGTTGTGATCTGGTGAATAAACCTTTTTGTTTAAAATGGGCAGACACAGCACAAAGGCCACAGTTTGTCCCATGGTTTACAGGGGTATATCCATGGTTAAACAAGCACTCTGTGCTGTTGTGTCTTGCTAACACAGTGATGATGTCCTGCAACTAGTGAGGATCAGTTTCAAGTTGGCCCTTTTCTATGCAATGAGAAATTTCTACCTTGAGTCATTTGGATTCTTTCACAGCAGTGTCATAACACTGCACTGTGCTATTGCAGGGCACCTGCTCGTGTCCTGATGCTGCCCAAAACACGACGAGGAAACATCATCATGGCCCCCATGAAGCAATGAGGCTTCTTAGCATGCTATGAATAGCCTTGAAGAGAGAAAGTTCTTTTACCCTGCCAGTGCTATGCAATTGCTTTAATGAGCCACACAACTATAAGAAAAGCATTTGCCTTCTCCTTCACAGACTTCTCCATATCCCCAATTAACTACATTAACATCATAACTAACCCCCTGTCCCTGGCGCGTGCTGGCAACTGGCAAAGCCCACGTTTCAAGACATGCTTGATGCATTACTGCACAGCGGATCAGGAGACAGACATTTTAGTGTGCGTCAGACACCATATTTCTCCATCCTTGAAACTGATCCTGCCGGAGTGTGCTCTCTGCAGAGCCAGGACTTTAACCCGAGAACGCAGCTGCATTTTTAAGTATCATGTTAATACAGTGTCGTGGCGGGGATTTTGTTCAAGGGAGGATGGCTCCACTCTGACCTTTGGCTCCAGAGGCACGCTTTAAAATTAAAACCTTGCTTCTTGTGTGACCCAGCACTCATTTCTCTCCATTCATACAATAGTGTGATTTTAAGAACTGGTCACATTCTCATCTGTTAGTGTGCATGGCACTCCGTACGTGCCCTCAGAGGCCAAGAGAGGAGCAGTACGTACTCTAGTATTTTTAACCCAAGAAGTCTTTTATAGATGTGTTAACTTGGAAAACAGAGAAAGACCTTGGTATTGTCCATCCGGCCTGGTGGTACCCCAGCTCCAAGTTTGGGTTCAGAGTCATAGCTCAAAAAATTACATTAAGCCCACAGTAGAGTCAAGCCAAAAGGCTCCTTTGAGACCCTGGACTCTGGTGAGGAGGGAGCAAGGAGGATGGTGGCCAGAAAGAGCAGGAGCAGCACTGGGAGGCCTGCTCTGCTTCTGCTGCTACATGCTTCTGCTTCACCGTGGCAAGTCCTCTCCTCACCATGAGCTTGTTTCTGCTCCTGCACTGCCTCAGCAGTAGGCAGCAGGTAGCCTGGAGGCACTGTGTGTCCACGGAGTCTGCAGAGGTCTGACATCCCCACTGTGCATCCCCCAGCACAGCCTGTCCGACTACAAGAAAAGAGACTTCCTTATGCTTTTAATTGTGCTACCCTCTAGTGGCCAATCCCATCCCCTTGAAGCTCTGATCATTGCTCCTGGCAGAAGGAGAGGCCTTGGACTGCAAACCTTCAAGACCAGAAACCAGCTTGGTGCTGTGCAAGAATGACTTGCACATTTGAAAGGAGGCAGAGACCTGGCAAGGTCAAGGGCTAGTCCAGTCAGAGTATGCTCCACCACCCCATCTCTGCTTTGGTGTTAGGAAGGGAAAGATCCCCCTGCTCAGGCTGAGAGATCTTGGCAAGAGCAGGGTGAAGCCAGCTCAATATCAGGTGCTTGTAACACAAAAACCACCACCAAATTTGGGCTCTTGGCAGGCTCTTCAAGCGAACATGCTTCCTTCCTGCTCCCTGCTTGCTTCCCCCGCTGTCTCACACCAGGCACTCCAGCAGCTTAGCTGCGGAGCAGAAGCACTCAACACGTCAATAAAACTGGGTTAGAATTCAAGGAACGTCCTTGCAATTACCGAGATAATTGCTACATTTCAGAACCAAACATTACTTAATGGTGCTCAATTATCTTGTGGCAGGGCCTGCAATGGCAGCGACTAATTGCTTAACTAAAGACTTTCTTCTTTCCACCCTGTGTCAACATGCACGCATGCAACTAGGCCATTGGTGCAGGAAGGAGATACCTGTTGTGAAAAGAAGGGTTAAGTAGCAGCCACAGCCATGTTTCCAAGCTCAGGACAGGTGTCTTGCCTCAGACATTATAAGGATGTGAAGCAGAACTGGAAAAGCCCAGAAGGGAACAAGGATACAGATTTTTCTTCCTGTCTCTGAACAAGGAACTCAAATGTCTGCACAATGTGACTAGTGCCACTCTTACATGTCTATATACCCCCCAGGCTCAGCTGCATGTCAGTAGCCTTTTCATAGTTTACCAGTCTGGAGAGTTCACAGATACTAGCAAAAAAAAAAAAAAATTCCTAACAGAAGACTTTTCTTTTGTTACTTTCAAGCTTGTTGTTCATTTCTTCACTTAACATCTCTCTCACGTGAAAGAAATGCAAAGGGAAAATAGGTGTACTTTCCTTGTTACTTGCCATTTCATCACTTCTTCACAATCCTCTTTACTATTTCAATAACTTTCATAAGCAGAGTCCTTTACTCTGCTTTGACACAGAACTATTCCCTGTTCTCCAAGCCCCCATCCCTTCTCCCTGCCTTTTTCAGCCTCTCCTCTATCTGAGAGGGAAGCAAAGACTCCAGATCAGGCCATTACCCTTGTGAAAACATCAGGTCTTGGTTTCTACCCCTTACTGCTCATGTTTGGTCTGTTCCTCTGACCAGACAGAGCTCACCACAGAGCCAGCCCCAGGCCTTGTCTCCTGAACATCGGGTACCCTGGATCCAAGGGCTGTGCCTGTTCAGCTCTGCTCATCCTTTCCAGACTCACATTTCTCAGGCATGAATTCCCAAGGCTGTTTTGTTGTTCAATTACCAGCTCAACTCCCCCTCTTTGAAACCCCTCTTTACAACTCTTAATGACTTTTTTTCTACAGTTCATCATAGTTTCCACAGCACTAGTAAACAAACCAGGGTTGACTGTCCAGCTCAGAGACCTCCTTGGGGGCCTTCAGCTTTATGGAAAACTGTTCTCATCCTGGTTTTGTAGGTTTGACAGTTTCAAATCATAGTAATAGTTTGCTTTCATCTTTCAAGTTACTGAATGTTCCTGTAAAGATTTGAGACAAATGCTTCAAGACCACCAAATTATACCTTTCAAATCTCCTTCTTCCTCTGCTACATTAACGTCTCTCATGGACTAAAGAATTCCTCTTCAGAATGCCATGCTAGTTTGTCCTCTTTTGTCCCCATCATTTAAGTCCTGTGCATGCTCTTTGGACTCATATTTCAGTTACAAGCCTAGGAAGGGGGCAGGAGCCAGTGGGGTACTAAGGTTCTGTGGACTCAAACTGATCACTTAGAAGCTCATAACTCAGCCAGAGAATAGTTAACATCCCCTAAAATTGCGAGCAGTTTTATAGCAGACTCTAGTTTGCTAGCAATGCACCCTCTCCCTTTTCACACGCGCACACATGGGCTAATTGTTTCACAGTAGTAACCTCACCTGCAATTAGCCACTGTTTTAAGTCTTTGATCTTTATAACTCTCTAGAGGACAGCAAGATTCCCACATAAAAGCCTTTTATTATTTTATTCCACATGTGGGAGTGAACCTATTCTCTTGTATTTATTAAAAAAAAAGTCCTTACCTGATCTCAGAGATTCCCATTAAGTTGAGTGAGTCTGTGGCAAGGGGGAAACCTCACTTTGGGGGATGATTCTCCCAGGTTCTAAGGATAAGCAATTACAGCCCCAACCTGATGGCCTTCACCTGCTCCCTGAGCAGACTGCTGATTTGCTGGTATCCCAAGCATCAAGCCCATCCTGGAGATGGACTTCTTGGGGATATGCCTTTTTCTTGCCGATTCATTTCCTAGGGTTATTCTTATTTGTTTGAGCTATTGCCCAATTCACAGTTAAGGGTCAGCACACATTGTCCCTTACCAGTGAGCTTACTGCAGCCAATGGAGCTTGGCTATGTTCTGTGAAGAAGACATCTCCATCTGCTCTCCTAGCAGATGCTAAGGTGGGAGGGTGCATGCGGCTCCTGAAGAGCCAGTTGCTGGATTTTACCTGGCTGTTTTTTCAGGGAAAGAGTTGGGGCAGAGTGGGTAGCTCAGAGGCCCAAGCCATAGGTCTGGTACCAAAGAAAACAAAACGTCAGGGCCTCAAGGCTCTTAATTAACTCTATTAGAGTGATAATTGTGGCCTGCCCAACCCCAGGGGAATGGAAAAAACCCTCCAGTGTGAGACACGCATAAAGGTACTGGACTGAAACATGAATATTTTTATCCACAGTCAGTGGTTAGAAGGCAGTGTGGGGTGGGGGGAAGGGGAGAAGGAAAGATCCTCAGTTCAAGGAGCTTCTGGTTTAGCACCAACATGTAGGAAGCAACCTAGAAATGAAAGAGATTTCTGTGAAGTGCTTTTGCTTTTCACAGGACTGCTTTCGAAACATCTGAAAAATTTAGACTCTATATCCTTTACAGTTCATTAGTGCACAGTAAAATATGCCCTTAACCACTTCCTTTTTGTCTTTTTTTTTTAATTAGATTTGACTTAAAAGTATATCTCTTCCTCATTTCCTTGCAAAGGAGCTGACGGGACAGTGCTTTAGGAGAGCCAGCATTGCTTCCCTGCCTCTGTTGCAAGAGTTGGGCTCCAGCGATAACACTCTTTTCATCTCACAGGGATGTGCTTCCAGAGACTGGTCTGAGGGAGCGGGAGAGATGCCTGGTTCCCACAGCTACCAGGGTCTGACCAGTCGCTGGCACAGCAGCTTTGCACACTTTCTAGAAAATTCCCCTAGGTACAACCAGCCAGTGGAGCTGATGTGGCACTGGGGAAGTAAAGCCATGCTGTCCTACATTGCTTCCTGCTGAACGAATGAGCAGAAGGGTTTTGTGTGGTTCTGCATAGTGGAGAGTCCTGTGGGTCTAACAAGCCCTTCTCCTGCTGGTAGATGCAGTTCTGTCCCTTGGGTGCCTCCTTCTCACTCTCTGGATGTGAAGAGACCTCACAGCAGCCAGAGTAAAGCCACCCCACGTGAGGAGCCCTCTGGGGGTGATGTGAAAGTACACATCTGGCAGGCAGAAGGAGGCATGAGCTACTCATATCACTCAAACTATGTGGGTTTGGGGTTTCAGAGGTAACACCAATGAAGATGCATAATTAGAACACCTCAGAAGCTGCTTTAATTTATAAAATCAACTTGTCTGCTGCCTTTGGAAGAGGAAACTTCATGCCACCTTTGTCTGTCTGAGCCTACAGGTAGGAGATGCTGACCTGTGCCTTTCAGTAGATCAGCAGTCTTTTCCCCTGCCACATGCAGTTGTGTATCTCCAGCACACACTAATAGGGGACATCTTAGAAGATAGCCTGAAATGCAGTGTTGCCAGGGTGCAGGCCTGGTGGGCTCCTCTGGCTCTGCATTTGGTTGCAGCTTCTCCTGCCAGCTGTCCACCAGTGCAGTGCTCTTGCGTTTAAGCAAATGGCACATGAGCGTTCGCCGAATTCAAAAATCTCTCACTAAGCACCCAGCTCAACCCAGGGTCTCAGCCCTGAGATGTCTCTAATTTTCTTTGGTTGTAAAACCTACAGCATTATGTCATCATTTATAAAATGCCTCCTATCACAAAGTCTCTCTGAAGTATGTCTTGTCCCAGTTACAAAAATAATAAATCAATCACAAATAGTGTGTGCTCAAAATCATCAGTTAAAGGTTTCCTCTGCTTTCTGGTTTCTTCACTTTCAGGTAACACATGCTTTACCTTTTCAAATTTTCCTTTGCTAATCTGGGAACTAGAAATTCGCTTTGACCTTAATGAATACTGAGATGGGGGAAGAGAAGTGCAAGTGACTGGCCCCAGCTTAATGCATAACCATTCCCCAACTGAACCACAGGCTCACCACTCTCCCACCCTGACCACAACAGCTTGATTCAGCTGGTGGTGCAGCTACCCTGCACCAAAGGAAGCATATTACTCTGAGAGCCTGAACCCTCTGCCGTGCTTCTGGAGGTCACATGCTATGGGGAGAAAAAAGGAAGGACAAGTAACATGAATTTCCCAATTAAAAGTCACTGAATGGTGACACTGGAACTCAAATTCAGACTTTATTTTCAGCTTTAACCCCAAAAAGTCACTTGGATATGAGCCCTTCTGTGTTGTTGCTGGTGTTACTGCATGTCACGGAGGGCAGACCTCGTCAACCATTTCATCGACTCTCTCCTTTCATGTCGCAGGACCCTTACCTTCACACGTGACTGGAAAAAGACTGTATCAGCCAGAAAGCATGGTCTGTGCTGCCCTGGTACCTGTGGGTAGCATTCAATAACAGGTGTTGCAAGCACAGGGCTGCTCCTGCTCTGACCCTCGTACCAGAAGCCTGTCAAGCAGCTGCTCTGTCTAAGCTGTACCCTGCTTAACAAAGCACAGTGCCTGCTTTTTTTTTCCTTCTCCTCTAGGAGCTCATATTTCTCACCTCCCACTGTAACACTTAATCGGAAAGTATATCCTTCACCTCTAGCCTCAGCGTCCCCTTCTCCAGGCTGGAAAGTCACTGATGATGGGGGTGGAGGGTGGCAGCTTGTTCTCAGCTCATCAATCTATCATAAACCTCTGCAACAGGCTAGCTGGCTCCAACCCTCATTTATTTTCAAGCACAGAGGATGTTTGTGTTTGATTGGGTATGCTGGATAAATGATTTCAAGCTGTGGATTTCATTTCATCACTAATCACAAACATGGGTTGAAATCCTATTCATGAAATTGGTGGCTAAACTTCCATTGACCTCCCTGGCAAGGTGGGATGCTGGTCACCCTGAAATAAATAATAGAGAAAATTAAATCAAAGGAGGCCACAGGAAGGGGATATGCAAGAAGACATCATTTGTATCGTCCTTAATTTTGTCCCTGGTCTGTGGATTCACATATGAAAGGGATATTTGGTTTCCTGTGTTACTAGTAGCTGTGAAACAGAAACACGTCATTAAGGAGACTCACAATCCCAGCTAAGATAAACCCCAAAAGCTTCTAAACAAGCCCCAAGATGCTCTTATAACATCAGTTAAACCTTTCAGTTTATCTAATGCTTTGGTATCCCTATGGATAAGGGATGCCTCTTCTCTGGGAACAGAGAAGTCTGTGCCTGCCTCCTGCAGAAAGCCTCCCAGCGAGGCTCCAGCTGTCCTGCTGGAAGTGATACTGCGGGACTCAGGGCTGGTGGCACAGCTTTCTATCTTCAGCATTATTCACTTCCCTTTTCAGTCCATGCCAGCAGAGGAGATGACCCAGGCTCCCTTTCCAAGGACATGTAGGGTCCCCCCTCCAAACTGGCAAATCATTCAGGTGCTCAACATGGAGCTCCTCCCAGGAATCAGGAGAAGCAACATAGCCATTTCATTTCTGACTCTTTTTCTTAAATTCTACTGATTGTGCAATAGGAGCTATATACGAATGTTTGGCTCTTTTATCACAGAGACCCCAAACCCTGAAGTCAGTCCAAGGAAATCTGTTATTAAAGCATCTCTCTGCACCTCTACTGTGCCCAAGCGGGCTAGAGTGACAGTTATTTAGTGTCCTGCATGAAATAAGCTGGTGAGTTCTCAGACCAGCTCTGCAGTATAGTATCCTCTCTGAACACAGCCCCAATATCATGTATAACAGCACAAAGGAGAGACAGAGGGGAAAAATAAAATGAAGGTAAATGGGTGACAGGAAGAATAGAGAAGACAGCACAATAAAGAAAGATCATGACCTGTGGTTGTTACTAGCTCAGCAATACACATCTGCATTTCACAGTTTGTAGTCTGTGCCCTGGAGCTGCTTTAAAGGCCCTCTCCTGCTGTTGTGCCCTGACATGCCATGCCCTGACATGCCATGTCCTTCCCTGTGCACAACTGGGCCAGGAGGGAGCTTTTAGGGAAAAGGTGCTCAGCATTAACTATAATGCCTGTGCTCAGCAGGGCAGTGTGGGCATCGCTTCCCTGTCTTAATGAGGAATGGCCTCAGAATTGCTACCTCCACAAAAATGCACTTGCCCACATCTCTCCATGGCACCTTACTGGCCTCCAGAGCCTAATTCCTGAAGTTAGGTACTAGGGCAGAGGTTTTTGGTTTCCAAAACAGACAATGTGCTGGAGAGTGGCCAGAGGCTGTGGATACACTGAGCAAGAGTGGGGCAATTTGGGGGGGGAGCTTTCTGCCTACAGGGAGAGCAGGATACGTGAGAGCAGGTCTACAGCACTCAACTGGAGCAAAATTACCAGCAGATCATCAGCTTGATAGCAGGATTTAGTGCAGGGAGGGCCAAGGCCAGGTGAGTCACTGTGCTGCTGCTGATGCTGCCAGTCGCTGGGGCTGCTAATGGCTGTGATATCCCAATGAGTGTGGAGTGGGGACCAGGAGGGAGATCACCAGGTTACTTATGGAGCTGGGCACTCTCGAAGGTTGGCAGCTGCTGCCTCTGTCTGTGCCCCTTCACAGCACCAGATACTGGGGAGGACAAAGCACCATCTCCTGAGACCTGCCAGCATTTGCCACTTGTTACTTGTGTGGGCTGCTCCCTGTGCACAGTGCAGCCGTTCCTCCCCCAGATATTGGGTGAGGAAGCAGATTTTGCTCCACTGTGAGCACCTCCTCTGGGGTGCACATGAGGAGCTGAACTGTGCCCAGCCCTAGCATGGCAACAGCTGAACTTTGTTCAGTGATACATGGTTGAGCACCAGGCACCCAAGCCTCTGGCCAAGTTTCTGGGCAATCCCAGACCAAGGATCTAAAAGAACTAAAGCAGAGGGGGAAAAAAAAAGCAAAACCCACCTCAAAACAAGAAACAGTCACTCTGGTCATCAGGGTACCAGGCCCTGTTGAGACAGGTGGGTCTGAGCTTTGCCATCTTCAGCTCAATCACTTTCTGCAGCAGACAAATGAGCCTAAGCACTTGTTTGTTACTGCAGACCTTGCATACCCAGCGACCCGCTCACCCCAGCAGGTACCGTCACATCAGCTATTATTCTGACACAGTGGTATCTTACCCTTTCTCTATGTAGGTCTAAATAGCACTGGGATGGGCTCCCAAACAGTCAAGCTCAGTCTGTAAACCAGGGATCACATCACACCAGAGGGTGTGGAGAGGCCCTTGACACCAAAATGTTTTGACAATCAAACAAACATCCCCAAGCGACTCTAGGCATCGAGCACAGCTGATGAACCGGTAGCCAAAGCAACTTTGAACTGTCTAGCCACGCAGTCACATAACAGAGAGCTCAGCAAATCCTTCCTGAGAAGCTGGGTGAACTCTTGGGTTACTGCTACACATGAAGCCAGCTGTCCTGTCTGCACATCCAGTGCTACCTATGCTGGCTAGTCTGACGGTAGCTCCCCTCTGTGCAAGCTGAAACCCTGGTGAAGGCCAGTGCTGCTACCTGCATGGTTTTAAGGAATTACACCCACCCTATAGAGTATAGTAAAGCCATCATGGTCTGCATACCCTTCCAGGTGTCCAGCACTGCACCCACCAGGCCTTCCCCATGGCAAAGAGAAACACAGATTGCAGATACATGCTGATGAACAGTATCTGCAAGCATGAGGTTCCACAGATGCAGCACTGTAACCAGTAAGGGATGGAGAGTTCAGGTTCTCTGGCTAACCCTATTGCAACTCCTCTTTAAGAGCAGAGATAGTTACTTCCCCTGCTTTGCAATCAGGGCCTCTGCCCCATGGATGCAAACTAAGCCCAAACACATCATCCACCCGTTGCTGGGGCTCTCTCCTTCCCTTTGCTCCAGGTGGAGGTAGTGACTGGATGTGATGAGGTGCTACTTGGCCTGAAAAATTTTCAGATGCTGCAATTCTGTGTTCAGGAGCTGCAGCTGGACTAGATTATGTTAGACTGGGCTAACCAGAGGGATTTTTGCTGGGTTTCTCCAGCACCATCTTAACCACAGATCATGAAGCAGCAAGAAGACCTAAGAAAATGTTCACATCTGAAATGCTTTTTCACAGAGCAGGTCCAAAACGTAAAAAGTCCCATGAGGTCAAAAGAGAAACAAAAAGTAACCGTTGGGCTCTGAGGTTCTACAATGCAGAGTATTGAAGTGACTCACCCTGCCATAGTACAGCTACCAGATTTCCTGTTTGCTCTGCCCCAATCTTTGGGTGTTTTTCAGCAACTGGAACTGTGAATTAAACTCCTACAGTAGAAAACAGCTGGTGGCAATGGAGGTGGAGTAATTTCATGAGGTAACTGTGACACACCAATGTGAGAAGGAGACTAAAGTTCACCTCAGTCCTTATTTTGTCCAAATGGCTTATTCAGCTCAAGAACATATTTTGCATCCCTATTTCCCCTGCTGCACGATGGAATATGATGCCATGCACTCTGCTTGTCATAGCTTAGAATCTGTCTTACATTTCTCTAATGCCTTGCATGCTGGAGAATCTTGGCGTGTTTCACAAGCTGCTGTATACGTAGACAGAATCAGACATGCGGCCACTTCTGGGGTGGAAGACAGCAATAACTGCTTGTGTTGCACTAGGAGGAATAAGATTCTGTCCCGGAAGAGATACTTTTGCATAACATGTCATTAATGTCAATCTCTGAACACCCAGCAAACTGCTAGCTACAAGTTTAGATGCATCTGAAGGACTGGAAATATTACTGCTGGGACGTGAACCTGTAGTTCCAGGCAATCTATTTCTGCTCAACCTGCTAGGCTGTTGGTAACTGTTTTCATCACTTAGATACACTATAGACCAGCAATAGATAAATACCAATGTAGATCACAACCTTCTGTGTCTTCTGGGAGGGGTATTGCCTTCTCAAAGGATCACTTGGAGAAAGAAACCACCACCAGGTGGGAAAGGATTCAAATTGCCAGAAAAAGTCATGTTCTCTCTCCTACCTCTCACCACCTGCAGGTCTCTATTCTCCTCACTGCCCCAAAATGTGGGGCTGCAGCTGGCAGAAGAGGCAGCAATGTAAGAAGGAGGTGAGTCCTACAGGTTGGGATGGCAAAGGCAGAGCTTCAAGGAGGGAGATTGTGGTCTGGGCTGTGATTCTCAATGAGTTGCATTAGCTGTAGAGATTGAGGAGTGCATGGCAGTAAGGGTGTGACACAGGCGCTGTCCCCCCAGTGCCTTCTGCAGTCCTCAGGGCCCTGCACATCCCTCCCCTGGTTGAAATGGTAAGAGTGTGACAACTCAATTGACTACCACAATGCAAGTTTGGTGCCTGGAGTGAGCATGTCCCCACTGAACACACTCTTTAACTCAGGCTCCCATTCCTGCTCCCAAATCAGATGCCAGACTCCAGGCATCCTGCAGCTTCTGTAACATGTACCTGTAGCCATTTGCCACAGCCTGCCTGCTCATCTCCACCCCCTCTCCCAAAAGCCTGGGTGCCAAAAGCATGTCCTTCTGGAGGTCCAAGGGAGAGGTTCCAGCAAGGTTCTTATTAGGGCACCTACTAGTTACCTTGCAGCACTTGGGATGGTGCCAGTGAAAAGGCAGGTAATGCTTAGCAGACAGCAAGTTGACCAAGGGTGACTGTGACCTGGTCACAATGCTGTTACCAGCTTCTTCCTCAGTTGGGTTTTAGTTTACTTGCTATTCTGATCTGTGGCAGACCTACAAACTGCCTATTCTTAGGGAATGAGAAAGAGAGGGGGAAAAAAGTCCCTTTCTCCATGCCAGCCTTGCTTAATATCATACTGGAGCTAAAGAGGGGAGAGTGATGCCCCTTTCTCCCACACCCTGAGAAGGTACAGACGAAAGAGCAGTTCTTGTGGCCCTGAGCACTGCCTGGGGCAGTGACTGCAAGCTGAAGAAGACCTGGTTTCCAGCCACTCACCCAGCTGCTGCAGTGTGCATCCTACCTCAATCTGAATCACAGCTGCTGATGGGAGTGAACACCCAGGTTTGCAGGGGAACGCTGCCTTCGGCTGCGTGCAGCTCTCTGCATTCAGGAAACCACAGCCCTGGTTAAGTGGTGTAGCTGTAACATGGGTGATTGTCTTCGAGAACACTCACAGCAGCAGACTACAGCTATCTTTCAGATGGCATTTACATTTTGGTGGGGTAGAGGATACAAAATGATTACCTACAAAACAGGGTCTATCACACTGAAAACAATGATTACTGCTGATATGCAGTAGCCCTGAGCCACTCAAACCATCCCTGGCTCCCAATGGCCATGTGGCCACAACAGCCTCCCAAAGCAATCAACTGTTCTGTATGCAGTGCATCAGGGTGCTGGGTACCACACAACATCTGGAGTTTGCTGGAATGTGAATTTAGCTTCCTTGAGCACCTGTGCAGAAACCAAAGGCTGCTTAAAGAGAGCAGAGCCTCTGAATACCCCCTTACAGGTGAGATAGACAATCTGAACTCATTGCTCTGCATGCAGAGCAACTCTGTATCACACACCCAGAGCAGGGGTGACCAGGCATGCTGTGCATCCATCAGCATCTGGTTCTGCAGGTCTGTTTTGTGAAGCAGCACAAGCTTGCACAACGTGGCCTCACTTGTGGCAGCTGGACCCAGCATGGGGTGGGTAACGTGAAGAAGAGCCACTGCAGTTCTGTATCACCAGCACAGCAGGGAATTTTGACCAAATCTATTCACCTAGCCACTGTGCAAGCCCTCCTGGAAACACAGAAAACGTGTTATATCAGTCAACGTTGGTCAGCAGCAAGCATCTATTTTACTATGCACTGGCTACTTAAAAGCTCTTCCTATTTCTCTTCAACCCTAAATCACAGTCATACTCATTGATTTACTCAGGTAAAGACTTTTGCCTTCACACCAGGGCAAGGTTTACACAGATGTAGGAATATGAGGTCCACTGGTGAGCCCACGTACCAGCCTGTCTTTATAGAATGCTGTAGATGAACAGGACTGAGGACTCAAAGCTAGTGTCTGGATACTTGAAATCAGCAGAGAAATGGAAGAAAATCGAACTTATTCCTAGCTCTGCCTTTCTTTGCCACCATGAGCCATTCCCGATGCTTCCTGCTCAACAGCATCTTCTACTTTGTGACACCTACCGTGTTTCCCTTCATCTTGAAAAGCAATGTGTGGGGCAGAGAGACAGCAAAGCTGTTGCCCATTGTCTCATAGCCATGTCTCTGCTTTGCCCATTTCTGCACAGTGCCAAAAAACATGGGGGTGGGCAGCCCTGGGATAGACCTTATCTTTAGTCCTGACTCTTCTCCTCGACCACATGCAAACCCGGTGCTGGTTCAGGCCAGTATGTCTGTACCAGCCTCCAACAATGTCATTTCTTCCATCACCTGGACCTGTTGTTTTCAAAGGAGCAAAGGGCCAAGGGATACATTTGTTGATGGTGTGTATATTGGTTACTACCAGGATTGGCAGTTTTAAGGATTTTCCATGTATCGCGTGTCCCTCCACGTTGCAGTGCACTGACCCAGACACAACACTGACAGCTGCAGGGTAAATAAATAAAAACAGAGTATTTTGATCTTGGAGGGGGGGTGGTTTGGAGGATAAGGGGGGGGCCGGGGTGTCAGCCAGACAGAACAGGATGGCCACAGCTGTGAGGGGAACAGATGCGGCACAGGGAGCGGGAGTGGGGAATAAAGTTCTGCAAATGTAAGCAATGCTGGAAAGTCTTGGAGAATGGCACGCATATTTGGGACAGGTGGGAAGTGTTTACATTGAAATAAGGATGACAGCTTGACAGAATGCTGGTCACGTTACCTGTGACCCAAACTGACCGACCACAGATTTCATGGGCTCAGAACATCCAAGACCACTATTTCCCTGTCACAGCAGAGCCCACTGAATGCATGTAGGGTCCTGGAGCCCAGTGCTGTGGGTGCCCAGTGCTCATAGGTGTTTTGTCCCTCTCACCAGCAAGCTGATATTGGCTCTAAGCCAGCCTTTATCCCAATGTAGCTTGTAACGGGTCTCTGTAGTACCCCTGTGCAAGCCTTGGGGAAGGCAGTATCGAGACCAGGCTCACCTGAGCCAGCAAACCTGCCAGTGTGGTCTCCAGCACAGCTGGAGCATATCTGGCAGTGCCCAAGGACACCCACATGACTGACCCCAAACAGTAACCTGCCACGGCTGGGTCCCAACCCTGGCTACAGTGGTGTGGTGGTTTTGGTTTTTGGTTTGGTTTTTTGTTGTGGTTTTTTTGTAAGTCTAGCAGAAGCTATTTCTCAACTGATGTTTAGGTGATGAAACAACGAAAGGGAAGCAGCCCTGCTGCCAGGAGGAGCTCAGCGAGGCTCCTATGGGGCAGTTAACCTGCTGCTAGCCTCTGGCTGTCTGAACTGGCATTTTGGTACAAAGTAGTCGTGCTGTGTTCTCTCTCTGCTGATGGTCACTAAAGATAAGAGGTTGTGGGGCTTTTCTTGCAGGGGATCTTTGCAATGCTTCAGTGAATTGCCTCCATCTTAAGGACTCATCACAACTAATGACAAGAACAAAACCCTTCTTTTCCCCTGGCACATTATGCCCTTTCCATAAAACATTAAGGGGTGCATTTTTCAAGAACTCGAGGCACCTGTGACCCCATTTAAAATTAATGGAGGGCTGGGAACCCATCTCCCTAGGGTGCTATTGAAACCCCAGCTAAATGAGTTGAGCTGAGCCCAGCAAAGGCATACAGTGCAGCTTTGGCATAGCTGCGGGATGAATGTCTGCATCACACCTACATTACCCAAGAGTGGTGAGGAGATTTGTCCAAGGCCATTTCATATGGCAGTGGTGCACTGAAGAACAGAGACCAGGGGCTCCACCTCCTAAGCCTTGGGTCTGCCTCCAAGCTTCCCTTTTGCTTCCGGATGATTGCTGCCTCGTATAACCCATGGGAGAAGAAATCCCTCTTAACTGCAGCTATTTCACCGGAGGATGCTCAAAGGCAGCTTGCAAGAAAGTTTGAGCATTTCTAATTAAGTTGAAGGAAGGCTCACAAACACAAAGTCATGTTGAGAGACATTCTCTGCATTTATTCACACCCTAGCCCCTAGATAAAAATAGCTTTATATGTTAAGTTTAGGACCTCAGAAAGCCCAGAGGATAGCAAGGGATTATCACAAAAGGGCAGCAAGGCAGTCAAAAAGAGCCTGGGGGACATCTTGTACAATTTCCATGAAGGGAATAATTAATTCAAACTGTATACAGACAGCTCTGGGAATGTCCACTCTGGAGATGTTCAAAGAGCCCTTTGCTGCTTTGGGCTCACTTTAAACCGAGTGTCCTAAAAAAACACTTCAGCTATGCATTTCATTTGAGTTATACAGGGTGTTTAAATGCTAAGGGATCAGGGAAAACTTTGTTATTAAAGAGTTGCAAGACTTTAACAAGGTATGCAGTCATTAGAAAGTTGTTGAGTCATGAAAATATTCTCAATAATTTGAAATTAATGTTTAGTATATGCTGCACCATAAAATGCTTAGATGTTGTGGCCATGGATACTAAAGAAAAACCTTAAGGCCATGACTACACGAGCAAGTTACCGCAAGGTAAGCAAGGGTGTAATTTTAGAGCACACCACTTACAATAAGGTAACTTCTCTTTTGCCAGCTCTTGTTCTGGGACCAGGGGAGGCAGCTAAGTCCTTGCTAAACATGGCACAGGCTGCCCTTTGAGGGCTGCTGGCTGAGGGCATGCACATGGCTGAGGGCAGCAGAACAGATAAGGTGCAGTAAATCTGTGCAATAACTGATGTTTTTAGTAACTGCTCTCTAGCATAGATGCAAGGATGGATGGACTGCGTGTAGCAGCCAATGCCATAGAAATGGACACAATTAGATAATCAAGAAGCTAAATGAAAAGGGCTAGAACCTAATGTGGAGATTCTGTTTCATGATAAGAATAAATCCATATATTAATAAATGCTTGCAAATAACAAATGGGGCTCTATCTTCCCTATACCAGTGGCTCTGTTGAAGAGGTAGGGAAAAATGACAAACTACCAAGAGTTTCCCTCTCTCCTCTCTTTTCCAGAAAAACACAACTATCTGAATTCAGACTGCTTCTGGTGATCTGCCCTTTCTTTTCCATCTCTGGATCCTGCCAAGCAAAATTAATCAAGTTCCACTTATGACTTTAATAAGACCAGAATTTCTTGATGTAGTAGTTGTGGAGTGTGTTCCTGATAAATCATTTAAAACCAGAACAACAGGGCTCCTATCCCAAATCAAAGATTCATCCCAGAGCTTGCCCTGAGCCTGTCCAATGCCATGTGGAAAATCGCTGTCTTTCTAACCCCAGTGGCTAGGGCATCCTGGAGATTTTTCTTTTCGACTCAGTAATGATCATTGCAGGACTTTTCTTTCTTTCCTCCCACTAGTTATTGTAATGAAAGGAGAGCTGTAAGTGTATTTCCTCTCCAAATTTTGGAAACTTATACCTCCTGTTGTAAAAAAAGGAATGGAGCTTCACCAAGAGAGCCCTGCTACTGCTCAGGTGAGCAGGAGGAAGCTCCTGAGTCCTCCAGACCAGCCCTCTGGGGCAGGTGAGCAATCCTGATATTCAGACCATCTCTACAGTCTCTTCTTCCATCCAGGCAGATGTTATAAACCTTTGGAGAGGGAAAGAAAGAGACTATGAGCCCACTGAGTACAACAGTCAACATTCATTGGCTCCCACAAGGTTAAGACTTCACCAGACGAGAGTGCAGCTTCCTCTGGAAATGTGCACTATCCTCAGCAATGACACCTATTCATCCTGCACATACCCCTTGTTTCAGGTTAAGAACTAATGATCCCGTCATCCAGGCTTGCCTCCTTCCCTTGTGGGCTGGCCTGTAGATCAGGGCTGTAGGACTGTCACTGGTTCATGATCACCTTACCCAAAGCAAAACTATAAATATAACCTGCTTATATCCCAAAAAACCGAGACAGAACCAGAGTACCTTTGCAAAGCCTGCCCTATGCTACATAAGTTTTGCAAGTGTTGCACAACACTTTGTGCTTTCTAGGTGGGGAAAGTGGGAGAAGATGAATGGGAAGAGGAAGAAGAAGGTTTTTTTCCTCCTACGTTTTTTCTTTCCCCACACTCCTACAGTCCTCCTCGTTCCCCCTCCCACCCCCCACATGACCTTTCTGATCAAGGGAAAAGGGGTACATTTTAGGCCTGTCACACCTTATGCCGCAGAAGACCATGCCATGGTGGGTGCTGCTTAGCATTCCTCATACTCCTCGTGAAAGCAGGGGGCAGGATACAGATCCCAGCCAGCATGCTGCCTGAAATTACATAGAAATTAAGAAGAAATTATGGTTCTCTTGCTAGTAAAGAGTAACCCACATTTCTACTCTTGCCCAGCTCTGTAATGAGGAAATACTGTTCTGATGGGAGCACAAAATACTCCAACTGTCCACCACTGCTGTGGTTGTCTGTAGACATCTGTTTTCTTTAGGTACTCACTATATCAGTGTCTCAAGAGTTAAACTACCTGGAAGAAGGGGATTTTAGTAGAAGATCCGGAGTGGCAAATATTATCAGCAGTGTTAATCTGTCACATCTTTCCTGGACTGTACATACCACGCTCCATCACTCTGGCATGTCATGGCCTGCATTGTTACAAGATGTACTGAAGCTGTAGCCAGCCATAGTTTGGCATCTCAGTGAACCTTCTGATCCAAGAAAATACGGGAAGGAAAAAAAATAATGCCATTTAAAAAACCCCCACCACCCCACACAAACCAACCTAACTCTATAAAAAACAACCAAAACTAACCCCAAAACTTTTAAGCAAGTACTAAAATAGAATTTTTCAATTATAGAACAAATCTGTTTGAATTAAAGGTGAACTAGACCCTGTGAATGAACACCATTAAGGGATGCCAAATGGCTCAAAACCTAGAGTTTTTCTTTGTCATGTTTCTCTCATATTCAGACACATACAAAGAAAAAAAAAAAAACAAACCACAAGCAGCGAAAAACATTTGCTTTCCTTGTTCCCATTTCCTGGTTCTGGCAAGAACCCATCCAGCAGCCAGGCTGGCCTGAAAACATCCCATGTTATCTGAGATTGGAAATGCAGCAGACTCAAGCTGGACCAATCCTTGGAGTTGACACCACTGGAGTGCCCAGAGGCCACACCCCGGAGCAGACACTGGACTGCAGACACCAGATGAGAGGGAAGGCTCTTGGCTCTATTGTTGTTGTTAAGCTCCTGGAAAGGAGCTAGGGAGAGGAAAAATGTTCCGGATAGGATAAAAAAAAGTCTCAAAGGAATGGATGATCTCACTTGTCCACACACACACGCCCAGATGTACAAATATATATAATTAACTGGAAAATACTGTGTGGTACAAAGGTTTCTTCAGCTTGGGTTCATCACAGTTGGGCTAGTCAAGGTTGGTACAGCCATAACAAAGAGTACTTCCCACACATCTCCTGCTAAGAGCCCTTCAACCACATCATAGCATTTTAGTATGCATTTATATCTGTTGATAGGTACCTCTATTCTTTTCACACACAGAAAACTAGACATGTGATACAATTATTAAATGTATTATGTAATAGCCTATATAGACATCAATAGAATATATGGGCTCATATACACGCATGTTCTTATACAGGCAGTTTGTTGACCCCTTTAAATTGTTGAAAGGGTGTATAAGGGGCAGGAGATGAAAGGACTATCCAATTCAAATACCATGGAGAAGACAACCCAAAAGAAAGAACAAAACCAAAAACTACTGAAGGCAATCTCTCCATCTGCTTTTGCCCCTGTGCAGGGAATCTCTGGTGGAACAGACAGAGAACCATCGTAGTAGCTGGTACTATGGGATTTTGAAGTTTCTTAAGCAACTCCATGACAACTTGGACAAAGTTGCAAAAAGCAGTCTAACTTAGACACAAATTATCAGTTTCAAAGGTGTCAAAAAACATCTTCTGTATCCGTTTCCCCCTTTCCTAGACAGTGCCTCCTAAGGGACATAACAAAGAAAGTGCTCCTCAGAGCACAGTTGAGACCCTTACCAGCATGACAAATCAGCAAAGTCATTTCCATGAATTGCTGTAATGCCATCTTGCATGAGAAACAAGTCCTTGCTCTATTCTGTTCCAAAGAGATATTTTTTTATCTGGGCTTGTTTGTTTTAAATGAAGCAGATATGCCACTGTCTGTCTGCTTGTTGTTTGTTTGTTTGTTTTTTTCAGGGGGGAGGAAGAGGGGCAGATTTTGGGGGGAGGTGGTGGGGTTTTTTTAGGAAATGCAATTAAGCATTCCCACATACTTTCCACTCGCCTTGCTAATGAAATTGTGTCCCTGAATACAGCTGGTAGTGCCCATTGTTTCCACCCTGGAGGTGCACAGTTTCCCACATGGGCATCGCCAGCTCTGAGCAGGGCATACTTAATCCTCAGAAAACCAAACCTTTTCCTTGCAAGAAGCCTCCACATCATGTCCTAAAATTTTGCAAGAGCCAGAACTGTCCTAATAAAACTAAGGAATGAGAGGGCGAGAGAGAGGGGAGCTGTGCTACTTCTGCTTAGATACCTCTAGAAGCCACTACATGCTTGTAGCATTAAATGGAAATAGCTCACTACTTCCACTGTCCTGCTAGAGTAGGAGTTGGTATGTTGTTTGTCTTGCACTGAAGAAGTAGGCCAGTGTTTCTCAACAGGAAGGCTTGTCTGTATCCCAAACAAAGAGGGCTCAGGAACACCAGCCCTCAAATAACCTAGCCACTCGCTCATCCCGACCCTTTACATATTCAAGAAAACTCATCACCACAGCTGCAGATTTGTATCCAGTTTCCCCACAAAACAGTTAACTTAATCCCTGAGCAGAGATACTAACGAGAGAAGCCAAGAATGGTTATTTTTTAGGTAACAAGAATGCCCCAAACTTTACTGGCCTTACATGACTTTTAGCTTCTCATTCCAAGCTCCAAGCTACTGAAAAGCTTGTCTGTTTTTTAAGACCAGGTCATTCCTTTCTCTGTGTCCAAGCTGTTCTTCCAATCTCTTTTTAAATCATGTGCTTGTTTCCAGTTGGTGGACTCCGGGTGACAGGGAAAACTCTGTAAGAGAGATTGTCTTCTTGCATATAAATCTTACTTTGAAAGGAGATGGTATTTTTGGAATTCAAGGGCTGGGGTTTTTTTCCTGCAATATTTTTTGTTCTGCCACTTACAGGAACCCTGTGTCTCTAGAAGGAAGGTGCTTGTTCAACTCTAACCTGAAACAAAGGGCACAAGGTAAAAATCTCCTTTCCTAAACACATTTTCTGGGTGAAGGATATATTTTCTTTTAGTGCCTTTCAGGCCTTTCTTCATTTGGCTACATCCAGGTGTGCAGGATTTCTGGTAGGGAATGTCTCAACCTCCTAAAGACAATACAGGACAAATTTTAATTTTTTGTCTCACTCTAAGGTGCCCTGTCTGCACCATGCTTTCCCTAATCATAAATCAGGAGCAATGGTACTTATGGTACAGACAACACAGAGATGCTTTGAGGTTCAGCTACACATTTTAAGAACCTTGACCAAAACATTATTTATTATCAACAAGAACAAATGTAAGCTTGCAAGAATGAGTTAGGAGTGTCAAAGGAAGAAAAGTTCTGCCTCAAAGGCATATGCTTTATACAAACGTGATGGCCAGAAAGAGCACAACACAACGGCTTAAAATCACAGCCAGTGGACAGGTTTCAGCTGTGTGCAGTGACATTCACTAAAGTCAGCTCCTCACCCTTGATGACTTCTTGCACTGGTCTATGCACCACTGCTCTGACAGACTGTCTGGTAGAACCTCTGCTGTTCGCCTGTGTCTGTCGCTGGGGTCTGGAAGCAACACAGATCTGGAGAACAGCTAGCAGGCCACTGGCCACACACTTAAAAGCCACTTAGACATCCCTCTCTTGACTGAAGCCTGGTGCTGTGGGCTTTTCTTCACCATGGGACTCAACATCCCCCCAGTACAATTGGTTGTAGAATGGTCTCATGCTTGGGAAAAGGACCCAGAGACAGCAGAGGACCTGGAAGACAGAGACAAAGGCAGAACAAATCAGCTTTCTCATTTGTTAATGCTTACATGGCCACAATCAACATGAGAATAAGGAGAGGGATTCAGCTTCCCTTACAGTGCAGGTATCTCCATCCGACCTGAGCACTCTGGGCTCATGTCATAGCTGCTGGAGAAAAACAGGCATTTTTTAGGGGAGATTAGCCAGGCTTGTTGGGGCTGTCAGGTTAAGGTGACTCAGCTCCTAGACACACCTCTATCTCCCTGCTTGTTAGAAGGGGTGTCTAGACAGCTCAGGTGTAAGCGTTGCATGTCCACATTTGGTGGGATGAATCCCCCTTGGAGAACCACATGCTGTGCCAAGGAGGCCCTCTGACACTGCCTCAGTAAGCAGGACAGAGTACTACAAACAGGGAAAGGAGGTCTAGACCCCCACAGGGATTTAATAGCCTCAATCCTGGCTGACTTGCAGAGTCACACGTGGGCTGCATGCAAAAAAACAGGGCCCAGACTCCAGCTCTACTCTGCTCCCAGTGTGTTTTGGTAACTGCTGCTCCCTTCTTGGAGCTCTGCAGAGACAGAAAGGAACCATGAAGCAAGGGGGGCAGGCGCTGATGAAGTTCCCAATTAACCTGCCTGATGGATGGGCTTCTTCAAGCAACTCTCAGCATCTGGATGCAAATAGGCATGCTGCCCTGGCTGCTGCGTGGTGTCCAGGGCAACGTTCACACATGTGTACACAACAGGACCGTCAGGTAGCTGCTTGTGTGCCACCAAACATCATCACAAGATTTTATTCCTGGCACAGGGTGCAGAGAGATGAATGAGGCTGATATGAAAAATGACACCACCCTGCTATAATGTGTCTAATTCTCCAGTGTCATTCTCAAAAGCTGACTATGTGTCTGCATACATATATACATAGACACACAAACACACCTCACTGCTCTTTGTCACAATAGTACTCAGTTGTACCAGCACTGCTTACCTTAAAAGGAGCTAAGAAAGACCAAAATCTGTATTTAACACATTCCAAGACACCATAATCTCTCTTACTTTTTTTTTTTTAATTTATTTTCACTACATGGTCTGATCCTAGTAATGTCCACCTGTAGCAAAGGGCAGCAATCATCATGTTTGTCTTTGGGAGTGGGTTCAGATAGCTTGGGCCTGAATAGTGGTAAGTGAACAGTTTTCATAAAAACATCTAAATGCAACGGAAATTTGGAGTCCAGTCCTGCTTCCATTTGCAGTCAATTCCTTGAGCGGACAGGTCCCAACAGTAACTCCGGAGATATCTCCAGTGAGAGAACAAGTGAGGTCTGGAAGATCCTGCAGACAAGTGGCCTGTCCTAAATGCAAAAAGGACTCCAAAGAGAGGATTTAATGAATGAGATTTACTGCCTTGCACAGTGGGTGTTCACATGAAGAACTCTCTATAAACCAGGTACAGCGATTTCACTGAGTGCCCTGGTGCACTTCTGTGATGACCTGTAGATTTCCAGTTCTCCAAACCTTGGGAAGCACTGTCAAACAACTTATTTTACTCTTGCCACATATATCAAACTTCAAATAGCTGCACCTCTTTTGGTAACTGGGCCTGTGATGATGACCACGAACTTAATCAATCAAAGGACTTTCAACCTCTAGGAACCTTCCCAGAGACATGAAGAAAGGGCAGCCCTGGAAGTCAAGGGACAATGAATGCACTGACAAGTAGTTAGACAGGCATTTGTGCAGAAATATCTGCATGTGCATGTGTGAGGGGAAGAGACAAGATGAACTAATACCTTTCCTTGAGGCTATGTCTTTACTCTTTCAGACTGGCACGTGCCTCCTTTGTTTTTGATAATAGAGGTAATTATATCTGAAATGTTAAACTGTAAATCCATCACGCAATTAAAGGAATTCAAACTGCACAGAACTATGGGAACATTTAAGGATGGATTATGGACGGAGATTCTGAAAATCACACTCCACGTTTTCCATCACTTGACTCAGACTCAGGCAGTTTACTGCTTCCCCTGGGGACTGTCTATCTTACCACCACAAGATAAGAGAACCACACACTGATTCTAGTGAGAATCACTAGTGTACTGTGGTAGAACAAAAAAAACTTTCAGAGAGGAGTTTATGGTTTGGGTTTCCTTTAATTTTTTTTGACCCTTCTTATCAGTAAACAAAAGCTTGTGGTCTTTCCTAGATAATCAACAATTAAAGTCTTATAAAACCACATGCCCGGATAAAGCTAGTCTTATGCAACTTGGATGAAGCTTTACTCCCACTGTAATTATTATTGAAGAAATCTATCATTATATTTTACAGCGAAGCTTAAAATGCAAAGCACTTAGTTAAAAATACAGATGAACCAGTGTATTTCCAAGTCCTCCCACCCTCTACCACCTATATTTGAAAACAAAAAAAGAAAGAAAAAAAGAGTACTAAAAAAGGAGACTCATTCTTTCCTCATAGGATCACCAGTGACACTCACCCTTCGTGGGCAGTGAAGGAGGGAGTGCCTGGGCTTACCTTACAGTTTTGTCTGTATGAAAGCCTCTCCGGTTCAATGCTGGAGCAATGGTGCTGGTGAAAGCACAGATTCAAGGGTGGGCTAAAATACAGGGTCTGGTTCCTTCATGCCTCTTCGTATTAGTGGCTGCTGGCCAAGCTCAGGCCCAAGGCATTGGTCCGTACTTAGAAAGAGTGAGCTTGGACTTTGTGCTGCTGGAATAGTGCACAGCTGTCCACAGCTGACCTGAGCTGCCAGGCCAAAAGAGGGGAAGGCACTGTGTTTTTCCCCTTGGGAAGGGGGCTGCCATTTCTGTACTTCCTTATAGGAGAGGAAGGAGAGGGTGGTTTGAGCACAGCTTCAAATGTGGGCTTCACCAGCAAAACAGAGGCAGAGATCAGGAACTAGAGATTGCTGCTGCTAGGTCTATCTGGTTCTTGGTGCACAGGTGAGCTGTATCTGACATTAAGAGCAGAGACAAGAGTCAATTGTACCTTTCTTCCCCGCAGTGCTTTCCCAGTGTGAAGAGAGTGTGATTTTTTTGGGGTGATCTTTAGGTAAGGAATACCATTACTTACACCACAGTCACTTGGGATAATATTTATTACTGATAGCCTTTCGCAGGGCAAGCTCAGGCAAGAAAGATCAAATCTTTTCTTCAGGGCATCCATTGACTTATAATAGCAGAAATGCCAACAACAAAAAAAGTCAAATGCAAAATGGAACATGAGTGTACAGGGGGTGACTCAGAAACCATAAGGTTTGGTGAGGTTTTTTTTGTTTTGTTTCATTCTGGGGTGTACTTGGGTCAGATTCTACATAAGTGTAAGAGCTAGAAACACATTTTGGTTTCTTTTTTTTTAATGAGAACTGAATTTCTTAGGTAATAACAGATTATTTTTTCCAAAAGCATCACACTGCAAAATTCAGGATAAAATTATGAGAACTGGCTACACAATAACTACTACTCCCACTTCTGCATGCAGTATTACAAAAATCTTAAGTTGATTAAAAACTAGACAACTTTCTTCCACTCACCACATTTGGATTGTTAAACAAACCAAACATCTTCATATTTCAAGTATCATCCAATCTTACTTGAAACCTTTTGACTGGCCTGGGTTTGTTTCTTTGCTGGAATGAGTGGGACAAGTACTCCACCCCTCCTTTTAAACAGACTTAAGCCATATCATTTAAGCTACTTGGAACAGGGTGCAGGACCATCAGGAAAGGATTAACTGTAACAAAATCTTTGTGAGGTTATAAACTGGACAAGCTGGCCATTTAAATTCTGCGATGGGCCATTTGCCTGTAGCAAACCAACCTTCCAAAAAACAACCTAATTACATGTGTCTGCCTTGAAGGTGATGCATGAGAGTTTCTGTTGTTACTGGAAGATGCCCCAATGGAAATGCCTCCATAAAGCTTCATAAAGAAGCCTTCATAAAGAAGCCACCATCTTGGATGAAGCAGACAAGTGGACTACAGACTAGGATTTAATTAGTGAGAGGCGTGAAAAGCCAGCAATCTGTCCCAGCATTGCCTGGATTTCGTCTCTGGCACAGAAAGGGTTTGCATGTTTCCCGCTTGTGGCTTCTATTTTATCCTGTATTCATTGCTGAGATGCTTCGAGACAGCTGTGCTGGTTCATTAATTGCCCAGCATGTCACTCAGCTCAAGCAAATGGCTTTGGGGTAGTGTTTTCCAACTACTCAAGGGAAGGGTAGACTTCTGTGAGGAAAAAAAGGTGTTGGTCTAGTAGATATTTGAGAATCTCAAGAAATACATTAAAAATGAAGACCAGAGAAGACTACTCAAGCAGGAGCAAGGCAGCTTCCCACAGCAAAAAGGCTGGGACTCAAGTGGAGATTTCAGGAATAATCCTCAGGTATTGAAACCATACTGAGACATCAGTGACCAACGAACCAAGATCTCCCTTTGTGTCACAGCTACTATCTCTAGTAGACAGCTCGCCACTTCTGTGGCTTTTTCTGTAGGCTCAGAAGTGAACACTTTGCAGGCACTAAGTGGACACCAAGAATGAGAGAAATGGATCTGCAGCATCTCCACCCTCTTCTGCTCTCAGGCAAGAGCCATTTGCAAAATTATAGCACGCTCAAGCCTTGCCCTTGAATGCTTCTGTTAGGAAGGTGCCCTGCCCTATTCCAGAAGCTGTGTCAGAGATGTGCTGAGCCATGCAGCTGCTAGTTGGGTGCCGTTTCCAAAGAAACGGGGTCTATATCGTGCCGCAGGTGACTCATGCTGAGATCATCCCACTCAGGAAGAGTCAGAGGAGTGGTCCGACCTCTTCCTCCAGGGAGGGCTCGTGGCATGAAGAAGGAAAGCAGGTGCTATAAGTGGGGAGGTTCAGGGCTTCCCGCTGCCTTGCTTCTTGGATCCCTGTTTTGTGCAGAGGAGAGGGAGACAGGCCCTGAGGAACATGCTGTCTGCCAGCCCACACTATGGCATCCATCACAGTGACAGCCCTTGAGCATGGGCAGCCTGGGAGGAGCATGCCCGGCACACGGCCCCAGCATGCTGGCAAGTGTCCACTCCTCTCCCCATGCCTTGCTGTAACCACTGCGCTGCCCCACCACAACACAGTCTCCTCCAAGAGACTGCCTCACCATGTGCATTAATACAACCCCCTGTAGCTTCTCACTTCATCCTTCACATGGGTAGTCTCTGGAAGACTGTTATGGGCCCAGGTGGGGTAAGGGACTGAACCATTGTCAGATCTATCATTTATATGCTCATATCTACATCTCTAGAAGCATGGCTGCTTAAGAAAATAAGGACTCTGTAATGTTACTTACCAATCTATCCTGGCTGGCTTGTCACTGGGTTGTTCTAGACTTTGACCCACACCATTACAGTTCTTCCCAAATGGGATCCCCTGGTAGTTGCCTCCCATGCACATGCACTCACGCATGTCTGCACCATGCAAGCTGCTTATGCCTGCTCTTCCAGGCAGTCATTGCTGTTCAAATTGCCCATTAGAAACCCAGCTTGGCCCAAAAACTAAAGAGATTGACAAAAACACATTTTGCTGCTCTTCCTGCAAAACTCTTGAACTCCTGCAAGTTGAACACATGAAAGCAATCTGAGGTTAGCGTGTAATACACAAACCACATAAAAGAGATAATTTAGCATTAGACACATGTTACTAAAAGCAGGTTGAAACTAATACAGGTTTTGCATTCAGGTCATAAAATACAGCACTTATATCGTCTTATGAGGCGTCCCTACTTAGAGTGCCTTGATGGGGGAATAACTACAAGTGCTCCAATGTCGAGACAAGCTGAACATAAAAACCACCCTTCTTCTTCACCCTTCCCCCTGCCGTGAGAGAGATGCTCACATCTGCAGGACAGTCTCTGAACAGTGACAGACAATTCAGGAGAAAGACGGGCCAAAACTATTTTCTTCTTTTCTATTCCTGTTCCAAACCTACTGAAAGGCCACACCAAAAAGCTGAATCCAAGCACTCTGGTAATCCTATAACACTATTTTTTTAGCACTGCCATAATATGCCTCAGAAACCCAATGCTAGTGATCCAGTTGGAGCAGTAGCAGGGAGAGTACGTGGTCCCCAGCACTGCCCGCTGACTGTGCTTCTGGCATGGAGGGATGAGCGCAAGATCAGCCTCCAAGCAGTGTTAAGGAACCTGTGTGAGATCTCTCTTCTGATCCTGGGGGAAGTCATGCACAACCTAATGTTAGCAACTTCTGTCCATGGTTGTCTGCTGTAGGATTCAGCCATGTTACCACTATTTTTACAGATCCCAAAGTCCAGCCTCTCACCTTAAGCCAGAAAAAACAACAAATTTGACATATTTCAAACAAGATGGAGTTCTGAAAATAGAGCTGTGTTGCACCTTTAAAAGTACGTTGGCAGAGGAACCGACTTTACTTTGAAAGTTAGTTTGGTATGAAAAAGCTACACAGCAAAATGCTAAATCCCTTTAGAGAACAGAATGAAATAAAAGCAGACATTTCTTTTCTTAACACCTTGTCAGCAAAATTGTCCTTCCTGGGCAAGACTTTTTTTCTTTTGCAAAATTATTGTGCTAGTTTGCCAACGATGCTTTTCTAAGAACAACCGCCTAAGTAACGTAGCTGCTTTCTCATCCTGCCTCTCCCAACACTTCAACACTCCCTCCTGCAGCCTGAGTAGAAAATTCTTTGCCTTGGGGCCTGCAATGAAACTCATACAAGTTATTGGGAGAAAATGCTGTAATGATGGAGAACCCACTTCCCTCTTTCCTCTGTCCCCATGTTGTTTTTTTTTCTTTGAAGTTTCTGACCCTGACTTTCAAGTACTGCTCCAGCTAGAGTCTGAGAAATTAATTTGATTTGAGATATTTCTCCCAATGTGTTTTAAACTCAAACAAACCTAACAAGAGGCACTACAAATACGAAGATCTGTCAAATCAGAGTGAGGCTGAAAAAAATTCCAATGGCCTAACTTCCCTTCTATTCCTAATGACATGCTGGACAAACACAACAATTCAATCAATTTTGTGGTCTGCATTCAACTTACTCAGCCTTTTAAAGAAAAACCTGGATGTAAATGTGGATATTAATGATAACACACTATCACTGAGAATGTTTATAGGACCTTCGTGTAAAGTGGGCTATCACCAAAGACTACAGGACAGTCTACGTCCTATTTTTAACTCTTTATTCACCAGCCGAGAATAGCTGGAAGAATAGCAAAAATATCACACACTGACCTTAATTAAGATGGTGATTCACCCTTTCTCTCTGAACACAGACAGAACAGCTTGGAGCTGGAAAGCTTACATGAGAAGAGAGTTTGGGTGAAGAGGTAAAAATTACCATGTAGGGCCTCTTTTGAGGGAGATTATAGGGTTTCTGAAAGACACATTATCCCAGGGAACAAGCAGAGTCATTCATCTGTTTCTTCTGGAAACCTAGAGAAATACAAGTATGGAGGACATTGGGTTTTGATGGAAATCTCAAGTTAACACATAACTTTATTCTGTTCCTTGTAAAAACATAGCCTTCATCAATCTAATGATACAATATATTTATTTTACAAAAAAAAATTTACAACATCCAGAAAGAAGAAACAATTTTTTCTTTTTATTCTTCCTCACCTCATTTTCTTGTTCCAGGTGAAATGCCATTCCAGACTATCTCCAGAATGTTTGTCTTGTAAGATTTAGCACAATATATTTTGGTATTATTTTTGCTTTGATTGGATCCTCAAAGTTAATTTCAACAGCAATCTTCTTCTTGACTAAGGAGACCCAATATTGACAGTATATTGGAGAAGGGAAAATATCTGTCCAGTTTTATCATTCGGTTGTTCCAGAGGTCTCTGACTAATTCAAACCAAAGGCACTTCTTTAAAGAACAGGAGATATCTTAAAAGGTATCATTAATGATATTTCTATCATTGCTCTACAACTATACTAAGTGTACTCATCACACAATCTATCTTGAGTATCTATAAACTGCTGATAACTAAAATATTCATATCAGTTTACCATCATGATAGTAAATGTCTTAAGATGAATGAGGTAGCTACATCTCTACCACATTCATACAGCACCTTAGGTTGGTAAAGAACATTTCCTTACCGCACTGCAAGGCTCTTGGATTTTGACTTTAAAATAGATTTCAAAACAAAAAAGACATAGAAGAGGACACAGATAATTTGGTGTACAGCCCAATTTTTGCAATCCAAGAGCAAATGCTCTTACAATGCTGTTATAACAATGGCATGGATGGCTGACAGTGGGCTAGAGCACTTAGCACAAACCCAGAAACTGCAAACGTCAAGTTCACAGCTGAACCCCTCCAAAACTTTGGCACAGCACATGCCCTGGACAGCTTCCCCATCAGTCTGGGGTACTGGTTTGGACTAGTTTCTATGAAGAGAGGATGAAGCATTTACAGCTGACCAATATTTACACACATTAGGCATGAAAATCTGTGGAAAAAAATTGTGCTCAGAGAGTGAAATTCAACCTTTGCCAAAGAGCCAGCAAAGAGATCTTACCACTGCTGTTGTATGGCTGCTTCCCAATACCACCACAGGCATGACCCTCATGATAAAAAGGCTGTGAGCTGCCTTGAAAAGGGGTGTATTCCCTCCTTAAGCATTCATAGAAATGATACTATATTTGGGACTTAAAGAAAAAAAATGAACAAGAAGAATTCTTAGAGTTCCCTGGGGGATGGGATTCCAAAAACCCAGGTTTGCACAGCCAATTGAATAACCACACTTGTTCTGATTCCCAAAAAAGGCACGAGCCTTGTGTAGGTGTCAAGCATGGAGTGGCTGGTGAAGGACCAAAACCAGCACAGCCAAGTGCTGGGTCCTAGTTCTGGTCTATCTCCACAGCCTGGGTGGAGAAAGGAAAGGGAAGATAGTTTGTCCAATATAAATGGGGAAAACTAAGAGTACAGAGTCTTCAATCATAGCAGAGTCTGAGTCTTATAAAGAAGCTTCTGGAGAAAGCATATTGACATGAAAGTAAGCAACAAACCTTGAAATAAAACATTTCAGATCAAGGCTTCAACAAAATTTCCCTGCTTCATATCATCCTGGTGACAATACCTGTCTGTAGAAGGAAGCAAAGTGGCCTCTCTCTGGTAAACTCAAGGCTCAGAAATCAAAGCAGCCCACTAGGGAAGTGGGGAAAGCCACAGATCTGTTTTGATTTGATGACTTTTAAGTGGTCCTAGAGAAGCAGACTAGAAAGTAGTGTTTCTAAAATGGAAAGAACCTAAATCCAAGGCTCAGATGTCCTCCAAACTTGAGGTTTGATCACATTCAAAGAATATTTGGATTCTATTCCAATGCAGTGAGATGTGCTATGCCCTTTCTTTTTTTTTTTTTTAAGGGCTGGGGAAGATTTCAGGCAGACTTCCTTCTCACAGGGCATGCATAGTGTGGGCAGCAGAAAGGCAGACTTTCTCCCTGTACCATTGCCAATGTGCTTTTTTAGCTGCCCAGGAGAAAATCTCTCCTTAGAGAGGAAGGCAGAATAATGGCCAAGGCCTCAGGTCACTGTACAGACTACCTTGTTGTCAAAACTGCAAGTTCAGGCTTTGTTAAAGGGAATGTTGGGGTAGGACCTGGCACCAGACACAGGGTTCTTCTCTTCCCTGCTCGCCCTGGTTCACAAACGTTGGTGAATCCTTCTGCCAGACTATGACTTCAAGCCTTTAAGAAGAGGAGCCTGACTAACTGTTCATTCAAAATCTCCTGCCCTGCCCCCTGCCAAAGGCTGTGTGCTGATATGGGAATTGGAAACATGGAGAAATGGTTTTTAAAATTAACATCTAGTCCCTAAGCTTTTCATATGATCAAACAAAATCTCACATACAAATACTTCCACATACAAATACTTCCACAAATTCTTGCTTTTCCTATCCAATCCTATGGTGAATGGAGTTTAGGATCCAGATCAGACAGCAGGATTTATATGTGAAGGATTTTGTGTATTTAGATCATGAACAATTTGGAGTGAGAACTCTGATTTAAAAATTGACAAAGCTAAGGGGACAGACATGGTCAGCTAGGTTTGACTTCTGAAAGGATGCCAGCAACAAGGTTGCTTTGTATGAATACCCTGCATGAACCAGTGTAACTGATGGAAAAAGCATCCAATCTCTACTGCCAATGACAGAATAAATCACAGCCCTGCCTTTTGCTCCAAGAATGGTTTCTGCTGTTAAAAGTTGATGATTTATATACAGTACAAACTCATCCAACTTCTGACTACCAATTCATATTACACTATTGCCCAAAGGAGCTTCTGTTTCTGCATTTCTCTTCCTTATATAGCATACTTGAAAACCAGACTTGAGCTTTTCTTGACTTGCTGTTTGGTAAGCTAAGGAGATGGGCTCCACTGTAAGGCATGTTTTCTAATCCTTCAGTCATTCTTGTGGCTCTCCGCTGCAAGATCTCCAGTTTTTCAACATCCTTCTTTAATTGTGGGTACCACAGCTGGATGGAGTATTCCCGAAGCAGTTGCACCAATGCCAAACACAGCAGTAAAGCGATCCCTGGCTATATAAGAAGAGAATATCAAGTACGTTTTAGAAAAGATCCAAGGATTGTTTTAGACCCTTTGGCCACAGCACTGGAGTGAGAGATGACATTCAGCCAATTATCCATTCAAACTCTCAATCCTTTTCCAGATTTGTTTCTCAACACAGTCTGTTCCATCTGGTACATAAATCTCAGAGTTTTAATTTCCTTTACCTGTAGCACCCTGAAAAGAAAAATTATTTGCCATTTCTATTCTATCAAGGGATCCAAACTATGCTAAGCCAGTCTGTCATCTGCTAATATCAGCAGTGTGGAGTTAACCTCTCCTTCCAGTCACTGCCACATCATTAAGCAACTGAAAGCAATGACTGGATCCCACTAGGAACACAGCTATTTGATGTGTTTACACTTCAAATCTGTTTACAAATCCCACTTTGATATCTGTAACTGAAACAGTTGGAATCCATGTACCATTTCCTATTTGATACTGTACTATTTGAGTTTATGAATCAATATGTATGGGAGCAAGTTAAAGGCTTATAGGAAGTTCTTAAATCAACATTAGTCTAATAACCAACCAGATACCTTTTTTAAAAAAATCTAACTGAGGTTGACCAAAGTTATTTTCTAGACATCAATACCAGATGCCTCTTCATGCGTTACATTGCTTTAGTATGCCATTTATTGTATGATTATCCTTAAATTTCCTTGAATTAATTATTAATATTAATTATTAAGGATCATAACAATATATTTAAAAAATTAATCTAAAATTAGATTTCTTTTGTCTTCAGAACTTTCTCACTGCTGTGGGGCTTATTAGAAATCTAAATAAAAGATCTACAGAGCTCTTCATCTTTGTAACTCTAGGATTTGGAGTTAGAAAACCTCAGTGATTTGCATATGTAACTTCAGAACCTGATTGTTACATAATCCCAAGATCCAATGAAGTGAAAATTATTCATTATTCAGAAAAAACATTCATCCTTTGTTTATTCACAAGATACAAAGACGGGTCTTTTTATGCCAGTATTGCCAATTCTATCACAACCAATCAACCAATTGAACTTGACAGATTATTCAGTTTAAACTCTATTATTTTCTTTATTCATCTGATTTTGAGTGACAATGCCCTAATCAGACCTTCCGTGGGGCACCAGAATTGAACTCTAATTGGACATTCGTGGGCAAAGGAGCAGAGGCAGTTTTCATGTTTATGAAAGCAAGGAATCCAAGCATCTTGAAAAGATCTGGCACACAGCATTTTTTCAGGCCACAATCCTACCGTGAGTGTTCCCATATTCCCTTACTCTCTAAAGAGCTGTACGTTACCTTCTCCCTCACTGATGGCAGACTCGCTTCACACTGGTTTAACTGCTGCCACCCTGAAAACATGGACTTCAGATTACCAGCAGCTAGCTGCCAAGGGAGATGCTGTTTCAGAATTGTTAAGTTTGCGATTTTACTGAAGGTCATTTTCTCCCCATCTGCAGGCAAGCACGGCCGACTGACTGGTGCATTAGAATAAACAGATGCTATCAGCACCAGCAACAAATTATCTTCTGAGGCTTTGTAATTTCTAGGGAGTAGCAGGTTGTGGCAAGTCGATTTACATTTAGGATGGAAGGGGAGTGAAACAGAGGTTATATCAGCATTAACAAGTAATTCAGCACAAAGGAAAAAGGAAGAGTAAATTGAAGCTGGACAACTGTACTGTAAAAGAAGCCATTATCTGTGCATCCATATCATTCCTAGTGAGCTACACAGCAAACCAGGTGTGGACATACGGAGGTTTCGCATCTGAAAAGAATTCCTGTTTTATGCTCAAGTGGTAAAAACCCAGAAAGAGCATGTGCATATGCATGTAAATGCTCCAGGAGATGCAACTGTTCGTATGAAACCCTTCCTTGCACCAGGATTTGGGGGTGTGCTGCAGTCGGCAGCTGGAGGGGAGAACTCATTGTTTGCTTGCTGTTTCTATGGCTGAGATCCCAGGCCCAAAACCAGAGTGGTGGCATAACTGAATTCAGGAATCCTTTCATTGGTTCTCTGCAAGAGTGGGAGAGCACACCTCCTTATATATTTTCAGATGCACAAATAGTTTAGCCTATAGTATTATGCATATGTACTTGCACATAAACGGGCAGTAGCAGCTGAAAGCCATGGAAAAACTTCATAAAAATTTGAAGAATGGAGCTCCATGTTCCTAAAACCCAACTTGGGGTCCCAGTGAACAAGACTTGCTCTGCTTTCTTGACCCAGGCTGTGCACATTCAGAGGCAGTGTACATGCCTATCTGGGCATGGAACTGCAAGATAAGCCTATAATTCTAAAGTTTATGTAGTATATCGGGGCAAGGTACCCATTAAAGGCAAGTACTACACTTCTGCTTTTAGCCATCGTATCTCTCCACCCATTTCACATTGGTACGCAGAGTCTGCGCTGCTTTTTCATAATGCTTCCCTCAATGTTTTAAGAATAATTCCTATTTCTGATTGGGACTGGGGAGCAATGAAATCATCTGCTGCAATCTTGTTTACAGAAGATACTAGACACCCCTTTCAAAACTAGACTGGCTTTATTATCATGGTTAAATAAGCTATTTCAACATTCTTATGTCAGAATGGAAAGACAAAGCTTCCACACATCTCCATGCAGGTGGCTGTTCCTGCCTCTGGACCCAACACATCCTGGGATCTACCTCCCTTCCCATACAGGCTAGCAAAAATGTTTAGTCCAGCACCCTGGGGCTTTAGCCATGTCATTTTTCTACTGCTGTCAAGACAATATCTGCAGATATCGATGAGTTGTTGATGTTTCACTCGCATCAGTCCAGAGCTGCCTACACAATCTGGCATTAGGTTTCATTTCCCCAGCCCAAGAAGGAAACTGATCTTGCTAGTCCTGAAAGACCTCAATACAAATGTGAGTGGGTAAGCCATGTGTGCAACTCAAAGATAAAGAAATTCTTTTAATTGTTCTATAACATCACATATCTATTTTTAGTTTAGAGGAATACACAGGAGTCATCAGTGACCTTTGCAGGCTATGTTAGAGCTAGAGGCAAAAATTTTAAAAAAAAATCAGCCATTTGCATAGCATTTCAAATCTTACTCTGTGTTCCCTGTCAATTCTTCTCTTTTTTGGCATGACTTTTGATCTTTGTCACATGACTACAAGGTTCACAAGGAAACTGTCTTAGTTGGTCTTTCTATCATGAAACATAAGAAATTTTACACAATGCAGTTCAGCAACTTGGATTCAAGACAGAACCATCATCCTTTACACACCTATGGGTTTCACCTGCTGTCCTGATTCATCATTTCTCTTACCTGCCAGAGTGCACTGAAACTTCCACTCCAGTTCTCTGTCTGGTGTTCAGTGAAGGTCTCATAGGGGACATCTGTAGACCAAGGGTATCACTGGAGCAGGATCAATCCTTCCTTCAAATGATTTGAGGGATTTCTCATGCCTTCTCCTCTCCTCCACTAAATAACTAATTCAGAACAAAGAAATACGTTCAGTAAGATGACTCAAAACTAAGAGTTCTCAACCATTCCAAGTCAGTAGCCTTTCAAATTCTAGGGCAGCTATTCACATACAGCTGAAAGCAATCAGTACAAATCTATAGATTATTCTATGAAGAGCCTGTTTGATGTCTCCTTTCCAAACTGCTGGGTGAACTCTAGTACAAGCAAAATCAGGCTGGTGATTCTATGATTTAAGAGCATTCAACATTAGAAATCAAAGAATCCAGTCTCCTGTCTCATTTACATGCCTTTGGACTGCTATCAAACCTGGGGTGCAGCATCTCATCTTTCTAGCATAATGTTTACAATATTCTGCTATTCCTCTCTCAAACGCTGCTGAGGTTCCTTGATTTTCAATTTAGTTCAAAACAGGTGCAGTACCTTTTCTCTCTCTCACCTAATATCTGTTTATATTTTAGGGAAATCCAGGTGAAATAGCCTGTAATTAGCTTTCAAAGGGCAGATCTTGATTTTACTATAGGCAGATCACTACATCTCTCAACATTTTAAATGATGCTGAAAAAAATCTCACCAGAGGAGAAGTCCAAATATTCTCCTAAGAAAACTGGGCTAGCACACTTAAAGCACAAAAGTTTCCGTAGCCAAAAACATTCACATCTGGATGCTTTTAACATTGTCAGCATGGCCAGACACCCACTTGTATCTGGGTGTTGTGCAATTCCAGCATGAAACTCAAACTCACACCATGAATCCAGAAGAAGCAGCCTAACACTCTGCCATCACACCCTTTCTTGTAAATCTTCGGTCCTAGACAACTTCTTCCAGCTCTAGGGTTTGGAATAACTTGTTTTCAGACCAGAGCTGTCTTCTCTAAACCAAGTCCTGTATCCTGGCTGAGTTAGCTGGAGTTAAATCAGCATAAAACTAAAATAGCACAATGGAAACTCAGGCCTACTGTTAAATCATGTTTCTATTTTTGTCTGGCACAAGCACTTAAACATGTGCTTGAGATCCACAGAACTTAAGCATATGCTTAAAGTTAGTCCTGTGTTTACATGCATTGTTAAGTCAGGGCTTATAAATCATCTGATTTTGTGAATCTGGCTGAAGTTTTGTGATTTTTGAAAGAAAACACACAATGCCGATCTCCGCACATAAAAAGGGATACATAGGCTCAGGATGCAGAAACTTGCATATCAGGCAGGAAAATCTGACTACTTGAAGTTGTGCCAAAAGCTCACATAAACCTAGAGAAAGGAATATTTCAAAGAGAACTGCAAGATGGCACAAAGCAGGAAACAAGATTTGGAGTTCAACAGCAGTTTCAACCTTAGTAGAAAAGGGATACAAAAAATGGTGGTGCAGGTAAAGCCAAGCTTTATTTAGCCCAGTAGTTTACCTGCAACACCATCCAAAAGCAGACACGTGAGGTAGGCCATGCACAGAATGGTCAAAGTCTTCCAGTTTCTGGCCATCAGCGATTTAGGGACTTGAGGCAGCCTCCAAGTCCACACAGGCCATTGTGTTTAGTAGCCTCTGACGAGTGGATCTTACAGGATTTTGGCTGATCCTATCTTGAATTTATTTCATTTTGCCATTTCCAGTATTCATCATCACTTCTACAACATAATAATGAAAAAGTACTCCTTTTATTCTATGCTACTGTCCTTGTATTTCTTTAGCACCTCTAGTTCTTGTGTTGTAAGGAGGGAATAATCAGTTCCCATTCACCTCTTCCATATCATTCATGATTTTATGAGCCTCTGTCAAATGCTTCTTCAGTTTTCAAGGCTGAGGAACACTACTTTATTTAGACTTCTCCATAAAAAAAAGATACATTTCACACCTCTAGCTACTCTTACTGCTCTTTTCTATGTCTTTTCTACTTCTAATACATCTTTTCTGAAATTGAACGAGTAGTCCTGCATGCAGCAGCCAAGATGCAGGAACACCACAGGAAGATCAACATCTCTGTCTCTCTTGTATATGCCGCAGTGGCATAAGCTGTTTGTTTTGTTCTCAATTATTCCAAATAACTCCAAAAATTTCTCTTTGTCATTTATAGGACTTCTAGTACTGGTCTGATAATTCTGAAAAATCAGCAACAATGACTTTATTAATCATTTTCCTAAATGTAGAAACCATAGAAAACATAGCTACCTAGAGGCATGAATGGTCAAGATTATTTTCCCCTGTATTATTTATGTATATTGACATTGACTTTTGTCTGCCATTGTACTGCCTAGTCTCTCAAGATCCTTCTGCAAAGGACCAAAAAGCTTTACTTGTCACTGTCATAGTGATTTTTTGGCATGAAAGAACTCCCTCCCCTCCCTGTTAATTCTTTTTTCCAGGTAGGACTGTTGAAGAACACAGCTCCCCCTGCCCCAGAAACTCTACAAGGACTGCCCCCCAAAAGTATCACTGTAAGGAAGATGAAAATTTTCCATTGTGAAAATTGGATAATTATAGCTATACTTTTCTTCATACCTTGGTGAGACATTTTCAAAATCCATTCAAAACCCCAAGTACACTATATTGTCACATGCTTCTCCAGATGCTTATTCATTCCTTCAAAGAACCCCAGGGTTTGCGATGTATGCCTTTAATTTACAAAGGCCATGTTAACACATCCGCAATACATTATATTTATGTATGCTGCCACTAAATCTATTGTAATTTCCTCTCAATTTTTCCTGGTACAGAAGCCAGACTTTAGTCTGTAGTTTTTTTAATCCCTGCTGGAACCCTTTTTAAGATTGGTGTCACATTATTTACCTCCTCTGGGATCAAGGCTGACTGAATCCAAAAGTTTCATACCAGAGTAATTTAGAACATTTGAGTGAATATCATTTGCTCTGGTGGTTTGTTATTGTTCATTTCATTGACCTGTTTTCAAAGCTCTTCTATTAACAATTCAATTAAAGGCAATTCCTTGGGTTCAAATCTTGGAGGACTTCCTATTTGCTATACAGTCACTGCCTTCCACTATCTGATATACAGTGGCCTTACTGAATTAAATTGCTCCTTTTACACCTTGGTCTTTTGCTGAACCCACCATTTGCAGGCAGACTACCAGCTCCTGTTGTATCTGGAAAAGCTTTTGTTATTAGTTTTCATGTCTTTTGTGAGTCACTCCTCAAACTGTTTTAGTTTATGTTGCTACAGTTTTACATTTAACTTGTAAGAAATTATATTCCTCTCTATTTTCTTTGTTTAGGCATGATTTCCACTTTTTAAAGGACACCTTTTTATGTCTAATAGACCTCCTTGCTCCACTTTTTTAACTGTAGTAAATTTTTGGAGGGTTAGGTTTATTTTTGGAACTAATGAGATATGTTTTCTCCAATTTACAGGATGCTACTTACACTCTTAGTTAATTTATCTGCTCCTTTAATGTTATTTAAACTGCTTTTAAAAGAAAAATAGTCATGGTCTTCGGGGTTTTCTTAATGTATTCCTACAAAAGTATTGAATTTGACCATACAATGGTCACTAATGCCGAGCAACACTTCAGTGCTACAGCTATAGTTTAAACAAGGTCTTAATCAAGAGAGTCTTTTCCCTTTTATTGGTCTGTTTAAAATGTTGACTAAAATTTGCTCTTTATATCCTAATTAGGACAAATCTTCTCTAATCTCTTTTCTTGTATACTATCTTTTCATTGCCTCTGATCTTTCTTAGTATTTCATGGATATTGACACTGCCATTGATTAGGTGTTTAAAAGGGTAAGCTTATAATGTTTTTCTTGATTTGGCATGACAACTTTCAATCCATAGAGAGTGGGTGGTAAATGATGTTACAGGTAACTGATTTATCTTATTGGACTCTGATTTCCAACAGACTGTGAGTCACTCCTCCAACGGCAAAATCTATTCTTGTCATTTCTTCATAATAAATATCCTGATAGTACAGCTTCACACTGATTAGCCTCATCAGGATTTTTGGGAGGCCAGTACATTAAAATTCACCCATCCTCACTTTATATAGAATCATAGAATGGTTTGGTTTGGAAGGGACCTTAAAGATCATCTAGTTCCAACCTCCCTGCCATGGGCAGGGACACCTTCCACTAGACCAGGTTGCTCGAAACCTCATCCAACCTGGAATTGAACACTTTCAGGGATGGGGCATTGTACTGGGTTCATGTGTCAGGGTTTTTGGTAGCAGGGGAGGGGGCTACAGGGGTGGACCCCTGTGAGGAGCTTCTTGAAAGCATCCCAGGCTCCAAGTCAGACTCACCTCTGGCCACAGCTGAGCCAATTAGTGACGGTGGCTGTGCCCCTGCGATAATGTATTTAAAGGGAACCAGAGAGGGGTCTGGGGGGACTTTGAGAATGAGTTACGAGGAGGACACCTCTGCAAACACTGAGGTCAGTGGAAGGAAGGAGGAGGAAGGAGGGGGGTGTGCTGGAGCAGAAAGCCTCCCTGTATCGTATGGTGAGATGGCAGGGCCAACCCCCTGCCACCCACGGAGGTCACTGGAGGTGCAAAGATTTGCCTGTGGGCTGTGGAGGACCCCCGGGACTCTGTGGGAAGAAGCAGCCCCCACTGTTGTAGTTCAGCGCTGGGAGGACTGTGACACGTGGAGGTGACCCATATTGAAGCATCTCAAGAAGAACGCATCCTGTGGTGGGGACTCACGATGGAGAGGTTTGTGGAGGACTGTCGCCCGTGAGAGGGACACCACGTGGAGCAGGGGGAAGAATGCAAAAGAGTGCTTCGCCCCCACCTTGGAGGAAGAAGTGACAAACTGACTGCACCCCCCATCCCCTGACCCTGCCCTGCTGGGGAAAGAGGTAGAGATATCAGGAACAAAAGCTGAGCCCCAGAAGAAGGGAGGGGTGGGGGGAGGTGTTTTAAGATATGGTAACGCTTCTCACTGTCCCATTCTGTCTGTTAAGTGTTGGTTTTGTTAGTGTTTGACTTAAAGTGATTTTACTTTTTTCCAGCATGTCTTTTGCCTCTTTAATGGGTGAGCTATTTCTCCCTGTCCTTATGTCAATTCCTGAGCCTTTTGATTAATTTTTCTCCTTCCCAGCGCTGGGGGGGAAAGGGTGAGTGAACGGCTGCGTGGTGCTCAGTTGCCCTCTGGGCTCAAACCACAACAGGCATCCCCGGGCAACGTGTTCCGGTGTCTCACCACCCTCACTCATTAAATATACATTTAACATTTATAGAAAATCACAGATACTTCTGGTCTTGGTCGAGCTGACTATCTATGTGTGTCCTGTTTAACTGTAGATTGGCTTAGACTGCTGTATTTTATTTACAACCTGAATGTTATTGGTGGCTGTCCTATCCTGCCACGAGGGCACAGAGTTTTTTGTGCTGGGGAACTTGTCATCAGGATGAGTGTGTTATTCTCTATGTCCTCATCTCACATAATTTTAAAGACTCCCTTAGTATTTGTTTTCATCCCAGTGCCACTAGCCTGGTTGCCCCCATTTCAGAAGAGACCATCCCTCCCATCCATTCTTAGCATCTCTCCTGTTTCTAAGAAGTCTTCCCACACTGCTTCCTTAGACACACATTGCATCTCTGCTTGTCTGGGACAAGTATTTCTTGAACGCTGTAACAGAGTTCCTGTTCTTTACCACCCTCTTCTATCAAAATGTTATGTTTCATGTCTTGGAGCTCTCCATTTTATGGTGCTCATACAACCATGACACATGAGGAAGCTCACCAGCTCTTTTCCAGTATCCTCTCAAAGGCTGCCCAGACACCACAAGATACAAAGCCTCCAGAGTTTAGGCAAACCACCACACGCTCCTTCCTGGCCTCGTATTCCCAGTTATCAATCCCACGCAGCACCACAGCCTGCCTCTTCCTACCCAGTGGGACTGTTGTCCTTTCACCATGTGTCTTGCTCAAGTGGATACACAAAGTTGCCTTCTGGCAAGAGGGAGGGGTCACATGGGCAGTATCTTTTGCACACATGTTTACTCATTCGGTCTGAAACACAATTTTATGATTTGCCTTATTGTCTCCTAATACCAACAGCAAATCAAGCCAATTCTCCCAACAAAACCTCTTCTAGATGTTAATTGTACATTCAGCACCCAGAAAACAGAAAGCTTCTTTTACTGCACATCTAAAACCAGCACAAAACCAGGTGAACATGTGTTTTCCAGAGAGAAAATTTGGTGCTTGCCTTCTGTCACCACAATCCTCACTCTCCTGTGTTTAGGAAAGTTTTCATCTATTTAGAAGCCAATCTTTTGGGGAACACTATTGTGGTTTTCACATTGATTTTATTGTCTAAAGACTGACCCTGGGTTTAATTTGCAGAGACCACATGGTATAGAACAGATCAGGGAGTTTGGCACAGAGACAGGAGGTACCTTCACCTCTTGGACAATTAAACATGAAATGTAAAACCTGGCAAGTTTGCATTTAATCCTCTTTGCACCCCTTAGCCCCCTGACAAAGATAAGAAATCCTTCTCCTCTTAAAAAGAATAAGAGATTTCAGAATACATCATCAACTCCTCCCTTCAGCCCTCAATACTGACAGTTTTATCTCTATACACAAAGCTTCTCCCCTTTTCTCCAGCTTGGCAACAAAACCCAAGCTCAATGAATATTTTATATGTGTGTGGTTAATGGAGCATTCTGGCTCCAGTCCATTAGGAACCTTACACAACGGTGTATTAACTGCTTCTCAATGTAACATTTTCAGCCTGTCCAAAAGAGATGTGTGTTTGCCAGTTGAGCCAACACACTATTATTGTCTTGTCAGCCTAGTTCCTGTCTTTAGTTCAAGAGCAGGGTCCCCTGCCACAGCAATTTGCCACCATTGTGCTCCCAGCAGCACTCCGAGAAGATTAGCCCAGCTCCAAGCTCTAGTTTTCCCCCTAAATTTTGAGGTCTGTATCTCCTGTGGGGTGGCGAATGCCTGCAGTCTTTCTCCTTCAAAGATATATACAGGGACAAGCAATCACATCACAGATTAACACAAGGGTAAATATAAAGCAGCTAAGATGAGATCTTTAATTTTGATGGAAACCAGGCCTCCATATTCTTTCATCAGCTCTGAAAATTTGGCTTTAAAATTCACCTGATTGATTAAAAAATTGATAGCAGGATGACATTTGACAAAGTACTTATCACCTTCTCACTTTGACTAACTCCTCCCATCCTCACGGCCATCACAGGCAAAACACTATCTCCATCAAAATCAGCACAAAGTCATCTCAGTAGACAGATGGGCACAGATCACTTCCCTTAAAACAAGGACCAGTATAATTCTACCCTGCACATAGGCAACATCTACAGTAAATTGTAAAAAGATAGTTTCTGGATTTCTCAGGTAAAGAGCCCTGTGATAGTTAGAGGTCCAGATCTGAATGCTCACCTACGCCTTCTTGACGGTTTGTGGAGAGCACAGAAGCTTCCAAAGCATGAATCATCCCAACCCAAGGCAGATGTCTAGAACGGGTAAGATGAATGGCATGGGCTGTTTATCACTCCTCACCGACCAAAGGGAGAGCCTAGATGACAATCTTAGACTTTATGTCTAAGTTTTAGATAACTAAAATCAGGTGAGATGATTCCCAGCCTCAAGGTTTGCAGACTCATTACCAGACGAGCCACAGACCCTGACAGGCTTAGGGCAGAAAACAACAAGATAAAGAAAAGTGCTGACGTGGAAGGACTGATCTCATTCCTTCCCTGCCTGAAAGCAGAAAGAGCTTATGTTTCAGAAGGCAAAGCCTGTCTTTTGCTCTCACGTCATTGCTGAAGCACAGTGGAAGAAAGGGAACACTTGTTTCACCTCACAGGCCCCTGTAGTGCTTTCTACAACATCTACGTGAAGTAGTCACCATCCGTGCAGGGCTTGGGTATTACAGGCCAGTAAGCAAGGCCTAGAGAAGCCAGGGAGAGACTGTTGGCCAAAAAATAGATGAGGTGAAGGCTTTCCATAGGTAGGGATCACCCCTGGACAAATGGTGCTTCCTCACCCAGCGGTGCCTGCACACCCATGACTAACCCAAAATGGGCAGTGGTGGAAGGGTCTGGAGCTGAAGGATGTGGGGAGGGGGCTCAAAGATACATGATTACGAGAAGCTCCACGTAAACTTTGAAGGAATTTCCTATTGCAAGGATTTGGGAGAAAAAGCAATAGTTTCCCCAAGAGCACTAACAGGATCACCATGTCTCATATCACACTTGAGAAAGGACAGGCACTGCACAAATATAATCAAAAGCCATAAATTTGACTGACCAGAAGCTCAGCTGCTCTGAATACAGCTCTGAAGTCAGTTGTTTCTCTCTCCTAGAGGCACACACAGCAAATCAGTCATTCTACCAGTAGATAATCCAGTTACCAGACCTCTTTCTTCTCACAGGCAGATCCCTCAACTCCCCTCAACTTTATTTTTCTTCTTCCCCTCAGAGTTATCATCAATGGAAAGTTTTGAGAATTAGCCGAAAACAACCAAAGTGCCTAATTGACTGAAGAAGGGAAATGGCAACTTCCATCATCTCAAAAAGCTGCACCTTTCTCCTACTCATCTCAAAGCTGAATAAAGGAATTAAAAACATAGCCTGGGGCAGCCAGCAGAGATTTACAAGAAGCAGACATTAGTTCTCACTCTAAAGGCTGGGCGTGTGCGTGTGAGCTAGAAGGAGCAAACACAGAGAAAGGGAGCAGAAACATAGTCTTTGCATTTAAAGAGGAGGAAGGAGAAGAAAAAACAAATTTTTTTTAAAAAAACTACAACTTTCAAACCCTTCCTACTAAAACAAAGATCATCCTGGCAACATGAAATGCTACCCTACTTTGTTTATTTATCGACACAAAGAAAGAAGCAAGTTGGCACCTCAGAGGGTATTAAATGCTGGTTTTTTGCTGACTGAATGACCTCAGCTGAAATATTTTCCATGACAAGAGCCCAGAAGACGCTGGCACGGTGTCAGACAATAAGATTTTCAGAGTGTATTTACATTCTATCCATGGCCCCAGGCTGTTCCAAACCCATAGGCAGGTGCTGCCTTTATCTGTTCTTTGCTCACCTGGCTCCCTAGCAAAATGTTCTGAGGCCTGCGGCTCAGCTGCCTTAACTGTTTGCTGCCTGGTGCTTAGAAAGCTTCAGAGACATCTGGGACGCTAACAAATGGAGATGGTGACTCTGGTTGCCCCTCAAAGCTGACCAGCGAGTGGTGCATAAGGAGTTTTTCCAAGAAGCAGAGGGGAAGCAGTGGTGATGCAATGCTAAAAGACAACTAAAACCAGATTAATTCATGCTGGGGAAAGAGATACTTTTTAAAAGAGGAAGGGAGAAGGTAGTTCTTTCAGGGATGAGCTGCATTCTCCATCACTTGGGAACTTTAAGCTAGGTCTGGATAGCTCTCTAAGAAACAACACTCAAGATCCTGCAGAAGACCAGAGGAGAGGGTCACAATTACAACTTCCCGATTTGAAACCTGTGCAGGACAATATGCCACTGCCAAGCAGGGGATGCTCACCAACCCACATCCCTACAGCAGTGGACAAAAGGGAGGGAGACAGGCTAAGCCACAAAGAACCAGAGAGTTGTGTCTTCCAGCTCCATGGCACAAATTCCCTACATCACAGGCTTCCAGCTACATATTCTCCCATAGACCAGCTCCTGACTTGGTCTTCAGCAAAACGATCTGTTCATCCCTGCGGTGGAAACAGCCTCCTCTTTTCTCAGTTTAATTTGGCTTCTAGTGCACAACTCCTCTCTCTTGAGTAATAAGCCTCCAGGAGATGCTGCGAGAGGATACGCCCTTAATACCGCGCAACCAGGAAGAATGATAATTGCACTTTTAACAGCGCTATGTACAAGGCAGCCACCAAAGCAGAGGAAGCATGAATTAAAGCAGGATAAAAAGGAGGAGCTTTACCATCTACCTAATAAGGTATTATTCATGCTTTTGGAAAGCTTCCTTGCAGAGAGATGAAGAGACGTATAATGGGTATTCAAAAGCAACTACATCTGGAAAACAAAAGGCCTGCCTGCCATCTCACAGCTCCATTGACATGCTGGACTCAGCTTTTACCTTACCAGCCTTCAGCTCCCCTCCCTTTCCTATCTTCTTGCCATGCATCCTCGTTTCATTTCATACCCAGGTCAGCTCCCTGCTGCCCATGTGCATGGCTCAGGTCTGGCCCACTCACATACCCTTTCACACCAGTTCCCTCCAGTCCCATTACCTTCACACAATCAAGGAAAAAATTTTTTTCCCTTTCTCTCTTCCCTGCAAAGTTCTTAAACTCAAAATCACTCCAGGACTACTGTGTGCAAAACGTGTGCCCTTTCACATCCCTTCTCCAACCCACACCTATCAGCTCACTAATGCCACCCCACATCAGATAGGATGCAGACATTTGTTAACTGTGCCTGTAACTGTATTTATGTGTTTGTCTTGCCTCACTTTTCACCCAGGAAACAAATGTGACCTTACCCTCCAACAAATTTATCATAATAAACTTTCACTCATGAGCCCAAAACAATGCTGACTTTTAAACATCATCCCAAAAGTAAATTAACCACTGCTCACTTGCATAATCTGTCACTGTCCTTTTTAATCCTGTCCAATTGGTTACCATAATTTATAAGTATCTTACAGCCTCTGCCATTTCTGAAGCTGTTTCTACGTGTGCTTGATGATTGAGCTGTGCAAGATTTGCCATGCTGGGAAGTGCACCTCCAGGAAGCCTTTCCTACCAGGCAGAAAAACAAACAAAAAATCTCTTTATCTACCCAGATCATATTTCATAAGGCTTTCAGGTGCATGGCAGACGGACCCCTAGTGGGAATTTCAAAGGATCTTGATAAATTCAGTCCCATCAAAGTCACAGCAGTTTGGGTATCCAAGGAGCTAAGGCCCTATGAAAGCTCTGTATGCATCTTCAGGAATTAAAATGCCTTTGGAAATTGGAACTAGGTGTTAAATGTTTAACCAGGTCTGTGGGCAGCTCTTTGGTGCCTATTCCTGGATAAGATCAGGTGCATACATGCACTAGGTAAGACCACCACACAAGTAGATGTACAGAGAACACCTTTTCAAAGCTGTCCCCTCCCTGGCTCTGCACTCCCAACCTAGCATCATTATGGAGTGGTTTAAAAAAAAACCACAACAAAACAAACAAACAAACAAAACTCAACACCACACTCAATCAATCAATCTGTAGTCCTCCTAGGATGAATAAATATACCTTGAAGAGCTCCTCTCAGCTGGAACAGTGAGGATAAAAATGGAAGAAAACACGAGACTAACCAGGTACTTGACATAGTATCTGCCAGCTCCCACTCCCGGCAGGAACTCTGAGTAATGCCTGCACACAATGTTGCTGCTACTGTCCAACTCAAGGACATCTTTTAAACAATGCCTCACTGATAATCCTGTAAGGATTTTCAACTCTGTTCTGTATAGCATTTTAATTACTCGCACTGTTTCAGGAGCTCAATCATTTATGGAAGGTATTTTCATCCCACTAATTGTAGGTTTCCCAGAGGACTCAGTACAGTATTTCATGTCCTCAGTGCTATTAAATGTTTTAGGAAAGCATCCAGACTTCCATAAGTTAATTTTTTTGTCTGCATATGATTCTGGGGAGGAAGAGGGCAAATCAGGGAAAGTAAGATTTTTAGGCCTTAAACAAAAAAGAAATTCTGGCTGCCAACTTTCAGGGGAAAAAAAATATTCAAAAAGACATTTTCAGATAATGTTATAACAGCCTCATCTAAGTCAGCAGCAGGTCTGGAACCTGCTATTTCTAATGCTAATAGCATGCAGCTATACCCCAGCACTGAAAAAAGTAATTTCATTAGGTAGTAGCTAAAGGTTATATCTATATCACTAATGGCATCCACCCCAGGGAGCGATTCCCAACCTCCCAGGACAGATAGTACAGAACATCTCATGCCGACACCGCCCAGGGCTAGCTTGGCTCTAGAGCAGACTGGCCATGCCCATAATGCGTGGCACTTGGCCTTGTGGCCATAAGACATAATAGTTGCTTGTGTGTGTGCTTGAAGTCAACATGCCTAAAATAATTTGGGAGTTGTGTGGCAGCCTATGAAGGCAGTGTTTTTATAGGCTGATGCTGAAGGGTTGTGTTGCATGTCCTGCAGAAGGGGTGGTGGTGGCAGGGTACGGCTAACAGCATGAGGTCTGAGATGGCATGGAAGGACTGTGAGGGGCAGAGGGAAGACAAACCAGGCACAGTGCCGTGCTTCTTGCTAGGAGCAGTTCTACAGGTCTTCTTTCAGTGGGGTCTAGCTGGTTCACCCCACCACCAGACATAAAAATGGGCTGGGAGGCTGAAATGTCTGGCAGTGTAGGTATATTTATTGCAGGATATCACCCCTCTGAGCTCGCAAACCATTAGATAGTCAGATACCCACAGCCTCCAAAGGCATTAAATAGAGCCATGTATTTTGAAGGAAGGAGCAGAGATTTCCAAGTGTATCTGTATAGCATATCTGAAAAGCAATAATTGTATGCTACTGCATTCCCTGGAGTGGTGGTAACATCATCCGTTCCCTCCATGCCAATGAAATTTAGACACAGTCCAAGGAAAAAACTGCAGTTCTAGTGGAAAAAAGGCTGAGACCTGCCAAGTCCCTGGAGCTCACAGTAGTGGGAGGGGGATGGAGATATAGCAGGTGAGGGTCTATAGCCCAAAGGACAGCCCCTTTTTCCAGCCCCTTCCTATTCAGTACAAAGTGCTTTAAAGTGAAGATAATGTTCGTTCAGCCTTGTATGAGGCTGTAATGGTGCAAAAGGCTCACAAGTGCTGTCCCACAAATGAAGACACTTGTGCATTAGCTGAGTAGTGGTTACTGTTCCTATGCATGCTCTTAGTTATGTGAAAGGTAGGTTTGGCACCACAGCTTGTAACAGGGGCTGTGAGCTGATCAGCAATAAATTATTAGATTGCTGTACCTCAACTGTGACCTTGAGGCTTCAGAAAAAAAAAAAATCTTCATAATTATGATCTCTGGACTGTTGTGGTATGTAGATCCCAGGAGGCAAGTCTGGTTTACTCTGGCTCTTATCGAACAAGAATCTGCGTCACAAACCCCATTATCACAGTTGGCATTAACCAGCAAGCATCTTGCTAATTATGTCTGCAAAAATACCCAGTTGAAATGGCCCAGGCAAGCCAGAAGACCCCTACTTGCATGAGAAATGTCCATGCTGATGTGGATTGGCTGCTCATGACATGAGAACATGCAGCAGCTCGGCCAGTGCTGAAGAAGAGACTTCCTCCAGCAGCTCCGTTTGTAGGTCTTTATAAACATTTTTTGATGATAATTAAAGGTGATGGATCTTACCACTGGCTGAGAAATAAATTGAATGGAGCTTTACTAACCAAAAATAAAAATAAGGACAAGACAATCCATTGGGAACTTCAGGTGTGTTTCCACTCAAAAAGATGACATGGATTGCAAGGACAGGACCACTAAACCAATTACCTGAAACAGTGAACTGTGGGTCCTGTTCTGACAGCAATTTTATCCTGAGAAAATTCACTTGCACTACCTGCAACCCTGCACTCTCACCTGGCATATCTGACTGGGGTGGACTAAGAAATATTCAAAAAATGGAACTTTTACATCCCCCGCAGGGGTACAAAGCACAGAGCAAATGGCATGACTCAGATACTACCTGGAACATATAATGAGGATATTAAACTAGATCGTCATTTTATAGGTTACTTTATTTTTAATTGGAAAAAAAAAAAAAAGAAAACACAGAAGCCAACCAACCTACATATTTGGCCTTCAGATGATTTTTCAGTTTTACGTGACAGCTTTTTCTCCTACTTAAAAATTTGCATAAATACTGTCAAGACAGGACACGCATGGTAAAGAATATGCAAAAGCCAGAGCTAAGCCCAGCTGCCTGCCTCTCCCACCATGCTCTGCCAGGACAGTGGGGATCAGCCGGAGCTGGTACTGGGAGCAGTCCCCCCTTCTGCATGTCACTAGGTCAGGGACTTGGTCCTGCTGGCACACAGCCTTCCCTTTAGTGAGCCTTTCTTGACAGACCCTAAATGGTGAGCCCAGTTTCAATTCACTCAGTCTTTTTCCTGTACAGTCACTGTGACAGTGGAAGGGGGGTTTGCTTATTTTCCTGTGGGAACTGAGAAGAATAAGCTTTGATGTGACCTCCCCACCAGGAAGCTGCTGCCATTCCCCTGCCAAGAGGGGAGAGCAGAAGGAGAACGGGAGGGAAAGATGAGGACACTGGAAAGAAGATAGCAATGTGAGGTTGTGTTTAGCCACACAAGGGCATCCTGCATGATTTCACACGTATTTAATTCAGCTGGTGCGAACTCCTGTGCAGACACTTACTTCGGGTTCAGGGAGGTTTATCTCTGCTAACAGGATTAGGAAAGGTTTAAACTAAACCAGAAGAGAAGAATGCACACACACACACTTTCACAGCTTAGAAAATAAACAAATACAGAACAAATCTGCCTTTAGACATGGCCAAAGCAACCAGAGTTCCCTTCCCAGAAGCCCTCCTCACAGAGAGCATTTTATCTAGTGCCATCCTCTTTGCTGCTTTTCCTGCTGCAACCCTACCTTACCACCCACTCGATACAGAAAATTGCTGCACTTTACACCTACATACTGCTAAATAACTTGCATCACTCCAGAATTTGGCCCAAGTAACTGCACTGGCATATGAAGAAGTGTACAAAACAGCTAAGCAAATGTTTTTTGTCCCTCTAAGATGGCAGTGGGTAGCAGAGCGTGCCTGTGCTGTGAGAGCCTGGCAATGTGCTGCAGTAGGAAGAGCCAAAGGCAAAGCAGAAGGAGGCTATGCCTCATTCAGCACAAGGAGGCTATTGCTCAAACCAGGTCCCACCGAGGCTTCCAGAAATCCTTACTGGTGGGAAAACACCTCCCATTTAAACAGTCCCTTTCCAGTGAAGACACTTGCACAAATTAATTGAAAGGGCATTTGATGCCTGTCCGAGTAATGCTGCTGCCATCTGTACTGAGCTCTGCAGCAGTTCAGCTGAAGGTACAACGTGAACGAGCAGTGAAAGCAAAGTTTACTGCATCCTCCTGAAAGGGCAGGGTGGATCTCCATCTGAAGGGTGTGGTTGCCTTGAGATGGAATTTGGTTGGGACTTGGGGGTAATAGCAGGAGTCCCGTGATGCTCACTCTCGAGAGGTGAGGATGTTGGTTTTACATTTTTTCCAAAAGGTTAGGAGTTGTGGTGAGCCTAATCATTCTGGCATGTCAGCCTGTGCTATCTAGGGGGAAGAGCACCACCTTCTGAATTACCAAGTCAAATTGACTGTAGCAATCAACTTTTCCTTCTAAGTCTCCAGCCAAAAACAAACAGGCCCAACCCTGCATAACTTATGAGATCATAGCCCAAGGCACTGTAGCTCTCTGGGACATCACTGCCTCACCCATCATCTACAAACATCAGTTGTGCAGGGATGGTACAGATCTCTCCCAAATTTTACATACACAAAGATCTCTGACCAATGACATAAGCCCACTGGAAAGTGCCTGCAGCGCCTCTCCAAGGTGGTAGGTAACCCTTCCAGAGCCATGGAAATAAGGACAGAGTGGTGGAGTCATCAGCAACGTGTACTACACAGAGCCCTAACCTCTCCTGGCTGGCTCCCATTGAAAACCTCTTGTCCAAGCTGGTGCTTGTCATTCAAAGGCTGCCTTTTGTGAACCCTGCCACGCCAATGCTTTGCTGCTGCTCAGCTCCACTCTGAGTAGCATATTCATCATCACTTCAGAACTTATTTGCATTGTTAAATCACTAAAAGAAATTGTTTTTCCCTTGGTATCTTCAAATCAAAGCTGCTTGAGCTAGAGATCTTTCTTTTGTTAAAGCATGTTACTACCCTTAATGGGTTTTTCAAATGCATAATCCATACCTTAAACTTCAGAAATCATAAAGTCTTATTGCCCTAAAATTCAGGCCTGGCCCAACATCTCCTGAAGCAAAAGCAAAATTTCTCATTGACTTTTTGTTGGGATCTGGCCTTGTCATAGCATTGGTTCTGTGACCTCAATGCAGAAACCTTCACCACTGCTTAAAGAAGTAACTTTATTCATCTATACCTTACATCTGACAAAACAGAGGTATGACAAGCTGCACAGGTTTGTGAAAGGTCAGGCTGTGACTATCTCTTAGCTGAGATCAGAAGGTCTGAACTCTGGACCCAAGATAGCTCTTTAACCACTTTCCATTAGGTGCTTTGCAACACAACCATGAAACACAGGGAAAAAAAAGGAGAAAAGTAGATATAAATCCTCTCCTAGCTAGCGCAAAAGTGCTGATGCCTGAGGTATGTAACTGTACATCTGATGACCATATCATAAGTCTCACCATCTTGGGTGTTCCACTTGACAGCCTTGTACCTGGGAGTTAGTTCCATTCAATAGTTTCACAAACAAAATTAAATTAAATAATTGAATATGTATACTACTTCTGCAGGCAACAAAGCCAGGAAGCGCTGTCATTATATACAGCAGAGGATCAGATGTCAAAATGATCTTGATGATCTGGAAAAATTGAGGGAGGAGGTTTAGTTCAGTAAAAATCCGTGCAAGATACTATGCTTGTAGAGACATCCTTCCACCCTGCTCAATATAGGTAAGGTCTCGGCTGGTGGATTACCTCTAGCCTCAGACTTGCCTTTCAAGAAAAACGCAGACAGACCGCAGTGTCCAGAGAAAAGCAGAAGACTGGGAAACATGAACTCCAGCAACTGCCTGAGCTGGGGTGTTTAGGCAAGGGGAAAGCTGGTTAAAGGGAGAAAGAGGGACATCTTCAACTGTGCAAAAGGCCATGCAAGAAATGGGTTGGAGATCAGGGCTTCCAACCAGCCCTCCTTCAGTGGCTGTATGATAATTTCACTTTGGTTCCTGGTGCCATTTCTGCAGTAATTGTATGCTTTATGGGTTAAAATACAATTTAAGGGTAATCTAAAGGTTAAAAAAGAAAGCTTGAAAAAAGTTTGTCTTAGGTCATGATTTGGCCCATGTTGGATGAGATGATCCAGAATTTTTTATCACCATTTGGCAATGCTTACTTGCTTCCCTAAAGGGTTTTAAAATGGCACCAACATTATATCAACCATGTTACCTCCTCCCATTGTCTGTGTTTTTACTGACGTGGGTATCTTGAGCCTGATGCAGCTTTCCAAAGCACCCAGACTGCACAGAGGTGTGAAGCCCCTCTATTATATTGCAACTAAGCACCAAATTATTCCTTACTTTTCTGCAGAACTTTCTAAATCTCAGTCTGATTTGCTCTGCATTGACCTATGTAGGTCTTGCAGCACTCTTCACCTCCCAAATTTCACTCTCTGTGCCCAGCAAGTATTAACATTCAGAGTAAGATTCTGCTCCAGGTATGAGCTTGGCTTTCTTTCAGACAGTCTCATTTTCATGCACACTTGTATTTCCTTAAAGAGCTTGAATTCCCATTAAATAGGAGAGTCTAAATGACAAGTGTTAAAATAATATTTTTAACCTATTCTCATTCAGTAGGCACCCTACTTCCCTGCAGACTGGGCAGCGTCTCCAGCCTACTCAAAAGCTGTGCCCTTACTGACACCAACATCTCATTTTTACCCTGATTTTCAGTTCCTTGTAGACAACAGAAAAAATAGCAACTTGTGTGGATCACATCTAAAACCACGTGCATAAGTTCAAAGATAATTAGCCTTTTAGTTGCTAAATGCTGTGCAAAGCACACATTTAACAGCTAAAACTGATTTTAATCTTTGCTTAATTCTTTTGCCAGAGAGTCCCATTCATAGTGAGGCAGCTGTCTAAATATCTCGGCCCCTTGGGGCGAGGAGACAAGGGAGCCTCTTGCAATGCTCTTGAGTGACCCCAGCTGGCTACTCCCCCGGCAGCACCCAAGAGCCACTTCCAACTCATTTGGGGCAGAGAATGCCAGTGGGGCTAGATCCCCCAAAAGGCGATTTATCTCTGAAGTGCAAAAATTCTCTTTCCTCAGTTGAGGAAACCTTCTTAAAGTTGTAACAGAAAGTTTGGTAGCAAGAGTGATAAGATTAATGCAAAGTAATGGCCTTAACAGTGAGGAAGTACATGAATTTACACGCCACTGCCTTCACTCTGGCTAGGCACAAAATCATCAGTCACTGCATCCTTTGCCCTATATGACAGTTAACAGAGTCTCCCCCTTGGGTCAAAAAGGCCCTCAACAGCCAGAAAGCAATTGCAAACAGCGGGACAGTTGCATGATTGTTGTACCCAAAACCACAAGACTTATTTTTTTCTTTCACAACACCTTGTTTAAGCTTTGCCATGCTATGAGCGCCTGCTTGTAATTATACTCCTTAAACTCAAGTAAATAGGGTATTTTTTTAAAATCATCTCAAACAGCCTTCTGCAGAATGTGATTAGACATTAGTGCTTTCTACAGCCAGGCAGTGTACACACGTCCACAGAAAGAGATGATGTGAGGACACAACAATAAATCAATGAATCTGCCCTCTGCAACAGGCAGTAGCCTACACCAATGCTTTTTTACTTCAGTGTCTTCAAATTCTCCAATATTTAAGAAACCAAGACATTACTGTGTAACCAGATGATTACCCCTGTATGTGAGATATGTAATGCACAGAGATGGGAAGGAGCTGAACTAAGGAATATGCCTATGCCTGTGGTGTGATGAGAAAATACATTTTGCTGCTTCTCAGAAAGGCTGATGCATCCTTAGCTGCAGACCAAGGCTGACTATCATTTTAGTATTAAAATGCTCATTATGTTTTTTTATTTTTGCTTGACCAGTTTCTTTCTTATTGGCCCTTAGGTTCTGAAATACAGGGAGTGGCATAAAAATTTTATTATCTTCAATACGTTCCTGACATTTAATCAGACAAGGCTTTCAGTTACAACCATGTGCTAAGTCCTTTCCTCCCTCAGACCCTAGGAACTCAGTGTCTTGTGTGAGGAACCAAGATGAGAGCCAGGAAGCAAAGCTGGGAGAGGAGCGAACACTGATTGCAAGAGACATTTGGAAAGCAAGCAGCCACAACAAGACAACATTTTACTTTCAGGCCCATGTTCAGACAGTCTAAATTGTCAGTCAGTCCCTCTGCCAAATATTTCCCGTTGGGTGGTTCTCAGTGGCTCCCTGCTCAGCACCATACTTCGGTCCCAGGTCCTCAGAGACATGGTGCCAATCAGGAGTACTAAGGGCTTAGGAGGAGTTCAAATGCCCTCCAAACAGCAGGGGAATTTTATTTACTTACTCATTTACCTAAGCTGTACAGTTAGCTAATAGCTTGCGCAGCACTTTGAAGCCAGAAAGCTCTAGACAGAAGAGCATTAGAATTAGTCATATAAAAGCTATCATGAAGAAAAGGCTTTTTTGCATTTTCCACCAGGTTCCACATAAACCCAGTATCTCCAGGTCTAAAAGAGCATTAGCTCACATAAGAATGACAAAAGCCTGATCTTGAATAAAGAGCCAATGGTGCTCAGAAATCACACCTAAGAAATTATAGAAAGGCTTGCCTAGAAACTGAGATTTAAAAAATAACAACAAATCCATTTGGGATCCTTCAGACTTGCCTGCAAGCCTTGCAGTCACCTTCATAAGAGTTCACACCCACACTGTGATTATACAAGCTGTCTTCTCTTGCAAAACCAAGCAGAAAACAGTGTCTATCACAAAACAGGCAATAAAAACATGAGATTGACAGCTTTACCCTCAACATCACTACTATTCCCAATTTGAGATACCTTTCCCCAGCTTTATCATCCAGGAAATTCTACCCTTTCCTTCTTGTGTGAGGTTGATGGTTGCTGAGGGCCTCCTACAGCTCACCGATGGGCTCAGCACTTGCAGGATACAGCTTCAGATCAATGTTCTCGGCTGGGTGGATAAAAATACAAATAAATCAAACCACAACCAAAAAAGCCTCTGGCAACCCAGAAGAAAGCTAATAGTCATTATATTAATCTGCAGGATGTGAACTTTCCCTGTCCTTACTGATTTCTCTTATTAAGCGATCATCAAGCACTGATAGGAATTTTTTGCAGGAAATGGGAGTACAATGTGTTCATAAGAAAAACACCAATAGAGCAGTCAGCCAATATGAGCCACTTGACATTTCAGGAAATTAAGTTATACTGTGGTCCCAGCTTATAAGTTCAGCAAGACACACAAGGGAACTCTTTGGAGACCTGCTGTGCTTTCATTTCAAATGTGACAGCCACATGGGCTAATTGAGGGCAGTAGCCACGTGTGCTCTGTCACAGACGTCCTCCTGCCTTTCCTCTCTCCTGGCTGCTCCTACACTGCTCAGAGCCTGCGTGCCCCAGTCAGCTTTGTCCTTTAGATGCTGAGTGTGCTGTTCTGGGGGTGAGAAAAAAAAGGATTTGGAAGGTCAAAAAACCCCAGTGAAAACAATAGTAGTTTCAGAGAAAGCCTCAGATTTCTGTCAAACAGAGCTGAATGTATTTTTTGGGATTCAGAGCCCAAAGCATCTCACCCCTGGATGACAGATCACTTGGGAATTGCAGGTATTGCAAGTACAAGCTGGGGGAGCAGGGGTCAAGCACTGAAGCCCACAAGCTGAACAGATTTATAGGTTACTTTTGTCCACATCGTTGCCAAGAGGGCAGAAAGGAGGAGGTTGAGCAACAGCAGTATATGAGCCAGCTGTGTGGGAGACAGAGACACAACCATCCTGAAATGAAGGGAGCAGCCACCAAGGCTGGTGTTTGTTCAGCTGTATTCCTGGGGGAGCTCCTGCTGATAGACATGGGGACAGGTGACAGTTAGCCACCTCATACAGAAACATTCTCTTCTTTACCTGAGACAAGGTTGAAGCCAGTTGGGGAAGATGTGAGCTGTCATCTATGGGCCTGTGTCCCAGCAGGCTCTCACCTGCTAAGGTTGCAAGAGGAAGACAGCTATAGCAGAGACAACACGCCTTTCCTTTGTGAGTAGGACAGAGAAATGAGGGAACTCTGGAAGCTCCTGGGGACTGTGCCCAGGCAGCCTGCCTCTCAGGGGAGTGCCACATACTCTCAGCTAGTCGAATTTGCTTTGAGAGACTAAAGGTTGCACAGGTATAAACACAATTCAGGTCCCCAAGGCTCCTGGCTGCTCTCCACATTTCCCACCCAAAATGCTTGGACCATCTTGGAAAGTCTGCAGGATTGCAGCCAGTACTGCTACTATTCCCAGTTAAAGGTACCTTTAAGTTATCACATAGGAAACTATTACTTCCTCTTCTCATTAATTGGGTGGGTGCTGAGGGTCTCCCTTACAGCCTGTGGAAATGATCAATGCTTTCAGGATATGGCTTTGCACTGATTTGGGAGGGGTAGCTCCCCCACTCCTGCCTCACTATTACCCTGTGCACACAGCCTTACTAAGAAGGGCTTCAATATCCAGCTCAGCCTTCAACCTGCTGTGTGACATCAGGCAAGTAGACAAAACAGAGGCCTGATGAGCTGAAGAGACCTGCCTGAGATCACCCATCTGGTCAAGAAAGGATCCAGAAGCAATCAGCACCCCTCCAGTCCCCATCCTCCTGGCAGAGCCCTGCTCCTGAAAGAGGAGCAGTCAGGGACAAATCAAACCCAGCAAACTCCACCCAATGAGGCATTATGAGACTGTAAAACCACCTGGCTACAGACCAGCCTAACCAAGGAGCAGTCAAAACCTTTTGAGGAACAGGCATTGAGAATCCCATCATCTTCTGCCCCTTGTAACATCTGCTCCAACTTTTGCAATGGACTTGTACAGGAAAGTCACGCGAAGGTAAAACACTTAATTAAAACACTAATGCTGCAAACATTCACCTCCATGTAGGCGTGGAAACCTTCAAGTTTCCTTTTTATTATATGGATGGGATCCTGCTTTTCATTGGCACAATAGAAAATAGCCACAAAAATTCCACACACACAGCATCAGACCCCGCGACCAGCCTCAACATGCAGAGCGTCAGTAATAAAACACACCCCTACAGGGATTTAGCACTTTGGCTTGTGCTCAGCTGGGGGACTTGGGCAGGACTTTCACTCTTCAGACATAAAAAAAATATTAATTATAATCAGCTCTGTCATTATTTCAACCCCCGCACCCCCCCTTCCCTGTCAGCAAAGGGGAAAGGAGCCATGTGCTGATGGGATTGTGGGTTTGCATGAAGGAGATGAGGCCAACACTCTGTGTGTGTGTACTGCATCTGCCCTGGAAATCAAACAGCAGTTTTAGAAAGGGCATCCTGGGAAGGGCCCTCAGGTGCCAAAGGAGAAATTCAGGGAAATATTCTTTTATTAAAACAATTACAACAGCTGCTGCATGTACTTCCTTATGCACACATGCAGGCACACCCCCCATCCTGCCCATCACACACATCCTCTCTGCCACTCTTGCTCAACCAGGTGACCAAGTGGTTTTCAACTTAAATCTGTGCAGAGGCCACAGCCCTTCTCTCATCAACACAATATAGATCTCTGGTGCATTTGTCCCCCTCACACCTACTGTTCCCAGTGTCTGTCCTGCCCCATCAGAAGAAAGTGAGTCTCCAAAGTACACACACAGGGCAGGTTTTGTGCTGGCACCACAACAGGCCAAGAGGGGCAGGCTAGACAGTACAGAGGGTCTGAAACTGCCAGCCAAGGCAAGGACTTCTCAGGGATTCCTGAAATGGTCTCCTTTCCTATAGACTCCCTTTTCCTCCCTTTCTTAATGTCTCTTCCCATGAACTGAAGTGGTGGTGTCCTACAGCAACCTCTAATCAATGATTAAGTGAGGGGTAACACACCAAAGTTTGAGACTTGGCTCTTTGCCAAACACCTCTGTGCTCATTCATATACATAGAAAAACTAAAACAACAAAAACTCATCCAACTCCCCATAAAAATTTGCAAAGCTGCTTCCACAATGCCTGGAAACCTTCTCCCCTAGGGTCCTGGTTAGACTAGTTACAAGGTGCAATTCCTGATTTTCCACTACACCCTTCCATCACACTGTCACTTTCTCCTTCCAGCTCTACTCCACCCACGTGTCTGAGCTATCCCGCTTTGGCCTTTTATCTGGTATCTAATCTGGTAGCTTGATTGGGATGGTCTCCTTATTAGCTCTCTGTGTAACATCCATCAACACTGGGCAGTGATCCACATCTAAAAGCTTCAGGAGGGAATCTGTGAATCCATAATATGAAGGGGACATACAAGTATACTGTTTTTCATTGAAAAGCCTGCAAAGAGGCAGGAAAATACAGACACACTGGTGTTCCTCCCTCCTCTTACACACGCTCCCCTCCTTCCCAGCTTACCTGCAAAGCAAATGGAGTTTGGGAAGAACTCGAGGCTCCAGGCAGGACCACTGAGCAGGCCAGGCCATCCCTGGACATGCTGTATGGTGGCATACCTCTATGCTTCCCACAGGGCTTAATCTGCAAATTGATCCAGATGGACAATTACTAGAAAGATAGGGCTCTGCTACATGATGAAGTGAGACAGGAGGGAAGACTACAGATATACAGTGCTGGAACCTAGTAGAAAACCCATAGCCTAAGACTGCCAGCTTCATTTTCACCTTTGGTGCTGCTGCTTACACTTTCACCCAGCCCTGCACCCTGCCACAGCCGAACAGGTATCTGATGCTGCTCTTCAGGTCTGTTAGCATGATGCCTTTGCTTTGTGCAGGTATTAGCAACCACATCTGCATACAAAGTATGGCAAAATCCAGCCTAGGCTGGAGAACACTGCTCCAAGGTGATCACTGGAGGCTACATTTCAGCTTGCAGGCACCACCCTGCAGTGGGGCACTGTGATGCTACAGCATATGGCAAACGCCATCTTGCTCAAGGAAGATACTTTCTTTATGCTCCATAGCTGGTCCATGAGAATGGTCTGTTCTTACTCCAGCCAACTATTTGTTCATCTGGGGTGCTCTGGGGGAAGCAAGAAGGTATGCTCCAGGCAATTGCCATTTGCCTTTAAACAGAATGCCCTCTCTCTTCACACAGGCACATTCTGTCCCTTCCAAGCAGGCTCTAGTACCAAAAACAGAGGGATATTCTGATCAAGACCCAGTCTAAGTAACAAGAAATTTGGAGTTTAAGCACTTCTCTAGTTAGACTTGCTTGGGACAAACCGCTGCAACTCACTATGCCTCAACTTCTCCATATGGAAATTGGAGGGGTATAAGACTTCTGAAGCTCCAAAAAATCTAAAAGGGATAAGGGTTAAATGGTTGCTAAAAAAACCCCAGTAACTCCCCACTTGCCTCCGCATCATCTGTCCACACGCAACTGATATCCAACTAGCCTTGGTAAAAAGAGGTCAATAAGCAGACAGAAAATCTTTAGAACCAAAAGACAGCCATTGTTCTGCCAGTGGAGGCTTGCAAAATGCTCAAGTACCTTTAACAACAGTGCTTCAGTTCTGAGATTCGAAAAGGGTAAGAGGATCTGCAATGGGCTCGCTCATAGTGGGATGCATAAGGGTCTCCCAGAAACATGACACCTAGGTGGGCAAAGCATTAATGTCTGTGAAACGTTTCCATAGGGGCAGAAAATTGGTTGAAGCTGTGAAAGATCTAGCTCAGCAGCTCAGTCCAGTGCCCAAAATAACAAGGTGGTGGCATCTGGGATCCTCCCCCACCAAGCCTGCCAGCAAATGCCCCAGCAATCCCAACATGCGTTCACCCCTGTCATCACACTTTGCTGAGCATTAGTGGTGGACAGCACCCCACCCCAAGAAAACATGGGGCATTCTTGGCACTTCACCCTGAAGGCAAGGTCATCAGATGTGATGACGAATTCTTTGCCTGCCATATCCACAGTGGTATGCAGGGGAACACGATCCAGTCCCAAGCAAGAGCCAAGTTTGATTATGGCTGATCACTTCAAGATCCTTCCTGGGCGGATCTTGCAGAGAGTTACTGGCCATCCAGAATAAGCCTAGAGACAAGAACATGAAGGCTTGCAGGGAGTTTGGGCAAGTTGCCCAAAGATATAAAGCAGAGTGGCAGAGTCCATGAGACCAGATGCTCCTTCTTGTTGGAAATGCAGTGGAAAGTGGCACTTCTACTGATGCCCTACAACCCAGCACAAGTCACCACAAATGGACACAGCAGAGCCTTCCAGGCATCCCTTCCAACTTGGCACTGAGTTGGCTCTTGGAACAGAGAAACTCTGGCCTTTTCCGAACTGATCCGCCTAACACGAGACTCAAATACTTGGCTGAGCAGAGCCGGGATCCACCCTCATTCTCCTTTGGGCACCCTCTGTGGCACTTTGAGTGGGTGCTATCTTCTCTACTCTGTGCTTCAGTTCTCCGTTGAGGACAACGACCCTTTCTCACCTCAACAGAGAGCTGTGCCTGAACTTATTAACACTAAGAGGACACTCTGGTAGCATGGTGAAGGCCTCACCCCACCCCATCCAGTTCTGGGGCACACATGTTGTGAAGACTTCCCTCCTTTCATTCTGCAGCAGCATGGCAATGCCATCACAGATGCCTTGCAGATCTGCTGAGGCGCACAGGACTCCAGAGGAATCAGGAGGGCAGAGCCAGGCCAGCATGCAAGGCCTCCATGGTGTTTCTGTATCTCCACCAGCCCTAGGAAGTAGGAGTCCCACCTCAGTGAAGATGCCCGCAAAGTGACATCTCAAGTCCAAATTATGTTTATTTTCCCTGGGTGAAAAATGCATCTCAGTCTTATGTGTTGTCTTTCTTCTCGCTGTGATGGAAACCCATCCTGCTTCAGCCAGCAAATAACAAAGGAAGCTACAGAGGCAGCAAACATTAAGCAAACTCTGTCCTAAAGCCTCCCACCACCACATTTTCCCCACTGCCATCTGTTTTGCAAATGCAACAAACTAAATTAAACAACCCCCCGGTAGCTAAATTCCTTGCATCTCAGAAAGTACATGCATCCCTGTGCCAAAGTAAACAATCTCATGGCTAGTTTACATCAAAAAAGTGCACTAATTTCATTCTAAGCAAAGGAACAACAAATTGGTTCAAAGCCTGCCACAGTACACTGTGGAAACATCCCCCAGCAAAGACAGGAGTAAAATAACCATTGTGGAATCCTCAATGCACACTCAGCCTGGCACCCTTACCTTCAAAACAGCTTAGGAAGTACAAACCTAGTCTTCCTACAGCTGTCACAGAGATTACATGCCAACCAGCTTCCCGCTGTCACTGCAGGTTTAGTGGTGGTGGAGTGCAAAAGGTAGCAAGGATCATCCAGTTAACACAGGGAGAAGGGATTACTCTGCCCTGTTGGCTGACTGTGTGGGAGAGCTGGTTATGGGCTGGTTGAGAACTGCATCATGTGCAGGAAGCCACTGCAATGCAATGCCTGTGCACCCGTTCACAGCTACATGATGATGTGGTGATGGAAGAAAAAGGAAGGGAAAGAACTGTGCTTTCTTCCCATGGAGCTTCCTTCTGCCTTGGGTTCATGTGCAAGCACTGAATTCTGCAATATGAGCAAGTGTCCAACAACTCAACCCAACACTGATCCTCAGCCAGTGCAGACCACCAGCCCGAGAGCAGAAAGGACTGGGAAGAGGAAAAACAAGTCTCCCATTTCCACAGAAGGCTGTGAAGTGGCCTGGCTTTGGCTCCAACAATTCCTGAGTAGGGGAACCATCTCCTTCAGGAATAGGCCTGGAGCCACAGATCCAGATGGAGTCTCAGGTTTGAGGGGATGCAGGCTGAGGACCACCCTGCTTAGACCAGGCCAGAAATCCCACCTGGAGTTTGGCTTCAGGGACTCAGGATTTGACATCCACTCTTTCAGTACGTCAGCCACCAAATTCAGCTCTTTATAAGGATACGCTTCAATGTGTCCTAAGTGAATTCAGATGAAAACCCAACCTTACACTGAAGGAAGAGTACCCAGACAGACTTTTCCACCAGTTGAGAAACAGACTTTCGTTAAACCTGTGCAACTTTCCCAAAGAGGCAGCACTGTGCAGCTTGAACTGAGCAGCTCCTGCAAGAGCCCAAAGCTGGGAGATTTATGCAGGTCACTCATTAACTGGCTCTAGTACCAACTTCTTTCATGCTTTCATCCATGCTCATGGCATGTTTCAACTACCAGGACCCATAAAAAGAGGCTTTTCGATGCTGACTACAAAGAGTTGTAACCTAAATGCATGTCCCAGAGCATTAGCTCACCCATGTCACTGTCAGGAGGAATACAAAAGGTGCCTCCCATGGAGCAGAAGTGGGCTGCTTGGTGGCACTCCCACCAAGGATCAGTATGGTGCTTTTCAAAAGCTGCTACAGAAAAAAAAAAAAAAAAAGGAAAAAAGAAAAAACCCTCCCTATAATCACTTTAAAGCACTAAAGCACATTGATTTGGAATCAAAATGCAGAGAACAGATTATTCTCACATGTCCCAGCTCCTGCAGAGACCCATGTAAACCCGCGTGGCACCCCAGGGCTAGTGCAGACTTGGGCAAGAGTCTGAATCCCAGGGGCCTTGCTAAGTATCACAGACAATTCTCTTTGGTACCAGTTACAGCAAAGGAATCAGGGAAGTTGACACATTAAAGAAGGGCAATAGAAAAAAATACGTTTTTTCCCTCTCACTACAAACTCCTGAAGGTGGCATACTATGGAAAGCAACTGAATTAAGCAAATGCATTCCAATGTTTTAGACTTATTGATTATTTGACAGTCTCCTGTTAAATCAGTAGCTTTAAAAGCTCTTATATAAAGGACATAGCTGAAATAGATAGAGCTCGAGTTTGGATACAGTCTATACTGGCATAAATCAAAACCAAGTCCACAGATAAGAACAGAATTAGAGTGGATACAATGAGTACACAAAAAAATACTGAAAGCAGCTTACAGATTTAATGCATTCCGCTGATAGTGGGGGGGGGGGGGGGGGGGGGGTGTTTATTTAATCCAGAGAGGTTTTGGGTATACAGAAAAACAGAAGTAGGTAAGGCTAAACCTAGATCCCACTGACATTTGAGGAGGTTTGCCTATCAATTTCTATGGCTTGGAGCACTTGCTTCTGAAGGCAAATTTCAAATGAGTATGGCCCAGGTGGCACTGTACAGTCTCCACTTTGCTAATCTTCATGCTAGAGAAGTCAACAAATTGGCAAAACTAGTTCGGAGGGCAGTCAGAGGAGTGATGGAAGCAGCACACAGTTGCCTTGGCATTATCCAGGGTTATCTACACATCACGCTGTACGCTCCCTGCTTCTCATAATTAGAGTGTCTAGACAGGAGATGATGCTGGTGAAGCAGCAAGTAAAAAGGTTTTGCAGAGTTTTTCAGAGGAGCCCAGCTAAAATAGTGATTACAACAGAATGACAGACACAAGACCTGCAGAACCCAGCTGAGATTAGAGCCAATTCTGACCTGAGTAAAGGTCCTTTTATAACCCTTCACATCCCGAAAAAGCTACTGAATCAGAGCCCTAGTAGCTCAAGCACTCAGGAGAGCTCAGAGCTTTTGAACCAGCCTCAGACTGGAGGTTTCTGCAAAAGTAATTGCAGCTGTGTCTCAGCTTCATCCAGATGCTGGCATTTAGCAGCCTCGACTTGTGTAAACCAGCTTCACTCCACTGAAGTCAACAACAATTGACACCAGCTGAGAATCTGGCTCTCGGTGTGGTTTAAATATAGTCTAAAGAAAGAGAACTTACAGAAGGATTGCCCAATTCCTCATGTCCATTTCCCCCTTGGGGTAGGGCTGAATAAGATGAATTTTTTCTTTTTAATTTAGCTCCAGTTATTTTTAACAGCAGCATTATGAGCTCACATTTATTACAGCACCTTCCATCCTCCAGGAGCCAGGCTGCCTTTCAGGCTTCACCAGGAATCACAGAAGAGACGGACACAGCACTCTGCACAGCACTGGGATGGAGCCACTTCTGGATGCAACATAGTGGATGTTCAGCGTGCACAGAAGTCTGGCCACAAACACAATAAATTGAGGGGACTAAAACAATTCAGCTTCAGCATTGCAAGAGCAAGCCCCAGCCATTTGCACAAGGAAGCAATCCAAGCAGCAGTTTCAAATCCTCCTTTGAGCTGGCCAGGAGATGGACATGATGTTTTTACAGCCATGCAGGGTGTCATGATCACACACTGTGGCCCTACATGCACAACACAAGGCCAGATTACCACACATACTGCTGGGGAAAGGCAAACATGAGTGACCTCTGAGAAAGGAAGAGTAGCTGGATCACTCCTACTGTGACAAACCAGGGCTCTGTTGGGATTCCCCTATCTCTTTAGCTCAAACAGCCCTCCAAAGCCAAGGGATATGGCTCTGAAGCTAGTTATAGGGCAATCTCTGTGTAAAGCATTATCAGGCTGTAATTCTTCAAAACTTTAGCCACACTGCAGTGACACTTACAGTGATTGCTAACCAAGGCGGGGTGGATCATTGGTGCCAGTGGCAGGAGAGAGATTTGCTTCAGCGGAGCTTCAGAAAGCTCAAAGGCCTGACATCCCCATTTGGGAGCAGGTGGGATAGTTGCCAACTCTTTTTCAATGAGAGAGAGAAACTGGGAAAGTAGAACAGGAAAAATAAATTGTCTCATGGGCTTAAATCTGTGTAGTTACACTAGAGGTAGAGTGACACCCAGTTTTGTCAATAGTGGTATGGTTGATTTTTTTTGGGCTCAGACTAGGAAACTAGGGCCCACTCAGATGCTACCATATGGGAACTGCTCGGAAACAGCATCTTCCAGACAGTTCCCCTCAAGCCACCACAGAGCAATGGAATTGCAGCAAATAAAAGCTGTGGCCACCACCCAAATGCTCCATCAAAGACATGAACTCTGGCCTCTTAGAAAAAAAATAAAAAAGAGAAAAAGAAAACCAACACAAACAAAAAAACCCAGATCCATTAATGAAAAATAAAGCACAAGGCAAGGGGTGATGAAAACAAATAAAACTAAGACTGTAAAATGCCTGGTATGTAAGATGTGTTGAAACTTGCTGCTGACAGCAGCTTGAGCAGACATTCACATGCAGCCATTCATAAGATGCACAGTAATTACCTTCTCTGGGAGGCTGTATTATGATGATTTCTTTAAGCGGAGCACAATATCTCTAGCAACAGGATATAATTACAGCAAAGGATATGCCTCTTAACCTCCTTCCACTCCCCCAGCCGGCTCAGGGAGAGAGCTGGGAGCCGGGGGCTCTGTGGGGAGGGTGAAAGTAGTTTACCCTGTGCTACTGCACTCATTACCTAGAGCCAAGCACGCTTTTGATGGGAGATTGCGGTGGTATTGCTCTCGCAGGAACCCAACTTCTCTCCCCCTCGGCTTAGGGTGGAAACACTCCCAACACTGCAGGACTTTGACAGAGCTGGCAGAGGCCATGGGGCCACCAGAGGAGTTCAGCACAGCCAGCCTGCTCTGGGCTGACACCTCGGTGGTAAATAAATAAATACCAAAAATAAACAGGCAAGGGAATGACTCAGAACTGGAACGTGCTAGCAGTGCTGCAGGACTTTCCAGCTCCAGACTGGGACCTTGGTGGCCCCAAATACCCCACTACAGAGCCTCTTTGGAGAGCTAGCATGCTCTAGAGAAAAACCCAAGGCTCTCAGATAAGGACTGGCACCATGCCCAGCAAGGGCCGCGGTGTCTCCAGGGGACGCATGCCACCTCCTGGTGATTACCTGGCCCACCTGCAGCAGCCAAAATGCCAGAGTTGGTCCTCCCACCTCAGCTTCCTGGGGCTGGTTGTTCTGCTCCACTTCCACAGCTCTCCTGCAGAGAGGCACAGGAAATCCCACTGCTGCAGCGGGGTCACGTAGGGTCCAGAAGTAGAGAAAGATGCAGGCAATGACAGAGCCCTAACAGCTGTGTGCTCAGCCAAGGGACCTGGTCTCTCACATTGCCTCCATCCACTCCCAGTACTTACTTCTCCACATTTCTTTGGGATGGTGAAGTGGCCAATGCAGTCAATGGTAGTCAGCAAGACCTGCTGCACTGGGAAGCAGCTTAGTGTGGTGAAGTCCCATTTGCAGACCAGCAGGTAGCAGGCTGTGAGCACCATGACTTGCTCTGAATTATTTCAGTCACCAGTCCTAGGGGGGAAAGCAAAGGGTTAACCCCTAGCCCCATGCCTCTCCACCCCAAACCAAAAAAGCAATGCTGCATCTGACCCTAGGCTCTGTTGTTTCCAGCCCACACACTGATTATCTGAAAATCAAAACAGGAGCTCAACCTTCATCTTTCAAAAGCATCTGGAATAGCAGTGCTCAGTGGCTTGGTCTGTCTATGCTGAATAATGAGAGCAGAGAGTCTGGGAGGTTTTCAGAGCCCCTTTTCAAGATCCAGACAAGTATACTTCCCATTCCAGGGCAGAGGATGTTTTTTGTAGATGAGAGACTGGAAAGCTTCTTTCTCTAACATGAAAAAACTAAAATTAAAGAATAACCAACATTTTCCTCACTGGTCTGGAAATTGTGTTAGAAGTGAGAGTCAGCTTGATGCAAGTTTGCAAGCTGTGATATCAGTTGGAGAATTTTCCTTTCCATTTACAAAGGGAAATGAATTCTGCATCCACCGGATGGCAGTGTAGGGAGAGCAATCGTATTAGTCGTAGTATTATTATTTTCCTTTTAAGCCTCTCAAAAGTGATTGCAGACACAGCAATTCATTGCTTATTAAGATCTCCCTGCATTACAACCAGAGAAAAAAATCTAGGTCTCATTAATAAACCATCTTCTAGGATCTCTATAAGACGACAGACTCTGATTAGCCAAGATCATTCAACAAATGATTTGGCTGGTCTGACAAAAAGAAATGATTGATTGGAAGGGAGCGTGCTTTAAATAGTTCACTTTTTTATAATAAAACCAAAGACTTTAGATAGAAATACAAATAGCAAACAGGCAGTATTTCTACTTCAACAGAAGATAGCTTCCTGTACCAGGCTGGTGGGTGCTGGCAGTATACACAAAGTTCACTTCAGAGTTCAGACTCTGCAGGACTGAATTATTTTAAGCCTGAAATGGCAACATTTTCTGCCATTTCTGTTGTCAAACCATTTTGATGAGCGGGAAAGTCTATTCTACTCTCAGACATGGCAGGACATTAGTTACTGACTGCAGAGAGCAAATTTTTGTTTCCTGCATAGCATAAAGGTCTAAATAATAGAGCTGAATATTAAAATCCAGGTAAACAATATTATTGAAATCCATCGTATCGACAAGACGATTGCCCCAGAGCAATAAGCGGTGGGAAATTAGCAGAAAACAGAACTTGGGAAGCCAAGCCCCGGGCCGCCCTGTTGCCGCTAGAGGGCAATAGCAAACAAGCGACAAGAAACTCGAGGCGAGGAGTTGATTGCGAGGAACTGGGGGAAAAAACTGTCAAGTTGTGTTTCCCGAGGCAGGAGCCGCGGCTTCCCGGGGAGCTCCGGTCCCGGGCGGCGCCGCAGCCCCCATGGGAGCAGCGTGAGGCCCCGGCGGGCAGCGCCGGCCCCAGCCCCCGGCCCCGCCGCTCTCGACCCCCGGGCAGCAGGCAGGTAGCGCCCGCCGCCGGCTCCCCGTTTTGGTTCGTCTGGGTTAGTGGAAAATATTCACAGATGGTTTTGGTCTAGAAAACAGCCACAAGTAAAAGAAGTACTTTTAACGGCATGTATTTAAGCATCATCAAATAGGTGGTCAGATGCCGCTCTGAACAGATGATTGATCCAACATAACACATCATTCAATTCCAGATGTTGCAGAGAGCGAGAAAGGGAGATGGAAAGACTTCAGCAGCCTCATCTATTTGGCTTACTGAAAGGAAGGTTTGGAGGTGATTTGATCTAAATCTATTAACATTTCTCAGTGGGGGACTGTGAGAGATGCTAAAGAGGTCCAAGAATCTAACAAACAAAACTATAACTAGATCCAGAAGCCCAAAGTAAAAGCTGGATAAAATCAAAGTGGAAATAATATGAGCATTTAAAAATTAAAACTTGCAATAAGGCCAGTAGTTAATCACTTGAACAAATCATGTAGGGGAGAGTTTTATTCTCCACCCTTGGAGCTCTTAAAACAAGATTTGCTGTCTTCCTAAAATATGTGATGCAGCTTAACAGTGAATTATTAGCCTTGATGCAGACATTACGGGTACAGGTCTCGTCTGAATGAGGCAGAAGGTGAGACTAGATTAGCAGCACAGTCTCTTCTTGTAATTACAGTCTACAAATATCAAGGTTCTTGTCACAGAGAATTGTCTTTCAGCTGTAGGGGCTGACTCCCACCTTTGCAAACTCAATTCACAGACTGTGTCGACACAGCACTGACAGCAGCTCCAAGGACTCTGCCACACAAGGAGCAGAGGTGGCCTTCAGCTAATGGGGCGGCTTCTGTTGCCCAGTCATTACCTGTCTCTCCAAAGAAAAAGATCATGAGCCTAAAGAAACTGTTCTCTACACCAAACTGTACAGGGCCAACAGCTGGGTCATTTTGTACCCCAGCTGGGGTACCGGTTTCTGGGCTGTGGTACCAGCTGAGAAAAGACTTGGGCAGAAACTGATATGGGGGAGTGATGGAAAAGAGGTGCAGGCCAGTTTCAATGTTTTGAGCCTGCAGAGATGTTAGTCACACAAAGGTCATGTAGTACAGAAAGCAATGTCCGCAGTGCCTACCCTTTTCCTTCCCAGTCCTGGGCCACAGGGAGATTTTTAGTGAAAGAAAAGGAATTTATAGTGGATACAGCTCCTTGGGAGCTGCATGTTGTACAGACAGACACAGACCTGTGACCCAAGCATCCAAAAGCATCGTACCACTGAAACACCCCCCACCTCAGCCCAGCCCTTGTGCGCTGCAGGACAGACAACACCAACATAAACAAAAGCTCAGCCTTTCCCACCAGAGACACAGAGCAGTGCTATTCCAGCTGTAAACGGTTTCCAACCTAACCAAATGTCAGTGCTTTACAAGACCGGACAGTTATAAAACAGACAGAATGCGATGACAGCGCATTGGCCTTTGCAGTAACTCGGGGGCATTTCTCTGCGTAAGCAGCACGGGGTGGTGCAGAAAGAAGGCAGGTAGAGAGCAGGCAGAAAGCAGAAGCACACAGTGCTCGGTGCTCGTGCTCCTCTGCAGAGGAAGCGCTTGCAGATGCTTCTGAGTGTTTTGTCAAGGCTGAAAGGTGATGTCAGCCAGCCGAGGGGGCTCAATGGGAAACAGTGAGGACTCAACAGACATGGGACACTGCACCGGGCAGGGGACAATGGCTGCCTGTGCTGAAGTGGGAATGCTAGCCCGGGTGACTGTACCTGCCAGGCTTCCAAAGGTCTGCCTGCTGTAGTGAGGGGGAGCTCAGCATGCTGAGCTGATAGCTCTGTTTTCCAAATTGAAAAAAAAAAATCCCACCAAATTAAAGCAAAAGGATTTGCTGTGAAAATGAGGGTAATAGGAATGTGTTTGAACATTGTACTGTTTTGTAGGACAGGATATGCCCTGGTCCAACCTTCTCCAAGCATTCCTCTCATTACTCATCTGCAGCGAGTCTCCCCCTCTCCTTCCTCCCGCTAACCCTGGTCCCACGTAAGAACCCAAAGGTGTCACTCCTGCTTGCTTTAGGCTTGAACTCTCACATGTCTGTTCACATGTGATCTAATGTCTGCAGCCTACCCCTGAAAACAAAACCACATCTGAGGGGGACTCCTGTTTAGCCAAAGTGATCAGCAATTAAAACCCATCTCTTGGGATCAGCCTGCAATGCCTTTCTTCTTCTGGACAACTGCAGAGCAGTTCTACAAATCAACAAGTTGCACTACTTTCCTGGGCAGGTCATCTCCAAAGCAGAAGGCCTGGAGTGACAGTGGCTCTCCCTTTCCATGACCAAAGGCATATGGGGTGCAACTTTATGAGCACTCACACACACATAAAGCAAACACCATGATCTTAAAAGTAAATGCTGGAGCCAAGACCATGCTCCTACACTCTGCTACTCAAGTTGCAGAACAGGAGAGAGGAGGTTATGGGACAGCAAGTCTGATACAGGCAGCTGCCAGACTGACACAGCACTGGTGGATGTAGGACAGTGAAAGCATCTAGGTGGGAGCACACAGCCGAATTAGGGGTCGAAGGGTTAAGAGAAGAGAGCCCATTATTCATCACTACCACTGTGTTCCAGGCATAAAAAACATTTGCAGCTAATTAGAGGGAGAGCAGAACAATGCACTAGAGAAAGCAACAATGCCCTGGTTCAACCCAGCAGATGAGCTCCGTGCTCAGAGCAAATTGGTCTAAAATGAGTATTGCTCCATCTCAAAACCAGAAAGGTGTGACCTACTTCTCTGACCCTGGCATCAGCTGCAGGAAGAGAATTGACAGAATGATTCTTCGTTCCTGTCATGTGGAGATTGAGCATATTCAGTTCCATTTCAGAAATAAAAGCCAGCAGCTTTTCCAGCTGATTTGGGGTAACTAATAACACAGAACTGCACTCATTAACTAAGCTAGCTTGTATTGTAAAGAGCTCCAAGGAAACAACTAAACGGACTTGATATAAACAGCCATAGTGGTGTTTATGTGACTTAGGAACCTTAGCTAATAGTCTTAACATTTTCAAATGTAAAGTATATTCATTTTTTTAATTATGTCAATTGACTTTTGTGATAATTTTGCTCCTCAATAGTGACACTTTTCAAAACTGAGACTACAGTACCTGAATGCTATGCTCTATGCAAGATCTGGGAAGCACTTGGGACCCTCTCAGATGAACACTCCCAGAGAATCATAAATAATTAGCTGTAGTTCTGGAAGTTATTTTCCAAAGCCACTTAGAAGTTGCAGTGTCAAATTAGCTTGATTTTATTGCGAGCTGATTATTTGGGCATCGTCTTTTAGGGAAGCCACTCTCAGACACTCAGCTTGCTGATCACAACATTCATGCTCTGAAGAAGAAATGAATACTTCAAGTTCTGATGTCTAAGGAAGGAGAGAAAATGTTGAAGGTCCAAAAGAAGCTAATTTATCAGAGGACTTGTGGGCTACAAGCAGGTATTTTTAGGTTGCCTGATTCTCTGGTATTTGTCAACAAAGAAATCTTCAAAGCCCCTAGGTGTCTCAGTGAAAGCTGCATGGGAACTACCTGTATTTGGTAGCCACTAGACAGGCAGCTTTAAAAACTGTCTACAGGCAGAAATTAAGGCATGAACATTTAACAAATGACAACTATTCTTTATAAGGAATGTCCACCCAACATTTTCAAACCTTACACAAATCACCACTTCAGCTGAACTGTCTTGAAAGCCACGCTTTGACACATCTTCACAATACACAACAAAGCACAGGAACTGGAGGATGGCAGCAGGCTGTCCCAAAGGGAAAGCTCTCACATGAGCCAGCCTGACATCTTCAGCCACTCAGCTACACTTCACATAAGGAAGAGAAGGTCGCATTGCATCTGCCCTATGCCACCCTCTTTTGCTAGATGGGCTATTTAAAAAATAAAGCAAACATGCATGATTGCCAGGACAGACAAGTGCTAACTTGAGTATTGTGGCTAAAAGGAAGTATATTACCTCCAGTGGTTCAGGAAGAATGCGGATGGGCTGACAGCATCAGGGTCTGACAGCATAATTCCCTACACCCAAAGGGACCTGCACCTACTGTTGTTTCCAGTTGGCACTTAGCCTATCATTAGGCTAAGCAACCTGCAATGTTTGCTGTGTAATTACACTGCCATGGCAGTCTGCACCCAGCCATTACAAGATAATTTCACTGTAGCTACCAGGATGCTAGAGGCTTCAGTGTATGGATGGTAGCCCCAGGGCTGCCACTTGACAGACCAAATGCCACTGTGACAGTGCAGAGTTGCCACATAACTAATTGCATCCTTAAAATGTTAACATCCCCCCCCGAAAAGAAGGGCAAGAAGTGAAAGCAGGAGGCAAAACTCAATGGCAGGGATAAAATGCCAAGCAAGAGAGCAGAAAGCTAGTCTTTGTGTTTGTGGAACTCCACAGATCCGGATTCCCAGCTTCTACCAGAAACTCACTGCATCTCAGAGCTTATCTGGTACAATGGGATAGATCCTGGGGAGCAGACATTTGAAGAGGTGCCTGTATTGAGGATATTGTATCCCCAAAGGAGGCGGAAGAAGCCTGTTGACAGCATATCTTTTCATTGCCAAATGATCAAATCAGTTGATGCAGGAATCCGGGTATAGTCCCTGTGCTGTCCACAACAACTGGATAATAGCAATGTTTTTGGGTGCAGCCTCCTCTGTGCCCACATCAGCTTAAAATTGGCTTCAGAAAAGGGGCTGCTTCATCCCTGCTTTGTCTGGTCTGTTCCAATCACAAATTCTCTGGAGAAGGGGCTGGCTGAGGTTCAGGGGGTGTGCGAACATCTCCCATCACTAGGAAATGCAGCATCAGTTTTGGGCTCTTGCAGCAAGACCACATAAGAGGCAGAATTGGCACCTCCAACCTGGGATTTAGCAACAGGAAGGTATTTCAGTGACATCTGGGAAGAAAGCTCTCAGGCCACATAGTAATGGCTGTCTGCTGGGTTGGAAGATATAATATCGATTTAGCAAGACCGGTCTCTACAAGTGGGAAAACCATTTACTCGATCTCCTCTACTCTCTTCTGCCTTCATGTGTTCCACTGAGATCAGCTGATGCTTCTTGTGTGAAGTGTCACTTCCTGCAAAAGCTGAAAGCATTTTTTTGGTTATGGACTTGGCCTGAGCAGCAGTGAGCTGCAAAACGGGTTGGTCCCGAGTTCAGATCCAACCTTGGAGAACAGTGGGAGGCATTCACTGCCACAACACTGCCACGGAAATGGATACTTTGCAGTAATTCTAAACTATCTCCCCCTTTCAACAGTCTTTTCAGGCATGTTGGATAACCATAGTATGAGAGCGAGAGAGTATATCAATGCCAGTTCTCTATCAGTGATGATGGCTCCTCCAGCAGCTATCCATTCTCTTACTGGTATAAATGGCCGCCTTCCTTCCAGCCTTCACTAACTCAAGATCAGGTAGGGACTTCTTTTCTGCTGCTCTTTGGGTGGCAAATAGAAACATGGCAAGTTTTTCAGAAAGTATCAAGAAGGGAAGCAGTATATAAGACTTGGAAAAAAGGCCTTCTCTCAATGGATGACACTTTGTGAATGATGTCTTGGGCTGATATACAGCTGTTTAGCACAAAATGGCTTTCCAAAGCACCTAAACCTGATCCTGCCAGTATCTACTTCTGCACTTTTCAAATGGCTTTGGGAGACCTCAGAATTGTCAGGAACAGCAATAGATGTTATTCTTGTCTCCGCTAAATCTAGGGTGCCACCTGCAAAGATTCTTAAGTACAGAACATTTACACTCCCAGACAAGAGTGATGTGCCACCTATTAGACTGAAGAGTTGTCATTTACCAACTGCTAGGATTTTCTTAACTAGAAATAGGCACCGCAGAGAAGCACCAAGTTCCAGCAAAAAGAAGAGCTCTGGCATCAACCTTTATTGTTTCCTTTAAAGAAAATGCTAGCAGAGACCTTTAAAGTGAAATCAATAGTGATTCAGGTTCTCATCTCCCCTTGCCTGCTCCGAGCAAATCACAGATTCACTGACATTGACATGCCTGTTGTTATTATTATCATCTTGTCTAAACAACAAAAATAGTAATAACTTTAAAAATGCATCCAGAACTTGTAATCGGTAGTCTCCAAGTACTTTTCAAAAAGGACAGTGTAATTATCTCAGTTTTGTGGGGGATTTTCTGCATTTTAATGGTGGAATAACTAAGGCACAGGAAGAGGAATTAACTTGCTCAACTGGCCAATGAAATACTAAGGATCACAGCCAGATATCCTGAATCCCCATCAAATACCCTCCAGATAACACTCTTGCTAATATAATCAAGTAGAAGCATTACATACCACCCATCTTCAAAGAATTTCACAAACAGTGAACAGACATCATCAATGTTAAACCACACTGTGCATCGTGGTATCCCATTGCACCACCTGCTTTGATCATCTTTGCTCTGTGCCTATAATTCATGTAATTAATAGTTCCCATTCTACGAGGAGTGAGATAATTGATTTATCGAGCAATCACTTCAGAAGGAATATGACTGGAAATAGTTCTGCATTCTAAATATACACCTACCTCTACACGAGCTAGGCCAAATACCAGCTCCATGTGAAGTGGCGCTAGCACCAAGGTCAGCATAACCCAACTTCTTGGGCATTTGTCCTGTGTCCACACACCTCACATGCACCACTGTGCTGCACCTCTCCCAGTCCTCCCATGTCTTCTTACCAACAACCCATCACTACAACCAGACCCCACACATATTTTCATGACCTCAGTCAAAATCCAGAAGCTTGAGACCTTTTCTCTGTAGTCTTGACAACAAGGACCTTCTATGGCTTGATCAAACGCTCCTGGCTAAAATAAGGGAATGTTGCGAAATAATAGTAAAAGAAACCTGACAGTAAAAGACCACGGCTAAAATATAACTACTTCTCCTTAATTTCCAGCTCATCAGATCAATGTCAAATGTGTAGGTGATGCCTTCATAGAAAGCCATTAACAACAGTTTGCTTTATATCCATAGTAATCCATAGTAGCCAAGTGAAAATTATTCAGCTAGCCCATCACCTATCCTCTATCTGGCTAAAAAAAACCCCAACAAACCCACCTACAAAAAATAATTGGTGTCCCAACATGTGTCATGCAGATGGCAACAAGGCTGTGACATCCTCAGTCTGTCATAGGATTGATCACATGGGAAGACCTATTAGCTCTGAGCAAGCAATATCTCAGTCAGCAGAAACAAAATGTTGAAAACTACCAAAGCATTCTCAAAGATCTTGAGCTGTTACAGTAGAACCCAACGTGGAAGCACAGGGATCCTCATTGTTTACTACTATCATCTGTTGGTTTATAGAAGTTTCTAACACGTTTAAGTGGATTCCTTGTTGCACACACGCTATCTCAGCACTCTCCTGAAACTACATCAAATTTAGAGCAACAAAGAAGGAAAAAAAAAAAAAGAAAAAAGAAAAAGAAAATCCGGCTGATTCTGTATGAAGCATTAGCTGACACAAAAGACAGAGCTGGAGGGGAAAAGGCGTGAAGATACTGGTGGCCTCTGCTGAGATATGAGAAGGTGTAAGAGTTGTGTGAAGCCCCCAGACTTCACGTGTTCCTCTGCCTAGAAAGCTTGCAAGCTTCAACATGAGTGGCTTTTCACAGGCAGCAAAATGCAGAACCAGGAGCATTTTAGATTGTTTCAGCTTCCCTAAGATTCCTCCTGCACAGCTCTGATTTGACTGTATTGATCATCTTTGCTCAGAGGAGATAAAGCAGCTTTTCACAGAGAAACACAGAGCAAAAGGATTAGACAAAAAGGACCGTAATTAACAAAGCCAGATATTTTTTCTGCTAGCAAGTAGGAATCAGTTCTACAAGTTGCTGTCTATACCCTTAGCCCCCAGAGCACCTCTGATCTGACTCCCAGCATTGGATTCAAAGACAGTAAATAATGACTTTCTCACATAAGTATTACACTTGAGGTTTTAACTATCTGAATATTAACTTCTAACATGAAGGCTCAGTTATGAGTGTGCTTATATGTTTGTTTTCATACATTCATGTCAGACTCATGCAGGCAGAGCATTATGTGGCTGAAATCTCCAGATTAGTTTTTGGGAGTACATAGCAAGCCTGATTTGGCAAGATTCAAACCTAAGCACAAGGAACTTGCCTATTAGAGCGTTGCTGCTCACAGCACAGTGCAGGCTATGGCACAGCAACAAAGAGCCATTAATTAGACAGTAACAATCCCATGGGTTTAGCTCCATTCCTCTATACATCACATGTTCTTAACTGTCAAATTCAGGGATAATTATTTCCGCCCCCCACCTTTGTCTTTTGGGTACAATAGCTCATGGACAGCCACTGATGGCAGCTTATAAATATCTCTGCTGATGAGTATGGCTCTCCTGAGGTGGTGTTTTGGAACAGCAGTCTTCAAGACAGAACTAAAGACCATGTTCACAGCATGTCACAGATTAGTGGCTTTCAATGCTACTTTTTTCCTTCCAGAAAGCCTCTCTGCCCATCCCTTAGATTGGTACAGAGTCTAAGGGCACAGCCTTGCAAGGTGCCAAGCAACTTCTGTCTCAGTGAAGGTAGCAGGAGTTTAAAGCACTTAGAATTGAGCCCTTGCAATAAATGATTGACACAATAAACAGTAGTGATCGACCAAGCCCACCCTAATACAATCCTTGTACATTCCCATATTAGATTTACCACCAAAGAAGGTGTTGCAGTTGGTCAGTGCGACGTAATTTCACTTTTCTCTACTGCGCTTTGCTTCCTAAACATTAGGGAATAAACCACTATCAATATAACAAATTAGACAGCAACATACGTTAGGAATTTGCTGCAACTCCAGCCCTCAGCGACTAGCGCAGCTTCAAGTGTAAACAAACAAAAGCTGCAATTTGCGCCAACTGTTTACTCTGATTTTAAGTCAGGGTTAGCTTTGCCAGTACAAATTATGCCTCCCTTTGTCTTCAAGAAAGCTGGCCATAGACTAGAGGAATTGAGACAATTTTTTTATATTAAATGAGCTGTCTGATTAGATAGATCCCTTTTCACCAGCTTTTACTTCTTCATCAATGATCGGGGATTTTACAGCATTTATTATATCCCTTGTCTTCCACCATTACTCAAATATAGATTTAGCCTGTATCCTCACTAGAAGTTAGGGAGACAGAGATTCATCTGCTGGTGCAAATCACAGCACGAATGCCGGTGAATGAGACCAAACTACTGGGCACTTCTTTGCCCTGTTAATCACAGAATGGTTTGGGTTGGAAGGGACCTTAAAGATCATCTAGTTCCAACCCCCCTGCCAAACTCCAATTCAAATTTGGGGTTATTAAAGCAGAGTGCTTATGATTTTCTTGGCCATATAAAAGCTGAGTGTTCCAGATGAAACTCCAGCTCCCAAACAATTCGCAGCATGGATGGACTAGCGAACAGTGCAAATAAAGTGTTACTGGCTTTGCTTACCCTGGTAATGAAGAACTTCCTCATGAGATGCTGCTTTGCACAAGGGCTTGCACAGAGTGTGGGTTTGGAAGCCACAGGTGAGGGCTTGGGACTTCCAATCAGGTGAGAATCTGAAGCTTGCCTATTATCATCTTTATCATGTTTCCCTTCCAGTTGCCCCATCTGGAACTCTTGCTTGTTTTTACCATCTGACATTTCAACAGCCTAAAACCAAGCAAAACAACCCCCTTAAACAACCAAAATGTTTGATCAGATCTTTTATATAAATGAAATGCTAGTGTATGCCAGGCATCTGAACTTGGTAAAAATAAATGAGTGCTTCAAACCCACTATTGTTCTCAAGGTCTCTGACCTTCAAAACATCATTCTATTCTATTTGTAAACAACACAGACATGACAGAACATGTGAATACCACTTCACCCTTTGGTAGCAGCATCTATCCCAAGACCTCAAAGTGTTCTGCAAATATTAGCTAAGACTCTCATGCCTCTAAAGAACTCCTACTCTTCTACAAATATTAGCTGAAACTCACCCCACACCACTCAGGAGATTAGTGCTATTGTCCAAGTTCAGAAAGGTTGAATGCTCTGGCTAAGGTTATTCAAGAGTTCTGTAAAAGACTCAGGCAACAGAAATATGAGTGTCTAAGACTTTTATGTATGCCTGAACCTCTGGAAGCTTGTCCAGAGTATCATCCAAACTTGCATGCCCGTTTTGGCAATTCTAATAACATCAGACCCAGATGTAAACTAATCCAGATTTAATCTACTCAAAAGAAAGCAACCAGGAAAACTAAAACACTAGTTTAACCATTCACCTTCTCTCCCCCACCTTTTTTAAGTCTCATAGTCATTTATCCTTTTGTGTACAACCAGGTAAACCAAGGAATAGGAGGCCTCAACTTCAATTAGCAAGGAACAAAAAGTGGCATGGGGCCCAAGAGCAACACACCGCATAGTTAAAGTAAGTGGTGATGAACGTTAGTTGAACTCACCCAGGTTTCAGGCAAATAGCGGTTTAGCACAGCTGCACTCATACAGCTGGACTGGCTGCTAGCCACTGATGTATGAACACTAAGATAAGCCCATGGTAACTTCTACATGGTAACCAGCCTAAACTTCCTAGGAGGGCTCAGCGGAGGCAATTCATTTCCAAGGCACAGAAAACGTGACTGGCGTTCGCTCATGCCTCTCTTTTGCTTCTTTTGTAAAACTGGTCACAGACATTTATTTAATGGAAGTTTTCAACACATCTTGTCAAAGGCATCACTCCAAGATCTGGCCAAAACTTCAGCTTATATTGATTTTGAATCCCTCTGGGCTATGCTTCCATCAGAGTGTAGGAACACCTTCCCGCTGCGTGGTTTTGGGTCACTCAGACTTCCCAAGTTGTCCATCTACTTCAGAATTACCACAAGAAATAAGTCTCATGAAGCTGGAAGCTCAGAGCCTGCATGTTGCAAAGTTGAAACAGAAAGCAAATTTTCCAAATATGCTTTTCTTGCCTGTAAATGACAGTTTATTTCCATTGGGGAATCAGTTAAGAAGAATATCTTCCTAAAGTAGTGCTACTACTCTATATTAACATAAAAATGTACTAAGTCTAAAATGATAAAGATGATGCCCAGTCTATAATTATATATAATGTGTTAGGGATTTTTTTCCCCCCAGAATTTTCTCTTCTATGTTTTATGCAGTCTTCAATCTGCATTGAACCTAAACTGAAAGAGCTGAGTGATGTTGACACAGAAGAAAGCAACGATGATAGCAGTCAGTATGACGTTAAAGTTCTCCAGGTGGTTACTTTATTGTTTGGTAGAAGGGGCCAGTCCACATGGGTGTTGGCTTTTGGCCTTTTTACAATGTATTGTTGACTCTTTGAGTGCACTGTGACCATTACACAACACTGATAATGAGTGTTCCCAGAGCCTTCCAAGCACCACAGGAGCAAGATGAGAAGGTCAACGGGTAACTTCATGACAGCCCACAGGTGCTATCTGGTACCCTCAGTAGGGAAAACTATTTGCTACTACAGTGCACTTAAAGGCACAGGTAAAATGCAGAGCAAAAAGTGAGAGCTAGGAGCCTGAACCAGACAGCCAAATTCAGAAGGAAAACAAAACCTGTGTCATTAACTTGGGGTTGGGTGGGAAGGTCCAACACAAGTGAAGTGATAGATTGTTTCCCTGAATGTCTGCAGCATAAGACTGGATAACTTTCTGGAGGTAGAACAGAGGTTCCTAGGTGGAAAGGTAACCATGCAGATTTTGGTGGCGTGACTTACGGAGTTGATCAAACTAGAACAGCCAGTCTCAGTCTTTGATACGGTCATTCAAAGTGTGGAAGAAAAAAAAAACCAAAAGTGGTCTGAAACCCACTTACTTTATTCTGGGACTCAAACTGCTAGAAGGAAGAGAGAGTTCTTCAATCAATAGAAGTGATTTTTCAGTCAGCAGAGATGACACATAGGCCAAAAGGGTTGAGCAACACTTCTGCTCTTCATAAGAAGCCTCCAGGCCTGTCCTCAGAATGGCAGCCAGATTCCCTCTTCCAAGAGGTCTGCTGGAGGTCATGCTCTCTGACTGGTAGTCTGCTCACTTCCCAGGTGCTTTGGCCTTGGTTCTTGGCTATTACGTGCCCTGCTCCCATCCCCCTCACCAGCTCTCTTTTGAACCTGGGTGTGCGGTTAAACACTGTGCACCCCTAAACATCATTTCCAATCTACATGCTCTCCAAAGGCTTGAAAGGCTTCTGAGGCAATACAGTGTGGCAGAGTCTCACAATTCTGGAGAGTTTCCTTTTCTTCAAAGTTAGGAAAGTGAATCTGCCTCCTCTCTTGATAGGCTCCTGCAACACATAATTCCCTGGCTAAAGGGCTGCTCTCAAATCTCCTCTTAGCTGGTATGATGGAGAGTTTCCATCTCCTCATGCTGACCCACTGCAGACGGTGTAGAAAGGTGCTCAGCTGGAATTACCCTGGCATAAGGCACAGGGAGGACTCCCCTGCTACTACACAGAGCCCCAAAGGTTCCCTGTGTGACTCCCTGAGCTGAACTGGCTCTGCGGGCTCCAGACTCGCTGGGTGTGTGTCCCCACCCTCCCTCCTTCCACAGAGGTTACAGTCAGTACTGCCAAGAGGCCCCAGTACCACAGGCAGGTTCCCGTTCTGCAGGGTACTGTATAAATGTAAGCTAAGACACTCCCTGCCCTGAAACACTTTATGTTTAAGCAGAAAGGAAAAACAAAAGATAACAAAATAATGGGGTGTCCTTAACGAGTGCACACAGTTAATTCAAAAACCCGGGGTTTTGTTGCAGAGCAATGCAAGGTTTACCACTGATGCTGCTGTTGGTGTTTCTATTAGACCAGTGGAGTCACAACACACCTGGTGTTTCTGGTGCTTCCCACAGGCTGTAGCGCCTGGAGCTAGGCGACCTTGTCTTTGATGTTGGAATGAACAGAGGATGAATCTGTCTTCGAAGCGGTGTCTTCATACCTATCAACTTATGCCACACCACAGACTTCTTTTGAAGGAAGTGCAGTTGCACAGCATTCTCATCTTTGCTTTCCTGATGCCCCATCCATCCATTCATGAGGAGGTCACATCCCCTCTAACAACTTCTTTGCTTTGCAGCTTACTCCGGCTTATTTCAAAGAAGCTGCCAATGTTGCAACCTTTTCATAGAACCCCTGGGAACTTCTAACCTCAAAATTAAGCAAAACAAAGTCCTTTGAATATTTTCCAATTAACCTGAGATTGACACTAATGTTTTTCTCTCAGTTTTCCCACTATTTGAACAATTGAATTTCTCCTGTATGCCCCCAGTTGCCTGGCCTTTTGCAGCAAAGATCTAAGTAATTCCTTTCACAAAGATCACTCTGGTTTTAAAACACAGAGACCCTTTTCTGCTAAGTTCACTTCTACATTGCTCTTCAAGGTTGTGTCATTTAGCGGCAGAGATCAGAGAAGCCTTGCAGCAGCACAAATCCAGGGAAGATATCAAAGAAGAGACAGCGTGGCAGGTTTCTCATATACTACCAAAGAGGGTGAGTTAACATTGCTGAAAGCCTTCAGGGTTGCATTCTGCTTCCAGTCTCACAGCATAAATATCCAGAGAAATGCCTTGCTGTCATGACAGAGGGTTAGTCCTGAACGTCCAAAGCCAGCAGAGAGCATAATTGCAATGCCATAAAAAATGTCAACATTTGTAATTCATGCAAGAAGCTGGAGGTAGCAGGTGCTGTCCCAGTCTAGTGCTTGCAGAAGCATGCCGGCCTTTGAGAGCCTGCATGCCCGTTAGCCAAACTTCATTTGAGCTGATGGCAATGCTTGAACATGTGAACTCTCTCACTTGGCTAAAAAGGCAGTTCTTCCAGCAAAGTCACAGGCGGCTTCTGTGCAACCCAGAACAAAGGGAGGAGAAGGCTCCCAACACGTAGTAAAATAGCAGCACTCCCTGCAGATACACAGACCACACAGCACCCAGGGAGCAGCCAGAACATTAGAGACAACGTGTTTATACCATTTATCGCCCACTGTTACTTAGGTAAGGTACATCTAAAAGCTATTGGGAGGATTGCCAATGTGCCCCAACTGCTGAGGTGGGGAGTTTCTGAGCACTTTCTGTCCATTAGCTTACAAATGTCCCTCTGAAGAAGGTAAAATATTGTCACCCACACTTTATAGATAGGAAAAGTGAGACACAGAGATCCCAGTTCTCTAAACTATAAACAACAGCAATCCTGTCCACAATTATTGGAGCCAAAAGGCTCTTTCAGAAACAGGGAAGCTGCCCCTTGCCTGGAACCAAGTAGCCAAGAGTAGCTAGAGGTAGCAGCCTGAAGCCTATGCAGTGCCTAACATGGTTTTAACCTGAGATTTTTTTTCTCCAGCACATCTCTGGGGTCCTTGCTTGTACTCAGGAAAACATGCTGTGCTCTGTATGCTCAAGGAGTTCACCTTCAATAAATAATCCAAACAAAGGGAGTCAGTGCTGGCACAGTTGCACGAGTTGCTGCAGGGAGAGTTTGCAGCAATGTCAAACTCACCTTTGCTGGTGGCTGCTGCCACTTGCTGGGAAGGAATCCAGCCCCCAAAGGGGAACACTTAGGAATATCAAGAGCCAAGAGCAATTTCACCCCCATTAGTTAATATCAAATATAAAGGACACTTTCCAGCATATAGCAAGCAGCCATAGCCTCCTTGAAAGACAGTTAAGATCGATCTGCGTTTTAGGATTCTTAAATGATAAAACAGAAATATATAGACAGAATATTTTTGCAGAATAATTACAGGATAATATCGCTCAGTAAGCATCAGTAGCACTCAGATTACGGCCTGGAAAAGTCCTGGGTCAGAGGCATATTGTTGACCCAATCCAGAGAGCAAGCAAAGCGCCCCATGGGCAGTACTGTTCAGGATGTTAGGCAAAACAGCCAACAGCATCCTTTCTGGTTTTAATAAAATGAAGTGGCATTCATTCTCCCTATCCTGGAGAAACAGAGAAAACAATGGGTGACAGGTCATTCTGAAGGAAGAGCAGGATCCAGGATTAAACAATAAAGACATATCAAAGCGCTGCTGAAACTCCCAAAAGTAGTTAAGCAGACCCACACCATGAAGCAGGACTATGGAGCTTTCAAGCCCAGATCCCTCAGGGCACTTGGGGTCTCTTGCAGCCCAGAGCAGACTTGTTAGTGTGGGATCAGTGTACCAGCCTGAAGCTGGTCCAGAGAGGGCTGTTTAGACTATAGGTGTACTACAACAGGCTTCACCAACAAAAGTGGCCCTTCCCAACCCTGAATTTAAGAGCATGAATGAAAAGATGCATTCACCTCACGGCCCTTGAGACATGATTGCAGCCCTACAGAAAGGTGGTAAAAGGAACATGAAACTTAATAGAGATGGTAATGAACATCGAGAAGAACAGTAGTCAACTTGTCTAGGAATGCAAGTTTCCAGTCTGTCTAGCCCAGAGTTGATGGCAAAGATCAGGCTCATCCTTTAATTCCCCAGGCCCTCCAGCGCCAGCAGCAGTGCTGCACCACTGGAACCAGTCCTGAGACAGCACACAGCCTGCCTTTGCTTGGACCACATTAGAAAAGAAAAGCTGGTGGAGGGGATGTGTGAGGATGGTGGGTGTTCACCGAGCAGGGACAAGGGACGTGACTTTGGTTCTCCTGCAGGTGCTCTGCATGGCCTTTTGCTAAACATTTGCCTTCCCTTCCTTCACCATCCTTTCCTCTGCAGTGTCCTTTGTTTCTCTACCTGCAAAAGCTCAGGAATAAAAGAACTTTCCCCTTTTCCATGAGTCAAATACACCAGTGATAGCAAAACATAACAAAAGTTATTATTGCCTAGAAGAGGAGAAAGAAATTCTCCCTTAAGATCCACCCCCTCCCCCGCCATGCTCCTGACACAGTTTCTAAGCATGAGAATTCCTGGCAAAACCTGGATCAGAAACCGTCACTGCTAAATAAGTGCTAGTAGAAATAGGTAAACAGTCTTGCACTCCGTCATACTCCCTGAAAGACTGAGCATGCCAGCAAAGGCAGCACAGACTCTCAGAGCAGTAAATAACCAAGTAGGCAGAGCAAACAAACATCTGAAACTCCATATGGCAGAAAACCTCTCTTTGGAAGGAGGGGGTGAAAACACTTTTGTCAGAAAGGAGGAAGTTTTCTCCCCTTCCCTTCTCCCCACTTCCCCAGTCCTTCCTTCTCTTGTTTACTTTGTTTCCCTGTTTCTAACCAAATAAGAGAAAATCTAGTATTTGTGGAACTGGGCTCTTTCTGTTTAACTCCAGCTGTGCCCACAGGCCGCATACTGGCTTGGTAAAATTTGCCCAGTCTGACAAAGTGGTTTTTCAAGCTTGAAATAAAACCATAGTGATTTTTACACTACTAAAATGACTGGCCCTTGACGGGACTAGCAATTATCTATGAATTCCAAAGAAAAAACTTGTTGCATGGCACAGCACCATGTCTGGGGATGCAGGGGCTTTCTGTGCTTTTTGCTCTAGCTTTTCAGCCTCTTTTGCATATGGCAGCATAGGGAGCTCCACAGCAAATAAAAAAAGAAAAAAATCCCACAGAAAAACAGCTCAGAGGATTTTTATCTGTTACAGGCATGGGGTTGCAGAGACATTGGTGTTAGCCTCAGGTCAAGGAGGAAGCAGCATCCAAATTCAGAGAAGATCTCTTGCCAGAAACACCAACCATGAGGCTCCTTGGGGGACACAGGCTACCACAGGGTAGCTGTACCACTTTCTTTATGGGAAATACCTGTATGCATAGACCAAGAGATGAAGGGGAAGACAGTTGGTTTCCTTATGTTTGATTTAGGAGGAGTGGCTGCTTTGGGATCTAACACCCAGCTCTTACTGGAGAGGGTCTGGGGCCTGCAACTGTGTTATCCGGTATCAGAAAGTCCCTTTGGGCCAGGACTGTGGGAGCAGATGCTGACCTCAGCCAGGCAGCATGAAAACAAACCTCAGCAGAAAAGGGCAGGACGCCATGAAATAAGAGTCCTTGGGAAAGGAAACAGGGAGAAACCAAAGCTGAAATCTTGATGCTTCTAAGAGATGTGGAGAGGGATAACTGAACAGGATGAGACATGGCCAGCACAGGGTTGCACAAGGGCAGGCTGAGGGTCTGAGCTGGGCCAGCAGCCTGGGCCAGCTGGGGAAGGAAGGAGCAGCAACACCTCTGCTACAACCAAGGGCTCCTTCCAGGGCGGCAAGCAAAACCCGTCAGTGCCAGCCACGCTGCTGCTTTCTGTTTGTCTGCTTGCTGAGGTCTGGCAGACAGACTTGCCCTTCAATGTCTGCCTGCTCAGTGCCCAGCATAGCACCAAGGGCCTCTCAGTCCTCCTTCAAGGGAGAGAACAATCCTTTGCCTGGGATGAGACAGGCACAGGGGAAGGTAGGTGGCAAGCCCCTCTTGCTTTCATGTCTTTTCAGACTGATCATTTTGGAAGGAAAGTTTGCCTCGGACTGAGCCTCTGTCTGGGATTAATTCAGCTCAAATTTGTAGTCACCACAGGCAGCAGGGAAGCTGCAATAGCTATTAGAGAACAAGCCAAAGAAGTAAAAGCAAGCAGGGACAAAGAGTAGCCCTTGCCCTCCCCTAAAAACAGAAAGGAGGCACAGAGATCCAAATTAAAAAGCAACTACTAGTCACCAGTACTAGCAAGTCACTGTGGGCTGGCCAGCAGCAGGACAGCCGCCCCAGCCAGAGCCTGTCTGCCAGCATCGGCTCTGGCCCAGCGAGCGTGGCACACCCTCCTCAGGCGTTCAAGCCTCAGCCCAGCAGCCCAGAGCCGACTGGGAAGGCCAGCGGAGCCAGGAGCGGCCCCAAACTGTGGCGAGGGGAAGGAGGGAGGAGACCTGCACCCCACTCCCCACTGCAGCCCTGCTGCAGGGGACAGATAGCAGCGGCCAGCTTGCCTCCTCCTGCTATTGCTGCTGGCTGGGTGCCTCCAAGATGTTGCTGTTGGTCATTCTTTGCTGGGGGATCCCAGTAGCCAAGATACCCAGAAAGAACAAACTGCAAAAGGAAATGAGACCGCTGCGTGGTGGAGACAAGAAAAACACAACGAGACAGGTCAGCACGCAGCAATGTCACCCAAGACGACTGACATCCTCGCTGCCCTTGCACACGTAGGCACCACTGTCAAAGCCTCAAGGAGATGGCAGTTTCCTACCTGAAGGCGGTTTCCCATCCGCTCATCTTGGCTCCCTTGGCTTCGTGCAGGCACCAGGCAGCGCCGTGCCCCGCGGTCCCTCCCCGCATGCCATCGCCTGCTCGGACAGGAGGTGGCAGCAGATGGCCGCCTATAGCGCCCAGCCAGGCCCGGGAGCATCTCCCGGAGACACCCTGGTACCCGGGGGAGACACCCTCCCCGACTCCCAGGGACAGGGCAAGGATGGCAGGAGGTGCTCCCTGAGAGCATCCATCCTCCCCGGGGTGCGACTTCTCCCCATCCCTGCCCCGCTGGCTCTTTAGCCCCCATCTAATTTCACACATGCCACACCCTGGAAGAGCTTTGCCACAAATGGAGATGTTTTAAAAACACCCCGTACTGAGAAAACAGATGGCAGCAGCTAGGAAGCTTTGATTATTATTGATTAATGCAGGATTATGGTTGGCAATAGGAGATATTGGGAACAACAGAAATTAATACAGACGTTACCAGTGGAAGGGGAAAAAAAAAAAAAGTGAAGCAAAAGCACAACGAAGGAGAGAGGCATGTTGCCCAGGTCTCAACATGCTCTCAACAATCAGGAATCATGCTCAGATAACATCATGATCTGCAAATGTTTGTCTTCTACATCATCTGTCAGCCTTCACCAGAATAAAACCTTTTCTGAAGTTGAAAAAATAAAATAGTAACTGGAATTATTTTCCAACATTTTGAAATTTCCATTTCCATCTGCCAGCTTAGGAAATACCAATGGGCAATCAGACCAGCCCAGCTGAAACATGGAGTCCCAGAAATCTGTTCCCTCTGGATCCCTACAGTTACCTTCCTCAGATCTCTAAAGCTTGAAAAACACCTGGATTTTAGAGTTCCTACAATTCATCTCTCCAGAGCTGTAAAGGAAATGTGAGGATTTGGTAACAGTGCACTGAAACAATGACACAAACCAGCATGGACACCAGTACAATGAATGGACTGGGACAACCTGTCAGCCAACCCCCACCTTTCATCCCACTTCCACAGTCCAGCCTCCGTCCCCATTCAGGTGCCCATTTCACACAGCCTCCAGGCAGTGCACCACTGGCTTCGTTTGCTCCTCCAGCCCTGAGTTAAACTCGATCTATCAGAGAAAGCAGCTGTGATGATTGAAGTTGCTCCTTCAACCATCCTTTTTCATTTTCATGTGCCAGACCTCACCTCTCTCATGTTGTATCTGCCCTTCCAGCAAGAGAGGTTCACGCACAGCTGTCTGCCAGAAGTGGCATCAGACAGAAACCAGCAAACAGCTTTCATATCTTCCTCCCAGAAAAAATAGACCTGCTTCTTAGGAGAAACCCATAGGAAACATAATGGATCATAGAATGCGCTACTGAACTGGAACTCAAAAAGTCACCAACACCATCCACAGTGTCTTAAGACATGATCATCTCCACTTAAACAACTACTAGTCAGGGTTTTTTGGGAGTTGGGGTTCATTTGGTTGGTTGGGATTTTTTTGGGGGGGTGGGGGGGTGATGAAAGGGGTATGTGCGTTTGTTGGGGGTTTTTTTAAATCTCCAGCAAGGAAAATTCTATAACCTTGTTCAGAAATCCATTAAAGATTAACTCCTCTTAGCCTTAGAAAATATTATCTCATGTCTAGGCTTGATCACATTTTCTGTTTCAAGGTAAGCCCAAGACTTTTGGCCCTATCTACAGGCAATGTGAATGTTTTCTCTTCACACTATCTGTTTATGTGTTTGAAGACTATTCACTGTTCCCTGTCTCTTCACCTGCAGAAGAACCCTTCAGGTAGAGACAACTTGATGCAGCAGCAACTCACATCTGTTCAAATTTATTGACGTTCTTAGAACATTTCAAATATAACAAATAAGGGCAAGCAGAGGGACAGATCTTGAACCCAGCAGCTCTTTAGTAGTAATGGAAGTCACATAATTCAAAAATGTGGTTTGTTTTCCTTTTTTTTTTTAAACCAGATGTACAATCTGTTTACCGAAGACTGTGTCAGAGTAGATGATGTAGACTTGTCTGCTTTACAGGTTACTATGGAGACATCCTTCCCTTCATTATTCTGTAAACAGACCATGTTACACAGAAGTGAGAAGTTCTTATTTTTGGCCATTCAAAAATTGCCCATGATTAGAGCATTTCATGTGCTATGAACTAGTTAGTAAACATCTCTGGTGAATTGGTTTGTTCTATCTCAAGTTTAGCCAAGGGGAACTCAACTGACCAAGAGATGAAGGTCAGAGATACACAATTTACAGCCTTACAATTCTTTTGAAGTCCCATCAGAGAACCAATGGCTTCACTTCCTGCAAAGTTCCCAGAAACTTTGATATCTGTCCCTGGAATAACACAGGCAAATCCCATCAAGCATGAACAATCACGCCCCCTTCTCCTCAAGCATGTTTCTAAGGAACTATTGTAAATTACTTTGCACAGCATCAGAGTAGAAGAACTAAGAATGTCAAACATATTATATCAACCATTGATTCCCAACAGCCTTTGGATCATTACGAGTAAACTAACAGCCCTCTTCTGTAATCAACACCATGGCAACACCATTTTCTATGGTCTACAGGTCTCTAAAAATATGCCTTCAACTTTGCCCTTTTATTTCACCAGCACTCTCCAAATACCCAAGGTGCAGCATCTGTTAATCTTGGCCCTTAATACTGCTTCCTCTGTACCAACTTCTTGACAGTTCACTACAGCTTGAAGAAACTACAAGAATTTTCATCTATTTCTATTGCTTATACTGCAGTTTTCTTTCTGTAAAGCTTTCCCAGAAATCAGAACTAGAAATAGGACAGTCAAAGATACGGTAATGGGTTAGGATACAAACCAAATGAGAAACAGGTAGCAAAAGATCAGCAAGGCCTAAGTAGAAGCAGAAAATGTAACCCATCGTGAAGGTGGCTCTGGCAGGAAACTCTTACTTGAGTCAACTAAAAGCCAAATCACAAGCCATGGACTCAGCATCCCTGTTGGACATCCTCCTTTTGGAGAGATAGCCACAAACAGTGTTCCCACATGACCAGGGGTCACTCATGTCAAAGGCACACAAAGCCCAAGCACTTTTGGTCATCAGAAGTGCTAAGATCACCAAGCTGACAAGCAGGACGAGACAGGAGGTCTCTATCAGACACCATGAGGACACTATACCTCTGCAAACCAGACCTCTCACTTTTCAAGGCAAGGATAGCATTTAGGGCAGGGATCTAAGTCATCTGAAATGAACTCTGCCAGACTGAATCCACAAGCATTTGAGGGCTGAGAGCTGTAGGTATTTCCCCAGTGCACAGTGGTATCAGTGCCAACAAAACCTTGCACAGAACCTCTCAGGCCTTGTCTGTCCTTGTCATGGAGCACCAAAGCACGGAGCAAAGAGGAGTGCAGCACAGCTTAAGGGCTCTGGTGATGGAACCTGAGGATATAGGTTAGAAACAAAGAAAACGCCTCCTCAGAAAAGAATCCTCTCTTCTTCCCTTTCCAGATGCAGAGAGTTTCTGCTTAGTTATTTACTTTGCAAAACCACAGTTATTCCAATGCTTTTTTTTTTTTTTTCCCTTACATGGAAATATGGATGATTACCAGAAAAACAAATAATTGGATGGAGCCCAGTTGGATATCACTGAAGCAACTAAGTGAGTATGCCTTGTGGAGGAGGAAAAGAGAGAGTTACACAGTTAGGAACTCTCTGTTGTCACATTTAGGATAAACATGACAAGCAAGAGCTGCTTGTCCTCCTGCTACTGAGGACAAACTAACCACTCACAGTCAGGCAAAAAAAATGACATCCAGGTTTTCTCAGAAAGAGGTTTAAGAATCTGACTTAGGAAGTTAGTTGGAAATACCCCCTTTTCTACCAATACTCATATAAGTATGTAAACACACATGTTTATTCTTAAATTTCATCATAATTTTCAGAATTTAAACCTGTGCTAAAATACTTTCTTGAACTGCATTTTTATCTTCCTGGATTAAATTTGCATTAGTCACCTCCTGGGGGAGATGAGATGTCTCTTGGTCTATGCAGTTCTCATGATGGAGATTACCCTCATTTTCACTAGCCACAATAAGCAAATACTGCATTAGCCTAAAGCTCAAAAATGAGACTCTCCTAGATCAATCCTCACATTAATTGAAGTAAAGAAGACAGAAACATGAGGATGGGTTGAAGCTGGGATGGGATGAGCACACCTATTTTCTGTCTCCATGTAAAGTACAGTTTTTTTAATGTAAGCACACATGAAATATTCTGGCCATCTGGAGCTGAGGAGGGTCCAAAGTCTACCTCATCTGCTCTCTGGTCCAGGTCTTTCTCCTATCTACAACCATTCTCTCAGAAAAAACTTTACTAGCCAACAGCTTGTTTCTTGTTTTTCTCACAAATCTGCCTATAGCTGACCCCTTCTAAGATTGTCACAACATTATGGGTCAGGACCCTAAAATATTCACAAAGTGATATTGGAGATATGAGAACCAATGACAGAGCCAGAGTCCAAACTAGGTAATACACAGTTTCCTATGTCTTAGCTCTACCAAGAAGTATAGAGAAGTGTAATATAGAAAGAAACAGCTACATCCAATAGGCACATTACTCTTACTTAAATATAATACTGCCAGGAAGCACTTTGGGATGCTACAGTCACTCATAGCTTCAACCATACAGGGTTGAATCTTCCAGGATGGAAAAGTAGCCTTTGATCTGCTGCCACCTTTCCCTCCTACACTGCAGGACTCGAGGCTGTTGCAATCACACTGCTGAGCTACTGACACTACTTCTGTCTCCAGCTCTTCTTGACAGCCAGATACAGGCCTACATTGAAATAACTTCCACTCACAAGAAATTGTCAGAGAAGTGTCTAAGTAAAAGCAGGTGTTAAGATCAAATGAAATCAATAACTTTTACTTCTGACCTTAGCCCACAACCTTAACTCTGGGATTCTTCACACATCAAAGGCTCAGGGCACCAAACACAAATTGGTGGTTTTGCAAGTAACAAATAACATGAGTGTGCATGAGTAGAACAGATGCTTGTGGTCCTCAGGGTGGGATTGACCAAAGAGAGCTATGAATAAGCCAGCATTGCGAGCTCTTGACTCAGATGCCCATGTCCCTGCCAGGCCACGGCAATAGATTTCTTGCCTCAAACCCAATTCTCTTCAGATCCAGCTTGTATCTTTTTCACTAAGGCCAAAGCTCTGAGTGCCTCAGGGAAGAAGAGCTGAGGACATCCATCAGAGCCGACAGTGAGAAAACACTCTGAATTATTCATAACACTCAAATAGCAAAATTAAAATTAAACTACCTTACATGACAATGGGAGATATGCTAACACTGAAGAAATTCCAGGGCTACTTGTATGTGTTGTACAGTGAGCTAAAGCTGGAATGAAATACTTAATAGCTAAAAGGCTCGCCTGTTTGTTTTCTCTGTGGATGGATGTATTTCTTGTTTTGCCTACATTTATACCAAGTCTTTACATAACTGTCGGCTTCATACCCGAGGCTATCTTCCCAAATCAAAATCTCTCCCATACTGGTAGCAGAAGAACAGACTGCTTCTAGCTTTTTAACTTGTTAATAATGAACTTGCTCTTGTCTGATTCTTCTTGTCCCCTTCTCCCTGCACAATACCTGCCTTGGGAAGTACATGGCTTCTGCATTAGTGTTCAAGTCAGTTTCTGCACTTGCTTAGATGGCTGTCAGGGCTAGTTTTTGAGGTACGCTCTCCCTCTGATAGCTCCCGACAAGCCCTGCTAGAGGAGAGCCAGTTCCCAAAATATATTTCTCTCACACTTGTTTTTCAGGGTTCTCCACTCTGCAAGGACTGACAGTGTGGTAACGAGAGGCACTCCAGACTGGATTTAATGCTACCATATGCTAGACAGAATGAGAATCCATACTGCAGGAGAGCAGCCGGTACATTTCCACGTTAACAGAAGCCTGATTGCAAATTGCATTTAGTCTCAACAGCTCAGTTCACTGCACACAGATGCCATGGGGGACTGTAAAGTTAGCAAGATGTGGGGGAGTATGGCTGAATTTTTAAAAAAGAGCTTTGGCTGATCGGATGCCACAGACATTTGGAGCTGATGCCATGAAAGAAAGTTGCTGCTGCATTTGTTCTGCCAGAAATAAATAATAAGAATAATGTCATGAGCTGTTAGTCAAATTACAAACTCTTGCTAGGCTGGTGATTGTCTGCTGATACAAACGGCAGTATCGGCACTGTCAAATGCTGCTCTTATAACTCGACAGCCAGCATGTAAATGAAGTCAGAGAAGAGGAATTCACTTTCAAAATAGGTCAGCGTGAGATGAGATGGGTTTCCAGTCGGAGTGTGCTGTGTCTCCCTGGACTGGCTGCAAAGTGCACCTCTTAGCCTTACAACAGACTTCACGCAACTGAAGGTACGACTAGACTAAATGACTCAGGCAGGTTTTTCTCTCAGCTCATGCATCCACTCAGAGCTAGTAGAGAACGAGATCTCTTGTCTGCTTACTTGCGCATGATCTACCAAATCAACTTGGTGGCCTCTGTCCAGGGCCTATGCCACAAAAATACTCAGCTCAGCTCATCCTAATGGGCCTTTTGTTGAGCAGGCTGAACAGGAAGGCCAAGGACTTTTCACTCCCTGGCCTGAGCTGCTGGGGCGCAGATCCAGGACAAAGTAAAGATGCCTGGCAATGTTTTGATGGGATGGTACAGAAGGTTTCACTATCCAAAGCTCCTAGGCTAGCACCAATGCACAGATAACTTGAGCACTTTTAAATATGAAACAGAACCATGGGTGTAGAAGTACTGCGTGTAAACACAGCCTTTATGCTGCAGGATAAATGCTCTGCTCCATGTGCATTGGGCAAGATCTCTTTCTCCCTCCGCATCGGAAAGCATCACACGGGTCAGCTGCTTAAATCAGTGTTGGTAAATTAAGCGGACAATCTCTCTAGGCCCCTTTTCCAGTCTGACATCTCTATGAAGCATTCCCACATTCCTGTAGAATAAGGAAGAGCTTTCCCCACCCCCACTTTACAGCCAGCCTGAAAAATTCACTGTTACTGAAGGTCACAAAGTCAAACACTGCAGCTGGGTCATTTTATATCCATTAATAATCCCTGTAGCTCAGAGAATAAAGATAAAAGTGATCTAAATCCTGCTCTTTAGGACATAAGCCAATCTTCCCCAGGGTCAGGAAGGAATTGCTCCCACACACACATCACATAAGGGATTGCACTGCCCGCCAGGTGCATAGGGGGGTTCATTTCTCCCCCCTCTCTCCCACCATGTGTTACCAGAAACCACCAGGGCAGACAGGAGCGTGCTGCATACCACGCTTCTGTAGTTTCACAGATGAGTGACCACCAGCCAGAAGATCCAGGGCTCCAGGTTGCTCAGACATGAAAGCAATTGCATAATTTCCTAAAACCCCATATCAGTGAGGTGGCAATATCTCCCATGTGTTGTGAGCTGCCTCATGCAGTTCCAGGAATAAAGTGCTACGGCTCAGCAGTCCCCTGTGGCATTGGCTTTATATTTCTGGGTAACAACTTCACTGCTAGGCAAAAGGCATTTTTCAGACTCTCCCTCTAAACACATTCCCTGGAATCAAGCATCCAAATGAAGAGAGATAAAGAAAAGAGCCAGTTTCCCAGGAGGTCTCTTAGTAAAGCTGAAACAAAGAAAAGAAAAAAAAAAAATCAGAGTTGCTTAGGATTTCAGATGTAAGGAAAGAGAAGAACTCTCCAGCATTGCCTATACCACAGGCAGGATGGGCACTACAGACCTGTTGGCAGAGGGCTCCTTGTCTAAGGGGCTAGGAGGTTTTCATGAGGAGCAAGGATGGTCTACATAGGACTACCAAACATCAAGCTTCCCCAAGGAAAGCCTCTTTTCCTACCCACAAAGCATCTAAAGTGCTTTAGTCATTTTGTCTGGGGGTGTTAGAGACCAAGATAAAGCTCCCAGCGAGAGCTCAGGTCTCAATCCCAGACCAAAATACAGAAATAGGCTGTCTTCTCCCAGCAATTCTAAGTGCCCCAAGTTGTTTGAAGTCTGCAAGAAACTTTACACAGGAAGGAAACCCACTTGAGCAGGTAGCTGCTGAGTTGGCTGGTAGTGAGACATGGAGCTGGCTGCCTTTTGGTGTCCATGCTGAGGAAATCAATTTAGACCTGCAAAGTAGACATGAAAGTGGGATCCGGTTCCCAGCTGAATCTGGATGCTCCCATTAAACTTGTTCTGTGCTTCAGGTATCCGTGCTTCATCCCATGAAGGCAGAAAATCTCCATGGTTTTATGCAGTTCTTTGCTTTCATTTTCTACTTTTTTTGTTATATAAATTGGTGATTTAGGGTTTCCTTTCACTGCTTGGATTTCTTTGTGAGTCAACTGACTCCTTTTTACACTTCAACATGGATGGTTCTGTTGTGCTCTTGCAGCACCCCATTTTGTGTGCTGAACAAGCCAAGGAGTAGAATGATACAAATGCTAAGGGCATGCAGTACTGAGTTTAGTGGTCAGCTCTCATCATCAGCTTTCACTCAGTCACACCTCAATGATCAATCTTAATCACAGCTGTCAGAGCTCCAACAAGGCACACAGAAATATCACCAGTATTTCCAAGAGCAAGCCCCTGTCCTGAATTCCAGAGGCATGAGGGGAAGGTAAGTGGATTCCTGAAGCTCATAAAAGAATTGTTGCTCCAAGCAAAGTTGTGAAGCTGCAATGAACTCTCTGAGAGTGCACAAGACTGTTTTCTTATGACTGTGAGCAGAGAAAAACAGGGCTCTACTAGTGTTTTCTGCAGTTCAGAGACCTCCTTTACTTTATGCATTATCAGTAAATAAAGAAGCTAAGAAATTGAATACCTCCATCACAGAGACACTCCTAGTGATGAGTTCCATAATTATTTCTTGCACTGAGCCATGCTTCCTCTTCCCTGCCCTGCTCATCAATCTCACCTGTGTTTTTATCAGTCTTCTCCTGCATGAGACTTTCTTTAAGACCTTCAATTGTTCCTGTAGTTTTTACAGGTTTGGTCTGAGCAGCCAAACCAGAGTGAGGAGTCAATGACCCTGGAGACTTCCCTGTTCATACCAATACCAGCAGTATTTTTTTCTCTTGTTTCTGTCAGAACAGGATCCTACAGAAGGGCTTTCCTTAGACTTAGGGGAGATGTGTCTAACATGATCATAAAAGGGTGTTTTTTTGGTAACACATCTACTAGGAAGATGAGAACTGTGTAGCCCATATTCAGTTTTTCCAAGCAAGATACTAGGGTATGTATTTTCCACACTTTGGAACAAGGCTCTGAAATCTAACTCAAATACTCTGATTGAGAATATCTGCCAGGTCCTAGCCATGTCCATCTGATTGACACTTACCATTTCCTAGAGCCTGGCCCTGCAATAACCCCCTTCAGCTGGGAGAAACAACACCAAAGAGAGACCTGCTCAGCCTCACCCATATTCCCATCCCAGCAGAGAAAACATCAGGAAGATTTGTTGGCAGACAACACACCAAAACTGCCTTTTTTTCCTCCCCCTCTTTTCCATTTTTTCTTAAGAGATATATAATTTGGCAATACATGGCTTCCCACAGACATGTCATGCAAGGCACCTCCTTAACACCATGGGGACCATGAACCCTTTATCCTCTAAAGCCCAAGATCCTGCTCTAAAATATGTAACTTGAAGAGAACAATTAAGCTTATTTTTGTTATTACCAAACAATTTCCAGTCTTGTTCTCCAAAACAGCTGAACCACTTTAACTGGAACTTTCCGAAACACAAAGAAAGAAAACAAAACAAGACTAAAATCAGAGACAAGAATGACCTTTTGCACAGTTTGCATCAGCTGAAGCAGTTAAACTGCAACCTGTGAGCTCCTGAAAACAGTGGCTTCTGGTGGAAAAGCATTAACATCTCTACCTGTAATGCATATGCTGTAAAGACTGGCACTGCCCTCTGCTGAATGGCCTGCACAACAGGGGAGAATTACATACTTCTGCTGCATAAAGGAAAAGTCCTGGGCGCACCAGTGTTAAACAGTTGGCTTGGCTGCGCATGCAAGGTTTGACTCAAATGAGACCAATTCTGCTTCTGCCCTGGACAAGGTGTTGCAGCTTGTCTGCCACACCATCACATCACCTATTTCACATCGTACAGAGAAAAGTCACCCTAAAGGTTACAGTATGACAGGTCTGGGTGCCAGTCAAGCTTCCTCAGCAGGAGACAACATTTTTTTCAGAATTAAACAAACAAACAAACAGTGTTGTGGTTCCTGCCACTGTGGAAGTCATCTCCCCATAACCCCATTTCTGACCAGACAGCATGCAAGAGCCATGTCTCAACTAGTTCTGAGCATTTGCTTAGCTTCTTCACCTGGTCTTTAAAACTTCTTTGAATTTCTTCGATACCAAAACTTTCCCTCTGAGTTGTATGCAAACTCCAAAGGAAGAAAAAAAAAAAATTAAAATAAACACTAGGCACCACCTACAAAGCTCTTATATCATCCAACAAACAAAGGCTGTCTTCTTTGAGCTCTTGCTGTCTGGTACTTACAGACAGCAACTGTTTCTCCCTTTGCTTCCTTCCTTCCACACCCAGCCATACTGGTGGGTCAATTACAAATATGAGCACAAATGATGAATGACAAATTGTACCTGGATAGCTAGCAGAGATCAACTCAAACTGGGTCTTTTCCATGACTTAAGGGTGATGTGCTTGCCATGCTTCAACAGGACAGCTCCTTGACATCCATTCTGGGAGCTTTTTCAATACCAAGGATGATGGCGGGGGAAAACAAATGAAAAATCCACAATGCAGAAATCATTTCCTATTGTCCTGATTTAGGAACTGAACAGCTCAGTCCATGAGAGATTTTAGTTCAGGTCCCATCTACACCACTAGTAAATCACTGTTCAACCTCCCCTTGGTGAGTTTTGTGACTTGGGACTATGCTCTTAGCTTACTGCTGGCTGAGCAGGCTACCAGGTAGAACCCCATCTTTCTGGGAGCACCAGGAACCATTTTCCTGCTGAAAATAGACAATTCCTTTTGCTCTGTGATTCCCTGATGCAAGTTCTCCCTTGTTGCTTCTCTACTGTCCAATAACAAGTAAGCAAATGTTTTAGTCTTTTCCCCTCTTCGGAGCTACTCAGACAGCGTTCCTTTGTCTCTTGCAAGCCCTTTATTTAAAAACTTGCAGGAATGTAAATACCTTGGTTGAAGGTTCAAGAGTTGTGCAATATGGGACTGAGAACGTGCTCTATCCTTCCTTCTCTTTGTATCAATCACAAGTGACCCCCAGAAACACATGTTTTTCAAGATGCAAGCTGTCTGATCATGCTCCATCTCCAGAGCACCCTGTACCTCTGTACAGAAAGTCATGTGCTATCCTAAGAAAAAGCACAGAGCTTGTATCTTCTATTTGGGCTAAGCTCACCTGGATGTGGCAGAGGACATTCCTCCTGGGACAGTCTCTGGCAATACACAAAGATGACAAACGTGTGCTGGTCTTCACTGCACTGTGGACTCATTGCAAGCTCTAGACATAAAAGCAGCTAGCTAGGAATTCTATGGACAACTATGGGTTAATATGCACTTGTTTGATTGTTAAGCACCTGAGATATGACGACAACACATTGGCACACTGTAATTGCAACATATTATTAAGTACCTTCAGTCCCCAAAGGCTAAGACACTTTTAAAAAAATAATAAAGCTAATGCACATAATAGCCTGTGTCTTGTTATTTAAGAAACCTCTTCCCGGCATCGGACGTCGACAGTATGTGTAAATGCACTTTCTCCAATAACTATGCACAAGGAGCAGTTTGATGGAGTGCCAGAAAGCACAATGACTGTTCTACCTTAGCAATGTACAGAAGATGACATGTTCCCTTTAGAACTAATTGCTTTATTCAAAAAAAGCCATTTACTAAATCCTAGTCTGGTCTCTTCCCTTGATGAGCAATTTCAGAATCCACATCGGAGCTTTTGTTTGTTGCTAAAAGACAGGGACAGAAAAGTATTTTGTTAAGTCATTTTAATTTTCATATTTAATGGAAGAGTTCAGAAGGGTATTTTTCATTATATTATTTGAACATTTGCATTATATATTCTACTGGGCCTTCCCTTGTGTGACTCAAGGCTGACAAGTTCAGGCTGTCAAACAAAACCCTTTGCATCAAATAAATTACCCTACACCAAGATCCAGTTATAACTATTGACACAGACCAAGTTACACATCTGAAAGTCAGAAAATATTCTTAACTTTGTTATTATACTTGTTCTGCATTCTCACATATATAACATGAAAGCACTTTCAGAACTGCTTCCAAAATTCACTGCATTCTTACTGACAGACTGCTCCCCATCTCTCTGCATTAAAAAAAAAGTCAGGAATTCCTCTTCTCGTGCCTTCAAGAGAGAAACAGCTGTAATGACTTCACAGACAAATCAATGCCATTTCCAACAGAATTATTTCATTTTTTCTCCCTACTTGGAAAAATTAGAACAATTTCACGATGAGCCCTAGGGAATGAGCTCATGAAAATGCACAGAGCAGACAGCATGAGGGAAAGTCTTTGGCTATATGTTTCAGGAGGCAGCAAATGGGCCTATCTGCTGCTCTGTGAGAAGTGAGAATAATTATGTATGGATTTGCTGCATCCCATAATCATCATCATCACCAAGATGACATTTCATAGCTGAGTTGGGAATCTGCCTTTCCCCAAATTATTTTTTGTTTGGAAGGAGAAGTTATTCTAAATAATATTTGGGGAGTATAGATATAAGAAAGCATAGATTTGAGAGTCAGACACTCTAGAGTCATAATCCTATCACCAGCTCTCTAAATTCCATTATAGCTTTAAGTTAGCTCTACATTTACAAAATGGTAACACATCTGTCTATGGCAGAGTCCCAGGCTACTGGGAATTTCCATGAGATATTATAAACTGATGCATTAATGTGAACTAGTCAGACTGTGTCTGCATGGAAGAACTCCCATGGGGTTTATAGAACCTTGGCCAGATTTGGAGGAGGTGGGGGGACTCTATTCATTGTTTTATCCTGGTGAAAGTGCTCCGGGACCCATGTAATTACCTCTCCATAGAACGACAGGCACTAAGGACAGGGAGCATCATGAAGAGTTGTCTTTATTAGATGCACCTCTGCTTCTCTTGGACAATCCAGAAGGAAAGAGCTCATCTCTTAGCTCAGTGATGAGGGACAGGACAAGAGGAAGAAGGACCAGCTTGAGACACAGAGGGCTCAATGAACATTCCTTCCCCAGTACAATTTTCACCCACTGGGTCATGGCTAGCGCTGTTGAAGATGCACCAAAGCCCTGTTATCAAGATCCAAACCAAGGGGACGACTTATGCAGTTGCTCTGGCTGAACACGCTGCTGAATGCCTACAGCATGGAGGAGAGGCCCCAGGTGCCACAGAGACAGCCAGGCTCACACACCTACCCATGCCTTTTCTCCAGTATCCTTGCCTGCTTTAAAAAGAAAACCAGACTGTCTCACTGGTTCCACATTAGGCCACATTAATCTATCACAGAGCCACATCTTTTCTTACTGGGATGGTGCTAAACCTAACCCTGGTCCTTACTGATTCTCCAACTTGGGCAGAATGAAGATCAGGACATAGCTGAACCTGTAGCAGCTCCTCCATGAGATAAACTGAATTGTCATATACAAAGTCATGGCCACCTCTAACCATAAGACCTTAGGTGAATTATTTCACTCATCTCCCTTCATCTGGTGGTCCTGGAATGTGGATGTTGTCTGCAAGGGGACAGACCTCCAAAAATTCTTTTAAAAAACTGATTTCCATTTTCACTGGAGAGGCAAGACAGTGAGGCCCTATTTATGACACAGGTGGTAGAACAGTTTAAAGAAAGCCAAGCGCAAATGAGCTGTAGTGTCCTATTAGGCATGAGGACCTCATTAACAGGCACACTGGGTTAACATCACAGCACTCCTTTGCCCAATATTCCAGTGGGTCTTTGGATTTCTGATCCACACCAACTTTTCACATCCAAGAGGTTTCTACAGGCTGGCTGGACTGGTATGCAATAGCTAAGACCAAACAGGGCCTGACTGAGTGCAATTCTGGTTTGAAAAGGCTTTCCTGAAAGTATGTAGTGCCTAAATCTTAATGCTGGGAACAAGTATCTGCAAAAACGTAGTCTTCAATGCAATGAACGCTCAAGCGCTAAATTAGCCATGAGCCTGCCTAACACATGCAGATCAGCAATCTTTGCTTCTCTGATACCTAAAGTAGCAACTACTTGCAAATGCAAAGCATATTCTCCAGGTGTCCTGTACAGTACACACTGTGCGGAAAACTGCTACCAAACTTCAAGCCAGGACAAATTGCTGGCTGGACAAGAAAGCAACATTCACCCAACAACATGATGTCACTTATGCATATGTGGGAGGAGGAGAAAATCTTGATTTGTTCTGGCCATAGATGAGGACACAGCTTGAAATTAATTGATCGTGGGTGCATTCAAAGTAACAGCTTGATCCTGTTCCAGCAAAATCCAATGGCAAAACTCTGGTGCATAATACTGAACGTGCCAGACTTTCTTCTCAAAGACTTTAGCTCACACTTCACTGTGTAGAAGCAATCAGACCCTCTCTGTCACCTTGCTAGGGGAAGTTCTGATTAGGCATTTGGACCTGAGCTCCCTTGGGTGCTGTGATTGGGAGGGGAAAGGTAGGCTGATGTGTAGAATGTTTTCGTTGCTTAAAGAATGTTTAAGGGAGAGAACCAAATTAATTAGGATGAAATGTGCATGAAAATCCTTCAGCCAGGAATCCAGTCCACAGCTTGTTCTTTCTTTCTACCTCTATGATCTCCACTATCACAGCATCTCAGCATTTTACAACCTCACTTTTTAACTACTCTTTGAGGCAGGAAGATGTTTGCTGTCCTCTTTCAACAGATACATCTCTGCAGGATTAACTTAAGTGTCCTAACAGTGATACTCTGTAGAATAACCCTTTCCTCTTGCATGTCCAGTCTTCATTTGCTGCAACACACTATTTCCTACTGTTTGCTTTTCCCAACTGATGTCTTATACTCAACTTGGACAGCAAAGCTCAGCCAACCTGCTTTACTCCCATTTATAATCAATTTAACTTCCTGGCTCTGGGGCACCTTTTGCTGTGCTCAAGACCACTGCCACACAGTTCTGTTTAAATCAAGAATAATTTGCTGACATGGAAATTAAACCATTGTTCTTCCGATGCCAATAAACTGAAGTGCTGACAATTGAAACAATCATTTCAGCAAAATGGTCAGGAGTGTCCACGTTTGTCATCTCTTGACAACTCCAGATCAAGAGTGCTCAATTCATAAAAAGCCAAAAGATGAGTTCTCTAAGTACCAATGTCGCAAAATTGGAATCTCAATGTGTTTTCTTAGAGCTACTTAATAGAGAGAAGTGTCTTTATTTAGCACCTGTCATCTCAAGTTCCCAAAACGCTCTCTCAAAAATTAAGTTTCCTAATAAGCTTCCTAGCCAGACATCAGGCTCCAATTTACAAGGGGTAAACTTGTTTAAGGTCAACCAGCATGGGAAAGAAGAGCTGGGAAGCAGCTCCAGGAATCCAGAGGACCACACCCCTCACTAGCCACTAGACCACACAACTGTCCCCATTTCACTCGAGTCATTATTAAGCAGGATAGAAGAACACTGTGGTTTTATTTTATGTTAGCTGAACTCTTGCATTAACATTTTACTGTCCCACTGATGTTTTGCCTAGAACATTCTGTAATCCACAAATTAATATGTGAAGAACATCCAGTACAGTTTGGAGGAATAAAAAAAAAAAAAAAAAAAAAATCACACAAATGGCAATGGAGATTTGATTTCCAGCAGTTTCATAAATCAGAAGAGTTGGAGAAAGAAGGTTCCTTATTTTATCACATATAGCCTTGTGTAATGCCAGCAAAACTGCTGCCCTTCCCAAAACCAAGCAGAAACCCTATTGTTGCGGCAAACCCCATCTGGTCACATGGAGAACTTAAAACCTCGTGGCATTCTGTTTTGCATGGACAGAGAGTTTTGCTCCAAATACATGACAAGGGCCAAAAATAAGTGTGCTCTACCTATGCACAGTATCTGAAGTTTCTGTTGCCTGCTCTTATCACTTCATGTTTTCAATGATTTTGCCTGGGGTAAGGGTTTCTCTATCCTGCAAATCCTCCCCTATTCTTGTTTTTGTTAAATCACTTTGTTAAAGGGTTCTTCTAGGTGGAAGCAGATCCTCCCATTTTAAGGGCAGGTGCAGTGAAGTGCAAATCTAAGGCAAAACCCAATCCCTGTTCAGAAAGTCTCTGACCAAAATAGCAGGAAACTTGCCCAGGATAATGATGTTTGGATTGGGCATAGGTGCTGCTTGCTCAGAGCATATGTGGGGGGGATGTATCTGATCAGACGTGTGCTCCATCAAAGAAACTCATCACTATCACCAGTCAAAAATCCAGTGCTCCAGCCTGACTCAGAAACTCAGTATGGAGCTAGGCAGAACATAACTCTAATCCGAACAGAATTATTTAAAATCTGTTAAAGGCAATCTAATTAGTAGGCATCTCCCATCTGCCCTATCACATCGGATGTTCGGCACCGCCACAGCCGGAGGTTGTGCTCCCTGCAGCTGGGGTGCTGAGCCACCCGGAGCCCCACCGACACCCCGCTGGAGCTCTCCTGGTGCTGAAGGGGCCCCGCTGTGCAGCGGCCCTGTGGGCTGAGGCACTGCATGGTTAAGGGTAAGGGTTGAGGGAAGCTGCGAGAAAAATGCAACTACAGGGCTGAAACAAGACTTAGTAAGAGGCACTGACAATGAAGGAAGGGGAAATGCCAGCAGGGAACATCTGTATTGCTGGCATAAGCTGGGTGGAGGAGAATGGGAGTGTGCCACATGTCAAGGTTTTGAGAAAAATGCCTCCTTTCTACCCCCCAGGACCCTCTACTTAGTAAGATGGTGCTCTCCCTTTCACTCTCCTTGCAAACCTAAGAATGGCATAAAATGCCTCATGATGTTGACAGTTTAAGAGAAAGAAAGCTAAGTTCCTCTGGACATTAGAGGAATTACACCACTTTACCCAAAAGCAGGATTGTTAACCTTAGTCTCCTTGGCCAACTTCCAGCTTGGGTCGGAGTCTGCACAACGAAATTCAACTCTCAGCAGGAACCTGAGAGGTTGCCCTGCTTTATCCCTCACAAGTAAACACTGTTATCGTAATTCCAGCCAGAGGTGGACACATGTGCCCAAAGCACATCCAAAGTGCTGGATGTCCAGGCTTATCTAGAATGGAAGAAGATAAAACACAGATGAGAAGGTCAAGGAGAGGCAGTTTTAATACTCCTCTGGTAGGCATGAGCACAACACAGTTGACACGGCCTTAGCCAAGGAACAGAGAAAGGGTGTGAGTCTCCTCTTTAATTCACCTGGAATGACAAAACTGAACTTTGATGTCCTAGTCTGAGGCAGCAACTTCCTTAGCATGCACAAGATGAATTTTATTTGCTCTGTCAGCATAACTTCTTGATCCTTTATGGCCATTCACAGACTAATTGAATGACTGATTCCCTTGACACCAGCTCCCATTCTCTGCCCTGGTTGGTATTTTCCCCAGTGATATCACCTATCCTAGACCACTTCAGGGATCCAGCAGCTATTGCATACTCAGTGCTGGGCTGCTGCAAGTTTGGATTTTGCCAGACTGTATGCCACTCCAGAATCAGTGTTGGTAAATACAGTAGCCAGTGGGCTAATGCTGTGTTTGTACTGCACAGAGTAAAACATCAGTGTAGCCGGTATTTACGTTGCCCTTTTACTGAGGAGCCTGCAGAGCAAAAATGTGTGGAAGCAAGTTTTAGCACTCGGGCCCATAACAGGATATCTACTGTAGGATCAGGAGAGTGCAAACTAGTATTACATGGGGATTGCACCCGTAATCACTTCTCCAAATGGGAAATCTCATAATAGAAGCAATTTTAATAGGGCAAGCACAGTACAGACATCCCTCATTGCATCTATCAAAATGTACACTCAGGGAAAGTCAAAATATGACCTGCTCCAACCTCTGGTTATTATGAGGTCTCAGAACATATGCAGCTACCCAAATTATTATGTATATTACTATTGTGCTTAGAGGCTGCACCTGAGATCATAGCTGCCCTATAATTAGGCCTGCCTAATATAATCAAACCTGTCCTGTGAGTGAAAGTTTAGGGCTATTCCCCATCAAGTGACAAGCTATGACTGAGTATAGTAGGAGTAACACAAGTAACCTCTTTCTCCAAGGGTTTATACTCCAGATAGTGAAAGGAGATAGAAATAAAGACAGATTGGCAGAACAAGGTAGACTGGAGGAACAGTTCTAAAGAAACGTAGTGTAAGTGATGGTGATCCTGCAAGCTGCTGGGGACAAACTGTAAAGATCTATAAGGACATACTCCCAGCATCAGGAGAGAATCAACATCATGGAGAGCATTACTGTTGGGTGCCAGCACAACCTGACGAGGTGACAGAGGGGATCTGGCACTGAGGTAAAACCCAGTGCCAGGGAAATCTGTGCCAATGACTTTGTAAGGACACAACACATTACCTAGATGAGCAATGACTGCGTTGCTTATGACAGTGGCCAAAGGCAGCCAGCACTGGCTGTGCACATTAAAAGAAAGTGCACAAATACTTAAAAGAGAATGGGATACAGCCTGTCAGCTCCTCTGCCATGTCTAGGCAACACAGTCCTTCCAAAAATGCAGCTGGTAAAACCAGTGCAGAGGAAGTTCAGCAGAGGTTATGGATTTCTGCAGACTAATGACACAGTTGAAACAGGTGAGCGTGATCTACTGCTTGTGTATCAGCAGTGTCCAAAGGTTGGCCTAGAAAGCATATTCACTGCACTACACTCTGCAAACATTCAGCAAGGGCAGACTCTGTTCTAAAGAGTTTGAGATTCAAGTAAATAAGATAGACAAGGTCATAGACATGTTTAATGGCTTGCCTGTGGTCATATGTGTCATTGGTAGCCTACTTAAAAATCCAACTAATATCTCCTGAGCTCCAGTCTAGCGTCCTGTCCAAACACGCCACCTTCTCTTTAGTCAATACTTCCTTCTCAAACAAAGCAGGCCACAGAGAAGACACTTTGAACAACAGTACAGCCTTTGCACCAAAAATGAACAGCTTTAAGGAGTCAAAAAACTATGTTTCTTCATCTACTGTCAACTTACTAATTTGCTAGCTTTTTCCAAATATCTCTATTTGCAAGTCAAACCTCCAAAACTGCTGAAAATAACAGCACCTCCTTCCACACACTAACATGTTCCTTACCCATGGGACAAGATCTGTCTCCAACACGGCGATGAAAAGCTGCTTCTGTAGAAGCTCAAAATTACTATTCTTCCTGCTCTTGTCAGTGGCAATCGGTAAGGTCACTGCAGCATGAGCTCCCATTGAATATCTGAAGCCATTCAATTAATCTTAGTTTGCTGAGAACTCAGAGAATTTAAGAAAGGTCAAAGAGTTAAAAGAGATCAGGAGACTCTACACTCCCACTGACACAATACTTCCTGAAGAGCTGACATAGACATCTAAGTTACTCCCCTGACAAGAGAACAGAACTTTCTGCAATCAGCACCCTAAGCATACATACTCTTACTTTGAAAGAGAGCAAAACATCCGGACAATTCACCTCTGCTTACTACCCCCCCCCCCCCATCATTATAGTGGCAAGTTGTATTTCTGCAGGAAAAGGCTCTGTTTCTTTTTTTTTTTTTTACAGATCATTTGTGTTGTAGTTATCATAGGCTTACCCAGACATGTTTATCTGCTTTCTTGGGTGAAAACTGGACAGCCATGGGTCGAGTGCTCTAGTCCTGGGGACATCATAAGCCCAGAATGCCTCCTTTTTATCTGCTAGGTGTGGGGTGGAGCTCTTGAAGAGCTGGGAACTGTTCTCACACACCAGAAAGCAATAGATGAAGACAGAAGCAGTAGGAACAGTGCAGACCATAATGCTGAAAAAAAGGAGAAGCCATGTGAAGAGTTCTAAGCCCACAGAAACAGCCATGCAAAGTGGACACAGACATCCCACAGATGCCATACAATCGAACTTTGTCCAGGCACATTAAAAGACAAGAGGCCTGAAAAATTTTCCCCTTTATCCAGCCACTGTTCCTCAAGGAAGCCCACCAATGTAACTCTTATCCTCCTGTGCAAGGGCGAGACCACAGAGCTAAGGAACTGAAAAGAGCAGTATAGAAAACAGGCAATCAGCAGCAGGAGAATGATCCCCATGGGGAACAGTAAGTGGGAAATAGTAGGTGCCACTTTGAGAAAGAGCTACAGAAGTCATGGGTTGTGCCTAGATGCAGGCAGGTAACAGGACATGAAAGTGGCCTCAGTCAGAGATACACCAAACCCAGGTGCCCCCAGACTCAATCACAATTGGCTCCTTGAGACAAGCAGTTCTCATGCATGACTCAACTACATGTCCATGCTTCAGCATGTCCGTGAACATGCATGTGCTCAAACTAAGGTCAAAGCCAGTGGCTCTCACTCCAGTACTAGGGACAACATTTGGGACTAGTTCTGAAGACACCACCTTTTATGGTCAGCTTCACACTGAAGGAAGCAACACTGGAACAGCCCAGCCAAGTGAGCCTGTCCACTAGCCCAGACAGGGATCTGCAGGGATCTGTGGTCCCCACCCAGGCCAAATCTCAGTGCCCAAGAGATAAGCAGGACAGCATTCAGCCCAACTTAAATCACCAAGCTCTAGCTAAAAGGATCTTGACAGCCTTCTATTGGGCTAGCTTTCATTATTGCTGCTTGGACTGTCTCCATCATTTGCTAATGCAGAACAGATTAGAAGGTCTATCTATATATTATGAGATTCTTCCCGCTGGTGCAGGAATGCATTTCAGTACTCATAATAAGTGGCAGCCACAGAAACCCAGCTTTTCTGATCATCTTACAATTGCATCCTTGTAAACAAGGAGACAGATGTTGCTCTGATCATCAGCAATGGGAAAACAGTTTCTAAATGCCATGTTGAACACAAAGCTGTGCTTGTATCACCCCCGCAGTTGCATACGTAGCAGGGGATTCCTGGCAGTTTCCAGCAGAGAGGGCAAGCCAGGGCAAGGAATAAAAGTGGCAGGAGTGTAATTTTGCCAGAAGTATTACACCGGAGCAGCCTCCAGGCAGCTCTAGGATGAGCTGGGGTGGGGAAGCAAGGAGTCATGATTCATAGTGAATCCTTGCTCCAAGTTCTGTTTCCCCTCTCTTCAGCGGTGCAGAGTAGCTGGGTGAAAGACAAGATTGTCCTATTCTTGGGGACGAAGCAGGAAGATGTCCAGGGAGGTAGTGTCTCTGTCTCCTCTACAGAGTGACAGTGAGAGCTGATAATCTTCCAAAATAAGCGTACAGGGCATGCTTATAACACTGATTGCTACAAACAACATCCTCTTCCCTCTCTTGGTCTAAAAAAGGACTCTGCAGACAGGAAGGATGGAAGGTGATGGTAGGCGAAATGGTCCTGGGAAAACAGCCCACTGAAAATATTTACAAAGAAAAACACGCATAACTTTGGAGGCAACCAGTGCTGCCAGCAGACCAACCAGAATGAATCCTTGCCATCAAGATGACTGCTAGGGTTTATATGCCCTTTTCCAGGAGATGCCAACATCCATAATGTATGGATTCACACAAGTTCCTTCTTACAAGTACCAAACATGATGAACACCAGCCCTGTGTACCTGCCTGCTCTTCTGGAATAGCTGCATTTCCTTACTCTCCAGCATCATTAGCCAGGCACTGTTCCTCCACTTGCTAATGCATAGCCTGGTAGGAGACAAGGGCAGCTTTATTCAGGAAAAAAAGTGCAAAAATGAAACACCATTTTGGGAAGACACGGCAATAATTTATCTGCTTAAATGATAAATAAAATACTTTCCCATGTAACCTTGGCAGTCACCCGTCAGCAGCATCCCACAACCAGTAGTGGTCCAATGGGCAACCATCCCTCTTCCACATTACCTCCCTCTCCCATCCACTAAACCCCACTCATGGTTTGGCATCAATGGGTAGTAGTGACCTAGCATAGCAAGGTCACTCAGGGAACAGCTCTGTATGGCATCTTGCAAAGTAGTTCTTGATTTGTTGTGAGAATTCACCACTGATCCCAACTACATGCCACAGTGTTGGGAAGGGACTCACTGGAAATAACTCTGCTCATTCTTCTTCAATCTTACCCAAATTTTTTGTTGAGAGCTGCCTTTGGTTCAGCTTTTGTTGAAGACTGCCACCAAATGCAAAGTCTTAAAAGGGAAAGAGTCAGTATTACTCAAGAGTCAGGCAAAGACCTCGCTACAAAGAATCCATATTCTGCTAGAAACTAAAAGCCCCTTCTCCACTCTGTGATTTAGCTCCCACCACCATCAGACTGAAGATGACTGCATGGCTATACCGTATTATGAAGGGTCAAAGACTGAATATGAGTTTGCTCATTGACCTTCATACCATTTTAACAGCCAACGTTTTTTTCAAACCTTTTATCAGTTTTCCCAAACTGAAAAATCCCATTCGTTATCTAGAAAGCCAACATTTCTCACCTGCATCTTACAGCCAGAGAAACTGAGTCATCAGTTGTTTAAGCAACTTCCACTTCCCCAAAGGAAGAACCACTCAAACACATAAAGTTGACACAGACTCAGCTCTGGTATTACTAGTAAAGTGTCCAAGAAGGGAAAACATTTCTCTTATGCCAACACTGTGCAATATCAACGTTAAAGATGCCTGTGTCCATGGGTGCTCCTTGGGGTTCTGCAAGGAAGCAATACCTTGCAAATGCAAGGGCTGCGGTTCAAGCGTGAGATTGATTTCAAGGGTGACCTTAATGCCTATTTAACAAGAAAGCTCCAGTCTGGCAGCCTGCTCGGAGAGGAAAGGCAGGTGTGTGGCAGCTGGTTATGCAGTTCCCACATTATCTGTTCTGCTCTAGGCAGACTAAATCCCTAAAGACAAGGAGAAAATCAGACTCTCTCACCCCAGGCACAGCCAGTGGGCTCTTACACAAGAGACCCTGCCCTTCAGCTATCTGCTGCAGCATTTCCAAGAGGCACATACAGGACCTCAGCAATACCCTGGGTTGCAGAAACACAGGTCCAGAGCCTTGATGCCTTCTACATCACCCAGGCTTGGCAACAAACCTCCTCCTCCCCCATTCACATGCCTACTCCATGTGTTTTGGGTTGTTTTTTATAGCTCACCTCATTTCACACCTGCCTCTTCAGCCTGAGGGCTCGGACCAAGTTGGCAAAAACTGAAGAAGTTCAGAAGGGAACATACCTGACAAACAGGCCTCCCTTCTCTCACCAAACAAACCAACCTTAAGGCAATTCCCACCTTGCAGGCATCACACCCAAAGGACAACACAAATAGAAACAGCCTCACAAGCAGCAGCAAACACCCAAGACTGAAAGGAGTGTGACTTGGCTTTCTTCAGTAGGAGAAGTGTTAACCTCCCCTGAGGTCAGATCCCACACGAACATGGGCTTATTATCAAGGAACTGAAAGAGGCATTGAAGAGGCACCAACACCTGACAAAAAGGTCTCATAGCCCAGACTATGCTTACGCTTGACTCTGTGTATCCACTTGTTCCTAGCTCTCTTCCCAGTCCCAACATTCCTATATGTCTAAAAGCACTACCAGCCTCCTGCCAGGCAGCTACCCCTTACAGGTGCTCTTTGTTTCAGGAAAAAAGCAGTGGGTTATTTACTCTATTGATTCATTAATTTCTGCCTGATGGTTTTGGAAATAGCAGGCTTAACTTGGCTTCTAACAAGTCCCACAAGAAACAAGCTAGGACACTAAGAAGGATGCTTGTACTTAATACACAAATTCAGAATTTTGCTCATGAGCTGTTGATACAACGGCTATGGGGTGTCATACAACATTAGCACCACACTACAGGATCATTTGCTTCCAGAATTTTATTCTAAGCCTTGGCTGAAGTTCTCCCCAAATCCTATAGTGTGTAAGTTAACATCACAGTAAGGCTTCCAGCTGTGAAAAAGGTAATGGTACTGTTTTATACAGCACATCTCATCAATAATAAGTAATGGATTGGACAGAAGAAAAATATCTACCCTGTGTATACTGAGCTAACAAGGTCACACATTCAGATGTTAATATTGGTATGGTGTCATGCTGAGCTAGAAAACCTCCTGGAGCTTCTTCTATCTCTGCATTACACAGATTTGTAAGACAGACAACGAAAAGTTGAAGGACTGTACAGATTGATTAGACCCAAACCAGAGTCTAACAAAGCTGTGAGAAGCTAGGATAAAAACAAGACAGACAAAACCAGGCAAAGAAAATAAATACCCAGAAGTTCTAGATCTGCAAACCTAGGAAACAACAGAAAAGGCTCTCTGGTGGGTTCCATGGCTTTGCCTTTCCCAAATGGGAACACCAGAATAAACCAGGTTAGATAATTTTTCTGCATTTTAGAGTCCCTTCAGACCCATTTACACGTTATCCCCAGCTATATGAGAAAGAAATCCCACCATCAGCCTAAATTCCAACCTCTGATTTTGAGCAACTGGTTCAGGAGTATTTGGAGCGTTACAACAATCTTTTTTGATACATGTACCTTGACCCTTGTTTAAATGTCTTCAGAGTTCAAGTACGTTTGGGTGCACACTCAGAAGTCAAGGCAAGCCTGCAGTCCTGCTCCTTACTTGCAATCTGGAAAGGACATGCTAAGAACAAAGTAAGTGCTGTTGCTTGGTTAGCCATGCCAATAATCCAAACAGTGCACTTTATAGAGTGTGGTAATTCTACATGAGAATAAGGAACAAAAAAACCCCAACCATTTTTAGGCTTTTCTCTGAAAAGCATTAAAAATGGAGCCAGATCATACCAGACTGCACGCCTCCTGTGCCACTTGGAAAAATGCTCTTGGAGCAGAGCTATGTGTAAGTTCCTGAAGAGATATCTCTATAGGTAATGCAAAAGACCAGACATTACTACCTTCTGAGCAAAGACGAGTTTGACACCTACTTTAGGCCAATATGTGAGACAAGGCACCATTCCCATTACATTACTGCCTCTTCTATGGCAGAGTGATGGAAATAACCCCCTATACAGCTGTTACAGATGTCATGCTGCCTTCTAAAGCAAAACAGCAGGGAATCAACTGAGATATAAGCAGTTTGCCAGAGCACCTGAGACTAATTGCTAGCCCACAGTTTTGTTATAGACTTTAACTAACTTCCAGACACAGGTATTTATGTGCTTAAGTCTACTGCTTTAGCATCACCATTGCTAAACTGCACGCATAGTCTATCTGAAACACTGACTTGAAACTAGAAAAAACAGGAGTAGAACTAGGTTCTACACCCCTTCAGACCCTCCAGTCAGAGTATCCCAGCACTTCTTGCTCTTCCCAATGGTAGATCTCAAAATAAAATCAACACAAGTACACAATAAATCAGTGACAAAATAGGAAACTGAACTCAGTTTGAATGCCCTGACTGTATGGAACTTGTTGTCTCCAAAGTGTACAGGACCCTACATTTTCCAGCACTTTGTCCAATTTACGTCTAAATATCTCCCAGAGGGAAAAATATTTCATGGTCTAATAAGCATCAGTGTTGGGAAAACCAGCTAACATTTCCCTCTGGGGTTAATGTGGACTGGACACCATGAGAATTACATTTTGACTAAGTAACTCTGCTTCCTCTTCCATGATTTCAAAGCACCCATCTCAGCTGAGGTCTCAGGCATCACCTCCTCAGGCATCTTTGCCTGGTTTACCATCTCTGTGGTATCTGCAAACACAACCCAAAATTTGCTGAAATCAATAGAGGAGATAGTTTAGCTTAAAATAAAGTATTTTCTCTATTCTAAGGCTTAAGGTTTGCAAAGATAGTGAGAACAAGTTTCCCATGACTCAAAAAATTTGAAGGATGCATTAGACAGTTATTAGAAAGTGTCCTAAGCAAATATTGGTCACTTCTGGAGCACAAGGTATGTTATTTTTGAAACATTTGACTAACCTAGTCTTAAAAACCTGTAGTGACCAGAAGCCCCATGACATTCCCAGATACTTCAAACTGATGCATCAATATCTTTACCACTAGAAAGCTTTCCTAGATGTCCAGCCTGGCTCCTTCTTGTTACAATTTAAGTGCATTATTTCCCATCCTATCTTCATTACTATGGAGAACAGTGTCTTTCTATATATTTTGAAAATTCTGTTGTACTTGCTTTATTTTAATTCTAGTTTAGTCAGCTTTTTTTCCCTTCCCCTTTTTTTGAGGTTATGCTTTCAAGATCTACAATTGTTCTCCCTGTTCTCCTTTGACATCTCCCTATTGTCCACATCTTCCCTGAAATGTACCCAGCAAATTGCACACAATGGTCCAGCTGTTTCCCCAAGACTGGGTAAAGGAATTACAGCTGACTGTCCCGACACTACATGAGTATTTATGGTCCCTCTCAAATCTAAGATTTGTTCATTCTCCTGCAGCTACATAGCAACTCCAGATATTATCTTCTGTTCTTCAAGATCAGGAACAAGCAGGCAAAGCTCTTCAAAACTACAGTAAGGGATGTTAAAAATAGTCCCAATTTAAAAGAGTTTCGTTAGAAGTTATTATTAACCTTTAAGAGGAAAAAAGTATCTTCATCCTTTCATTAACTTATATGTACTTTCTGTGCCAGGTCTGTTTTTAAGTACACTGAAGCCTGACAATACCATTGGAAGAAAAAAGAAATTAGCTATTCTCTGGAGGCATTATTATGAATAGCATGTGTTCCTGGCTGTTTCCTCTGGGCCTATTTTATGAATCAGTCCCAAAAAGTGAACAAGTCATGCAACAGTCTCACCACAGGGTTGCTCATGAGCTCAGGTCTTTATTTTAGCAGGACAGTAACTAACCTAAAAGTTCTAGGCTACTCAAAATTTCAGCCTGATACAGAAACATACTGATGCTACTGAATCAGAGTTAAGCTCTCTTCCATGCTAAAGAGACAGCAGCATTGTTTTCTAGTTTGTGCTGGGGTTGTTGATGGAGGAGCCATCTCTCAGTTGGGAGAACACCAAACCCAGACTCATTGCAGATATTAAGCAGAATTTTGTTCTTTCCACATCAGAATAGAAGTATTGGCCTCAGTCATCCCTGCACTGAAAAGGTACTACACAGAACCTGCATCGCTTCTGCAGGACAAAGCAATGGTTAAGCTGCTGTCTAGAGAAAAAAAACACACAAAACCATTGCCATGCACTTTACGACAGGTAGAATCAGCTGGTACTCAAAACAATCCAATGTCGGTTAAAATACAAAAATCCAGAGAATAAGGCAAAAATTAAAAAAAAAAGAAAGGATTGTTCACAAGTTTCCTGAGTTTGTCACCTTCCTCTACCACTTCGGTTCTGAAAGATGTGCTATTCCCTCATAGGGGTTGTCATGCCTTTTCTTTATAGGCTTCATTGGCCTTTGAGGTTGCTTGTAATAGATTTTGAACAGGAAAAGCTAGTACTGGGCTATTGTTATTCAATAGAACTAGAAGATAAAGGGAAATGAACTTCATATTTTTTGGGTGCAATGCCCAGAATTATGATCTAGATTCATCTAGTTGTACTTGAATCCAGAGAATTAGTTCCACTCATTGTAATAAATGGAACCAACTGCAAAATTTGGATGTGGGTCAGTATTTAGAATCCAGTCCAACAGTTGATGGCAGGCTTTGTTGCAACTCCTAACATTTAGAGTAAGAGAAGAAAGAAATGAGTAAAGAGAGCCAATATGGCACAAGAGCCCTCTGAAATGCTGACTATCAGGATACCTCCTCATGACCAGAAACAGAAAGTAAGAAATAATCAGCCAGTCTTTTAAACTTATTTGATTAATAGTTGAAGCTACTAGGACAAATATTAAAATGCAATTCTTGGTTTTGGGTGAACCCCTTTCAGTATCCTGATTAGATTTATAACTTTGGAAATAATGAGGAAGAGCCTAATACAAGACCTAAGGACCTTTGAGGAAGCAATATGAACACTACCTGTGCTTTAACATAATTTCATCTACTGCTGCTTCCAAAAGGCTCCTTTCACCCCACTCACTTCCCCAAACACCACCATTCCCATATCCCAGTCTCACAAAGGCTGGAACAGCCACATAACCATGCTATGCTTCCAAATACTGCGAGACGAAAGCTGGGATACTCTGCTTGCAAAATACAGAAGTTCTGGAAACTCCAGCTGAGATGAGCATAAAATGGACTTTGTTGACATGCACTCTGTTTCAAACTGCTTTCTGAGCTCACACCTAGTGAGTAGGAGAAGCAACAGTAGCCTACATAGGTGACCACTATGTGCTGATTCAGTTTCTTCTAGTAAATCAGGCTGATAACTCAAGGACAAGCAGTGCCCTTCAAATTCAAAGAGGACCCTCATTTCTAGGCTTTGACAGTTTCAGCCTTCCTTAATCCAGGTTCACTTCCTCCCCGTATGCTCCCACCCCAGTTCTGAGGTTTGGAAGTTCTGACCTGGTGAAGAGACAAGTGGTTATATCCTTGCTGCATGTACTTTGAAGGACTGGGAACCCTGCAGCATGTGTTGACCCAGGACAAATTCAAAGTGAATGACAATAGTAATGCCATAAACAGATTGGTGAAAATAAAAAATAATCACTATGCCTACAGGAATACAGCAAGAAGATTAGCACCCCAAACTCTCTCAGCAGGCATTGCTTTGAAATGTTCGAGGTTACCTCCCACCTTTTTTTTTTTTTTAAAACAGGTTAAAATTCTAAATTAGACAAGTAGCAGAGATCACTATCCACACCAAATTGTAAAAGTACCCCAAACTTACAGGTGCTTACAGGGATAAGCCACATCTCCAGACCTGAATCTCTCTCCTTACACACTACGGTGGCTTGAAATCCTGCCTCAGAGATAAGGCCAGGCTTGAGTCCATCTTCCAAACAGATCTATTTCAGGCCCAGTGAATAATGTTGGGTAAGAGTCAAGAGAGCTGGAGGGCATAAACCCCCCTCCCTTTTCATATGTTAATTCCACAAAAAATAAAACACGAATGAAATAAACCAAGGGACTCAAATCTATAAAATTCAGGGGGTAAAACAAAATTAAGATGATTTGCAACCAAGGATTTTTGGACTGCTGAGAGTGATTTTCCATGTGTGTCTCATGCTTTCTGCATTGGCTATTTGGGCCAAATTAAGGGGTGGGGGAGGAGAAACCATGAAAAAACTACCACCATTGCTTGCAAGAGCAAGGAAAGCTTTTCAAGAGGGAAAGGGCTAAGACTCACCTGTGTCAGGGGAGGGCACATTGACCTGCCACAATGGAAGTCCATGGCCCTGCTCACCTGGTACCAGGACAGGCGGCTCCTGCGCTTCCCAGTGCGCTCCCTAATCAATCCCTTCATCCCTGTTTATCCCGCACAGCTGGTCATTCATCTCCAATCCAACAGTTTTTTTGCTCCGCTCGCCTGGCTCCATGTTAACACTCAGCTGCCTTACATGACACCATGACCTACTTTTTTTCCTCCTGGAGAACAGCAAAGCACTGCTCCAGTGTGGCTTGCAAAGAGGAAAGGCAAAATTAAGGAGTGCTGGCAGAACAAGCCAGGGTCCTTTTCAAAAATTTGTGGCTGTTTGCAAGAGGTTAGGCAAGGAGAGGCAAGACCAGCCCAGGCTCTCCAAACTACGCAGATGAAAATGAGGCAATAACAGGAAAAATAAGAGAAGAGAAGGGTCTTGTGTTTTGCGTCTGAAAGAAGAGGCCTGTAATAATTTTACCAAAATCAGACCTTTTTCGCACCTGGCTCCCATAAAGCTTAAATCAGCTGATTCAGAGACAAGGGTAAGAAACACCATCATGGGCAGCAGCAGTGACTCAGGCAAGGGAAGATTGTAGCTCAGGAGACACCAGCTCATTTCCATCCTCCCCTACAGACAGGCTTAAACCCAGAGCCTCCAAGATAATCAATTACCTGCCTATACACCAGAAAAGTCAATCAGCTTTACCCTAACCCTAGGGAAATCCTGCTATCTCCACCAGTTTCCAGTGCAAATTACAAATCTACATTCCTTTGAGGATGTGGATTTTAGTCTCCATATGTCTCACCTCCCTGGTGTTTGAGAAGAGATAAAAATTTCCCTAATTCTGCAAGGTATTCTCTGCAGCAGACTCTCAGGCATGCCTAATAACTCAGTGAAGGGGTACCTTAAAGAATAAATTAGAAATATCTACTACTAAAATAACCAGAATTTGGTTGTTTCTGTGAGGCCATATAATCCTTCAAAGATTTTTGATTCTCTCATCCATCCAGACCTCTTTAGTTCTTGAGCTTTCAAAAGCCTGTCTAGCATCATTTCAAGGGTACATTGCTCTGGCTTACCATGGCTTTCTTGAAATACATGGTTGGTTGTCCTTGGTAGCAAGCTCAGAGCACAACTGCAGCAAGGCAAGCAGTATTAGTCTGCACTCTAGCAAGACTGAAGAGTCAAAACAAGCTATTTCCAGGCTGGTATTTGCTTTCTTTGTTGCTGGAGAACTTGCAGGACAAACAGAATGTATTTCCATGCTTGCAGGTCAGGTCCAAAAGGGTCCTCATGATTTTTGCTCTTTTCATTTCAGAACCTAGTTTGCAATGGAGCCAGTAGGGACATGGTTTGGCAAGAATAACATGAACCCTGGCAGCAACTGGAGAGCATTCATTTGCCTTGAGATAATGCTCACTGGGACTCATGGGCAGAAGTGTAACCCTGCACCAGGTTGTAAATATCTGACCTCCAATCACCTGCAGCAGCTGCAGGCTTTTACATCTTCACTCTCAGAGCTTTAATCATTACAGTGCCTGCTGCTAGGGAGGAGCAGAAGAGCTCTAAGGTGTATCACTAAGCTCTGAGAGCTTCTTATAGCCAAGCTTTGGACCTGACCCAGCTGGATATCTGCTGGAAGTCACTGCCACTGTACTTACTACACACTGATGCAGAAGGACTGGACTACATTGCTGCTGTTCAGGGAAAAGCATCGTGTTTTACTCACCTCTGAGTATCCCCTTAGTGGCTATTCTTGCTGAACATGTCAGTAGCTGGGGCAGAAGACGCTGAATGCCCAACCTGTCACACCTCACTTAAGTACAACACAATACCAAGGCCCCAGACACATCACTTGCCCTGTGCTCTGTTCAGCTACACTGGCCCACAGGGCTGGAGCAGGAGATGCTGCAGCTGGGATTGTTCCATGTACCCAAACCCTGCTGAAGAGCCAGCTGCAGGTTTCAGGCTCTCTCCCATCACATACCACTCAGGTCTCCTTCATGTGACCCTGAGTGGGTCTCACATGTTAGGAGAAAAAAAGAAAAAAAAAAAGAAAAAAGAGTACTGATAAACTGACCTTCACTACAGGATACATTTGTGCATAGAAAACAGGCTCCAGGGCTCACAGTCTCACTGCTGTCCCCAACAGCTCCTAAAAACATCTCCAAAAAAACACACCTGGAAACTGCCCTTGAGTGCAGAAGACACTGTTCCCTTCTGAGCATCTTTTTTTTTTCCAGAGCCTGGAACCCAGCTGCTCTGCTAAAGCAGCCCAGCACAAGCTGCTTCCAGTTTTCCACTGCAATTAGCATAGGTGTTGTTTATCTTATTTGAGTGACTTGGCTCCTCTGGGGAAAGCCCTTGTCTCCAATTCACTCAGATACAGCAGTTGCTTCTCTGCTCTCAGCATGAAGTGACCTTGCAAATGGTTGGGATGGATGAGTATAGGGTAAGTGAGAGTCACTACCACCTAGGCACTGAGTATGCACAGACTCACCACTAAAGAGCTGGAATCCTCCCCCGGAGTCCACATATAAGTCTTAGTGGCCATGTCAAAGACTCAGGGAGCTGCTTTCCAAAAGCCACAAATTCCCCACAGGTTGCCCACAGCTTGTGGATGGAAGAGTAAAACAATCTTCTCTCAACTGACCTACACGAAAAGAATAAACACAAAAGAAGCAGCAGGATCAAGGCATGCTGCACCCTCTCAGCCCAAACACATGCTCTTGGGCTTTACAGATATGCAGCCAGCATGCGCCAGGAACTACTTCCATCTTCAGACATACCTTAGCATGTCTAGAGCATTCTACACAAGCATCTGAATTCAGACAAACAGGGTGCTTTAGAAGCAGATCTCCCAGTTGTCCCCACTTACTGCTCTTTGGTTCACATCACAGGGTGATCTTGGAGGATGCAACCTGGACTCCTGTCAGATGAAGCTAGACTGGGTGATACATGCTAGAGCACACCAAATGCACTCCAACCACCAACATCCAAGCCTAAGGACTGGTCCTCCAAAGCAGAACTAACCCAAAGTAAAACACTCCTGGAAATGCAGATAGCACTGATGTGTTCTCACTCCCATCTGATTTACTCTGCAGAGCCACTCATACTGCTCAGTGCAACCTTCAGAGCCACTCCAGCTACACTTTGCTCCCATCCATCTGACTGGTTTCACCTGCTTCTTTTGCCTGGTGCTTAGCTGATCAGTCCTCAGAGACAATCCCTCAGCATTTATTGCATGCAATTGTAACAGCTATTCAAACAGGGCCCTTAGCTCTCCCTGCCTGAGATGTCTGAATAAAATGAAATTAATTCATTGCAGTTTTTACTGCTTCCAAACTTGCTTTCTACAGATGTTTCCCTCGTTTCACCAGGAACCATTATGCTTCAGTTTCAGTTGCAGAAACCATTAACCCATTATGAATGGGCAATATTAGCCTATTTTGAAGAGCTGGTTCTAGTTCCTCTGCCACAATAAACAATAGCAGCAAAGCTGCTTGGCACTAGCCACCTTCTGAGAGGCTATTCATATTCTGGTGTTTGTGCACACTGCAGGGTTTACGGCAGGGATTTTGCATTGTTTATTTTCTGTTCCTCTGCAGACAGTGGCATTGTTAAACAGCATGTGTTCGAGAGAATCCACCCTCTCCATGGGATCTCCTCCCAGCTATTACAGCACTTCCCAGAAACCTACTGAGCTCTGGAATAAACAAGTCTCAATGGGGGGACTGAGCCCACACCCGAGAATTAGAGTGCCATGAAGCCTCCATAGCAATGAAAGTAACTTGGCTTTGCATGAAACCTTCCTTTTGCCTAATAAAAACCCTGTGTTGTCACCCTTCCTAATGGTGCTCTCTTGTCCCTTGCAGGCAAAAGACGGAATAATGGACTTTTCTCTGACTTGCTCCAACTGTGGTATGGGCCATGAGAGATGTTTTTCTCCTTCTGACCCATAAGCTTGGGCACCCAAAGTATTTCACCTTCGACAGAAGGAGCAAAGACCAACCTTTGGTGCAGATGGGGGGGGGGGGGGGGGGGGAGCAGGATTCCTCCCAGCTGAGAAGCCTCCCACACGCTCAGTTGGTTTGTTTTTCCTCACCCATGAAAAGTTAGACCAATTGCCAGATTTGGGGACAGGAAGGAATCTCCTCCAAGTCAGATTGCAGCGACCATTATGTAAATAACTTTTGTTTGTCTTTTTTTTTGCCCCCTGCAGTTTGAGGCCTGGTACATCCTCAGTGTCATCTAGCCATTCTCTCCTGGCAAACACCCTCACAGCAGCACTGGGAAGCCTTTGCTGGCATTCTGCCTTGCATACATACGCTCATCTTTTGTCATGGGATACAGAGAGATGCTCTGCAACATGTTATATTAGCAAAGGTCAGGAAGACCCTGCTGGTCTAAACATCCCATATGCAGTAAATTAAGATTGTGGCAACTTTGATTCATTGATTCAGGCAGTGCATTTCATACTCACATTCCTAGGGGTTTTTTCTGTCTGGCAACAGATATCCAACATTTCTGCTGTACAAGCAAGTCACTAGCAGTTAACTCACAGGCTCATTGTAGTATCTGCAGCTGGCAACCCACCTTTCTTCTAGGCCAGAACAGGTCTAGGGTGACAAGCAGTATCAATGATTGTTCTCCCTGTAACATGACAGGCAAATATTCTCAAGTCTTCCGGGGAATGGGAAAAACACTCAGTCCTGCATTTCAAAGGTTTTGCCATCTGACCTTAGATTTGCTCTTTTTAGTATTGGCTTTGAACAGCATTTACCCATCTATCTGGGTCTTTCAATGTTGCCATGTGTACAAGACATGCACATTTTGCTCCTATTCATAATTCATTCCCATTATAGTCTAGTTCACACACAATCAAAGCAGAAGCCCTTCAGAAGCACTAAACTCAGTACTAGGTTGCATAAAAATGATAGTTCCCATATGTCCTTATAAACACCATGCCAAACTGTATTTGTGCTGTATTTACATTGTGTTAACATCTACCAAATTACCAAGCCAGCAGGAGAACACACACCCATTCACATTTCTAAACAAGTCTTATAGTCTGGGTGAGCATTTAACTTTAAAAAAAATAAAATAGAGCAACGTGTATAAAAAAAAAAATTTAGCATGATCTTGGCCTGCAGTTTCATGTTACTTGCCAGAACTAAAACATCTGCATCCTGTGGTATCAGACTACTGGGGACTTTGTTAATTCAGAGGCAGCTAGAGTCTCAGATGGGATTACCCCCGGGAGAGCTTCCTGTTCTCCTGACATTTCACATGGTTCAAAAGAAGAGAATTTAAGCTACCATGACTAAATTCTTTCTCTCCTTTACACTTGAGTTTATTTTCAAGTGTACAATTCTCAAAACATGGAACCAGGTCCAGTAATACAAGCTGGGGATCTGAAAATATACTCTGGAAAGTTCCTTTCCTATCCAGGGATATTTCCTGGCTAGCAGCCTCCTGATTTTCCTTGGCCTGGGCTTTCTTTATAGTTAGTAGCAGATCAATCCCAAAGCTTGCAATGAGACCCTCACTGTAGTTTTTCAGCTGAGGACCAAACCTGAAGTTCACTCTCTGGGGAGACATAGGAAGTCAGAAGTGCCAAACAGATCAGGGCAATGGCCTGTGAAATCTGTCTGTTCCTAACAGCAGCAGAAGAGAGACAAAGTTCTCGACATCCTGCCCAAGGTCATGAAATCTTTTCCTGGCCTGATAAACAGGGCAGGAGATTGTATTTTTAGGCAAAAGGCCGGGATCTTTCCTTTTAATCTGTATGGTTCCAGGCAATACCTCTTATACTTATAGCTGTACACAGTAATCAATAAGATTTATCCTAAGACCTCTGTGAGATATCTCCAGTATTACAGCAAACCAAATCACCTAGTCCAGATCTGAAGCAGAGGCTAAAGTCAGGATACAGTAAAAGGTAGGTGTTACAGCTTCACTGTGCTGTAGGTTCAGGTGAATTATGGTTTCCTCTTCCAGTATAAAGAGGTGTTCGGTAGGATTTGAGCAGCAAAGCACATCAATGCCCAGACCAGTCAGAGCTGCAAACTGGAAACCATAATAAGGAGCAAACCTGAACCAGACCAGAGGCTGGGGACAAGCAACTCAGTGGGTCACACTAGACCCTGTTGCCCAGACAAGTTGCATGACCTCAGAGCACTGGTATACAAAAGGGTTCCACCATGGGACCACTCATGCAGACTTTGATCATAGACTATTTTTCTTGCTGTTTACTCTTAAGTGGTCACACTCTCCAGCTTCCCTTGCACAGCTCACTGGACAGTGGCAGCTTTCAGTCTGTTGTCTTGGTCTTGATCTAAATGGACAGGCAGAAGAGATAAAAGATCTTCTAAAGTGCTGCTCAACTGTCCTTTAAAGCTGTAATACCAGAGTGGAGGAGTGGCTGTAGGCCTTGATTCCTCATGCATTGACTCTATGTATCATTGTGGATGTATGAAAGTACACATTCAAATTAATTTGTCATAGTCTAAGTACTATGGTGGAAGGCAAAGCACAATGATGCTTGGAATTCATCATACATGCCTTGTTATAACTTTCTGCTTATTCTTCATATTTGAGACATTTGTCAGATCTAGAACAAAAGGAACACAGATCCCTACTTCAGGCCAACAAAATTAGTGGAGATGATTTTCAGATACTTCAGTTTTGAACTACACATGCATTTGGTAGACAATGCAAGTGAAAAGCTTTGTAGTCAGGAACTTAAGCATAAATCCCAAGGGAGTTCCTGGGTGGTCATGTCCAACTCCCCAGGCAACCATATTTTACACAGCATTTTGGATCATCTCTGCAGGCAAATTCATGCTTAGGCCTTGGATTTCAACCAGGATTTTGTCCTAGTTTTGTATTTGTGATGGTGATGCTGATACACTCACTCTGCTCTTGTAGCAGCACACATTGATTATACAGGGTGAGCAGAGGCAAGGTACAGTGCATGAAGAAAGATTTAAGCATGTCTATCAGTGTTTAAAAAAAGAAATTACTCATGTTGTCAGGAAACCTAATCTGCATCAAGACTTGTGGTTTTTTCATGCTACTTCAGGGTTGAGCTGAAAAAACATACGGGACGATGCCCTTCACTTACCCTAGCACCCTTCCTCTCCCTTGTTTCTTTGATGAACTCAGAATCTGATAAAACAGGATTGCCCCAGGAGCAGGTAGGACACACACATCCTGACAGCCTCTGGCATGCAGGATGGACCAGCTGTATTTCTAAGAACCAGTTCACCCATTCTGCAAGGGAGGAAGCAAGGCACAAGAATTTCCCTGTGGTCCACAACTTATTTATAGCCACAACTGCAGTTCGAGCTCAGGTCTTTCTGGCCACTAGAAAAGCACAGTCTGAGCTCCAGCCATCTGTTTGAGGGTTAGGCAACCTCAATCTCTGCCAGCTCCTAAACTTTAAAGAAAATAGGGTTGTTCTTTTTTTCTTCTCTTAACGCTCCTCCTGAGCTTAGATGTAAGTGCCTAACAGTAACGTTTCCAAAATGCCTCAGTGATCTGGGAGCACAAGTCACAGTAATTTCACGCAGACACTGTGGTGAAGACTGACCACTGACCAACTCCTAGTATGGAAAAATTCTGGCCACCATCATTCTGAAACATGGTAAGGAAAGGGCTAATCTCCAGAGACCCTCAGTACAGCCTTTGAAAAACATCTTAGTAATACTTTGTCATGCACAGCGTCAATGCTGGAGTTGCTAGAACTCATTCCTCTGGGATATAAATTCTTTTCCCCCAAGTGATATTTAAACTATATAGTCATTGGTTTTGAGCACAGTTCAAGACATTCCTTCTCCCTTAACATATATGCTTATTTGGCCTAAAATTAAGAGTTGTGAGAACTCTGAAGGACTTTTGATAAGTGAGCCAAACTGTATGTGAAGGAATGTAATAAATCAATCTTGAAGTCAGGGAACGTCCACTACCTAAACTATAGATTTCAGTTAGGGTAACAGAACATCTTTGAAAAGTCCAAATGTAGCCTGGAATTTACCTGTGTCTTTTGTGATAAACACATTTCTTAGTATCAGAGAGCGCCCAGTTTTTTTAACATCTACCCTGTTGCCCTGAAGTGGCCCTTCCTGCAACATCTGCAGAAAAAAAAAAAAGCAAACACTGTCTTCCCAGAGCATTGGTGGGATCTTTTAGCTGAAAGGGCCAACTGAGGGGTCATAAAATGCTGGCATTTTATTTCAGCGTAGAAGAGAAATCCCATCCCTCCTTCTTCCACAAAAGCTTTGGGAAATGCTTCAAGACCAGTATTTGCTGCTAGCAGAAGCCTTATTCCACATAACCTCCCAGGGGAAGTCTCGCAACAGGGAAGGCTCTCCAAGACAAAGATCTCTTCCAACCAGCTGGAAAACAACATGCCTTCCATTAATCTACTCAAGATACTTGAATTTTGCAGAGCTATGCTACAGATTTGTGCAATACCTCATATTACAGATCTCTGGTCTCTAAAGCCAATGTGAAAGAAGGGATGGGTGGGAGAAGCAGCCTGCGATGGAGACTTCTAATTTCTGGTCTTGCTTCTGGCACCCTTATTAGAGTAGCACAGGGGAGATCAGGACTCCCCAGCATTGTATACCTGCTGTACCCAGGGATGAGTGAGCACCCAGCTGCTTGGTTTGCCACTGTCCATACACATCTCCCCCATGCACAGAGGTGCAGAGGTAAAAGCTCTTGTTATTTCCTCCCTTTCCATCACAGGCAGCATCTGTCAGCCCTAAGTAGTCACTCTGAAGCACACAGAGGTGGCCCCTACCCAAAGCAGCTCACAGTCCCAATGACATAGAAAGGTAACACAAGTTTCCCAGTGTCACACACCAGTTCAAAACCAAGCACAGGGCTCAGTAACTCTGGTTTTCAACCAAAGCCCTTATCCCCTTCACCTGCAAGCTTCCTATCACCAACTGACAGCACATGATGCAGATCTGGGGCTAAAAAACAGACTCACACCTGAACATGTTTGCACATCAGAACAGAGTTAACTTTTTGCTCCTTAGCATAAGTCTAACCTAGATCACTACTGAATAGAACAAACTCAGTTTTTCTCAGTATTTCTCAAACACAGAAAAAAGAAGTCCTGCTAACGAACTGTCTGTTCAGTATAAAAAAGGCCTTAGCACCTCTGGGATGAAGGGGGGGGGGGGGGGGCGGGGAGGTGCAGAGCATAAAAATAAATGGTCACAGAAGACCAGCTTGGCAAGGATTCCACACAAGCTGAGCAGCTCTAACATCTGGGAGCCATGAGTGCCTCAGATCACGGGCTTGCAGACATGCGCTCAACACCACGAACAAAGCATTGCAAAGCAAAGGGTAAGGTGGGGGAAAGGCTGAATTTACTTACTGGCAGCATCCAAACATGTGCTGACAGAGGGGGCCAGGAGACCAAGCCAGAGAGGACAGCCAGTGATTGCTCAGCAGGCAGGTAGGGAGCTATCTCGCAGCACATCCACTTCCATCAGGACCTCAGTTCCTCCATGAGCATGGCCAGGCTTGCTGTGAGGAGTTGGTAATGAGCATCAGTTAACTACACCAAAGATGCTCTCCTCAACCTACTAAACCACAGTCCTTCCCCAGAGCTGGGAGCACTACAGCGTAACTTCCCTACCCTCTACCACCTTGAAAAAGAAGTAGGAAGAGGTGCCATGATCAGTATTGCCGTTGCTGCTGGGTTGGACTATGCCATTACCTCTTCCTTGCTCCTCACCATGAACATCCTAGAAACAGCTAAGACTGAACAGAGCCAGCACCAGGCACAAGAGAGGGGCTTGCACAGCCATGGGCCATCTTGAAATACAAGGCGCAACCATCAGGAATAGAAACTACAGGTATTTTACTTTTCACACGTACAAACACCACATTAGAAAATCTCTGGAAAGCAAGAAAAAAAAAAACTAACTTTTTATGCTCTTTAAAAACTGCCAATACTTCCCAGACAGGGAAAGGTGAGTGGAGGGTCAGTCAAACACCAAAAACCCCAAGTAACTTGAAAGATAGATATACATTTTGGCACACAAATTACCTCTCCAGACAGCTTTTGCAAGGCCTAAGCAGCTTAACAAGCATGTGAAGACCAAGAAAATTTCAAGTGGCCATGAACTATGCTGCTCTGAATTAGGTCAAGCTTTCCTAGTCTGACTACTTCCATTATCCCTGACTTTGGCTTTGCCTGCAGCCCACCACTGAAACCTTCCATCATGCTGCTCATTTACCTGCAAAGGAAAACAGCTTTGTGATCAGATGTTAGCTTAGGCTTCAGACAGGCTGGGGTCAGCTCCCATCCCAGTCCACCACTTGGTCCTCATGGTTGACCCACACCTCCACTTATATAGGCTGGCAGTAAATACATTAGCAATCTATGCTGTTCTGGCTCAGTTATGACAATGGCTATAAAAAAAGCTAGGAATGCATTGGAGTCTGTAAATCTCTTCCTTCCTCCCCATTCTGCCCTAGGCTTGCATTTTGTTTTGGTTTTTTCCCCCTTCTCTTTCCTGGGAAATGTGGTGAAGGAGGGTGGAGTGGCTCAGGCTATGTACAAATATTCAGACAGTCTCTTAGCAATAAATGGATCTCAGTCAGTTCTATTATCTGTCTGGCTGTGGCTCCTATTATCTGCTGTGAATTGTAGCAGCGATCTCTGGAACAGTATTCAGGCACCATCATTACTAACTTCCACACCCTCCAAAGACCACACTGTAACAAGGCATGCTGGATAATACTTGCCATTAGAAGAGGGAACATAAAGGATTCAAGCTATGACTAACACGGTAAAAGGCTCTGCATGGAGCTTTCTGTTCACTGACCCTAGTTTGTTATTAAAGAAAATCCTAGGTTCAAAACTTAGACCTGCATTTTATGTAGCGCATCAGCTGATTTACACAAAAAGCTGATTTCATCCTGTTCTTGCTCACCCCCCCCCCCCCCCCAAAAAAAAAAAAAATCTTCACAGAAGACTGCAGCTGGAGAACAGGGAAGGCACAACACAGGTCTGTCTGGAGCTTCCAGTCCCCAAACGGGGATCATAAGCCCAAAGAGGCAAGCTTGTTGTGCCCGACAAAGCACCAGGGAGCCCATGATGCACCACAAATGGAGACACCGCAGGGAGCATCTAGAAATTCAGGGCTGAAAGCCTCCAAAGCAGCACTCAGATGGCTCCTTGTTAGGAATGGGAAATTTGGGATCCAAACCCACATCTGACTTTCTCATGTTTTACACAAGCCCTCCAGTTCATTTGGGGCCCGTCTGCAAAGCCTAGATTGAAATCTAATATCCTTCCCTGGGGTAGGATGAGGGTTTTAAGAGAAAACTGCTTAGGTCTCCCTCCCATAGCCAGCAAGGCAAGGCCACAAATGTTAACTCCACCAAAGCTCATTTTCTTATGGGTTTCTACCTGGCAATGGATTGGTTTCAGCCTCCCAGGCATAGAAGCTCTGAACTGAGGCTTTCCTGAAACTGGGATATTTCAAAAGCCTTCCTCTCCTGCACAGCTTCTCTGATGAATTTCTCCCTTGGACACCTATTTCACAGCAGGGCTTAATATCTGACTATTACCCTTCTTTCAGCATGGCTGAAAAATTAGTCATCAACCTAAAAAGTTATTAGGAAACACTTGATACTATGATTGCTTTCCTGTGGAATGAAGGAAAGAAGAGAGGTGGGGGAGGGAAGGTGGGTGAACCCTTGCACTTACAGTTAGGAAAGCTTTTACCAGCACAAGCGCAGCTCTCCCAGGGAACCTCAGCCCACAGGAGAGCACCCACGATCCCAGCTTGGCACAGCTGCTCCCACTGCTCATAGCCCAGAGGCAGCTGGCAGAGACTGCCTTAAATAGAGCTGCTGCTCCCTGCAGCCATCTCTCCGGGCAGCACCACCCATGGCTAATGCAGTCCAGCTGAAAGTCATTTATTGTCCGGCAATTGCTCACAGGCCTCAGCTGGGAAACGCAGCCGGGTGCTTCTCTCCCGTCTGCCTGTAGGCATTTGGGTGCAGGAGGGGGACTGGCTGCTGTCCCATCTCTGCGCAGAGCAGCACTGGGATGGGGTGAGCAGCCGGCTCTGAAGCATCATGCCATGGGCTGTGAAGCCCAGGAGAGGGCTGGAGGTGAGGAAGGAGTACAAAGGATGAGCTCTACAGGGCCCACTCAGATCAGGGACTTGCAGCTGCTGCCACCAGCAACATCTCTTATCACGTCTGTGTGTCTCCATGAGGAGTCACTTAGACAAAGTGGCCCAGTGGTGTTGTCCTCATCCTCAGATGGCTGCTGGCCACCCTAAACTGCTGTCACAGGCCACCCTTTGCTCTTGGCACCACTTCTATCCAGCATCGTGGGAGCTCCTCCAGCTCTGCAGATGGTGTGATGTGCAAACCTGGGCTGCAGACAGCGAATGGTACTGGAAGAAGGGAAGAGTTACAGTGGGAAGATACAGGGGAAAAGTGGGAGCCCTGAAAGAGGCTGCATGGGATTGACCACAATGACAAAAAATGTGGAAGAACAGAATATTACACCTCTTCATGGCCATTTTCACACCATGTACAATCTAACTCAAGTCATCTCAAAAGCCAGGGTGGAGGGAGAAGTGACCTGTTGATGAAAACCAAGAACCAACAGCCTGGACAAACATGGCATCTCCTTAGGCAAGATTTTTTGTGAGGCAGAGACCAGCCATGGTATCTACCCACTCAACCCCACTGCTCTACTGCTGAAAAGGCATTTGCTGGGAAGGGGCTGCCGTTGGCTAATAGCCCTTGTGCCCACAGCAGGGCTGGCTGGGGTTGGCAGTCTAAAAAGCTGCATTTTAAGTGGCTTTCTGGCAGGCAGTGCCAAACATTTGCAGAAGATGTTTTGGGAAGGAAAAAAAAAGAAGACTCCCCCCCCCATTTTAATGGTAATAAAAACATATTTGATTTGTATACAGTTTATATGCTTCATAAAAATGCTAATTACTCTCCTGAACAGAGGAGAAACAGTGCAATTTTTTGCATCCCACCCTTCCCCCTGCACTATCCGTTATACTTTTATGACGCAGCATTTATTTAAGTCGGAATTGTGCCCAGCTCGTTCTGCCTTTCATACGGCGCATCCTCCCCTCTCTTCCCACTCGTAAAAAAAAAATAATAATAACTTGCAAATTTATTTCAGTGGAAATTTGGAAAAACGTTATGAGGAAAAAAAAGCCTCCAAACATAAAGCACACAAGGATGCCAACATTGCCCCCCCCCCCCGCCTTCCACAACTTTTTCCTTTGGTGCATACATTTTTCCAAGGTCACCTCAGAGGCTTTTCCTAGTTGGCTATTAAAACAAAAAAAAAGCCTGCCCCAAGAAGCGTATGAAGCCATCCCTGTGGCTTGGACTGTTTCCCTGTGTACGGATGCCACGGGAGAAGAAGCAGGGTGGGGGGGAGCTGATATTTTTCCAAGACTTTTTCTCTCACCAGAGGAGGAGGATGAAGATGGAGTGATGAGTGAGGTTCCATTTGTCCGGCAGCATGAGTCACTCAGCAGCAGTTTCCGATACACAATTTTTTTTTTCTTTTTTCTTTCCATTACAGAATTTGGTGTCATTTATTCCTTCCTTCTCCTCAAGAAAAGAAAAAAAAAATCCTGCTACCGTTATGTCTAATTTATTCTGGGAACTTGTTTGAGGACCCACCAAACATGGTGGGGGAAGGGTGATTTGAAACACAATCCAAAATATAATCGGCTCTGGAAGCTTTTAAAGAGACTCCTTTAAGGCTGTGCCAAACCTTAAAGAAGGAAAATACTTCCACTAAATCCCTCCCACCATGAATGGGATCCTGTATGTCTGAGGCTTTTTATTGGCTGGGTGGTTTTGGGTTGTTGGTTGGGGTTTTTTTTTATATCAAAGATGTTACTCTTTCAAAAAGGGTCTGAGCTCTGTGGCTTTTCGGCAGGCAGCAAATTCTTGCTCCTCGGGCATGCAGTGATCTGACACAGCCCTCCCCCACGCTGGGTTGGGTTCTCATGCTAAGATCTGGCTCCTGGAGCTCGAGTTGTTGTTTTTTTCTGGAAGCTGTTTTTTCCCCTCTTCACCCTTTAAAAGCAAAACTAAACAGAACTAAGCCCTTAAAAAGAAAAAAAAAAAAAAAAAGCCAAGCTTCACAGGGCCCAGAAACAGCCTGGCCTCCCTATGCCTGAAATATCCCCATCGTCCGCAGGCAAGGGGTGGTGTTGCCCGCACAACCTCCACCAGCTCCTCTGCAGCCAGCCAGCACCGGCAGGTGAGGGAGGAGAAGGCCCCATCAGTGGACAGAGGATGTGCACAGGACGTCGCTGTCACAGTTAAGACCTCCCAATCAACAGTTTTATGAACAACATATGGACACACATGGCCATGTTGCCTCTTATCTCCCCTCAGAATGACCCCATTCAGTCTTGCTCCATATCTCAAAAGAGCAAATCTGAGCTGTGCCTCTACTGTGACTCCCCTGTGACAGAGTTGGAGCAGGCTTTATGTGGTGATACTACCTGTCCCAGCACTAAACCGATCCCCTGCACTGGCAGAGAGCAAGGATGATTGCAGGGTTCATCTATGTATTTTGATGGAAGAGTATTTCAGGGAGCTCTGGAAGCACTGTTATATTTTATCTAGAGTAGGAGGTCCTGATGTCCTGTAGCTCTTTCCTTCCAGCTACACTTAAATCCAGGTCTGGAAATGCATATCACTATCATGTCTTTCTTGCAACCAATGGCATTAATTCAGCCCCATAGCCTGTGCAGTATTTAATCCTGATTGTTTATTCTTTCAGATGCCACATTTAGCTTCTGCTCCTCTGTCCAAGTCTCAGTCTCAGCTCCACCACTCCACTCTGTGCAGAGAAGGTAAACAGGAAAACTCAGCAGCAGGGGAAGGCAGCGCTCTAGGAGCAGCAGTCTCCTTTCTGAGTTCAAAAGGCACAGGAAAAAGGCCGCAGGGAAAATGACTGGAAGTTTGGTTGGAGCGAACCCCATTTCGTCTGAATTCAGGCTTACACCAGAGCCAAAGATGGGACCCTTCTCCATTGAGTAGGAGGTCAGGGACCTCAAGGCATCCTGCCCACAACAGCCTTATTCTTCACATGCCATGAGAAACTTCTCTTCTGCATTTCAACTTCTTTAGTGCAATCTCACCAAGAACTGGTAAGGCCCATTATTGTACCAGTGACTCTTCTTCTAATACAGACTGGAGAGCCAGACAGGAACCCCGGGCACCCTGACAGTGTTTTCTATTTAATTAATACGCTTCTCATAAGGGACAGCTGCAGTTCAAATATTTTATCACTGTTTCTCCTCCTTCCCCCAGAGGAGCATGTGCTCTTGGACTGCACTGGCAGCTACACGCAAATGGCTGCAGCAGAAGGAGGCTGTAGCCAGACCTTTGCTATCGGGGTGCCGGGTGACTCCAGAGAGCACGGCGTTTCGCCTGCCCAGCTCATGGAGTGGCCCAGGTCACTGTGTATCCCCAACCAGGCTTTGTGCCATGGTCCATGCTGACCACTGACTTGCTGTTTTCTCCTTTGCCACTCTTAAAACAGTTGGTTGTTCAGGGCCCCAAAACAATCTCTGAGACCCCACGAGAAATACTCCCCCTCACTTCTGATTTCCTGTTTACAATGACGTTTTTGGGATGTGCTTCCAAGCCAGTGTTTAATCCTTTTACTCTGCCACATTGATTTTGAATCATTCTAGTTTAAGTGTTATGAGTACCAAGACAAATATTTTTCATGAGTCTCAAACCACAAGTATCTTTATTGACCTTATTTTTAATTTCATCACAAATAATCCCAAGTTTAGCTTGACGGGATCCATCTTCCACAAGGTACCAGAGGCTGCCTGATTAAGAACCAGCCTCATGAAAGCAACTATTTAATGGGATTTCAAGGCAGCTGACAGGAATAGGTTCAGACCTCCTACCCCACAGTAAAAAGGTGCATAACCCCCTCCAGGAATGCAACACAAGCTGTTCTAGAAGAAAACTGTGCTCATCCAGCTTTACATTTCTTATGCATTAGGTTTCAGTAGCTGCCAAAACATGATTGGCATTTCCCAAACACATACTAACATTATTTATTAAAGGAAATTGGAGTCCTCTCCCTAAACAGCCAGTAGGTCCTCAGTCTAAATAGAGCACAACCTGAGTGAAATCCAGAGCATGCAAGTACCGCGGACTCCGAGCATTGCCACATCCATCTACAGGTTTGTGGCTATTTGCAGCTCAGCAAGTTCAATGCAAACTAAATCGCCAATTCTCTATGCACAGGAATACCGTGGGATTTTCTGTACAGGCAACATGCAGCAGAACGCTCAATGTATTTTTCTTTCCCATTTGACAAAAGTTGTGATTCAAAGCTCCAGCGTGACCCAGCAGAATGTGTTTTTTGAATCTGTGGAGGGACCCAATTTAAACACTGTAAGTTAAGGGGAAGAAAAAGCAGCCAACCTCACATCAGGTTTTCTGTGCCAAACCTCACCATATAGACATGTGCAATTATGGAGCTTCCTGAAATATATTTTTGCTAGAAAGAGAAATGGATAAAGGTTACATGGGACTCCGAAGAGGCTCATGAAAGGAGGCAGGATCATAACCAAACGACCCACTGAGTGCGGAAAGAAAACCACAGTGCCCTATTTCAGGTGGCAATCAAAGTCTGAGCTCTCAAATACATATGATAAAGGAGGTATCCACATGCAATGCATGCCAGCACGGGGTTTTTAAGCACTGATTATACCTGGAGGCAGCGGGCCATGTGTGCCTTGCTGTAGATTTGGTGTTACTGGCATGAACCCACTAATTCATTCCCAGGGAAAAAATACATTTTTTTACAGCAGTGCGTTCTAATCTAAATTTCTCTAGCCTCCTAAAATGTCAGCACTTCTGGTCAACTGCTCAGTATCACCAAGAGAGAGCTGGAACCTCTCCCAGCGCAAGCGCCCACATCTCACCCCCTGCAGGGCCCTGGGACAGGCAGGGTTTCTTCAGCCTTCATTGCGTTCCGATGTGCTCACTCATACAGTTGTTTGTGACCTTTTTTAAGGCATGTTGTGTTTTTTTTTCCCCCCTGATCCTCATGAACCCTAATTATGAATCCAAGGTCGTTATCAGTGATGGCAATTATACAATGGCTGAGCAGCTGCTCCCCCTGTTGCTGGCCTAATAGTACCATGTTGAAGTAGACAGCAGAATTTCTTGTGCCATTTAAAATTTGCTATATCATGAGTTTCCTTTCAATTGCAAAAGCAGAAAAACAGCTTGAGTACTTTTCCTCCTACATCTTTACTTCAAGCTGCTTTTACAGTCCTCAGTACATCCTTCAGCATCTCCTGCCTTAAATACATATCCCAAGGGGAATAAAGGGGAATTTAACAAAGAACGATTTCTACCAGATGGTACCCAAAGTCATCTACAAACACAAAGATAGGAACTGCTTTAAAATAAACTCTATTGGAGATTTTTGGCTGTGGAAGTATAGGGCATGTGGCCATTCACATGTTATGAAGTACTGTACTCAGTACTGAAATACAACTACTTCAGGGTGAGAACTCAGAGGCAGCTTACTAGTGCAGATCAGCAACAGATAATGTTTGAGTATAGGAAGCAGAGCAGTATTTAGCATGCAATCGAAATGAAAGGGGGCCTTTCTTCACCTTGATATATTTTATAACAGTTTAGATAACTAGAGGGAGGTAGCCCCAACAGCAAGCTATCACAGTTATCAGTGATTTCCTCTTCTGTGCGCTGGGTGAGGAGTGTGGTGTGCCACATCCCACCACGTAGGAAGTGTTAACAAGCACTGACTTTTTCATGGCAGACATATAGCTAGCAAATATCAAAAGAGACCTAACTCTTCCCCTTTCACATCTTTCTTATTTTTTCCTTCTTCATCTTGAAAGATGAAAGAAGGTAGCTGAATTCACACGGGGTGACCTCTTCTGTGACTTCTCTTGCAAAGTGACACACACCAGCGCCACTGGGAAACACCCATTTGCCAAATCTAAAGTTTGTGGAGGAATCTGCTTCAATGCCTTTTTAATGTAAAGCAATGCTAACATGATGTTGTACAGAGGAGCACAGCTGTCTTATAGCCTGCACATCAAATGTTCACAAATGGGTATCTCTCTTACTGAAGAGCTACTGGCCTCCTCTTTCCCCCAGCCTCCCTACTTCACATTCCCAATTTCTACCTTTCAAAACTCCTACTGGGACCTGAGACTAAAGTTGGGCTCTTCCTTACTGAGTATTATCCCCAGCAAGGAAAACCAATGGGCCAATTTATCATCTTGTTGATGCTTGCACAATCCTATCTCTGTCCCTATCTTTGCTGTGCCCCTCTTACTGTACTAATGAGGATAGAAAGCAAATTAAAAAACCTTGCCATTGTCAGTGCAGCCAGCAGCTATGACTCAGAACACACAGAGGCTGCAGATCTGGTGAGTAAGAGTGAGCTTTTTCTCCCCACACTCCCCCTTTTTTTTTTTTTTTAATAGTCACATTAGAGAATAGAAAAACTTCAAAGAATGTGAATCTTTCTCAAAATTACTGTGAGATGAAGGATTTCTGCTGTAGCCACCGTTTCAGCTAACTCAGTGATAGATGAGGTTCTCCATACTGCCAGTTTTGCATGGTCAAAGCAGCTTCAGAAGCTTAAACACCACCCCGAAGCCCTTAGGGTTTGCACATCTGGGCTTTAACCATGTGAGATCCAAAACTCTTGATGTCTCCAGACTTTGAGAACTTCCTGCTTAGGCCAGGGGGATGCTGTCAAAACAGACTTCTTTACTGAGTGACTCAGTGCTGCTTTCAGTCCTTGCCAGGAGCCAAGTACAGAGGCATGAGGAAAACAAACAGAAGTTACTGAATCATTTCAGAGTTTTCAGAAAAGTTTGGTTCAGCTTTAATTCCAGTAAAGCTCAGAGAAGGATGAAGCAGAAAAATATTTCCTAACCAAATTCCCCATGCAAAGGCTCTTAGTAGACAAGCATGTGTAAATTTTACAACAGTCTTGCATTCCCGGTCAGGACCTGCGAGGTTCCGCATCCGGACGGTGGGAAGGACAATGCACATACAGAACACATGGAAAAACGCCCTGTAGATATCACCTCAAGTTTTGCCCTCAGCTTTTCTCCCACGGCCAGACTTCCCTGGAATTGCATAAGTGTTTCAGAGCAGAATCCAGCCTGGTTTTTTTTTTTTTTTTCTGTGTGTGTGTGTTGTTGTTTTTGAAGCAATATAATCACTTTATGGAAGAGCCTGGCAGACACCAAGGGCTGCACACACACACACACAAGCATGCTTGCTGGGAACTCTCCCCCAGGAATGCTCAGCTTTGATCTGGCCAGCTTTTCATATAATTCAAATAGTAGAATATCAGTTTTGAAAACAAAATGGTGCAAATACATTTAAGTGTGAAAAACAAAGCTAAATTTGCCTAAAGTTAGAGAGAAAAGTTAAACCCCAGACATTCTTGCAAAATACTTCCATGCCCAAAGCCTATCTTGGATCTGTATTCATGCACTCCTTCGTAAGTTGTTTGTGATTAACATCAGTTTGACACGGGGGAAAGGGAACCATCAGATTCATCATCAGCTTCTTCCCTCCTGCCTCCCCCCAGAAAAAGTACCATAGCTCAAAGTAGTACAGCAAAGCAATAACATAGTCACCCCCCAAGCTTGTGATAATGCCACAATGGAAAATAGTATGACAAAAATGTCGATATGCCATGTAAAAAAATAATTTAACCTAATCTGGGGCAAAGAACACTGAAATATCTTCTTCATGACAATACAGTTATTTCATAACATCGCTGAACAGCGGAGGGAAGTTCAAGTCCCTGAGAGTACTGCTACAACGATATTATTTTAACCTTTTAAAATTTCTTTTAAATTTAACTGTCTACTTCATGGGGTTTATGACGCTGTGATTTGGAATAATTCAGCCAGCCTTCTATTTATTTTTAAACCATGCATTTCATATACATGAATACGCACAAACTCAAATCCATCTTGATGAGAATTCCCTAGCCTTTAAAATTACCAAGAAAGCTACACAACCATACATGGAGCTCTAGCCTACAAGCCCAGCAAGAGCACAAGCTCTGCAGCTGGACACAGCTATAGCACCTATAGCCACAGCCCATCCCAGGGTCCAGACACGTGCTCAGCACACCTCCTCCCATCACGTCACCAACACCATAAAGTCACTTGGCACACACAGCTGCAGAGGAGGGTGGTCGTTGCCCCTCCACAGATTTATCTTGATCAATAGCCTATCTGCAGACTGGTTAATCCTAACAGACGGTAAATGGTGATAACGTACCTTAATAGCAAGCTGATGTCTTTAAACACAGCTGTGCACAGGGTCTCTGCATTTCAGCAGCACAGCACATCTCAGATGCTGTTTTGTTCCATCTTTACAGTTATTCACAGCAGAAGAAGCATTTATTTTCCCCTCATCCTTTAAAAATTTAAAGTCTCCTATCATTCAAACTAGTTAATGAAGCAACTCGTAAATTCTCTGAAAAATCCACAACATCCAAAGTGCAAGTATTACAAATTTAAGGAAATCATTAGGCTATCTTCCTCACACAGGACAAGAGGAGTTAACTCTGGCTTTTTACACAAAACAGAGCCTCTGATTCATCACTGCACCAACTGACTAGCACAGTAAGACCAATTTAGGCAGTTTCTAACAGGCTACAGAACCCAAACCAAACAGTCAACAAAATTAGACCAAAAACCTGTGCTTCAGGGGGGGATTCTGACCTAGTTGTAAAACAGTAACAGCAAGGTCTTCAGTCCATGTTTATAAGATCACAGTCCCTTCATCAAACTCACTGGAGATCCAGAAGACAACTTCAATGCATTCTCCCAATTAAATAGCTCGTTTGGATCTAATACGACGTTTATTGACTCCTAGGCCTGTATTGATTCTGAATAGGCTACAGCTGAGGTTTAGTAAATGCCTTGGAGATAAATCAGCATGCAGGTAATAAACTGCAGATCACGTAAGCAAACATTACTTAATTATATTCCTATTAATATATTGAGTCTGTAATGAATTTTTGAGGCATTTAATTATCAATTTGACAAGATAATCTAGGGGTAGTTAATGACGGACCAGTAAATTGTTAAAAAAATACAGACACTTAATAAGTCTCCTAACTGACACTGAATTAACTTGCTTTAGCTGTCTGGTTAAATAGACAGCAGTTAATTACAGAGTGCTTAAACAGTCTCACAATTTTAATATATGACCCTCTTTGCTGTGCAGTAACCATGCAGCAAGAGACATGGGGTTTTCTCCATGTATTTCCTTCAGATGGCTGAATTACTTGCTGATGCAACCACTTTGTCTTGGTAAGATTTAGCAGTTATGTAGGCCTTTATTATTTACAAATGCAATGGACTGCTCCCTCTCTTTAGTGATCAGAAATCATTGTGTGTTTCAGTCCCTGCAGGATTAACAGCAAAAGGGGAATTTTTCACTCATAGGAGGGGTAACAATTTGGAAATGAAAGTGGTCGCCATAAAGCTCCAAGTAGTCCCTGGACAGGCAGAGGCAACTGCTAGACATCCTGGCTAGCCATGGATGTCTGAATATTGCTGTCTAGCTATTCATGTATATCCAAGAAATGCTTTGCCCAGTGCCGAAGTGCAGCTCCTTCTTTGGATAAAATCTGACACTTCACTGCAACAACTGGTTCAGCACTGACTCATACAAAGATGATCACTTGCCATAGTGCTTTGGGAGCATAAAAAAAAAAAAAAAAAAAAAAGGCAAAAATGAGCCAGCAAAGGCAGCACCAGAGACAAGCATTAACAGTTCATCCCAGAGGTTAAGAATAAGGGTAACAAATATTAATAGCTATTACACCTTCTGGAGGAATAGCCTCAAGCTGCATCGAGGAAGTGCAGCTTCCTCGAGCTTGGGAAGTCTTGGCAATAGTTGGTTTGAAATGTAAAACACTGCTGATAATCTCGGGTTGTGCATGAATAAAACATTCTAGCTCCTTAATCAGCTGGAGAAAACGCATGCAGGTCCTTTAAGAAAAAGACATTTCAAGAAGTGGAAGCAAAGTTGTTTGACTCCAGGAGTTCAGAGGCCCCAAGTCATCAGTCTCTCCTATCATTAGCTTAAAGAGAAATTTTCAAGTGCTGGTTCTTTTAATTTATTTACTTTGGGGAGCCTTTAAGGATCAAGCTTTTTTCCCCCTCAGTTATTATGCAGCCTAAAAGCCCTTTCTCCAAAAATAAATAAAATCATTCATGCAATAGCACAAATCCAGGAAGAAGGGCTTGAAAAAGCCACCGAATGTTATGAGACTGAAAAACTTAAGCGGAAACCCCAGGGACCCTTACTCAACCAGACATTTGCATGACAGTGCAATGACACCAGCAACATCATTCTGCTCTTAAAGTCATTAGCAGCTGTGGTAAAGCAGCAGAGTTAGTGGGCAGAGTCCTTCCATCACAGTCTCCTTAAGGTACAAATTCATGTGAAACAAGCCCTCAGTCTGGGAACAAAGAAGTTGTGTTGAAATACGTGTCTCTAGCCGCTTTATTTAAGTCATGTCATCTTCTTCAGCGTTAGGCCAAGAAAGACTGAACAGGGTTGTTGCAAGGCACAGTTCCCAAGGCATCATTCTCCAGCTTCACCCAAGTGAGAGGAGTGGTTTCTGCCACCTCTGGTTTGCCGACTGGGCTGAGGGCAGCTTGGACACCTGAGGAGGCTCTGTCGGCTGCTGAGGACACCCCCATCTTCAGCTTGAGCAGAGATGCTTAACTGTTTCTGCAGACTTGTTCTGCCCAAGGAAGGCATGAAAAGCCATAAGGAATCCTTGCCACCTCCAAAGTATTGCTTGCTACATGTTTATTAGTGACACAGAGGGAGGGAAAGGACCATGTCTTCAAACTTGGGTGTTCTCAGGTCTCGCCCTGTCACCCAGCTCCCCCATACTCAGCACTGATTTCTTACCCACTGAGCAGTGACCTCCCTTCAAGAGGTACCCAGTCATTTTAGGACAAATCATAGTAAGACCAGCACCTACGCTGATGTCTCTGAAGAGAGTGAACAGTAGTTGAGGCTGGAAAGCATGCACAGCCCTTCAGCTTGTGATGGAGGTGGGACCATGGCTGATTCACAGACCATTCCCTCAACAGGGCAAAGAGGGGAAGCAGAGCTGAGTTTAACCCCTTGCTTACTGAAAGAGAAGGCAGTGCTTTCCCCATGCTGACACCAAGCCAGCCAAGGTCACTGGCAGGGCTGGGGTCTGCAGGATACTTGCTCAAGTCCAGTTGTTTTGGGCATGCCATTAGAGAAAGCATTTTGCCAGAGTTGTTGTCAGATTTACCACCAGCTCCACATGTGGAACTCAGCACACGCATCACTGACGTGCTGTGGTGTTTTTCAAAAGCCACTTTTGGTCCCATCACCCCTTGGGATGTCTAGAATCAGAGTCTCACTGCATGCCAAGAAGCACAGGCATGGCCTATGGTGTCTCTGGGCTGGCTAGTGATGGAGTGGTTGGTCATGGCACACAGCTGCGCTGTGGCCTAGGAGATCGACTCACAGCTGTGGCCCTCTTAGGATCCTTGGCCAGATCCTTGGTCCAGGGCCAGTTGAAAGCCACTGTTTTGCTCTCCAAGACCTCTGCTTTCTCAGACCTATCCCTGCAGGCTCCTTCTCTGTGATCTGCTCAGAGCAGGCAGGATGCTCCCATTGCCCCAGGGCAGGCAGCTGTCCTGCCCTGCTGGGGCTGCAGAGGTAGGCTGTGGACGCCACCAGGCCTTCGCGTCTCCTCAGCATGGATGAGCACTCCAGCCCCTGTATTTCCCTCCTCCTCTTACCACAGATGGTTGCCGGGGTTTCTCTTTGGCTGCCGCTTTTGGGCCCAGCTGCAGGAGGGCTCTGCTCCAACACAGGCTCAGCTGGGCTAGCACAATGGGAAAACAAAGGCCCGCTCGCTGGGGATCTAAGCCTTTTCAGCCCCGTTTCCTTTTCCGATGCTTTCATTTCCTCCTAGCGAAATGCTGCTGAAAGGAGGACAGTGTTGCCGTGGCTGCTGCCATAGGCATGGAGGCTTAGATGTCACTGGCTGCTTCGTCATCTGGGTCAGTGATTTCAAAGGGGCCTTCGCTCAACTCCTCCCTTAGAGATAATATTTCTTCTAAAAAGGCTTACACAGGCAATCGGTAGAGACCCGGATCGCTCCACCTGAGAAGCAGCCAGCTTTGCCCGGCCCTTGTTTCTACAGCAGATCCCAGCAGAGGTGCTGGACATCCCAGAGCTAGTGCAGGAGAGACAGAGCCTCACAGAGGCTTCTTGATTTTTGGCATTTACTCTGCAGCCTTCAAGGCACACAGCAAACATCGGGAAGCATTTGGGGAAATCAGGAGGAATTGGGGTAATTCGTGCTTTGGGAGTTATGGTATGGGGTGGGAAAGGGGAGGAGGGAATGAATGTGGCGTGATTTATAGCATGGCTTTACTGCCACTGCCTTTGACATTGAGGGGCTTAGGGGAACTTTCTGTGTTGGAGAAGGGGAGGCTGCATTAATTTAAAAGTTTTTTTGGCAGGTGACAAAGTTATCCTTGCTGGGTAAGGGAGAAGGTGTTAAGCTGCATATTTGCTAAGGAAGAAATTAATATTCCCTGACCTTACAATAACTTTTAAGTTAAAACAAACCAAACTGAACCACGTGCAGAAGAGTTCCTAGAGGTGCGGTTCCCCAGTGACCGACACCTCCCCAGGCACACACAGACCCGCCTGTGACTCCAGCATGTCCTCAGCAGCGCCGTAACCCCCCAAATGCTGCCGCCACCCCCTGACGCCCCGACTCCAGCCGTCGCGGCCCCCTCCCCCCCCCCCCCCCCCCCCCCCCCCCCCCCCCCCCGTGGACGCTTCCCACCGCGTTCCCGGCTCCCCAGCCCCGTCGATCCCCCCCAGCCCCCCTCGCCCCGCACCTCCCGGCTGCTCTGCCTTCTCCCCCTCCGCCCGCCCCGAGCCCCCCCGGCCTGCGCCAGCCCCGGCTCGTCAGCAGAGGGCACTCGGGGAGAAGGATTGCGGTGGGGCCGGCCACCCCCGGGCCGGGGGAAGCGCCCGGCGCCACGGACATCGCGGGATGCAGAGATGGGGGGGAGGGGGCGGGCCGGGCACGGGGGCAGGCAGGTGAGCTGCCCGGAATGTGCTGAAGCGGCCCCGAAAGGCGGTGCGGGGGGAGGTGCGGGGGGGCTTCCGCCGTGCAGGTAGGCGCAGGGTGCTGCCATCAACCAGAGAGGAGCTGCCGGAGCCCGGCATCCCACGGGCATCACCCCGTTTTTTCTCCAGGTTCCCCTTCCCGGGGCATTGCCACCAGGACTCGGTGTCACATGGGTTGGCTGTGATAGGGGATTGCACCAGATGTCCCACAGGCCAGGTCAGGGTGCTGTCCCCTGGCCCGGCCCCGCTGCGGGGCCCAGCGTGCTCCTGGGATGCGGCTCATCTCCACCTTGGCCAGCCTGGCTCACCTGGAGAGACCCAGCTGCTGAAGGCAGAGCTTTCCCCTGTTTCTCCCTTTCCCAGAAGTGCCACGGCTTCTTTTAAAATGGGGACTGGATTAAGAGCAAAGAAACGTGTGTTTGAGTGGAAAAACTCATGGGGGGTTTCCCACATAAAGGCACCAGGCACAGAAGTAAGCAGTGGGGTCCGTGGCCAGCCCAGCCAAATGGCTCCTAAGGACGGATCCCCTCTGGAGGAGGAGGAGAGGGATGGAAACAAAGCTCCTCCGAGGAAGGAGTCTGGCCATGTGTCACCTTTCTTCCCCTCTCCCATCCACCCCACTAGCCTCCATCCTGTGATCTGCTCACTGACCAGCCGCTGAAGGTTGTGGGAGGTGGGGATTTTTGGAGATGCAGCACCCTCCCCCTGCCCCTTGGCTACTCCCGGCCAAGACCCCTGTTTCTGTGGGACCCACCCCCTCCCAGCCTGCAGAGCCCTCACTGCCGTTGACAAACAGGTTTGCTTTATTTCAGGTTGCCCCAAGTGACATGGACTGCGTTGTCTGAGCTCGGGGCCCTCCATGGCCCAGTGGCTGCTGTTTCGCAGCGCTGCCCGCCTTCCCACGGAGGGGAACCGGCCAGCTCTGCCTGGCCCCAGTGCCTCCAACGCAGGAAGGCAACTCATGGAGACGGGGTGGCCAGAAACATCGTACACAGCTATGCTGGGGATGGTGAAGCGGGGTACATAGGGCCATGGGGCAATAGCAACACCCAGTTCCAACTTGCACAGGGGTGGCAGGGGGCTACAACCCAGCAAAAAGGTCTTTCCTGTGAGCCCCTCCAACCACGAACGGCAGGAGCAGCACACTGCTGGAAGTGACTGGTTTGCTCCAGTAGCCTCTTTACAAGCACCAAGGGACAGCTGCTCGGGGACCGCTGGGTTTTTAAAAGGCCACTTATAAGCTTTAATACCGCGCTGGGGGAGAGGGTAAGGAGAAGGGGGGTCAGGGAGGGGTGGTTGCATTGACTGCTTAGGACTTAAAGCTGTAAACCTCTTCTTCCCTCGCTCATTGCTGGGACGTTTTTATTGGCGAGATGAAGGGAGACAGAGCACAGCTCCACAACTTGCTCTTCTTCTAGAGGTTAATGACCCAGTTAGCAGCTCTTGGCTGCATTTCCCGACATTTTGCAGACATCAAGACCCGTCTCCCTGCCAAGTACATTCTGTTCCCTGGAGCTCGGCCAATGCATCTCAGATTACTATGTAATGCGACAAAGAGGGAGAGCTGGAGGTGAGGGTGGGGGCTGGAGGGGAGATACAGGAGCTGTTGGGAAGGGGGCAGGGAGAGGGTGGGAGAAGGGGAAGCACCACTTCTAAATTTAACATCTGAGATGGAAATGAAGCTCCCAAGGTGCTTGTTTGCTGGATAAAAACGTGAATCCCAGGATAAATTGGAGTGATGCTTCTGGGAAATAGATGCAATCAGCAAATAATTCCCCCCTAGGGACTGCACAGGCCTTCGCTTCCCAGATCTGCTGACAGTCAAGCTCCTGCTTCTGATGCCCTTGTGCCCAGGACAAATACTGCTAGGGAACTGGGCTGCCTTACTGAATGAGAGTCCAATATCCCAAGAGGAACAGGGACTTAACCAGGAAAATGGGAAGTAAGGGGAGAGAAGAGGAAGAAGTTCCTGTGTGGTCTTTATATTTTTGCACCCAGGGCAAAAGATACTGCTCAGAGGCACTGTGCTTGGTGAGCTTGGCTGCTTCAGAGCCAGTCTCTTGCGCAGTAAAGGGAGGAAAGTCAGACTGTAGGGAAGGTGCTGTTGGCAGGTGTTGAATGTGCAGCTCGCAGAGTGGCTGAGCTACCAAACTTACTAGTAGCAGGTGTCTGCCATTGCCAGAGGCCAATACGATCATACACTCCACACATGCCTGCAAGCCTTTGCCCAGTGAACAGTCAGATGTCCTCTCCTGAGCCATGCTGGGGTCTTCCAGCGTGGGAAGAAAGTTTGGGGTCCTGACCTGAGAGGAACCCTTGCAACTCCTTCTCTCCCAGGCTGACATCCTGTTACAGCTTTCCCATCCTACCTAGGTGAAGTATCTCCTGCTAGTTCAGCTCTGGACCCTTCTCACATCAGCTCTGGGAACCTTCCAGCCAGACCTGCAGACACAGTGCCCTAGGCTGCTTGCACTGCTCTGATGATGTGCCACAAGTCTTTCTCTGCTTGGAACACAGTCTCTGGCTCATGATTATGCCAGTTCTCAGACCCAGCCCTTGCCAGGAATCAGCTTTCCTTCCATCCCACCCTCCTACATGTGTGTCAGCTCCACTTGGTCCCAGCATATCCCTCATAGACATCAAAGCCTTAGGCTTCTCTGCCCAAGCCCCACACCACTGTAGCAGCTCACCTGGTCCCATTCCTCCTCTGCTGCTCTTAGACATAGTCATGATGCCGCACCATGGTCCCAGTCTCAACCCATTCCCTCTTCCGTACTGCTCCTGCTATATCTGACTGCTCCCATGTTGCCTCTCCTGCTCCAACCTGGCCTTTCCGGGGCACAGCCTGCTGTTGTAGGGCACCAAGGGTGGGACTTTCCTCTCCTGCTGCCAGCACACTCACGGCTGAGCCTGCTGGCACAGCCCTCTCGCAAGGAGACAGGCTGGGAAACGAGCCTTGTGAACCACCTCTGACCAAGCATGGACAGTGTCAGGAGCTGTGGATGAAGGTGAGATTCCACCAAGGAAAGCAGGAGGCCTGGGGAGAGCTCAGGGGTACAGGTTGCCACATGCAAAGTGTCAAAACCTGCCCACGGGACCTGAGACAACCAGCGGTCAGGCCCACGCAATGGGCATGGCCAGCATTGCTCCAAGCCCTGCTCTCTCTCCATGGCATGGCAGGAGCAGTCAGGCAGGGTCTGCACTCAGGGCTCAGGGTTAATCCCCAGCGTTGCAGTGCAGCCAGGGCGTGTGCCGGGCAGAGGCTCTGCTCCCCAGTTTGAGGGCAGCTGGATGGGAGCCAGGCTCCCCAGCAGTGCCTTGGGGCTCTCACTCTACTCCCACAGGCTTGACAACCCCCTTTGCGCCATCCTTCAGGATGCTGTCTTGTGAACTGGGAAGAGAAGAAACATGAGAGGTCTGGCTCAACGGGACTGCTTATCTCCCTGAAGTGGAGCCCTCCCTCCTCTTCAGGAATTATTTCCTTGAAAGACAAGAAACAGCATGAAACTGCCTCTTGCTCAGCTCCATCTGCCACATGGGGGCTGTGCGCCGGGAGGCCACAATTTCTCACCACATTTGCCAGACATGGCTTTAGGAAAATTTTTCACCACCTGCAGCCCACGAAAGAGATGAGTTGGGTTTACCTGTACCAGGAGTTGCTCAGGAAAGTCCTGGAAAAAGAAGTATGTTTCTGTGAAGAGGAACTTCCTCAAAAACCACAGTAAATGCCAGCATCTAAAAATCTGGCACTGCGTTACTTCACTGCTAAGTATCTGTCCTCGAGGCCAGCCCCACAGAGAGAGTCATCAGGGGCCAAAGCATCCTCTAAAACATAAGCCTAGGCTAACCACAAACATGCAACCCTCTCAACTTCTAAGCCACATGTCAGCCTCCTCCAAAGGATGAGAAGGTCCAGACACAGTCCTGCGATGTAGGACAGCTGGGAGGAGGGCACAGGTTGCAGGAAGGAAGGAGCAGCTCCTCCCCAGGAGTACCCTTGTAAGAGTTTCTGGGTGGAGGCATACATGGAGTCTCAGTTTTCCAGCAAAGTCAGCCTTATCCTCTTTGTCTGGCTCATGTCCTTCCACAGCAGATGCCCCACTATGGAGATGAACCCACGTCTCAGCACACTGTGCTAGATGCTGCACGAACCCAGTATGAAATCAGAGTCCTGGCCCAACACACCTGCTGTTTTGCTGCACAGCAGAGCTGTGTGCAAGTGGAGCAACTTCCAGTCAGCAGGGACAGCACAGGTGACGATGGTGTGCAAATGGGGAAAAAATTGCCAGAGGCATCTCATCATCTGGTACAATGCTGAGAAGACTTAAGTTGGGACAATTACAATTTAAGCATTACCAATGCCAGAAGAAGCATTTACCTTCTTATTGGGGTAAATAATAGCAGGTAGGTGACTGCTAAGTTCATGCTACTTTTTTCCACCCTTCCCTTTCCCCACAGATCCGTGCTGGGGTAGAAGCCATGGCAGTGAACAAGTATCAAGGCCAACATGTATAAAGACAGAGAAATGTTCCAGCCCTATTCATAGAGCAGGTTGAGCCAGGCAAGCACCATCCGGGTCCCCGACATGACTTGTCCTGGGTGGGGAAGCTCATCCCAAAAGCTGAGACTTTTTGTGGTTTTAGGAAACTAGCGAAGGCTTCACTCCCCTATCAGCTGGCTCCTGCATTTACCAACTCACAGGAAACATCAGGCAGTTTTTGTGAAACAACTGCAGCCAGTCCAGGCTGTTTCTCACTGGACAACATCACCCCCAGATCCACCTGCCAGAGGAAGCAGTAACCCAGGTCGAGTCCAGTTTATTAGTCCAGTGCGGGCAGGGCAGGAAACAATAAGCTTAAAGTGCATCAAGGAAGGTTTAACTTTGACATTATTTCTAAGCCTCTCAACTAATAAGCACAGTTAAGCACTGAAAAGATTGCCTAGGGAGACTGTGGAGTCTGTATCCTCAAATGCTTTCAAGAACAGGACAGAGGCAAACATCTGTCTGGGCTTGTTTGGGTCCAGCTAGTCCTGTCTTGTGGTATGGTATAGACCAGGTGATCTCGTTAGGCATCGGCCTTTCCCATCCCAGTTTCCAGGTGCATTGGTTCAGTTTCCCCCTGTCACACACTGTCCCCTCTCTGTGTGTTCACAGGATGCTGAACCTGATGCTGAGCAAGTTGGCCTGACTTATGAAATCATATTTTCCTTTAAATTAGGACGAGTTTTGAAATATACATAAATGTATAGAATACCAGAGAATATTTATTAGGGTTGAAATTAACATTGATTGATTTGATTTTTGCTGATTAGGTAATTATGAGAACTAAAGGGGTAATCACCTTTTCAACGAGGAAATGAAACAATCATCCAAGCTAGACAAGTCCTGAGTTTCTAATTTGAGCAGGGGAAAAAAAAAAAAGCTACAGGTGAAGATCAAAGAGCAGTATCTATGCCACGTTGTCTCTCACTCTTCAAGCAGACATGGGCTGGGACTTTTCCTACCATGCTTATCTCAGTTTTATGCATCTACACAGTGCTGTGTGAGATCGAGTGAGGAGGGACGAAAGGGTTAGCCCAGGGACTGAAGCAATACAAGAGCAGTTCCTGGCTTACTTCATGGGTAGAGGAGGAAGAAGCCTTCCCTGCAGCTCTCCACCTCACCAGAAGTATGGCCAGATCTGTCAAGTCACTGACAGCTGAACATGAGGCTCTCACGAGCAAGTCCTGCCTCGCTCCGCCCCTGGAGCTGTCTCTCGCACATCTGCAGTCCATCAGGGCCTCTCTCCCCCAAGATGACCCCACGTGCCTGATTTGTTTGCTGCATGTTTGGGATATCTCCAGAGCTCACATCTCAGCGATCTGGGACTTCTTCCCCAGCTAGCAACACGGGAAGAGGCCACTAAGTGCAAACCTCATCCTGACACCCCATGCCCGGCAATTGCAACCCCTCACTGGCTTGTGTACGGCTTGGACACCCTGTACAAGTGCCATGACTCCTTTCCCCTGTTCCCACCTATATTATAATAGAAACCAGGATGAAGGGAGGCTCTGGAGAGCCAGCTACCATCAGTCCCTTAAAGACAAAACAAACAAAGGCTTTTTCTCAGCTGCAGTGGCATGAACAGAGCTTAGTTCCCCTGGCCCCTCCAGGATGTGGCTGAGATGTATCAGGGAAGAGCAGCTGTCAGCATGGATGTGCCTAAAATTAGCTCAAAGAGAAGGTTTCCTCCATTTATTTATTTGCTCCTTAAAAGGCCCCTTCTTATTAGATGCAAATTCAGCAAAAAAGCTTCAAGCCAGTACAAAGGCACTGCTAATATTTTACAATTACACTGAGAGGGAGGTCGCAGCACTTTGCGTTTGAACTTCTGCTTAGTTCTAGATGTTCTTGGGATAGAGGCTGTAGTAATGGGGTGACTCTTTGGATGTTTGGCCACAGGAATGTATTTGGAAGAGCTGTACCAAGTGTGGCAGGTTCAGCTGGTGAGCTGGTGTGCTGGAGACCAGTATGTTGTTTATTTAGTGTTATAGGTGCCCCAGGAAGGACATGGAAAATTGGTCTCCAACATTAATTTATCTCCTTTCAGATATACACCTACTCAATAGTTTTCTTATTATACATAATGGTATTATCTGCTTTCATCTGTTTGCCAGCTTCTCCCTACCATTCATCTTTTCCACCCTCTGATAACTTCAGGAGTCCTTCACCAATTTCACTTGTCAGATGGGAGGGGAAGGAAGGGGGTGGAGAGGTCTTAAAGATACTAAATTCCAGCAAGTTTTTGTCAGAGAGAAATACCTCAGTAAGGCCTTTTGTAAGCAAAGGACTGGAGAGTGAATTCACTGCTTCTTAGCAAAGAATCCACATATGGCATAGATCCGTAGCAAAGCAGACTCGATTGCTTCTGCTGCTCAGGGGACCAGCTGTTAATTATAGAGCTCAAAAACTTCATCTCATCTCCTCTGTTTGGCTCATGCCACAGGAATTGAAATCGGAGTACCTATACAGACATTTAGAAGTACTGAAAAGTAAAAAAATAAAACTTTATGGAAAAAAACAACCCAAAATTTATTTTAATGTACCTATTCCATCCCACATATCTATCTCAGAAAAATACCGGAATGAGCCTTACAGGACACCTTCATGTCTGCCTTCGAATTCTTCCTGACACCTTGCTCTGCAATGACCCACAGACATTCAAGAGCTGGTTTCCTGAGGCTTCTGCCTTTGTGCTGACTTGCTGCTCTCCTAGCTGCCTTCTCTTGCTGCCTTTCATTTTCTACTCTGCTTATCATTTTTTTGAGGTGAGGAATTGTCATCGCCATTACAGTAAGGCACTAGGCAGGACTGGGGCAGGTGGCTCCTACTGCAGTATGAAGAGCCAATTAATGAAGTGGTCAGTAAGTAGCAACAGCAGTTAATGTGGCTTCGGAGCTGGAGATCACCCCTACGCACAGTTGTGCTATCATATAATATAGTCTGGTCTAGTCTGGTCAAGCCATGCAGTAGTCTTTGCCTACTGAGTCTACAAGTATTTGGACCCAAGTTTTTGATTTGTACAAGCATGGAAGGCCATGGACTATGACTATGTGCTATCAGAGCATAAATAATAGGTGGGCTGGAGCACTGACTCTGACCAGACCCTTCTATCTAGAGCCAGTCTCAATATTCAAGGTCCAGGAGCAAAGTTTCCAGACTGCAGCTTCAAATTTTTCTGATCCACCAAGTCAACTGGACCCTGAGAACCTTATGGCTTTTTAATGAGAAGGTGAGAACTGTTTACACTCTGCATAAGCTTCTCCCTTGAGACAGCAATCCTGGGCAGGGCTAAAGGCCTGCTAAAGCTACCTGCCTACTGTATCTTTATCCTCTCCTCCGGGAAAGTACATCAGAGAGCAGAAAGTCAAGCAGCTCACAGTACGACTGGCTTAAAAAAACCATCCCCCCCACCCCATATCGCTCATCCGTATGCTCTGATGGCATCAGTGTTGCTCTGAACAGCACTGCAAGTTGTGCTGATTGCAGAGCAGCAGCAGGAAGATGGGAATCATTAAAGAGACTCAGCCAAAGCCCTGTAATTAATTAGTTAGAAAAGCATCTTAGCGTTATTAGAGAGGCCTCAGCAGAGGAAGCGACACCTCCGTTCTAACAGACTCACCTTCCGCCAGAGCTGCTGCTGCGATGTTTGACATTGTGCTGGTGTAAACAGAAATTAGAAGTCGGTGTGACAGGGAGAGGAGCCCCTGGCAGGCTCTGCCCTTGGCCAGCGCTGTGCTGTGTGCCGGGAGGTTTCTGTGCTCTGCTCACAGGCAGAAATCAGATCCTGGAAATGGCTCAGGTAGGGATGCTTGCTACTCAACCAGGAAGACCCTGATTTTTGCAGTGATTAAAAGCAAGTGCAGTTTTCCCAGGGTGCTGAACAGAAAGCTGGTTATCCAGATGTTTGTGATTATAAACAGCCAAGGATATGCAAAAATGTCACCCAAGGCACCAGGAACTGGTGTCTCCTGGGATCTAGACACATGCAGGATGCTGCTATCCCTGGCAAACATGCACAGGCTGGCTGCATGGAGAACTGGGCCATGCTCAGAGCTGCATATTCATGGCATGCAAATGTTAAGCTACTTGCAAACTCCCACAGCTGTCATCAGCACACAGTACCATGGCCATGAGCCCCCGAGATGGAATAATATCCTATGGGGAGCAGCAGGATGCTGCAAGATCTGCGTGTTGCTGAAAATAAGAGCATCAAAAGGAAGATGGAAACACAAGACAAAAATAGCCAGGATTGCTTTAAAGGCTCTTAATTTCCTTTGGGGAAGGAGGCCAGGCAATGTGGCTAGTACATGGGGCGAGGAGGCAGGAGGCCTGGCTCTCCCACTGACCTGCCGTCATACCTTTGGCAACTCTCTTTTTTCTCATGTGCTAATTTTGCCCTTTCCCCACTTGGTACTGTCAGCCTCTAGGAATTCATAAGTCTTGAGTTGGGCCTCCAAACACCATGATTTTGGCTTAAAAATCAAGAGCTATAAGCATATACATATGAATTATGGGCCTTTTTGAATGGCCTTGTGGTTTCTGACTCTTTAGGGATCATATTTCCAACTGAGCAGGTCAGATTTTTTTTATTATGATTATTATTATTTTAAATGAAAGCCAAGAATGTCACATAAACACAGGGCTCTGGCAGCTTGAGCTGGCAGCGCTGCCCATGCTTCATGTGTCCTGCCTACTTAGACTGGGAGCGTCTGAGGCATGGGCTGTCACTGACCATGTCTGCACAGCATCAAGCAAAACCTCCCCAATCTCAGTTGGCTTCCTGTACTTCCCCAGGACAACTGAAAACAAACAGCCATTCCCTCAGCTGTTTCCAGTGAGGATGGTAGGTGGGATAACTTCCCTGAGTTCGGCCTGCATTAGAACACAGGTGACCAACGGACTGGAAGTGTCCCAAGAAAAGGCTCCCGGGGAGATTTTTGCTGCATCGTATTTTGGCCCTGCTGTTGCAGCCTTGCCAAGGTGTTTCAAGTGTTTTACAAGGCAGCAGAGAGATTAAAAACTGTGAACATGTCAGTGCTTGCATTTGCTGTTCTGTCTGCTGAGTTTCAGTCAAGGTCCCGGTCATCCTTTGGGTAGAAGTTTGAGTGGAAGATTGTGCTTAGTTGAACTGCTTTGTTCATTCCATGATGTCAGACAACTCAAATTCCCCAGGTTTTACCTTGCAGATGTGTGGACATACCACGGGAAGCTCCCTGTCTGAGCAGCTGTCACCAGCTCTGCAATGACAAGAAGCACGTCTTTGGCTCTCAGCTCTGAAGCTCGTCTATTTACGTTCTGAAGTGAAGACGTTCTCCGAATAAATGAATAAACTGAGATCTCCAAATGAACAACACATTCTTCCTCAGGTCAACTTTGCAGAGAAAGCAAATATTTCAAGAGAATATGGTTACTGCTCATAGCTCTTTGGAGCCAGTCTGCTAACTCCTCTGCGGTGGCTGTAAATCTGATGGTGGTTCAGTTTAAGGACCTCACAGATGCTATTTCAGCCTGATATAATGTACCATAAATGCGATTGAAAGCTCCCATCTATAGCAGACAAAGCCCTTCTGGTTCATTCAAACACTGAGGAAACTGACTATTGTATATATGCACAGTTGGGATTCATCCAAAAGTGAGTGATAGCTGAAAGAATTTCACGTTCTTTGGCTGGTGTAAATGTTGATTTCAGAAGGCAGCAAAGGTAACATGAGGATACAGGGAGACTCCCTTGTCTGGCATTTAGTATTTGAATCTTGTCCTTTGACTCACCTCAGACTCGCTGCTAGAGTCCCAGAAGGACAGAAGAGCCCCCACCATATATGAGATGTTCCTGGTTTAGAGGCAACAAGGCATTTGGTCTCCATGGGATGGCAAGCAAATAGAAGCTGCTCCCACAGCCTCAGGCTGAATTTTAGGGGGTATCTGTCTAGCTAAAGAGATATTTCAATATATATATATCACATCACAATCAGTTTGTGAAATGCAGTTCTATAAAGCACTGTGGAGAACCACGTGACTCCAAAAAGGTTTGGGGGTGCAATTCATCAGCTCTCAGTACAGGTAACAGCCACCAGACCCATCGTATAATGATAAAGGTTAAAAGCAAACAAGTAAACCCAAATGCACACTATGGTGAGGGGAGTCTGTCTTCAAGGTGAGACCATCTCTAATTAACGGGGGTCGGAGAAAGGTCCCCTGGGGCAGACTGCCACACCAGCCGTACAGTGGGGCGTCCTGGGAAGCTGTGCTTCTGGCGTCAGTCCCACGTGGGCCACAGAACGAGAGGGATCCTTGGTCTGATCCTGCCTGGCAGTTTCTGTGCAAAATGGGGCCAATTTGCTGGGAAGTTTCCCACCCCCAAGGAGGGAAGAGGTGGGCCGCGAGTTTAACAAACATTTTGGTATTTGGAAGCCATTCCCAGCTCTCGTTTAACACACAGACTGCATTTCCCATTGCTAACTGGCAGCAAAGAGCTCATCAACATTTAAATAAGAGGCTTGTTAATGCCAGCGTGAGGCAGGTTTGCATGCCAAGGCTGGCTAAGGTTTCGTGCCAAGGATTTTCTAAGAGAGAATTTCTCTAGGAAACTCCTTCAAAAGGAAGAATTCACTTCTGGTTAAAGAGAGCGAGGGCTTAATTTGAAGAGGTGCTGAGCTGGTTAAGTCAAATGGATGGTGCAAGAGCTGAAAGCCTGTGAAAATCAGACTCCAGCTTTTAAATCAATTAGCTGAAGAATGGCATGTGGTGTTTTGCAACTGATTATGCTTTCTGCTATGCAATAACTGAAAGAAAAAAAAGACTACGCATAACCTCTTCCATCAGTGCCACTGCCATGCCCATCGATGCTAAGTATACTAAGGTGAGGCTTTAAATGCACCTGTTACCCGAGTGTGGGAATATTATTTTCTACAAATGGTCAAATGCACCTTAGTATGGGGAGGATCTACAATATTTGGCTCTGTTTCTAGATCCCAAATGAGTCCTATAAATTATGAAGAATTTTCACTCTGTGACCTTGTTTTGAGCCTTCCCTATGGAGACTGAGCCCCCATCTCAGAGCCAACAGAGAGGAAGGGTGCTGGTTTTGGCAAAGCTAGAGAGTCCTGTACTATACATCTCTATAGCATGGCTTATTGCCTTTCCTTGTTCTGTCATAGAACAGGAGTAATGTCCGTGGTGTTGGAATATGTGCATGGTAATTGGCTTTTGCTGTAATTAAATGCCTCGGTGCCAGCGTTTAATCAGCCGCCAAAGCCGTTTATTGCCTCATATACTGCTGCACCATGAGCATTACCCCTTAATTAGTTGCTGAAATAGTGATGATTTAGCAGCATCTTTATATTTATACTTTAAGACAGCAGATTCAGTCCAACATCAACAATATTGCAAGATAAAAAAGCAGCCCATTCTGCTATGCAATGATCTGGGCCTATTTATTTTTTCCTTACCTTGTGGAAAACAGCGTCATGTGCATCTCCCGCAATGGAGGTGCAGTTAGGACTTTGAAAGCAGTTGCTACGTCTCTGCTCCGCTCCAGGACTGACCTTGTGTATTTTAAGTGGATTCAGTATCAATAAAACATTGTCCCCAGAAACTCTCAGCAGCAAAAGGCGTGTAGGCTTCCCCCACTTTGACTTACCATCAGCAGGAGTGCAGGATCTGGTCCAGCAGACCAGAGGCAGAGAGCTCTCTGGGGAAGGGAGCTCCTCTGTGTCACAGGAGCTGGGGCACTTTGTCTTGCACGACCCTGGCAAGTTGCGACAGGTGACACTGACAGCAGCAGCAATTCTCCTCACAGCCCCATCCAAATTCCTCTCCCCCCCTTTTCCTGTTTGTGTTTGCAGTGGAGGTGGTGCTGTGTGATGCAGCCGGCCAATGGCCAAATATTTTGTGGGGAATAGAGCAGTGAGAGACCCCACTCACTGTGACCATTTATCTTCTCCAATTTCAGCTTTCTGAAAGCAAGAGGTCTGGTCTATGCTGGTCTTTCAGAGCTTCTTGTCAGTTAATGGAGTGAGAGAGGCATGTCCACAAAACAGTTCACCCTGCCATGAAGAAGGTGTCTAAGTGACATTGGAGGAATGACCCTTTGGAGGTGTCCATCTAGCAGAGAGGAAGCCCTGCAGTTCGCTTGCATTGGACTCTTCTCTCTCAAACTATTAAGAGATGGAAGAGGTGAATCCTGCCCAGAACACCAATACTGCCTGCTAAGACCAGCACTGTGGACAGATTCCCCAGTTTTGCAAGTTTCTTCCCAGCTTTGAAAACCCCTGAGGAAACTTACAAAGCCCCCCAAATCTTCTCAAAATTGACTAGAAAGCAAAAGTCATCCTTGCTCAGTAATAAAACTCCGTTTGTGACACAGAGGAAGTCATACAGCAAGTTAGCCTAGATATCTTCAAGATAAACATACAAGACCCATCCTTGTTTAAAGCCAGGTGGTTAAATCTACAGTAGCCACAGCTGGAGACAGCCACTGCATCAGGAAAAGGCAGCTGTACGACTGCTTCTTCATTTGACAAGGAACATCACCAACAAAACAACCTGTGGGGCTGCCAAATAGTCTACACCACCTCCATCCTGCCCTAAACTCCTGGTGCAGCTTGCCTTGGCAACTGGGTTTTAGATACACTTCACTCCCAAAGCTTTCATTGTCTGCAGAGGATTCTCATTGCCTTTGATTGCAAGAAAAGCAGCACCAAACTATCAAATTAATAGCTCCCCCACCCTTGGCCCTTGCCTCTGGCCCCTGGCCTGCTAATGCATTTTGATTTGTGTGTGGACAACATATCCCTGGAACTTTTCCATCGTAACAAGTTTAGGAAAAAATACCTTGTGCTCTAAAGGAAGTAATAATATCGAGTTTGGAAAACTATATAGCAGTTTGAATGGACTTGAAAGCCTACACCATCACACTCCCTTTACTGCCAAGACAAATCCTGTCAAGACTCCCGTGTCCTGTAGGAACAAGCTGCAGAGTTCGTCCTTTCCTGAGGGAGAACACAGGCCCTTCCTAAAGTCCCCCAGGGAAGGGGAGGAGGAGCTGGGAGCAAAGATGCTGCTTGCGCGTCTTTCCATGGCTAACAAAGCATCCCCTGACAACACATAACCTACTGAAGAAGTCCTTCATATTTACTGGAGGAAGTATGACATTTAATTTGGAGCCAAGAATATTTAGTCTGGACAGTAGGAAAGACTGTCCAAGGGTAAAGACAACACTGCTATGGAATGGACTGCCAAGGAAGGTTGTGGGATCTCCACCTGTGGATGCCTTCAAGGGGATGCTAGATAAAATTTCGTTGGGAGTCACAAATGGGGAATGGGTTTAGCTGTATTGTGTGCCTTGGGATCTTTCTACAACTCCGTGAGAAACTGTTTTAAGAAAACTACTTTTGCTGATGTGGAGGACAGTAATTATCTCATTTAACCCTTAAAGACACAAAACAAACCTGTGTCAGTTGCTCACCTAAAGATGACAGACTTTCTCCACTGACAAGAGGGCCACCTTGGACAACAAAGCTGTCTTCCAGGCTGCTAAAGTTCATCAAGATGAATCCCACCTTGGAGACAGCCTGTGAAGTTCTGCACAGGAGATTTCTGAGAGCAAAGGGCTTCTAGAAAAAGGTCCAAGGATAGAGAGGGTAGGAAAACAGAGGCTATAAGGAAGGTGCAGATATTTAGCAGGTGAGAAACAGTCATTGGAAAAGCTGACCAGGATACAATGGATTCCTCGTCACTTGAAGCGTTTCAGTCAGGGAAAGCATTCGGTGAAGGTTTGGTGCTGTGCCAGGTTCTCTGACTGGAGAGGTGAGGGTCAGGCTGTGTGGTGATCAGTAGTATTTTTGAAGCAGATTGGACTGGACTGGGAACAATCCAGATTATTTACTGGACCAGGAATAATCCCAATTATTTACCGCAATGACAACCTAGAAACAACTTCCTAGAGAGATAGGCTTTGCAAAACACACTTCTTTCTACTCTCCCCATATTAGTTTGAATAGTGTTCCTCCAGTCAGCTGCAAAGCAAGGCGCTTGGCTCTGCTGGCACCTGATCACAACTCAAATTTGAGAATACTTGTGGGCAACCTCCGCATGTAACCCACCTCTGCAGGTTACCTCATGGTTTAGGAATGGAGTGCTCCCTACTGCAAAGATGCACATTTTTAAGAACAGTGCAAAATTTGTCAAGAGATGGCCAGTACAAGCAGGGGGTTGCCTCTCTTGTGACATATTTCTAGCATCCTTGCTTCACCCAATAGTGAAAGAGGGTCTTGAATTAAGTATGTTGAGGAGCCACACGGTGAAATTTTGAACCCAAAAGAGAGAGAAACAGATGGAGGATATGAAGCGTAATTGCAGGTGGAGGTTGGGAGAAAGTAAATACCATTCGACTTGAAAAAATAATTTCACACGCTAGCAAACAAAAATGAAATTTATAAGGAGTTTATTGGATTGGTAAAATGTAATAAAAAAGCATTTGTGATACTTCTTCTGCAAAGAAAAAAGGCATCTGGCGATTTTGCATATTTGTTTTCCCTTACAAAACATTAGAAAAGCATAACTGATAAAAAGGATAACAACTGGAAGAGCAGAGCAAAGAGGAAAATACATCTCAATATAATTGGATAATGCGTAATAAAAATACAGAAAACACATGCTTAGAACAGCTTTCATTCTCTTACTGTAAAAAGTCATTTTACGTGTTGAATAAAAAATATATGCCGGTTGCTCTGAAAAATGCAGTTTAGAAGAGGTAACTAGCTGAGAACAAAATATATATATCTATATATATTTATAAATATAGAAAATGTGTATATGCTGCATCTGTCCTCAGAACAAACTGGAATAAATGGTTTTCAATTCATGCACACAAGTTACCAGAGAAAAAACTTCATATATTACCTAGTGGACCAATCCTCTAAGGTGCTGATTGCATTTCCTGAGTGCCCTCAAAGCCCTGTGGAAGTAGTCAGTGAAGGACAAGTGGCCTGATGGGTTCAGTGACAAGAGAGGCTACTCAGCAGCTCACAGGAGATGCACTCAGCAACTCACAGGATTTGGGAAAACTCCAATGGCAGCAGGATTGGGCCCCTCACAGACTTGTGTAGTGCTTGTGCTCAGCAAGGGGTAAAACTGGTACCCCCAAGCTCTGACAGATGGGAGACCAGTCCTAAAAGCTCAAGTAATGTTACTTCATTAGGATCTGAGGGCATGGAGTGTGCAGCAGAAGGCATCCCTCACGTAGGGAATGCCTCCTTGTGCCTCTTTCTTGCCCAGATACCTAGGCTAGTGATTCACATTTAAAAGGAAGATGCTTCCCATACCACTGAGAGCCTCTGCCTGCTGCTGCAGGACAAGGAGAAGTGTGGTCAGACACACTCCCCTCCCAACTACAACAAAGGCAACAATGCAAAACCTTCTCTATCTCAAGGGCTAAACCCACAGCAACCATAAACCTGAAATACCACCTCAAACCTGGCCTAGTCATCCACAATGAATTACTTCACATCCAATAAATATCATCACCGGTGAACCCTAGAGCAGACAGGTCTACAGTTGGCAGGGATAGGCCAAAGCATAGCAGCTACATAGGGCAAATACATTCCTGGGGGCACTTCCTCAGTGCAGTTCGAAAGAGCTAAACTAATCTCCCAGCCCTCAGGGGGTTTGCCGTGGGGTATTTAGCCAAGAGGAATCCTTCTGGAATGACCCATGTGTGGTTCAGACCCCCTTGTATTAGCCCACAGGTAAAGCCAATGTAACAGATGAGGTTCTGAAACACAACAAACCTCTGCTGTTTGTTCTGAGCTGGAAACTGCCATTACCAAAACTGCAGAATTAGTACTCCCAGTCTCTCAGCTGACTAACTGGAGGGAAGGCACTGGAGGCTGCCCTCCAGTCTCTCTGATGGTCCACAACACAAGCTGTGGCATGGGAAACTATAGGACCCTTAAGGAAGTTGAAGTGTTACCTAGGCAGACCCTGTCTAGCAAGATCATGAGAAAGTCCAAGCATAACTGCTCTGTCCATACCTCTACCAATACTCAGTCCTCACTCTCCAGAGGGACAGCAGAGGAGGTCACAGTGGTGAAGTACTGAGCATCAAAAAAATCAAACCTTTCCCTTTGCTGCATTTCCAATAAACCTTGCATTTCCTCTCTGAAAAGTTTCCTAAAACATGATTTTGGGGACTGAAAGTGAGAGCACATCAGCCTTTTTAATACAGTAGCACCAATCAAACACCCAGCCTTTGGTTCACCTTCAAATTTTCTCTTCTAACATTATATAAAAAATGAATAGTGGAGAGCTTATAAAAGACAATATTAAGCAAACAAAATCTCCAGATATGACTGACTCTGGAGTTCTGATAAGATAGATACGTTTGAGAAGATACACCCAAGTACCTCTGCTATGGAACCTTTGCCTACTAGACAGTGAGGTGTGTTAAGCAAAACGACAAAATTAACCTCTTGCTTCTCTTCTACATCATTCTCATAGTTCCCATCCCTGCTCAGCACTAGGGCTATTTCTCTGCTGCTCATAAAGGAGCACCACAGGTCTCTGAAAAGGCACATAGTGAAGGAAGTGGAATACACTTTCTGTAAAGGCAGCTATGTTAATAGCCTACTCTCCAACTTGCTGGCTGTTCTGCTTAGATGCTTGTCAGGTGCTTAGCTACTCAGGCATTAGGCACATCAGAAATACTACTTTGTAGGTTGATAAAGCAAAGAACTAGACCAGGTTCAGGGGACAAGGCAGAAAATGTCCATTTGCCAAACCAAAATGGGTTTCCAACCCATACAGACCTGTCAGTAAACCACTGGCAGATGTAAAAAAGTGCCCCAGTCCTGTATTTTCAATGGATACCATCTCAACATAGTCGAAACACAAGCCACAACCTCCAGTTGTGCATTTCAGTGCAAACTGCTCTTATCTCATACAGCCCTGAATGAAACATGAACACAAAGGCAGCCTAATGGAAACAGGATCTTCTCCTCCCTCCCTGCAAATCCAAATCATTGCACACAATCCCATAGCTAATGGCAGAGAGAAAACACCTGTTTCTGGCAAAATACTTGCACTAGGAAGGCAGGACCAAGCCCTAGGCTAGACACAGACTCACCATGGGGAGCAACCCTGCCTATGGAGAGGATGAGGTGGACCTTGCTTCGTTAGCAGGCCTTCTTCGCTCCCATGCTGCAGCAGTGTGGCAAGCTGGAGCTGGAGCAAATGTTTGCAGAGGAAGTGCTGGGCTCTGGCTCTACTTTAGGGAACACTTCAGAGGATGGCATTTTTCTCCTTGGCCACCGCGGAGGAAGACAATAAAAAGAAACTATATTGAATGGCCATCTCCTTTTCACTTTGAAATCTGAGCACTTTCCCAAATGAAGGCATTCCTTCCATCTAGAATTCATATTTGGAAAACCTCCCTATATCAGAACTGGAAAATATTCCGATTGCATTTTCTGGTCCTAAACTCTAGGTCAGCTTTCCTAGACAGAACTCCTAACTTTGTTTTAATTCAGTGCCCAAACCAAAATGGCTCCACACCATATAGAGCAAGATTAGGACACAACAAACAATGAATAAAAATAATGACACCAGGAAAAAGCACATGGTCCTGACTATAAGAAATGCTGAATAAGCAAAGCTTCTATGGAACAAAATTAGCATGTGATGTAGGAACATCCATTAAAAAAAAAAAAAAACTCAGAGCAATTATGCCCTTTATTTTTTGCTACATTTATTATTTTCACCTCTCTCTTCTCACAGATGAAATGGGGCAGGCCAGTTCTTTTTCGTATTCAAGTCAGCTTTGCTCTCTGGACTCTCATGCTGCTGGCACAGACCTGCGGAGACAGGACTTCCCGCACTTCAGGGGAATGCTGAAGTGGGGCTATTTTTTACACATCAAACTATTCCTGTTCACCATACACTCTGCTTCCAAAAATAAAACAAGCATCTGAGTCTTTAAACAAGTGGACTGACTCTTTAAATTTCACAATGATGTTTTAAGCCTGGGGTAGGAGGGACGGGAACAGGAATACATTTTCCTACTTATGGAATATAATGAAACCAATGTTTCTGGATATTAAATGTTAGGTAATAACAAATCAGAGGTCTGTTGCTGAGCCCGTTCTGCCAGCCAGTCCCTGTGAGAAAAAGACAGTGAGAAAGGGGTTTTTTTGCACTGATGAACTTAAAATGAAAGGAGGGGCAATACACGGGAAGGAAGAGGGTAGACAGGTACATGGCATGGAAATGACTTGCCTGGAGCAACCACACAAGTAGGCAGAAAAATGGCAAATATAACCTGTCTCCTTATTCCCTTAGCCCTGTTCCCAAAACTAGTTTGGGAATGAATTGGGGTAAGGGGAGGAGGGAGCAGCAATCTGAACACAGCAGATGCTCCAGTTTAAACCGTATCTTCCCAAAGAGGAACCGAGGATGGGGGCAGGGTAGATGGCTATTATTAATGTCCTTCCGTATATAGCAAAGCAGACATCCTGCATAATGGCAACACAATACATCAATAATAGCCCAAGAATAGCTCCCTACCGTTTTTTTTTTTTTCCCCTGACAGTTAGAAACATAAAGAGAAAAATCAAGCTGCTGAGATAAATAGCTGAGTCTCCACCCCCACCTCAAATTGCCTTGGCATATTTTAAGAGATAAATGGTTCTATGAGAAATTTAAATAGCTTTCTCTTTTCTTTTTTGGCAGCTGCAGGAACTGGGTCAGGTGTAGAAATTATTAATTTCGAAGCCTGAAAAACCCATGTTTGAAACTAAGGTTTTTTTTCCTTTAAAGCATCAACTTTCTTAGAAGTAGAGATAGAAAAAAAAATTAAAATAATTGAGGGTTTTTTTTTTAAACAGAAGTCAGACCAAAAATAATTAAATAACAGTGCAAGCTTCACAAAAGGGACAATTCGTCTAACAGTTTAATGGACATTAAAAGTATCCATAGTGGACTGTTAATGTATTTTGCATAGAGTATAGTATTTGCACAATGGCTTTTGTTCCTCTTGATCAAACATAGCACTGGGAGTATGCCTTGAAGAAAAACACTGGGGATCACCATTCTGTAGTTTTACCTTAACTTTAGTGCACATTTCCAGTGAGACGAGAGATTATTGCCAGAGTGACCAGCACCAAACACTTTCACAAGGAGCTCATTTACTTATTGCTAGGTCTCAGGATTGACACCCCAGTGAGCTGATCTGCCTGAGGCTGGTGCTCAGAGCTGGTGAATCTAGTACCAAACCAGATGTAAATCACTGCCTTCCCCCTTCCACTCAAGTTACTCTTGCTTTACACACTGATACCAGGATTTCTAGCCCAGCTTCTCTGCATGATACCAAAAGCCATCTTCCTCCTCATGCCATATGTGGAAGAATCTCTTTGCAACCATAAACCCCCGAATCTTACAGAAAAGAAAGGTCAAATCCTGTAGAAACTGCTCTGAACAAAGAAATGCTGATATATAAACTCCCTCACAGGATAGTACACTAGTTAAGACCTGTAAAGGTTCAAATTTCCAGTCCTACAAAGACTCCAAGATCTTGAAAGACACCCAGTTGGCATGCAGCCCACTCCCTCCGCTGCACAGCTGGTAAAATCCACCCCCCCTGTTCCTCGTGCTCTGTTCCATGTCCCAAACCAGGTGGATACCTGAGAAGGAGGATGACTCCCTCATTCAGACTCACTGCACCTCCGCAGGGCGCACGCTTGTGCTCTACTTCCCTCAGTGACCAATCAAAAATTTAAAAGGTGACAAAGACACAGATGTAAATAGAACTGCAGTACCTAGAAAGTCAGAGCACAGATAGGATCAGAAGACAGACTGTAATTACAGGCCCTGCTACTTATTACATAGGCCAGTTGTGCTACATGAGCCTTCGGTGGAAACTTCCTGTGTAATTAATAAAGGAGAAACAAAATACTTTTGCAATCACTTTTCTAGCTTTCACTGTGGGGGTCCAATCCTGCCATCCTGGATTAGCTCTAATCATAGACAATCTTTCTCTGCATAAACTGAAGGCATCTGTTCTGTCAGACAGTAAAAAAAAAAAAAAAAAAAAAAGAAAAAAAAAGGACAAACCCTCATTGCAAACTTACACCATGCAATCAAGAAGGAAAGGAAATCGATCCTGAAAACCCCCCACCCAGATCGTAATCTGACAATGTTTTCAAGGCATCTGGCAAAAAGGAAGAAGAAAGAAGAATGCTATGAAATATTTAAAATCCTACTTCTGTCAGGAATACATGAGAGGGGAAAGGTGAGTTTGAAAGGGCTGCGTTATTTGTAAGCCAAAACCTGAAAGCACCACCTTTTGCATAGGAGCATGAGATGCCCTTGGCCCAAGCCAGAGCGGTCCTGAGAACAAGTACCAGGCACTGATTCAACAGGGACTGGCATGACAAAGTCAAGACTGTGTGTGAACAGAACCAAATAAGTGGTCCTGCGCACCATGGTATGTACCATCGGACATCAAGGGTAAAGCAAACAAGAGAGTTAATAATACAGTAAAATAGCTGCATGTTTGTAGCCCATAACTGATCTCATCTAAAGCTTCAATTGTATTTTCAACAGTATGGGAAACAGGGTATCCCCAAGGGAGGATTTCTCCTAAAAGCACTTCTTTTACTGTTGAGACTCTTACCAAAGAGGGACATCCAAGGAAGGGGAAACTGCCCTGTGAGATCCGAGATGCACTGAATGGCACTTTGCTTTGCTCCTGCACCCAGGATCTTGCCCTCTCCATTCTCAAATCCCCACTGGTGTAGAGCACCTTTGCAGAAAGATCTTGGCCAGGCCTGACCACTGGACTAATCCCAACCTGCATCACAAAGAGCAGGTGTGGAAAGAGGCTGAATGTGCCCAGCTGTCATAAGGAGGGGAGCAATCAAGCAGACACTCAGGAGTTACAATGCTCAGCTGTGCCTTTGCTTTGGTCACATCCACCTGCCTGCTGTACAGTTCTAGTAGAAACCATAAAAGACTTCATGACAAGCACTGGGCATACAAATGGGATCAAAATGGTCCTGAAACACTGAAACAAAAGACACTTTGGAACAAAACTGGCACAGCCACAATCCCCACACCACTTGCGTAAGATAGAAAGAAAAATCCCTAGAACGTATTTATCAAAAGCCATTTTATGCAGATTTTTCCTTCTGAATATTTAAAACATGGTGAATATTAAACTTCAGAGATTCTTAATACGTTCCAAAGCCCCACGGACCTTTGAAATGCTAGCTCATCAATATGCAACATCTAATCTTGTCAAAAAAAAAAAAGAGGGGGGGAAAAAAAAAGCTATTCATCCTCTGCACATAGAGGTTACAGCGAGGATCCCAAGGAAAAAAAACAACTTCCAGCATCTTATGCAATAGGTTAAATTTACTCTGGTTGGGAAAGTTTCACTTTCTGCAAGAGAGAAAGTGCCTGTACGTGCATTGCTGCTGGAAGCTTCTTCTGAAGTGTGAGGCTGAAACTGTGTAGCTGGATTACAGTAAGTAGTTTATTAAAATAACCAAGGCTTGTGGCTTTGCATCCTGTTCCAGTCCAATGTAGTCTCAGGATCCCCTCTCCAAAGGCCAGCAGACAGTGCGCCACCTAAAAATCCATTCTAGTCCAAAATGCTGTGGTTGAAATGGCTTTGCTTGTTTATAAAGTTTAGTGTTTCGTATCGCTTGCATCTGACCTTCAGCAGAAAGAAAAGCTCAGTTAAATTGTGCAAATATGTACCAAATGGGAGCAAGGGAAAGCAGCCAAAAATGCTGCATGAGCTTTTGCAGGGCTGCAGCCTTTTAGGAGCACCAGTGAGATGAACTGGATGAGAGGCCAAATTGATTTAGGCTCCAGGCAGGAGCTTAAAACACCATGACATCCAAATTCACAAAGAAAATGTTCTGTTACTGCAACCCCAAATTTCCTGCACATGAAAACACTGTTTTCTTTCATCTTTAGGAGATGGTCGTTCTGTAATCCGACATTTAAAAATGAACAAACAAACAGGAGTCAGCTGACAAAGGATTCTTGCTGGTGAATGGAAGTAGGTCACTCTGAGTATTTTGCCTTTACAGTCTGGCTTAATGTTAGTGTTGTACACAAAACAGTAACAAAACTGCACTGGAGACAGGGAAAGACTCTAATTTTGTCTTTTCTATGAAAATTAGCATTAACATTCTGCATTAATGTGCAATGCCTCCCCAGTACCCGGTATCTGGTTAATTAAAAAAAAAACCAAACACAAAGCAAACCACACACTAAATTAAACAACAACAAAAAACCCTCACTGGTCAGCCTGCATTTAAAGACATCTAAGTATGAGTAACCGGGCAGAGAGGAATTTTCCCGAAGGAACATAAAAGAAAATGAAAGCTCCACATACAAGTCCAAATAAAATCTTCTGTCTGTCATGAATGCAAATTCTGCTTGCCCTTCTACAGAAACATATTAAAGGAATAAAACTGGAGGAAAAAATAAAAGAGGAAAAACTAATAAATTTGGTTTTGGAGAAAAAATTGTTTAAAAACAAACAAAATATCCTTCAAACAAATTTCTTCACGATCAATCCCTGCAATCATGTGGTTCTAAATTACATGTTTAAATATGACTGAAAAAGTAAGGCACAATTTCATAATCATTTTAAAAGCAATAATTATAATAATTTTCTTTGATATCCATGTGGCAGGCCACTGATACTATGGATGCACAAAACTACTTGATTAAAGATCTGGAAAAGTTCTTCCAGCTACTAGCTAAGACTCACAATACCTCTGTGAAGTAAGTAACATACCATCTTCATTGCAAAGCTGGGTGCACGTTGAGCAAATGGAAAAAATGGGTAAGAGAGCTGCTTGCAAACAAAGGGAGGCAGAGGCAAAAAAGTAGAGACACCCCAAGTGCCCTGTTCCCGGTGAGGGACTCTAGCCCCTGGAAATGTAAAGGTAATGGCACCACCTGGGGCTTCTGTTTCCTTCTTCATTTTCTGAAAGATCTAGGTATGATGAGAAATGTGGACAAACAGCACAATTTAAAAAAACCCCAAAGTTTGAACTGAATGCTCCTGATACCAGAGATCACCCCCATTGCTTCCCCATGTAACATGAAGCCAAAGAGACCAGGAACACATAGCCAGGAATAAAGCCCAGTGGGGTGTAAGTAGCAGTGCTCAATATCGCGGCCTGCATTTCTACTGAGTTGTAGCCCCACAACCACCTTATGTGTGTGTGTGAGTGCATATGCCAGAGCAGTCTGCAAGTGTTTGAGCTTAGTTTTTTCAGATCACAACGGAGAATTTCCAGGCTGAAATGAGAGCTGTTCCTCAACGTCCACCAGGAAACCTACCGAGGTTATGGTTTTACTCTTAGATTTTTAGATGCTAGGTAAATGTTACAATTCCACAAGTTTAAAGTCTACTCTCTCTCATGCTCCAAATGCCAGTCGGGCAATCGACTGTTGCAAATTCAAACTTGAAATGCTGAGGAAGCCAGGTAGTATTTCTAGAAATGTTTAAGGAGAAATGGCATTCCCAAGCCCAGAAGGGTATGTGAAGATCAAGTTCAAACAGTATCTCTTGATCTTCATGGTAGTTGCCATAATATACTTATATTCTTCAATAATTTCAGGGGAAAAAAAACCCCAAAGAATAAAATTGTAATTGCCACAGAAAAAGACCCTGGCACTTCCCATAGCCAGCCACTCCATGGCTTTAAGATGGGAAAGAAAAATGAACCCAACAGAAGTAACACTGTTATTTTAAGAGTCACATTATTTGGATTGTTCTAACAAAGGAAACAGTGACTTCAAAATTAGCAAAACTGGTTAAAAATAGGGAAAAAATGTCTTGTGAAAAGTTTCAAAGCTTTTTTATTTCACCAGGTCCAGTACTGAACTGTTTCCCAAGAACACATGTGCTTGTTTTTAAATAGAATTTTTATCCAAAGAAGTTTTCAAAATCATCACAAAAATGTTAATTTACTAGCAGAAGAAACCCAACAACTACAAAAAACAGAAAGATAACATGGGTTTTTGAGAAATGAAAATATTTGTTAACAATTTTGAAATTTATTTAGATAAAAATTCAATATGGTTTTATTTACAATAGCAAAAAAACCACTCCACCTCTTGTGGATCACATTGCAAAAAGAAAGAATTTCTCATTTTAAAAAATGTCCCTTCTGACATCACATAATTTAGAGTAAAAAATTGTGACCAGCTCTAACTGGAAATAGTGTTCTCACAGCTCTCTCTTAGTTTGTACTTTACTAACCCCTAGATACTACTAAGTAGTTCCTGCTATCCTTTGGCAACAAACTCTCAATTACCATCACTAGTGTTTTTTCATAGGAATTTCACCACAGTGAGATTCTTCAGCACATCTCTCTCTGATTACAGTACTGAAGTCTATATAAGGTGTAGTCGACCCAGCTTGGTGAACAAATAGCAAATCAACATGATGAACCAACTGCAGGAACCAGGTAGCAATAGAAACCAGTTATAAACTCAAATCCTTTCTGAGCCATTCAGCTGAAGCAGCGGGTGTCTAACATTTATCTTTGATGCTGAAGGAGGGCAAAGACACAGTATTTCCCTCAAGGACCTTCTCTTGGCTCCTGTTATCCCTCACTTTCTCAAAATCAAAAGGAACCAGCATTTATCAAACCCAAGCTAGGCTTTCCTGACCATGACCAGGCAGGAGCCGTAACAGGTCCAAAGAGATTTCAGTATGACTTGTTGCATATTCTCTTCAACAACCAACATTTCTCTAAAAGACTCCTTTTTCTCATTCTTTTCAGGAACATTTTGCTGACAGGCAGAAAGTCAACTTAAGGCCTGTGTCTCATGAAAGTCTTGCTCCTGCCGTCAGGATGAACGTTATTATGTAGAGTTCACTATGGTAAACACTTTGGTACTCCCACACCTCTATGATTAAGTCATTACCCAAGTGTTTTGCAACCGTGATAAGAATTAAAGTATCAAAAAAACCCAAAAACAAAATTAAAGGTGCATTATCTGACAGGCTAAGGCAATGGTGTTGCTTTCTGTTTTTAAAAGCAACGTTCAGGCAATGATTAAAATAAGTGACAATAAAACCATCACATTCACAAAATACTAGTGTTAGCCTTGGGGATATGCTTAAGGATTGGGCTGTAACCAAGGCAACCCAATCTTCTGGAGAAAGTTTAAGTAGACAGTTTTAAAGCCATGGTTCAAAGATACAGTAAATCTGGCTGTAGGGCTACTTTTGACATATGGAAACTGCCACAGCCACCTGACATGAAGCACTGATCTTGCAATAACTCATCCTGCTGTTGTCCAAATGTTATGTTGGATCAGCCAGTGTGTGCCCTCCTGCAGTTGGCATAAGAGCGACACAGGAGCCATTTCATGTGTTCTGGGTAATTTGACAGAAATCTGACTGTGCCCACATCCTACCTATGACTGGGTGATACAGAATCAGTCTGATATAAATGACTGTAGACCCATGGCTTATGTCACACCATGCAATGGCTTTAAGCCTGTGCTTAAACAAACTCCAGGGTCTTAAACATTTTGCTAAATTAGAACCTGATCCTGGACCCTCCTGGGCCCTCTCTGGCCACACAAATCACAGGATCAGGCCCTACTTGCCAATAAATGCTAGACAAAGCCAAAGCAGCACAAGCAAAAGCTGCAAACTTGAACAGAAGTGTCTGTGTGATCTTCCAATTCTTTCTGAAAGGAACAGTTTAGACATTACCACAGCCACAGACAACGTGACTTTTTATAATGGCTAAGAAGTCCACCTTAAAAAAAGCAAGGTCTCTTTGGCAAAAAGACTCCTTCTTTGGAACAGATAAAACAGGCTATATTATAAATATGTGACAAAGACTGTGATGAAGCAATATCCCAGTGGTTCTTAATTGCAGTGCAATTGAGATAAGTCCACCAACATTTGCTAATTAAATCCCAAAGCATCAGAGGGGAGATTTCCATACACATGCGGGTGATGAGAGCCTCTGTGATGTATATACATTTATGCAGTATCTTCCAAATATATTTATAGCCATTTTAGAAGCCAAAACCACACGCATTACAGAAAATAAAGAAGAGTGATTTGGACACTCACTCCTTCCAACAGGCAGATGGCTTTGGTGTTTCAGGGGTGAAAACAAAAACATGACAGTACCTTTGCCCAGATGTGTCAGGTCTAGAAATTAGCCACAGTACCTCAAATATCAACACTGCTGAATCTTTGTCAAACATCGTCCATCCATGGAGTATTTAATGTTTGAAAAGTTTGGCTCTCACCTCTCTGCATGCCAGCCCAACTCACCACAGCACCCTAATATCCCAGAGGATTCAGATCTAGATCTCCTGGCTGCCCCTTAGCTTTGAAATGGGCTGAAATCCCAAACCTACATACCAGCAAAATTTTCTGGAAAGAGAAGACAGAACTCCAAAAATCAGTAGTTTTGGCCAATCTGTGATTAGTTTAATTCCCATAACGTTCCTGGGAAGTTGGAAAGACGCCCTCTCGTGCAGAGGGCAGAAGACAAGAACCCATATGACTAGCTCCAAGTCCAGCCTATGGCAGGGCCATAAAAGGCCCAGAGGCTCTGGACTTCTGTCCTCCTTAGTCTAGGCCACATTCTGCATGAAGGCACAATAGCTCATTTCCATCAATTACCCCAGTGTTATTGAGGAGAGTCTCATCAGCCACTGGATTTAACACTAACAAGAATAAGGAAGATCAGAGTTATGTTTGCTGCCCCATGAATGGCTTATTCTGCACCTGAGTGCATTATGTCCTTCCCTGTGCTTGCAGAGATGTAAAATCCTCCACAGGGATATAATGGTGTTAGCAATCCCAGCTCTGACCTTGCTTGTTTTCATAAGGCTAGTTCAAAATGGATTTGCTCAATGGTTGCGAGGTGTTTTTGACTAGTGGTGGTGCAGACTGCAAGTAAAGAAGCGAGCTCAGAAGTACCTTACGTGCCATAGTTCAGGGAGCAGGAGCCCAGATGGAACCTGGCAGGAGTCACGGTGAAAAAAAAAATCTGTTTATGTCTGAGGCGGTAAAATTCTTGAAGGCCAGGGTAAAAATCTAGTATAAAAAGGCAAACTGCTTCGGCACAGCCACTGTGGTGGAGAAGGATTTCTTTTGCTTAATGATGCCACCCTTCTACAAAGAAGGATTCATTCTGAGCTGTGAATTTTGGGAAACTTCCCTGACACTGATGGAGTTTGCCAACATATAAACCGTGTAAGGAACAGAGGTTTCAGACTGGTATTTCTCTATTTGAATTTACTGTATACAGTTAAAGCTATTAAATTTCACAGTACTCTTCCACAAAGGTTAGTGCTAAACTGAAAGGAAATGCATCATTTGCAGGAGCTGCAGTGAGTATCTCAATTTTTCCTCTTTGTTTCCTATCGGTCTAGCTCATCTAACTTTTCAGCATTAGTGGGTATAATTATACCAGGCTTCTGTTAAAGAGAATAAAGATGAAAGCACCACATTCTTATTGTTTTTCAGTGGGTGCATGAAAAAAATTCTTATAACTTACTCTTGAGAAGTGCCAGTTTGTCACTTATATGGTCAATCAGCCTGCAACTGTTTCAGTTCTGCTTCTTAATTTAAGTGCAAAGAAAGGTATTTTCTTTGATTACATCTGCAAATAAGATATTAATGTCAATTCAGTGATATGAAAATTACTCCCTCACTATGTAATTTGCACCTTAGTTATTATGGGTTTCATGAACAAGAATATTATAGCTGCTTAGAATGCTGTGGATTTCTAATTTTTAAGGTTTTTTTTTTAATTAACCGAACTAAAAAAAAAACCCCACCAACATGAGAAAAAAAGATTATCTGTGCCCAGCTTTTATTTACCTTGGCATATGCATTAATTCTGGATCGAAGATGAAAATGCTGCTGCTGGCCCAGCACCCTTCTGCAATGACATTTCACCAGAGAAAAATTATAAGAGGCTGGGATGAAAATGAAAGAAAAAAAAAAAAGTGTACTTTTTGGAATGGCATAGAGAAGGGTTTAATACCTTCTTTAGCTTAAGATAAAATCTGAACAACTGCATGTATTTAGTAGGATCCTTTTTGCTGTTGTTCAAATAAGATCCTTAATTTTTTTAATGAGAACTCCAGATCATGTGTGTTAACATCCCTGAAATGTATATCCCAAGGCTTGATTCAATCCCTGTTAACAGTTGAAGGAAAATCCTCCCACTGCAATTAACAGGAGATGGAACAAGACTCTACTGCTTAAATGTCTACCCAGAAACCAACACTGCCAGTGGTCCCACTAGAACGGGCTGTGTGAGAGAGTGGCGTAAGATTTTTTTGAGCATCGCTTCGCACTGCAGTTCTACGTAGTTTTTTTTTTTTAACCACTGGGATTTTAAAAATGTGTTTCCAGCCCCACATCCTTAAAAGACCTTCTCAATGGACATGATTGGCTTATACCTCTGGTAAATCAAAAGCACATTGTGTGTGTGTGTGTAGTGTGTGTGTGTAGTGTATAGTGTGTGCAAGCTCACATCTTTCTGTGATTGCTCATACATTGTGAATTGGAAGCATCGCTACTGAATAAATTTATGCAATAGCAAAATATAATTTCATAAGAAAAAGAAAAAGCCCTATTAACTGGAAGGGAATGGAGACAAGTAAGAGCCTATGAAAAAAGATGTAGATAACAAATCTGTGTCCCAAGGATACAAGGTCACACCTACACTCTTAGGTGCAGTACAGTTGAAGCTGCATTGTTTGTGTTGTGATGAGAGGAGTGCTGGGTCTGCTCTCACACATTCTAAGGCAGTGGACCTAGTTCTGCTGGTGATCCGGATCCTACTGAAGTCAAAGGGAAGCTCCCCATGACTTCAGTGAGAGTTGGTCAGGTTCGCAGAATAACTTGGGAGAAAGAACTATCTCAACCACCTTTCACCAACTACCTTCATGTACTTAAAAGACAGGAATCAAACAGAAATACAGTTAAGATCATGTTCAGACCTCCTTCTACAGGCGGCTAACTTAGGTTCTGTGACCACTCATCTCCATCGGCTGCAGAGAGAGCAGGTGGTCTGACTCACTCGCTGCCCTCCTGAAAGTCATGTCTAAATTAGGTGCCTGTCACGGACAGTCTGAACACAGCCCCTTGAACTGCCCTCTTGTTCCAAGGCCCTCCAGTTTTACTTTTTTTTTTTTTTTAAAAGAACAGAGATTCAGACCCTAGGCTGGAAAGAAATCATGCAAAGCTTGTGCAATATCCCCCAACAGGCATCCTGGGGAGGGTCACAGTCGATACTCAGAGATCAGTGCTGGCCTTGGCAGTCAGAGCCTGGATCCGAGCAGAGTTGCAGGTCTTGCAAAGGATGTGCCCATCCAGAGGGTAACAGCCCTGATTGTCCCCTTCAGACAGGAGGCCACCACAGTCCTAGGAAATAACCAAACAAAGAGCAAAGTAAATAAGAAAGAAGAACAAGATTAAGTGAAGAATCTGTTAATCAAAGAAACTCTCTCCTCACTCTCCACCTTGTAACAGGATCCAGCCTGAGTCAGCGTAAAGCATGAAGCTGAGGTACGTGATGTCTTTCACGATTAAGCCATTTCCTGATAAGAGACAATGCTGCAGAGAAGATGGGTTCCCAAGCTCTCTGCTGAATTTAATCCAATTGAAAATAAAAGGAGATTATTCCCTTCACATTTCTGATGAAGGAAAGGTCTTTAGCACTGGAAAAAACATCAAACTTAAGCATATATTTATTAATGCAAAAAAGGATAAAGAAGAAGCATCACTTGGGAAGCAAGTTTGGTACCAATATCTGACTACAGGTAATCTCTGGAAGAGTTAATGCCACAAAGCTATAGCAGCCATTCCAGGGGTGACAGCTAAGCAAACTCCCTGCCTGTCTACTCTTACCAGAATCCTCACCTGTGTTTGTACTGCAATTGCCCCAAAAGGTTGTGGCTGAAAAGAGGTCACTGAGACAGGCACATGGAAACCCCAATAAAAGGCCCAAAACCTGCTTTAGAGACCTCAGACTCTAAATATATAAAGCTAAGTATACCTGCTAGGAAAGTTGTGAATTATCCCTCACTGTGTGATCAAGCAATCACTTGGCCCAAGACTGTTGATGGAGCTGCGGTGAGGGGATTACAGTTTGCTTAGAGGCCATGCCTCTTCATCATAAATCTGTGTTTCCAAATATACCTGGCAAGCAAGTGGTGGAAAGCGTATTATCATTGTTGTTCCTTTTGAGATAGCTGAGGTACATGGAGATGAAGGTCAGGTGAGTGTCTGTGTCCTGTGCGACCGCACCTACTTCTGACATTCATGTGTGTGAAGCCTAAGTATCTCAGTGGCCAGTGTTAGGACACGCTGTATAACAAATTAGACTCTACAAAATTTAGTGTAGGAATGTCCCAGCACCTTTAAAAACTGGGCCTAAATAGTGGGCTGCTATGTACCCTGGAAGCCAAGGTCAGATTGAGAAGTGAACCAGATGCCTCAAGTTTCAGCCTAGACCTTTAAGCCTTAGTCCATCCTTCTTTCTGGTTAAAGTTATTAAAGCCTGCAACTGCAATAAGAAATACATTTGGTCTCATTTTCTTACCCTGCCATCTGGCTGATGTATTATCCAACAAGTAATACTTGCATTGAAGAATTCTTGAAGGTTCCCTAACACAGCTGTTCCCACATGTTAATTGCTTTAAGGTGATTTTTATTCTCTGTCTTCAGATTCTTACCATCAAAATTATATGAAGTGCGTAATGAAACTGAACAGGAAAATAGCACAAAAAGCATTGCACAAAACAAGAATGATCATGTTTATGTGTCCATTAAAATTCTTCAACCCAGAGCCATATGTTGAGTTTCCTGTACAATCTTGCTCAAATTCTAACATGCATTAGCTTTCATTTTAAGAACATAAACATGAGCAACGTTCCTGTCCAAGCTATAATTTATGAAGTTCTCAAATATTAAGCCCTAATTATCTGAGTCACATTCTCTTGCTCTCCTAATGAACCTGTTATAAACAAGGGACCTGATTTTCTTCTCATTTGCACTGATATAAATGAGAAAAATTCCTCGCATGCTGCAGTCAACAAAGTGATTTGATTGTAGAGCCAGTGTTACAATAGGGTATGCCTGTCGTATGTGTAACATGAGGCATTGATGAAGTTAAGCCAACCTTTGCTTTCTGTCCTTCACGTCATTAGAATACTAACCTCACATCGGTAGCACTGGACATGGAAGTCACGATCCAAGGCGACAATGCGTACAGTCTCCTCTTGTCCTGGGGCCGGCATGATGGGCTCCTTACACACTGAACATCTTGGTGCAAATTTCCTGAAGAAAGAAGAGAAGGTCCCAGTCATCCTCAAACTCAGAGCGAAAGTTTTTGTTAAATGCGCCAGCAAGCCAGAAACGTGTGCATTTGTACAAACACATGCGTATGTACACATATGTCAGTTTGTAGCTTTGCTCAGCTGCCTCCTTGAAAAGAATAAAGAAGGAGCACTTTAGTCTTACAGTGCTATTTCAGGCTTGCAGGATATTAAAGAGCATTTTGAAGACTACTAGGAGAGGACTTCAAGAGTATCTGACAGGCAGTAAAGCATATTCTGCTTGCCCTAATTAACAACTAAAGTGCCTGTTGAATGACCCACTATCATGACATCTACGCATTGCTGCAACCCTCAGGCTCAACCACCAGCCTAACTCTAAGAAAGTCCATGAAAATTCTAAGGTGAGAAAGACAACCAGGATCTGCTTCAAGAGCATCTCCTGGAAAAAAAAAATCAAAATATTAAAATTTGGAAATTGGAACAAGTAGATAAAAAGTCTTAGTAGAGATGGTAAACAGATTTGCCTTACACTACACTAATTTGTCGAGGTTTATCTCATCCTTTATAAACTTCTGAGCCATCTTACCCACTTATGCACCCAGGAGCACACTCCAAGCTGTGCTCACTCTCAAACAAGAAGCATCAGGGCAATTCTGCCTAGCTGCATTTTCTTGCTAAAACCAACTTTCAGTTATCTGTTAGTGGGTTGCCCAGGCTTAAAAGGGAACACCTGTCTGGGTGCAGAGACACCAACCAATGCTCTCTCTTCCACAGTCAGCCTGAGTCAGAGCTGTATAATAATCACTATGTGAAGGAATTGGCTTGAAGTAGGGTCAGCTCAGGGATCAAGAGAAGCACAGACCTTTCCTTTCCCCCTTATATTGCCCATCATAGGCCCTTCTGGCTAATTCACCCATGTTCTGTATTAGCTCTAGTTTTGCTCCCTGCAGTTGCCCATGAGAAGTGGCCATGTCTGCTCCTAGGCAGGTGGGGATGCTTGAGAACATTTAGCCTGTAGTGAATCATTATTTGCTGTTTTGGTTCAAAACCTACGGGTACCAATTCCCTGGCTGCAAATTCTGCTCACAAAAAAAAGAAACGTACACCTACAGAATCTGCTGCCATGTAATGTGAGCCGGGGTCATGGGCTATGGAGTGACAGAGGGCAATGCTTACGGCAAACATCAGAACACAAGAAGATCAAAGGCCCTTCTCTTCTGAAATGCCTAGGAAAGATTGACTCTGCCACCCAGTCTGTCACATGAACCACCTCAGAATTAACTAGCTTAGAAAAGGAAAAAAAAAAAATCTATCTGTACTAGGAATAAAGAAAAATATTAATTTCAGTGGCAGCAGATGAAAGATGTCTGTGTAGCTGCGATCTAACGAAAAAATGAATTAAACAGTGGCTGTAGCGAGCACTCTGAAAAATAACTTAAATGGATCATGATATGACCGGAGCTGTAATCGCAGTTAATTATATGCTGCTTCATGCAGGAGCTTCCTTGTGCCATTTAACTCAAATGTGGTGCTTAAAAATACTTCAACATTTCTTTGTCCAGGCCACTGTGGGTAATTCATTATGAGCCACATATTAACTCCCAGGACCCAGAGATGACTCCTACAGACTTCAGGGGATGTGGATGTGCTACTGTGGGGCCTAAGCTCAGGGGTACCTAAGTGACAGTGTGAGCATCAGCTACAGTTCTGTTATCAAGAGGATGTAGAGCACTTGACCTCCAGACCAAGAGGACATGCCATCCCTAATCAATTAAAACTGGGATGGCCGAAGTGCTGCTAAATGCACAGTTGGCCGAAGACATTGAGTGTCACATTAGGTTTCGTGCTGTTCCTGTCATTTTCCCCTCAATCTTTCACTCAACGATTTTGTGTCCTTTCCTTGGATTGACATTCTCCCACTTTCTGCTCTCAGAGCCCTGAGGTCCACATCCAGTCACTGCCAAAAGACTCCAACAGGGGGCATCAGCTCTTGCTCCCAACCTTTCTCCTGAAGGCATGTGAGTCCTTGGCCTGTTGGGCTTGGGGAAGGAGCCGTCTCCAAATCGTAAGTGGATGTGAGGGAAACCTTTCAGGAACCTGAGTGGTGCGTAAGCCTTCTGTTGGGCCTGTGCTCAGGACTGTATTTTACCTTATGCACAACTGCTGGCACAGAAAAGCAAGGCAACACAGCAGCTGCCAATTAACCCAGCCTATCTGAGCTACAGGGAACATCCTCATGTTGGATTTTAACATGCCAGTTGATCGTGGCTGCTTCCCTTTCTGTCAAGTCAGCCTGCTTCTTTGAGCTTTCAGGCCCACGCACTGATGTCATGAGAGGCTCTAATTAAGTCTACCCCCTTAGAAATTAAGAGATAAATGGTTGAGATGTAAACTCACATTTGTCAGTATTGATTTCTCTTTTAATTGAGGGGTGTAATGTGTCTGTCTTTTCCATACAGGGGAAACATTTGTGCTCTGATTATATCTACCTGTCTTCCTTAGATTAGTTGTGATGATGGGGGTGGTAGCGTGGCAGTGACAGAAACTACTTGCAACTATACCTTTCAACTTACTTTAAATAGCAGTTTCACTATAAATTATTACCAGGGCTGTATTTGTAGCAGCTTTAAAAAGCTAATTAGCAACTAGAAACAAAAGGAGCTGTGAGCATCCTGTGGCCACCTAGATCCCTCTAGCCAGTAAGCAAACACCTGCCGAGTGCAACAGTACAGGACCTCTCTTAATTGCTTGGTGGAAGAAGAGGGGAGATGCTGATGTGGAAGTGTGGGTACAGGCAGTGAGGAGAAACATGCACATGCTGAGCGCAGGGGAAGGCAGGTGAAATGCAGAGCATTTAAAATGGAGGAACACAGAGGTTATCCATAAATTCAGATCTAAGCAAAACAGAGATCAAGCAGCATCGGTCCCTAACCAATTAATCTCATATGCCATGGTATGCCTGCTTGGAGCAAAAGTTCTGCCTACTGTTTAAGAGCCTTGGGAAGAAGTGGCAGAGGGTTCAGATCTTTTTGGACACTCAGACTAAAAAAGGAGGATTTTTAGGGACAAAAGAGAAATAAACAAAAGACAATAAGCAAAGCCACTGACAGCAGCTTAGTCCTTACTTATGGAAATCCTCGATGCAGTGGATGTTCCCACCGGCATCCACAGTGAAGGGGATCCCATCCAGGCTGCGATGGCACATCACGCAGGTGAAGCAGTGGGGATGGTAGGCCTTCCCGGTGGCTCGGAGGATCCTTTCCATGATGGGCTTTGCGCAGACGCTGCATTGCTCCAGTGTGTTCTGCAAACAAAACATACACAACAGATGTGAGCACCATCCCGGCAGGACATTTACAAAGGTCAGCTGGATTGGAGGCTGCTGCTGGTCTACTTGGAAGCTTTAGGTACTTTCTTTTCATTTCTTCTAGAAAAGTGCAGTACAGTCAACAACGAGTATGATAACAGCACAGGGCCTGGGTCAAGCCTTTAGTATAGTGTGAGAACACAAACCAGAGCCTTCCATCAGCAGCTCTGATAAACGATCAGAGATGGCCCATCAGGTGGGTGTATCTCAGACACTGCAGCTTCTGTAGCCAAGAGCACGTGAAGGAGTTATGCAGCCTGCACTCCTGGGTTTTCGCCTCCAGACTGCCCAGTCTATATGACCTTTTGCAGCCGAGGTGATTAGAGACAACCTCCACAGCGTGCAGCGCAAAGCTGAAGCGCAAACTCCTGGGGCTACACAGAGACCCCCTAACTGCTCTGTCAATACAGCTCCCATAGGAAAATCTGCCTTGTAGGAAAATCTTGATCTTATTCTCCCACCACAGAGACTACTGTTGAGTCTGGGGAGAGAACAAAGCAGTGTCTGCAGTGAAAGCACTGCAAGGACAGGAGTTCAGGATGACTTAAACTGTTCATTTACCTCCGGCCCATGATGTTTGAGATAATGACTGTGAAGAGCCAGCTCTAAGGCCATGATCCTTGCTGCACAGGTTTTACATACTGGCCTGCTCCTGAAGTGCTGGAGCCAAAAAAAACTTTCAAGTAGGGTCCATTGAATGATTCATTTCAACCCTCACTCACCCTTGCAGTTAATTATAGAAACACCAAGATAATTTTGCTTCAGAGGGTTGTCTGTGAGCCACACCAGCTCTTCTGACACCAACTGTGCAACTTACCCTTTCAAACCAAGCACCTTAAAGGCATATTCCATGAATGGAGGGTGCAACCCACATAGATGCAAAACAATAAATCTGTGGCAATAATTTGGGTCATTCACTGGACTTTAGGAAAGCAAACTTCACCTACTATGCTTGCTTGATGCAAGTGGAGTTATCAAACAGTGTTATCAACCAGTGTTTGAATCTTGGATGAGGTAGAAAGTCTATGATTACAATACTGATTATGATTAAGATAGACAGAAATAAGGAGGGGTGAAAAAGGAAAGGAAAACATCTAATGGGACAGAAATATAAAAAGCTGCTGTAAGGCAGATCATGTTGACAAACACAGGAAGGCTAAAGTTCTTCTGCTTCCTCATGCAACAAAATTCCCAGGGAAAGTAGTGCTTTGACTGACCGCATTGTTATTGCTTCTTTGAGCCAGTATTCTCAGGGGCAAGATCCAGCCCTTACATGTGCAGCCAAAATGTATTGTCAGGAGATGAATCACCCAGGAGCTCAGAGAGGTTACTTCTACGCTCACATATTTGCTATCGGACATTATCTCTGGGCTGCAAATCACTGGTAAGATACAAACGTAGAAATACACAGGTTCATATCAGGAGATCAAAAGGATTGTTTTTGGAAAGGTTGATATGAAAAGTCCTGAATTTCAACCCATATGAGAACTGCCTCACACATTTGTAAAGAGAGCACAGCCAGACTAGCGTTGGTTTGAGACTGGATTTTGCTTTATGCCTTGTAATAATGGGCAGGAAAGAATTATTGCTGGCCTTTCTGTCTGGTTGCTGTCACCATCATCATCATTATAACAGTAGCTGGTATGCCAGAAAAAGCAAGGTCAATAATTTTCTCCTTGGAGAAATAACCTGGCAAATTTACCATTTTGCTTTGCATAAACAGATCACATCATCTCAGTCCGTATCCATGCTGTTCCCTACATTGCCAAGGACGGAATGCAGCATACCTCCAGATGCTGATGGAAGACTGTGCCACTCGTAAGGCATTTGCTATGACACCTGAATATGCGCAGGTATGGAGTGTTTGCCTCACCAAGTCACTGCTTGCTTCATTTCCAACAGTTGCCAAAAACAGAGGCCAAAGTATGAGAACAGGGCAAGCAAAACACAGCAATTCCTTAGGCTATGCTTCCAGCATCCAGCAATTTCTGGCTTAGGAACTTCCTGAGCCAGAGCTTGGCTTCTCCATACTTAGCCTCAAGTGGATGTTTCTCCCATGAACTTTCCTGATCACTTTTTGAATTCTGATAAACACTGAGCAGCCACAACATGGCCTCGAGTTTCAGGGCTTACCTACATGTTGGGGGATGATCTGCTAAGCAGTTCCCCTGGTCTGCTACTGCAGCCTATGTAAGAGCACCTCAACACTGAGCACAGCCTACCTGGTACCGTGAACAGAGCAGAAACCTACCTGCAGCTGCAATCCACCCTGCAAAGGGATTTAACACCAAACAGCATGTCCTGGATATGCTCTCACCACAGCTCTGATACAACTCCTACTCACATGTTTCAGATACATAGAGTTTAAGACTACAAGGGATCATTACAATCATCTTGTCTGACATCTCGTGTTAACACTGACTTTGGTAGGAGTTTTGCAGTGACCAGGACAGCAGGTAATCACGCTTCTGGATTATGCCTTCAGAAAACACACATCTTCTGCTCTCAAATCTCAGCTCAGTCACACCCTTTCACATTCTCACAGCTAAGACAGACAAGTGTTTTAAATTAACCAACTCCTGATTAAGCCTTCTATACAACCTGAAAATCAGACCTAAGAAATTTATTCTTTTCATCCTTCCAAGTCTGTACCAGTGAGGAAAAACAAAGTCATTAGTTTCAGACTCCAGCTCACTCCCTGTCTGGGAGTATATTTGCTTAAGCGTCTTTCCTTGCTAGAACCCTGGCTCAGACCCTTCTCTTCAAGGTGTTACCAGAAGATGCCAAAGGGAAAGCTTCCTTGAATCACACCCATTTGACATCAGGTTGCTGTAAGGCAGGATTTGGCCTGTGGAGCTAACAGGGTTTTCTTTGATTCTCTAATCAGGTTATCCCACATGCCTAAGTGCTGCCCCAGCGTCTAACAACCTGCACAAAGGTATCTCTGCACGTTACGGGAATAGCATCCCTGTAGGATTATAAGTTTGGCTTCTTGATTTTGCTCTCTTTCACAGTTTAGCTAACTTTTCTAGCACCACCTGGAGCTTTCAGACCTTCAGAAAGTCAAAAAAGATGAAGAAAAAACCTAACAGCCCTATTTTTCATCTTTTCTTCCAAGCTGCCACTGTCAGCCCTCTCTGTAATCAACAGGTAGAGCTGAGTGCATCTGATGAGCTACACAGAGGGCCAAAGCAAGGCACAGCGAAGAAAGATAAGAACCAGCTACGAAACATCAGACCTAGGGGCTGTGGTCAAATCCATGTCATAAGAATATGGACCATAAATACAGCAAGGGCTGAGGGGAAAGTTTACCATCCTTTTCCCAGATTTCTGGCTAAGAGGCAGGGAGTGCCCTTCTTTTTTAAGAGACATTTGTGTCTCCAAATCCAACTAACTTTTTGTGTTTGAAAAGGATGGGGAAGGAACCATCCATTTCTAAATGGAAGGTTGGCCAAATGTTAAAGGCTGAGTCTGGGTCCACTTGAGGGCAGAACTGCTTATCCGTGGCAAAGAAAAAGAATCTCACCTGGGGAGAATAACGCACCCTAACATACCAGTAAGAAAAATAACCCCAAGCAAAGATACACTAAAACACAAGCAAAGAACTGAAATGACCAGGACATCAAGCATCAGCTTGCGAGTAAAAACTAAGAGACTTAAACACGTACAGCACAATCATCAGCAAAGTGGGAACAAGCTGCTTGGGAACAAGTATCTGATAGCAAGTGGTAGTGGAAGGTGTTTGAGGGCCTCCCTGTAGCAATACTTGGCCGTTCAGAAACCACAGAAAGTCAAAGGGAGTTGCTCTGCAGATGTTAGGTTTAAACATGAGACAAAGAGAAAATCCAGACTGCTAGGAAAGACTTCTGGGGTGCAAGAGCCATTGAAGACTGGAAGTGGGAACTGTTTGAATCCCTGGAAACTTCATGTCCCAGATGGAAAGCTGGCAAACAGCTTCAAGGAGCAGAGCTGCAGTGACAGCCTGTGGGCTGCAGCTCATCCTGCTTTCCTAATGCTGTAGATTATAACCCCTCATAACCAAATTTTGGGTGACAGCAGTAACTCACAATATAGTGCAGCACAAGGACCCTCCCACAATGACCTAGCAATGAATGCAGAAGAAAAACCACACAGAGATTAGTCATTACTTCTTCTGTATTGGCAATTCATGCAGAGCTCTAATGAACATAAATAATTTCTCCTGCACTCTGAACAGCAGACCAAGAAGAGCTCACACACAGGGACATGACCATGGTATAGCTTATTTTGCTGGGAGAAGGGAGGGAAGTTGCTGGAATAAATTACATTGGCGACTCGTGCACAGGGACATGAACTCACTTTCTGTGAGCACTGCAGAAGAAACACATTTTTTGGACTGACTGCACAGAGGGGATGGTATTAGCTGCAGGAATCAAAAGTGACTGTTGTGCTAAAAACAGGCACATGGTCAACTACTGTAGTTGAACTGTAACTTAGTAAAGTGCGGTAAGTGAATTGCTTTAAATCTTGTGACTCTGTCCTTCATTTCCTCAGACTGCGAAGAGAGCAGAGCAGGAGACATTTTCCCCATTGTGGGATAATTTTTGAGGCTTGAAAATGTTTCCATACTTAAGTGAAGACAGAACACTTTAATCTCAAAAAGTCTGGTGAATTTATAAACCCCAAATTAGATCAGGTCAATTGAAACACTGCACTTCAAATAATTTCAAATGGTTTCATTTAGGTTTTGGGTCTGCAAATATATAGTTTGGATTATAAATTAAATATAAAGCAGACATCAGTAGAGGGGTTAAGTGTCAAGATGCAATTTCAACACTTTCAAAACCTTTTTTTTGGCATTATTTCTAGAAAAGTAAAATCCAAGACCCAATTTCCCCCCCTGCAAAATCCCCAGCCATCCCCAATTGCTATCTCCACAGATGGGTAAATCTTGACAAACACAACATTTAATTCACTAATGGCCAACATGAAATTCCTTCCTCCATATTTGAGGAGAGAATTTGGGCATGTGTGAGTTAATCTTTCTCACTTAGCTTGACCAGCTGGACACATTATTAGCAGGGGGTGACACTCCCCTTCCTGCTGCTCTCAGAGGGGTAGGTCCAGCGAGGAGAGCCCTGTGGAAGCATCTTGGCAGATCCTCTGATGTTCAGGCCACATTGCCATAGCTGCGTCAGTGTGCTGGGACAAGAGATGTGACCCCTGACAGCCCAAAATATTCTGGCAAAACCCCCTAATTCAGACAAGGTGGTAAGCAGTGAGGGTGCTCTTTATCTGGTATAGCTTGTTTTGCTGGGAGAGGGAAGGGAAGATACAGGAATAAATTACATTGGCAACCCTTCAACATCACCAGCATGATGCGAGTCTGAGGTGGGCATACAGCTACCAGCTGCATAGTGTAGACTCAGGCCGTGGCGGTTGCTGTACTCAGTGGCTTTCAAATAGTTCTTCCATTCGGCTCAGTTTTTAGTGGCTTTCCCAGCACAGTAGCAATACCATGGCTGGCATGCTTTCCCTCTGCTGGAATTTGCTTTTCTTGTCAGGAAAACTGAATTCAGCTTTGTATTTTTGGACTGAGAGCAGCTAGAGGTGAACCTGGCAGAAAGGTGAACCTGGCAGAAAGTCCTCTCAGCATACAGGGTGAAGGAGTCCCTTCCCCTTGCCCTGTAACTATTAGAGAAAGACTAGATATATTTTATGGTTTATGTTAGTAGCAAAGATGACAATGACATGCAATTGAGTCCACAAATGTACAATAATATAAAGGCCATGATGAAAATGGAACAGGGCTTGAGAAATCCTTCACAAATGATATGCAGATGTCAAAATATGCTCTACAGTGAGTGGAGGAAGGAGCTCCATTTGCTCCTTCTTAAGATAGCTGTCTTATCAAGTGAGGGCTAAAGGATGGCTTTGCCATTGTCTGGGCACACCAAAGGCTGGAGAGGAACCCTAGAGAAGGCTGCTGGATATGGCAAGAACAGAAATTGGCCAAGCTACCTGGAGAAAGAGATGTATTTTTAACGGTGAATGTAATAATGTTTGGGACAGCACAGGCAGGGACAGGGTGACTTCTCTGTTGCTCAGTGTCAGTTTAGATAAGACCCAAGTCCATCTCTAGTACCATCAAGTTGAGAGCGATGAAGGAACATCACGGTTAAACGATCTGCTCTGCATTAGGCTGTGTCCAACCACAATCACACTGACTCCTTCCAGCTAAAAATCCACAAGAAGCCTGATGTTGGAAATTACTTAACTACTTTCTGGCACTCAAAGCTACTCATCTTCTGTACATTCCTTGCTCTGACAACACAGAGATCTTTGTCACTTTAAAACAGCAGTGCTTATGAATGTAACAAATGAGGGATTCGTTCTCTAAACTGGTGGGCTGGAAGATAAAATACTGGGATTTTACTTCTATCTTTTCAACCAAGTAACCAGCAGAGGCAAAGCACTCCCATGCTCTGTGCCTCAGTCAGCCTGTAAATAAAATGGCTGTTGAAGTTGCATATTCCCATGAGAAACAGGATGCTGTTAGGTTTGATAAAAACTTGTGAAGTAGTTTGTGTGCCCAAATGGTTACTTGATAGAAACAAGGTATTTTTTAACAGCAAAACCTCCTTTTTTTTTAAATCTATAACAATTGCACACACCTCAAAAGTCAACCAGGTCTGACTTTGGGAGGCACAGTACTGGGGAACAGCATCTGAGCTGTTACTCATGGTACTCCAATATGGCTACAGCAATTTGCAAAAGTACTTTAATACTGGGGAAGTGCTTCTAACTTACAGCTGAATTTAAGAAAGCATGGAGAATATTGTTTCAACAACAGTAATTATACTCGCATGCAATACAGTAAGCCAAGCAATTGAAAGCATCCTTAGTAACTACTATGTAAAAGGACATTGTTATATCTCTTGGTAATCAGCTCCGGTTCCTCAGTAATTTTCATTCTAGTGAAGCTGCATTTCCAAACCTTCTCACATCTTGTCTACTGCCACCAGAAAAGAAGAGCTCCACATTCCCCACAAAACTGAAACAGTGCATTGTGCATGTTGGTGAGCACGGCTCATGCTTGCTGTTAGCACTGCTGACCACACCACGCCCCAGGTATGAACCCCGGTATAACCACGTGAAGTCGGTCATGCTACACCAGGACTGCATCTGGTCCGGAAAACATCCAAGCACTAAGCTGGGGCAGGCTTTTGGAGAGCTGGAGAGATGAGCATCTGTAAGGCACAGCAGCACCAGCAGAGCACAAGAGACGAGCCTGCCTTGGCAGGGAGGGATGATCTGATAAGACAGTTTCCATCTCTGATTTCTCCAATCCAAGGAGATCCTGAGCTCACAACCAGACCTTCAGTCCTCGTTCCAAACCGTTGCATAATACGACGCCTGGCGCAAGATGCTGATTTTCAAAGATTTCTAATTTGAAGGAAATCCCTCAAAATCCCTCCCAGAATGCCAGAGGTAAACAGTCTGTTCAAGGCTTCTGCAGCTCAGGCGAACTGGCACAGAGCTACCACTAAAATCCCTGGACCCTGTCACACAACGGCAGTCATGCCTCGGAAGATTAGTATATTGCTTCATACAACTGGGGTCACTACCTAGAGATAAATCATCTGCTGGCTTTGCTGATTGCAGAAAGATGGGTTCGAGGATTTGTTAGGACTCTTTTTTCCACTGGAAAGAACCTTGGATGCTTTAAAAACTATGATATTCTATTAGCTTTGCTCCTGAGAGACAGGGGAGAATACATCACTGGTTTTGATAGCCTGCGCTTTTACCTATTGTAACACCCACGTGTCAGGTGAGAGCACCTACAAATCATAATCGTAACTCAGGGCTCTGTGGTACAAAGTGCTCTGGGGGATAAAGCAAAGCTGTTCCCTGTGCCCAAGCACTTCCAGTCTTTGTGCTACAGATGTAGCACTGCTTGCCTTACATGCTCTTGCCATCAAATCCATCTCTTCCCTCAAAACATGATGTGCCTGACCTTGCATGCCACCCTGGGAGTTTTGCCTAAATAAAGACTGGAAGGATCTGTCCTGTTCCGATGACTTTCTGCACAGGCAGCAGAATTACATGCAGCTGAGAGATGTGGCAAACAGTGAGCAGATAGACTCTGCTCCTTGTTTAGATACAATTGTGGACAACACAGAGATTTCAAGCTTAATTAGCAACGCTGAGGAAGCTGTTAGAGAGGCATTTCAAACCGCTTGCAGTTTAAACTGATTAGAACTTTGTGAAAACAAAACAAAATTGTGTAGCAAATTGTTAGGCTAAAATTCAAGTGAAACTGAACCGCATCAAAGGAAATACAAAGAAGTGACTATCGGCAAGAAGTGGGCTTTTTTTTCTTTTCTTTTGGTAGATAATTTAATCTCATAGCCTTTAATAAACCTGATGCTCCGATCCAAGCTTGCCACTTTGGCAAAGAGCTTAACCAAAATAACACTGGAACTCATAGCTGGCAGACCAAAGAGACTATAAATTGGTCAAATCTGGGCAGAATACAAGAAAAAAAATTCCAAAATTCCATTCAGTCTTCCTGTTTTAGAATTTTGATGTAACTGACCATTGACATGGAAATGTTATCTTGACCTTTAACTGCTAAAGCTGACTTGCAGAGGAAAAAATGACTGACTCTGTGACATCTCGGTAGTTATTTATAGTTCCCCTCACCCTCCTCTTTCTTAGTATTTTTACATTAGAAATGAATTCTTGCCTGCCATGCTTTTCCTGAAGGACTGTCTGAGCAGTGCAATAATTTGTGACATAAAAACCATCAAGAAAATGGAACGTTGCTGATTAACACTGAAATTAAATTTTAGTTGGAAACTCTGTCAGTAAACTAGCATCCAGCAAAGCTGAGCTTTTTTTGGTTACAGATTGAATCCCACCAGCCCTTTAACTACAACCTGTTTAAAGCTGGCATTTTATGCTCCCTGTGCTCTCCAAGAGAGATTTCCTCGAGAAACCAAGGGAAAAGACCAGGCTACTACTTGAAAGTCTGGGTACTTCTAAAGTTTGTACACAAAAAAGGCTTTGCTCCCTGAGAATAAAAAACCCCTCATCTCTAAGCCACCAGGAAAGGCACACAACCCATTTTCCCCTGGTTATTTCAAGTCACAGATAAGGGCATCTCTAAGTTCTTTCTAACAGCTACCAAAGGTTAAATATTTCAGCAGAATATCAGTTTAACAGATCCCCCCCTTCCACCTAAATTGCTCAAGCAAAGAGAATGCAAAGCTGCTGAATCTGTCATACAAGTCACAAGAGAAAGTCGTGTTTTCTAGTGGCAAGGGCAGAGCACTGGAAACTAAGGGTGATTGGCTTCTGTCCTTGGGTTCACCAGTGCCTCTTAGAGTTTCCACCTCTGTGCTTCACATTATCTGTGGAATGGGTTTAGTGAACTATTGGGAGGCCTGTGATACTCTGACAGAAGTCATGTCTCTATTATGAACACCAAAGTCGGCACTTAGAGCTACCAAGAAATAAACAACTCCCCAAACCACACCAAATCAAAAAACAAGCAGGAAGGTAATGGGATTTTGCACAGAATTTCACAGAGCTTTCACTGAAACACCTTTTGAGTGCAAGATAATATTTTTTCAGTGTATACGTGCAAGTTGTGAAATACGGGTCATGGCAACGGTTCAGCATAAAAATAGCTGCTTTTTATAGATAATGTAATCCAGTATAAAGCTTGGAAAAAAACCCTGAAAACTCTCACAGCACTTGAATGCTGCTGCTACCCAAACTGACAGTGAGAATATGATTCTCCCAAATCCCTGATGGGTTCTTAAAGAGTTGCCAAATGAATTTAAACCCCTGATGTGAGGAGAACATGTTGGAGCCCTTAGGGCAATGGGAGACTTATCTGTGCCTGGAATACAAGGGCTGAAAACTTTGTGGGTGCTCTGAGGTCCTTCCAAAGGGAGGGGAAAAGGTGATTTCTTATTTCCTGAAGAAAGCCTCCTGAGTGAAATGCATATTTTAGAGACTTTGAAAGAACACTGGGCAGGGACCATAGGCAACCAGTACTGGCCACCGTCAAGGACAACAGGAAGCTGAATTTAGTGAGTCAATGTAAGGCAAGAACTGTGTTTTTATACTCTTTCCCCTCTACACCAAGACAGGATTTTTTTTTTTTTTGGGTCAGGATTTCTTCAGAGGCTTGAACTGAGTTATCCCCTGGAGCGACACCCATTCTTCTGTCTCGAGTCAGACTCTAATTGGAAATAAATGCAGGCTGCTGAGTAAGTCCAGGGCCAAATATATCACCTAGCAGGTATTGGAATTATTTTTAGATGCAATGACATCCCTATTCTTTTCATTCAGATGACCTGGATGTTTGCTTCAGTTCCTTGTCTGGAGAAGCAGGTTTGAGCCACCTACTGAGATAAGAGTGACAAAGAAGGAAGGGATACAAAAAATGAAAATGGAAACAGCTATGTAAGAAAAATCCAGACAAGGCATGGCACAGATAAGAGAACTTCCCGAAGAAGTCAAGTGAGATGTGAGAAAAGTGAAAATCCATCTGCTTTCTAGCTGGAGACTGATGTTCCACCCTGAGAACCCATCCATCTCCTTCCTTCCTCCACTATGAGATGATCTCACCCACAGAAAGAGAAGATTTACATCAGCCCTTCTGCACCTCCAGCCCACCTCCAAGGCTGCTTCTGCTAGAACTCAGCTCGATGTATAGTTGGGAGAAAAAAGATGATACATTATTTCTTCTAAACTTACAAACTGATACCTGCACTATAGAACAGATCCTTCCTGGAATGATGTGTGAAAAGTAAACCAGAAGCTTTGGGGCACTCTTCTGTTCAAGATACTGTGGTGGGACTGTTGGGCAGAAGATTCCTTGCAACACAATTGCCTACCTAGTTGATCTAACCTCTTGGCACTGTTCTTTTGCTCTCAAACTACAAAAAATAAGGCTCCTTATGAAAAAAAGAAGTTTTCTTATTTTGGACAGACAACATGGAGACTTGGATACAGAGATTTTGGATGGCAAAACCACTGGAATGCAAATAAAAATGTCTTGGGCTCAGAGTTGCCATCAAGAGCAGATGGGCATGTCTGAATAGGTGGTAATTCTCTGGTGTCAGCAGGGTTAGTCAAGGATGTTCAGAGCAGGAAACCTGCACTCTAAAATAATTTCTTTCCCTTTCATCACCACAAGAAACTTTGGATTAGTTTGGAATATGAAGGACACTGGTCTGAGCTGTCGGGAAGGTTTATGTCAGAGCAGAGCAGACTGAAAATCAAGCTGACAGTTGGCATTTCTTTACCAGGTCTTTTACATCACTTCAGGAGGCTGCCCTGGATGTTATTTAAAGTTGAAAAGCACAGCCACTGAACACTGTGCTAGTCAACTAACTGTCAGTCCCTAATATATACTAACCAGATTACTCCTGAATTTGTGAAAGCAACACCAAAGGCTTTCAGCCAAATATTACATTTAAAAAAAGAAACAACAGTTGAGAAAAAACAGCAAAACCCAAACATAAATGGAGCTTTTGAAAAGCAGAAGAGATTCACTTGGGCACACACAGCAGTAACACAAACACCACAGTCTTGTGACAGCGCTCGAGAATCAACAAGCAAAGCAGAGCAGCAACGGAAGGAGAAACCAACTTGTCCAACCTCACTGTTTTCCTAATGACACAGTTACATAAGAAATGTGCATTTATGTAAACACACTGAATGTATAATAGATATTATATAACGTGTCTGTTCTCCAGTCAATAGCGTCCTCTCGGTGTATGGACTCTCGGGCTGAAATCATGGTAGTTATGGAATATAGAGGAAAAAATAACATTATTCCAGGATCATTCTGTTCTGTAACTGTTCTATTCTGTTATGGGGATTTTCTTTCCATAACAGTGGAAAAGACCGTGCTCTGGTGCTTCACACAGTATTTTAAAAGCTCTGAGATCACCTGCACCAATGGTTGTTTCTCATTAATGTAACTGCTGAATTGCTCATCTCCATCCTAACACAAGTTACTTCCAACTTTCCTTTCTGAAGACCAGAAATTGTCATTTCCCCAGCAAGAACATCTGAACACCCGAAGTAAGCTGACCCTTGCCTTTTGCCAAGCAGCTCACGCAAAGTAAAACTGGTACGGCCCACATCTTTCCATAGCTGATGATTTAACGGGCCTACTAGGAACAACAGAAGGAAGGGCCATTCTTAATCAGGCTAAAACTATGGACCAGATCCAGGTGCCAAGGAGTAAGACAGTCTGGTAATAACATGTGGCTCATGTACCTGATTGATCCAGCCAATGCAGACAATGTGGACAAGTGCTGGTGGTCTCCTAATGAAAGGAACATGTTTTGTTGCTGGCACCATACTATCCTACTGTGCAAAGTGGTCCCTCCCTGCATGCACTGCCACACCAGCTTCCAAAGAGATGAGGGAGGAGGATGGAGGGACAGGGAGTGGCAGTGAAGGGTGGGGAGCAAGGAAGCAATCTAGGCCTTTCTGAGTCATCCTTGTTTTCCGGGTTTGCTGCTGGGGCAGCATAGCCCAACTCTGCCCTACCTGTAAGTTTTCCTATGGAAAAGTTAATGTTGGCTCCTTCACATGCAGCGTGAATCCAGCGAGCATCCTCCTGCCAGTTCTGCAAGGGCAGCTAAGGAGTCTTGCTGGAAATCTGGCCCCAGAGAGAAACAGCAGTGGAAAGCAGCCATTTCAGAAGCACATTATTAAGCCATCAGACCAGTAGCTACAGGATCCCCATGGAAAAGTTGATCCAGGCACTTTGTATAATTACTTGAGCCCTTACAGAGTCATTTATTCCCCTTTGTGGTTGGCAGGGAAAGTCAATATCTTCTGGAGCTGTCATAGGGCTTTTTAAGAAGCCAGGTTTGTAGGTGAAGACATTCCTCTTTGCAAAATCTTCACTTGAGAACACTGTTCAGCAGGAATCCAGAGCTAATGCACCAAGTTCAAATGAGCATGGCACACAGGCAAGTTTAAGCTTTCCACTTGCTTCACCTACATATGTTTTAGCACTCAAATTTTTAGATGAAGAGGCATAATTGTGCATATTGCCTACAGTATTGCTGGACTCCACCTGTGGGAAGGAACTGGAGCTTAAATTTTATTAAAGTTGCACATGTTTCCAGGAGGTTGCTAATTATCTTGTGTGTTTTATACAGTATTTCTGGCTCCAGGGCCTTTCTGTACTTTTCTGAAAGAAACCCAACACAAAAATATTTGAGCTGAGATCTGGAATGCGTGACTGAAAACCAGGCACTCATTCCAGGGTTCATCTGACCCCACATATCCTTGTTCTTACCAGGCTTTGGAAAGCACTTCGAGATCTGCTGGTGAGAAAATACTGCCTGGATACCAAAGACCTGTCTTTCCAATTTAATTCTCCTGCTTCCATGCACTTTAGACTCCACTGTTTGCCTGACATTCCTAAAACTACAGCTGGGTGTAGAGCTAATCTTTTCAGGTCCTGATGTGTGAATTACTTCGCTTTGGGTACAACCCTTCTTCTACCTACCAATCACTCAGTGTCACACACTGCAAAGTGTCCTCAGGGATGGAGTGTTCTGTATTTTAGGGTGACTAACTCAAACCACCTTTTCTTAAAGACACTCCATTTCTACAGGTTGAGTTGGGGTATGTTCAGCATCTTGGAAAAACAAAACCAAACAAAGCAGCCCATAGTCTTTCGTGGAGAAGACAAATCACAGGATGGTTACAAAGGAGGCCAATTTTTGCAAACACCAGCTTTTACCTCTTCTGACCTAGATGGCTGGCCACCCCAAGCACCAACACTAAGGGCTCTTCTTGTGCTCCTTGAACAAAGGCATACAAATCCCCAGTGGCCATAAATCATCATCCTTCAGTATTATCAGCTGGAGTTACTGACATCTGGACCTGCCATGGCAGTGGTCTAACAGGAGGAACATGTTAGCTAGAGCCACATACAGGACACAGTGATCTTGCCAGCATACTATGTGCATGCTTCCCATCTTCCCACCATGCCAGAGCTCTCTGCTCATTTTTGGGAATGTGACAAAAAGAAAACAAAACAAGGCACCACTCCTCCTACCCCAAATCCAGAGTTTGTGAGGTCCTTGGCACCATCACAGCATTGTTTCTGTGCAGAATCCCTAGCAACTGATCCACTTATGATTTTTAGTGCTTTACAGGTTTGACTAAATCAAGACTTCCATGACCATGTCCAGACATAGTCTGAAGACATCAAGAAATGCAGACTTATCGCTTACTAGTCTTTTGGTTCTAGTAGTAACCAGTCATACTGTTAAACTGTTTGTCTCATTTCTACTGCGAATGTTTGGCTACTGCTTCCACCATTGTCCTGCCTTTCACCACTGTAAAACTTTCTTTATTAGCCAGTACACTGCCTTATACATCACATCACCTTTGAGAAGCTAAACTGTCTGAATTCACTTTAAAGTATTTTTTCTCCCACCTTTGGCTCTTTTCTTCACCTTCTTCAGTCTTTCAGTGTCGCTGTAAGGAATGGACAGCAGACAAGATAGGGGATTCCACACTCACCAACACTGAACTTGATATAAAACCACTCTTCAGCTTAGTCTTCCCCAGTCTTTACAAGCAGGCCTTTTGCAAGGGCTGGTATCAGCCCTTTTTGCCACAACACCGGAAGGCTTCCTTAGCCAGCTGTAGAGAAAGCTCTGCTCTTTCCTAAGGAAGGCACTTTGCAGGATGAGCCTCCAGTGGTAGATAGAGCTGGTATGCCAGAAGATGATGGTTTTGTTCCTGGATGGATGGATGGACAGATAGAATAAATATAGATAGATAGATGGCCTCACAGTGGGGTGTATTAAACCAATTTTGCTCAGATGAATCCAGGATGTTCATCAGTCCTTGCCCCTCCATTCCACTGCTCTGACATTTTACTAATCCACTAATTCTATCAGCAGTTATTTTTTTCTTTGTTGCTAATAACAGATTACAGATAAGCATCAAGTAGATTTCTAGTATGGTACTGCAGAGCTGCTATTTCAGTCATGCTCTTTCACATGGTTTCTCTTGTCGGGACAGTTGCACTGGTCCCAAAGACGTGGTTGGGGGACAGATGGTTTATCCCAGACTGCCTGGTTACCATCACAGGGTGTCTTAAGCAGAAGCCATTAACGAACTGTGTGATTTAATGGCATTTCAGGGTTTGTATAATGTGTGGTAGTTACTCCACACGTCTGTACAAAATAAAAACTACAGTGTACAAAAGGTTTTCCAGAAAGACTTAAGAATTGCTTCAACAGGAAGAAAAAGTATTTTACCTTACTACAGGTGAAAAATATAAACTGCTAATTACTTGACAAGACCCTGGAAAGCAACAAACTGACTCTGGTTATTATTGTGTAGGTGATAGATGCATTTAGGCATGTCCAAGTGACAACATTTTCAAAGCTACTGGTCAAGCTTACTTCTGCAACAAGGAAAGGGCTCAAAATCACTAGGCAGAGATGATCCTAGGGCTGGAAGCATGGAGAGAGCTTGGACACTGACTATCCCCCAAAAGACAAAACTGCAGTATAAAAGAAAGTGCATTCCCAATGCCAGACCTTTCACAAATGAAACCAGGAGAAAGAGATGAGAAAGATCCCTGGGGAAGAAACTGGGAAGCATCTGCAATGGCTGATACAGAGCGAGGTGAATCTCTGAAACCAATCTAAGTATAAGGTAGTTTTATGCATCTGTAGCCCCATTTCTGTAAGCTGCAACTTTATAAACCTTTTTAAATATTCAGTGTCTTTCGAATATTACACTTATTTGCTGTAACCTTAACTCAGTTTGAATTAATGGTGATGATATTACATTAAGGTACTTCAAGTGAAGTACCAGGAGCCTCTAGTGATGCCCTCTGTCAATAACACACTGCTGCAGAGAAGAGAACATGTTTTCCTCAAGCTGCTCTGGCTAGCCTAGGAGATGGTAAGGTGTAGAAGAGAAATCCAGCTAGAAGAAGCTCCCAGCACCTCAGGACCATGGCCATCCAGTCAGCTAAGCCCCCTGAAGTCACTCCATGCAAGTCTCAATGAACAAATGATTAACATTGACCCATTTCTCAGGGAGGTAAAACCGAGGCACAGTGAAGCAACTCAAGCTGAGCAAAAAAACAGACATAAGGCAGCAGAAGAATTCAGAGTAGGAGTAAGGGCTGTCAGATATGAACCCAGAAATGTGTTCAAATAGCTTAGCCCCAACTACTTTAAGTTAACCAGATTTCTCATTTCCTTCCTCCTGCTTTAGGGCACTCTCAGCAGCTTTGGCATGCTTGAGGCCAGCACACAGACCTGCTGGATTATGGCTCTAGGACTGGCAGGCACCTGAATGGACATAATGATGCTCTGGGCAGGAGGAGGAAAAAGCCATTTCCCAGCTGGCTCCCAGAGTCCAGACATTACAGTGTACAAGAGGTAACTCAAGCAGAAGGAAAACATCTTGGGGGGAATGTGGGCAGAAAACCTCAGGGTTGAATGCAGCTCTAGCAGCCTGGCCATGCCACCCCAAATAGATGGTGTCATAGAGGGGCACAGGATAGCTCACCTGCCCATACATACCCTATATGGGGTAAAAGCAGCACCACAGGGCCACTTTCCCATGCTGGGACCTCCTCCCCGTGAAGCACCCCAGGAGTTCCTTTTTTTGACAGACTTGTGAAGGGCTGGTTACATTTTCCTCTCCCCTTCCTATAGGTGCTGCCATTTGGCACATACAGCTGACATATCAGCTACACGTACATCTGAGCTTTGTAAATCCCATGTAGGAACATGCTAGCTCAGACATGCAAGATTAAGTCAATGCATAATACAAAAAGGGTGACATAAGTAGACCCCTATTTTTACATCTTTGGAAAGGATTTCAGAGGGTAGGATAGTCTCTACCCTCTGTTTTCATATGCCAGGATATTTTCCAAGATGGCTCATGCTTCAGATCCCATTCACTTCTTAAAAAGATATTTTTCACCAAAACCTGCTGGAAAAAAAATCTATCGATGGGAAGGGGAAGCTGCACCTTGCAGATATGTACAGCCAAAGATCTTTTATGTAAGACTCCCCCTGACCGTGTGGAGAGCTGTTAAGATGTCAGATCATGGTTTGTTGCTCTCAGGGAGGCTGCTGCAGCACTCAGTCAGAACAAGTTTACGTCTTGGAGGAATTAATTTGTCTGAATAATGTCATCCTGGTTAAACAAAATCTTAGGGAAAATATTGCAGTGTTCTGGTGCACCTCCCTGAACTGATGCCTATATATGGGGATTAGCCAGTGTGAAAGGGATCCTGCTGAGTCAAACTGAATTATAGCAGTATTATTTTATAGAGACAGAAGAAAAGAGGAAGGAGGAGCTAGGGAAACCTTGCAAAAGTATCAGCTGTTTGACATGTTAAAGCAAACAGCATGGATGTGAAAATGCTGCCTGCTTACATGAGTGCATCAGAGCCAGGTCAGCTGACAGCAACAACCAAAAATAAGTTTCTATCCCTTTTAGCCCTGCAGGCAACCCAGCTTCCAGAAAGCAAGGTGGACTCCAGTCCTGTCCTAGGCATCAGGAGATGTGCTGGCTGTGTTCCCACCAGGCCCCAGCGTTGCGGCGGCACTCTGGTGGTGGAGATGTTCCTCACGTGGGGAGGATGTCCCAGAAAGCCTTGCTAGGCCTGCCCAATTGCCTAAACAGCACGTAAGGGAGCAAACAAGCTTGCAGACTCAGCTCTCGGGAGTCCTTGGGGAGCTGGTACAGATGGCAGGAAGGGAAAATATACAGGCTTTCAATAAAGTCCCTGAGGTGCCTCCATTTTTCATCACCAGGCACTCACACAACCATTTATGCGCTGATTGTTCAATGCTGGCTGGAAACTCAGGGCTGGTGGCAAGTCACAAATGCGACATGCCCTTGTACATCTTGTTTGCAGAGCTGGGTCTGCAGCGTGTTCTTAGAGCGTGCCTGGAGAGCTGGTGTCCTCTCTCTCCAGCAAACAGCCTGACCTTACAGTGATAGCATCAATTCCTCCACCTGTCTCTCTCTGGCCCAGCAAATATTTACCTGTGCAAAGCAGAAATGCTTGCCCAGGAGAAAGCAAGAGATGCCTACACCAACCATCTGCACCCTGCAGTGCAGGGGGGGAAGACTGGGGGCTGCCTTTCAACTCTGACTTCAAAATCAGCCTTAAATATGCTACGTCTCAGGTCAGTGCTCTGAACAGTGGGACTGTGCAACGGGCCTGAGGGTGGGTGAAGAAGATTATGTCATCAAAGGACAGACCCTGGTTAAGCACAAAAGAGCAGCAAAACTCAGGCAGGGGAGGAGGTGGTACTCTTCAGACCAGAAAGAGATGCTACAGTAAAAGGCAAGGCTTGTGCCTCTCTTTGTAGTGCTTCTATTCAGCAATGCTGGCCTTGGTGGATCAAAATCCCCATGCCTGCTCCTCCTGGGAAGTGTCAGAGCCTAACTGAGTGTGGTAGATTGTGCTAAAAGTTGTGCTTTGCAACACTGAGCTGAAGGCCGCTGTGGTAGCAGTGGAAAAACACTCCTCCATCCTCCACTGCCCAATGCCAGAATATCAAATGCAATGCTACACTAGCCAGAGCTTACAAACGCATGGTTCAAAGGGAAAAATTCAAATGGATTTAAGTCATGGGAGTATGAAAAAAAAAGATTCTCAAAAAACAAATAGAACATATCAGTCATGTTGTAACTTAGAAAGCCAAAATTTCCTCCCAAAGCCAGCAGTGAAACAGTTTCCAAGATTCCAGGGCGCATCTCTGTCTGGAGCTAATATAGACATTTTTTTAATCCAAGTTTCAAGCCCAGTAAAATCCATTTCTGACAATAAAAACCCCTCCTGGCCAGCCAGCCAAAGAAATCATGCCAAGCTTCCTCAACCCCGTTTTCCCCACAGGTAGCATTGTAGCCCACACAGCTGCACCCCTCCAGCATTGCCATGCCCCTCCAGCATTGCCATGCTCGCATGGAGCAAGACCCTCTTCCACCCCCTTTTTGCAGTCAGCAGTATTATCCCTGTGCTTTTCCAAGTGGGGAGCTGGAGCAGGTTGGGAGCCCGTGGTGGGAGGACAGGTGCAGTCCTGGCCCTTATCTTCCCAATGAGCACTTCCATCCCTTCCCTGACCCCCTCTGGCCCTGCACATCCCAGAGTATTTTCTGCATGCTGGCCTCAGCTGGAGCTGCAACAAGACCTCCCTCTGAGCAGCCTCTCTGATCATGTTTCCCCTACATCTCAAAGAAAGGGCAGTTTTGGGGTGGCTTTGCCCTCTAGTTGAGGAGGTTTCAGAGCCTGGGTCTCTGGGGGCCTGTTTCCTAATCACATACATCTCATAAAACAATCTGGGTGTACTGTACCTCACTTTCTTTTCCTGGCTGCATCAGAAAATGGTCAGAACTGCCTTTTCTGGTGGAGCCAGCCCCAAACGAGAGTGAATTAGAGCATAACTAAAGAACCAGGCCACTTGGGAGCTACAGGTGGAGGAAAACCTACTTTCTAGGTACTCAGACGCGGCTTGCCTTAAATACACCGAGCAAAGGTGACACCAACACTGGGGTGATTGCAAGAGAGTTGTAGGTAGGGCTGGTTAAAATATTCTTCCCTGAGAGGTACCAACGAGTCTCCACTATCACTCCCAAGAGACACGCATGTCAGACCAAGCATGTGGCTTGTAGCTAGATGAAGTTATCTGGGATGAATTCCACCACAAGCATCAGACCCATTTAACAGAAATACAGTTGTCTCCAAATCAGACAAAAAATGTGCTCCCTTAAAGAAATAGCAGTAAAAACCAAAACACCCCCCACTCCAAACTCCCTGTGTGTGTAAACATCAACAAAAACTAAGTAGTTTAATATATTTTGCAAAAGTAAAACCAGAATAAATGCTTTGCCTCCAACACACAAGGAACATATTATTACCACATTGTCTTCAGTGATTATTCAAGCAATGCATTTAAACGTTCAGGGAGAAGAATGTTTGCTAAAATATTGTTATGTAACATGGGGAAAATGACTAATTCTGCCCTTGATCTTTTCGTATTTTGCTCCAAGTAGGAGTCACTAGATCTTACTCTCTGGTTGAAGCAGCAGCCTGGCTGAATTCTGACCTGATTCCCCCAGCGGCTTTTATGGTGGGCTAATCCTCTCCCCCTGCAGCTGAGTTATTCCAGATTTACTGAGCATAACTGTCTTCTGAATCAGTCCTTCAGGGCTGCACATTTCCAAAGACAGGTGGAATAAACAGCACACATTTCTCCATGCTCGCTGCTGATGGAGGTCAGAGATCATTTACTTATAGTTCCTCACGACTTGCGCGGAGTCTGGAGCATTACACATATGCCAAGCAGGGCCAACTCTGTCCAGCAGTTGTAAGCATACTTTAGCAACTGCTGATTCACGGAGCGGGTTTGCTACATGAATTCCTCTCCTCTCCTGATAGCAGATGCAGAAGTTATTGAAGATCTGTCCTGTGGGTATCCTTATTTCCAGTTCATTTGCATCAAGATTATACATAAACGACAAATAGACCTGTCTGCTCTTACAGACACCTACTAGAAGTTGTCATTTCCCCTAACCTAGTGGGGGAAGAAGAAAAAAAAAAAAAAAAAAAGAAGAAATTTGGGGTTTATAAACTTTCAATAACCTTTTTTAAGCTGTGAGCCAATCCAACCTGTACTGTAGTGAAACCTGTCCAGCATACACAGAATGAAGGTGACACTGACCCTGGGGGGTATTCTCAGAAGAGCTGTAGGTAGGGCTGATAAAAAAATATTTTGTTTAAAGCTTCAGAAATGCTCCAACTTCCCCTCCTAAATGAAAATTTCCATGGGAAATGTCTGATCCTGACACACTTTTGAGAAGCAGCTTTTCATCAGCGGGGAGAAAAAAAATGAAAAATCCATTCTTGGGGTTTCCTTGCAAAGCTTTTAGGTTCCATCCTTCAAAATATGTGATTAAGATTTTCATTTTGGGGGATAACTGGGGTGAAAACAGAAATCCCCAACCATCTTCAGCTGAAATCCATTTCTTGTGCAACTTTGAGTACACGTCCATAAGTTACTAGAAAGGCAGTGATGGGTTTTAGCTCTCATAGGGCTGTGTCACCCCATCAGTTGATGCATCAGAGCTCAAGTATCTGCAGTTCTCATCAGGCTGAGATTGTGTTTTTATCCTTCCTATAACCTCCAAGTAGGAGCATAATGCTATGCATGATGTGATGGGCTGGACAAGTCTAGGTCTTGCTTAGCTTGGAGTTAAGAGGGAGGAGAGTTAGTGAAAGCAAGTGTTTGGGATTTATCCAGATATTTTCACAGCCAGAATCCAGCTCCTTGGAGACAACCCTATAACATTCTCCCTCTTTTCCTAAAGGCTTCCTCAAATTGAGGTTCAAAGGCCCTCATGAAGCTCTGTCACTGTATTAACCTGTACCAGTGAGATTTACCCAATATGCCACAGGGGTCCTAATTGTCACCCACTGAACACCTGTTACAGCACTGCTGTTATTTTTAATTAACAACAGCCAAAGTAAAATTACCAGCTCAGTCCTTAGTGGGTCTGACTTGAATCCATGCCCCTTCAGTAACAGCAAAGTCTGCTGTAAGCAGAGGAAAATGCATCAACTTGCTAAGGGATAGCAAGGCAGAAAGCCCCTAACCATAGCAGAAAGTTTCAGAAGGCAAACAAGGCTCCTTCTCCAGCTAGAGTATTGGGGCTTATTTTGCAATTAGGAAAGAAAAGATAAAGGGACAAGTGAATTTCCTGCTGTGATGAGGCATTTGCAATAGAGTCCCTATAACTACATCTTGTTCCTAGTGGTGCCAGTCTACACAGTGCTGGGTTATTATGTAGTGTCTTGGACGGCTTGGAGGTAATAAGCATTCACCGAAAATGGACTGCTATTAGCCACCGGCAAAAGCTGATTATAATAGTGCCAGCACTGGAATATGTTTTCCACCCATTTACAAGAAGAGTAAAATAACAGGAGGAAAAAAAATCACATTTGCCAGTGTTTGGAGCGTAGTGTGCTCTACATACAATTATCGAGAGAATGACAGGAAATTGACCCATTTACTCAGAAAAGTTCCTATCGTGTTCTGCACTATTTCATTTCATGCCCATTTGAGAACAAGTCATTTCTCTTCAGGGCAGAAGATAAATTGTCAGCTCGTACACACATCTCTTTTCATTGCCAGGCACAAAAATATCACAAAGAAACATTTCCCTGCCCTCTGCTTAATTTTCTTCTTCTTCATCTTCTCTAATAAATGGTGCTAACTATAAAAGTCAACGGACTGTAAATAAACTCAATTCTATTCCTACCTTGCCTTATGATTGATTTTTGGACATAATGTATTCCACCCACAAGGTCTCTTGTCTGATTCAACCGCTCTTCTCAGTACCAGAGAAAAATCAGATAACAACCTCGGTGGAATAGCTTTATGTAAAAACAGAAACATTTGGCAACTACAGTTTTCTTAATGGCACATTGTAATACATGTTGCACTGCATTACAGCCCAGCGGACAGGCTTTGTGTTAGTATTGAGAGCGTGTGTCCTGTGGTGGGAGTCTTCTGTGCAGGGCCTTCACTGTGCATTTAGGCAGAGGTGCTGCCAGCATTGCCACTAGAGAAAGAGCAGCATGAACTGGTGCTTAGGTTATGGCAGGTATGCATAGTACAGGGTGTGGGGAAGCCTAGCCACCTTCCCAGCTCTGCCCTTGGACTTAACCCGTCATTTGACTCAACCACTTCTCCTCTCACTTTGAATGTGCTTGACAGAGAGAACAAGAGCAGCAATTGGATCACCATAATAAGACAGAAAATTCACACAAAAAGAAGGAGCCAGAGACCTGAAGACAGCAAGGTCCAGGGGGAGAGGCAGCACATGTGGGTAAGAAGAAAAAAAGACGTCACGGAAATATCTCTACATCTGCATCCTGAGCTCAGGTTTCTAGAGAACTGAGCTTGCTGTCCCTGCTGCTTTCAAGCGACAATGTTCAGCCCTGGTTGATATCAAGGACATCAATGAACACAGAATTAAATGGCATCCCTGATAGAAGTGCCAGGAGTTTGGGTCTGCAAGCAGAAGGCAGGTGTCTCCCATGCTGTACGGCTGGAGAACTGCTAATGTAAGGATGAGCCTCGGGCACGGATGAGCCAGCATGGCAGTAATTTTGTACTCTCCAGCTCCAGCCATATCCTTCAAACACCCTTCCAGCACTCAGCTGTTTTTTTTCCAGTTTCTTGAGATTTAAGTTAAAGCAGCCCAGCAAATCCTGAGTTCACACAACCTTTCCTGCAGCTGGCATGCTGGTCAGCACACCTCAGTTTATCCTCTCAGCCCCTGCTCTGCAAGGTGTAACCTCCTCTTTCGTATGTTTGTAGCACATACAGTGCTGTACACAACTGTTCATTTGCTCTAGGACTTCATATCCAATCTGATCACTTGCCACAGTTCTTTCACCTGGATATTAGCTTCCCTGTGCTCTTCCATCCTGGAGTATCATTGCCAGGAGTGAAAACTACCATTTGGAGCAGGAAATGAGATGGGGGAGCGAGCCCAGAGCCAGCACCAGCCTCAGTAGTTGCAGCACTTCAATCCTAGACTGAGACCAGCAAAACTCACATTTTGCACAGAAACCAGTCACGGAAAGTGTAGTTTTGACTATGATGGAGCTATGCAGAGTAAGAGCTTGGGAAGTGTCTTGCGAAGGAAAGAAGCGCCTTTCTTCACAAACAAGCAAAATGTTCAAGGTCCTGCTAATTCACACTCAGACTACCTTTTTTTTTCCCTTCTCCCCAAAAAAACTGTTCCCCAGTTAGGAGAAAGGATTAGCAGAGTAACAAAAGGAGGAGTTTCCAGGTCAAGAATCATTTGGAAATTACAGATAAAACCAAACTGTGGGGTCTGCTCTTCGTCCCAGGGAAAAGCTGTTTGCTGCTGCTTAGTACAGAGCACAGCTGCCTCTGAAATCCAGAATTTGCACATGTCTACAGGGAATGTGAAAAAGAGGGAGAGAGAAAGGAAACAGCTCCCTTCCTCTCAGTGAGAGGGTTTTGTTCCTCTCTGGCTGACAGCACAGGCCTTTGGACACGTGCAAGAGAACAGCAGAGAGCATTACCTGCTTGGGAATAGGATTGCTGTTCCCCCCTATGAGAGCAGCCGGATTCGCTCAACTCCCTAGAAAAACAGTGAAAGAGCACTAAGAGACACTTTTACCTTCCTGTCTTCATCAGCTGAGGAAAGAATTTCCTGTGGCTAATTACACATTTTAGCACCAAGATAGTGATTGTCCTCTAACTGCAAACATCTGCCTCCAGCCTGGGGCACAGCCCAGCTCTGACCACAGGACCCTGGGCACCGGCATCGGGTGGCTGCAGGACGGGATGGTGGTCCCTCACCTCCTGCCCTGTGATGCAGACGCAGTTACAGGAACATGAACCTTGCTGAAATGGGATCCAGCACTGGAGGTGCCAGCTGCTGACTGTGCAGCCTCCTGCTACGTGCCAGTCCCCTCCAGTCCTCCTCCCAGTCATCTTCCCTGCCTGCTTAAAGCCCACACAGGAGGCCTTTGGGTCTGCGAGCTACCAGGAGGAGTTTAAGGTTGGACTCAAAGCCCACCAATCCACATATCTGAGGCAATTTTTCCATTGATGGGATATAGCTCTAGCTTTTATCAGGTAATTGCTTGCTGCTTATCCACAAGCCAGGTTCATTGGGCTCACTCTTGGTCCCTTAAAAGATAACCAAATTCTTCCTAACATTGAGACAAAGATGACAGGGCTCTTCAAATACATGCCCTAATCCCTCTCTTTGCTTCCTATTCCTTTGTTTATAAATGTTGAAGTATGAGCTAAACCTTGACTACTGCCACCACCCTGAAGTCACACTGATTCCCATACAAGGGTGAGAGCAGGGATGTGACCCTTCCACCACCCGTGCTGGAGCAAACTCCCTTGCACACAAGGAAATTTGCTTCCCAATTCCCCACCTCACTTCATACATCATTGCTCACCTTCTCTCAACACAAAAAAAAAAAGGAAGAAAGGAAACAAATGTCTTCCTCTGCCAACACATACATGCATACACATGCACAAATATTTTGGAAAAATTGAAGAATCTGTAGATGGAGGGGTTAGTGCCAGATTTTAAAAATTATTAAACATTATGTACAAAGAAAACATAATGAGCTCCTACGGGATGTAGAAAAAATTACCCATGAATGAGGGGAAAATGGATAACCACTCCTGGGTTTGCCACTTGTGAATTATTTAATAATCACTCCCCAGCAGCTGGAATATATTTATCCACCCCACTGGAGCACACTTTGCAATTTATTTACACTGCTTTAAAATATGATTATTTATTTAAAAAATAAACAAGGTATCCACAAGGGAAAAGGGAAGTAAACATAAGCTTAAAGGGGAAAAAGCATGGTTTTAGCTTTTCAGTTCATTTTAGGGAATTTCCACTAAAATCCTTGAATCCTCCTTACTTATTTTCTACTTTAAAAAACAGAAATTGAAAAGCCTTTTAATGAAGCCGGTCTAGACTCCTCACACAATCAAAAGGATCACTTTATGACATGGGGTCTATGCCTCCTACGCTTCCATTAGCCACATTGTCTTAGGTACCAGAAGTCTGATTCAGCTCCCATTAATATCAAGGAAAACATTAAAATCAGGATCAGTAGGAGCAGGCCCTTACCTTGGGCTGATTTGATTTACAGGATCAGGTCCCTTGTCTAATCTAGAGTGACTCTACACCCATGGCCCGCCAAACAGCACTTACCCTGGCCATTTAATTAGCTCCTTATTCTAAAATGCAAAGGGTGCCATTTAGAAAAAATGGAAAAGGCAAAAGGTATCATTTAGTACTGTCTAAGTGCCTGAGTATACTGCCTGCTCCCAAAATTAAAATAGCGGTTGTGAGCAAAGGCTTTGCCCACTCGACAGCAAAGTGCTGCTGATAACTGCAGAGTGATTTGGAACAACTTGAGGGAAAGTCCACAAGAGGAAGGAATACCTTTCCCAGGCAAATACCAAATCATTTCAGACTGAATTTAGGCCTCCAGATTCTTCCTGTGCAAGTATGTGTGTACATACAGGTACACACTGGCCACGGAAGGGTGCACGGAAACTCTATTACCCAGTTGGGCACAGATGCTTTTAGGAGCCAGAAGTCATCTGGGAGAGGAGAAGTCAAGGGACAGATGGCACAGTTTTCAAACTTTGCCTATACAAACTAAAAGACAACCCGCAGCTCAAAACCACTATCCCCTCACCAAAGAAAAGACTACTCACTGCTGGTGAAACCTCTTCACAGTTAGTTTTTCAACAACTCATTGTGATTTTCTTTAAGACCAATGAAGTTTATTTATAGATCTCAAATGTGGGAGATTCCCATGGCGACATTACCATCAATGGCTACTGGAGAGGCAACACTTTAGACCTCATACTTTCAAAAGAGACTAAAGAATAAGATTACTTATTACTAAGAGTTGAAGTCTCATTGTCAAGAGTGGGTTAGTAAAACAAAAAGCAGCAAGTTCCTCTGCCATTTATGTGCTTTTGAAAATATTTCTCCAGGTCCTGAAGACAATTTCTTTCTTATACCTTGCTTCCCCTCCATAGATCAAGAAAATCTGCAACTAATATGGATCAAAAAATACATATTCTGTAAAAGATATCACCTTAAAAAAAATAGAGATCTGAGACTAAAATCCAATTGCAGGCATGGATGCTAATGCTTTACCAGCTACTCTATAAATAAACTGGTATAGTGAATGCTATACAACTTTAAAGTTAAAACGAACTACTAGAATGCTGTTACTTAAAGAGTTCAGACTAAGGAGAGAAAAATCAATGTGTCCTCCTTGCTAGGAAAGGGCTCAAACATAAGCAAGTCCTCTCTTGAACTGGGAGTGCTACACTTTTCAACAAGAAAGCCAAACTGACCTCTAAAATCTCAACATCCTGGAAAAGTAAAAGCAAGTTCACTGCATATTATTTCTGCAAAGGCAGACACCAGATTTCAAAAATTGCTTCCACCACAAATGATTAGACACAAGTACAGATGTGCACTTCTATGCTGGGATGTGGACATTACAGGCAAAGGAGAAAAATGCTCCCCTACCCCCTCCCGAGAACGCAAAATGGGTGTCAAATGCCTCATGTGGAGTTATGCACTCATTTATTTTAAAGACAGAAAGGATTAAATACATCTACATAAAGGAAAGAAAAAGTGTTTAAACAACAATAAAAAAAGATTTAGTAGTATTAATAAAGAACTCCCTTAAACCAGCATGTCACCATTAAAGTAATTAATAGGGCATGCAAGACACTTCAGCGGAAAGTGAGCAGTGCTCATATTAGAGCCTTTTAAGTTTTCACATGACCTCAAGACAGACTACGGCATTTCTGTGCAAAAGTACCCTCTAAAACAGAGATGGGGGCATTCAAGTCTATAAAAAAGTGATTTTAAAATTTAACTGATATGGTCTAAGTCTAAAATGCAAAGGTTAAGGGAATATTAGAAGGGCAATAATTCTACCTGATTAAACTTTTATCTGAAGTGACAATAAAATGTTCAAAATGAATTAAGGATTTTATTAACAGATGCAGAAGCTCTATAAAAGAGTTTGAAATCTAAGTAGCAGAGAGGAGAGGTTTTATGGTTTTTTTTGTCTGGATGGAGGTGATGTTGCTATAAAACTTTAATCTTATGGCCATGCCACAGTGAAAGTAAACCTGTCAGAGGTAATAGAGCAAATGAGGACTGCTTTCTCTTCCTTCTCTGTGTTGCAAGGGCCTCTTTCCAGCATATAAGTGAGAATAAGTATATTCTATGTATGGCATTGATACTATAGGTGACAGACACACGTAGATAGGTTATGTGCTGGACTTCTCCTGGTTGCAACAGTCCCAAGGTGGTAAGTACAGGCAAGTTATATGGACCATTCCAAATGAGTACTGAGTGAAAATTGGTGCTACGCCACAAGGGACTCTTCAGAACATTTCAGCCTTTCCAAAATGGAATTAACTACTTCAGGACTGTTTCAGATATTTTAGTTGTTTATTAGTACCTTTGTGTAATAAGAGGATCACACCAATTTCTGAGCCCTTAAACAAATGCATTTCACTACCTTAGAGTGATTAAGTTTAAGCCAGCCATAAATCTGTGGAACATGCTAAAATACAAGATTTCTGTGAAAATTATTACTAAAAGCAGGGCATATATTACTTAGAGCACAGCTCAGCTCCAGCAGGGCAGTTTAGGCTCAGTAGCATTTGCCAGCCTAATTTAGCCAGCCACGATTTAGTCAATCACTAATTTTTCCTTCTGCCTTGCTGCCACTAAATTCTGGCAACTTGGTTGCCTTGGTGATGGCTGCAGAGTCTGTGGTAGATGCACTGGAAGACATCTTGCAAAGTGGTTTGGCTTTTCCAGGAACTCTTGAGCCTTTTGCACATTGGCAGGAGTGCTGCAGTGGTCACCTGTGCCCTGGTGGCTATTCTGCCACTCCCTGACCCAGCAATGCCAGCAGTGGGCACAATCTGGCCCCAAACCTGCCCCTGTTGCACACCGTATCCTCCATGCAAAGACCCAGGGCTTTACCTCTCTTGCTCCCTGCAAAGCCCCATTGTGTGCTACATCTGCCCCTACTTGCTGCTGAGGAGCGAGCTCAAAAGGTAGCATCAGGGATGCTCATACCCTTCTTTTGCACTACCCATGAGAAAAGCACAGCTCCTAAGAGGAGCAACCAACTGTGAATTGCCAGGGAGACTAGGATGTCAAACAAATATTTTTCTTTTCACAACAGAACATAAATATTTGGCAGAACATTTAATTTTAAAAAGTCTAAAAGTTACTCAAATCAAGTGGAGAACGTCGCTATGATGTTCGTTTGCTTCCTAAAATATGACCAGTCACAGATGGCTTGCTGTAGGAAATATTAAATAAATTTTTAAAAGTGTTGTCTGGCTTTAACACAGATTGCATTTACACAGATACCTCTGTTGGTGGAACGCCAAGATGGTGTATTGGTTCAAACACGTCCTTAAACAAAAAACTACATTGTCGGGAGCTAATGGAATATTCATACTTAAAATCTCAATCCCTGATAACATCTGAAAGTTAATTTACATTTCAACACTGTTTTTTTTTTTTTCCTCTCTTGCTATATTTCCCTTCACAAGCAAGGGAAAATATCCAGGTTTGGTCAGGAGCAACTTTTAGGTTTTGGGTACCTTAACCATCATTTGTTTAGAGTTTCAGAGTAGTTTGAAAAAATACCTACATAAAGAGCATTGGGTAACACGAGAATCTGAAAACAACAGAGGGCCGCTTAGTGTTAAAGAGTCAAACAGCAAGGATGCAAATACAATGAGCCACAGCATTAAACTATCACATGTTAGAATATTAACTTCAGCAAGACAATAAAAATCAAAACAATACAAAGATCTTTTCCAGTCCCCAGCGTTTGCAGGAGCACATTTCTATGGTGCCTGAAGAAGCCTACTGAATCCTGCTTTATACCTGAAACCAAAGATGTTACAAAGTTTTCTTGGTTTGGTTTTTTTTTTCCCCTACGTGAAACTCCGTTTTTGACAACAAAAGCCGTTGGAAACATGGGCATGTAACATAAAGATTGCCACCAGTTTCCAGTTCCCTGTACTTACTACACTGCCTCTGAGAGCCGCGTGGCAAGTCTGCTTTGAGGGTTACAGCATCAGGTTGCTGTGAAAAACCTACGTGGTGCTTCCATGTCAAATGTTTGTCAGGAAACAGCAGCCAGGGAAAAGCAGAGGCAACGTCGTGTGGATCTCATCACTCATTTTAAACCATCCAGACGCCCCACCAGTTCCACGCTTGCTGATGCACGTGGTGCCATCACTGCCTCAACTCATATGGATGGTCCTCACAGGGTTGGGTGTGGATACAGGGACTGCAGGTCTCGCTGGCAACATTAACCAACACGCGCTCTGCTCCTGTGAAAGCTGCTACCTACCAGTGCACAATAATCTCTTGTCCCCAACAAATGCTACAGCACCAGAGTTGAGCTATAATCTGGTCTTCATTCTGACCAAAATACCCCAGTGGATGATTATCTCTCCTGTCAATATTGTACTTGGCCCACAGCTTTATAATCAATGCAGCTTGAGAAAAAACAACACACTTGCAATTTGCTTTGACCCTCTATGAGCACCAAACACTCACCATACTCTTAGAATCAATAAACTTTTTCTCCTGTCATCGTTCATGCTTGTTGCGCTTTCCCTAAACTGGCATGATTTTGTTTTTTCTAACCAGAAATCTACCAAGCCCACTGGGGTTTGTGTGTGTGTGCGATGGCAAGTTAAACAGTTTCCTCTACTGCAAACAAACATTGCATGCAGGCAAACTGATGTCCTGGTGTGAAGAAACAGAGGCAGGACGCTAGAGGGAGGATCGACTCACAGACTGAGTTTTTGCCAGAGCAAATTCCTCAGAATGTGGCTTCACCAAGGAGATGGCTGAAGTGGCACGCTGCAAGAGCCCGCTCGCCTCCCTGGCACTCAGGCTTGCAAATTGCTGTCTGGACCGAAGTAAGAGGGCATTTGGAATTGAAGAGCGAGCAAGAGAAGACTTTCTGTTCTCTGCAAGGCTGCTAAGGGGAAATCATACCTGCTAAATCCAAACGCACCCCTCCAGGACAGATTCAGCTCTGTTACTGGCAGGTATCACAGCCTGGCTGCAAGGCCTATGCTTTACCAGCAGCTCTGCTAGCATAGGATTAGCAGTGCAAAATAATCAGAAGGGTTTGCTAAAAATATTAACTCTGTATTTACTTCAGTGAGTTCTGATTTTTATCATCTCTGGACGCTGCAGCATTTTGACATCACTGCATTAGGAAGGACAGAGCAAACTCAGTAATACATGGATCTGATGGAAACGCACACCTAAATTACAGGCCCTATTTCAAATAAATAACAGCCTTTCCAAAGTAATTGTCTTCAGCAGTTTGAATTGACAAATAACTATGTGGGGTTACAAGCAAGCAGTAGGACTTCATGGAAGGGAACACATTCGTGGTACCTCCCATCATCCTGGGTTTTCCAAGCACCCTCACTCAGTTTTCAGCTGCTTGTTCATATATTCATGCCCAGTCCCCAAACTGCAGTAGTTTGAGGAGGGGAAGAAAAGACAGGTAGCTCCATCACTTGAAGATCTTTGCAGGCTGAACTGCAACTAGGCAGAACATTGGGATGTGGAAAACATGAGCTGTACGCTGCAGGGCATGGTTTATGGTCCTGGCCAGGTCACTCAAGCTCGGAATGGGAGGAAGCCAGGCTAGAAAAGACTCCTGGGTCTGCCCTTGCCTAGAGAAGGCTTGACTAGATCTTTACTGTTCTTTACAAATGTTTGGCCCCCCTGCCCTTGAAGGCTTCCAGCAATGAAGATCCATGCCCTAGACAAACTGCATTTAATCTTCTTTGCGTTAGTTCTCTATCTGCAATATGGAGGCAAAGCCACTGCCTTTCCCTTCCACTTGCTGCTGTTTACCAGGAAGGGTTTTAGAGGCAGAGGCTATCGCCTGTCATTCACTGACACACCACAATGAGAGTTTATTACAGTGGGATCTCTAGATACTACTCAGGTAGCATAGGGTGAAAGCAGCAAATACTTTGCCCAGAAGGTGAAGTACAATTGAAAGAAAAGCAGAGACAAATGCCAAAAACACTAGACATGGCTTGCCATCTAATACCCATCTACACTTGAGCACAAATGAGGAAGATTTTCTCACTACTACAAAGATGCTGTTACATAAGACTTTATTCTTTCCTATAAGCTGTTTCTGCTAGCTTTCAAAGGCAGACAAGAGTTGGGCTACCTTCTAAAGGGAAATCTCAACACACAGCTTGAAGTCATTGCTAAATGACTTCACCATCCCCTCTATTGTAGTATGATCCATAAGCAGATGTATAGCTAGGAGCCATAAAACCCCACTGGTCCTGCAGAAAGGGAGACTATTTTCTTCGTAAGAAAATACACTTGGCCAGTGGAATTCATCCTGTGAGGTGAGAAATTCACTGAATGGCAGCACCTGGTTCTCCACAATATCATCTTATTTCACTTACACTAAGAACTGCCTCCACAAAGTTTCCCATGGTATAGTTTTTCTAGATTATACATGTCAAATCAATGTTTTGTTCATATAATAAAATATAAAAAATGCCTCGAATTATAAAAGTGCAAGGCAGAGACAAGAAGACAATTCAACTTGTTATGGCTGCCAACACACGCAGGAGGAAAGATCTGAATTCTAGCAAGCCATCACAAAAGTCTCAAGTAAGCTCAGGTGTGGAGGAGGAGCCTTCACCTAGTAAGGACACATTCATAAAGATGGACCATGGAGAGGAGTGGGAAATGATCCATCCATCCCTAGCAAAACTTTGAGCTACAAAGATATCACTGAACTAGTTAATCAGCACTTCATACCGAATCTTCCAACACATGTATCTATTAAGATGCTGTCCAGCACTACAGTGACTTTTCCAGAAATATCCCCCTCAAAACACTGCTATCATTGGTAGTATCAAGTTGCTTTACCTCCAAAATCCATCCTCTAAAGCAACACCCTGCTCAACTTTCTGAAAGTCAATTATAGCAAGGTGTGGCCTGATCCTCTCATTATCTACTTCAACATCAATCAGCTGCATTTGCAATAGTCAACACCATAAAGGCAAACAGCAACTGGAGGTTGAAAATAGGGTGCACTACACCTTTAATCTCATCAAGTCATTTGAACCAGTTAGCCAAGCACATCCTGCTGAGAAAAGAATAATTTCATCCTCTAAGCCACCCTCAGCAGACAAGTGTGTGATCTTACTCGGAGACTCCTCCACCAAGGTGAGCCCAGTGCAATTCTTGGCAGGGCTCACACTCTCACGTCTTCTAAGAGCACTTAGGAATTTTTCATTTTACAGCCTTCATTTGTAGACTTCTTGTCCAGTCCTTGTTCAACAGTGAGATGAATTGGCCCTGTTCTCTTTGATATCAGCCTCTGAGCCTCCACAGAGGAGTTCATATAGAGCATACCGCATCATCTCATGGTATGCTTTCTCCCTGTTCCTTATAATTCCAGTTCAGAAAGGACGTTATTGACGCCGGCCCCCCCACAAAGGAACCTTTTCCTCCTATCTAGTGACAAAATAAGAGGCATGACCCTTCCCCTATAACAGCTGGTAGGCCACTGAAAAAACAGATCCAGGCTTCAAGAGGGTCAGCTAAGTTCAGCATCCGCCGCAGTTTTGACAGAAGCTGCTTCATTGATGTGTTCTCTCACACACACACATTTTTGTACCTCCTAGACTTGGACTCCTGGAAGCGCCAGGTGTAGCTTACGCAATAGCACCTCATCCTCCGCTATTTTATGCCCAGATTGCACAAGACCATTTACCACTCAAAGTAGTAGTGCTGAGCTTATGGCCACCACTCCTCCCCCAGCTTCCATCTGTATTTTTTATATCAACCGGTGCTGGGTGGTATTAATAGAAAGGGCTGTTACACTCTTAAGGGATTTATTGATTTTTCAGTTTTACAAATGATGATCAGTTCACCAGGAATGACAGTCTTCCCTTGCCATAATTTTTTTCAAAGTAGTCAGCAATTTGGCCTAGACTAGCAAAATTATCAAAGCTAGTAATCAATAGGATTAAAACATGCCTGTAAGAAACCAAAACTCTGGACCTGCTTTGTGTCTGCTATGCCCATGGAGCTCTTTTGTTGTGGGTTAAGAAATATCCAGGGCAGGAGCCCGCTGCTGCCTGGTGCAGCCAAGCTGCATCTCTCTGCTATGGCAGCCGAGACTTAATGCTTTTAGATCCACGGGTCACAGGTTCAGCTCCCTGCTGCCGATGACTCACGCAGGAGCACCGAACTAAAACTAGCAACACCAGCTTTTTTCTAGAGGAGGACTGAAGAAGAGCATTGATCTCAATGAAATATTTCGAGGGCAGAAAAATTCCACCACGTAAAGAGTGCGTGACTTCTCTTTAGTTTATTTTATATTTTTGTTCCAGTTGTCATTTTGAATTCAAACTCTTTGGAAAGCAGGCATAATAGTCTTAATGATCCCATTGAGCAGTTTAAATTCAAATTGTGGAGCACTCGCAATACCATGCTGGCAGCACTTTCCATAAATTACTCTCAAATTCAATACGTTGCTTGACAAAAACAAGAATAAAGGGCTTTTTACTTTAAAAAGAAGAAAACTTGTATCATAAAAAAATCTTTAAATTATAGTTTCTCTTTTCTGGTCCAATTTAAATTGTTACATGGTTGCTAAATTAGTGCTGTAATCTCTGCTTACAAATTGCAGAATTATTTTTAAAAATAGATGTAATTTCACTGCAGGGATCAACCTTACACTTTAAACCATATGTGCTGGAGGTAGCTGCTCTTGCATGGCTTTCAAACAACCACAGTCACGTGCATACACAGGGTGAGATTTACAATACCAGCCGCACTGAAGCCGATAGCAGTTTTACCAGATATCTCAATGAGCACAAATTGAGTTAACACTGACATTTCAGAACGATTAGCAAATTTAAGCTTTCCCAGAATGCTCCACGGCACCAGTGGCTCTAGTCGTACCATTTACTAAAACATCAGCATTTCTCTTGCTTCCTGCTCTGAACTATCTTCTTCTATTGAACTACTGCATCTGATAGGCCAGGAAGTTAGAAGCTAGTAAGAGAGAGAAACCTTGAAGATACAGTTTTTTTTTTTCTCACAAAACAAGTAATCGGGGAAAAAAGTGGAGCACTATGATCCTGACTAAAGCTGCGGAACAGCAGTGATCAGGGCAGGACTTCCACCTGCAATTCTTCCCCTTTCAAGCACTTCCACAGGTTTAGCACTATGGAAAGATGAACCTGACCCTGCAAAATCCTTGTAAATGATCTTTGGGGGAGGGTTTAAGGTCATGTCCTCAATATCTTGCAGGGCGCAGCAGAAACAGGAAACCTCGATCTCCATAGGGCACTGCAGAGCATACCCACCATCTTCCTCCACTCTAGCTAGACAGGCAGACTTGAGACAGTTTCTTCCCTCTCTGTCAATTGCTCATCATTTCTAGCCCACCAGTTCTCTGAACTCTCCATCATCTGACCCTGGCTATTTCTGCTTTGCTTGGTTCGTTATTTCTGCTTTCTCGTTCCCTGCCCCACTGCACCATGGTCCTTCCCTTGGGGGCCAGCGGTGGGTCACATTGAGTTGGACATGACAGAAGAAACCCTCAGAGGCCAGAAGCATCTGCAAGATCTTTCTGCTTTCTGTGCTAATGCAGGTGCTCAGCACCTCTCAGCCTCAGACAGCTTATCTCCAACTTCCAACCACCGGACTGCAAGGAAAGGGGATAAAAAACAGAGGAAAATTTCCACGTCCTGGAGAAAGTCATCAGGACATCAAAGAACATCCCATTCACAAAACAGCAGCATCACTCTTGCCAGACCAGCGTGTCTGGTTAACCTTGTGTTCAGTCCTTAGGATAATACGGTATTTGGAAAGCAGACAGCTGGCACTGCTCTAACATCTTGCTCTTCAATCTTTTATAACAACGGTTCCACTGATATTACTCTTAACCTTTTCTCTGCACTGAGTCCAGCACTAAAATCCCTTCAACTACTTAAAGGAAGCAAACCAAATGTTTTGTCAGTAATTTGCCCTGTAAGGGAGGAGAAAAGTATACTGATAACATACTGCAGACACAGCATTCATCACGTGTACAGCAGTATGCTGGTTACACTGGAAACCCTATCATGATATTTCAGATGTTACTTGACTGTCATAATGACTAGCAGACATCTGTCTCCTATTAACACTTTATTTTTTACAGTTGCTTTTAGTTCAGCAGAAGTGTCTTAATGGAGAAGACTGGTACTCTTTTAGAAATAACATCAATAATGAAAGAATCCTTGGATGCAGAGCAAAACCAGCAAACACATTGACAACAGAACTCACTGCATTCAGAAGAAGTAACAGGAAATAATAGTGACTGTCTTTTGGGTGGGGGGATTTTTGTGTGAAAGAAATTAACTCTGGTACTCAGATTCCCATTAGGAAAAACACATTTTTCTAAACAGGTGATTGATCTCCTCAGATGTTAATTCAGACTTTTGGGGAATTTCATCTTAACTGGGTCACTGATAAATAAAACCAGAAACAAAAACAAAACCAACAAAACCCCCTTCTGCAGGCTATTTAGGCTTGGTATTGACTAACCAGTAATTAAATACAGCTCTTTGCAGTAATCTTAATTATGGCTTCACTCCACCACAACTAAGAAGAGTCACATAATAAACTGAGAAGATTAGCCAATTCTAACTGTTGAAAAACGTGTATTTTTATTTTTGTGCATAGTTTTTATGTGCGTAAGGCCACAAGTCACACAAGGGAATTATTGAAAAAAATAATCAGAGAATTCATGAATTTATATATCACGACCAGGCAAATATTACAGTTCATTTTCTAAATATAAATGAAGCAGCTTGGCCTAATGGCTTGCATAATAGGTCAAGAGTTTTGGACTTGGGGAGATGGGGATGTGTGCTAGAAAACAGTGTGAATTAGGTAGAACAGTAAACAAGCTTCATTGAATTACTCCGATTTATACCAGCTGAGAATCCTGTTTTCCCAGCTGGCCACAGCCATGGATTAGCTGTGCTATCTTGGGCTAGTCACACAGGCTCCACCTTTCATGGGAATTCAGGTCCACAGGAATCTGAGTCTGGGTTCATCAGTCCCATTGATTTCTTACAGAACTAGGGCTCCAAGTGTCCAAGTTATTTTCTGATAATGGGGCTTGGGGAAGCTCCAAAAAAATCAGAGGCCACAATTCAGCAAAATCCTTAAGTACAGGCTAGATTTTAAGCAGGTCATTAACTCTCATTGACTTCAGTATGACTGCATCACACATCTAAAGGCAAAAGCCTCAGCAATTTAAGGGCCCCCAATCCATTTGCAAGAACAACTTGCAAGCCTAGCTCAGGCCCCCAGCGTACTTAGGCACCCATCATCCTACTGAAGCCAATGCAGCCCTCATTTCATTGAAAAATCAATGAGACATATGGTCAACGACACAAATTCCTCAGGCCTAAAACCTCAGGCATGACAGGTGCCAAGATCCCTTGTAGATCTGGCTTTCAGCACAGCAGAGTCCTTAGCTTTCTGAAGGGTATTGGAGACTTAGGCTTCCAACAGTTCTTTCTTCCACACTGAAGAGTTTAATGTGTGCTTGGGTGGCTTTTTTTTTTCCTCTGCTGCATCAGACTACCAGATTCCCGCTTTCCATTTCCCACTCATGGTACCAGCTGTCCAGCTACACATACGTAGCCCCATCAGCATCGCCATCCTTTCCCCTGCTTGTGCAGCAGCAGATGGATCCAGACGTGTTTTGGGTTAAGTCCATAACCAGGTTTTTGTGGACTGCATGGATAAACATTTAAAGGCCCCTTCTGGTTATATATAAGAAAGCTATTAAACGTTTACTCTTTCCTCTGTACTTAGAGCTGCAAAGCCGTATTGCAGAACGTACAAACGCAGATGCAACCAGGCAATTATCGTTCCTTTATCCCTTAAATAGATAGAAGATAAATTTGAAAGAAAATGAGGAACAGAATCCTTCTCCCTTTCCTTTTTTATCCTTTTATCTCCCAATGTAGGAAGTTTACTGAACCCTTGCCAACAATTCACTCAGGCTAATGAAGTGTATAAGTAATGGGATTAAATAATCTTAAACCATTACTACAGTGGTTAATGCAGATGTTTTCCCAAACTAAAGATGAGTGGTGTAGAATGCGTGCTTGATTTAAAAAAGAGGAAAAGAAAGCATCAATCTCCAAGAAGATGAAGTCAATTCCTGCCTGAAGTCAATGAAATGTTTAATTCCAGTTACATAAAGTTTTTCCAGTCATACATATTATGAATGCACCTTCCTAAAGTCTCCAGTGCTTTGCACATGGTCAAACTTGCCACGAAATAAACCTTAAATTTTTTATGGTGCAATCATTTTAGTGCAAACAAAAATGGAAATGGTTTAAAAGGTACATATTCCATCAAAAGATCATTTAGTTTTTAAAAGCCAATTAACAAGGCCCATATATCACTGCCATTGTAAATAAGACTGAACCTTCCCTTTTTATATTCAGCAATAATCCTACCGCAAAGGCTCTGCAGAAACAGAAGGAATAACGGAATATTGGTGGCCTTTTCAGAAATACTTATTATTTCTTTAATTACCATTGGAATACCAGAAATGTCAAGAAAAGCATCAATTTCTACTTTCAGAAGTGCAAATCCAATTCTGGAAGGATCTCAGGTTCAGTGTTTATAAAAAGAACTTTGAATTGCGGGTTTAGAGAAAGACCTATCAATGCTTTAAGAATGTTTTGGTGCTTTTCTCATTCTAAATTACAAGGATTATCCCTATATACTGTATGCTAAAGTCACACCAAGGTAAGGCCTCAGGCACATTATGTGATGTTTCTTTTAATTCGCAACTGTGTAACTGGTTCCAACTAGCTCCTATGGCAGCGTCTTAAAAGGTGCAGCTCCTCAGAGCAACTGTTAATTGTTTGCTTTAAGAGCTTGTTGGAGGCATGAAATGAAATTTTAGGGTAAGGTAAGCTTCAAAAGGTATCCAATCCAAAGACTTAGTTCACTAGAAGGACTTCCATCAAGCAATGCAAAGGTCTTGATTTTAGAAGTTTTAGTGCTACCTTGCATCCCACCTCCTTAATATCAGTGGGCACTACAGTCTGTAAGCATTTTAGTATCAGGTTTCTCAACACAGAAAGCTTCTGAGAGCAACACTGCCGCTTAAAAATCACTGCGTAGTCTGCTCCTTATAGAGCTGACTTAATCACAAAAAGCACTTCTCTCCCCTGCTTTGGTCACTTCATTTCAGAGATAGGTTAGACCAGGAAATGAAATTCACCCAGGAAGCAGAAATGATCAGAGTTCTGAAGACCATGGAAAAAATGGTGCCCACAGTACTGCCATGGGATTGTCAGGTTTTAACTGTAAGGCAACTGTACAGCAGTAAAAGAAATCAATGTTTCCAATGTCCGTGAATTAAAATCAGGGTGCAAACAAGAGTGAGTACTTACAATATAGCAGGGTTCACAGTAGGCTTTCTTCTCCACTGCGTAGAAAGGCTGTCCCCTCAGCTTGTTGTTGCACATCATGCAGGTGAAGCACTCCACATGGAAGACCTGGTCCATGGCCGTGCAGCCAGTGCCTTCCCCAACAACATTCTCCCCACAGCGGGCACAGCGGCCTGTCACCAAAGGTAAAGGACATGAGTTAAAGCAAGCCCCTGGTCTCAACTGCAGAGAAAGTCCTCCCACAAGCTTGTGCTGCGTAGTGGGTAAGGGGGACATGGCAGCTCAGTCAACAGAAGAGCAATTTGTGGCACTACTGGCAAATATCCAGTGCCACTGGAAGGAACTCTGGTGCTGGCCCATATGAAAAGATCTAAAGAGGTTTGAAACTGGCTCCTGAGACTGCACTGATATCAGTTCTACTGCTGCTGCTGCTAGCCAGCAATCATCGTAAGGAGTCTGAGCCCCAGATGCAAACCATTCAGCCATCATCTAACACAGCCATATAGTCACCCTCAGCTTCTTAGTTATGCGGGATAAACCTGTGCCTAAAGTCTTGCCTCCACATGAAAGGATTTTGTGGTAGGATGCCTCGTAAAGCTGCCTGGTGGCAGCGCAATTGTTACCATTTAAAGAGTAGTTTTTGCTTGTACAGCTTAAATCAATTCCCTCAATGAAGCCAATTATACTGGCAAAAGGATTTCACTTTTTACGCTTTTGCCAGTATAGCAGAATTAATCCTCCCGCTCTTGCTAACGTGCTGATGCTGAGCTAGTTGATATTTAAAATAAAAAGTTGATATTTTAAATAATTCATACACAAAGTTATGGAAGGTATTTAGAACAACCTCAGCCACCCTATGCAGGAGAGCCCCACCGAAGGCAACAGAGCAACTGTGGTCTGGGGCTTTGTCCCTCTCAAAACGGTGTTCCTTCAGTTTGAGAATAATTGTGGTGTCCTCAGTGCTGAGACCCTGCACTTCTTCAAAGTTCTACAGGTGGGGTGGGGTGGTCACTGAGGTGCAGGCAGGAAAGCAGACTGAGTTCAAAATAGAATTACTCATAAATGAGTATACAAATAATATGTCCCTCATAATAATTAAATAATCCAGCAACTATATAATGTTCTCTCATACCATGGTGTGTGTTTATTGGCCTTTTCAAACAAATACTGCAAAACTTCCTAAAAGGACTTGGACATGCCTCATCATCCCAATGGCAGGGCTGCTGTCCTTGCGCAGTGTAACATCAATGTCCCTACACTCATGACTTCTTCCTTGCCTGTCCCAGACTCCAATAGGCTACATCCAAGGAACAAAGCGTGTAAGCTACTTTTGGATCCTTCAGGATGTGGCAGGATGATATATATACACATTTGAGATATATTAGGAAAGCTTGGAAAAGAACCCAGATCATTCTGATTTGCTACAACAGTGTAACTGTAGTTGGCATTATACAGGACAGACAGTTCCTGACTCAAACAGCTCCTAGTCTGAGCAATGTGGAGAGAGAAATCACCAGATAATTCCAGACAAGCCTGGAAACCCCCTCCAAAAGGAATTAATAATGTTGTTTTTATACTTAACTTTCTTTAGCATTTGTTATTAGCTTTTTGACTGACAGTGTTGTGCTTTAATCATTCCACCATACACTTCTTGTGCGGACTCCTTTTTTACAAGCAGAGAAGGAATGCAGGGTTCCCAGCATGGTGGTGAGGCTACAGAGCACGGGGGAAGAATGGAAAAAAACATGAGGGCTAGGAAGACGAAAAAAAATCCCAACCCACTGGAGAGAACCATGGGAGCAGTACTGCTCTGGGAAGGAGGCAGAAGTAACCCACTGTATACAACCCAGGAGTTGCATGAACAACAGGAGAGCACTGCTTGGTCCTGTGTGCGGACAAGACCGAGCGTGCTCCAGGGCCTTCTCCAAACTGCTCGTGTAGCTGGGCTGTAATATAAAGAGACATCTGGGGAGCAGTTAATATCTCTATATATAAAACATGAAATTGAAAGCCATTAGTGTATTACTTTACACAGTGTTTTTCCAGAGGGAATATTCCACTGAAGAATTTATTTTCCCTGGTGTGCCATTCTGTGATCATCCGGTATTATTTTTATGAGGCATTTGGACATGGAATAATGTAGTGTCTATGCAAACACTTCTCAGCTTTCTTTGTTAACATCTGAGTAGAACATGTGGGAATCTTTTCTTCCCCTCCTCCTCTTCTCACATTCATAATTCAGCCAGCTCTTGTATACTTCAACATTTATTTTCCTCTTTGACCAAGGCATCTCTCCATTTGCTGGAGAAGCTGTCTATATGTAGTCTGGCTGTACTTCTTGTGTCAGGAGACGTGGGTCTGTTTCCTAACTCAAATATATACCCTTGTAATCTCTGGCAAATCACTTGGTGCCTGTCTACCTCTGTTCTCTCTTTGAGCAAAGGGCATAAAGACATCTTCTCTGCCTCCCAAAGGTACCCTGAGGCTACATTCCTGCACGGCTCTGAGGCATTCCCCAACTACACTGCTGGTGGCCAGGTACAAACCAAAGAGCAGCACAACATAAGTCTTGGCCAACTTCTCCCCTTGAGGTTGGTATTTCCTTAGGCTTTCCTTCCTCTTTCTGGGTTTTTCCACAGAAGATTCCCATTCAGGCAGTGACAAACTTAATCCATCTACATTTATGAGAAGTCCAGCTTCTGCTATTATGTACACAGACAGAAAAGCTCCTGTAAATTCTTGCACAGGAAAACTTAAAGAAAGCTTCCTTTTTCATAAGTTTATATGCAAATTATAACACCGTGGCCTGGAGCAAACCATGTTTTTCATGAGACATGGCCACTCCAGTAAGAATCAAAATACAAACTCTGTGCCTAGCACCACCCCCAACTGACTCACTCGCCCAAAGGGTAAAAGCAAGTAAGCCAAAATATTCAAATTTGGGACCTTACAGTTAGGTGGCTGGATCCATGTAAAGGCATATGAGCAAATACATGGCTGATCTGGCTTGAAGTGATGTGGCCGTTAGAGGCTGCACCTTCTGCAGACTTTGGTGCAATCTGGGAACTCACAAGACTTGTGTAAAAACAGGTCACCTCCCCCAGCTCCTGCACCTCGCTCAAATTTGGTTAAAAATGGCTATTAGTTTCAAGCATTATTGGTGAGGGAGGAACTGACAGAGAAGCACATGCACACAGGCGGTGTGATTGCACAAGCCTCATTTCCTTAGAAAACCAGAAAAACCCCACTAAAAACAATGTATCTATCATTATGTCTGATAAAAACAAAACAAAGGTCTGCTTTTCCTGTGTGCCAGTTACCAAGGGCGAAGGTATTTGTGGTTGGACTCACCACAATTAAGTGCCCACACATGTTCTCCATTTTAATATTTTCACACTGGTTGAAATAACCCAGTCCGTTGTGTGCAGAATGCCCATGAGTGAATACAGAACAAGTTGCACTGCTTATTGGGAAAGAAGTAGCAAAGGCAAAGCTTGCAAGACTCAAGAACAAACAGATTGCACAAAAAAGATTACACAAATAATCTAAGAGAAAAATAGCAGGCAGCGTATTACAGTAGAAACATAGAACAACGTGACCCATTTGCTTCCCACAGAGACAAACAGCACTTAAAAGGCAGCTTAAAGACAAAGGACAAAATTAGTACTAAACTGCATGAAGATGAAACTATGTCATTTCAACATTCTTCTTTTGCCCCTTCAGTCTCTTTTAGGTCTTTTTTCAAGATCATTTCAGCAAAACTAGAAGGTGATACGTTGGCAGCAAGCCTGGGAGACTGGAGTCCTCTATTTTTGCATGAAAGAGGTTCATAACCTTGTCCATGACCTTCCTTCAGCCTAGCCTGGCTGCCACATGTTGGTCTTACCTTGGGGGCACATAGAGAGGTGCCCACAGAGGCTCCCCTGCTGAAACTGCTGGAAATACCATTATTACTGACTGGATCACAAGGAAAGAATTCAACAGCTGAAAGGAAACATCACCTACTATATACCTTATTCTGAAACCCCATTTACTGTCTTTTGTTGTACAAGAAATTTGAATCTGATGGAAGAGAGGGAAGGGAGGAGAGGAGCTCATATTGCACATGCTGCTACATTCTAACTTCTCATTATTTTATTACTATTATTACATGGGTTTTGCTTATACCACCACAGATCCTGGCTGCTCAGACCACGGAACCACCCTGTTGTGCTGACTATTGGACAAACACAGATTTCAAAGAAGGGCCCAACTGCAGGAGTTTACAATCTAATACAAGCAATAACAACCAGGTATAGATAGGAAATACAAAGAAGCAACCAGACAAAACTGATCAGCAAGGAAAATTGTGGTCTCAGCACTCTAAACGTTTTACTGTTGACAAGGAGCCTGTAGAGAGCCAGGCAAAGGAAGAGGTTAAGGAAGAATTTGAAAGAGGATCCAGAGGGAGTTTGAGGGAAGTTTAATGGGATGCTTCTGAGGAAAGGACAAAGACAGCACAAAAGGGAACGTACGTGCTTGAACACAGACACCTGCAGATAGGAAGGATGAGTTAATATGTCACTGGGGAATACTAGAGAAAAAAAAGGGTGGGAATAGGCCATTACAGGCCATGCAAGTAAAGACAAGAAGCTTCTGTTTGATATGATGCAGAAATGAAACCAGAGGAGAGATTAAGAGGCGGGAATGATCTGGCCTATGTTACAAGCTAGAGAGTGATTTCTGCAGCTGCATTCTAGTTGTGCATGAACAGGGAGAAACTGCATTTTTAGAAAAGGATGTTGCAGAGATTCAAGGTCACTGGAGCTTGGATGCAGTTTTTATCTGTGAAGATGAATAGGAAAGGCCATAATCTGAGCTGTTACTCAGCAAGATTCTTAAGATTTGGCCAGAGTCTTGGGTGTGATCTGGAGATGAGGAATTAGATACAGGATGTCCAACCTTATCTGAGACATGAGTCACTTTTAAGTGTCAGATTAAGAATGTGAGCCCATCAGACAAACATCCACCACTGAAGATGGATGATGGAACAGGTACATGCCATTCTAATGCTTATGGCATAATATTCTGATAGCAATCATACTGGAGCCAAATACAGAGGTAATGTAACTCCATCCAGCTAGCTTGAGATGCTCCTGTTTGTACATCCAAGGACTGCATTAGCCTTTTTTAGGCTACAGCATTATTTGTCTGTCATACCTACTTAGACACTAAGCCATCAGGGGCACCGACCATCTCTTGCTATGTGATATACAGTGCCTAACAGACAATTCAGGCAATAACTAGAGATACTAAAAGTAAAGAAAGCAGAGAGAAAATGTGCAAACCTCTTTACAAAAGGTTTAAATTCATTAATTCAAAGCATGTATTCTATGTGGAGAGGAGATAGGGGATAATTTTCTGATAAAAGCATCAAAGTAGGAAGGTTCTGCATTTGCTGAAATGTAGGGAAAAAAATGTTGATATCTCAAAAACTTCATGATGGAAAAAACTGCTTCCCACCTAACTGTACTGTGGGAATATACCAGAAGGTCATATCCTCAGTGCCTATCAATTACACAATTCCCCTTGATCAGCTAAGTGTATTCCCCATTTCTCACTGCAGCCCTGATACACTATGCAAGAAAGAACTAAAGAAATACAGCATACTGCCTTTACAAAAGTGTACTGAGAACATTTTTAAAATACGTAAATACATTGAACAAAATCTCTCGCTAAAAGTTCCCCTGGCAGCCTCAAGACACCCAGTATTTCCGCTGCGTTATTTCTCTAATCATCTCTGTTTAGAGTTCGCCAGCAAATGCATTTTAGAGATTCATGACACATTCTGCTTTTGGATGGCTTTGAATCAGCTGGCAGTAAATGTGGAAAAATCATTATTCCTAATGAAGAAATATTGATGACAAAACAGCATTTCGAGGACAACGTTGACCATAAGTCAACAATGTAACAAGATTTTCCCCTCTCTCCCTCTTCTTTCCTAGTGACTTTTATCCAAGGGTTTTCAAGCATTTCCCAAGCACATAAGATTCCTCAGGGCACCTATGTCAGACAGGCACAATTATTCCAATTTAAAGGGATACAGGTGCACAAGTTAATCCACCAGGATAACAGTGTAACAGCAGGCCTTAACTGCCAGTACACCTTAATCAAGTTCAGTCTCAGCAGTAGAGGTCCTGAAACTCATAGGCACACAATGGGTCCTGGGTTCCTTGATTTGTCCAAAGGGAATAAAATAGGAATCACTGATCCACAAGAGAGGATTTATTCCCTTCCTGTGGAGCATGGGAGGTATGTGTCCAACTGTGATTATGTTAGGGAAAGATGCACTGATTATATTTGTCCCAGAGTTATTCCAACATTTTGGCACTCAGGACACTGCAGTAGCAATACAAAGGGAAACCCAAAGGTAGTTTGTGCATTTTGTAGGAAACTATGGTATTTTTCTCATCTCATCCTTGCCTTCCTTACCTACCCTTTTTTTACTTTTGAACTCAGACTTCTCACTGAGTGGGAAGCCCTTGGGCAACGGTTTATTGTGCCAGGATCCAAGCTTTAAGTTTCGCCATTTGACAGTAGCAGGCTGTATGCATCACTTTTCTTACACGGTCTTTGGACACGAGACAGATCAATCTTAATTCCCTCTTCTTCAGCAGACATCAGAAAACACAATCTTTCACAGTAAACAGAGCTTCATGCTGTAACGTGTGCCTGTAACACTTCATAAATTAAATCCAAGGCCATGATTTAATTACTGTGTCCTGGTTATTCTGTTTTAACTGTGTTGCACTTGTACTCCAGATTTACAAGTCTCTGCAGTGACCTCCTTGTCATTTGTACTGTGCTTGTCCAGCAGTAGCTGCACTCTCCTGTTGTTTGCACCCCTCTCCTCCAACCACAATACAACTTCATATTCTGACTTAGCTTGGCTGCAAACCTGACACATTCTCAGTATGCCCCAGAGGTCCCATTCCACTCCACACAGCAAATGCACTGTGCAGGCTCATGCTGCTAACACTTTACTGTACCTTTTCAAATGCTTCTCCATGCTGCTCATCACAAGGTTACTATCCCAGCCAGTCACTAGATCTCATGGTGAATCCTTCTAACACCCCAGGAGGGTGAAGGACTGTTAGGACACCTAACATGCAGGTGGGGAACTTGAGACCCCACACAGGTTAAATAACTTTCTGAAGGTCACGCAAGGAGCTTGTGACGGAGCCAGGAACTCAGACTGCATCTTCTCAATCCCAGCCTAGTCTCTTTAACCACAAAACCATCTCTGAAAAGGCTTGATGGTGAGACAGGCTTGCAGAACAAAAGCTCCTCTATTTCAGAGGGAGCACCCAGCACCAGTCCTGCTGGAATCCCCTCCCTGGCAGGAGGAACATGCTCCCTGCATGGCCCATGCTGTCGCTCTCTGGCAGCCTGGCTGAGCCATGTATCAACTGAGCATGAAGAGTTTTGTGCCTCTGCTATTGTCTTCTGTTTAATGAGAGAGGAAGAGAGGCCTGTGCTTCCTTCAGCATTCATGTGGTTATGGTCGTTGTCCCTTACATGTCTACATCACCCTCTCCTCAACTCTCTGGGACACAAGAGACAATTTAGCTTGTTTCTGATATAAGCAGATTATGATGAGTTCTTACCAAATTGGCAGAGGTACCTTCCTAAATTATTGCAACCACAATGCATCACTGCCACAAAATAAAGGTTCAGAAGAGCACTCCTGATTTTCTCACAAAGTTGTAAAAATTCAAGTTGAACAGGATCTTGAGAGGTCACGGAAACTATCATACTGTCTCAAAGGCAGGATCAACTCTCTACACCATTCTTGACAGATACTTGTTTAACCTGTTCCCAAGAACCTCCAGCAATGGAGATTTCACCAACAACTTGGGCAAAAAATTTCAGTGAGTACTTAACCTTACCACTAGGCAAGCCTTTCTTTCCATCCAACCAAAATGTCCCTCGCAGTAATCTAAGCCAATGACTTTTTACTCTACCCACAATGGACATAAAGAACATGTATGGGCTTGGTTTAGTCTACACCAGTTGTATGGGAAGCTTCTAAAGTGTGATCTTCACGAAACCTAAAGCAAAGTTGCCCCCCACTTCATTCCCCAGGGAAGGCACCTTGCAATGTAGGCAAATGTTGATCTGACCGTGTGCCCAACACATTGATGAGTACCAGGCCCCCAACTTGGGTGATCTGCAGTGAGTGTCCCAGCCCAGTGGGGGTCAGTGATGCTCTACAATATTTAAGGTCCCAAATACATCTTTTGCAGCATGCTTTGCTGCTTTTTTTTTTTTTTTTGTGTGTGTGTGTGTGTGTTGTATTTTTTTGGTTACATTGTGTCAACTTTTTGGCACATGTTTTACCATGTGCAAAGGGGTTGAAATAGAGCCTCAGTAACATCTGGAGACAAAAGAAAGGGGATGAAAAAAAGATTGTGAGAGAGGAAACATTCCTCCCTTTGCTGATCAGTCAAGGAAATGCAAGGGAGAGAGTAAAATGCACTGTATATATTTCCTTCATATTTCCTTTAGAAATGTTTTGTTTAATGCTGATGAAAGTTGCCAGATGACAGAGACTACAGTTGTATATCACTGAAGAGCCCCAGCCCGGGAAACGGAGGAGTATCGTCTGCATAGCTTTGCCAGGCGCTCTCAGCCAGGGCATAGGAGGTTGTCTCTGGAAGCAACAGCAATTCCTCCTCCAGGCCCTGTTTCCCCCTGGCTCTCCAACACTGCAAACAGGGTGCCATGTCCCATGTTGCTTCCTGGGCACTCCTTGCTACCTGCTTCTTTTCACTACTGCTCCCAGACTGGGCTTAATGCTAGGCATGGATATCATTAAGAAAATTAGTTTTAAGTTGCAAGTATAGAGTTGGATGGAAAGAAGTAACATTTCTTTCTTTTTTTTTTTTTAATTAAAAAGATGTTTGTGTTTGGGGGCGAGGCTTTCCAAGCACTGGTTTGCACAAAAAAACCCCATGCGACAAATGCTTAACTATATAAGGAATGCAAATCAATTCATTTGGTAAAAAGAAAATAATTTAAAAAAATGCCTATTTTCACAAAAGTCCCCCACCTTCCTGTGCCATCACTCCTCTCCTTCAGGGAAAACTGACCACACATAGGATGTTAAAAAAGCAAGAGACAAAAACTTCTTTTTTTCCTAAATAAAAATGGGGTAAAATATGTAAAGGCTGTAAGAAAGGGGGGGTTTTCAATGCTTTCAAAAGGTGAGGAAGCTCTTCTTTTATTTTACTTTCATAGGAAAATAAGAGTTTTTGAAACAAAGATGACTCTTCTCCTTGGAACACATCACTAACATTGAAATCTTATTTTTCAGTGAGACCTTACTATTACATGGCACCCAGAGAACAACCTCAGCAGCTCTTCACTAAACCCCCTGTGAAGCTGAGGGTATCAACTAAGTCCTAGTGAGACAGGCAGGAAACTTCTCTCTGGGCAACTTATCCCAAAGCTGATATTGTGGGGTTTTGCCCCCCCAGGAAGGACCTTAGGGAGGCAAACTGTTGCTGGCAGAGCTGTGGATCAGACAAATTTTGGCAGTTCTGGTCATCCCAACAGCAACAATCACTGAGTTAGGTCCCTTTGCACTTACACTTGCAAAGCCACATTGCATGATAAGCCCTGGACAGTGGAAGGACCAAATATATGACAGCACACAACGTGCTTGTCTGGACCTCCTGTGGGGAAAGAAAGGCAGGATAGGAGGCAGAAATCACTCCTCCTCCCACCCTCATCAAGGACCATGGGTACGGAGGGATTTCCTGCGTGATCTTCTGGTCTGCTGGGCTCACTCTATAATGCTGCACCAGATTTCAGGATCCTCTTTTGGAAAGCCACAAAAAATACCTTGCAATCACTGGGTGGACCAGTAGAGGAAGCCCCCACCAGTCAGTAGGTGGGGGCAGCTCTCCTTGACCCGTCTGGGCCCCCTTGCAGGTGTCTCTCTGAGCGTGCTGTCCCAGCCTGCTCACCCACTGACTCAGGAGATTAGACTTGCTGGTAGAGCAGTGGAGGGTAGTTTCAGGGGCTGCTGCACCCGACCCCGTACATAAGCAGTGGCTGCAAACAGAGCAGATCTGGAGGCCAGACAAGTTGGTCTCCTATTCAGATGCTTGGTGTTCGTTATACAACGGTTCATGCATCTCCTCCCACCCACTCTCCTCCAGGTGGGGAGGACCAGCGACCAGCTGCCCACAGGCTCATGCTGCTGCTCAGTGCAAACATATGTAGATCAAATTCTACTTAGCTCCTGCTTTTTTAAGAGCTGAACTGAGGGTGCAGTCAGAAGGGACCAGCTAAGACTCACACTGATACAGACAGCAGACTTTACATCTAGGTCAAAAAATTTGTTGTCTTTTATTGTGTTCCCAAAGGACTACATTTAGGTTTGCTGCTTTCAGCACGAAAGCAGTCCCAAGCGATGGGTCAAGGCCCTGTGATGTTAGATGCTCAACAAAGACAATGCAAACAGTGTCCCCTTTCCCAATGACTTTTACCTCCAACTGCTTCCATGTTGCACAAGGGCACTTCAAAACACTTCTGTCCCCCAGCCCAGCCAATCCATTTCATAAGCCCAGGACAGGCGCCATTAGTATGTTCACCAGACTCAAGCCTAGCCAAAAATCACACCCGCTGCTGGGCATGAATGATTTAATTCACTCTTCCATAGCCTGGCTGTGCTCCAGCTGGTATTCAGCAGCTTGTCTCTGCCTTGCTGCATAACTGGGAGGGTGGTGGCATGAAGTGATTTTTACCAAAGGCTCTGTTCAGCAGAGAAGGTGAAAACGTCTGAGTAATGGCGAAGTTTTGAGTCAGAGATGCTTCCCGTGCCAATGGCTCTGGCCTACCAACCTGGCATGCCTTCCGCATGCCTGCCTGAGGAAAAGCGTCTGACAAAAAACAAGAAACAGGGAGGGAACCTGTCTTCCCCCTGCCAAAAGTGAAAAAAAGAAAAAAAGAAGGGTGGAGAAAGGCTGGATCCCACAAAGAGTAGAGTCCTGAACAAATGGCAGCTATCATATCCCCAACAGCTTTGAGGCCTAGGGTTTTCAAAGGTGTCTGATGGCATTAGAAGAAGATGTCCCACCAAATTTCAACCAGCACCTCATTTATTTACGGTCTTTTGAAAACCCTGCCTTTCACAATCCGGCACCGGCCCAAAGCTTCCTTGCTGTTTTGAAACATGCGCTGTCTGTGTGTTGACAGCAGCCCTGCCATAAATCACATCCATCAGGCACTGGAAACCGCCTCACCTGTACACCGACCATCTGCCATCCCTTGCACTGAATTCCATCACTCCAAAGTTCTCAGCAGCTGGAATCAACTAAATCTGTTTTTTCTCATTAAAGCATCCTACTGGACAGAGGTTTCCTTCTTTGCCCCAAAATCTGGGACTTTTCCAACCAGGTGCAAGGTCCAGTATTTGTTTACTCTCTTGGACAAGTAACAGGAGCTTTACAACCTGGGATGAAGAGGCACTCCCATTTGGAGGGGACATGCAATATTTGTTTCTTCTCAGGATTATCAAACATGTCATAACCTTAAAACGTGACATTGGTATTGAGAGCAAAAGTCCTTTTAAAATAACGTCTGATGTTGGTGACACCATATTAATTATACTCATGTAATTACACAATAATTACAATTCTGGTTATCCTTTGGGTCATGGGACCTGCTTTTACTGGCTGAGGTAGATGGAAAGTAATACCGATAACTCTCTAAACTATTTTCAAAATGACCTCCCTGTGGCACACACTGCATATCCGGAGTCCATGATGCAGCAATATGATATCAAGTATCCATAGATCATTATTCTCACCTGATTGTCACATTCTTAGAGCTTTATGGAAAAGGAGACAAAAGTTTTCTTGCTTGTTCTCCATTAGAAGTTAATTAGTGTAAAATATGAGATACATATTTATAAAAATTATTATTTTATTTAAAGAAAGTATGTGGAAAACCCATCTGCACAATTGCATGTGTCACTCTCACACATCCTACAGATTTTGATTCATAATTAGCAAGGCTTAAAAAATAATAAGTTAAAAAAACCCACACACCATAAAGCCAAGCTCTTTAGTGGCCCTAAGACTGCTCTGTCTGAGGTGGTAGTTTAGACTCCAGAGCCTGTTGACTAGCAGTAGGAGACATAGGAAATGTGGGTTCTGATCCATATTTATCATGATACAGAATGTCCTGACATTTAACCTGAAGTCCTCCATGAGGAGGCTCTGATCAGCATCTACAAAGGCACGCTCAATGTATTACTCATCACATTTCTAAGATGGAAGGTTCTTTCTAAATTGGCTTCCGCACGAAGGGCACCAATCCCTGTCTCCTGAATTATTCACACAATTCTTGACCTGAGAATTTTGCACTGATGGAAACTGAAACCCCAAAAGCTTTCCCTCTATGTAACAGGGCTGAACCAATTGGAAAGGACCGATCGGATATTCAGAGGTCATGATGAGTCCTGCCAGTCCAATGTCCTTAAGCAGGCATTAGAAAAGGCTATAATCAGTGGGGATTATAAGCATTTGCCAAAAAATTGGTGTTGAAAAACCTCCTGAACATCCCGAAACAGTGACGGCAACCTCCATACGAACAAAGATGGCAAATCACTGTGCTCTGAACTTTCAGAGTGTTCTTTGCTGGTTTCCTACATACATGGGAGTTCACTGTGAAGATGGTAAGCATATTTAATCCTCATTAAGCACTTTGGTATGACAGTAGGGAAAACTGATGGACTTGTTTACATGTGATAACAGAATCATTTGAAATCTACTAGACCTCCAAATTTAGATCTGAAGTATGTGTAGAGACACTTATTTCAGTTTATCCCAAGACTGATTTTAACTGGTGTAAACTTAGTCAACTTCAGGTACTTTTGAATTTATATGACCAATCCCAGAAAGCCAACGCTGGTTTAAGTAAGTTGGTTTCCATTTGCACCTAAAATGATGAAGCTTCGTTATGTTGACAAAGTCAGATGTGATGGGTAAACTGGGGAAGCTATTATTCACACCCCAGCATAGGAAACCGTGTGGGAGATTTTCGTCCCAGTGAAAGCCTACAACTTGCAAACGTGAGCATCCAAAACAGAGAACTGCAGCAACATGAGACCCAATGCAAATGTTTGAGACTTCAAACATCTTGGAAATATCTTTCATTGTTTTGCACTGTTCTAAGCATCCCCTTTGCAGCCTCTCAACAGATGAGGACCTGTGAAATAACATGCATTATGCGGCTCCTGGGAAGTCTCCAACCCATGTTCTAGACCAGGTGACTCCAGAAGCATTTGAGTTAAGCCTCAGATCCATGTCCAAACATTAGAACACCTGCAAATAGTCTGACTTCCAGTACTGCTTCACAAGAAAGTCAAAGCAACCTCTCCATAACAAGAAAGAGATAGACTGGCATTTTGGAAACCACAGACTAAAGACTTAGGAACTTCTTTTCCTGCAGATGAGCCCTGTCTGAGGTACTAAGGGTCATGATGGGATATGCCTAGCTAAGAGGGACACAGAACTAGTAAAACACTTGCTCGGGGGAAACACTACAAATATCTCATTTTATCATATTATTTCCACTACATATTGCTTTGTTCTCCTGTGTCCCCAGAGCACAAGCATGAAGCCACTGCACACACTGATCTCCTGAGAGCCTAGGCTATACTTAGCCAGACCTCTAGACAAGCTGAAGTCAGTTCGCACATCTTCTAGTCAACGCACACCTATTGAGATGTGACCCGCTATACGTCACAATTAGACCATGCTCCAAAACATCATCCTGTAAAATGTTACTTGTTCTTCCGAACAGCTGCAATTTTGCAAGGCCAGAACAGCTCTTGTAATCAGACATTTGCTGGATGCACACCATTCCTACTTGCTGCCTAACAGCTGTTATTCAGTCTCAGGACTTTGGTCATTTATAAGAGAGACTCAAGGCCACAGGTCAGCCTTCTCCTTATCCATCCTAAATGAAAGAAAGTTGTTCTGCAAAGGGCAATGGGCAGTGAGGCTGTGCATAAACACCTTCCAATTGTAAAAAACAGAAGGAAGCTGAGTTTGGGCAGACCTGAAACAGCTTAGTTATGGCTCCTCACCCAATGGCGTGAGTAAAGAAATAACAGAAAAACCACCAAGATCCCAAGACTAATTGGCTTTCTATGAAGTATTGTTTTTGTTTAAAAGACCAAGCCACACTTAGATCAATGGGCCTTATGAACAAAGCCGTTTACTTATGAACATGGCATGACCAGGGCTAGCTCAGGGCACAGATCTGCAATGCCAGAACAGAAATGTCCCTCTGCCCTAAGCTTGGGGATGGCCTCTTCTTAGGTGTCTGCCTCTGAATCTCCTGCTGAGGATCCTGAAACTTGTGTTATCTGCACAGTTTTCTGCCTAGACCTGAAAGTATATGAGCAAACAGAGCAGTTTCCATTCCTCACTCGGAATAGAGACAGCAGTACAGTAAGAGACTGAGAATTTAAATGACCAGCTTTCACTAGGAGCTGGCCATATAACTGACACAGCCCTTCTGGCTCTCCTCAGCCGCCCTTCTGAAGGAGGGATGCCACAGAGATGGCAACGCACCAGCTGCACACAGCTGTAGCGCACATGCTCCACTTTCTTCACCTTTTGAATTATGCCTGTGAAAAAACACTGGAAATAATTCTGACCATAAGCAATCTCCCTTTTTCACTCCCCTTCTCTTCTTGTTGCCTTGCATGGAAATTGAGTATACATAGAATAGAGGTTATGGTTGTTTCAGCATCAGAAGTGGCCTAATGGAATTACACAAGCACAGTACATTGAAGTCTGTGCTTTGCCATTTTATCTTTAGAAAAAGTCCATGTTTTTAGACATATACAGGTAAATGAGGAATATTTAAAAGTGTCCCACTCAAGCATCTACTCTTATTGTAGCCATACCCTTCCTAGCCCTGTCCTCCCTCTACACCTTCTTCCCTCCTCTAAACACACACATCAGATTTGTCAACGCTGGAGATAGTTACACTTCACGAGACCATGTAGGCATTGAAAGCTGGATCAGTTGATGTGACATGTTGAGATGGAGAATGGGAAAGAAGGGAATGCTATTAGAATCCAGGGTCCATGTAGCATCCTGCACTACATAAATATGCACACATAATATATATGTATTTTAGGATTCTCACTGATTTCAGCCACGGGACAGAAATGAGAAGCAGTTGCCCAGCTCATGGAGACAAGAAGAACACATGACCAGAATTAGTTCCACGTTGGCAATGACAATCGCCAGGATTTTCCTGTCCAGAAGAGCTGACTGCACGTGACAGTCTTCTGCAGAGCATAAATGACCCATCATTAGAGTCCCTTCCAAATGTGTCCCTCCAGGACAGCTCAGTCAGACACAATTCCTTAGCTCATGTGATCACAATTCCCACATTAAAAACAGGTGGAAAGTCAGTATTGTCATGTACCAGCCATTCATCAGCACAAGAGAAAAGTCAAGGTAAAAGACTTCAGGCTTTCTGCGGGTTTTTTGGAAGTCAGCACCTGAATTCATTTGCCTTTCAGGACAGGCAGATAATGAGGAAATAGTGGCATTTTAAAAGCTGGACTTTTTCAGAGCGTAACCTTAAATGACAACAAAACCAGCCAAAACCCCCACAAAGTGTCTCCCTACTTCCAACCTGCCCTCACATAAAATGCTGCACATCATCTGCCCAGTCTGTCCCTGACAGCACAGACAGAATCAGAACACGCGCTTAGTAGATAGTAAGTTATTAACCTCTCAAGATACTGCCTGGAACCAGAATTTGTTGAGGCAATTGTATATTAAAGTTGAACACTGCTGCTAACTGAATACAGCCTGATTCACAGCTGTAAACAAATAGTTTAGCGTGGCTGGGACAGTAATTTGGAAGGATCTATGAGAGAAAGTAACTCACATCCCAAATCCAGCTTCCTGTCTTTAGCTGTGGACAGTGTCTTATGCTTTGGAAGATTGCTGCATCCACACCTCTAAACTCTCTACAAAGGTGTCTGTTATTGCCAGGGTGTTTTACTGAACCACTATGCTCAATGTGGAGATTAATTTCATCAACTTAAAACCCATACACCTACCTGTGCTGTCCCCTTTTGACCCTGGTGGTGCAAACATAGTTTTTCAGGGGTTAACCTCTCACTCTTAGCTCATGCTACCAGAGGTAATTATTTCTACATCTCTGTGTATGCCTTGGCAGACACACAAGAAAAAAAAGAAAAAAATAAATGCAAATGAGCAACTTCATAAATGAAAGCTGGTGATGAGGTATCAGATGTGGTCTCCCATCTTCGGTTTGCACCCACAGTGATCCTGTTGCTACTGAAGTTTTCCATTTCCCTGGCTGGCTCAGGCAGGGCCACGGGACAGGCATGGTGCTTTGCCACACTCTCCTAATCAGCTGACAAAATCTGTGCTGGCACAGTCCAGGCAGGTGACATCTTAACAGTAAGTTTCGCAAGTCGAAACAGGTTTACTCTTGGCTGCTGGTAGTGTCCCAAATGTCTGCCAGGGCTGGCTTCTCGTGATCTGCCTGCCAGTTTGGGATGACAGTCTCCTGACTTTTGAGCACAGGTTGTGACCCTGGGTTGTAGCTAGAGATGTGAAAGCTGTGTTCATGTCCAAGATGACATGATGAACAGCAAGGTGCATTTGCAGACATGAAAAGAGTGCAGCTCACTAAAAGCAGCAGGAAAGTTTGGCTACTTTTGATTCTTTTGATTCTTTTAATCCTCCCCTACCTCTTTGCACCACCGAGAAACACTCTGTATTGATTATGCTGACATTGACAGCAGAGCTGGAATTTTTTTTTTTTTTTGCACATCTCAGATGAGAAAGTGGGTTATGATTCATCTCGCACAATCTGAGTCAAAGCGATTCCTTAAAAAAAAAAAAAAAGAAAAGAAAAAAACCAAACAGTTTTGATGCGTTTCCATCAGAAGAGAACAGGCTGGAGGAGAACACTCAGCAAATGAGACAGCCCTGTTTAATTCTTTTTTTACCACATTTCACTCTCAGATAAAATCTGGCCTTTCCCCCCAACTAAACTTCAAATGACACTCAAAATACCCCCAAAAGTTACTGGCAAGAGACAAACCACCATATCAAAAAAGACAGCATGAGACAAATGCCACCAGAAGAAGAAATAACAAATGCCACACTGTGCCCTCCACCCACCCCCGTGGAACGGTGATTGCTAGACTGGAAAGTAACAGATTACTATGGTGAATTATCAATTTCCCTAATAGCCTTGAACTATCTAAATGCTGAAGCATGATAGCATTAGTGGGTACACTATATTAACTGCAGTTAAAATTACCAAGCGTGATCCTGGAGCACTTTTTCCCCCCTTTCTTATTTTCACAGCCATGTTATTAACCCTGGAAAATAGGGCTTGTAATCTAAATGCTGGGAAGAGCCTTCAGCCAGGTTGTGATTTCTCATCAGACAAAGCTCATGAGTCCATTTTGTTGATTTTCACATAAAATAAAGAACATGGCCATGCCTGTGGGTAAGGCACGGGACTTGAAGGAATTCTAGGCTCAATTCCCACTTTGCTACTGGTTCTCTGCATGACTCTGGGTGAGTCATCTAAACTCTGCCAGTCAGCCCCTCGTTTGTAAATTAAGGACAATAATAACTTCCTGGGCCTTGCCGTATTTTCAGTTTGGGAGCTCTGAGGGATGCTTACTGTTTTCTACTTCATGTTTAATTTGCACATAGTGCAGCATGACCACAGTCTTGCTAGCAGGCCTTAGATGTTACTGCAGTACAAATAAGCCATAATATAACATGGAAGCAACTGCAAATTTAGTGCAACCAGCTTCAAACAATAGGTGAGCTGTTTTCAGTTTTAAAAAAGCAAAGGAAAGGGTTCATTTATGCCAGGTCATGTGCATAACTAATTCAAAACAAAGAGAAATTAAACTGTTTTCATGTTACTGGGACAAACATTTGTCCAGGACTGCATGGCTGGAAGTGTGGTTTCTAATTTCAGCTCCAAACCTGACTGCCTGTATCTCTCTCCACAACTCAGCCGTAAGTCAGGAATAACAAAAGAATGTCTTCAGTCTTAAAACACTCTAAAGCTCTATCTGAAGTGAAAATTATTTCTATAGAACTGTAATACAGAAAATCATTCTCACTCATTCATAGACACACATACATACACTCCCTCTTAAAATACCTGTGTGTGAGAATTTAGTGCTTATGAAATCCTGGATGGAAACTCCTGGTTTCACTCATCTCCATTACACAGATCTAACAGAAGGAAAGGGAGAACAAACCTTCTCCGTCCTGCATGCCCCTAGACTAACAGTCTGCCTTCAGCTCCTGGCCTCCTCGAGGAGATTCCCAACCAGGGTTCCTCCGGGTGCCACAATTTATGGTTTTTAGTGAGATGATGACGTACCACAGAGAACCCCCTTGAGACCAGCCAACTCATTTCATGTGGGGCAGGAAACAACCATAAGGTAGGTCACACTTTCGCTTCTTAATGACCTGAGATAGCTACGGACTAATGACCTGCAGCCGAAGACTTGATGGTTCATTATCAGTTCTTCAGCCATTTCAGTCCATAGAGAGTTTACTCTGGGCATGTAGGTTTATCATGAACAAGCTGGATTCTCTTTGAACTGCTTCTCAAATAAAGGTAGAAAGATTTACTTTGTTTTCATGTAGGACTATTAATTTCGGGGGGTTTGGCTTTGCTATCCATTTGTATAGTTCTTAGCACACCAAGGGCCCTATCACCCTCATGGATTAATTTTTTTCTATGTATATGTTAATTTTTAAACATGCTGAAGAATCCTGTAGAATACAGCTGTACTTTAGAAAGACGCATCGCTGATATTTCATTATCACATTTCACTCCTCTTAGAAGACAGCAGGAAATTGTCAGACTTCATTTACTGACTGTTGGGACAAACCTAATTCCACTCATGGCCTGAAACTCATCTTTCTTTCACAGCATACAGGTGATCATGGAAATCCCTTTGCTAAAATGCTACCTTGGTATTCTGCACTTGTTCTCCATTAAATGACTTCTGCATCAAATCAGTTCTGTTTAAAAGTAAAAATATGTCTAGGTTGACTGCCAGCAATTCAAGCTAAACCAGGACTTAAAAACACCAAGGAAGTCATGCTGCTTGCTACCTGTTCCAGCTGGCATTTTATCACCTACAGTAACAAAAGGTCCTTTTGGTTTTGATGCAAGATTTAGATCACATCTGTGAAGCACTGCTGGTCTCTGAAGAGACTGTGCTTCAGAAACACTCGTGATGCAAACTCTTGTCCACTTTTGTGTGGATAAGAAGAGGAAAAAGGGAACATGAGTCTCCTGCCTCCTGGCACATGTAGGTACCAGGTGCTTGGGGCTTACAGGAGTACAACCTTCCCTTATTCCTGACTGCAACATCTGCTTGATCTTCATTAAGAGATGTGCACTCAAAACTTTGTGACTAAGATCCCTGGCACAAAAAGATCTAGGTGCTTAGCTTCTCAAAACATTTTTCCCGCAATCATTGCAGAGTAGGATTGGATCACATCAACAGCAAGATTCAAAATTTTGCATCCATTTACAGTCTTTCAAATGCTGAAAAGCAACTTAAACCAGCTCACAGACTGTGCCCCTGTTTTCTCTTGCCTTTCTCGTGGCTGGAGATAAATGCATGTAGACATGGTACATTTTGCTCTCCAACCACTCACTGGCCTTTTTTTCTCTTCCCACTTTGGAACTGTGGGCCAAAATTCACCCTGTAGGTTGCATTGAGACTATCCTTATAAATTTGCACTCCAAACTCTAACTGCACTTGCTGTGCAAGGATGCCAGCAGTCACAGGACTCCCTGAAAGAAAGCTAGATGGGGGTGACAAACACTGACAGAAGTGAGACTGAAGAAACAGGCTCTGAAAGCCATTTACCAGGGTAATTAAAGCCCCTGGGGAGAAGGGGCAAGGTGACTCCCTCCCCTTGCGGCAGGCCACAAGAGGGCAGCTGGATGTTGATAGTACCGCACCACGACCTCCCTGAGTGAAGGCTGCTCCCAGCCTTTGAGGCTGTGCGCAAATGCTGGAATACGTCTTGAACATAAAAAACAACAACTTGAACTACAATGGAGAAAAGGGTCTCCATTATACGTCTGTTCTTCTTGCTTTTGTGAGAGATTACATAACGGAAAATGATTGTCAGCTCATCAGTCGTTGAAAATCTAACCTACTATTTTCTGACCCAGATGTTTAGATGAGGACATATGCTATCTTGCACCAGAAACCCTGCCTTTAAACAAAAGACATGATGACACATCACATTACATGGCAAAATCACGATGTAATTATGCTCTTGTAATAATAATATGCATCTTTTAATGATAACCTTTTCAGAAGAGACCTAGGAATACAGGCAAGATATGACAACTTTCATTTTCTTTTTCTGGTCATAATTCAGATGAAACTAAGAGGCTACCCAAGCCTCTTAGAGGCTACGGAAATGCCTGATGAAGACTGAAATGCAATGCAGAACATGTTCAGTTTAGAGACATTAGAACTGTCCAGCGCACAGAACCATGTCAAAGGAAACAAAGACACCATGAACTGAAGGAAGCCATACCTGGACAACCTAGTGTGCCTCCTCATCTGAAGCTTCTATGACTCTACCACACTCTCTCCCATATCTTCCTTGGACTGCTACCTGCTAACACATGTCCCTCCTCTCAAGAAGTAAAATTAGGGAACACCTTCGACGGCATTCGGACACCAGGTCTCTGGTCCTAGTGAAGGATTTTGGAAGCCTAATGGAGATGCAAAGCCAGTGAGTGGGAAGGTTGACAGAACCTTGACAGATTCAATACCGGTGACACTTACTGTTCTCTCGTCTTAACTGTGATACAGCATCTCAAAGAACCACTGGAGATGAAAGCTTCTCCATGGGGGACACTCATACAACTGCTGCTGTTAATCAGCTCCTGTCTGAAAGACTATGAAGATTAAGTGCCCTGCAAATAAGGTGAAAGGAGGAAAAAGGAAGCTTGGAAAGGTAAAATGATGTGCCTCAGGTCTCACAAGAGGTCAGGATGAGAAGCAGAAAAGGAAGTTAAGCATCCTACTTGCTGGCCTTGCTCCTCAGCCTAACTCTGCACCACCTCTCCCATTGTCAATGTCAGGGCATATAGCAAATACACGTAAGAAAACTGCATATCCCGAATTATCGGCTTTGAGACAAATCAAGGTCCTTTTATTGCACAAAGTGAGTACTTTCAACAGGACCATTTTAGTATTTCTCTTCTCCCCATGTGCATCCCCACAGCACGCTGGAACTACAAAAGGAGACTGCTATGTTATCAAATACATAAAACTGGTGGTTCCTTTGGTAGCTCTGAGCGCTTACAGTAAAATATCAGTGAAAGTTTATTCCCACCAGTCAGGGAAACTCCTCTGCTGTGGGGAGTGACTCAGATGGGACATAGTCCAGAAGACAACAGTAGATGAGGGGCCCCGATGGCACTTTTCCAGTCTTAATCAGCACTGTCTGCATGATGATAGAGACTGATAAGCTGCCAGAAGTAATTTCTTTCTATGAGACTTGAAACAGTGGTCCAGAACAGTTGTGATCTTTGTGTGTGTGTATTTTGGTTTTTTTTAATGCAAAATCAAGGGCTTTAATTTCCCATGGTGGCCAACAAAAAATTTTGATAATTTCATCCTAATCTTCTGTAAATATCCATTTCTCCTCCCTAAACCTTACCCAATTTCCACTCCACAAAGTATTCTTTTCTTTCAACAAATCAGACATGCCTATCTACAATAGCACATTTATCAATGGGGAGGGCTGTGACAGAGAAAAAACATCCCTACTGCACAGTGCATAACACATTTGGGAATCCTTTCTAATAAAAAGGGATTTGATTAAAGACAGCCAACTACTACAGGTCAGCAACTGAATCAGCAGTAAAGAAAGAAGAGTAGCTTAGACTTAAGAGACTTCAATTTGCTGATTTGCCAAGGACTTTCTAGGAGAAGTCACTCCAAAACCTACAGGAGGGTAGGAGGGGACATACATCAAAGACCGGGGTGCTTAGTATGGTAGTGTGATCTTCCAACAAAACTAAGTTAGGCAGAATACCCAGCATGCATATTTAACTCCTAAAAATTTACAGTGTTTTTTTAAATTATGCTTAGTGATGACATTTCCATGTTTAAGCACTGCCTTGCCAATGGCAGCTAGAGGATTTCCCAGTGACTGGATCATGCTGCTGTGGTAAGATTAGGCAAGAAATAGCTGCAAACTGTGATCTTGCTGTTCTGAAGTGTGTCTCCAGTATGCTGCTTCTGGCTCTCACCATGCGCCTAAGCTCCCCGGGAACGCCATGCCGTGTTGCCAGCTGCGTGTGCGTGCATGAGCGATCACTGGCTAGAACAGTTCCCCTGACTCTGAAACCACCTTCAGTAATTTCCACCCAAGGAAGCTGCAGAGAGTTGTAAGTGAGCACAGACCTGATGGAAGTGCTGTGTGTCCTGCTCCTGAACTCAGCTCACTTGGTCTGCCAGCAGTACCAGCCAGCATTTTCAGGGCAAAGAGACAACTTTACTGACTCCTACTCCTCTTCCCTCCCCAGGAACCTCCACTCTGCCCACACTGACTGCAGAATCAAGAGAGCTTGATCGAAAACCAGAGATATGGCAAGTGAAACTGCAGAAGTAAGATGGTTATAGAAAAGATCCTAGAGTGCTGACGGGACAAGTAAAATGACCTTCCTCCAGCCTGACAGTTCAAATGTAATTATTCCAACAAATTATTTTCATGACTTAATATAACGCCTTGCAGCTTTCTAGCAAGGTTAATTAGATTCCTCAATTCAAAACCTATCTGCTCTTAACCAACTTTTAATACGCTGAAATCCAGTTTTCTAAATTCAAACTAATAAAAGTGATTAGCTGACAGCTATCTGGTATGCTACAATTACCACGGCATTTAGACCTCAGGCAGAAGATATTTAATGCAAATCAGAGTCAATGTCTCTGCCCATTTGTCCTTTTTCTGATTATTTGATCAATGTGTCATATGAATCTTGTACAATCCACACTACCGTGCTAAACAAATAAAGAACAAAGGCAGAGATATTGGTTGAGACAGTTAACCAAAGTTGAAAGACTCTTTTTCTTCCTCCCACACCTAATTTGTTCTTTCCACATGAGCATGAAGTTACTGAAAGGCACTGGCTGACAGCTCAAGTAGATGGGTATTTAGCTCTGACATAGCCAGAATTAGTACAAAACTCCCGGCCCGCACTCCCATATCAAAAAGTCTCATCAACTATGACTCCAGGGACCATCTTCTCCTGGGAGTAGCTCGGGCTGGAACAAACCTAGGAGAATGAGGGCAGCCCACCTCTTTGATTTTATCCAACCATAAAAAGCAGTTGTGCTCCAGAACTGCTGGTTTTGTTTTATGTTTTTCTTGGTAGGTATATAATTAGTTGTGGCTGTGTCTCCCAAATGGCTGCACGGGGCACAGCATGCTTAGAGAGCTGAGGAGGAGTTAAGCCCAACACACGGTTCTTCTGCACATCAAGAATGCCAAGGCTGGACACTGCTTCAGAGATGACCTTCAGTGGCATAGACTCAGTGCAATTAGAAGATCAGTCAGGTGCAGCTTGTAATTAAACATCCCCTGCTTGAGGTAGGACTAGGGTGGTTGTTTGGTTTTCATCTTCCAGCTTGCATCATGCATGATTATTCCATCTTTGATCAGGCTATCATTTATATAAACAACACTGGCAAAAGTTCTGAATGCTCTGGAGCCTCTTTTCCATTTTCTTGTCTCCTGCTGAATTAAGAGCTATTGGCATGGCATTGGTCTGACCTCCCATCTGATCGCCAAAGTGATGACCTAACATTGAGGACTTTATGTTCCAACCCTTTGAGCTATGCCTCCCTTTTGGATGAAAAAACTTTGATGTACCACAGTCTCAAACAGATCAGGGCTGTCTTAGAGATACAGTATTAGTCTGCAAAACCCGAGCATTTCAGTTTCATAAATACAAGCACTAAACAAAACTAAAGCTCCAATTCAGGAAGCAATTTCTGAGCTGTGAGGAAAATTAATCACTAGAACAGCTTATCAGGGGTAGGTGGTTGACTCACCATTGCTTGAAGTCTTTAAGATAAGATTAGATTTTTTGTTTTTAAAGTCATGATTCAATCCTGTTTCTGGGAGAAACTGCGAGTAGCACGTTAGGCAGTATAATGGCAAGGTCCCTTCTGACCTTGGAGCCTTTGAATCTCCAAGTTCTTTGTTCACCTTCCTGGACTAGGAGGAGAACTGGGTGGGCTTTGGTCCATCAACCAGCTCCTGCCACTCACAGCTCTGCATTAAGAAAATGACTGTAATCAAATCTCATGCTTCAGGGCTTCATCCATTTGCCTGAAGGTAGCAGGAAAAAAGTTTCTCTCTCTTGCCCGCCCACACTAATGGCTAAATACCTGTTATGTTTGTTTGGTTGTTGCTTTGCTTTTAAAACATCAGAGAGTGAGCACAAATGGATATGGGCAGAGATGAAGTCAAACACAGCAGCACAGAAAATGCTCTCTGGTTATCCTCTCTTCAGTTAGTCATTCTTGCTCACACCTAAGATCTGTGCCAGTCATCAACTCTGATGACTATCAATGTTTTTAGAGAAGACATTTTGTCTGTGAGGGTGGAGACCATAGAAGGAAGAAGGTACTGATGGGGAATGGGGACTGATATCAACCCCATCTACAAGGGCAATGTTTGTTTGATGAGAACATTCTGACCTTCTCATGTAATCAGATCCTTGTCACTGCAAGATCCTTGTTTATTAGTGAAACCTTGGTCCCACCTGCTTTCTGATTAAACCTAACCACAAAAGTTTCTTTAAGCCAAAAATGTTTTGGTCCAGCCAAAATCTATAGTAAATAGACCTATGGGGCAATCTAAATGAAGTTTTTAAGAAATGATGAAATAAAGGAAGATAAGGACCACAAGTCTTTAGTCCCAGTCTTTAACTCTACGAATTATAGCAGTTTGTTTTCTAACAACACTATCACCCAAGCCTATAAGAAACTAAGCATACAGACAAGATGCATCAAATATGCCCAAGGCTCTTGACTTCAATGCAGAGTTCAGAGGCCATCTCATCTGTGTTTTATATAAAGGCAAGATATATATTTTACACCTATAGATGCCTGAGATAATTCTGTTCTATACCATTTAAAAAGGAAATCAGCTGCTTATCTTTTTCCAGGCAAGGAAGATGACATCCTTATGAGTCAATCAGTTCAGATTTGTCTTTTTCACACTCGACGGACTGAGTTCTGGGCTAACGGGTCCCCATGTAAAACCAACCTGATTGACTCAAAATGGATTTCCTTTTAATCTATGCCAGTATACAGAAAATGAAAATCCATGCCTTGGGAGCAGACCATATTTACACTGACGGGCTTTTTGCAGCTGAAGTGAGAAGGGATGGGGCAGGTGGGCAAGACAGTGCATCGCACCTGAATTCAGCCTGGTAGCCTAGAAGCTGGGGACAGATGGTGTGAAAATGAACCAGACACTGAAAAATTCAACTTTCTAACCAGAAAGACTATTATAAACATACAGCAAGTGAGCACGAGATTTATGTTGAAATTACAGAGGAATTCCTATGGATGATTACACTTCCAGCCCAAGCATGGAAAGCAAATCCATCAATACGAATGTCACTACATTAACAGCACAGCTGTCAGGCCTCCCCATTACCGAACCTGGTAAATACAGAAGGGGGCTATGGACACTTGTGACATGGCACTGCTCACCAAAGTAGTCATCAGAGGGAGGATTCTCCATGTCATACAGCATTTTCTTGGTCAGATGTTCCAGCTCATCCTCAGGCCTGAAGGCAGGAGTGCTTGATGCAGGTCCAGAGCTTGGATACCCACTCTGAAAAAGAAAGGACACACAGTCTGTGATGTGGTATAAAAGCACTCACCCACAGTAAAAGGGTCTATTGGCTGTTCGGTGTTGAACTTCATTCTTTGTCTTATTTTTGCTTTTTTTAAACCCCAAGGGATTCATGCAAGTAAACATCTCATTTAATGTAATGAAAATGGACTCCTAAAAACATCCAGTGAAGTGCTATATATCCTCCTAGAATAAGAAGTACTCTCTGCCTCATAATTAGGTGTCTACTGGGTAGCACATAATAATAAATAAAGGAGAAAATTATTCCAAGGATAACTTGATACAAACATTTTCCAACACTGAAAAAGGCTTTGGAAGCATTTCAGTTTGGATTTGGCAAAAGCTTCCATCACTTAACAGCACAATATAAAAGATGCAGAACAATCATTCCTACAGTGGTGGAGTATATGGACAAAGACAGATAATCCCGAGCTGCTAGTTATGTTCTCTTCTTGTTTGTTTTGACACAAATCCTGCTGTTAACATTAGTGAGATCAGGAGCTGGTCCACAGATTTTTAGTACTAGGGATACAAAGGTTTTAATATGTGCTTAGAAACTGAGACCTCTTGGCCTTCATATGCTAACAGCTGGCATACGGTATTTGCAGTCTGTCTCAGTGAGTCTTCTCCCTGGAAAACAGCAGAAGCTCAGGCATATTTTGAGAAGCACAGAAATAGTCTCATGCCTAGAAGTTTCTTAGAAGAAGCTAAGTTTGGTGTCCATAATGAGAAACTCGGTCATTTCAGGATTAAAAAATGCTGACACCAGCTTTCCTTGTGTGCACTGCTTTCTTGAAAGACTTGCGTGCGAAAACTAACTTATTTATGAAATGCAGCATTTCAGTAAACCTAGTGATTTCATTGATTAATTGCTGCCTTCATCAAGGTTTTGACCTCAGATATGAAACTTATGAGCCTTAGTCTATAATGAAGCATTTTTCCATGCTCCATACCTACTTAAATGGGAAGAAAATGTAAAATCACTAGAGAAACAATACACGGGCCACTTCTATCTGACTTATAGAGACTACATCTGACATGATGAATCTTTATTGAGCAAGTCATGTTCAACACAGAACAGCAGCTTTAAAGCACTGCAAGAGAATTAACTAAATGCTTTCACGCTTTTTTCTTTCAGGCAAGAAGGAGATTTCGAATGAGACATCAATCAATGCAGAGAAGGTCTCAGAACAGCGCTTAGCAATAATACTTCAATCATCCACTCCCAGAAACCAAACACTTGCATGTTCCTGACCTTGTAACATTTATTTTTCTAGGGCCCATGCTAAGCTGTACACCATCACTCCCCTCACTTGTTGACCTGATCTATCTCACAGGCGCTGCACCATGAGCGCAGCAGATGACTGCACTCCCTGGAAGTGCTGGATTTGCTGTGCACACACAATTTGGCAGTGGCACCCGCTGCCTGCCCGCCAACTGCTCTCTAACAGAGTAGCAGCAGTGCACAAGGGAGATGGGTGGCATGGTCCCCTGGAAGAAAGGGCACCTGGAATAAGTCCCAGGCTGGATGAATTTCCCTGGAGGGCTGTGTGAGGTCTATTTGCCATACCCCGACTGAGAATATAGATTAGACCTACCATACGTTCAGGTTTTCCCAGCGATGTTGTTTTTTTCTGCTCATGGATTTTTTTCTGAGCAATATTAAAGGATTTTGTGCACTTGCCCAGGATTTCTAGATGCCTATCAGTTGTTCTGAGGAAGCTGTTGAACATCTGGAAATCCTGGATACCCCCACACAGCTCAATACACTCCATTGTACAAATGCAACCATGTTCATGCGTTTAGGTACCACAACTTATTTTTTCATATGGGGAGACAGACCTGTATGGTGCACAGGACTTGCATTTGCTTTCTAAGTCATGTGTCATCTCTGTGGGATATATCATTTTGGTGGGGATAAGGCCACTCATATGACTAGGAGTTTCAGAGCCAGGTACTTGACCCAGCACACCTAGACGCCCTTGGCCAGTGCTTTGTGGCTGTTTTTAGAAGGCTAGTTGACAACTATTTCATTAGGAATAATAAATAGCATAACCCTTAAAAAAAAAGGTTTATTAATAAGCCAATTAAAGGTGCCAAATGTAAAGCATTTAATCTTGGAACAACCTATTTTTTCCCTTTGCTCTCTTGTTCCTAAGAGCTGATCATGAATCTTGCCTGAACATATATTTTAACACAGCAAGTGCAGCCAAGGATTTATTAGCTTGAGAAATCAAGCTGGCAACTGAGCCTCTTAAAATATTATTCCATCTATTGCACCTATTTCAGTTTCCATGCAGAAAGGAATGACCATTGATAGCCCATCAACTGAGACTCCCTCCTTAGACTTTGCACAGAGAACACAGTGTGGCCCAAAGCTGATGATGGCCCCCATCCCTCTATCTCCCCTGTTAGCAGTCACCAGTTCAGCACAAATGCATGGAAGTACCATGCTCCGGCATTTCTGCTGAGCTCTGTCCACACATAACCTGAAACACTGCTTTTACCCTTGGGCCTTATAATATAAATGGACCGAAAGAAAAGGCACAAGCTGCTCTCTGTTCACAGAAGAGGGAAGCAAGATGCGTGGAGCTGAAGTGATTTGCCCATCATCACACATGGGCTCTAAGGCAAAGACAAAACCTGCAGCCAGGCTGCTGTGAGCCCCACATCTTCAGCCTCGCACACAGCCTGCTGGGGCTCGACTCAGCGTTGCAGACCTACACCGGCCACTCTTCGACCCAAAGTCACCGCATCTGCAGGCCACCACCAGCGAGGCTTCGGCAGGACACCCTGGGCAGGCAGTGTGTGAAGCTTCTCCCTCTCTTCCACACTGGCTTCCCATACCTCGTGATCGGGGGCCCGCTCATGACTGCTTCACTAAGGGCTTGGGCTGTGCCATTTAAAATTTAAAATGACAAAAATCTGCAGATTTTCAGTTCTGCCTGACTTTCTCTGGTTTTGGAGGCCACATTGTACACACAATAAATAGGCTGCTCTCGTATTTTATCTACATTGCACTTTTCCAAACCAGGCAGATTACTTATCCAGTACCCAATGTCAGCAAAAATAACAAATACCAACCTCAATGTTATGAGATGCTTTAACTTATTTTGACTAAAATGCTATGCCTTTTTGACCAACATTTAAGCAGTGCTAGGCACATCTTTTTCCTCCCTGCATGGCACATGCTGACTGTGTGCCTCCAGGAAAATGCATTTCATGCATATGAACATGCTGTTGAGTTTTCTGGGACACACACGCACACAAAGATAGAGAGAAAAGTGTATCCTTAGTCCAATCTAAAATGCTTGTTTCAGCAAAACAGTTTCCTTCCTCCTCCTTTGTTAGGTCAGGGTAAAAATATAACTCCGGCTTTCCTTACAAAACAAACTGTGTTGTTGGTGTTTATTAAACTTCCTCTATTTTCTCCTGATCTGTACAATGATCAAGGCTGCCTAGAAATCCAATTTGCTGTCTAATCTACCACAGTTATCTTCATGCATTCTCTTTTCTCCATGATGCCTCAACGCACACAAATATGTATTTCTTTAGCTAGGCACAGCTCAAAGCTGGGGTCTGTGTCAAATTGCGACATGGCCTCCCAAATTCCCTCAGCACCACTCTGTGTGGCTAACCACAGCAACATCAGAGATGATAAACTGACCCACAAAAATGTAAAAGTGCCTTTGTCAACAAAAAGCCTGCAGGAGGGACCACATTTTGGGAGCTGAAGCACCTGAGTCCAACCTTTGCTACTGCCATCAAATACCAAACAATCTCAGGGAAAAGCATGACGATTGCAGTCACATGTGCAGATGCAAATGCATTCATGAATAAACACTGTCCTGCATGCTTAGTTGATGGGATGTTTAGGAAAATAGCAGCATTCCCAGGGTTAAACCTCATGGCAGAAAATATCTTCATGCTACAAATAAAAGCAAGTGAGTTAATCGCTTGTGCTACTCTCAAAGTGCTGCAACAACATCTGGCTCATCTTCCTCATTAAAGTTCAGTTCCTAAAAAGCCAGGTCAAAAGAAGCAGTGGTGTGGAATCACTGCATAATTATTCTGGTACACGAAGTTGATACTTGTTTCAGTGCTTCTCTGGCACATGTTTTCTACTCCAGATCTCAGCGGTAATCAGCTGTGTCTGATGTAATGGCTACCCAGAAAAGGGAGATCTGCAGTTAGTGTGATGCATTCGCCAGCATGAACCTTCCCCATCCACATATAAATTGTTACCCCAATAGGTAAAAACCACCGCATAAAATCTGCAAAGACATCTGAAGATGATGCTGTGATGAATGCACCATCATTCAGAGTGCACTGTACGTGGTCATTTTTCTTGTCCGTTTGCAAATGTTGTAGAAGAAGCTTCTTCTCTCCGAGAGAAAATAACTTCAATTATGTGTTCCCAATTACAGAAACGGGGAAATTATCTTCTTTTCAGAAGGTAGAATTAGCCCAATTTGGAATTGAAAAGCAGCCAGAAACATCTTTCACTGATACTTACTTTCCCTTTCATTTATTTCTTCTTGTTCATCTGCATAAAGTTAGCACTTTCCTTTCACTTCACTCACCAAAACTGATCATCAGTTAAATAAACGGTTAAATAGCATTGCAGCACATTTTTTATTCAATGGCCTGACAAAGACCATACTTTTTCTTTTAAGTTATTGACTGTCCAAAACAATCACAAACTTTCAGAGCAAAAAATCCAGCATGGTGCCACATCTCTCATGAGTTGCTCTCCCAAAGAAATATCAAGATTGCCTGCAGCTGTAAGTCAGTTTATAATTAAGGCCAACTGATCTCTCTTACAGAGGAGATACACTGGAAAAAAAAAAAATTAAATTTTTGATTTATTTTCCCAGTGAAAAGTTACAGCTGCCAGAGTACATAAAGATTCCTGAAAAGACAACTCTGCCTTGATTCCTTGCAACACGCACGTTCCTGTGTTTACTCCTGGTTGGAGAACAATTCATCAAGATCCTTCGAAGAAGCTGCCCTGCATGAGGAGGTACCCACTGACAGCCAGTGACCTGCACACACCAGCAGCCCAAAATCGCAAGTCGCTGGGCAGGCAGGAGCGCAGTCTCTTCTGGGACATGACGGAGCAGGACAAGCCATCAGTTCCCCTGCTGCCTACCTGCCCTGCACCGCTTCCCGCAACAAACCAGCAATACAGAACAGGCAGTTCTGGCAGCAGAGCCCTCATTTGTTAAACACTGGTTTGCTTTGAAATAGGACAGTTTTGTAACTACTTCAAAGCTCTAGAGGATATTTTTCTTTATTTTTAAACTTCATTATTGTAACTGTATCCTCACATAGCTACCCATGCCCTATTCTAATCCTGCTAAGCTCTTCATTTCAAGGATCTCTTGTGACAGTAAGTTACACAGAATTTGAGCAATAATAATAATAAAAATATTTTTCTCTGTTTTAACTTCACCGCCTGCAATTTTGCCCAAATATCTTTTTCTTACACTGTGAAACTGGGATGCAGACAGGTGGAAGAGGAGGTATCTTGTTTGATAGTTTTCAAAGGAAGACAATAGAGTCACAATGCGAAATCATTAAATAGCTGAGAAATTCCCAGGACTTCTGAAAATCAGGCTGCTCATGCATATGCCTGCTTTGACTCTCTGGAGACCAGTTTTTAGCTTATAGTCATGAAAACAAAATCTTGGTCTCTGTGTATTGATACTGAATTCAATAGGATCACCGTACACGTACCCTAATTACTCTGTAAAATGGGTTTAACAATATTTCTCTCTTAATTAATCAGTGCCTGCAAAGCTCTCCAAGCTTCTGCAAAGTAGGTGACTACACAGTGACAGTGTTTTATTAATCATCAAGCACAGTAATAAATGAGCATGACTGTTTTGTCCTTGGATTGTTTGTATTCTATTATATGCAAACAGACTAAGTAGCATTTCTTGCTATTCTTCACGTTCTCACTAATGTTTTCAATCTGGAAGGGCTGGTTATTTTTGCTAGGTGTTATAAAAGTTGGATAATCTGTAAACACCACTACCTGCCGCTTGCTTCTGCATTGAGCACAACTGCATTAAATGACAGCTTCCACTTCTATGACGGAAAGTTGTTGTTTCTGCTAGGCACTGTGGTTTGTTTATATGTTCAGGGTTAACAGGAGATGAGCTAGATTTTTATGGAACAACATTGGCCATTTCTCATTAGAAAAAGCAAACCAAACAGATCTCCAAGTAATAAATATTTGACATGTTATCTCAGGAAACAGTAGATTTAAACTATATTTCAAATAAGAACACCTATAAAATACTACATTTTAATGTCCCATTGCTGCTTAAATGTATATGCAGAAACAAGTGCAGCAGTGCCTGATCTTGCCTGGGGCATCTTGGCCCTATCATTATACACTTTACTAGTCAAGGCTTATCTCATATGAAAAGGGGAGAGGGCTGTTTTGTTTTGCGTTTCCCTATTAACCCCACTTTGGTAACAGACATTTCAGGCACTTTTTTAAAAAGCTAGGAGCTCAAGGCACAAGCTGGATAGTACTACTGAGGAGAATGAGGCATCACCATTATACCGATATACAGATAAAGAGATTGCACCATTTTAGTCCTATGTTTTTGGCTGGAAGAGCTTGGTCTGCTTCATAAAATTACATCAGGTCTTATGCTTACTTGTCAATTTGTTTCAACATTGAAGGCTTTATTCTGCTCTAAGCTGCTCTCCTTTCCACATCTCTCTGGGCTCAGAGTCAAGAGCTCTCTTACTTCCATGCATCATCACTAGCAGTAAAGACCCTATAGGATGTATATCAACTCCCCTCCTCGTTATGTCATAATACTGTAGGCTTCCAGGGCTGCCTTCAAAGTATTAATTAATTAAGCATTATATTTACTGCTATCAGCAGGTCAAAACCTGCATTTCAGAGTAGGAGCCATAGCATCCATAGATGAGATTCTCAAAGCCTTAGTCCCGAGCTGTATGGAAGTGCTGTAGATGGGTTTGAATTTGCTTCTTGTCACCTCGGCTATAGTTCTTGTGGTACATAGTGCCACCTAGGTCTTCTTGCTTGAGGAGATGATGAGCCTCAGGACCTGTACAGAGCTCTCTTGTATAAATACAAGGTAGCACTACTGAAAGACATCGAGCTGTGGGGGACTCTGGTCACAGCAAGTGGCACTCCAAGGTGGGGTTCATGGTCTCCCCACAAACTGACATGCATCCTCATCTTACAGGACAAGCACAGGGGCACACCTAGTAAAAATGTGAATGCTCCAAAACTCACACTGATGAAAAGAGATGTGTTTGCTCACCCAGTACACAACTAGCCCGGGCAATTCATTGCCACAATAAAACCACTGACAAAACATACTCTCCTTCCAAAACCTACCCTTCCAGAAGCAGCCCCAAGCCACAACGAAATAACAGCTTTGTTCTTTTTTAAGTTTTTCTTTTGCAAAACACTTCAACAAAGGCAGACCTTCACCATTTTCACAGACAACGAAAAATGACACTGCATGACGGGTTTACACCCATCTCTGGTGCAGTGCCTTCTCTGGCAGACCACAGCGACAAGGGAGCTCACCGCCATTCACTCTGCGGTGCTGGGGGTTGGACTGGGTGTTTGTGCAATGAGCACCACCTGCCCTGCGGTTCAGGTTCGTCGCCTATTGAAAAAATAGGCTGTCCCAGCTGCAGTGCCTTATCAGGTAACAAAAACAGAAGTGCTGGGGCATCACTTGTTTCAAAAGAAAAATAAATCTCACATTTTTAATGGTACTAATTTTGCATGTGAAACTTGCATTCATACTGTATTAACAGTTTAAATATAGCTTTCTTGCCAGATGCCTGAATATGCTAGAAAAGATACTTAAAATATGCAAATTGGGTTTCTGTTTTAATACACAAAGAAACTTAAAATCACATCACTTTCCATCACCAAGACAGGTTTCAATCTAAGCTTTTTTCATGTGAAAACTGTAACAGCAAACAAATGGTTAACCAAATGTGTTTAACCCACTATCTGTAGTCTCACTTTTAGTCAACGGTGACATGGGCCATTACACTTCCCAGGACACCAGTGACTTAAATGAAGACTACATATTTTGCTTAACATTAAAAGATTATATATATAAATTACAGTAAAAAAAGCTTCTCAGACTGGAGCGGGTACTTGGTTAAGCATCCATAGCATTGGAGGGCAGGATCCCTGAGTTTTATTCTCAGCAATATTCTTACCCAGTCTGATCCTGCACCCTGCTGTTATAAATGGTGTGCATAATGCTTGGCTGTCTCAAGAGAGTTTGAGAGTCTCAATGAACTCTTGATTACAAAATGCTTTGAGATCCTTGAATGAAAGATGCTGAATGAGTACAAATTATGACTATTATTAATTATCTTTAGTAGCCAAAATTGTGCCTCCTTTCACTCACATGTGCCTACATTTTCTCTTTTAGGATTATAACATCTTCAAAACAAACACTGGTCTCCCAACATGGCCCTCAGTGGTCTTATTGTATAAATAAAAGGGATAAGAATAATATTAGTGAAAACAATAGTGTAGCAAAAGCAAATTACATTCCTGCTGGACTCGGAAATTTCTTCCTTATCTCAGGACTGGAAGATTGCTCCATTTTATTCATATTCTGATCCCAGAATCACCTGTTCTCTTTCCCTCATGTGTGGCTGCTTTTGCTCTAAAAGCTTTGCTGGTTTTCTTTCAGCTTTGCACAGGCCACGTTTCTTGAAGCGGTTACTGGAGGGTCCCAAGTTCCTCTGGACAGCGGATGGGGAGCTCTGAGCACATCAGAGAGCGTAAGCACTGAGTATGATCCTTCATTTGACTTTCAGTCTCTCAGGTGACTGAGTCAGGGGAAAGGAGGCAGAAACTCAACAGACAGTCCAGGCATCTGGATTCTGCCCAGGCCATCTACTGTGCTCACCCCTCAGCTGAGGTGCGCTTCAAGGATAACAAAAAATATTCAAAATGACACCTTTTCTAGTGGTGCAAGAGAAAAGAGAATTTGCAAATAATAATAATAATTAGATTGCTACTCTTCAAAGTCAGAGGGAGAGCTCATTTGCTTGCACCTCAAGGACTTGTGGTGAAAGATTATAAAAGAGTATTAAAAGGGTACTGACACAGCTCAAGACAATATAGTAAGCAGCAAAGATCAGAGTTCGTCCTCTGATTTCTGCCTCAATTAGAGTGTCTTTATATTTTATACCATATATATGATGGTTTTGTTGCTGAATTGCTTTATACATCTTTAAGAGACTGAAGCTTTACTGCATTTTAAACAATTAATTCTCCTCATGAAGAGCCCTCTGCAGGTATCTCTAGGTCACCTGAATCTCAGCTCAGGGATCTAACATCATGTCAAGTACCATTTGCAAAGATGTGTTATTTAATTCATGAGGAACAATCGCCCAGAACGTCACTGTTGAGGCTTACTGCAGCTCATACGTATCACTTCTACCAGCAAGCCCTGGCCTCTCTGTTATCTCCAGCCCAAGCGAGGACAATAGCCTCTTCAAAAAATTACCAGACTGGAGTTGATCATAATGACTGGTGATTAAAAACTTAAAGACCCCCCCTCACCTCTTGTGAAATGGAGGTGTCCACCAAAAGCAGGCAGTTTGCTTGCAGACCTAATGCTACTTGTCCACATTAGAGTCTGGGAAAGTGTTTGGCATCAAGCTCGTGGTGCAGCCCACATCCACAAGGCATTAGCTGTACTTGCAGGTGCTACTGTGATGCTGAGCACTGTCAGGCAGAGGATACGACATATTGGCAGTAAGGAAAAAGGTGGTAAAATTAAACAGTGCCATCAGGAGCAGAGGGAGAAATACACAAGAAAAGAAGGAGGATGTCATCTTGACAGCCTAAGCACTGCTGCTTTAGAAGGGACTTGTACATGTTTCACTATCAATTACCTCAGGATAATCAGAAACAGTATTTTCAGAACAAAGCAGTGCAAAATTCTATAGTGCACTTGGGTGAAAAAGGCCAGGGTAAATGCCCGTCATCTAGACTATTATTTATTTCACCAATGTACTTATGAAAATGATCCCTCATTTGGCTCACAGCAGTAGAAATTTCTCAACAAAGTCATAATTCTCCTGTAATACAGTCCAGGGCTGTTAAGTATTACTCAGAAAAAGCTCCAAGTCTCCCCTGAAACACTGTCCCTGCTCAGGAGTTTCCCACAATCAGAGGGAGGTGGGAGCTGAGAAAAGGGCAGCAAGAGATGAGGAATGATTTTGCCTCAGAGAGCGCTACAGGCTGAGGACCCAGCACGTCCCACCTGGTGGCAGGGAGTCAAAGAAGCAGGGATATGGGCTATTGAAAAATGCTGCAGGAAGTTTCACCGTGACTATTCAACATTCAGAGGGTCTCAACCTTCTCCTTGCAACCTGCTGGAACAGAAGATCTGAGTTGGCTGTGCTACTAGTCATGGCAGTTGTGGATGCTACTCATCCTGCTTGCGGAGAGGGCAAGAGGAGATGGCCCTCGGAGAAGAGCCACAGGGGCAGAGAGGTTAAGGTCAGATCTGGAATGAAGGCTCTAGCAACATGGGTAAGGAGCCAGGGGAAAGAGCAAATTAGCCTTTTCCAACACAAATATAACAATTAAAAAAGGCAGAAATACAAAGGCTAGAGAGAAGTGCTTGTCAGGAAGAGGGGAAGACCAGTCAGAAGGTAGTGTGCAGTCGGGGATTTGAGACAGAGCCCAGCATCAGAGCAGAGGATGGAATGAGGCAGAGAGGAAGAAGAAGAAAGTGCAACCTGGCTAGGAGCTTCCAGAGCTGGCAAGAGCCCCCAGAGAGAGGGCTGTGTGCACCCACTGCATGAAGGAGAGCAGCTTAGGGAAGATTAGTGTGCAAAGGAGCTGGATGAAATGGAAGGATGGACTAACAGCATCCTCAGAGCAGGGACAAGCAGAAAAACAAGAGCAAATGAGAGATTTCAGCATCAGCTGATTTTACTGAATCAGCTCCCTTCTACAAGAACTGTCCAATGCTAACCAAAACCCACCAGTTTCAGACGATGGGAAACATCAGATACTTCCAGACACATGTGCATGGATGCTTTTGCTGGGGCATCAGGGAGGGTGGGCACCCAGGGCAGACCACTACACCCTCAGTCTCACTTGATTCCCACATGGAAGGGTTATGTGGTGTTCAAACGTCACATGCTCCCCCCCTTCCGCTTCTCCTGCTGCATCTAGTGCGTGATCTCATGTCCGTCACAGGCATGCTTTCAAGCCAAATGGAAAACTATTTTGTGGTCATGATGCTCCAGATGGTAAGTGCATAGGTGCTGTGGGGTTTGTGCTGTGTATTGCAGAAGTACCTGCAGTCTCCAACCAAATGAGGTTAGGAATAAAGAGCAAGGAGAAGAAATTTCCTGCACGGTGCTGGAGCTAGAAGGGGATGGGGGCTCCCTGGATTCAGAGCCATTCTACTGCTTTCTCTTGTCCTCTGCTTTGCCATCAGTCTCTTAAAAAGTCTGAAGATCTTGGCAGCCAAACCAGGCTGTGCACTGAGGAAGGGAATCTGAATTTCCCCAGCTGCAGCCTCTAAGGCTGCTGCCAGCCTGAGGGTGCAGCCACCGCACTGACATACAGACCTAATGATCTGTGCTGGTCAAGGCATCAAATGCTTGAAGAAACTCACCCTGCTCAGAAGGCCACGCTCGAGCTGTATTTCCGTGCCATCTTTTGTGTGAGGCTGGGAGTGATTTTGAGGAGGTCAGGAAGAACCTGATGGCTCAATAAATAAGAGACACTTGGGACAGTTTGCAGAACTGACAGCTCAACAAGATCCATGTTTAGCTGTCAAAACATTCCTCCATGTACAGAGATGCAGCTAAGAAGGCTGTCCACATACCTCCTGGGCTAGAGATGGACTTATCTCACTAATTGGTCAAGCAGCACTTCGTGGAGAATGGAGCAAACTGAAAGAGGCAGTGGCATGCGCAATTAGAGCTGAGGAGGCTGAGGACTGTGGCAGGACATAACATTGAGCCTAGACCACTTTGGTGTATTAAATAGATCACTTTGTCCGTGAAACGTTTTCGTGTCCTGTTCAACCACAACAACAGCAGCAGCCCCCTTCTGTTTTTTAATGATTAAGCACCTCGCAGGTTGACTGAGCAAAGGCTGAAGGGGAAAAACAAAGAGATATATATAATTCTGCTTGCAGAATTTACTTGAAAAGGATGGGCTAGACATTCAGATGGTGCAAATCAGAGTCGCTCCAGGGAACTCGCTGATTTACACAGCAGCGGAGGATCTAGCTCAGCATGCCAAAGTAAGCTATGTACTCAGGTGTACATTGGCTAGTCGAGAGGCACTATTTGAGTCAACAAGGCTGTCCAAGTCCGGCCCAGACTAACTGCAGCCCCCTGAGCTCTCAGCTGCATTTGTCTTTCACAGGAACATATGACACAGGGAGAAAACAGGCTGCCAGACCAAGAGTGATCACTGCAGACAAAGACCCCACTCTTTGGGGATATGAGTGATTGAAACCTTCTTCCTTGCAGGTGACACTCTAAAGCTTACATAGTTAAAGTTCTTATTCCCAACTATGGGGCCCCTCTCAGTCTGGCTTTCATGGACTCCTGTTACCCCCTTTCAGCTCAGATTAGCCTGTTCTGGGCCTCCTCTCTTCTTGCTCTTCTGAGGAGCTGGCTCCCTCCTGGAGAGGACCTCAGAGCAAGTATGCTTCCTCCATCTCCCTTCTCACCTACCCTTGTTTCTAAGAGCCAAGCAAATTTCAAAAACATACCTAGAAAAAAGTTGTGAATGTGAAACACTTTACAGACTCCTTCCTCTTCTTTCCCTCAAAACTATGTGTTTGGCTCTCCATGCTCGCTTTCTGCCCCTCTGCATTGGTTTTACACTATTAAACAGGGGGCTCAGGCCCAATCCCTGTGTAGGACACACATCTGAAAATCACTCACACACTTTAGAGGGTTTGCAACGTGGAGGAGGAGAAACAGAGAGGCCAGCAAAATGTTGGAAGAGATTGCCTGGGGAGAGTCTGTGATTTCCATCACTGAGGCTTTTCGGAGTAGGAACAAACAAATATTTGTGAAGAATGGCTTAGGCAGAGTTGATCCTGTCTCTGAGCAGCAGACAGATCTTCAGGTCTGTTCCAGCCTTATTGTTTATGCTTCTGTGATTGTGATAGCAGTTGTGACATATTCTGCAACGGAGTTGAGCAAAGGCAGCTGAAGGCCTTATGGATCATCTTCAGGGCTGAAGCTGCTTACAGGAAAGGAAGCTCATGTGCAGTATTAAGTTACTTTATGGTTTTGCTCCAGACACTAAATCAAAGAAAATTTGTTCAGAAATGGTATGACAAAGAAGCTGGGTCCTAAACAGGCACAGTGACTGCCCTTCTTTTACCATCTCCAAGATGCTGTATTTCCAGCTTAGACTTCAGTTGTATGAGGCAGCTCACATTCAGAGCACCCACTGCCTGGGCTGTAAATATCTGTTGGACAAATAGAGGGCTTCTTTTGTCCTGGTCCACAGGAATGCCCATCCGGCACTCGGTGCTGCATCCCCATTAAAACCTCCCAGAAGCTAGACAGGATGCAGTGAGTCTGGCCAGGAGCAGAGAAACGGCATGCAAGGAAACATTCAGAAAATCAGCATATGTGCCCCAGACAGCAAAATGCTCCACGTGTCTGTTGTGTAAAGACCCACGTGCGTCTGCAGTGGATGGAAGGAAAGAAGTTACTTCAGAAATATCGACACAAGCACTCACTGCAATACCACCTTATGGGGAAAACAAATGGTAGGGGAGCTATCTAATCTACTCATCGCAAAGTCTTTAAGCCACAAGACGGTATTTACTAGCTGGTACCAGACAACATTCAAGCAAGAACAGAAAGTCACTTTCCCAGCCCTCCTTGTGAATTGCTCCCATCTGTGCAAGAGAGCAATCCAAAGTCCTTATGCCCATGACAGCACTGCAATCACACGCTTTGGTGTTTAAACCCAAAATAGTGCGAGCCAGACCACGGCGAGGCTAGTACATCACATGCAGCTGCGCTGATAAAGAGGAGACATTGCAAGCGGCTCTCCGGGGCGCGGGTTGCTAGGGAACGTCGCGAAGCTGCCGCAGATTTCGCTGCCACTTGCTGGCTCTTTCCCCTCTTACCACCTCGCTCGCGCTGTGCCAGCTTCTTCGCCCTGAGAGTGCCGTTCTTCCTGTCTGAAGTGTGCAAAAACAAATCTGCCGGCAACAATGGAGCACGATTGCTTGGCATGTGTTCCCAAGGAAAAAAATCTCTCTAGCCTTTGATTTTCAAAGGCAGCCAGCTGATGGGTTGGGGAAAAAAGCACTCTCGCCATTTTCTGCACGTCTGCGTGTTATTTCATTCAACCTGTGCTATGATTAAGGGTGGGTGGCAAGCCCAGGTGGTGCAACTCAACGGGTTGACTTTGCGGGAACCATGCCAGCTTGCAGACGGCAAGACATGGTGCCCTTAATACCACGCTCTACCCTCTGGACCCCTCCTCTTGCCCTAATGTGCTGCCCTTTGGGAGGTTGTTGCAGGGGCCAGCACAGCTCTGTGAACATGGCTGGGCACCGCATGGTGCTCCCACTGCTCTGGTGGGCAGCAGGGCTTATTAGAAAGGGCACACCAGCAAGGGGAGGGCTGTTGGAGAACTGGGTGGGAAGGAAAAGGAAACTTCTGCCTTCTCAAGAAAGAGCTGGGGTAAGGACAGACCAGTGACTAAGGTGGAAACAAAAGGCTTTCCAGTATTAATCAATCTTTAAACAATTTGACTGAATGATTAGGAACTGCAGTGTTCCCTACTGAGGCATTAGAGATTTATATTTAGATGTTGGATGTTTTTTTTCACCCTGTGTTATTTTTAGCTACTAGTTGATGCTAGGCTGGTGGTGGCTGCTGTCAGATCAATGAGGCTCTCCCACAATGGCAGCTGGGTGAGAGATGGCAATCGGAAGCAGGATCTTGTTTGCCCCACGATGGTGCCTATTGCTGGGGCCCCTGGCCACCCAAGGAGACAGCACGAGAGTGGAGCGGTGCCTGGTTCCCCAGACCTGTATTCACACACTGAGGCTGCAGACTGGTCAAATGCCCTTCAGTACTAACACGGACTTAATTAAACTCTAAAAGCGGCAGAGAGGGGACACCTAACAAGCCTGTATGACTAAGAAATAACAAGAAAGAACAGATTTGGAAGTGATTTTGAGAGATCACTCAATAAACCTCCTTATCCCAAGAAGAAGAAAAGCAAAGCATTTCATTTTCCTAGTAACAGCACAGCACAAATCTTGGGTGTCCACAGTGCTTGTACTCACAACACCCTCTAGACAAGGGGAAACTCATGTAATCCACAGGGCAGACCAGATCTGCAGTTTCTACCCACTGCAGGGTCCTGTCTTCAAGAAGTACCATCACCTGATGAAGAAGTGGTAAAAAATACAAGAAGCATAAAACAATAAAATACTAAATAGTATGTCAAAAGATTAATTCCTCCTTGACTCCAGGTAATTTGTAATTAGACTGCTTGGAGATAGGAGGATTTATGTTTCTTCTCAAAAACAGAGACTTACGCAGTGTGACAGCATGCTTTCTTATCTCACGACAAGCCAGGCAAGGATGGTCAAGGTCTCATCTTGAACTTCGCTCAGCAGCACAGCAGTGGCACACCAATATGCAAATACCCTCCATGGATTCGTGCTATGTATCACATGGTAACCTCTACACAAACAAGGATGATTCTCATTTTATGAGGGAATACAAGAAGTTGAATGCAAGTGTATGCCAGTACATCAGCATTCCTATACAGAACTTGCCCTGCACCATTGCGTCATCCTCCAGTGACCCTGTGGCATGACCTTAAAAATGAGAAATAGTGCCAGCATCTCCTAGAGCAATTGTGTGAATAACACTAGCCCACCTTCATTTCCCCTTTAATCTACATTTCAAAAATTATATTCATCTGCAGAGACATGCTAGGTTGATACATGCCAGGCACACTTTATTCCTTAGTTCAAGCCATATGGTTCTAATAATAGTGGCTAATAAAGGAAGAGTATGTTTTCACCTGTAATTTTTCAAATCCCATCAAAAAGTGGTGCAACACAGAACTCCGCAGACTGCAGCACAGCACATGTGCTCAGTCACATTTTGCACTGCTCTGCACTTGCTCTGCTAATGGCCCTTAATTAATATGCACAACCAACTCAGCACCAAGGGCAAAGAGAAAGCTGTATAACTATGTGTTTGCAGAAACGGTACCTTAAATTAAAACAAACAAAGCAATTGCAAGTTTATTAAAAGTGCATTTTGGGATCAGAGCCCTGTAGCAGACTTTGGAAATAACCAGGAACAGAGGACATCAAGTTATCTAATGGGTTTTTGGCAATCATTTTATTTCAGAAATAAATTTTCTGGTAGTACGGAGACAAATGCTCAAGGCCAACCTTGACATCCTGGTCTTGGCATGTCTCAGTAAACTCTGTAGTTAAAAATCATCCATTGGGCACTTCCAGGAAAGACAGCCAGTAGATTTCTCACAGAGGAAAATCAGCAAGTAGCAATCATAGCTAACTCAATAAAGCTTAATGGAAAGGAATGGCTACAGCAGGTATTAAAACCCTGGTCTAGAGCTAGGGGACTTCCACCTAATCTATTATGGAAAAAAGTATCATTCACAAAGTCATCCACAGAGTACACACTGCAACACAGCGTTTAATATAATAGCCTGGCATCATCTGACTCCAGATGAAAGAGTAAGAGGATATATTTATAAAGCACATGACTCCAGCCTCCAAGAATGCACATCAAGGCAATAGCAATCTGGTCTTTTACTCAATGGTGTCCTTAGCCTGCCACAACTACTGTGCTAATCTGCCACAAAAGCATAGGTGTGTGCAGCCAGGCTTGCTAAGGGGATGTTGGAGTATGGTTAGCAATCCAGCAAGCTTTGCTCCACCACTGAGGTACTCTCTGTCTTCCAGCTGTCTCCTACAACTCTGAATGAGCTTGAGGGCCGAGCAAAATCTTCCAGGTGACTTTTACTTGTGGAAGAGAAACCCAAAAAGCCACAGAGAGGCTGAGCTGGCAGCTGCACAAGGAGCTGTGGCAGACAGGTGCCCTTGGAGATCCCAGCAATATGCACATGGCCAGAGAGGATGCACAGACTCAAGTTTCACAGCTCACGTCTGGGCTGAGCTAAAACCACAATCTCTGAACCTGAAAAGTCCAACAGTGAAGACAGGCTTAATCCAAAGGACTAAGGCAAGGCACAAGGCCACTTCAACAGCATACTTTTCAGGTGAAAGCAGAGACATCAAGCAGAGACACTTGGCACAAAGAGACTTTAGTGCAGGGTTACTCTGGGACACAAGTCTCCATTGAGGTCCATGTCATGAGTCTGATTTGACTGTACACAAACCCACTTGAAGAGAAAGTCCTTTTCTCTAGGGGCTGCGGAATAAACATGATCAGACTCAAATTTCGTATTAGATACGTGTCTAATTGCTCAGGGTGTCACAAATTTCAGTGCAGCACCTAAATATTAATTCCCACCTTACAGCCATGTTTATTGGTTCAGCTCTTTAGGAGCTGAAGTCTATTATTTTTCACCTCATGGGTTAGGAGACTAAAAGATAGCAGCAAGGGAAAGAATAAGATCACTATCTGCCCTCTCAAGCCACTGAAAGGTGTCTCCTATCATTCAGGAGATCTAGCTGTTTACCGTACATGTATATTCCTTTAAATCCAGAAAAGTTTCTGTCAACAGCAGAGAGATTTTCCACACAAAGTGAATGCCAGAAGCTTAAATTCCTCTTTTAGGGGTCATATCTCTTGATACGCATAACCCTTACTGAAAAGCATCCAACTGGGGACACTTCTTGTTAACATCACAGAAAGAATCATCATTAAAAAGCCAAGCCCTCTGGAAAGGGAGGGAAAAAATAATCATGTTGCTAATAATCTGAGTGGCTCATTTCAAACTATGCACTTTTACTCCAAGATCTATTTTCTCTTATCATCAGCTTTTGGATTTTCAGACCAGATCCCCACCAACACCTGCTCTCTCTGCTCAGCGAGTACTAGTGCTAGCATGCTAGTACTAGCTCCAGTACAAGAACTAGCTGACGCACAGTTCACGGCTGCCTCCACTTTGCATCCCATGCAATTTCCCGAAGCTAGCTGCTGTGTTTTCAGCGACCTGAGAAGAAATACTTGTTCCCTTCGTAATTAGATTCACAGTAAATGCGGGAAGCGAAGCAAAAAGAACACAATGTTCAAAGCTGCCACTCATGGTTAAATAATTAGTCAATATTACGCTCAAATGCTGCCTCCAGTGTTCATGCCAATCTGTACGGGGAGGCATTTGTCCTTACATTACTTCAGCGCCTCATTTCAGTAATTTCTATAAGCTGGCAGTCTGGCCTCAGCAGAGAATGGGTCACACCACTGTTAATTCAGATAGATTACTAAATACAAATAAGAACGGAGAGAGATTAAAGGCGGTGAGGTGTTAACAAAGCTTTGGTAAGTAATATATGCAAGAAATCCTTTCACCTGATTTTCATAAAGTAGGCCTTGTCTAAAAACAAGGGGGCTAATTAGTTGATAATTAATGCAGAACCATAATCATGTTTGGTCTACATGTCTGTTACAGTTATATACCCAGAAGTGCTATTGGTTCCTGATGAGAGGGATTCGGCTGCTTCTCCACACTGCATAGGAGCCCACTCCTTTTGCTCAACAGTCGATAATGCTCTGGGCCCTGGCAGGATCCTGAAATGTTCTCCCTGTCGGGAAACAGCAGTTTGCTGAGGCACTGTTCCATCTAGATATTTATGTTGCTGCTCCCAGTGCAACACTTATCATGGCTGTATTTTTCCCCATAGCATTTGTGTGCACTAGAAGGGTTTCCTGATAGCTTACAGCTGATCTAGAGCTGAACTTGATTCTTTTGGAGTGCTAGGTGATGCCTGAATCAGTGCTGCTGCTTGTCTAAATAAGCTAACTTAGAAAGCATGAAACGTTTTATGAGCAATAGGAACAAGTACAGACTAACTCCTGGAATGTTCCTGCGTCACCTGCACAGCCTTTCTAAAACGCTTCCATCAAAGGAATGCAGACCATGTCAACATTTATCTTAATTGCCTAGCAGCTGCACAGCTGCCTAGCTCATACCTGGTTAGGCTGTGGAAGTTTCACTTCCAGCTCATGCCACCCAAAGGCAGGAGTACTACAGACATGAATGAAGTTACCCTATTGTAAAACAGAAGCAGGAAGAAAAGTCAGCTCTGGCATAGCGCACCCCTCCAGCTCTGCTGGACTATGAAGCCCCTGCCTGGAAGCTGTCCACGAGGAACTACATTATGGTCTTCAGAAAAATTTGCTTCCAATGCATTTCACCAAGACTGAACTCTGTAAGGGTCAATAAAACAGACACCACAGATGCAGCAACAAATGGTGATCTGCAGCATGAAGAAGCCCAACCAAATACCAGCTCCTTTTCATAACGCTACCTGCTCCTGGAAAGGAGCCACTTCTCCCTGATCTTTGCCTGGTGCAGAGGCTTACTCTGACTTGGGCTACTAAGAGTATCACTAATAAAACCAAGAGCATCACCACTAAAACCAGGAGCATGTCTCACAAGCAGGTCCTGCAAACACATCCAACCAGCTAAGTGCAATTCTAATTTACAGCACCTCTGGGATATGGACACTAACAAGCACCGAGGTAGTGGGTGTGTGCCTGAACACCATGTCCAACCTTTAAGCATGTGAAAGAGGGGAGAGGAGAAACACCGATAAGAGAACTCTGAAATGATTCATTTTGTCTGAGTTTTATTCTGCATGCCTGACAGTGACTTCATTAATCAGATAGCTCACATCTGGGTTGCCACCCTCCCCTGGCTGCTTCACCCATCCACACAGCTTGCTGGGGGAAAAGAGTGAGATGGGATTCAAATCAGAAACTATTTATGACTGTTGAAGTAGAAAATTAATTGCTTTTTTTCCCCTTCTTCCCCCATTCTGAAACACCCCTCCCAGGGAAATTTGTGCTGAGAAGTCCTTGTGAATAAACACATGGAAAGTAACAGAACATAGTCCATATGTACTAGCAACCAAAAATAAACTGAAGTCTGAAATGCATACAGTCAAATAGATTCATAATGTCTATCTCTACGCCACGGTAACAGATGGTCAGTGAACTGTTACAAGACAGACCAAAACTAGTTAAACAGATGGGCAGTATTATTTTTATACTGGTTTATAAGTGATTATTTAAGTTTCTGCTAGGTTATCTGAATCCCCATCAAAGAAGCACACTCCTGCAGTCCCCATCCAGCCCAAACCAAATTCCGTGGAAGCTTTTACCCAAGGAAGCTACTGTGATTTCTTCTTATGGCCTAGTACCTGTGGCAAAATGCTCTCAGATCTCAGCAAGGATGGCCCAGTGCCACATGCCTCTGGTAGTCCTGCAGCTGCCCATGGCAGCCTGTGGCATTCGCTCTCCCTTGCCGGCCTCACCGCGCCACAGGGCTCTGCCCAATGCTGACAGAGATGTGGCAGCAGCGGTCTATGAGCCACAGGTCTCCTCCAGCCCCATCCCCTCATCTCTCTTCCTTCACCTGGTTTTGTTCCTGTTATTAATTCATGAAGCAGCAAGGATCTGAACAGCTGGAGCTCAACTCAGTGGCTGAGTGGATAGTGGTGGCTAGCAAGAGCCATTATGAAGCCGGAAATGAGACATTTTAGAAAAGGTATGCATTTAAAGACTTGTCTGTGTTGAAGGAATGCATGAGAAAGACCAAAGACACAGCAGACTTCTCTCCATTTTTGCAGTTCACATTACTTTTTTTGCAAGTCTCTCACCTACAGACACACTGGTAAGGTTCACTTTCCCCTTCTCTGGATTTAAGCAAAACATGTGGGTTCACAAGAGGGCAGGACAGACTAACAAATAAGTTAATTAACGGCTCACAATACCTTAAATCACATTCAAAAACCTAAACCAACATTTGCTGAAGACACTGACACATCTTGCTGCCTGACATCTCGAAGGAACTGGGCTTTTTAAAAACTACTGAACACCCTTTGACAATCAGAGCAGCCCACTGTTTTCAAGGAGGGCAGAATAATACTGGAGACCATCATATTCACTTAATTTTAAGAGGGAAAAGTTCTGTAAGTGCCCATAAACTGAAAGAATCAGTCTCCTGCCCACAAGATGCCTGGTTCACATCTCCCTACACCTTTTCAGCAATTACTTCAGTGGGCAGGTGCAGATTAGTTAACCCCCACTTTGAAACCTTTTTTTTTTTACAACCAGAGGGATGCACAAAGGCTTCAAGTGTGACTATGATTCAGGCCTCCCTTCAGCATGACTCTGATGCAACCAGATGTGGTCACAATTGTTGGAACAGTGCTTGGTTTTGAAATCCCACCATCCAAATCCATTTCTTAGCTTTCAGAGTGACCATTATCTTCTCACTGTTTGAAATACTGCTGACTACTGCTATGAAGCGGCAGGGTTTTGCCTGCAAACCTCAGAAGAGCTTGTACTTGCGCTTCTTTATAAGGGGGTTCTACTTTGTGGCTGCCATTATCTGTCCAGCTGCCATCAGAAAATAGTGCTAAAGAAAAATGAAATTCTCTTTGCAAGTATTTATTCCTAATTTACCAAGGGCTAACAGTACCCAGTGACAAAACCCCAAAAGTTCTCACTGAAACATTTCATTTACCTAACAGCTTGAAATCTCCAGGCTGAAGATTATGTGTGTGCACACACCTGTGTGCTAAGTCTTCAATTAAAGAAAATATAAAAGCTTTGCAGTTTAGCCACTGGGAGACTTTTAAGCATTTGAAGCCTTGTCTCTTTGCACATGAAATGTTAATGGGGTAACCACGCACGGCTGGCTCCACAGATAATGGTTCAGATAACACTGGCTTTGTGATATCTATCACTAGGCTTCAGAGGTGAGGGGGCCTGCCTTGCTTCATAGTTGATGACACCTTGTCAGCATGCCACGTTCTCCAAGTCAGTTCAGGAGTTCATTACATCTAGATAACACCCTTTCTGCTCTCTGGCTCATGTTTATTAATGCCACACACAACTCAGTGATTCATCAGAGAAGATGGAGTGGTGTTCTACAGCAGGCAGACTGCCTCCAGTTGATCCACTGCCCTGGTCGGAGTTCACCACAGGGCTTTTAATTTCATGAATTTATTTACTGCAATTCCTGAAAGTCCAGTGCTGTTACAGAACAAGCTCATAACTGCACCTGACAAAGGTTCAGGGCTTGTCATGATTGGTCTAATTTGTATGTTGTATAAACAACATTAAAAGTTTGGAAGTTTAGCATTAAGCCCTCAGTTATTAAAATAGCATTGTAAAATATGCATGACTAGAGAGATATTTGCAGAACACATTATTGTTAGCACGGCTGATAGCCAGCACAGGCGAGTAGTCTGCACTGTGCTATTCTGTACTGTTCCACATACAGGACAGCAACCTACGGCTGCTCTCGTAGGCCAAGTGTCATAGTTCAGTGCACTCTGCTGTGGAATAGAGTTTTCTGAGATTCTCCCAATTACACAAAAAAGGCTTTGTAGTTTTGCTTGGTAGTTTAAAATAAACCCAACTGAGGAACCGGCAATACCAAAACCACTTGCAAAACCTAGTAAGGGCTTTAGGCCTGATACACAAGAGGTCAACATTTTGAAAATCCTTTGCATTAAACTTACATTACTTTTACCTCTTTGGCTTGGGCATGCCTGCAACATCTCATTTCCACTCCTTCAGTCTCAGTCCTTTTAACATACACTCTCCATGCTCTGCTTTGGGTACCAGCAGAAAAGAGTTGCTGGGAGAATTCTTCAAGATTTTTCAAAAATATAGTGCCAAGTATATAGTCTACATATGTATAATACATACAGTATACACACAGCCACATAGTAGAGCTATATGAACACACACTCACCTATAAAGCATATCACTTGTGAATCTGGGCAGCTCAATGAAGCGACCTGGAAGTGCTACCAGAACAGCATTTAGAAGATCCAGTCACTTGTCTTTGTGCCTAATACAGATACAGGAAACTTCATCTTGGACCTGTGTTTCTAAACATATCTCTGAGGACAACAGCATCCAGCCACTGGAGCTGTGATCCTCTGAGACAGCACGGCAAAAAGGAAAGAATGGCTCCACACTCTATATCAAGACATAAGACAATTCTGTGCTGCTAACTTTTTTGATTTTGATTTAGTGTATGTATGTTTTATAGGGGCTCTGGTCAAGTATGAGAATGTAATTTGCAGGAAGATTGAAAAATACAAGGATACTTAAAGGGCCTCACTTAAGGGAAAAAAATTGGTGCTTACTATATCACAGGTGAAATTTTGGCTCAGCCAGAGTCAGTGGGAATTTAGCCAAGAGCCACGTTTCCAAATTGTAATTTCTCTTCAGAGGCTAGCATGATCTAGTATTGGATTTATCTCAGTCTGATTTGATCTCCAGAGAATGGGGCTTTTTTGGGGGGGGGGGGAACACAAGAATGACTGTTCCACTAAATAAATATACAAGATACACAAGATAACTGTTGTTATAACAAAAGATATTATTATTATATTTAAGTTTACTTTGAAAAGTATATGACCACAGAACCACTGTGCCACAGAAACAGCAGAAGCTTGGAGGATCAGCAAATCCCTGCTTTTCAAGAAAAAGGATACCTAAAATAGCTTCAACAGCTAAAATCCATTCCTCTGTTAAATAGAGGTTTATTCCTGAAACACACTTTTTAGACACTTTGTTTTCAATCCAATTTGGAGGTTTATGGACCAACCTGGTGTTATGGTGGTTGCTAAAGCAGTTGTATTAGTTGCTACAATTATATCTTCCTTCTACTCAAAGCTATAAACATTCCCACTTGTTGCATAATGCTGCAATTACTCTATAAACTCTGCTAGTCAGTTCACTGACTGCAAAATAAGTGTCAATGAGAGCCATTGGCCTGCACGAAGGATGAGAATGCAAATGGCAACCAGGGGATTCACCAAACAGATTTATGGAGGAGAGTTTATTGGCTGTTATCAAAACGTCCACAAGATTCAAACTTTCCTCAGCAAACATAATTTGCAATTGTAAACTAACAAAATTGCAATGGAACTTTCCACTGCAGGATGCGAAGGAGGAGAGAAAGAAACGCTGCTGTGTTGAGGGGGGTTGCGCTCGCCAGCACTGCCACCCTCCCAGCCTTAATTCCCCTTCTGTAACCCCCAGGGTTAAAAACATCCCCTTACTGTATGTGGTGCCTGGCCTCTACAGGGGCTGGAAAATGCTCAGACTCTCTCAGGGGTGCGAAGAGAAGCTCTCACTCTGACTAAGAGGAAGGAATATGGACAAAACGCCAGCAAGTCAGTTTTTATCTTCAATTTCTTGGACTAGTGCACACTATCAAAAGCCTTTTGCTTCTTCAAACCCTGCAGTTCCTCTTCAGTTGAGCTGTGAAGTTGTTTCATCAACAAACTCAATATAAACTCTCAATGACAAGCCTGGAAGATTTATGATTTTTGTCATCTTTAAATAGCCATCATAAAAAAAAAATATATTGGCAAGTTGCTGAATTCATTTGCTGGGAATTGACACTTACTGATGGCTGCTGCTAAGGGATAATGTGGTGACCTGCTACAGTAACTACCAGATAAGAGCTGGCAATAAACTGAAAGGGGAAAAGAGCTTTAGGTCAAACATTTTCAAGTTCACGTGCCTGAAGACAAGCTTTGAAATGCATCTGTAAACACTAAATCAGAGGTCAGCTTTTCTGAACTGCTGCGTCCCTGCAGCCCCTATTGAAGCCAAATGCATTGTGCTATGGAAAATCATACCTCGGGCTGCTTCTTTAGGAGCCAAATATAGATGTATATGTCTAATGCTAGGTGTCAGAGAGAAAAAATTGGCCTCAAAGGAAAGAAAAACGAGAAGAGAGATTGCAGTGTGTTAGAGCAGCAGTATCACTCTCTCACTGCACAGTTATTTCTAATGAGAAAGATCAGCTTCTAACTTGTGTTTGCAAAACTAGGGTTCGAGGCCTTGATTTTATATTGTAGAAAAAAAATCACCATTTAGCAACAGAACTGCAGATTTCCTTTTTTTTAAGAATGGGGAAGACAAGGCAGCCCAGGTCTCAAACCCTCTGAAATCCACTCCTAAAAGCACCGTGGCTCACCACCCCCACAGCAGGCCCGCATTCCTATTGATACTAAACTTGGCACAGAGGAAACATCTTGACAGGGCTGGCTTGACAAATGTATGTGGGGAGAGCCTGGGCATCCTCATGGCACCACACCAGCAAGAATTCAGGTCAGGAGCCCAGCAGATATTTGGTAGCAACAGTGGGATTCCCACACAGAAGTGGCCTTTGCCAGGAGAAGTGTCTGGAAGCTTCTCCCTGGGATATGCTTAATCCTACTTTGCTGATGGGAATGGGATGAGGTAGTCTCCATTCCTCCCAGCCTTTACATTTCTAAGATGCAATGAACTAAGGCATCTTGGGTGACACCAAGGCATCTGGCTGTTCTCTCAAGAATGTACATTTTTGGCAGAGAGACGTCCAAATTGCTCCTCTCCGCCAGCAGGACAGACTTTTGGCTTCCCCTGCTGCTCTCTGTGCTGGAGATCAAGAGCGAAAGTGTAGACAGAAAGGGGAGACAGCTGCAAGGACCCATTAGTTATATTCCACTGTCACCAGGGAGTTTCCCTACTCACTCTCCCTGCCTCCTTCCACAGTCACTGGGTGCCTCCCATTTTCCCTATACCTGCTGGTCAGCATCACCCCATTTGTTCCATGCTCCCTATTGCTGCAGGACACGGCATGTAGGAAACGATGCCCCATCCCTAACAAGGGTCACAGATGCATGGAGCTGGTCTACCACGACTGCCCATCTCCAAAGCATGCTTTCTGCAATGCCACCAAAAAGCAAGCAGGGCAGAGGCTGCCTGGCTTGGATGCTGCATTACGGAGCTGCTGTCCTGTGATGGAGCAGAGTTAGGGTGGAGACCACATTGTTAAAATGTTGCTTTCAGCACACTAGTGGCATGTTAGGTGCTAAATGCTTCAGTCTGTCCCCATAACATGACCCAAAACCCAAAGAAATCCATTCTGCGTAATTGCTCAACTTTGCACTAAACCCTACCAGCATGACTGTCAGTGCAGTGTAACAGCAACATGGAGGGACTGGTGGAGTCTCACCATGAACAAAAGCAGGCGGTGGATTTATGAGGCTGAAGATAAACACCCAGGGTCAACCAGTGGCAATCATGGTTCCAGTCGTGACAGTCATGGTCCACCCAGACTTCTGAACAGAGGAGGTGTCAAAAAGGAGAAGGGTGAGAACTGCAGCAAAGATGTGACTGAAGCTGCAGACAGGTGAGTAAATCATGGATTATGGATGTGCAAGCTAAAGCCAGAGAACCAGGAAGGAAAAGTCCATGTAAATGCAGTGAGCAAAGCCAAACCTACTCTATAACCAAGTCCAAAGAAAGGCAGCATGCTTTGGACAGTCTCAGAGATAATGAATTAAGGAGAATGAATAAAATTAACAACAACCTTAGAGGCTAACCCAGAGATATTGGGAAATAGGCATCAGCACCAGCGTGAGTTACTGGCTGAGGAAGAGCCTGGCCATGTCTAGGCTCAGGGATTGCGCAAGTGACACCCAGGACGTTACTAGCTCTTGCAGATGGATCACAGGGCCCTGCAAGGCACAGCGCTCATGTATTTCAGCACGAACAACCAGCTCCTACAATACTTAAACAAAACATGGCTCTTAATCAACAGATCGAATTTTGAGAAACCTGAGTGTGAGGCGGGTGCCAGAACCCACAGCCAGTGAAAGTTGTTACGCACCAGAGGACATGGCCAGACCAGGCTTTGAGCCTGAAATGACTGTGATGGGAGCAGCATATTTTCTCTTTTTAATGCATTGCTGTTTCCTGCACTGTGTGGTTACAACAGTGCAGGTGACAGTGCAGCTGAATGGTGACACCAAATACCACAAAGACTAACTTCTCATAGCTCTTCTCGGGGCTACAGAGGTTGAATCTGACTATGGCTTTCATCTGATCAGCCTTAGTAAATTCAACAGGGTTGCTAAATGAGGCGCAGAAATAACAGAAGGATTGTCCCTCACTTGAAAAAGTTGCAGTCTCTAGAGCTCAGAGTTGGGCTCTAGTAACCAAACCGAAGTGCAAACCTCATGTCTGTAAAAACTGTCTCACAGGCAATAGGAAACTATGCTTCATTAACGAGCAACTCAGCAGCTTGCACATGGGCTGTGTTTTGTAGTGTAACAGATTTAGGAATAGCAATGGCTCAGGTTGACATGACAAGTTTGGAAAAGACAAAGACAGGAAGATTTCTCAAAGCTTTTGACAAGGAGGTTTGCAGTCATTTTCTCGTGGTTTCTTGTTTTTCTCACACTTAGCAGAGGAGTATCATGCTAGAGCTCTGTCAAAAGTCTAATTCCAAGCACTGGGGTACATAAGTGCTGTCCGATGCAACCATTTCAAAGCTGCTTTCGTTTGGTCCTGCTTTCTCTGGATCTGCTATTCTTCAGCCTTGGTTTGCTCTGGGGGAAAAAGGCTTCTGTGCTTTTTTAGTGCTTGCTCCTCTACTTTGGTCAGAGTTTCTGCTGTTTCATGCTGAAACTTTCTGCCTTTTCTTCATATAGAAAATCTTATCAAAGGTTCAGAGGGCAACATACCTCTAGAACAACTGCCGAATCAAGACCTCGCTGTCCTGTTAACATATCTACATTTATTTCTGACTGTAGCCATGGATTACAGAAAACTGGAAATGTGCAGGCTCTTCTATATCCAAGATCTCTCTGCCTTTTATTTGCATTTTAGGTGCTGTAAGGAAATAAAGAGATGATATTTCTCCTGTTCTTCTAAATGCTGCGGGTTCTGCAGGATCTGTCACATAGTCAGCCCCACAAATAGTAGAAAATGTTGTTCATGTATGTAGCTAGCTCTGGAGAAACTGTGTTTAGTAATGCATCCCTGAGAGGGGATTTTTCAAAGGAGATGCAAAACAAAGTACCTGACCCCCTTGTGATCACTGCTGCAAATACATCCTAATGCTACCCTCCAGGCCAAATCACAGTTGTTAACATTCATTACAGGGCACCATCTCCTAAGATCTGGGCATCCCAAAACAGGCAAGAGCAGCTGGGTGTGCTCTTTTTGAAAGGCAGGTGCACGGGCACGTCTTCTGAACACTGCAAGTACGCAAGAGAAAAATAACATTCCCTTTCTTGGAACTTATTTTCGGCAGTTGAACATTTCACAAAGAGAAACTGTTAGTGCAAACACTCAAAAGGTCAATCTCTAAATAAACAGAGAGACAGAGTGATGAAAGGGGTTAGTTGTTATTAATGAAGCTGAGATGATCACAAGTCAAAAAAAGCAAAGCAGCAGTGAAGACAGGGAGCTACGAGCACGCTAGAAATTTTGGCAAGATCACATTTGAAGATACAAAACCCAAAAGTTACATTCCCCATCCTGACATGGAACATACCCCCAAAAATCCTTCCCTACTTTTCACGGGGATTTTAGCTACTTTTCAGCTACTTTCAGTCAGTTTAGGAGGACCAACAACTGGTTTTGCACTAGAAACGAGCACCACCTATCCCCACATAAATACTATTCTCATACCAAGACAAAGCATGAAAACAAACCTAATTTGCACCTACTACACAAACCTTCCTTTACCTTCTTGCCTGAACAGAATTTCCCTCCAAATCAGATACACATTTTTCCCTGACACATAGTATCAGTAAAACATGGTGTGTGGCTCAGATTAAAAGAAATCTGTACAGGGTCAATTAAGAAAAAGAAAAACCAACCAACCAAACAAAAAAGATGATGACAACATTAGGCAAAAGAAAATAATTGAAAACATTTAGGGAAACTTTGATGATGTAAATCCTGTCCGATGGTGTTTTCTTTTGGGACTTGCTTGTTTACCAGTTATGTGGCAGCGTTACATTGACTGTAAATATGTACTTTACAGAAAATGCAGAACCGTAGAAGTTACAGGTCAGTTCTTGGTTCTGAGGTGAAATTCAACTCTGATTATGTATCCCAGTTAAGGACTGGGCTCCTTATAATGAGCTAAACCCCAAACATCAGCACAGTCAAAATTTGGCTCTACCATTTGTAGCTTGACCCTAGGTAAGCCTCAGACAGAACCATTTGTGGTTCAAAACAAACAAACAAACAAAAAAATCCCTTGATGTTTCTGAGTCATCACATTGCATTAGTTCAGTTTTCAAAGGTGAATTTGTCTCAGTCAGTCATAGAGCTTTTGGTGGATCAGTAAGTGCTTCATGGATCAAAGGCGATTTGGCATCAAGGACACCACTCATATGGAGGTTTCACCTATGTGAGAACAGCCACGTGTTCACATCATGCAGAGCCTCATGTGCAAGGCTGCGAGTGGCTATTTGCAACTGCTCAGAGCCAGGCCCCAGGTTGCTGAGAACAAGGAGAGCACTTTGGACATTCCGGTGAATATTAAACATTTGCTAAAAGGGCAGGATGAAATCTTCCCTCACACTTGAGTAAAACCTCTCCGTGCCATCTCACGTTGTGCTGTACATCTTGTCCTCCTCCTGCTGGCACCCATCCAGGACAGTGTAATTAGAGGACACATTGCGTGACAAGAGCAAACAATACGGCAAATATACACAGATACACGGCCCCAGCTGCACAAGTGCCAGTGTCCCAGCACAAGCAAACAAAGGTGCTCAAAAGAAAGCCAGCAGCTCCCCAGACACTGAATGACAATGGGAAACTGTCCAAAACAAAGACTGGGACCAAAACAGCTCATGCACTGATGGGAAAATTAGCATGTCTCGCAAGATGCTGATCTGTAAACGTGGCACCAGCAGATTTGCAAATGACCCAGGTAAAGAGAGCAATGGTTATATGCACTGGCCTTCTACAATACAGGGAATGGCAGAAACTGGTGAGTCTAACAGTCTCTTGGCTTGGGGAAAAAAATGTAAAAAAAGGAAGGACTGCCAGTATTATAGATCAAGGTGCTGAGGAAACAGAAAAGGAAACAGCAATGAACTGCTGAAACTCACCGCTACAAGAAATAACCAGGACAAACACTGCTGGGTCAACAGAGCATCAAACATGATGGAAGCCTGGCCCTGGTCTTGACCTGTCGCCTCTAGGTTAAAACATGTTCATGTTAAAACATGAACACTGAGGGAGGGAAATGCTGAAGGTCAACCCTGCATGGTGCCCGATGCTTTCAACAGAAGCCAGCCAGTTGCACAAATTTCTCATTATATGTTAGAAAATGCAAGAGAGATGTAGTGAGGAGAAGGGAATATGTACATTCATGTATCAGCAAGTACTAATGTGTGTTGTGGTGGCAAGAGACTGAGAACAGGGAGAGATCAAACAAGCAGGGCTGACTATGCCTTGAGCTACACTCAAAGCCTTTCTTGAGGTTTGCTCTTTCAGTGCTGTCCAGAGGAGGAATTTAGGACTTACTCCATCGTGAGGCTGCCCTAGCCTTTAGACTAAGACAAGGTATGGGGTAAACTTACATGCTGTGTGGACAGTCCTATCCCCTAATAAACAACTCAACCAAATGATTAATTAGTAAAACGTTATCTCAAAGGCAGCTGGTGACCGCTGGCTGTCCCCTTTCCCTTGCGCTCTGAAACAAGCAGACAAGGAACACACACACACAAACCCACCCGTGTTTGCTTTGCTTGCTGCCCCATGCCTGCACATCCCAGCCAGTGAGGCAATGTCGTTCTGTAGCATCACTTGAAAGACATCCAAACTCCAGCTTCTGGCCTAGGCTTACCCGTGGTGCCCAGCAGCTCCCAGGAGGACACCCAGACATGACCTCTTCCCTCGGAGCTTCTCTGGCAAGCCAGCACAGCAGGAACCAAGGAAAACTGAAAGACTCACTGAATCTTGGATTTGGTGGTTTGGATGGCCTCACACAACAACCCTTAGGCCCAACAGGTGCCATCACAACTTCTCCTTTTAAGAGGAAGCACAGACCGCTGCATGTCAAAACCTCTGGGTTCACTTCCCCACTTCAGCACCAACTTGCTCTTTGGACTTGGGCACGTTAATTAACCCAAGCAAGGTTTGGTTTCCCTGTCTGCATGAAGAGTAACAGCTATTCAGAGGCATTCTTATGGTCCTTCACTGCTTGCACACAGAAGTCTCCAGGCTTCTTCCCTTGCAGGCAGATTTAGAGATCCCACCAGAGTCCCTATGAAAGAAGAATGAGCCACCTGAATCGCATATGCCTGGGGCAAGCAGGCCGATGGGGGAAATCAGTGTGGGACAGCTCATTCACAGTAACCTCCAGGGGAATTAAGGTAACATAAGATCCAAGCTGTCAAACCAAGGTGGCAAATTATTTGATCAGAGTGTGCTAAAGGCTAACATTAAGCCACTTAAACTAACCCACGTTTTGTTTGAAGACAACTCATTGCCCATGTTCAGCTGAAGGCCAAAAGTTGCAGTCCTCAGTATTAAAGTGCTTTGAACTTCTTGGATAGGAAGCACGAAAGGAGCAGCAATCATGGGTGATCACAGGTGAACAGCCAACACCGAGAACATGGTAGAGCTCTAGAAGTGCAATTATCCAGCTGATATTTGCCTACATACATGCACATGCATGTGGGTATTAACACCCCACAGCAAGCCCCAGACTCAATGTATGTCAGGCAGTTGCCAGGTTGCTTCCTCCTGTCAGGTAGGATTTTATATTCATTCTTGTAGTCCCCTGATTTATGAGTCCTCATGGTCCTCCCAGCACTCAAATCTCTTGGGCTCCTGCCAATCTAAATCTATCCAGTGGCAATCACACAGGTCTGAGTAAAGCTGCACACCTTTGCTGAGGAATCACAGTCTTCTGCTATTCAGTGAAAAATCAGTGCTGGGGAAGAAAGGCATCTGCAGAACAGCTGAGGCAGATATGAGCTGATATGAAACCATCAGCAATAAACTCTCATCAGCAAAAACTCAGTGTAGCTGCCTTGCTCACTGTCATCACAAAGCTCCGGACCTTGTATATTGAACCTTGCGCACAGACCTTGTATATATTCATTGCTGAGGAGGAGTGAACAGCTGTCTCTTGTGCAGAGTGTAAGTGAAGCAGGAAAAAACCTCTCTCCAAGAAAAATTGGATGTGAGATACAGAGAAATCCTTCTGGGAAAAATCAGGAGTAGGGGGCTGGAAAGAAAGCTTAAGAGGAAACACCTATCTGTAAAAATGGCCCAAATTTTCAACATTATTTCTGCTTTGTATCTGTGAGGATGCATGTTTACAACCAACCCGGTCTGACACCTATCTTTGCTCTCTAGCTATACTGCCAACAGTCCTTTCTGAGCAGTCCTAAATCACTGGTGGTGTCTGTACACAAATAACCCAAATCAGCCACATCCCACTCAAAGCTACAGTAAACCCAGAAATAGATGGGCATCCACTGTGGGGTGCCATTTACCTAAGCTGTTCTGCTACTGCATTTCTCTTGCTGCTTCTTTACAAGAACTCACACGTGGATACCTTGTTATATGGGAAGTAAAATCTCTGTTTGCTCAGAATCAATGTCTCATGAAAGAAAGGACCAAAAACTGTTAAGGCTAGTATATACCAGTCCAAGCTCTCCTACATACCAGCAAGTATAATATGTAGACCAGAGCTAACTGTAAAACCAGAATTAGGTTCAATGTGTAATTGTTTTAGGCAGGCAGGGAGTAACAGAATAGAAGAGGCTACTCTGTGATTTACTCAGTCTCCTAGTTGTTGCTTATGAAGCCCAGATGACAAACACTATGTTAGCCTCTGACCTATACTCCCAGCTGTTATTAAACCAACATAGTTGCTCCAAAGTTAATACAGCTATACGACATCACTCTGGTCAACTATACATATCACAAATGGTAACCTGTACATTACAACTCAAGTGCCTTCATAGAAAAGATCAAACTCACTGCTAAAATATTATTCCATACATATTCTTTATATGGGCTTCATATATGTGGTGTTGTATACGCTGTGGCTTTTTTGGATGTTTGCATGCTTCCATTCCTGGCTTCTCGTCTCATAAACTCCCAACAGCTGGAATTACTGTACAGAGATAGCCCGGCTCTAGCTGTAAAACAGCTCCTTTCATAAATGAGTTTGTTTTACAGCCTTCTAAAACTGAATGGGGCATAACATGACCACCAAATGTCAGATGAGCCATCCCAGACTGAACACCAAAGGAAACTGGTTGAACAATCCTTAACACCGGGCACCAATGTTTATCCTCTTCCTCATTTCTCACATTCTTTGCATCTGATTCATCATAAAACATGCAGATGCTTCAGTAACAGAAAAGCCCAGGATGCTACCAGTCATGCCTGGTCTCACTGGCCTTTCCCCATGCTTGGAAACAAAACAAAACAGGGACTTATGCCATGGCGAGGCATTAACTATTCCCGCTCTAAGCACACACTCAGCAGGTGAGAGAGTGGCCCACATTCATCCTAAATCCCACCAAAGCCCCTAGACCCGGACAACATCAGAATGCTGCATCGTTCCTCAAGGCTAGCATGTGTATACCGCACTGTCCTGAAGCTAATTCATCCTTAAAACCATGACTTGCTTAATTAATTCATTCTCCATCTCTGAGGCAACCTTTTTATCTCCTCAGCGCAGGTACCTAGCTATCCCTCTGTCACTGCATCAAGACACAGACCGATGGAGGAGAAAGCCATGTGGCTGCTATCCATGTGAGCCTGGCTCAGTTATTTTCTCCCTCTGTGAGTATGAGGAAACGACCATAAAAGCAGGAGATTGCCGCATGTCTTTCAGAAGCTTTGTGAAGAATTTAGTTAAGATTCATAAGAGGACTCTGAAAATATAAAACAGTATGTAAATGCTAAAAGTTAACCGCTTTTAATAGCCACAGATTTAAGAGAGGTCTTTTCTTCGTTTCCATACAAAGGTGCAGAAATATCCTTCATTGCAAATAACCACTATGCCTGCTGTGAGAGGCTCTGCACATGATTTCAATTGCCTTTCACATAGAAAATAGGAATAATACTTTGCATTTATAGACTTTAAAACTACTTTGCAGACAATCAAGTCTCAAAACCCCCACTGTGATACAGGAGGCAAACATTATACCCGTTTTACAGAGGAAACTAAAAGGGAAAAAGGTTAAACTACCCAGCCTAGAGCCAGGAAGGAGACATCTGAGAAATCAGGCATGTTAGCAAGGCCTATATAGACCCACGCTTGCTCTTCTTAGTAAACAGTTAACTCCTTTGCTCTCAAACTTCTATACAGCAGGGTGTACACACTACATGGCAAGTGGCCACAGCATTTATCTGTATTATGAGCATATTTAATCTTCTATAGATATTTCTGTTAACAACAGAGAGTGCTTGGAATTGCATGAGGACACTTATTCCATTTTCTAGCATGTGTGGCAGTAGAAAAGTTGTTGACAACTAAAAGTTAACCAAACATTTATTTTTAGAACCTAAGTCCGACGTTATAGTGTCTGGACTCATAACTACCCATTTCTCTGACATTAAGCTGAGCTACCACATGAGAAAATTGCTAGAATGATAGTATTTCCAGGGCATACTGAGTCACTGTCCAACATCTAAAATGGGAAATAAAATAATTTCTCAGAAACTCTCAGCACAGTGGGAGGCAAAGTTTGCAGGAATTCAGCTTACGTAGAAAAGTTCAGGTTTCTACTCTAAAACAGGTTCCTCGGCACTGAACACACTTTTTTTTTTTTTTTTCATTTTCCAATGATAGAAAAACAATTAGGTCCCGTGGTATGGACTTCTAGGCATTATCTAGTATTTAGAACAATTATGAAGCAACACTACTAAAATTTTAAAGGTGATAACCAGGGAGCAGCAGCAGCACTGTGCAGACTCAGAAGTATGTATAATTTTTTGCTTTGATCTGATCCATCCTAGTGATGTGCTGTGGTCCCTGCCTGGAGGCTCTTTCTGACCAGTCCCTGGAGAAAGATGCTCATGAACCTCATCCCTGCCTACAGCAGGAATTCCCATCCCAGGTGAGACCACCTAGGCTTGCCTCCTCAGTGGCCCATGGGGAATGCTAATGTAAAAGAGTAGGAAAGTCCCTAGGGCAGTGGTTTTCTGCCTCTTAATTTGCCTACCTTTTTTTTTCCTCCCTTGGATGCACAGGCCCCCACATAATGAATTTAAGCTTCCAACAACAGGCCATCATAGATCAGGGGGAAGTACAGCTCAGAAGTAATTTGCTGACGCTTGGGATTTGCAAGGTGAAAACCGCTGATCTACTGTACAGGTACGGGATAGCCTGTCCTCCAGAGAAGCAGCTGTCTAAGGTCTCACAGTTAATGATTAACTAACTCCTAAATGGAAGCAGAAGGGTTGATGAGGGTTTACAACTGCATGTCCTTTTTATTCTTTTTAAAAGCAGAAACAGATGTTTCCAACCATCACAAACCTCCATTCCACAAATCTCTTGCTCTGGCTGTTACCTTGAGGTAGTGACTTCCAAAAGCTGAATTAAAAAACAAACAAATTAATTGTTTTGCTGGAAGGTTCAGAAAAGAGTCTGGGACAGAGAGTCAGAGGTTGAATGCATTCCCTCACACAGCAGCATGCCTCCTGCACACTCAGAAGGCAGAAGACAGCATGGGAAAATCCTGTTCTAACACTGTTTTTTCTGCTGGTAATCAGGGTCTTCAAGACTGCCAGTTCAACTGGAGAAGAGCCCTGGAAAGTCTTCTGCTTTGTCAGCGACACAGTCTCAAGTATAAACCCCATCTCATTTGTCAGTACGCAGTCTGGACGCTTTTGCTAGCATTAATTTAAATTTCTAAACAAATACCAGACCCTACCAACTTGTGTAATGGTGAAGAAGTTAATTTTACCTGAGATGTCTGGGGTGTTCCCCCGCCTTTTGTCTCCCACTTTAAATTGATGTCATCTTGATTTAAAAAAAAAAAAAGGGGGGGGGGGACGGGACACGGGGACATTTTTGCTGCTTGCAGATATGAATTTGTGTGCATTTTCCATCTTTTAACTAACAAACAAGAGGGGAAAAAAAAGTTAATTTTTCTAGCAGCCTGCTGTGATATAAATAAAAATAATAGGTACATTCACAGATTTTAAACATTTTACAGCCACTGCTGCAAAAAGCAATTTTAATTTATAACCACAGAGTCTTGCAAAACATATAACGAAGACATAACGAAATGGAATGTTTATCCTGTGGCTCCCATTAGACCTCTTCCATTCAATGGTTGTAACTAATGACTTGTTTTTCCACTTTTGTATTGGAAGCCTTATTATTGGGCTGCACTGAGCATACCTTATTTGATTTCCCTAGCAATGTCTGCACCTCTTGCTGAAGCCTGCAATTAGATGTTTATGAAATAATATTAAAAAGCTGCATAATCTCTTCTGTGGTCAAAAATTTAAAAAAAAAAAAAAGCCAGCAACAAACCAGCCCTGTTTGTATAATATTATTCTGAGTACAATAGAGTAATATTCACTCCAGTGCATGTGTCCTTTTGACTAACCACTTCTATCTGACAACCTTTTTTTTGGCAACAGAACACATTGTACTTTTTGGATAATTGACTGCAGAATATAATGTTGTTTATTCAAAAGCGGGTCACACGGAACTGAGCTTCCAGTTGTCTTTATCCTTTTACCTTTCTTATCTTCATGCTGTTTAAATTTATGCTGAATTTCTTTTAATTACACATATGGTTTTAATTGCTGTGCTGTTTTTATTCACCAGAAGGTGATCTGATGGTGAAAGGGTAAAGAAAGGTGGGTGGGAAGCTAAATTCAGATTTGAAAACTATATTTGGACATACTTATTGGTGACCAATCTCACAAAGAAACAAACACAAGCACATGCATTTCCAACACCCTTTGTTATCTACAGGGACACGTTTGCCTGGAATACAACTGCAGTGTTTCTTTGTACTTAAAATCTACTAGAAAGACTCATCCACCACTTGCTCAGTGATCTGGAAATTCAACAGCAGCAAAAGCCCCAGTTTTAAGCTTTAGTCTTGGGGGACAAGCACCCTTAGGGAAAATGATGTGGAAACATCCAGAAGTCGTGAAAAGTCATGAAAAATCTACATTATGGGAAATGCAGTTAAGGAAAAGGGCTTAGGAGAAAGTTTTAACTGAAGCATTCAAATGAGGCTGTGCAAGAATTGTTGTGTTTCTAAAACATGTTCTTGTGATGCAGCCTGAGGAAAGAGAGGTCACAAATAAGAGTTACTTAACAGGAGGGAGAAAGGACTTTGATGTGGCAAAGGAAACTAAAGAGCCTTCTTCTAACACAAGCTGGAGAAGGAGGTCCCTCTCTGATGCTGATCATCAGACCAGGGGAACACGATAGTCACCTGGAACTTTAAATCTGCAAGATACTCACAGAACTGAGGTTTACAAGAGTACAAATGTTGCAGGGCACTTCTTCACGGAGATTTCTTCAGTCATCGACTTAGACTGAAAAATGAAACCCACCAGGCTTCCTGGTGACAGCTTAGAAGGAATCTATCAGTGGCAAATATACAGCAGGAGCTTCCTTGGCCATTTATGCAATATTCTTCCCTGAAAAAGCCACGAGTTTTCACTTCAAGCTCTCTCACAGCAAGAACAGAAAGGCGATTCATTTAATGAGAGACCAGCTCTCACAAAGCTGGAGGAAACCCCTGAAAAAAATATTCTTCAGGTGTTGGTAAAATAGAGTCTAACTAGGCAATAACAGGATGAAAATTATTATAGCTAATCTGCTGTATTATAGCTCAGGCGTGGTTCTATTTGACTGATGACTAAAGTAATCCTAATACGTCAGTTTAAATTACTGCCAATTCATTTGAGGAAATTTTGTTTGTTTGTTTAGAAAAAGATTTAATTGGGGGGGATGAGTGATACTGACAGTAATAATAATTCATCTGTCTGTGCTGGTGCTAAACCACACCGTGGAAAATCCTTGCTAATGCTAGATTGATCAGCTAACACACAGCAGCTCTGCTCTTCTAATTTGTTTTATGTAGCTGACTTTAGACAGCACATTTTAGTCTGGACTATTTTGAGGATCCATGTAAACTAAGTCACTACCCTATTAGTGTGGATAAAGAAGCATATAAATACTACTCTGCTACAAGCAAGACACAGTTCATCTGATATTTTTTCAAGCAGAGAGAATACACTGCATTTGGAACAAAGAAGAAAATGTGATTGGAAAGTTTAGAGCCCTTAAATTAATTCCCTAGACAAAAAGTTGAGGCACCATATTCATATTATCATGTTATGTAACTTGCTCTGGAGCCAGGCAGCTACTAAGTGAAATAGCATGAGTTATAAAAACAAAATATTGTTGTGAAAACAATTTTACAGCTTTATAATTCACTATTATTTTCATTTAAGAACAAAACTGTCAGTATAATTGCAGATTCTCTTTGCCTTGCAGGAGTTCTTTCAGCTTGTGATAGGAAACCTCCTCTCTTTTTTTTTTTTTAAACTTTTTTTCCACCCAAAGGCTGCTATTTAATTTACTATATTGTGTTTCTTTATAGTTATTCAGAGGTAAATCTTAACAGGAAGCCCATTATGTGGGGACCTAAGTTAGTTTAGTACCAGAACATTTATGATCAGTAAATGTAACTGTATATTGCCAACTATTTCTTACCATTACTCTTGGAGGAAAAAATATTTCATCAGCTGCCATTATAGACTACTTTCTATTCTTTATAGCTGCATATCTGTTTCAGGTGGGATCCTACATGGCTTGCACTGCTCACTATGCACTGTGACCATTTTCTAGCTTGCCTGCTCATAGAAGTACTAGCCTATCAATGGAGAGATGAATCATCTTTTAAATTGTGCACAGCTCCCTAAACAAACTGGTGCTTTAGTAACAAACCACTACTATAATATGTGTACACGTGCCATTAAGAACTGGATTAAGACCACAAATATGCTTCACAGAGGTCAGTGGGAAAATCACCCAAATGTAGGACAATCCACTCCAAATGACATGACCAAAATGTCACATCACCCAAAGCATCACTATGATGTGAGCAGTTCCTTATCTTAACACTGGAATGACCATCAGGTAATAAGCCAAAGACATTTCACACCAACAGGGCAGCCAGAGCCCTACTCACCTCAAACAGAAGAGCCATCCAAGGACACCAAGATGCTCCATGTATTCTTGTTCTTGCCAGCTCTACTAATCAACTGGTGCCTAAGCTTGGGCAAGTTTCCCTACCCATTCATGTCCTAGCTTCATTGCAATAAACTTGACAATGACACAGAGGTTATTTGATAGAAGAACATCTTCACCACATGCTCTGGTACCTTGGCTTTGGAAGAATTACGATGTGGTTGGACTTGAGTGTATTTTAAAACGGAAGGAAACAGTTCCAACAGTAATCAGCAGCACCATCACACACAACAGCCAGAGTATGCCTGTGAATTAATTAAGTGGCACTCACTTTTACAGGTGCTGCTTTTAGAACTGAAAGCTGTAAACTGGTAGCAATGCCAACCTTGCCTCATCGTGCCACAGACCAGGCTGCCCATTACAAACCTGAGCTCAGCCAGCCCCAAGGTTCAGGCAAGCACCATTGCTTGAAAAACAGACAGCATCCCCATCAGATGTTCCCTTCCACCTATGGGTAAATATACGCTTATGACATTTTATGGCTTCAGATACAAAATTCTTATCTGTCAGACTGTAACATGACCTGGCAATATCTGTCAAGGTAGACACTTGGTTATCAAGGGTTAAACAGCACAGAAACAGAGCCCTTAATTAACTTCAAGGTTTCCCCATGCCTTATCATGTATGGAGGCATTGTCCTCAGCTTATTTTAAGAAGGAGCAAGCAAGAACATCCAGGTATTATGCCAAAAGCCTCTTTCTCAATTATTCGTCTTATATTACTAACCCATTGTGGCTGACTAAAGGCTAAAGCTGCAAAAGCTGCATCCTGAAGCTGTAAATTTAAGTTGTTTTTTCAATATATGCTGACCTGACTTGCTCCTGTAACTGCAGGCTCCCTGTTATCTTTAACTTCAAGGTAATTGTTTGGCAACTTGTCATTTCTCTATTTCAGGAAAGCAACTCAAATATATGATTCCTAAGAGACAAATCTGATTAATTGCTCTGTCATCAGCTGGTTCCTGATAGTATATGGAGTGCTTAAATAATAAAAATACAATACAAAGAACAAACAGTAAAGTTCTGAAACGAGAATGTTAAAGACATTTGAAGCCAAGAATTGGGCTCTTTTGAAAGTTCAGGGTATAAACCAGACTCTGTTGGATTCCTGCAGTCAGGATAAACACAGCATTCTGAAAACACCTCTTTGCACCTCTTGCCAGCACCTTTTCACCTGAAAATCCTGAAGAAATCCACAAAGATTTTGATGCAGAGGTTTATAATATCATGAAGAGGAAAAAATCATTCTCAATGCCAGAGTACAACCAAGTCCTAACTCTGAGCTTCTCATCTCATTGTTAGACACCACTGCCTTCTTCCCCTCCTCCTCATTTTAACAGAAGCAACAGCATTTTATTTAATCCACCCAGAAGCAATGACAGAGTCAGAGCTGATACACAGCTAGTGCTGGTTCGAACTCGGAATTACTGTTTTGTGAAGAATGTCAACATTTTGACGTTTGTTGCTATTCTCAGGGTAAAAAGGAACCGCATAGTCATCTGGAAATTTTGAAATGTCATGTTGAAATCACAAATTCAATTCTGAATTTCAGAATTTCGCCTTTTATTTCATTGTACATTAGCTTTCTGTCTATTTCAATTCATTAAATGCCAAAGTAGAATATTTTAAATAAGCCTTTTCATTTTACTTGTTTTTGCTTTACTTTAGCATTTTAAAACTATGGGAAGCCACTGTCTCACACTGACAGAAAACCAACTTCAACCATCATTTTATACTGTCTCTGAATCCCACCCAGTGGAAATTTTCGATACGTGACTTTTGGGAAGAGAATACTTGGGTGGAGATATGAGATTTTGGGGGAGAAGACACTCAGGAGGAGGCAGGCAGTGTACAGCAAGCTGCCTGCCTTTCTCCACAAGCAAAAAGCAACACTAAGAAAGAATATATCCCTGTGACAGCAGGAGGGAATCTGGCAGATTGCATTTATTCATCTGCAGAGAACAAAAAATTCCTAGTCACTCGATTAACAGCAAACAGCAAGAGCATTAGTCTCAGTTCAAATGCAAGTGCCGGAGGTATCTACTTTATGTGAGTGATGGCAGACTGTAAAAATTATTAAACCAGTACAAGAGAAGTGCATCAGTCATAGCAAAGGACACTGGTGAGAAGATGTTTGAGGCAAAGATGAAACTTCCAAGCGAATGTCTCCATCACAGGTATTAAATCAGTGGAAAAACTGACAAAAGCTGTGTAGAATGAGAAAACAGTGAGCTGTCCCAGTCCCCTTTTGGGCACTGCAAGTTTCATGAGACTGTGTCGATAGTGGCTGCAGCAGGCAGCAAAGAAACACAACCTCCAGCAGCGCGGAAACGGTGCGGCGGTTGAGGTCTGCTAATCACGAGCGGCCACCACCACCTAAACCATGCCAAAAGCATAAGCTGCTTCATTAATTTTACCTCCTGATTTCCAGCTGTCTCCCCACTTAATTTCCACAGTGCTCACCTAGAAGGGCTGTCTGAAGAGGAGGTCATACTCCATATGCACTGATGCTTTCATATGGGTAAATGGGGACAATGTGGCTGGTGTGGGCTAATTGGGTTAGGGGATTTGTACACTTGTGCCATGTTAGTGAGAACAGACACAGCTACCAGAGGGACACTGCTCCCTTACTCCTTCCAGCAAATCTGCAGCAAAGGACCATGGATTTGGATGCTATACTAAATCAGAGCTACAAGACACCTTTGTCCTCCCCAAATCGGCAGATCACTCTCAAGCGATTTTTGTTAAGATTTCCACCATTCTGGACCAAAACCACAGGCTGTCTCAATTGATTTCAGTGGCACTCAGTCTGGATGACGAAAACATGTAGGTCCCTTTGGGAGGGAATGTGTTTCCTCAGGCTTATGAGTAGATTCAGAAAGAGGAAGGAGAATACAAGGGATCTGAGACCTAGGAAGGAGAGACCTCCCAGGTGTCTACAATGGCCATCCCTCAAATATACCAGGAGCCACACAAGGTCCCTGAAAGATCCACAAAGCTACCTGGAAGACATGCAACAGTGTCTCAAAAACACTCAAACATGACCAAAGCCAGTGAAAGGACCTAGACCTATTTGGAGGTATAACAACAAGGGTATTTGCTGTCTTAACCAGTCCAGCACAGAAACATTTGGTGGTAGCTGAGCTGGTCAGCGGTGGGAGTTTTGTCAACTCTGTTTTGGCCACAGGGCAAACTTGCAGGAGTTTTCCACGTCAGAAACTGGCTTTGCCATTTCTGTTTTCTGCTGTGGACATCTTGGTGCCAGAAATCAGTGTAACGAATGAGTCACCCTGGTCTTTTCCTTTCTGGCCTTTGGGAGGGGAGAAGTTAAGAGAGAAGCTTCAGATTTTGACTTGGTCTGAGCGGGCACAGCACCACTGGCAAAGAGCATGAGAGTAGCCAGTCATGTCACGTGTTTCTGTGATGGTCTCATGACAACTCTGCTGCTGGTCCTACAGAAATCCCCACGACCTACCATCCAGAGGAGAAAGCTCTTGAGGCTTTTGGCCAGGAATGCCCTTGAAGCATGTGAAGGTTTAAATGAGGACACGCACTCCACCAGTTCATTTCCTAACTAGGACTTGGGCATTAATGCTAGATGGGGTGCTACAAAAGACTAAAATGCACAGAGGTTTCACATGCATGACTCTCACTTCCATAGCTGGCCCAAGGACAGAATGCAACACAGTAAGTGTGTGAGTAAAACTCATTGTTCTCAGTGGGCTTTAAAAACCAGTACAGATTATTTGCTGTTCCCATACCAATCCAGATTTATTTTGGACCAGCAGCGACTTCAACACGATTAGTACACAGCAAAAAACACAGAGCCACAGTACTGTAAACCTCTTCCTAGCCAGAATGCAAAACACAAACATCCTTTTTTTTTTGTTTACCCTTTAAAAACCCTAAACAAATTTAATGAAAAATTTTACCTCTCACAGTGATGGATCACAGTATGTATTAGAAGTAAGGACCATGAACTTCTAATCTGACATGGATTTGTTACAACATCCTTAATATTTTGCACATAAAGTGCATTCAAAATTAAGAATGCACTTTTTTGAATACATTTAGAATTTGTTTTATATTTTAAGATCGTTCTCTTGCAAGAAGAAAAATTCCTAAAGGTCTTGCATTTTATGTGATATGTATTAATGCCTGCTTCTTACCCTGGCTTCTCAAATAAATTTTCTTAGCTGAAAGGCCTCAAACCAACCTTGAAAAGGCAAAACACAACAAAATGCAGAAGCCAGTTGTGTGTAGGAAAATATGTTAAAATTCACGTTGCGACAAACAAGTCAAATTACAGTGACAATTCTCCCTGTCAGATATCTGGCTCTAACATAGCCTACCTTTTTTTCCCTGTAAATAAAATTAATTTCAAAAGTTGATTTTATGAATGAGTTAGTCTGCAAAGGAAGAGAACAGCATGCAGTAAAAGTGGACAACACTGCATCAACAGGCAAAGCATACCGTGTTTTAATACTACGCATTTCCTGTTAGACTGTAAGATAACCTTCAATTCTTCACCAATTAAACTATATATGTTACAAAGCAGCAATCAAGCAGAGTCTGCCACCAATATGTTACAGAAGAGTTGTAAATTCAAAAGTGAAATAGATATGCAGATATTTAGCAGGCTGGAAGGGAATGAAGGTTCTGGCGGGATTTATCACCAAGCAGATAATAGTCTGTTTTGTAGGAGAACTGAAATTATTTTTATAGCGATATATATGAAGTATTTCTGCATGTATATTTGCAAATGCCATGTGCACACACACAAACATATATACAAAAATATATATATGTGCATACATGAAACCCCAAACTTGAGCTAAATTAAATTGTCCCTCCAGCTTTGTAATGCAAATGAGACTAACAGGCTTGTGCTGTTTGTGGTTCAAGATGATTTGTGTTTCCATAGAGATGCTGACTGAACTAAAGTTTTTGAATTTTTTATATATATAAGCCTACTTGTATCTATAAAAGTCTAAATATGGATCTGCTGTACCTCAGCATTTCCTCAGTAACTCCACTGGAACCACAACGATTTACACCAGTTAAGGCTATGTGCAAATTTTGTGTCTTTCACTACTTTCCAATTTAAGCTCTATACGAAGTACCTGCAGAGCTGAGAGTTTATTACTTCTCTCCCCACTCCTAGCTTCTTGGTAAGGAAGGGGAAGAAAAGAGAAAAAGCAGTTTCTTAACTGTTAGTAGATAATATTTCAAGGACTTTTGTAATTTATTGCCCTCTCTAAACTGCCTGGAGAAACATCTTTGCCTTCAAAAGTTCCCACTGTCAGGAAATCTGGAATTCAGGCAAAACAGTCTGTGTGCTGCTAGTGAAGGAAAATGCCAAAAGGACAGACTTTCTGTTACGTGTCAGAAGCTTCTTCCCCTTCCCCCGCAAGCAGCCACAAGCTGAAGAGCAGGGATGTGTTGACACAAGCCAGGGTGGGCCTGGGCACCAACGGCTTCACTGCCTACCCACCTGGGTTTGCCCGTCCTCACCCTTCAGTGGACCCTAAGCTTGTCATACACTACGAGGACTCCACAAAGCTAAAGTGCCTGTGTCCCCCCCAGAGCCATGTTAGAGACGGCCACCAGCAGAAGCGACAAAAGCCAGCCAGGGTCAAAGTTTGGGCAGAGAAACCAGGCAGACTGGTTTAACTATTTCAAATTGGCTTTGCTTTATGAGGTCCAGGCACCGGTTCAAGTGGATGAAGGCGACCCAGTGTACCATCACCCAAGAGGAAAATCAGAGCTGAGCTCTGTGGGAACTCATTTCCATGTGGTTTCAGTGATAAGTGTTTTTTGAGCAGCAACACACCAGAGGTCAACCTCCGCAATCGCTCTGAACCACAATCAAAACCAGCCTCTAGCATACCTCCTATCTGTCTGAGAAGAGGAAGGATTTGTCCGATGAACCAAAGGTGTCCACAAGCACATAGAGCAGAAGCTCACACCCAACCTCTCCTTCGATCTTGGAAGGGCCCAGAAGGGAAGACCAACCGCAGCAATGCCATATGGAGGTGTGGCCAGTGAGCTCCTCAGGCAACGGCATCTTTTCAAACCAGACGAGAGTTGCCTATTTCCAGCTTTTAAGAAGCCATATGGAGGGATACCTGCCTCAAGACTCTGCAGGCACCATTTAATCCCCCACACCACCTTGCAGGGAGGGTCCCAAGGCATGTTCAGCCATGTGGCTCTCCACTCCCCCAGGAAGGCCAGTGAGCGCCCACATCTCCTACCTTTTGCTGCAGCGCAGGCGGCTGCGGGGCCATCACGGGGTCGGTGATGTAGGTCTTCTTCGTGCCAGATGGCTGGTAGAGCCCAGGAGGAGCCTGGCCCATGGTGTTACTAGCGGGATACGCTGGCTCGGCCTTCCAGGAGCTCTGTGGCACGTAGGGCGCTTCGGAGCCGTTCCTCCCCCCATACCCCCCATAGTAGGGGTCCTGGTAGCGGCCCTGTGGAGGTGCATAGCCGTAGGCGGGCTCTGAAGGCCGAGCAGGCGGCGGGGCGTAGCCATAGTCGGGCCCGTGGGGCTGTGGAGGGCCGTAGTGCGGGGCACCAGGCGGGCGGGCCGGCGGGGGAGCGTAGGGCTGGCCGGGCCCGAGGCTGCCGTAGTGCACGGGCTGCGGGCCGGGCGGCTGGTAGTGTGGGCTGGGCTGAGCCGTCCTCACCTGGACGTTGAAGGCCGGGCGGCTGGGGGTGGAGGCCGTGGCGTAGGAGGCCGGCACCGGTTGAGGCTTCAGGGTGCCGACAGGAGTGACCGGGATGGGCGCTGGCTGCCCCGGGCCCTTGGCAGTAGACTTCTTGGTGGCGGTGAGGGGAGGCTGGTTGGGGATGATCATCCGCTTGTGGCCAGTGACAGGGGTGGACACGGATGGGGTGGTGGCGGCAGAGCTGCTCGAGGTCCCGGAGCCCTAGGGAGCAAGGAGAAAGAGACGCACCGTCAGCAGGAGGGGCTGCTCAGGCATCAGGTCGAGCAGCAAGGGGTTAAGTGGAAGTGGGGTTTTACAGTAACATCTGCGCAGCAACTCAAACTGCTTAGGAAAGCAGGAATGTACCTGAGACCACGTTATAAAATGGTAATAGTAACCTTTCCCTGCTCTGACAGAAAGGGACGGCGCCGCAGCAGCTAAGCAGAACTGCCATGCATGGTGTTTCGTCTCTCCTTGGAGTTTTCTCCTCCACCTCCAAATGACCAAACAAACTAAAAAGCGATAAACGCAAGAAAAAGGGAGACTCACAGGAGAATAATTAGGCAAGAGTCCATGCATTCCTGTGAAAATGACAGTGTTTTGAAAAAGAGAGAAAATGAGATTACAGTCTCTACGGAGACATGAAATTCCTTGGGTCCCTAGAGCACTTGTAGGGTATTGCCCCTCAATATGGGAGCTCCTTTAACAATGCAGGAGGCAGCAGAATGGGATGGCTTGAAAGCAGCTCCTAAGCTGTAAGAATTCACTTATATCAAAGCAAAATACGGAGGTGTCCCTGTCCTTGGCTCTGCTCCTAACCACTGCTGGTTGAAAGGTTGGAGTGACCCCAGAGAAGGCAAATGTTACACATGGCTCATTAAAGGGCAGAAAGCAGGCCAGGATTCCTGAGAGCTTCAGAGGTCAGCTCCCACCACGGCAGCCACGTAACCTTGCACCGGTGCCCCAGACACAGCAGCACTCAGGCAGCCAGGGAAGAAAGAGGTTCACAGCAAGTGCCACCGCTTCCTGCGATTTGGCCACCAAATGAAAATTTAATGCAGTGACACTGTCCTAATAGGCATCATACATCCTTCTGTCTGTACCTGTTTGTCTGATTTACCTAATATTTAAATCTCACATCCAAAAACACTGGTGTGAAAGGACATCTTTGTTAAAGAGCTAACAATGTGGAATAGTTTCTGAAGAACACTGACGATCACCCTTAAGTCTTTTCACTAAATCAACGAAGAGCAAACTTGAATTTCAGGAGTTTAGGATTAGGTAAAATTTCTTGCCTCTCTATTTTCCTTTATTCCAAAAGAGTACCTGAATTTCATGCCTTCCTATACAGAGATGCACTGAAGACATGCAGTTCGACAGTATTTCTTTGCTGTTGCACTTAACACTATAGTTATATGAGGTTATATCTCATCCAAACTTCCTGCACCGGGCTTGATCTCAACCGCGATCTGCTTGATAACCTATAAGTTCACAGCAGCCCAAAGTCAGACCAGCTCAGTCCTCACCAATGGTTGTCTTCACGCTAAAGCATATGCCACCTTTCCCTAAACAACCAATCTTGTATTTGTCCTCAGGCGTTCCTGCTTTATGCAGGCACCCTGACCTCTACCTACTGCCCCATTATCCTCTTGCTGGGACTGCTGGACAGGGGAGGGAGCGGTGGGGGCTCATGGGGACACCCCATGCACAAGCTCTACCCGGGCCAGAGAAATCCTCTGCCTGGTCAGCAGGTGGCGGCAATAAATTGCTGCCAAACCAACCCGGGCCAGTGGCTGGAGAGGAACTTCAACCACCCATTTCTCTGGACCTCCAAGCATACCAAACTCACCTTCCATAGAAGGTGGGAGAAAGGGAGACACACCCCACCCCAACATTTGGCAACCACTACATATGAAAAGGGAGATAAGAGCAAGCTGCTCAACTTCTAGTCCACAGCCCACAAGTAAGTCTACCAAAGGAATAAGGAAGCTCTGCTATCCAACTGACAGCTCTTCCCTAGCAATGTGCAAATACATTTTTGCCAATGCTCCTGCAATCACACCTTCAGGGCAAACCTCCCGTGAGAGTAAACCTCCCATGAAGAATCACTATAAATGAGCGAAAAAACAGGCAAATAAGACCATCAATCTGTTTTGAGAGATGTAAAAGATGTGTATGCAGAGGTGGGGAATAATAAGGCAGCAAACTTCTGCTGGAGAAAAACATCTCAATGTATTCAAACCCTGACCTTGCCAACAGATCCATGACAAGGCAATACATAGACTGAAGAGATTTTGAAACTGGGAGCAAAGAAGAGCTAAAGCATGTCTCAGTTGAACTGCAAGGGCAGAGACAGGTTAAGGGTCTGTAGCCCTCCATTAATACTACCTGATTCTTCTATTTCTTAAACATCTGAGGAGGAGCAGGCATTCCTCAATCCCTTTGTCAAAGCACAACTGCACCAGCACTCATTGCTAGCAAGAAAATTTCCTTTCTGTCAGACTTACTCTCCCATGTCAGCTTGACATTTATGCCTGGGAGTGCTAGAAACTTTCTCATTTCCTCACCTATTTTATTCTTGTAAGTGACAGTAGTTTGTCCACTTACTGTAATGGGATGAAAGGTCCACAACGCGGCACTGTGTAATTACCACCAGAAAAGCATTTTTCTTTTCCATGTGAAGAGGGAGAAGGTAGATAATGTTTTAAAGACAATGGCCTATTAGGGGGAGGGGGAAAGCCCGAACCAAACCAGAAATGAGCCCTATTCATCACATCTTATGTTTCTGAATGCAGACTCTGGAAGCAGGTGATGACAGAGCGCTAGTAAAGCTCTTGCGATGGAAGTCTATTCCACCCCAAGAACTGGGGGACTTTCATCTTACATATAAACATGCACATAACACTTCACTTAATGTGTTGATGCTAGTCTCCTGCCTGGACTGGAATATACCTTAAGAATGAATGATAACCCCTTTCTCCAAAAAACCTCTCACTGCCTATTGACTGGCACTCTGAAAGGCTCTGAGCAGCTCCCATGTTTGACACTACAAAGAGGATGAGCTGAGAGTCTCCCCTCCTGCACCAGAGCCCAGTGAAGGAAGGCGGCAAGTTGGGGGTGTCCCGGTCAGAGACCAAGCTTTGCCATCAACTTCACAGCAAAAGCTCAAGCTAACAAGTACTGGCTGCATTGTGGCATTCAAACCACAGGCTGCCTTGAGGAGGAGGAAGTTTGCCTCAGTAGGAGTCCCCAGAGGTGCCCTGCATGACTCATTCTGAATTCCTCAGAGGGTGCTGGGCAAGTGTGTGATGAAAGATGGGCTTTAGGGGGAGGAAGAGGGTGTAAGGCTAGTTACTGTGGTGTAGTAGAGAAATGGGACAGGTTAGAGGGAACTTAACGCTACTGGAGCACTGATGATTTATGGGGACACAAAGAGGAACACTGGCTGTAGCTCCTGAGCAAGGGCACAGGTGAGGTATCACCATAAATCCTCTGCCCTTTTGCTTGAGAGAGACATAGGTGGCCACAGTCCAGCCTTTTGCATGTCCAGCCACGCACTCAAATATCACCCAGGCTTAAACCTCTAGATTATTAATGGATTAAGAAAAGACTTTATAAACACACATGAACTATGGACAAGATTCCTGCTCTGAGGACAGTCATGTGCAGAAGGTACTCAGATACCATGGGGAAGAGTGATTTCAACAGATGTCTGGAAGGCACTAGGAGGACAGGAGGGATGGATGAGGCTATAAAGTGCCAGGTAGATAGAGAGCGAGTAATGAATAGAAAGCTGTAAAGGGCTGCCTATATCACTGGGTACAGTCCTAGCAAAACAGATGACTGTCACAAATGTTTCACCCAAATGAGCCCACAGAACTTTTGCTAGCGTAACAAAGTAGACTCATCCAAAAGTACACTGAAGTGACAGCCCAGAAGCATGAAAACAAGAAAAAACAGGAGAAAGACAAAGGAGAAAGACAAAGAGTGGATTCATAGGAGTGCAGGCATCCCTCCCTCCAGCAGCTCCTGGACAGCTCATTTCAAAACCATATTGCATTTGCAAGTGACCATCGCAGCCAAATACGCTCTCTGAATCCTCTAAGGGCTGTTTTCAGAGGAATACAGGCTTTCCTCTGCTCGCCATGCACTAGATGAAACTGTCTGACACGCTTTGCAAGTGCAAATTAGAACCACGCTACTTACCATCAACTCCTTCTTGCAAATTCATATTTGCAAAGAGAGAGTAAACTAGAAACCCCAGGTGCTGATAATGCAGAGTTGTTAAGAGAAACTAGAGTAGGAAGGAGTTAAATTCAGAACCTCATCTACCACAAGCATTATAATAGAAAATCTTTTTTTTTTTAATGGGGAAAGCACAAGAGCCTTGTTTAAACACAGATGGAAGTACCTAAATGTTCTGCCTCTTCTACAAATGAATTATCCAGCAGTTCAAATAAAGGTGAACTAATACTGACAAAAATCAAGTAAAACTCAATCAATGGGGGAGGAAAAAACCCCCAAAACACTTCTAAAAAAAGTTACCATGTGTAACCATGAGGGGAATCAATTTGCTTGGTAACTCCTGCCCTGTGTTCTTAAATGCAGTGAAAAGTTTATAAACATTTGGAGGAGTTTCTTGTATCAACGACCATACAAGAAGTCTATGGTGGTATGATAAACTTGTGCTGTCCTAGGGGTCTGTCAAAGCTGGGTATCTAGATTCAAATCTGCCCTGGTGGGGAAACTTGAAATCCTGAGTATCTCTGCAATTCTTCATTCTGTAGAAATTATTTACATAGATCTTAAATTAAATTCAACATATACCTACAACTAAAGTCATCACACAGGTACTAGGGATGAAACCTGTTGTTCTACAAAAATTAGCTTATAATTCTATACTATTTGTCAGGGTTAAATCTTAAAAAGAGTACAGAATAACTACAGTCTACAGCAGGAGCATGATTCTATGTGATCAGCTGGAACCTTTATAAAAAGGACTTCATTCTCCTTTTATTTTGTGCATTTGTGGAGTATTTTCTATAGAATCCCTTCAGTTATTCAGTTTCACAGACTGGATCAAAAATGCCAACACAAAGTTTATCACATTCTATTCAATTCTCCAGGCATTTTTCATAAAGGTACAGTTGAATAGCTTTAGCCCTTTAGCTGTCAAATTATCACATATAAAGATACATTACTCCAACTCAGTGCTTTTCAACCTTTATGCACGGCAGCCTCCAAATGTTTTTCAGGAGAAACATGCTCCTTTACAGAGGGAGTTAATCTACTGACAATAAACATGGTTTTTTAAGTTACCTTTCACTGAATTCTTCTTAGTTACCTTAGGAGTGATCCACGGACCCCCAGGGTTTGCAGAGCACAGGTTGAGAATCACAGCTCTAGCTGCGGCTGTCTTTTTCAAGTATTTCAGTCGCTATTTACTCCAAGCTAGAATGAAACAACCCTTCTTCCTCGAAAGGCAGAAACCTGGGAACTACTGGTGGGCTGAACCCAGGATGCAGCATTCCCAGGGGGCTGCCAGTTCACAGTGCTGGTGCAGCATCTCTCTTCCTAACTCAGCCACTCTTCTGCATGGTCCACGGGCACAAGTTCGACTGAAATGCGGGGTCAGCTCAGGCATGTGCCAGCTGAAATTTTTTAAGTATCTCTCAGTGGTGGTGGTGGTTGGAGGCCTGGGTGGGAAAGGCAGCGAAGGGTGGAAAATGAACTTAGCTTCTCCTGACGCCATGGATTGGCATTCACCTCGGCTAGCTGGAGGTGCTTAAAGCTCTCTGTGAAATGCATCTCCACGGGGTCATTTATCCCATTCTAATATTGAAGCCTAAAACAGGGGAGATGAATCATCCACTGGGGGAATCTACTTCACTCCACTGACTGTAAAAGAAGCATAAAACCAGCCAAGACAAGTCACTGAATATTTAGACAGCACAAGTTAGTGGAGACAAATTCCACAATAAGCAGGTAATTTTGATGTGACTGTAAGAAGCACAGATACCTTTTCCCTGCATTAAGTGGGACTGCCATTCAAGCTCAGCTAGTGCTGCACACCAAGGGGATTTCTGAGTGCCAGCAGCTCAGACAATCAATCGGGACCCTGCCATGCCATGCAGCCAACGCAACACCGAGAGGCCGGGCCGCAAAGACATTTCCAGTGTATGAAGGGGGCTGACATGGGTGGGTCGTCCTTTCCCACCTCCTTTTCCACCTCCAGGCTGAACAGTGGCTCTCACTGGAATTAGAGCTGCTGCCTTGCCAGGAGCAGTGGCTGGGCTGAGCCTCCCTCCTGCCTAAGGTAGCAGATCCCAAATCCCTCTCAGTTTGGGAAGGATAACCCCAGAGAAGAATCAAATACTCTGCTTTGAAACCTGGGGCTTTAGGTACCTGAAAATGTGAAGAGGCATTTTACAGGGTTTCCTGATGTGCAGACACTTCTAACTCCTGTTGACTTTAAATTCTGTATTTGAACGAGCTGCCTTGCTACTGATAATATATGGCCAGGTTCCCCTGAACATATCCTCTTTTTCTATCTAAAATAACATCTGGGTGAAAAAGAGAAATCTGGCTTTTCATTTGGGACTTACAAATACCTGGAGTTCTGGTAGAGTTCCAGCTGGGTTGCTAAATGTCTAGAGATCCTGGGCAGATACACTGCTCCCATTCAGCATACCTGATGCATTTTCAATATACAGGATCTTCTGGCCGCCTTTATAATGTCCAGATACTAGGCCAAGCCCACTGAGGACACAACAGTCCCCTCTGCACTGCTGCTATGTGGTGCACACAGCTCAACACAATTTCTTTATGTGTCAAAGTTCACTTAGAATCTGGTCCAAAATTTTGAAGTCTAGTCCAAAACCTTAAAGCCCTCAGCCAACTCACGTTTATAATCAGATGAAGCTTTTCTTTACAGTTTCATCATTCTCTCATTTCTAGTTTACAGCTGACAAGTGAGCGTCACGAAGGCATGGGCTGTGCATGGATCAGCAGCCACACTCATACTTCCCAGATGTGTTTATATGGGATTCAGCTTGCTGGCTTGATCACCAGAAGCTATCAAGGTATTCGAACGGATTGCTCCTAGGCATTATACCAAAAGAAGAGGAGAAATCTAATAAAGTGTTCATCTCTGGTTCTCAAATAAAGAGAATACCTTACAGATGCCATAAAGCGTTACAAGAACACAACTGCTTCTGAACTTTGATCTGTTTTTCAGCTGCTACCACGGGTGGAAAAGGAGTCAACATAGCTCTTAATGTTTCTGTTCACAACCTCTTTTGTACTCCTTGTGATGTCCCAGCTGGAAACACAAGGGAGAAGAGGGTGCACAAAAAAAATGGTGATAACAAGTTGACCTCCAATATTTTATCACGGAAAGCAGCCTTTCACAACTGACCCGTGCAGTTACAGACACACACCTTGGTTCAGCTTGCAGTACGAGTGTCAAGTGTTTTGGGCAATCTGGGTTTCCACTTTCCAACACTCCATTAATTCCAAAGAGCCTGAACACATCTGAGATGTTTGGTCTCCAAAACACAACAGTGTTATGCCAGGGAAGAATTTTGCTTTTCCTTCTCAGTTTCCTATTTACTTTTTTATTTGTTTATCCCAATGCTATCACTACAATGACTACTATGAGCTTTTTTATTCATTTTTCCCTTTCTGATGAGTGATCATCTGGTATTTATGAGAAGGACTATGGGAGAGACCAGTTTTAAAAGATGTGCAAACGATTGACCTAAATACTTCTAGCTCTGGTAGACAGTCAAGGGCCATAATTTTAGCTTAATTCATTGAAAGGGCTAGTTATGATTAAAAGTCTATTTAATCAATTCCACTTGACCAGTTCAAATGCAGTAGCAGTTTCATCTACAAGAACATCGGGTATCAGAACGAAAAATATCTTTGTCAAAAAGCTACAGAAGATGCCAGTCACCAGAAGTTAAATGTTTTCTGAATTCCTCTCGGGATATTTCTGTAATTTCCCACTCTCGTCACTAAAATGACAAATTGTGCCAGTCTGGACCTCAGGAACATGCAACGGCAGTCCCCTGCACTGGCTGAATTGGTGGCACATCGACTCAGCAACACATTACATAAGGAGCTGTGCACCACAAAACTACTGAATACAGTCCCAGAACAGAAGACCACAAAAAGGGTAGAGCAGTACCATGTGAAGGCAAGTCCCTGTGTGCATGGAGAAGTGAAACTGAGCTCCTTAAGAAGCACCTTCTCTAAGGCTTACAACATGGGAATGTCTAAAGCATTTCTATTCAGCAAACTGGACCCTTCTAATGGGCTGAACAAGTCTCCTTGCTTAATTTAGGCAAAATGTTGCTCTGCCTCACAAATGGGAAGCCCCCACCCCCCTATAAGTATGAATTTTGGGTAAGCAAAGTATTTTTATGACTTTTGCTATTACTAAGCTAGTGAAGCTTAGAGTATCATAATTACACCATCCACAGACTTAAAAACATTTTTTTCTTCCTTTTATAGCTTGCTATTTGTAATGGAAAAGAAGCTCGTGTGCATGATAAACACGGGCAGGTTGGAGAGTTATACAGATTATGCTGCTATCTATGGATGTGTATCATGATTATAAAAAATGGATTAAAAAGGTATAATGGAAGATGCGTGAGTAAGGGAAAGGGATGCGCACCTGCGAGTGACAGGACAAAATACATGTATTCATGAAGTCTTCTGGAGAAGTCTTCTACAACTTATTTGGTAAAGTTATCATTTGCTATTGTGTGTTGAACAACAGATTTAAAGAACAGTCCAAAAACTCTATAAAAGCTTCTCATTGTCTACTAAATTGCAAAGGAGTTTTCGAGTGTTTATAGAGTATACAAGCTTTCTTCCTTTATTAATTCTAGAGAACATTAAAAGAATGTGCATATGCACACATAAATAATATGAAATACATATGCACCCAGACACCACTTGATTTACTTTGTGTTACTTGTTATTTGTTTACGATTCCATTTATTTGCTTCATTGCTTGCATTTATAACCTATTTATTTTTTCAAATTCCAAAAGTCTATTAAACCAGATTTTAAAAATTATCCTACCAGAGGGCATAAACATTTTTGAATGTTAGTATTGTCTCTATTTCCTGTAAAAAACATGTGTTTTTATTCTTCTTTTCCCCACGTTTTAAAGACTGTGCGAATAGTAGTACAGAAGAGCAGAAGCATCAGCGAACAATTCCATGTTCATATAACATCTGTTTTCTTAGGGTTCAGTTGAGGTCCAGAACCCACTGTCATGTGCCAATATTTTTAGTGGGCTACAAAATGATTCAAGTTAGTAACCTGAGTGGTTAGCAGCAGAGAAAAACTATACAGCCTCACCAGAAAAATAACAGCTCAACCAAAAAAAAAAAAAGTAAAAGACAGGCAGATGTGACAGAGAGGTTATTTTCCTATTAGATCCAATGTACACCTTTCCAAAAGGCTGATGAACTCCAACAACAGGTCAAATTTAACTGTTTTCCCAGATGGCTCCTTCTGGGAAGCGGAGTGGAACGTTCCCTCATTTATCCGTCTGCCTGGGTTATCACCCCTGCCCGAAATACCTTAGTCTTTCCACAGTATCACAGATTCCAAGTACAGTGTTGAAAAACCTATCTGATTGGAAAGGTTTTCTTTCACCTGATGTGGCTTTTTAAATTATTCTATAGGTATATAAATACATACACCAAGATACACAGAATTTACCCACTGCAACATGTCTAGTCAAAACACCAGGGCAGTACTGTAATAAGCCAGGAAAGTGAAAGAGCATTAATTTATAGCACAAGAAAAAATGCCATCTGTACCACAGAAATACTCAACTATAAAACAAAACAGAAAGTTAGAATATTTTTAAATTAAAGTTTTAACTCAGAATAATCACTGATTCCTCACTATTTTCCTCTCTTCATAGAGAACGTATAATTACATTAAATGTATGCTTAATAAAGCGTTTCCTCAAAAGACACACTGATAAAAATTTAGAATCATAACAGTATCACTCTAAAAAGCCTGTGTAAAGCAATCTCAAATCCATTGCCTCACCAGGCTTGGTTCTGTTGCAAATGGCATTATAAATTAATCCAGTTCTCCTAAATATGCCTTGAGGAAACAAAACCACAAATAGGCATTGTAAGTTTTAATATAAAAAACACAAAAAAACAAAGAACAAGAAAAAAAAAATCTTCTCTTCATTCTTGACCAGAACGCAAGAGCTGTGTTTTTAACAACTGATATTGCTGAATAGGTTATATACTTCGTCCAAAAGTCAACTTTTTTTGATGCAGCTTAGTCCCACATACTAGTTTAATACCACACTCCTCTCAGCTCAGCAGTTTTAAGGAGAAAAAAAAAAAAAAAAAGGTTGCTAAACTTCATCAATAACAACCTAATGAGCCCAATTAAGTTATGATTTATAATTTTCCTTGCTTACACCATTCTTAGACCAAAATAACATCCCAAGACATTTGCTCCATGGCTGCTGACTGGGTTAAGGTTATCACAGTCACAGCTGAGAACCAGAATATTCTTCACTACCTCTTGCTGCCTGAGTTAAATTTTTTTTAAAGTGCCTTATATAAAGCCACATTCTGATCTCAGTGACACTGGTGCCAGCTTAAGCACGTCTGTTGACTCCAGAAGATTTACTCCAAATACACTGGATGCTGCAGATCAGGATTTGGCCTACTACTGTCTCTGAATTCGGAGGGTTTTTCTCCCCACTGGGAACACAGCAGAGGTTTCTATGCAAACTGTAACAAATCCTACGGATCTAACCTCCTCCAGGCAATAATCGTCTAGCTTTGCTTAAAACTCATCATGTAAGGAGATCTTGGCAAATCATGCTGCTGCAACCTGAAAGAAAGCAAATGAAATTTATAATCAAGGCTAAATATAGCCTGCACCGGACTAAACCTCAGCACCTCCAAGCACCCAGCTCAGCACGTAATGGCAGCAGCATTGCCAGTCCAGCTCTCGGGCCAGCTGTGCACCCTGACTTGTGTACCCATCCACAAACACTTTTGCATAAGGAATTAAAAATAAGCGTGCTAATTCAAAACAAACAGACATATCCTCCCTCTCTCCTCACTTTTCTCCTTCTGGTGGATGTATAAATGCATACTGATGGCTACTGGGATTTATAGCCTAACCGATTTTGACATTTTTAACTTCAGAATTTGAAACAGTGACCTTCTAGCCCTGGGGCAGGAGTGCTAAATGCTAAACACTCTGGGACTAGGGAGTATTAATTTAGTCCTTCTGAGCAGCTTGGCTTCAACACTGATCTAACAAGGGCTCAACGCTCTCCAAAACTCAGCAGTGGACGCCCAAAAACTGCAAGGAATTTTGGATCCAAACTGGAGTTTCGTGGCTTTCATTCTTGTTTGTCACAGGTCAAATTAAGCTCCAGACCTGAACTTGAGAGCGGTGGGGAAAATTCAGGTCTGGATCTGAATTTACAGTGGAATTAAATTGTATTTCGTTTCTAGCTTGTAATGCCTTTTTTTTTTTTTTTTGCAGTTCATGACGTATTTGTATTTTAAGAAAAATAATTATGCACGGAGCAAGCATCCTGGCATCACAAGTCATCAATAAATCTCTTTTCCATAACAACCCACAAGAATTCACTGCAGGACCCAATTGTTAAAACACAAAGCAATGACATTCTATAAGCTTTCAGAAGTATCATTCTAGCCCTTGTGGACTCACTGAATTCTCTAAATGAGTCACTGGCCTCTCAACAGAATTCTCAAAACTTAGGTTAAGCCAGGTTAATTCCCTCCCCCCTTTAATTTAGAAGTCCAGCTGCAGCGTGTGGCTTTCCAGTGAAAAGATCTAAATGCAGAGCCCATTCACCCTGAACAGGAAATCTCATGGGGCCCAAAGCTGACCTCTTCCTAAAAGCTAGAGATAAACCATGCTAACAGGAAAAAAATGGGATTTCCAAAGCCTCATGGGCCATGTGATATGAAAATCAATATTCCTCTTACATGACACAAATCATTTTCTGCTGAAGGCCAGAGGACCATAGTTGAAGCTACTCTGGTTGGGGAGGGTGAAAGGGTAGCTGTAAGAAATGGGGGATGAAGAGAGCAAACACTTTAACCAGAGCAGGGACAAGGGAGACACCAAAAACGATCCTTCTAACCAAAGCAAGTGAGCAGACATGGCATTTGGGGTTGGGCTTAGGGCTTCAGCTAGGTGAGACTTGGAGAGGACACGCTCTCTGCCCTGCACACTCTCCTTGCTGGGAGGTGAGATCATGGGTACTCGTTTGCTCTGTCCAAGGCTACTTGTGACAACTACAGCTTGCAGCACAGCATCCTGCTTTAGCTACCTTGCCTCTAACTAACCAGTATCAGCTACACTGGAATCCCAAAAAGAAAGTTTTTTCTGGGCAGATACATCATATCATACTCTTCATAAAGAGATAAACTATGCTGAAAGTAGCTCAAGTTTTTGTACCCCCACCTCTACTCTGCTAGAAGATTATTTGAAGTATCACTGCCCGGCTTGTTAGAAAAATTTCCGGGCTAAATATTTCGTGTCCAGTTCGTCCTTAGGAATGGATGCAACAAACAAAAATCACAGCAGGTCATGCCGTTAATGTCAATGATCTGTACAAATTTGGTTGAAGCCAATAACTGTCTTTAACCTTCAGCAGCAGTACAGTTTTCACCACTGAAAATATATCCTAAGGAAGAAAAGTTTTGCCTCAGCTGTAATTAATTATTTTTTAATAATAATAGAAACCTACCAGATTTTTTTTTTAAAGGAAAAGATGGAAAAGGAAAAAAGGAAAAAAAAAAGGAAAAATGGAAAAAGGAAAAAAGGAAGAAGGAAAATAAAATAAATAGTTTATCCTACTACTGCTGCAAGGAAATATTTAATTGAGGATTTTGGAATTAGTTTTAAAAAAGTACTTTTTAAGATTGCAGAAAAAGCTTAAAACATGATAAAAGCTAAAGAGCCTGATGGAAAACTAAGAAGAAAATGAAATAAGTTTTTTTAAAGGGAAAATACAAATGATTTTAAACTGAACCTATGATATTTTTAACAGCTGGAACTGATAATGCTGAACTCAGCCATCATTCTACTATATTTAGTTTTGTATCTATCAAAGTCCACATGACTTTTCCATGAGACAGACAGATAGATCTATAGGCTGATAGACAGATGGATAGGTACATAAAAAGAAAAAGGAAAAATATCATTAGGAAAGGGAACATTTTCTTGTCTGTTCTTTCAGTATGATTTTTTTTTCATTTCAATTTCTACCTTATTATTTCCTATAAGTAGAAACAGATTTTTCTCTCTTTCAAAAAATTCTTAAACAGAAAACCTCCTTTGACAGTTTCAGCAGCAGATTAATCACTTTTGCAACCCACAAAAAAAAAAAGTTTTCTGGAAAGCATAACTGTCTGTAAATGTAAATGACAGAATTACTCTCTCTTATGCTAAGACGCCTACACATGCTCTCACTTCCATGACTCAGCACCAGATAAAAGCTTGTGAGATAATAAGTAGCAAACTTTCCTTTAGAACAATAAAAAAGGTTAAAAAAAACCTCTTACTCCCCCTGTCCCCCCCTCCCTCCAAAAAAATAATCCTCATGGTGTTAAGCCAAAGTCTGCCAATGGTTTCCCCTCCCACTGGAATACAAATACCTAAAGGACTTCAGAGAGGAACAAGGCTCAAGCAGCATCAAAATCAAAACACATGCAAACACGAGAGGCTTTTCTTTTTCTCCAAATGAGCAAGAATGGGTCTGTTGCAACAAAGAGGAATTTTATTACTGTTCATCCCCTGCCTTGCTCTAATTTGGTAGACAAATGAGTTGAAATTTTGCTCACCTATAATGAAAATTTCCAGGCACTCTAAGGCAACGCACTCATGCCAAAAATCACAGAAACCTGTGGGGAAGGGAGGGGAATTTCAGTGGGACTTTCCCTCCTGTACTGTGGTCGTTGTCTGACTTAAGCTTGTTAGAGCCAGAGTAACTTCTCCTTCAGCAAACCAAGTCAGTGCAGACCCTACAGACCTAAATATGACTCTTTATTTTGGACAAATCATCGAAATAAAAGCTGAAAAGGAGGGGTTCACACCTCAGCTACGCTCTTATGATGCCCCTGAAAAGGTATGGTCTTAACACCAAAATGTTGCCAGTCAGCTTGTGAATGCTGCTGGAACAGACAGCCACCTCCTCTCTATACACTCTTGTCAGTCCCAGCATGCAGGTGAAGTAATCAAAGGGTAGTAATCAAGAGAGGGCTGATTATTTACTTATTAAGCAGAGATACCATGGACTTGAGGAGGAAAAAGTTGACTTCCCAAGCCCTGGTACAGTCTGGAGTCCCCCCTGCTGAGTGACAGTCATTTCTGCTAAGAGCTTCCATCACCTCATGTGCTGAGTGGGTCACCATGAGTCCCGTGTCCCTTGGAGGCAGCTCACTCTACCAGAAGCTGAAAATTACCTAGTAAATAAAGCAGCAAAATGCTGCTTGTGCCCATCACCTCTGGAGGAAGCAGAGTCCAGCCAAGGAGCACCGCAGCCCCTCCTGAACACATTGCTGCTGGTGGCTTTTATGTTTTTTATGCTGGAAATTGTAAGTTAATGGTATTAGCCATTAAAGTTTAAATTCAAAGGAAAGCCCCAGGGTAAGGCATCCTGTGCCATGGGTGAGGGACTTCTCGACAGAGGGATGCTTTGAACTGAGCCAGAGGTAGAATCAAACCATTCGAAATACCTTCATTAATAAAGTGCACCTGCGCTGGCAGGAGGCGGGTGAGCAGAGCCAATGTCTCAGCGTGGTGCTGGCAGGGCCACGGCTGGAGCGCACGTGTGTCCCACACAGATCAAGGAGTGGGCAGGAGCATCCCCATCCCGGCTGCTCCCCATCCCTGCGCAGGGAACACTGAGCAAACAGAGCAGCGTCCGGATGCTCTGGCTCAGCTGGCTGCCAGGCGGGTGAAGCATTGCCGCTGACAATTTCAGTGTCACTCATCTTCATAGAGCAATGTCTTGTGAAAGTTTGGGCAGGGTCCCCCGAGCACTGGATACTTCCCAAAAAGAGTGATCAGGGCTGGGAGAAGCATGGGGAGAGGGCTCCCACACACCCAAACACCATCCCTTTTCCCCAGTGTTCCCAAGGAAAAGCCCTGTAAGCTCTAGATGAGAATTTTCAGGCCCAGAAAATGACAGTACTGACCCATTCACATTCGTGTCTCAAAACCATGCTCTTTATTTCACAACTAACAGATTTCCGCATCCAAATCTGACTCAGAGCAGGTGTAGCTTCAGTGGTTTCTGTGCAGCCACATCTGCTCACACTCCAGGGCAAACGCCAAACTATTTATTGCTACTTAAAATTTATTGCATTTTTAGTCCTCCATCCCAAAACTGCTTTTGTTCAAAAATTCCTTTTAAATCCGTCTATGCTGACTGGATAAATCAAATCTGACAATTAAAATGGTAAATTGTTCAGAACCTCAGAGTTTCCACCTGAGAATCTCCAAATACTTTTGGAACTTAAACGCACTCAATCACTCCCATGCCTCTTGCAAAAAGTAAAAAAAAAAAAAATAGAGCATCCTTTTTAATTCTCTTTTCACAGATGAAAAACTGAAGTCCTGGGAGCCCAAAATGGCCTGCTAGGAAGTCGCTTGCCCCAAAGACAGCTTATCCAGTAAATCAGAGGCAGGGCTGGGAAGGGAAGCCAGGAGTTTCAGCAACTCTCAGTCCTCTTGTTCTCACCACTTCATCAAACAACAGGCACAGCTATGCGATCATGCAGTTGTCAGTGTTTTCCCTCAAGGGGGCTGGACAGAAGATGCTGAAAGCATTTGATCCACATGGTATTAAATGCTAGCACTGAACGTTATTGTTCAATGATGAAAATTCAGACATAAATAACTGGCTTGTTTCGAATAAGTAAAAGGATATCTGTGTTTGCAGGAAACTCACAAGAGGGAGTAAAGAACCAGGGTGTTCCTTTTCTTTTATTATTACTCTTTTTATTTCTTTTGTAGCAGTGTCTGGAAATAAACCATGAGACAGAGGAGCTGCTCCCGCTGCTGCTGTGGCAGATGGCAAGCAGGGCTCGAGACCGGGGCTCTGCTTCGGCAGGGCTGCGTGGGGAATTCTGCAGCGGGAGGAAACAAGGCGAAATGTGCAGGCTGCCGTCTGCATTCAGATAAAGCACTGTCTGTTGCTAGCAGCACAAGTTGTTCTGAAAACAAGAGTCAATCATCTGTAGCCTTATTTCTGTACATTTCCTGCAGGGGTCTCATGAAATAAATGAGAATAAATGTAAGGGCGAGAGTTCCTATTAGGAGCAGCCTCGTCAGCATCACCCAGCCAAGCATTTACGTCATCAGCATGCTAATTTAATCAGACCTGAGCAGTGATGCTATAAATGGATTACCATCCCAGCTAGTGTGGTTACCGAGGTAACTCAGCCCTTTGTGCCACAGATACAATCGGCTTAATGATAATAAAAACCTCAGCACAAATGAAACAGAAGGAAAAGTCTGACAGGGCTGACGCATACACGACCCTTTCTCTCCTCTTCCCCCTCCCCTTCCCCAACCTCAGCCGCTTACTGCAATAAAATTAAGTGCTGCAGTGATCTGTATGCACAGCATTCCCACAGGGAACACACAAGTAAATAGAACCCGCGGAAATAATTAATACAGGCCAACAACTAATGCCGTCAGCACTACTTAGTCATTCCACCAACCCTGAATGGGAGAGGGACACACAGACAGAAACACCACACGGGCAGACACCAAAGAGCCTGCAAAGGGCTTCAGAGAAGTAGTTGTTCACCCCCATGCAGCATTAATTATACCAATGGAGTGCTTGGGCCAACAGCAGACTGCAACAGTGAATTTCGTCACTGCCCACCCCTGCCAGGAGGGCGACATTTCCACATCATCTCCTGCTCATCTGAGACTGGAGGTGACCCGAGAGTGAACAGTGCAAAGGCCAAGGAGAAACTCAACTGTAACGTCACCAAGCCAGAAGTGAAGGTGACTTGGTGCTTTATGGGGAGGGCTGAAATGGGGCTCTGGGCTTTCCTGCGTTCAGACAGCTCTGCAAAACCAGCGGCCTACTCATCTCCCAGCTTAGCCTGGGAAAGGGCATCCCTTGCAAAGCGCTAGCCTGGATGGGCTAAAAGGCAGTGATGTCCCTGCCTTAAAGTGGACAGAAGACCACACTCTTCAGCTCCTCTAGCTCTTTGCCTAATAGAGCACAAAGCTCCCTGTGGATGCTGAAAGCCACACATTTTCCTACTCAGATACCAAAGACCAAATTTCCTATAGCTTTCAAGATTTGATTTCCTTTTCCTCCTAGCCAAAATCTCAGCAACTATGGGCTCAAACACCACCATCTAACGGCCCAGCTGCCAGATCAGCTCAGGCATTATACCTGCCCTTACTGCAAGTCACCACCTCCTCACCTACCAATGCTTCAGCTGAAAACACCAAACACTACAACCGGATCAGGAGTGCGTACCGTAACCTCAGGATCATCAGGCTCCTGGTGGGTATTGCTCCAGTCCAGGCAGGATCTTGAGGGATTAGCATGAGACCAATAACTTTTGATGGATTCACTAGGAGTGAAATGAATTCTCCACTGCCTGTCACATAAACACATACATCAATCCTGTTGCTTTGTAAGTGCCAAAATGCAGCTCACGCAGCCTTTGGAAAAAATCCACAGAGGCTTCCCAACATGTACACTGGACATATACAGAAATGGCTGTGCCCCTGCCTTAGTTTCACAGATCAAAGCTCTGTGTGTTGGTGGTGGGATTGCATGAGGACAGCTCATTCCACCTATGGGGAGACCATCTCAGCAAGCCGACCCAGCACTTTTTCATTGAGCAGAGGTACCCAAGTGTTTGGACCCAAAATAAGCATCAGTGAGATCAGCTCTTCCAGAAGAGAAAGCCGTTTCTGAAGTGGCAGAACACCAGCAAAGCCAAAGCTGCTTCTGTGCACTGTTGCATGTCCCTGCAATGAGCAATAATAGCAGATTTGTCTATAGAATAGACGCGTTCAGGCTCATCTCTTGGGAAATCTCACTAAATACTTTCTCACTCCTCCACCACGCAGAACAGCACCAGTCCTCCCGGGAAATTTATTACATACTTCTAGAGAAACAGTTAAAGAGTTCCTTCAGGAGCTCTTTTAGATCAGATTACAGGAGTACACTTTTCCCTGTAAGGGAGAGAATCCTATGCAAATGACACCAAATTACTATGAAATGTTACGCTCTTGGCTGGAAACACCTGAGTGGCTGAAAACACAGTGTTATGTGTCCTGATCTCATCACGCCCTCATGGCAGCTGGGCAGGTGAGCCACAAATAGCCCCTGGAAAGGAGGTCAGGGGCATAAAAATCCTCAAAACAGAAGGCAGACGGCAGAGCGCCAGAACGCACAGCTCTGGAAATGACGTGACTGTTGATGTGAAAAGGAAGCCATCACCTTTACTTCAACTTAAAAGTCATCGTGACAGCTTGAGAGATTGTAACATTTAAGTGACACAGCGACAGCTTGATCCAGTCCAACAATCGCAATTCGCAGACATGCTCTAAACACAAACCCTGCTTCCCTGGATGCAAAGCAGCTGCTCGCTTGGGAAAGGCACAAATCAAAAGGGGGGATGTAACATTAGAAATGCTCCTCCAGGATGGTCACTCGGTCAGTTATTCTGCATATACTGTGCTTGTGAGACTGGACTGGTGCTCTCTCCATCCTTGTGGCACAAAAAGGATCTAAGCAAAGACTGATGATGGAAAGAAAAGGAGAAGAATTGGCATCGATGTCGATTGCTCCATTAATTTCAATGGGAGCTACAGGTGTGCAGCACTTCGGAGAAAGCCCTTAAATATCTTCGCTGCTGCAATCAAGTGAAAATTGAACCATGCAGCCTCCCTTTTTCCCCTTAGACCTTGCTCCTCCAGCCAGCCAGGTGGGCCCTGAGTTGCTTACAGTGATGCAGGGCAATGCAGACCAGCTCCATCCAACTGCAGGTGTCCCAGCCACATTAAAAAGAGAATTAGGTGTTCATTAAAATTTACAGTATAGTTCTAACCTCTTTATAGTTAGGTGCTTGTTCTCTTGGCCGTGAAGTTACACCTAATGGTATGCTGGGCCTAATAATGGCTCTTTTTGGGGTTTTTTCGCCTGCCCAATGTCCTGCTTATGCAATTTAGTGCTGTGGAATGATGCCAGAGTAACAACTCCAGGCACCAATGCCTTCCTCGGCAGATGCAGAACAGCCATTGCTGACTTATCTTTCCCCGAGGTGGCTCCTTTTAGTCCCACAGCACATCTGGGAGGGATTGGTCTGAGCCTCTCTGGAGATGACTTCTCAACACAGCAGAATTTCTGGCCATTTGCAAGTGGGTCCTAATCCTGGGTGCCAGTTAAATCAACAACCAAAGAGGAAATACCGGAGAGTTTGTCCATGAAAAAAGAGTCACTAGGCCACACTTCACCTCTTACAACTGTAATGCTAAATGCTGCTGTGCCTCCTCCTGCTGTCAAAGGCCATCCACAGGCAACATCACAAGAACGATTTTTTTTTTTTAATAGTCATTATTAACATGACTTTTTCAGTGACCCACAAAGGTAGAGTAGCACAACACAAGCTTGCCAATGGTCATGACTCCACATATAGTCTGATGCCTTTAAAAAACAAGTCTGTTCTGTGTAACTAAGCTTATTTCACTGTTTCAGGTTGTCTTAAAACCAAACAAATAAAAAGCTGGAATATTTTTGCAGCTGTTGAACTTCCTAAAGGCATATTATACGCTTAAGAAACATTAAGACAGTGACCATCATGAACAAAGAAACCAGTGGCTATAGAGCTGGTCGCCTTTGGAATATCTGCTGATTTGCAAGTCTCTCAGATTGCAAAGGAAGCCAGAAAATGAAACCTTTGGTAATGGCTCATTTCCAAGTCTTTATGGACACATCAGTAGCAGGGCACTGAATTATTCTTAGAGAGAAAGCAGGGCATCCTCAGCTGTTTGCTGTGAGCAAAGGCGATCAGTGACTGCAAGGCAGCTGGAGACTTGCAGGTCTCAGATGTGTCGGGGGAGACCACACACTGCCCCTGCCTGAGCACACCTGAGACTTAGGCTGCCTTGGGGAGTGGGAGCTGGTCAAAGGCAACCCCCGATAATGTAGTACGGCCTCACTTTTCTTAAGCAAATCTTACGGGTTGAAAGGGACCTCAGGAGGGTGTTCAGTCCAGTCTTCTCCCTTAAGGTAGGGGACTGATCCTGCCTAAACTGTTCCTGACAGATGTTTCACAACCTGACCTAAAACCCCTCCAGTAATTGAGGGCCAACCATTTCTCCACGCCATCTTTTTCTGGGGTTACCTATCTCTCTTATAGCAGTTTTACCGTAACAGCTAATCTAAATCTCTGTCTGGAGTTTAAGTCCCAGGCATTGTGCTTTCTAAAGTAGATGTGCAGAACCTTTCATTCCCCTTTTCAGCTGGAAGCAGACAGACCCTGAACAATTAGGAGGCAAGAACACCCACAGGGAAGAGGTTATTTACATAAACAGGATCACAATGTGCATGTGTTTATATATTTATTACTTATAAAAAACACCGCAATCTCCTTTCTTTTCTAATTAAAACATCCAGTTTGCCCTGCTGCACAATTGCTAAGCAGATTTAAAATGGGGACTTCAGTAGCTATTTTATGGCTAATCAAATGAGTAAATATAATGATCTGCTCCAATTCCCATTCTGATTACACAGTATAGCTATTTTATTCCCTCAATAAGATCCTTGCACCCAAAAAGAATAGTTTAATGAGCTTAAGAGCAGAATGTTAGGCTCAATTTCTCTAAAGGGTAATAGAGTGGGAGTGTCTGCATAATTAGCTTTGTTGGTCTCCCTCTCTCACTTCACAATACTTTCTATACAGAGCTTTCACTGTCTCTACAGGTCCCCATGTTAAAGCAGCAAAATAATGCAGAGCACATTAGATTCATACTGGTTGCACAGAGGAGTTTTGGAAGACAGAAAAAGAGCTGGAGAAGTGCTAGTTATTTCAGCCCAGAAGGGCTCAAGTTTTAATTTAGCTTCAGCAATAAAAGCACACATGTTCGTGTACATATCTTATTCATCTCTAATGCATTGAACTCCTAGATGTTTCTGAAAGTTAAGATCCGCCAGACTACTAACACACTGATCAAATCATAGTATAAATCACTGAAGTACACTCAACATTTTCTTCTCTGTATAGAACTTGAAATTAAATTAACAGCACACGATCTATAATGTGAAACATTACCTAACACATTTGGAAGAGTCTGATGCTGAATTCCCTTATAGAAAATAAAAGTATTTGATATACTGATTTTTCTCTGTAAGAAACATTATTTTACATAAGCTGGCAAAACTATAATATTTTGTGCTTGCAGAAGAATTTTCAGCTGAAGATCTGAAAATCCTTTCTGAAGTCAGATAGCCAGGTGAGATATGTGATTATTACCATCTCTGTTTTACAGATGGGAAACTTCATGCTAGAACAGTTCAAAATCTTACTGAAAATACAAGGGGACGTGTCTGGGAGGAAAGGGAAAACAGCAGATCCCATTTGGTTCTAAAGTACCATGGCTGCACCAGACCTCTCCCAAATCGGTCCTCTTGTATCTCTCCTATCACTTTGTATTAGCAAGCATCAAAGTGCCACTGGATACTGTCTTTGGAAACTATCATGCAAAAACTTTGGCAAAGAGGTCAAAATCTAGCCAAATTGTTTAACTGTGCAATGACTGAAAAAAAAACCCAAACCTGAAAGAACCGGGCAGTTACCCTGAAAAGAAGGTCCCATACCCAAATCACTGGCTTCACTTCTAACAAACAAAATCCATAGTTAATTCATTGCTTCAGAGTAAGTCAATAGCAAATAACAAAGGGAATAACACAGGTCCAGGAGCCACTTCCATTTTTTTTGGCATCCAAACTCACCAGTTTGCAGTTAGACAGCAATACCTGATCAGAAACAAATTAATACTGCACTTAAATTTTTCAAATTCCTCTGAAACAACTAAGTATGCTAGGAGCTTTGAGCCTTGAAAACAGCTAAAACTGAGTGGTACAAACAGGAGGAATGATTGTTCTGTCTCTTCCAGTGGCTAAAAAGAAACAATATGAAACCACACTAGTGGGAGGCAAATGGAGAACATAAAGAAGAAGTCTGCCCCACCTCCATGGGACTCCTTTCCCATGGGATGCTTTAAATTCCAGAGATTTACATGAGTTCATAAAGTGAGTATTATGGAAAACAATTTTTATCAAGCCAACCTCTGTGAACAGCAAATTCTTAGATAGAGAGAAATATTCTGGGGCAGTATTGCTATGAATTTGCACTACTCTTGTCTTCTTCCTTTGGTATTTACTGGGAAGGACACTGAGCTGGAGTGACCATTCATCTGATGCAGGATGGACAATCTCAGGTTTTTCATTTCAGGCTTATATACATTGACACTTGACAGAAAGATACTGAAAAGCCAAGGCTTAAATTCCAATTTCTGACCCAGGCAGGTTCTTTTTCTAGAAACTAGACTTGTGCTACTTCTGTCTTAAAAAAAACCCCACAGCAATAGACCAACATTATAATAATAGGAGTTGGGTAAAAATGTACTTGATGGAGTGCATTCAAGATGTGACTTCCCTCTAAACTGAGCTGCAGACTACAAGGTCCTGCAACGTTACAAAACCATTTATCTCAGTCCAGGAAGCAGGATACCAATGCTTTCATCAAGTGAGCCAAGCCAGAGCTGAAGCTGGGTGTTCATAACAGCCAGCATTTAAGATGCTAAGAAAACTTGGCAGGTAATTAAGCTATTAAAAATTCCCCAGGGGATAGTTTTCTAACAGAGTGAAACTGCAGTCTCTTCTGCATGTGAGAAGTCCAATTAATGGAGGGCCAGTCAACAACATGTGATGGAGCGAGTGCTGGATGCACTGGTACGTCCACACACAATGCATCTCCAAGGGAGATGGCAGTCCTGAGCACAAAGCTTTACTGCCTCTCTTATACCATAGTGCACTTGTCTGCAGGAAAAATTCCCTGCTGTTGAGCACAACATCCCACTTGGGAAGTCAGTTCAAGTATTTCTGCAGAACAAGAGGATCTTTGTCACGTTTCCTTGAATCATGAGCTTACAGCTCCTCAGAGGTGTATTAGTAGATTGAGGGACCTAGTTTGGATGTACAGGGAGTTTTTAAGCTATTCAAACAGAGAACAGCTTGAAAATGGAGAACAGCATTTCAAAGACAGACAGACACCTGTTTTGGTGTTGGCTGTGCCAGCCTAGCCACACAGAAAAGTGAAACAGCTGCACAAATTTGCAAGGTTGTGCTCAACATAATCCTTGGAGAGAGACAATTTGTTCCAATCCACCCATGCTGCAGTCACAGAAGAGCAGAGAGAAGAAAGCCCCAGAGGTCCAGATGCAAATACTACAGGTCACAAACAGCACATTACCTACATATCCTCACTGCACCAGGTACTGAACACTCATCCAAACACCTTACACTGAGCGAGCGGGCAAAGAAATGGGTTTATCCCTCTTTAACAGAAGGAGAAGTGCAGCCCAGAGACACAAGATGGCTCAGCCAAGGTTACACAACAACGGGTGAGAGGTCTGTGAGTCTCAGGGACACATCTACAACACAGGTCTGAGAAGAACTCTTCCGTCTCAGGTTCAGGATGGGACTACATTAAAAGAACATCTGGGTTAGTGATAGATGCTTCAGACTGAGTATTTCTTTCCTCCTCACTCTTTCAGTATAGCCTTACTATCTTTAGTAAGCTTAGAGGAAACAATTAGAAAAGCTGATGCCAAACAGTCCAACTTGACCTTTCTCAGGACCAAAGCCCCAAATTCCTACCTGGCAGAGCTCTGATGGACATATCTGAGAGTTCTGCAGAGTGCAGCAAGGAAAGCCCCTTCAGGGCTCAAGCTGCTGTTTCACAAGAGACATTTTTAGCCTATAATTTTATCTCTCCCATCTTTCCCCATTGCTTGAAATTAAAATAAACATGGACCAGGGCCTAGGATTTTATTTTATCTGTCACATATTGCTATCATTAAACACACTTTAAACGAGTGGGTTTAGTTCAAATAAAACTGTCTCTTCCCTCTCCCTTTCTCAGCTCAACAAACATAAAATAGGAAACTGCACTCCAATACATTCAGAAGCAATACACATTACATCATGAGTAGATGATCCATCTGGCAGCTGACACGGTCATAAGTTTGCTTAATTGTCAGGTCAGGCATATTACAGACCCAGTCTGTCAGTCCTTTTATTACAGCTTTGTACTGGGGAATTTCAACCCCCTTGTACTCTGTATGTATAGACAAGGTACGCATCCACGTGGTCGGAGCATGCATGTATGGACACATATACGAAGTGTCACTCAGAACAAGGAGATCAAATTAAGCAAGGAAATGCTGAATCTCTTCACAGCTGTATACGTTTCAGTCTGGAACAATCACGCGAAGAAAGCAATGAGATATTTACATTTAATTTATTTGAAACTCGGCTGGGGAAAGCACTGATTATAGGGGATAATCCAGCACTGGCTCATAAGCAAAAGAGCCAGAGATCCTCAGATGTTCCCTCCATTTATACTTTCTAAGCGATCAGCCCATCATTTTGGTTTTGGCTCCATGCAGTTCCTATCATGCAGACAGTCTCCTGAGATTGTCCATATGTCCTCCTGAGAAATCACTGAGTACACTCAGCAAATGACTGAATTCATCAAGTGGTGGTTTTGCCTTTAAAAAGCCCAGAAAAATACCCAAACCAAACCTTTTTCCTCCTTTGAATTCGTACCTTACCTCATCTTCTTCTCTTGATTAATAAGCTCAATTCTGAAATTATTTTATTTACAGGAAGACTTTAAGGTGCTCTAAAATACAATCTGTAGGAAACATGCCAAATATAAATTGTATTCTGTAGACCTGCATGCATTTGTGATTTTACATGAGCACGCACACATATGTTCAATATAGAAACAGCAGGTGTTCTCTAAAGTTTTATTGCCATTAGTTAGAAATGACCACATTACTCAACAGTGTCAAAGCCAAGTCCTGTCAAAGTCAAGTCGTGCCAAAAAGCTAAAAAGCCTGATGATATCCAGTGTTATACAGCCCTGCTTTGGGATGATGGCTCTTTGAGATACCTCCAAAACCTAACAGTGATCTACATTTACCCTAAAGAAGCACTTAATGACTGGATCCTCTGCACGGTATCTCCACTGCTTTTCATACGAAGTGGAGAGTGCTGTCTTGAGCATGGTAGCAGCTCTCTGTCACTGAGGCCTCATAAAGCACTGTGACCTTCATGGCCACCCTGTTCCATAGCCAGATTCCCTGTCTTGCACTTTGGACATTAGCTGCTGATGCAGACTCTAGTCAAAATGTTTCCAGAAAAAGATTAAATAGAGTTCAATACAATATTTGTACTATCTCCCTGCTGAACTATACAGTGCTCAAAAAATCCCAGCTGAACAACAGTGGCTTATCAATCACTTTTAAGACTGCAAAACAGTCTTAACTGCACAGATATCTCATGTAATGCACAGTTGGTCTTTCTGCAAACCAGCACAGTAATCAACCCCGACACCTTGTCTTCCCCTCTTGATAATCACAGCTTGAAACTGCATGTGCATCCCGGTTTTCTGCCGGATGGAGACAGAACTGTGCCTCCCATCTTTCTTGAATTCTCCTTGGATCATAAGTTAATAGTTTTAGAAGAGGGAATCAAAATTTCCTGAGCCCTCAGGACAACTGGAGTGATTGCTGGTATGCAAGATGGCAGTTCTTCATGGCTCTGAGCTTCTTGGGACAGCAACAGGCTCTCATTGACTTTTTACAAATCACTCCAGAGAGGGTAACATAACCAGCCTCTTGTCAACCCAAAGATAAACAACAGTTACAAGATGGTAAAGTCTCTGACCTGGATTATGCTAACTAGGTGAGACAATAGCAACAATCCTATCTGTCTTTACACATAATGACAGAAAAACTCCACAGCTTGCCCTTGCTCTTGCTGTAGTTATGCACCTAAAAGTACTTTCCAAGCGAAGAATTCATTGTAAGACTTTGAATATTTTCCTCGGGCAGGGAGGAATCAGTCTCAGACTGCAAACACTGGCAGAATTACTTATAACAACTGCATCAAAATCTCATTTTTCTGGCCAGGTCCATTCTTTGGTTTTTTGTTTGTTTGTCAAATTTGTGGGAGAAAGGCAGTAATACTCGTTGGACCAATGCATTATTGATTTCCCGTAGAAACAGCAGTCAGAGTGCTCACTTTCAGCTGTGAAGCAGCATGTTATGTTTATTTTGCTGTAATATTTTTTTCCATTTCATCCTCTTTTACACACTCATAGAAGTTTCCTATTCCCTATTGAAACACCATATGGTGATAATATATGCTAACACAGGCACAGTGACACAGTCCACAAGCCTGCTATTGAGCAAAAGTTGACAACATAAGGCTGAGAAAATTGTAAGTGCTTCCAAGCCACAATATGTACGTCACCTAATTGCATTTTACTGTGATGCAAAGAAGTCTGAGTCAAGGAAGGAACTTCCTTACAATGAAACTGTAACAGCCTGGAGTAATTTACAGTTATTTGAAGAGCTATAGCAAGGATCTATCAATTCATAGCTTTCAGATACGGGCTGGGTGTGGGTTGGGGTTTTTTTTAGCCTAGGCAGCTTTAATATACAGAAAGAGACAATGCATCCCAGCATCACAGTCATCTCTCAAAAGGTTCCAGACAGGAAGGCAAAAGGCAATCAATAAGAGAAAATATAGACACAGCCCTTTAAACCGTCCACAGATGCATCTGTCTCTTACTTTAATGGTTAATGGTTTTGAACTAGGAACATCTTGCAACAATCCTGAGATATGTTCAGGCTATAAATGTATCATGTTTATTTATGCACTGGTAGCAGGGTCTAATGTAGAAACTGCATGGCCAGCTCTCACTTTTCTAGGGCTCTAGATTCTTCCAGATGGCCCTACCTGAAATGCGGCTGGGAACAGATCTGCTCAGACTGTCCAGCAAGGGCTCTAGGGAGAGGTCCTCTCTCCCTGGTGGGACACACCCTTGTAAAAACAGACCATGAAAGACAGAATGGACCAGTGAATGACAACACTAGTCCAGAACATCATTGATGTATGTCCAAAGCCCTATTTTACAATGAGCTGCACAGTTTCTCTGTGCCTCAGCTCCCCATTTGTAGAACAAAAGAATAAAAATTCTCCTTCCTCAGAGCATTACAACGATAAACGCATGAAACAAGTGCTCACACAAACAGGCACTAGTAAGTAACTACAACAAACTTGTGAAGGTCATACTTTTAATGCTAGGGCTCCCTAGTGTGTTTTAGCCTTCACCTTTCAAACGTACTCGGAAACTGCAACCACGGAAGTTAGTTGCCCTCCTCTTTTAAAGAGCACAACTCAATAGTAACTCACATCAGTAAGGATCTACACCTGCCCTTCAATGGTCTCTGGATAGATTTGAGGCAATTCAATGGCATATCAAGGCAATGCTCTCCTTGCTGTGAGTATAATGCACAAATCACAAAGTCATTGTTCCTGCTTTGGTGGAAATGGCCTAGGGAAGAAGCACAGTGCAAGCTGCAGTGGGAGCAAAGTCCCAAGAGATGTATTGCCATGCAGGTGTTTCACTCAGTTGTTGTGCTATTCCCTTGGCTCTGAACTATTTCCTTTCCCTAACAAGGAGGGAAACGCAGCTGGTTCCTAGTGTGTGCACAAGAGAAATAGTCAACACAAAAGGAACAGAAAGCATAAAGAGCAGAGCAAAGGAAGCCTAATTTCCTATGGACTTGTGTCTTACTCCTTGAACAGACTCTGACCCTTCCTGTTCTCCTCTGTTACCTCTCCTGACCGCCCCCCCAGCTTCCCTTCTCCCCCTAGAATTAGCCTTGGCATTCATCTGTGTATGTCAGCCAAACAATCCGTGTTTCAGGTCAGAGATCCTGGTTACAGCATAGCCTGGAAGAGCAAAAGTTAAGGTTGCCTGCAAGACATGCAGTGGGCTCTGAGCTCATTGTGCATGTGTGCGGATGGGGAAGCCCATGGGCCACAGCGATGACAGCCAGCACCTCACTGCAGCTCCCCGAGAGACACAGATCTGGGTCCCTCCTCCCCAGCCACTGAGTTTTGCACACATATATCCCTCTCAGACCCACTTAAAAACGTCTGTTGGATTCAAACTGTAGGTGGGGAGCAGCCAACTGCCATACAGTGATGGGTGCTGGCTGGGAAGAGTTAATCAACTGCGCTTTCCTTTCAAAATGCACCAGCTATTTCCTTGGTGGACATTGTGCAGAAGAGTGGCTGCCACACACATGGGGATATCACTGACTTGTATCAGAGCACTAAGTTCAACTTCCAGCCGCACGCAGGTGAGGAAAACCACCTCCCACTTCTAGAGTGCTGAGTAGATCAGAGAGTGATGATACCGGTCCAGGACACCACAACTTTCTGGGCCTGAAGGTTTGAATCCTTCAAGGTTTACTGTCAAAACATTGCATCAAGAAGCGTGTTGGCTGTAAATCACAAAACTGTAGCTGAGTATCAAGCAACACCCTCCCACAGAAGAGAAGTAAGGTTTTTTTATTTCCCCTGCTTAGTTCACACACTCCAGGACAGAGGTGGATGCATTTTCCCACACCTGAGACCTTTCCAAATCCTCTTGACAGGATGTTCTCACATATGCTCTGCCCATCCATTCACTGCTACAAGAAGACGATAAATCCGTGATGGGGTGTCCATGGTCTGGCCTCCTCTCCTCAGGTGACCCATGCACTAACCAAGTCATCTAATCTCCCAGTGCCTCAGTTCCTCCGTCGCCCATGAAATAGTAAGTATACTTCCGTATTTCACAGGGCTGCTTCATGGTGGTAAATCTAATGCCACTGAAGCACTCGGATGCATCGACCCATGCAAGGATGCAAGCAGAGTCTGTGTCCCAGTGAAATGCGGGTCTCTGCCCTAGAGGCGGCTGCTCTTTGCTGGCTGGACGTGCGGACAGCTTGTGAAGTGCGCCAGGTCCCTTTGAGATGAGTGCCAGACCAAGGCAACTGCCAAAAAACAAGGATGGGGAAATGATGACAGGCTTCCTGAGATGATGGTATAGAGCAGCTTGGTCCCATTGCAGAGAAGATAGAAAACTAAACATAACAATAGGTAGAAGGCCATGAACAGCTTTAGAGAGTAAGAGCCCCCCTTCTCAACCACTCACGACAAAATAATCACAAATGTAAAATGAAAAAAAGACCAAATTATGAGGTACTATTTGCTTTTTAACACTGTTCCCAAAGTAAATGTTTATCTTCATCCTCACACAAATTTGAGATGCCTGCACAGATTTTAAAGTCCAACATATCCAACACTAGTCGTCACCTAAAGCTGTAGCCAAGCACGTAGGCAGAAAACCCAAATAGATTCAAAAAAAGAGAAAGGAGAAAGGGAAAAAGTAAACCTTACTGAGATTTCTGGGAACTTGATTATGTATCAGAAAAAAGAAACAGCAGGAGTAGTGCTGCTTTATTTTCACTCTGATGATAGTACGAGAGGAAGAAATAATACCCTGCAAAGGTCACTCTTATCCTGTTCATCTGTGACAAGCTGATAATCTGGGATCTCAGAAAACTTTCTTTAAAAATCTTCACGGACACGCTCTTGTCAAAAGGATTAAGGTTTAATACATACCAGCAGATGCAACCGATTCGAGCATCTGCTAATCAGAGCAGTGTCAGTTTGCCGCACGCACCGGCTGGAGCTGATGAGAGCAGGAAGGTTTCCCATTCTTGTAGAGAAAGGCCAAATCCAAACATACATGAAATCATCTGTTGGCTATTCCTCCCAACTTACACATACGTGGCTGAACATCCCTTGCCCTGCACACGCTCCTCTGCCAGCAGGCGTGACAGGGACGGCGTGACAGACGTGCACTGCTCGCAGCCAGCGCGCCCGCAGCGCTGCTCCTAGAAAGCTTCAACCTTGGGACCATCTCAAACACCACCCACACAGGGTGGGAATGTCACTCCGCCTTTGGAGAGGGGAACCGCAGGAGGAAGAGTTTCCTGGATGTAGAGGCTTTGCGTCTTGAGTGCTGGGAGAAACCCACTGAAATTGTTCCAGATGGGATGCTTCCTTTTCTACTTTAAGTAATCCACCCGGATTTTCCAAACAGCACAAAGCCATCACACTGCAGCCAGAAGCAGGAGCACAGCTCTCAGAGGTGACCCTGTCTTTAAAACAGCCCGTAACTATAGCAAAAATGTCACAGCCCGCTGAGAGCAGCCTTCACCATCAGCCCTGTGGTCAGCCTGCACGAGCCCTCCAGTGCTGCTACAAGCGTCGGAGCTCACCACCTCAACGGCAGTTTGGGCACACCTCTATGAAACACTGTCATCCCTCTGTGTCCACACAAGCCATCCAAGTCAGTGGGAAAATGGCAGCAACTCACAGCCTTCATGAAAAGTGTTATGTAGTGCATGTAGCTCTGGAGTAGCTGGATGGTCTTATTAAAAGGTCATCAACACTTTAGGATGGACAGGGGATGCTTCTCAGTTTCAGAAGATGGGCTTATTCTCAAGAAGCCTTTCTGTCCCACAACCAAAGGGATTAAGCCCACAAAACCAAAAATGCACAGACCTCAAGTGAACAGATACAGAGAGCCCCTTGCCACTGGGAAAGCACTGCCTGGCTACCGTGTTGTGCTGCTGGACTCAGAAGCCTCTTTGGCAAAGCTGCACAGATGCCCACAGATTAGACGTGCTCAGACCAGCAGAAAGAGGCCTGGGCACTTTTATTTACTTTGTATATCATATCTGAAGACAGCAAAATCTAAGCCATCGATTTCAGCCCAAATTGCATTGGAAAAGACTCAGCACCATTCTGAACACCTGAAACAGCCAAAACCCACCGGTTTCTGTAAATGAGGAACTACAAACTCTGTCATAAACGCTACAGAAGGGGGGAATTGATTCTGAACCCACCAAATTTATCTTAATCTGTTTGTACCCCTACTTTTTTTTTAAAAAAAGAAAAAAATTCCTGACAACAACTGGGATGATAGCAAATACTCCGCAGACTGCGCTTGCAAAATACTTTTGGCGCGTACCAACCTCAGAAGCCAGACTCAGGCAAATAACAGGAACAAGGAAACCAGACTCTGAGTCTGGACTAGCAAATTTGCATGGACTGTTTTGAATACAGATTCAGCAAACTGTTTTTCACAGAGCCCATATGTCAATCCACAGCCCAAACCAAGAGCAATCCTAAGGCTCCTTTTCGATGCTGGGGGAATGCACCGCTCTTTGCTGAGTGGGAGGCTTTATTCATGGTTGGAGATACAGCTCCGTGTAAACAAAGATAAAACACCCAAACTCTTAGCTGTGCATTCCTGGCGCAGCAATAAGTGGGGCACTAAAATTAGAAATGCACATGGAAGAGTGCTCCTATGAGTCTTCAGTGCTCAACATTTTGCCTTGTTTTGTGGTTTGCCATCCTACAGCTGAAACTGTTCAATCCTGTCCCATCACTCTGCAAGAAAATATGTCCATTGCCTTTTCACTGCTTTTGTTATCCCCAACTGGTTGTCAAAAGAAGTGATGGAATAACAACCAACGCTGTCAAACATTTAAATCCCTTTTAAACTCCAGTCATTAGAAAACATTGTTTCCCAGTATGTTTGGAGCTTAATGAAAACGTATCACTGATTTTTTAATTTAATTTTCTTTACTTTTTTATTGTTCCATAGCTCACATTGAGAACAAGCCTCTTTTCCTTCAAAATATTACTCACTTAGGCTGACAGTGTTGCATAGTGGCAGATGTCTAGTACTGGGGGCAGTGATACAGAGGCAGGGACATAGGCATGAATCCTTAGGTACCTCACCTAACTCTGCCTTCATTTTCCCTATCCGCTAGATGAAAAAAAAAAAAATTTCTTTCTCATAATTTGTACAACCACATCACCTAAAGTCCTTCAAGCCAGACCAAGGTTTCAATTTGCTAGATCCCATACTCATGGGTAGTAAGAGGCAAATCACATTGAAGAGGTTGCCAAGCTACAAGGACAGAAGAGATTTTGAGAGGAAGCAGAGTAGAAATGCTATGTTCAAGGTCATTTAGCACAGTGGTGCTAGCTGGGAATGAAACAAGTCTCCAGAGTGCCAGCCCAGTCCCCTCTGGATCAAGTTGCCTCTGAGAGCTGTACACAAGCAGATTTGATCTTGACCATCAAAGCATGGTTTTTTGCTCTTTAAGTACTCCATAAATTTTGGCCACCCAGTATTTGCTTTTAAAAAAAGGCTAATTACCTTTGGGCCAGGTACATCTTACTACCTGGTATACCTCCCACAAAGTCCTATTTTGCCAAACAGACAATCTGTTGGAAATTCGTGTTAAAACTCAAAAGTTTCAGAAGGCAGGTGTCCAATTCCAGACAAAGCAATCAGCATTCAATACATAATTCACAGCAGGGACAAAAAATCCTGAGCTTTCGTATGCTGCTATTTCCAGTATTTCATTTTCACAGACTCTGCTGGAAGCCCTCTCTCCAGAGTCACAAAGTTTTCTTGTTTGTAAAAAAATGCAAAGATTTATTTTATGGGCTGAAATTTGGCATGTTTTTTTTTCTTAAGGCCTTGCTGCGCTCATCTCTTAGGCAAGGATTTAGGCAGAAAAAGTAAAAACTGGGCAAAATACCCTTTAATAGAGGAGCCAGATGACCACAGCATTCACCACCTAACATTTTAATCACTTTTGACTGCTTCTATGACTCAGAGACTTTCACTTGCAAGTCATGGGCTCAGCCCTGGGCTGAGGTGATGGCGATCGAAAGCTGCTTCTCACCCACATGTTGCTGATGGCCAATATGAAGTAAACTATCAATGCCTAGAAAAACTCTGCTGCACGGGACTCTCAACAACTGCAAGACAGAGACAAGAACTAACCAGAAGTGAAGCCTGAGAGAATCTTTCAACTTGCGGTTCAGCAACATTGGGTTGACTCTCACTAGGGTACCAGACTTGCAGAAGGACCTCCTCCCACCATACCTGCTGCTATGGGGAGGAAAGATCTTTGCTCCATAAAGGATCTACGTTGACAAAATGCTTTCCAAACTCATCACTTCAGAGGAGATGGTAACACAGCTCTGAAGGACACCAGCATCCTACCATCTCTGCCTGAGGCATGGGAAGCATCCAGCAAGACCTGGGTGACTCCTCTACCTTCACTTTCCAGCTCAGCTGCCTTGAATTAGGCAAGATCACTGGGTACAAGGAGGGTGCTGCTCACTGCAGGTGTCAAAACTCTCCCTCTGCCCTCTATTAATGGTGGTCATGGCAATGTCCTTGTCACCTGCCTGGCACACAAAAAATCTTACCAGAGTGATGCTCAGGTAAGCAATGCACGGATGATGCAGAGATTCATATTCATCCATGTCCTCAACAGCAGGTCTGCTGGCCAAGGGGAATTATCTGCGGTTGATATTGGCTCACTCATTCTGAGAAGTATTATGGACTTTCCAAACCTACTGCAGAGGGTACAAATCCCTCTGCTTCAGAGGCACCTCCCGGTGCAGTGTGTCTCACTGTAATCCTGAACTCGTACCAAGGATCGAAAGAGCTTCCCTCTGTATGAATTTAGGCCAACGGGTCGTGAATGTTAAATAAACTCCTTGTCATTATCCTGCTATCACTCCTACTCCAGTGAGAGAGGACTATGTTACAGTTTAGTTTATGTTGCTTTAAAACTATCTTAAAGATAACATAAAAAAGAAACCTAAGAATAAAATTTCTCTTATTCCACAATAGAAGTATCCCCAAGGGCAAGGTATACCTATAAAATTATTATAATGCTTTAACTGCATAAGCACAACTGGAAACACCTTCTCTGAAAACAAGTCGTAACTCTATTTTCCTATCTGCAGACATTATCCTGGTAAATTTGGGAAGGTCAGCTAAGGTGTAATCCAATAAACGTGGTGATGTTCTGAGTAAGTACCTCACAATTCACAGTCTAATCTATTATCCTACTGTAAGACCATCAAATGACTCACCAGTTTTAATACTTAGGACAGATCAAACAAAGGAAAATATCAAAGCTTTACATTCTAGTTCCACCTTTCAAGGACTTGTTTGAGTACTCTTTAATTACAGCAGATCATACATTCAACTCTGGCATTTTCTTTTTCTAACAGCTATAGTTAGAAGTTGCTGTAGCTGTACTTCCACAGGACATCATTACGTTAACCAATAAATCTTGAAAAGTCTGACAAAACTGAACAAAGAAACTTGGGATTTGGTCCCAGAGATGAAATTCAGCTTCTTCTGCCCACTGGAACACACACAGTGACTGTAACACACCAGGGAGCAGCAGCAACCCATCGCTCCTGGGTGTAGGGTACAAGTCTTCAGAGCCCCCACCTGAACTGTGGGCAAAAAGCCACGGGAACAAGCATGTGTACCAAGCAGCACACGTCATCTCGGAGGTTGATGAATTTAAGAGGTAAGATCAAGTCCAAAACTTGGGCTATGTCTCCTGATCTTCCAGAAACTCAAATACACCTGCAGAACTTTGCATTTGAACACTGTGATTTTTTTTTTTTTTTTTTTTAAAAATGGTATAGGCACAAAATAGAAGTGAAAAAACAACCTATTCACAGAACACCAGATCCCAAAGGAAGAAGTATCAGGAGACAGACAGCAGTACTGTCAGCAAACTGCAAATGCTTAGCAAAGGGGTTACAGAAGTTACATGTCTCTACAAAGATGCTGGTGCTGACCATGGGCATTGCCAAAGAAAATGGTGAGTACAGATCTCTTCCAGTTAACTCTCACAGTGTTTTCACAGTAGAAATCATTTCCCAGTAACAGTGTGCGTTCGTATGTGTTTGGCCCACGCAAATAAAATGAACACGGGTTATTCGACACAGTGCTTGAGCACTATCACTGCTAAAACTTCTCTCATTTATCGCCACAACAAAAACCCACTGCGAAAAGGATTGAATTTCATCTGGTTTATGCTGTTGCACTTTTTGACTGACTGACCCAAATCAGACTGTTTTTCAGGGACAAGCCTGTAAGCTTATGCAGTGACTATGTACAGGCTGCTAGAATGAAAGAAGAGTTTATTAGGAGGTCCCTGCAGAAGGGATGGAAACCACACAGGTCACCACACCAGAGCCTCTGTGTGCAGATGGATGCTTTCAAAAGTGCACAAATCTGATTTAACTCTGCTTTTGCTAAATTCACATACTTAAACAAGAGCAAATCTAAACTAATGTCAATTGTTACTTTAGTTCTGCTCCAAAGGTATTGTTTCTCAATTATTTAAAAGATACAACAGCGAAAAGCCATAAACCAAAGAGAAGGCCTGTATGGATAATGGGTGTGCACTGCCTCACTCAGCTATCCCTTTGATACTTTTGACTTTAGGGGTTTTATTCAGGGCTGACATTGGTAAGACAAACACTGCACACATATAGCTGCATACATGCCTACAAGACCTATATACATGTAAGAAATGAGATCAGTCATGAGATTAGGGAGCAAAGGCAGTGCACAACTGGGCACAAACACATCTGGGATGATTTATGAGATCTCAAGAATTGCCCTTTCCAAAGTGCCACTGGGGTGTCACCGCTTCTTCTGATAAATAGATAACATCTCACCAGAACTTAAATAGCTCCACTCGAGCACTACCTAGATGAGTGACAAAAATCAGCTGAGCTGCTGTCACCCCTGCAGTCCTTGTCTAGACACAGCAGAGTAAGTGCAAATTCCAGTCTGCCTTGCTGGGCTACAGCCACCCTGACAGCTGAGCTATGATCCAAGCCACTTCGTCGCCACTGATTAGACAACAAAAACAAAAGAAAACAACTTGAGATACAGATATCTGAATCCTTCTAGCAGTGTGACAGATACAATTAACAAAACAGAAAAACATCAAGAAAGTAAAAGCGTAAAAGTAATTGTGAACTAAGCAGGTTTTAATTCACAAGCTATTGTTGGTGGGAAGTTGAGGTGAAAGAAATTACACTTTTATCAAGTATTTTTCTAACAATGTCTGTGGCAATCTAATACTCAGGATCAGAGGCCTTTCACTCAGAGGTATGGCAGCTTTTGAGCTGGTGCCCCCTTTAGCGTGGCTGCACCCTTCTCCCCACTGACAGCCACATCTGGATGCTATCAGGAGGAACTGGCACGTCTGCTCGCAACAAATACCAAGCAGTTAGCAAATTGACTCCAGCAGTCAATGCTGGCCACTTTCCCACTCTCTGTTTATGCAATGTGCCACTAACCTGTTGAGTCCGAGGTTTGTAAGGAGAGCTGCTCTCTAGGTCAGCCAGGATGCTGGTCAGAGAGTCAATTTCTGCATCTAAACTGGACCGCCTCTCCTCAAGCGTCTTGCCACCAGGATTCACCTTAAGGAAGAAAGAAGAGTTCCAGTTATTCAAACCACTTGGCCTGGCACATGGTTTCTTACTGTCCTCATAGAGCTGCTACCATGCCCAGCAATAACTCCCGGGTTGCAGGGACAAACATGCTGAAATGCTATAGCTCTCTCCCAGAACCAGCAGCAAGCCTCCATCTCATAAGGACTTAAGGTGCTTTGGGGCTTTCCTTCATGAATTTCCCACAACGGTCCTATTGTGTTAAATTGACTTGGAGGATTACGCAACTTGGTGTGCAATCGCTGCTGAGGTGAAGAAGCAGGACAATCCCCGCTCCCACAGATGGAAATGATGCATTTTAGAAGGATGCCTGGCTGGGCAACCAGAGCTGGGGACAGACTTGGAGCACCTGGATCCTGGGAGCATCTTTTCAGCCACATCCCCATCCCAGACAAAGCACAAGCAGAGCTGAGCTGCAAGCCACAGTGGCCAGTGACCAGCCACCCACACCTATTATTACTTTAAATCAATTTGTGGTAACTGTACCTGTCTGATTCAACACTTCATATTTTCCATCTAAAAAATGAGGTCCTTCAAGGAGGAGTGAAAAAGTTCAATTCATTTCTAGCAGATTCAAGGTGAAGGGCATGATTTGCAATAAGCAGTCACAAAATAACATAAATAAGGTCCTTCTGAAAAGGGCTATTACACAGCAAAGCCTATGCCAAGAGCAAATACCAACCTACACTCAGGACCCTTTCTGATTCAACAGATCTTGCTTTCTTTCTGCTTTCAAAACAGCCCAGCTCCACTTGTACCCAGGCTGGTAGGGATGATCATTTCAAAGAGAAGAGACAAGAATTTTCACTACCACCATCCACCTCCAGAAGTAAAACCCAGGTCTCAGCACTGCAGGAGAATATGCAATCCCCAAGACGCTGTACAAGGGCTGTACTCCAATCCTTGCTAGAATAAGCATTTTCAAAGAGGACTCATTCACACGCTTTGTTTTTGAAAAATCAACCGAGTCCAAAACCTCTTAGAAGGACCTCCGTGCTCTACAGCCCAACCCAACAGCAGTATCTCCCAGCAGTGCCCAAAGGCAGGTACAAGGTAGGAAATACCTCCCTCATCAGTGTTTTCAGTGCTTTGGAAATTAGGCAGATCTGTCAGGAATGAGAAGTTCGAGAAAACCAGCTAAGGATCCCTATCAGGTGCGATGTAAGTGCCAGGAGCTAGCCCCACTGAGCCAGCCCACATTTAGGGCATGCACAGAAACTGAAGTTCTTGAGTCAAGTGAAATATTACACATTGAAAGTCTTTTCTCAACCTGAGTCATAGTCAGTAATTTTCTTCTGTCCTTCCATGTCTGACTTATCTACAGATCCCCCAGACAAAGTCTCTCCATGTACGTGCAACCACAGAGTTCAGTGCAGAAGAGCTCATTCACAGCTTGACTACTACAATAATAAAAATGCTAAAGAATTACCTAACAACTCACCTAATTTCAACTGTAAAGCCTGTTCAGACCATACCAGCACCTCCCCACAGACAATCCAGCTCTGTTTGCCTTCACTCTCACCAAGTTACTTTGATTTTCCAAGCCAAAAATTGGCCTTTTCCTTTGGCTCACTGGCTGTTCCAGATAGTTTTTATTTAAATTTCATTTCAGGAGCATTTGATCATTACCTGTTTTACAGAACTCCCCAGTCATCAATCCAACACATAAATGGCAAGTTGGTCAAAGAGAGACAGACTATGCAAAGCAGGCAGGCTCTGATCTGCCAAGCTTATACGTGCTGAGGCATTCATTAGTTCCTAATGATTATTAAATCTTATTGGATTACAATAAATTTGGCTTGACTAACAAGAAAATGGAAGCTCCAATGTGCTTTATGCAAGAACACGTCATTTAAAAGGCTGAGAGTCAGGTTAGAAACTACTTATAAACTCAATTCTTCTTGCCTATTTTTATTATAGAGCCAAAGTTTTTCCATCCAAACTATCGTTCAAAAAAAGAAATACTTCTCACAGGAACTACCCCAGACCGTTACTCCTGGCTAGCTGCAGGCACCTGGATTTTTAGATCTGCAAAAGTACAATTTCCTTTCCACTATTAGTGCACTTCATGGCTCTTGTTTGGTTTTACTCCATCCTCCAGTTGTTGGCCTATAACTACAGGCCAGCCACAGGCTTCCCAGACACAAAACCTGTCATTACTCCACTCCAGCAAATTTTTAAGCTAAGCAGCCAAAAGCCAGCCTGGAAAGTGGGGGAGATGCGAAGGGCACCCAAGGCCCCAACATTTGAGGTGATAAATCAAGTCAATAGCAGACCTGGGAATAAAACTGGAGCCCACACATAGCCTGTTTGGTACCCTGGCCCTGGAGAGGAGGGATGGTGGCAGATGAGAAGATCAGATGATTTAATTTCTGCTTCTTAGAATTTCTGGGCCATATTATTCCCAGGTTCTCATTCCCCAGAACAATTACGCAATAGCTGACCAGCAAATGCTGCAGAACAAGCTGTAAGGTTGTAAAAGTTAAATGTCCTTAGGAAACCTAGAAAAATAAAATAAAATAGCATGGAAACATCTCTATTGATTCTGGGCTCTGCAAAAGATTTATTTATTCAATTAAAACATAATCAACATAGATTAAAAGCCCAATTCTACAAATGCTGGGGCACAACGCAGTACGACAGTGCCAACTAATAATGCTACCGATGTGTGTGAGGGCCTACTGGGACAGGTCTGGACTTTAAGTACATTTAAGAAAAGGTAATCCTTACAAAGACGGGTTTCTGCTTGCTCTCTTTTTCCCATCTCCATGAATCTTGCATTCTTTTCCCCACAGCGCTCCAGATTCAACTGAAGGATTTGATGCATGTGGAAACAGGAGAAGAATTTGCAATGCTAACTTTAGCAAGGGAGGGTTAAGTTATTTCTCTTCTCATGCTCTTCGTCATGACGTTGCTATAAAAGTTTTATGATATTGCTCTGGAACCAAACCCAAGCGCCAGGTCCCAAGGCACAACAGGTTTGCACAGACACGGCTCTGCTCCGAGAAGCCCAGACTGGTTAAGCTCACAACCTTGCAGATACAAACACCGGAACCAGAAAGAACTGCTAATTCTATTTCTGTCTGAGTTTATGGCATTGTTGCAAACCTGTCGCTTGCACACCCTCCCTTTCAGGCAGCAGAATATGGAACAACGGGTTTAAAAAGAAAAAGGATGCTATCTTTGGCCCAGCCAACGTGAGTTCGACAAAAAGCAAACATAAGTCAACCCAGTCCAACAAATTACTCATGCCAGAGACTATCCACTCACGTGAACTTCTGCGACGCCTACACTCCTATCCCCTGGCTCAGTCCCTGCTGCAAGGCAAAAGGGAGAAAAATTGCAGAGAGCTTCACTGCTTAGCTTGTTTGCCTGCCCCTGAATTCCTGGTGTGCAGCTCAGAGCGGCTGTGATGGCAAACCACTCCCAAGCCCCATCAACTCACTCTGTTCTAATGAAAACTGGCTTTAATTTTACTAATCCTACCGCCCAACACCAGCCAGTGCCACAGGTACCCCCGCACCACTCCAAGGGACATTCATTACAGAATATGCAGTGCAGAGGGCAATGCAGGGCCTCAAAATTTTGCCTTGCTGTGCTAAAAAGGCCGTAAAAATATTCACCAAGCTAGAAGACATGAAAAGCACAATGATCTCCCTTGATGCCACCTTTTCCTAGATCACTTGCTCTTATCACATTTTGCAGGTTATAGCTGAGAGACAAGAATGCTTCTCATTTGTTCAAGTCAGCTCCTTGCAATGGGCTCAAAGAGAAGAATCTGGCTCCCAGATGTTCTTTCTAGCTCCTGCTCCAAATTCCTTTCCCTACCCAGATCCAACCGCCTCTCTTTTACTCTGTTTTCCCCTCTCTCCATGACCTGTTTGCTGCCATGCAGTGCTGCAGCTTGGGACAGTCATTAGTCCCTGGGACGAGAGATGCAATGTGGGCTGCCAGGCTGGCCTCTGAGCCTCTATGGGAAATCACGTTGATGCCCGGTGGTGTTGCTGTGTCAGGGAAAGATGGAGGGTGGCCTTGCAGTAGTGACCTGCTGACTTACATGGACAGCAGGTTAGAAGTAACTTCAGAGTACTAGTCTATATTTCTACCAACACAAGGCAATGGCCAAACTGCTCAACACTTTCAGAGCATCAGGACTTTGCCTATTACAGTGCAATTTTCCAGCATCAAGATCCACTTTCTCCCCCTCCACCTTAGCCTCGCTCAAGTCTTCTCTAAAGTAGGTTGAGCTGAGTGCATTTCATGAGCATTATGGCTGGCTCATCCTTTGAGCTGAGCCCCAGGAACATGAGCTGTCGTTATGGGAAAATGTAGTACTGTTATATATGTACAGACACGTCCAAGACAGCAGAGCTACAGCTAGACACACAACCTTCCTCGTGGCATCAGCTCATGCTGCACGCTGTGCTATCACAAGTCACCGATAACCTCATAACTCACAAATGGAAGAATGGAGATGAACATCATGGATATTAGGAAAGGTCGTAGCTAATAACTCGAAACAAACAGGCTGGGGGCCCTCAGTGCCTTCTGTTCCCGGTACATTGGTTTTACTGGGAGCCTGAGGTGCTTGGGGAGCTCTCTTTGGGCTGTGACAGGTCACTGTTTGCATTTACACATCCAAGAATGGGGAAAAGGAGGGAGCAGAAAAGCCCTTTGCAGCACAGGTACTCATGGGAAGGAAGGACTAAAGTAACAAGAGAAGCAAGCAAATCAGCGTTGTGAGCAGGCAGATAGTAAATAAGGACTTTTGTCTTAATAGACTTTATTGTCTTTTCCTCAAGTAAATGTGACTGAGCCACAGTCAAGGTGGCAAAGCTGATAAATTCAGTGACCACTGCCCGCTTCACCAGGCTGCATCCACAGCAGCCACCTGACACGTTCTGCAGGCTGTCGAAATCCTGGATAGGCACTGAGGTGGTAGGAAGAGCAATTGAAACTAGCTCTCCAAACAAGGAGTTAGCATCTCTTTCTACTTCATGGCCTCGGGCGCTGGGCTTAGACAGTGCTGCAGACAGAGAAAGAAGGATGGGGCTCTTATTTCCTATTTCAGCTGGGGGCAGGAGGGGGACAGGAGGGAAAGATGTTTGATTTTGATGGCATCCACTATACATAAAAGAAGAGACTGTGAGAAATGTTAAGCAGGAAGAAAAGAAGTGATTCAGTCTTGATATACTTCAGGCTGAGGTTTGTGTTTAATTTTTCCCCTTTTTTTTTTTTTCCTCCTTTCTTTGCGCTTTCTCCAACAATACCACTGCCAGAGGCAAGATCCATTTCAGACACACACCCTTGCTACCCCATCTCTCTCACTGCAGAACTTCCCAGACTTTGCTCCAAGGTCACAAAAGCCATTTAAAGCCCAAAAACACTGCAGTGGCAAAAAGGTGCATCCTCAAGGGCATCTATCAGGAAAATGGAGCACCCTGAAAATAAGCTGCTGTGTCTGTTCTCCCCCGAGCCTAAAGACAAGTGCAAACATTTTCTTTCAAATTCCATAATGTAAATTAAAACAGTCCCAAGAGGCTGCCCCATCAAGCATGCACATGGAGACAAGAGCTGACTGCAACATTTGGGGTGAGGGGGGTCTAAGATGCTTGACTGATGCCTAATCGCTGTTCTAAGCACCAAGGAGGGGCTGAAAAGTAGTCGTGCCCTTTAAAAACAGAAAGATTGAGTCTTTTGAAACAAAACCAAAATGATGGAAGATTTCAGCAGATATGACCGCAGTGATTTCACCAGACGTGATTGTATCAAGGATCTAATAGAAAAGAACTTCCCTGCTGTTCCATCAGGCTGAAGCCAGGCCTGAAATATCCTTTTTAGTCTTTTGATGACATCAAGGATAAAAGCCAAAGAGAAGTTAGGTTTTGATTTATTTTTTCCCCTGCTCTTTCTTTTTTTCAGGCACAGAATAGTTTTACCTGGTTTGTGTTGCCGGATGTTAGCAGGACCAAAGGAAAACACTTCAAAAGTTCAAAGTGGGCTGTTCAAAGGCATGATTTGGTATCTCTCTGACGCCGCTGTCATTTAACTGAGCAACAATTCTACAACTCCAGCCACTTTTGAAGATCTCCCTGTAAGGAGGCAGGTGGGGCCTACGTGGAACAGGACTTAAATGGAGTGGGGGGCAACCATCCACTAAACACCAACCTACCTTACTGCCCCAAAAAGGACTAATAAATCTGCCAAGTATCTTCCCTTGGCAAAGTTCACACCAGCACCTGTGCCACAGCAAACTGCAGGAGAGATAGCAGGGTAAAGGGGACTGCACTCCAAGCTCAGCTCAGTCCCAGTCCTAGGGCATGGGTCCGAGGTAGCCACAGTTTCACATTCAATTTCTCCACTCATAGAAAATGAAAATAGCACCGAGTATCCTGAGGATTAGTTGATATTATCTCTGAAGCAACAAGGTGTTTTAAAGAACTGCATGAGCTTACAGCTGGGACAAATGAACAAGCAGATGAGGAAAAGTTACTTGTTAAGCATTGCTAGGAGACCTCTTGCAAAACCTTAACGATCAATTTATAAACTCACTGTGGTGTAGGAAGCTTATAAAAAGGACAAATAATAAAAATATTTAAAAAAAACAAACAGAGAAAGCAGATAACAGAAGAAGAAAGCATGAGACTAGCAAGCATCAGTCTCAAAGCAAAGGGGGTAGGTGTTTCGTCACTCAACATGCTATGAAGCTGCAGAGCTACTTCTGCTGCAAGATGCTGCGGTTGCTATGAGTTTACACGAATTTCAAAAGCAGCTGGAGAAACATGTGGAAGAAAACTCCACCAAGATGCTTAATAAGTAAAAAATGTTCTGTGCTTCCCCTTTTACATTTTTTACTGGACACTCACTACTGACCACTGGTGATCTGATTTGGCTCTCTATAGACATTTACATGAAGCTTCCACTTGTGCTTCCTATCTGCCAGGTGACATCAGCCAGGAGTCATTTCTGCTGGTGGGTACATGTCTCTGCAGGTTGATAACTGACCACCGCCTTAGTGCCAGGGCTTGGACCAACACCTGGAAACCCACTTCTTCCCTCCTCCTAGCCAAGAACAGAAATCACAGTCAATTTCACTCAGCCTCCTGGGACACATATATGAAAGACAGCAAAGACTTTGTTGCAGTTATGAATCTGTATAACAATAAAGATTTATATTTCCCTAGAGATCAGTGTGACAGGTACTGCTCACGTACAATAGTTAGGAAACATCCTTGTCCCAAGGAGCTTATTGTCAACTGGATACCAGCCTGGGGAAGGGAAAGCAGGTAGAGGGGTAGGAGTGAGGTGCTGCAACTCAGAGACACAACCAAGCTTCTTCTGGCCACCAAATGAAGCCACTAATCCACTGGGTCAACCCAGCTCCTGAATGGACATTTCATTCTCTGTATTTGTTGTCCTAGCCCTGACAAAACATGCCAGAAGACAACAAACCACTGCCCAAGCCATCCAAGCTCCTGCTGAAATTTCTCTGCAGGATGGCCCCAATTTTACTGGATCAGAGGGCTGGATCTGCGTCACCGCCATGCTGAGCACTGGCTTGTGGGCCCATGGCCCTTCTTCCATCACTGTTTAATAAGCCAATACCCTCTGCACATCCTGAGAGGGGCCCCAATCCCAAAACCAGCACCTTGGCTCCACTCAGGGGTAGGATGCCACCAGTGTGGATAGGCAGTGATAATGCCAGGGCAGAGCCCAGGACTACATTCCTTTCCAAACAGCTCCTACCCTTAACACTGGAGAGAAGCTTTTGCCACAAACACCCATGGTTTGTCCACGCTTCTCAAGACCACAGAAGAGGATTTCGCCCTGGATATTGGATGAACGAGGAGAAACAAAAAAGGATGAAGCTGCATCACAGAGGTTTAGCCAACAGGCTCCATGGCCTGGGGCATGCTCTGCTGAAGCACTGGGTCCAAGGCCAGCAGCAGATGACCCCAGTGGCTGTGATGGGACATGGACAATAGCCCATGAGATGTGCAACACTCCCTGTCCCATTGCCACCCTTGAGGACAACAGAAGGCAATTATACAACAGGAGTAAGGAGGATGCAGCAAATAGGTCAAAGCATTCAGTAAAATCCTCCTTGCGGCCTAGGTGTGCACTTGTAGACGTCCCAAAGCTGGACATGCTAACACAAAGGTCCTGTGCAGTCTGGTCCCCTCAGCCCCCATCTACTCTGCTCCAGGACGGTGTTATCCAGCTCCCTGCTCCCCGCATCACAGACTAACACCTCTACCTAGGGCATTCAAACCTGCACTCAGCTTTTTCAGGTTTCTCACCACTGCATTTTGCTCATGGAAGGAAGTTCTGGAGATTTCAAGGTTGGCTAAACAAGGATTTCAAAACTACAGTGCTACTGAAAAACAACAAAACAGCAAATGCCATTCAGTCGACTGGAGGAGGTTCATACTGTGGGCCAGCTAGTACATGGGGAAGAGGCACTGTGATCCTCAAGCATATGAAAGTAACACGACAGATTTCATAAGGAACAGTTGGGGGATGAAGAGAGAGGAGTCATCCCACGAGCCGACATCTGCCAGAGCAGCAGACCCGACAGTCCTGATAGTTTACTTAACGTGTCTGATCAAAAGCTTTGGGAGTCTTGTTTGTGTTAAGTGCTACCAGATGCAAAATCAGCAGCAAGATGAGAAGTGTATTAATAAACTAAGGAGGCACATAGAGTTATTTGAAAACTGAATGGGGAAGATGGGAAGAGAAGGGGGAGAATAAAACCAGTTTATTTTTCCATTAAGGCAATTTAATATTCCCCGGGTGGAGTTACAATCACCCGTCCTTGGGAATTAAATTGAATTAGTGAAACATTCCTGTTCATCAGCAGAATATTCAATATGAAGTGGAATATATCAATTTTTTCTTTATGCCTTCTGCAGGACAGCAATACTTCTGTGTTCAAGGGGCAAGAACAGCTGGCCATGAAATTCTTCTGACCCAGCACAACTTTCACTGACTTTAACCAACTTTATAGCAGCAGGGTATATATCCTTTTTTTAATTAATGCAATCACATTAGGCCTCATTATTGATAATTATGGTGGCTGTTAAAAGTTTCCCCTTTCTTTGCCCACTCCCCCGCCAACTTAAAATCTGCTCCAATATCATCACAAATTAATGTTTAATTAGCCATCAAGCAGAGCTGATGTTCCCCGCAGAGTATTGCTGCTTGCAGAAAAACTGAGAACTAAGAGGAGATATTGGATAGCATCACCTGCCTCCAAGGGGAATCATAACCGGAGAGTAACCAATTACCCCAATACAGTTGCAAAGTTTAATCAATGTAGAAACCAAATAGCTCATTAAGTGTCTGCTGCAATAAAGGAAGACCTTCCCACTGACTCGTACGATGTGAACATTACATTTATAAAAGATTCCATGGTGATGTCCAAGAGCAAAGACTCCCTTCATCTCCACATCCTGGCCAAGTTGTGATCTTCCTCTTTCCTTTTCTGGTGTTAAGAGAAGAGGGACGAGGAGGATGCCTCCAACGGCACAGGACGTGTCTGACAAGCCATGAATTACACACGCCTACGCGCAGGGTAAGCTGTCACACCCAGCCCCCCAACTCAGGATTTATATTCCACAGGGGAAAACCACACCAAACATCAGCTCCTGCCTGGTGCCACACTATCCTACAGCGAGGAAAGTGCAGAGCTGGAGGTGATTCTACTCCTTTCGATATTTCTGGTGAGTCTGGCGCTGAAACACCATGTCCAGTTTGGAAGGCAGTGTTCTAAAATCTTGAGAGACACCCCAGAAAAGCAGAAACAGCTGACAACGAGACACACAGAGAGCTCACTTCATTTCACTTATGAAGGAGATTGAGTAGCTTGATAGCAATATCTAAACAGCTTCACAGAATGAAAATGCCTGATACCACAAGACTGTCCAATCTAGCAAAACAGAAAAACACACAGCAGCTGGGAAGCTGAAGCCAGGGAAATTCTATTTATAAACAACAGAGATACTCGCTTATGTGTAATACTGCAGGTAATTAAATGCTAGAATAAACTTCCAAGATTTCTCCATCTCTTGATGTCTGCAGATCAAGGCTGGATGCCTTTGGTCTCCCTGGGTGACCGGGCAAAGCTTTATGATCTGCGATACGCGGAAGGGCACAGCTGACAATTTAATGGTTCTGCCTGGCCCCCACATCGACAGAGGCGAGAAAGCAACAGCACTGCTGCATTCATAAAGATCTATTGAAATCACTTTGTGTTTGTACCACTTTAACTGGAAATTAAATTTACATGAACAAACTCTATCCCACACAAGACTGTATATTGTGACAGTTAAATGAAGAGCTTTTTAAAAGGGACACATCTCAGGCAATTTTAATCAAAAAAGATAGGTTTTGTTAAAGCTACCAATTTCAGAAAATTAAGGTTGACTAAAACTGTTTTTAAAAACTCCTTTTGGAATTTAATCACATGTTAGAAACCCATATGCAGCTGCTTGTGTCACCTGCAAAAAGGCTGTATAAAACATAAGCATATGCTTAATTTTACACGTGTGCTTAAGTTCTATCAACTTTAATGAAGTTTAAGCACACAGTCAAGCTTCTCCGAATTTGAGAAAGCATTCCTGAACATGGGCTGTGAAGCTATTAGGAAATCACCACTGGAAAAAAAATGTAAAATTAAAATTGGCCAGTTGATTTTCACAGCCTGAATAAACTCCAAGTCCAGAAGTTAAACATATAACATACTTCTGAATTGTTTGCTTGTTTTGCTGTAATAGGAAGGGGTGCGCGCCAAAGCGTTTGCAAGGATTCAAGAATCTCCCAGTGAGCCTGGCAAAATGTCAACAAAATGAATGTATAAAACTACATGAAAGTCAATGGCTTGGGTTTGGCTTCTGCAGAAATGAGTCATGTTCAAAATCTACTATATGTCTCTCAAAGCTGAGAAGAGGAAAATCTGGACTCTGCCTCAGTCCGCACGTTTTTGGGGCGGCTGATGGCTGCAGTGCACGGGGTGGGCAACCCGCAGCTGGGCAGACCCTGAAGTTCTGATTCATGGAGGAAGGTCCTGCCTTCAAGAAGTTTACAATCTCATTTTCCAAACCATTAGGCCCACTTTTACCTTCCCTTCAAGGCTGCCAGATGTGTGTCTGGTATTTGATTTGGCTGGATGACCGTGGGTTTTCTTTCTGTTTTAACAACAACCTCCTCATTCGGACACCTTACCTTCTACACATTTCCTAAGTGAGGACCTCAGCTGAAGAAAAAGGACCTGAATTACACAGAAAGCTGAACAACAAATAACTTGTGCTGCCCAGAGACAGCTGCAAAATCCTGCAGAGAGAATCCCCAGTGTGCAGATCCTTCCCGGGTGAGCCCCAAGGTTTATTTTGATACTGTCCATATGCAGTAAGTGAATGGAAGTTGGTTTTCAATAAGAATTCAGGCATCAGATAACACATGTGTCCCCACTACACGTTAGACCTCAGGAAAACATCTTTTAACTGTAATTCTGCTTGGGGCCAACACAGCCGCAGAAGCCAAACAAGATTTATTTCTGCACAGAAAGTTTATTCCCCACCTAAATGTCTTTAAGAGGCTCACCCCGACCTTTGCACCGACCAAACACCGCTCCCAGAGGGCAGCCCTACCACCACCCGTGGGAAGTGCTGACACCCCAGTGTCTGCACAGACCTTGGCAGTAGCATCTTTTGGTAGCACACCAAGGGACATTACAGGGCAGAACCAGGGAATTTGCAGAACCAGAGATAGGGGGAGGAACGGAAGAGCAACTAAGGAGCGAGTGGAGTAACAGAGCTGAAGAGGAAGGCTAGACCTGGAATGTGACAAGACATGAGGCTGTTTCCATGGTAAAAGAGATGTAGAAATGAGGAGATGGAGAGAGAACTGTAGCTCGGGACTGTTGAATGAGAGGAGTTTGTACAGCACCTCTAGCAGAGCTGTCACTTGATGGCTTCAGCAACACTTGGAGTTGCTACAGCTTTCCCAAACATTTCTATTTTACTTCTCACACCACTAAAAAAAACACTAAAACATCATATGATGTTTTCCAGATGCTCATTTTCATCAGCAAATCAAAACTGAAAAATACAATTGTGGGGAATGGTCCTGCAAAGATGGAGTTTAATGGCAGCAGACACTTAAAATCATGCCTGCCCTTCTGTCCTGGAACAAATTCCTTCAGCTCTGGCTACAAAAACATTTCTCATTGGTTTTTCGACCACCTTTCAGTTTGCTCAGTCCCTGTGCCACACGCTCTTCACAGAGGCAACATTTTGTGACAACAAAACCACCCATCATGGGAGCTGAAGCTGTTTTTCACCAGCAATGGAAACTAAGAAACACAGACAGTAACCTCCATTTGAGCCACTTTTGTTCTTGGAAATTAGATGGTCTCACAACTTCTCCATATCTGCATCTCATTACCGCCAGGCAAAATTTGCATCAAAAATAGGATGAAGTTTGCCCTACTCTTTGAACTACTCCGGGGCTGTAAAACTGAATTCAGACAACTGGATTCTCCCATCAGTATAGCTGTATTTCCTTTCATCTTGTTTGACCACAGCTCATTTCTGTACTGCACAGCATCACAGTGCTTAAAGCACCAAAACCAAGGTGGGAATCTGACTCCGTCTGCTCTGTCACGTTCCAGCCTGCTGCCATGCCCAAGCTGCATGGAAAGACTTCAACCTTCTAAACCACATCTTCCAATCTCAGCCAGCTTCATACAAAAGGCGTAATGATTTGTCTGCTGCAATTTTCAGAATTCCTTCTTCTAACTGACAGTCTGTTTGTCTTAGTCTCGCTGCTGCATTACAGTTCCTTAATGCAACACAGGCTACCCAGGATTCGACACAGGAGCAACTGATCTTCCAAGAGATCCTTCCTAAGACCTGCTAATCCAACAGAAGATTTGAATAGCACTCAGAAATGAGAAGAATAGAAATTTCTTCAATTCTGATCATGTTATCTCACTCTCTTCCATCACTCAGCTCATCTACTTTGATGGGAGAATTCCCACATCTTCACTTTTTATTTTCCCTCTGCTTAAATAATTCTACCTTGGATATAATGAAGGTTTTGCTTCCTTTTTGCTAGGCTGATACTAGCTCTGACAAGATAAGATTACCTGCTTTTTCTGCATGCTCTCCATGCTTCCCCTATTACTTTCCACGTTCATGTCTCTATCAGCCATGGGTAGATAATCCAGGTTACAGATTAACCTCTCTGCAGATGCCAACAGTGAACCCCACTCCCGTGCTGGCAGTGTGACAGTGTCCCACAAAGATGTACCCACATAAGCCAGGAGGTGCCCACCAGGGCTTGTAACCTTGGGCCCAGCACCAGGGGACCGCAGCCCACTGTTTGGAGCCAAGGCAGCACATGTGCATAATGCTGTCCCATGTCTTAACCTGGAATGGTTTTAGCTTGGTGATCTCTGAACATCACCATCAGCAACATCTCTGACCTTTCTGTTTCCTATCACAACTTTCTGGATGGTCCCATACCCTTGTTTACATATGATCTGTATTAGGATTTTGCTTTCCTCTTCTCCCTCACCTCATCACCTGCTGTATGGCAGATTATCAAAAGCTGCTCTGTTCCATCTCCGAAAGCATCTCCCAGCCTCAGTCACAACCCTCCGCCCAAAGAAGGCATGAGTGCGCACCAGTGCAGGTCCTGCTGCATCCTGTGTTACTATATTAAACAATAACATAACAAATACATTAAATAACACAGTAATAAGCATGATGAAAATAATGAGCACAGTTAACTGTTTGGATCCTTGCTTCCTTTGTAGCCCTTGCCGAGAGGTTTAGCTATTAAATGCTGTATTGCATTATAGCATTGCCAAGATATTAATAGCCAGGCAGAGAGATGAATGGGAGGCTTACGTCGTACAATTAAAACTTTTCCAGTTTACCCTTTCAGTAAAATTTGTGGTTTATAATAAGCATCTTTGTCTATTCTGAAGAGAGTAAGGATTGGAAAGTTACATAGATGGGAACAGAGGTTCATTAAAGATTTAAAATAGAATGTGGTTTGGCATTGTAAAACAAACATGCATATAAGATGGGTTGCATCAAGAACTGCCTGAAAGAAATGCTCAGTGTTCCTTTTCTCTTGTGATCCTGGATCTAGTGGTTGTGTTACCCACAGAAAGGGATAAAAAAGCAGCAGGGAAAAAACGTGCATGATTGTTCCCCAATAATGTGGAGGTCTGCTCTATATCCCAAATCATTATGAATTTCTCATATATATATATATAGTGTATATATATATGCATATGAGAAAAACTTGCATTTTATCTATCATGCAATCAGATATTCATCAACATATTCAGACTTTGTATTACTGATTTTTCTCACCTTAGTGCCTAGAAACCCCTAATATGGAGCAAACACACACTGACCCATAGAGACTCAGTGAGCATTTAAACATGCAGAGAGCATACATGTTATTTGTTCAAGTCTAATTCAGCGCACAGCACATTCTTGTCTCTCAAACACATGAGGAATGCAGAAGAAGGGAAAGAGATCAAAAGCATTCCTGCAAAGCCAAGGTTTGAATAAGAGGGTTAACATTACCAGGTAATGTATTTATACTGTTGGACACAGCTTCAATTTAGATAAACGGCAGTTGCTTATCACATGGATTTTAATAAATCATGTCAGGAGTCACAGAAATCTGCAAAAGCTGGATCTCGAATGGCAAGCAATACACACAGACTATGGCTTTATTTACAGACTCACTGAGAGCTACTGCTGCTTGCCGGGAGCCAGGCAGCCCTCCCGGCAGTGAGAGCTGCTCTGCGTTACCGATTTCCTCACCAGCGAGCACCTACACCCAGGCCAATAATCCCACTGATTAACAAAATCTAGCACTAGAGGGAGGCTGAACACATGTTCTGCTCTCTTCGCCCTTTTCAGCTTCTCTGAACATTAAAAGGCAGGCGATTTAAAGCAAGCCCAGCATCCAGGCAGAGCCCAGCTGCCAGCCACCGAGCAGGTGCGCTGTTTAAGGCAGCACCCCCTGTAGGCAAAAATCATGCTCTTCCCTCCCCAACTATTTGTCAATATGTGCACCCAAAATAATAAAAAAAAAAAAAATTCCTCCATTCTGGCTGTTTCCTTAGCCGGTGAGTCACAGCCCACAAAGAGGCACCACTACTACTGCTCGCTGGGAGGGAGTCAGACAGCAAAATGCCTGGCAACCTCCTCCATAACAAGGATGAGGCTCTTGCTGCTCACATCTATTAACACGTTCCCACCTTCTCCCAGGCGTGAGTACTAGGTAGAAGCGAGCCGGGTCTCCTCTGAACAACCTCACAGAGACAGGCACAGATGCCTTCAGACCATGTTTTGGCATTTCTCCTTCCAAAATTTCTTGGCAATAGGAATTTGAGCCCTTCGGTTGATTTTTTGCATATCGCAACAGGATGATACAACCAGTGAGTCCAGTAGGTCTGAATGTGGGAACAGTTCCCTGCCCATGTAGCTGCAGCACTGCAGCCCCTCCATGCATAGGTGGTTATAACAAGAGCTATTAATAAAAACTATTTTATATTCCACTTCATGCAATTGTTCAACACCTGATTGCTTCTTCACTCTGACCCCCATTCTAAACCACTTTTGCACAGCGTAAATCCCAAATTCTTTCTGTTTTCAGCCGCTGATGGTGTTTACTCATTAATTTGCAGTTCTTGCAGTAATGAGGCAGTGTGATGTAGCAGACAGAATTGCTCTGGGATGCAGGAGATCTAGGTCCTATTTTTAGCCTGGTGACCTAGGCAAAACACTGTCCCTCCTTCAGCTTCCTTATCAGGGAGAGACTGGTATTTCTTTTGTAAAGTGTTTTGTGGCCTGTCAATAAAAAACTCACTGATAACAACCAGGGGTTGCTGGGAAAGAGGTGATCTCCCGGCTGAATACAATCCTCTCTTTCTGTGTTGAAGTAGCATCTAGGGTCCCAAATGAAAATCAGACCAGTATTGCAGGTGCAGCACCTGTGGGTATTTAGCAGCAATTCGTAAATGCATGTTCTTCCAAGGCAGCCCCTGGCAGGTCCTCAGCTGAGGGTCACATCTGCTCTGAACCACCCAGGGTCCTGCCCCAGCAGGAAACGCTGGGCTCTGAACCCCTCCTTTAAGAAGAAGTGATCATTTCAAAGACAGTGAAGATCTGAAGCCCCCATGACATGGCTTATCAAGATGCCCCCGTGGCACACATGGCTCCAGAGACAGCCTTCCCAGGGACGGGTCACAGGGCAGAGACCGGCCTTTCACACCGCTGTGCACAGTCCTAATCCCTGACAACCCTGCCTGGTGAGGAAAGAAGAAATTGCTGGTGCTATGAGTGAGGGTCCCTCTCTGTGAGCAAACAGGACACTCGAGAGGTTGCTTATGAGAGTTTTTCACTTTTGCTTTCCCTGGCCTGGGCAGAATGCCTGTTTTGAAACTCGAAGGCAAAAAAAAATAATAAAAATCTGTCTCACTCCCTCCCAGATCTATCTATTTCCCTTTGACAAACAGTGATTTCATTTTTCTTCCCGTCCAGGATTTTTTTTTTCTCTTTTAAACTGAGCCCAAGCCAACGTGGCAAAAGGCTCTTTGCTCATGTCCTTATTTGTCAAACACGCCATCGCCGCGCCCTCACCACCATTCTGGGAACAAGCCCTTGCCTTCGCCGGCTGACTTCAGCTGAAGGGGAACTTCCCAACACAACTCTCCCCCAGCCCCAACACACTCTTTTTAAAACTAAACATTTCCCTTTATTATTTTTTTTAAAGCATTACAGTTAGTAAGAAAAGAGTTTAAATTTCATCCTCCTTGCCTCCCCAGCCCTGCTGTGAATCTGAATAGGATGGATCTAGATGGGAAAAGAGAAATTACAAGAAAACGCCAGATCTACTGCAAAGGTATTTCGCAACCCAGTCCTCTGATTTCCATCAGAGCATAAGCACCTCAAGGGAAGTGAGATACTAAAGTACCTTTTTGGATCTGATCCTAAGTGGCCAGTTCCACTGTCCAAATAGAGATCCAGAGATAAACAGGCCTATGAAAACTGGGCATTATTATTATTTTAACTGCTGCTCCTAAGCTACAACTTAAACTGTAATAATCTGCACAGTTTTTAGCTGTCTGCTAACAGCAATGCATGAAATAATAATAAACTAAATATATATATTCTGCTGCTCTCATCAGCTTAACACCTAGTATAAAAAGCTCTACCTGGAGCCACAGCACACATATTTCATAAACTGTCATCAGCACTCTGCCATCCAAAGAGAAATTTATGTAGTAAAGGAACTGATTTGCTGGAGCAGATAAATTTCAAACTCTGGCATAAATCTGGAGGTCTCACACTGGGTCCGCAGGGGCCGAACCACAGCAGGCAGCAGCCTCAGATCTGGTCCGTGCTCAGGAATGGGATCATCTGCTCCAGCACTTACATTTAGCAAAGGGGAAACTGAGGCATGGAAATGGAAGTGGCCTGGCATTGGAGAGCAGAATTGGGCTCGGCTTTAGTTTGTTGAAGCCTGATCCAACACATGCTCATGAGATCCCTGCCTTCAGGCAACCATGTCCTGAGGGCTGAGAAAGGATTCACAGCAGAAGGAACACAGCCAGCATTCATTCTGCTCCTTCAGCATGGGAACCTCTGTCTGGAGTCATGAAAACGACTGTGTTCAATGCAGAAAGGCATCAAGCAGCTTCCTTCATTGCCACCTGCCCTTTTTTCCTCATCTCTCTGGCTTTACGTCTTGCTTCAGCAAGGCTTTTGCTGCTCCTGTAAGATAAGGAGCTGATCTTGCAACACAAGACCCTGCTGGCTCCTGACTTAGCCCTGGACTTCATCTGCTCCTGATCTCCCTCAGAGGATGGAAGAGAAAAGAAAGGGCAAAAGGTGACAAGAGAGCACAGATTAAAGGCAGCGACCTGTGTTTGCTGTGTAGAGTACATCTGGGGGTAACAACAGGGAGGAGTGCTGGGGTATGACTGGTAGGCTCGCCTTCCTCCAAACGGGATGCCACGTGAAGGACTCTTCCTCTAACCAAGCTCCTGCCAAAACCCAACGTGCTGTGAACATGGCTCCAGCCCCAGCTTCCCAAAGCCAGAGAGAAAGGGTGTGACAAATAGCAATTTCATGAGCTCAGTGGGGAAGAGCCATCCTATCGGGTCGTTCTACTAAGGGGCATGTCCCAGTGACAGTCCCGAGTGGCTCAGGCACATCGTTTGGACCCATTGCAGGAGGGAGGCATGAGGAGCTGAAGACACGAGCCCCTTCCAATAAACACGACGAGGTCCCCTCCTCAGGCAACCTGGCAAGTGGGAAGCCTGACCCCAGAGAAGCACGTGAGGTGCCATGACCCCTTCCCACTGCCCAGGCTCCTGCACAGGCAGCCGTGCAGGCAGTGCCCAGCCCTCGCCAGAAGCCTGCTGCTCCGCTGCTTCCCAGGGCAGTCTGGAAGCTCCCCTGCTCCCACGGGGTCCACTCTTCTCGGAGAGATAAAAGACAGAACAACACTTACTGGGGAATTACTTCATTCCCCCAAGGCTGGAAAAAGCCATGCTCTGCACTTGGCTAATGTCCCTGATGGCTGCAGCCTTTCCTGGCAAGGGAGAAAGCAACCCTCATTAACCCCTTCCCTCTCGAAGGCTGCTTATAATGCTGAAGCCATTGCAGAAACATGCTGAGACTTTGTGATAACATCTGAACATCTTGCCACAGGCAAGAGATCACAGGAAGCCCACAAGGGAGGGAAACACTTTCTTTTTACAGAGGCACAAAGTAGATAAATTGACTCTAGAGTTTTTTCCAGGGTCAGGAACTAAGTCAGGTCTCTTGAATCCTGTTTAATGCCTGCCCGCTAGACTATTCTAAGGTTCAAACCCATTGAGGGACACAGGACTGCCATAGCCTTCCAGGGTCATCAAGGGCAGCCCCATGGCTGTGGATATGTGGTCACAGAACTCTTATCAGCCTCAAACCTAGATCACGCTCACTTTGTTCTCACTACTCCTCCCACAAAGGCTCTTCTAGACCTTCACAGACTCAGTGCTTAGAACCTTTCTAAACACAATCATGAAGGTAATTCTGGCAATCTCAGCCTCTCCTGTTCCTACACCAACAGTCACACAGAGATTAAATAGTTCTTCTCCGGTGCTTATTCCCCAAACGTATTTCAAATCTGCAAGCACATCCCCTCCCTCAGCTTTCCTTTTGCTCAGCTAACAAGCCAAACTTTTCTGGTCTCCACTGGCAAGATCAGCTCCTTACTCCTTGATCACCTTGATAGCCTGTCCCTGCAGCCTGAATACATCTCTCCTGAATGTGCCTGAGCTAACACAACAGTAGCCGGCACTCCAGGCAAGCTGGTGATGTCTGCACAAAGGTGTTCATACCTTTCAAAGGTTTTTCAAGGTATGTCCCTATCCACACAGGACATGCCATCAACATCTGATGCATCTTATAACTTGCACTTTCATCTAGATGACAAATCTAGAGGATCCAAGCCAGCAAAAAGAGGGTGAAAAGGGTCTCAGCGACATCACTGGGCCTGGGCCAGGGTTTATTTGCTTCACTTAATTTTAGGCATCTGAACAAAGCACTTTTAGGATCAGATTACTGCCCTAAAGTCTCTCCACAGTCCATGGAAGGAGATGGCCCTTCCAGAAAACAATTCATTCTGGGAAGGTTTCACTCCCATCCACCATCACAAGGACATAAGGCAATTAGTCTTCTAATTCAAGCCGGATGGGAAAAATCCTTTAATAGCCCAGCAAGTTTTGAATGGAAATATACCCTACTTGGGAAACACTGCTTGCTAAAGCTGACTTGGTTCCTGACACACGATTTCTAACTACAGCACTTTATAACCTCATTTTATTATCGTTCATTCATTTCCACAATTTTTGGACCAGTTCTGCACAAACAATAAAATTCTTGGTCTTCTTACCTGCACATTGAAAGTAACGTCATCCAGAGGGGGTGGGGGAGGAAAGGCACCTTGTGATGACGTGATGTTCCCGAGGTCATCCACAGGAGGTGGGGGTGGAGGAAGAAAGTCCCCTAGGAAAGAGAATGGAAGAACTTAGACTCACCAGCATTTCCCCACATCATGACATGGATGATCAGGATAAACCCTGCAATACTCACAGCTCTGCCACCAGCTTTGTGGCACGGGAAGTAACACATTGCTTAACTATTAAATGCTCAGCTGCACCCCTCGCTGCTTCAGGAGATGGCTATGACAGCTCAGTAGCTTTGGCAGATTGCTTAGAGGTGCTCAGACCCCACAGCAGGTGACTTGCCACAAAGCCTGAAGGCACCAACAACCCGCTCCACAGATGAAAGCTTGCATCTCAAACCTGCCACAGGCAACTACAAAACTTACAATAATGGACGCCCCGTGTCCAGCCTTGCAATGGATCCCATCCAACTCACCCCCCATTGTGTGCTAAATCATGCCAGCTCTTCTTAATTACGATAAAGACAGCATCAAATGCTGTCTAAAAGCAGGGACTCCCTGTTGCAGAGGACACATGGAGGGCTGGAGCAGGAGCTCAAAATCTAGACCAGCCCATCTCCTTCATCCCTGCTGTTGGGAGGCAGCCACTCTCTTTGCATTTGCCTCTTCCTATGGGGACCTCATAACTTCATGTAAAGGACTGCTGGGAAGATCACAGGCTCTTCTCAGTGACAACAGCCATGTAATGGGCCAGTTCCAGGCTGAGAAGCATCCATCTCTTTTAACTCTGAGGAGGCTTTTTACACAGGGCTGATGTACAAAATAGCTACACTTTAATCTGCTCATCAAACTTCCAAGAGTGCTGATGTGAAGACAAAGCAGCATACTGGCTGTGAAGCCATTCAGCTTAGCGTAGAGATAGGAGACCTCTCTTTGAGAACTTCATGGAAAGTGGGAGCACAAAGGAGAAAACAAGGACAGAGTAGCACAGGCTGCAGGCAGCAGGACACCACGCTCTGAAAGCACCTCCTAAGGATGGGGAAAAGGGGTGTTTGCCATTAGCACTGGATTTGGCTCCTGGGGAGGCAGCTGCCTGTAGTTTGGATCACTTTGGTATATTTTTTTTTCTTCTCATAAAGCTTGATGCTGCAAGTAGAGCTGTTTGCTGTTGACTCTCCTGTGGGCAGCATCTGAGATGGAAGTTCAAGATGAATAAAAGTGTGATATTTCATGTATATAGGAACTGTTGCTTTTGGAGGGTTTTAACACTTTTGGGAGGAAACATGGGCTCCCTGCTTGACCCTCCACATCTCCATGTGACACACAACCTCCCACCTACAGGCGCTCAGTGCCATCCCCAAATACCCAAGGAGCAGGCTCTAAACTGCTCAAAGAGGTGCCAAGCTAAACCCCCATGACCCGCAGTCCTCTGCATTCAAATCCACAGGCAGCCCACCCCAGGCACAGGCACCAGCTGGGCAGCACTGCCAGCACGGCACCTTCATACAGTTTGCCGTGGGAAGCAGATGGGTCTGCAGCCCTGGAAAGCTTTTCTCTTCAAAAGGCACAAACTCCCCCTAGGACTTCCATGGATCTTATTTCCCAGGAAAGTAATTTCTTCCCATTTTCCCCAAAGTGAGCATGGACAGAACTCAAAAAACCCCCTTTGAATCCCTAAGAAACTATCATCCTAAATACAGATGCACAAAGACAGTTCAAAAACAACACACTGAAAACTAATTTAAGACAACCATGTTGCTCCAATACATAAAATCCCATGAAACCTACCGGCTCATGATATTATAGAGTTCAAGATTGATTTAAAAAAAATTTATGTCCAATAACATCTGCAGTATCCTCCTCTTTGCCCTATAATTAATCCAATCTTTTATTTCAAATCATATGAAATACAATACTGAGTGAAAAGAAAAGAAGAAATATTTTGAAATTAATAGCTTGGTGTTTCGTTCTAAAAAATGCTGGGATGTTTGAGTGCTAAGTAAACTTTTCTCCTTTGCTCTGAAAATGACCCTCCAACCAATGTGATTTTGCAAACAAATTCAACTCCAGCGGACACATACTTCCCAAAGAACACACTTCAGATGATGTTTCTCCAGTTAGTCCTGGCTCCGATGCCAAAGACTCATCTCCCTGGACGGCACGTTAGTCAGATGCTCTTGCTTTATTACAACCTTTCAAAACACCTAAGCAAAATCAAGGTAGAGAATATGTTGAAGGGGATGAGACAGGGAAAGGGACAGGGTTTGTGCATAAACAGAAGGGAAAAATAACAATTGATGTAACAGAAGGGGAAAACGATGATGGCTAGAACAAACACAAAACAAATACCATTTTGCCCCTTTGGAAGATCTGTTTCTCCTGAAGGAAAAAAACATTGGCAAGATTTTTCAGAAAAGAAGCAAAGGACAAAAAAAGAAAAGAGTCCTTTTCTAGAGTTTGGAAGAAAACACTTTTCTTTGCAGTAGGAGACAGCTGGCTTTACTGCATCCCAGCCCAGCTCTGCTGACTCTGTCCTCTGTGTCAGATAAGCTGCTGGCTCCGCTCTCCCCACAAATGGGAAGGTTTTTAGACTGGGAAGCAGCGAGCAGATGCCTGATGAACTGGGGGGACCTTGCAGATGTTTGGCCTTTTCCTGGTCCTCTGTGAACAGATGGACTTTTCTCCTTCACAGCTTTAGTTATTTATTCTGCCACTGCACTTTCCTCTTTCCCACACACAGCCATAGGACCTGATGCTGTTCCCACTGCACTCGCAGCAGAGTATTCCCTTGGATGCAGGAGGGAAAGCTGTTACTGTATTATTATTATTACTGGCATTGCTGGAAGTCTCCCTCCGGCAGAGAGGGAAGCATGCAAAGGCTGTAAAATCTGTGTCCTGAGCAGTGTATGGTTTTAGATGATGTGTGGAAGAAACAGGTCTACGTTTGAGGGAGTAAGGGAGGAAAAAAAGCTGAAAGCAAGCTTACGCTCCCTTTAAGCAGGATCTCCCTACATTGCACCTCGGGGACCTTCCCTCACCCCCAAAGCTTTGCAAGCCAGACAGATTTCACTTGCTTAGAGCTAGGCAAGCCATAGGAGGAGGCAGGAAAGTCCATGTGCAGGCAGAGCATATTACTGCCCCCCATTGCTGACCACCTCCAGCACCAGCCAGCTACATAGGGAGCTGTCTGGGGAAGGGACCATCCTCTGGTCTGCACGGATGAACTGGCAGCTGTGGGGGAAATGGGGCTCTGGGGTTACCAGCATTAACAATGGGCTGGTAGAGGACACATCCCACCCTGAGCACTCACCCACTCCTGACTGATTTAACCCTGCTGCCTCTCTGTGAATAAGGGATAAGATGGGCAAAATGCTTATTAGCTTTGATTACTGCTCAGCACAGAGACTGGCATTTTGATTGACATTCACCTGCATCAGCTGGAACACTTGGAAATATTTAAGTTATGAGAGCGACTGCACCGAGCGATGTCAACGGAGAGACATCAAGGCACCTCCAGAAGGCAATTTGTACTTCAAGGCAGGTGAAATAACACTCCAACGGCAAGTTCCCCCTGCGGAGGCAGCCTGGGCCAGGCACGTTTGCAGGCAGGGACCCATACCCTGCCCCTCCTCACACCACGGCACAGCCTGACTTCAGCTCTTGCAATGAGAAATCTCTACCCATTACCATATGTTTAGCGGAGAAAATAAACACTCCTCATTGCGCCAGCTACTCGTTTCTTCTTACAGCTGTGAAGATCATGAGTCAACCTACGAAGGGGCTGTGCAGTGCAACACATAGACCAGCTCGGTTATTTCAGATACAACGGCGCAACGTGCCGTGAAACCGCCGCTCTGAGCTCTTCTCTCGGCACCCATGCCCGCTCTTGTGCCGGAGCATCACCTGGTACAACCACAAGAGATGATACTGTCAGCCCTGGTAATGCTCTCCCCCATATTTTACATGCAAGTAATTAGACAGAAATTAAATCAGTCCGTCATGGCTATGTTAGGAAATTACAGCAGAGCCATAATCACAAGCGATGCCTCCCAAGCCCCAGCCTGGCTTCTGGCTCCTATCAAATCTGTGCCATGCAGATGCATTTGCAAGGTTTTACTCCTCTTCTCCCCAAAACTTCCCCTCTTACACTTTTCCAAGGAGATTTAAGCATTTCATTATTACACTTTTCAAATGTACAAATAAAAAATTGTTTAAAGCCTTAACAGACATCTACATCAGCATGAGCTTGTTGGGCTGAATAGAAACTTGTAAGATTTTTGCCATTGGATGCCTGATGCCTTCAGGGTACAAGTACAAGCTGAGAAAAACATCCTGTCTCATGCACCAAGCACCTTTCTTACTTACAGTCTAGCCTTTAAATTTTTAAGTGCACTTCAGTTATTTGCAGGATCAGGCTCACGTCTCAAGCCTTTGTTTTCAGGGAGATATAGCTGCCAGTCAACAAATGAATCGCAGCACAGTAATTGCCTCCCCTCTCGGCTGACACTGTTGTTTAGACATAAAGATTTGAGCTTTGAAACTCTAGACATGAGGAAGATCTCACATGTTCAGCAAGAAGAGACTGTTTGGGGGAAAAACCCTAGGAAATACAAAAAAGCAAAACACTGTATATTTCCCTGAAACAGTAACTTAATGAAATCTATCAACCAACAAAACAGGGTTCACACTGGTCCTCCCAGATCTCTGGCTGGCATCTGAAGACTATATGCCCAGATGTTTTTCATTTTTCTCCTTCCAAACAAAAATAACCCTTTCTCTTTGTCATCTTGATAATTTCTGACTCTGAAGCTGGTTCAGAATCAGTTTGAATCACCTGAAAAAACACAGCTCTCCCCTGACTTAGAGACTAGACTAAGGACAGTGATGGAGTAAACCCCTACAGATGTGTTTCCATTCTGATCCAAACACTCCATTTGGCAAAGCATGAGCAGATACAGCCATTTCCCACTCCCCAGTCAAGTATGTATCTTCTACTGCAGAAAGCCAAAGTTTGCAATTTGAGGGTGATCTACATTGAAGCAATTAAGATTTACACTTAAACCCTAATTTGTTTAGCACTGGGAGAAAATTCTTTTGATTGAGACCACCATGAATCCACTGCAAAAACCTGCAGAATACTGCATTATTACTAAGTGGTCTGAGAAACTTCATACTGCAAAAGTGACGCCACAGGATTTTTATAGAAAACTTCAGCTAGATATGACCTGGTGACTCTTAGGTGTGAACACACATCTTACTAAGTTTCCCAAAATGAACATTTTCCTCTAACATCTGTATTTAACACACATCACTGGACAAGGAAAGCACACGATTAAAATCATGTTTTGTGTTGGCACATCCTTGCTCAAAACCATGTCATGAGGGGTCACCAACACCACGTCAGTGCAGGGGAAACCGTCGCATGATTATACACCAGCTCTACAGTCTACCTAAATATACCACACTGGCCTGTGATTCCTAAAATAAAGCAGCTCCACCAACCCAAAGCACTGTTTAAATTACCAGTCTCCTACCAATCACTAATCCTACCATTTGAACTACTTTTGCTAATCAGCTACTGTATTAATAAGCAGGAGGGAGAAAAAAAAAAAGCCACACTAGCTAATTTCATCAGCAGCATTTAAAAAAGGAATACTGAGTCTGTCAGGTAGTTGCGCTGAAAATTTACTTCACCACCTGCTAGCTGAAATATTGCTTTTATGGATTTATATTGTATTAAAAGGTCACTGGCTGTTTAAGTCTTAAACAGTTTTAATCATTCTAAAAGTCTCTTAACAGTAAGAAAAGGAAGCTCAGAACAAACAGCAGCAGGGATTCTAATTAAAAGGGCCAATTCATCTAATTTTATTTGGGGTTAATTATTCAGGATTCACTCTCTGATGTGTAAGGAATAGCAATTAGTAATTTTAGTGATTTGAGGAACATTGGAAGTATAATCAGTTAAAATGAGTGAGTGTTTACAACACAAGATGTTGAATTAGTTTCTCCCAGCTGGAGAACAGGAACATTAGTCCCCTACAGTTCAGGACTATGAATCGCAGTCCTGCTTAAAATATTGTCTTCAGATAAAAAAAAAAAAAAAACAAACCCACACACTAACAATCATCTGGTAATTTTGTTTACTACATGGAAAGTCAATAGGCAACATGTACCGTGGCAGTTTATGCATCCTCACCTCCACTTTCATCCCACCACCCCCTGGGATTCGCTGGAAACGATTCCCAACATTTTTCCCATCTTATAACTTCAGCAGACTACTACCCTCCTGCCATGCTGCCTTTTACCACAGCTAGCTGAGATAATGAAAGAAGCAGCCTGTGAAACTTTTAAATGTTAATTAACTTCAGTGGTTAAACATACAGAGGAAAAATGACCATGCGATTAACTTAAAACCTCTAGGTACAATTCCTCTTGCGAACGCAAATCCAAAATAGCTCCACTGGAATCACTCTGGATTTCTTCCAGCATTACTAGAGCCAGAATAAGGTACTAAAGCTTTCAGGAGGAGCAGATGAGACCCTGATGGGGACACAGGAGCTGCGTGGGAGACTGCCAACAGGGAGATCCAACACTAGCTGCTTTGTCATTTGGGTCTGAGCTGAGGCAGCAGCTCAAAAGCCAATTTTTTCCACCTCTCAAAAGGTAACTGGGTTTTACCACCATTTAGACATAGCTAGGTACTTCAGCGGGACTGGAGCTGGACCCCTTGCATTGCCTACAAGTTTGTGACCGCTAAAAGCAGCGGCATTGGCACACCATGCCAGGTTCATTTCAAGTGATGCAGCTTTTATTCAGCAACTTGATTTAGCACAAACAGATGCTATCTTTAGTGTCCTATACACAGATATTTCACTCCAGCTCTGGTCACCAGTGGGGAAAATCCCATACACCTCTGGTTCACGTCAGAACTCGCTGACCTCCCTCTCAAAACACCCCAAAGGCAGTAATTAGCACGAGGGTAGGAAACAAAGGCTCAGTTCCCCAAATTATGCAAAATCTCAGCCTCTTTGCTACAGTGGATGCCCCTCATTGTGAAAACACTTTTTTTTGATGAGACTGTGTTTTTATTCAGCTTGTGCCTGTAGACCTTGTGCCTTGCCATCCTTCCCAGCAAACACAACCCAATGGTCCTGCAGCCCCAATGGTTGCAGGGTAGGGGGAGGCAGGTATAACCACATGCTGGGCTGTTTTCCTTCATGCACATCAGCCGAACATCCTACCCATCGTATGCTTACAATAGTCACCGCTAAGTACAAAGGCATCGATACAAGGCTGCATTTTGATTCTTCAACTATTATTCCATATGACTGCGGGGCAAAGCATTCCAGCTAATGTCCCACACCAACCCCTCTGGAATAGAAATGACTTATTTTGCTCACCTCAACAACCCGTTTTGTAAACATGATGCGAATAAACCAGTTCTGCTCCCGCTCAGATCACGTTACACATGGCAGTTATCTCCAAAATGTTAACATCTGCCAAGAGGTCTGCTAGTATCAGAACTCACCTCTACAGAAAATAAATCAGTCCTTTACTAAAGCTTAGTGAAGGACTAAAGTTGAGCTAATGCAAGAAACAGCCCACGGCACTGTAAAACTTTAATTAAAATCTGTGCTAAAATAGAAGGAGAAAGAAGAGCTGTAAGATTAACAGAAAAGCTCCAAGTACTGTTCCTTGTCATAGACTTCTTTTTGGACTTTGGGGATGTCACCTAGGCTCCACTGTGCCTCAGTTCATGGGCATGCAAAGCCTTCCTTTGCCTTCTCTCCAGTGTTTATTTGTAGACGTAAGGATAGAGTCCATCTTGGTCTCTGCAGCAATTAGTACGATGAGACCCCACTTTCAGTTGCAGCTGCTCAGGTCCAATTACAGGGACAAAAGTAGTTTCAAATGATAAAAAAAGACAGAAAACAGCCTGCTGAGATGGAAAGATTTCAACGCAAACAACTGGAAATATGCTGGAAATGAGGGCATCTAAGTCAGAAGAGCAAACACTATCCTCAGAGGGGAAGCATGGGCTGCATTCCCACACACCATCCCTCTCCTCTGCAGAGCAAAAGGTCCATGAAACAACTCAACAAGGGAAACGCTGCCTCACTCAGAACAAAACTGAAACGGGTTATCTATTTGTTTATTAGATTATGGTGTTCAACTCATTTGTTCATTGCTAAGAGCTCCTGACAAGAGTTGATATACGCATTAATTTACTAAAGAGGGCTGTTGTGAAGAAGTTGAAAAAAATGAGCTACGCCACCGGATTAAGACCTTAGTCTCCCTGGCTGTTGTTGCGTGGCGCAATCAAAACAAATCTGTTTTTTCGGTCAGCTTTATCCCCTGATGAGGCAGCCAGGGAAGATGGGGACTGTGTCCTTCAGATACATCTTTTCTTATCTCCAACCAAATCCTCTATATGCCTAGTGACAAAATACAAAACATCTCCCAGAGCTCTTTAATACCAAGGGACTTCCTCATGTTTTGGAAGCTTCAGCCAACAGTTTTTAAGTAATCTTGGACTTATCTTTGGCTATAACTGGTTTTGTATTGCCTTCCCACTTTGGGGATGAATTGCAATCTGAGCAGTCAGAGAAAACCTGATGTGCTGCAGCCTTGGCTTGAGCCTTGGAGCCAGCAGTGGCCCGTGCTGCAGAACATCTGGAAGTGCTAGATCCATTCTGCTTGCCCAGCATGCAAAGCAGAGGGACAACAAAAACCACTGCACAACTAGACCATTCCCCTGGGTGATGGGGTCAACCTTTCTGCAAGGTGTCCTCTCCACAAAGTCTGCTGCTTTTGGCTTGAGAGACTGGAGCAAAAACACCAAGTGGGAAATGCATGTATAACTCTCAGATGAACTAATCAAACAAACCCCCATAAACTGATTTTCAAACTGGCTCAATTTAGTTCCTCCCATCCTCTTCCCCACCCCTCCCTATGTAACTCATAAACATCCAAACTTGGAAAGATTAAAGCAAAACACGTGTCTTTACCAGATGTGTCTTAGTTCGCTGTTTTCACCAATACAAACAGCCCTGGCTTTCTTCCCTCTATTGCAATTAGTCAGTGCTACTGGGGAGCAGAAAAAGTAGCTTGATTTTCTTCATGCTACAAAATTAATCGCTTTCTTATTCACCAGTGTAACAGTTGAATAATAAATTACATCCTTAACCCCTGAAGATAACTTAAGATAAAATTAAATGTTGGATAAATAGAATTCACCTCTATCACCTTCTTTCAAAGTAAATAACTAATGCTTTATATCTCCATATATAAATTTATATAAATATATACTTATATGGAGTGGTGGTGGTTTTTGTGGAGGGAGTTTGGTTCCTTTTGCTGGTACCTACTAGAAATGTCACATATGATCTGGCTAGACCATGGAGGAGAAATGGGATTATAACCAAAAGAAAAAAAGTGGGTTGTTCTACCATTTCCTGGGTAGATTCCACCTGGAGGTACTCTACATCCTCTTTACTGTACTTCTGGATAACAGAGAAGGCAGAGGAGAAAAAAAGATTATGCAGGCTTTCTCTTCTTTGAGATGAATTTTACGCTAAACCACTGATGCACACACTTTCTGCAACAAGGATCACTGCCCAATACCCCAAAGTTGCTATACACACTTATATGTACAGTTAATGCCATATTTTGAGCAGAAATGCTTTAAAATTTACACTTTTGCATAATTCAACAAAGGAACTGGTTAGGAAACAACATGCTAAACTGACTTTTTAGATAAGTAAACATTTATGTTTTCCATATTCCACAAAATCCCCTATCAAGAACTGCCCCATCCTTCTCCTTGCTGGTCAGAGCCCAGAGCACTGCAGTGGGGAAAACAAGAGGAGAGAGAGCACTTCCCATCAGGAGCATCCTAAAGTGGGTGAGGGAGAGGTAAATGACAGAGGCACAAGAAGAACTGCCCAAGGATAAGAATGATATTCCCCATCCAGGATACTGATGATCTAAAAATTAATTCCTTAAACCAACCCAGGCAATCTGTGTATTCTTAGAATAGAAGCAGGGATAAATGGTGGCAGTGTGGTACCTCTGCTGGTTTTGCGGGACATGTGGCTCTCATTTTGCATTCCCAACAGGAATGACCATGATAGTGTAGTTATCCAAGCACACATTTCAAGCTTCTGACCATTCTGAGAAAGCAGTCAATCAAACTAGCAGTTTTGCTGTAACTCTGCTTGCTCAGTACATGGTGTCTCCTTACCAGAGAAAAAGTATTAGGGTCTGGCACCCACCCGGGGTAACTGAGAGGGTACCCATGCAGTAAAATATACCACACCAAAAGCAGAGTCAATTATTTGGTGTAGAGAAACCTGAGTGAGATCGTTTTCAGATTGAATTAAAACTTTTTTATTTAACCAATAGAAAATTAATTACTGAAATATTTGTGGATATTGTTAAAAGGAAAAACGCGGAAGAAAATTAAAATCTTCTGCAAAGATTGTGGTTTTGTTTGAAAAGCCAGAGATTTTATTCTTGAAATAAAATGTTGTGGAAAGAAAATGATAACAAATTTTCAGAACTTATTGCTACAGTTTCTAGGTTGGACTTCTGAAATCTTCACTCTGAGGTTTCGTTTTCCCTCAGAGCTGTTACTTGGACAATTTTAGGCAAAAAAAAAGAATTAAATTAGGTTAGGTAGAGAACACCTCTTGACTTTTCTTTCATCCTAACTTCCTTCCCAGCCTTGCTGCAGGAAAGTGCAAATCCATTCTTTTCAGATTAATGATTGATCTTCATTCTAAATCCCCACTCCAATATTAATAACCTCTCAGAAAACAATTAAAATGGATATATTGTTTGAGTGTGTGCTCAGGGAGCAAGAGAAGAGGATAAATCTTCTATGAGCACAAAAACCTCCATCACACTTTGAGGCCTGCTGATGCCTGCGGTGACATACAAAGGTTATTTACTGTAACATATGCATCTCCCTATGCTACCACAAGCACATGCCTGGAGCAGTGAATGGAAAGAAGAGAGTGCTCAGCCGCACAGGGGAAGAGTGGATGGTCCACCTCACCTTGTAACAAAAATTCCTCCATCAGTGAGATCAAAAGAGTTGACCTTTTCTTCCAACAGACAGAAGATGTTGCAGGAAGAACAACTTCCAATCTGACATTCCCAGCAAGTGCAAAGAGCCAGAGACACCCTAGGCAGGTGCTTTACTTGGAAATTATTTTAATGCACAGAGATGCCTGATGTGCTGAGGGCTTTATGATGAATCATGGAGCCCATGTAATTTGGAGTTGCTTATTAGCCCAGTCTCCCTGATATCTGAGAATTTTGTAGCCAATATCTCTACTTTCTTCATAAATCACAAGGAGAGAAGTGTCTTTTGGGCCAACTGTCCTGGACTGTCCTGTCTCCACACTGCTTCAAGGTTAGGGCTCTCTGTAGCAGACTAGTTGCATCAGCACTATCCAGCCCCTGGTTTAGATCTCCCCTACATCCTAAGCGATGCCGTGGAGCTGAGGACTATCGCTACTCTCCTGCCTTTGTCCAGTCCCAAGTGAAATAATGAGAAGGTTGTGTGGCTGCTTGCCAACATGGTGTTTTTACAGCATAACAATGAGAAAGCATACTGTCTGCCTTGGTAAGAGTGCACGTGGAGATATTTAAGGGCGCAGACTTTTCTTAGAGGACCATCTCTGACACAGTGAAAAAAAAAAAGAGAGTCATGGTCCTAGTGTCTGCCTAGAGGTGAAGAGGAGAACCATCCTCCTTTGGAGAGCACTAACCAGCTTTGCTAAATGAAACCAAACAGCAGGTTTTGAAAACTCACACTGTAATTTTGCAATGCATGACTGGCTGCATGCAGTCATCCAAGGCGATTGCTTTATGCAAAAGCAGAGCTTGTTCCTAGAGAATTTAAACAATCACAGTCAGATTTCCTTGATGAAGGACACCCAAGTGAGTAACAACCTTATTTAAAGAGAAAACATGGCATGTTTGGGTACCTGGGCTCTCAAGAAGACAAGAAGTAATCAAGAACACACCCGAGAATGATCCGAAATTAGCCAATGTTTATCCTTCTACACAAAGGAAGAATTTTAAATTCAAAAATACAGGCATAACCTACCTTTACAATCCAGTACCACATCTAGGGAAAACCTAAATGTGCATGTTGAAGATCATCTAAGGAATGGGATTCTCTGCTTTCAAGAGACAGAGATTTACTCTATATCCTTATTGGGCCATACATATCACATCATGTCATGGTGATTAGCATGTTGATTAAAATCTTTAATTCCACTGGATTTAAAAGGCTAATTTGAGAGTCAGTCAGACAAGAGCGCAAGGCTGGAGCTGATCACAAGCACAGAACAGCATGCTGCGACTGCAGCATTGATATCTGCTGCCCTGGTTCTTGCAGGTAAAATCATCTAGCCAAGACAGATAAACAAAGGCATGTGTCAGGTCAGCCAGCAAAATCTGTCATGGCAATGGCACCACACTCATCATGAGAAAGAAGATAAAACCTACTTTGGCTTTCCTTTACTACATATTTAACATTTGCAAGAGAAAAATCAGGTGACTATTGAAAGCTTGGGATGATGCACACCATCTTCAAGCTATTCTTGAGCAAAATGTTTAATGTTTCATGTGGTTTGGAAATGGTTTAAATTCCCTGCTGAATTTTTCATGCCCATACACAATTTAGCCTTTATCAAAAAAATCCTCTTCAATTATGTACTCTGCAGAAATTCTTTGGAAGGATTCTAGCTGCTTTTTTTCCTCTTTTTTTGTTTGTTGTTTTTCAGCTTGATAAGGTCTGCATAAAATATCCTTACTTGGATATGCCCACTGAAGTTATCTGGACTTTGCCACTTGTATTACAGAAAATCAACTCCACTTTCTCTCCTTCTCTCTCTCTCCATGCCTTTATTTTAATTGATGGGAATGGGAAAAGAGAAGAACACTGGGGAGGGGCTAAAAGGTTGCAAACTCTTGGACAGACCCTACTTTTTTTCCCTGATACACAATAGGGAGCTGTAAATCTGCAGCAGCGGGGCCACCATAAAAGAAACACGGCAGGCGGGCTGCCTCTGGGCAGCAAAGCCTGCAGAAGGCACGCTGTCCCCAGTGCAGGAGATGTGGCAGGAAAACGAGCATAATTAGAGCACTGCCAATGTGCCAGCTATTCTTGGAGGCAGAACAGCCCTTCAGGAGCTATTGCAGGAGAGCGATGTGAGGACAGCCCTCGGACCACTCTAACCCACGTCACAGACATCCCCAGGAACATGAAGCCATCCTCCCATGTTCTCTCCTGACGAGCAGCTCAAGCTAAAGATACCATCCCTCTGCTGCTTTTGTTCTCTGAACACCTTCATTTTGCTGAGCATACATCCCCTAAGGTTCCAGGAATATTAACATAAGTCACATACAAAAATACTATTTTAAAGAAGTGATTCCCATAGTTCTCCTACTTTTGGAGATGCATCTTTAAAAAGCTTCCCTAATATACTGGAACAGGACTGGTACTATCTCTTCATAAAAGGAATCCAACTTACAGGCTTCTAAATTCATTGGTAAGTAGTTTAGACTTCCTTTTATACTGTAAGATTTCCTTCCCATAAGACGCAAGATATATTGCCTCAAGGGAAAACCAGCTTTATGAAGAGGAAGCTATGTGTGCCAGAATTGTTCTCTTCCATTATTTGCAATATCCTTTCTCCCTCCCATTGTTTTAATAGAGTGGGTCACCAAAGGAACCTGCAGCAAAACCACCAATACCCTCTGCAGAGCATCTACCTGCTAAGAGCCCCAAACAACATCTGCTCTTCTGCAGAGCCTTCTCGGTGTCCAGAAAACATGTTTTCTGTGAATGGCCCATATGCAGTTCTGATAGAAACATGACTTTGCTAATAGACTTACTTTCTGCTGTTCCCACCAGAACAACATTTGAGGAATGGATGGCTCACCAGTAATCTCTCACCTACATATATTTTTGTAGAACTTCATGGAATAGAAGGATGAAGAAGGAAAAAAGAGAGAGAGAAAACACATTCAGTAGTGACCAGTGCTACACAAAGTTTAAAAAACCTAAAAAATCCAGTGTCTGATGTTCCTACACGTGATCTAGAGAAATGTTCCCCTTGTGTATGCACATGCTTGCATGTAGCACAGACTCTGTTACACACTTAAGTTTAAGTGCATGCTTAAATGTTCCATCCCCCAGGCCTTCAGAAAGCATGTCTCAAATTAGGCATTTGTTGAAATGCTTTGCTAAGCAAAAGGATCAGTTTACGTACTTTCCCCAAAGATTCTGCTGAAATGAGGCTGAATGGTTGCAGTGGTACCTCTCAGGAGATCCCCAATTCTTCCTCAAAGCATTCATTTGCTAGGATTTCCCTCTTGCACATTCAGCTTTGGGGAATCAGTATAGGAAGTTGGGACCAGCAAATCTGCAGCATTAGAAATTAGAGTATTACCAGGGGTAGCTAATGTAACCACAAATCCCTCCCTTGATCCAGATCACGCTCCCCACCAGGGCCACTGACATCTCTTCAATTTCTTTTAAAATCTCCTCTAAACTGTATAATCTCCCCAAATTCAACCTGAGGGAAATCCAGGGTTCCCCCAAATCAGAAACTACTCGATTTGGGACAAAAGGAATCTGCTGCCAGGAGGACTGGAGTTGATAATAATAAGCAAACATTCCCACTGATTCTACAGTCTCTCCCTGAAGTGAAATGATCAAGAGGATTCATTTTAGAGTATGCACAGTTTTAATGTGAAAAAAACCAACTTGCATCTTAGCTTTTAAGCAAAGACCAGATGGAAAGTCTATCATTAGAAATGCCAAAGGGAGAATACACTCAAAGTTCGCTCCAGGATGGAAAGGTCATTTCTAGTCATCCTTGTTTTAAATGTCCTCAGAAGCACTGAAGCTTTTTGTAATAAGATGGTTTTCTTTCAGTTTATCAACTTGATTTTCTCCAAAATAAAAAAATCTCCAAAACAAAACAAAAATCACCAAACAATACAAGACAGAAACTTTAAAGGCAGGCGCCAGCTCTCTTTTTTCCTCTCTAGAGCAAAAGAGTCATTAAATTTTTAATGAATTATTGTTTAGATGACAAGAAATGCCACAAAGATGATCTGTTGATTCCACCCAGGGGTGTTCACTTAGAGCTTCACGGAGAGATTTGTGAGAAGACAGGCAACAGACAACGTGTCAATGAAGTCTGAGAAGCAACACTTCGTTTATCAGGTACCAATGTCAAGGAAGAACATGTCAAGCTGATGGGAAATGGATCACGTTTCAACACTGTGTTCAAAGCAATGTCCCAAACCCACAGCATAGATCATATGCCAGCTGAGTGATACAAATCCACCAGTCCATTTGCCTCGTAACTATCATGCTACCGGTCATAAGATCTGAGAAGCTCACTAAGGACCTCCTTAGGGCTAAAAGGTGCCTTCTTAACTGTAGTAGCTCACATATAATGACTAGGAGGCAGCAAAATTGTGATCGGTGATTTTCCCCGGAGTTATTAGGGTGACCTAAAGATAATGCAGTGTTTACAGCTTTACTCCACTTGCTAACTCACATGAGAGCTACAAACACTTAGCTTCAACTGAGATTTCATCAGTCCCTAGTCTCCACCTGCCAACTAACTGTGAAACAAACTCCCTCCCCATTAAGATAAGCCCACAGCTGAAATACAGTATGTGAATAAGTCTGCTGGGACACAGCTTCCAGACCCTAACAGGAAAATATTTAAACAAAGACAGAAAACTCCATTCTCTCATTTTCCAAAAAATATAAAAAAGCACATAGATATGATGATATAAAATTGGCATTTTCACAGTAAACACATCTGTGTCCTGATGCAGATTCTTCCCAGCAAGAACTGGAGCTACCGGCTAAAGCTGAAAGTTTTTTCCTTGCAGTGTGTGCCTTTTCTCAGTTCTACTAGGCCAGCCCTGACAAAAAGGATCTGGATTCAGGTCTTCACTGTGCATAAATAACAAACTTATTTGCAAGGTCCAGACAGCTGCATTTACATAAATTCACTCAGAGGAGCCATCGCTGACCTAACTTAGCAGCAAATGGGCTGCACAAGTGTCATAAGGAAATGTGACCTGTACCACAGCTGAATGAGGCACAACCATACAAAACCAAGATTTCATTCTCAAACACCATGGTACAATATTGGGATCAGCAAACAAATGCTTTGTTGTTTCTTGGCCACTTGCAAATGGTCTTTATTCCATAGGAAATAATTACCAAACAAGCACAGACTCCTCCAAGCTCTCTTTAGAAATCTTCTTTTCAAAACACGCCCTCATATTAATTGTTTACCATTTGCAATAGAGAAGAATGAAAAACAAGAAGGTAAGAAATCTGAGACAATAAAACCTTCCCTAGTCCCCACAAATAGACATTCGCTGCCTTCCAACAGACTTGACTAATCATTTTTCTAAGTAGCCAAAAGATTTCACAATTAAATGCTAATACAGATAAGATGCATCCTCCTGCTCCTTCTGATGCCTCATGAGTTTTCCAGCTCCTCTCATTACTCTGGGCATGACGGAGCCAGCACTGCTACAAGAGAAAGCTCAGATTTCAGCTCCATCCCAGTCACTGACCAAATACCCAGAACCTTCATCACTGCTCTTGGATCACGGGAAAAAATAAACAAGAAAAGGGGAGTTTGAGTCCTAAGATCAGAATCGCATTTGCCGGACAGGTTTGTTAGAAAAAACCATCTCTGGACTTTTTGTAAACTAAGCATATTTGGTCAGGTACTTGGAGATCAAATAGACAGGGAGCCTCCCAATTCCCTTCCTGCAGCCTCACGTTTGTGGTGACAACTGCACTTTCCACCGATGAAAAGTGACCTTTAGGCCGTGACATTTAGGCACAGATTTTCCAACTTGTGTTACCTCCGCCTCCAGTTTCACAGGTGGAATCCATAACACTTTAACGTTTAAATAGTTGGCGGTGTCCATCAAACACAAGCCTGTGCCTTACCCAACAGATTCTTAAAATGGAATACTCCCGCCCCAGAGACCCATGCCATGCTGGATGGTCAACTTACACGAGCTATGGGACGTGCCATATCTCCTGGGAAAATCAACATGCCAAGCAAAAGCTCATCTCTCAGAATAGTTACCCTACTACCTTATTTCTCTTTTACTTGTTTCCCTACCCCAGTTACACAACACATTCTCACTGGGGCAAAAGCGATCATTAGGAAGAGCACTTTTGGACAGATACAAACAGGCAGCGCTAAATGTGCACCAGAAACAGGTAAGATTAATAGTCTTTCCACGTGAGAAGGCATAACAAGGCAAACGGATCCTCCGTTAGCTTGTCTCAGTAATATCTCAGGAAAGCACCATATAGTCAGAGTGGAAACATGGTGGTTCAGCAATTATTTGTTTAAAAAATCCAATGCTGATTGTGGGGAAAGAGCTCAGCTGTGATCACACATCACATCTCTTGTCTTGGATTAGCTGCTAAATTTAAAAGTATTTTCTGTCTGGCCAACAAGAGTGATTTACTGACATGGAGAAATGTTTTAAATATCAAGAGTTTTCAGGCTCAGCCAAACCACTCGTTCCTGCAGCTCTCTAAAAGACTCTTGTCCCTAATGAGAGAAGGGAACAATTGAACGAAACCTAGAGATCTGGCAGCTGGAGATCCACCAGCCCGACCCCCTCCTGCTGCCGCAAGGTCATTTCTCCTTCTTGAGGGCATATGTCCTGTTTCTACGCACACAGGCTGAGCGCCTGATGCACCAAGAGAAGTCAGTCAAGTATTCTCATGTTACAAACCCAACCGCCTTTTCTGCTGTAGAGAAGGGTTACAGGCTCAAACTCTGCAGGACCACTATCGGCAGGGACGGGTTAACAAGGAAAATTCAATTATGAATTTAATCCAAATCTAAGGCATTGAATGGACTTAGCAGAAGATGAGAAATATACTGCAACACTTCATACGTTACCCATTATGACTGTGTGGTCTCATGTCCATGTTGATACCAGAGATGCAGACCAGCTGGGATTTTACCCAGGTCACACTTCTTTCATGTGTTGCCTCTTGTCGTTATAAATTCATTTTTGCATAAGACAGCTGTGTCAGACCTGAGCTCCCAGTGCAACTTCCCTTCTATACTTGCAGAATGAATTCAGTCAGCCAGGTCCTATTTCTCCTGGGCACCACACAAAGAATTACAAATGGCTCTATTTGTGCCCAGTCGGTACAAAAAGTGATGTCAAAAGCGTAGCAGGAAGGAGGAAAGGTCCCAATTACAAAAGCAAGATCTGTGAGATAATCTTGGTCCCAGGTCAGTGAGAGGTGGCAACTAGGAACAGCTCATCTATCTGTCAGTTGGGGTCATTCGATGAGCACATTACCAAGAGGAAAGGTGGCACCTCAAAACACCAATTACAACTTTCCAGACCCAAGCTGTGCTTCAGCCTCCCCTGCTCCTTGTGCCTTCATCTCTAACATGACAGGAAGGTAAGCTTGAGCAACAGGAATTCAGTTTTCAAGGAGTCTAATTGTACTGCAGTTTAACAACCAATTAACAGTTTTGCAGAAGTTGCACACTCTGCCGGGGGGCCTGCCTTGCTGTGTTGAGGAAGTGCATGGTGTTGACTTCCCAAACTGAGTCACCATTGTAAGTCCTGGGGCGGTATTAATAGAGCTGGGGGAAAATTTCCAGGAAACATCACTTACTGGCACTCATAAAAATAGCAAGGAAACTCTTCAATTACTAAACTTTTAAGGAAGAAAGTCTTTCTTCTTTATGACAAGACAGCAAAGAAGCAGCAGCCTCTATGATTTGCTTGGAAGCAGTTACAATTAATATTGTTCCTTATCTCACTTTTCCCTGACAGTAGTAGATGTTGCTTCTAAGCTATTAATTCTGTAGAGCTGCAAGACTGGTTTTTTTTCCTCCTCTCTCTTCTACTGATTATCTGCAGGATAAGATGTTGAAGTGAGCCTTGCCTCTGAAGATTTAGCAATTCTCTCCTGGAACATGTCTGCAATACCACCCATAGGTTGAAGCCAAGTCCATGCATGCAGAGACTTGAGCTAACCCAGGTACCAACGACAGTTCAACCACAGCAGCCTGAGGTCAGCCTGAACCCTTTACTCAACTGTCCAGGACCCCAATTTGGGGGAATGGTTGAAGTCTTCATCAAACCACACAAACAGGTAAACCTGTTATTGGAAGTCAAGCTATCCCATGCAGAGGTGAGCTGATCCCTCTGCACAACCTAGACATGCCCTAGGATCAGAGAGTGGACAAAAGCAGAGGAAAGGCACAGACTAGTAGCTGAATCAGTCACCTAAAAGTGTCTTTTCCTCTCCACATACGCAACAGTTTGTTTATGTCTTCTCAGATCCAGGGACTAACCCAGGCTTTTAGAAACATTTTGTCCCTGCAATAGCTGTAAGGATGCAACTGCAAATCTGGGGGAGGCTTAACCATCTTAGAGCACGCATCTTTCCATTAAAGACACATGGATTTATGCTCTTGTTTAGTGAGCATGGGCAGACTATCCCAGACATGGTCCCCTTCCCCTGAGCAGCCAGCATACCCCATCAGGAAGGATGTAGACAGAAGTGCAACTTTCTGGAATAAAAAAAGTCTTTTAAAAGCACAAGGTATGAGCACACCAGCTTGTCCCCATCCCAGACACAAAGTGCAAATGCCTAATGTTATTACTATGACTTCCAGATTGTCACCACCACCACCCTTCCCTCTTAGCCTTGAGGCAAACATCGGCCAAAAAGTCTTTGAGAAGGCCTCAAAGATGTTCCCTGACATGTCTTACACAAATCAGTAACTTGGAAGAGGACAGAAATCCAGGGTAATGAGGGGAAGGCGGCTGGCATGAACTTGACCAGTACCTGCCCCATTTGACCTCTCAGCTGAGCTGTCCCGCCATGGCTGCTGGGAGGGCACATCAGGTCCAGCTCTCTGCCAAGCTGTCAGCACGGCACACAGTCTGTGACACTCACGGGACATGACACCCCGTGCAATGCAACAGAGACCCAACAAGCTTGTTTTGCATGCCACTGTGGCGTTAGCAGATACAGCAACGTGCTTTGGCTAGTACTGACATGGGAAGCATCCAAAGCACTTGCACAGAGATAAGAGGCTCCCCTCATCTCCTGCCTGAGACACGCTGACCTCCCCCCCCCTCCCTTCTCCCTGGCATTGTTAAAGATAATACAAAAATCTGCCACTTATTTTTTTAAATGTCTCTGTTTCAGAGGTTTTTCCCCCTCCTTGTTTTTCTGAGGCCAATTAAAAATAAAAGTTTACCGGGAAGACGACAAGAAAAAAAGCGTCTGATATCATTGGGTCCAGCCTATAAGGATCTCACACATAAAAGAATTATGTCCCTGAGCACTTTCCAACAGACTTTCAGAAAATTTCATCTTTCTACTTCCCTGGCTGGATAGTCTGTTTGAGTAATTTTCTCTTTCTCCTGGGGCTGGTTGCTAAGAGACGCGCTATTACTTCTCCCTCTCTTATGACCCGATTACTGTGATCAGCAAAGACAGCGTGCAGACAACAGCCTGACACGGCTCATACAAGAACATCGGGCTCGTTACAAAATGATGGACTGTATTAACACTCCGCAGCCCCTTCGCTCACCGTGGCCTTTGCAGAGTCTCCTGGCACAACTGGGGGCTTTTACTTCCCCGGCTTCTGAAGTGCGCGTTCAAACATTTTAAATCGCAGGACTGGGAAGGGAGAAGAATGGACTTTTACCTCCTGTGTTTCACTGCCTGACAGCCAGAATGGTGTTAATGGATCATCGTTGAGAAACCCTTCTTTCCTTACCCTTCCAGAGAAGCAACCTGGGAACTATGATTATCCTTTTTTGCTCTCCTGCAAAAAACTCTGCAAATACGTAATTCGCGTCAGATTAGCACATTCCCTTGAAGAGTTCGATGGAACATTGTAAAGCTGATCTTTACACTTCAGGGGCCAAGAGATGACCTGGTCCTGCAGACAGCAGAGCTAGATTCCTCTGGACAAGGAAAGCAGCTGAAAATGCACCCAGCTGTAGGTGCACGGTGGTCCCAAGGAAGCCACCGTGATACCCAACATGCTCCCAATATGTGCTGGAAGAGCCACAGCTTGGCACTGTGTCGTTAGCAGAAGAGCCCTAGATGAGGGGGCCAGTGGGAGAGATGGGAAACTTGGAGCTCAGATTGTGAGCTTGTGCTGTGGGGTACGTTGGGTAAAAAGTTAAGGAAAGTTAATTTTGTTGGTGTTGTTACCAAAGAACAGGTCTGCTGCCAGCTGGTATGGCTCAGGATGGTGTCACCAACCTCAGAGACCATCAGACTCCACTTAGTAAGAATTTAACCCTCATCACATTCACTTTTTATAATGCAGCTTTCAAGCTTCTGTAATTTCTTATATTAAACCTACCTTTGAAAAACTGTGTTTACTAGTACTGTTTTAGCACAGTTTTCCTACTCCTGAGGGCCCCCTCTCCTCCCACCAGCTTGCTCAGGGGCAGCTCCCACGTCAGGACCCTTGGGCAGACTGAGGGTCGCTGACAGGTACCCAGGCTGTACAAAGGCCAATGTCATTGCAGAATACCTAGAAAAGCCAGTTGTTAAATCTTTCCATATGAATCTTGTAACAGGTGGCCCAGATGAATGGGTCCCTCCTCTAATTCCTCACCTCCACAGCGTTTCCCATAAACTCAGTGCTTCGCAAAAGAAATGTCAGCTCTCATGTCAGTGTGATTTCTACCAACCAGCCCTTCATGCTGGGCTTTGCATTATAGTTTTGTCACATCTAGACTAAACCAAAGCCTTTCCTTAGTCATTGTCATCACAGGAATTAAGAGCTGGAAAAGACCTGTGAGACTTTTGCACTTCACAGCTCCTCAAACAGTTTGGGTAAATCCCCAATCAAGATCCTAGAGCATTTTTGTACATTCTTCTGTGGCTACAACTTTCCAGTGTGCGTGCTAGTTAAAAAAGAAGACAGAAGGGGAATTTTTAGATAGGGATGTCTGCTTATCAGGAACTAGACCTGATCCCTGCTTATCCCCTTTTGCATAACCACCCTTCCCCGGGCAGCCAGAGCCACAGGACTCTTAGTCCTACTCATGGACACTCAGCTCTTGCGCCCAGTCCATCTGAACACACTTTGCTTAGCAACAAGCATTTTGGGCCTCGTATATTTAGTCCAAATTGTAATTGTGTAGTGTTCACTGCCAGAAATGCCTGCTCTTTGGCCACAAGTACAGCTTCTGTGGCTTCAAGAGTTGCTCATTCATTCTTCTAACCTTTTATTAGACCAACCTGTAATATAATCCAATAGACATTTATTGGTTGCTCTGACTTAGCAGTACTCTGTCTGGCAGAGTGAAAAAGCTTTAGGCAGAGAAAAGGAAAAATATACATATAATCCTTTATTACAACAGTTTTCAGGGCATAGAAGAGCTGCATTGTGTGAACATGGACAAAAAAAATATTACTCGACTGTTAACTGTCATATAACAATTGTTATTATTTAACAGACTAGCATCTGGAGGATGTTAAAATTTCAGATTAAAATAAAAGGGACAAGTGCTGCCTGCTTGAATTCAAGTTATTTCTGCATTAACATTGCTCTCTCGCTTTGATTGGGCACCACAGCCCTTTAAAACTATATAGAAGACAAACATTATCTTTTTAAAAGTAGGTTTGATATAGTCGATGACAGATGTTTGCAATTTGAGTTATAAAAAGATGGCTTCTTTCCATTCCAGTGTATGTCAGGAACTGTCTTTTTTTTTTCTTTTTCCCTTCCCTTTTTTGCCCTTTTTCTTTATTCTACCCAAACTATTGTGGTTCACAGAACAGGCCACTGCAAAGATGAATCACTATTCAATGTTTGAAATAATGAAGTGGAAAAATTAAATATAGTATCTTGTAAGAACAGACAGACAGGAGGAAAAGAAAATGAGGAAAAAAAATTAGGCATGGCAGAAAAAATTAAAAATCTACCTGCTGAGGAGTGTAATGTTTGCTTTATGATACCATATAACAGAGAAAATACAAGCTCACTCACCAGAATGAAAAACAAGGCTAGGAACTACTTCAAGTAGTTCCCAAATAAGAGGCAATGTGTTCCAGAGCCTGTGAAAGTTTAATATTTGTAATTCTAACAAAACACAGTCAGAATTGTTAATAAAACCTGGTGGCTTGACTTGACATTTTGTGAACTACGGGTAAGTATACTGGTTCAATAATAGTTTTTATGCACCTGTTTTATGTTGCATTTTTCCCCATGCCATTATCTGAGGTGGTATTTCAGAAAAGAAAATGCTCATCCTGAGAGCAAAGCCAAGAGCAGAGACCTACGTATTTGTCTCTAACAAAAAAAGCAGATGCAGACACTATTATCCAGCACAAGCAGTAACAACTTTTGGATGACTGCAATCAAAACAGAAGGACCCACTCAGTGCCAGTTTATTTACACTGGTGAGAATCACAAGTCCTGATACTGGTCACTGTGATGTGGACAACTGGGCAAAACTCCATAACTCATAAGCTATCAAGTAGAGGGATGCTGCCCAAGCACAAAGGCACCAGCTTGGTCTCATGCCTCTTCAACACAGCTCAGCTTGCTCAGGGCAGTTCAAATCCACTGTTATACAAACGAGAACCACCACTCGTTTCCAACTGGCTTCACTTGGTTCTTAACCAACGGGGAAGAGGATGTCATTAGAGGGAAATCAATGGAGACTTCTGAAAGGCTGCTCCGAACTGCTTCGCAGCTACCCCTTAAAGAGGGACCCCTGCTCTCCCGCCTGTTCTGCGGGGTTCAGGGGCTTTGCTTGTGCTTTAAATGCTCTTGTGTAGAAGGTAGCAAAGCCACCACAAAGAGGCCTGGAGCTTCAAGTTCATTTTCACTGGCTGTATTTTGTAAGAGCCTGTAGATGATGCAGTTCTGACACTAATGAATAAAGTATTGTTTCATCTGCTCCATTTCGTTCAGCGCACGAAACACATGGAAGAACAAGAGCAAGGATTAAGAGGACTTTAAAAGTTTATAATATGCACTTTAAAAAAACTTTCTCTAAAAAGCAAGCACTAACATGGGGACTGTGCTCAGGCACAGTCAGGATGATTTGCAACAGTAAGGTTACCTCTTTATTCCCAGTACATTTTTCATCTCCGTGAGCTCAATCCTGAGAGGGATAGGACCATAGCATCCACTGCAATGATGGGACCAGAAAAGGGTTAGTGGACTTCTCAGCCTATTTTTTTTGTCCCATCACTGAGACACTGCCTCCCTCCCAGAGCATCAATGATTTTTTTCAGCTAGTGGCAGAGATGAGGAGTGAGGCAGGTGGCAGAGACCAGAAGATCCCACTGGAAAAACTCTAGTACTCACAGGACTCAATTCAGCGTCAAACTGACCAAGTAACAATGTATTCCCATGCCTCATCTGGACTGCAGCAAGGGTCCACGTGTGTAACTCGCAACACGTGCAAGACAGTGAGCCTCTGCTTCCACCACGATGAAAGAAAAATCGCATTATCTCATGTTAGTGTTGGACGAGGCACACACAAACCACCACTGGAGTGCGGCTGGACAGCTCGCTGCTCCTGCACCCCAGCCTCCTTCCACCGACAAGCACAGCACAGCAGAAGCTCACGAGATGCACCAAGGAGCAGGTATGTCGCCTCTCTACCTCTCAACCAACACAGCCTTCTCACTGGCAAGGACTCCTCTTGCTATGGTGCAGATCCAGCACAGACAACCAGAAAAAAAACTCAAAACTCGCAGAATCTCCCAAGTCAGCCTGAATTTACTCTTTCAGGGCTTTCATCCAAGTAATGAATAGACTCTGGACCTGGTTAGCTTCTATGAACTGTCAAAGATTGCAGAGCAGAGAACAGCACAGCTAAAACACAGAGTGTCTAGTCTAATAAATCCATACTCAAGCTTCAAAAATTAGACAAAGCTACTGACAGCAGCTGCTGTAAACAAAACCCACTAGGTATAGCTGCCTATAAAAAAAAAAAACAACCCACCCGCAACAAACATCCTGATAGTTCATGCTCCCAGTCCCTTACAGACATAGCAGAATAAAATTTGCCAGTGCTCAAGAGCCCCCACACACATGAAGAGTAGGAGTGCAGGGAGAGTCAAGCCCTGGGAAACATGGATCAGCTGAGTTCAAGCATACACATTGGTGTCAACCACGTAACCTCACCCTGGAGCTGGTCCTGCTATTGTGTCTTGTCTCATGAGTTACTTGTCCTGTCCTCCAACCAAGGTAAATGGACACAGATGGTTTGAAAAAAAAAAAAGTAAGGAAAATCTCAAAGACCTTCACATGAGTCTTGTTGTTCACCATATCTGAAAGTCACCCAAGGAAAGGAAGGAGAAGAGTTCACTTTATTTCTTATCCCTTCATTTAGCTTCCATTATTAAATCCATATTAAATGTTTCTACAGGTATTATATTCACCAAGGGTGGCAACTACAAGGAAAAGACATCAGCACTAATAAATACTGAATTTAGAAGGACCCAGCAGTATAAACTAAAGTGGCTAATTTTGCAAAGCATGTCCTCAGAGCCTCAGAGGGTGACAGAGAAGCACGACCAAGCGCTGTGCAGCCCCGTAAATCAAGCAACTGTCCCAGGAGGGATGCTGTCTGCACATCCTTTTCTGGCCAGGGTTGGCACTGTGGTATCTCAGTCTGTCTCGGGCAGCTTGAGAAACACACATGGTCAGATTTATATGAATGAAAGACATTGCAAGAATATGAGGAACTTGGTTTCTTGGGAGTGGAGACAGTCATCTTTGCAGGACCAGGAGACCTCCTGGGTGCCAAGCAATGGTCTGGGACTTCCCAGTAGGAGAGCATGGACTCGTTCCCTTCCCTACCACCATCAAATCACCCTTCAAGTGACCACATGTGACTGGAAAGCCCAACCCTGCAACCCAGCTGGGCTTAGGCAGCAGCCTCCCAGGGCTCACCAGCTGTGCTCAACCCAATTCAGCACAGTATGGTTTCTCCTGAACTTGCACTGCTTCATGTCTGCAGAGTTTTATTTGGAGGGGAGGGGGAAAGGCAAGGGGAAAAGAGCTTTTACAGTTATGAAAACAAGCTTGAAACCAAAAGGATCCAAACCAAAAGGCAAATCACACTGTAAAGGTTGCCACTCACTGCACTCAAGCCATCCAACAGCCCGAAGAGCCCCAGCTCAGGCTCTTCTGAGTGTCTCTGACAACAGATTTTCACACATTTTTGAAGCCCCTGATTTTGGCCTCACAACCCGCAGCGCTGTCCCAGCACACCTTGACTGCCCTATTGGCACTCGTTTGGGAGCGGCTGCCAGCTCTCCTCTCCGTGCCATGGAGTGTGCAAGATCGTCCCAGCACTGCTGACACCAGCCCCACCACAGCATGCTCAAAGCCGGTGGATCAACCAACACCAACCTCGCCCTGTGTCAGACACCTCCTTAGTCTGCCCTGGAGGGTGAGGCCCCATTTTCTGGGAATAGGGAAAAGAGGAGAAAAGGGAATTTGCTTCATCTGCAAGCTATAAATCTTCTCCATCTTCCTGAGCCCAGCATAGATGGGAACAGCTGTGTGGCAGCATTTTTCCAAGGCCCCAGCTCTGTTGAAGATGCTGAAATACCAATTTAAGTGCAAAAGCTGGAGAACAGGAGAGAAATAAGCTGCCGGGAATGGAGGGAGTGCAACCACAGAATCACAGAAAGATTTGGGTTGGAAGGGACCTTGAAAGATCATCTAATCCAACCTCCCTGCCATCAGCAGGAACATCTTTCACTAAATCGGGTTGCTCAAAGCCCCGTCCAACCTGACCTTGAGCACTTGCAATGATGGGGCATCCAATGCTTTTAAAGGATACAAAATTAATACCACCTCCTTGGAAAAAGGCATTATTTTGCTTAAGAGATTTTTTTGCTCAGCAAGTACAGAGGACAAGACCTCTTATGCACGCGGTTGGACAGGGCCTGCTGAGGAACAGAGGGAGGAGGCAGGTAACACCATACACATGAACATAGAGAAAGGAGCTAAATATAGGAAGGGGACTGTCGGGACCCATGGCTGGATGATGTCTCATCCATCTCAGGACCCACCTTCCCCCAGCATAAAGAGAAGATGCTCTCAAACTTCAAACATATTCAACTCCATCCAAGGACCACCCTTGGCCCTGATTCCACTCTTTTAGAGACACTGATCAAATATCTGGTCATCTAATTTTGATTTCCAGCCTAACTCATTAGCAGCTACACTTCCTCCCCATGCACACTTGTTTATCTTGTGGAAAACCATCTTTCCGCAAGCTCAAACAGCTCTCCTCCCTCTGTGGGATAAATACAGAGCTAAGACATTGGTCACCTGTACATCCCAGGGACTACGGTGCTCACGCCTTCCAGGATCAGGCAAGGTTAATCCCCCGTGAACTGTCACAGTGGGGAACATTAGCACTAAATCCTCCAGAAACCCAGCCCAGACCACAGCATGTGGAAGTCTGGTTTGGTGTTTGCAGGACCTATAAAAACACATCTGTGCTGCCTCTTTGGCTAGCTGCACAGCAGATACCCATGCAGGATGATAATCAGAGCTGTGGTCTTCTTGATTATTATTACTACTACTACTACTGCAGTCACACCTGGGACCCCCAAATGGATCCCTGTGACAGCAAGACAGGGTCTCTGATGAATTGATAAATCTAGTTTGAATCAAGTCACAGTGAGTCAGCATGGCAAACAGCGAGGAGGGAGGGGCTGGCAGCACTAGGAAAATTGCTCACTTAGCTGGTCTAAACCACACACACCTTGAGTGCTTCAAGTCACATTAAAGGCTGTTGCAATTCCACTTTTTTCAGTCATTTAACCATTTCAAACTTCTTTTCAAGTTCCACTGAGTAACTTTTAATCAGCATGTTCTGGCTGATTTTTGTGCAGATGTTGGGGGAAAAGAAATAAAATCAAAGTCGAGGTGAGACCAAGGAAATGCCTTGGTGCAAGGGAGAGGAGGGTAAAGCTGATCCTGCCCTGTGCACACAGGGCCTGCTCCACAGCCTGCCACTCCAGTGTCTTTCCCCCACGCTTTCAACGTGATCAAGAAATAAAACCGCAAGTGTCATCAGCCAGGCAGACCTGCTACGTGTGAGTGACATAATAATAAAGAAACACAAGGCCAGAGGCTGCATTTTCCTGAATGTTAAAAGCAATGAGCTGAAGAAATTACCAGGAACAGAATTTACTGGTCTCCCATAGAGATTCCTGATACCATCCATGCAGCCTCTGGTAGTGGGGAAGCAACACCAGTGACACAGCTAGGGGAGGCAAGGCTGTGCCAGGCTGTGATGTGCATGTTCGCGTTCTGCCCCGTGGCTGCCCTGGGACAGCCCTTCCCTGGAGCAGTGTTACTGCTCACACTCATCTCTGGCAGAAGGATGCTGCACTATGTGCTACCCGCACGCTGGGCAGAAAGCCCATGTGCCTTCAGTGAAGCAGCTCTGGTGAGGCAGGAGGGATGAAAACACACCAGGGTGTGCAAGGGGATTCTGCAGCTCCTCCACCTACAGATTCACGGCTAACCAGATGGGAAAGACCTGTGACCAACAGAGAACAAATTTAGGCAAAATGACTCACAGTGCCCCTTTATGCAGGGAACCAGTGGGGCATGCAGCCGTCCCCCAGGCTGAATTATTGCTGCAAAAACAATGGAGGTCATTGAAAAAACAATTAGGGAGCCTGGAGGAGAGAAGGGAGCAATAGAGAGTGAATGAAGCACGTTGGGCTAAATATTTTCTCACTGTCCTCCTCTCGCCTGCCAGATCCCAGAAGCCTCATGTTCTCAGGGATATATATGGCTGGGCTAATGGCTTTGCACCGGCTGCTGACACCAACCAGCAGCGTGTCACCTTCTGAAAGTGGATTAGCTTAAGCTGCAGGCACACTGTCACATCACTAAGCCAGTCCCTGACCAGGTCTTGGCCAACCCTTAGCTCTTCCAGGCCTGTCAGATTATGATGAGATCTCCAAAAGCCCAGCATCAGACAAGGCAAGGGATTGGCCCTGAAAAAGTCCCCCTGTGAGCTCCTGATGTCTCCCAGTTTGTAACAGACCTGGCAATGCTCAGCTGCTTGCAGGACTGGGTCGACAGGGTTGAACGAGAAAGGTTCCCTTCTCAGCCTGCAACGCCTGTTCTGCTCTTAGGCAAAGCTTCCTTCCCCAAACGCCAAGAAACAAATAATTTTTTATAACGTGATAATGTTCCTGTGTCACATAAAATTGGATCTACAATCACTAAAGCACCGACAATTAAGACATACTGACATTTTTTCACAAAAAAATGGTGGCTGATCAACAACAGATTTCCTAGAGAAAAAAAAAGTGTCATTTTCTATTATTTTAAATTTTAAGAGAATTAGAAAAATAAGAATTTCCAATTGACTTGAAGGTGACATTTTCATTGCACTTCAGAAATGGATTATTTTTTACTTTAATTCCAAATGTCTTTCTCTTCCTCTTACTCGCTAATGTTTTGTTACTGAAGGCAACAGAACAGGTGCATATGACTTCGCTTTTCCCCACCAACACATTTTCTTTTTTCGTTCTGAATTCTCCAAAGTTAGAGTGGCAGAGGAAAAACACCGAAACGCTCGTCAGACTTTTCCAACTTCCCTACAAAATGTCCTTAACTTTAGAGAATTGCTCAAGTGCAAGATTCAATAATGCTGCTTTGTTTTTCTTTCTCCTTTCCATTATTCTGTAGTCTTCCTGAAAATGCATATGTTTTCAAAAGATACAGTAGAAGAAGGAAAAAAAGATACAGATGACATTTATCTTACTGCACTCAACACAAAAGAGGGAAAAACAGTGATGGAACAAAGTAGAGCATCCAAAAACAAAAATCAAAAGCTGGTTTGGCAATTTTCTTGAATACAACTGAGTTTTTCTTTGGGTGGAGGATGGAGAGGAGGAGAGGGAAGAGTTTTCCACTGATTTTTAACCATAGTAAATCACCGGGAATAGAAAAGTCACTACTCTTCCAAGACAGCTACCACTCCCTCCTATACTCCTTAGCTTCCACCTAGTTTCTGCTGCAGTAAGGTTCCATCACACTCTCCACTGTCAGACAGGGGCATCCCGGGTGCTCCAGCTGGCAGGTTTCCAGTTGAAAACTCCAGAGGCGCTCCCAGTCATGCACTCCCGCTGCTGGGAACTCCCTCCTTCCATGTGTCCACAAGTCAGGAATCCAACTCCCACACCCAACAAAGGCTATTGCAATCGTCATGTAAATACCCTCAGAATTATTTCACTAAATTATTTCATATTCAAAAATGTTCCATAGTAGAGAGAAAAGAATGAAACTAAAACTGAATCAAACCAGCAAGGCTGGAGAGGAAGCACTCCTACACCTGTTCTGCCAAATTTATGCCCTACCACCCCAATTACACCCATACTCCCACAGCTCAATCCCACGTGTGTAAAGGATTTCCATTGTGCTGGGATGAAAGAACCAATACTGAAAAGGGTTGCTCAAGCTCCTTGGAACAACACGTGCCAGAAGAGACCAAACAAGCAAAACCCCTTGAAAAGTACCAGTCTGGGACATAGGACACCTGCTTCCAATTAAAAACTAGAAAGATCTGTCCCCATGTCCTCCCCCAGCCCTGCAACTCTCAGGAGAGTAGCTAGCCAGAGCATGGGTAAGAGATACCTTCACATTCTTCTTGATTTGAATGATCTGAAACAAGGAGGCTCCCACAAACTCATCAACAAAGAGCAAGTCAAGAACAGCCTGTGTTTGCAGTCAATCCCTCTGCATTAGACAGTTGTGGTTCCTTCCTAAAAAAAAATAAATACTTACCATCACCTCCTGGTTGCTTGTATGGGTTGTACTTTGGCTTGGGGGCAACAACAGGCGCAAACTTCTTTGGTGTCTGCTGGGTGGACACCGAGATGCTGGGAGTCCCAAAGGTGTGTGTGGTCTCCATCCTTGCAGTAACGTGACCAACAGGCTCGTTGGTACTCTTGGGTGGCAACCAGGACGGGTGAGACATGGTTCAGATCTGAGAGGAGAGGTAAAGAGAGTCACATTAGGAATTTAGGCTGGGGAAATACAGTTGCAAACCTACTACTTTACTGGTTTATAAAATCAAACCTACAAAACCCTTTAAACACGTTTAACTTGTGCATGCTTACCTTTAAACATATTGGTCCTAATGTATAGGACTTAAGATAAAAACTTTTATTTCTTTCCCCAGTAGGTCAGAATTACTGATCAGCTCGTCGCTGGTACCTGCAAAAAGTGTGGCAGTTTTCCTCTTCAAACCAAAGCAGAAGCAGGCTGATACCCTGGAGAAGCCCATCAACCACCCACCCATTCAGCATAGTAGTGATACATTTGCCTTTCCCTGTTAGGCTTTTGTGAATACATTAACGTACAACAGTGCAGGTGCTCTGTAGACAAGTGTATTCGCAGATAGGCAGACACACGTCCAAAATAGCACCTTTAGCAGTTTTTCACATGTCATTTAGGATCCCATGTCCCAGTGATTTTCAATCAAACTTTTAAGAAAAATTATTTCAAACGCAGCTAATCATTCTTGATGCCTCCATTTCTGAATGTCCAGCTTAAGATATTTTAAAAGCACGTTCATTTTGAAAAAATGCCAGAATCCCACAACTGCTGACAACCAGGCTTCTTTTAGACATCTCAACTTGTGTAACAGAAAACAGAGGCAGCCCAAATCATTACTTATTTATGAAAATCTTGGCTTTGGCCTCTTAAAAGCCTACATCACTTTTGAGAACTGGACTCAGATGCTGCTGAAAATGTTGCCCATAAAAAACCTGTTCATTGGAATGAACAAGTGCTTTTCACCACACGCAACCCACACTCGCTGGGTAACAGTGATGGTCCTACAGTACCATCAGAAGGTCCTACAGAGCTGGATTTGAGATGTGATGAAGAAATTAAGACCCCACACAGACAAAAGTCAATGCTAATTTTGGAGCTCTTGAGCACCCTGTCACTTCTGCCCACACTCTTCTTTGGTGTCAGGACGCCTCAAGGCTACTGAAACCAGCAGGCAGCTGCAACCTGATCAGGAAAGATTTGTTCATGGAAAATGATCAGTGCACGAGATAGCACCAGGCCATGGGAGACATCAGCAAACTGACATTGCAGAAAAGCACTTCCATCTGGGAACAACAGGACAAAGCAGAGGGGCTGCTGGATTTGCAGAGGTGGTCTCTAACTGCAGCACTGAGTGCAATCTGCCAGGGCTGAGATGCAGGAGAGCATTGTAGCTCTGCTGAGTGTGGCAACAAAGGGCTGTATTAGCTGGTGTGAACAGTTCTGAGCTCAGGGTGGGAAAAGGAAAGGGGACAGACAAAAGGTGGCCTCTGGCAGGTGTAGATCCCCTTGGAGTGAAATCATGACCAAAGTCCACAGTGCTACAGCTCTGTGGTTGTGGATGCAGCTGTCTATTTGAATGGCTCATGAGGAGGTACTTCTAAAGCTGAGGAGTACAGCCCACAGAGCTCATGGATACCACACAGGAATTCAGCCACAGGTCCACTCCTAGCCTATCTGGGCATATTCTTGGTGCCTCACAGCTAAGACTTCCATGCACACATGCTTCTCAGAGAAACAAACAACACTGAGCTCTTCAACTAGCCCCCAGAATTATATGGAACATTTAGTCAGGAAGAAAGCATATTCTCATAGCATATTTAAGTCTACCTAGAGAAAACAAAGCAGAAACCGCACTTCACTTCCCCTTTCTCCTAATTTGAGCTCACACATCACTAGAAACATCAAGACTAAGCTCTTGGGACTTGGGAGCAGACCTATTTTGCCAACTCATCCTGGCTGGCAAAGCATCTGCATCCTACAAGCTTCATGGTGGAGCAAATACAGTTGAGTTCTTTATCAAAGACCACCTTTGGGTATAAACTAGAGAAATCAGCCCTGTAGGTTCCTGCATGGATAACCTTGTCCTAGCAATATGCTGTTAGCAATGCTGAGTCAGTCTGGGGGAAAGGAACACGGTTTCCACATTGCAGTGTGCAGACACTACCTCCAGCTAACAGCAATGACTGTTAAAACTAATGTGTGTATATATATATGTATCTGTGTGCTTATTCCAGCCCAGTAAGTTTGCTCCTGGTAACAGGTTTCCTACTTGAGAAGTCATGTCTACTTAAAGTCCCAATGTCTGACCCAACACTAAGAGATAGGCAACTTGTGGTCATCTTCCACCTCCTTGTGTGGGAGAGGAACGGGCAAGTGCCAAACATCTGCCCCAACACTTGACTCTTCCTCACCAGGCAGTCTGACTGCTTGGCAGGCATGCAGCAGTTTCACAATCCCTATCACTGGAGGATGAGCCTGTTGTGCTGGACATCTGATACCAGTGAAGGGAAGCCACCAGGGCCAGCACAGAGGGACTGGCTAGAAATGAGGCAGATGGGAGCGTGGCAGGAGCACCCTGGAGATGGACAAGCATCCAAGGCCAAGCTGCAAGGACACAACTTTCCCTCCCACATACGCCTGCCTTCCGACCTCATATCAACAGTGTGGAGCATCATTCTGAAAGCAAGAAGTGAAAGGCAGGTCCTCCCCACAGGGCTGGAGAGGAAACCAGCCACAATGGGTGGGGGTGGAGGGCACGCGAACCACGCTCCCACTGCCTGGTACTTCCCGTTACCAACACCAGCCCTGACAGACCTAGAAAACAACTCCCACTTGAGCAGTAAGATTCACCTACACTGCTGCCTCCTCCTCCTCCCACATCCTTCAAAAATGTAAAACGCAGCAATAAAACTCAGGCAACTATCTAGGTTTTAAGAGCAGAAAACAATGAGGGCATTCAGCCTTAAGAGCTAAACAGGACAACTCTGCACTCTGCAGAGTTGTTACATCCAGAGATGACTATAACTTACCCATTGCTAAAAGCATCCTGGAGTTTTATTCTCACAGGTTTTCAGCCCCTGGCTTGACATTTCATATGAAAGCATCCTGCTGAGTGAAGCACCCTCAGGCCCTAGACATTACCTCCACACTGATTCAAAGCAAAAGAAAAAAATCCCAGAACTGACCAGATTATCATCATTCCTGTTCTGGCAGCTCCCTAGTTTTTCCTTAATGACCTCCCAGGCAATACTCTTTGGTCCCACTGAGCTCTCATGGTCTGCCAGGTTGATGGCAGGGATGGGTTGAGTGACGCACAAACCGCTTCAGTAGCCAGGTTGCACGGTGCTGGGGATGGCTGAAGATGACGTGAATCTCGGTGAACAAGCTCAAAAAGCAGACTACTCTTATGGACAGTTTGGGAGCATGAAGACCACACTGCTGTAACTCAATTGCTGACTGTAAGCTGGCACGCAACTCCCTCTCAGCTACCCTCCAATGCATTTGTTTTGGTGGTGGTATTTTCAAATTGTTTCCCCATTAGCTTTTTCTCTTCCTCTTTCTCCCCCTCTCATTTCTGTTATGCATTTGCTGTCACTCATTTTTGCTATCTGTGCCTTGACAATGTTTTCAGCAAGTTCCCTTTTCCTCATCTGAAGAAAATGAATGAATGTCTCTAACAGCTGTAGCTAAACTTCTGGATTTGCTGTTATTTCTCCCCTGTTTTTTCATCTAGTAAAAGGCCAAGAGCAAGGCAAAATATAAGGGACAGTGGCTTGCAGATGGGCACAGCCCTCCACCTGTCTCTGCAGACTTCTCCATGGTGAAGCACCCTGGCTAATTCAGGCAAAGCCATCAGTGCTCCCTCACCATTCCCTGCAATATTGCCTGGTTTTCAATCAGAAGCTTCTTTGGTGCAAAACAGATGAACATTTTGTGATGTGGACAAGTAAACATAACAGCACAAGGAAACTTGGGCTTACAACCAGTTCTCTTACTCTAAACTTACTCTTACGTATGCCTTACATATGCATCTCTGTGGTTCCTGCACTTGGGCGAGAACCTCCAGTAAGTAAAGGCAGTGCTTTTTTGTCTAGCCAGCAAACACAACCAGCAAACGCATATTTCACTTTTGTCTTTGAGGTGTTTCCTTCAAAAAAAAGTTACTTCTGCCAGTTCTACAGTAAAAAGTATTGTTTTCATAAGTTTCTAACTAAATGTGGGATGTGGGGGATTGCAGAAGTGGTTGCAAGAAGGCTAAAGTCACTGAGAAACTCAAGAGAATAAAAAGAACAAACCATATTGGATATTGCAGGGTTGAGAGAACCAAGGAACAGGTAAAACACAACAAAAGGAGCATCAAGATGGATGAGCTGGGGGAACCCAAGAAGCAGGACCAGAAAAAACATCCTGGGAGCATGCACACTGGCACAACATAATGTTGTTAAGTGCATCCACTCACCTTGGCTGTCAGGGACAGAGCTGTTACAATAGCTGCGTTACCCATTTCTAAGGGTGAATACAGCAAGCTCCTCCTTCAAGGGTAACAGCAGATAGAGTGAAAAACTACCAAACCCAATCTGTTCACTTTGGTTCTTCAAAAACAATCACCCCCACTGGAGAACACACATCTCACCAGCCTTTTGCTGGACAAGCCACCTATTATTACTGCTCCTTGGATGCTCAAGTCAATGGCTGGACCACCAAGCTCTCAGTAAAAAATTAAACTCTGTGTTAAATCTGCAGTTGCCCCCACATTTCTTCTCCAAGCAAGTAATTCATCAGGCATGGTTTGCATTCAGCAAGCCCCTTCCTAGCAAACCTGAATAAATCTAGCCCCTCAACATTTAACACAGCCAGGCTGGAACAACTTTTGCCATCAGAGCCCGTGCCCCTGGGAACCCTCCCAGAGGGACAGCAATCTCTTGATCCCCCATCAGTGCCACATCTCCCTCTGTCTTGGCAGAATACTTCTGCATTTCTGCCTGCCACTCTCACACAGCCATCCTCCTTGGTCAGCAGTAACTCAACAGCTCCACTCCTGATCTGGCTGCTACAAGCTTTCCCTCTGACTCCTTACTCACTGACCACTCTGGCACTACCCAAATTCACTGCCCCACCCCAGACAAAAATCTCCTAAATCTTCCTAATGTCGCTGCTTTGAAAGCCCTTCTCATTGACCATCTGATCTACCCCTTCTGCACTGTGTAGGGCACTGAACTCTACCAAACTATTACTCCACAAAGCTTTTGTTGAGCTAAAGAGTATTTGTTATAAAGGACATGTAGCTTCAACTGAAAGAATGCAAGTATCGGAGAATTCACCACAGCATTAGGTAAATTGTTTGGGCAAGCAATTAAGCACCATAATTACAGCTTCTCCTTTGTGTCTGACTTTAAATTTATCTAGCTCCGCTTCCAACCACTGGATTTTGTTACACTCCTGTCATCTGCATTACAGACCTGCCTCTTTTCCTTAAGCAGATCCTTTCACAACACAGCCAGGTCACTGGTTAAATCAAATCAAAACATTATAATTAAGTATCAATTAAACTCACTGTAAAGAGTAGACTTCTCTTGATTCATTCATTTATATTTACTCTGAACTCTCCTCAATTTTTCAGCTACCTTTTATGAAATGGTGGATGCTAGCATAAGACCTTTTTTTCAAGAATGGTAACTTAAAATGGAAGGGGTAAAATGATGAATAATATCAAAGACAAAAAACAGACTGAAATAAGCTGTGGCTGCCCGAGGTTCTGTTATCCTTCCTTCCTTGGACGCATTAGTCATCACCTACTTTTGGAGGCAGAGGATAAGACTGGACTAACCATGATAAATAACATTAAGAGCAAAGAGTGAAATCACGCTGCATAAATAAGAAAAACAGTGTGCTCTGGTTCTATCATTAGGACAATCTTAATGCCCTGAGTTCAGAAAATTCTAACCATGAAAGAATACACCGCAGCAGAGGAACTGGAATCCACGAATCCCAAGATGAGACCGCATTATCTAAAAATGTCAGACCAGGAATATCAATAGAAGATAATACCATGCAGTAATAAAAGCCTGACAAGGTTTTTTGTTCCTCTTTTTTCCTTTTTTTTTTTTTTTTTTTTTTAAACGTGTGGGCATAAGTGCTTGGTTTTGCTTTTAATTACAGGATGTCATTCACCTTTGAGAAGCAAAGGTAAAACAAAGAGGGTTTCAAGTCAATTTAGCTTCACATCAGATAAGCAAAGGAAAGGTAGAGTACCAATTTGTCTACTCTTGAAACTGTTAGTACATTCATCTCTGAGACAGGCTGGCTCTTCTGTGATTAGACTGTACCCAAATAAATCTTCATTTCATTTTCATATTTATAACATGGATCAAATACTCCTTGGATGTTGATAGACTTTGCCAAGACAGAAGAATTTGTTAATTAAGCTAATGCTTCATAGTCGGTAGTAACAGTATTTAACAAAAAACGAGCAACAACAGTCTGTGCTTCCAGACAGTCTGCTCTGTCTTCCATCCCACTCCTTCCTAAATCCACTGGCTTGATGTAAGTCCATAATGTTCTGTCTTACTATCACTTGTGCACAGTTAACCATCACTCTTAAGGCCAAGGGATTGACCAGATACAGTGAATCAGGACCTTGTTTGCTGACAGTAGATGCAACTGGAAGTCCTACTGTGGCTTCTCTCTGATACTATTCAGGAACACGATCAAGACATCCCCTTCCCTGGATAACCCAAGTTTGTCTCTAAGGGTTTACAAGAGCCATGTGTAGAAAGGCCTGCATTCTCGCCACTCTCCCTTCTCTTTTGTCCATGTAAAAACTCAAAGAGAAAACTTCGAACTTCACCTTCCAACTGCATTCTAAAGATCCGCTCTAGCACTGAACCATGAGGACACCCTTCATGATGCAAAATAATGCCATACATTGCCCCTTTCAGTTAGAGGTGCAACCCACAAGACTGGATGTTTCTACTCCAAGCTTATTTGTCATCTTTTTTTTTCCCTGAAATTCCCAAAAGCACAAACCCAAACTTCCCGCTAAAATACACTTATTTGGTTTGTTCTCATCACCTCCACTCCTCTAATTAGCCAAAAGCAGTAACTGAGGCTGACCAGAGAGATTTGCTCTTTACAAACTCTCAAAGCTGCTTGTTTCTCTTGGCACTGTTCCCCTTTGAATGTTAAATTAATTTATTTCTCTATTTATGGATGATGATCTCTAGCCATGAAGCTTTCCTGCTTCTTGTGGCCTCCAGAAGAAGATATAATGTCAAAATTCTGGTCTCATTAGAGGTCTTTAACCAAACATAGGAAGTGCCATAGGTACTTACAAACTCAGCCCAAGCTCTCCGGGGATGTTTTTCCCACATGGTACTGCTTATCCTCATCAATTTTACATCATATGGGAAATTATGTGATTTGGGGAATTGAGATTCCTTTTGAACTCCCTTAATCATTGTTGATCTGCACAACTTCTCACCAAATTTAAGTCCTGTAATATTAACCAGTCCAAAGAAGCTCCTCCCTCAGACCCTCGCAGGAGCAAACTGACTCTGGTCTTTCATGCTCCTCAAATATCACATCAGCAACCAGAACCACAAAGCTGCAGGAACAACTCTGAGCACTGGGAATCCTGTGCGTGGGGCTGACGTGACCCTCATCACAGGTGAGCAGTGGAGAGCTAACAGGAGTAAATTGAGCCACCAAGCAACTCTGAGATGTGAAGAAGAAGAATGGAACATGCTGTCACCCTCCAGTGACTGCCTTCTTGACCATATGCAAACCTGATGCAAATGGATTCTGACTTCTTGTGGCACATCTCTCCCTGAGATCAGGTTTCTTTGCTTGCACCCATTTTATACTGTTTAATGGACATTTTTTCATGCTTTGCTTTAGTCTTTCACAGCAATTGTCAGCTGGAGCAAGTTTAACTCACTCTCTCCCCCCAGACCCAGAGTTTCTTCCAATTGCCTGGATAAGGTAGGGTTTTGTATCTTCAGCTCAATCCCCTCCAAAGAAATAAATAAATAAAATCAAAGCCACTTCTTCAGTTAAACAGGGCTGAAAGTACCCACCAGTTTCTTGCTGTGGGACATCACTAACGCAATCACAGGAATTAAAGGAGAAATAAACCTAGTTAGAGCACTGCTTGTACTGAATTATTCCTCAAAGCATATAATCTAGTATCATCTCACTCTGTCTTTACCGCCTTCAATCAAATTTCCACGGGATCCTCCAGAAGACCTGATTTAAATTCAAAGTTCGCCCTGCTCTGAGCAAGGGGTTGGTCTAGATGACCCCCAGAGATCACTTCCAAAATCAATTATTCTATGACTCTAAAACCCGACTTCCAGCTGTGACTTTATCTGCACTCAAAAGGGTTTGCAGCAATATAGCTGTATCCCACTTAAGACATGCAAGCAATATCACCTACTGGCAATACAATATTATATTCCTTATTCTCTAGTTGCAGTGGTTCACAAATGAACACAGTGTGTGCCCATTCTTTTAAATAAATAACCAATACTTGGAAAATAAGGGTTTTTTTCCCCAGCATGGCTGCATCCACACTTTGTTTTTTTCACCAGCAGATCCACACAAGTTTGGGATGTGACTTTGTTTTATGTAATAAAGTCACTACAACTTCTACAGTTTTACTCACACATAACACAAGACAGAAGTCCACAGTGGAGATTATAAAGACATGATGGTAAAGAATGATCTCTCTGCTACAAAGGTGCTTGACACAGGTTAATGTCACCATGAATATGGTTCATCAGATACCAACCCAATATCACATACATCCTTACACCAAAACTCTGCTGCTGGGAAAATTTTGATATCAACCAAAAACTTAACCTTTCTTAAGTTTCCTTCTTAGCTCATTTCTCTTGCATCAGCTTCAATAGTGGAAAAGGTAGAAGGGCAAACTAAACATAAAACTTATTTTCTTTCCCAATATAATTGCATTAGTAGTTTTGGGATTAGATGCAGGCTATCTGAATTTGACTGCTGCTGCAAAACACACACATAAAAGCTGATGAACGAGATCTTCCTTTTACAGCCATGTCACATCCTGGTGTTGGATGACAAACTAGGCTTTAAAATCCCAATAAATTGAACTTGACTGGCCCATGTGCATTGAAACAAAGAGCCAGTACTGACTCCCTGGAGATAGATAGATCTATCTAATCTAATACAACTCTTAACAACCGCATTACAATTTCACCAGAGAGAAGGCCGATTCTTGACTTCTGTGGTACGAGACAATCCTCAGCCACTCCAAACATAATCACATTGGATAAAACATTAATCCAAGGCCTCAGCTACTTGTGGTCACAACAAACCCCAGGGCAATTGCAATGGAGGAGGTAGACCTGGTGGCCAGCCCAAAATGCTTACTCAAATACAGCAAAGTTTGTGGTTGAACCTTAAGAGCTAAGCCAGGAGGTAGATCTGAGCCAGACAAATTTCTTCCAATTCTTAAAGCTTCTCTTCCTGGTAACTTGACCTGCAAGTTTGTGAGGGTGCTGCTGTACCACAAAGAAAAGTTTGAGACTGATGTTTCGGAATTTTGTGTATAAAATGAGAGAGGAAATATATTAATAGGGACAGCAAAAGAACAGGCAGAATGATGCAGAAAGGTTATTTTGGGAGTCTCAGCCATGAGCTCCCTTACACAAACACTGTTTTCCTGCACACGATTTATTTTCTGCCAAAAAAAGATGCCTTTATTCCTTCTGTGCCCATATTCATTGTCTTGCCTATAGCACAGCTCAGTACTTGGCTTCCTACTGCCAAGCAACAGAGAGTTTATCCATCAAATAAAATGGTTAAGGGACTGGACTTCTCAACCAATGGAGATATACTGGAATCAGGCCTATCAAGAGTCCCACATAAGAGAAAAGAAATCAGGACAACAAGAGATGGCAAGGTTAAAGCTGTTACAGCATGCCCAGGCTGTCTGGATGCTGAGGCTGGCTGTAAACAAGAAGGAACCGTGCAGAACTAACATTCAGCTCAGCAGTGAGATATCAACAAGACCCCAGTGGGACCAAATGGGACCGTGGCAGCATATTGACACATAGATAATTGTATTAGCTTTGCAGAGTGCTGTGTGTATATGTCTCAGCCCAGGGAGAAACAGCAGGGATCTGAGCTCAGCAGAGAGTGGGAACTAATACAGAGTGAACAAGGAAGCAGTGCAGAGCTTGAGGTCCTACCCAGCAAGGCTAGCATGGGTGTAGGTGGGTTTTTTATTTATGATGAGCTCCCTATACTCCATTTCTCTTCTAAAATAGCTGCGGTTGCAGGAAGAGTCAGCTGCTGCCATCCCTGGAAGAAAACATATCTCCTATTGGCACTCTGAACCCCAAGCTGTTGAGGGGATTGCTGTGAATGGCAAAGGAGCTGCAGCCCAGAATATGGGCACAGCACAGGCCCCACTCAAGAAGGATGCGTACACGGGGCCAACGCCACTATAACCTTCTTGTGACACCTCAAGGGGCTGGCAGTACAAACCAGACTTTGAGACTGTATTGCCTAAAAAGTAATTAGATCAAATAATGGGCAGGATGTGTCCAGGATCAAACTCTTTAATCCCTGACACTTTTCTTCCCACCTGATCCACTTAACTTTTCCTACTCCAGATTCCAAGCCATCCTGGAAGTCACAGCCTTGAGTATGACAAGTCCCTGGATGATTTCTCCTCCTTCCTGAGCACTGCACCAACTTGTGCCTCGTTTTTGGCAGCTCAACCCATGGCACCTTGCAAATAATCAGGGGAAATAGACTTTTTCCTATGGCAAATCCTATATCCTAACACACAGAAGAGTGATTGCTGCCAGATGGCTGCGAACTGATGCTGTGGAGAGATTGCTAATGGAAGCAAGATATTTGAGTGCATGAAAACTGTAGGAAAGGAAGTACACAGACCCCTTTGTATAAACAATCAGAAGACAGACATTTCTCTGAGTCTCAAAACAACAGGTGATTTGGCATCATCAAAACATGAGCACCCCGATGTATTCTTGTCTCTCTTCTGCAACACAAAGCAGAATAAAAAGATTTAAGTGCTTCCTCCTTTAAGAAGCTAAAAGCCTGCAATACTGCCAGGAAAGAAAGGGGATCTCTGCAGGTTACCAAATCCTGCTTTTAGCAGGAGACTGGACTATCACCAACACTAGGTAAGGCTTTGAAAGCCTCCAAAATGGAGAAACCCTTGCTACCTGGTGACTTGTTCAAGTGTTGCACTATTTTCCCCATGAAAATATTTTTCCAACTCTACAGCTGAATCTCCCAAACCACTATGAATGTCCATGGCATTTTATTTTGCCATCTGGACAGAAGCATTTGGCTTTGTCATCTTTGTAATGCCCCTGGCAGTAGTCACAGGCTGCCACTGGATCACTCCTTTGCCTCCTCTCCATCAGAGACAGCAGGCAAAGCTCTCTCAGCCTCTTCTTGTAGGCCATGCACTCCAGGTCCTTGAATGCCCCTCCTCTGGACCCCCTCCAGCTCTTCAACATCCCACTTCAACTGGAGCACCCAATATCAGATAACAGCCTCACCAGAAGGGAATAAAGGTGAACAATAACTCATGTCAGTCTACTGTCCAGACTTCTCCTGAAGCAACCTCATATCCATTTGCTTTATTGGCAATGACAGCACACATTGGACTCATGTTTGACCTGGTGTCCACTGCCTACTGCAGGTCTTTTTGTCAAAGAATAAAAGGCATATTTCAAGATGGTGCCTAAGCTGGAGGAGCCCCAGAATGTCCATGGCCATGTGGATAGGAGGGTAAGTCATAAGCTGATGCTAGCCACCCCTATGCTATTTGCGATAAACACAGCATAAAGCTCATTGATAAGACAGCTGTTCAAAGAGGGGTGTTCTGGAAGCACAGGAAAATGGGTGAAAAGGAATATTAAGAACAAAGGCAAGTATGCAGTGACACTCTGGAGCACATCAAGATAAGGTTCTGTTTTAGTAACCATAGGCCTTTAGTTCTGCTCTGAATAGAAACTTGTGACTGAAGACAAGTGCTTGAGATTTGATTTTCAATTCTTCTTTGAAACTCATAAAACCACTGAGCACCAGTGTAGGAAGCTGTTGCTTTTCCCTTTTATCTCAGTGTCTGCTCATTCACGAACAGTGACACTCAAAGCTCTGGGAGATAATTCCTCAGCTGGTGCAAACCACAGTGCCAGCAATGAAGTTAACCCAGACAGGCATCCACAGTGGCCTTACAATTTTGCTAAACAAGCTCATCATATTAAAAAGCCAACTCCAGTTGCTCCACCACTATCACATTGGTGTCTTCTGTTTTTGACCACCCAAATTAATCGTTTGTTCTCCTTCCCAGAAATCAGTATGAAATGTCGTTGTGACAAAGAGTTTCCATACTAGACTGGTCACACTGGTTCCCCAGATGTGAAATGGCTCAAATCTCAGAGTCTCTAGGGAAATATTACAGTGCTCATGTATCTTCACTGCACCTTCTCAGAAGAGAAGGGGGGGAGGGGTGGTGTGGTGGAGGATAAGAAATTAATCATGAGCAGAGGGAACTTTTGGAGGGAAGGAAGAACCAAACTTTTAATGTATCTAGAGACAGTGATACACTGCTGCATTTTAGCCACTGCTGGCAACCACTCGTGTTCTGCTTTTGAACTACACTAGGGCAGCAGGGCCATGCAGCTGGTAAGTGTACACACAGCTCAGTTAATCAAATGCCCTCCAATAGTTGCTACCGCTATCTCACAGGTAAAGCATGTTCCCACACACAACTAAGTGTCTGCAATGCATTTCAGCATGCCTTTGCTGTGTAATGTACATATTTCTCTTTCAAAGTAACACAGCTGCCAACACCTTAATCATTCCATGGGGACCTTCAACCCCACCAGCCCCTTAAGTGCTTCATTACCTCCAGCACACTTCTGCAGAGCTCACATCCCAGGTGAGCTGTATGAGCACAGCTCTCTGTCAGCTAAAGAAAGCAGACCGAACTGCAGGAGATCAGAATCTGTGCAAATCAGGTCTAACAGCTTATCTACCATCCCTCTTTGTTCCCACAAGTTTGGCCTCATTTACTGCAAAATATCTAGGACAAAAGGCAAGACAGCAACAAGAAACCACCTTTGAGACTGAAGTTATTGCATGTTTCTTTTCATGAGATCCTGTGGGAGAGAAGATGCTTGCTCCTCTGCATGGACTCTCTAAGGGGCTATGGAGACCAGCCAAATAATATAACTGAGGCACCTGAGTTGCCTGTACATCTCCAAAGCTTTCTCATTTTTAAGTTAGAAACTGCTGCCTCAAGTCATAAAAATACTATGTTTTGGAAGTGTATTGATATGTTCTTGGCACAGAAAAAAAATAAACTGCAAATGCAACCAATACAGAAACTTGAGCTGCCTTTTGTTTCTGCAGGACTTAAAACTCCAAGGGGAAAACCTAAGTAACAAATTAAATTGATCCCTGGAAAGATGCAGTCTGTTAGGACTGGTACACAGATACCTATTTTGAAACTAGCTTGAGCACATGAGGGCATAACCACCCTTTGAAGTTTATAGGTTGCTCCCATCAGGTTCCTTGAGATGACACTGCTGGAGATGTCATCCTGAGGATTCACTTCCAAGGCAAGTTCATTTTAAAAGCAGTCTACCTCAGGGCCATTTTTTGTGAAGCAACACCACCAGGGAACAGCTTCACCTGCTCTCTTCATGCCAGCTCTACCCTCCCTCCTCTGCAGCCCCCTCTATAATCCATTGCCCTTCCAATTGAAGATATGATCTAATGGCTCGAGAAGATATAGGAAGGTTAATCATGCAAGGAATAAGAGCATACACACATATGTATGCATATACATGTGCACAGCCCTGGTTTTTTGTTTCTACATTATTTGCTCAGGAAACTGGTAGAGGGAAAGAATAAGGAGAGAAACCAACAGTCGCTCACATGGATCAACACTTCCAGGCTCTCTCTTTTGCAGTTCATCTCACTCATACTTGTGGTTTCAACATGTGATTCACATTAGGCCCCTCTGCTCGCCATTTGATGGTTCTGCTAAACAGATGTGAATTTATTTAGTCACAGAGCCTGCTCTTTACACTGACTCTTTGTAGAACAGATGGGCTTTTTGGTTTTTTTTCCTGTTCAACAATATTCAGATAATGATCATACTCAGTGCACAGGTTTGCTTGATGATTTCATATGAAAAGGAACAACACATGAACACAGACATGATCTCACAGGAGCTCTCTTCAGCAGCTAGGACACACCGCAAGAGGTAATGGCGAATGCCAAACTGCAACACCAACAATATCTAGAGAAGCCCAGATCTTGGGGATCCCCGAGGCCAGCCCCATGACTTCAGGCAAATAAGTGACGTACGCTGCACCTAGCAGGGTCCAGAAGACACAACTCCACCAACTGCCCATCTCAAAGCATGTCTCCCACGTGAAAGCTCTGGTGGAAGAGTGAGCTGAAGTGCAAGTTCCTGCAACATTCATGGGGACATTAAACCATGTGCATCTCCTGGGACTCCTCAGCATGGTGAAATAGCCTGGAAAAGCTATTCGCTCCCTGTGTGGGCATTCTTCTTTCTGCACTGAGAGTGCCTTTGGCAATGGATGAAGCAGAACTGCACAAAGGCCTTCTCAGAGCAGAATAAGACTGCCCACATGAGAAGTACGCTCGGAACAGCCATTGCACTTTAAATTCACACCCTGGCTTTGTTTCCCAATACTCTCCCTGTGCAGAAAGGCCCTAGGCTTCAGATTCAATTTCTGCCCATATTATCAATAGCCGAGCACTGCTCCCATCTGAGGGTAGGATATGGCCTATACAAGAGACCAAAGTACAATCTGGGAGGAGAAGGATGAGCTTCATGCCTACTTTCTGCTAGCCTCTATATGGATGCACCTCTATATTGCTTTAATAACTGAACACTGATGACTTCACCCTAGCAAATGGCCCTGCTATGTGGGTAAGTTATCTCTGCTTTACCACAGAAACCAAGCACAGGATGTGTATACATGGTGCACACAAATGTCATGCCCACACCTGTGCAAGGATCTAATCCCGTTCCAAAAGCTGCAGCCCCATCCCTCAGTCACAGCTTTGGCCTCCATGTGTTGCCCAACTGTTACAAAGATGAGCTCAGTTTCTAGGATGATCTACTTAGGATTTTCATTAACTCACCTGAAAAAAATTATTTTTATATATACATACACACACATATGCACACTTTAAATGTGTTTATATTAAAATTTGGGTTATCTGGAGAATGAGACTCCAAGTTTCAGAAGGGAAGCAAAAGTGGAATTCTCTGCTTGAAAGGCATCCAGGACACAGCCATTAACACCCCTCCCTGGGGGCCCTAAAGCTGAACAGTTACAAGAGCAGAAAAAATGTGCGGCTTTCTTCTGGGGGGGTGTGCATACAATTAAGCAGTATTAAAAAGCTAGTAGGTATTAGGCAGTGAAATACTTTCAATAAAAGAAGACTGGAACTGAAAAGGACAGCTGAGTCCTTGCAGGGCGACAGGCACTTCCAGCTACAAAGCACCTCGTGTCTTCCGAGAGTTTTGTCTTTCTTTTTTTCTTGGCAAGTTCTGAGCCACCACAGTGTAATTTCTATTCTTATTAATGACTGTGCTATCCAAATATCCTGTGTATGGACCATACACCAGCACTTTACTCTTTTGTATGTCTTAAGACGCAACAAAACAAAACACTGTGAAAGAGACACTTTCATAAGCATAAAGCAAATTTATGTGCCCAATTCCCAGAGGCTGGTTGCCTAACCTTCAGTATGAGCCTTCAATAACTTTCACTGAGCAGTCGAACAATGTGCTTTCTTTCCTCCATGTAAGTAAAATGAAATTCCCTCCCACTTTGCCCCACCTACTCTGCAGACCTGGTGGGGCTGGTGCTCCCACTGGGGCAGGACCAATGACCAGACAGAACATGGCATCGGGGAACAAGGTTCCCCTGCCATCCCTTCCGGCCACGTAGGAAATCTTTCCAGGCATCACTCTTCATATGCATCTTCCCTTCCCTGTCACCTCCATCCAGACACCGGGGACAACTTTTAGTCCCTTCTTTACAACATTTTGAACTCGGAAACAGAAAGTGCTCTGTACGGGCTATCCCACTGCTAAGTGCACAGAGCTTGAAAGGCATCCAAAATGCAAAGCACGGATATATAGGTTTCAGTGGAGGGTTAAAACTGAGGGGAAGTGGAGCCATCTCAGCTGGCAAAGGCTCATGATGGATAGCAATGAGCTGTTCAGAAGAAAATTAAGAAAACATTTTGAATGCCCTCCTAAAAAGGAACAAATAGGTCCAACACTCCAACAGAAGGGGATTTTTTGCATCTCTGAATGATAGTGCTTCGCTTTTATGGCCTGCGGCTGCTTGGGAAATTCAAAGCTATTTCTCTGAAGAATTCACTTGGACAAGCTTTATGGCTTTGATCAGTTAACTATTTTTTAATGCTAATCCACCCCAGTGATATTTGTCCTCCTTTTCCCCATGTGCACAGAAGCACAGACACAGACAAATACTACACAAAAGCAAACATTAGCCAGATGAACAGCCAGGAACAATGACATCCAGAGCCCATAACCAAACACCAACTTCATTCTGTTTTATTCTTTTCTCTTCTAGCAGCTCAAGATCCTTTGGCCCAGTATGACCTGCTAATGGGAATTTAGGAACTAAATTTCAGTGCCCAGCAGGTATAATGCTAACTTAAGTGATTCAGCCACAACTATTCTCACTCAAGTAAAAAATGTAAATAATGTCCCCTAAAAGTTGCAATAAAACAACTTATTTGTTGCCTTATTTGAAACTTAACACAAACCCCTGCAAGTAGCCCAAGGGCCACCCCACCCTCCAGATGAATAAAGGTGCAGAAATGGCAATTTGCTTACATTTATGGAGTTAAGATTAAAAATGAGCCAAGAACAGGACTGATGATACCAGACACCCATCATCCCACTGGAACTGTTCTAACCTCCTTCACAATCTCAGGCTTATAACCTGAGCACCACACTAAGCAAAACTCCATTTAAAATCTCAGCATAGAAACTTGTTTCCTTGTTTAGGGCACCGAAGTCTAACTGCGTACCAGGAACATGACGAGTATCTAAGCCAATACTCAATTATCTGTCATATCAGTTGCACCACCTGTGACATCCTATGACATATATAGCAGCCACTACACCAAAAAAACCAAACAAGAACAATTAAGGGACAGTCTCTGCTCTGCAGTACCTTTGGTATTCAGGTTGCTATCTAAACTTTGCTTGCTGTCTTTGGGTAACAGATTCAGGCAGTATTTCCTGTGACAGAGAATTACACAGGCTGATTACCCTCTGCGGAAAAGTGAAGAAATCCTGGAAGCAATTTTCTGTCTCAATTGTTCCCAGAGCGCAGGAACAATCTTTTAGCCCCCTTCCTATTTTCTGCTCAATGCCATCCAGGCTCAGCGGGCAGAATCCATCATGACGACGCCTCGGGTCTGGGTCCTGCAAACACTCACCCAGGTGAAACTTTCTTTACACATGAGTAGCCCTACAGATTTCAACTAACATCAGCCTTGAAATTGGCCACAAAGTTTTTAGAGGACAAAAAGAACAGAACGAGATAGGTGAGATGCACAGACTGAGGCGGTGTGGCTTGACTACAAGACTGACCCACAAAGAGGGGGAAGGGACTGGGTGCTGCATACAAATCCACACCCCTCCATGTATGCTGCAGCAGTGACTCCAAATACATATTTTTCAATATTTTGACAACAAATACTTTTCACTCATGTATACACCCACACTTGGAATTATTCAATCAGAACCTTATTTTCCACCCAAAAGAGTTTTGATAGAAAATGCTCAATTTGCCCTAATCAATGGGGCTTAAGCATCAGTCAAAATACTTTCTTGAATTGACACTGTCGGTGCCAGAGCGGGAGAACAGGCTCTTTAGATAATCTGCCTCCAAAGGCAGGTATTGACCTTTCAGTTGTGTTATTACTTTTTTTTTAATAAAGGTAACATTTAAAATATTGTTACTTTTCAGCTGATGCTGCTGGGAAAGAGGGAGGGAAGGGGGCTGCATGCCTGCTGCAGAATTGCACGGCCAATCTTAGTATAGCTTAATTTTCAAATGAGGACTTTGGTAGTAAACAACCTTTTGCTTGTACACAAACATTTTTAATTTCATGCCCTGCTAATCATACATCTGTTAGAGCTCCTTTTCCATCCATTGCAGTAACGATAATAAAAGAAAAATCTTCGCACTAACAATGTGGTTTGTCTAAAATGAAAATTGAATAATAATCAATTTTTCTCTGCGGGATGATGGAATGCAGCAAGCAGCAACACTTGCTCGATGAAGGTGACAGATACATAGTTTGAAAAGTGACACCTTCACACTGGCCCTAACAGCAGTCCTCGCTGCTGGCAGCCCCTCTGTCCTGGACATGTTTGTTTAAGAGCCTTTTCGGGATGGGCTTCACCGCATGGCTTCTCTCAGGCTTCCTGGTTGTCCACACCAGGCACCACCACCACCAGAGCTTCTCGTGCTGTCATCACTGCACTCACTAGCCACCTCCTTCCCCCCTTCCTTTCCCCTCTGCTTTCTCCTTGCCTCCTCTATCAGCAGGATATTACTGTGAGAGATGCTACAGCAATGCCTTCCACCTTCCCAAATCTCTTTCCACCTGTGAGACCCAGTGAGCCTCAGTGTACTAAACTTCAGACGTGTTCAGCACCCTTACCTTTGCATTCCTCATGCAAGAGCTGGCTAATGTGCTACTCAAAATTGCACTTAAATATGTGATTAGACCCCTGAAAACAAGTTCTTCTCATCTCTCCAATAACGTTAGTGAAAGAGTTGAGATTTTTACTTAATAGACATGCCCAGCTAAAATGTCAAGTTAATCACGCCCCAAGAAACACCCACAATCAAGATGACCATCTGATTTGACCTAAGGAAGAAATTTTTTATGATGAGACACTGGAACAGGTTGCCCAGAGAAGTTGCAGGTGCCCCATCACTGGAAATGTTCAAGGCCAGGTTGGATGGGGCTTTGAGCAACCTGATCTAGTGAAAGATGTCTCTGCCCATGGCAGGTGGGTTGGACTAGATGATCTTTAAAGTTTCCTTCCAAGCCAAACCTTTCTATGATTTTATGATTCTAAGATTTACTGTCTTGTACAGCCCACACTCCTCTTTTCGGGACTGCTGATACACAGCTTTTGCCTTTTTAAACTCCTCCTATTCCCATCGCTGTGCTGGGCCAACTCCAAATGAGAAATATTGCACTTGTAAGACCTATGCAATGGTAACTCAGCAAGTTTTAATAAGCAATGGGAATCCATCTGAAGCCCCAGGCAATGTGGCACAAAGACGTTATGGGCAGAGGTACATAGCTCTGCTACACCCGAGACTCCTCTCTGGCCTCCAGTCTTCATATTAGCATGCTGAACCCTCTCCTTCCAGAGGTTGTTTTCTAAAACACAGTTATCTACATAAGCTCTCCCTTGTCTTCACCATGAAGTGCAGTTGTTTGAATAATCGGCTTTAAGGACACTTGCAAGTTAACTAATATCAATTAATTACTCCCATTTTGCAGATAAGCAAACAAAAGAACAAAAAAGAAGGAAAGTACCCTGGTCTGCTCAGGAAGGAAAGTATCCTGGGGAGTTCAGGGCACAAACACACTCCTTGACCTGGGTCCAGAGTAACCAAAGCCACCGCTGAGAGGACCTTTGCATCCCCAGCTCCCTATCTCCTCCTCCAGGAGCAACAGCAACCCTGCCCTGCACAACCAGCCCTTCAGCTCACACAAGGATGCACAGGCAGCCTTGAGACCTTTATTTTACTTGTCCCTTCATGGTAAAGCTATAGGGATTAGAAGTGTTACTCTACAAGCCATCTTTTTATTACTCAAGAGACAGTCTTACCCCAGCTGCCCCAAATGCAGAGTTATATCTGGAGGCATCAGCGTTGCTCGGTCAGGGCTCATTTCCACCAGCACTGCTGCCTGAGCCCCAGCACACAGCAGGCTTGGGGCAAACACTGGGGATGTAAGGTGAAGGTGATCCAAGCCAGGCTGTACCTAAGACTAGGTGACCAAGATGGGCATGAACACAGGCATTGATACATCCCATCTGTCAATACACAAAAGTATTCAGTTCTGGATCCTTCTGACCTCTCATCAAAGTGCATTCAGTCAAACAACTCTACCAGAATTAACAGTGAAAAGAGAGGGGGAAGGAATAAAAAAAGACTTTGTTGAGCAAAAGTACTCTGAGACACATTTGATGTAATAGTCATATGATTAACAAACTGTCATATCAAAGTTTTCTGCAAAGTAGGAACACTCTGACAGTTCATATTTTAAAAACTGACATTTTGATTCATTACTGTAAATAGCACTCTGTATTAAATATTGTGACAAGGCATACAGTGTATTTTTTGAGCTCTATAACATTTAGGAAGTACTGGATTTTTTTTTTTTTTAAAGCATGTATAATATCAAAAGCAGTTAAAGCAGAACTCCAAGAAAGCTTCTAGAGAAGAGAATCATTATTTCTGAAATAACCTACTTCTCTGCCGTCATCTCAAGCACTGCTGGGAACTTTGGCCCACAAGGATCTTAATGTACTGTTTGCATAATAAAATAGGGAATTGTCTCACGGAACAAAAGAGCTATAAGGGAAGTGGCTACATTAAATAATGTAAAATTACTCAGTAGCAAATCATCCCAAAGTTGGCATAAGGGGAAGAATGCTAAAAGGTGCTGAATTACCACTCAGAATATTTGAGAGTGCAGGTTCATAACCGAAATAAACAACGTGACATCCAAATGACTGCCCAAATGTGTATCTTGCTTATCCCCTCAATCTCCAGCCACATGTTTTGCCCCCTCCTCTGTCTCACCACTTGTGCCTGTAAAGGATAAAAGTGATGGTATGGGCAGGAATGAGGGTCAGGGACACACAGACAGCAGGACCACCTCTTCTAGCAACTGTACAAACTCAGACTAGTTGAATCTGCTCATGAAACCACCGCCTGAATTCAGTTATTGCCCATCTCCTTGACACTCAGAGACCATTACATCCTTCTCAGCAACTCTGCTTTGTCCATTTAGACCATGAGCTCTTATGGACAGGAAGGGTCTCTTCCTATGCACACCTGCGCAAGGAGACCTCCATCTCAGCCAGTCCCCTAGGACCTGCTGAAACCCATATGTGGGCAGAGAGCTGCTATCACCCCTGCCACCCCACACAGCCATGCCCATCACAGGTAGAAGCAGAGCGGGCAGCGCTCCCTCACTGCCAGGGTGAGCAGGAAGGATTGCCCAGAGCTATCAAGGACTTCTCCTTGCATGGAGGTCCACAGCAGGACAACACAAGCTGTAGGGATGCTGTGAGCCACCAGAACCAACACACCATCTAAGAGCACTTAATCCCCTTACCATTCCCTCACTAAGTTCTTCCCAGCTCATGGATCCTTTTCCCTGATCACCAGTACCAAGGCAAACAGGACTGGGCCCAGAAGCAATGTTTTGCTTTTCCTCAAAAGCAGCCCACTGATGGAGAAATTAAAAATAATAGCTCCAGCTAACACAGAAAGACCTTGATAGAGCAGCAGAGGAAAACCAGAGGCTGCCTAGCCTGTTTGCAAGATGCTCAGGTGTTATTAGGACTGCAGTCAAGGGCTTTAGAAAGAAAAATGGTTACCATTATCATTACTTGCAGCCAGCTGCAAGTGGAGCTCTGGGCTCAGTCTACTGAGAGAATGGATATGCTGCCATAAACACAAGCCCAGAGCCTAGTCTGGGACATGGTGAGGCAGTCACGCACACCGAAGATGGATCACAATGCTGTTTTAACAGAGGTCTGATCCAGCACAGCCTGTGTTTCCCCAGGAGCAGCTACACACCACTCACATGCTGGAAATCTTGTGGATGTGTTTGCATGCCAGCAAGTGTGGTAGTAGTAGTGGTCTAGCCAGACATCCAAAACATATTGGCACCACTATAATTTGTCCATTCACCAATATGTTTTCCTAAAAACGCCCATATGCTTTTTCTGCAGTTCCCATATGCTTTTGCAAAGAGAAACAAAAACATTTTGTTAGTTGCGAGCGATTGATCGCCACATATTTCACAGAAGTCAAGTAAAAAAACAACAACAAAAAAAGCAGTCAGCTGCTTCCCCCTCCCTTTCCTCTCTGTTCATGGAGGGAACTGTGAAGAGCAGGAAAAAAATTCAGCCCACAGCAAAATACACACAGAGCTCATTTTTTGCACTGCAAGATATTCTAGGAATTACAGGAGGAATCTTCATTAAAAACAAGCTATCAAAGATCTGGCAGCCAGTGGCATACCAGACAGTAATTGAGTGTTGGGTGTTCGGCTCCATGTTCGGCGCTTGCTCAGGTCCTCACCGCGGGTAGTGCAGCCCGCAGGAATCCAGGCTCCCAGAGAAGCACATGAAATGAGCCTGGGGGTGGGGGGACGGTGTGATAAAGAGGTTACAGCCTTTGCGATTGACAGGACAACTCATTTGATAACAAATCTATCTATACCTGCAGGTATAAAGCCCTCTCTTGCATGTAGGGCTTCCCAGGGATGTGCTGCCTTGCTAATGCAAATCCCAAAGCAGCGAGCGTGCGAGGGGAGCAGACAGGCTGCTCGGTTCAACTGGGAGCAGGCACGTGGGTGTACAAGTATGTGTGTGTCAAGGATGGAGCATGTGGGAACTGTAGCTGTTTAGTTAGAGACTCATTAAGAAATGCAGCAGACCCGGGGCCAACGTTCAAAGAGGAGCAGTGTGAAACATTTCTCTGGAGGAAGATTAGCATGTGTTTTTCTTTACACAAATAAAACTAAAGAGAGAATCGTAATATGGACAAATCAATTAACTTCTGAAAAGCCAAGGGCACCGCATGCAAGAGCAGACAAGAGGGGAAGGGCTTTGTTACAGGGACACTGAAGCAGTGCATAGCCTTTCTTCCTTGGAAAAGAAATTCAGCTATTGCTGCATGAAGTGCTGATGTTAGCCCTGTCTTCATCACACTCACTGTACAGGAACACAGCTGCCTCCTTCCCAAAATGGCCACGCACATACTTCTATATTGCTATAACCCTATACATGAAGAGCTTGGGCTCATCTTTATGAAAATACATGAGAGCAGGCACCAAAGGTCTACTGCAATGCTTGACATGGCAGTTTCAGCCTTAAGGTAGGAGTTTGAGAACGATATTGGACACCCAGAACAGCGTGCACCCTTCTACCAGAATAAAGACTTTCTGTGATGCAGTCCTATGTTCTACAATTCTCCAGCAAATTTAACAGGAATGCTCTTTGCAAAGTTAGCGTTTCCTTACAATGATCTAATCTCACACAAAGCCTAATGAGAGGCCAGATGCAATAGGTCAAGAGCCCAGTTCTCCAAGGAAACAAAGCTGAAAACCCAGTCAAGAGAAGAGAAATCAATCTCTTGCACAGGACAGAGCAAAAAAACAATTTGTTGGAGACAGCTTGCTTGGTAAAATACATTTTATGATATGTTTTTGTCCTGAGTTGTAAGCACCTGAACATCTGACTTCACCACTCACAAATATATTGATGCTGTTGCTTAAGCTTTGAGTAGAAAGCAAAACTAATACTGTCTCATTTAGTTAACAGTCTATAAGGATGGGCTTCTTCCTAGATTCCATATTTACAGCAACCCACTGGGACAGTTTATTAGACTTAGCCAGGAAAGCTGCCACAGAAAGAGTGAGACTAACAGACGAGCTGCCATTAATCTTCCATAACCCAGCAACTGGGAAGACCAGGCCTTGAACCAAATACTACTTTCTTGCTATTAATCTCCTGTCCTCTACTTATTAATCCCTGGTCTGTCTTTGTCTTTCAACATTTATTAATGTCCCCAACTGTTTGCAGTAAACAGGATGCTGAAATCTCATCTCCAGCTAGCCATAATTTACACACAAAAAAAAAAACACCAAGAAGAGGGTAAAGAAAGAAAGGAAAGATGTGCGTTGCATATTGAAAGAGCAGAATGAAAGTGCAGTTATATTCAGTGACACAACAGGGTAAAGAAGAGGCACTCCTGATTTCAGTGTGCCGTATGGATGTCTTACAACTCTCAAGTTGGGTAAGATCAAGGCAAATTAAAAAGCTCCACTTGAAAAAAGCTCCAGTTGAATCCACCAGAGTAGCGGAAGAACAAAACCCCGCACACACCTTCCCACACGGCAATGGGTTGCTCTGGACCCACACTGGCTTGCAATGCAGCACCCGGTGCGCGCACCACATGTGGCCTTCTGGTGCAGCCACGGGCTCAGGGAACCATCACCACAGCAAAGACTGCCCAGAGCCACTGCACCCTCCTGAGGCATGTCTCCTCCTGGAGAACTTCATGGCCACTGAGCAGTTATAGACCAGCTACCCACATTCATTCATTACCAGCTTCTCAGCAGGGCTGCTCGCCGCTTTCTTCCCCCAGCTGTTGTGACTTTGTGGCACCTCTAGCAACCTCTTTTGGCTCCTGGGATGGCACAACTGAGGGAGGCTTGAGGACAGACCTACTGCCCTGACACTGCTCCTTTTTTGCATTCTTACCCTTGCTGCAACTGAATCATCGTCTTACAGGATGGGGACAAAGCATATAACCTGGTAAGGGACTCCTACAAGAATTTGGGGAAGTTTATCAGGGTGCTGCTTAAGTCACAGCTAAATATCTTCAGTGAATTTGATGGAACTGGCAATTCTGAGGAATGAATTAATTTGCTCCTCATATAAATTTCTATTCAGGTTATTCTTAATAGACTTATATACTTTTCTGCTTTCATACACTGAAGTACAGTTATATTAAAGCTAATAATACAGTCAGCTCTCCATCATCAGCTGGGAGCGTATCCAGGCTGCAGAGAACCACGCCGTGGACGGGGAGCGAGTTCAGGTCCAGAAAGAGGAAAGTCTCGTTCAAAAAGACATCAAAGTAATACAGCCCACAGGACCACGCAACCGTTCCCATGCAACACTCCCATTCCCAGGAGGGCCTGCACATTTTCTGCTTCCAGACCTGGACCCAGAAATAGTAGAACCACCTCAAGCCTCTTGCATTAGCCTGGCCTCTGACCACCCAGGCTTTGGTGAAATGCCCATTGTTTGCTGAATGACCAAACGTGGTCCCACGGTCCTCCCACTCTCTCTAAATTCAGTAGCTGGTAAAAGCCCTGGGACCTGATCCATTCCTCACCTGGAAGCAAGGCAGCCTTGTCAAGCACCCAGATGGACGTATGGAAAGGCTCTTCCAAGGGACCTCTGCAGGTGCAAACAGAAAGGTCAGAATCAATGTTTTGCTCATCAAGAAAGTAGAAAGTAAATCAAGCTGGCTGTGACACCTAGCCAAGAAAACAGCCCCAAAAGGGCCCATAACGCCAGCTGTCATCTTGTACAGAGCAGACCACAGCTTTTTTTCCCCTCTGATACAACTGATGTGTCAGTCTGTCCCTGTTTTGACCCATATAAGGTTTTTTCACACGTTGGCAGGACAGATTACATCTGAGCAAATGTTAGAGTAACTGAGGTTTATTTGGGAGAGAAGCTACTTGTTTTAAATCACTGTAGAGCTGGTGAAAGGCACTGACGTAAGGGCTGCAGGTAACAAAGTCTCTTTCAGATCCTGACCAGACACCCTTCTGCCTCTCATGCTTAAAGAGCCTCTTCTTCCCGAGCCTCCTCTGCTGCTCAGGCCAATGGTGAGTCACCCCTCCAGCACTGGCTTTGCATGCGAGCACCAAGAAGAACCAAAGCTGAGGTGAGATGCATTAAATACACAGCAATTGTGGAAGTAGCAGCAGGGTGGGACAGCCTAAACCCTACCTCCACCTCCAGCCCTGCTTTCCTTTTGGGTGCCTCCAAAGACTCCTAGTTAAAAAGAAAACACAGGTCTTCTAAGTTACCACATGCTGCTTTCAACCAGCAGCCTTTCATACTTCCAGCTTACTGATATCTGAGCCTACTCTGGTGTTTTCTATTTCCTTTCATCTCAGTCCTGGAGAAGAAATAAGCAAGTTTAAAAAATACTAGTGATGATTAGTGAAGGGTCCAGTCCACCTCCGCCTGCCCCAGCTTTCCCTGCCTACCACTCTCCCAGCTGCCCCAGGTCACACCCAGCTCCTCCTAACTAAAGCCTAATTATCTCTTAACAAACACATCTGAGATTAAATCATTAAAAAGAGGGAGGAGAGACATATCTAGCCAGTCACATACATTATTTTTTTAAGGAAACCAGGCTGAAACCCATTAGCCCCATCATCAGCTGTCTTCACTCAGGGGAACCAGGTCTGGCAGGGCAGCAGCTTCACGCTCCTGGTCGGTGGCGAAGGAAGGGGAGAACAGGGGATGAGAACTGCAGCAGTTGCTTCAGATCCACATCAAAGTGCAAGAAGCAGAGAAATTTGCTGAGGACCTGCCCACACAGACGCTGGATATGCCTTTCATATTTGCCACGACAAAAAATTCATGTTAACATTTTTGCAAGCACTGTAAGCCCATATCAAGTAACAGCAAAGATGCAGACAGGTGTCCTGACCACAGAGGAGACAGCATATGTTAACAGTTTGGAATTTATTATTATTGTTATTTTTTAAAGGGGCAAACAAATCCTAGAGATTTTTCTGTGCATGATACATTTTCTGCCCCCTGTTTGATGTTGCTTCCAAACTGAAGACTTCAAATAGCTAACGCTAACCTATGCCTCAAGCCTGCTTTAAACCAATGGCCCTTATGTGACCAGAAATGAATGCATGGTGAATCACTTATGCCACACACAGTGGGGGTGATGAGCCGTGGGCCACGTCTCCCAAGCACCGCATGGACACAAATATGCTGGGAGAAAGGAGATCACAGCCCTCTCTGCATCACAGCCTGGTAATTCAGCAGTAGCGCCTCTGCATTTTTGGAGCTGGAAAGCACAAGCTCCAGGTCAGCAGCCCAACCATGAGCAGTCAGAGAGAACAACGTAACTACTGGCATTTTCTGCAAAGTATGTAAAGAGATATAAATAATCTGCATAGGCTGCACTTCCACTCTCTCTGCCTGCCTTTGGGAGATGCTTAAGAGAAGCTGCATTTTAATTACTAGACCAAATCAAGGGAATCTGATCTTGACAGCAAGGGAAAGAGAGCAACCCAAAGTTACAGACTTCAGTGGACGTGGGTCCCAGCTCTTCGCTTCTTTGCTGACATTACTGCTTCCAGGAATTAAATCAAAACCCCACTTAACTTCAGAGAGGTTGCAATTTGCATCTAAAGCGCTGCCTAAGCCTCAGTTGTAATAAACAGTTACAGCTCCACTGAAATCGAAGGAGTTATTCTGATTTGGTCTGGTTATGGATCTACAGACCTATAAACATTACTGCTCATCTAACTTCCAGCTAAATATCTTCTAATAGAAGACCATTATCTTTGTCAGATTGATTGGGATAACTTGTTTAAAGCACTCTTGAAGACTCATTAGCATCATTGGGTTTTGGTGGTTGTATTTTAAGAATAAACCCCAGCAGCTATTAAACATTTGAAACAGGAATGTTAACAGTTTACAAATAAAGCTGGAGTGGAGATATAAGTATGTTTTGGGATTTTCATTGGGAAATTGTTAAAACGAAGAGAGCAAAGAAAACAGAAAAATGAAACTGAGCTGTGCACACACACTGAAAAAAATCACCCCTGTTATTTGACAGATAATGAATTATAAAGAAACACAGGGATGAGGGAAGCAAAATCATGCTAGAAAACCCCAGTCCTCTCCTCCTTTTGAGCTTTGCTAAATTATATTTCAGGTACAGTGGACAGACAAAATGACATGCACCCCAGGAAATACAGATGTACTTCATTGGCTATCATTGGCCATAACAGCTGATCTCAGGTTGGGCTCCTCTCCCTCGAGCCTTCCTCACCCCTATCATAAAGCATCCTAGAGACAAGCTTGTGCTCACTCCTCAGCAGCAGAACAATGCTACTGACTACTTTTACAGCTCTTGGCCCAAGGGTGGATGCTACTGACCATCACTACATCCATACCATGGACTCATGATTGTTGTCTTTAAACCATCTCACCCAATTAACTGGTTCCTTTCGGCAAAAGGCCACCCCATCCACTGTAACCGAGCTCCTGTTCAAACTGTTGCATTGCCACAGCTTTGTTGATGAAGGACAGTCTTGGTTTGTTTGGTTTTTTCAGTTGTCCTGCTCAAATTATACTGCCAAGCATCAATTATAAGCCAAGCATCAGATAGGAAGAGGTGGAAGAGCCTTGCTTGACATTTTGCAGAAAATCCACAAACATCACAGGCCCTGCCCCAGGGCTCAGGTGCTGATTAGAAAGGATCACCAACACCTCATCCCAAATAAGCCCTTTTTAACAGCCCCTTGACCTGCGAGCCTTCCAAAAGGGCAGCCCTGACCAGTGTCACAACCTGGGTCAGCCACAGAGGAGTGGTGGGGAACGTTTGAGCTATTTTCTCATCTGATTTTCATTTTGTTCATTTATCACTCAAGACAGGGAGATACCCTCAGATCCTTGTGTTTGGGTGTGTCTTGCTTCAGAAACAGCTTTGCAAGCCAACAGCACTGCCAGGTCCTACGTTAAGAGTGTAACGAGAGCACTGTGGTGCTAGCCCACATCTCACAGCAACTGGACTGCAGGATGGGAGCCACATGTCCCAGCTGCTCTTCTAGGCTGGCACATCACCACAACAGGTACAGCTGTGATACCCACACAGGCACCTGCACCGACCTCCACTGGCTCAAAAGGGAAAGGGCAGAGAGCAGCACAGCCACACAATGCGCACGCACCATCAGAGTGTGCACAAGGGTGGTGCGGGACAGGGACATTTACAGCCCTCCAAGGCACACTCCATCATCAGTCCCTTCTGCTCCTCCAGCCCTGAATGCAACCTTAAAAATCCATAGCTCCAGAGATCTAGCCCATGTGCTGCTACTCCAGCTCGATAAGGAGAGGATGACCTCAATTTTGCCAGTCAAATGGGAAGGGATAGAAAAAAAAAATATTAGTAGTAGTATTTTGTCAAAATTAAACAAACACACTCCCAGCAAATCAAAGACAAAACCGAAGAAGGGATACAGAGAAACTGTCTCCGCTATTGCTTCAGTGGCAGAGAGCAGGTCCCAGCTCCAACCAACGCTCAGGTAGCTCAGGTGCAAGAGGAAAGACATCACAGTCTGCCAACATCACGCTCCACGGTACCATCCTCCCATACCAAAGTGCTACTGAACCATGGGAGCAGCTCACCTGGGAGGGGAGAGGATGCTCAGACAAGCTACTTATTGCTCGCCAGTACCTTCTGCTGAGCTGAATCCGCCAGAAGAGCAGATCTGGGACAATGATCGCACACGTTCTTCTTGCACTGCAAAGCAATAGCCCAACCACAAGTACCCAGGGGTACTGGGCACCATGACCACCCAGGGCTATAGGAGAGCCAGTATCCGAGTAGGCGGGAGCTGCCAGGCCCTTGCCCAAGCCATGCACAACATCTCCAGCAAGCAGGGGGCAGGTTTGCTCCCCACCTGACAAGGACCCTCTTTCCACCAGCCAAGTCTCCTCACTGCTATGTAGGAGCTTCCCAGAGAGACCAAAGAGAAAGTCAGGCACCGCTCAAATAAGCACCTACATCTACAAACAACAGATTAAATTCTCAAGCTACAAAACTATGTTTTAGCAAAAGTGCAATTGAACTCCATGTACTTGTTACGTTTCTAAATATAGTCTGGTTGTCAAGACAACAAAGAGACTGATGGATCTCTAAAGTGTACTGTATCTATTTAATTGTCAGCATTTCAAACTGACTTGAGGAGGGAAAAAAATGCTGCGTGATAAGTCTAATCGTCATGGTTACCACTGGCTAACTCCATAATAAAAATATATATATTCTAGCTAAATGTGCCAAACTATGTGAGGAGCAGATGGGAGACATTCTCATTACCGCGACAGCCTCCACTGGAAAACTAAACTTGAGGAAGGATGCGAGAGACTTTACAGAGATCTCAGACACAACAGACATCGTGGGCTGCATCTCCCCAGTCATTTGGCAGCAGTCGCTCAGGCTTTTCCGCCACGCTATTCACCCCATGCGCACTGGGACAACCCGTGGCGCTGGGGCTGCCTCACTTGCAAGTGTTCCTATTTGGGGATCTCAGCCCTCACCCAAAAAAGCCCAAGATATGAGTTGTTACTCCTTAAAAGCCTCTGACAAAATCTCATGTGCAACCATCTGGGATTTGCACTCCTACCCTCACCCACTTGCTCTCCTCCCTCCGGGCAGCCATACCTGAGCCCACAGGCATCGCTCTGGCAGAAGGCTGCTGCAACCTGGCCCTTCTGCTCTCATATTGTTAACAGCTAAAGAGAGGGCTACATCCAGCCTTGGAGATGAGAAACAGGTGGAAAGAAACAGCCAGCCGCCACTGCAAATACAGCAGCCTGAGGCTGAGCTGGGAAACATCACGCACCCCCAGTCAGCCTCTGCACTCCATTTGACAAGCACGATTCAATAGCATGAAGAACATCAATATTCAGGTGAGGTCCTTCCTGAAAAAGATGCTTTCCAAAAAATCCCTCAAACATTGGCTTTTTACATGAAAGACCTCAACAGCAACGTCCAAGATAATCTACCTATGTATAAAGTGCCTGTGGCTTTCCTTCCTTCACTGACCAAAACTCATCCACCTACGCTCAGTTCTCACTTTTCGTTCATTAAACCAAAGTTTAAGTTGGCAGGAGAAAGGCACAAGTTTCACCCAGGTATGAGAAGCAATGGAAAACAACTCATTCACCTGGTGAGCACTGATGTCAATAATTGGTCAGGTTTCCAATTAGTCTGAAGGTTCCTGAACATTTTCAACAGAAACCACATCAAAGTGGAATCATCCTTAAAAATCTTCCCCAAACTGTTTCACTCCTTCATACAGATAAAAGCTCTGTATCTCTGCTGTCAGATGCTTTCATGGAAGCCAGAAGGAATTGCCTAAAACCATCTCCAAGAGAGCCACAAAAGAAAATTCGATCCGGTTGGAAAACACTACTTAAGAGAAACACCACTTTCCAGGCGCCTCAAGCAACACATTTGAGTTCGTGGTATTTCCCCTGGAGCTTGCCCTCGCTCATTACCAAGATGAACAATTTCTGAATTCCAAATATGAGATTCTTGGTGATATAAAATGAGCTTTCACTCCTACCAATACAATCACTGTGCTGTTCACCCTTGTGTACTGCTTTACAGAGCGGTCTGTGCACAGACATGGGCAGTGAACATCAAAACAGAAGTAGCACAGAAGTGTTATTTCCGGGGTTTGTGTGAGAAATATTTCAAATACTACTAAGGTTAGGAGCTAAAAAGGAGTCTAAGGCACAAAGAAGTGTATGTCTCAATTAAAGCCAATGGGACTTAAAGGCAACCTTTTTTTAGGAGTATTTGGGTACACCCAAAGTGAAGCAGCATCAGCATTTTGTCCCTAGGTGCCTAAATACTTCTGAAACTAAGCATTACCATAAGGAACTTCAAAGAGATTAATAGCCCTTCTGAAAGCTGTATCCAGAGTTTAACTGAGCTAAAATCCCAAACAACCAAGAGCTTCAAATCATGATCTAAAGCGTGCATTTCAACATCATACAGGTGCAGGAACCTAACTCTGGTTTTCCTCTTACTAAAAGCACTTGCCTAGGGCACCAGGCTCTTACGGTTATGCCTTTGGGACAACTATTACATTCTGTTCTAATAAAGTATGTGCTCTCTGGAGCAAACTCCCCAGGATGACTCCTTTGCTTTGGCACAAATGGACTCATTTGGTTAAGATAAAAGGATGCTCCCTTGCATCATTTTCAGTTGATTTTTTTTTTTTTTGGTAAGATAGAGAAACAGTTAATTTTGCTAAAGGAGTGCTCTGTTGCCATGACTTCACTGCAGACAAACACAAAGCCATCAAGCTCCTTCTCCTTGGGCGTTGGTTTTTTTAAACAGGTATTTGATCATCTTGATTCTCTTACTTCTTTTCCCAACATCTGGATTTCCAGCAATATCCCACAGTCAGATACATAATGGCGGTAGCTACTCAGTAAATTAGGGAGATACTCCTGTACACATTCATCCCTTCACAATCTGCCTGCTGTACTAATGCACCCAGGACAGCCCTGCCTGCAATAGCAGGCAGCAAATCTCTCCAAAGGAAACCCTAAACTTATGGGAATAGTCCCTGAAAGTCAGAATTCCCACAGTCGCACCAAGGACCAAAGGATGGCTTCATCCTGCTCACTGTCAAGCCAGGCTGTTGCCTGGGATTTTGCCCAGTCTAAAACCAGAAGCCTAAATTAAAGTCCATCCCACTGCCTCAGTTTCTCTGGTGGATGAAGAAGGCTGTGCCTACATATCATCTGCCTCTGTAGGGTGTTGCAACATTGGCTGAGTTAATATTCATGGAGTACACTGGGGATTAAGAGTATTATAGACTTTACTGAGGTAGAGGGGTTTTTCTTCTTTCTTTTTTAATGTTTGCATTGAATAGACAGACTAAGTAGCAACGGCATTTGTAGCCTGCAGCCATTATCCTAGTAAATGGCTTATTACAGCATGCAGCCTACCAGCTCACCTCCATCCTGTCTCACTTAAACACATGTAGGTGTAAGTGCTGCTCATTCCAGAGAACTTTCTTTTTCACTGTCTCTGTCTGATGGAGACTTGATAGCTGGGCTCAGAAGACAGGGCTTAGGATATAAATATATCAGTATGAGCTTGTTGTTTGGTACCTATTTCTGACAATCACAGAACAATTAATTACTTCCCATCCAAGACTAATTCCTGTCTCTTCCAAAAAGGCTGAAGGGGGGTGAGTTTTGTCTCAAGACTTTCAATTTCCTGATGAGTCACAGCAGATCCACTACAATAAGTTCAATACTTCAGACTGTTTCTTATCCAGGTATATTCAATACATTACTAAGATGTGGAGCGTGCTATTTTAAGGGCTAATTTCAGGCACTGCGTGCATAATGCCTTCTCATCTGAACATTCAGTTTCTCCCAGATGAGACAGATGTACTGCCTGCACCACCATCCCTTCTCCCCCTCCCCAAATCATATAGATAAATAAACACTACAAGAGCAGAAAGTGAAGAATTGTACACTTGGCGCACTGATTTTCACAAACATAGCCCTTCAGTAGGTAGCCCTCTCTACCATTTCATTAGTTCATTCCCTGCCCTTTGGCAATAAAATTACTTATGTGACAGCAGCATCTGACAAGAAGAAAACATTCACAGACTGCACGGGTTGCAACAAGTCCACAGCGTCTTGTTTTCTTCGTTCTAGGGCCAAGAATCATACATTTATTTTTCTGCCCCAAGGAGCAACTCTGCATCCCTGTACGAATCCTCAATTGTCCCCAGTTCCCACGCCACCCACTCACAAGCTCCCAGGCTCCATCAAGCAGGCAGGAGACACCTTGCCCAACCTCCAAGTAGCAACACTGGTTATAGGGACCAGCAGGTACCCTCTGGTCCCCATTATTTACTTAATTTAACAAACTCTTAGAAATAATTTATTGTGTCAGCTGGGCGATTGATCCCAGATGGGTCGTTGGAGTCTACAACAGGTTGCACTCTGCATCAGCCTGACCACAGTCAACTGTGGTGGAAACTGCCTCATCCAAGAAGACTACGAAGGGGCAGAGCAATGTTCACATCTCCCTGGACCATGCATAGGCCTAGGTTCCCACAAGCAATGCAGTTAAAAGCACTCAGGACACCAACAGCTGCCTAATAAATGTGTGGCTATGATGATTAGGTTAAAGACCATAACATTTGCATGAGAGAGACCAGGTACAGGAGACAGGTATGTTCTCGCTTTTAGAGTTGCTACTGTGCCATCAAGGACATCAGCTGCTCTAAGAGCAGTCATTGCACAGACACCACCTCAAGACTACACTTGTGCTACTTGCTAAAAGCAGTTCTCCCCATGGCACAACTGGACTATGCAAACAGTTTCTATGCAAACAGCAGCAGTGCCAGTTTCTGCCAAGCCCATGCTAATTGCAAGTGATTCCAACTCAAACACTCTTAAGTCAGAAAGCATTTAGGTGACATGTAATCAAGGTCTCACATTTGTCTCACTAGCTCTCCAGTGGTGAACAAACCTGCAAGCAGCTATGAAGACCTCCCAATGTCTCCTTTCTTCCTCAGAAAAACTTTCACGTAAATTCTAATTTTATGCCAACAAAAATGCAGAATATTTTTGATCCTTGCAATGTCCTCAGCCTGTTGTTGTGATTGAACTGTCAAAGCAAAGGACACAAAGGACATGACCACTGATATTCCACTGAAGCCAACAGATCCTTCAAGGCTCAGTGGCTCTTCAGGTGCTACTTTGGAAGTGTCAATGTCTCTTCATGTATCACATTTATCTAAAAACCTCAGGGTACCTTAGGAATATTCAACCAGTTTCACAAAGTCTGTGGGAATGAAAAGGGCAAGTGGTGAAGGATCATTTCACACAGCCAAATCCAACTTGGAAGGACCAAGGAAGCAAACAGACTGAGCTGAGCTTTAAGATTAAAACATGGCAAATCTCCTCTTGAGTAGGCTCAGTTAGTTAAGGTCACTTTAATTAAGGTGAGAATACTCACCTGAATTTTACAGATTTCCATGAAATATGCTGTTATCTCAGTCTGGGTGTTTATGGGACAGGCAGTGGGCTTCACGAGATCTACAATGACATTCACTTTGAGCTGCAGGTGACAGAGTAACACAGCTTGAAATACATATGAACCCACAGCTGGAATCTCAGCATCTGTTCTCTCTATTTTAGAGTGCCTGTGATAAAGTTTCTTGAGCAAGTTTGGACTGGACTAGCCAGCATCCATTTCTAACAAGATCAGAAACATGTGCTAGACTGTGCAGCTCTCCTCTTCCATGTAGGGCAACTAGCTCCTTTGAAGAAAGCATCAGACAGCAGCAGAGATCATGAGCTGATGGCCTTGGCTGTGCTGCAGAAAGTGCCTGAGGAGTCACTGCCTCAAGGCAAGTGCAAGCAACTTTCTTAAAAATTAATGTTATGAATAAAGAGAAAATATAGAACCACATTAACCAAGATGACAAAAAACCCCAAACAAACAAAAAAACCCCGAAAATATCCCTCAACGTAAAAGGGATCATAAATTCTTTTTTTTTTTTAACAACATTGCTGGTAGCATATGCGTCTGCAGCATGAACAGACCAGTGATGAGATTCAAGCTCATCTCATGTTCTTAAAACATGCAAGAGCAGGATTCTCCCATGCCAGGCAGTTAAGTCCATGTGCCTTCCTAAAAAGCCATTTAGGAAGTTTCTAAATGCAGTAGGAGAAAAATAATCCTACTCAGTCCATGCCTGCATCTCCCTCTCCTCCCATTAGCACACAGGGAGAAGGTTGGCTTAGAGCAATACAACGTTTCAATTTGAATATGAATCACTCCTCTGGTGAGAAAACAAAACAGAAGCCCATTTCACATGAGCCTTATCTGAAGTTATAATGAAAACCAACAGATCTAACAGGAGCAATGGAAGTAAAGCGTGGTGAAAATATTGGCTCAGACAAGCAAACAACAATACTTTCTGTCCTAGAGGATCCCAAAGCGGATCCACAAACTCATAGAAGCAGGAATAATTTCATCTGCCACTGAAACATGGTCCTCTCTGGGTGAGTACTCAGTTCAGCATCATGCCGCAGTTCATGATGGAAAAACATCACCGAGCACAAACTGTGTGAGAGTTTAGGAAGGAGTGACCCTTCAGTGGGAACTGTACCACCCTCCTGGAAAGTGGAAGTTGGTTTAAATTTTGATTCATACAATTCAAAATGGCATTATGTGGGCTGAGCACCCGAATACCAGACATGCACGATGTTGTACTTAAAAGTGATCTGTACAATTCCAGAGCTAAATATTTACTTCTCCTCCTGGCAGCATCTAGCAACTTGCAAACTATTTACCTGCATGTTGGAAACAGCTATTAATCCTACAAACACATCAATAATTCACCTTGACTCAAAAGAATGGTTCTCTGAGCTCTGAGGAAACAATGAACAAAATCATCATCTTTTTCTTATTTTTTTGGCAAATGTCTGATGAAGCTTTTCAGAAAGAAGCTTACTTAATCTTTTCCCACATTATATTCTATATACAGTTGCCATTCCAGAAAAAAACAAAACAAAACAAAACTTGGTGCACAAATGCAAACAAATGAGGGTTTGGCCTGATCTGCCTAAACCAAAAGCCAACTTCCTCTCCTACTGGCTCAGCAACAGAAACCCAAAGCCAGTAAGTTCCTAGCATTTCTGAGAGTCTGACTTTTGGATGGGTTTGTGCGAGTTTGTCTTCAGTGCCTTGGAACTGCACAACAATTCAAGGGAAAATGCCCTTAGAAGGAACATGGATGGTGATACATCGACTTGGACAACTACTACCAAGCTATTTCACTGTAGAAGTGACCTCTCTCCAACCACAGAGTCATGTTCTTGCCAAGTTGGAGACTCACCCTCATGTTGGTTTAAACAGAACTAATTAATTTGGTTTTCCTGGGGGAGGGAGAATAATCATCAAATTAATAAACAAGAAAGGAAAGCTACAATGAGCTGAACATGGTTTACAGGTAAAGTGAATTTCCAGGGAATTTGGGCAAAAATTCATTGCTGATTCATCAAACAAGTCATTGAGAGGTCTTAAGAACAAGCTATCAAGTGAAGTCACTCTTCCTCTCCACCTCTTATTATTAGTTACTGCTGGAAGTGACCTTTTCTGCAAATCTTGAGACCATTTTGAAGTACTGGAGACTCTAGGAAGCGAAAATTAGTTCTCAAAATGAACTAAATTGCTTCAAAAACATTTTATTAAAGGTTGCATCTTGCTTCTCTCTCACCCTTGGGTATTTAGGATGAACTACGCACTAGAAGAAAACAGCCACTGTGCAGTTCTAGCTGGGAGTCCCAAATTTGGTGGTACAGGTGCTTATTAGCTGTAGAAACCAAGGGAGAGAGAAGGTGCCCGATGCCACTGGAGCAAGCCAGTAGCAAAACCCATGGAGAACCAATGAGCCCTGACCCTCAGCTCTGCCTGCAGCCTTGGGAAGAGCTTAGGCGGGGAGCTGGCATTGCCTGCAGCCAGCACAGAGAGCTTGCCTGACTCCAGAATCTGCTCAGCCTGGCAGAAGAGTAGGAGGTGCAATTGCTGGCAGGAGCAGGCAGAGCAGCAAAGCTGGTGGAGATCATAAATGGAAGTGTGTTGTAAAACATGGAGGTGAGCACAGACTGACACTCACCTTCACAGTTCCCCCACAGAAAAGCACGCCTCACTACACTCTCAAATCTTTGAAACGCATCCAGCCTTCACTGGATCGATCCAGGAACCTCATTCGTATGCATGTTTGTTCTCACACGCAAACACGGCAAGGTTTTAACCACACACATTTTGCACAAGTCCCGCAGGCCCAAACTTACAGGTTACTCAGGAAACTCAGTCTTAAATGGGAAACCAAAGGAAAGAGATTACACAAAGGCAAAGACCACAAAGAACTGCAATTTGGATTGGAAGGGAGCTTTGGAGAAGCCCAACACAGAGGTTCCCCAAAACACCCAATCTTCAGAGGATCATCTTCTTAAAACAGGACTTACTTAAAAGATTGCACTGACTTATCTTCCAAAACCGATTAGTCACATGAAAATATGGGCTAGACTCTCTTCATTTAATATCATTCCCAAGTGGAAAGTTCTCATCAAAGCTATAATATATTCAGTTCCAGAAGAACAATTAGGTGACATTAGAGGGGTAGTTGTAACTCTCAGAATTAAATGGCCTTGTTATTTATCAGTATGTGCTGCGCCTTCAAAAGTTTCCAAAAGTGATGGTCTTTTTTTGTGCATGCTGGAATATTCAAGAGCATTTCATATCTATTCTCATATTGAGAAAAGAGCAATTAGATCAATAATGAAACAGGAGTGCTCCCTTTTACTTTCTGTGGTTTGCAAAGAGGTTCATGTTTCTGTGTGAGCATAGCTCTTGTTTTAGTGATGTGAAAGTGTGTGGTTTGTGCGATACCCAGTTTCTTCTAATATTTGAGTTTCTGTTGTTATCTACCTACAATTTACAGTAAAGCATCTTTTATTCTCACACCTCTTGATCTCAAAATTAGAACAATTTTCCCAACAACAAGATTTTATTACTCCATGTAGACCTTTTACAAATACTGGAAAGCTTGCTGATGACACACTCCTCACTAATACAGCATGAAATCACAGAAGACAGCATTAGTGTTACCAAGTCTACCTATGCATACATCTGTGGCTACAGACACAAGAAGCAGCAAACACAAGCTTTTCTTTGGGAAAAAGGACCAATTTTGTGTTTGGAAAAGCAACTAGAACTCGGTTGCAATCCATGCCGAGGGTCCCAAAGCACTATACACAGTGGGTAAAGAATACTGAGTGACATTTGAGCCACTGTTTACACGTGACTATTGTGCTATTCATCATGATCAGATTATTACTATTGTCAAAAGCATCCAAAATATTTAGAACTTTCCCCATCCTGCTGCAGAGCATGAATTTAATTCTAAAAATTTTCTTAAGAACCCTCCAAACAAAGGACACTGCGACTACTGGGGATGGCCGATCTACTGGCTCTAGCATCAAACTAAATCATGCCACTTATAGTGTTTTGACTCTCTACACAACAGATGAGAGCACTGATATTTTAGCCAGAAATGTTCATTTTCCAGATAGCTTTTTCTGGCCACATGCTCTACTCCAGAATCCTTGACTGTGCTGTCCCTGTGTCTCTCAAAGAAATGCATCTTTGTCAAATATACTGAAGGTCCCAAAGAGAGAATTCACCTACTTGCTACAACACAAACATCAATCCAACATAAAAATCTCAAAACAAATGGAATACTAAATATTTCTGAAGAAGAAAAGTAAATCACCAACAGCAAGGTTTTCAACCCTATGGCAAGTCATCTAGTCAGCTCTGGAGCCTGAACTAAGTGCACAGGCTGAAGACTCTCAAATTCTCAGTGATTTCCCTGTTCCAATTCTCAGTGATTTTTCTCTCTGGACCAGCCTCGTAGTTTGCACACAAGTATTCTTAATGATCATAAAATAGTCATGCCCTATCTGGCATTAATTTAACGGTGATGGCATAACACTGCATTACCTAGTCATCCAGCTGCTTCGACTAAGATTAATTCAGGCAAGCCAGGACACAAACATTCAAACTTCTTGATGCATCTTGCACCCACCCATGAAGGACTTGGCTTTCAGCCAGCCTGCTTGAACCCTGGTGGGATTAGCCAATGTTTGAGAGGCTCCTGTATGGGATAAATAAGGAGGTCAAGCACTGCAATCTAAAAAAGGACGTGACGGGTGTATATAATCCCCCACGAGGCACATCCTCCACCCTTTACAGCCAGCAACAGGGATGACTAAGGGCACACAGCAAAAGTCATTATAACCAAGGCCACGGAAATGAAAGTGGCAAATGTACCATTTATCCTGTCATCTTAACATGAAGTGAATTTACCTGATTTTATCATCAAACATGCCAAAAAGGACATGTTCGGAAGAGATGCACAGAGAGAACTGTGAGAATATTGTTTACTTGGTTCTAGCTAGAGCAGAACTGCTGAAACCTTCCAGGTTCATTCCTTCAGATTCCCTGCAGATAGCCCTGATGATATCAGGAAATAGCAGTAGATAAATCTGGACTAATGCAAGGCACTTTACAACATCCTTCTCAAACGTTTGGGAAATGCTCAATAAAACTAATATGTAACACACTCTGCTATAAAAGCGCCCAGTTAGGTGTTGCCACTGTGGGCAGTCGTAGTCTGAAAGTGCTGTTTGACCAAATGTTTAAATTAAGGGTGGGTGCTAAACCAAAAATATTCTTCTAAATTAATGTCACAATAGATCACAGTGACCATGGAGCTCAAGCATGCCAAATTTCAACAGTACTTGGTTTTCCCACTGCTATCCCCATGCAGGAGACCTGACTACTCCCCGCCTCCAAGTCTTTCTCAAAGTTTGATGACATTGTGGGATCTTTCTTTGAAATACAGGCAAAAACAGACTCGATAAAGCAAACAGACTATGGGAACAGCTTTGTTTATTTTAACACAAACTCCTTACACACCTTAGGAGAGCCATCAGCTGGCCTATCCCCCACCAAAACACCAGAAAGGACCTTACACTGCTGCTGTAGCTTAACCCAATGCTGGGAACGGCTCCAAACATCTCTCTGGAAACTAGTGCAATAATAAAACTTCTGCTGAAGTCATATGGCTCTCAGGCAGCTCAAGATGGGCTATCAGGAAGTGGGACCCATCTCAAAACAACCACAAGCTCCTCACCGACAGAGATTCCCATCAGCAACACAGCACCAGCCATTGCCCTCAAGCAGGCACTTGGCCATTAGAAAGTGTTGGAAAAGCCTCTTCCATTTTCCTCCTACCTCAGACAAGTTCACTAAACACCACCACTGGAGCCAACTGCTCTCCCTCACCAATAACCCAAGCAGGATTTGGACCATTGAAGATAAGCTGAAAAGTTTTCTCCCCATCCTCCAGACCAGTCTGTACACCCTCTCCCCCATCCCAACATTAATGGAGTTTGTCATGGGTTCTGAGTTACCTTGGTGCAAACAATAATTCTTGCCTCTCTAAGCAAGAATTTGGAAAACCAGCTTTTACTGAACAGATAAGTCTGGCTGAGATTTGTGATCAGATGCAATGCACGGTACAGTGTGTGACCTGGAAAAATATTACCATCAGCTAACAACAGCACAAATTTCTTTCTTCCCTGTCCTTCATTAGCCTCAGAAGCTGGCCTTGCCAGCAGCAGTAATGCAAGTTGAGACAACAAAGCACGTTAATGATGGGCCCTGTCATGTTCTGTATTAATTACTGTAGCTAGTAGTAAACTGTTGGTTATAAATTATATTTTGATAAACTGCCCTTTCTTTGACAAGCCAGCTCCAATGTTTAATGTTGCACTTAATCCTCAAATAATACCCCAGGAGTCCTCACTGTACCCAGCAACAAATCAAAGCAACCTTCAAAAGGCTGGCACAGGTCCTCTTTTCCTACGCACCTCGACCTGAAACTATCCCATTGCACCAACTTCATAATAGGTCAGCTCCAAAAGCTGAGTTGCCAAAACCAGCAGCACGCTTTGGTACCAAGGGTCATACAGAGGTGCCCCAGCACTTCTCTGGGCAAGGGAGCAAGGTAAGAGCCAGAGCAGAGCATGTTTATATGCACGTGTAACAGTTTTCCAGAAATGCTGCAGTATTAAACTGTTTTGCAATGTAAAATAGCAGGGTAGTAAACCCCAGAATATCTCAACATTCAGAAGAGAAGAGAATTTCTTCTACCTGGGACCGAAATAGTCAACTAAAATCTCTAACTAAAAACATCATATTCTTATTTTTGTTTCTTTTTAATTCAGTGACATTTAGCTAGCAGAACAGCTGTTAGCAAAGGTCTAGGAGAGGTGGAATCCCATTTTCTATATAAAGAAAAATGTTTTGGAGGAAACTGCAATTTGACAAAAATACCTGTTTAGCAAAGTACATTTTTAAAAGTGGAAAAATATGTTCTGTTTTTTCTAAGGTAGCAAAAGATCCACCGCGGCTCATGAAAAGGATCCCAAGTCCTAGGAACAAAGACATAAAATTATTTTGCAACACACGTACAGGAAAATAAGGAAGAGGGGTGTGCCCTTTAAGAAGCAGCAGGGAGAGACCCTCCTCTGTCTCAGTCAGATGTGCCCATCACCTTCCACCACCATCAAAATATGTGAAAAAACTAGCCATGGTCTTACTAGAGAGCAAGTCCAGCTCTCAGCAGTGACAACCAGGAGTTTGCAGCTGGCTTCAGACAGAGCTGGGTCAAGTCTGGCACAGCCAGCACTCTCCTTTATTTTACTCTGAAAGCACAACTCACCACACTGAGCAATGACAAGATGTTGCACATGGGATTTACAGTGCTAAAAACCCAAAAGCTCAGGGAGAGGATCAGCAGTGGCAACCGAGAATGCCATCCCCTCCTCCGCAGAACGATGTGAAGCCCTGCGGCCTTGCTGCAAGTTGTAAATTAAAACTGCTTACAGCAGTCCAGGGTTCAGTCCTGTTCTTCCACCACTGGTAGCAGATGGTGAGTGCTATTATTAAATCTTGATTGCCAGCTTATAATAGTAATTGCATGAAAGCTTCTGCCCATGGACAACAACTCACTATCTTTATTTTAAGAAAAAGCAGAAGTCTTGCAGTTAAATAACTTTCTTATTTTAACATTTTTTTTAAAAAAAATCATAACATACTTCTCCTAATTGGAAACACACAGAAAATAGGATATGGCCATATTAGTTAAAGGTCAATGCACATTTACCCACCTCTTTCGAAACTGACAGTATTCTCGTGACAGCCATAAAAGCTGCTTTGAATTTTAGTTCCCTAGAAAGTAAATATAAGGAATCCCAAAGCCGTAACCACAAGCGCCACAACTCTTAACACTGATGTCATATTCAGCTTAATGTGTGCTGCAGGAGTCAGGATGGTAAAGCTTCAAAATTATCTCATCTATGGTATACAGGAAGAAAACAGTAATTATCCCCCAGCCCATCGCCCCGGGCACGTACCACAATGCCCTCATTTGATGCAGCATTAACAGCAGGACATGTTTTATTCCCAAGCATTTAACGTAGGGCGCTGCAGGACTGGTGGGACCATTTACAGGGTCTGTCGCAGCCAAGTATCTCATGCTACTGTATGTTTTATTTCGGTTTGCAACTACTCCTTCCAATTTCAACTACCAAACAAATGTTCCCCTTTCTTAAGGAACCAGTTTACATTCACTTGTGCCGATTTGTTTCTGGATCAATTAGCCAGGGCAAAAGGGGTCGCCTTTCAGACCGTCTTCTGGTATATTAGATGTAAGGGGACAGTGTAATTAATAGATGTCAGGCACAGTCCCCCTTGAGGCATTGATTTCTTCCTACTTCGGAAACACATGGGGAGAACACGATCACCCCTGGCTGTCAGGGGTCCTCAAAAAAATCCATAGGCTTGGATTTACAGAAACTGCTAATCATTTTGGATGCTGAGAAGGGGGAAGGCAGAGTCTGATGCTGTAAAGCAGAGGAAATCTTATTAACTGTAATGCCTTAGTGTACTTCAAATGAAGTTTACAAAAACACAGAGCTGGACAGCCAAAAGACTTCCAGAGCAAGGATCAACTAGGAAAAACCCTTTTGGTCCCAACCTGTATTGAGGGAGATGCAAACGCTCTTCCTGAACTCGGAGCATCTGCACCTCTGAGGCACCCAGACGAGGGATCGCTGCAGCCTGACAAGTTTGCTCCCCAGCTCCCCCACTGTCACACCATATCACAGTCATCACCTTTCCACCACAGACAATTTGGGTTTCAACAAGACATCTATATATAAAGTTGAACTTCTAGGAAAAATGGCATTTTATGACTAAACACCTTGCTTATTTCCCTTTAAGGTTTAATTTTTCCATCTCTTACATAAAGGCCTCAGAAAAAAGCTCAAGATATTTTATTATTTTCATTACCCCAGAGTTCTGTCCAGGAGGGTGCAGCTAACAAACCACACAAGACAATAACTGTGCAAAGCTAGTTAAAATATCTTCATTCTGCAAATACTAAACCTCCTGAAACAGACCACACAAATGAAAAGCACGGAAAGAAGATAGTCTTCAAGCACGTCAGGTAATCTTGCTGAATATTATGCTTAGCTTTGCACAAGTAATAAAGCATTTTTCACTGTGCACAAAGGTTCAAACTCAAAAAATGGCTACCCAGAACTGTTCACTCCTACCCACTCCACAAGGCATAGGAGACCAATCCTAGGGTTTAAAGAAAAATCCCCTTTCTTTGATTTGCTGAGTCTCTCTGGAGAGGTATCAGCACTTTGGCTGGGCAGCATGCTTTAAAGTGAGATAATAGACGGAAGAAAGGTTCTCCAAGAAAGGAGATGGCAGTGTCATGCAGCCGGCACGCTGCAAACCTCATATTTCAAACCAATATAAATGGAAAATTGTTACATATCTCTTTCTCGAAGCCAAAAAACACCCCTTTTCACTGTTTACCTTAAAAAGACTGCCCTATGTAGGTATCTAGACAATCCAGTGATCTGGCCTATGACACACAGATGTATGGTGGAGAAGAGAATGAAGTAAAGTCTGGTCTGAAACAACACCATATGCACACGGTCCTGCACCAGCACCCACCAAAGTATACCTCTATTGGCAGCTCAACTTATGCAGCCTGCAACTGCTGAATGTCTTTTCCACTGGAAACCTTTCTGCAATGATAATCTACTACAGAAGGAAAATCACTAGAGGAAGACACCCAATAGCTTCCAGCCAGAACACAACATGCCTTCAGCAAGACCTTTGATTTTCACAGGCACACACTAAAGTTGTTCTTCACAACAAAGAACAGCCCGTCTGTTGCATAACTAACCTTAGGCTGCGTTAGATAAGTCGTGCCTTCTCACAGATCAACTGACCTTAAATAATGTCCCCAGTGTATTCAGAGCCAATAGGTTTCTCTTTTAGAGCTCAACTGACAGGTCTTCTCCTTCCAGCTATTCCTTCAGAAAGGCACACAAAGAAGGTTTCAAGAGAAATCTCATGCTTACTGTTCCAAGAGCAGCTTTCCAGGCCAAAAAATTAAGCACAAGATCTCAGCTCCAGAGTCGCATCTCCCTTTGAAGGCTTCTTCAGCACTTCATTGCAACACAGCAAGCAAGAGCTTTTGCAGGACAGAACGGGGATTGAAGCAGTTGATAACTGGAGAATGCAGTATACCTCGGGACAGATTGCTGCAGTTCTGCCACTGAGTCAAGCCAGAAGGAAAACAGCCAGCCATGCCGATGAAGCACTGCTTTGTATTATGGATAAGGCAAAACAAAGGTCTGGTGATGAGGAGCTCTTGCGTGTCATGCAAGGGTCAGCAGCAAAGGCAAATTCCACCATGGCATTTCCGTTCTGTCGCCCAACCCATTACTAAGAGTAGATACAGCAGGATCTTTCATTGCTTATCCAAAAATGCCATTTAAAATAGCTCTGCATCATCACCCTGCTGCCACATTCCACTCCAGAGGTGGGATATCAATCCCCACACAGAGCTGAAGCCACAGGGCATGGTGCAATGAGCAGATGAGCTCTTCTTACACCATTTCTCCAACCCCTATCCTGTGTGCAAGACAATGCAGGAGCTCTGCAGCAGCTTGAGAGGTGAAAATACTCAGGAAGAGACAGTGTGAAAGTAAGCAAGTCTCTGCACCACTCAGGGCAGGTCGTTTCATGGTCCACGCAGAGGTCTGTGAATTCCTCGCTGGTGGGAGCAACATTTTAGAAGTTAAATCGTTTGCAAAGCAGGGCCATTTTCCTTTGGGAATGCAAGTACCAAAGCAACTGCCCAGTAAGCCTGCGGCCAAGGCAGAGGCACTAAAAGCCTGGCTATTTTCTGACACCAGATTAGCTGTCATACAGCCTCCACTTGAGCACCAATTTCCCTACTTAAAAAATCAGGGCCAATAGGACTTCCTTTCTTGCTGTGTGTTGCTGCACTCATCCAACTGCTGCTTGATGAGAGTTTTGATACAAGGGCAGATAAAACACACACATCCATCAACTCTCTGATCTCTCCCCATGGAGCACATTAGGGCAAGAGCTCTGCCTCACCTCTTGCAATTGGCCAAACCAGACTTCATTGATAAGGCTCTGCCCTAGAAAAGAGGCACGTTATTTTCTAAGTCATCAGTGCCTCTTGCTATAACTGCATGAGCCCACCAGACTTATGAGGGTTGTTCATACCAGAGGAGCTCCACAGCTGCTGAGGAGCTTTCTAGTAAACCTAGCCCTGATGGCAAAGCAAAGGGCTTGCAGAGCCGAGTTACTGGAATCTATTCCTCCCGCATTAGTCAGCGTATATGAACACATCCTCTTGCTTCATTAAATTTTAATTGGAGTACATGTGAATAGTTTTGCTGGTTACTTAATTAAAGGGAGTCTGAGTACAAGGTGTTCACATGAAAAGCTAGAAAGCAACATCCTTTCTAGCTTTTATTTTGGATTTTTTAAGCATCCATTGTCAATTTCTTCAGGTCAGTTGACATTTGGGGGCTGCTGCAAAGAACCATGAAAAGCAAAGTGCAAATAAAGCACTTTGGAGGGAAACCGGACACAGATCATTAACCCTGCATTCTTCATTATTATCCTGACAAAAATTAAACACAAAATCCCAGAGCAGCTGTTGCATTAGCTAGCTGATTGGTAGTGCTAAATACAACGATTGCTCTGCTGCTGTGTGTCATGCATGTTTGGGCTGGACTGTCTGGAGTTTCATTATTTTAAGTGTCCTTAGGTAGTCTTGAAACCACAGCAGATTTGAACCTATAAAAAAATCCTACTTGTAAACTTTGGGATTTCCTCAGCAATCACCTTTCCTTGTACTGCAACACAGATGCTTATTTGTTCACACACACTTTCCCTGAGCTTAGAGAAACTCTGCATGTACTTTCTTGCCTGCCTAGAACAGGACGACCATCTCCAGAACTCCTTCCTTACTAAAACCACGAGCTGTATGACTGGATTCTCAACTTCCATAAAATCCACATAGCTAGTACAGCTTGAATTGACTTATAGCAGTTTACACCGGCTGAAAATCTACCAGTAAAGCAACTGCAAGAGCAAAAGGCACAGCTGGGGACAGGAGCTCAGTGCCTGACTGCATGAGAAACAAAAATCAGCTATGTTGTTTTGCACAGCGCTGTTTGCTAAGTGAATCAACAAAAAAAACAAACAACAAAAAAAGAAGTGCAGCAATTTAAAAGCACAACAAAAGTTACTGGACTGGTCCTGCACACTTTCTCAGAAATGTATATATTCTATATAGTGATAGGTTCTGGCAGCTTGGGACTGACATACTTTCTATGGCAATGTCCTAATATTAGAAAAATTTGGTCATAAGCTAGAAATGTTACAGAAATAGCATAGGATCATAAGTCAGCTGAGTCAGAACTCGATCTGCTACTTGACTCTTATACTATTTTACTCTTAAAAAAACCAAAACCAAGCAGCACATCACACAGTGGGTTTTTTAAAACAGTTTGCTTCTGTCATCATTTGTGAAGAAGAACGAGCCTTTGTAGGGGAGAAGTGACTCAAAATGGCAAAAATCAATCTGCAAGGAAGCAAAGGACATAGATCCCCTCATACACAGAGCCATGTGTGTAGCAAGCCCTTCACTAACACTGCAGCCCCTCTGTGTGCAAGCTCTGGTGGGCAGGAGGCTGGCTCTCGCTCATGCACATGAGTCCTCCTCCATCAGAAGCCCAGGGACGAGGATGGGATTGTACCTGGTAGTACAGTGGCATAAAACCCAGGAATCTTAGTTGTGCAATGCAGTCTTCAGCATAAAAGCATTTTATTTGCACTCTGTACTTGTAAATCATTGGTAAATAATTAACAGACAGCATAAGCATGTAACAGAACTGAGTCGCAGGTGTTAGCAAAGGCAAACTGCTATAAATGGATATGTCACAGTAATAAGCCGCCTGTTCACCTGTCGGGTGCTGTAGAAATTAATTAAACAATTTAGTTTTCATAAATTAACCCCTGACACTGAGAACCTTACTAGAAAGCACAGCCGTATTCCTTCTCTGTTATTTATTGCCATAACTCTTTCTCCTTTCACAGCTTGGGCAGTCTTTACATGAAGAAACCGTGAACCACACCAGACTCCTCTTGCTGGGGAGAGCCCTGGGGCCACACACACAGGCCCATTCATCCATCCAGTGGAGGAAAGGGGAAATGGAAGCAAGGAGCCTTGCCCCAGCATCCCACTGGGAGCTGCTGGACACGCTGGCTGCAGCAGGAGGAAGGGATTTACCTAACATGAACGAGACCCACTCACTCCACATCTCCTCTTCAGTTTCTCCCTCCCTCCTGCTGCTCCTCATGTCCTACTGGCTGTTTCTGCAAACACAGCCCAGGAGATTTGGGTTCTTCCCCTATGTGTAGCAGGAAGGCAAAGGAGCAGAAATCCTCCTGCCAAGCATCACACTAGAAAGAACCCAGCTCTGCGATCAGAGCTCTTCACACTCCTTAAAACACTGGAGACATCCAGCATCACAACATTTCAGCCACAAACACGCAGCTGCTTGAAGGGCAACAGGCAGGAGCCTGCTAAAACACCAAGGAAAGGGGAAAGGATGAGTCCTCAGAGAAAAGCGCATGACTAAAAAGTTATTCAATCCAAAGCAGCGCACCAAGGAAAGTAAATTGTCAGTGTTTTGCAATTGTTTGCTGCACGTCCCTCAGAAAACACACAGATCCCAGCTCGTCTGTGGCTCTGCCTTGAAACAAAACCCAAAAAGGCCCTTTTCTTGACAACAACGTCAAAATTTTTAAGCTCATTTCACCATGTTTGTTTTGGTTTTTAATACAGTAATACACAAGCAATGAATTCTTGATTTTTATTTTTTTTAATTTTTTTTTTTTAAAGTACAGCTCCCATAAGCTTAAAAGTAAATGAGAGTGCTTTGCTTCCTGGGGTATGTAACTGGAACATTTTTCTAGCACCTAATAAAACATTGTTTGGTTGATACTAACCATTAAAGTATGTGTTTCAAGTCATGTAATGTTCCCTGTGAAATTTGCCTTTTTGCTCCATGAAAAAAAGGGCACTGAAAGGAATCCTGCAGCCATAAGGATCTCGCTTATTTCATGGAAGTATCATTTTAAAAGCCTCACAACATGATCAAAGCACTGTTGAGAACAGATGTTCCAGGCTTTACAAATTCCAGCATAAGTATTTTTATGACATTTATCACTGCTAAATTCTTTCAGCCAATTTTTTTCCCCTGCAAGAAGCATGCAGGCACTTTCCTCCTCAAGGAGGACGTGTTCACGCACGGCCACAGCTCCAGTCACCTCTCCTCCCATCATCCCTCCCCGTCCACGAAGGAGAGCCGTGCGGTTCCAGCGGCTGTGGTGGCAGCCAGCCCCAAACAGTACTGGTCCTGCAGACCTGGGCATGGTGTTCCCCACTTCACAAGCAGAATTCGATGTAGGACCTGTGTCACTATAGTGCTCAGACTCTGGCTCTCAGCTGACCGTTCATACGGCCCCTCTCCCAGAAGTCTCACCGCTCCGCTACCCTGACACCAGACTACAGCCTCCAAAGCCCTCCATAAGGTTTCTTCGTGTTGACCAGGGCAAACACCATCACCATCCCTCAAGATCACAGCAGACCACCACTGCCATGACAAGCCCTGAGCAACCTCACCCAACCCTGAAGCCAAGCCTGCTTTGAGCCAGGGGCTGCACAAGAGACCTGCAAGGGCCTTTCTATCTTAACTGTTGGAGGACTATAGATCTCAGGTAGCAGCCCGCAATCAGATCAACACCCCAAGAAAGCACCTTCCCTAGTCCCCCAGCTCCTCCTACAGACGTGGGAACCCTCTGCCTGTGCACAGGACCTAGAAGAGTCCTTCTCTGGCTGTAGCAGAAGACACTCACCAGTACCCAGCTACAAGGCTAGAGACAAGCAAGAGATGCTCAGGTAACTAATACGTTGGATGCTACTTAAGTCAGACAAGCAGAGCTAGGAGTGATAGCAGGAACCTGCTCGTTCTTGGGAGAGCAGCAACAAGTCCCCCTTCCTGGAGGTGACCATGGAGGCAGAGAATGCCTATTTCAACTGCAATTCAATTCACAGCCAAATTTCCACTGAGAGTGAAGTTCCCAGGAATTTTAGCTCTCCACAGTTGGTTTCTGTGTATTCATCTTCCCAGGAGCATCACCAAGCTTTCTGGTTGACAGAAAGTCTAAACAGTGTGCAGTACTAGGCAGTTTCATGAGAGTGAGCTGTCTCACAATACTCACAACAATTGTCACACAATACTCACAACTACCCAAGAATCTGAAACATACAGTTTATCTCTGAAGAATAACATGGGTTTTTGTACCCCAAAAAAAGGGGATCTGAAACAACCAGATCCTTTCAAATTTCACATATTCACAGAAGAGGGTGTTTGTGAAGAGGACCCCACATCACATCACTTCTCTAATATGTGCCCAGTTTAGTTTCACCTGTTTCCATGCACTCCCTTCCCAATTCCTACAACCTGCTTGCACATCCTGTTTCACTATGAACATGAGCTTCTGCCCCAGGGCAGCACTGCCTTCACTTCTCCTCATGGGGTGAGCTTAGATAACAGTCAAAATGGAAGAAAAAAAAACCAGACAAGTTTACCCCTCTTGCTCATCCAGGCTGTGAGCCCGATCAAGGCATTGCCAGGGCTGTGGCAGCTCTTCACCATGGGCATGGGGTACCACCAAAATGGCAAAGAGTGACAGGTCCACCATGAGTCATCCATCAATAAGATGGGAGGGCAACCTCTGAAAAAGTAGCACAAGGCAGAGGAGGTCTCCCAGAGCAAGGAAGGATGAGGAAAACACATGAGAGGAGAGACATGTCAAGTTCCAGTGACAGAGAGAAGAACAGGGATGCTGGAGGTGAGTACAGGTCTGAGGAACAACAAGGACAACGGAGGGTCATAATCTGAAGAACTCAAGCAGAAGCTGAAGGGTGTTGGAGGAGCAAACTCAAGCAGAGGCAGGGCCTGAAAAAAAGCCTCCACCAGCAAAGGAATCACAAGCAATCACAGCAACCGTCTTCCTCTTGCCAAATGCCTATGCTTTTCTTGATGGACCTCTTAGTCTGAGGATTTTTTGTGTTGTTTAAAATTCATTTACTTCATTTATGAGGTACAACTTTGTATTTTAAATGTACATAGAAAATTTGCCCTCAAAATGCCTTTTGCTGAAAATTAAAATACACCCGTGAAATCTTACGATGCTGGCAACAGGGATTTTCTCTGTGTATGGGCACACATGTATGTATGTGCACAAGCACATGCACAAGTATACGTGCATTCACATCTACGCTACAGCTTTTCTGGAAAAGGACTATTCCCCTAAGTGTCCTCAAAGGGAGAACAGAAACAGGGGGAGCACACAGTGCTGTCACACAATCACACCATGCTCATCCACTCCAACCTCAGAGACAACCAGCACTGACATCAAAGTCCTGTCTTCCTGCAGGTCCTGTCCGGTCCTTCCCCTTGTCTGCAGGCACATCGTCCCTGCAGCACACGGCTGCATCACCTGGGCTGTGCAGCCATGGCTGGGACGCGAGGCTGGGCCACCCTGCCCTTGCACTGCTCCGATGACGTGCCATCAGTTACAGACGGGGAGAACGCTTTCTTCAGAGCCTGGGACACAATGAGGGAATTTTAAAAGGGCACTCAAGTTGGCATCAGGACTTATCAATGTTGTTCTGTGCGTTAACATCACAACCCTGCTCCAGACTTGAGCTTGTTTGAACACCTCGTCTTCCCATCCCAAGCGAATTTGCTGAGCAATTTTAAGAAACAGAAAAAGGCTGTGACCAATTTTCAGGCCCTCTGATTTAGCCATTAAAAAAGAAAAAAAAAAATCCTACAACATTTTCTTCTTGTTTTTCTAAATAAAAATAATGTATAGCCCTAATTTGATAATAAATATGCTCAAAAGCTGTCCTTAAGTAAAAGCTTTTGATAACAAATTGCCTGTGTTAACTGCTATTTTACTGTTGAATTTTTTATTGTTGCTTAAGCACTGCAATTATGCTAATAAGCCTGAGAGGATGGTACACTAAAGCATTGAATGTGACAGATATAATACTCAATAAAATGTTAATCTTACCTGAAAATTGGAATCAAACAGCCTTATTAGTATTTATGGATATGGCATCTCCAACATGTTTCTTAAGAGGAATATATATATGCAATAGATATTTCCAAATATACTCTGCTATTTCTCGTGCCTCCATATGATTTAATTCAAGGTGGCTATTACCCCTACTGCTAATTGCCAGTCCCTTTTGGAATAAGAAAAAAGAATGTCAGTGTCTGGGCTATGCATAACTCCTGTATATTGGAGGGCTTTTCCCCCTGGCACGTCGAAGGCGGCAGCTATCCATGGGGATGGGGACACCTCTCCCCAACTCATGGCAGGGCCACCAGGCTTGGTAGGGTGCAGCAGCACACAGCGAAGGCACCCTTCTGCCACCTTCAGTAATCTATTTTTCCCATATCTCTACTTTTATGTGCAAGGCATGTAAATCCAGCAAAGGGTTATTTACAGGCATTGGAGAAATGGCTTTTGGATTTTAAGATGGGACTAAACACTAATTTATTTATTTTATTTTTAAACTTTTCAGCCAATGATGACAAGGAACCAGACACATCTGTTTCACTGAAAGCTACAGCTTTGCAGAGTTGGACCCAGAGCCACAGGGCTGTCACAGGGGATCTGTCACTGAAGTGCCACATGGTTTTCCACAAGTCACATTGCATTTTGCACCGTTACTTCACGACCCAGTCCCAGTCTGCTTTCTCAATTGATGGCATAAATTTTTCAGAGAACGAGCTGCCTTTCACCACATACAGCTTTTTTTTTTTTTTTTTTTGCCAAACCTACGGGTCTCAGACCCAGCCTTGGGGCTCCACTGCCATGCAGAAAGCAAGTAGTCTTCAACACCTTCACTTTCTCCTCTATGCAAGAAGGAAGAAATAACCTCAGAAAAGCCACATGCTTCTGACAAACTATATTTCCATCCATGACCAGGCTCTATAGAGAGACCATTTCTACACAACAGACTGGTGTGGTTTTCAAACACTGCAGGTTAATGCTTTAATAGCAGCTGCTGGCTCCCAGCTTCACTCCTCATGCTGCTCTCACCCACAGAAGTCAATTCTGCTGACAGGACAGCAGAAACATCGATAATCAGCATTATACTTTCTGACAGACAAGCAAAATTCTGGCCACTGGATGCTGCAAGCCTCCTTGGTGGCAAACATGAGGTGGGAGACATCTAGGAACTGTTTCGATGAACTGTCACAGCAGGGAAAACCCAACCGGCTGCCCACCAAAATCTGGGATTCCCAAAGCGCCCAAACGCTCACAACAAGCCACCCACAGGGCACTGCTCACAACACACCAGGACACACTAGGACTTTCTTAAGCAACGCCTGCAGTGCACACTGGCTTGCACTCAGAGTGCAAGGATGGAAATGGGACTGCTTTGCAGGACTCTGAGCTTAGAACAGCTCCACAAAACCTCGTTTACAGGCATAAGCAAGGAGTGCAGTATTAGGAAGAAAAAAAAAAAAAAGACTTTTCTGTTGCAAAATCAAAGAAAACTACTAATTGACAGACCTTGTACCTTGGGGAGCTGGGAGATACATCCAGGGCTCCTCTGGCCCAAGGTAGCCCCAGCACGAGATGCCAGACACCAAATCTTCAGGCGCAGTCAGCAAGTTAACCAGGCACACAGCTGCGATGTGCTGTGGGACCGTAAGGCAACTGCTCCCATAAAGGTGGCAGGACTCATCTCTGCCATGTTAAGTGAGTCTTGTCATTATTTTCAACCCTGCGGGGAAATCTAAATTGAACTTTGGCATATTGTTTTCTTTTGCTAAGCAACAACGCTTGAATGTTAACTCCAATCCTGACAAGCATATTTATGGAGCATTCTTTGCAAATAATCTTACCCTGACCAGTCTGAGAGGTCTGAATCATAAAAAATGATAATAACAACAATAAAAAAGCACAAGGCTGGAAAACCATCACTGCCATTGGCACAACCCCTCAACTTATTAACTGTCCTTGCAACAAGGTGAACTGCAAGGTCTTAGATTTATTTGACTGATTGAGATCAAAAGATCAGGGGGCACACTGTATCTTTCCATGAATGTATTTTGCTTTCAAGATTTGAGCAGATAGCTGCAGGAATTGAAAAGCTCAACAAGAAAAAAAAAAAAGAAAAAAGAGGGAAAAAAACACATACAAAGGTGACTTCAGAAAGGCATCCCCTTATTTCTATCTTGACACCATCCACATTTCTTAGAGTTATTTGAAAGTTTGTTCCACATTCCCATACCCGTGGGACACAACAGCTTATCTCTGCTAAGCAGATGATGATAACAAACAATAAGACATCTTCATCTATAACTCCAGAGGAGACATCAGTATTTGCTGACATTAAGGATGAAAGGTAAATATAAGAGAAACCAAATGAATTCCAAACAAACTCCAACAGGAGATTGAAGAATTTCCCATTGGATTTTGGGTGTCCTATGAGACAGTACAGGTATCTCAGTGTACTTCTTAATCAGATCGAGGAAGATGAAGCACCTGAACCCCATTTGTCTCATGATGAAGGCTCAGAGGCTGCCTGAGCCCAGGCAAGGTTTGTCATCTGCAGCTCCCAGGAGAGTGAGGAATAAGCAAGGGAACTAAATGAGCAGCCATCTTCAGGACATAATTTCAAGACCCAGCTGGTAAGTCAAGCATTTTTAAACACAGAAAAAGCCTGCTGTGTTCACTGTCAAGACAGGACAAAGAAACACAATGGAGAACAGGAATAGAAGAACAAGAAAAGAAAAATTAAACTCTCCTCCATTTCATCAGCCCCTGGAAACAGAGAGGGAAAGTAATCACTTCGTTCCTCTGTGTTCCAACATGATATTCGTATTTTTCTCAGTATACCTGTATCTGGAGCATTCTGTTTTCATGTCACAATAAAATAGATGAGATTACCCACCTGAGAGCAAGAGTAAAGCCTTTACATGGATCACAGAAGAGACACAAGCTCCCAGGAACTTGCTACAAAGGAACCAGAATTGATACAACCTCCTGTTTTTATCACAAGTTTACATTACATGCAAACAACAGAGGATTAAACTCCTTTTCTACTAGCTTACTCTTCTCTCCAGATCACAATCACCATCCAGTTAACAAAGACACTGAGCACTAGAGTTAACTGCTGTTGCACCAAAGCTCATTATCGGACCAGGCAGCTCCTTTTGCACAAATACAATGAGCTTTGCCTTTTACCTTACCAGTTTTGAATAAGGTTGCTAAGATAAGAATTCCACATGCTCCCATTTCTAACCATTGATGGGTTAGGAGGGCTCTCCAGAAGTCATCTAGTCCATTTCTCCACCACATGGAAGGATCAGTTCTCCTAAAAACATGTCTGCTAGAGCTATTCAAACTTCTTCTTAAACCTTTCCAATGACTGAAACTGCTGAAGCTTCTTGGGCAATCCACTCCAGTGCTCAGCTATTCTTAATGCAGGAGGTCATTTACTAATGTCTCATTTAGATTTCTCTTGCTGCAACTTAAACTCATAATTTGTCTTATTTACAGTGGGCAGATTTACAGTTTATTCCCTCTCTCCACAACAAGTTCACTATTTCCAAAATTTACAAGCTGAGGCACCAGTGTTGCTTGCCCTCTCTTTGCCATTCTGCTTCTGCTCAAAGCACTTTCTTCATCTTGTTTCTCTGCATGTGTATTTCTTTTCTTACCCCGAGAGAGACAGGCAGGTAGGATATCACAAGGCTGTTTCAGGAGAAGACGTGCACATCCAAAGGCTGATGCATACAGGCACACACAGTTATAAAGTACTCTGAAACAAGAAAAAGAAAAGATTTGCGTTTAGGATGGTGAGCAGAGGGTCCAGTAGTAAGGAAAACCCAAAAGCTCTGAAGTGTAATTTCTTTCACCCCACTATTTAACATTCAAACAGATCTTCAAAAGCAACGTCAATGTCTATAGATACATCATGCACCACCACTCAAACTTGGCCACATTTTCTCTGACAATCACCGTGTTTGATAAATCTGTGATCTAGGAAACAAAGTGATCACTGACTTTGCAGAAGATCCTGTCAAGCTATAAGCAATACCCACCACACATCAAAATCAGATGGCTCCAACTCCAAAGCTTTATTCACTGTGACAGAGGACAAATCTTAATGTTGCCACTGGTGACTTCATTTACAGTATCACTGAAACCAACAGAGACAAGACTTCTAGTCTACTCTGAGATTTGAGTGTGTATAATTATGGGATAGACACAGAGGAGAAAAGTCAGGTCTGAGGAAAGATTGAGTAACTTTTGTGTTCACAACACAGTCCTTGCCTCCCAAGCTTCAGGATGTTCTATCTACCAAAAAGAAATCTTTCTCCTGAACACAAGGGTTTGGTGACAACGAGGAAATAATAAAGAAAGGATTTACATGAGTGTGTTTTGAAACACAGGGGAGACCTCTGAATAACAAAAACATTTCAAATTTCATGAGAGGGAACAAACAACAGGGGAGAGCAACAATAATACATTTGCCATCCTACTTTTGGAGGCTCTCAGAAAAACAGAGCTAGACAGTAGCAGACAATTTGCCACAACACCATCTTTCACCAGTGGATCACCTTTTGCAGCCCATCTTGTCTCAATTCCTGTTTTCCCTTAGCAGGGGCTGCTGTTAGCCCCAAAGGCTCAAGCAGCTTTGTAACAAATATGCCTTCTCCAAGGGCTGAAGCCAAGAAACACTTAATTTGCCACCTGCTGTGAAAACAAGATGCCTGTTGCACATCTAAGGATGTGCCAGTGCAACAACTCAGTGTCCTCTCCATGCACCATCCATCTGACAATCCCTTTCGCTACTGCACTTTGTCCATCTCTAAGCTTCCACTTGGGATGGCTTTTGGTTTTTTTCCTTTGCAGTCTTTCTCAGCTGCCCTGGACTTTTGCTTTCCTTGATCATTTCCACTTTTACCAATGCCAACACTTAACAGCCAGCCCAACTGCTGTCAGCACAGGAAGGTGACACGCTCCTATTTAGCACAGATTTGATAACAGAAGTGCTGTTTCCAAGGCTAAAGAGGAATACCTGCACCAATAATGTCCCTACAGCAGCACACAGTAGCTGCGGAGACTGAGCAATAAATGCCTGTTACTGAAAATGAAGAACTCAAAGTAAGCTCAAAATATATGATGGCCAACTAATAAAAGAGTTTAAATGCATGCCCATCTCTAAGGGTAAAAGCAGCTCCAGAGACTTCAGCAAGATCATCTGCAGCATCAGACATGTTACCACCCAAAATACTAGTGAGAAGAGGATGTTTAGCAAAGGATAGAGCTACAAGGAGTGTTTCCACCAAGAAAATACACCCATTTCTATGGCTGAATTACAACAGCTGTTGAAAACCATGGAGTAGCATTGAATGGCAGCTTAGGACAGGGAGCCAAGACGAGTACCACGTGCAATTGAAACTGCCAAGGGATTAAGTTAGGTCAAATGTAATTACACAAACTGGAACCTGGCCAGGGTACTGGCTGGTTTAAGAAAATTAAAAGAGGTGTTCAGAAGTTTCAGAGATGGAGTCCTCCTCCTGTTAATTATTTGGTGAGTCAGTCACTGAAGTCTCAGTACTCTGGGAGGCTGTCTGAAAAAAAGGGAAAAAATGAGGCATAAACTTGAAAGGCATTAGAAGCGATTAGCAAAAGCCTTTGTTCTCCATGGCAATCCTTGCTGCACTAGTGCGCGAAAGCCTTTCATATTCATGCTGAAAAGTGGCCTTAGTTCCTTTGATACTTCTGGGAGGAAGCGTTTAAATTTACAAATATCCCGCTGTCAGAAGTTACAGACAACAGTCGAGGAACTTCTGCGTATCCCAGCCAGATCATACATAGCTCTAAACCCAGTTCTCAGGCAGGCAGTGCTCCTGCTGAAGGAATGCAAACAAGGACACATGGAAGCTCATTGAGACCTGGAGCAACGTCTACTCTACTTCCTATCTGTGTATGAAAGCCAGGTCATGTGGAAAAGGAGGTTGCAACCATGTGAGACAGTGGCCTCACCTTCATTCAGATTTTGGAAGACGGGGAGCATGCAAGGCAAGCAATGGTAAGGAGACCAGAAAGGATGCTTTGTGGTCTGGCAGCTGAGGTCACTTTGAAAGGTTAGATCCCATTTATGCCTCTGCCATAAACCTCCTGAACAATAAGAGGAAAGTCACATATATCAAATTTTTCCCAGATATTTATTGCTGTGCCTTTTCTGGCTAACTACAGACACAGAAAGACCATGTCCAGAAGAGACAGGAACCAGCAGTCATGGATTGAGATTCTCTGTTCAATCTCTAATTGAAACTTGTACTATAACCATGTACAGCGCTACAAAACATGAAGTGTTCTGAAAAAACAGGCATTGTAAGTCTCAGTTTTGGCACCTGAAAATAGTAGATGTCTCCGCTACCTCTGCATCTGAAAATCATCATTAGAGATACACTCATTACTGTCTTTGAAGCAGTTGGATGAGACAGTAAAAGCAGTACGGAATTCGAGATTAACCTTTTTAGGTAGCTTATTCAGTGAACTGTTCAGATGATGCACATTAAATAAACCAATTTTTTGACTGATGTGAAGAAAACAGAAAGATTAAATAGCTATCTTCTCAACAAGTGCCATACACCAGGCATGTTGAGTGACATGGTTTCCTCTTGAAGCGACAGCAGGTGAACACAACTGAAGCCTCTGCCATATTGATTTCATGCACTTGTTTTTTTTAACTTTCAGAAAACAAGCCAGGAAAAGGCAGACATTTCACAGCACAGATTGGTGCAATTTGTGCTAATGGCCTAAGCGTAGATGCAAGCAGCAGCTCACTTCTCTTCGTGTGGAACAGTCAACAGGGCCAAGTTCTGGTGAGACAACTGCTACCACAGCACACCTTGCCCCAGCCCAGCAACACCTCCTCCAACAGCTTCATAACAAACAGGGAAAGAACTAAGAACAAAGGAGAAAGTCTGTGCTGTCTTGCAATGGTGTGCAAAAACCAGACACAACCAACTGTGAATCAAGGTTGCAGTCTCTGCTGACCACATGCAAGCTGTTGCACTTCGATGTAGTCAAGCGCTCTTCCAGATAGCAAAACTACAGATGCCCTAAATCCCTCATCCCTGGTACTCCTCTGACAAGGCAAGTCACTTCCTTGGAGTCCTCAGGCATCACAGAGACAGCAAGAACACAGATTTCTTTTATAAATAGGAGCAAACAGTACTGCAGTTCTTTCCATTCTTCCCAAGGGCCTTCCAACCAGCGTCCTCTGAAGCAGCTCCACTGCTTTAGCTGGAAAGACCTGCAAAAAGAGGTTTTGACAGAAGCAGAGACCTAGCATGGGAAACCAGAGCCAAACTGGTACAAGTCAGAGGAGATTGTAAGCAGCAGTATTATACTGCTTTTTGGGTTTAAAATATTCAGCAAGGTCAATATAGAGCATGTAGCTATCTCCCGGCCTGTATACGCCCCAAGCTATACGCACCGACAACATTATGCCAAAGGCCCTCACAGGTCTCTGCAGCAGAGTCACCAGCAGCTCCCAGCCCTAAGCACCCTCATTAGCAAAAGGTGGAGAGGACACTTACCGATGATGTTATTGCCCTGAACAGCGGCACGCCTCATCCCGTCGGGATGAAGAGCCATGCTTTGCCTTGGCGTTGCAAGGAGCACTCGCCCCGCTCCTCGGTGCACGCCATCGCCAGAGCCACATGCAGGGACTGTTGCACATAAGGGGAAAGCACAGCACTGATGCTACGCGGACCACAAAGAATGTATTTTTTAGCATGACCACACACACCAGGCCAACCCACACAGCAGATACTGGGGAGAGCAGGGCAGCCCGAAGGGTTTCATGCTGAAGAGGGACCGGCTGCCAAGAAGAAAAGGTGGCTGGAACATGAGGGGGAGATCTCCCTGCACAGCAGCAGTGATTAACCAATACTGATAATGGCCTCTAGTATCTGAAATGAAGCATAAGGAAATGTCATGAAAAGGACTAATGCCAATCAGTAATAAAGACAGAGTCAGGGCTGTTGCTCAAATAAGAATTTTTTTTTTTGCCTAGGTTACTTGTTGATAAAAAAAAAGTTTCCGCATGCAGGGACATCCTGTTCGCTGTATTAAATTAAAGGGATGATTCAAGAGGGAACAGCTTTCGGTAAGCAAGGGGGGAAAATCAATTTCAGGTTGCTACGGACAACTGGGCTGTCTCCTGTAAAACTAAATTGGATTCAGCTCTACGAACCTGAACACTAAACATTCCCTGAAATACAACACACACACGCTCTCTAAATAAATAAATACAATAAAATACAGTCTTGTGTCATCTCTTGGCTTTTTTTTTTGCTGAACTAAGGACGTGCTCAAACCTGCTAATTACTGCAAAATACAGGACTGGTGTTTTGGCTCAACAGGGGCTTTCTTTCCTGACTGCCAGTTCAACACTGACTGCCGCCTTATGGGGAAAAGATATTTAATGGCAGGGTGGCATTTGGCAAAATGAATCAGAGCAGTGCTCAGATTCACCATGCTCTGGGCCCTTTTGTGTGCTCTGGGCTTGCAGTGGGATCTAAAACAATGTTCTGCTGATCGAGGCTCCTGCAGAGCTCAGCTAGCAAAGGCTGGAGAAAACTCAGCCTGGGGCTTTCAACCATGTCCTAGCTGATACTGGATGGAGACAGTTTAATATGCCCATGGACCTTGAATAGCCTGAATAGAAACAACATCCTCCACCTGAGCAGCAGACCTGTGGTCACAGCAGCCAGGTAGGAACCTCACATGGAGGGACCACTGGGGACAACACAGCGGCTGTGGTCTGACAGCTGTCCTCTCCCCACACCTTGCACTGGAATAATATCAAACAGGTTTTAAGCACCATGCCCACTCACTACAGCAAGTAAAGATGTGTGGGCACAAGGCTGCATCACCTCCACGCCTGTGGGATATTCTCCTCCAGCACATCAGCAGCCCAGAGCAATGCAGAGAAGACCCCCTCTGCAAACCACAGATCCCCCAGTCCTTACATCCCGCTGAACAAGGAGGGCAGGGAACAATGGCAGCCCTGGGAGCCTCACCACCCCTCTGTGCCAGGCACATTAATCCCTGCAGTCCTTGAAAGCCTGGGGGGACTGGGAGCTTGGGAGAGACGTTTAAGGAAACAGAGGCACAATTTGGCAAAGATCAGAGCCACTGGCCAGGATCTGCATCAGGCTTCTCATGGGTTGGAAAGAAGAAGATGAAATCAAGGTGCGGGGGAGCTGATACCCCATGAAATAAGGGAATTGGGCTGTGGCACGGCCTCCAGCACAATGCCGAGCTGGAGCTGCACAGCTAGTTATGTTCCTATGATCACAGTGAGCTCAGCACCAACCATGCAGCATCCTTCTGCATCACAGATGGACCCAGGGGACAGACATCAGGCCATCACAACAGCCCACTGAGAAAATGAAGGGTAAGAGCTGGATGCCAAACTCCAAACCCCTGGTCAGAGAGGCTGGAGCAGAGGAGATCAGGCATCTGATTCTGTACCCTTCCCCAGTAGCTGTTAAGCAATCAAATAAATCCATCTAGATCAATCTCTCCATCAAGACAACAGGAAACATTCCCATCCCACGATACTATAAGTCTTAATTTTATGGAGCAGTTGATGTTTTTCCAATGAAATGTACCATTAAAATATAAGATTTTATTAGCAAAATCAATGATGTGTGCAGAGACAGTCCCTCATGGCTTTTAAAAAAAACTATGAATAATTATAAAACTGATAGCAATAGAGAACATTGTGCAATTATTACAGCTGTTTTACAGGATTCTCTAATAATGATGGCCCCTACTTCTGGTAAGACACCTTAAGGCAGTACCACAAAAAAAAAACAACACACACACGAAAAAAAAGCAACAGAAACACAGCATTCCCCTGCACTTAGAGGGTGCAAACATGGTGCCCACTTTGTGTTTATTGAATTACTTTTTTCCCAGCAAGAAGAGAACATTGTGGAAACTAAAACACCACAACATTTACAGAAATATTCACCAGTCACCCATCTATTTCTCCTTCTTCACCAGTTCCAGTGTTTTGTTGCATTGGAAAAACAACTGGGGGAGATTTACTCCCATTTAAATCTAGCAGAAACGGAAGCCAGAGAGAGAGAGGCTGTGACCTTTCAGCACCCACAAAACGCATGATAGTCCTTAACCATACACACAGGTCAGGTATCTGCAGCATCCAAAAACCCTCTGCAAGCAATACACCCACTGGGGACACAGGAGTGGAGTCCTGACACCCATTTTTCCCACCAGGCTCACTCGTTTCCCATGATGAGCAGCCACAATGCTGAACCCACAGCCAGGGCTTTGTGGACACCTGAGCGTGGCTGCCCTTCAGTGTTTCATCCAGCACCACATCCAGCTGTGGAGCTGGGATGGTTGAGGCAGCTGGACCTCCCCATCTTTCAGAAGGAAGCCAGATGCGCATGGGACCCAAGTACTCACTATCCTCACCTCCCACAAGATCCTCCCAGCGTGCCATTCTCCTGTTCTCAACTAGTAGCTATCATCCACATCAATACCATCATAAAGAGCTCAGTCAAAACATTGAGGCACCCCAAATCCAACGCTCACCAAGCCCACTGTCCGACTTCTCGGGAAGCTCTGGTTAACACACAAGGAGCACCATTAAGTCCCATTTATTGCAAAGCGCTCAAGAATGTGCTTATATGAAGTGGTGCCAAAAAACAACTGCCAGTTGTATCCCAAATGTTTTGCCTAGCACCTACACCTATCTATGCACAGGAGCCTAAGGTCCACTCAGAGATAAAAATAAAGTCTCTACTCCACCTGGCTTTAAACAACCTCCGGATGTGTGTGGGGATGGATGAGGAAAGAGTAACAAGATTACTCAACAGATGTTTTCATTAGCATAAATTTGCCATTCATTCCTCTTTCTTCTACCATCAAACTCCCCTATTATCCTCGCTGGATAATTTACAGTGCTTCTTGCAAAGTACAGTCTCTGAGAACAGAGACAGCATACACTTGATAATGTAAAGTTCAAAGAGCTGAGCCATGCATGACCTGCAAGCATATTGTTGCTATTTCCTTGCATGTATAAAAGGGCTTTGCCTTCATGCAATGCTGGAACTTGTCATCATGAAACACCCTCCTATTACAACATGGCCCAGAGGAGCTACTATTTTGGGTCCTAATAATGTGCTTGGTTTTACAGGAAAGCAAGAAGGCAAGTAACATGGAACAACCCAGCTGTCAAGTAGAGAAACAGATGGAATCCTCACGTAGCTACACAGATTGCCTTAGTCAAGTGCTGTCACAGCCCATCCTTGAGATGGGAAAGCACAGTGCAGAAGCTAGATGAAAGGAGCTTGTGAAATTAAGTAGCATCATTACCTCCACAAGCCCTGTGAAGAGACAATAGAGAATTGCTTTCCAGGCACTCTGATCCCAAGGCAATAAAACATGACTCTAAGTTGTTAGGCTGTTTTTTCCCCTACTAGAAATGCCTTTTGGGCGAGTGACAATTGCTCAATTCTCCCACCTCTCTGGCCCCCACAAAACACAATGAGCATCCACGGAAGGATGCACCAAGAAGCACAGGTCACATCTGTGGTCTCGGAAAAGCTCTCCTGAAGTGAGTGCAAACAAGGCTGGCTGGAGGTGTCCCTGCTAGCATGGCCCCAGGTGCTGGCAGGTCGGCAGGCTGTGCTCTGATTCACTCTGCTGTGGCTTCTAGTCCACAATTTGTCTTCCAGACAATCTAGAAAACCACAACACCTGCCATGGCAAACCAGGAGAGGTGATGGACTGGCCTGACTCTCATTCAAACGCTTGAAAGGATGTTAAATGCAAGCTAACAAACCAGTGCTTTGGAAACCTGGGCACACTTGGGGATATCAGGGCCCACATCTAATAAACACAGGGCCTGTGCTTTGCACCTACAGTCCAAGTTTGGATTAGAGCAGCCTCTGAGTGCAGCTGGCTATTCATGCCCACAGTTATTCAAGCAACAAAGGCTGCACACAGAGGGAAGGCTGAAGCCAGATTATGAATGAAATACCAGGATCGATTCCCTTATCTACCCTCCGCCTCCTGCTAACTGGAAGATGCTATTCAGGGATAATATAATTTAAAGGCAGAGGCTAATGATGAATCAGATTGATTTTTAGGATGAGCGAATGGATGTAATTGCAGTCTACCTTCTTGCAGCTTGCCAAGTCATAGCAAGGTTCAGGACAATCTGGCCTCCTCTCCCCTTCCTCATCACAGCCCCTTTCCCTCCTCCGTCCCTCACCAAAGAAAGAAAAAACCCTCACAGAAAAGAAATTCCTTTACACAAAATTAAGTGTTGTCTGGGGCCAGCTCAATGCTGGCTTCCCTCTCCCTGCTAAACAGTACAGAGCCTGAATTAATGGATGTGCAGAGGGTCCACTTTCCGGGGAAGAGCAAATTCCAAGCTTGCAGCTGGGAAGAATGCATCGTATGTCTGGTATTCACGCTGCGCCTCTTTTCCTCTTCCTTTTTTTGGCCGTATAAGGAGCTGAGCACAGCAGGCTGGGCCAGGGAGCACCGAGCTGTGTGCTCAGTGCCGTTATACTTCCGACTTTGTTTGTCTTTACTGAAAATCCAATCGATCCATCTAGGAAAAAGGCTAGTGCATACACTGCGGAGCATCGGGCTCAGACATCATGCTCCTGAGATGTGGCATAAAAAGAGGAGCAAGCTGAACTAAACCAGCCCAGCAAGTGCTCCTGCAGAGATGCATGCACATGCACAGGCAGTAATTTTCTTAATTACGTTGGAGGGAAGGGGGTGTTAACTTAAACACTTGAGACTATTTCAGCTACAGTCCTAGAAGTGCTGTTTCCCAGGTTAGCAGCACTCAAGCCATACCTGCACAGGAAATAAAGGCAATGTGGCCTTCAGTGTACACACCTAGGGCCGGGAGGATTACGTGCCCTCGGCCACAGAGAAATATGACGTCGCTAACACACACAGGTTATAAACAAGAGTGGGGGACCACGCTTTAGAAATGCAAATTGCTGGGAATTTTTCCTAAAGTCCTGACAATGTCTAAGTTCAAGTCTATTGCAGCGATTTCAGCAGCAGACTGGGATTTCCATATCCCTGATGCAATTACAATATTACATTCTAAAAAATAAAACTTTTTTGCCATTGCTGCTTCTTCTGTAAACAGCAGATTATTCCTGTGGGCATCCAGAACTTTGCAGAAGCAAAAAGAAGAGGAGAAAGACTTATTCCTCCAAAGGCAGGAAATCCTTGATCACAAATACCCAGAAACACTCTGCATCAACTCCCCTTTCTCAACTCTGTTTGGCATCAAAAGAGCAACTCTCATTTCATCCCACAGGAGAGTGGTGACAACAGCTGCAGGGATGAAGACACAAACATGGGATTGATCACCATCAGAGCATGGCAAACAGCCCCAGGAAAGAAGGAAGACCACAGACACACTGCTAATGTCCAGATTGTCGCCAGTTCAGTCCTGGCTTTTCTTCCCATACAGAAGCCCTGAAAATATCTGCAAAACCATCTATGCTGTTCCTTACTCTCAGCTACTTCAAAGCAACGTGCTTCTGTCTGCTTTCCTCAGCCAGGCATCAGGGTCCCAAGCGAGGCCACAATAGAGCTGGCCAGGAAGATGATGGGGAACCTTAAAGAAATCAGCAACTTGGCCCACTTCCCCAAGGGTGTTGCCTTTGACCCAGGCTGACTCTCAGTCCCTTGAAGGATGATGCAAATCCTCCGTAACAGGCAGGTTCACAGTCTTCTGCCCCAGATACCATCTCATTCCAGTGTCCAAAATATAAAGATTTACTTAATCCTGAGGCAGGAGGTTTAATCTTCCTCTCAATTTTATTTTGTTCTTTTGCCAGTAGTCGTTAACACTGAAATAATTCTTCACACACACAGAGAAGCATCCAGTCTGCCTCTGGATCTTAATGTCGTTAGTCTCAAAAGCCTCCTCTAGCAACAAGCCCCATGCTCTGAATTACAGGTTGGGTGACAGAGTTGGTGTTTTGTTTTTTTTTTTACCAGCTTCAAGATTCTCATCTTTCATCTTTGACTGTGTACGTGTCTGTGTATCAGGACAAGGAGAAGAGACACACCAAAGCTGCTTCCCCACTCACAGACATCTCTCTGTGCTTCGAAGAGGATGATGCCCCTGCTTTCAGTCCCTCTGCAAACACAATTAGAGGTCAGGACACTGCCTGGGCAGAAGCACGACGCTCCCCATCAGCACCATGCTAGCTTCCCTCTATGGAGACTGAAGGGTGCTGCTCCTTTGGATGACACTACCGACCATCAGAGCCCCTCATGCTTGGTCCCAGGACCACAGCTGCGGGCAGCAGCTCATGAGCAACCCGAACCCACCCAACCATCCCGTCCTGTCTTCCCACCTCTGCCAAGCATGTCAAGTCCCATTCTTTCGCCAGCACCAGTACCTTTGGGCTGCGGTTCCCCATTGCCACCCTCTCCTTGGAGGTCCAGCCCCACTTCCTGAAGCTGCCTGCTCCCTGCCCTCTACCTGCATAGAGTTGCCTGCACCAGGGAATGGGAAGGACAGTGGCCAGGAAACCTCTTCATTACATCCATATACAGTCTTCAGCCTTCACCTGTTGCATTCAGAAGGAGTCAGGGATGCTCTGAAGCACCCGGTGAAGTGACTTGGATGAAGACACACAGTTGAAACTCGGCTGGGAGAGGGGAAGATTTCCAGCCTCATTAATAACAGCCTGAAATTAAAAGCAGAGCTTGCAGTACAGCTGCAATTCCAGACACCCCGCTGCTTGTGTTAACAGTGTGGCTTTATTATGGTCAGGGATTAAAAACAGCTCCAACAATTAAAAGAGGGAAAAAAAAAAACCACCCAACAACCAAAAGAACTACCACCAACAAAAATCAGCAAAATAAAAAATTCCTGTGGGCTGGAATGATTAGCAAAAAAAAGTTGTGTCATGAGGAGCAAGAGTGAATGCTTCCTTCCCTGCTGCTAACAGGCCAACACTTGCCCCCCGCCAAGTGTATTTGTCCTGTACCCGCAGGAAGCCATCCGGTGCCCCGTGGCTCAGCATCAGCCACCATTGGTCCCCCATGGGATGTCACCTCATGGATGTCACCACCATGGGATGACCCAGAGTAGGTGCTCTGTAACCACCCTGCTCCAAGTAGGCAGCTTGGAAATCTTCATCTCTCCTGCTGCCTAAATGCTACAGCATTAAGGAAAAAAAAAAGGAAAAGAAAAAAAGTCTTGCAATAAACTATTAATATGCCTGGAACTTCTCAGGAGGCAGCAGTCCTTGATGAGCAGCCCGAGGAGGTGGAGAGAATCAGTGGACCTATAAGGCCACTCACAAGAGCCAAGCAGAAGCATGCCCACGTTTCTTGAAGGTGAGCTGGTTGCCCAATGGTTCCTGAAAAGACCATCACCCTGTGTGCCCTAACACCTGCCCACAGCAGCCTGTCGCCAGCTGGGATGAGAAATCAGTGGGAAGCCTCAGTTTGTCATGTCTCGATACAATAGTCATTGCCTTTGAGGACTTGGTCCATAATGGTGAGATTTTAACCTACTTTCTCTTCTTTATAAGAATTAAAAGCAATAAATTCATGAGGAAAGAGGAAAAAACTATCTCACTTCTCTTTCCCCCCCTTCCTGATATAGAACATGACCTGCTTTCTTTTCAAGCACTGGCAGCTCACCAAGAGGGCCAAATCTCTGCAGCCGAACCCTTTCCAAGGGGAGACCCCTGGGCCTCCACAGGAACAGCTACAGGGACCAAGGGCTATGTAGGGACCTCAAAAGCCCTGGAAAGCAGTTTGCTAAACTCCTGTATGAGCAAGGGGGAGAATAGAAATAAATTAAAAACAAGGAATCATCTCCGTGCATGCACATAAGGCAACAAACAGAATGGGAGCAGGAAAAATAGACATTCAAAGCTGTTTCTCCAGGTCACCAAGGATAAGTGATTCTTCACACCCCAAAATACGGAGGAGGTGCAGCCCCCAGCCCAGGGAAGAGGGCCGTGAGGAGTGGCCCACCAATACCTGTGCAGAACCTCCCACCATCTCAGCACACACAGCAGTACTCACTGCTCCCCTCTGGTTTTGGGGAGCACAGAGGCAGGAAGTCCATATTCAGCAAGGAAGAGATGATCCTTCACTCCGTTATTACCATCATGGTCATGAAAACTGCCATAGTTTTAAGCTTGGCACCTTTCTTCTCCATCAAGATGAGATAAAAACCAAGGGTGATGTGTCCAGGGAAATCACCTATGTTCACTGCAAAGCTATTGAGGACCACGAGTCCCTTAAGGGCCAAAAATATCAATGTGAGGCTCACACTTGCTTTTTCTCAACAGTATTTCTCCTGTCTGTCTTCACAGGTTTGTAGACCAGTTGCCCAGAAGCTCTGGAGTTTGGGATTTCTTCTTTTATTTCACTGTTGCTTTTGCCTTTGAACAACAAAAGAAAGCAAGCACAGAAAGCAAGCACAGATGCGGCACTGCAGGAAGGCAAAAGTTTCCTTTCAGCTAAACAGAGCCACATCTACAGCTCTTCCACCACTGCAGACTCAAGTCAACCCAAACCTGGCCCATCAACCAAAGAAGCCTTCTTTGTACTATATGGATATAAACTCAAAGACCAGAGGCCATCTGCAGAGACATGCTCTGGGCAACAAATTCCCGCAGCTACCAAAGAGCTGCGATACTCCAGAGCCAACACAACAGTGGCCATCTGCACCCAATACAACGGACCCAGACTCCTCCAGCGTTTCCCATGGGCACATACAGGACAAATCTGGTCCTCATGGCTGCAGCATCCCAGCAGTAAAAGCAACACTGGGAGCACCCAACAGATCTGAGCCCTGTTCTCGCTCTGGGATGGATGAAGAACTATTTTCCATACGGGATCAAAGCTCCCTTAACGGGGATGTGACTACTAGGTGACAGAAGTCTTCACCATTTTGGGAGACTTCTAGAACAGTGAATTCAGGTAAATTCCTGCTGCTGTAATGAAGGATGATGATGCCCAATCCAAACAAAGAAGATCCATTGTTATATGACAATGCATATGTCTAGACAGCTGCTCTCAAAAGCCTGACAAAAACATTTTACACTGTTCGTTTTCATAAGCTCAGAAACTCCAAGCCAGGCTGTGAAAACCCTTTATAATTCCCTTCACTGTAGGGCTACGAAGGGCTTCAACAGAATTGTACTTGAAGCCGTGTCTGCAAAAATATCACATCTAAGGTGGCAAGTCCCCAGCAACCACACAGCTGTCTGCACCATGTCCAGGGCTGGTTTGATAGCATAAGAAAACCAAAACCTCCTTTCTTTTTCCCAGCAGAAGCCTCCAGCATTTCAAAAACATTTAAATTAAAACTAATAAACCTCACAATATACTTTCTTTTTCAGACAACAGAGTACTTTCTAAATACCAAGGTGACTGCAACCAAAAGTCACCGCGGCTTAACAAATTTGGGTGAAGTGACTTCTCAGTGGTTTCAACTAAAGTGCTTTGCCTTGCGTTTACAGCAGGCTGGGAGCACACATGGTCACCACAACTCAGCCAACGTTCAGCTGTGATGACGAACACCTCCCTGCAGCCTCGCAGTCCCATGAAGGGAAGCATTATCCCCACTTTGCAGACAGGAGAAATGGAAGGTCAAGAACAACAAACCACAAAAAACTAAACAAACAAAAACAAAACAAAAAACAGCCCAAGAGATGAAATTTGAAGCTGCGCTGCCCCATCACACTCACTCCTGGGTGGAAAAGAAGGGGATGCTTGACAAATGTGGGATGATGGCTGCACCAGGTACAGCCTGGCAGGAGGTAAATGGGCTGAGGCTTAGGGAAAGCATATGGGACCAGGAGGAGCTGAGCAAGTGCCAGCCAGCAAGGAAGATGCTGTGGCCATAAAGCCCATGGCAAAAAAAGAGAAAAAAAAAAAAAAAATCAGACGATCCAGATCCTGTCCTTACAAATAGATGCTACAGTCTTTATCCTACATAGGACAACTGCATTGAGAAAGATTCCCCCCCTCACCCCACAATTTGTGACACTCTACATCACAGCTTTTTAGGTGCAAGTAATAGCCATCCCCGTACAGGCAGATGGGGATCAATGCTACAGCTAGTGTCAAGCTGGGCTGCTCCTGCTCTTGAAGAACTGTGCTTCCAGCTCCAATAGAAGGATCCCCATGTGCTCAGACACCCCAAATGGCCAAAATCAAGCCAGTGCTGAGCACTGCCTTCCCTTAGAGATTTTACCAACAAACATCTGAATAAAATCACAGTGGGCCACCTGCATATACTCCTCCAAAAACATATTTGGTTCAAACCCACTCCTCCCTCATCTCCTCTGACATAAGATCATATTTCTCCATTAATAGTTGAGGTGCTGCTGACACCCTGAGCAGGAGGGTGATCCCCTTTCAGAGCTGGTCCCCTTCCAGAGCTTCAAAGTCTCAGTGAAATAACCAGCTGCAGCTCAGGGTGGAAATCAACACTGGGACCAGTAGCTCTCATCAACTACAACAGCTCTAGAATTCTCTTTAGAGCATTATTGGAATTCATTGGTTTAAACACACTAATATATCGAACCCACCAAGGACTTAAACTTTGTACCTATACAATTCGAGAACACATTCATTACAAATGTCATAACACACCTACAGTAAACTATTACTGCATTTCCAGAGAAGAAAATCTAGGCATCTGTAGGAGCAGTGGGTTGTCAGAGAGAGTACTACAGTCAAAGAAAGAACTCTGCTTTCCCCCTATTTTCCAGCCCATCACAGACACATGCTCTCAAGAATCCAAGTCTTTCCTCATTAAATGAGGAACGAACCACCTTTCTGGGGTGACACCTCAAGCGTTGTTTTTTCTTCCCATTTTAGCATGTGCAAGCCTTGAGGAGCTAAGGGGACCTGTGAGCTGCTGCTTCTCAGAGAGACTGGACACTCCTGAACAACAGCTCTGAGTAGTTCAAAGCTGGCACCCTCCAGTTTCTGCCAACTTGCTTGGTTCCCAAAAGACAGTCTATGGTCCTTCTTCTAGATTGACACATCCATTTTTTCACTAGTCCTCTGATAAAAAAAAAATGGATGTTTGATGCAAAGAAAAATGCATCAGTACAGCTAGAAGATGTCAGCATTGTGCAAACAAGCCCTCAGCACCACATCATACATGGAGATGAAAGCCACAAGATCCCATCCTCCTCTTGCTAAGGTACATTTGTATTAGTGGGATTTAAAATGGATTTTAAGCATTAGCTGAGAACCTTCCTCAGTAAAGGGAGTCATCCAGGCACCTTCGCAGGAACAAACCTCCTCCTTAGGGCAACCTGATGTTGGAAGGTTTTGCTCAGGGCAACACTGGACAGAGGACTCAATCACAAAAGCACCCAACATCACTGCTGGTCTTGGCAAGGTTAGATTTACTACAGCAAGGACTAGAAAGAGGATCTGCCTAGTCCAGAGGCCAGAAGTCCAAAAGGCAAGCCAAAAAGTAATTTGTTCCCTTTCCTAGCAAACTGTGTTTTCAGCTGGAAGTCGCTTGGCAGCCTTCCTACCAGAGGATGCGGCAGGTCAAGACAAGGGTCCATTCCTGGCCAGGCTGAACAGGGACATGAAACACAAGAACAGACAGCACTTTGCAAACATGGGCTGAAACACCAGGAGAACAGCATCTGCTGGGCTGTCCTTTGACAGCAAGGGACACTGCTGGCCAGGGCTGCCTGGCTCCAGAAAGCACCGACCTGCAGTAGAGCAAGGATGGTAGCAAGGCACATAGAGAAGTAGCCAAGGCAAGTCTTCAGGCACCACACATGCCTCGTGAACAACTTTGGTTTCTTGTTTCTGCGAAAATCAAATACGGTGGCATTCTATAAGAAAAATGTCACTCAAACACCTTATTAAAGGCAGTTTCCTCTCCCACCCCATTCATCAAATGATGCTGTTATTTCCAGGCAAAATGTTAGTCTTCTCACGAAGAACCTATATTTTAGCACCGTCTATTGTTATATATTTTAAAAGTTCTACCAAAAAATCAATTCAGAAGCAGAGTGTCCCATCCACCTGAATAGGAATTTACCTTAAATAAACCTCACGCACAGGGAATCCCATAAGTGCTTGGGGAACAATGCTCAGTGGGGAAAAGATGCAGCAGTAACCACATTACTTTTCCCTTCTAGGCAGTAGCTCTCCACTTAAATATTATACAATGGACCTGCTTATTATTCTTATTACACAATATTGCATTCAAATCCATGCTGTAAGCATCCCACGCATCACAAAAAGACTTCAGGAAGGAAAAAAAAAATACATTAAAGGAAAGTAATCTATAGTAGCACATTACACCGCACCAATTTCAGGCAGGCTGTCATTCTGATCACACCAGACGGCATTTCAACTCCAGCAGTATCCTTCAGTGAAACATCCTTGTTACGGCATCATTCTTGCTACGGGGAGCCCTTTTGAAATGAATGGTACAAATTCTGTTAGTCATTTCAAAAGGACTGCTGTTGCTCAGAGCGCTTTAACTTTTCACATCATCTTTTCCAATAACTAACAAAGCAGTAAGGCCTAAACAGGCCATCTTTAAGGAAAGAATTAAAAATAAATAAATCAGCACTTGCCTTGGAAAGGAACTACAGAACAGGGCTGTGAATCCCAACTCAGGGGAGCCTTATGTGCCATTCCAGATCCACGTCAACTCAGAAAATCACTTAAGTACATGATTAACTTTAATACACGCTTAAGTTGCTTTGACTTCCGTAGGACTTACGTGCTTTCCTGTACAGAAATACTCTCTTAAACCAGATCCTGTTTTGTAGGGATGCTGCATACACACACACATCACATGCAGCTTATGCCCTCAGGAAAGCTCTGGCTTCTTAGCTTAGCTGCAAACCAGACTGACTTAATTTTGTGCCCACCTATGGACCTAAATGTTTCACACAGAGCTTTAAATAACCACCCTGAGGTTTGGAAGTGCTTTATCTGGGACAGGGACTTTATGAAAGGTCAGGTCGAGGTTTTAGACTTGGTAAGTGATGCAAAGGCTGATGAGACACACTAGAATACACTGGAGTTGCAGACCTGTCCAAGAAGAGAAGATCTTCCTGGGCCCAGTTGTGTCTGCTCTAGACCACACTATGGACCAGGCCTGGGCTGTGCACACACAAGTTACCAGCAGGACCTTTCACCAGTCCTTTCTGAGCCACCACTTTGCCTGGTGGGATACAGGTTATGGCTCAAAACACTGCAAGGTTTTGTCCACATGTTTAAAGACATACAGACCCACAACCAAGGAGCCTCTCAGCTTCAAATGGAATACAACATTTCAACGCCTCTCCATACTACCCCTAAGGAAGACAGCAATTTCCTCCCTGTCTTCCACCACACTTCTTCACAGGGCATCTGCAACTGCTAAACATCCATACCATTTCTCTCAGATGTCTGGGATTTTCTGTGGCCCAGGATAGCAACCTAAAGTAGACCCAGGAAAAACAGGTATATCAGGATGCCACTGACATCCCATTCCTGCCAGGATGCTCCATGTCAAACCCAGTGAGGTCTTAGATTGCCAGGCCAGATGTTTCCAGTTCACCATGTCATGAAGGAAAATGGTTATGGCATGGTGCTGCAGCCAACCGCTTGCAAAGGACCACAGTTACCGGCCCACATTATGCTTGCAGCTACCACCATGCAACCCAACATATCCCCCCACCACAGCAGCTAGTGCAGTGTTGTTTCACATAGGCAACTGCAGAGCCAAGAGCAAGGAAGGGTGCAAAAAGCAACAGAAAGCACTCTTTAGTCCTGTCCAGCAAAGTGGACTGAAGAACTACAGCAATGACCAAAAGACATATGAACCAGCCATCAAGGAGCTCTTGTGTTTCAAAACAGAACCTCAGCCAAAAAAGGTTCCTTTGCCCAATCCCTCCTCTCACCAGCTACTCTCTTGCTACTACAGTTAATTGCAAGCACATCATTCCTACTGCTTGTCTGATAGAAAGAAACTCCTACTATGTAGGATCTTGGTTTGCCCATTTTGCCCATTCTCAAGGCAATGCAATAAATTATTATTATATATGTCGGCTTTGCAAACAACTAAAGCATCCATGCTGAGTGATTGCACAGGGGCATGCTGTTTCTCAGTGTGATCCAAAATAGCCAAGATATTAAAATCCCACAAAGAACTGAGTTTCTAATGGAAAAAATTGATGGGCCAGATGTTGACACTGATGATTATTTTCCTAGCCTGAGGCAGAGCCCAAACCCCTCTAGGTTAGAGGGCCTCACCCTTCCCTGTTCCTCAATGACCCACATTACAGCCTAGCTGCTCTCACATCCACCCACCCCTTGGGTTACTCACCCAGAAGAGTGATGCACACTATCCTTTCCAAGTCCTGGCCCTTCCCCTGCATTAATCATCACTCCCAAAGCACCTCAATAAGGGATCAACTAGTTCTACAGTGCTGAAGTTGGCATGGGAGAAGAAACACTTCACAGTAAGACATCAAATGCTGCATCCAGGTTTTGGATTCCCCCAGCTCAATGGCTCCACACAACCCTCCATTTGGGGAAGCCCCAACTGAATAAAACCCAATTCTGCTTCAACACTCTGTTCAGCAGTGCAAGATGACGTTATTCTACCTCTTGAAATCCCTCTCTTCCTTTTGGATGCCACCCAGTGAAAATATTATGATGAGAAATAGCTGTGGATTCAAAATCTCAAGGTCTTAAGATGGAGCCCTTTGCCAGGCAGCAAGAAAGAATCAGGACAGCACACTCATGCTCCCAGTGCACCTACAACTTCTCTGTGCCTGGGATTGGCGTCCAATTCAAACCCACACTGGCCTTTTTAAACCACTTCTCCCCAGCATGGCAAAACAGGCTCCAGGACCAATGGAGCTGCCTGACCATCAGCTTTGTGCCTGAAGCCAAGACCAAAGATGCTGCTTACCAGGGCTGCTGCACAGAGGGGCACCAAGTGACAGCATTCCCTGCTGCAACACAACTTCAGGGCTTTTCTCCCCACTCTGGGACCTCTTGGACCCTCTGCAATGGGATCCTGCATATCCAATAGCATGGGGGTTCACAGAGCTAAGGAGAAGTCTCAACCTGCACTCCCACACAAAGGGATGAGGGGGTTCGAACTGGAAGGTCTCTGTGCAAGTCTTGCATATGAATGTGAGGTGCACAGTGATGACGACCCTTGCTCCAACTGAAGGCTAAATCCCTGCCTTTGCCTCTCAAAACACATAGATGTCAAAATATCTGCTGATAAGACAAATTACAGAAGCAATTAGTGACCACATAGTGACTGCAGGGAGGAGAGCCATCACTGCAAGCCTGCCCGTGGGAAGTGCAGCATCCCAACGTGCCTCCCACAAGAATAAAATCAAGCTCCATCCAAAAGTGAAAAGAAAATAGAAAAGTTTACTGCCTGTGTCATTTAAATATGGATTTCTACTACAAAAACACACCAGGAGCCTGCCTCCCTCCCTCAGCTGCTGCACACAAACATCGTATCTTCCTCCAAAGGTGACAAAAGAGCAAGTAAGACCAGGAGTGACAAAGAGGCAGGAGGAGGAGAGTTGCTGAGTGCTGCGACTTCTCATTTCAAAGCAACAAACTTTCTACCATCAAGTTCTACTGTGTCAATGAAGGGTGAGACTTCAGAAAAATACAGGTAGTTTCAGGACCTTGTGCTGAGTCCCTTGCCCACCTTTTCAATATGTTAAAGAAAAATATTTTAAAAAAAACCTAAGTGGTTGCCAGTAGTTTCTTTCTCTCCTCCTTGCTGTGGGAAAGTCTTGCACAAACCATGGTAGAAACTAACTACTTTGAAATACAAACATCTATTTAACATGAAGCAAAACTGGAAAACATAGTTTTCCTAGAATTATAGTGTGAAATTTCAATAGAAAGGAATGTATTTTCTTTGAAGTCAGCGCCATCCTTTCAAGCTGTGCTTCAATCACCTGAATCACATGCCTAAGACACCAACGTGATGCAATTTCTATCTCCAAAGTTTTGGTACTGTAGAATTTACTCATTTAAGCTGTGAGAGAGGGAAGCACATTACATGCTGCTGAGAGCATTTGCACACGTGAACACAGATGAGGATGAGGTGAGATTAGGACAAACTTGCAGGGAATTAGCCCAGTGGGTTATTTATTCCATGACAGCACAGATTAAAAGGGCTGACTGTCCCTTTGGCCTTATGAGCGCTCACGTGAGTTATCAAGCACGTTTTATATTGGAGGAAAGGGGAGAAGATGTCATCATCCAGGTAAATGTCTCAATAAATAAACAGTTGGTGCATACAATAAACAGCACTTTGCATGTGATTAGCATGACACCTCCAAGGATTCCAAAACACCTTACAAAGAAATGCTCTTTCTAAGCGTCCCTGGGGTGGGTGGGCTGCATCAGTCCCAGCTGACAGGCAGATATGCTGAGTTAGAGGGACTGACTCCCCAGCCCCATCTCAGGGTCCTCAGGCAGGACCAGCCTTGCCCAGTATGCTCCAGTTCAGCCGCATCACCTGCAATCAAAGCCTCCCAGTCCACCCCGGCACAGACAAGTGCCTTGCTTGTGCCCTGTCCTACTGGAGCATGTTTCACCAAGGCTCTTGAGAGATTCAGTAGCAGAAACCAGACGGCCTCACTCCTACTGACCCATTCTCACCATAACATATTTCTCATTTCCAAGCAACTGGCTGTTCTCTCTTGGTTCTGGTTAATATTATTTGTGTTTTAATGCTTTCTAGGAACCATTCCAGCTTTACATCACAACAAATACCACTGGGTAGGGGAAACACTTAATCTGCCTGGCTGTGCTTTGGGTACTTCACTTCAGAAACTGGTCCAGGCAGTCACATAAATGGCAGTGCCTGCCCCATGGCCAAAACTCTCCCCACACACACTCAGCCCCACTGGTAACAGGGCCTGTAGGTCTGAAGGTGGCTTTCATCAAGGCTGAATTCTGGAGCTCCTCCAGAAATCCTCCAAGGAGCATGAGCAAGCAAAATAAAGAGAAACCCACAAAAGCTTGAGACCAAAGGACTCTTTGGGTTCCTTTTTTTTGCAGACACATTGGGTGTGTCCCATTTTCTTCCTCTTCGGCCTCACCAGCAGCAGGTCTTTCCACAGCCATCACTGTCATACTACATGTCTGACTGAGGCTGAGCTAGTGTTGTACAATACACAGGAGGAGGTTTCCACAGCACCACTTACCAGAAGGGGAAGCCGAAGCACAGAGAAGCATGAGAAGTGCTATTCCAAACTTCCAAGAATCAATTCACTTGAGACTATTGATTCTGGAACTAACCTCGAGCCTGGTCTTTTTAACTTACAGATTTCCACATGAACCCCACCAAAACACAAGTGTCACACTGGTCTTCTATGAAGCACTGAAGGGGCCCAAAATTACACAAGGAATCTGTGACAGAGCTGAAAACAGCAATACTGGATTTTGTGGGTTCACAACCCAACTTACCCTATAAAATATTTCTCCATCTCTTGAGAGCTGCTGTTTTATAGGATTCCTGGAATTTTACATACAAAGTGGCACCCAGGACAAACAAAACGAAAAAAGCCCTTGGCTGGAACCAGGTGGACTATCACAAGGACAGGTACCAGACGTACCAATGGTTTGGTGCCTCAGGAGGGACAGCACAGGGCACAAGGTCTGGTCCTATTAAAACATACAAATTGTCATCTCTTCTCTCCTGCCACCGAGATTGAAACAGGGCAGGAAAGACAGGAAGTAAGAGGCCCACCTTTGTAGGAAGGCAGCAGGCCTCTTGCTAGGAAAGCTCCCGGGCAGAATAGACCAAGCCCTACACAGACCATGCTTCATGTCCAGTTCCCACCCTGGGACCACACAGGACCCCAACAACGCTGCAGCAGCACCACATCTCCTCGGTTCCCCAGAGCCCCAGCACACAGACCTGTGCACATCATTGCGCAGCCTGACAACAGGCCTAAAACCAGAGCATCGGCAGAGCCGTTGCTCCAGCCCATAATATACTTTTTGTTTTAAATCAGCCTAGAGCAGAGGCACTTTAGGGTGACGACCTAACCAGCTGGCAGTCCCCCAGGTCCCTAGGGAGCAAGGGGGACTGACACAGTTGTACATGGCAGGGATCTGGTGTACAGATGAAATGCCCAAAGGAGCTGGAACTTCTTGCTGTTTTATGAAGGGCTTTGGGACAAATAGCAAACAAATTATATAATCCCAGAGTTTCCAGGATAGCAAGCAACTATGTTCACAGTCTAATCTCTCCATACCTACTGCCCTAGGTGCTGGTGAGGCCACACTGCTTCTGACAATCTCAACACGGCAGTTCCCAACAATCCACTTGCCCTGAACTTCTTCATTACCATAAGTATTGCTTTTAATCTAGTGCAACTCGTGGGTCTTCCCAATGAAGAATACAATACACAGACTGGTTGCACTTCATACTTTACTGCAGCTTTCAAGTGTGTGGCCAGGACTGTTGTCCCCTGTCCTGATGTGGAGGCTTACAGAAAGGATTTCAGATATCACTGTGAGTCCTTCCACTCCCCAACCTCCTGGAGAGCTACCACCACTTGCCTTTTAGAGATGATATCACAAGCAGGAAGGGATGGTGCAAACCGACTCTTCCCCAGTCATCTCCCATGTCCCTCCATCTTCACTGTACTGGAGCACTTTCTGAGGATAGCAGGACAGCTCAGTTTCCTTGCTTGTCATCCATGGAGTCACAAACCCACGAGGAACCATCATGCTGGCACATGCACAACCCAAGCCACCAGACACTACCTACCCAGACACAGCCAAACAGGACACAACATTTCACTCATTTTCACACAAATATCATATGAATATCGTATCAAGAGAGTCAATCCTTGGTATCTTCATCCACTACCCTGCTGCAGAGGCCTGATCACCCTTTTTGCCACCACATCATGGTAGAAGCTTGCGCTGAACTCTCATTGACACACACCTCAAAACTCCTTTTCCAAACCACTTCTTTACAGGCCATAACTCCCACCACGGTTTTAACTCCCACTCATTGTCTCTTTCCTCCCATCCTCATGTCCAGCTCATGAAACTCATGTTTTACAGTAGACAGAATGACCTTCAGGTCTGCCTCCTGCCAGAGGAAGAGCTGCTCACCCAGAGGAACATTTTGTTTTAGCTCAGATTGGTTACGGAAGGCTTTTTTGGAGTGACGTTTCTCTTTGCAGAACACACCCTGCTCAGGTCAGAAGGAAACAGGTAGGAGAGGTGAGCACGTATCAGGCACATCTACCATGGTGGTCTGGGTGCTGCTGCAAGTATGCTCTGGAAGCTCAAACCAGACCCCAACCAAGTGCAGCTATTTGCATACAGTAGCTTTATCCTTGCATCAGTCTGAGCTGAAGGAACTCACTTTACCTTCCTTGAAGCGAGAAACTGTTTTCTCCGCCAAGAGGGATGTAACCAGATCAACAAAGACTTATAGGTCAGCTCCTCATCTGCAATTCCACCTCTTTGCAGGTTGTGCATTATTTACTCTCACCAAAGACGAGGCAAAAGAAAACAAAAAAAAAAAAAGAGAACGAACACCAATCAAGGAGATCTGTTCTTTGGGACAGGCAGCACAGGCTCAAAATGGGAGTACACTGTCACTAGTCAGCCCCAGGGAGGGGAGAAGAGAGAGGGAGCTCAGTGTTATACCACGTTAATTATTTACCCACAGATTTTTTTCAGGAACTTGTAATCCACACCCAGCATCTCAGGAGTACATCCACAGGGTGCAGGCAATGAGGAAATCAGGGAGAGAGAAGAGGAGGAGATACTTCAAATCAGCAGGAAAGCGTTAAGAGTTTGAGGCCAGGGATTATCAACCAGACAGAATTACCCAGTTACACAGCTGAGGAGGGTAAAAACCCCAAGAAAGGCTGAGCACAGTTAGGTTCCCAAAATGCACAAAGCACAAACAACAGGCACAAACGAGGGCATTACATTAAAATACAGATTGAACAGCATCCACCACCATCAAAAAAATCCTCAAGAAACTTAATCTACCTCTTCCCAGTAAACCCACATAGTGCCATGGAGCAGCAGAGAGCATCAGAGCTTTGGGCAGCACTCAGAGTTCTCCCATTAATTTATTCCCCAGAACAACTCTGCTCATCTCCCACCACCAAGTAACAACACTTATGCATGATTTTTAGTCAATATTTCAGTGTTTTGGAGAGGAGGGAGCTTTGTGTTGTACTGTTTTTCTTAAACCAAAGAGGAACTAGAAAGCTCGAAAGTTCAGATTCTGGAGAGGTCTGTGGGTTTTACCGGGGGCAGGGAGGAAGGTGTTTAGAAGTTATTTTTTGTCAAAAACAGGACATGCTTTTTCCTGTTTCTTTCTAAATTTTTCCCCCTACATGAAAACACTTCCCATTTTCCACCCAAGCACTAGTTTTGAACTCTGCACAGAAACAACCTCTGCTACACCAGTGATGGTGGGGAGCACTTCGACAGGCTTGTGCCCTCCTTCTAAACTCCAAACTAATCCCCTGCTCTTTTTTATTCCATCAAATTAACCATTGCTCCTCCTTTATATATTATTAACCAGTGGACTGAATCAACACATCTTAGTTTTGGGAGGCAGAACCGTTTACACCACCTTGTTTTCACACCAGAATCACTGACTGTGCCACATCCAGCCTCACCACATCACCCCCTTCCACTCCTTCCTGGGCCAGTCCAGCTCCCAAGCATTGTTTTTCTGTAGGTCCTACAATCCCACCACACAACGTAATATATGCTTGCTTAGACCTTTTGGTTGGTTATTTTTATTCTTTAACCAAGTGACATTTTTGAAACCAGATGATGCTTTCCACTTTAAATGTCAACAAGAGAGATTGGGGCGGGGGGGAAATGCTGAGGAAACTAATCAGTTCACCTTACTCCTCCAGTTTGATGCAACACTGCCCTTATCCTCTCATGCCATAGCAACACTTTTCAAATATATTTCTTTCACCAAAACTTTTAAATACTGCAGAGAAATTATCCTAATTTCTAAATTATACTAAGATGACTGGCCTATACATTCTCTCTTTTCTACCACTTTTCAATCAGCATTGCTGAATACATTAGAAATAGCTGTTCTCTTGTGTCTTTTACCAAGCTTCTTCACATCGTGTATAATGTCCCTCCTACTTTATAAATGCCACAAGGTGCAGAGTGGCTTGGGCATCAGGAACACACACCAGACAAATCCTCTAAAGCCACTCCAAGCTAATACATAGGAACCAGGAGTGCAAAGTTTAGGGCCAAACTTTTTAACTTATGAAGTCCCTTGTGTTGTCAACAATAGTCAGCCACAAACCAAACAAAGGTAGCTGCACTTAGAGATCATAGTGCCACATCACCTCGTCAACCTACTAGAGTGTCAGCAAATGTTTGACATAAGACAAAAGCAGTTTTTGTCCCCTCTCAGGCACACCAATGACAATAGTTACAATTTTTAGCCCAGTTCATCTTTCTGCTCGAGCATGAACCACACACCGGTTACTCCTGTTAGATGAGAGCACCTCATGTTTGCCAAGGTGAGCAATGGGGAAGGATAGCTTCTCTACATGATACAAGACAGGGAAACACAGAGTTCTTGGCCTTGATGCATGGAGCACAGAGCAGCTTTAGTCATGGAGACCACTTCAAGAGATGGCCAGGACAGCAAGCAGCTGCTTGGACACGGGGAGAATAGTCCCAAGTGACTTCTCGCAGGGAGAAGTGAAGGGGTTGTTCTAACATCCATCTCTTACGCACAGATGCAATGCTTTTTGTTTTCCTCCCTCTTCAAATGCTGTCCTCCCAGTCCCAGAAGTTTCTAAAGAGACACTGCTTTCTCTTCTACAGGATACATCAATATTTTGAGTGCTCACCAGCAAGTCCAGTCTCCTCCTGATCCTGATAAATTGGATGGTAAGCCTCTCCCCAATTACGAGCCCCTGCTGTGCTCCATACACTACTCCTAAAGCAGCTGAGGTTATCAGAGCAACCTCAGGAAAACAAAGGTAAGTCCTCCCACACTCCCAGCCTAAAAGCTGTTCCTTGTGATTACATTTAGCTCAAGTCTATAAAATACAAGACTTATTTAGAAGAGGAAAAGAGCATGGCAGGATTATACCACAGCAGTCACCAGTGTACTCCAGGAGCCTCACCAACTTCCAGTCTAAATTTCTTTTCCTCTAAATCTTTCCCCAACACACCTTTCATTTCCCCTCCCCTCAAAAACAAACAAACAACAAACAAGCTGGGACCCAGCCCAGATGTTCTCCCCATATAATCTGTCCAAAGTCTACAAACTACTGACTTGTGGTCACCAATTACAGAAAGAGGACTCCAGCTTGCAGGTGAGAAGTAAAACCTCATCTGTGGCAATTTGCTCTCACCCAGTGGTGTGTCCATCCATCAGCTGCCAAGAGCATCCCAGCTCCTCAGCACTGCCCTTCTTCCAGCGGGAAGGTGTGGAACAGGCACCATCCCTGATGGTCAATCTAAGCAGAAACCCAGCCTGCGTGTTTGTTACTGTTTAAGCAGCACCTTGCCTTCCTAACCAAGGTCCGGTACCCAAAAGCAAGGATTTTCTGTCACTTCTGTTTCAGAGAATGCTTTTTCAGAAAGGAAAGGAACAAGCAAGAGAGGATCCCCTGTCACTAGTAAGGAAATCCACTGTCTATCAGTGCACCCTACCGTGGTCACTGGGCTTGCAGGGACAGGAGGTGTGGACAAGCAAGCAGTTTGACTATTGACATTGGGCACCATTAAAATTCAGCTTTACGTTTCCCCTTCAGTCCTGCTCTGTACTTTTTCAAAAGGAAAAAAAAAAAAAGGGGGGGGGGGGCGAAGCACACTGGAGGTGCCACACCGCTTGTGCAAGACAAGCAACAAGCCCTGCCACAGCACCCAGGTGTGGTAGAGGAAAGAGGAAACTAGGAAACTTTGCCCTGATCCAACTGATCCCTCTGATCCCAGTGCCAACACGTGAGTGGGCAATTAGCCCAGTTATGGACCTCACGTCATTCAGCTCTGCTTTCTCCTGGGAAATGTGAGTTGGGGGGATGCAAGCATGTTACCAGAGAAGCAACAGCAGTTGGATAATACCACACTAAATGGGAGGCAGGAGGGTTTACACAGCACCATGGGAAAGCAAACCCCCATCTCAGCAACCCCTGCTGCCCTGGCAGTCTGCAGGGACGGGCCATTTCACAAGCCCAGACTCTGCTGCAGAGCATCAACCACCCCTCCAGCACTGCCTGCTGCCCTGGCCACCAGCTCCACAAGGGTTTCTCAGCGGCCAAGAGACTCATGACCGCTCTCAATGTCACACGGCCCACCCAGAAAAGCAATGCTGAAATCTACTCCTGTTTTCCATGAGCTAAGTGGAACAGCTTAAACACTACCCAGCACTGCCAGCCCTTGTGATGGGTAAATGCTTTCGGGATCAGGGGGACATCTTTATTTAAATGGCATCTGTATGGCAGGTGGAACATCAGCTTCATCACCCAATTAATTTGTGTCAAGCCCTTATGCAACCAGGTGCAAGTATCCCCCGTCACTCACCCAGCCTGCTCATGCAAAAAGACAATGCGCCAAGCCAGGGCATGGAAGGCAAGGACACTGACCCCTCTATTAAAATCAGCATCGTCCAGCTTTTTATAGAAAACAGCTGATCTCCTAAGGACTCCCAGTTACCATAAAATGAATTGCAAAAATTTCAGGGCCAGCCGCATGGCTTGGGGGTCTTGCCTGCCCAGGTAGGTAGCGACCTCAAAATACAAAAAAGCTCTCAGAAAAGATGCCCAATGCAAATCACCTTATTTTGGGAAGAACAGAGCTTTTTTCCTCTGTGTTTTAGCTTACTCTACCTTCCAAAATAGCCTGAACTAAGTCAAAAAAGGCATGTTCATTTTGGAATGAAGCAGCATGCATATGAAGTGCTCACGGAAGAGCTGTGGCAGAACAACTTGTTCCTCAATAGCTATTCTGAACTACGGCTCAGTAACAGATCCAGAGTACGTCTCCATAAACGAGACGTTGTGTTGATCTGACAACCCAGTTAAAGTGGTGGGTAGAAGCTTAAAACCTTTACAAAACCGTAAGTTCTCACTGACAATTCCCTTGAACTAAGGACACACCAACCCAAGAAAAATCTGGCATCATTTGCTTCTTCTCAAGAGACCTGTTCTCCAGCCTCAAGCATTCACAAATCATCAGTCCAGGCTCAAAGTTTGTAAGACTGGCTTAAAACCTAACACAACAAAAATTAGTGTATTTAAAGTTTTCCTGCCTATTAGCATTCTGTAGAGAGCCCTCTTCCCAAAGCTTTCCTACACAACCACAAGGCTCAGAACCTTAAGTTTATTTTAACTGAAAGATTAGATATTAAAGAAAATTACAGATTTAAGGGAGCAGGGGCTATAAAAGACTTGGTATAGGGCAGAGCTTACAACTGGATTACAATCAGTAGAAATCACTGAACACCTTGAACATCAAAGCTAAGACACTGAACATCTCAAATTAAAATTCCATTTTGTTTGTTACTATTATTTGTGATTGCAAGGTCCCAGATCAAAAAGTACTTCAGAAGAATGACCTTTATCCTCGCGGCTTTCACACAGGCTGAGCACTGCCTTTCAGAGGGAGACATTTTCTTGAAATACAAGTGTTAGTATTTTTCTTATTTTTTTTTTCCTTCAAAATTTCAGTCGACATTACAAGCAAGAGTTAATGCAATTCCTTTCCACATGCTCTGTTTCACTGTCAGGCTCTCAGTATCCAGGTCTCAGGCATAGTGGGAAAATCTTTAAGCAGCAACATTTAAACAAAATAAACTGAAGAATTTTTTCCTCCAAAAGGTTTCACAGGCTTACAGTTTTATACAATATCTTGTTTTTACAAAATGTTCAGTTCAGGATCCGGTTTAAATTGGTGTCTTGTTATAGCCACCCTGCCTAAAACATGCACTTACTTCCTTTTCAGCAATTTGGATTTGTTCACCATGGCCAACTCATACCACCTCCATATATTACGTAAATACGCATATATATATCTCTATATATACAGGCGCGTGCTGTCTCATCTGGAGTTAGCTATGACCAACACAAGGTTCATTCAGCCAGGAGGAGAGTTACTAAAGTGTTATCTGCACTTGAAAGTGGTTTAGTGTTACTAGGCTGAGAGGAAACACAGAGACATCCTGTTTATAGGCTGTAGAGCCCCAATGGATAAACAAGTGCACCTCAGTTAAAAGTAGAGCGGGGAGGGGAAAAAAAAAAAAAGGCAGAAAGAGAGACTTAGCGGGTATCAGGATAACGAAATACCAGCTAAGCTGCATGCCTGGCAGCACAACCCAAGGCTGCCGGGCGGCCCCACGTGCTGTGGGGCTGCAGAATGTACAGAATGTGCCGCCACGCCGGGGCTGCCGGCTCCTCCGACCCCGCGGCGGCCGGACCCTGCTCGTCTTTCACCCCAAAGCTGGGCCACTTCCTGGCACCCGGTGAGGCGACACCGGAGCTATTTTTCCACCCCCCTCCTCTCTGTTCTCCCAACGGACACCCACGCTGCCGAAGCTTTCGATGTATTTTGTTTTTCATCTGCTGACAGGGCCGCGGCATGGATGCTCGGGGTTTTTGTAAGGTCAGAGCGGGAAGGGCGTTGTGCAAGGTCAGGGCTCACTGCAGCCATGCCTCTCTGCTAGTGACACGGAAAGCTGATAGCCTTCCCTCGGCATCCGCTGCTGGCCACAGGCAGAGGTGGACCCCGGGCTGGATAGACATGGTCTGAACTAGCTCAGTGTCACTGCTGTAAGCCAAATCCCCAGCTACAGCAGGGAGAAGACAGCCGCAAAACATGTCCCTCCCACTCCTCTCCTGTAAGGAAAACACTAAAGGTCCATCTCCAGGTCAGAGGGAGTTACCAGGCTTAATCCCATTTGAATTATCACTTGCGTATGTTGACCTGGCAAGAGCGAGTGGGTCTGGGCCAGAATTGTGGGATGGATGCAAGAAACAGCAGATCTACAGAAAAACCCTACAAACATCCCTCTGCTTCTGACATTAATGATGGACTGAACAAAGCGATAGAAAAAGTTGAGGTTCTACCTTGATCCAGTCCCAACAGTCCCTTGTGCCTCCAGTGAGCATTAAACACACAATACTCTTCTGCTTTTGGGCTGCCCTTGAATGGGAAGCAGAAACCCTCTGGTCATTCTACACCTCCCCAAGCACCAATGCTGTGGCAATGGTGACTCACTAGGCCAGTTCCATGGAGCTACAGGCTACCTCCAGCCTCTACAGCAAACCTTCCCCCAATAATGCTGCAGTTCTGCAAAGAGCTGGCAGACAAGGATTCCTGACCAGTGTTGACAACATGGGCAAACTGGGCAAGGAAGATGGCACACCTACCGAGCTCAGACAAGTAACAAGCCCCACGGGGACTCTTCCTACCTGCTCAGTCTTCATAAGAAGAGTTGACTGCTTCCAATCCCACTTTCCACACCTTTGCTGCTCCACTGGTCATTTTTTCCCCTCACCAGTGAATGTGGGAGATGGACCCATATTCAAAGCCTCCAACCTCACCCACAAACACAGAAGTTTCAGCTCCTCTGCTTTCAGTTACAGGACAAGCATCCCATGCCAGCACACAGAGGAGGATTTGAACAGATACCTTACACGGTAACCAGAAACAAAAGACCCAGGTCAAGGTTCAGGTGTGACTTCTCATCTCTGTTGTCTTTTCATTTTTCACTACCTTACTTTCTTTACAGGTCCAGGAACTCTTTGCAGTGGAGGTACAAACCCCAACACGTTCTCCAGTCCTTCCAGTCTGAAAGACTCCACCCAAACCTGGTCCTAAGCATAAGCAATGGAGAATTACCCCTACATGTACAAGCAGAGCTTGCTGACAATGCCAGCATTCACCCTCTGAGCACTTCCATCGTAACATGGCTGGCACAGCCAATGCTTCAAACCACCACAGAAACCCCACAGCTCTGCAAGGACACACAAAATGGGACTTGCTCACACTCTGACAGGTCGTGGGGATGAGGCAGCACTGCCAGGTCCTCAGCTGAAGCCCAGAGAACCTGAGAGCTACTCCCAAAAGAAAGTCCTGAGCCAGTCATTTCTCACGTGTTTCCTATCCTACTCTTTGTCTCATGCAACTGAGACAGGTCTGACTCATACCAGGTTTCCACAGGGCCTGACACAACAGGTTGACAGACTTGCCTTGAAATAAAACAACAGCAAGCATGATATGACTGTGTCTTGGCCAAGAAGGACCCAAATTCAAGACAGCCCTCAGAGGCATAACTCCAAGGTAAATAATTGTTAATGAACTCCTTGCTCATCAGCTCAGTATAGTCCTGAAGCCTTTATTTTGCCTTCCTTCCAGCTGGAAAGAAAGTTCATTGAGAATGAAAGCTAGTGACTCGCAAGGAGGAGTGACAGATGCTGCCTGCCTGCATGTGTGAAAAAACTCCGACAGGCAGAAATAACGCACCTCACATGTCTTATGGTGGCAGTGAAGCAATAAATAATCTAATAGACTACTGAGGCTCATAGTAATAATGTTGTGCTCCCTTTTCAGAAGCCACTCCCCAAGCCGGATGACATCTGCCATGGTATAGATGTTCCTGGAACAGGGAGATATTTTTAAATCTCTCAATGTGGCACAAAACTGTGAGTGTATCAGCCAAAATACCAGCCACGATAGAGTTTATATATAGCTTTGTGCATACCGTCTATAGATGGGAACATAGACAGATACATGGTATCCAGTAGCATTACAAACAGACATTCTTCTGCTGGTCTTGAAGCACTTGAGAAGAAACTTCCCAGCCAGCAGCTCTGCCCATGTCACCCTGCCCGGTGCAGCTCTCCATTGGCTCCTGCTCCTCAAGTGTGTTAAGTGCTGCATCTCAATTCTCAAGGATCATGAAAAGTCTGTCTCTCCACTTTCCCATGTGTTCCCTCTGCTACAGGGCACTGCAGAGCCAGTGATAGGGTTTCCCTACACCCCTGAGCACTCCTCCGTATACACACCTCCCAAACCAGAACTCATGGGCCCCAAACTCCCTCCCTGCTTGCTGGGATAGGTCCTGAGAAGGGGTGAGAAGATCTTCAAGGCAGTCTAATTCACTGAGGGACGCCTCCATCTGACATGTGCAGACTCTAGGTATGGTTCCTATTAGAGGCAGGAATAAAGAGTTGCTCGTGAGAACAAAAAAGGATTTGCAAGCTCAAAACTAGCAATAGCTCCCCATGGAGCACCTGTAATCCCTTCCCAGGAACTCTACTGGCACCCAAGTTATTGCAGGGGAAAAAAAAACAAAAAAAAAAACAATTTAAAAAGTGGCTTCAGATAGCACAATACATTTTCTCACGAGCATCAAACGTGCATCAGCATTTCAGACTGCCACAGCTTTCAGAACCAGGTTGACGTCTAAGCTCTTGATACAGTTATCTGCCTAATAATAACCCCAAAGAGCACTCCTTGCCTGGCTGCCTGCCAGACCACATGCAGCCTCTCTAACCTTTTTTCTTTTTTTTTTTTTAAACACTTTTTTAAACTTTGTCAAGACATGGAAATGTTGACTCTAAGAAATTCAGCCTCTTCCGTGAAACAGACTGGCTGACGCTTCTTTTTTGTTGTTGAGGAAACCATGATTTGGGGGCTGGGGAGGGGAGACAAAGGGGAAAACTCATATATTTTGCCTTCACAAGTGCTTTATTTTCTCCTCTAGCAGGAAACAGTGAGAAAGGATCTGACCCAGTTGCCGTCAGCTGGGTTGGAAGTGACTGTATCAGCTCCACCTGCTTAATGCGGGTATTATTCAAGACTGCAAGGACAATGATTTGGAGACAAATCAGCAGCGACTGGTGCGTTCTCAAGGGACAAATGCAACACACTTGTGCATGACACAAGCAATCCACAATAGCGGGACAGTCCCAAGGTTGTGGGGAGGAAGGAAAGTGGGGAGGGAGGGCTGAACATCTCCTCCTGGTTGTCTAGGGAAAAAGCAATATTACAAGGAGAGTGCAGCTTATTCAAACATTTCAAAGTTTGCTCCATATTAATTCCAGCACTCAGAAGCAACAAAAGAACTACACTGAGAGATCCAGCAGCTACAGCTCAGGGAGGAACATCGTGTCCATGTCAAGCTTTCAAAGCCTTATAAACTGCAAGAAGTTCAACGGGGTTCTTTTATATTCAGAGAAGAGCCTTGACAGAGCAGGCTGTGAGGTACCACAGTTTGCCATTGACACCTGCTATGGATCTGGCCCCGTGCATCACTGAGCTCAGGTACAGCGTAGCCCCACTGAAACAAGTCCTGCAGACCATTCCTTACAGCTAGTCTACTTGTGAAAGTGCTATCAAAATAACAAAGGAGTCTCCAACAAGCATGTGGACAACAGTACAGAGTGAAGCAACTGCTGCAGAAGCACCACAGAGGCACTTAGATGGTGTTTCTAAAAGGAAAAGACAAAAGGAAGAAGGGGACGAGCATACTTTTGCATGTTCCAGCACAAGCAGAAAGCCCCAGGTCACTGCTGTAGCTAACCAGGAGGGTGACTGCAGTGCTCATTGTGCTCTTTTAAGCTCAGCAAGGCTGTTCTGAGAAGGTACCCCACTGTCACCGCTCAGCATGGTGCTCTGAAACATCCTTGTGCTTGTTTTGGCTTTTTTATTTTAAAATAAAATTAACTATACCCAAACAGCATCATGTTCACAGCAGGCTGCTGGTATGATATCCATACCACCAGTAAGATCCTGTGAAGTTCTAATGGGCAGGTCATGCCCGCAAAGATTTTGTCACCTCCTGTTCTGCCTCCACCACGTACCCTGTTCCCCAGTGGTTTTACCCTGACAACTTCATGGGCTTTCACCAGAATAGGTGCTCAGAGACAGCAGCCTGCTCGCAGACACAGTGTGTACAGCTTAAATGGAAGAAAAGCCCTTTAGGCCATTCTGCACCTTATTCCTCCAGGATTAGAGTAAATAAGATATTGATATCTTGTCTGTAGCCCTGAGAAATACCTGCCCCTCTCAACTACTGTATATCCTTAAACATACGTACTTGAACATATTTACCCATATACACACACAGTAATGCCAAATGACACTCCACCAAAACAAACAACATCAGGACCCTCGTGACCCAAATGGGTGAGTTTTTGTATGAATTTACCACTTTTGCCCCTACACAGGGAGGTGGAAGCAAGCCGAGAACAAAGGCAGGCATCGCCCTTTGCAAACACCTAAGAAGCCTAACAGAAAATGCCAAGCCCAGCACCTTCGGAGACATCCCCTTGCACACCCCAGCAGGGCCGGCGGTTAGAGATGAAAAAGACCCATCAGGAAAGCTCTTCCATAGGAGCTGGTATTTCAGCTATTGAAGAAGTTTCTGTTTAAACAGACATTAATTGCATACACTCAGGAATTTCTCAGTTTTACCACTTAAACACCCAAAGCCACTTTGAGGCTTTTCCTTTTTTCTCTCCCACCTTTATTTGCTCTGTAAACACATTTGTGCACACCCTGGATCCCATAACATTCAGTTTCTACAACAGCAGCTTTGAAGCAGAGCAGCAGCTACCTAGACAGTTCACCAGAGACTGCCAAGCATCCTGGATACTGCCCCTGCCATCACAGCACACCACAATGCAGAACCCCACATCACCCGACTCCTTGTAAGACCTTCTCCCAGCGCAGGATGAAGCGGAAGATGTCGTTGGTGCCATTTGTACTAACAGATAACGTTATCAGGAGTGCACGCTCATGAACTCAGTCACCTCCCTCGCAGGTTGAATTTCTTCAAGCAAAACCCTACCTGTTAGCAGTGGGGTTTATTTATCAAAGCAACGTTGCAAGTTTACCAGCAGATCAAGGCCTCGATTGCAGTGGGTGGAAGATGTGCTATAATTGCAAATACTTTGCAGCCTTTTGAAGAGGGCACTGAGGTCAGCCCAGTGATATTTCCCATCCCATTCACAGGCACAAGGCACTTGCCATGCCAGGCCAGAGCAGTGGATGAATACCACCTGATGGAAAGAGCCCCTGAGGAGAGCACCCTCCTGTACGCCAGTACAATTATGGCCAGCTGCTACAGTAGGCCTGCCTAAAAAGGTGCCCTTGAAGATCCCAGGAAGAAGGAGTCTTCCAAAGAGAAGTCAGAAACTTGGATCAATTCTTGGCCTTGCCATATAGGTACATACACATATATACATACAAATGCTTATATACACCTATGCAGATCTATGTAGCTTTGGGCAAGTCCCTTCGTCTCCCTCCCTTACTGGTCAGTAAACAGAGAGCAATATCACTGCCGTAAACATATTTCAAAACCCAAGGACTGTGTAAACACCTGCAGTCAAGAGAAAGCCTCCATCTCCACCCCATCACTGCAAAGAGCAAGAGACCTCAGTAAGGATGCACCACTGAACCGTCTCATCAGCTTAAGGGAAGGATCAGTGGCACCAGTCCAAAGGGATTGCTGGCAGATATCCCACTGTTATGTCCCTTTATATTGCCTTACGCCTTGCACATCCATTGGCCTCCCTCCGGAAGAGGAAGGCTGGAAGTGACTCCTCTTGTCAAACAGGTCTGCTCCGTGCCTCAAGCAATGTGAAACCCCCCGAGAGCAGCTGGGAATCTCTTCCCCTCTGAAAGCAGGTAATCTCCACAATGCTCAACCTCAACCCACCCAGAAAATAAGGTCTGAACCAAAACACAGACACCCTTTTGCTGGGCTGGCTATGCCACTGACCTACATGCACCAAGAGATACCACCACCACCAGGTCTAGTAAAGCAGCCTCTGCAGCATCTCACAGAAGGGGGGTGGGAGAGGGGAGTCATTTTTGGCAATGGAAATGTAATGGAACATTTTGTATTGATCTATTGTGGAATGAGTCATTTTTAGAGTGACTCGCCTCCTCTTCCCCTCGCTTCCCCACCCCCAAATTATGGACTGCAAGAAATGAGCCGAAATAATGGGCAATTTCAGATGTTCTAAACTCAGGTTTTTCTCCTGCTGGAATAGCGTGCCATGACAGTAGACGGACTGAGCTCCAGAAGAGATGCCCTTCATGGTCCCCCACCTTTTACTGGCTATAAAGAAGTTGCATCTCACTAATGGGTAATTAGGAAAAGACTACTTTGGAAAAGAAATGAAGAACCAGAAGGAAGACCTGGGAAGCATCAGCAGTGAAAGGAGACCCAGAAAACAGACGGGAATCAGACACGAACCCCAAAAAACAATAAGCAAGCTAGAAGGGGATCAAATTGGGGATGAAGTGGGTTTAGGTGAAGCAACTACTGATGCTCCAGGAGAACTCTGTGAACTTTCCAGTTTACAGGCACTTGCCAGCATATAAGTGCCAAACATCAAGGATAACCATTTCCAAAAACAGAGAAGAAATCAGAGAAAGGGAAATAAGGCTGGTGACAGTAAATTCTTCCTCAACTCCCTCAGTCCTTGAGGATGAAACAAAACCCCTAAGGAAGTTGTGGAAGTCCCAAGGTCTTTATAGGGAACTGAAAGCAGCACATGCAGGAACCAGATGACCACTGAGTTTTCCCAGCTCAGTTCCATAACATAACACAACATACCACAACATAAACCACTGATCCTACCCATATCCTATCAGATGTCACCAAAGTGCAGCCTGCTGCACTTCAAAACCTACCCATACCATATACATTGATATTAAATATATATATACACAGACACAAATCGCTGTTTTACTGTCTAAGTCTCTAGAGGACTAACTTTGATGGCATTAAGCAGAAGGTGACAACTTACGCGCTTGCCTGTTAAGGTCTGGCAATGATGCACACACAGGATTAGATGGCATGTAACCACCCAGCACCCCACCAGACTCACAGGGCATTTGAGCCCAGCAAAGAGATCTTGCAGCACTGGACTTCAGCCAGGACCAGTACTCTCCATTCAGAAAAGAAACTGGTACTTCATACACTGGGAGATGACTAATCGCAGTAGCTGAGCTACAGCATAGCTTTTAACACATGACAAAGAGACGTTAAGGTCATCTCAACTCTCATCTACAGCATCCCACAGTATCCCCTCCCACAGCTTACTCGCTGCTCTTTTTCCTCCTACTTCTTTTCTCGCTTTCTACCCTCCCCTTCAACCTTCTTTCCTTTCACGTCTTCTCACCTCCTTCCATACCCATTTGCCTTCCTCTGTCTATCCACTCCTCTGGCACCTTAAACACCCTTCTCATCACCCACAACACCCACCTCAGAAGTCTTTTTCTTCTAGGAATCTGCTTTATCTAGATTTTGATCTCTAGCAATCACCCATGCTGTCCCTTCCCCAGCTCTCAAGTGCATATTTGTCTGCCCTGGATTGCAAACTCTTTAGGACAAGGATTGTCGTCTTCCCCACTCGTAAAGTGCAGTATACATTTATGGAGCAGGTAAATGATAAATAAGCAGTCTCAGCACTTCAGAGTAGCTCAGTGTGGGCTCCCTCCACTGAGGACCCTTGGTGTTTGCCTTCCCTCTGCTGCAAACTAATCTACCCATAAAACTTTTTCTTTATTATCTCTCAGTTACAAGGTTATCACATAAATTTATCAGCATTCTTCAAAAAATAGTTGAGAAAGGGAGGTGGGGAAACAAAGGGCCTTTACCAGCCCTGCTTACCCATAAACTCAAACCCCAAGGTGTAGATGAGCTTGTGGAAGCACCGCAAGGGGAGAACACGGACAGAAATAACTCACTGGGATTATTTCAAACCCCACGTGTCTCATTTCTATTCAGTTTTCAGTGGTTTTCTGGATGAGCAGACACACACACGACTATTTGCTGGGGGAGCATCTATCAAATCTGCATCAAGTTCCACCAGCTGAGTGTGTGTCTGCCTTTGGAAGGAGGTTGAAAAAGAGGTAAGTGGACTGCTGAAATGGAAAGTTGGGGTAAGGAAAAAAAGTTATGAAGAAAAGATTACCCACAACACATAGGGCATGAAGAGGTGACTGAGAGGCAGCCCATATTGCAAGAAAAAAAAAAAAAACACCAAACAGCAAAGGCAAAAACCCGCCATCCGTGTCAGGGCTGAGCCAATGCATCAAACCAGCAGGCTGTTTGGCAACACCACCCATGTGCGATGGGGGATTTGCATAGCAGGAGTAGCACTTCTCAGGAATCAGTGTGATAAAATGCTCATTCAACCAAAAAAAATAAAAAAAGAAGAGGGCAAGAGTACTTGCTAGACAGTTCACAGAGATGACACTATCAGCTGGTTCCTTGTCTCATTAGAATCTGAGTTGTCTAGGGTTTCCTAACACCCCAAGTTGCTGCTCTCTGGCCCCCTGCACTCCTCCACCACCACGTGGACTTCAGCCCCTGCCTCCCCCTACACACCAGACCCTCGCCTACACGAGGACATTGCCTCGGTCATGTCAAAACACCCATCTTCAGTGCTCTCCCAGCTTTCAGAAATTCTTCACTGGGAGCATGCTCAAAAGCCATGTCCTTCTCTGTCCCTATAATCTTAACAGCCTCTACGAGATTATCTGATGTAGCTTTCTTACACTCATACCTCTTGGTGGAGAATTACCCAATAACTAACAACTACTGCGGGTAGCATGTGCATCACGAAGTATAAAGCAATACCACCATTATTCTACGAGAAACATCATCCAGACCCTTAGGAAAAATTACAGTTTTTGTTACTGGTTTAATCTGAACTCACCAGCTATTCTCAGACTACATAGCAAACCAGAATGCTTTCAAGTAAATAATTGGGGGGGGGGGGGGGGGCATTCAAACCACGCTGTGATTAGCAGTGGTCACTGAGTCAGCAACAATACAGACACAACGAAAATTCAGAACAAAAGTTAAGGACAAAGCAGTCACCTAAAAAACAGGAGACTGGGTAAGACAAGCACCCCTTTCTTCGTGCTGAACGCACTTATCTGTGCAGCAGCATTTCACGAGATAGAAAGATTGAAGGGCTGGTGCTTAACAGTGCCCCTGGAGACTTGCCCAGAAGTTTTTGCATTGCTCAGCACCCTGTGCATAAAAGGGCAGCAGCGGCAATGCTCCTGGTGAACTCCCGCTGGCCAAGCTGTCTGGCAGGTATAGCTAAAAAAGCCATTTTTGGAAAATATTGCCTTTTTATAGCTTATCTCAGTGCAGACAGCTGCCTCTCGTCTCTAGAAATAGCAGGATTTAACAGCCATGTTTGCAGGGACAGATTTTAAAGGTTCCATCTTCTAAGAAACAACCTACACATCCAGAAACAGGAGGCCAGATTTGTTTTGATACTGGAACCCCCTTCCATATGCTAAGCATGCCCACGGATTTGCAAAAACCCTGCTCTGAAAATGGGATGTTCATTCAGCAACAGGCTACAAGCAACTTGCGTTTGCCTTCCTATAGAGTCTGTTCCCAGCACAATCAGCAGCAAAATAGCACACAATTAGGCTGATATTACCTTTTGCTGAAAATCGTTGGCATTTTATAAGAGTGGTGGTGAAGAGCATTAAACACTGGAAAAACAAGACTATTAAGTTAAGTAAAAATACCCTGCAGCTACAGCTGATCAGCACCTCTCTGTTGTTCCTCTTCAGCTGGCGTGAGCCAGGATCAGATCCCAAAGCATTGTTATGATTGATCGAGGTGATAAAGACTAAGCCACTGGCTTCCCTCCCAGGTCGGTCCCACGACTGCAAACCCCAATCCTGTGAGCCTGGAGGAGCCTCTTCAGCCTCCTCGCCTCCATCATGGTTGTGAGTGCGATGAGGATAATGTTATTTTCCTACCTTTTAGCCATAACACATTTTACTAGATAAAAAGTGCCAAATTCCCATGAATTTAACACTTGAAGAGCTGATGCTAAGGACATAAATGGCTCTGAATGTAACAGGGCCTTGCAAAACTTTCATGGTACCATCTTCTACTAGCAACAGTTGGACAGTTGTCTGCAGCATCTTCCTCATTATGAGATTTTTTTAATTTATTTTTTTTAAAACTGAATGAAGGGGTACTAAAAACAATGACCTGCTGTGAAATGACCGAAATTCCCATGCAAACAACCCATTAGCAGTGTTCAAATGCAATTTAAATTACTGGTTGTAAAAGTGCTCCTCAATTTCATGGTAAGTTTCCAAGGAAAATTACATGCTATGTACTATTTAATTGATTGTTTTCTATTTCTTAACATCCGTTTATTCCCTCCTCCTGTCTTTTCCTTAATTTCAAGTGATGATAATGACTTTTCAGGGAGGAAGGGGGAACAGCTAACAGAGTTGAAGAGGGATTTACCTGAAAAACAAGGATGTAGGTGGGAAGTGGCTGCCAAAAATGGGCAGCCTCACTGGAACTCGTCCCTGTCATATTTTCACCGTTGGGGTGTGAGACACCCCAGCACAAGGACTCCTTTCCTCCTCACCACAGGCAGCCAGGCTTTCAAAACCTGCTGTTTCTTTAAAATGTAGTCACACCACCCCCACCCCCCCACCCCCCCCCGTTTCAAGCAATAAGCAACTAGGGAGCCTTACACATAGTTAACTATTAGAAGATGGTGGTAAAGCAACAAGAGTAACTTGTTTCCTCCTTCCAGGCACGCTAGTTCTTGAACCAACACACTCACTGGAGGCAAACAAGTGTTCCTCATTTGGGAGGTCTCATCCCAAATGCAAACACCTAGTTCACAGGAGCAAATTCCCCCTTCCCCAAAGTTGACTGAAGAATTAGGCTGTGAGAGAGACCTCCTGCTACTTGCAACAGCTGTTACACAGGAATGTGTATTATAAAGCTAATAACAACAGACATTTCTCGAAAGCCTGCACTCTGCTTAGATCCTAGGAAGGAGTAGCAGTATGATTAGGTAAGGTGCCATCTGGAAATTCCTGAAGTAACAATACGTGTTGGGATCATGTCACATACTAGCAACTTATACCAACTTTACGAAATACTCAGTATGACTTGGTCTACCTTTAAGCAACTGATACAGAAATATTTTGTGCTCAGAAAAGTATGACTTTATTAGTAAGGGAGATGAGTTTAACAGTACCACTTGGCACGAAGCTGCGAAGCTCCTGCCTGTCTGCAGGAGCTGAGCGTGAACCGTCACATGGAATCTGGAGTTTTGCACTTTTCCCAAGTTTGTCACATGGTGCCTCAGTTTCTACATCCGCACACCAGGATAATACAGCTTTCCTCATTCTGTGGGCACGATTTAGTGTTTAAGGGCTCTAAAACCTTTGTCTACATAAATGCAAAGTATCAGATGTGTAGAGTCATCTAGGTCCATAACCTTGTCACATCCTCATCCCTTCCATGCCCACATGTGCTAGCCCCATGCTCTCTAGAGCAGCTTCTCTTACCTGCTGTGGGGCACATACACCCAGCCCTTAGTGCACCCTAATCCCCTCACAGCACCCGAGTCACATAGTGACAGTGTCACCACTTCACCACATCCTCTGCAGTGCCAGCCCTGGATTGATCAGTGCAACAGTTGGGATGAAGGATGGGCTGTGAACCAATCCTCCTTACATGGCAGCTAAAGCAAATCCTATGCATTTAATACATCATTAGAAGTGATTGAGAGAAGTTTAAGAAAGGAAGGCATGGAGCTCCCTGAGCACACTCAAGGTCCAGTGCCATGCGAGGCTTCTCAGACTTGAGTGTTTACCAGGTGCCAGGCTGCAGGAGGAAAATTCTTTAGACAGCTGTATTAATTTACAGGTCAGCCCTTAATGGCTGTGTTCCTGGAGCAGAAGAAAATCCATTGTGGATGCTGGTTAGCATCAGTGATCACTGGATCTGCCCAGGTCCTGGAGAAATACCAGATGGAGAGCCCCGGCAGCCTGCGGTCCCAGCCGTGGGCATCGTCCAGAGCTCCCCCTGCCCTGCACAACACCCATCTGGGGGGACACAGGCAGCAGCACATCCTTCACAGTCCATCCAGCTCTCAAGTAACATCCTCACAGTGATGAGTTGTTGCACAGAGAAGAATCAGCACATGAAGATTAACAGCCCCAACATGCTTCCTCAGGCATGCCAGACTGGCACTGCCTGGAGCCCTGGGTTATGGCAGCCAGGCACTGCTCATCCTGTCTTCCAACAGGCAGCCTGTCCTGGCGAGCAGGAAAGGAGGGAAACTGCGAGGGGAACAGAACATCATCATTTACAGTCCCGCCGTGCTGTCTCTGAAACACCAAGCTTGGCCACAAGCAGCTGGCAAAGCCTGCACGTGCCACATCCAAGTGCCACCAGAAGCAGGGGCTGACCCAGGGCATGAGCTGGACCAGGCAAGCGCTGGGCGGGGAGGAGGCATCACCCATCGTGCAGGGTCACACATGCGCACGCAAAGGCAAAGTGCAGCACACGAGGAGGGGCCACACAGACCACCAGCTCACTGCCCTCCACAGCTTGGCACCACCACACACAACAGAGGATGGGTGGCTCCTTGGCAAGTCACTGGGCTGAGCCTTCAGGTGCTGCAGCAGCTCCATAGGTCTCCCCAGTACCCTGTTTTCCAACCCATCACCTACACTGTCCATTCAGGCTGTTCACTCTTTAGGACAGCAGTTCTTTCCTTTGCACCAGTACCAAGCGCAGTCCAGCGGGGCCCTGCCCCCAGAAACTGCAGTAATCCAAGTAGCCTGTTGAAATAACAAGGATTAAAACGCAGCTGAAGTCTACAAACTCCCAACACGTTGGACCTGCAGGAATAGACTCCAGCAGTCCCTTCATCACCTTTTGGGGCCAAGAGCTTTTCAGCTCAGGTTCCATCCTCATGCAAACTAAGCCAAGTATCTTTCCTTGCCCAGAACAACAGAGACAGTTTTGCACCTCAAGGATCTGCAAATCCACATCTCTGGAAAACCAAACCTCACACTGAGTATTAATCCCTATTTAAAAGGGCAAAAGCAAACCAATGAGAGGTTTAACTTTTAACAAAGGTCTTAAATTTAAAACAGGGAGAGTATGGTAACAACAGGTTTGAATCAGTCTAAAAATACCAGTTAGCTGAGAAGATACAAGCATCACTAGCTAGTAGAAGGAACTATAAAGTTTTTCACCAATGGCCCTTCTCAAGTAAAAGGCTGAAGCACAGTGCTTTCTGTCCGAGGCACGGGACTAGCTGCTACACAACCCACGGAGCAGCGTTAAAAGCACTCTATACGTGTTACATGCTCCATATGACAACAGGAATGTGGGATGGTGGATCTCTATTTCAGATTCCCCAGCATGGTTTTATCTGCCATGAATAAAACAGGAAGCAGAGAATCTTCCAGGTTCCCCACACACCCCTGACTGTCTGGTTAAACCGTAGTTTCCTTTCAGGAAAGAGAAAGGAAAGAGGGGGGGAAAGAAAAAAAAGGAGAAGCAGCCAGCTGCAATATCAGACAGATTAAAAACTTCACACTAAGGAAAAATAAAGAATAACAGGAAAAAGCAGACACTGAACCTTCAACCAGTTACAGCAGCTAAACTTCTTCAGGTTCCTAACAAAATAGAGTTAAAAATTAACATTTGAGAGAAATATATCCATATGTTATGCAGCCTTTTTAACACACTCTTGCTTAAGAGACAGAAATCATACTTAAGCTATATTTTACTTGCTGACCACATGCATATATACTTATTTAACTCTACAGTGCTCTGCTGCCTTGCTGCATTAACCAGTGAAACTAAGAGGAAGAACATTACTGAATGGGAGCTGGCTTAAATTATCTTTACACCTAGGCCTGAAGAAACATTTTGCCTTTGAGTTCAATCCACTAAGCCAACTTTCCCTGCTACAGAAGGTTTCATTGGGTCCCTTGCTGTTGACTGGTGATCCACATGCCTGCCTCCACCAGCACACACTTTGATGCAATCCATCTGACTAAACAAAACAAAAAAATCCCAAGTTGCTTGCTAAAGCAGCAGTGATGCACTTACCAGCATCCAGGCAAGCTCCTTTGCTAACACGCTTCCCTCTCGAGCAGATCAAATTTGGAACAAGGTCCAGCAAGAGAGAACTGAGAACTGACCACAACAAGCTTCCAAAACAAGAAAGGGGGGGGGGGGGGGGGGGAACCAACCTTACTACAGGAATTCAGATCCTGCTTCCACCAGACCCTGAGTCACCTCCCCTCCCTTGCAATAGATCAGAGCAATGGGTAAACATTTCCAAATATGGAGATCAAAACTCCAAAGGATGTCAAAAAAAAAAATCACCCTTCTCTGTGCCAAAGCCAGGGATGACTTGCCCCTCTGGAGCCTGAGCTGAGCACATCACTGTTGCTGACCTACACACAGCCTGGACATAGGGACACGTGTCGCTGTCTTGACCTATGCTTTGGAGGCTCCTGGCTCAATGGGTGACACTGCATCTCTGTCCCCTCCCAGGGATGCACAGGGAGATGCAATGGGGGCAGCTCCAGGAGCCATCACCCCTTGTCCACTACAGCAAACCTCCCTCTCATCCCTTGACTCATCAGCACAAAACCTTGTAGAACTGATTTTTGGAGCGCTCTTTGGAGACAAATAGGCAAATTCAGGCTGTGTTTATAGTGACACCAGCTTGACACCAGAAAAGGCACAGCTCAGCCATCAGTCCCACTAGAGAGGTCCTGCTGCCACGTTCCACACCGGCTGCTCACCTGGGGCAGGGAAATCTCCCCTGTCCCGGCTCATCTAGCTGGCGCTTTGCGAAAAGCATGTATTTGATTTTGCTTTACCTGAAAAAAACAACCCACAGATCTGCAGAAAGGAACATGCTGCTTGGACAAGGCCAGATCTCCCTGCAGGGACAGGGAGCCCCAGGATGGCAGCACCCCTCAATCCCTGTGGGGACACACAATGCAGCATCCCATGGCAGGTGGGAACAGCGGAGCACCTACCATTCCCACCCCTGGGAAAGGGGCTTGAGGGTCAATGCTCAAGCCCATACAGCAAATTTAGGAGGCAGAACAGTTATACTCAGAGGACACAACTGTCCCTGCAGAGCCTGTCTGCACACAGGAGCAATATACCCATGCCACCACTCCCACAGGCATCGCTTCTTGGCTACAACAGCCAACCTGTGGGCAGCAGGGAGGTGACTACGCCTGCCAGCATGGGACAACAGCCTCCTCAGGCTGCAGCCATGGGCTCCAGGGAGCAGGCAGCCTCTCAGGAATGTGCAAATCAGGACAAATCAGGTTTTCAAGGGGAACAGGCCGCCGAGGCATCCAACCAGACCAGAGTGATTCCCCAGCACCACCCACAAGATGCTATTGAATTTATAGGGAAGGAATTCCAGAGCTGACTCTGCCCATGTATGGCCAAAACAAACTGTAAAAAAGCGACATTATAGTACATCTGGCTTTCACTGGTACTGAAGCGCAGGCTTCGGGAGGAGCTGAAATCCTGAAGTGACAGGGGTTGTACAATTAACTCTAGTAACCAGGCAGAGGTCAGGGGCCCATGGCAGCATGAGTTTAGCACCCGATATCACAGGTGACAGAAAATAATGAAAATCTTTTCTTCAGAGGAAAACAAAGATTTCTGCCATTTAGAATAAGAAGCACATTTAACTTAGTGATCTATCACTATCACTCCAAAAAATAAACCTTGCCAGGCAGCATCAGCACATGTCCATTATGCTGGTAGTTATAAAGGCAGCTTTAAAGAGCCAACAGTCCAAGTGGCACTAAGTGATGCACCAGGACAATGCCAATGCAATGTGGGCTGGGACTGGCTCTCAATGGGCAGCTGATCAATTAGTTTTCTAAAAACCCACTGAAGCCTCCCTCAGCGCCATGCGCCTCAGCCAGCAGCCAAGCCACCAGAAGCATTCTCCATGGCCAGAAATGGAGATGTTCCGAGCACGGTGGTAGAAGATGCTCCAAAACCAGGGTAAGAAGGGTCAGGTTTTACAAACTATGACTCAGTTTTCCGGCACCTTGCAGAAAACAATTCACAAGGTACTGCTTTTTGCAAGGAGAAACAGCAGGATGAAGTAAAGAATAAGGTAAGTCAAGAAAGGGAACCAAAGCATGGTGGAAGAGCACTGGAAGAGCAGGAACCCTGTCCCAGGCGTGCAGCAGCCCTTACTGCTCTGGGGTCCTGCAGCACAAACAGATCAAGGTTCTCCTTAACTGTTAAATGCCACTACCTCGCCTGCCCTGCCAGCGGGGGAAATACTAGCTGTGTCAGCTCCAGAGGCAAAGGGCTTACCGAACCAGAGAGGAATGCAGGCTGCAGTGGCACACGCGGTGGGGACAGGGAAAAGAAACCCAGGGGAACAGAGGCTGCTAGTGCTGCCTCCGTCTTTGCACCAGGGTCAGGCAGGGTACGTTTTATGGCTCCTGGAGTTGAAACCTGGGCTTCATGACCTTAGAGGGACTCTCATGCCAGAAACAAATATAGCTGTTAGAGGGGCTGGGAGTTCAGGGGCCTGAGCACATGAGGACAAACCGGTTCCTGGCTCCTGGCAGGCAGCCCAGCACTGCTTTTCAATAAGCACAAGTCGTACCCATCGGACCGGGAACGGGTGTGCATCTAAGCAGCATTCGCTGATGAGAGACCCACCATGCAGCTATTCCCCCAGCCTCATGTTCCCAGGGTTTACGATCTCCCCTTGGCTTCCCAGCTGAAATGGCATTATACCCCCTCTCTTGCTACTATACTCACTTTAAACAGTGGTACCTAAGCATGAGCTGGGGTTTAGTACCTCTGTTTTAGAGCACCTTCCACCCCAAATGACACAGAGAAACAGAGGGACAGATACATGCATGTCTAACCACAGCTCCCTGCTACATGGCACCGCAAGTCCCTCTCCTTGTCACAGCCCTAACTCTGGTAAGTAAAAGCTTGGGGGCCTGGGAATAAAATCCAACTCAAGCCTCCTGCACAACGCTACAGGTCATTATCAATCAGCCACTGGGTAGGCATGGCTAATTTAATTTAAATGACATTACGTAAGCAGAACAACTGAGAATATTTGATTCATAGAAATGTCTTGAAGGGGCAGAGAGCACAACTTGCATGGCATACATACACAAGGACTGCCGCAGCGTCACAGGAACACAGACCATGTAATGCACACAGCAAGGACCAGGGATGTTCGTACGCACACATGCACAACTACACACACGTTACGTCTCCTCCCCCAACATGCATAAAAGCAGACTTAGGGCTTGCAAGCTGAAGTCCTGTGCAGCCAGAAGTTAGCACAAATGTTTGTGACAGTTCCACTTTGCAGGCAAAGGCAAAAACCGGGTGCAGAGGAATAAATATAGAAAGAAGTCAGGCAGGCAAAGCAGGTGCTGGCTTGTAAAACCTTGGCCAGAAAGGCTCCCCAGGAGGTTGAATCTGGTAGTTTTGCAACAGCTCCACAGAGAGAAAGAAGAGACAGAAAAAGAAAAAAAAGGAGAACATGAATGCATATGCATTCTTTTATCACCATATATAGTATATACAGACATTTGGTATATACACCCCCAAGCTCTCATATGCCACCATGTAGTATATACTATATATGCATTGCACATCTTTGTTTCCATGTGCCTAGATTTGTACAGCGTGTGTGTATATATATATATGTATGTATGTGCATTTCTCATGCATGCATTTGTCATTACCCCCCACATCACCTATCCACACGTGCTGTCACACAACACACCGCTTGACAGAGCATGTCTAAAGCCTCAGTGCCATAGTCTGGGATGACTTCTGAACACTCACAGCTTCTCCCTGCTGAGCCCTTCCCCACCAAAGCCTCTGGGTGCAAGCACCACCAGGGAACCACCAGTTTGTCTTTTATTTTCCAGTGACCCCACCCTCACCTCCACACTCTGTTAGGAGAGGACTTTTTTTTTTTTTTAACAGAGAACCATGAACAAGGGTGCCATTGTCATAAAAGTCACAGATCCTTCCGAGAAGTTGCCTCTCTCGCCTGTGAAGCGTGTTTACGTACCAGTTCTCACGCTGTACAGCCTTGCTGGTGGGATGAACTCAGAGAGCTTTTGGAGACACGCGGGGCTCTGCCAGAGTCACGACTTTGGGTTTCTTTCCCAGCCCTGTGAAGAGAGAGATACCCGTGTGATGCATGCTGGATGGGCCTTCTGACGGCTTGTCTCCAAAACTTGCAGTTTAACCCACACAACTTCTGGGAAACGCAGCATTTTCCTCCCCAGCTTTCTTAGGCAGAAGCCTCCATACTCCTGGACTCCTTTTGGAACCCCCCAAAACTGAGCATCACCACCTCTAACTGGGCCAATGACCAGCACCAGCTGCCACAGCTTGGCCAACAACTTGCATCTCCCCAAGCCACAGCTCCTTTACTGCTCTTAATGCCCCTGAGAAAGTGGAGGTAAAAGGAGACACAAAATGAGGCATAAGAGAACAGGGTGAATCCATCACTCATCTCCATGACCTCAGGCACAGCGAGGGAGCTAGGAAGCATCATTTAATTTGGTTCAAACTCAGGGGGTTTATCACTACCACGAGCAGCTACACCACCACCCAGTTCACCAGCCCTCCACCTCAGCACAGCCTTTTCTTTGAGGAGCTCTGCCCAATTCCCATCAGGGACTGCCTCACTCTTTCCTGTAGCTGCAAAGCAGACACGACTCTTTCTTGAAGTGACCGACTCAGTATCATTTTTCTCCTCCGCAGAAGATGAAGGTAGAGCAGAGGGGACAGCCAGGCCACATGACCGCCCTCTTGCACATGGCATGCCAGGGCACATGGCGGGGTGCATCCCATAGAGATAAACAGCATCTGAATCGCACACTCCTTCCTGCTGCCACCAGCCTACGGCCAGTATCCCATCCCAGCCACATCCTGGTCACTCTGACAGCCCTATCTCTGCTCATGACAAGTGCAGGCTTGCCTCGTCATCACTGTTCAGCAGAAAACGTTACTGCTATTTGCTGCTGTAATGATGGAAATGCTCAGTTCAGGCTTGTGTTTGTTGTACCTGTGCTGCTCATGTGAGTGCATGTGAGCCCACGAGTCTACAACCAACATGCAGCAAAATGCAAAAGAGTGCTGGTGGCTCACGGTCCAGGTCCCTCCTCCCTGTCACATGGTGAGATGGCTTCCTGCCCCTGCCAGCACCTCTAGTCCCTCACACCATGCCTGATGCTACAGCAGCCAGGAGAGCAACTGGGCTCTCACCTCTCCCAGTGGTCGCTGATCTCCATTGAGCCAACGGCCCAAGAGCACACCAAGGTCCACCCTGACCCAGGCAGCATCTTCCAAGCTCCATAGTCCCTGTGGTGGCACCCAGCCCTGATTCCCCACGGTGCTGGGCAGGTGTAAAAGTCCCCAGGACCCTCAACATTCCCTGCAGGGGTGATAAGGACAAATTGAACTGGAAATCGCAATGGCCTCTCCCACTCACTGCAGGCTTGGGACGAAGATGAGTAACCGCAGGTTTTTATTGCTGGTGAACTCAGCCAAAGAGCAATTTCTCTCCATCCATCAAGGAGGAGACAAGTACAAGCAAATATTATGGTTGTGCATGTTTACTTTTCATTTTAAAATGATGTAGAGTTATATACAATTTAGGTCCTTCCCACAGGCTCCTGGCAAAATGCCCTTCAGTCTTATCTGCAAAGGCAGAAGACAACAACATTCCCCTCTGGTTCCAACACCATTTCAATTCAACTCACAACAGCACCTCCGGGAGTTCCAGGTAAGACAATATTTCTTGGGACCCAACCTGTGTTTAAAAGATCTTGGCTCGGGCTTGTCTTTCACCGCGTTTAACTCGAGAAATGTTTACAAGATCAGTTATAGGATTCGGCAGACTTGACTAGTTGAACCGCATCTTCCTGTCTTTACTTTCCACACCAGCCGTCCCCATCACCTTGTGACTGACGTTCCTGCAGCAAGGTGAGCAGGACCCCACATACCCTCCTTGAGGCACCCAGCTGAAGCCTGCTGTGGAACCACCCTCCCCAGCAGCAACTGGGGCCCAGCATGGTCCCAGAGGGGCAGCAACCCATTGATGCCCAGGCACATGTTCCCTCCTGGTTACACATGCACAGTCGGGCAGGACAGGGACAGTCTGACTGGTCACAGAAATATCTACCTGAGCCAGTCTGTCAAACTACTCCATTTGTGACTCCATTTCTTTACCAGGAAGCTGCAAAAGTCAGTCTGGGTCTTTGAGCACAGAAATACCCAGAAGACAAACGCAGAGGACAGACCCAAGGTATCAGAAGAGCTGCAAAACTGCTGCATCGCAAGCCATCAAGCCATGATGCCACCACCAAATCAGACCTCTTCAAGACATGATCTCAACGAGCATTTTCCATCGGGGAGCATTTCTCAAGACTCGAGGCCCCCAAACCTGAAGATCAGCAGAGCTCCTCTCCCCAAAGTCCCTCTTCTCAGTTGCCTGTACACATCTCTCAGCAAGGAGCACCTCTGAGAGACTCGCACCAGAGAGGACTAAATAGAGGCTTAGCAAAGCGATGCCTTAACCATGCCAGTGCTGCTGGGGAAGCAGGCAAGAGATACAGATCTTGAGACAACAAGTCCCAAAAAAGGGTCTGCCCCTCACAATCACGCTCGTTCCTGCTTTGTCTCAGGTAAAGACAAATAAGTGCACAGTAGAGACATACCCAAATCACTGCCATCGATTCCAGCACAAGTCTTTCCCCCACTGAAGTGCCCAGAGAAACAGATGCAAAGACTGTCCCTAAGGAACTCTGGGTTTCATACATCCCCCAACAACCTTTACAGGGAATATCCAGGTGCTTTTACAACAAAAATAGTAACAACGGGCAGGCTTTTAGCACTACAAAACTGAGGTCCTCTTAGTTCAGAGCCACCACAACAGATGCTCAGTGGCCTGCACACAGCTGATTTCCATCTTGCAACAAGAAATCCCAGCTTTCTATCACAGTCCTGCAAGAGATAACAGCAGGAAAGTCTCTTTGGTAACACAGCTTTACACTGTCAAGCTCCCATCTGGCGTAACTCAAGTACGACTCTTGTGCCTCCAGATCACCAACTACAGAGGCCGAGACTTCGGAGCCTGTATACACCTACGTGTGCACATCTGCATCTTCATTTTTATGCCTAGCACAATACAAACCACTTATTTTTATGCACCATTTCAATAGGCTATTTATCATTTAAAAGGAATTTAAAGCAAATGCCCAAACAGCAGGAATCAGCTATCACAGACAAAGCACTAAGTAGAGTCTCTGAAACTACCAGAACCAGAATTTATCAAAAGAGCACGTCCTTCACAAAAGATTTTTTTTCTTCATTTGTTTCTTCCAACTAGTTAAATTTAAGGTACAGCTCCTAAAAAGCTGAGAAAGTAATTAGAAGTTTAAAAAGTCATCCCAAGCTGAAAGGAAAATAAGGTGAGAGGCCAAGATCTATGAACTCCAAAATCCTTAAAGATGTGATGATCAGAAACAGTCCAATCACCTACTGGCTGATAATACTGATGCAGTATTATCAACAGTAAGAATCAACATTTCTCAAGAAAAACAAAAGCAATACAAATTTAACACACAAGTAGAGTATGAAAAGCAAGGTTTCCTGTTTGCAGATTTAAATCTAAAAGCAGTACTTTACAATGCCCGAATTAAAACATCAATCCTTTGTCATGGTTTCAGTTTTCTTATATAGTTCAGATTTTTCAGAAATGGACAGTTTAAAACCTCTGCAAGAATTCCAAGTTTCAAAGAAGTACAATCAGCACTTTCAGAAAAACAGGCATCCCTAGCATAACTTTTCAGTGGTCACTTAGAAATTGAGGTAACCAGACTCCCCAGTCCCTTTCTTTTAGAAAATCTTACCCATGAAAATAATTTCAGCAAGCACTAATTACACTTCTCACATAACAGCCTGGCTGAATGTTGTCCTTTTTTCGGGCTACTTGGAAGTTGCGTTCACTTTCACATGTCCTTTACACTTGAAAGTGTTACCAATATTCAGAGCTTAATTTATTATTTTTTTAAAATCAGTATGGCTATACTTCTAGAAGCCCAAGCATGAACACCAGTTAAACTGGGATAAAGCAGTCTTGTGCTGGGATCCTTCGTTCCTGTTCCTTCATGGATCAGATGGCTCAGGCTGGCTGCCACAAGGAAAACTGTCATTTTAACTGTTCCAGTCCCCAATTTTTAAGCTCAGACAAGCTCCCGGCAAGTCAGTCATCAGCACGAACTGACACGGGTCCCTCCTGTATGATTGGCAGGTGTACATACAGGTCCCCAGACAACAACCCCATTCAATCTGACCTTTTCAAACGAAAAACACTTAAAAGCCTGCCCTGTTCTGTCGTATGTATTTTTAAGTCTTTCCTGCGCTGTGCCAATATATTTGTTATTTGCTGGCCAAAGTCCCCAAACTCAGAAATCTCATGTTATCTCCTCCACTGCCAGAGCCCTGATCGTCAGCCATTCTGGCCACCACCAGCACTGAGGGAGACATCTGAGGCCTCCACGTCCTCACACATCAGAAAATCACATCCCTTGCATGCAAACCTCAATTCAGAGTCCAAACCCAACTTAAAATTCAGCTTATATGTATGGGTAGCTTTACACTTAAAGACAGCCACCCAGAGGCACGGACTTATCTTGCTATCCTGGGACACTGGTGCCTGCAGGATCCATCCAGCCCTGACTAATAGCTTTCTGTGTTTGCTTCTGTGCTTCTCAGGTTTCATTTATTAAAATTAAACTGCTCAACTCAAAAGTACGCTGCTGAAGTTAGCTAATAAAAAGATCACGCAAGATAACAAAAGCTGGAGACACGTTTCCTCCGCTCTGCTGCCAGCAGTGGCACCTGCTCAGAAAGTCATCAATACAAACAGCAACAGCTAATACGCCCAACTGCTGCCTTTTGGGAGGCCAGATCCTGTGTTGGTGTAAAGCAGCAACTACGCGAATAGCGAGTTTTGATCTGCAAGGAAGCACACACCCCTCCTATATCGTACTCAGCACAGAGCTGCTTTCAAATCCGCAGCAGCCCCATGTGTCAAAATTAGCTGTAATGGGACTTATCACTTCCGAACTCCTGGTCCAGCCCTGACGCTGGAGGAAGGCTGATGCTGGCCGCAGCACAGATCATCAGCTCCGATGGGGAAAATTAGCTCCCATAAAAAAGCAAACTCACTGGCAGCCCCTGGCATTAAAGCATTTCCCTGTGGGAGCCCCGGGGTCCTGCAGCAGTGGCACACCCAGCTTCACGGCCAGGGGACTCATTTTTATCTTTGCTGTCAGATTCATCCTGGGGTTCATAAAATGAGACTAAAACAAGAGGAAAAAAAAAAAGAAGAGCAGGAGAGTAGGGGGAAGAAGCAGGAGAAACCACTCCAGTGGCACGGCAGCGCCAAAGTGATGGCATCCAGCTTTCCCGGATTGAGACTGCTGTATTACAACAAACAAAAAAATCACTTTGGGCAGGACAGATTTAAGCAGTGGCTAAGGAAGCTACGAAACAGCCCTACCTACAGCATCCTGGTGGCCAAGAGCCACCCCACTAGCCCTCAGCTGGAGCCACTGGGCAACGGTTGGTGACCAACCCATCAGCAGGACCAGTCATGTCGCACCCATGTTATTTTAAATGCACAAGGACAGCTAGAAAAGAAGGGTGGCTAAGGAACAAGAGGAATCAGCACATCTATGCCAGAAAGCCTGCGGGTCCCATGCTGGAGTGACCTTTCAGCAACTCCCCATCACTGCCAGCAGTGCTGCCTGTGATTTACGTGTCTGTAATTGACACCAGGATTGGACCCTGTATTTTCAAGCACAGACTACTGGCCTCAAGCTGTTCACACTCCCTCAGTCTACTGGAAGTGGAAGATTTTCAAAATAGCCTCACTGATTTTCAGGTTTTTTTCTTTTTTCCCCCTGCCGTTTGCTGTCTGCATTTCACCAAGCCTGGTCAGAGAGACCTTGAGCAAGAGGGGGGGGCAGTTTGTCACTCAAATGCACCCCACCTTCTTGATCAAAGAAGGATAACCGATTTCCCTTTCAAGTTCCCATGCAGTATCAGAGCACCACAGAGCCTGGGTTTCAAACAAAGGATAATGTTTTACAATCCAAAACAAAAACAATGTCATTTCCCCCCCCACTCCCCAAGCAATGGCCATCCTCACCAGACAGCACAGGCAGAATGTTGCCCTAACACACCTCCCCACATCTTAAGATGCTCAGTCAAGAAAACAGACCAACAGTGAGTGACCAAAAGCACATGGAAGCAGAGGAGAAGTACTGGACCCCAAGGCACAGGGGGTCAGGAAGGCACCTGGCTCTGCCCACTCCCAGCCCAGTGTCTTCTGCTGCTCACCTTTAGGTTAAAATCTCCTAGGGCAGAGATGGCATTTTTTTGTGCACATTTGTTCAAGTCAAAGGGTTTTATTATAAAGGACAATGTTCCTCTCACCATTTTGGTTTTAAATGGCCAAAATTTGAAGGCAAAGGTCACCTTATCCCAGGCTTGCTCAACTGCCACCACAATGAAACCCTTGGCACCATGATGGGCTCTCTTATTGGTCGTCTTAAAACCATTTGGAAACAAAACTTCTAAAACTTAGAGCCTACATGACCAGACAGTCTTTATGTTCAAGACTTACTTCCCTGGAGGTATTTAAAAGACACATAGATGTGGTGCTTAGGGACATGGTTTAGTGGTGAACTTGGCAGCACTAGGTTAATGGTTGGACTGGACAATCTTAAAGGTCTTTTCCAACTTAAACAATTCTATGATTCTATGCTTTATCCAGTTTTGACCAGATCATTTGAAAACAGCAATAAATACCTGGCAGTCAACTGGATTCCCTACTCCTGTGCCCACTTGGTCAGGCTAGGTATTTTTGAAAGCATTATAATCCATCATGATGTTTTAAAAAGCACAATCGGCCAGGACCAGTAAACCTCTCTGGTTTAGAAATGTCTGACCCCTCCTTCCCCGCATCTCCAAGGATGACCAAGTATTAGCTATCTTCTTTCATTTTTACACCTTAATAGCAAACTGCCCCAGTTTCAACCTTGGCACAATACCTTCAGGTGGGATGAGCAACAAAGGGCCTCGAACACCTGTATTAAAAAAGTTTCTCAGTGTAGCTGCTCCTCTCTCCAAATAGCTGGATCAAGAGACCAAGGAAGCATATTCCTTCAAGAAAAAAAACAAAACCAAAAAAGCCCTGATGGAGCAGAGAGGCCCAGGTTAACATGGGAGCGTGGCAATCAGCCAGCAGAGAGTGAAGCGGCCTCACCACTGACTGCTTCTCATGAAAACATTTTTGTTTTCAACAAATGTTGTTACCATCACAAATAGAAAAATAAAAAAACCAACCTAAACTTTTTTCCTTTACAAAGCAAGAACTGAGTTGCAAACTGATGCTTCCCGCAGAAAACTCCATTTTGAGAAAGGAGCCATTTATACCAAATATAGATAAAAAATTCTGGAGCAATTCTGACAAGCCCTAATAACTGCTTTTATTACATTTCAAAACAAGGAGGACCACAGATGCCTGTGGATGCATCCGCCTTCTGAACAAGAAAGTACCATTACTTCCATCATAGATGGGGATGGAGACATACAGAAAATACATTAAAAAGCTGTTTTAGTTCCTAAATTACCCCCACTTCAGCTGGAAGCCAGGCTCCTCATTGAATTCAACCCTTATTGCCAAGGAAATTTAAAAAAATAAATAGCACGGGGAGTTTTTCAGGCCATACTTTACACTGATAAACTTTCCTGCGCTGTGAGAGAGAAAGTGGCCTGCCAGGCTGGGATGGAGAAGAAGGATGGCGAGGGTGCTCTGTGCCACCCCTTGCTCCACTGTGGGATGACACACATGGCTGATGTCACACAGAGCCACCAGACCTTCACCGCAGACAAAGCCACTGCCCCTCTTCTCCCCACATGTCATCACCACCCCCAGGGTGTGCAAGCCTCAGCCCAGCACTGATAACTAAAATAAGGGGACAGAGAGGGTCTCCAACATACACAACAGCACCACGATGGGAAGTAAAGGTGATCCTAATCCATTCTGGGCTTAGCTGTCAAACACCCATCCACCTCAGCCCAACAACCTGGTAATCTGTCTGCAGGACAACACACAGCTCCACACCCTTCCCCTGCACGTCAGGGAGGGACTTTCTCCCCCAAAGGTGACAGTGCTGGGGATAGCGAGAACACAAGGATGCAGCTGTCATGCCGCTTGCTCGGTACCCAGCCCTATACACGCTGCCATCCTCCCAGCTGGGGCTTGGGCTCAAGCAAAAGGAAGGCAGCAGAGCTTGGACATCCCTCTGTCACCTTGTGCAGGAGAACCAGCACACAGACTTCCATGGGAACTCTGTGGATTATCCTCCTCCCAAAGGGGCTTAATTAATTGCCTGTAAAAAGGGACTATGATTTATCACATAACTTCTTTCAACACAGTAAGTGCAAGTATTGTCATATCTTTCCTCTCCTTAAAAATTAAAAATAAAAAGGGTTTAGCCCCTCCATGCCATTTTATCTTGTCCTGGAGTAATATATACGCTGGACTTGCAATGTATTTCCTTTATTATTTGCCTGTAGCACCAATAATGACTATAAAATTGCACTCCTGAACCTGTATGATTTGGTTCACTCTGACTGCATTCCTGTTTCTCGGTGGAAAGAAAGAGGCTTTTGGTTTGCAGAACAAAGTTAACAATTACACATCTCTCAGCACCCTTACCGGATCTCATCAGTACTCACAGGGAGAGATCATGCTTCTTCCCATACACCTGACTGTTTCTCAGCACAAAGTTTTCTTGGCTATTAATTCTCTGTGTTCTTCCAAGAGTTTGCCACATGATATCTTCCAACCTGCTGCACCTGAGTGCTGTATTTTGGAAGAGTACGTGCCTATTTTTTTGAAATGTTAGCTACAGTGTCTGGGTGCAACATCACACACTTGAGACCAAGAAAGGTTTCTTCAACCTTCTTCCATCTCTCTGGTGTGATTCCCAGGAGCACCTAACAGCATAACACCACTATCATACCTGTCCTCGCCTACTCCTACCATACCATACTAAGCTTGTCAGCGGGAATTTTGTCACCAGCCCTGAAGCCAGCATTTATGTTATCAAGTCAAGTGTTTTTATTTTTTCATTTGGTGATGGGGAAAAACAGAAAGGAACCACAGAAGCTTTTTGAGACAAAGATCTCTCCAGGATGTGCTAGCTGATATTTTCAAAGACTGACTTGGCACAGCATTGAGGAAGACAGGATCCAACAGGCAAGCAAGTCCAGCTCCATATCAGCCATAAGCCAGGCTCAAGGAGTATTAGTGACTGTAGTCAGGAAGAAGGAAGGAATGGAGGAAAGAGTAAGACAGACTAATACTGTACCTGTCACGAGAGGCACAGCCACATGCCTGGTCACTACCCAAGAAGGAAACACAGGGAATAAAATGAGGTGGGGACCTCTGTGAGCAACCACATCATCTCAGACAGCAGTGGCCATGCATAAGTCAGCACTCACCAAGACTGACCACACCATAGTGCGTGAGATACCACACTTGGCCTACAGCCTAGAAACAGGAGACACGCGTGGGAGGCTGAGTGGGCAGACCTGGCAAGTGAAGACTATGTCCTATCAAGCCTGCAAATCTGCATGCTGCACAGAGAGGCTCACAGCAGCCTCCCATAAGCCATTCACCCATAGCCACCAGGTATCTAGTTACAACCCCCAGAAACACATCTGACTTGATCACCAGGCCTTTATTAGTATTCACAGAGACCAGAGAAGGTCAAGAGAGCCATCATCCAGGAACAGAGTACAAGCACAGCAAGCTCAATGGGAACTTGACAGGCCAAGAATGACTGCACTCATGGAGGACTGAGAAGAGCTTGCTCGCATTGCCCTCCTTTTCTGAGACTCTCAAAGACAACAAAACCTCTGACCTTTGATTAAACCACACTACTCCCAGAAGAGGGGGCAGCTTAGGGGCTTGGGGACTCAATAAGAAACTATTTATCTCAAGGTCATGGGTTCATACCCTCAAGTTCCTTCTTCTTAGTCAATTAAAACAAGGGACTTGATCTGCATTAAAAAAACCCCTGTTACTAAGGGCACAGCCAGATACTGCCTTATGAAACAGGCAGATAAAGAAAATACAGCCCATTTGCTGCTCCTCATGAGCCCCACAGGCAGGCACAGCAACTTTGGGAATGCTCCCTGTGCAAAGTGAACACGACCTGCTTTCGCACCCCGGGTAGCAAAGCAGAAGAGGCAATTGCAGGAGAGCAGGCATGGCTTCCATCACCAACCTCCAACAGCAGGTTGGGCACATCCCCGTAAGGAGCATTATGGATGGAGCTGGTCCTGCCCCAGCCTCTGAACCTGGTCCTAGGAGACTTCTGCTCATCCCTGTACCACTGCTTTGAGAGGATGTACGTTCAGCCAATGACCGCTGCCCAGACAGCTGGTCACTCCTACACCAGCTGGTGCTGAGGCCAAAACCCAACCAAGAGGTCATGGTGGGGGTAAGTAGAAAGACTGCAGATGTGCTTCTGCCTTTGCATGCACAGAGCAAACAGCATCCCCAGGGCTCCAACCCTTGCTGTCTGGGAACCTGACCACTTTGGACTGGACATCTTCCAGCCCTCAAGCCAATGCTGACATCAGACAGCCCCCTCTGCTTTGCACTGAAGGAGCACAAACACTTGCATGGACACTTAGGACCAGCTGAAGGGAGGAGACCCTCCGTCCTCCTCCTGCTGCAGGTCCGGCCCCAATGGTGACAGAAACGTGACAAACACTGAGGTTGAGCAAACGGGGAGGAGAGAGTACACCTTCCACTACGTCACCAGGCCCAGAACAACGCATGAATCAAAGTTAATGTGTATCTGAAACCAATTACTGATAGAAACCAAACTATCTAGGAACTCCAGCTGCCACATTCAGGGTTCCTGGTAGTGAGCACAGACACAATCAAAACTTTTTTTTATCATTTTCCAGCCCATAAAAAGTCAAGATAAAAAGTGTTGCTGCACACGGGGTGCACACACTTGCCTGTCGCCTTTAGTGGCTTCCCATGGAGAAAAAACACACACCACCAAATTCAATTATTAGGTTTCATAAAATTTTTGATAACTCCATGCTTTTCCTATATGTACCCTTTGGTCCAGAAGCAGAGAAATGCTTCAAGCACAAACTCCCTGTGCACCAGAATGGAACTGCTGGCCCTGCTAGGGCCCTCCCATGCATCGTGGCCAGTGCAAGGGTAACGCCACAAAATGGAGGGATTTGGAAACAAACAGGAAGCAAGCAGAGTTTTCTTCCATTCACCGAAGATGGTAATTATTTTGGAGAGGACTGTATATCCTTTTGGCTTTTAATTAGTGGCAGACCAAGTCAACCTTGGTTCATATGAGTGAGAAACTATTAGGGGCTACAAATCTGCAGCCAAGGAAAACAAATCTGTACCGCTCCTTCACCCCCAGAATAACTTCTGATTGTCAAGCATAGTTACCAGGGGAATGAATAGCCTCTCCTGCAAGCTCCTCACTCAATTAAACTAATGCAGACAAAAAGGCCAGGCAGCAGTAACCAGCAGCATGGGGCAAGTCAGATGCACACACTTGGCGCACACACAGAGCAACCACAGCTGGTTCAGAGTGATGAGGGAGAGGAAGAGCAGTCCATAGCCTCCATCATTGCAGAAGACACCCAAGGCTGCTTCTTGAGATGCTGAAAGGCAAAAACTGGCAGGGTATGTACCCTGAGGAGACTTCAGGAAGCTTTGGCTGAGAAGATAGAAGCAGAAGGATACCCTGGTATCCGGAACTGTCATCCCTATTTAATAGGGACTGATAAAGATCTGAGTGAGGAAACATCTAAGAAAAGTCCTTGATTTATTAGTATTCCAGAACTATCCTCTCGCTGCCTCCCCCTCTACTCAGCAGCCTTATAACTCTGCCTGAAAAATCAGGACAGCCATCAAGCCAGAGCACAAAATAGAACCAGGAGAAACGAGTACAATCCTCGGCCCTTCTTGAGCAAGCAAACCAAGTATCTAAAGCATCCCAATCATCTTTCAAAGCATCCAAGTGAAAAAAAAAATTAGATGGAGCAGGGGCTCATTTTATTCCCAGTTGCTCTTTGCAGAGCTGCTGTTGGGGCACTAATGATCCATATGAAGAGGATCAATTCCTGTTCTTTTCCCCTTCTGCTGCTGAATTTCATTAAGAGGATGAATATGGACCTTGGAGGCTGCTATGACGTATAGAGGCCTTCCTTACTCTTCACTCCTCTGTGATGAAACTACAGCTTCATTTTCTCTTTGGAAAGTTAGCCAAATAGCCTTTTTTTTAGGGGAAAGCAAAGCATCAGGCAGCTTCGGGCCCACACAACACTGAGCAAACTTCTCCTGATAAAAAAGGCTGCAAGACATTCATTATCCAGGACCTCTGAATACTCCATACAGGCAAAGTTACTGAGACCCTGGTTCTCAGTGTTTTATCTCTGGCAGCTGGCTGGGGCTGCACTTCTTGGTGGGAAGGAAGAAGAACAGCCAGGACATGAATTGCAAACTGAAGAGTCCAGATACAACTGCAGAATAAACTGCTTCTTCAGCAATACACATCCATATAACTTGCTTGACCTCCGAGGCATCATGGAGTTTGCAACTAAATGTTCTCATTTGGGGAAAGAGAGGGAGGCAAGCAAAGGATTCAGGCCAGCCAGGAGCATTGTGCCTTCACACACCACTGACAAGGAGGTGGGTACATCAGCAGGCAGACAAAGGCAGGCAGCAAGCAAAACCCACAGCCTTTCAATTGGATTTTAATAAAGTATGAGTATGCAAACATCGAGCTAAATCCCATTCCCCCTCAAAAACTAAGGAAAGTTGTGTCATTGATTTCAATGGAAACACAACCTGGCCCTTGCATAGCTGAAGGCAGCACAAACCACTGTGGTCAGACCAGCCCAACATAGCGGTGGCAGGTGCTCTGCAAAGCTGCACCCACACAGCCATGAACACACCCTAGCTTAGATGGGCTCTTCCAGCAGGTGTTATTTGAATCCTGGGCATCTCTCTAGCAAAGTGCAATGATATTTAACTTCCTTGTGGGCTCAGGAGGCTGCCAAACATCTGTTGGGATTAGTTGGTTCATGTTTGTAAAGTGCACACAAATTCTATCGTAAGGAAGGGGCTGACCTATTTATGGATGTGAATGCTGGACGGAGACCCAAACCCACATACTATATTTGCACATATGGCTGTATCTCCTCTGCCAGATCTTACTGTGTGAAGCTAGGACGGAGGCATGAGGTGTCACCTATAGCTTACAGCCCACTTTTGGTCACTGCTAATTTAGGTGAGTCATACTGCTCCCCTCCTCCACTTTACCCCATCCAATCGCACAAGTGAATTTATTAACAAGCTGGGCTAGTGCGGCTCTACCAGGAGCCCCCAAACGCCATACAGCTTGCCCTTTGCAGGAGAAAACCACCCTCCTTCAAGCCTCCATCCCACTCCCTGGAGCCCCACCAGGGCTGCAGATCACAGACTCTCAGCCCACAGATCTCCAGCAGGCTCCCAGAGGCCAAGCTGCAGCAGATCAGCCACCCAAATTCCTCGTGGCAAGCGACTTTGCATCAAGTTTCACATTTCTCTTGGGTGTCCCTCCCTCCCACACAGGCCTCCTGTGAGTAAGGGCTGAGGAATGAGACAGCAAGCATGCACAGCTCACAAAGCACGGAGATAAACAGCCATGAGGGAGATGAACTCCCCAGGAAGGATGGGGAAGAGCCCAAGTAGGTTTCAGATGGAACTGAGCATGTCTGTTAAAGGGATTATAGGTGGCAATGGCTTGCAATGGCAGGGCCACAGGAGCCACACATTCCCGTGACTCAGAATTGCTTTGCACCAAGTTGCAAGTCCTAGACATACAGCTTTGCTCTGCCAGAAGCTACTGCTCCCCTTTCCTCTGCAGACACATTTCAATACTTATCAGGTCTCCATCTTAGTCACATTCTGCTAACACACACTTTTTACATCCTTTTCATCTTCCCTTATAACCAGTCTCTATGTCCCCAAGTCAATCGCTCTGCTCTTCTCTCACCATCCTCTGCTTTATCTTCATCTCCCAGGGCAGGAACTCCTCGGACCCAGGCGCTGCTCCACAGGTGCAGCCTGTACTCTCTGCTCAGGTTCACAGGACTTCAATACACAGTTTGGCAAACTCACTACTCTCCTTTGGGCAATGTAACAAGTGGCAGGCTCAGCCCCAGATGCTACAGGTCAAATTTAGAGATATAGACAACACAAGAAAATGTTGTCCATGGGATATGGAAGCAAAAACAAAGAGAAGGATGAACGGGAGCCCAGAAACATACCAATATCATACCCAGAATTACTCATGTCTTTCATTAGATAGATAGGCCTTGTCTTGTTCTAGAGATCAAGAGCACCTGAAGTCACTTCCATTACACATCAAGTAGAATGTGCACAGCTAAGATACACAGAAAATACTCCCACCCTAGCAGGCACATCTACCAAGAAAGCTGGAACTAAACCAGATGATCCAATGGGGTACTTTCTGATAATACACAGCTACCTTTGTACATCCAGTTCCACCCATGAAATTAGGCACACCCTTAATCAGGTATGAATCAAATCATCTCAGATACAAGAAGTTTACCAAGTGCTGTTGCAAAAACCCATAAGGTTGCTTGTGCCTCACTGCACTTCACCTTCAAGGGATGGGGAGCAGCTGATGCAGGCAGAGAGCTGCCCTGAACACAACAAAGCTGGAGCAGATCATTTCCGCTAGGACTTCTTGCATGTGACAGCATGACCCAAGAACTAAACTGTATTGAATTTTAATAAGTTGCATTAAATTGTAATAAGTTGTATTAACTTGTAGCGGCCAAAATAATTCACACGTCACAATGTTCTTCTTTCTTTCTGCAGGGCAGGGGCTGTTTATTTTCCTTAATATCTTTTTTTCTCTTCTTACATTAATACATACTCATACAATAATACATACTTTTGCTCTCATCCAAGCTCTTACTTCATAATAAGCAAATCAGCAACTAGACAGTCATCAACCCTCTCTCCCAGAAACAGTTCCATACCTTACAGGCAGTCTTGGTGCTGCCATTTTCTTCACCACACTAGCACAGCTTGGTATCTCTCTTCAAAAGCCTGTTTCTCCTCCAAATCTTGCTGCTTCTCCGGGCCTCTGCAGAGCTTCCAAGGCCTGCTTCTCCTCCAAGCCTTGCTGCTTCTCCGGGCCTCTGCAGAGCTTCCAAGGCCTGCTTGTCCTCCAAGCCTTGCTGCTTCTCCAGGCCTACACAGAGCTTCCCAGAACAGAGCTCTCCACCTTCACCGAGCTCCCCAAAGCTGACCAGCTGATGTCGATTTGACTCTTAAGTATTGAATCTCCCACAGCTGTGCAGGGCTAACAGGCCAATGCCTACTTGCCTCTTAATCATTTACCAGTAACACATGATTTGACTCTTTAACATATTGAATCTCCCACAGCTGCACAGAGCTGACACTCCCACACTAAACCACCACCACCTCAGGTGTACAAATGCATACAGACTGGAGGCTTGGCCTGTGGCATCCAGGGAACCAGGGTGGTGCAGGTATAGGTATGACAAACCAGTGAGTGGCCTGACCCCAGACAAGGTGTGCCACTACCAGCACAGATGATTGTTGTAACACACCAGAGCATGAACCCTTTCTTTCACCCCAGGGTACGTCACAGCAAGGCAAGACACCAGGCAGTGCAAAGGTGAGGTTATGGCAACCCATCTGTCCTGCATCCTCAGAGAGATCTGATACACTGTAAAAACAGTGACCACAAAACACTGCTCATAGGTCATGTGTGCAGCGAGGGGATGAGAGCTAACTTCACTCAGAATAACTTACCAATGAACCCACCCTACAGGGATCCGCGTGTGTAGTAAGGCAACAAGCTCTGCTCTTGTAGCTTCTTCTCCTCCCACTCTACAATGCAGCCCTTAAAAACTTCGCCACCGACTTCCCCAACCCCGAGTTCACAGCTCTCCCACACAGCAGAGCAAAGCGTGCCATGCCAAGCCATGGAAGGAGACACACAGGCACTCCATAAGCTGCCATCCTTTCACCCAGACACTTGAGTACCTGGGTGGGCGGAGTGCCTTGGAAAGACACACTCATTTATATTGTTTTAAGTTCACCTGCTGCTCTGGCCTTATTCCCAACTCTCATATGCAGAGGGAGACACAAAAAGAGGTATTACACGCCAAGAACACCACACTCACCCCCGCAGCAACGTGGAGATCCAAGGCGTTATTCCTTACTTCCAAAATATGCTTCTGCCCCACAGTTTGTCACTTAATGACACTGTTAGAGGCTTGAAACTTGACTGCTTCACTCACAGTGTGATCTCCTACACTGTACGAGGCTGACTCTTCATTGCAGATAGGCTACCGCCATTCTGCATGCTACAGCACAGTTTCAGAAGAAAAGCTGCCAGACATCTCCCCAGATAACTTTAACCCTTTTGCTCATCGTTTCTTCCCTATCTGTCTGCCTTGGGAGCAAATTAGGGTTTGGGTACAGGACAGTGCTTAAACACTTGCTTATCTTTAGGGACACAAGTAGCTGCAGAGAGTTCAGTTGGATTACTCATACACTTGAATTTCAGACTTACTACGCAGAAGGTTCACCAAGCCCTCCATAAATGGCAAAGATGCAATGCTGTGCTTTCCAAGCTCGGCTCTGCACATCCCAAGGAACCCAGGAAAGAAATTGATTCTCTGAAAAAGCACCGAAGTGGAACTGTGCTAGGGAAGGTATAATTCTCATTCTCCCAAAAAACTGCCTGCAGGATCAGAAGTGACAGAGAACAACCACAGCTTTAAAGGAAGCTTAAACTACCCTAAAATATGGCAGTCTTATGTACATGGGAAAACAAGCCACTGAGGAAGTGTCCAGTGGATGTTGTGAAGTCCCCATTACCCTTATTCTACTCCCTGAAATATGTTTTGATACATAAATACCACCTGGACCTTAACCATTTTGTGTCTCATTTCTGGACCTCTCCACCACCATGTTTCAGATTAAACAGCATTAAGCTGTCCTGGTTTCTAAATGTCAGAGGCAAAGACCAGCTTCCATACTAAGCTAGGCATTTCAATACCTACGTATGATAAGTACAGGCCTTGCTCCCCAGTCAAGGATGATAATGCATAAGAGGCAGGTAAAAGCGGAAAAGATGGGGGAGATAGACTGTAAAGATAGGCATAACTGCAATAAGCAGTTCAGAGTAATCTCCAGACTTGGGTAGAAAGGATCTTAACTTCAGTCTGCAATTACAAACAATTCTTTTCAACCATTTCTCTGTTTGATTATCAGTTATGACTGCAAACTAAAGAGAATAACCCTGGTCTAACTGGCTTTTTTTCTTCTGGATTTCAGTGTCAGGAATGACGTGAGACTCCCAACATCACTCGTCTCTGAGTCTCAGTGTTGCATTAGTAAAACGGCAAGAATAATTTTCCTTCACCTTGGGAAGGCACTGCAAAAATCGTCCCCCCAACTTGCAAAGCACTCCAATGAAAGAGCAAAGAGCACTCCAGAAAAGCACAAAAGGAAATTAATAATTCTGCCTTCAGTCCCGAGTTTGAATAGTATGTAGTAAATAAGGCTTGAGGCCACACACTGCACAAAAAGAAAAGAAACTGAATAGATGCTCATTAAGTATCACCTTCCACTCTGGGCACAAAGAGTAGGTGTTCTGGCAATTAAGTGGCTATACCGTAACGCGGGCTTGCAGGAGAGGCCAAATTAAGGTTTCATCAATGACCTTCATTCTGGCATCTCGTAGCTTTGGAGCACTTGGACTTTGCAACTTTAACACCATTCTTTTAATCAAGTTCACTGCTTGTAATTAACTACAGGACTGTTGCGTGGCCGCCACAGTCACTGTCTGTTACTCTTGGGAAATCCAGATTAAAGGCTTGTCTTGGCCACAGTAACAGCTTGAGGTATCTCTCAAGATTTGCCCAAACCCATGAAAAGCAACCCAAGTCTCTACCTCAGGCCATGAGATGTGTTAAATTCAAGACAGCTGATCTCCTGCAGGGCTGAACTGAAACAGGAACGCTACTGACATCCAGGCAAGTGAGGCAGGGGAGATGCGGCAGCTGGAGCTACAACCACTTATCAACTGCTAATCCAATCACTCTCCCAACCCAGTCACTGCATGCCAGGCACTGTCTGGGAGATTCCTTGCTTTCATTCAAGCTCGCCTCATTAAGTGAAGTAATTCAAGTCTGTTAAGGTGAGGTAATAAACTGCTGAAACAGAGAGCGCTCCTTAGGGTACGTGCACACAGAACACTGAAGATACACGTGCACGTTACTGAGATATAAACCACCACAGTTGAGGTACAATGAACACAGGAACTGTAGCAGGAGCGCCTGCAACTCACCTGTAAATCACCTCAAGTTTCTCTTCCAAAAAACACACCTCACCAACCTGAGTTTCATGCAGCCAGCCATGTGGCTGAAAAAGCCCTAGAGGAGATATTTTAAATTTCCTCTGATATGCTTAACTAAAGTTTGGAGCTGGATGGCTTACATCCCATTGTGCAGTGCATCCCTACCCACCCCACTGGGCTCCACAGCCCTTTCTTCAAGGTCTGCAGCAAGGTCTGTCAGCCTCCTCCATCCACAACAAAGCAGCTGGGTCCTGGTTCCTCAGCAGCATTAGGACCCGCACAGCCCTGGCAGAGGGTCTCCCAGCTGGAGGAGAGATCAGGAGCACGAGCAGAGGGAGAAGAGGAGAGAACTGCAACTCCCCACAATGAGATCCACTGGCCTAAAAAAGGGGGGGGGGGGGGGGGGGCATGCAGAGAAGGGTAGGTTGGGTAGGTTACAAGTTGATGCATAGACCTCATTGTGTAATTTGGAGCTAACAGGGTAGTTTACTGAATGTTAATTAAATCCTCAGTGCCTGTTACCAACTGTGGAGATCAACTTATTTTTAAATTAAATACGCAATAAATGCTTAGATGAACTTCTATTAAATTTCACCCAGTGAATGAAGTATGTGGGGCTTTTAATAGACATTAAACAAGATAGTTATGGCAAGTTAGTTGATATTTTATTACCTAAAGATAATGGCCATATTAAATCTCAACTAACTATTCCACCGACGGCACAATCATGCAAGACTTGGTGAAAGTTTGCCTGCCTTGAAGCATCACTGGGCAGCAGTAGCAGGGGGAGGAAGACAGCCAAATGCTCAAGTGGGAACCCACTTAGGCACAAAACAGGATCCCTCCCAGACAGATCTGGAAACCCCAAAGAGGGCTGACAGGAGCTCTCACACAGAAACAAAGTTGGCATAAATCAAAGACCCTCAAGCATCCCAACCCCCCCAAAACAAAGCAATTTATGGGGTTACCGAGGAATCACTGTATTACGAGGCTCCCTTATGGTATCAAGGGCTACAGAAAACATCCTCCCTAACAGCCTGCAATGCTCAAAAGCTTGTATGTTTTTCTAAGAAAAGGTTATCAGCAGCCCACAACTCCACCGATGTTTGTTTTCTTTCCTGAGCATATTGCGATAGTTTGGGAGTGCTTCTGAGTGACTCACACGTGTGTCACTGTCACCCACAGATCCCAACAACAGATACTGACAGTCTAAAATGACAGAGACTTGCTGACAACAACTTAAAAATTATCATTTTCATGCCAGCTCTCGCGCTTGCTCAGAACATGATCGAAACCAGGTCTTTGAGATGAAAGCATCATCTCCACTGAGGTGTCTCTACTGGTAACCTTAATCACAATGATTAAGTGTGGGTAACGGGGGGTTTTTTAAGGTCTGGATTGGAAACATCACAAGCCCTACCTGCCCTGCTGTGCCCAGAAGCAGGAGGAATGGAAAGAGCCAAGCTGTGCACCCCGCTAACCCCCACTTCTTGGGCAGGCACAAGCTCTCAAAAAGCTTTTAAACTTTGTGGGGTTTTTCTGGTCTGTGGTTTTCAGTTTGATTTGTTGTTTTCTTTTCTCTGTTTGTTTCTATTTTACAAAACAAAAAGCTCCCTAAATTAAAAAGAGGAAAACATATTGCTCTTCAGACTTTATCAACATTCTCCTCCAGCACCCCAATGCACATGTCAAAGCCAATCACAACACCTTCCCTGCAATCCCTCCTCTGGAAATGCTGCTCATAAAGTTATTCCAAGTCCTGTATTTTCCTACATATAACCCACACTCTTTAAACGTATTGTTCCTTGCAAATCTGTCCCTCAGATAACCCACATCCTTAGATAAGCTATGGTTTCCGTCTCCTTCACTCCTGCATGCTTTTGAAGCGTGGCTCCAGTTCCAGTAAGCTCTCTAGCTTTCAGCAGAATTACCCTTCTATGAGAGCGAGAGCAAAGGGAGATGATGAAGCTACTGGGGTAAGAAAGCAGGCTGTGGAGGACTGAAAGCAGGCAGGAGCATCACTGCCTTGCTCACATGTGCATGCACAGAGGCTGAATCCCAGACTTCTGGTGGTCACATAGACTTGGTATTCATCTTGCTTCCCTGAAGGCTTCTTTCCATCAAAAAAATTACATACCTAAAAAGCAGAGGTGCGCCTAAAGGAAGTGCATATTTCTTCATCATCCCAATGCTACCTTTAAAACCTCTCCATGCATCCACAGGGACTTCCCTCCACCTGAAGGTATCGATTACCAGAGCTACCATAGACACCACAGGGAAGAGGTGAAACCCAGCATGGTCTGGGGCCAGCCAGAGCAGAGGGCCCACCCAGAGCCACGTCAGAGCCAGAAGACTTTATTAGGAGAAAGGCAGAGCTGTGTTGGTCAGGCTTTCAGATGCTTGACAAGGAAGGAAATGCCACCGAGGATGCATTGTTCACACAACCATGATGGGCAAAGGAATAGAGAAACCACTGCGGGCACCCTGAGGGTATATGTTTCCACAGACGCACGGAAACTGTCTTTTTGCAAGCAATTTGTCATCCACCCAAGCCACTGCTTTTCTCCAGCTACAGTCAGCAAGAGATGTTTCAGAGAAACCTGCACCAAACAGTCTCTTCTTTCCAATTAGATGTTTATGATGTAAGAGCCATCACCATTAGCTGGTATAACTCTGAATGTACCTGACATTCATACAACTGTCCCATCTCCCTTGTAGACATGGCTAAATTCTTGTCCTCAGCAATGTTCTGCATGATAAATGCCACCATTTAGTTACAAGGAAAAACACTTAATTTTGTTCATTTTAAATCAGCCACATTGACCTTGGCTTGCATTGGTACAAAAGAACAGAGACCCCTTTTCCACAGCACTTGCTGCTTCTGTGACACCTTTCTAACATGCATCCTTTATATAGGAGCAATCCCAAACTACCGGTCAAACTGCCTCAGGTCTTCCAGCTCGCCACTATTTTTACAATCCCTCTCCAACACTGCATACACCAGGTTTCACTGATCAGAACAGAGTCACTTAAGTCTTATAGTCAGGCATTATACAGACAAACACAAGCAGCAATTTTAACAAATGAGGCAATAGTCAGGCTTCAAAATTAAGTGAGTGGTGTCTCCACTCTGACCGTGAACCCCCACACCATAATTTTACTATGAGTTATAAATAAAAATACATACTGATGATCATGTTATATATTTAAAAGCACTCCAGCTCCACTGAGACCATAGCTGACACTATTAGGTGCACTTGCAAAACTCACTAGTTCAGCTCTGGAGCTTCACCCCTGAACAGTCCTAGAGAAACAAGTGCTTTCGTGAGGGATACACATCTGAATCTGCACTTTCATTGTTTGAAAGCTTGAATTACACTGCACCAGCTCCTGATTCCAGTAAGACAGAGCCCATTACCTCTAACACATCACAGCTGAAGACAATATTCAGAGCAATGCACCTTGGAGATCCAATGTGCTCTGCAAGTTTCCATGAGACAAGGCAGCTGAACTGCACAGGAACCTGGGATTTTCTGTATGCTAACTATGACTGCCAGGATATGGGACCTGAAATCCACTCCTGGACCACAGGTCTAAATGCAAGATTTTTCTGGCTTGCCCTGGTTTCAGTAGAGCACTTCACAGAATATCATTCAACATTTTTAACCCCTAAAGCTGGGTGACTGCTCATCCAAATGGCAACTCACGGAAGAGGACAGGACCCACAGAGCTGGAGCCCACACCAAGATGGGCATGCTCATCAGCATCCTGCCCCAACACCTAGGCTGATCTCCAAGCATGTTCCAAAGGTGAAAATCTCACCGTGGTGCAACAGGAATTGGAGCTTCTCTCCCAGCTCAGTACCAGCCCCTCTACCCAGCCAAACTAATGGCGGGGCAACTGGTACCAATCACACCGGGTGATGACAACTTGCACAATGGAGACAATCACACAACAACAAAATCCTCACCGACACAGGCATCACGCGCTGCGAAGACTGCACAACAGTGATTCATAGCAGTTTGGATCTGTACCTACAGAAGCTTCAGTGAGACACAGTTTCAGCTTCATTTTCCTGGATGCATCTTCTGTTTCCACCCAGGAGTTTACCCACGCAGCATACAAGGGCATACATATCCCTGATCGGAACTTCTGGATGACAGGACCACTGGCAACACAGGACACGTGCGCAGTGAACATGTCCATGGTGTCCACACAACACACACACGCTGGGGCTGACTTTTGGGAAGAAGTTGTTAAAAATCACCCAAGGGCCCTCTCTGTACACAACAAGCACATTTCCACAGTCCCAACAGACTCATTGCACACCACCTACCCACTACCAGGCACCTCTCTCCAGCCAAGAAACCCCAAAAAAGCCTACGGTGACCTTCAGCAACCCACATGCTCCAAACAGGCCCTCCAGTCACAGGGCTGGGAGAAGGGCCTACAAGGACCAGAAGACATCTGATGGCAGGAGAGCCACCAGCACCATAACTGATGAGGACTTCATGCTGTCACCATCCTGGACCAGATTCCTCCAACTTAGTAGCTTTTCCCAACTAGCCAATACAAGCTGACTCAGGTGGGGGAAAAAAAAAAAAGAAAAAAAAAGAAAACAATTACAGGAAAATTATATATGAAACTCAACAGTTAGAGGGCCACAGGGCTGAAGGCCCCATTAGCAGCACCAGCAGCTCACTGGAGCTGCAGGCAGGATTAAGACACTGAGGGTAGGAGCTCACTACCAGGTGGCCCTCCAGCCATCATCCACACCATCACCTGCTGACAGTCCATCCCACAGGGAAAAACCCTCTGACAAAGGCTAAACAACTGAAAAGGGAATAACAGAGCTAATAAATTTAGGAGTGATAGGATGAAAGGTCATGGGGTAGGCAGGAGGACAGAGTAGGCCAGCTGGCAGAGAGAAGTTTTCAACAGTAAATCTTTATCCTCAGATAGAAAGATTTCCTGAGGGAAATCCCATATTCCAGAGTATCACTTAGCCTTGCCTGGACCAGTCCTGCTGCAGCAAGGGTGGGGATTACCAGAAAGTCCCTCACATCCCCAAACTGCACTGCTGCACAGCAGGCTGGGTTACACACATGACAGTGACCAACATTTTCCAGCATGAACACAGCTGCACTGTTAACATAGAGATGAAATCCTGTGTCCTGTTCCCTGGCTCCATGTATCCCCCTGCCTTCCTAATGTCCCATATCTGTAATTACTTCGTAAGCCAGCACCTGCTCTTACCACCCAGCTCCCAGACAAGCAGTGACTCCCTGCTCTCTCTCACAATCTTGCCCCAAAAATCATTCCTGGAAAGAATAAGCACAAACTCTACAGGTAAATGAGTCCAAGGAAGTAAAGAAATTGTCAAATGTAGTGTTTCCAAAAACTTCACACTTCCACGTGAGACCTTGCATTTCACAAGGGTCAAAACCACTTTGTGCGCAGGGGCCGTGGTGGTGTGGATGTGCAGGACGACACATCTGCAAGCCTGTGATGGTTCCTGCAAGCTCTTAAAACTTTTGTGTATCAATTGCCTCTCGACAGAAAGATACCAAACTGGAACCCAAAACCAAAACAAAACAACTGGGTCAAAAAACCAACTTGTACAGGTGTAGGAAAAAAACAAAACAAACAAAAAAATAATCAAAACAAAGCAGGAGAACTCAACGCTTACTTGTTTCACCAACAGGGCCAAACGGCACCTCGAGGTACAGTAGCCAGAGCAATTACAGCATGAGTTTCTCCATCAACACCTCCTACTCCAGAGCACTGCCTTCTCCCCAGCACAGCCCCAGGACATAGAGTGTGCTCCTGAACAATGGCAGGAATAAGATTTGGCTGTTCAGAAGGGAAGGGCAGCTGGAAGGGGGAGGGAAAAAAAATATATATAAAAAGAAAAAAAAAAAGCCTTGGATGACGTAAGGGTGTGGGAAACTTTTACGTCCTTACCTGCTGGGGAAGGATGGGCCTCCCCTGGCGTATAAAAACCTGCCAGGGCTTTATTCAACTTATTTACTACCGAGCCCCGGCCGAGGGGTCGGCGGGTACCAGGTGCGGCGGGGCCGCGCTGCAGCCGCTCGGAGCGGAGCGGCCCCGGCCGGGTGCACCTGCGGCCGGTAGCACCGAGCCCGGCCGTCCCGGGGGGACCCCGGCCCGCAGGCAGCCCCCGCTCACCGCGGAGCGGGCAGGCGTGCGGCGGGGCCGCTGAAGTACCGGGGAAGTTCAGCCCTGCCCCGCACCCGAGAGCTGCCCCCGCCCCGTCGCCGAGCTCGCACCGGGCCGGGCCGTCCCCCCTCCGGCGGCCGCGGCGCCCCGGGCGGAGGGAGGAGCCAGGCGCGGCCCCCCCCGGGCGGTCGGCAGCGCTCCCCGCCCCGACCGGGGGCTCCAGCTGTTGCACAGCTGCCTCGGCGGGCGGAGGGGTAGGGGGGGGGAAGAGGAAGGGGGCAAGTTATTATCTGCAACAATACCTCGGGGGGAGGAGGCAGCGGAGGCGAGCGCGGCGGCGGCGGCGGCGGGAGGAGGCGGCGGGGGGAGGCGGGGCCGGGGGCGGGGCCACGGCGGTGCCCGGGACCGCCCCGCCGCGCCCGCCCCTCGGCCCCGCCGCCGGCCCCTTCCGCCCGCCGGCCCCTTCCGCGCCCCGCGCCGCTGCCCCGCCGCGTCCCCCGGGCGGCCCCTCCCGCGCTCGCTGCTTCTGTACCCGCATCCCCCCGGCATCCCCGCGGCCAGCCCCTCCCGCGCTCCGCCCTCCCGCATCCCTCCCTCCGGTCCTTCCAGCCCCTCCCGCGCCCCTCCGCATCCCCCCGGCCGCGGCGCTCCCACCTCCCGTATCCCTCCCCCCGGCCCTTCCGTGCCCCCCCCTCGGCCCTTACCTCCCCTCGGGCGAAGGAAGCGGGGGGCGGCAGCCCCGATCTCGGCGGGACGCCCCCAAAACAAAAAGCGAAAGCGGCGGCCGCTGCCTCCCGCCCCGCCGGGCTGCTGCGCTCTGCCCGGGGCTGACGTCAAGGGCCCAAATTCCTGCCTTTCCCTGCAGGCAGATTTGTCCATGTAAGGGCTGGGGCTGGGGCCGGGGCCGGGGCCGCCGCACGGCGAGGGACGGCAGCTACCGGTACCTCGGAGGGGGACGACGGGGCTGGAGGCAGCCCCGACCCCGCGGGCATCACCCTCCTGCCCTGTAACCGGGGCGGGGGGGGGGGGGTTAGGCCCAGAAACGCGCACCGTGATTTGCAGTATTCAGCTTTTCACAGAGAAGTTTTGTCCGGGGCTCCCTATGATTTTGTTGGGGTGCTTTTCCAACCAACTTCTTCCCTGTGCTTCCCCAAGCGGGGCGCCTAAAGAAGTGGGGGAGGTGAAAGGTGCTCGGAGTTACAAAGGAGCTGCCTGCTCAGAGATTCAAAGCAAAACCTGTCGAGCATACTAAGGAGAGGGGGAAGGGAAGCTATTTTCTGATCGCTTTCTGTTTGATTGTTTTGTGGCTATTTATAAGGACTGCAATTAAAATAATTCGGATTTCGAGTGTGATTGTTTTTATAATGGAATGCTACCCTGTAAGTAGCTGTTGGGTATCTGCATGTGCCCTGAAGAGAACGGGAAGACAGAAGGGTTACATTGCATTCAGGCTGTGGAGGGGAGAGTTGCCAAGCCTTACTCATTTGGAAAGAGATTTCTGGATGAGTTTTTAAGCACTTTAAATGTATTTCATTATGACGATAAAGGGCTCTGCTGTGCACTTTCAGAAGATGTTTACAATCTTATCCATTACCAGCTTTAATGTCCACAGTCACTGCTTGACAGCCCCAGGAGGGAAAGTTTGCACGTAAGGACCCAAAAAAGGACATTAAGTGCCTAAAAGACTTAGAAGCTGGAGTACAGAGTTATGATCCAGCCTCCCTCCCTCTTTCCTGGCTGCCAAAGTGTCTATGGCATGCTCAAGATTGACCCAAGTGCTCTGGCAGAGTGGAGACCCCAGGAGATGCCACCCCACCCCAATGGACACCCCTTCCACAGCAGGCCCCCACAGCAGGGGAAGCATGAGTTAGCTCAAATTCAGTCCTGGGTACAAATCCCCCATCTGTGGTTGGTTTGATGTCCTGCATTGGCCCCTGAACCAGGGGTGCTAAATTCCTCCCGAGGGATGGAGAGGGCTGCCAGGACCAGATGCTATCTTAGAAGCACTGCAGCTAAATCTGCGTGAGCCCGTCAGTCACAGCCACAGACGTTTCTAAGCGTTATGACTATGACTAGAAATACCCTAGCCTTGTCCTAGCCGCCTACCCTGTGTTTAAACCCTGCTGAGATCCAAAACCAAAGCAGAATAGCGCATGAGTCACCAGGGCCCCGTGCCGTAGGTGTACCTCGAGAGCCGATAGCGCTCTGTGAACATGGCCTGTTGTGAAAGACACGGGCATGGCTGCTTTCTAAAGTCCGGGTGAATGAGACCGTAGCACCAGCACAGGCTGAGCAGGCAAAGCCTTTGCCTGAGGCCCTGTAAACCTGGGTTCAGTTCCCTCCCTGGAGAACCTACAGTTCATGTGTCTCCTTCCAGCTGAGTGCTTTGACCAGCAGGCTGGAAGGTCACGCTCCTTCTTCATTGCGCTCGGAAGACAACTCGTGATGGTATTTTTGGGGGCAGGCAGTCAGCACGAGGGACTTCCTGGCACTCATATATGTCAACCTCAGCTTGGTGGGGCTCTTGACAGAGCCCAGATTTTTAATGCTCCAGAGAAACAGATTTACAGAGGGATTGTGGCCTGGTTTTTTTTCTTCTCTGTTCGATCTTTCTTGAAAATCTGCAACAACCCTTGTGTTGTATCAACTGGTTTCTAGGGGAAGCATCTGAAAACTAAAAGAAACTGTTTGGCCCAAGATGAGAGACAAGTGTTCTCCATTTTGTATTTCAGAGAAAACCAGTGGTCAAATATTTTCCTTGTCCCATATCCAACAATTATTGCTTCTTTATCCATCAAGCTTATGCAATTTTCCAGTCGTGTTAACAGAAGAGAGAATACTTTGCACATCCATAGCAGCCTCCTTTGAATGATCCCAAAAGTTTTAAGCTTTGAGCCTCCGGAGTGTGAGATAGTAACTACTACTACCTCCATTTTGCAGGCAGATGAACTGTGACTAATCCTCTGCAGCACAGCAGCAGAAGTTTGATTCGCAGCCCATTACTCTTGTAACACGCTGCCCAGAATGGTCACTGCCTTGTCAAGCACAGTGTGAATTTTCTATTTTTTTTCAGTTTCCTATCATGACCAGTATCATACACTTTGGAAATGAAAGTAGAAAATTCAAGGTGTTGAGCCTGGCTGTGAAAATCTGCTCTTTGCCTGGAAAGAATCAAAAATACTGGCAATGTGCAATCATTCTTTCGGTAATATCTACTGCACTCTGCACCATAGCAGCAAAATGAATTAAACAGCGAAAGACTGAAATGCCTGACATTGCATAGGCCACTCAGGAGGCAGTAATACAAGAGTCAGCCTGGGCCAATATTAATTCAAGGAAATGAAGTTTTTTAGTGGTTAAGGTGCGTGACTAGAAGCCTGGAAACCTGGACTCTGTTCGTACTTTTCCTGTGTTGTATGACTTTAGAGCAGTCGGTTCACCTCCTCGCATCTGGAGGAGCTCTTATAAACCCGTAGCACAAGGTTGAGTGCAGGGAATGACACACCATGACCCCCCATCAGACTGCATGCAAGCCGGTTCTGTACAAAGTTTCCAGAATTCAGCAGGTGAAACCTTGCTTTTCAGAGTTTGGGTCTCTGCTTTTCGGTTCTCTGCTTTCAGATACAAAAATCATCAAAACAAACCCAGGATGGGAAGAACCCTTAGGAAACCACAGGAATTCATCCCTCAGGCCATAAAGCAGGAGCAGCATTGCCTAAACCATACCAGAAGTTCACCTACCCTGCTCGTAAGGATATCTAGAGGATCCATTCCAGAGCTTTACAGTTAGAAAGACTTTCCTAATCTCTAACTCAAGTCATTTTGCTGCAGTTCAACTCTTAATCAGATGAAGTTGTGGGGATCTGACGTATTCCCTTACTAGCAACAATTCCAGAACAACAGGAAAGTCGCCCACCTGGTGAACTAATCCTTCCGTGTGTAAAAGCCAGAGAGGCTGGAAAACACACTAAGCACGTGTTCTTGGGAGAGTTGCCACCTAATTTTCAGACAAAGATCAGACGCAATTAGCCTTAGATCAACTGGAGACTCCTCTGCCCCAAACCGCAGCACTTTTCACCCACCTCACCATGAGGACACCCATTTCCATCCAGACACACTGCAGCAGCACACTTGACCCTTCGGTCTCCACAGGGTATTCTTGGAAGCACATGCAAAGTCTGAGCTCACAGCAATAGCATTCCTGTGGCACTGGGGAAGGAATGAGGAAACACCAGCATGGATACTAGGCAGACAGGAGAGAAAAGACTCAACCTGCAAGCCTGAATTCATTTCTAACCAGGGTGCATGTTCCTGATTTAGAGATACACACATGCTTGCTGCCTGGTGGAAGGAATCTAGGAACAGCCAAGCTTTGTCGTTCCCCATTTTGCAGGCATTTTTGCATCCAGACAGGAATGCAAGGCACGTACTGGGCAAGCATTACTAAGTCACAGATCACTGACAGTGATTGAGTCTGGGCCAGAACCCCAAGGGAATCTTCACTGATGAGAAATACAATTTCCAACAACCTCTGCAACTTTCTGTAAGTATATCGGAAATAGTAACCATCATCAAACCCTGCATCTCTGTACACATCTTTGAGTTGCACATGGTTCACCAGATGATCGGTTTTACCTGACGATCAGTCATATCTAATTCCATATCATTTCACTGTTGGCCACAGTGAGTTTTGGGTAGCTCAGGAAACTATAAACCGCCCTGCACCCATTTCAGGCTCAGCTCCCGCTCAGCTCCATCCACCGTCTGGGCCGTAGCTGCCTGTGCCACACTTGGAAGGAATGGTAAATCTTTGTAAAACTGCTAAATCCCAATGCTGAGAAATGCAGTTGAGCAATGTGCCAGTGTAGCATGCTTAATTTTAAGGACATACTTAAATCCAATTTCAGCCCAGAGAGATTTTAGCTTAGGTTTAAGCATTCTGTTGAACAGGGGTGGATTTAAGGATTGAAGTGTTTTGCTAGACTGGATCTTTGGTTAATGAGGAAGAAGGGTTGCTAGTGCCTAGAAGAAAGAACTGCCTGGAGCTCTGTGGCCACAGGCAAACCATAACTAGCACTGCTCCATTTTCTTAATCAATTTTGATTAAATTAGCACACAGAATTGGTAAAGAAGTTGACAATTTCATTAAGAACCCTCACATTCTGGGTCTCAGCTTAGTGGGGGAAAAAAAGCAGGTTTAGAATATCTCATCAGAGTGATGTGATACAATTAAAGCAGAAGTCACTGGACTTCGTATTTTACACCATCTGGTATCTTGCACAGTATCTCGCTAATGGTAAATGTCTCTTGTCCAGATTTTAGCACTGAAATCATGAGTGCTTTGTTTTACAGGAAGGGAATTGGTCAAATTCTTTACAGAGTCTACACCGAATAAACAAAGAAGTACCCCATTCTTAAGAGAAATGTTTGCAGTAACAAATATTTCGGGGGACATTTTTGCATAGGCTCTGACCTCCCTGTTGAGAATCAAAGCAAAAATATTGAATGTACTAAGCAGATGTCTTCTGCTAGTGACAGCAAGATGAGCAGAGACAGCTGGTTAGAAGAACAACAACAACAAAAACACATCATCATTCCTGCTTTGGCTCCAAAAAATCTTGGACTTGTTGTCAAGGAAGAAAGCTATGTATGTAAGAAGCCAAGAAAGAGACAAATATTACTGAATCTGGTAGCATTTTACTGAATGTGCTGGAAATAACTTAAGTAGGAAGAAAAACTGGATGCACTCCATTGTTTATTAAAAGAATGCCTTTTCTTATTTCCACAGGGACCTATAGCCTATATAGTCATTAACACATTTACAAGATGTATATTTTAAATATGTTGCCTCACTCATCGATTTTGTGGGCTCTTCTCCTAAAGTAAATAGAGTTACAGCATGTAAAAATGTGTACAGCCACATAAATATAATCTCTGCAAGCTAGAAATGCCAATTGTGAATTTTGCATGTAACTCCTTCAACCAGGGAAGATGGGTGTAGTGTTTCTACACCTAGAGATCCAAAATATTAGGAAGAGAGGAAAGGAGAAAATTAGATTCCCCTTGGTGAAATGTAAGAGAAATGATTCACACAGAAAAAAAAAAACAAAAAACAAAACAACAAACAAACACCAAATAACACACACACCCCCCAAACCAAAATTAAAGTATGAAGAGCTATTCTGGATGAAAAACAGTCTGAGCTATGGTGAGCAACAGATCAGAGAGGAGGTGTTTGACAAGACTGCAAAATAAACCAGTGACCTTCTGGCCTCCCTGCTCAGAGGTAGTACACTCTTTCTCTTGATGGTTTTCATCTGAACAAAACTTGAACTCTCTGCTTGGCCCCTGGACATTTCCATTTCCCTGAGCTTTGGGCAGACGTGAGGGAAGAACTACAGGACTGATTGATGGGAAGAGTTTAAGAAATCAAAAGCTGTGCAGTTTGGCTAATGTCAAAGATGAATAACTTGAGGTGGATGTTCCAGGAGGACTAGGTGGGCCCAAATCCCATGCCATAAGACAGTGCCCTGTGCAATAGCAAAGGTCTAGATTTGCTGGCTCAGGAGATGTCTTCCACAGAGTGCTTCAAAATCCCTAGCCATCTCCTACAGAGGTCCTAAATAGTTTCAAGTCTTGAAGAAGCAAGAGTTTAAGATTATATAAGGGATGAAAATTGGGGGTTGTGACCAGTTTGACAGACCAGCTTGTAAACAGAGGACAATGAAGTCAAAAGGAGAGGACATAGCTGCTGGGCCTCCAGTTTTTGGCTGCCAGCTTTGCCCATTCTCAGCTACGTGATTAGGCAGTCTGTGTGCCATCGTTTTCTTTTAGGAAAAGGGGGTTAAGGCTCCTGCTCTGCAACAGAGCAGATGTGGGACCTTGGGAAAGTTGCAGATTGAGCTAAGATGGAAACAGCTTCCACCATTTGCCAATATCTTGGAGAGTCTGGAAGCTTTCCCATCTCTACTGTGACAAAACCAGAACTTTTCAACATTTTTGGAGGACTTTTCTCCCTTGTAATAAAAAACAAAAAGCATGCAATGAAAAACAAATCACAGTGTCAGAACTGACTAAGGATCAGGGTACTGTTCTGCCTGCTTGAATTCACCGTCTTGCCAGCTTCAGCTCCGAGACCCAACCTACAGTCTCCCAGCCGCCCCAGGGAATGACCATGCCACAGTGGAGGATAACTTTGGCCAGAAATTCCACGCAGATTCCAAGAAAACGTTTCCTAGAGTGTCTTGCTGAAATGGATACACTCCCACACACACAACATGAAAGGAATCATGTCTGACAAATAAACATTTTCTAATGAGAAACATTTATCCAACGTGTTCCTCCCCAGTGACTCTGGAGCTTTGTGACTCAGTACATCATCTATAAAAAGAGGCAACAGCCCTTCCCAGCCTCTGGGAGAACACACTCAGATAATAAAGTGATGGACTTGCTACCTCCATTAGTTACCCCAAGAGCTCTGTATACCTTATAGCACATAAGTATAGATTGGAGCAACAATTTTTATAGGCCCATTATAACCCATGTGTTTGACCTTGACCAACAGCATCTCTGCCCACAGGCTGCTCCATCTGCCTCATTCCTTTGTGGGACATAAAGGCAACACAGGGCACCCCAGCAGCCCTGAGCTGAACCATCCCCACATGCACATTTCCTCACACCATCAAGAATTTGGATCACTGAGGAGCCAGCCCATCCTCGCTGCCAGTGAGGTGACAGATCCCTGGCACTGGAGCTGGGCTTGAGCTGCTCATGAGCTGCTTGCGGCTGGAGAGGAATGTCTGCAGAGAGCTAAACCAGATTGCTCATAGATCTCTTCCAAATTGCTTGTCTCTAATCTAGCATACAATTTGAGAATAAACGTGCATTGGGAGCACCATCTTCCCCTCCTTTCAACATAATAACCCAGGGACACTGAGTTTGTGCACAGCTATTATGAGATGGCTGCACCAGAGAAACCTTATGATCTCACTGGTGCCTTGGAAAGTGCATAAGATGTCAGTCACCTACATTTATCCTTTCCCCTCTTGCAGGACACGTCTACTTCAATTACATGTTTGATGCTATAGACCCACCACAGCCACCGCAGCTGCAGAACCATGGTAACAGTCTGAGCAAGGGCTGGCAGTCCGGACTGAGAAATACCTGTTCTACACAGAGATTTTAAAAAGGGTCAAATGGCTTCAAAACTTCAGGAAAGCTGACAGTTTGGCATCACCCATATTTTTCAGGCCCACACCTACTGCAGGGGAAAAAAGAAAAAGTTTTCATTTGGTATTTGCATTATCCTGCCTATGGTTCTGCCACATGGTTCCAGCATTTGCAGGACTTCTGGAGGCCCATCTCACATGTTCGACATCTCACCCTTCCCAAGCGTAGGCTGAAAAATGACACTTTTCTCCACTACTAAATCAAAAGCTGGCTACACCCATGTGTCAGTTGTTTACCACCCTCTGTTCACTCCCTTTGGGCAGCTGACCAGGGATAATGACCTATATTCTTGAAGTATTTGTTTTATTTAACATTACAGAGAAGGAGGGTTTAAGGCAACAAGCAACCTAAGAATATAACTATTCCTACCCTATCTTATTACAATCAGAGAGATCAACCTCCACCTTCGGTTGTGGGAACACAGCAGAATCAGCCAGGTCAACTCTTTGAATATCCAAGACTTCATATGGGCTCTCTCCTGCTCTTCCTTTGTCCTAAACAGACTGGTTTTGGTGCCTTCCAATTAAGACCTTTCATTCATTCTTTACCTTCAGGTAGGAAAAACAAGCTATTCAGCCTTGCTTTAACCACGTCGGCGCTGCTTGGGAGATGCCTAGATGAGGTGGCCACTCTGCACACACGGCGCTGACAAAGAAGCTGGATGTCACAAAGAAGCGTTAGGAAGCACTGGGACTGTGTCATGGCCACCCAGAGTATTGCACCAGTTGACGCTGTTGGTGTTGAACATCAGCTGCAAGCTCTGCATAAGGATCTGGGACTGGTACACACCCTGCATCAAGCCTCACCCCATGATGAGACAGGCAGGCAAACTAGAAAAAATAGAGCGAGCCCTGGCCTCTTCCTGTGATTAGATCATTATAATGGGTAAATATTTTCCTAGATAGAGAGCTGAGATAAAGGACTCCTGATGTCTGAAATGGAGTTTGAATAACACTCAGAAGGACTATCCCTACCTTGTAGCTCTTTGTAATGTGCTTTTACCAGTTGAATGCCTTTTTCCCCAAAATACCTAGGAAACTAAATGGTAACTTGTTAATAGCTAAAGATGAAGACGTGGATCTCACAGGATAATTTTTTCACTGAATAACAAGAACAGCATAAGAACTGCAGCTTGGTGTTAGTCTAGAGTCAAATTGTTCACCAGTAAATATACAGAATGGGTTTAGTAACAGGTACCAAGGGTTAATTCCCAGAGGACATTACAGCTCTACACCGTTCAGTCTAAGTATTTACTGAGGAGTACAGAAAAGTGTCTGAGTGGTAGAGTCAGAGAGTCCCAGAGACTGGCTTAGTGAAGTCTCTTTAATAAGAGCCTGTTGCTGCACAGAAAAATGATTGTGATTTTTTTAAAAAATGAGTATCAGTGTTCTCATGCTATAGCAAACAGTGATTAATCATTCCCTATTCCTTTTCTCTGCATTATTCATGATTTTCCGACCTCTGTTCTATCCTCTCCCTTGGTGTTCCAATCTCACCCTGAGCTTTCTCAGGGTTTGAGGGCTTTTGTATCAGAGAAGCTGGTTTATAAAGTTGTCTTTGAGGAACAAGTCTGACTTAAATCTTACATAAAATCCAAGAATGTTCTCCGGTATTTGACCTCTTCATGGCTGAAACAATATTCTTCAGACACAATAACGTTGGTGTTTCAGTTGTAACCAGCACCTGTGGAGTTTTCAAATAAATAGGTTCAGCGTTCCTTGCTACACTCTTCATTACAGCTCCCATGTTTGATTGCTTTGTAATTATATTTGTAAAATGTACGATGGGGTTACACATTGGGGAAAAAATAATTTTAAAAAATCACATTTCAGAATAGGAGGGGATTTATGGGAGCTGCAAGACAAAGAAAAACCCACCTTTCTTTCTTTCCTCATTGTTGTGTTTGGAAGGCAGCCACCGAAGTTTCCTTGTCAGTAATACAGGGATTTGTAAATAGAACAAAGAGCTTCCTCGCGCCGAGGCTCATTATATAAACCCCAGTGCAGACACGGTGCGTCTTCACAGGCAGTTCCCTTGAACTTTGCATCTTGCTCCTCTTGAGAACAGTCCTGCATGCCAGCTTGAACAGATGTGGTTTCCTTTAGGAAAGGTTTTCTGTTAGGGTCATTCTGACTTCCCTTTCAGAGCTTTCCAGCCTCATGTGCTCTTTGCTCAAGGGATTACTGTGGTGGTCACTAACTCTGTGTGCTACTGTTAAGCTTCTCCTCACCTGCTGGCTGAGCTGAATGAACACTGAAATCTCTATTCCACAGAAAAATCTGACATTTCATGTTTTCCTGAATCAAACCGGAAAGTTGCAATTTCCTTTGAACCCAAATTCTGAGAAACGTCATTTCAGAAAGAGCAAAATGGCCTCACTACAGCCTTTTGTTTGGGTGTTACCTACAGATTTTCATAGGAGACTTAAAATAGCTTAAAATGCTTCACTTTCCAAGTGATCCCAAAAGCACCCAGGCAGCACCCAGTTCCCGAAGACACCTAGGGAGCTGCAGAGTCTGCCGAGGGTGCTCTGCCAGAGAGATGTAAGGAAACACGTCTGGAGATGTGACACTGAGCCAGATGCGTTTTTGTCTCACCCCATGTACTTATTCTAGTATTGTCACTGCTTCAGTTCCACCAGCGCACTTAGATACTTTGAGCCGACAAGCACTGAAATTCTTATTTTCCAGCCTCACTGAAAACAAAGGCTTTTACTATATCTTACTGAGGATATAACTCAAAGACAATAGGTTGTACAAGCTCGGCATGATATTTCCAAGACATTGAGTGAATACCAAATCACACTAATTTAAAAGAGTGCAGCTTTAAGAAGTTTTAACTAAATCAGGGCACAAGGCTGTGCAGACTCTCTTATTTAAGTATCAAAGAGCTGTTTTTTCAGCTCTGGTTGGTTAGAAAATTTTTTTAAATTGAGAATAAGACATTCTACAGCTGATAAAGTGCATCAGATGCAAAAGTTCACACTGGTTGAACTAAGCTGATATAAGCTTGTGTGTAGGCAGCTCTGAAGCAGCAACAATATAGCAGGAAAAGCAGCCCTACCCTGTGAACAAATGAGAAAAATAAAACAAAGAAAACAATGGAGGAAAAGCTGCTGATACCTGGCCTTCATGGGAAAAAAAGGTTTAAAAAAAAAAAAAAAAAGGCAAAAAGAGAGAGAGGAAAGAAACATAAATGTACTTCAAGACCAAACTCTCATCAGACTCAAAATCAGTGTAACTAACTCCCACGTTGCAACAGTTTGCAGGTCTAATAGACACAAAACTGTTCCTTCACCCGAAAACCAAACACAAAAGTCACGGAAAACCATAATGCCAATTCTGTGGCTGCTTTCCGGAGCAGAATCTCTTTAAATGTCAATGTTCCCTTTGTTCTGTGCACCCTTTATAATGAGTCTATCATCTGTTTGGTAAAAGATCCAATGAAATATGTAATAAGGTTATCTCACCATCTCTGTCTATTGTAAAGACATATCTCCTCTTCCACTCATTAATTATTGTCTTCCATTTCCTGTGTCAGATCTGAATCAGAAAACAGGGACTCAAGACTTACAAGCTTAACAACTTACCATATATCAGCTGAGCTGTGGTAACTCTCCATGTGCTCCCTCTGAGCCCTAATAAACAAAATCAATGTGACTTTGCGGAGCATAGGCTTGCAGTCTGTGCAGTTTAGCTTAACCTCCTTTTATTGTCAGCTAAGCTGACAGTGATAGTTGCCATGGCTCAGCTGATACTCAGTCCTCATATTGCGAGGCTTTGCCTTAAAATCTTGGGAGCAGAGCTCTACCATTACAACTATCTGGAAAGCTACAATGATTTATGTGCTGTCAAGATACACTAAAAAAAAAAGCAAAAAAAAAGCACAATTACATGATTATCAGCCAATGCCCCTTTGTTTGCAGTTTTTCAAGCATGAACTGCTCAAACTTTGGATCAAGAAGTGAAGCAATCTGTTTCTGAAGTGCAAACAGGGAAAAGTTATATGAGTCTTCTAGCAATTTCAGGCAAATATATCACAGAAGCAGCGCGCTTAGCCTTTTTACTGTGCATCTGTCTGAGGTTTCCAGTAAGATTTCCCTGATATATAGTAAGAGTCAAAACTCTAATCTGTTTTAACTCTTTTTTATTGTCTCTACAGCACTAACTTTGAAAAATGGCCTTGTCCCCAAAGAACTGCACACAGTCCATGTAGGGAAGCTGTTAAAATAAATGCATTACATAAAAATATTGCAGAGCAACGCAGCTGTGAGGGTTTGGGAGCTACAACATACAGATATAAAACAGAACAGCTAAAGTATGGGAGGAGGTCATACTCCAGGAGAGAAGGGAAGTCCCCTGTCTGGCAGTTGTTGTACATTGTCTCCGAAATCAACAATTCCTGCTTTTCTTTCTCAGGGCTGCGGCATTTTAATAAATGACTCTTCTCATGTTAATGTCCTTCTGCCTTCCTCCTCACTGACCTCAATACACACCGAGCTGATTCATGAAGTTTCTTCTTTCACTGTATTTCAGTGCTTTCTGGAGACCTTATTTATGCTGTTCTGCTTGTGAGACATCTGGCTGATTTATAGAGACTAAGACACAGTCAAGCGCTGTGTTGGCCACCCTACCTGAATATTGTATTTCCTACACACTGTGTGTTTATCTCTGCCCATGCTGTGGTCTGATTTTAATAGTCTGTATGTTGTTCAAAGAAGTGAGCGTACTCTCTGCCTCTCAGAAAAGCTTCTGAGATACTCAGGAGTAAAAATGTGCTTTTCCACCTGTCTTCCTTGCAAAGCAGCGCTATCTGTCTAGACACTGATTGGGGAAATTCAGGCAAGGAATAATGTGCAAATGATTCAGTAGTGGGAAAAAACAGACAAATACCAGGTGCTTCAAAAGGTTGAATCACAAGACGGTGAAAAGATCTAAGAATGCAGGAGATGATGGAGGAGCTCAACTTGGTGTTTGTCTGTTTATTCCAGCAGGATATGCAGATTCCACCCTCATGACATCACTGCATCATCTCACCTCATCAGTGCCTCATGACACAACCCCTCTCTGTAGCACTGAGTCAGCATCATTGTGTGATCCCCATACAAAATCAGGAGAAAGGCTGACCATAATGGTAGAAAGCTGTGACCAACCTATCAAGAGGTCCCCAAAGGGATTAAAAAAATCGTGGTCATCTCATCAACACTCCTCCCAGGAAATAATGTGAGCTCAGAAAATTCTTCTGTGAAGTGACACAGCACTGTGCTGTAGAGGAGCTCCCACAGCAGATGGAAGAGTAACTAGTATTGTGGGTTGAAATGAAGGACCGAGGAACACCTGCACTTACCTCCTGGAGCTCCAAAAGAAGTTGCAAAGTACATTTTCCCTGTAACCAACAGGTACTGCTGATTCTGCCTGCTGCGCTGTTCTAGAGGCCTGGAGCTGAGAGAAGACTTTTTGAAGCATCACACTTAGCGTGGAATACTAACCCTCTGCTCCCCCAAGCAAACAAAAGCAGTTTTCTATTTTGGAAAAAAAAAAAAAAAGGAAAGAATCTAAAATATTCATACAAGGGTCAACTTACACGAGGCAATGTAAAAAGCAGCTTTATGTTAGAAGAAACCCAGTCACACAAAGATTAACATATTGGGTCACTACCCCCAAGTCTGATCTTAAACAGTCCCTGAGGCTTGAAACACAACCCAAAAAATGTACCATGCTGCACCTAAGTGTGTAATTCTGTACAACAAGGCCAGGAGGAAGAGCTCTTCCTGGAAAACCAGGTACAGAGGCCAGAAGGCTCTTGTTATATTTGCACATACTAGTCCCTTTTGTTGGGGGATTTAGGTCACAAGAGCTAGGAAAGCAGCTCTGAATCACCTGGCTCTTGCACGTGTTGCCTACACATTGTGCAAAGGTTTCTGAACTCAGCCTCCTTTCAAGACACACCCTTTGTTTGTTACTTTCTCTTAGGGCTTTTTCGCAACCCCATCCACTGCCAACATAAACAAGGTTACAACATCTTCCTCCAATCTGTCTTGCTCTGATCTAAATGACAACCAGCAACATAGCACAGTTCACTTGCTTAACTGGGCAAAATACCTGCCATTGCAAACGTGTATCTAGACTCTCTTTGGGAGAAAGTTTCTTGGGAATGTAAGTGGCAGAACCTTCAAGTCAGTCTTAGTTGATACCAGATACCAAGAGTCTCGCATAGGTAGGATGTGCAGTTGGCTTTGCTGAGCAGCCATCAAGCATCTGTAAGGCACCGGGGCAGGTTAAACAGAGTAATTGTCAGGGATCACAATGGCTAACAGAAGTTGTTTCTGCAATTGCAGAGCTTTATACTTCTATGTGCACCCTCTGCAGTGTGTGGCATCGAGTGCAGGGGAGAGAAGATGCTGCCATCTGAATGGCTTTTATCAGCTCACGTGAAACAAATTGTGGGACCTGGTTCCATTCCTAATAACTGGGATACCTAAAGTAGATCCCTTCTCACTAAAGGGATGCCATAACAAACACTCCGTGAACACTGTCTGTAAGCAGGTAGGAGACACAGTCACCTTCTTAACTCCCAAATCTTGACCACAACTAGAAAGTAGATGTATAATGCACTGAACAGAGGATAGCTAGCAAGCCCAGGAAAAGGGAGGATTGCCTGGTGCCTACCCTCAGCCACTCCACACAGCCATTACAGTGGGGAGATTAGTACGGCTGCCCCAGGACTCCCCGTGTATGGCGTGTAATGTATGTTTGCATCTGTCCGCGTTTTTGGCACGGCCTCCTGCTTGCTCAGATGGAGCTGTTTTGTGCGTGGGATGGGACAACATCCTGTTATGCTCTTACCCGATGGGCGCACTCACCGTGCTGGACTGTCATTAGCCACCTGAGCCTCTGCCCAGCCTGGTGTGCCAGAAGCCAGGCTGTGGGCGGTGCTGCTCACTGGCTGGAGGCAGTTGCTTTTATCAGCAACCTTGATCATGGGGATTTTCTCTTATTTCATTCTCTAGCTTCCTTCAGCCTTGGATTTGCATAAGATCCTGGGTTAGGACTAATCTGATCCCAGGGTGAGAACATTGCATCAGGCCCAGCCAATTCTCCATCCCAAACTGTCTCTTGACTGGGTGTGTTGGTACTGGTAAACAGAACCATGCAGGGACAAATGGCTTGAGTTTTCCTTAGTGATAGGAGGTGCCTGGCTTTGTATCTCATTTAAACTCCTGTGCTGTGTGCAGAATTGCAGCGGCCACTCCCAGTCAAGTCTCTATTTGTTTACAGCCCTTGTTGCCACAGTAGCCAGGTGCTTTCCATGTTCACTCCAGGTTGCCGAAATGAGAAGCATGTCCAGCCTCCAGGGCTTGCCAACAGCTATTGACTAATAAGAGCACATTGCCCTTGGTGACAGAAGGTAGCATCTTGCTTTATCTATTCATTCCCTGGCAGGCAGCAGCAGTGGAGAAACAGAGATGTCTCACTGCATAGGTAACAGTAGGAATTCAAGTCTCTCTCTGGTCATGCTGATGGACACCCCTGGTTGTAAATAAGTATGTGGTCATTCAGCTCAAGGAGTTAAAGATAACAGGTTGCAGTAGTAGCCATGACACCTTCTGAGGGGTTGCTCACTATGGACATGTGTCTGATAGACTTTTCTAGCTCCCACTGGATTAAATCCATGTACATGCTTGGGGAAGTGGAGGTGATCATCCAGGCAGGGTTCAGAACTATTCTTAAGGTTTTCACTGGGTGAAATGACAGAGCAGAGTCAAGGCTTAGCAGTGACAGGTATCTGATATAGCAACCACCATCTATCCTGTTCACCTTTCCATCACCACTGTATGGCCAAGAAGGTGGCCCGAGCTCTTTCTCTGATGAGTGCCAGATTCACTTGCTTCAAGAACAATTTGGCATCCTGACCTGGAATTGTTTTTATAAAACATAGACACAGGCATGTACTATTGCAGAATGTGATAAGAACATGAAGTTGTGAATGACACTGGGGTACAGCCTGCCCCATGGCCCCAAATCCCTCAAGACAGTGCTGATCTACTGTAATACATCGATTACCTTGCTGCAATATAAAAAGATATGCTTCCTGCTAAAAAAGGCATGATCCACTTGCCAATTAGATGCAATCTAGATCTGTCTCTGTCATTATACTATCCAGTGCCCGGCAAGCCAAACACTAACAAACTCTGGAACTGAAGATAGGAAAATGGCCAGTGAAATAGTGCTGATTGGATCAGAAGTGCTTGTACATGCAAGGAAATCACCCGTCCCCTCCCATGAACCGTCCTCCAACTCACAGCTGGTCCAAATGGGTACGTCCTTGGCAGTTCAATCACTGCTGTCCCATTGGCTGGAAATGTGGTTATTTCAGACATTATAGTATACACATGAAACTAAATGTGCAATTCTAGTGATTGTAGCGATGGGCAAAAACTCCAGTGCTTTGTTTTGTATCAGCAGTGTTCAAAAGCCAAGAGTTCCTGCTTAGAGCATCCAAGAAGTAAAATACCCTGTATTTTGTCCAGTTACAAGAAACACAGTGGCTCTGCCTCATACAAGAATGTCCATTCCCCAACACCATATTTATTGGAATGATAGGAAAAGAGAAAAAAATCTGCAGTTTGGGGTTTTTTTAAACTTTATCTTTTTCTCTTAAGACCAGAAATCTTGTGACTGTGGTAGGAGCTTTCCCACCTTGCTACTGAGAGTAGCTTTCTGTGTATGCTTTCAGTAGGGATTTCACTCCATTGAGAAGTTTTCTAGTTTGTTTGGGGATGTTTTTGTCCTGATGACAATTTTAGGTCATGCCAAACCTCCACGTGAACATCTCAGTTACACAGCTACAGCCCCACCTTTCTCCAAAGAAACACTGAGAGCATTCCTCCCCCTCACAGACAAAGAGAGCGAGCTCTTTGCCCAGAACAACAGAGGAGCCTGGCTTTCCTGGTCGCAAATACCTATTCATATAATCACCCAAAGGAGAAGACACGTTGGTGACAAGTCTTTTCCTTTTTTTGTTCTTTCCATGGGGAAGGGCATTGTTTTGTACCCAAGTTCTGATTCGTTTTTTTTTTTTTTTCTTTCTTTTTTCTCTTTTGTTTTATGAAAAAGGCATCACCATGTAAAGGGCATTAAACTGCTGTTGAACCCAGATGATGGTGGGAGGATGGCATTTTGCTGTTCCTTCTTCTGCAAAGCTAGTTCATGGAGTTGCATCCCAAGTTGTTGGCAATATGTTGCATTACGGCTTTGCGGCGCTGTGTACACTGAGTTGGCTCAGCATAGCGAGCTTGCCCCACACCACACAGTCTTGTACCACTGAGCAAATGAAGTAAATTAAGAAGAGCTTGACAGTTCATTTGAAAACTGCAGTGAAATGACTGTATATGCTGATAAATAAATAAAGAATATTTATCAGTGCCTTCCCTCAGAGTCAGGCTAACAGTAATTAAACTTTTCTAAACCCCATTTATAAAGTCATCTACATTTAGGTAAACTGAGTCATAGAGATTTTTCTGTTGGCATAAATATAAGACAAAGGCAAGACTCCCAACTCTCATTCCTTACTTCAGACTCCTAGATGCCTACCTTCCTTCTCCATGAGGACAAAAAGAGAAGTTGGCTCTAGAAAATACAGTCAGTGTTTACATTTTATTGCACCACTAGACATTGCTGTTGGCCACAACATGACAACAGTGCAGCAAAGAGAGCCTTTCATTTGCCTGTGCTTGCCAGAAAGTGTCGTTCTTTGGTTACTCAGCTGAAGTTGACAAGTTGCCCAGTATTTTTATTATCAGGTTGTCAGCTCAATCTCACTACTGCCCTCTTAATTTATTATTTTGCATTTCAAAATCACAGGTGTGACTCATTGCACAGCCAGAGGTTATAATGAAGTATCCCACTCATCTTTTAGCTCACCCTTTGTTCAAGACAATCCAGATTGCAGAAGGTTTCTGAGGAGGTAAGAGGATTGCAAAAGAGCCGAAGACTCCTCTTTTATCTAACCAATGTGTGGGCAGTGAAACTACCTGATATGAAACCAGCTGGGTGCAAAGGTGGGCACGGAGGTTCATTTGTCATTATGGTGAGGGCTGAAACTCAGAAGATAGAGCAGCTGTAATTGAAGATAGGCACCCAAACTTAAATCACCTCACCCTGAGGATGAGGCCAACGAGGGAATCCTAGGATAACATGCTTCTCTTGAGATTTCCTCTACGCTTTATTTTCCAACAGGACAGAAGATGAAAACCAAGCAGCCAGTTCCTTTTCAATTAAAAAGTCTTATTGTCTGTGTCTTATGATTTAAATTGCAAAGTGACTTTAAGTGCAAGATTTTGAGGTATTTGTTCTACCAACGTTGTGAAATAAGAATCTTGTTGCGTTAGATGTTTTGAAATATAAATATACATTTCTTAGCATAAAATGGTGCATCACCTATGTTTCTCCTAGGAGCGTCTGAGACGGGTTACTGGGGAAAAGGAAGGTGGAGCACAGCTCTGTTGGAAAGAGTGTCTTGCTGCTGACTATGAAAATTATGTGGAAATCATGGGATGAATTAAGGATTTGTCTATATGGGAAATTGATGGGAATGCTTCCTGTTATCAACAGCTCATGTTAAGTAGAGGAAGAGCCCATTTTACCACAGAAGAAGAGTGTCCAGTCCAGAGATATTCTGAATCAATTTGCTCTTTTAATTGGCTTCTACAGTCAGCTGGGCCCACAGCAGAGGTACTGAGTTCATGCTACAAGAAAGCAAACTGCATAAACTTGAGAAGGTATAAACACAATTTGATCCTAACAGGAGAAACTTTCAAAGTCACCCTATACAGTGTCCTGGCAACACTTATCTCCCATTTCAGGGGGAAAGATACATGTTATATTGCCAGTCCAAGTACCCTGGAGCAGTGACAGCAGTGGCAGAGCTATTGGGACACTTGGGGTTTTTAAAGCTGCAACATGGAGCTGTGGCAATGCCAAAAGTGTACCTAGTCTACTCTGTCTCACTGCAAGGGGGAGAGTTGTGATTCAAAGGCTGTCCAGTGGCAGCAGAGAAAACTACACCAATAGCACTTGTTCAGCTCTGCCATATCCAATTTCTGTCAAGTGTAGAATAATAGCTATCCAGCGAGCTGGGACATGCTTTACCAGCATCAATAGAGTTGTGCTTCAGAGCATCCCTCGAGGTAGCAGAGAATTATCCCCATTTTATAAATGAAGTAACTCAGGCACAGGGATTAAAGCCAAAATGTTCCAACCTGGCTGCCTACTGCTAGGTACCTACACCCATATTTACGCAACTCGTGGCCTGATTTTCAGAAGGGCAGGGCAATGAAAATTTTGGCCTGAGGGATTTGTTCACACACAGTTTACTGGTAACAACACCCAGGATAGAAGCCTGGTCTCTGCTACCTGTATTATGCCTTAACCACTAAAAACATCCTTTCTGCCACTAGCCAACAGTTGGCAAAGGTTCCTGCTGTCCCCATTCACTATGCAGGAGCTCACAATGAGCAATGCAGACTGGCTGCCTATGTGCTCACAGCTAGAGACTTTTAAAGAGCAGCAGCAGGAGTAAAACTGGTGCAATTTCTTTGCTTCTCTCACAGCTCTTCAGATCCCGGGCAGCTTTGCTAAACCAGCAAGTCTGGTGTGCAAATCTCTGTTCTGCCTCACACATGGCATCCTCCTCCCCTCCTGTCCACATCCTGCTCAGGGCACCTCAACTGGCAGAGTACAGATCCAGTGCAGAACCAGTAACAGACCAGTAGGAGAAGGAGAAAACCAGACACATGAATATCTGAACTGCTCAAAAACACAAGCATCAACAGGAGTGAGTTAATCCCAGTACACCTTCACCTCTCTCCTGCACTCTCTTTCTGGACTTTAACCGAGCTTCAAAATGTGTCCTGGTTTATGGGAAGCAAGAAAATTTAGAAAAAAAACTCCTCTCATAACAACAACTAGCAAAACCCAGGAGGCAGAGCACTTGCTGCCTGGGTATAATCAAGCTTTGCAAGTGTCCCTGCTAAAATCGTCCCTGCTAGGGGCTAATGTGGTGCTTGTCTTAGCTTGTTAGCAAGCCTTGCTGTCTTGAGACATACACTTGAAAAATAATGCTGGTGGTTGGTTGCTACCTGAGGGGAGGAGGACAAAGGGTCTTGACTGTCTCTGTGGAACGGTCACTGGTCAGTTCACCTCAAGCCTGACCTGCAATACCAATTGCATGCTGCAAAACAATTGTCGTCAGCCCCTCTGTCTTGCCTCATCCGCCATGGAGTCCCAGCCACCTCTGACCTCTTCTTTCCCTTCCCTGAGGCTGTGCCCTACTCATGGGGCTCCCACTCGGCTGCCCTGTAGCATCCCCCCATCCAGACAGAAGATGGGCAAGAGGAGGTAACAACCTTCAGCAGAGGTTAAGGCTGGAAAAGAAGGAAGTGTCAGCTCAATCAGGTCAGATCAGCCAGCCAACTACTTCTGTAATTCCTCTGCCTCAGGTCCTCGCACTGTTCTGCCTGGGCGCTGGATGCTATTGTATGAGCAGCACCCCCTTCACCCTGTCCCCATCGTACTGCCAGCCTGCAGCATCCAGGCAGGGAGATGGGGAAAAGGGGTAAGAAGGAAGCAGTTGATCATGAGAACCTCCCAGAACTGTTTCCAGCCCTCCCCTTTTCAGTGTTTGTTGGGAATATGGACTTTGAGATAGACCTTACTCCTACTGAAGTTCAGAAGCCCAGACTTGGCAACCCCAATTTCTTCAGAAGGCGGCTGAGAGCCAGATCTGAATCAATACTTGTACTGCAGCTCAGCTCCATATTCCCAGCAAACCCAGAAGTTTGGAGAAGTGGGTAGTGAAATGGCCCCAGTTACTTCTGCCCAGGTCTGAGGTGCCTGTTCTGGGATGGAAGCAACTGAGTCTCACCAATCTGTCAGCAACAGAGGAAGCCAGAGAACACATGCCTCCTATTCAATAAAAGTTGGTGCTGCACTTTATACAGCAGCCAGTGCATTATTCCACGGTGAAAACAAACCCTATTCTTCTCTGCCAGATAAACACACTTGATCCTCTAAAGAGCAGCATTTCTGACTGTTCAGCAGCAGCCAAACTCACAATGGGAAAAATAACAGGTGTTTGTCAGGCACTCCTTGTTTATTCACAGTGCTTAAAATAATTGCTTAAAAAAATCCAACAGATTTAATTTTCTATGCTCCCACATTTAAAAAACAAAAACAAAAAACCCTTAAGCTTGGCTCATGGTAGTTGAAGGCAATTCATTACGAAAGAGGTGTTCTTTCTGTTGTGGTAGCAAAGAAACCTACTTATGAAAGCTCCAGAGGAGCAGAACAGTAGAGCAAATTCCTGCTTAGAACCAACACGTCCCCATGCTTTTCATCGAGCTCTCCAGGTGGAAGCTTTCGTTATCAAAACGTGTAATTTTATTGTCAAAATGGGACGATCCAGGATTAAGCTCCTCCAGTCAGTGCCCGTCATCAGCCATCTCCGTTACTCTGCCTTTTAGAAAGCAATGATAGCCTTGGGCTGGCTTATGCCCTTCCCTCTTGTTCTGGTGGTGGAGCAGAAGGTAAGTAAATGCAGTGCCCCAGGGAGGAAAGTATGTATCAGAAGCACAAACCTTGCTTCAATCACTGCTTGCTTCTCCGGGAAATAATTGGCAATGGATCCTGATCAATAGACCACTTTCCAGCGAGGCAGGCTGTCGAACGGTGCTGGGGGAAGAGGAGAGAGACTTCATGTCTCCATCCCTTCTCCCCATGCTCTGCTTACAGCACAGATGGGGGACATTTCTGAGCCCCTCAGGGGGGTGAGGGGACACTCAACACCTGACAAAGCTGCATGGCATCTCTGTGCATGGCTGCTGCAGGGGTCTAGGAGACCTCGTGCCATGGATAAAGTCCCTGCAGGAGCCACTCAAGAAAATATAGCATCGTTCCTGAGAGCTACAGTCTTCATGAGACAATGATTGTGGTGTTCCTCTGTCCTCAGGACTTTCCTTTCCTTGGGGGTATGCTTTCCTTTGAGGCTTCCCCCCTGCAAGCTGTTGGGATGAGTCACAGTAGCCCCTCAGGAACCTGCAGGGAGCCTGGAGCAACAGGAGCATCCCAGTGCTGTCCCAACACCCAGCTGCTGCTCCTGGTGGCTGCTGGGCCGCTGGCAGGGTCACGGGTGGATGTAGCCACAGCTTACCCACTTGTCTCCAACGTGGGACTGAGCCCCCCAGTGCAGTCAGCCCAAGGCTGGAATCAACACAGCCGTTTTAGCTTTTACTGTTCCCACAAAGGTGCAGGAGAGGCCACACAAACCAAACCTTCTCCTTGGGAGGGCTCATTTGTCTCCAAACAGTGGACATGAGAGACAGGCTGGACTGCTGTTTGTGCAGATGAGGGGCAGAGCAGGGGCAGAGCATGGACACAGCTTATAGTGGGGACATGGCTTACAGCACTGCGGCTATTATCTGCGTTACGGCAGCGTTCCCAGCTGAGACCAGGCTGTCACGGTACTGTCAGGCTTGTCACACACAGCAGCCTCCGGCCTGAGCAAAAAAGACAGATGAAAGCCAGAAAGAGAAACAGAGGTGCAGGGGAGAGCAGTAATTTCCCGGAGGTCAGGCAGCAGAGCAGCGGTCGCTGCCGGCACAGCGTGGGTCAGTGCGGGGTTCGGCGAGGCACCCGCTGCCACACGAGATGCAGCAGCGACATGCCCCACTGCAAAGGGGCTCCTCAAAGAGCGATTTGGATGAGGCCCATGGCAGGTTTTGAAAGGGCATTTCCACAGGCAGAGAGAAGATGAAAGAAGGCTGGCTGCAGCACATGACAGGGCAAGATGAAAGGGGTTTGGAGGCTTGAGGAACAGAGAGAAGGGACTGACTGTGAAAGCAAAGCCGGTGCACAAGAGGCAGCGGCAGCTGTTGGGCACAGAGCAGCTCCAGTGTCAGACATAAAGCAGTGCCGCAGCAAAGGTGTGGGGTCCGAGAGGGCAGCCGGCACAATCAAATCTATCCTGAGCCCAGCTAGACTGAAGATGTCTGAACAACAAAAGACTTTGCACTTCTGGAGTGCCAGCCATCAGAGGCCTGCTGGGCAAGGCAAGGCTTTATGTACACAAGTGAAGTACAATCAAGTCCTGCATAGCTGGTGCATTGACCTGAGCAAAAAGCAGGGAGATGGGAAGAAAGAACAGGGCCTTAGAAGAGAAATTGAAAAGCAAAGGTTGTCCCTTTGCTTTGGTGCCAGTCCGGCACCAAAAGTCATGAAACATTATCCAAGATGGCACGCCCCCGGCCCTGAAGCAGATGTATGCACATGAATCTCCTTTGCAGCGCAGGCAGTCACCAGCCCTGTGCAGCTTTTCATCTCCACTGGAGCGATACTGGTGACTCAGCGCTTCCCCTGCAAGGAGCTGCGATAGCCTTGCTCCAGCGATGGGATTATAGCAGCAACCCGAGTATAATAACGGTGCAGCAGAGCAGCAGGGATTTATGAGCAGGCAAAGAAAATGAGAATTATAGGTGTCCAGTCCCTATGACAGAACCACCATATATTTCCTCTAACAAAGCCTGTGACAACAGCTCCATAAATTCACATAGTAACAGAAGTGAGCGCCAGCTCGTCATCACAGCTATTTAAGGAGCCAAGTAGCACTCTGTACTTATTGCACAAGTTCACAGTTAGTTAAAAATAAGCATTAAAAAAAGTCACTTTTGGACCCTGGCTGAATAAGGCTTTTTACTGAAGATGCCCAGCATTGCATCCCATCTCTTCTCCTTTTATGCCTAGAGAAGCTCTCCTTTGCGGCATTTGGTGTTAGGCACTGCCAGCTTCGTACTAAAGCAGCTTAACTTGGGATATGCCATAATCAACTGTAAAACTTAGCAGTGAGTATGAAATACTTGATCCTTCACAATTACCAGCAACTCTGTAATGCACTTTAAAAATTCTTTTGGTGCAACCTGTTAAATATCTAAGGAGAACTTTCTTGAGATGTAATTGCTGAAGAAAACAACCCCACCATCCACAACATGCTGAACTGTTTTTTTTAATGCTGTCTCATGATTAGATTATTTTCAGTACCCGTCAGCTAATGTGCTGGTTTCATTGCTAATTTAACACTTCTTCCTAAAGGGTGAAGGGAGAGAGGGTGAAAACAGCTCTTCACAGTGAACTGCAAATCAAAAAATAGCTGCATGTTTTGTTGTCACTTCACTACTCTCCTTTCTGACATATAAAGAGAAGCTCACTTTATAAAGAAAAACTCACCTTTTAAACATGAGAAATATCAAGTTTCTCTGAATCCCATGGCTTTTTTCTTTTTTCTTAAAGCTTTGGGCAAACTTTAAAAGAGACATCTCAGCTAGAAAGAAAAGTTGGAACTTTCTTAGGTTAAGGATTAACTTCAGCAGCAACTGGAATGTCATTTTCCTATAAGAAAAAATTTGCCATCTCAGTGACAAACTGAAAGATGGGAAATAGAAATTAAGTCTTGCTATCTGTGGAGTTGAAGCACCAGGGAGCTTGGCCCCATTCTCCCCCAGAGCCTTACTGCCCTTTTCAGACTTGGTTTCCCATGCAGCACTGGCAGTCCTACCCATTATTCCCCTTTTTTGGGGAGCCCTTCCTGGGGTCAGGACAGCGGGTGGGAAACCTGCTCCTTGGAGGCTGATGAGGACTTAAGGTCTTTGAACTAAAATTTTGCTGAGGCACTTCCTGTGACATTTTCCCAGGGTCAAAATTATTCAGATTAACAAAGAGAGAGGAGAGTCTTGTTTGGTCGGTTTAGTGAGAAGTTGACGTTTTGCACAGAAATGACGTAACTTTGGAGGAAAAAAAAATAGGTTACTCAAGAGCCAGGTTAAAAGAAAAGTCTTTAATGGAAAATTTGCAACCAGCCCCACTAAGATCCCTTCTTTATCTCCAGGTTTGGGAGAGCTGCTACTCTGTTTTCTGCAGTGGCTGGTGTCACATTGCACATCTCCAAAGGCAGCAGATTGCTTATGCATTAGTTCTTTTGCATAATACCAGCAGCTATACTGGGCTTGGGGGTTTTTTTTGGTTGTGTGTTGTTTTTCGGTTGGTTGGGGTTTTTGGTTGTTTTTGTTTGTTTGTTTTGGTTTTGGGTTTTTTTTTGGTTTTTTTTGTTGGGGTTTTTTTTGGTTGGTTTTTTTTGGGTTTTTTTTTTGTTTTTTTTTTGTTTTTTTTTTTTTTTTTTACACACATTGTTCACTGCTAACAAACTCAGGAAGGAAATTTACAGTCCTGAATGGGCGTCCCCAACAGGACTGTGCTGCTGAACTTTGCAGTGACTCAGACAGCACAGGAAACGTTTGTTCTGAGTAGCCCCATCTCCTCTCTGTCCCCCTCTGCTTCAAGCACAGGGTTTAAAAACAAGTTGTGGGAGTTTCTTTTAATTTTGCTTTTGGGGTTGTTTTTATTCTTTTTCTTGGAGTGTTACACTGCTTTCTGTGTACAAGGTTATTTACTAGCAATAAATGGCATTAAATGGACAATTGGCTTGAACAGAAAGTCTTGGGAAGGGGATCTTCAGCATTTGCAGCAGAGTATCTACTACTCTTGGTTGGATGCTGCCATACTGGTTATGTTAAATTAAATGCCCTTGTTCTCTACCTTTCTTCCCACCTTGGAGGCTAAATAGCGCATGCAAAATTGGAGGGCTGCATATGAGGGAGCAGGGCTCAGACAAGAGGGTGCAGCAAACACAGAGGACAGAGTAAAACAGAAATAAAAGATCAGCACCAGGACCTGGGGTTTCATGCAGAGAGCTCCAGCTACATTATTATATTTCTATCTGCCAGTAGCTTTTCATGTTTAGCAAATTCACCCCACCTCACAGTTCCCACAACTGACATGTAACGAAACCAATTAAAATACTTGTTAAAGTAAATAAATAAATAAAGGCGCTATAGATGTGACTGTTCAAAGCCTAGCAGCTTGTACTTGTGCATTTTTGTCTCCTCATTAATCTGTTTATGAAAGGATTTTGATTAGTTCCATATATTCAGCTTCTAAAGTTAATACCTTAGCGGTCCAAAGTGTTTACACCGAAGCTAACACTGACTTTTCTCTCAGCTGCAATAAACATGTAAATCTGAACCAATTCATGCATGCAAAGCAAGTTCTAAAATTGAGTTAAAAAAACATTTTTCAAATAATGTTTAAAATGCTATGCTAAGAAACAGCACAGGACACCTGTTAGTTTATTCTGGCCAGGGAGACTTCATACATACCTGTACCAGACACAAACATACATATAGAAATACAGTGACTCCATTTTTTGAGTTATTATTCTATAAGATAATAAAAAAATGCAGCAGCTCCAAAGTTCTGTTCAGCTCTTAACTCAAACCCATAACCCAGCCCCTATCTGATCTGATCCTCATCTGCACATACACAATCCCAATCTGATTACCATTACATGCTCCTCTCTACTTGTTGCAGCACACCTAAACTTCATCTTAAAGGAGACTCCTACTCCTATCAACCCTTAAGCATGTGCTAAGCTTCATTCCCATGGCTGGGGTGGGTTGGTTTGCATGCAGACGGTTAAGTGCATGTATAAATATTTACAGAGTTTGAGACACTGTCTGCCTAATTAGGTTTCCATAGCAATTAGCCCAATATCTTGATTAGGACCCGAGGCTGCTTCTATTATAATAAAAAAATAATATAAACCTCATTATATTGAGATGATGAAACCAGAACACTCTTACAAGAAGAGAGTAAATGTTGGCTCAGCAGCAGGCAACAGACTTAGCCAGGGCACTATAATAAAACAACTGAAGGAGACATTCTGTGGTGTGTGGAAACACTCTGCATCCAAAGACGTACATTTAATAGTTACAGAAGAGTTAAGCATCTTTACTAAGAGCAGCCATACCCCTGCTTTTCCTGGGTTTTAAGCCTGCTTTTTGTTGCTGCTTTTAACTAGCATTCTTAGAAAAATGGTATTTGCTTACATGATCAAGAAGTGCCTACAGCTTTACATTTATCTCAGAAATTTTTGTGTGGTTTTACCAAAGATTGACTTCAGTATTATTAGAGAAGTCTCATTGAAAGTGCAGAATACAGGGTCAGCAGAGCAATAACTTCTTCGCTGAGAGCGCATTTCATGTCTCAACAGTTACTAATGTTGTACATATTAATTACCATGAGCAGCAATCCATGAAGAAATTACATCCGCATGGCAGTTATGCTTGTGCTGTAGGTCTGCTGCAGCCGTTACCGGAGAGGTCAGTGTTCCCAGCTGGTGAGGGCCAACAGACCACGTGTGCACCAGACACGCATAGGAAGCTGTAAAACTGCCCAACCTTGTCTCCCCACCCCACATCTGCACCAGAGTCAATAGGAAGGGCTGGCACTAATCCTACAAAGCTCCAGTGACAAATTCCTGCTTTACAGACACTGACGCTGCTTCCCACTGAAACCAGCCTTAAACCAGCATCAGACCAATGCTGAATGTGCTTTGTCTTGTTTTGTAGTTTGGACATCATTATTTTTCTTTCTGCATCATGAGTTTTCCTTTTTTCATACGCAAAGTTTCAATACAAATTAAAACAGCTATATCCTTAGATTCTAGATTTTTTTTTTAAAAGGAAGATGCTGCAGAGTATTGTTAGATCCACAGCAAATCTAGATTAAGCAAAATGGCAGCTCATTAGCCTTCATGGACAGGCATTTAAAGTACTTAAGAGGGGACATAGAGTGCTGCCCTTTACATTTACTTTGGCACTAATATCAGATTAAAAAGGGAAAGGTTATTAAGTAAAGGTAATTGTCTGTTTTGTAGAAGGAATCTTTCTGAGGCACAGCCTGAGGCACTAAACTTTAAGAAGGTTAATTGTCTCATGGTGGAAGTCAAGCTATTACTGTTATTATGGACAGTTAGGAAAAATTCAGCCTGACATCCCAACTCCAATAACGAGTCTCAAAAATGGAGCCTATTGGCCGATAGCCACAGGTCTATAATAAGAAAGATTGGCATTAGGAAAATAAAGATGAGCCAGTGGTGAGCCCTGTCTGTGCAGATGTGGTACAGCAGCTGCAGCCGGAGAGTGGCACGGTGCTGCTCCGACATCCATCCAGGAGCTGAGTTTAGGAAAAGCCCTTGAGCTGAGGGCATGGGGAGCGGCCATGGGAGAGGTTTCTGTGGGGGGATGTGACACTGTCCCTGAGCAAGAGCAGGGCTGTTAGTGCTTATTCTCATATGTGACAAAACCAGACACTGGCCCTAAGAGCTGTAGAGGTTTAACTGGGAGTTTGCATTTGCAGCTGATTGGGGAAAAACCCTGAGTCTCATATCCACCCTGTCAAATAAGTTGACATTTGTCCAAAATGCCCAGAAAATGGTTAAGGGTTTTAATCCCCCTGGCTCTGCTTACACCTGTTCTGCGCCCTCTGTTCAGTCCCCCTCAGTGCCTCTATGTTCCCCTTTCCCAGTTGTTTTAAGAGAAACACCAGGAGCAAGAAGCTCAACCATGCCTGGATTTAACTCTGGAAACATGCTGAAAGGCAAGTCAAGGCTTCTTCTGCGCCTCTCTTGGACACAGGTGGGGAAGACTGAGTATTTAGATGTACAAAAATACCAAAATGTTCATACATGTGATTCTGGCTCAAACTTACAACCTGCTGCCAGAAGGCTCAGCAGGAAGCCCACTGCACCCAGGAGTGAAGTTTCCCTTCATTTTCAAGTATTTGATTTTGGTGTGGAGGCTTCAAATAACAAAACTCCATCTCCTGGACAGCAAAGTGCTAGCTCAGCAGCTTTCTGTCTCCTCTCCCTGGAGAGTCCATCACATTCAGACCCAAAGGAGAGGTTCAATTTCCAGCTCTCAACATTTCCATCGACTTTTTACCTCCAGGCTGGGGATTCCTTCTCAGGTGCACGAAAGACTTTTCCTCTGTGAATCCATCTCTCTGTCCTACTCAGAGCATTGTCTTCCTTGGTTTTCAGGTTTCTGGGTCTGGGCAGGCAGGAGATGAGGGTTTTTCACTACCACGGTTACTGTGTACTGGTACCAGGGAGGAACAGCTGTGACCTACGCAATGCTGGCAAATAGCTCTGGGATGTTTTATGCCATAAATCCCTCGCCTGTTCTGGAAGAAGGCAACTATTTCTTCTATGTTTGCATCAATATTTAAACACCTCAGCACATCCTGCTGACAGCTTAATGGTAGAAGTCAGCTTGGACATTTTCCTACTCAAAGCCAATTTTCATCCTCTGAAGTCCCCAACAAACCGTGTCTTTGCTGATGCTGCTGAGAGGAGGAGCTGTCACCAACCACACTGCACAGATAGAAGCAACAAGGAGACACAAATGCAAAGGGCTCGTCCCCAAATCCCGTGACATAACCAGGAAATAGGACGTAGAGCTACACTGCAACCTAATGGTCCTGGGGCAGCCTTCCCTGTCAAAGGGGACTGCAGCCCTGAAACCAGGGCGTGCAGGATCAGAAGCAGCCCTGGCGCCTTTCATGGCAACCGCATGGAAAAGAGCCGAGAGACAGACTAAAGGAAAAAATAAATCAGAGTCACTCATGTGGGTTAGATAGGATGAGCAGCAAGGCAGGGACTGATTTAGGAGTGAGCCTCCTGTTCCTCACTCCAACACTGCAGTGTGCTGCCAGGAGTCTTGCCCTCAAGACCCCAGCTTTTGAGCTGTCTGCAGACAACTGGCTAAGGACAAGACGAAGGGGGATGAATGTGCTTCAGTGACACAGCTTGATTCATGCAGAGACATGTTTCAAGTAATCTCCCTAGACACGGCAGACCAGGTCACTAGAATGGCTGTGCTCATGAGCAAGGTCTTGGAGTCCAGACCGCAGAAAGTGTCTGAGACCTGAAACCATGCATTTCCCAGGAAAGCATTGTGGGTGGAAACGAAGAACATGGGGAAAAGAGGAGCAGACGCCAACACGGGCTCATAGTCTAAGCAAGTTTTGTGGCAAAGGCGCTGTCCTTTTGTCCTGTGCTGCGCCAAAGCCTAATGCAAAGTTGGCCCGAGCTATGCACTTCAGCTGTGAGATGCCTGACTGCAGCAAGGAGAGGTGCTGCACCTGCCAGGGCAGAGGCACCACCTGGCATTAGTAACAGGAAAAACTGGAGAGGACCTTGGGAAAGCCTCTCTTCTGGAGCAGAATGAACTCTTTGGAGGTCATTCCTGGTTTACTTGTTCCTCACTTAAGACTTCTGTTTGTTGAATTTGGCCCTGTGCTGGTGAGAAATCTCTCACACTATCTTCACTGTAGGGCCGCTGAGAAGAATATTAGAACTAAACCACTGAAATTATACTTTCTTGTTTTGCAGCTGCCAAGACATGGGTAAATCAGAAAAGCTTCAGGATACCTACTGATTGCAGTATTTATTGAGTAGAAGAGCACAGCCTCACACAGTATTAGACAACTTTTAAGTTGAATCAGAGCCTTATTATACCTTTGTCCTTAGTGTCTGTACTACAGCAGAGTCCCCAGCAGTGGACAGGGCCAGGTGAGTGCTGTGCTGATCTGCAGTGTTAGCTCAGCTCAAGCTTGAGCAGACATCTAGTAATTAATGGAGCTGAGTCTTGTCTCACATATTTTCCTCCAGTTTTTTGTAAGGACAATTAAGCCACCTGAAAAGAAAAGCATAGGGTCTAGGCAAGATACTCCTGCACATTGGGTCCTATAGTAAATATTTTGCACTGTACAGACTGTGCTGATTCACACCAGTGCAGGGTCTGCCTCAGCAATTCTACCTGGAAAAAGTCAGCACAATTAATTCTTCCCACTTCAGCTCCTGAAAAGTGCCTTTTTTTTTTTTTCTTCTGTTGGACACCAACATAGCAGAGTATTATTTTACTGCTGGAGAAACTGAGGCATGAGTTGATGCAGTGATTTGCCTGGGGCCCCACAGTTTTCTCATGGTGCCACCAAGGAATGAGGGCCAGTGCATGGGGTGAGGTGATCACTGCAGTGTCTTTTGTCCATGTAATCTAGGATGATGAAAGCCCAGGTCTCTGGACTTCCAGTCTAACACCATATCCAATAGACCTTGCTACCCTTCCCATTGCTCCTTCTCAGCTGATCAATCCTGTCCCTGCAACTGCTTTCAAGTCCTCTTCCCCTGGTGCCTACAGCTGCACAGCCAGGACCCTTCATCTCAGCTCAGGAGAATAAGGACAGGATGAAGCCAGGAGTGGTAGGTAGCAGTTTCCTTGCAGCATATTTCTGCTGCCAAGGAGAGAGAAAAGATGGGCCCATGAGCCATGGAAGTTGGCAGAGTCCCCGTGAGGCCATTCTCTGCTGGCTAGCCTTGATGATGTGCTGTAGAACAAGAACTGGCCAGGACCCACAAAGCAAACCTGCTGCCGATTGTGGGAGAGCTTCAGAAAGGTTAAAACGCTCTCCCCATTTCACTTTGACATCTCTGCAGCCCCTTCCTCCAGCCAGAGCTCCACTTAATAATTAATTGAAGAAATATCCCCCTTACCAAATAGCAACCAGAACATTTAGATCCTCCTGAGAAAAGCTACGTCTGTATTTCTGTCATGACTGGCAGCAGGAGATATGAGGCATTTACAGAAGGAGGGTGGAGCGTTGTCGCCGCTGAATCAGACTACCGACCTATTCTTGCCAACCACTTCAGGGCTTGGTGCAGGGAATTTTTCATCCCTTCAGCATCCACTCACCACTGAGCTGAGCTGGTTACGAGGTGCAGGTTACACAGCAGGTGTATGGAGGGATCAGAAAGCAGTCCTTTCCCAGAGAGCCAGGACAGAGGAAGCCTGAGGGAGGACATGGGAGGCCCAAGCAGAAGTAGATCCCAGATCATAGCTCCACTGCTAATATCATGCTGCCGTCTCTTGACCCAGCAGAGAGGATAGGATCATAACACCAAAGTTCATGAGATTTTAGCTCAGAGAGAATCAACAAGTTTACCTGCCAGATCATTCCCTTCCCAGGAAAGCCATCCAAAGGGGCCCTTTCCTCTCCCTTAGTCCTTTCACATGCCATACAGCTGGGCAATTCTGGCACTGATTGTGCTGCCTGGTCTGTTTCTGCACTGCTTTGAAGCTGTATGTGCTTACAGGTGTGTATATAACCACAGCCAGCCACGTACATGAAGCAGCAGCATAGTCCAGTGGGGAGAACATCACACTGGATATATAGGGAAGCAAGGCTTGTACTTTTCCTTGTCATATGTAATGGCTTGTTTAAGTCTCAGATGTTCATTATATCTCCCAGATATTAATTTGCACTGCCAGTATAATGTGAACAAGAAGATTTCCTTACAGAATGATCTGAGATCCTCTGATCAAGAGCATTAAACGTTATTGTCATGTAGTTGACCGAAGTAGAGGCAATAACTGTATGATTAGTTATATTTATGGCACAGTCCTTATCATCACTCATTTCACATGTGCTCTTCTCACCAATCCATATTTACTGCTTGGAACATTTTAGGCCCTTATACAGCCTCATAAATCCTACCCAATTTTGATTCAAGATGGGCAACTTTGTGTCCTAAGCTAGTAACTAAGCTAATATCTAGCAAAGCTAGAACTTGCATCTGATGGAGAGCATATAATTCACATGCTGCTGAATATCTGTGTGCTGTGAAAAGGTGTGATATTTGGTAAACAAAGCAAAAAGCTGGAACTAAAACTATGTGGAAGCTTGTATGCATAGTTTATAGCTTTTTAATTGACTACTTCATCAGTAAGTTAGAATCATTCAAAATATCCCAGTCCAGGTGCTAGAAATTGCCTTTCAAAATTTGTATCAGACTTTGTACTCGACCAGGCCACATAACAATGACTTTCAATGTTATTTTAAAACTATTGTGGATATGTATTCCTAACCTCCTTTTTCCTTTTGCAGGTGTTGGGCTCAGGGTAACTAAGGATCCTGAATTCACAGACAATAGGATAAATGTATAACTAAATGTTGCAGTGAAAGCTTCCAGAAACAATATTATTTTCTGGCAGTTAAATGGTATTAAAAATACATTAAGGCATAGGAGAAGAGGCTATTGATACTCACTGGAGGTGATCTCATGGGCATAATGGAGGTCACGCCAAGTCATGACAAGAAATTGCACAACAATATCCAGTCTCATTTCTCCAGTACTCACTGTGCTGAACTCTCACTGTTCCCCACCTGTCCTCCTGAAATGTCTTGTTTTGCCGTGTCACCTACCACCAAGTAGCCCTGAGATCTTGTAACAGAGAGACTTTCTCTACCCAAAGATTCAGTGGCTTTCACAGCTCCATGGTATGAGACGATGAGAAAACAGATCAGTAGGAACACAGCTGAGCTCTGACATCTCATTTTCCTTCAACCCTTTCAGAGAGCTGGACATGCTGCCCAGAAGTCTCTTCACATTGCTCTCCAGCAGTGTCTCTCCATTTACTCTGGAGTGACATTAGACTCTTAAGGCCACCCATACTCCCTCTTTCAGGCAGTTCAGTCCTCTCTGCCTACATGTCTAGCATATTCATGAGCCAAAAAAAAAAAAGAGCCCAGTGTAGATCCCAACCTTCTGACTGTGGATGCAGTCACCCCGGCCCTGCAGGGTGAGATTTCTGCTGGAGCAAAGAAGCCTTGGCTGCCCGCAGTTATCACATGATGAAAAGACACTTTCCCCCAAGATGGACCAAAGGACTCTCTTGCTGTAGAAAAGAAAGGATCAGTTGATCCTTTCAGACTAGTGTCTTCTCATCCTAGAGGTTTTGTCTGTGAGCATCTCCTGATTTAGATACACAATAAGTACTTTCACCACTGTTTGCACTGTTCTTGGGTGGGGACGGCTTGATATCAACCCTCCTGAAGATTATCTGGCTTTCTCCATGGCTGCTCAGCTCATCCAAGCAGTCTCTCCCTATGTCTACATACAATGCCTGCCCATTTCTTCTCTATGACCCAAGCCCTGTTTGGTACACTTACCACATCTACAATCTCACCATACTCCTAAACCCTACCCAGTTTACTAATCTTATTCTGAGCTTCTGAGCAGAAGCTGCCACCTATGCCCAGCTGTAACATAATTTTGCAATGCAGAGGAACCCAGGGGCTGGCCAGTGTTGCTGAAAGCCATTTCTTATTCAGATCAGGTCAACTGTGTGAGTCTGTGTTTAGGATAAATGGCTCACAAGCCAAGTCAGACTTGCAGACTATATTTTGAAAACCATCATGAGCTCTATTTCAAAACAAAGTGAGAAGGGAGATTATTTTTCATTTAAAAAAATGAAAACTTTGCATTGGCTACTCTCTTATTAAGGGATTTAAGATGCTTTTTTGTGGCTCTGAGTTTCTGACTTTTGATAAGTGGTAGCTAGGATGTTCCTGAATACATTTCAGTGCTGGATACATTTCATTCCTTCCTTTCTTGGATGCCTTTGCTTCTTCCCTGATAACAAAAGCTTTCCATCTGGGGTATTTTATCCAATTTATCCTTTTATCTCCTCCACCAAGAGAAAGGACCAAAAAAAATGACTAAGAGAACATCATGACTGGGCTGATGTCCCAGGCTGGCAATCCCTAGCTCTGATGTTTCAGTCAACAAGGAGATTTTCAGGAAGCCATTTCTAGGGGAGATCCTCAATCTGTAGTCCTCACCACATGTACGTTTCCTCCAGTGCTGTACAGGTGTTACTAGTGCCTTCATAAAAGTAAAAAGATTTGGCATCAGTGGCCCTATACCAATGCACTGCTCCATGTCCTTGCACCACACTGCATCACCTGCCTAGGAATCTAAGCAAGCATTAGGGTAGCTGGAATTGAGTCCTGTTGCCAGGACTACACTGATAATGGTACCCAACCCAGCCAGTCCAGCACCAAGCATTTTGTTGCTAGAAGCTCTGGTTACGCCATGCTGCAGAAATAACCACCCAGCACAGATCCCCGGCCAAGGGCTGTACTGCAGGGACTGGATCATGGTGCACCTGTGCATCAGCTGAAGTCAGGTCACAGCGTGCAAATGAGCAAGACAGATCAGAAGAAAAGAAATGCCTATGTTTTACAAATAAGGAAACTGAGACACAGATGAAATAGGCATTTACTGTATGATCCTATGGGAATGTTGAGATAGAACCAGGGATTGAGCAAGTTCTCCAGAGTCCAAAGTCAGGCCCCCAGTTGTAGGGTGTCAGCCCTACACACATGCACACACACACAGAGCCTCCCTGCCATCTGCCCTATGGGTAGCGAGGAATTTAAGATTTATCTCAAAGTCTCTTTCTTGGCAAATAAAAATCATGAATATCTGTACAGCACTTTAAGAGCCTTGAACAGAAGGCTTCAAAGCACTGTATTAATAGTTTGTTTGTTTTTGAAAAAGGGAACAGATGGACAAAATCTTGGAAAAAGAAAGAGAGAAACAAGATGTGACTCTATGTTGTAAAATTCCTTTCCCTCTTCCAGAAGTGACTAACACCCTTCACTTGGTGCTATTGTACAACAGAGATAAAAGGTAATGGGTTTGCTAGAAATTTTTTTTGGTATGTGTAGAAATCTCTTTATCAAGCCAAGCTACAGACTGCTGGCCCCACTCTCCACTGTTTTAATGAAAACCTGACGTAGAGTTGCCAATTGATAAAGCCATTTCTGGCATTCTTTTATTCCCTTATCTCCCTTGTTCTCGGGGAAGTGATGAGGCATTGTCAGGCACGGAACGCCTGGATGCTGGATTGCAGGGGGCACCTCACAGCGGCTCTCAACAGAAAGCTCTCTTCTAAAGATAGATTTCCACTGACAGATCATTCTGCACCACTCAAGATAGACTCAAGCTGACATGCCTTTTCCTATGCTTTTCAAGGCCTTACTTATTTCAGAGCTGCTTCATTGTATTCCTCCCTGTGGATGTTCCCAGAAAGCAAAGCCAGTTTGTCCTGGGTTCATCATGGATTTGCTTTTAGAGCTGCAAAGAATCTGTAGCACTAAACTCAGGACATGTCTTCACCTTCAAATTCTCTTATGAAACAACAGGGCAAGCAACAGTCATTTGAAAGCACACAACAAGAGCAGGAACAGAGCTAAGTTTTCCTGCTCCCAAGTACCTGTGCTTGAGGTAGAGCAGTCTCCACTTTATGTTTGTACCAAGTATTCTGCTTAAGATATAGCTAAGCCCTTGCAGTTCAACAGCAAACATCTTCACAGCTGTTGAGGTAGCTTCCATTAATACCCACATACCTTCTAGCTCCTAACAGTTTCCAAAGTAATTTGTAAAGTCAGAAACCTGCTTCAGCCCCATCCAGCCCTTTAACAGGCAGGTGAGCTGCATGCTAGGTACAAGATGTGCATTCAGTTCCACAGGAGATTTTGAAGTGTTACAGCATGGCATGGTTTCCAGTCAGAAAGGAATCACATTGTGATATCCTCCAGAAAAGAAAATTCCAACCAGCTGTACTGTTTAATTACCAAGCATAACTCGCATATATATGTGTGTGTGTGTATTTACACATATGTTTATATGTAAGGCCGTTGCAATCAAAGTTGAAAGGTTTCATTAAAAATAATGATAGCTGAATGTTATGAGAACCTTTTCCTGTGTAACAGCAAAACTGAGATCTCAATGAATAACAATATGACTTTTATAGCTTTTCAGTTCTTCCCAACAAAAGGCTCAGCTGGAAGTGTGAAAAGCCAGTATAACTCCCCAAAATGAAAGGCAGCAGGAGACAGATACAAATGCTCCTTCTCTAGCAAAGAGTGCCACAGAGCTCCTGATGGCCATGAATATCTGGGACTCCCTTTAGGCCACCAGTATGGCACCCTCCTGTCCTGCTAGGGGCTGGAGCACAGCACTGACTGGCTGATAGACAACCATCACTCCCATCTTTCTATAAGCCATGGGGTTTCTAGAAATCAGCAAGTTCTTGCTGCTGACTCAAGAAATTTGATCAGATGTGGCTTGAGATGGTGCAGCTGGGTCTAAATGTCTTTGCTATTGAATGTACTAGCTGGAGTACACAACTAGATTTCCAGCTGGTATAAATCACCTGCCTTCACTGAAGCACATTAATTACCTTAGCACAAGGTTTAAGCACCACCTCATCATGAGCAGAATTTGCCCAGCAGTGCCCAGCTACTCCAAAGATTAAAAGGAGGAGAGTGAGATTCAGGCATCATTCAGGAATGCCAGAACCACAGAGGTGCTGAAATTGGTGACAATCAGAATCTCTTTATGTGTCTCAACACGATGACTGCTGGTACTGGGAAGAGGTGTGCTTTATTGTGTGTCCCATCCGCTCCTGCCATCCCCACCATAGCACACTGGCAAACAACTCATGTCAGGAGCATCTCTGAACTCTGCAGACTTTGTGGGCACACTATGAAGAGCTTGGCATTGTCACTGTGAATCTCTTGGGAGGGGCAACAGCAAGAACATAACACCATTCCTGGGCACTTGGGGAGGAACTAAACCATTCAGAGGAACACTGAAAATACTTACAGCAGCGTGCCTCTGCTCTTTGACACTTAGTTTGCTTACAAGCATCAGATGAACCGTGGTCTCTAGCTTATTCCTGTCCCTCTGCAGTGATAGGCATCGCAGTCAGGGGTAAAACTCCCTTTTAACACAAGGGACGATTCCCCTGCTCCGGCCAAGGAGCTATCCTGGGAGAAGAGAAGGAAGCGGTGCCGAGGGCCAGGTGTTCAGCACCAGCGGGAAGGGGAAAGCACAGCCTGGGCGCGGCCCCAGCGGAGCCTGTCTGGGGACAGGGACCCTGTCCTCATCTCAGGGCTACAAACAGGGGACAGAAGGGAAACTCAGGCTGCTGAGCCCAGTCTCTTGCTGATGGAAGTAAACACATCCTAGGAGTTTACCAGGTTCACCTCAAGACTACTCCAGGTTGTTGGGTTTTGCTTTGCCTTTGCAGTCCCAGTAGTTCTGCTGGGAACTGCTCTCCAGTTTTTTTTCCAGAGCAGTGCTGCTGAGGTCAGAACAGAGCAGAAATGCTACCTTGATCCCATTCTCTGTTTTAACGCACAGAAACAATGTTTATAGAGAATACAGCTCAAAGGGAAGGCAAAGTGCAAGTCAGCAGCAGATCTTCTGCCAAGGCAAAAGAACAGGAAAACATCTGAGTGGGTTGCATACATGGCAAGGATGGGGTGAGCGTTTCATGTACAGTTACAGATGCACTTCTGTCCACACCAGGATCAAAGACTTATTATAACAAAGAGCTTTATAAAATGCAGAGATGCGATGCCTGCTCCAGAGTGCTTGTGCTCTATGTACAGGTCTCCAGAGATACTCGGCTGTGAGGCCAATTTTGCTGTGCAGGCTGGAGTAAGACACCCATCATCTGTGTCAGCAAAGTGGGGATTGCTGTACTCTGAGATCCTTGGATGAAGATCATCACTCAATACCAAATTCTTTGCAGTCCCATTTCACCATCTGATTTCTACAGCAGCTAGTGCTCTATATAGAAATGTCATTCGCTTCATCTCACAAATCCACTGATGAGCTGTTACAGGCCCAGATGTCAAGCTTTACAGCAAGAAAAAAAGAATTAAGGTATTTGTGGTAGTTTTGTATTTTGTTTAATATAAAATAAAATAGGCATTTCTCTGTTAGAAATGTAAAGAGAGCACTGAGCTAGTGGATGGATCTTCTCTAAGTAGATTAAAAGTACTATCCCTGCCAGCAGAAAAGAAATGTTTTGGTTCTTCTAATTGGCAGTAGGAAGGAGGGATGGGGAGAGCTCAGGTGCTGGCATGTCTGGAGGAAAGGGTGGACACAGCCACTGCAGTGTCAGAGATACAACACTGTCAACCCTAGCCTCACAAAAATCATGGTTTGAGACACTAAAAGAATTTAAAGGAAAATGCAAATACTTTGTCCTGGCAGGTGTTGTAACCTTACCTGTGTGCTTTCCCTCAGCCACCATAAGCATTAGAAAAGAAGCTTTAATAAGAGATTTACCCCCTTTATTCCAGGGGCAGGGTCCCTACAGGAGACAGAAGAGAGATGATAAAATGGCAGGAGCTGTGCGTGCTGGGAGATAATCTTACTTCACTTGCTCTAGCAACTGCCAAGGGACAAGAAAAGCAGCAATTAATTATGATCATATTTTTTGAAAACTTCTTTGCTCTAAGAGTTCACTGTTAGTAAAGGAGCCAAGATTTTTATTTTTAGAGTATGGATTTTGTTTTGACATTGCCCAGTCCTGAACACATGAAATCACCTCTAAAATAGGGGATGTAGCAGGGTGTGTGCAGGGGGGGGTCTCTGAAATAGGTCCAGCCCATCCTCCCCAGGTGTCATGCCAAATCTCTGAGCAGACATTTTCATTTTCCCTGCACAGTCCAAGCATATGCAAAGGGGTGGGAAACAACCTCCCGCTTCTTCTACAACTGAGTGCAGTGATATAAAAACCTCATTCTCTCTCCTTTTATGTTGCCCATAAAGCTCCAAATGTTGCTCTTAAATGGAGTCCCCCTCATGCATATAATTGAGTGAGTGATTTCTCAGCCACCTGCATTATGATATTACTGGGCCAAATGTTGCCTGTTTCCTATGTTAAAGCACTTTTTGCTGCGTTTCCAGCTGCTGCTATGCATGAATTTTCCAGAGCCAGAGCAAGTGTAGACAGCAAGAAGTGTAGGACAATTAATATTTCCAATTAACCTCGTTAACTTCCATTGTGCATCAAGTAGACAACAATACAAGATTCAGACTGACATCACTTGCTGCTTTCTTAACAACCCTGAAAATCCTGTGCACTTTCCTTTTCTGAGAGCCTACATATGGAAATAAAAAACCCAACAGATCCAGAGTTAATTCATTAACACCACACTCGAGTGAATGCAATAGCTCCCTGACAGTGATGCGTAGGAAGGCTGGCTTCCTCTTGCTCCTGCCAGGCTGGATTTTCTGATGTCTAATAATACAGCTGAGCTCAATTTGCAACCTTAGCTGTAGTAGGATTTCCCATTCCTTTAGAAGACAGGTTGCAAAACCAGGTAGAAATTATAAGTGTCCTTTACTTCATTTTTGCATTATTTTACTTAATTTATACATATTTTCATTGATTGCTTATTAGAACACCATATGGGCATCACTGTCCAGCTTTCAAAGATGTTTGGAAGACAGAAGAAAATCATAACAATTTCTGTTCTACAAATGAGGAAATTAAGGCATCAAATGGTCATCAGACATCCCAACACTCACACAGATCACCAGGGGCAGCTTAAGTTTTTCCCAGTTCAGTATTCTAATGTACCAATAGCTACATTGTCTGATATTTGGGAAAAATGTAATAAAATTATGACAGCCTGAGAGCTGTGATGAGATTACTTTTTTCTTTTTCTGTTGAACATGATGCTTTGAGAAACAGTAAGATACAAGTATGGATAGAAAGTTGGAGTTCCTCCTAGATCATTAAAACAGAAATTTGTATAAAAAGCACTTTTTGAAGCATTTCTCATAAGGACTTGGATTTAACTTCAAAGCCTGCTGTTACTAAGTAGTTTCTAGGGGCAAAACAACCAAACATAAAGAACAATTTAAGCAAGGAAGACTCTCCTCTTTCATACATGGCTGTGCTACCTCCAAGACAGACAACTCAGGGCAAATCAGACCAAGTGCACCCACACAGTAAAAAAAAAAAAATATCTTGAAAGATGCATGCAACAGCTCATGCATCAGTGCCACCCCATGCTGACCACTCACCACTCCTCTGTCCCTGAAAAAAACTTTGGCTTGCATGGACACTGAAGAATGGGGGCCTCTCTTCCCCTCCGTCTCCATCTGGACTGTATTTCCCCATACAATGCAGTCAGCCCAGGGTTGCATTGCAGCACCCTCCCTGCCTGAGGAAGAGGCCAGAGGGTCTCAGGAAAGATTGGGATTCATCCATGAGCCTGCCTCAAAGGAGATGGCAACACCCAACCTTTGATCCCCCACAAGCCTCTACTGCTTTTCCACAGGGAAAATATTTTTAAACTGAAACGTTCCAGTTTAATTTCTACCAACAATCAGCTTTTGGAGCAGATTTTTTTTTAATCTGCTCTGTCTAGATACATTTTTATACTTCAGACTTAGCAAAACCATCCTCAGTACATCATAACCATGCATTAGATAATGATCTAGCTGTATTCATATTCTGCAGTCTTCCTGGCTAGTCTAAATGGATGTTTTGATTCCTGGCAAATTCACAAATTAGGTGGCAAGGGGTAAATATGCAGTACTTAACATGCAAACCAGAATCAAGGACATGTTGATCTTAGTTTGGCTTTGCATTGTTCAGTGTAAACAGAGTTCTGCAACTTCCATAAAGGAAAGCTAAAAATGAAGTATGACTTTTCTTTTGTCCAGTGAAGATTTTGTGCCTCTCTGTGCTAGGGTTTAACCCCTTCCTGTTGTGTAGGCAATTTTCATCCAAGTTCAGTAAGGTTTATTGAAAGAGCTATCACCCCATCCAAACTGACCTACTTGCCTTCTTTCTGGAGAAATAGAGCACAGGTTATGAGGAGTGAAAAAGATCTGGTAATCCTGCCTTGTCCTCTGCCTGGTGATGCTGAATTACACCCTATAATCTGTCTTTCAGGGCTGAGCCTATTATTTGAAGAGACAGGACACAGAACAGATGCTACAAGTTTTTCTGATCCAGCACACACATTGCCCTGGATGTTGTGAATTAATTGGTTGCTACAGATAGTTTATTCCTTTCTCTCCTGGAAATTGCTACCCAAGCCCTGAATGGTCAGTAGCTGCTGCTTCTTAAGATGGTGCAAACTGTCTGTGAAAGGCTGATTAAGCACTCAGATGCACACAGTATCCTTAGCTGACACTGATCAGGGGGTAGCTGATTTCTGTCCTGGAGCACCCATCCTCTGTGCATTTTTATCCTGTACAATGTAGCTAAAGAAACTCACCAAAACCTTTGACAGCTTTTGACCTCAACTTGGGATAGTGACTTCTGCAGCCTAATATACACCTCTCCACTAAACACTGAAAGTTTGCATTGATTTTAGATAGAAATATAGTAGAGAAATGGTCCTTCCACAAATAAAACCAATTTGCTCTGGCTTTATTTTCAAGAGACAACAAAGCACAGCAGATACTTTCTGCTGTAACTTTTGGCTGTATCTCTAATCCCCCATCTGGGAAGTAGAGCAGCATCAGTCCCAGCTTTGGCAGGAGGTGTCAAGGAAGGCAGCCACTGGTTCGACCCCAGCAGAGCTGGGTCAGGAAGGGGCAGTGGGGATCCTGTGCTTGGCACAGATAGGGAGCAGGAGAGACGGGTAATAAGATCCTTGAGGGTTAGAAGGTTATTTGGAGATGAGATCCTGTTAGATGACTAACAGAAAAGAGGCAAAAAAAAGATGTATTTTTTGTTCTGAGATGACCTGTGAGACCTGAAAAACAGAAATGTTTCCTTCTACCAGAAAATGCAATGGGGACAAGTGGAACAGGAGCACAGCAAAAGGAAGAGCAACCAGTCTCTCTTGGAATAAGATTGGAGAGGGCAGGAGAACAACCATGCATGGCATAGCACCCAGGGTGTGAATAGCAAACACATCTGAAGATGAAGACCTAACTCTTGCTGTCCTATCCCCCAATGATGAGGGTCAGGACTGAGCAGAAATACATGACATGGGTCATATTCATGGCAAAGGCTACTGAGGATGGCAGAAGAGCAGAAAACTGCAAGAGTGCACAAGGGCATCCAGGACTTGGCACCAGGAGTCATCACCCAATAAAGAAATACTGTTTGCAACCAGCAAATGAAGGCAGGAGCTGGCAGCCAGTACTGCCTGTTGAATCTAACTCCTTACCCTTCATATGGGGTTTGCAGATATCAGGAACACTCCTGTAGCCTTCATTCCACTTTCCTTGGAACAAAGTATTGGGGCACCCAGGAGGGTGAAGAGGGAAAACAGCCATTTACTGCTAGTGTTATTTGCACTCTGATTTTGTACCTAGCTGGTCTGGGCAAACAGGCACCAAGGGTCCAAGACAGTTGTTGCCTGGAATTTTTTAATTAGGGGAAAAAATAAGGCTGATGTGTGCAACAGCTTGTGAGCAAAGGAATCATAAGCACTTGCTCCAGCCCTGCCCTCCCTTCTCCTACCACACTGGCTGTCACCTGATGGACCCTGGCACCTTATATTTTAGAGAATAAAGTTAAGAAAAGGAAGGAAAATTAAATGAATTATTTTTTTCAAGTGGAGAATAGAGACACAGCACCACATGTTACTCTATTCTGGTGTTCAGCAGCCAGTTTAGCTTCTAGAGGAATCCTTACTTATACCATGGCCTGATGATTTCTGAGAAATAAGCCTTATTTAGGTGAGACTTCCAGCTCCTTGGGGAGGGGTGCATGTAGTCACTGAGTTTTGCTGTTTATCCCCACAACATGTCAGAGATCACAGCAAGTTGGACATAGAGCCAGACCTGGCCCCTCATGCTCACTAGATTGATTCCCTTTTCCTAGAGTAGCAAACCTACAGGGTCTAGCAGGGCTAAAACACTGAATCACCACACAACCTAAACACTCAAGCATTTAGAATAAACACAGGGGTTAATTTTATACTTTAGTACTGAAGTAGCTCAGTCCCACAGCTCCCATCCCACACCATAGGTGTCAGGGTCGGGCTCTCTCCCACAGCGTGAGCAAGGCTGCCAAGAGCCTTGCTGGCAGCCAGTTCTTGGGCTACACTGGGCAGGCTCCTGCTGAGCTGCCTCACCTTCTGCAGGTAGGGCCAGAAGCCTCCTGGGGATCGACACAGCAGACAGGAAGATGAATATGAATATGAAGATGAGAGGTTTAGCCCACACTGTCAGCTTTTTCCCCCCCACCCCTAAATTCTGATTTAACTACCAGATTTCTGCCTTAACCACAACCACCAGATGCACCTCAGATGAAACCCAGACCCTCATACAGTTTCCTAGCAGAACTTCCTTCCAGCTCAGACACCACCTCACTCAGCAAGTCCCTGGTCACCTGGTAGAGGTACCATGAAATTACAGTTATTACAATTCCCCTGTTTTCTTGGCCATCTAGTCTGGACTGCTACAAGCTGACAGCTTCAATTCATCCTCATGCTTCATCCTCTCCCCCCAGCAACTTACAGTTGCATACCTTCCTTGCAGCCTTATTTTTTTTTACCCCACCACTAGACCTGCAGTAAGGAGCCCTCTCCTGCTTGGCAAGGCCCCAGCAGTGCAGCTGCCAGCAGTGACTGTGCCCCAGCTCTCCCTCCACCCTGCCCACAAGCCATCACCCCTTTCCTTTCCCTCTCAGCTTGCTCTTCTTACAGGTCCAGGACAACTTGCTGGCCCATGTGGCATTTGGGGCAGGCTTCTGCCCCAAAAGCCCGAGTCACAGGATTTTATTCTCTAGCAGCCCCTTACCAGTCTCAGCCCACCTCTCAGTGAACAGCAGTCCCCACTGCTAGGCAGCCTACTCCCCTCTGATTTGGCAGTGTTATCAGAAAAGCACCCAAGGTTAAATAAGTACAAGCATCAAGATACAAGTGTCAAGATATATGGGGTACATAATATATCCTTTGTGGGAGAAGGTAGCTTGTTTTCCAAACACATACATCCATCTCCCAGTAGGAGAAGCTGGGAGACACCCAGGTTTCATTCTTTTTCTGCCTCATTTTTCCTTACCCTAGTGAAGGGGCCAGCTGACTTCTGTCATTTGCGCTTGTTTGTGGTGGTGGGTAACACCAACCCTTAGCAGAGGGTTGAGGAAAGTGGTTACCACCTTCCCCCACTCCAGCATCTTATACTCTGCATTCCCCATTGGGACACACTATGGTATTGTGTCTCGCCCTGGCGTGGGCAGCTGCCTGCAGATGCCACTGCCATCCAGATAATTGGCGATTATTGCTATGACAGTCTCTGAACATCACTACCCAGAAGAAAATTTGCAGTATTTATTAGGCCATGGCAGTTTGAGGGCACAAACTGGGTCTGGGGTCCCTCATCCCCATGGTTCAGACAGGAGGAAAAAATAAGCCCCTTGCACCTGTCAGCGAACCTTATTGCCAGAGAGGATCTGTATTTGATTTTTTTTTTTTTTAACAGCTCAGTAGATCATGTCAGCAGACAACAATGTGCTCACTCCACAAGACACAGAATTTGACAGGCAAAACAACCTGCCAGTTACTTATCATTAGTGCAAATGACTGATTTTTCGGTTCACTGGCAGTTCAGAATAATCTGAAGGTTTTATTTTGAGTCAAAGTGAAGAATTTTTTTTCAGAACTTTCAGCTCACCTTGATATTTCACATTTCTACTCTCTTTAAAAAGAAACTTTTTATTCTCTTTAAAAAACTGCAAAAAAAGGGAATGCTTCATTTGATCCAAAACTATTTCTATTAGTTTAACTTCCAGCTAAAAAGGGGGGGATTCAATAGCAGATATTTCTCCCAGTAAAGAAGAAATTCTGGTCAGTTGAAACCCCAGATTTTCCTTGGACAAAGCCCTTTTTATGAAAATTTTGGAACAGCCTTGGCCTGCCTTTTTTTCCCTCGCCTCCTGTCATGCTGCAAAAGCCATCACCCACATCTGTTTTTTGTAGGCTCAGAGATCACAAGTTAACAGGGAAAGGGCTGCTCATTTCGCATCACTGTTCTCCCTCACTCCCAACAGTGTCTCCAAGACCTTTTGCACATCAGCAGTTCTGCCTCATCCCTGACTATTTTGGCCATCCAGAGCCAGCCTTATGCCATCCACTGGCTTGGAAATACAAACACATTGAAGAGTCAACAAAGGGGGAAAAAAAAAAAAAAAAAGCAGTAGGTGTGCAGGCCAACCCTGCAGGTGCTTCTGCAATTGAGTCTTGGCTCAGGGCAGTAAGCATTAGTGACTTTTAATTTCCTCTGTCCCCAGGCATCCTGGATAATATCACTCAGATAGCACTGATTCAACTCCTGACCTGGCAGACAGTGCTGGGTGTCCCACCATGCTCCATTGAGTACACTAAGCTTCACATAAGCCCGCTAAGCCACTAGGCTAGTTTGGTGAGTCATTTAATAACACCGAACGTGCTTTTCCCTACAACTTTGCAAGGAGGGGAGGAATCTACTGCCAGGGAATTAAAGACCCCCAAACAAATTTTAAACACAAATTGAATTTTTTAATTGGACTGGAGTGCTGAAACATATTCAGATCTCGACCTCAAATCAGATCAGAAAGGAGAAGTAGGAAGTCAGTTGGCTCTGGAGGTTTGTAGGGGGTCACAGGTGCCTTTAACAACTGATTCTGCAAGTTAATAGCTTGGTTAGGGATGGGAATAGACTAAAGATTATACCAAGGAGTTGAAGTTTTAGTCCAATTTGCTTTGAAAAAAGAGCTAATATCACAGGAAGATCACAACTGGAACAGGAGGTTGGAAAGACTTACAGATTACTGGATTTAATCTCTTGCTATTGCAAACATTCTCTTCTTGTAATTGTGACCAATTTTTGAAGTTTGTCAAGCCACATCCTTAGGCAGGACTTTCTTGCATTCATTGCTCCTACTGGGAACCAATTTCAAAATCTGAGGGTTAGAAACTTTTTCCTAATTAGCAGCCAAAGACTCTTGTGTTTAATGAATAACATTCTCCTTTAGCTTTAGTAGCTATTCTCCTCATCTCTTTAGGAACAACCTACCAAAAGGATCCACACATGAATGCCAACAAGGAGCAAATTATATTTGTCACAGCCTTGAGAGGACAGCTGTCAACCAACTGCTGGATCATGACCACACTGTTTTAGTTGATGCCTATCAATCAGCTGTTGGTTACCCTGAAAAAAGTGCTGAACTATTAACTGATCTCCAGCTGCCCAGAGCAGTACTTTCTGTTGTAGTTTGCACCAGTGATCTGGAAAACCCACATATGGTAGATTGTAGGGTGGGTACCATTTGTTACAGGGGTCCCACTACTGTTCAGAACAAGGACAGGATTTAGTACCGAGGCAGAGTGGGCTTCACAGGTCTCATGGGCTAACTGCTAACGCAACCACAAGCTGAGTCAGCCCACATGGGCTGCTACACTGCTACTACCCTGCACTGCCTCCCACCTCATCCTTGTTCTCTGCCTCAGCTGCACATGGGTGCACATTTCCAAAAGTGTCAAATGGAACTTAACTGACTCAAGAGTTTGCATGTAGCTTCCTGGAGATGCTTTGAGAAGTGCAGACTCCAGAGAGAATTTCAGATCTACATGTCCAGTTCAGCACCTGCTGAAGAGTCAACAAGAACATCTCTGAGTATCTGAGTGCCACTGGATTGCAAAGTGCTTAAGCATTTGACTGCTACTGAGAATCCTACTCTGACATTTATTCAAGTCATGACCTGAGCATCCACAGCTCCAGTTTCCAAACAAAGGAACTAGAAGCAGTTAGCATTTTTGAGCATCTTCAATCTGTTAACTGACATTTTCTGAAGCCTTTGGGTTGACTCCACAGGGCAGATAGCACCCTGCCCCCCAGACAGCTCCTGCATGGACCTTGGCAGTGGGCCCAAACAAGCTCAACAAGCTTTGAGCATGACTTATAACACTGAGACAGTGAAGAAAGCGGAAACTCCCATGACAGCATTCACATTCAAGTCTTGTTGATGAAACTACTAGTCATTAATGCCAAAAACAGCAGAGATTTTTTTTTTACCATGTAAGCTTCAAAATTCATGTCAACAGGTAGAGTAGCATCTTTCACATAGCTCCTTAAAACACCTCTGTGCCACAAGCCTACCCCTCACACCCATCTGGCAGCAGGTTGGCCCATGGCAAGGCACAGCTTCCTCCTCATTTCATCCTCCTCCAACACTCCCATTTGCGTTTTGTCCACTTGTTACATCCTGTCTAATTCCTGTTCAGGCGTTCGTCAGGGAGTGGAAGGTTGTTTTTGCTACTTGCCTGTGCTGCACCCAAAGTAATGAGCCCAGACCTTTTACGCGATCTCCTACCTGATACTCTGATTTAAACTGGGAGTACAAAGAAGATTTTTCTTTCTTCCCCCTTGACAACCAAGTGGAAAACACACAATTTTAGCAAAACAAAGATAATTGGGAAATGTTCTTCAGGGTCTGTCCAAAACATTTAATTTGACAAGCAAAATTCTGGCGTTGGAATTCTTTAACTTTGCCCTCTCTCTTTCCACACTTTCAAACAAAAGTTCTGCACATAGAAAACATCCTTTTGAAACAGAAGTCAAAATGCTGTTTGCATGCTATGGGAAAATGTTTGATGTCATCATCCCTATTCTTCCCTTGACCAAAACTCAGACCGTACTTGACACTAAGGAGCAAATAGGCTGGGCCTTACTGAAGCAGTTTTGGGGCAAATTTACTGCTCATTCACAAACTCTAACCAGTTCTTCATGCAAAGCAACACAACCATGACTTCAAGTCATTTATGACCTTGGCCTTATTCAAAACAATGAAAGCCTAATGCTTACAGATTCAAAGTCCTAATCCCCAAACATCCAAAACGTCGTTTTGTTTGCTCAGTATTAAAAAAATAAGGGTTTTCCTTTCTTTTTTTTCCTCCCCTCTTTTCAAACAAATCCTTCCTGCCTTTGGACAAGCTGACATTGTGTGTGTCCTTGAGTGTGTTCAAAAGCAAGGCAGAGTGTTCCTTTTTCATTACAAGGCTTGGCTTATCAGCCCAGCAAAGGTTTGGGTTTCAGGTGTGGCTTTGTGCCAGGTGTGACAGGCCACTCACCATTCACACAGCACAGAGGCAGGGATATGAAGCATATATAGGCTTACAGACTTTTCTTTATCACAAGCGCCAGGAATCCATGCTCTCACCTGCTGATCCTCACAGACAAGCAAACAGCCTCTAGCCCCAGAAGATGGATCAGGAGGAATTAAATTATATTTAACAGGCTGAGTGAGAGATATTATGTGATTTTCCCACTGAAAGCAGGAATAGATTCTCAGCTATATTCCAATTTCACTGCTCTATGGACAAAATCCATAGAGAAGAGGGGCTGATAAAACTGGGGCAAGACATTTGCTTCTTCTAATGTATTATCAAGAGCATTAATGCAGAGATTTTTACCCCCTAAAGTGGATTGAAAGTTATTTACAAGTGAGGGACCAACAAGGAAACAGTTCCTAGACAGGGTGATGAGCTGGTGTGCTAGATAATGCCACTGCTGAGACAGGCAGCATCCTAGGTTACCCATAAAAGCGTGACCACCTTGAATCCATTGAGGTGTCCTGTTACTGCACACTAGTAACAAAACAAACTGGTAACAGCTTTGACCTATTACTTTGGAAACTGCATACTGTATTTAAATATAAATGTAAAATACTCTACATGTGAACGGTTTTCATTTGTGTCTCATAATGAAAATGGACTCCATATGTTGTCTGGGTGTTCAGCAAACCTCCCAAGACCTTCTACTATTCTTTCTTGTGCCAGTTTTCATTCACCTAATACCACATGAGGTTACTCAGAAGTTACTACTAGGATCATTCAGAATATGCATCACCAGCAGGATTTGTAATGAACAGTCCATATCTCTCTTCCACCAGGGAATCGTTAGAAACCATGCCCTAGTGTTCTTCAATTGCCCAAACAGGTGCCCCTGTGGCTAGCTAAAGTAGCCAAAACAGCCTTTGCCTGTAGTAGATTGAAAAGTGGTGCCATTGGCCAAGGGACCACCTCTCTCATAGCAGACCAGCTCTTGCAGAAAGGAGGGAGGAGTGGAGATGTTAGGAAGAAGGGGAAGTTCCTCCAGAGATGTGGTGCATGTAAGGAAATTGCAAGCTTTGAGAGGGCAGTGCAGCCAGCAGTAACTTATCCAAGTTCCTAGTAACTGTTGCACTCATTTAAGTTAAGTGTCTCTGTACCCTGGAGAAGTTGCAAACATTTGCAGGCTCTAGGTAATCCCCAAGCAGATAGTTTTGGCTAGTTAATTATGCCCTGCAGCTCTTCTTCACTCACAGACTGAATTTATAGCCCCAAATTCACAGACTGAATTAATTTCCCTGATTCATAGCCTGGACAGAGCTCTTACAACAGGGGAACCTTGGGTACCTGGTGCAAGTTTTCAGGTGACATGCCAGTTCAGCAAGACCTTCAGGATTTGCCAATGGTCTCACAGAAGGAGTTCCTGAGCACTCAGATGCTTGCCTAGTCCCTTCCCACACCTGGGCCAGGTTCAGCACTCCTAAAACCTTTGCTCAAGTCAAACCATTCCCTGAAGCATTCAGCAGATATAAGAGCTCAGGTCACTTTTTATACAGTAGGTGCTGATGTGGCTGTCCTGAGTACAGAAGCACAGTATCTCGCAGTCTTAGAGGTGTTTACCATCATGACAATCCCACAAGTTAGGGCAGTGTTGCTCTTTCTATTGTACTGCTAGGGAACTGAGTCACAGCACTGATGTAACTTGCCTGAGGCAGAAGATGAAGTCTGGGGCAAAACAGGGAACTGAGCATGAGTCCCTCAAATTCCTGAGAGGCACTCCAAGCCCAGGCCATCCCAATGGCCAGTCACATTTGTGAAAACCTCTTGCAGGGCTTTAGGTGGACAGTCTAACATTTTCACTTGCTTGAGCACACATGGAAGTGCCAGCCATACCTATCTGGGTGCATCTGCTGCAGCAGGATGGGATGCCATTGCATCACAGCCCAATAACGTTCTGCAAAACCCTCAGGAAGAGAACCTAGTGCCAGGCACGGGATCGCCAGGCAAACTGTGGGCAGCCAAGGAACCTCCAGCACAAGCAGCATCATGCAGCAGCTGATCCAAAGCCCAACAGCAGCCATTGTCTCCAGCACACTTTGAACACGCTTGTTCAAGTGATCACTCAACACCAGAAGTATTTGAGAGATCTGCTTTTGCGTGTGGTAATGCCCAGCTGGCAAGAGATAACTATTAGACTTTTGCAGTGCTCTGCACACACTCCAAATCAAGCAAACCCAGAGCTTAAAGGCATAAATCATAGCACAGTGTTTTCTCTTCCAAGATGAAGCTTAGCTCTTAAAATCCAACTTCAATGTAATGCTCAATTAAAGGTGCAGAAGCCACTAATAACTGAATTTACTAGCAATGCTCCTTGAGACTTTGAGATGCCCCTCTCTGTTTAGAAAGCAGTCAAGAAATGACAATGCTCCATCTCTGGCTGACTCCATATCTTGGGGCTTTCTTTTCTCAGGACACTGGTGAACATGGGATGAAAATCCTGTTGAAACCATTGGAAAGCATTGAGCACACTTGGGCTCAGCTCTCCAGCAGCAGGGCACTAGGCACTAGGGTGGACTACAATAGCTTTTATTTTTTATTTTACAGATAAAAACCCTGCCTGGAGTTTGTACAGCTGGAAGATGAATGGAGTCACTGCACAAAAACCACCCACCACTGGCAGCAGCAGAGATAAAAGTTGCTAGAATTTGATTGCACCCATTATTAAAACTTATCTTTAACCATCTCTGTCTATTGATTTCTAGACAACTATTAACTAGCAATGACCTTAGTGCCTTGAAAATAACTGGGGAAGTCAAGTAAACAAAGGGGAACCTGGCTGCATACAAAGAACCAAGATATTTACAGAGACCCCCTTTGCTTCTGCTTGTTGCAATAAACTTATGCTGAGTATTTTTCCATTTAAATGTCTGAGTCAATGATCCAAGAAGCTGAGGGTGTGGACAAGCAACTGAGTATACAGAGGAGCAGAAGGAATGAATAGGAGCTAATTGTAATTGTGTCTAGAGCCTTGAATTAAAGTAATCTCATGTGAAGTCAGAAGACAAAAGTTCAGGTTTTAAGAGCTTAGCTCCACTGCTGTAAGCCTTCAGGTATATTAAGCAGAAACATTAATTATACACAGGTCAGTTTGACTTTTTCAGGACATACCATTATACTGTACCTAGTGCCAAAGAAAGGCACTCTGTGTTGTTTAAAAACCTGATAAAAATGTGCTATAGGAGTTCTTTTAGAATGAGAAACCAAGTATTTCATCATACACCTATATTTTATCATCCAGACTGTTCCAGGCCTCATCATTCCTCTTTTCATGATCTAAGAATTTGCACCATCTGTCCTTTCACTCCACCAGTATATCTACCCTAGAGTCCCCCACATTTCCCTTATTACAGGGCTCCGAGTTCCCCTCTACAGCCACTATGACCTATCCCTTTCCCAGCCCAGTACCAATGGCATCCTCAAAACTTTCCACCTTCCCAATACACTCAGCTCCTTCCCAGGTCCTGTAACTATCATCTGGGAAAGAAGCAGCACTTTTTATGGCTTGTTTCAGACTATTTGTGCTCCAACTGGACAGTCATCCAGCTGGCCAAACAGTACCTGTAACGTTTGAAATTTCCCAGAGTCATGTATATAGGGCACACTATTGCCTGACCATTGATTTTCAAGAAGCTTTTAGTAGCAAGATTTGGGTTTCTGCTTGCCTGTTTAGATTGGCTGAAGGTGGTCAACAGGTTCTAAAATTTCTGAAGAAATACAATAAAGGTACTAGTATTAATATTTTGGCCACAATTAACATTCTTACACACCACATGCTTCACTATCTTGTTTTCGGCCTTGCTCAGAATTATGGTCAGAGCAGTAGTTCCTAAGAAAGTCTCAAAGTCTTGTGTAAGCCAACATGCAAACCTGTTGATTTAAATCCCATCCTGGATCCAGTAACAAATCAATGTGTGATAGGAAAGTTAAACATGTCCATAATGGGGCCAGTTGTGGTGACTATACAGGTAAAAGTGGGAACTTCCAAAGAGAAATGTGGCATCCATTGGGTTTCAAAAGTCAAATGTGGGTCTGTTTCTCCTTAAAAGAGAACAGATGTGGGGGCATTCACATATCCAAGTTCACACAGGGCATTGTCAGCCGTGGTGGAGCAACAAAAGCCAACGTTTCTTTAGTCATAGTCCCACGCTACAGAGAAGCTGTTGCAAAATTCTGGTGCTTCCAGTTAGTGGGGAAGTCCTTTAGAAGAGCTTTGTGTGCTTTCTCATTCTCACCATAGGCAAACAAGGACTGCAGGGCAGCATAAAAAAAAAAGTTATTTGAGGCCAGAAGAGGAAGCTATCCAAATTCTTCTTAATTTGAAACCTAAGTAGAACTCTAAATATTTTGGCAATTCAGGCATCCACAGAGATGATTATTTTTGGACTGACACTCAGATGATTCTCCAGCCACCCAGCCTCCTCAAAGAATTTTTGAACCTTTTGACTCGGTTTGGTCACATTTGAAAGAGTGGTAGAAATTTCGGCAACAAGAAGTGCCCAAGGGTTTGGGAGAACCTGTGGTGGAGCGGAGATAGAGACCCAGACGAGTTTCCCACTGCGGAAAGGCAGGCAGTACACAACTGTTAGGAAACGGCTGCCTGGCCAAACAGCACGTGTGTCCTGGCTGGTCAACTAGCACTTGCACAGCTCTGTCCCAGCTACAGCATTATGTTATCTTCTGTATCGTAGAGTCACAGGAAGAGCAGTGTGAAAAGAGCTGGGGTTATTATGGTAGAAACAGAAGTAGGATGAAAAGGCCAAAGGACAAAAATCCACAGGAGACTTCAGTAACTCTTGTGTTCAGGAAACAACAAGGCTCTTTCCCATCCCTTCATCTTCTTCCTGTGAAGGGTGAGATTACCCACCCTAAAGGCAGGAAGACACATACACCTCCCTCACCAGAAGAGGCACGGTGTTATAATAGCAGGGCTATTTTTTCCCCAGGAAAAAGGATGAAATCAGCTATTTACACTGGACAAGTTACAAGCTCTGGAAATCACATGAGGCGCACAAAGAGAGCAGTTGTATCACAAATAAATATATGGTGGGGGGAACTTATTGATTAGCTTTGTAAACGCAGTTGCCCAATCAATAGCAATTTCTGGAAATGCCTGGTACTTATTTGGTGCAGCTTGTACAATAAGGGTAAATAATAAGAGTACTTAAGGAGCGCGTCTCCTGACACCGTTGCCAACCCCCATACAACACAAAACCAGAACACGGTACAACAATTGCACAAGCCAGGACTAATCCACTATGCGTCCAAAAAAAGAAAAATCACAGCAAGCACAAATCCAAACATAGCCACACTATCAAAATAAGCACCTGGATCCCAAAGGTATCTGCACAACTTCCTGGTGCTCTTGATGTAGATGGCTGGCACTGGACCCAGGATGGTATGAAACTCACCCATTTACTATGCCCAACTGGGCAAGCTTTGGTGCCCCTAGAATCCCTGCTGTATGGAAGTATACAAGATTCTCCTCTCCTCCTTGAATGACTAGACTGCTGTAGGGGTGCCCCATAGCACAGTAAAAGCCCCAGATCTTGGAGGAGAAAAAAAGGGACAAAGCAGCTCACCAGAACAGTTTGCCTGACACAACCCCTCCATCCCAGCACCAGTCCTCTACCATTTATGGTCTCCTGCCCTTTGGAGACTGGGTTTGGACACGCTGCCCTGTTCCCATGCTGGGGCAAGGCTGTGTCCCAAAGCGGGCAGCAGGACCCCAGAGAGACCATGGCACGTGCTACTGGCTCAATGGCAATACAGCAAGAGGCATGGAGGGTGAGCACCTCACCAGCAGGGCTGCAGGCAGCCCCCGGTTAACCCTGACCCAGGCTCCTGGATATACCAGAGCCCTGCTCTAAAAGTAGCACCTGATGGGAAGGAGGGAAAATCCACCTCAGCTCCCCAGGGGCTTCTCCACTTCCCTTCTTCACAGATAGGAAGTTTGCTCACATTGTAACATGAGATCATAGCACAGGAAAGACTGAGGAACCAGACGCTCGTTTAAGCTGCAGCTTTTTTACTGCAGCTGCCAAGGATAACGATGTTTGCATGAAATATGTTTACAGATATCGTTCACAGCCCTCAGTGAGGTGGCCTGTGCAAGAGCCACTGGCCAGCTCATCATAACAAAGACTTTCACCCGCCCTACTTACTTTAGCCAGCTGTATCACTCCAAACAAGATGGGGCAGGCAGCTTTCCCATCTACCTTACAGCACCCAATGCTGTCCATGCAACTGATGGCTGGAGGAAGAGAAGAGGAAAAGGTGCTTGTAACCTGATTCCTCATATAGTTTTTGGCTGCTAATATATTTGCATGCAGATTGCTGCCAGCTGGGTGGTGAGAGGACAGGATAGCCGCTCTTCTTACTGGGCATAGCCCACAAGTGTTTCGCATTCTCCCGTAGGGCCCTAATGCCTTTACCTGTCAGCACAGCCTTCCTTGGGAGGGCTCAGGACACAGGTGTCTGGGGAAAATGCTGAAACCTTGTCTTCCCTACAGGAGAAGTGTCATTTACTCCATCCCTCGGTGAGGGACTCCATGGGACTGCGTTGGTTTGTAAATCACGGCAGGATGAGAGGAGTTTATGTGGAATAGGAATGACTCATTTTTCTGCTCCTAAAATGTTGGTATTACTCACCAGAAAACTCCCGACATATTCTGAGGGATTTCAGTGCTTTTTGTCTTTTATTAACAGCTCATCTTGTTTGCTTCCTCGTCACAGCATCCTCCTCATAAGAACTTCCTGCATCCTTTGTCACCACCTCACTATACCACCGTGGCAGCCAAACAGCCCATGGAAGCTGGAAAAGACATTAGGCAGTTAGCTATCGCTTTGTCACTTAGAGAAGGCCACATTAGTCTCCATGATTTCAGCCAGTGTTCACCAGCACCGTTAGACACTGAGGTTGTGAGTTGCACGGATTTTCCTTGTGACTCAAAGCAATTTTCATTTACAGTCTAGAGCTGAGCACTCATTACCAAAGGGTGTGTAAATGAATGCCTTCAAGCTTATTGCACAAATGGGATTTGTACCCTTACTTGAATTCCTGCATCTCCTAGGAGGGAGTGCACACTTGCTGGTTTTGGGTAGGATCATAATGTAGCTGGTAGGGGGAATTAAAGACATAGCTGCATTATTTCAGCTATCTGCACCTAGTTTCCCTAGCTGTAAAACATGTTTCCTTTGCATTGACCTTGAGACTAAACACAAATTTCTAGGCCTGGAGTTGTAACACACAAAAGACTACCAAAATAAAGAAAATTTCGTGGGGACCTGAAAAGCAGAGAAAGGGAACACTTTAACTCGGGAGCGCTGTGGGCAATGTCTCCCCTTTACTTTCCCTCCATCCTACAAAATCTCAACATTGCTCTTCTTGCTTTTTGTTGTAAATAATTGATGTGTGAAGTGCTGACTCATAAGTCTGGGGTTACAGGAAAGGAAACTTTGTTTCTTGGTTAAAAAATTAATTTCACAGCATAGGCAGCTTCCTCCAGGACTGGCTGGTGAGTCCTTGGCCACATAGCGCGCCCTGCAGACACCGACGGTCCGCCAGTGGTAGGATTTCCCAGATGGTGTGGTTCTGCCTCTCATTCTGCAACAGGGGAACCCAAACGCTGCCCCACAAAGAGTTTGGCAATGCCATTTGAATGGAGTATAGCAGAGCTCCCTTCCCTTGGTGCTAATGCAGAGGTAGGACCACGTGAGTGTGCCAGGTGCTCCGCTGTGCATTGACGGACTCACGTGGGCTTTTACCTGCTGCTCTGCTTGAGCAAGAGGAATTTGTTCTGGGACTGCCATTTCCACAAGCTGTCCCCTGCCTATAAACAACAGACCAAATTTTGGCCTTCCCCAATTATTGCTGTGCCAAAATAATCCCCAGAGCTCAAGACTTGAGGCTGCAACCTTGAGCACAAACCACTTCATTCCTCAAAGACCTTACCATATAAAGGAACAGAGGAAATATTATCTGTACGTCACAGGAGAGAAGACACTCAGATCCTTAATTTTTTTTCAGGACCTGACCTATACTGATTTCCACAGCAGTCAGGCACTCGCACTCCTGCAATGAGCCACACGTCAGTGACTCACCCAGCGTCAGACAGAAAGTCTGCAGCGTGGCGGCGAAGACAACTTCACTCTTCTGGCGCTCACAGAGGCACTTCTAGCACCCGGGGAGCAGTGACACTTCCCCTCACTCCCTTCAAGCAGCATTATTTCATCATGTCTGCCAGGCACAATTTGCTGCTGGAATTTGGTACTTTTATCTCTACCCTTTGATGGACACCCCTGTGGCACATTTGACTCATCTTCTTTCTAATATTGTCGTGATAGAATTCAACACCCCCTCCATTCTCCTCAGACTTTGCAGAAAAGGTGAATTTGGAAACTTTTTTCTCAGAGCAACTGATGATAGCAGCTCCATTGTGCCTGAGAAAATCAGTCACAGTCTGCACCTTCAAAAACCATAGGAATGTTGTTGCTATAGCTGTGTATTTTGTTGACTATGGCTGTGCAAGGTGCACAATAGGGAACCAGCCTCTGTCCCACAGAGCTTGCAGTCTTAACAACAGTCCATACACTGAATGTTTACTATATAAATATTTAGCTAAACAAAGCATCCAAGTCACATAAAAGTTCAATGGATTGAAAAGGTCAATGGAGAAACAAGTTTTTCAGGAGACTGGATTTATCCATCATATGGCAATTTACAGAGCTTCCTTGTCATATTTAGAGAGAAGTGAATGCTCATAAGGAGAGAAAAAACCTTGAGATGTAAACCCTTCCCATGCAAACCCTCCCGGTGCAAACCCTTCCTAAGTCTCCTCCACTTGAAAAAGGAGAGGAGCAGAAGAGCTCCAGAAGCTGAGCAGTATCTGCCTGTGCAAGGCTGACTGACCTGGGAAGTGCTCAGTTCCTGTGGTATGGACAGATATCTGAGAGATATGGTAGAAAGGGAGTTATGCTGCTTGAATCTCATGTATCAGGACAGATTAGTTTGTTGATGATACATCAACAGGTACCAATGCTGCTCTGTATGTGTATATGTGAGAGGAAAAGAGATGGCACATCATAGGCAGCATTAGGAGAAAAACCCATGTCTTGCTCTTTTATTGTAAAAAAAGATTTCCTTGAGCTCTTGATGCTAATGAGAGTGAGGAAAAAGTGTCTCTTTAGTCTTGAGGAATGCTTTCCTATTTAAATAATAACTAACTCTAGAGTGAAGTGGGATGCTCCTATGCAGAGCCTACACAATAGCAAGCTGCTTTATTTTTTACAAGCTAAGTTCAAATCACTAGAACATGCTTATGGTGCTTCCTTTTAGCACTCATGTTACACACTGTAAACCACTGAAAGAAAGACAAACAAGGACTCTTATAAAGATGGAAACAGGGCAGGTTCACAAACCTACACCTACTTTAAGGGCTCTTAAGGACCACTGAGGAACCAGCACCTGAAGCCTGTGAGACCACGCTGTGGCTGGGCTTGAATTCCTGCTGTTCCTCTGTGCCACCTAAGCACTGTCCTCTACAGCAGCTTCAGAGGGTGGTGGGAGGCAACCACAGGATCCAGCAACCACATCTTCTCTGTGGTGACAGGACAAGACAGACAGATGCACAATTGCATAAAAAAAAAAAAAAAAAAAAAAAGAAGCACTTCATTTCCTCTTGGTCAGGCCAGCTTTGTTAACCAAAATGCTTAGAGAAACTGTGGGTACAAGCTGTGGGCTTGGCAGTGGCATGGGGGACTGTCTGAGTAAGGGTACAGGTCTCTGGGGAACAGCCAAAAACCACAAACATCTTTTGTGCTTTCCAGCTATTCCAAGGATGGGCCATGACTCTGCCCTTCAGACTCTGAGGACCAGTGGTATTGGGGCACGAGAGCCATCCAGACTGCCTCGGAGAGATGTTCTTCATGCAAGTGATGGCTGGGTCCTGTTTGGAGATCTCTGTTCCCTGAGCCAAAGTACAAGGACTCGTCTCTCCAAAACGTTCACAAGTATCTCTGCATGTTATATAAATATATACATATACATACATACATATGTATATGTGTGGACCTGTGTATATATGTATGTACTTTACCTTTCAGGTCGCCTAGGGCACCCAAGCTTAGACTTTCTGAAAGGGATGGTCCACATGGAGGAATGAGTCCAAGAACAAGCAGCTTTAGAGCGATTTAACTCCTGGTAATTTTTACAGCTAGAGAGAACACTTCATATGGCTGAATGACCTGTGTATCTTTAGTAAATTTACCTTTGGAAACACAGTGGCGAACCAACATTAAGTGACAAGTGCTTTTCAGAAAATCTCGGGTTATTTTTCCCCTGTCCAGTCACAGTGTGGCCTGGCAGAGCTGTGTATTATGTAAGACGGGAATCAGATGACGGATATGATTCTTGCTTCAGCGGAGGAGAGCTGCTGCCAGACAGGCATGTGAGCAGTCCTGCCTCTCAAGTTTGAGACAAGAGTATTTCAAAAGTGAACATGTATTAAATATTTTGGGGTTTAATGGTGTTGGGTTTTTTAAAATTTATTTATTCTTGTTGGGAAAAGCTTGTGGTTAGTGTGCTTTTACTCTGCATTTCCTGTCTCATGATCTGTGTTGTTCCTACTGTAAAATATTGAATGCAAGATAATTCAAAACAAATTGCTTATTGTCATATTCTCAATGGTTGTTATGACATTGCAGCCTCCTTTTCTAATCATCACCCCCTTCCTGTAAAGTCTGGGCACAGGAGACTTGTCTTGGGGAGATCCCAGTCTTTCAGTTCGTCACTGCACTTGGAATTACCTTGGTTTGTAACACACTACAGTTCTGTTTTCATCCATGTTACGCAAGATTTTTTGTATCTATTCTTCTGGTCAACATCAGACACCGTCTCCTGGTAGGTTTTAAATTGTTCTGTATGACAAAGGAGAAAAACGGATGGTTTAAAAAGGGCAAAGGCTGGGATCCAGAATCCTTGGCATCTGTTCCCAGACCGAGCAAGTTACTGTCTGTGTTGTTGCCTCACACAGACCCATTACACAAAGGTCAGGCACCCTCCAACAGCCCCTCATCCCATGGTAACTGAAAGACACAAACATTATGCTATTGAAGTTTACCCAATAGCACTTCCAACACATCCCATCAGCAAAACCCTTGAGACTGCTAAAGCCACATACTCTTCACTGGCTGATGCTCAGAAGCAAGCAGGACCTACGAGGTTGATCCCAGCAATTTCCCTTTGCTGCTCTCTAATTAATGCTGCTGCTCCCTACTCCAACAGCTCCTGAAAGGGCACAGCACATCCAGGGACTGCATGGTGCGACGGTGCCAGACACCCTAGCAGTGCCCAGGGACCTCACAGGCTCTGCTACAGGGTGGCCTTGCTACAGCGGCTGGACATGTTGAGTAACACAAAACTGTTCAATCTTTCTGGCTTCATGCAGGCGGCAGGGACTTCCCTGGCTGCTGAATGATGTAGGTATGTCCACTTCACAAGGCACCGGTCGGAATTTCAGATGTTTCTTGCTAGGCAGAACTCACTGTGCTGTAGGTATTTTCAGAGAAATGTCTTCTACTAAAGTGTTTATATTATTGCAGCACTGAGCATGCCACTTCTGGGCCAGGATCTTTACTATGTGAGGTGCCGTAACACAGGACAGAAAGTTTGCATGCCCCAGAGCTTACTGTAAGTATAGTCCAAAGGGCAAGGGGTGCAGATGGAGGGGCTAGTCCAAAGAAACGCAGAGGTGACACTGGTCAATGTGATAACTAGATGTTTGAGTGCACCTTGAACCTAATTTTTCCAAAGAGAGGGCTCGATGGCGGTCAGCAATGCATTATGCAGGAAGTTCCAGGGTGCTCCCCCCAAGCATGTGCGGCTGCATTCCCAGCACCACATGGGAGAGGTCCCATGTCTCAGGGAGCATCCTGGCCAGCAGCACCTATGGTGTGTGCAAACATTCCACCTATGGGAAACATTCTGAGATACTGAACAAGTCTCCAGTTATTATAATGGAATTATAATGATGGGTAGTACACCGATTGCAGCCTTGAATCAATGCTGGAAATCTCACTTGGAGACTGCAAAACATGCAAAGGTCTCCCTTTACTAAGTCAATACCATTTCAGCCCCACTGAGACCCCATCCAACTTGGGCAAATCAAACCACATCCATTTTCTCCATCTCAACAGAGCTGCATGATCTAGCAAGTACTCTGAAAGGTCTGTGTGGATTTGTGGCTTGTAAATATGTGCATAGCCAGGTACCTGTCCTAAGGAAAGAAACATTCCCCTGGAAGATGTCAAGAAGACAAGACTGCGTATCATAATCATGTAACAAGGGGGTGGTGAAATTGCCATTGCTTTAGAACTGAGCAACTCATAATTGCTCTGTCCTGCAAACATTTTCAATGTTTAAACATTTTTCCCTAAATGCAAATATAGGTGATGATGAGCATTTTTGCAAAGTGTGAAAAAAAAAACTCAATGGGGCAAATCAACACTGCTTCATTTTGATAACTTTGAAGTATTTTGTGTTCAGCCATGTACAAAAAAAAAAAAAAAAAAACCACCAAAAAACAAAACCCAAAAAACCTCATTAGCTTAAATTGTGAAATCAAAAGTCATTTTGAATGAAATGTATTTTTCATTTTGGAAATGATAAAGGGGCAATGTCCAACCTTTAAAATAAAATTCAAATTGAAAAATTTGCCCAGTACAACCCCTTGCAGAGAAAATGTTTCATTTCTCATATATTAGCATTTTGGGGTGACAATGTAGTTCATCAAAAACCTCTTCGCCTCAATAATCTGCATCTAGGCTTCCCCTGATTGCATGGTGACTGTGCGTTGCCTAATTGCGTGTGACTAATACAATTTCATGTGCATTTCCGTGCACTGGGGATTCATTGTTGCCACATACTACCATTGGGAAATCGCTAAGCGTGTGTCTATGAAACAATGACAGGGAGACAAGAGTACCTCCTCCAGAGAAAAGACCTAGGAGGAGGCGGATGACTGGGAGCAACAAATTATCAAGGCAGAACAGACAGAAAACAGAGCAGCTGTGCCTTCTCCCCGGTTTGTGGAGCACCAAACCTCTTCTGTTGAGCAGGACTTACTGGGACAGTATTTAAGAGGTCCTTCTTTGATGATGACAGCAGTGAAACCTAAGCAATGCTTGAGAAAGGGGGGATTGGAAGAGAAATATCCTTCTCAGGGAGAAATATCCTGGGTCCAAAGATTCAGGTGGACCACAAGTCCTCAGCAGCATGAGGAAGGCAGCTTAAGAGGGACCCCTTTCCCCAGGGGTAGAAAGACAGAAGAAGAGTACAAGCAAGCTCCAAGCAAGTTACTGTCCACAGCAAGAGCTTGCAGCAAATAGTTATTGTAACCCTTCATTCAAAGCTCACTTCAGATGCCTTGTATAGTGGGTATAGAGAGTATAGAGCCCTTCTCTCTGTGACCAGCACTCAGACTCCCAAGTTGGGGGCCTTTCCAACCTCTCAGAGTGCAACAGCACCCAGGCTACTGGAAAGGAGGGCTGGTTTGTGAACAGGTACTTGTGATACAGGGCTGCTGGTCCCACATCTCCATCCTCTGCTATAAACCCCCTGTGTTGGTGGAGGGTTTCTGGGGACCAGGTATAGAAAGGGGAGGAGGTACCTAAATCAGAGTGGGCTCTGGAGCTCAGGGATGGGGCTGGGTCTCTCTAGGAAACATGTGGGAACCTCAGAAATGGGATCCAAACAGACAGCATTCTGAAGAATAAACCAACAGTGGTTGAACCAGAAGGAGAAAGCAGGAGTGACCACAGTTTTCTGTCACTGGGAGGAAATGCTTCTCCATCCTTGTATAGGCACAGAAGAAATATTCCACACTTGATAATGGAAGGTGATGCACATGGGTTCCTTAACCAGGAGGCTGAAGTGAGTCACCATTTCACTAGGAGAGCCAGTGAGTCAAGCCCAGACAACCTATAGCTTGGCAGTGGGGATGTGTTCCCATGTGGTGGCACATCCTATAAGCGGGTTGGGTAAGTGAGAGGGAACATGCAAACCTCGTCCCTAAAAGTGGAACAGCTTGTTTGGTGTAAGTCTTACATGTGCTCAGAAAACATCTAGAAAGTGTTCCACTGGGAATTAAGGCATTTCTCCACCTAGTTTCTGGATGTTGGAGGTGTAGGCTGTGCTGTTCAATGCTACCAAGAGCAAGTTGCTGCGTTCGGTCCAGAGGCAGAAGCAGAAATGTGAGTGCCTCAAGAGCTGGAATTTGTCAAAAAACTTTGGGCTGAGGCACGGCTAAGATTAAATGACAGCTGAGTAGGCTTCTTCTAGATATAAGTTTTGGGCTTCGTTGCTTCATTTACAGCCCTGCGTGCCTACACAAAACTCCCTGCACAGGAGGGGTAAATGTGAGGACAAATCCAGTTGAAAACACAAGGCATTCAGATGTTGTGGAGAGGGGAGCCCTATAAATATCTGTGAGCAAGGGGCTGCAAACAGCCATCTCCCAGGGGAAGTATCTGCTTTTTGCAATGTTTATAAAAACAAAAATAAATGAAACCAGCAAAAGTCCTGAAGAGTCTGCCACGCACTACTGCTGGAGGGGAGGGGCAGGAAAGCCCTTTGATGAAAACTTTTGTGAGAGCAACAGGCTTTCCCTGCCTGGCTGCACTCCAGGCCAAACCGGCTGCTTGTGCAGGGGGCCGCGGGATGCTGCCCTGCCCTGCTGGTCCCCTCCACTACCCACAGCCCCCGGGGAAGGGCCCTCTCCCTGGCCCCTGCCTACAGCTTGTAGGCTTTATGGGAATGCAAATAATGCATATGGCAATAGAGATGTCATTATTGTTATAATTACTGCTAATGCCACCTAAATAAAAAAAAGAGATAAATAATAAAACCTGTTCTGCAGGCAAGATGACAGGAAAAGGCCTTTTTAATCAAACAGGAGGGACCCATCCCTTTTCCTCTTCTACTAGCCTCTGCTTTGTTGCCTACAAAATTTTTATTGTCTCCATTTAGTGTTTCTTTTTCTTTCTTCTCCTTCACCATACACTTGGTGTATTTACTGCCTCCTCTCTGTTCATCCCAAGCCCCCACAGTTACACCGATATTGCTTATCATCCTCTTGATCCCCAAAGCCTTTCGCTAAGTGCTTAGCTGGCTTCTTGCTTCTTAAATGGCAGAGTTGTCCAAGGCAAGGGCTCCCCTTTCTGAAGCGTCTACACTGCTCCTAGCACACACCCCCCTAACCCTAACACCAGTCTTACTGGCATCACACAAAGGGGTTTTAGGATCTGCCACAATGGGCTGGCTAATGAACTTGTTGCTACAGCTGGGCTGGTCTCCTGAGACATCTGTATGTGGAGGGAGTTCTCTTCAAGGGAGAGAGGATACACAATTTTGGATCGAATACAGTGCTCCAAAAAGGAAGGTGACTCATTGAGCCTAATCATTAGGGTGTGTGATGATATTATCTAATGAGGAAATGCTTGATGATGCTTTTAGAGACTGCAGAAAGCAGCGAACTGGCTGTAGAGGAAATCAGAATGTGAACGCTTTCGACATAAACAGTGTTCAAGAAATGGGATCTGAAATGTCTTTGGGGAGAAGAGCAGAGCAATTTCAACACCCTCATGCTTGCATCAGGGTGTGTTGCTGCTTCTGTTTAATCTTACTTGTTCACATAAGTCTCTCCTTAAATAACCAACTCTCTAGAATTCAGGACAAAGGATCCTTGACTGAAGAACAGATGTCATCTCATTTGTTTTCTGAAGTTTGGTTTTGTTGTCATTGTGTTTTTTTCTAAGTTGAACTGCGGATGAGGTTTTAATTAAAGGAAACTGTCAGGTTGGTGTAGGTCCCAAATGAAGGTTTAAGTAACCAAGGGTTTTTTACAGAATCTCTAAGATAAAGATAAACATTTCAGCTGTTGCTGTTTTGTTTTGCTGTGGGGTTTTTTCTTTCTTTGTTTTTCAAGAAATCTGTTTGAAATTGTTTGCTTGGCTTCCTCTAAAGAATTTGCAGATTTTTGCTACCTCATGAGAACCAGAGAGTGAAACTCTGTAGAAATACCGAGTGGTAGTCCCCATTCTCTTTTTTCTAAGTTGAGAAAGATGAATGAGCTAGCTGCCTGACTTGCATTTCTCACTCCCGTCACTACTTGTCTAAGGCATCTGTGATATAGTTGGGCAGTTTTGAGTAAGGGACCACAGTAGTGAGTATCATCATGCCCCAGGAAAGTCAGTAGAAGGAGAAGACTCTGAACACGTCAGGAATACCCACCAGAGAAAAGCCTGTTTTGTTGTTTTCATCAGGTGGGAATTTGGCCCTGGTTATCTTATTGAATTCCCCAGCATCTGATAAACTAATGTACTCATCAAGAAAGAAGTATTGCAGATGGAATAAAAACTATCACAAATTAAAACTTGTCTCATCCCTTAAAATAGCAATAAAGGTCTGCCCTTCCAAAAACTACAACATCATCAAATTAGGCTTTCTTTGCACACAAATTTTCGGTCTTATTTAAAATCCATTACAGCATGTTCTTCATGTATTCAAATTACACTAAACTGACAGAGAACATACAGCCTTTTGCAGCCCTTTGACTAAATGATGTTAAACTGGTGTAAGTAGCCTTGGATACTTCTCACAAGTGTGGACTTCAACCATTGCAGCTCTGGGTGCACATGAGACTTTAGCTCTGTTTTAAGTAAGACAAAATGAAATGAGAATAGAATCACAATAAAATGAAGAAGGTCTTGTGTGAGCGCTGTGGCAGCTGTATCTCTCATGCAAATGTCTGCAGAAATATCAGGAAACCCTGGTGCAGGTGTTTGGGAATCCAGACATAGTTACAGCAACAATTTTTTTTTTTAATTTTTTTTTTTCCTTTCTCCTGCTCTAACTAAATACATCCATGGGCTTGAAAGCACTGTGTGGGCTAAGTCCAGGCTGGTCTTACGGCTGCAGCTGTGTGTATGTGCGTGTATGTGTGTGCATTCCTTCTCACTCTCGTAAATGTGCAGCAAAAGTGTGAAAAAGAGCAGCTGGCACATCTGAGAAAGAAAATTGCAGTGGAAACATGGCATATATTTTAGAGCTTCATTACTGTGACATAAATCATGAGAGCTCCCTTCTTGCTAGGAAAGACTCAAAGGTCAGGTAAAACAGAATCTGGCCTCCCAGTCCCCCATGACCCCAAGGCTGGTGATATACTGGGGTGTTGAGAAGGCAAGGGTTGGGGTGTTTCTCTTCTAATTGATTAATTCCGTCCGTTCCTCAGACATGCTTTATTGTTAATTATCATGCAAAGACAGAGGAGGTGATGAGGACAGCATTTCTGAAGAAGAGGTATCAAATGCCACGTATCTGGGCCTCCTTTCACAGCATCTTTACAAGACTTTGCAAAGGACTTTGCAAAACCATTTGACATGGCCATCAGGAAGGAAGTATGTGCTTCAGAGATGGTAGCTGAAAACTTAACACAGCAGAAGAGCCAGTTTGAAGTCTCTTTATAAAATATTCTTCTCTTGAGTGCAGCTGCGCTTCTAACACGGATTGGCTGAGTCAGGAGAGCACATAAAGAAAAGCGGGAGCTCAGCTCTTCAGCTGCTAACACGACCACATCCCACACAGAAGTGGACTAGCTTCATGCAGGTGCTGCGCAATCTTCCATTGCCTCCCTGCAGCGCGCCCTTGTAGCCAGGAAGGAGAGACAGAATTTTGCAACACTCACCAGGAAAAATTCACCAAGCAGGACAGCTTAGAGCAGTGGTAGAAACCCATAGGATGCTTGATCCATCAATGAGACTATAGAACCGAGAGCTTCACCTTGCTTTGTAACACAATAAAGCTGGGCTGACTCAAGGGACTTGAGCATAGCCATCCTCAGGCAGTTCTGCAGGGAAGACAGCATCCAACACCTGAGAACATCCCTTCTTCTTTGCTTCTCTAGACCTTTATCACAATGGAGTCACGGTATCCCCCTGATCAGGTACTGGCAGACTGCAGGAGGATGGAAGGAGCAGGGAGGCATAGAGCCCTTTCCTACTCCTCTGTCCTGGAGCTGGTGTTTCAGGCAAGCATGGTTTGGTGGTACATGCCCAAGCCTAAGAGATAGCCTGCAGGGCCTGCAACAGCAGCCACAATCTAGCCCATACTACATAACAACCAGTCGCTTTGGGCCATGCTCTCCAATGCACACCCGACTGCCATGTACAGCATTTGCCAAACCATTGCCATCTCCTGCGTTTCAGGTAAGCTAGAGGACCTTGTGATCTTGCTAGGTTGCTCTACTGGAAGGTGCTACATCTAAAAGACCAACAATATAGGATGAGTCTTCTCATTTAGGTGAGAACAGCAGATGACTATATATAAAATAATAATAATAAAATAATAAAAAACAATAGCCGTTTAGCATTCTCCTCTTCTGAGAATGTGATCCAATGTTGTAGAGAAAACAGCACTTAAAAAAACCTGATTTAGTTCTTTGAGGAGATTACAAAGTTGCCTGATAAAGGTAACTACGCAGATATGCTATACTTAGATTTTCTACAAGGGGATTGAGCTAAAACCATGACATCCTGCTTAAAAAATAGCACAGGATAGTATGAACCAGAGGATATGTGAGACAGATTGAGAGCTGGATAACTGACAGATCTCAAAATGTTGTTGTCAGTGAGGACTCATCACCAAACAACAAATTCCAAGCAGGTTTGGGACTCAGCCCTGTTTTATCCTATGCTTTTTATCAGCGATCTGGAAGATAAAGTAAAATGGTCACTGACAAAGGGCATGGATGACCTGGCTTTGGTGGCAAGGTGGTTGATGAGGCAACCACGGCAAGGCATGGTGACCGCTGGGTAAGCAGGGCTCACCCGAGATTAGTTCCTGCAGCCAATGCTCCAAGGTACCTGGAGGGAGGAGGAGTGTGGGTCATCCCTTACAAGCAGGACTGGCCGCATGTAGCAGATCTCCTGAATGAGGGCTGGAGGTCATTGTAGGCAAGTGGTTCAGTGCAAGCATCTCTCCTGGCATGCTGACAAACAGTGGCAAGGGCTGCCTGGGAATGAGCACGCAGGGAAGGTAGTAAGTAGGATCAGGGAGGTTAATTTGCCTCCATATAAAGCACTGAGACTAAAGTGGATAAGATAACACATCCAGGCCTGGGGCTCACATTTTAATATTCAAAAGGTGGTTAAAGTGAGGGCAGGAAAGAGCCACAGAAATGAATTAAGGAATAGAGAAAATGCCTTAGAGCAAGATACTGAAATTGTTCGATCTGTTTCATGCACCCGAAGGGGGAAGGAGGGGAAAATTGAAGGGTGAGTTAAGTTCAGCATGTAAGTAATTTCATCGGAGGAAAATAGTGAGTGGGACAGGGCTTTTTATTCTAGTAGAGAATAGCATAAACACGAACCGCCACTGGCTAGAAGCTGAAACCAGACAAATTCAAATTAGCTGCAAGGCACACGTGTTTAACAAAGAGGTGATTAACCACTGGAACAAATGACCAAAGGGAGGAGCAGCTTCTCCTTTTCTTGATATCTTCAGATCATGACTAGACACCTTTCTGGAAGAGATGCTTTAGGTGAGCGCAAGTCACTGAGCGCTGGTAAGGGGTAGCAAGGTAAAAGCAATCGGTCTGCACTCTGTGGGTCAGATTATACAGTCTGATGATTCTCCCTCACCTAAATCCTCTCAGTCTCTGCTACCAATCCACTCTGCATATAGAAATGCCTTGTTCATCTGCACAGCACCCTGTCACCCTAGTTAACAAACACCCCTGTTGTTTAGTGAACTTATATAGGAAGCCCATGCAGGAGCTTGGTGTAGAATAACTCCTGATTCCCACCTGAATGTCTTGACTTCAGACACTATCTTCCTTGCAAGAACCACAAGATTGTATCTAGGTCATGCAAACTTTCCCCAGGAACAGCCTCTAGGTATAACAACACTGTGGCAGATACAGCATCAGATCATGCATTAGTATACGTGCTTGTAAAGGTTATGCCTCCGAGGCATCGGCTTGGGCTGGGAAAGGAAGGTTCGCTCCTCTCCCAACACGGACAGCAGTAGATTGATAGGCTGACCCTAAGGTTTGTGATCTGTCCCTCATCCTGCATCATTTAGGTAGTTCATCCAGTACAGCATTATACAAGGTGGTCAAGAACAAAAAGGGGAGAAAACATGCTGTATTTTCATGCCCATAGCAGGGCTGAGGGGGGGGTAACTGGGGAGAAGGGGCTTTACGTTAAAGTTCCCCTTGAGTTACTCACACGTGCATGCAGTCTGCATTACTGCTGAATCACTTTTTTTTTAAACCAGCACATTATACATGTGAAAATATAGCACTGCCATGGTCTATAATGGGTCAAAGCCTCACCAACACATGCAAAGAAGGGGGAAGTTGTTCATATAGCCATGAAGAATGTTCTACCTTCTGTATCCTGTTCAGTTAAATAGAACCCAGAGTGGGTACTAAAGTTAAAAATATCTATATAGTTTATATAACAACATCAATATATTTTTATACATAAATTTGACTTATCTCTTCCCTTCAAGTACCTTGGGCTGATGCCCCTCAGCAACTGACCCAAGCTCTGACAGTGTCTGCCTTCCATCTCTGCTACCCCAAAGAGAAAACCCTCCAAACCCAATGGACAGAAGTCTTTCAGTTTTGGGTCCTGTCCCCTCCAACCGAGATGTGTTGGTTGGGCTAGTGACCATAGGGCTTTCTTGAACCTCTCACTGGCTGGTGAGTAGTGCGTGGGCTGGCACATGCTCATGGCTGTGCATTGACTCTGTCCCTGAGGAGCCTTTGGTTTAGGGTTGGGTGCCAGTGTCTGCATTCGTGATGAGTAAGCTGTAAGTCCCCAGCCGACTCTGCTGGGTCCACAGGCACTGTGCCAGTCATGGAACCCACCTCAGGAGAGAGGATAGGATATTCAAACACCTCTGTGTCCTAAAACAGGTATTCTGGTGCTTGTCTCCCATGAAACCCAAACTGTGTGTGGGATACCTGCTACAGTCATAGTCTACTCAGTTTAGGGCATCTGGTTTAGCTGGAAGTCAGAGACCAATGTTTCCCAGCCATTCAGGCTCTTCCAAAGATCCCAATTGATATGACTGCACCACACAAGATGCATGTATGAACCATACTTCCTCACTAGAGACTCTGCTGAAGGGTCATCAACATACAGTGCCAGTGCTTATGGAGCATATTGCCATCTGATATATCCCATTCAGTGGGGTTAGTGTGGAGCAGTTTTGGGTTTGATACAAGTCAGAAGTCTCTGACTGGGGAAGACATCAAGAGGATGACCTGGGATGGAGACAGAGAAACAGAATTCCTGCTGGTGCATAGCAGAGTTTGGGTTTCCATAGGACCTTCTGCCCACTGCCCAGATGTCCCGTGCCTGGAACCAGGACACCCAGTGAGGCAGGATGTTCTGCTCCACAGGGGAATTTTCCTCCGATGCGGTCAGACAGGATCTGGGCCCTTCGTCCCACCTGTGCTTATGCCAAGGGCCGGAGCACAGCACAGTGCTAATCCAAGGCTGGTTTCTGGGACAGATTGTTCAGCCAGCCCCTAGTGCTTAATGCATGATCTCACCCAATGGCCTAGTTTTTCCAGTGATAGTGCTTTTCAGGAGCTTTGCAAAGCCTTTCATAGCATCTAAGGGGTATCAGGATGAGAATCCATCTTCTCTGTGGAAAACCCAAGGGCCACAAAAACATTTTAGGCGTGAGTAAGTGGCAGTAGCTAATCTGACCTGCCTGGCAGCTCTGACAGAATAACACCAACAGTTCAGCACTTGAGCTCATTAGTCAAAATGTGACTCGCTAAGGTTGGGCAAACATCATCCTCATTCAACACAACCACTATTATGGGGAGGCACATGGCAAAAGAGCCCGTGGGCTGGGGAGGGGAGGGAAGGGGAGAGGCGAGCCAAGGACCATGCCTGGAATCTCACACACTGCTGCCCCGATGGAGGGAGGATGGGCATGTGGCATTTTCCGCTGGCATGCAAACAGCTGAGCCTATCTGATATCTGGTACACAAGTGTTTGGCCTGCTATTTATCAGCTCGCAAACAGATAAAGATGCAGAGGGAGTTGCTCACAGCTTTCCCACAGAAGGGAAGAGGGAGAAAGAAAGAGACGCATCAAAAAAGAAAAAAAAAAAAACAAACAACAACAACAACAACAAAAAAAAAAAACACAACAAAAAAAATCCCAACCCAAAAAAAGAGAACAGGAGCAGGAGTGAGAGTTGTTGGTGCCCGCAAGCACTCGCTGGAATAATAGCAATAATCACTGTCATCCGTAAGAGGCTCTTGCGCCAGGTTCTGCCTCTCCCCCTCCCTCTCTCCCCTCGCCTTGCTGTCTGAGTCACTGGATCTGAGTCACACTCCTGTGCTATTCCTGTACCCTTCCCTTCAGCTGGGGATGTAGATTTGTTTTGGCTGGAACGATCTGGGCACAGGAGGGACCATCTGCTGCTAGTTCTTGCTTGCTTTGCTCTTGTTTCTTTCCCAGAGAAGGGAAGTGAGTGCTGCCATTGCAATAATTCACAGAGAGCATGCTGGGAACATACACCCCTTACTGTACAGCCAAGGACTGCCATTTGTCATCTGAAGGCTCATTATCCGTGGCTGACCCTGAGCAGTTGTCTCCACATGCTTAAGCAAGCAACTCTGACAAAATAATTTCCCTGCGTATCAGCTCTTCCCAAGGAGGTTGTTTTTCCTTTGGTCAAACCCCAAACGGTTTTTATGGGCAGCAGCAGTGCAGCAGTGCAATCCAGGGTATTTAGTACAAGCCTCCACATCGCTGTGATGAAGAAGAGGTGCACGAAACAACCTGACAGCATGCAGAGACTTGCTCTTTGTACGAGTGGAGAATGTTATGATGGAAGGAGTGCTCCCTTCTGGTTTTCCCGTCAGTAGCAGCAGCAACAGTCAGTGTGTGCATCCTGACTTTTGCTGCAACACTAGTAATTGGCGGTGGTGAGGAAATGCGAATGACAATGTCTAATCCACCACAATCAGTGTCTTGGATGATTCCTACATCTACATCCTGAATAGGAAAGTTGACAGAGCAAAGGTGCATGAGAGAAGAATCCACCGAAGAGATGAACAAATGATGGAATGGAGGATGGGACTGAATGAGCAAGACCAAAGGTCTGGGAGAGAACAGTCACACTACAGGCATGCCGGGGTTTTCAGGAGTGGCCAGACCTTTTAGAGGGTCTGTGCCTGGGGCATCTCTCTGGAGGGATCTCTGAAGGATGTAGCAGTCAGAGACCTGGTGCTCTCCAAAGGAGAGGCTGCTCCTGCAAGCTCTGCCCACCCATCCCAGAAATGGAGGCCCCACAATGAAGAGTTGCCTTTGGAAAGCCTAACCCCAAGGCTGTGCAGCTCAACCAAGTATTTGCCAGACCTGTTTATGGGAGAGACAACAGAAGGGGTTGTTTCACACCTGAAAGAGAACATAGCTGTCCATTCAACAAGAAAGCCTGAATTTTGGCCTCTCTAGAAAACCAACCCAACTGAATCAACCTCATGCTTTTCATTTACAGTCCATGAATGCTTGTGAACTTAACCTAATCTCACGAAGCTCTGGAGCACTCTGTAAGTGGGTGGTTCTGCAAGCTCTGAAGACGCATCCATCTCTGGTGATACCTTTCTCAGTCTCATTCCTCACTGTCCCTCCTGAACAATTTAGACCGGATTTCCCAGAATCACAGTTTTAAAATGCTTTAAGTGGCCCGTCCCAGGGTGGAGAGTACTCAAATGCCTGCAGATCAGGGAGCCCTCAGCAGCAGACTGACTGATGATAGCCACCACGCTAATGTCATCCCCCCTGAGGATTAGGGTTGTCAGGCAAATTGATTCTCTAAAGAGTGATCTTAGCTCTAATTTCAGCACAGTGGCAGCTTCTTTTGAGGTAAGGATGCTCCAAAAGCAGTCTGGTGATCAGGGCATTGCTCAGAGGGAACTGGATGTCAGCACATGCAAAACCACCACCTCCACCGGTCCATGGGTCACATCGGCATCTAAGGCACTTGTAACATTAATGTCTTTAATGCAGAGGGAAATCAAATTACCACAAGGAGCTGACTAAAAAAGTCTGGGCCAAATTCTCTGCGGGTGGAGAATGGCCGCGTCATTCTTAATGGAGCTGCAACACTGTGATTTACCCTCCCCACAAGTGATGGCTAGACACTCACATCACACTTCCACCCAAGCTAACTCTAATTTGCTCTGGGTCTGAGTCATCTGCCCAGCCAGAGACAAGATGCTTCATCTCCGAGTGGCTGAGACGGACACCCGTTTGTAAAGGTTTGCCTTGCAGGTGTGCACCAGCCAGGACCCCTGGCTCTGAAGGCTGCCAGCACAAGCCACCAAAGGACGGTCCCTGCCTCAAAAACCTTGTAGTGCATGCAAATGCCACTGCAGGTGCTTCCTGACTTCTCTAGGGGCTGGACACAACTTACAGCAAAGAAGGCTGCAGCCTGGCAGGAAAAGTACATAGTAGAGACAGGTTAACCACCACAGCCCTTTCTGGGGTACTGGTTTATTATTTTCAGTGTTATTATTCAATCCCAGATTATGTGAAACCATCCAATCTTCAAAGAGGCTCCTGTCCCACTTCATCACTGCCTGCTCCTCCCATCTCTGATGCCAGCATCCCCCTGTCCCAGCAGAGAAATCCTGACCCCACAGGGCCTCTAGGACTGACTATGCCAAGTTGCCCCTCAAGCTCAGTCAGTCTCTCCCAGCTGGGATTTAATTCAGATACATTTTCTGTTTTCCACAGACTTTTCTGAGGGAATTCTCTAAAAGGGATGATGCAGGGCACAGCCCCTGACCCCTTGCTTCGGCCATGTCCATTGGAGATAGCTGCCCATTGCAGCTGTGTTAACTCCAAGAGACATGGAGTGGGAGTTTTGACCTATGCCAATTAAAAAAGCACATTAAATGCTCTTCTGGTTGTATTCCTCCTCTTTGTGCAGGAGATGTTTCCTGTGTGCTCTCCACTATGCATCATTTAGCGGCAAGGACACCCAATTCCTCCCAAAGATACAAAGAGAAACCAAAAACCAGTCTGGGGTCTTTGGTGACATGGCTTTCCCCTTAATTTTCCTTTCATCCTTTTTGCAACCTCTCTCTTCTGTCCACCAGATTTTACCCTTTCCACACCTCTGAAACATGAGGCTGATTACAGTCAGCCCAAGGCAAAGTATGAGCAGAGACAGCTGATCTTTGCCGGACTGCGTTTCTGATCCCAAGCACTCTAAACATGATGTCCTCTGCATTTCTCCTTTTCCCAGACATGCTTTGGGACACCCTGGAATTGCAGTACATGCCAGTCGCTAAGATTTACAGCTCAGCAAGTTTAACCTTAGATTCTCTGAGTAATGTGCACACATCTAGCTAAAACTAGTGCACTCAGTGAAGGTTTGACATACTATCTTATGCAGCTGTATTAAAAAACCCTATGCTGCTTCAACCATAATAACCCAGGCATACATTATAACTCTAACCACATGTCATAGCCCAGTGCTGTCCCTTAACTGTAAACCCTCCCATCTGCAGATCTGCCGCGTCCTCAGAGTTTGGTTTGTTTCTGACTAAGATTGCTCAAACAGCAAATGTAAGATTTGCTAACGCGTGGATTGCAGACCCAGAGAGGTTCAGGCATGTAGCAACAGCCAGTCCGCTGTGTGTTTGCTTCAGAATTTGCCAGATAAGACACATGTGTTGACTAAAAAATTATTGTTTCTGCTGCCCCTAACTGATCAAGCATAAAATACACAGCCTGCTCTCCCCTTTGCTGAGCTCTGAAAGCCCCGCTGGAGAGGGCTTATCCTGGCAAAGCGCAGTGTGTTGCACCAGGCCTTTATTTGCCTATAGACAGTCCTGAAATTTTTGTCCCCCAACTCATGGGAGTAAGGTGATCCTACGAGAAAATGTCACATTTGCTGCTGCTGTACCCTTCAAAACTCAGCCCTGCCTCAGCAAGGCTGGACTCACCAGAGAGTCCAGAGTCACGAGACCTTTGCAAAATGTATGTCAATCATCCGGTTTGCACAAGCATTTGTCACATTGAGAGTGATAACATGCAGGATCAGCCCAATCCCTAAGAGCAAACATGGAGATCTGTGCCCCACACAAAACTTTTTCAATGAGGGCTAATTTTTTCCCCCAGAATGGCACACCATACTGCTCCTGGACACACGTATGCATGTGTCTTGTGAACCTTGCCAAAACCTGGGGAGCAAAATGAGTTTGAGACTCTGTGAAGCCCAGAGAGAGGCTCGGACTTGGGAACATGGGAGGCAGCCCAAAGGTAGGTCTGGCTTCTGCCATGCCCAAACTCCTCATCCAAAGCAAAGAAGTGTTTATCCTGATGCTTTGCCATCTGATGCACATTAAAAGGAGAAATTCAATAGCAGTGTTCTCCTGGACTTGCACAGGATGCTCAGGATTTCATGCTGCAGTCCTTGTAATTTCATCCATCCGAAGAACAGTCCACAAAGTGGCTGGAATTTATTAGAACAAGATTAAACAATAATAAGAGGTTTTTAGAACAGCCTGGATGAAGATGAACACACTTTGAAATCTCAGACAGAGTGAGTTGTATCCGTAGTCCTGAAACAGCAGGAATCAGGAGCAACTTCCAGTGAGACACAGCAATAACAACCTGATGCAATTCACCTCTAAGGCAGGACTGATGCTTGGGGATCAGTGAAATCAGACCCTTTGTTTCTGAGCGATGACAGCTCTGAAGTTTTAATGTTTGTAGAGAGATGTTTTCACCAAATATGATACACAGTGATTAAAATAATGAGCTGGAACAAGTTGAAGTTATAATTGCTCCTTTTCCTCCCTTCCCCCGAGTCGGTCTGAGTGCTTCGTTAACTACCTTGATGAACCAATCAAGAGTTGGCTAAATCAGGGAAGGAGCAAACAATCCCTGGGAGACATCCCTACAAGAAAAGGCATAATCTGGACACTGAGCTTTGAAGGCAAGCTGTATAATGAGAGCCGACTATATCTCAAAATCCATGTTAGCTTGAATGAACTTATGTAATAAACATTTATCACAGAACATATGTCACTGAGCACCTGCCAGACTTCAGGAGTGGAGCCAACGCAGCTTGAATCGTATATGTATTAAAAAAAAAAAAAAGGAACTTGGCGGCAGGAGGCTGGCAGACGCTTTTACTAGAAAAATCAGAAGTGATTTTGAGAGGAGCAGAAATTTCCTGAAACCTCTCACTCCATGTGGGAATATCACACTTGGAAAAAGCAAGATGCTGATTAGCCTGCGTGGGGTGAAGGGAGCGGGATGATCTCCCCTCCTCAACCCCCTTGGAGCGTGTCCCTGCATTCCCACCGCCCCTGTGCTCCCCACACATGCTGCTGCCCACGGTTGGGATGAGCTACAGGGAGCCACGCTGTGCAGAGCTCATGCCTGGCTCTGCTCAAGCGAAGAGGCAGCGCTGGACAGTGCAGGGTGACTGCTGGAAAAATAGCAAACATAGGGCTGAGCAGGGCTGGAAGGTGAATTTGTGGTTGTGCAGAGGGCACCAGCGGGAGAGTAGTAAAGCAACTGAAATCGGGGTATGTTAGCACCAAAATCAAGCAGAACAGGTGGTCAAGGGATGAATGGAGGCTGTTGAGTGGGAAGGGGGTTCAGAGCAGCAGCATTCAATAGAAATCATGGCACCAGAAAGACAAGGCAGGGTAGCACAGGGGCTTGGGCAGGACAGCATGAACCTGGCCGGGGACCTTCTTCCTGGGCCAGTGCTCCCGGGGAAGATGAGGCAAAGCAGCAAGGGGCCTAGGACAGGAGATGTTTCTATCTGATACAATAATGAGGACCAGTGCAAGCAGGGAAAAGGCTGTGCCAGGCATGAATTGCTAAACTTCGGACATAGGCTGGGCGTGAGAAGCTAGAGAGAGCTGAGAAGGAAATGAGACAGAAGCAGGTGAGAGGAGAGGAGGGGGATTGCCTTGCTTTGCCACCGATGGGCACGTCTGCACCAGGCTGTGCTTTGCCCAGAGCTCCCCTGTGCACACTCTCTCAGGTACCCACAGCAGGGCATCCATGACAGCACAGTCCCTGCTGGAAGTGACAGACCTTGTTTCCCCACAGCACTATTAACTCAGACCACGCAGGAGATGAGTGGGACTGTCCTGCTCCCGGGCTGTGTGTCAGCAGCGCTGGAGCAAGCGCCTGGTATCTCTGAAGGGCAGCGCCTGTGCACCGAAGCCAGACCCTGAATTTCCTGTCTGTTTTATCACACTTGCAAACTGACAGCCAAACCCAGCCCTGGGGAGCAGGCTCTCTGGGAAACAGAGCAAGATTTGCGTTTGAAGCAGATATTCTCATTGTCTTTTTTTTTTTTTTTTTTTTTTTTAACCTTGTTATGGGCTCTTTCTGGCTTATGGCTTCAAGCCTGATGAACTCCACATAGCTGCCACAGGTTGAGGAAGAGGAGCAGGGGTAATTAACATGGATAGTAGGGGAGAAGGCTGCCCCAGCAGATGGTGAGAAGAGAGGTCCCCAGAAAGCTGATACTCTTTTTAAAGTCCAGTCTAGGGCTGGGGTGGAGAGAAGACAGATTTGTTGGTCAGACTGCCCAAACTACACCTGAGTAAATCCAAAACCCCCTTCCCTCCTGTTATCTAACCTCAGCACTTATATGACTGCATCTGAGCACTACGGGATGCTTCTGTGCTTTTATCATTCTTTCCCTGCTGCAGGTGTCCTTGCTTTTCCCTGCAGCTATAAATGAGAAACTAAACCTTGGGAAAGATAAACAGCTGATCCCCAGTTGACCCTCTGGACCACTGACCCTAACTGAAGTGACTGAGGACTTGCCACCTATTATCTAATCAGCTGCTCTGTGTTTGGGCTTGAGCCAAGGGCTAACAGCCAGCCCAAAACATGCCCAGGGGGATTTTGCCCAACCCTATCCATTCTGGTGGTTCTACACTGACTTAGACCAGCTGGGGATCAGGCCCACTAGGTGCAAATGGGAAGACTGGAAGAAAGCAAGAGAAAGGAGAGAGAAGAAAGATGGAGCACTGAGCTAGCAAGAGTGTGAGGGCAGTGTTAATGCTGTCCTTCTGCAGGGAGCTGCTGGCTATTCAGAGGAGCCTAAGGCTGAACAGGCTGACTCAGACACTCAAGGCACACATGTCACTCCTTTGTCTCCCCAAATGGCTGATCCCAGCTGCTCCACAGGAAGGCAAGAGCCTATCTGGAGACAAAACCTTCACTAACCACCTGATGGTACAATAATAATGATAAATGATTCATTGTTATTACAACTCTCTCTGCTGCACTGAATCCATTGGCTTTCATTAACATGCATCCAATCTGGCTCTGCCACATGTGTGCAGCATTCACCTGTGTCACACCTTGCTTGCTGACCTTCAGCTGGCCACGGGTTTGTACCTTAGAGTCACACTGCTTGAGTTTTTTCACTTTTTTTTTTGCCCCATCTCTGTGGAAATATGAATGCTGATCCTGTCTGTGTGACAGATTCTCTCCTGTATCTCACCACAGGAATTGCTTCAATAAACTCCTCCTAAAGCAGAGCTCCACTCATTGTGATAGTTCATGGTTGTGCATTTCTTCCACAAGTGTTGAACATAGGCTAAGATTACAATGGATCTGGCATCAGTACCTGCTTAGATCCAGGGTCTTTTGTGTTTAAAAATTAGGGGGTTTTTTTTAAAAAAAAAAAAAAAAGTCTTGTTGAAGATTTGTGGAGGGAAATTATATTTTGAACAAAATAAAAATGATGGTTCTGAGAGGAAGGTTTTTCTGAAAAAGTTCCTTCTCTTTCTCTCCTCAGCTGCCAGACGTCATTGTTCCCCCTAGCTCTCCCCCATTTTTGGATTAAGAATGTCTGTTTTGAGTAGCCAAAGCTAAACAAAAGTTAAGCTTCCCAGGTGTGAGCTGGGTTTCCTCAGCAGGGAGCTGACGTTGTCTCCCAACGGCCCCTTCCAGCAGTGCCTGGTTTGTTTTACTATTTCTGGAACTGGGTGATTAAAGGGCAAACCCTTCCTTTCCGCGGTGCTGCACCAGTTGGAAGATGTTTTACTCATCTGCCTAACCATAACCTACACCATGATAATTAATGAGTCAACACTTCTTTCTCCACATGACAGCAACTGGCTGGTGGTGGCTGGAAACAGGTAAGGTGCCCAGCTAGGCAGGAGGGTGACGGCACCCATACAGACGCCCCCAGTTCCCGGGGCTGACTCTGCACTCCCACCTTCATGAGGAGTCTCCACTGGGGGCGGCCAGATCTTGCAGCATGGTGGGGATGCTACTCATCCACCAACTATGACAAAAACACTCAACTGATCTGCCCGGCGGGGAAAGAAAGAGGCATGAAAGTGAGAGGAAGTGGAAAAGATCAAGGCGAGAGCACAAGGCGACAAGCTCACCACCGGAAAACAATAAAAATAAATACGCTCAGAAATAGCATAACTGACATGCAAAGGAGATCAAAACAAGCCCTCAAAATATCTCTTGAGGGCGCCAGGACAGGGTGTCTATGGTGGACACCATGGTGCAACCAGGGGACATGCTGCGGGTGGCAGCGGTGGGCGAGCGTTGGCTGTCCCCTGGCCGCTTCTGCATGCTGCCTGGCTCCCCAGCTTCTGACCTACAGGTCTCTGGAGGCTTTGGTCTCTTGGGAGATGAGGAGCACTTCGTGCCTTCCCCAGGGCATCAGAGTGCATGAGATACTGCCAGCATCTCTTAGCCAAGGATGGTGTAGGGGCTGTGCTGACGGTGCAGGCACTATTCCAGTTTGGCCCAACGCCATTTGCCCAACCATTCCTCTGATGTGAAGAAAAGGACTTGGGTCCTGTTCCACTTGCCCCAGCATAAATTCAGAAGATGTCCAGTTTCAATCAGCAAAGGGACTGGGGAGAAGGGAAAGGAGAATCCAGGTCCCCAGCGTTTGCTTTGCTGGAAACGACAACTGCTCTCAATTTGCCTTCATGAGAGTGCTAAGATCTTAAGCTACTGAGGAATTTAAGCATGCTCTGACCTTTAAGCAAAGATAAGGCTCCTGAAGTCAGCATTGTTTTGTAGTAGGTTACTCCTGTGCTCAGATCTGAGCACACACTTAAAGACTTACTTGTGCTACATTCTAGGCATGTGTTTCAGACTGCTGTGAGTATGGCACCAGGGAGCAGGACTAGGTTCTATGGGCCCATCCCAGCTCTACTTCTGCCCAGTAGTGTGACTGATAGCATGCAACCAGCTCTGCTGCCTATCTCTGAGGAGATTTGGTCTCCTCAAGCACCAAGCACAACCTAGACATCACAGCTGGGGCACTGTCCCACCACAGGTCTAGAATAATATGTCCTTCACTCCTGGCACAATAGAATAAAAAAGCAGAGAAATCACACCAAGCGTGGTTAGAGGAGTCCTTTGGGCCAATCTGCCCAAACTTGCAAGACCTGGTTGCAGGCTTGCTGCTGTTCTGGCAGCTTTCCAGTGCCCTGTGAATCAGGGAACACTGTGACTGCCACTCAAGGACAGCAAACTGTTTAAACCATAATACCATATTCCCATCTGGTGCACTGAAATGCATGGCTGCCCATGGACGTGTTATCCTTCATTCCCTCTATAATAGAGCAATGTAATATAGAGTTTTCTCCAAGGAGAAGCGGGGTGAGCGAACAGTCAGGGAATGTCGTTGTGTATCTTGAAAGTGTAAAAGGTAGGGCTAAGTACTAAGGATTAATTAGTATAGCTGCTTAATGATGCTAGAGATTTTTAATATTATTATTTCTGTGTGTTGTCTGAGTCAGGGCCATGGCAACAGGAAGACAAGAGGACCACCTGCCTGGGCCAAGCCAGATGAAGGTTTATATATTGATAACAAAAGTCACAGGGACAAAAGGCTGGGGAACAAGGGTCCTGGCTGGGCTGGGCTCCACCTTGGCCGGCAACAGAAACCTCCATCCTCTGGGTCCAGACATTCTTGATCAGAGCTGGGGGGACTGCTAATCCTAATGCAAAGCAGGCTGCTGTCCTTGAAACAACTAGCCAAAAATGGCCAGTCTGCAGCCCTGGTCCTGCAAAGGCACTGATTGCATCAGAACTCTGATACACCAAAATGCCACTGTTTGTGTACTTAAATTTTGCTGCCCTTGGTGATGAAATGAGGCCAGAGGGAGATGGACTCTGCCTACTCTTGCTCCTTGAATACCAACTCATTCTGAAGTAAAGTAGAAGTAACATTCTCTTAAGTGTGAAAGGGAAAAATTTTTTTTGTATTCATGGCTTCACAAAGCAAGGGAGAATTTTGCCCATGTGTTGAAGGAAGTTTAATAAAGGTTTAATTAAATGCCTCAATCTAGATTTAGGTGTTCTCACTTCTGGTGTTGGAGCTTGAAACTGTTAGTCATTAATACTCATCTCAGGTAACCTCCACCACCCTCAGCCCCTCACCTGACGCATGCACACACTTGAGAAAGATTGCTGATATCCTCTCTGAAAACTAATGAAATCACAGTGTGATATTTTGATTTCAAGGGCATCAAAGTAATGCAAAATAATGACGGGCTTGGGAGGCTCCAATACCACCACCACAAAGCAGCTCTTCTTGTCTCTAGATCTGAAAGCACCTTGTAAAGGAAGTCCGAATCATTTCTCCTCTGTTCAAGTCAGAGAAACTGGGGCACAGAGCATCGAAGAGATGCAACCCGCAGGTCTGGGATAGAGTCCAGGCTCAAAGCCAGCTGTCCCAGCCCCAGGCTAACATAACAGTCATTGACTACACTTCTCCCTAGAAGAGAGAGATGGGATGTGCCATGGACAGGAGATCTCCATGTATGTGTGTGTATTTGTGTGTTTGTCTATGGGTACACAGGGTTTACAGAGAGAAGGGTACCAGACACAATAACAAACAAAGAGGAAATCAATTCTATGGTCAACTGGGAAAGCAGGTCCTGCTTTAGGTAGTTGGAGCTTAAAGGGCAGCAGTGGACACAGGAAAATGCTTTGTAAGAGCTGGAACAGTAACCAGATTTTTTCCTGAGATTATTTCACAATATTTGTAGTTCTTGTTTGCTGTGCAGGAGATTAGGCAGAAAGGCCTGATCCCCTCTTTGTTCTTTTTCGCAGAGGTGAGTGCTCCAGACCTGCAGACAGGGAGAGCCCATGGTCAGCGCTGCTGGAGTAATTCACAAATTACCTACCTTCAGCAGAACAGAAAAGAGAATAGAAATTATTCTGTATGTTTTAAAAGTCTTGTGGAAAGTGGAGGGATCATTAGCAAATCTTCTCCATGTGGAGTTGGTGTTTATTGCTAAAGAACAGAAGGCACAGGTCTCTTAAGGTTATTAATAAAAGCAGCAAATGTTTCCTCTGCTTACTAGTCTGAGTATGTCCATTTTTTTTATTGGAAGAATGTCATGCCCTGATGAGGGTTATTACAGGGATCACCTATACATGCAGACATCCCACTGTGTCTGGGAAAGGTTTGCCTGCTCCCCAGAGATGCTATGGGTTGCCAGAAACCTGTAGCTCAATTAATCAAAAATCTCTTTTTCCCTTCTTCCCCTTTCCCTTCAAGGCTGGCTATGCAGAGCTGCTGGGGTATGCCCAGCACTCCTGGGACCCTGCCCCAAAGGTGATTGCTCCAGCCAGTGCTGGGGGTCAGGATGTACCATGCACCCCGGGAAGAAACAGAGCTTGAAGGAGATGCACAGCATGAAGTGTCATGCTGCGGTCACAGTTGCTGGGTGTCCGTGGGCTAGAAGCCACTCTGGGTATCGCAACAACTTTCTCAAGATGACTGTGCTGGTAAGAAGTGTGATATCAAGAGCTGTGAGGCTTTGCCCCTGGAAAGTTGTGGGCATTAAGGTTCTGGGTTTGCTTCAGAGAGCTCCTCTCATCCTCCCTCAGGAGCACTGTGACTGAATCAATGTGAATAGACTCAGCCTCTCAGCTAGTTTGCAGACAGGGAAGCTGAGGCACAAAGAAAAGTGACTCACTCCATAGGTATCTACCAGTCAGAAACTGGTCTAAGGGACAGAAGCCAGGAGAAAAGTCCTTTCAATAAAACACAGTTTTCCCTAAACAAGGTAAGCAGTTTTCTTCAGGCAGCCAAGCCAGGGGCAACCCCAGTAGTTTGCAAAAGTCCTCCCAAGCCACAACCTCACCCCAAGCCTCTCCCAGCCGGCGCCGCTGTGCAATCGTCTGGTGTAAGGGAAGAGGAGGGTGGGATGGCAGAGAGACTGCTTGCAGCCTGCATCTGGCCTTGGGCACCCAAGACATCGCTTGCTCTCTGCAGTGCTGTCAAGAGCAAACAAGAAGTGACTTCATGGGAACGCCCTGCAGTGGAGCAAGGACCTGCCTTCCTCATGTCCTCATGGTCCTTACACCTTGTCACAGGTTTCGAGGTCACTTGACATCCACCACTGAGGCCAGAAATGTTTTGGTATCCTGCATCTTATCTACGAGGCTTTGTCTCCTCTTGGTTTTGGTGCCAGCCCAAATCTCCACTGGTGCCAAAACTGACACCAGAATGAATGCTCCACCACTGCTGATCACCTGGGGAGCCGAGGCCTCAGGCTTTTCCACTATCAGTTCTGCCACTAGATCAATATCTGCACTTGAACAAGAGCAGGGTGCTCAGGGATACATCCAAATGCAAACTGGACCCTTGCCAGTGTTGGAGAATCCATCATGGCCCTCCAAGGCTGTGCCAGTGGTTAATTAAGTCTCCTGATAGAAACACACCTTATGCCTAATCTGCATCTGTCTGGCTTCAGATTGCGGCCGTTGGATCTTGTTTTACCTCCCATAGCCAGGCAGACCTGGCATTATTCAACTCCCGTACCACATCACCTCCCAGCAAGACTTTCCTGAGCCTGGGTTACCCTGAGCATCTCTTTTTCCTGCCCAGAAATGTTTCCTGGATGAAAGGTGAGGGCTTCAGACTGTCATTTGACATTTTGAATGCCAGGCAGCCCATTCAGAGCAGTGTGGGCACAGGTAAAGGAGCTCACACATGTTTTCCCAGGGTTAGACTGACTGTGCATGTCCTGCAGATGCCCTGCATGTGCCCAGTCTGTTCCCCAAGAGTCCCCCTCCAGCATCTGCAGAGTTCAGGACAGAGCCAAGGATGCATTCACTGTTCTTCACTACAGGGCTTGTTTTCCTCTCTTTCCCTTCTCTACACCCCTCTGAACCACCTTCTCCTTGAGGAATGGGAAGTGGTACCCACCTCAGTGCCTGCTGGCTGTCATCACCTGGCAGAGGGATTGCAGCTGCTTGGCTTACCCTCACTGCCGGGTCCAGCTCCTGCTCTCCTGCACCCCCTTCCTAACACCCTGCTCCTCCCGCAGTCAGCCCCTGCCTCCTGCTCTCCCTGCCTCTGCCTGGCTTCTCCCCTTGAAACCCAGCCCTTCGCCTTCCCAGTGAGCCTGTGTCCTTGGGGGACGCAGGCTGCTCTGCAGCGTGTGTGCCCTGATGGATTCATTCAGTTTGACTTCCTCCTGCATATTTATTCAAGTTTCCTAGAAAGCCTTTTTCACTGGAGGCTTCCTGAACAAAGCAGGTGGTGTGTACATGTACATGTACGTGTGGGGTCTGCGGGATGGTGGGGAGCTCGATCGCCAGCCCCTGCCATTACCCCCAGCACTGCGATGCGCTGTGCCAGCTCTGTGCATCCACGCAGCGAGGGCTGGAGGGATCTCGGCATTTGTGGAATGAGCATCTCGGAATGTGCATCTGATCCTCAGACCACGTGAATGGGGGGCTAAAAATAATAACCAACTGCCACTCCATTCCTCGGCAGCATCTGGGGGAGTTTGTGTAGGGAGGAGCAACCATCAACCTCTAACACCACTCAGCAGCATCCTTCTGCTTCGCAGCCTGGGTCTGTGCATATAAAAGAGGTCAAAGGCTGAAAGCTCATTTTTAAAAAAAGTTTTCTCTCAGGGAGGGCTATGTTGTGAATTTTCTCCTATCTTACCCATCTGCTGCTGACCTGGCCCATTAAAAGATGCCCTGGTTTTGCACTTGAAACCTCATTTGCCCTTTGCAGAGGAGCTGACACAAGTGCCCACTGTATCAGTGGAAAGGTGACAGACATTAAAAGTAAGGCTGTGAAAATCCTCCCTGTGAATATGGGTGGAGACCACATTTTGAGAGCAGTCAATGCCTTCCCCTTCTGCAGACTTGAGCAGAGTCCGGGTCTAGCAGATCTGCAAGATTGCTAGTGGGAATAGTCACTGTCTTGCCAATGCATTTTTGCACTTCTTTCAATCATCAGCTTTAGCTGTGCCACTCTCTGCAGTGGCACTGACCAACTGTAGGCGACATGAGTCAAAGAAGAGTCGCCTGTGGTGACAGCTTTGTTTAAACTTGCTTGTACTGTAGGGTTTCTTTTCCTCTCTCCTAATTCAAAAATAGCTTTACCCAGAGATTTCTTTCAGAGAATAAATACCATTTCCAACCAAGGAGCAGCAGCAACGTATAGATCAGGTGCTGCACATCTAGGGGAGAAAAGCTCAGCAGAGTCCAACCCAGCTCACACCTGGATTCACTTTGGTGATCTGCAGGGGCTAGGCAGCTCTGGAAAAGCAAAGTATGGTTAAACCCCTCTGTGTCTGGTTTCTTCCTCTTAAAATCAAGTTTGTGTCCCTCCTGTACTTCTTGGAGGAAGGTGGGGGAATCCTGCCACAGGGCTGCAGACAGCAGTACAGCCTGGCTGTTGTCCTTGGTGGATGCTTGCTCAGCCCCACGCTGGGGGGAGATGAAAGGGAGTTGAAACGGTCTTCCCTTTTTCATTCCTCAACCAGCTCTGTTGCCCCAGGGGACACTAGAATGACCAAGGATTGAGTGGTGAGTGGTTTCTCTCATGACCTACAGAACAGAGAAACAGACAAGTCATAGCAGTGGCTGAACAAGGGGCAGAAGGTTCCTGCCAGCACCAGGAGGAACAGGAGCAGGGAAGGTGTTGGGGAGCACAATATTCCTTCAACAGCTTTCTTGTAGGTTCCCTGACTCCCCAAACCTAGTGCTGTAGCATTTCAGGCTTGCAGATGGGGTAACACCTCCAGGGCTGGGCAATTTGTGGCTTGTGGGCTGCCTGTGGTTCACAGGCTGTTTAAAGCTGGTTCTTGTGCCAGGTGAGCAGCAATGGCTGGCAGGTGGGCTGCTGCGTAACCCACATTCCTGGCTGGGAGATGAAGGGGGTGAACCCATCAAAAAGAATTTTGTTGAGTCACACAGCCACTGAATGCCTGTCCCTCCTGCTCCACTGGAGAGGCAGAAGAGCCCTGGGACCATTAACTTCTTCCAGCATCATAGGCATGGTTTGGCATCTTTGGGATGACACCATTGCCATGCAAGTGAGCATGAAGGTGCCTTGGCTGTAGCCTGATTTCTACCAAGAGCAAAGCAAAGCAAGACTTGTTCTGGGGAACAGAAGTGTGTGTGGTGGTGGGAGAGAAGCAGTGCATTGCAAAAGGGAGATGGGAACACCAGGCTACCATGTTTGGCTTTCCCAGTGGGTAGGGAAAGGCCTGGCTGGATTGAAGCTGCAATCACCCCCAGGATGTGCCAAGACCGTCCCCAAAATCCTTGTGTGAAATTGGGTCTTCTGGGAAGCCAGCCCAGAACACAGGGTATATAGTGCCCTGCCTGATTGGCAGCCCTGGCAGGTAATGAGCAGCTTGAGTCATACCTGGGCAAGGTGTCCCCAGGCTGCGATAGACTCCCAGCTTGGGTGGGTCAAGGTGCAATTGCCAGGTTCTGTGCCCCAAATTTTGAGGCAGGCCTGGATGCATCACTGGCAGAAGGCTGTGTGGGGCAGAAGATGACAGCTAGCAGCCTGCTGGAGGAGACCCGGCTTGGCAGGGAGATCAAGGCCCTGGGAGTGGGAAGGAAAAGGAGAGGAACCAGGAATGAGAATTGGGCTGGGGTGGGGTGTGGGAAGCAGAGCTGAAAAGAAATGTCTGAGAGTCTTTCTGTGGGAGGATGAGAATTGGATTCCCCTGGAGCTGGCAGACCCATTGAGAACTGATCCAGACGCTTCCCGACAGGCCATGGAGGCTCTGCAGCATCCGCACCCCTGAGCCTTGGCTCTCAGCAATACCCAGAGGAGCTGGGGACTGACAGCAACAGCTCTGCAAGCTTCAACACCTCTGGGCTGCTACGAAACCCTGTGGAAGAGAAACCCCATCTCCTTTCCCATTTGCCATGTACAACCCTCAATCCAGTTCCTGGATGGTGGCCCCTTCCTTTGCATGGGGCACCAGGGGAGGGGACAGCCTGGACAAGCACAGGGAGTACCTGGGACAGTGTGGGAGCACCAGGGATGGGAGTGGGAGGACTGCTGAGGATAGCTCTGAGAAGTGTAGTAGACCCTGACAGACTAAACTTCCTTGCCTGGCTGGAGGTAAGAGAGGTGAGCTCAGGATGTGCAGGTAACACTTGCATTTCTGCTGTGTGTGGTCAAAAACGGCGTATTCCTTGTTTCTTCACCACTTTCCTCCTTATCCTTCCAGCCACTGAAAATATTCACTTTTTATTTGTAAACCTCTCTGAGTTGGGAAATCTGCTGCTGACTCTCAGGTTGGAAGCCCTACGCCCTTTTGTGCTTCCCAGGAGGCAGGCTCCCCGTGCATGCTATCTCCTCTCTGATCAGCAGTGAATCATGGACCATCCATGGCAGCACAAGCAGAGGGAGAGTGAGACGTAATTACAATCCCCAGGGAGCGCTGCAGCCATGTCTCTGTGCTAAGTCTTTTGGGGTTTTCAGTTGTTCATTAAAAAATCCATAATTTCCTACTGAAGAAACAGAAGGAAAATTTGACTACACAGTTCCAAATCTGTGGCCAAGCCACAGAAGATTTGCTGCTGCTTCCTGGCTCCAGACTCAAGAACCTGTCTAGCCAGGGACTGGTGCTCACAACTTAGCCTCTGGAGGTGCTTCATGAGACTAACCCAAAATGTGGTCCCCATCAGCAGCACCACGCTGCTGCATGCTCCTGAATCCTGTTCATCCAGCCCCTCCCGCTGCACACACCAGGAGCAGCTCCACAGAAGTGAATGGAGTTACACCCCTCCCCAACATGAATCATGTCCAGTGAGTCTTGAGCTGACCCTTGCAAGGAGCTCCTAAGGCATTGCGTGAAAATTATTTATGGGTGGTTTTTACTGCCTGTAAGAGGATGTAGAAATCGGACAGCGCCCTTGTGGTTTTCTTTTGTCAAATTATGATCAAGGTTGCTATTCTGCTGCCCAAATATTTAAGCGTGAGGCAGAAATCTTTACAAGGGCTACCACATTCCTTAGGTTATCTATATTGGTCTTGCCTGGACCTATAAATTCTAGAGGGACTACCAAAGTAAATAATACATTTGCCTGCACATATGCTGCTCCAGGGGAACTCCTATTTCCTGTAGCACAAAGGTCAGTAGATCAGGGACCTACTTGCAAATCAATAGAAAATTACCTTTCAAGTGACACCTGCATTAACCTTTGACTCTTGTTGGTCTGAATGAGGGTAAGGCCACCAGTCCCTACAGGGGGTGTTCTCCATTGTGCCTATGATTTATTTGCATTATCTGTTTTCCCTACTTGATCTTTGGAATTGCTGGCACAGTTCCCACATGGCATGCATGGCCATTTCCCTGCACATTGGTCAGGAACGGCAGGAGATACGCAAGGCTGTGCTTCTTGCTGACAGGTGTCAGAAACAATAAGGAAAATGTATATGTTTGGAAATGAAAAAAAAATCAACAAACAAAAACAAACAACAGGAAGCAATTAAAAAGACCCCCTGTCAACATAAAACTTTTCTATCTAAAAGATGTGTCCTTAGCTCAATCGTTAATGACACCCATAGGTCATTAAAAATGAATGAGTTGTAAAAATCAAACTCACTTGCCATTAGAACTGAGCTGGAAAGAAAATTACTGGATCCTACAGTCTCCAGACTGGTGTGAATCACACCTTATTTTCATCAGGCGCTGGTTCACACTTTGTATTTCTCTCAACTTACATGAGGAAACCAGACTGGCCTTTTCACTCTGCTTCTTTCTTTTTTTCTCCATCCCTTGCATTGCTGCAAGCCAGTGCTGATCCACCAGGAGCAAAGAGTTTAATAGAGTTCCCCCTGCTCACCCCATCTCTTATTCTCCTGCAGCAGTGCTCACATATTCCAGCTCAATATTGCAGCTCACCTCCATCTCCCTAACCAGGACTTCACTTAGCAAAGGGGTCATGATCCTGCCCAAGACCTGACAAAAGGGTCCTTGGACCCTATGCTGGATGCTTTCCCCGAAAGCCAATTAATGTGGGAATTGGGCTGTGACCCCTCTCCCTCTCCCCTTCCACTGAGGCTCTGAAATATCTCTTTTCTGGTATTATTGAGCTTGAATTGTCACATCCATGACACAGACCTCTTTCCATCAATTCATATGCTGTTCCTTAGTGTATGAGGCAACTACGTCTTTTGTTTATTTCTAATTCCTCCTTTGCACCCCAGAGAAATGCTGCTCGGTTTCTTTGCTGCTGGTGAAAATCCTTCTGCAAAGCACCGCTCTCTGAAGGAGGTAAAGGATGGAGTGATCATCGGAAAATAGCTGACATATCTCAAACAGCTCCTGTAAGGACTGAATTCCCAGTCAGCCCAAGCAATTCTGTCAGAGTGTACAAAATGCCCAGAGGGCTTTATATAACACTGAACAATGCTCGACTGGCAGAAGGGCACTATGTCCTCAAGCCCACCATGCTGACTTGACAAAAGTCCACAGACACTAGTCACCACCCTGCCCCTGCTATCCTTCTTTGGTCCATGTGTGAAACCCCAAGTGCAAGGGAGCCACGCATCTTTCTGAAGCTGGGCTTCCCGTTACCCCAGGCATGTGCATTTTTGGCCACTGGCTTCCAATTGTCACTTGGGACCTGTAGGTGCTTCTGGAAAGCAATTAACAGCCAGAATTAAAATGGGCAGACCATAGGACTTGGCACATTGCAGTTGGCAAATGCTCCCCTACGCCTCTGGCTTACTTGAAGTCCTAAACCTAGCTGACTGTATCCTGTTAACAGGCTTTAGTTCTGGATGCTGTTGAGAGTCTGCCAAGCACAATCTGTAGGATATTTTAATTGGAGTAGAGAACAGTAATAAAAAGGCCTTTGACCGAGCCCTGCAGATCAGACTAACGGGAGGAAGGACCGTGCTGCTGTTCGGTCACTTCCCTTGAGTTGTCCTTGTTAGAGGGAATGGACCCAAGGTCCTAATCAGCTTGCCAGATGTCCCTTCTGCCCAGACACTTTGTACACAGTAGAAATGTACTCTGACCACCCAAAACCACCCAGGCACAGTAACACTGAACGATCTGCTGAGGCTTCCCTGAAGCAAATGTGGCAGTGGCACCCCCCACAGTCTCACCTGGAAGGCTGGGGACACCTGTCTAAGGATCCAGCACAGGGTGGGAGGTGAAGACATTCCCTTCCTACAACTGCCATGGGAACAGGCATCAGGAAGCAGCTGGGGAAGAGCTTGCAATGTAACATCCTCCTCAACCCAGTCACATTCAAGTGATTTCACTTTTCAAGGGACTTCCTGGGAATCCAAGGTCAGGATCTGTCCCATAGTCTTCACTCACAGCTACTCAAAGCAGCAATATCTTCACATCTTTCTCTTCGGCTCAGCTGGGTCCTGCAAGCTGGGCTTTGCCATGGTGGGATGTCACTACTTGTAGGTTTCTTGTAGGAACATCCCCTCCAGAGCACCCAAAGTGACCAAGCCACCACCTCTTTATGCAACTTTTGGGACACCCGCCCTCGGCAACTGCAAGCTGAATCACAGAACAGGGCTGGACGAAGCCTGTGCTCTGTGCAAGCTGGCAGGAGGATGGTTGTTTCCCAAGGACACTGCTGATCTGCAGCTCTGCTGGTGAAAGCTCAAGCACTGGGACTGCTCTGCCACCTGGGAGCCTCAGCAGGCAGCAAATGTTTCCTGCTCTCCACCCTCCTTTCCTTTCAGTGTCTGCTCTGAGCTGCTTGGTGTCCTTGCTGTGCAACATCACACGGCACCTGTACTCTGCTTCAGAAAGGGCTGCATTCACACAAGGCTCGGATGATGCCCCTCTAATCTGCCTGCCACATACTATTCAATCAGTAGGAGAACATCAAAGGCAGGACAGACTTCACTATGGCAGCAATAAAATCAGTGCTGACACACATTCCCAAGGAGATGCAACTGCAGGGGACCAGCTTGGCCACACAGTCCCTCGAGGATTGGGGCATTTGGTCACTGGGGGGACTCACCAGGCCCTGCAGGTCCCATTTGGGCTGGAAACAGGGTCAGGAAGAGATCATCTTAGATTATATGATGGCAGGCCAAAAATTTAGTCTTGGTCCTCCTCCCATAATCCAGCCCTGCCTGGGCATCCCCTTCGTGGGCAGCATGGGTGGCATGGGGGAGGACGGGGCTGTGTGGGGCTGCGGAGGATGCCGGGTGACAGTGTGGGAGCCCAGCTCGCAGCATCCCAACCGTGCTGACTGAAAGCACGACGTCTCGCCCGCTGCCACGCACCAGCATGGTGGGACCACGCAGGCGGGCTCGCTGCCTCGGGGGCTGCCTCAGGGGAGCGCGAGGGGGGGGCTCGACTGGGACCTCGGTTTCACTTCCTGCCCTGTGTGGGGAGAGATAATTAAAAATATCTGACTAAGGCAGACTTCTTTGTTCTCGGTATTACTAAGCCCGCCCCACTCCCCAGCCCCCTGCGATGACAGCGGTGTGGGCAGAGCTATTTCACTTTCCCCTGGTTTGCAGACTCACAGCTGGGCAGCAGGTGTACGGCGCTGCCGGGCTCCACACCTCCCAGCCTTCCCAGCCTCTCCCAGCCTCGCTGGTGCATGATCCTTTCTCCCACAGACCTGGCACTTTTCCCCAACATCTCAGTGGGTCACAGCATCTTAGTCTCAGTGGGTCACAGCACATTAATCCTCAGAGAGCTCAGGGGACACCAAGCCAGGGTAACGTGGATGATGCTGAGGAACATCAGGTGGGAATCAGGTCCAAAGGATGCTCAGAGCAAGGGAAAATTTGGGACCCTGCTTGCCAGGCACAGCAGAGCTGGACTGCACAACTGTTTCCTATGGGGTGTCACAGAGAGGGAGAGCTTGACGATCTCAGGCTTGGCCACCATCAAGTTTATAATAAATTGATTTCCTTTTGGATTAATATGGTTACCATAAAAGATATGAACATTTTAATATCTGCCTCCACAACTGCAATATTGTTTTTAATGGCCATGTGCACGGTACTTTACAAATCTGTAACATGCCTTTTCTTGCCAGAGTAACTTACGGCCTTGTGCACATACAGACATTGCAGGTTAGAGGAACAGTGGTTTGTAATTTAATGTATCCCCTTTCACATGCCACAAACCCTGTGGCGCAATTAGATGGTCCCTTTTGCAAAAGCGGTAATTAATGTTTCTGCAGTAGCCTGGGAGTTGGGAGTGGGACAGGGCATGTGAGGTGAGTTAAAGCCAGGTTGCACTGGGTTGAATGGCTATCAGAAGCTCATCTCTGAAACAACGACAGTCAAGAGAGTGGCACAGCAGGTCAGCTGGAAAGACTGTTTCTTCTTGTTTTTCTACTTTTGCCTTACTAAACCTTTTTATTGATTTCACTGCAGATAAGGAAATAAACACTACACCCACATGGTCTGTCATGGAGGCTCATGTTTCATTCCATGTTTCCAAATTCCAGACTCACTTTGACTCTTGGACTAGATCAGCTTTCCTTGTTCATATTCTGCCCATCTCCAGTGCTGTTCTTCCAGGTCTACTGATGATCACTATGGGATCCCATCAGATATTGGATCAGATTTCAAAATGGGTGAGATTAACCTGGGGCAAAATATCCACACATCACTGAAGCTCTAAATCTCATGAATTTTGATGCTACAGAAGATTTGTGTGTTCACCCTGTTGGTGCAAGCAGGTGACAAACTGGCAGGTGATAATCTGCTGATATGAATACTGTGCTGCAGGTAAGTGGAAGCAGCTATATCTCTCCATCAAGAAGCTGACTGCCATTGAGTAAGGCTGTTGGGCTCTGCTTCTGAAAGCTTAGGTGAGATGGCATTCAACCAGGAGGCTTGCTTAGCTCTCCTTGCATATAGCAATGAGGGCTTTGCTGCACTTGGGATGGGAGTTCTGGAGCCCAACTCTACTGCGGCCCATTCCCCCCACCAAAGGATTTGGGACGAGCACGTGGGGGACCATCTAAACCTGGCATGTGGAGCCATTCATGGAGATGGATCCAGGAGCAGACGTGAAGGGTGGATGGAGCTGCCCACCCCTGCGACCATCCCCAGGGAGGTCAATGGTGCTGACCAGGGCTGATGAGTCCTATTGCCTCCCTGGAGCAGGCTGTGCTTTTCAGGGAAGTCCTGGCCACCCTGTCACTGCTGTCACTTCACATGCAGCTAGTGAGACTGGGAGCAGAGCTGGCACCCTGTGGGAGGGCACTGTGGAGAAGGCACCGGGACCATTACTTCATGGTAGCAGAAGAAGATGATGAATAAGCCCAGAGGTGCTGGGCCAAGCCCACTGTGGAGAAAAGGAAGGTTTTCAGTGAATCCATCCTCCTTTTTCCTCACAGGAGTGACATGATAGATAGCACCAGTGGTGGAAACACTAATAGGGCATTTCCTGCACAGGTGGACTCCCAGATTTAAAACCCTGGGGACAACTTATTGGGGGTGCTGCTGAGCAGGAGCTGGTGCAGACAAAGCCCTTCAAAGTGTACATGTTGCAATGCTTCCCTGGAAATTAAACCCTGAGAGGGATGTGCCCTTAGAGGCTGGGGGAGGACACCTTATGCATTCAACAGCAACCCCATCCCTTCCTGCACAGGCTGCTCCTTCAAAGCAGAAGAGACAGGTCAGAGCATGGGGGCCGTTTTTGTACCAAGCAGACAGGAATTAGAGATAAGTGGCTATTTTCAAAGTTTGATTTAAAAGGGTTGGGGGTTTTGCATATGCTTTCATAAAACATGAGAGAGGCCTTTCTTAATAACACAGGATTTTAGGAAATGTGAGGCTATGTGCACTGTTTCTAGCACCCCAGGGTGCTGCAGGTGTGGGGAGTGCTCAGGATGCTTCAGAGTGGAAGAAGGAGGGAGAGAAAAGCTTTTGGGATGAAGTGGTTTTCGTTCAGCTAATCAAAGCTTCTTGCTCAGGGCTAGAACAAAGCGGACAAGACCTCTCCTTTTTACCATCATCAAGTGAGAGAGGTCTCTGCTGATTGTTCATCATGAGGGAGGTTGCGGGTTGTTGTTATCCTATTGTCAAGGTCAGAAACCTTGGGTGATCTCATCCTCCAAAGCAACACCCTGCGCTGAGCAGTGCAGCTCCTCTGGGTGCTGGTGAAGGACATATGTCAGTCAACACCCACCCCTTCACAGGTCACCCTGAGCAGGAACTGCCTCAGTGAGGTGGGGTCCTGGCCTGCAGACCCCAGTCCCAGGGCCAGAACCCACCTCTGGATCTACCCCAAATCTCCAGTGCTGACCAAGGGCACTCGTAATCTGCTTTGGACAGGAGAAGCTGAGCATGGCTGGCGTTGGGTGAGCCCTGGGTAACAGTCTGGAGGTGGCTGGTCCATGGAGGAGATGCTGAAATGGTGCACCATCACCTCCTCCAGCCTTTCCAGGGCAGTGGGGGTGGGAAAAATGCGGCGAGTGAGTGTGAGTGTGTGTGTACGGTTGTGCATGTGTGTGTGTGTGTGTGTGTCTGCATGGGTGTAGGACAAAGCATGTAAATAAAAGTAAAGAACATGCTGTGTATGTGAGGATGGAGGCTGGGAAAGGAAAAATTACTTAGCTGCAAAACAGAACTCCTTTACCTGTTTTTCTCATAAAGCAGCATGAGGATGTTTCTGCTAAAGCAGCCTCCTTTCACAGCAGCTGCATTATGAAATGACTTCTTTTTAACAAATCCATCTGCCTGCTTTTTAATAAGCAGGGCTTTCCACCATTGTATATGTGCGAGGTCTGACCTTTTCATAGGAAAAAACATTCATAACCAAAAACTATAAATAGAAACCTTCAGACTGGAGCAGATAAAGATGTAGGTTATGTGACTTTTTTTAAAAAAAAAAAACATAATGTGGGAGGGAAAGGAACAAGCTCTTTTTAAAAGTCATAAACTTCTGTTATTGCCTTAAGCTTTCTTAATATTTACTGAAACATTTAAAGAAAGACTTAAAACAGTAGGGCTTACAAGGCATCTGCATCTAAGCAGGTATTTTTAAAAAGGAAAGGAAAAAAAGGTTAGAAATATGTTTAGTTTAGTAAAAAGGGTATTTCCCCTAACTATGAAACAAAAGTTTATACAAGGTTTGTATTTCTAGGGTAAATTAAGTTTTTTATTTTGTTCATGTTCTGGTTCTGCAGGCACTCATATATACACGTAACTTTGCTCATGATTATAGACTCTTATCCTTCAAAGGGACTACTCATGTGAGAAAAGCTGATCATTCATTGTTTCCACTTCAAACCATATTTGGTCCTGTATTTTAAGCCCCAGCTGCTGGAGGCAGGTGATTACATGAGAATCTCAGCTTTCTTTTAAAAAAAAGTATAAAAGTAAGTTTCTAAATCTTGTGGTTGAAGAGAAAGCTTGAAAACATGTCCTCCACAGAGCTTCAGAACCAGAAAGCACATGATATGAAACCAATCTTCCGTCTAAATCTGCTAATCACACACATTTCTTGATTGGGAGCAATATTTGTTAAGTGTATGACAAAAGAGTTCAAGAGAGGGGAGTAGGAAATGATCAGTGCAATTGTGACTTATCTGAGCCATGTCAGCAAATCACTGTTGCTACGTGCAAAGACCCTTGGTGGATGCCAGCTCACAAATGCTCTGTAGAGCTTCACTTAGCAAACACTCAGGTAAGGCAAAGGGAATGAAGAGAAGGCTTTGGTTAAGCATGCACTTAGCTCATCTGCTGTATCCCATGCCTCAGATTCTAGGATATGCATATCTTCTCTGATATTTAAGACAGCGCAGAAAATAAATCAACTTGCTTGGTGCTGTCAGCATGGAAATAAAGATAAGCTGTTAGCTGTAGCCACTGAAGGGTGCAGTGGTAATACAATACCCTGAGTCTCTGTGTTGCTTTTTGATATACTACAGCAGCATAAGAAACAATTACACTGATCCATATTTCATCAGGCACTGCAGGCTGAGCACCTTTTATGACTATTATGTAGCTTCTCAGGTGTTGGCTTCGGCTTCCTTAGAGAGGTATCTTTTTGCTGTGGCTGCTCAGTGCCAGGCTCCTTTCTCCTAAGATGCAATATCTCACCATCACTGCTCCACAGCGTAGTGCAGTAACAGCCTTCCCTTGAACTGAGTGCCTCCAGTACTGTGACACCACTCACGTGAGGAACAGAGCCAGCCCAGATAATGGGGTTTGTCCAGCAGCCACAACAAGGAACTTTGTCTCTTTTCTGTTGCAAGGCATTTTAGGTTGAGTTCGTGTCACCACTTCCCCGATACCTATAAATATTTTTTTCATATATAGAAAATGGGAAGCTACTCAGAGATCGTAGAAATGAGAGTGGGACAGTGATTTCTGCAGAGATGTCTGCTTGTGCCACCACAAATCTGTGGGTACAAGCATGTGTGCACACTCGCTGCATGCAGAGTTTGCCTCGTAGCTTCATTTCTCCCAAATGATGATGGCCTGTTAACCAAAAGCCTCCCAGGCAGAAATGTTTGAAATATTTTTCAGAAGCTGCAATTGCTGCAGAGATATCAAGACCCAAAAGTCACGCAAGTGAAACACAAACCCTTGGAGCAGCCAGGAAAGCTGTCATGAATTTTGTGTGGGTGGTTTGAAGAGAGGGGAACCCCACCATCCACGTGCAGAGAAGTGGGGCTTGGATTTTGCCCAGCACCTGGTGCATGGCTGCTCTCCATCACTTGGTGTGGGTGCAAACAGGAAAGAGGGGCTGCCCTTGGGAGAACTTGAACCCTGCAACAGATGCCTGTTTTAATAACAGAAAAGTATTCCTTTCTGCGGGGCTGCACTTGAAGTGGTCTTTAAGGTGAAATCTGGCCCTGATGAAGTTGATGGCAAAGTCTCCGTGGACTTTGGTCTGGTCCAAATCTCACCCCTGTGGTCCAGCATCTGCCTTAGCCTGAGGCTGGCCTCTGCCCTCCGTCGAGTCTCCTTCTACAGCAGTGAAACGGGGCCTGGGTTGTATCTCACCAATAAAACAAATAGCATTAAATGATGCAAGGGTATTTGAGTCGTGATTTTCATCAGCGTTTCCTTTTCACTGAGCTCAAAGTCTAGTTTGAATGCAGCCTACTATTTCAGTCTGCAAGAAAAGGCTACATAGAAAATAGGTTTTGAATCAGATGCTTTACATAAACCATGGGTTTTACTAAAAACTGATCCATTCTTCTCTCTTTCAGTCCTACAATAGCGACTCTGCAGGGAGGCATTAGAAGTTTCTGTACTTTCATCTTGTCTCAGGACACTTAAGGTGGCCAAAGCAGGTAATAATAATAATAATAATAATAATAATAATAATAATAATAATAATAGCAACATTTAAATCATTCATCACAACTGATTTATTGGAGGAATTTTGCCACATGTGTGCATGATAAGTCATCCAGAAATAGGTCATGATTTTCTGAAATGTATCTGAGGTGCAGGATTATTTGCCAAGTAATTTGTACCAAACAAATCCCTCTCACTGTTAGTAGACAGTGCTTTTATTTTGACTTGTTTTGACTGAGTAGCACCATGGTTTACATGGTGAATATGTTTCTTGATTGGGAACAGAAGCAGGCACCTAACTTTAACCATGTGCTGATATCTCCTGGCTGAAGTTAGCCACAAATGCATGCTCAGACTAAGGAAACACAGGGACGTTGATTTTGGCAACCAGTCCATGTCCCAGAGGCCTTTCGGCAACAATGGGCTCGGTGCTGTCCTAAGCCTGAAGATGCTGCAGTGGGGAATAAGAGCATCGTTTTACTGCCATTCCTGACATTCAAACAGCTTGGGGAGGCTGTCCTGAAACAGCCACATAGGTGGTGAAACTGTGAGGGCTATGGGAAAAGCAAACAGAGCTCTCATTCTGTTGGGAGAAAGTAAACTGTGGTCTCCCTTTGCTTTGCACCCAGGCTTGCTTGGCCCTAGCTGATGCACCTGGCTTTTTACAACCCGCCCCTGAGCACAGCCCCTTGGGGAACCCCTGCAAAGCCAGGCAGAGAGGAGGCTGGAGCCCATGGTGACTCCCATGCCATCAGCTTTCTATCCATATCACTGGGAGTTAAATGTGGCTGAAAGCACCTGGAAAAGCTCCTGGACCTCCTGGTAAACTGGGCTGCAAAGAGGTCAACACTCACCCTGCAGTGTCCCATCTCAGCATCAGCAGGGAGAGTTTGGACTCTTCTTCTTGTAAAGGCACTGGAAGTCGCCTGAGCGCAGTGCCAAGCATGAAGCCACTTTACAGACAGTGTGGATGAACTTTGGATTGTCTCCCTGTACAGGCAGACTGAACCTTGGCTTTTTATTCAAACCTAGGGTATCTCCAGCATAGAGTGGTGGAAGACAACTTCAACAGCTCCCTTTCAGCCCTCCCCTGCAAGGAAGAGATAAGCAAATTAATGGCTGTCTCTGATACTGTGATTTATACAGAGCCCAGCTAGATTTAGTGCTTTTAGAGAAGAGTCAAGATTCCTTATCCCAAGGGGTCTGCAATTTAAATCGGGGAGAGAAAAAAAATCATCCCAAAACTGAAACAAATATCAGAGGGGACATCCTTGTGAATAGAAAAGAAAGATCCATCAGAACTGCTCTTTTTAAGAGTTTTGCATGTGTGCGAGCAAGTGAGCTTTTATAGTGGCTGAGATCAATTTACATGTAGCAACTAAGGAGTTGCTTGGCACTTCCAGGACTTGAGTTGGTGGTGGGCATGAGGTCAAATGTAAGATGAACCTCTGAGAGAGCTGAAGATAGACTCAAGCCCACTGATGTCAGTTGGAAACCTTTCAAGATGTGTGGCAAATAACATGAAATTGAAGAAAATAGAAGGTAAGAGAAGTTTGTCAAGGCCATTGCAAACGAAATTTTTGTCAAAGATGAATCATCTGTCCCACTACTTTCTTTTGAACTCATCCCACAGTATGGAGCAAGTTGATGCTTGCTGATTTGGGCCTCAACATTTATTGTAAGCCTGTGTCTGCGTGTGGGAAAGCAGGAAACTTCCCTACTGTGCTTGGAATTGTAATGCTATAGAGGTGTTTATACGTGTGGGGCTTATTCCTTTATGAGAAGGGGGATAAATTATACTTGAATAAAGCCATCGCTACACGCACCCTAGGGAATCGCTCTGTCTGCCTATCGCTCTAATGCTCAGTCTATCACTCTAACTGCACTAGTTAAAGAAAAACACACTCTTGACCAACACACAAGTATGAAAAACAGTGTAGACCTAGGCTTTTCTGCTTTCCATGGTTCTGGCAGAACAAAGGCAAATTAAATTGGTTGTAAATTAATTTCTGTGTGCATTAAGACTCTTTGCACAGCCTGAACAGTATAAAAGAGCTTTGGGTTGTCTCAGAATTAGCTTGAATAAATTCAGAAGGCCATATTTCTTTACACAGCACATAATCATTTCCAAAGCATCTGCCATAAAAGGGGGTGATTGAAACAGATTTCCTAGTGGATAATTTCCTGCCTGTTCCTAACACTTTCATCTCGGGAAACAGAATTCAAAACTCATGGTCGTCAGTGTGAAAACTCCATTGATCTCAGTGGACTTTGGTTCAGCTCTGAAAGATATGAGAACAGATACTGAGAATTTCTGTCTCTGGAGCTTGGGGCAGCACCGTCCCTGTTCGACACACCACAGCAAGACCAACACACAGCAGAGCTCCTTCCTGCGGCCATCATCCTGTGGTGCCCATCTTTTTCCTAGGCTCTCAACACAGCCGATGTGACACGGGGTTATGGAAATGGATAGTAACATGGGCCTGTGATCTGGGAAGTAGATCTCAAATTGGCATGGTTGGAGACAATGGGAGTCATTTGCTGATCAGATGGTGTGCCTCAGGATGGGAAATCTCATGCTCAGGTGGACCTTCCCCATGTTGCCCACTGTCAGGTCTCCCCTGTTACACCTCAGCACATGACTGTGGGGTTAACGTGTCTCCAAGAAGGGACATAAAGGTGTGTAGTGAATGTCTAGGGAAGTTTCTCACCTTGTTTTCTGAATAAAAAACCTCTCTCATACCACAAAACAGGTACCTTCATTCCCATAGGACCCAGGACGGCTGATTCAGTGGGTAGAAACCTGGTGCTAGCTGAGATAGCTATTGCTGATTTGAGTTGAGAACAAGATCTTCAGTGAAATGAATTGATGGTTTCAGTTCCGAATCTGGTGGGCAAATTAAAAAAAAGCAAAGCTGGGCTGTGTAATTCAATGCTTGCTTTCAGGAAGCCACACAGAACACAAGCATGGAGACTGAGTCATCTCTCGCCCTCCGATAGGAGCCCATGCCCCCCGACCACAGGAGGCAGGAGAGGTAGGCGAGGACCCTGTCTGGAGATCTGGCACCACCCAGGGCCCAGAGGGGTTTGATCCTGCATGTTCCTTCTCTGGGAAAAAGAGCAGCACCAGGGAAAAATAGTGAAATGGAAAGCAAACCTGCAAGATCCCATTCATCCCAAGACTGTCCAAAATGATTCAGATATAAATATAATCATACCAGAGCTTGCTGGCATTTTCATTCAAGTACAGCATACAAGGGAATTTCAGTTAACCCTCCAGTGGCCAGAAAATATGGAGTGGTGCAATTTATCGCACAGCTTAGGCAAGACAGATACGTGAGAGCTGGCATGTCAGCATCCCTGTAACTCCTGCTACTTATACCAGTGTTCATTTCTCTGTTGCCACCTGAGGAACTGTAAGCAGCTTTCAAAGGTTTTAAAAGTCCCCACCACATTCCTGTGAGACAAGTTAAAAACCACCTCTTTTGACAAAGACAGAGAAGGGGGCACTGGAGATAAAAAGTGTGAATTTAGGAACCTGATAGCAGAGCAGTGGGTAGCAGGCAGGAGCTCCTGGCTGCTGGGAACATGGCCTTCCTGAGCAGGCAATCAACAGGACGAGTAGCAGGAACAATGAGCTAAGCGCTGCGATGGAAACAAACACCTTTTTTTAGGCACTCTGCACTAAGCTGCTGCTGCTACTTTTATCACACCATTCATTTGGGAAGAAAGCAGCACAGCAAAACAAGGTGCACACACAAAGCCACGCACTGTGTCTGAGCTCACATAAGTTTCCAGCCTGAAAATTTAGTTTTTAAATTATTTCATTTAGTGGTTTGGGACTGCAATGTTCTTGTATGATGTTAAGTCTTTGTAACTGGCTACAGCCGGGTTGATACTTAGGGCAGAACCTGCATGATCCATAAGGGGACTGAGGATCAGAAATGGATGCTAACTTCTTCTGGGCAGCCAAAGCCAATGTTTCCACTGTGCAAGTCTTCCATAAAGCTGTTTTACAGATAAACACATACACACGTGCTCATGAAACCCCCTGGCAAAAACAATGGTTGTTTTGCATGCCAAATGTGTCAGTTGCATTTGTTTTTACGACTGAATTCACTCTCAAGTCATGAACGCAAAAAAAAAAGTCTAGTGAGTGTTTAAATTTAGGGCATTAATTTTGCATTCCAGTGTAGAGGGAACCCAACAGTCTCAAACCTCAGAAAAAGCCACTCCACCTCTGCTTTATGGGCAATTTCATTCTGCTTGTGTTTCCAGAGCCTACTTCAAAGTGCAGATGCATTTCAGGTAAATAATGACAGCTTCAGAACAAGTTTTCCTTGTAACACAAATCTCCTCACTAATGAAATCAGGGGAAATATTCAGAACAACTTGATATCCATCTGTCTGAAATCAAATCCTTCTATTTATATAGTGTAACTGGGGGTCTGATTCCTCCCCTGATCAAATCAGGGGTGAAACTCCTGCAGACTCAAGTGGGAATGGGGCCAACCCTTTACTCTCATGGTGACCATTGCCCAAACCTGGGTGAGGATGCCCTGGTCCTTCCAGTGCATGACAGAGAACGTGCCTGTGGGCGCGGCAGCAAACAATGGGGTTGGGTTCGGAAGAATATGAGGCACCTTCCCTCAGCACAGAGAACAGTTTCTATAGTTTCCACATTTCCTTCCTGCTCATGTCAATCACGTACAGGAGAAAACAATGAAGAAACACCAACCCCATGTGTAATAAAGTAATGGGAACCCAAGTATAAGCCACATGCTAAAAAGAAAAGAGTCGTTGCATCCAAGGTTGAAAGTATCGACTGGCTGGACTGCCAAATAAATCAGACTAGCCCTGGGGACTTGGATCTATACCTGTACTTACCTCTTCACCTCAGACCTCAAGAGCAAGCTTCCCTTTTGCTTTGGAAGCCTAGAGGTGGGCGGACGGTGCAGCTCTTGGTTGTCTTCATCTGCATCACTGAACCACTTGCCTCGCTGAGGCCCTGCGCCTGCCCTCGGAGACACAGCTTCTCTCAGGTCCAATCAGCCTTCCCAAAGGCTCGGCAGTGGGATGTGGGGGGACCAAGATGTCCACTTGGCTTGGCAACAAAGAAAAGCAAACTGCACTTGAACCTGGAAATTTACAGGAATGCAGAGCAGCCCTGTTGCTAAGCCAGCTGCAAACCTGCTTTGCTTGGGGCTCTTCCTTTTGTAGGGTTGAAGGAATGAGGTGCATGTTGCCAAGTAGGACATCAGTACTACAAACAAATGGAAAGCCCTTATCCCACCAGCAATCTCGAACTGGTAACGGGCAGGCAGCTAGAGTAACAAGAAAGCTCGTCTCCTTCCTACTCGCAGAAAGGGGAGGCGGTAGGACACAGGTTATAATTAGAGCCACCCACAGCAATTTTGGGGAAGCTTCAGCACATGGATTGGGATCTTATTGTAAGTGCTGCCAATTCACCATCTACTTGGACTGGACCAGCCCAGAAACCCAGTGGCAAGAGCTCTCAGACACATCTCCTGCTTGACTGGAGTTTAGCAGTGCTTTAAGACATCTTGGTGTCTGCAGGGGAAAGTGCACAGCAATGGGAATTTCTGTATAATCCCTTAGCCTGAGTGGTCTTCTAATTTAAAGGATTTGCTTCGGCTTTGAAGACAAGCTCACACTGGAGCCCTCATTTTTTTCCACTGGATTATAAAATGTCAGAGGTTCATCCAAACTGGATCTCCCCAGTACAGTTTCCTGCAGCTGGAAAAACACCAGCTCTGCCAAGTGCTGCATGTCAGGGGTGCAGAACGTTTCATTGCACAGCCACCCCTTCCCCAGGGAAAGCTGCACAACTGTCCCCTTGCAAAAGCATCCCCATTGAGCACAGTGTGAGGCACATGATGTGCCCATGCCTGGACTGAGGTACCTCAGAGCCATCGCCAGCTCTCCATCCAGCTGCTGTGGAGTTGAGAGCAAGCCCTGGCCCATGCCATGCTTGCCTCAGACAGGTCAGCTCACATCCTCAGAGATCAGCTCCAGCATGACGAGGGTCAGCATGGAGGACTAAGGAGCTGATGTGGTCTTTACATTAGTGGCACATGGGTCTTGTCCCCTCCTGGGCTGAGACATGACCACCTCTGCTTTGGTCCTAATTCTTGTGGTGCTAATTCACAACGCAGATTTGATACCCCATGTATGAGCCTTCAGGCAACATCACTGCCTGGTGCATCTGCATCCACATCCATATCCACATCTACGTCTGCATCGGCATCAACCATCCCTATCCCTATCCCATCTCTATCCCTATCCCCAGGGAGGAGCTATGTTCTCTCAGACATCCTTTCTGGCCCCCTCAAAAGCAGTGCCGGCCTCCATGGTGCAGGCTAGACCCCACCAACATGAAGATTTAAACCACCTGATTGTGAAAGCTAAGCCACATCAAGCCATTGTGAGAAATGGGGCCTGCTTAGGAGCAGTGGGCCCTCAGCAGAGGCAATGCTGCTTAAATTGTTACGTTTGCTACTGCACTTCTCACAAACACCCCAATTTTTGGTGCCTGCCCCCAAATCCCCCCTGCGGCACCCTGGGCCTGGCAGTGAGAATCCCAGCTTCTGCTGTCTTGCTTTTAACTGCTGGGGTTTCTGAGCCTCCCTGCTTGCAGAAACAGGCTTTAAAACATGAGCCCAGCATTCTCAGAGGAAACAATTTCAATTTTTTCTGTTGTTTTTTTTAATTTTTTCCCCTACTGCTGTCCTTTATTTAAAGAGGGATTTGGGGGCCTCACTCAGGATTTTCAGGTACTGCTCAGTCTGGGGAGAGTAATCACAAAGTCATTACTGCAACACGGCCACCCTGGGAAGCCCTGTGATAACTGCTCTGCGCTGACGCCCATGCTTCGCACCATGCGGAGGGGTTACCTTTCCAGCTGAAGGCACAGCAAGAACTTTCTCCCAGGTAAATGGAATACAATTATGCAGGCTATGAATGGCGATGTGTCTGCAGGGGGGTGGAGACGCAGTGAAGGGGGGGCGTCAGTGTGTTTTGTAAATGCTTTGAAATGTATTTGTGTGTTTCTGAGATGAACCTTAAAGAAAATACCTGAAAACTGGTTTTGCTTTTCCTAAAGCATTGGCTCTTTCAGGCAGCAGCTTTGCCAAAAGTCATTAATCACATCTTTATTAACAAGGGCGGGGGAACAGTGACCTCAAACAACCGAGGAAAACAACTAAAACTACATTCATTTGAAGGACCGCTTTTTAAAATCTCTTCTGGCCAGCACATGCTACTGTTGACGTATATTTAAAGTGTGCTGAGTCTATGGGATATATTGGGACTTCTGCACAGAACCAGGGCAGGACTTGACCCAAGGGTGTGTTTGACTTAACTATACATCTCCTGGAGTAAAAAGGGAGAAAGAAGAAAGTTTTTAAAAGGTCTTCACACTTTTTCTACTGCAACAATGTGTATCACCTGAGCAGGACAGACTAAACACACTGTTCCTTCACTTCTGAAGCCTCAAAATTCACAGTCATAGTTCTCATGATGTGCATGGGTTAAATCCAGAGGGAACATCATGGTCACTCAATTCCTTCTAGCCCTGCCAGCCTGTTTGCTCTAAACTATCCTGCCCTGGATCTCTCAGTAACTTGCTAATTTTCTCAATTAAAAACGCAGAGTCAGCTGAATGAGCCACCACGTTACGTGGGGGACCTAACTCACACCATAGGGACCACTGCTTTTGGGGTGGACATGGCAGAGGATACAGCCCTTGTGCCCCCGCTTTGTCCTGCTGAAACTCCACATTTGCTGCTTGTTCCCCTCTCTGAGCTCGTTTGTCAGCTGGGATACTGAGATTGGTGGGAAAGCAGGGATTTTTGAGGGGATTTCTGGAGCCTGCCTCAAAACGCATTTACCACAGGGCAAGCTCTCAGTGGCAGTGTGGGGAAAGGGCAGGTCCCACCTTGGACAGGATGCTAATTGGTGCATTGCAGTAGGCAGTCTGTGAGCCCAAACCCTGGAAGGCTGTTGCCACTGATAACACCCATCTGCTGTGGCATCATGTACATTGACATAACCTTAATTAATGATATTACCAAGTTAATGAGGAGATAAACCACCGATCCCAACTCCTGTTAAGAAATTGTCTTAAATACCAGTCACTAATCACTATGGAGAAACAGATAGTGGGCCAAAATGCACACCTGGAGTAAAGAGGTGTGGCTCCCATGTTTTCTGGTGAAGTTGCATTTGTTTACTCCAGGACTGACTATGAACCATCCTGATGAACACACGGCGGGTGTGCGCTGGGCGGGAAGTTGTAAACAGCCTCAGCCTTATGTAATGGCATGGGTCTTGTGCAAGAACTGTCATCCAGATGGCAGCAGGATTGATGGCTGCAGAGATCAGCACGGTGCCAGCCTGGGGTGCAGATGCACATGGGAGTGCACCAACCCCAGGGTTGCTCTTCCCAGACCCTGACCTGGTACAGAAGGGCTCTTTGGCCACCTCTGAGCCCTGAGATGCTTCACAAGGGATGGTCTAGTCCACATGGCTTTGGGAATAGTGGACATCACCAGACACATCTTGGTGGCTAAGAGCTTTTTGGGCTGCTTGACTGGAAAAGATTTGCCAGTTGTGACTAGAAGACTTCCCGCTACCATTGGGGTGGTGTGGATGCAACTTGTAAAACAGGGAAGGGACCTGTTTCACTGCGCTGACTTGATTCTTTGGCTGTTACTTTATTTCCTTGCTGTTGTTATTCTGATCTAGTGAAATTAAAAAGGCATGAGTAGCCTATTTGGATCTGAATGTGTGAGTTCCTGCCCTGAAGAGCTTTCAGTAGAGATTAGATTTTACATGCCATTGTGTGGGGGAGATGTGCCATCAGGCAAAAGAGGAACAAATGCAGGCGGGGCGAGACTGGAGAGACATAAGCTGGTATGCTTGCATGAAGCTGCCTGCTGCTCATCAGGGTGGTATCTCCATCTCATTGATGTTTGGACAGGTATCTCAGAAAACATTCGTCTTTGGTTTCTGCAGGATGTTTAGCTCCTGGAACATGTGAGACAAGGCAGCCACTTCTTCCTCTCATCAGCCTTTTAAACCTTTTCCTAAGAGGGCCTAAAATAAAACCTATGCATAAGAACCTATCCCAAGTCTCGTGTTCTGGAGCATGCAAGCAGACTAGCCAGGGGACCCTGGCCCTTAAGAAAAGTCCTCCAAGTTGCTGGCAAGGTAGATATGCACTCAGTCTTCTAGTACACGAATAAATGTTGAGGGATTCCAAGGATTTACATGCTCACGTGGCACACAACACAGACATCAGGAGCAGACAAGCCTGGCACAAGGCTCACGCTAACCAACTTTTCACCTATTTCAACTACTTCACTCTAGCACTCCGACCATGTTTCTATTCAGTCAGGCTGTTTCCTGCTTGACACAAAAAGGTGTTTGTTTGTTTTTAAGTGATCACAAGGCATGCATATATCAGAAAAAAAGAAAGTATCTATCTTCTTCTTACATCTCTATTATTTCTATTGTTCAGGTATGCCTCAGGTACTTTCCCAGACATGTTGCCTTCTGTTTTTAACATTGCCATCTGGGAATCAGATACTGTACATCTTTTGTGGTGCTGTTCAGCGGGGAGGGAATTTGTTATTGCTCCTCACAGATAGTTCCGGCTTGATGCACACGGATAACTCAGAGAAGAGGGATGCCATCGGCTTTGTGGCCACTGACATCCAGCTCAGGGACAAGCTAAGGCTGTGTGTGAGCAGCACATCTCAGGAGACAAGCTAAGAAAGTTCTCACAACACCTGCAAGCCAGTGATGTCCACAGGCTCCAAAATCCTTCACTGGTGGGAAGCTGTACTGAACTCTCTTTGCAATCTGGCACACTCGGTCATGCTTTTAATAAGCATTTGCCTTGTGAAAGTCCAAGGAAAGAAGAGGTGATCTCCACGCAGCAGCCACAGACCAAATCAGCCTAAATTTCAGGGCAGTTGGAGCTGAGTGCAGAAGCAGATGCAGAACTGAGCTTTGTGGGCTGGACCCATCTCTCGAAGTTGATTCTGATCATTTCCTGATTCAGAGCCTTGTGCTTTGACCACAAACCCACCATATCCCGTCCTCTTTGGTGTACATCTCTGGTCCCTTAACTAAACACTGCTCAGTAAATGCTTACAAATTCAAGAAGAGAGGCTGCTAGTTCAAAGTCTTGCATTATCAGGGCAGCTGGAACAAGCAACAGCAACAAGAATCAAATCAGAGCCAGGAAGAAAGCCTGGGTGTTTGAACACTGGCAGATACCTGCTTAAGACACTTTTCTCCAGCCTCATTACACCCACTCCTGAACACAAAAACTAGCTAACAACTTGTAGGTTCAGGTGGGTTACTCTGAAGTGGGCTGCTCCTGACTGGTAGTTTTGTGACAGTATTGCTCTTCGTGCTCCAGCCTAGAAAGCAAAAGAGCTGCCACCCCAATGCTGTTATATAACTGTAGGTAAGAGGAGTGGAGCGATGTGCCAGTATCACAGCGGGGAGGATCTTGAGGGATATTGAGAAACGAAAAAACTGTGACAGAGTGTGCATGTGCGTGGTTTCTTCTTTAAAAATAAATTCAGCAGACTTTTTTTTCTTTTCTTTTTTTTTTTTTTTCTTTAAGACACAGTGGCTAAAAATGGCCTTTCAAAAATAAATCAAGCCTGAGGCTGGGTCTGAAAGCACTTAATGAAGGGTAAAAGTGGTTAAAAAAAGGAAAAAGAAACATTCCCATGCTATTCCTAGCACAGAGTCCCCCACCTCTGCATGTAAACGGTAGCTGCATCATCCTAGAGAATTTCTACCAGTTTCAGATCAATACCTGGCCCACTTAGGACAGAAGATGGGTGAGCAGGGACTCTACCCTGAGACCTTCCTAAGAGGCTCTTGTCTCCTGAAAGCACTGGGCACCCCATCCTAGACATCTCCCAGTGTGGCCCAGCATCTTCAAAATCACAAGGATGTGACAAGGTTTTAAAGCAAAACTGCACTACACAATGGGATGAAACCAGTTGTGGACAACATGATGGAAAAGCTGTTGGGGAACTGAATTGAATGGAGTTAAAAGCTATTTTTTATTATTATTATTATTATTTTCAGCAGCTGGTTCAGCCTTTTTAAATGAAAACCAGGCTTTTCAGACAAAACTAATTATGTTCTTTGGAGAGGTTAAAAGTTTGTTTGGGAAAAGAAACTCTGTGGATGGGATAGATTTTGGCAAGGTGGTTGACTTAACACATTTTCTTCACAAATAAGAATATATGATATCAATAGCACATGCTGTACGTGGCTTAGGGAGCAGTGAGATTAAAGCTCCGCTAAATGAGAAGTCCCTGGGAAGTCACTCAGGGCACATCCCCAGAGGACAGCCTCGGGGACTGACAGGACATCCAACAATTTTCAGTGCTTTTATCACCCATCTGGAAGGTGATGCACAATGACTGCTGCCAAAACCTGCAGATGACACCAGGCAGGCAGAGAGGTATCTGATGAAGAGGTGGGGGCAGTGGTGTGGAGAGATCCGGCTCACTGGGCTCATGCAGGCAGAGCACACATGTTCAGGCAGCCAGAGCCCTGTGCCAAGGATCCAGGGATGCAGCCGGCTGGTGCAGAGGGAGAACCCCTGTCCTGGAAAGAAGAGCATGGAGTTGGGAAAGGGTGCTGAGGTCGGAGTGGACAAGGAGCTGAGTGTGATATTGCAGCTGAAGGGCCTTGTAGGAGCTCTGGATGGATGAAGAGAGGAGCTGCAGACTGAAGTATGGACCAGTCCTTGTTCCACAGATGGTCTTAACCAGACAAATAATTTCCCTGTGGTTGGTCTCTGCATTTTAAGAAAAAAGTTGAGAGACTTGAAGAATTTAACCTGCCAAATTAATCCAGAAACTAAGTGAGAGATTATGTCATTATAATGTGTAAGCACCTTCACAAAGAAATGGTGGTAGGAAAAAAAGTCTTTACCCCAGGAAAGGCCCACAACAAGCACACTACAGCCTGGTAATTTCAAGTTAGAAAGTAGCGCGCATTTTACCCATGAAGATGTTTAGTCTTTGGGATGAATTCCAGGGGCAGGATTGGATCCACATTTCCTGATGTTGTCAGATCCAACCTGGCTGCCCTCCTAGGAGGTCTGATTGAGATCAAGCTGTGCTGTGCCAAACATGAGTTAAACACAGAGGTGAGGGAGTGATAGTCAGGGATCCCTGAAGTGCTGGGGCTCAGGAGGGAGTCTCCAGCACTCCCTTGCAGCCATGAATTCTGGGACCAAGAACTACAAAGCTGAGGAAGAAAAATAAAATTTAAAAGGCCTCTTGCCTCTTGGAAGGTACAAGAGCGTGAGAAAGCAAATGAAAAACCCTGCAGTTCTTGGTAACTGCTCCCAAACTGATAAACATCCAAAAAAAAAAAAAGCCTCTAACCTTTCTCTTTTTGCCTTTTCAATACTGTGTGTGAAATAACTTGATTATTTTATAGAGGTTTGTTGGTAGTGATCTTTTTAGCACACTGGCAAGTTGCTCCTGTTTTGGTTTTGTTTGGTTTTGTGAACAGCTACAGTTGGATTTTCCACTCTTTGTTTCTGAGTGTGTGTTTAGGACTTGCTGAGAACAAGTTAAACACAACAAATGAGTTTTGGACAGAGCTTTGGAAGAGATTAATTCTGTGGTCATTCATTCTCCTCTCTCGGGAAGAAAGTCTCATATGCAGCCATTGTTTCTGAGAAAGTTTTGTCTTCGTGCTAACTGGCATCCTTGCTTGGTAACGCTTGCAAGGCATTGAGGACCAAGGGCCCGATCCTGGAAGATAACAACAGGTATTTTACCTTTAACATTGCCCAGGGATCAGTTCACATATTGATGTACCAGTAGAGATGGAGTTCGAGGATACTGGGCAAAAAAACCCTCACCAAAATCCCACAGAAACTCAGTGGCAAATGGGATTAGCACCAAATACACACAGTCTGTGGCTCTAGCAAGCCAAGAACAAATAGGGCAGGTAGTAAATCTAGAAGAGCCAGTAGGAAGGTTGCAAGCTTTGGAATTACCAGAAATACAGCTGCTGAAGGAAATAATTCATACAATGTTGATCGTCTCATCTCCATATGCTTGCAATAATTTTGACAAGCATTTCATTTTGTCTATTAAGAAAATTACTCCTTTAAGGGCAAAATCTAACTATATTTTTCAGGTCAGCCTCATTCTGGGAATCATTCTCGCTTGCCTGTGGTTTTCACTATCAGGCCAAACTTAATCCCTGGTGTATTTCTCTGGACTCAGTGGAGTTATGATGAAGATCAGCTTGGCTTTAGGGCCTTTAGTTATATTGCCAATGGGTTTCTTTAAAGGGATATTTCCTTAATTTGGATTCAGTGATTCCGGGCAGTGATTTTCATTTTGCAATCTGGAAGCACTCCTGCATATTTTAAGGAAGTTTTAGTTATTCTGGTACTGAAGAAACCTTCTTTGGCAATAGATTACATGTCTAATTTTCATCTGGCTGAAGGCAGGTGTGTGCATGTGCTTCGGCTGGTCTGTGGATGGCAGTCTAGAGAGCCATCTGCCAGGTGCCTTCCATCCACAGGGAGGTCTGGTGAAGAGTCACAGGAAGGGACAACAGCCCCACAAAAACAGAGTGAATGCTATTCATGGTGTTTCTGATTGCCAGAGCAGCATCTTATCTTCCCCTGAAACCTCTGCACCCAGCCTTCCCAGGTGTGTGTGTCTGTGTTGGGAGGAAAGCCAGTAGCCTGGTTTTGTCAGAAAGCTAATTAGAGGGATTATTTAGATTCCACTACCACGAGGAGCAAGTCCTGCTAAGTGTCCTTTGCTTGGAGAAAGGTGAAGGGAAGACCCAAAATACAAAGGATGGGCCTTTCAGCATCCTCCACCCCAGACCTCAGCAGCTGTGAGATGCCACTCGCCGAAGGTAAGTGAGTGCACATCCAGTGCCTCCACACAGACTGCTGCTCCCCCGGGACCGCTAAACCCTGCAGGAGAGGTCAGCACAAGGGAGGTGTCACCACAGAGCTTTCTCTGCACTTATGCTTTTCATTTCATGAGGTCCTGGAGCAAAAGAAAGGGCTACAAACTGATGGCTGCAGGATGGTGTCAGGATAGTATCATACCTGCTGAGATGGTTTAGGGGCACTCCCACCTGCCCTGAATGCCCCAAGTGTTGCCTGTTTCAGCTTGCTTTAGCATCCAGGTTACTCCCCAAATGCTCCAATTCACAACAAAAAAAGATCATGAAAGCAAACACAAACCTCTTGATTTTGCTTCATGCAAGATGTGAAATCTACTAACAAACCTGGCTGTAACCAGACTCTTGTTGCTTGCTTATAAGTGAGCAACACATGAGGCTGATACTGCAGTTCTCAAGAGAGATTTGTCCCTCAGGACAAAAGACACCTGAAAGAGACTGAGAGAGCCCAGGGATAGGCTCAAACAGACTGGGAAGTGTTATGCAAAACAGAGTGTAAGGTAATGTGATGTACTTGTGAGCTTCTAAACTGAAAAATCTTCCTGTAGGGATTGATGATGGGCATGTCACTGAAAAACAATGTCTACCTTGCTTGTGTGAGGATCTGTGCTCTTACTATGACCACATCTGGTCAGAAGACAGAGAAGACCTGTAAATCTTGATAACTTGATATGATTGGACAATCCAGAGTCTGAGCTCTAGGGTTGCTGTAGAGTGCTCCAGCACACGGATGTGCATCAGGGGAGAGCATGGTTTGAGGGAGCAGGGCTCTGGGGTGAGCTGCTTCTGTCCTTCTGCAGCCACTGTCAGCTTTGCACAACTATTGCAGTGATCCAGCAGACTGTGAAGCATAAAACTACTTGAATGCAATTTGGATCCACGCAGCATCACATAACTGATTCCATTACCATGAGAGAAGAGAGCTGATGTGATTTCTGTATAATACAGCCGACGTGCAGACTTGGTTGCTGATCCAATCATCAGCTCGGGAGATCTCAGCTCTCCTCTAGCCTGCCGTCTCTATGTGCCTTCCTTGAAGACCAGCTGCCAAAAACATTGGCATTAGCAAACTAAAGACAAGTGACACAGTCACCAACTTACACTTGTTGCTCCATCTCCATCTCAAGGAGACCAACTCTGAAGGTGGTTCTGCTAAGGAACAGTGGGAAAACCTTAAAGGGTTGGGTCTGCATCATCTAAAGCAGCAACTGGCTGACTTGGAGAGCAGAAGCCATTTGCTGTGGTGTCTGGAGATCTCTGAACAGCTGCAAAATCCCAGCACTGAGATCTTGGTAAGGCCGCAGTTGCGATGGGCTGGGCACATTGCCAGGGTGGAAGATTCCAGGACCTGCAGCCTCCTGGGAACACCTAGCAGCCAACACGAGCTTTGTAAAGACACCTGAAAATCCTTGCTTAAAGCCTGTCAGCTTAACGTTAATAACTGGGAGGGAAAGGGTTTGGAGCCACTGCGGTGCAGCCTGCAAGCTGAAGCACAAAGCCAAAATGCAGGAGAGGAGCTAGTGAACTCAGACTAAATCAGCCATGCCATTTAAAAAGCACGACTAGAAATGCGCTCTCTCCTCACAGACTGGCCTGTTTTTACAGGATCATACACACACACAGAGCAAAAATAAAAATAGCTAAGGGGACGGTCATTGCAAATTGCAACAAATAACAATTCAATAATATGATTTTAATGAAGAAATCCACAGCACCCAATAAATTCAAGATTTGGCACAACAGCGGCGTCCAATAGCCATAAATAAAACAATTTGCTAATGACTGCACATTCCATCTCATTTTCCTTGATGTTTTCCATGGCGTCATTCCTCTGAACCACAGGTTTTCTTTTAATCTCATCTTAATCTACACCACTATTAGGTGCTGCACTTCTTCCTTGACAGCACTGTATTTGAATGGTCACTAAGTAGGGCCTGCTCCAAAGCCGGTGAAGGTGAGGCTGCAACACACACTTGTCTCCTGCAGGCTGAGCCTGGAGAAGGCTGCAGAGCACGCCTTGAATGCACGTTGTCTCTCACACATAATCAGCCGTGGGTAATTCAGAGCCAGAACCACCCTCGTGGCCCCTAACAGATTCTGCACTTGGGATTCAGTTGGCTTCACAGGTCTGACATGTCATGACAGAGACATTTCTTCTTCACACAGCTCATTTTGACCTGAGCTAATGAGAGATTAACCAACCAACGGCAGCAAATCAACTGCTGCTGGTCTAGGGAGGGCATCTTAGGTTGTCTCCTTAACGAGCTTCACATTTGGCTTTTCTTAACTGAAGGAGAGTTCGTCATCACAAACATCTTGCCAGTGATATGGTCCTTATCTGACAGATGGAGCCCAAGGAGAACTGTTTGCAATGACCTAATGTTGTTTGCTGCTTACCTGGCAAGACACCAATGAGTTGCTTGTCCCCTGCACCGAGAAGTCACTAAGCAGATGCTCATGTCTCCGAATAAAAAATCTTCACTTTTTTAAAATAAAGTCAGGGTTTCCAACAGATCAAAAGCACTTCAGAGCCACTTTGTCTCTTCTGCTGCATGCTAGGTTTCTGTGGAGATCCTGTTTCTGCAGGGGCTGTCCCTGTTGCACTGCTCTTGCAGCCTAGGAGAAAGCTGGAACTCGAATGGCCTTTAGTGTGGCCCTGTCGGGAGTGTTGGGAGATGATTAACCCTTTTGTCACCACTAAACCACAATGGGAACATCTTCCTCTTTTTCTCAGTCATTAAGTTTTTGCATACTGGAATTACATGCGTTAAACAAGGAAGTTTTCCAGTGGGGTGCTCGTCCTTGAGTCTTTCAGTAGAATGAGCTTTTTGAGTGTCCATAATCACAGAGTATATGACAAACCACAAAAGCCTCCTTAATTTTAACTTCTTTTGGCCTAAGCTAGGTAGGATATGAAGTCAGGGTTTGAGACAAGCTCAGAGCTACTTTGCCATTACCATAAAATCCCATTCTGGAGGAGCTTTGCCATTCAGTGTTGCTGTATCTGCTTCATTTCTCTTCAGGTTTCCACCTCAAACTTCTTCCTATTCAGTCCTGTTTTCTTATGCAACTTTATAGGCTGTGGTAGGTGGAGATAAGGAGGCCAAGTCCTGAAATGATCTGTCTGCTTTTGTTTTGCAATCTCGGTGACAGCAAATATTAATGTGAATGTGTTCACTGCCCAACTTGTCTGACCACTCTGATGGCCATTTTGGTGACAAGCAAGAACCTTCCACGTGTTGACTAATTCCCCAAACACTGAAGAAATACGGTTAGTGCTGCTGTGAGCCCCCAGACATGCTTTCTTCTTTGCACCCCTCCTGCTTTTTTTGCACCATCAAGGATGTTCCAGGTCCAGCATTTCTCTTGTGCCAGGCCCTTCCTGAACTGTCTGTGTTACACAATCATGCCCTGTGGATTGAGGCAAGGATTAAAGGTGTCCAAATTATTAGGAAATCAGAGCAGTGAAAGGTCAGGGATCTTTTTATTTTCTCTTGGCTTTGGTAGGTAGTTGCTGAAAAATCACAAATGCACTTTAAAAACAAAAGGTAGAGAGGTGTAGCTTTCCAGAGCACTTGTTGGCATTCATGTGTCTGTATGAACTATTTACAGGTATGGCAAAGCGTTACTAATCTCTGAGCTATTTAGAAAGGAAGTACCTCTAGGATCTCCTCATTTGTCTCCCCTGTTTCTTAAACACCACTGAGTCATGCTGAATCTCCTCCCCTCCTGAAAAATTGCTTTGCAGAGCTCCCTGAAGAAAGAAGAATGTCCCTGGACAGTGAAACAAACAATCCCAAAGTGGGTTGGTCTGCTGTAAGCTCATGACCTAGTAACTGAGTAAAAAATCCTGCAGACCCTGGAAAGGAGAGGTCAGTCTAGAGGCTGCCCAAGGATTCAGATGCTCTTGAGGCCCAGGGGAGGAACATTCTTATCAAGGTCTGGAGTCCATCTGGAACCAATCTGGACCTGACCCTTCTCAAAGTTCATGCGTGTTTGGATGGAAGTTTCTGATTTAGACAAATCTCTGCTTTCAGACAGCCCCCTGGAAGACAGGGCTGCCAGTTGGCTTTGCAAGGCCTTGCTGGATGTCCAGTTATGTCTGAACTTTCCCTGTTTCCTTCCCCTCCGCACCAGTACGCCTGTCTGCATCTGGCTTCCCATTCGAACTTAGCCCGCAATGTATTACGTTGCAACTTGGTTCCTGGGATGCTGTCTCAAATGGCAAGAAATTATGAACAGGATTCCCAAAGCAAACAATGCCGAAGAAAGAGCTGAGAGAGAGGGAAACTTCGCCATTGCTATTTAATTTTTTCTGAGCTAGCATTGCTAGAGTTTCAGAGAAAAAGGAAGTGTGTACAAAGGCTGCCTTGAATGACAGGAGGATGCTGGCTCAGGCAGTGAAGGGTGAAAAGAAGAAATAGGCACTGTGGGAGAACTGGTAAAGATGAGGTGGGTGAAGGAGGTGCTCCAGCACCTGGTTTGTGTGCACCAAGAACAGCAAGCAGCAAGGACTAGACAGCCATATAAACAGATGGCTTAGGCAGTGCTTGAAGGACAGACATGAAATGAAAGATGACATTTGTGAAGAAAAGAAAAAATTATTTTCTTGCAGTAGGATAATTCTGAAGTGCAAACACTAAGGGACGGTGTCCCTGCTTCCAAACATAACCCAACAAGTAGCAAAGCAAGAAAGCCAGAGCTCCTGAGCTCTGATCCTCATGTGGCACTAACTCCTCGACCAGAGTGCCTACTAATTGCATGTGCCGCAGGCAGCTTTCAAAAGCTAATATAAAAACATGGAGCGGGGTCCTCAGAACCATGGAGGAGCAAGGCTTGACTCAAGGGGATCTGAGAGCATTCAGTGCCTAATATCTCTGGCCAGCTTTTGACCATCTGAGAAATGGAGCATGTCTCATCTGCCACAGACGATGCTAGGAGGTTAATAATGGTATTTCATGTCTGAGGTCCTCCGACAGAAAGCTGCCACGTAACACAACACATTATTCTACCCTAAAGCCAAAGTCTCCTCCACCCAAATAAATATGTATTTGTGTTGCCTGCCTCCCATTTTTAATCTACCAGCAATTCCTACCAGAAAAATAATAATAAATAAAAAATCTCTGGCCATACAAATGTGCCAAGAGCTTGGCTAATCAGCAGGATTCTAGTATGTCGCTACAGATTTTGGCAGCCTTGTGTCAAGAAAATGATGCAACCCCATTCCTGGGAACCAGTGCAATGGAAAGCGCTTCCAGCTGATTCAGATTGTTTATTCTAGGTGAAAGTTTGTAATATTTCCATTTGGTTTCACCACCATGAGCTTTGCCAGGACTTTTTCCCAGGCAATGAATGCTTTCTTATTTCTCTGCTTGATCTCCTATTTACAGGCTTAGTTGTTACATTGCTTTTATTACTCTGGAAGGCATATACTTGGTCAAGAATGGGTGGATTGAATCTTGCAAGAGGTGCAACATTTTCATCTCCTGGTGAGTTCAGTCAGAATGCAGGGCCAAACAGCCATCGGCATGAACAAAATATCTATAGTCTTGAAGAAGGATAGATTATGTCAGAAGAATGGCCAGAGCCTGGGCAGGAATGCATTAATCATTATCATTACATTTCTATGCAAGCATTTAATGTGAGTGCTTTCACGGAACAAGGAAATGCACAGAAAATGCTCCTTGCATGGCTCTAGAGCACAAAGCAGCCTGGCACAAGGTGTTAGGCAGTACCTGCAGCCTTGCAGAGCTTTGGCCTGAAGAGATAAAGCCAAACCTCTTTAAGAAAAGACAAGCCAACTGTATACAGGGATTTCTCCCTCGGCTTGAGCCAGGCCTGCACAGGGGCTGAAAGTGTACTTCCAGGAACATATTGCTCTCTTTTCAGCCTAAAACAACTATTTCCTCATTCTCTTTGTTCCTCTCTGTCATTTCTTCTTTTTGCAGCAATATAACAAAGTTCCACTTCGAAATGAATCACTCTTGTAATGCTCATTAAATTAAGGAACTGACCATTCTGGTGAGACTCATGCTGACTAATTACAGGTGCTGGTTAAATTTCCCCAATAAAACTTCTACAAAATCAAAGCCATTCCTAGCTGCCATTCAAATTCTGGGTATCTAAGGAGCTTAGAAGATCTAGTTACAGTGGCTTTCTAAAGAGAAATCTCTCACAAAAATGTCCTAGTCCATTGCAGCCTGGTTGAGAATTTGACCTTTTATTTCCAAATGCAGTCAGGTCATTGGATGACCAGTTTGCAGGTTGAGCCATTGTTTAAAACATCAGTATCTCAGAAGGAAGCGTTGCTGGCATTGCAGTGGACAATATATTCATATGGTCAAGTCAAGATATCCTCCCTCTGTTAAAGAATCGTGGTTGGGATGTAGGTGCTGAAGTCGGGCCACTTCAACGAGCCAACATGTAATCCATAGTAATCCAGGTGTCACTGAAAATTCAAAAATCATCTGATCCCTTTTACATTAATTATGAACCAGAAAGTTTTCCACTTTGCTTTTCCTCATTGTGCTCACAGGGAAAATAGTGGACCCAGAAATATCCCCTCTCCAGGACCACACATAGGTTGTTTGGAAGATTTTGTTTGATGAAAGATGGTCTTGGGGTAAATCACAAGTGTGAGCCTCCAGGCAGCATACGTGAAGCCCTAATTCAATGCCACATTTCCTGGGCAAGTCGCACAGCTGTGTGATGGTTGTGTTCCCCACCTGTGCAATGGGAGCAGCAACCTCTTGGTATGATGCTATCACTTGCCCTGCATTGGAGAGAGGACTTTGGAGGAAACTCTGCCACTTATTAAAACTTTTCACAAAGTGTGTCACAGGAAGGCTTCAGTCTCCAGGTTCTGCTGTTTAATAATAAACCTGCTGTTTATTTTGCCAAGCTCATTTCCTAGACAGAGCACCAAGAAGGTGTTACGAATACCTGTGTGCTATACTCACCTTTCCCACAGTACCCCGTGTCCCAGGCACCTGATGAAGGTAGCTCAGCACCGTCAGCCCCATGGAGACTGGGGAAACTGCGGCACTGCTCATGCTGCAATGAGGCAGAGGCAGATCCAGGCACTCCTGGCTTTTTAGCACCTGTGCCTCAACCACAAGGCCAAATTAGTACTGAAGGGACCTGTATTTTACTGCCCCCTTCTTCTGCATTAATTAAAACACATCACTGCACACTTAAGCAATTTAAATGTTTTGGAACGAGTCTCGGGACGGCCAAGGGCGTTCAAAGTGAAGGGAAGGCTGGCAGCTTGCCTTCAGCTCGCTGGCTTGCCTGTCTATCACCAGCACACATCATGCATTACAAAACAGCGAGATCTCTGCAGACCCAGTGACAATGCTACAATTTAAGGACAAAGTGCAAGGCTGAAGTCAGAAATCCCTGGTTTTCCTGAGGCTCCATCATATGGACTGGCTGCCAACATCTCTGCTGATCTTTTTTCAGTTTACACTTTTTTTCTTTACACCTCTCCTCTATGAAAAGCTGGCGGGAACTGCTAGTGTAATAGATAACACCAGCAACATAAAGTCTGATGGAAAGCTGTGGTAGACTTGGCTATTAGGTTAAATGCCTTCCTCTTGGAGATTTTTTTGGAGATATTCAGGGCAAGAAAGAGGGAATTAATAACACCTCAAATAAAATTCAGGGCTGGCAAAGACAGTGTTTTACCCTCAAGGTGATACTAAAGTTCAGGGTATAAGTGAACCTTCCCCCAAAGGTCTGTTTGCCTTTCGGTCGCCTATCAGTCGTCTGCAGGAGGCAGCGGGAGAAGGGACCTCAGGTGACCTCCAGAGCAACTTGTGCACTGTGGACTCCAGGCAGCAGACAGCTGACTACAGTCTAGAATGGAAATGAAGGACTAATTTGCCCAGGGACATCCCCTTTTGTATTTTAAAGTAATGCAAAGTGTCTTTTCACTTTCAGCTCTGGATTTAAGGCATAAGATGAAGAGTCACCACCATTAGATCCACATCATCACAATTGTAACATCAAAACAAGCACTGTATTAAAAACAAACACAGCAGGCATTCACTGACATGATTAAAATGTATACATATGGGTGAGGTCATTTTAATAAAGGCCTTATACACAGACATATGCATTTCTTACCGTGGCCCTAGGCTCAGAGCAGGAACACTATATATCCACAACTACCTGCTCTTGTGCAGTTGCATCAGCCCAGGCTCTCTGGTTGTTCAGAATATCTACCACAGGTGTCTTATCACATCCATGTGCATTAACCTCCCCTTAACCCTCACAAAGACTAGAAGAATCACAGTGACGCCTTACCAAATTAGCAGGACATCTCTGATCTCCATTAGGCCACCATGTCAAGGTCCTCCATCTTCTCTATCAATCTTCTGAAGGCACATTCTAATGCTGTTTGGAAGTAACTCAGTGAAAAAATAATCCTTTGTCCTATCTGCATGCCTGGAAAAGGCTCCACTAGTTGAGGGAAAGTAAACTGGACTTTCCAGAATGACACAAAAAACTGTAAAGCCATTAATGTCCATCTACACACTAATGAAACTCTTCTGTATGTCACTGGAAGAAAAATAATCCAGGACTTCTAAGAGGTTCTGACCTTATCTGTCTTTCTAAGTCAACCTGCACCAAAGTTTCTGCACCTCCCACTATAATCTCACAAGTTTCTACAACTCAGGTGAAACACCACCTCTCCAGCAAGCCCCTGTGTCAGGCAGCAAAGCTGGCACACCAATGGCTTTCCTACATTTTGAGTACCTCCCCACAAGTGCTGCCACAACCTGTTACCCCAGACTGCAGCTCCCAGTGCTGCTGGTAAAGCATCCAGAGAGTGCTTCAGAGATAGACCTGCTCTGTGAAAGGATGTGGGAGGGATGTCCCCGACTGGCTTTGGTCTCGTGGTCATAGACCTGTGGGTATCCTGCCTGCAGAGTCCCTGCCTGACTTTGGAGCAGCCCTGGCCAATCCTAGGTGTCACCAGGAGAATCCCAGTGCTCCCCAGTACTGCAGTGAAGGATGCAACTGGGGTGTTTGTCCTCAGACTGAGGTGTCTGCTTCAACCTCAAGAAATTATTTTTGTACTATTCATCTCATTGATGGCTCTTATACTGATGCCCAGAGGAAGCTTCAGCCTGCTCCCCCTTCCCAGCAGGCAGAAACAACCACTAGCTGCCTCCAAAGAAAATCTTATCTTCCTGGAGAGGGAAGAGGGAGGGTTGCATTAAATATCATTCAGAGTCCAGTGGAGCTGTTTACTGACTTTTTCTTCCTGATGCCTGAGAGCTCTTTGGAAATGTCTTTGCTTCTGATACTTCTGAATAGATGTCCAGCAACATGCAGGAAAATGAAGCTACCAATGGCTTTTGCAAAGTCCTGAACCACAGGAGCAAGGAGGACTGTGTGAGGGGACAAGGGGACCTGTGTGTCATCTCCTTGCAGAAGGTGTCACAGAAGACAGAAGTCCCAAAAGATGCCACAGAAGACGTACGTCTGCCCTGAACGCTGAGTGAACGTTTCCAAACACGACTTGTGTCGTAATGATGGCGATGTTCTGGGGCAAGAGGACCACAGCCAGGGAGCCAGGGCAGTTTCCACCGGTGACGTGCAACATGGGGATGCAAAACCTACGCACAGGCAGAAAGCACAGAGGCACTCACTGCACATGGAGGGGCTGTGTGACAAAACCAGGGGTGCGACGTGGTGCCTGGAAGTGGGGCATGCCACCTCCAGCTCTGCCGGCAGCACCACTCTTCTCCCTCCTAGCCAAGGGAGATGGGTGATGACCAAAGGTCTGGGCCAGATCCTGGCCTGATTTCCTTCCTCTAATTCCCATGGTGCTTGCACCAATGGATCTTGACCTAAAAAGTTTATCCAAATCTTATCTGCACTTTTTGATTCCCCAGACTCAGGCTCACCTTCTCTGCAGGATACACCTTCTTGGATGATTTTCACTGGTCTCTGCTATGGGATGAGCCATAAATCACCCCAGGAAGAGCTTGCTTTGCTGATGTGTATTTTCAACCTCAGTTCCATTTTAATATATGATAATATAGACAGTACTGTCCCCAGCCAGGATCCAGAAGGAGTGAGATGATTAAAAATAATTCATCTTACACTGAATTAAACAACTGAGAACCTCAGGAACAGTCCCATTTGAGTTCAGTACAAATCATGGGTGACAATCTGGGTCAGTTTTTATTGGGCATGCACCTTTTTGCCAGCCCTAAATCTGCCAGCTATCAGATAGGTTTAATAAGAAGGGACAACCAGGAGACAAAAAAGGTCAGTCTCTACTCAAGAAAGTGGTGGAAGGAGAAGGGTAGATGGGGCAGGGAAAGGTGGCTTATCCCAGCAAACATGCAGGAGGTGATGTTTCCCTAGGAGAGGGACAGACAGCAATGCACCAGGTCCTTTGGCAAGCAAACAGGCTGCACCTGGAGCCCATTCTGCTGTTTGCTGAGACTCGGCAGCCCGGACCACTTGCGGTTTCCTCTCTGACTCTTGCCTCTGCCCACAGTGACATACAGAAAGTGAGGGAACAGAGATGAGATGCGCTTGCCGCTTTCTGACCAGCCAGGTAGCAGGGGCCAAGGGCTGTTTTTCCCACTCTTCCACTAGGAAAGCAGCAGTAGGTTCCCCTTCCAGTCACCTTCACTGAGCCAGAAAACCCTTCATACACACTATCTCCCCATGCCAGGAGGTCTGTGTGTTGCATTCCCCTACCTTGGATTAAACCTCACTTCCCCCTCCCGGAAATAACACGAGCAAGAGTAAGAATGACTCATCTGTGCATATGAAGGCACGAATACTCACACACACGAACACATCTTACATGTTGAGAGCCCGGGGCAAAAATTTCACGCAGCTTTTGAGCTCCCTGGTTCACATGATTCTGTGAAGGTTTAGTGAAAAAGACCAAAAAAAAAAAAACCAAACCAGAATCGTGTCAAAATAGTGAAGAATTAGCAAAAGTAAAAATCAAATCCTGTTACCATGCCTCCAGCTTGAAAGGAAACCTTCCTCCTCATGTCTGCTCTTGCATTCCTGTCCTGCATGGTCTCAAACCAGCATGACTCTCTTCAGTGAGCAGGGAGTTGGCTTGCTTGAGGACTGGCCTACAGGTTACTGCTTCAAATCCAGCTGTGCACGTAAATCCCAACCACTGCTATTAGCCTGGGAAATGGGTAGATGGCTTCATTCCCTGTCTTCGTAAAGAGCTCCTTTGACATGGTTCCTGGTCAGTGATGCTGATAATGGACACTGCATGCATGCCTGGGCCATCAGTTTGAGGCTGAGTGAAGACAGTCAGGTGACATTTGCTCAGACCATTCCTGAAGCTTTATAAACTCATCCTCTTCCATAACAGTCCCTGGACAGGTGCAACATCCCAACAAGGTTTTGTGAAGCTTTATAGTTGTGTCTGGTGTTTCCTTGTCCCATTCTCCACTGGGTTGCATGAAATCCAGCGTTGAATGACTGTACCAGGGACATGGAGGCATGACCAGCACATCTGGAGCTATAGATCCCCATTTCCCATCACAACTGAGGCCATGTGCAGTTCCTAGCTGCAAGCAGTGGAAGGCAACAGTGTTGGACCCTTGGCCACCAAAATGCACCAGCCAACATCACTGTTCTGCAGTGGGAAGTTGCTGTCACCCCTGCACTCTGCCTTGGCATGTGGGGTTGTACCGCTCTAGGCCTCCCTCAGCCAGCAGAGCCAAACATGACAATATGATAGGTCTTGAAAAAAGGGAAAACTTTTAATTATCCTGCCAGCAGAGCTGAGCTGGTGGATGGGTCTTGCTGCCCAGGGTTTTTGCAGCAGGGAAGGGAAATCAGTTATTCACCATAGTGTTGTTGTGACCAGCCATGACAGACATCCTGAGGTGGCTGTGTCTGGTGCAAGAATCATCAGATGGCATAGCCTAGTAAGAGCAGCTGCTCCCTTGTGCTTGGGTTAACGACTTTTTCTCCACAGCAGCCCCCACAGCCACCATTCGTGCCCTGGCAGTGTGACATGGTGCATTTCATCAGCTATTGGGAGGATACTAAGCTCAGTGACACCCATTCCAGCCAAGCTACATTGTTTAATAAAGAGCACAGTAATCACAGACATCAGCTGCAGAGGATTAAGGTTGCCTTTCCCCTCCAGAGTATTTTACCCTGTATCTCTTTTGCTACATTTTCTCTGCACCTCCAGCCTTTCTTCCTCAGGACTGCTCTTGTTGGTTCTCTCAAGAAGAGCAGGGTAAGTGTGTGAATGGTAGAACTGCAAAGGAAGGAAGTGGTGTTGCTGATTCAATAGAGTGTGCTTTTCCTTCTGAGTCAGTACAGAAGAACTGTCTCACTGGGCTCAGAAGGTATCAGAACAAGAAGTCTGCCCCGGGTGTGTGTGGGCTTGTGTTTTAATCTCTCTGACCCAGAACATGGAAAGGTTGCACAGAAGGGATTTTAATTATCTTGAAAATTACTAAAGTCCAATTAAAACTGTAGAGTCAGCACAGCAGGTCACCCATCCACTGTATCACTCTGTGGGACTGTTGTTGTGATATAGGGATATATATAACAATCACAGGGCAGGAACCTGCTTCTAGAAAGCAGAATGTGTCAGGAAGCAGTATTGCTAAAGGCCAGGTACACAACATTGTTGGATCACACAAGTTCCTGCCTGGAACTCCAGCCTGGACTCCATGAAGAAGCATACACAAGACAGCAGGACAGAGGCACCAGGGAGGCTGGGGAGAAAATATGAAGGGCAAGGATATAAAGTTATTGAGCTAAATTTCCAAGATTTTCTGCAGCAGATCAGAGGCAGGAAGCCTGAAAGAAAATCTGATGTTTGCTGGGCCACTCAAGACAAATACTGAGGAAGAAGAAATCAAATAGCAGCTAAATTATTACTTCAATTCAGACTTCACCCCTCAGGCTGTCAGGGTGATATCTGGTTCCAACAGGAAGAGATGTTTTGCTGGTACACTGAAAACTAAAGGAAGAAGTGTTGGAAACAACTCCAACTCAGGAGAAAAAGTCACAACAGTCGTACTACCCATGCAGAGGATTCAGTACAAGCTTTACAGTGAAGGAGCCAAGATGTTTTAAAGACTTGCAGGGATGCATTCAAACCAAATGGGTTGGAAGGTAGCAAATGTTTTGTTTAATATTTTTGTTTACAATATTATTAAAAACATGAACCAGCCTCCAATTTCAAAGTTTCATGCACATTTCTAGAGAACACAGGCCCTGGCTGGAGGAAATCCGGGTAGCATCCTCTTTCATGCTACTTTCTATTGAGCTCATTTCACCTCAAAGATTTGGGTGAGCCTGAACCCTAAACTGAAAGCAAAACTCAAGCGGGCATAAAGGTAAGGCAATGGAAAGTGATTGCCCAAGCCACTGTGAACTGAAACTGCCATGTTTTGCACGGTGCAGGTGTCAGAAACCCATTGAGTTTACATTGCAGCATCCCAAAGCAGCAAAGGACTCCGGATTCCAGCTCCAAAGTTCTTGTGAGCAGAACAGGCTTCTCCATAAACTTCTGAAAGCTGCCCGTGCACCACAAGTGATGATCAAGAAACGTAGATCCCAGCTGCTGGATGACCACCACGGATGTCAGTGCCCCATAAGTGCAGCTGTGTGGGGTGTCTAATTCTCTCCTCGGCTCTCACACCAGCCTGCTGATGTTATTTCTGTGCTTTTCACTTGGGCAACAAATAGCTGTCATGTATAGCTTCGTCTTCATTACTCCTGGGCTGTGGGCGAGAAAGAACAGGGATTTGCTTGGAACAGTCTTAGGCTCAGTGCCCAGTTCTTGATTTCAGGGTAAGGATCACAGGCTGAGGGATCCCACAGCTGTGGATCAGCTGCCTGGCAGAGCTCTGTCTCTCTCAGGGACAGCTCAAACTTTTATTGTAGGGAGCTCTTTTGTGCTAGGGAAGAGAAATTATCAATCCGAGTTTCATGCCACTTTAAAATAGTCTAGGCCAAGGTTGTCTCAAAAAAAGAGTGTCTCAAGGATACAGCTCCAGGCTTCAAACCTGATTCAATAGCTTGCTGTCTTTCTGTAAAGTGCTTTTGGTGCTCTGCAGGAACAATGTGGTGTATGAAATTAAGTATAACTCTTTGGCAAATATATATTAAGCTGCAGCTGAAATACACTGTTCCCAAGGCTTTCTTAAAATGAAGTAAGGTGGTCCTAGATTTGAAACTCATTATATTTGTACTGTTACCTTCCTGTTCTTTATTCCCCACTGAACTCTCCTCACTCATTGTGTTCTTAAATCACATTTTGAAACACCAGCATGTGTATATATACAGATACACATAGAGACACACACACAGAGCCCTCAGAAAGGCTGTTATATTGCAGCACTCCATATGGTTTCATGATATGAATATGTTGCTCTACGTGCCGCTGCCCGCAGGCTGCTGCAGGAGCCTTGCAGGTCTGGGATGCAGCCTGGCCAAGAAGTCATAACGAAAAAGGGGAAATCGCAAAAAGAGAAAGCTGACCACAGCTGCTCCTCCGCACTTCTGACAGCCATTGGCTGGGCAGGTCTCCGCACCCCAGCCTGCAACACTGCAGCTGCAGCTGACCAAAACCTTGTCTTTAGAGAGAGGTCAGTGGTCCCCCAAGTGAGGTGTATTTCAGCTCAAAATCTGATGGCAATCCTTTCATTGGTTAAAAACCCCAATACACTGAAACCAGGACCTTCTCCACCACACGCCCGCCCTGCTGCAAACCCAGACAGCCAGATCTGTTCTCCTTTGAGAGAGCTGGAAAGTGTCTTTTGAAAAGCGAAACCCACTTGGCCAAGCACCTTGACCAGGCTGAGCAAAAGGAAAATGAGACCTTGCATCTGCACTGCCATTCTGAGCCCAGGGAAGGGCACCTAGAGTATGTCTGTTTTCTTCCCCGCCCCTTAACTTTCTTTTCAAAATGCTTAAATAAAAACTCCTTCACTCTGGAAGGGATGGCATAGAGATAAGCTTAGGCACAGGCCACAGCTGCAGTACATGGGGTATTGAGACAGAAGCTTATTTGGTTATGCCCTTATCAAATACGAGAGTAGCACAAACATCCCCCAGACAATGGGCACTTGCTGGATGCTGGTTGAATAAATTCATAAAGTGCAAGGAAATGACCAGCCCCACTGATTATGGCACTCTTTCCTTCAGAGAGCAGAAAGGATGAAACGCAGGGGCCGTGCAAGGCTTTACCATGGCCACAGCAACTGGAAGGAGGGAATAAGGAAGGAGAGGCGGCTCTGCAGCCTGCCTGCCCACGCGATACCAAACTGGACTACAAATACAGATTTTACCCACACAAACAGCTTTGCCATCCGAAAATCTAGTGCAGGAGGTTAGGCAGACAGGCAGACACAGCGCTTCTTGGCAGGCAGAGGTCCGAGAGTGAGCCCGGGGGTGGAGGAAGACAAGGGCAGTGGGAGTGGGGGAACCGTCCAGCAGGAGACTGCAGAGAAATTGTCCAAGGATGGGGATGGAGGAAGATAAACTGTTCTGGCAGTCAGACAGGCTTCTTGCTTCCTGCAACTTAAAGTAAAAGCATTGCAGGGCCCCAAAGGGCCCCCCCAGCAGCCATTCCCATCAGTGTCCCAGGTTCGGCAGGTCTCTGGAATGTGTTTCTCACCCACATTGAAGAGAGTTTGGCTTGTTTAGTCTAGTAAAACTAAAGAGGAGAGTGCATAGCTTTGTTGTCTGTAAATACACCAGAGGCATGAACGCTGGGGTGGGAGAAGAGCTATCCAAGCTAAAAGATCCTGTTGGCATGAGAACAAATGGGGGATCAGTTGCTGTATGAAGACATTTGGGAAAAAAAATTAGGAGGAGGCTTCTAACTGGCATGGAGTTTGGCAACAGCTGCCTGCAAGGAGCAGGGGATCCAAGGGATGGCACTAGTTTGAGGATGAAGATTGAGTCATTTTTGGAGGGGATTATAAAATGTTGGATGAGCAGGGGACTGGGAAGTCCTTTATAGCTGGAATAAGGGCAAAGGAAATGGCAGGGAAAATGGAAAAGGGAGAACTGGAACTGAGCTCTATGGAGGAGTCTCACAGAGAGCAGAGGAGAAAGTATTTCCAGATGGGGAATGGATAAGCCCCACTGAAAGGGAAAAAGAGGCAAAGATCTTTTGGAAGCATGGGTGAAACATCTCTCACCTTTGTCAACAATGTCTGGCGAATTGTCCCTGTGGTGACGTGGCCTGCTTTTATCCACATGCTGCCTGTCTGGAAGGCAGTGCTGGCTTGTAGGCAGAAAAAAATAAAAATCACAGCATCCAAAACATTTCTGTCTTCCCATTACTGCTGTTCAAAACATCTAAGAGATGTCCCAAGAGACATTCCTCCTAGATGAGTCCAGAGGATTTCCATCACCTCTGAGACAGAAGATTAGGGAAAATCACAGTCTACAAAATAACTTCTGATGGCTTTCAGCCGGGACTTCCCTCTCTGTACCCATCTAGTCACTAGCATAAAAAACTCAGCAGAGAAGAAACCCACGGGTCAGGGAGAGCCTTGTGCATGTGGAAGCAGGAAACCTTTCCAGTGGGTGACAGACAGGTGCGGGCATGCACCCCTCCATACCCAACCTTATCCTCACATCTGAGCCACAGCCTTGAAATGGGAAATAAAAACTGCTTCAGGAAACACACCACATCCAGGAGAGGGGTCCCAGATGGCAACATCTCTTCTTTAGCCCAATAGCACCATCTTATTTGTGGCTAAGAGAAAGTCATGTGGTGGAAAGCTTTTTGAGGGGAAACCACAGCCTGCCTAGGAAGGAAAACAGTTTCAATGTGCTATCCCAGACCAAGTCCCCCACCTGGTAGGTGTAAGGCACATTGACGTTATTTTTCCACGCTTGCATTCTTTAAAACACAGATCTAGGACCAGGATACGCTGGGTCTGTGCAGCCAAACAGCCTCACTCTTATTTCTGAGGAGAGAGCAGCATGTCTAGAAGTATTAATCTGTGAGTGGGAGGGAAGGTGAAAGGTGGGAAATCCATGTCTGTATCTGTATCTGTGTTTCCACCTATGCATATATAAAAATATGTATACAGACACACAGGGAAAACAAAACAGAACAGTCCATTGCACATGGTCCTCCCCCGGGGAGAGGGTGAGAGAACAGGCAAGCAGCAGATGTGAACCATGTCACCATGCCTAACGCTAGAGGAAGATCAGATCCTGTGCTGATGAGGTGGTGTGAGAACCCTCTAGATCAGGAGGCAGCAGGAGACCCACCGAGGCAGAGAGGTCCCCAAGGCGCAGGCACACTGGCACTCTCCTCCCTTGGTATCACCCTGAGGTGGGCAAGTGCCTGTGGATGCTCTGGTACCAAGGTAGACTCTAAGAGACAGCCCTGAGCTCCTCCATGGAAGATGGGTGGGCTAGGAGGAAGACTGCAGCATGGCTTTTTTTCAGAGAGCTGCAGCAAAACCCAGAGCTGACCTGTAGCCATGCAGCCTTGAGCACCAGTCAATCCCAATGCCAGGAGGTCTGAGCTCCTGCACTGCCTGCAAAGAGCAGAAATGAGAGAGACACACCTTCTAGCCAGATTAGTCATAGAATCATAGAATGGTTTGGGTTGGAAGGGACCTTAAAGATCATCTAGTTCCAACCCCCTGCCAGGGGCATGGACACCTTCCACTAGACCAGGTTGCTCAAAGCCCCGTCCAACCTGGCCTTGAACCCTTCCAGGGAGGGGGCAGCCACAGCTTCTCTGGGCAACCTGTGCCAGTGTCTCACCACACTCACAGTGAAGAATTTCTTCCTTTTATCTAATCTAAATCTACTCTCTTTCAGTTTAAAACTGTTACCCCCCATCCTATCCCTATACTGTCTGATCAAGAGTCCCTCCCCAGCTTTCCTGTAAGCCCCCTTTAAGTACTGGAAGGCTGCTCTAAGGTCTCCCCAGATCCTTCTCTTCTCCAGGCTGAACACCCCCAACCCTCTCAGCCCGTTCTCATAGGGGAGATGCTCCATTCCCCCAATCATCCTTGTGGCCTTCTCTGGACCCTCTTGAGCAGGTACATGTCCTTCTGATGTTGGGAACCCCAGAGCTGGACACAGCACTGCAAGGGGACGTCTCACAAGAGCGGAGTAGATGGGGAGAATCCCCTCCCTCGACCTGCTGGCCACACTTCTCTTGATGCAGCCCAGGACACAGTTGCCTTTCTGGGCTGCGAGCGCACATTGCTGGCTCATAGTCAGTTTTCCATCCACTAGTACCCTCAAGTCCTTCTCCACAGGGCTGGTTTCAATCCACTTATCCAGCCTGTATTTGTGCTTAGACTTGCCCCGACCCACATGCAGAACCTTGCACCTGCCCTTGTTGAACTCCATGAGGTTTGCACAGGCCCACCTCTCAAGCCTGTCAAGGTTCCTGTGGATGACATCCCTTCCCTCCAGCATGTTGACCACATCACACAGCTTACTGTCAACAGCAAACTTGCTGAAGGTGCACTCAATCCCACTGTCCATGTCACCAGCAAAGATGTTAAAAAGCACTGGCCCCAATTCTGACCCCTGAGGAACGTGACTCATCACCACTCTCCACTTGGACATCAAGCCATTGACCTCAACTTTTTGAGTACACCCATCCAGCCAATTCCTTATCCACCAAATGGTCTATCCATCAAATCCATGTCTCTCCAATTTAGAGACAAGGACATCATGCAGGACAGCGTCAAATGCTTTGCACAAGTCCAGGTAGATGATGTCAGTTGCTCTTCCCTTATCCACCAATGCTTCCCTTACCCACCAACCCCTTACCCCTTACAACACTGTAAGCAAAGATAATCAGTGGACCTGTTTCCCCATTAGACATATTTTTTCTATCTTCTGGAAGAGCATAAAGGGCCTTGGAGTGAACACAAACATGGGCTCTTTCTCCCCGGCTTACCCTTTAGTGATATTTTGTGTTTCCTTGTCCATCCTGGGGCAGTGGTGCTGAATGCTGATAAGGCCAAACTTGGACAAGCCTCAGTCAGACAGTTGGTGCAATTTGACTTTAAATGATACTTAATGATTTGTTTTGAGTATTGGGTTGGGGTGAGTTGGGGTATTTGTTGTTGTTGTTGTTGATTTTGCTGTTGTTACTTTTCCCCCTCCTCCTTTTCCAACCAATTAGGTTCAATTTATTTTGGCAGAGGACATGATTAGTGGGGCTGGACTCCAGATGGTTGGGCGCTCAGCCGTTTGCCATAAATAACACTGGATGAGCAGTGCTCCTGCATGCAAAGCTGGGCAGCGAGAGGCCCAGGTCTCTGAATCAGAGCATCCCAGAGCTGGCTTGGGAAGGACCTTACCTGAGCCCTTTGGAGAAGGCACTGTCTAACTTTTCCTTAGATATCTCCTGATATGGATTTTTTACCGTTCCCAGGCAATCACTTGCAGGGCACCTCTCACCTGGCTGCTCCCTCACCTCTGTATTAGCCCTCCCTTGCTATAGCATAAGCCTGTGGCTTGCAGCTGAGCCTTAGCAAACGTGGAGAACAAACCTCCCCCATTTCGCCTTGCAGCATCCTTCTGCCTGTCTGAAGACTGTCTGCTCTTGCTCCTGGTATGAACCCCAATGCTGAGCGCAAGCAAAGGGGGACATTCTACGGGGCTGATGAGCCCAGCCAAACCTCAACGTGGAGTGGGAAAGAGCTGCTCTGTGTCCCACAGGAACAGTCACAGCCAGGCCAACTGTGGTGGCACTGTGGCAGCCAGGGCCCTGGACATGCCTTAGAATCCTGACGGGGCTCTGTGGGAAGGGAACAGTAGTATTTTGGGGAGAGACAACCTCCATAAGGAAGAAGATCCTGCAAAGAAATCTGGGGAATTTTTCAAAGCTTTTCCAAATCTGAGATTTTTCAGTGTTTTCCTAACAAATAACGCTTTTATCAAAGCAATACCCAACTCCCTCTTGTTGTGAAACCTTATCAATTACCTTCCGTAACACATTTTAAGATCTTCAGTAAGAGAAGAAATGAAAGCACAAAATTTATTATTGTTGTTGTCTCAGTATTTAAGAAATACTTAGCGAATTGCAAACTGAAGTTATTCAACATTTTACGTTAGCTTAGGCAGGCAAGCATTTGCTGGGAATATCTTCTGCTTTAGGACAAAGCTGATTATTGATATATTTAGTAAGTAACAAATAGAAAGCTATATTCTATACAATAAGTTTCCTATGGATGTAATCTGACAATTGCACTAAAGTTAAGGGGCAGACAGTAGAGCATGGAGAAAGTAACTATGAAGTGTTAAAATGTCTTTGAACTGAGCATTTCAAGCCTTTGAACTGAGCTCTTTCCTCTTGTTTTCCAGTGTGGAGACCTGCCCCATTCTCCTCGGGTGCACAGAAGGGATGCATGCACATGGAGTTGCCCAGGGAGTCTCAGTCACTCTCAGGAGCACACAACAGCAGACACACCTGAACCATCCGTATATGGGGAAATAAACCCCGTTTCTGTCCATGTCCATAGTCCAGCTCTGCAAGCTCACACCTCTGTGTCAGAGTGTTCACAGGTGGATTTGCAGGTGCAAACCCAAGATCCCTGTCCCTTACTGAGCGCTGCCCCAGAAGGCCTCCCAAGATGTGTATGCCTTGTCCATTGAGCAATCTCAGACTCTGCTCCCTGGACCGTTTGTATCATAAATCCTCACACCCAAGCAGGGCGCTGGCTCCACTTGAGTCTGGGAGCTCTCTGCAGTTCTTTCAGAGCTTGAACCTGTTTGGGGCTATAATGATAGCCAAGCTCTTGTTCATGGAGGGACAGGCATACCAGAGCGTGTTACCACTCCGTCCACAGGTGGACAACCCATGGCCAGCCCTTCCTAAGCCTGATGTCTCTCACATGGCTCAGCTGCAATTTTGGGCTGCAGCTAAGCTCATGCCAGCCACATGGAGAGGAAGCCTGGTACACAGACAGCTGTTCCCAGGCACATCTTTGCTCATAACAAGGATACATCCCCTATGGGGCTCGCTATTCAGTCTCTGAGCTGCATGTATAGCATTTCTTTTTTTTACCAGTATCAGGGAGGAGCAATGTCAGAAGAGATCCATTGTAGAGAATGCTGGACAAAGCTGCTTTGCACCATGATCCATGTGATCCTTTCGCCACGCACAAGGCAGTTGTTTAGTAGTGTTGCACACGTGTGGTGTGTTTATTCAGGTTAATGGAACTGGTCTCATTCCCACATGCAGGTGGCTGGAGCCCAAGTGAAGTGCTGGTGCAGGTGCTGCAAATGTCAATACAACCAGTAGAATATGCCCAATTTTTCCTGGAGCCCAGGTGTAGCTGTGTCACTCCAGTGATGTCTCACAGTGCACAAAGACAAGGTTGTCTTCCAGTCACTGCGTTGTCTTCAGTTGGAGATTTTCTGGAAGGATGTTGTAGAAACAAACTTTAGGACAAACACAAGCACTGAGAAAATGGACGCTCCAGGACAGACCCAGACCCTGCATCACTGGGAAGCAGTTGTAAATCTCATGGCTATGGTGGGCATCACATGTAAAGAGTTGGACCAGATGTTCATAACTTTCAACACTTTTTCTGCTCTAGCTTAAAGACATGTAAATTGGAGATGTAGCAAGTTGTGCCCGTATAACACTGACCGGAACCCACAGTTCACACAGCCATTCTCAGACAGGTTCAGATACAGCTCTGTTCATCTCTGGATCCATTGCAAATCCATGTGTACAGTCATGCATATTTTGCAAAATGCCTAAGAGGATCGTGACAGAATCTGAAGAAGTTAGAGATGGAAGTGATCTATTAGGTCCATTTGCAATCTCTCATGAGCCAGGCAGAATTTTTCCCAGGGCTATATTCATTGCTTTGCCTCACCTTGTTTTTAATCACTCAAGCAAAGGGACTAGAACAACCAGGCAAAGTTATGTCATACTGCTGCAGAAGCGGCACTGGGGAATCTTATATCTCCGATCAGAACTGAGTCCCACAGTTGTACAATGTATACTTAAGCATGTTTGATGTGGTTAAACAAATCCTATGCAGAAATGCATTTAATTTCTGTAAGTACTCGTCTTCCAAGAATTTTTAAAACCTTGCAGTAAACATAGCCAAAGCCATCATTCAACAAATTGAAATCACACTTGTATTAATGGGGTTGCTATATTCAGATTAAATTTAACCCTCGTGACTATTTTGTAATCCAGAAAAGTGAACAGGTCAACAGAAGTTATGATCAGAGAGCTGAGTGAGCATTTCCTCTCTGTCATCTCCTCCACCACTTCCTTGATTTAAGGTGCTTCATCCAGGAACACCTCACCTAGGCAGAGGACACTTGTCAATATGTCCCTGTGGATGCTTTTCCTCCACTGAGAGTCTCTGCTGGATTTCATATGTTAAATTAAATCAGTGTTGTTGTCTAAAGTCTACTTATGGGTCTGCCCCTTTGTGTCAGTGGCTGCTTTCAGGAGGGTGGTGTTTCACTTCATCCAAACAAAGAGCAGTCAATGACTCAGAAAAAACGTGGTTGTAGAAGTCGTTTTTTTTACCATTCAGGGTCCTGGTTTTCTTCCCTTGAAAGCGTAACACAAGAAGGTCCCCTCCCAACTGCCCGAAGAGATTGCAGCACAGATAAATGGCAATGTACATGCCATGCTCTAGTAGCTGGGCTCACACAGGGTGTAAATTCTAACTGCCAGAAACATGGGGCTCTAAGAATAAATATCTGCTGTATTTCCTAGCTCAGTTGCATCTAGCCAACAGACATGTTTTGTTTCCTTAAAGTAACCCTCGAGGTTTCTGGGGTCAACAGAGTTAAATAAAACAACTAGCAAAAACACTGTGGTCTACAAAAGAGCAAGATTTTTCAAAGGCTCAGCTCCCCTTGGCAGTACAGCTCCTGTACAGAGTGATGAGAGTATTTAAGTCATCAGAAAAAGCAGGCAATGACCTGCAGTAAAATACATGGCCTGGTGAGATACGCAGTGTCTTGCTAATGACCTCCAGAGCTGGGTCAGCAGATGCCACTGCAGGGGGACACCATTGTCTGCCAGGCAGCCGGCAGAGCTGCGCTGTCTTGGCATGCCTCCATCCTCACTACAACCCTGGGCACATCGGCTCCATGGAGGCCCAGCAAGGGCAATTTACATTTTTGGAAATAACACCCAGGAGTGGGGATTCTTCAGAAACTTTTCAAGAGAACAGTCTCACCAGAAATCTAGTCTTTCTTATGAGCTGCAGATCCTGAAGCTAAAAGCCTCTCTGACACTATTTAGCTTCAATTGCTTACCCTTTTGTTACCAGAATTAAATAAAACATCAATGAAAACAGATTGAAATTATATGGACTTCTCAAACTTGCAAAAAAAGTTTGGGATTTTGCTTGGTCAAATATTTGAACTAGAAATTTGGGGACAGTTGTAAATTTTACCCTAACAAGCTCATTCTTTTATTCAGGCGAAGCTGGCAGTTTTCTGCCCTTAGCACATGGCACTGCCTAATGAGGATACAGAGCAGGCCAGCCCAGAGCCAGCCTTATGCATGGTCCAGGAACTGTCTTCTGGCATGGAGAAAAATGGCTAAGGCTTGATGGATTGGGAGCGTGGTGCCAGACACATCCTGCTGCTCCAGCTCCTCTCGGATCTATCTGGATCCCCTTCCTCTCTGCCCAGCTGGCAGATTGTGTGGACTGCAACACAGCAAGCTGGGGCACAGGGCAGAGCTTGCTCTTTTGTGCAAGAAGGGAGCTAATCGCATTACTGCAGAGTGAAATCTGGTTCCCAGGAGGCTTTTGGGTTTAAGCCCATGTGTCCTATACATAGGAAGACAGTTTCCTAGTGGTCCAGAACCTTGTACAGTTCTTGGAACACTGGAGTGTTGGAGGTCTGAGAGCGACCTTGTGGGCTGAAACCAGGTCCATGGTCCTCAGGTCCTCCTGCGTACAAGGCCATGTGCAGAGAAAGACTCTAGGTATTTCTCATCCCTTAGCATATTCCTGCAGCACAAGTCTCAGTTCAGCACAGTGCATATTGCTAAATCTACACACCTTGTAATCCCCACCCTCTCCAGAAAGAAAGAAAACCCGACGCACAGCAGAGATATGCCACACACACAGCCCTCCCCACCAACAGCAGCCATCTCAGCTGGTGTGGCCGGGGTGCATCTCAGCACCTAAAAGTACCTCCTCCTCCTCCAAAAAAAAGAAGTTTCAAACTTTGGGCCTTGGATGAGGGGATGGGGGAGGGTTGGAAATGGCCCCGTTGCTTCACGCTGCACATTAGCAGCCGAGTTCACTTCACAAACACAAGGTGCGCTGTCAGAATAGCCTGGGGCAAAGTTTGTACTTTGCTTGAATTCTAACTTTTGTTTACCAAGGTAATAAACCGGTCTTCTCTTCCAGGTGTAAATGCTATTATGAAAAGGCATATTTGTGTTTCATCTCACCTCAGATGTACAGTATGTGCTCACATCCTACACTGTGTGTACAGCCCACATTGCTCCAGAGCCAGGAGAAGAAATGAAAAGGGGATAAATATCCCCGCTCTCTCCTCAAAAACACAGGGTTCTGGAGAATCTAGGAGTTTAATTGGTTCTCTTTCTGTTCAAACCCTGTGTGCAGCCCTTGCTCTACTCCATGAAGACCAGCTCAGACCTTTCCCACATCCCTGTGGTCTTCCCCATTAGTGCGGCTGGGCAGACCCTGTGTGAAGAGTTGGTGGATAAGACCCATTCACTCCATGAAGACAAGTTAATCTCCAAACAGTGGAGTTTAGTTTCCACCAAACTAGTTGGGTTGCCATTTTGGCTGCCTGCATCTCCATCGTGTCACATGCATTCAAGATGTGTTGCGTTTGGTGTAATCTCACTGAAACGGATGGGAGAGGAGAAGGAGGTGAAAAAAAAAAAAAAAAAGGAAAGAAAAAAGCCTGGCATTGTTTTTTTTCTTGCACTTCACCTCCTGTTCCTGGTGTTGTGCCCACTTGGCAAGATTTAGAGATAGCAGACGAGCTCTGGATAAAAATGACCTAAATGTTTCCTCATCCCTTCAAACCTGTTCGGTGGCCTTCTGTCTCCAACCCACTAGTAGTTTGGCCTGGCCACTGGGGCTGACACCTGAGCACTCCTGAAAACCAACGCCATGAGATCTGCAGCTACTGAAGTGATCAGAGCCCCGCTCCAGAGCGCGGCTCCCCCAGCACAGCACGGCATGGCATGGCATGGCGGGCACGGGCAAGAGCACCGCCTGCCGAACCAGTGCACCCGCTCCTGGCGTCGCCTCGCTCCTCTCCCATTAAGGCACTGACCTCGCCTGCTCCCACTGAGCTTGTAAAATTTCATGAGGTGACATCTTGAAAAGCTAAGTGTGAAACACTGAGCCTGGACAGAGCCCTCACAGAAGCTGACCAGCTGCAGGTCAGCAGTAATTTCCTCCCTTGCCTGTTGTAGCCCTTTATGAGCAGATTTAAGAAGGCCATAACCACACAGTAATTTTTTTTTTTTTGCACAAACTATTTATTCTGTTAAAAACCCATGCCCATAACTCCATCTGTACAACAGGAGAGCTGCTGCAGAGAGGCAAAGAAAAGGGCTGAAGAAGACCACAGTCTAAGCGGTGTCTGGTGATGGGTCTGTGTGCCCAGCGCGGGCCCTTTCTCGGAACGCCTTTGCTCCTGAAATCAGAAACCCCATGGAGAGAGCCAGGCTGCCAGTGCTGCACAGGTCTGAGCCTGCCCTGGCCCAGACGCCTTCCCCACCCTGGTGTTTACGCCGAAGCGCTTGCTCCAGCACAGGCTGAATATGCGCCCCTGGCTCCTGCACCCAGCGGGGAACCAGCACGCTCCGCTCCCCAGTGGTGTGGGTTGCAGCAGGGCCTGGCACCCCTCGGTGCTTCCCACCTCTCCAGGGACCTTGCATGGTCCTACCTGCACCAGCGCTGGAGCCAAGCGATCACGAGACAAAGAGCCGCGGTGCAGATGGTGAGGATGGAGGTCCCCAGCTGCATATGCTCATGCCTCCTCTTTACTTCTGGAGCCCACAGAAGCTGTTTTAGGGTTAGGGTCTTTTTTAATGTCCACAAAATACATTGAAGGTTCTTCGCAGCTTTTGCATTTTCTCATTTATTTCTCAACTTCCGCTATTCCTTTATACATCCACAACAGGACTAGAAGGAACATTGCCCACAGGAAAGCAATTCCCCTTGCCTGTCAAACCCAAGTGTCACCAGCAGCTCTGCTATTCCTTCCCACCAAACTTCCACTCAACCACATGAGCTGAATGAGAACATCCTCAGCAGCAGTGACTTCAAGCAGGGTCCTTGCAGCAGTGGGATGAAGGGCCCAGATCTGGTCTGTCATTAACCAGGAGTGGGAATTTCCTTTCTACTAATAAGGGGAAACTGGCACTACCCAGAGAACTGGCCTGCACTCACCTCCTTGGCAAGGACAGACTGCAAACAAGCTACTGGTGAGGATGGTGGAGAATGAGAATGTTGTGGGTTTCCCCACATGGTTAATTCCTGCCATGGTGCCTTCTTGGATTCACCCAGTCCCTTGAGCTGGGTGGAGCAGAGGAGACCACGTCTGGGTCCACCCATACGCTCCAAAGAAAGAGCAACATGTCACCCCAGTTTGGGAACAGGTGTGTTCAGTGGCCAGATCAAGGCGCGTTAGGAGACCTAGAACTTGTTTGACATGGGCTATTATTTCATGGCATCTTGAGCATATTCCACATGTCCTTTAAGTGCTCCAGCAAAGTAATGGCCCAGACCAGCCTTTTCAATCATATTCCTCTAACATGTCAGTTTGGTTCTTCCAGAACAGGGAGGGGGTGGCATTTTGCCAGCGTTATGTAAGAAGCAGAGTGATTGCCGAAGTTCAGCTGGTCACAAAGGTATAAAATAGGTTTTATGAGTAGTTACTACAGTTGGAAAATTTTCCAGAGGCATCTATGCATATTTTCCAAGGAACTTGTCCTTTTCTAGATTTAGGGTCTTCTGGAATCCTCTCTCTTCTGGGTACTTTTGCTGTCAGAAACCCTTGTGCAAAGGGGAATGGTTGCTTTTGCAGGAAACAGTATGAAGAGATTGTAAGTCACTTCACTGGAGCTACCTAAAGTGCTTGAGTTGCTCTATTGACCTGCAATCTGTGCACAGTCAGAGGCAGGTGTTTGTTTTAAATCAGTCCCCAGTTGAAAGTCTGGTCCACACTTAGTGGACTCGTCCAGTCCTCCTGAGAGCGACAAGACCATATGACTGCAACTGAGAAGCACTGCTTTACTTGAGATCTTTCTAAAGAATGAAATAGTGAACAGCACCTGCTGAAAACGTTACTTGACATGATTTCACAAGTAGGAAAAAATCATTACATTCCACATGTCCAGGTGGGGTGGGATCTTGTATCTTTCAGGGAAGGAGGAAAATAATACAGCATGTAAAAGTGGTTAGAATGTAACTCACTGTAACTCCAGCAACACAAAGAGAAATGGCAAACTTAGCTTTGTTCCTCTGAATATCCCCTATACATATAGCATCAAGCATATGGAAAAGGCTTTGCAAGACCAAGGCCTGATCAGCAGCTAATGCATTCCCAGGTTCAATAACAAGTACACTTTGTACATCAGAGGAATGGCAGACTGCCCAGAGCTTTTGGGCAGATGCTGTTTCTAAAGAAATTAAATGCGTGAATAGATAATAACCAAAGAAATCCCTGCTGGAATAGAGAATGGACAACCTCCTTCTGATAAAATCAAGTTCTTGCTCAATCATTCCCCACTTGAACACGAAGATCAAATTGAGTCAGTCCTGAATGTCCTGTAGTCTTCAAATAAGTGGTTGAGTTTCTTTTCTCTTTGTCACGCTGTACATTATCCTAGGAACTGGCAAAATGTAGCAAGGATGACTCCTCTGTCCCTTCCTAAAAGAGGGACCATTACAGGAGGTCAGCTGGTTCTGCTAGGCTGAAGGAATCACCCAGTTCCTTCTCAACTGGTTCCCTCCAACCTGCTATGGGCAGGAGGGAAGGAGGAGAGGAAAGAGTGGCTAGCCTGTGTCCTCGCCATGCAAAGCAGAGGAATGGTGACCCAGCAAGGAAGACCTGCAGAACAGCAAGCGGGAGCAGGGGCCCAGTGGTGAAAAGATGAACATGAGATCGGTGAGGACTGGGTGAGGTCTGATGTGGGAAGGAATGAGGTGAGGGTCAGGGTCAGAGGGATGGAGAGAAGTAACCTCAAACCACCTGGATATTTCAAGCAGCTTCCAGTCATGATGCAAGGTGAATTCCTCAGCTGGCCTCCCCCACTACTGAATCTTCTCCCTATGCAGCTGCTGGACCCTGTCATCACTGCATTTGTAGCTCTGGCTGAAATGGCTTTCACTGGTCTCACTGGTAGCCCTGCAGCAGCCAGACAAATACCTGGCTGTGCTGAATAGGCTTCCTGGCAGGGAGATTTTATACCTACAGCAAGGCTCAGAGAATGGGTGGCTAAAGTGCACATGGTGGAGCAAAATACAGCACCTGAGTGGTGGGATGTTGCTGATGATGTTGGTGTGGCCGCTGTCAGCTGCTGGCCCAGGGAGGTGGTCAGAGGCAACTGTTGTGTGCCTTGGGAACCTGGCTGCTGGCACCACATGAAGGCTCTGGGAAGTGCAGAGAGGTTTGGCCAAACCTTTTCCAAAGGACAGAGTCCAAGTCTTGTTTCTTTCCTTCCTCTTGTTCCCCATGGCCCATGGGGATGCTACAGCCTCACAAAATCTCTTCCAAGGCCATGGGTCCCAGATGCAAAGGACAATGACTGCCCTGCCCAGGGCCTGCTCTGGAAAGCAAGGGATAGAGCTTAAGATACAGCTCAGGAGTGGATCTCTGGCACATAGCTGAGAGGCAAGTGAAAATGCCCTGAGCAATGGGTAGGACACTTCTGGATATCAGACAAGTGTGACAGTTGCCCACTGAGCCCACAGGTTCATCCTTTGCCTCCTGGTGAGGATGGCCAGGGAATAGCTGTAGTGTGATTGCCAAGGCAAAACCCTGGTGTAGATGACAGCACGAGACCAAGAACATTTTGCACGTGGGCTTGGTGCCCCATCATGGGCTGTGTACTGCATATGACTGGGATGTGGTTCTTGACCATTGGGACCAGTGGGGCCACCAGGATGCTTCTGAAATGCCTCACAGTGAGAGGGTAGTTCAGTGCAACCAGTCATCCAGGATAGCTGCAGTATCTGATGTTCCTGGATCTCACTCAGTCTCTGAAATACATTTATGGTCTCTGAGATAAGTGGTTTATTTTCAACACCTGGAGCATAGAAGGCATATGAGATGATGGGCTGTCATCTAGGGCACTTTATACTGTAACTATGTTACAATATCATTTTGATGTCACCATTTCCTCCTGCTGAAATAAAAAAAAAAAAATCCATTGCTAGACAACATTTCTCAGCAGGGAGATTTCTGGGTTTGTTTTCCATTACACCTGCTTTTTATGACTTCATTGGTTTGTTCAGAAAAGGAGGGGACAGAAACTAGAGGGAGAAAAATTAATACATTTCTGTATTTTTTAATCTTTTTAATTATAAAAGATCTGAATAATCCCTTAAAAAATACTTGACTTCTGAGTGTCAACACATAGTTGATGTCATAAAGTATTCACGGGGGCTGGGATTAAAGCTGACATGTTTTAGAGTGATTAAATTTGAGAACCTGATGACTAGAGCTGGGTTTTCATTATTCCCCTGACATGAGTGGAAAGTTTCAGAACTTTAGAGTTTCTAAGTATCCAGCACATCTCTGTGGAGCCCAAACAAACAGCCTAGGGAAAGCAATAACAGGTAGTACCCAACTGTGGGTACGTGGTTTCTTTAGCTGCATCTCTAAAACCCAGTTACTCATATGCAGCACTTTTCATTGTGATTTGTTCCACAAATCTGCCATGCCAGGCTTTGCAAGCGGGCAACAGCTCCTCCATTCCTAGATGTCTCTCGGGGAGCAGCTGCAGGTGCCAAAGCATTTGCCAGCTGTGGAGGGAGCAAGCGGTGCCTGGCAAGGCCAGCCGAACCATCGCCAGCTCCCTGCTCTGCTGCTGTAAGAGAGATGGACTCATTTCCGAATACCGTCTCTATCTATTTGAGTTGGATTTACTATGGTGCTGCACGTGGGACAGCATGGAGGCTCCTACCCTGGAAGCATCTGACACAGGAGATGTGGTAAACCAGTGCCTGCACACCTCTGGGAGATGCTGCCAGACACAGAGAAAATCTGAGTCTTCTTAGAGGAAGTTTTTCCATGAAAAATATTGTCTCTGCTTGAGTATGACAATCTGATACCAGCTCAAGGCCTCTCTCTGGAGACCTGTCCTCAGGAAGAATTTTGTTCCCAGAAGAAAGAGCTCTGGAGAGGATTACTCTGCAAAGTAACCTGTCATGAGGGTTTGTAAATGAGCTCAGCAAGGACCAAGCTCTCCTGGGCAACACTTCAGAGTGCACAGGCTGAAAAATGCCCAAACTCCCTGCAGGGAAGCACGGAGAGACAGGTCAGAGGTTAACTGTTGAACTGTTGAACAGCTCTAGCCCCCAAACTCAGTCACAAGAGGAAATCATGGAGCAGGGGAGGATGCCCACCCTGGGCTTTCTTGTTCAGGACCTTCCTCATTCAGTCAGGTTGCTCCAGCACAACCTATCAGGACAAGACTCAAACTTCCCAGGGCAAGGGATGTTGAGCTGGGCTTCCAGGACCCATGGTATTGACATGAGAGAAACTCCTCAAACCTTCTTTCCCTCTTCCTCATCCTTCTCCTCCTCTCCAGCCCTGGCAGCACCTCTCTACAATGGCCATGTAACGACAGTGCCCTGGCATTTGCCCAGCAGGACTCCTACAGCTGGCATTTCTGGGCATGGGCCTCCTGAGTACGCCCATCTTAACTGACCCACATCTTTCCACAGGCTGTTTCTGGGGTAGCGTCAGTGTGTTTTGCTAGTGCTGCTCACGTTGCCCCTGCCCTGCTAGGGCAGTTTTCCAGGCAGGGCAAACATTTCATCATCATCTCCTTCATGTTTCTTTTTCTTTATCATTTTCCTTTTTCCACCCCCATCCTTTTTCCTTAAATATTGCCTAATTTCCACATGGGTGCAGGCAGTGGGGTGAGCTCGCTGTGCCGAGTGCTGCATGCCAGCCTGGGGGCCATGCAAAGCCAGCCTCCTCCATCCCACTGGAGGCATGGGGGCTGCGGGGTCCACACCAAGCCCCTCCACTCAGGGACACAGTCCTCAGCTGCTGGCCCCACTGCACATCCCAGCATGGCAACGGGTAGAGGAAGCTGGGCAACTTCCATCAGCATTCCTGATGAGAAGATGTGGCTCACTGGAGAGCAGAGAAGTGTGTCAGCCCCACCATGGTCCTCATCTCCACTCAACTGTACGACATCAATCCCTTCCAGAAAAAGGCTCATCTTCTCATGTTCCCCACTGTGGGGAAAGCAAAACCAGGCATTTCCATGGGGCTGGTCACCTGGGGGTGGGGGAGGCAGAAAGCAGGCAGGAACTGCACGCAACTACTGGGGCAAGCTGCTGTTTTCCTGCACCTTCTCAGCTCGTGCCTCCTGAGAGACAGAGTGGGAGCGTGCTGCTGGCAGAGCTCACCAGGAAATGGTGCTTTCTGCAGGAAAAGCATTTTTTTGTTTCATTATTTTCTCTTTCTGCTCTTATTATTTTTCTGAGGGGGGAGGGGAATTGAGCTGGGGGATTTCACTAAAAGTATATATTACACGGGAAAAAATATCCATTTTCTGTCTAATCGGGAGAATTTTCTTGATGCAGACAAATATCACTGCCCAGAGGACTGAATTGCTTCTGCTTCCAGTTGCTGAGAACTACACTTTGTTAGATGGGAGTTTGATAAAAACCTTAAATGGTGGCAAAAATGGAAATTTTGCAGAGGTAGCAGCTGGAACCCTCAGAAAGGTCATGCTTTGTTGCTGAAAAGGTGTTTTAAACCTTTCTTAGGACCAGATCTTTCAGCAGGATGGCTTTGCCAGAGAAGAAAGAAATGGTTTAGGAAGACAGGATGATGCCACTTTGTTAGGGACAGATACAGTGAGGAGAGATGGGATAAGGAATGAAGGTTGCCCAGTGCTAGCACGTAGGCAGGAGGAGTGACCTGGCACTCGCGGATAAGAATATGGCTGGGGTTTTGCTCAGGGACTTTTAGTCTCCTGATTCTAGACCTGGTACCAGTAACTGGCATTTTCCCCAAAAAATATTGTTAGAGTAATTCAGAGCGCTACAAAGGTGATGCTATGCAAATTTCTGGTGGGAAATACAGCTGTCTCAAAACATTGATAGCCTGTGGTTTCATTTATGTGGTGGATGTTAATGCGTCTAATGGTTCTGAGGAGAGCTGTCTGAAAACATGAATTTGGAGTTGTTTTGTTTCATGAGTAGTTCTGAAAAGTCAGGAAGGAGGGAATTAGTTCAGATTGCAACTAGGACTATTTATTTAAATTGCAACAACCGTGAAAGGTGAGGAGAAAATGCTGCACTTTGATTTAGAGCAATTTACAAGTAAAATGGAGGGGAATTTCAAACTGAAATAAACATTGCAAATGTACTTTCTTGGAAATTTTTTCTCAGGACAAACAATTTAGTACAACTGGCACTAATGCTCAAAACTGTTTGTCACCAAATTTGCATTTTTCACAGAAGGGAAGTTTCAGGTGAAAGAATTTCACCCATCCCCAGCTCTGAGCCTGGGAATTGAGGATATCTCCCAGCCCTTTGCCATTGTGTGACTTAACTCAGACTTAACCGGACATTTGCACCCAACATCTCACTGCTGAAGATACATCTCCAGACCAGGCTTTGCATATTGTATATGAGCAACTCTGTCCTTTTAGCATTCTGGCAAGGTTTCCCCCCAGAGTGGTGTCACACAGAGACGGATCAAGTGGCACACTGAGGTCCTCAAGCTCCTGGTTGAGTTTGTGTAGGTCACTCTCCTTCCCATGATGGCAGAGGACAGTCCCCAGGAGGCCAGTCCCCAGTCTAAAGGCCAGGAAACCCACCCCAAGTCTTGATCCCACACTGAGAAAACCTGTCCCAACCCCATAGCAACCATGTCATGGGTCCAGAGACAAAAATATCACTCCCAAGCACCCAACATGAGGTCCTCAGCTGCATGACTGCAGAAAACCCAACCCTTCAGGGCTTTGCTCCCTGATGAAATTCATCTCGTTGATGAGGGACACGGCAGTCGCTTCCCTGCAACAGCCTCCAGGGCTGGAGGGGATGAGCACCCTTCCAGGGGACAAGGGCAGGTGGTCACACAGCCCAACCCCGGGTGGACCTTGGCCAGCCCTGCCTTTCTGAGGTCCAAGTGAAAATGACAGGCAGCCAAAGTTAGGAGCAACATTTTTCTCAGAGGTAAGTTGAATCAGAGGAAATGGGTTTTCATCTGAAATGACCTGAAAGTCTGTTTTATAGCCATGTGCATTAACTCTTTAGTGGCAGCAAGGTCTGGACACACCTTTAACGGCTTTCATGAATCTTTCAGAGTGGGGTGAAACAGAGCAGCTTGGGAAATGGTTCTGATTTTCTGAAATGGCTCAAAAACCCACCATTAGTGTAGCCTGAATTTCCTACGCTCCAGAAGCTAGGGAAAGAAACTTCAATAAAATCAGACATTTTTAAATCCAACCCCCCATTTTTTCCTGTCATTTTAATAATTCCCTATAACCTGCAACGCAAACAATGAAGCAGTGTGCTGGGACCTGAGAACCGTTCATTAATGTTTACGAGACACTGAGATAATAGGGGAAGAGAGCCATAGAAATAGTGTGCACAAATAAATGATAGAAATAATATGTTCAGTCTCTGTGATTACTCATGCTTTCATTGCTGAGCAGGTGCACAAGTTTTTACAGGTTTGGGCCTTGGTTTGATCCAAAGATACCTTCAGATCAGGCTGTTTGCTCCATGAGCAGAACACTCCTTGGATCCACTTGGCTGCTCTGGGTAGGAAGGGGAAAGCTGTCGGATACCAGGAATTTGACACTTTCACTGTGTCACTTCAGCCATGTTAGTGATCTGGAGGAAGGTCACTCACCAAAACACTGTCGATAAATGCCACAGAAGTGTGGTGCTGGGGAGGTCCAGAAGGACAAACACTGTTTAGGTTTTACAGTGCAAATTGCATTAGGAATGGAAAAACATCTTTCCATTTTCCTGATCCCAGACATTCCTGGGAGCATAGGCCATGGCTGCTTTATTTTTAAAATCAACAAGTTCTCCTGAAGAAAAAGTATTTCTTGATCTCGTGACTGTCACAGCAGAAAGATCTGTCCCCTTGCAGACAGGCAATGCACTTCCTGCCAGCTGGACTCACTCGCTGCCCAAACCCTGTCCCAGCAATGCACAAGCTGTCTCTTATCTGTCAGGTCAGGCTGGAGCAATGGGATTGAGACATTTCAAGATATCATCTGGGAGAGCAAGATAAATCAAGGTGAGTTGATTTGTCAATCTCTGCTGCACACTGTGAAGCACGTAGCTGTGCATTGCCCCCGCAGCTCCATCTCCACCACGTGCTAACAGCACTTTCACAGCACACTGGGCCACCCACCCACCCCTGCACAGCCAGACCTTGGCATGCCGCTCTCCAGGAACAGGGAGGCTGTTCTGCACGGTCAGGGGGATGCTATAGTCTCATCTAGCTCTCATCATGCACACACACCACCATGCCTGGGAAAGGCCAAGGCCACCCTTCCTAACTGCTTTGCCATTGCATCCCCTAAGCAATCCCCAGGGTCTTGTACCAATGGGAGTAGCCATATCAAAGCTGGACTGTGGAAGAAAAGCAACGTTTTTCCCCTCACTGTGAAGTTGGATACAGTGCGATAGAGACACCTGCACAATATGTTTTACATGGAAAAGTGTTTTGCTCCAGAAAAATGCAAAACTGATCCTGCTTCCGTTTTCTGGCTGCGTGCTTGTTCTCCCTTATCTCTGCATTACATCACAGCACACTGTGCCTGAAGGCTGCTGCCCCATCACCAGGCTGCACCACCTCATAAATGCTACCTTCTCTTGCTTTTAGTCCAGTTTTGTACTGGCTACTTTGTACAAAACGTCTTATCTCCTTTGCTGGATCAAGGTTTCCCCTCTCTGTATTGCAGTTTAGCAGCCTGGCATGTTGAAATGTCACCAGCTGTTTTGGGTCTCTGTGCAAGAGACACCACATTTCCCTCTGAGCTGACCATTTTACAGACAGGCTTAAACCTCACTTACCTGCAATGGGGTATAAACCCTTCCTGCTAAGGATGCGTTCAAGCTCTCTGATGGATAAGGATGAAGTTAAGCCTGTGTCTCCCTGAATAAGCACCCAAGTGGGGAAATTCAGCTTGACACACAGGGCTGGAGGGAGTGATGCACAGAACGAAGGAGGCAGGAATAGCCCAGGAATTCCATGATACCTTCAGGATGGGGGTGATTTCCACTTGTTGGGGCAGAAATCCCTCCACTTCAGAGCCAGAGGGGCACACAAGCAAGGTTGGAACACCACCCTGAACTACACAGAGGTGTCTGAGAGGCAAAGGCAGAGAGGGATGGACAGCAAGCCCTGGCACCCCACTCCACGTGAGCAGGACATGCTGTAATCAAGACCAAACTGAAAATGAGCCCAGCAAAGTGCAGCTATGCCTGAGGGCAACTCCCAGGAAAGTTGATTTGGGGAGGTGGGATCAAAAGGGTCTTCCCCTCTGCTGCTGGATGGTGCAGTGCACGTGCTGTTCCCCACAGCAACATCTCTAATAGAGTAATGACACTGTGTAAGGATAGTAAAGCAACATTCACTATCATAACAACACTGTGTACTTATAATGGCCTCCATCTGGAGGGTTCTGTGACATTAATTAACCCATCTATCCTCTCTAGATCACAAAAACCAGTTATCCACCTTCTGCTGTAGGGTCAGCAAATAGATGAGATGGAGACCCATATTTCCCAAAGCCTCCCCTGACTTTCTGTCCTCTGTTTTAACCCTGGCCATACAGGAGGAGCACTGGCACAGCCTGGCTCTGAGCCAGGGCATAGCCAGTGCTCTGACCTGCTCAGCACCAGCCCAGCAGGCCCAGTCACTGGGAACAAGCAGGGAACCCCAGATGGGAGTTGTGTTTGAACATCTGCAAAACTGGTGCTTGCATTTGAGGAGTCATCTGGATGGTCTGTGGAGGTATGTGTAGGCACAACCAGCCTACCATGGCCTGCTTCATGGGGATGAGATGAAGGACCTCTTTGGAGCATCTGATTTCCCGCACTCGTTACAAAAGCAGCACAGCTGGCCAGCCCCAGTGAAGATGCTCACACTGGGGTACCTTCCCAGGTTCACTCTGCAGCCCAGAGGCAGGTCCAGAGGAGAAACACACCATACCATCTGCCTGCTCCCCTCTTCACAGCCACTCATCTCCTCACTGGGTCTCAGACAGCAGAGGTTGTTCAAGTCTCCAGACTGAAATTCTCGGTATTATCATCACTGTCACATCATCTAGAGGGACCCAACCAAGACCAAAGGACTTGTTTTGCTGGATCCTACACATCACATGCTTGAAAGGAGTTTCTCTGCCTACAAACATACTCACTAAGTTCCTGGTCTTGCAAACTCTTACAGGCATTACCATAAAACCTCTGAGAAATTACATGGAAAGGAAGACAACCAGGCCCTACAGAAACTGTCTGTTCCTGTCCCTGAGTTTAATTAATCTGTACACGGGTTTAAGCTGCTCTGAAACACCTTGTGGAAGACAAAGGCAGGGCAGGGAGAGCTTGGGATGAGTTAATAACCCACGGAGAGCACTACTGAGCCAGCACAGGGGCTCTGCTTGTTATGGTCCTGTGGGCATGTGCTGCTCTGAGGGGCTGCCCACATGTGTGGCTGGTGTCTCCCATGTATTTGACTGTTTGCAGTCAACAAATGAGTCTGAATGTCTCTGCTGAGAGACTCTCCCATCAAGGTTGGCGTTTCCTTGTTCTGCACTTCTGCTCATTACACAAACATATTTACTGTTCCTGAGAGCCGTCTCCTGTAGAAACCACACCTGCATGAGACGGCTTCAGCACTGACCCCTCCAAAGCTGGATCTGCATAGGGACTTGAAAGCCTGTGCACGTTCTTCCTCAAATGCAGAACTGACCTACTGTGAGCCACCACGTCAGTGGTGCCTGGCCAGCATCTACGTGCTAGGAGCTTTCTCTAGCCAGTTCTCTCACTGACAGGGCTAGACCTGATCTGTATTATAGACCTGCTCCCTCCCAAGGGAAAGCTCTGCACTGTCATCTTTTTGCCTTACCCAGACAGACAGACCGATGAACTCTTGAGATACCGGGAACGTCAGCTACTACAAGGTTGGCCAATGCCTGGGATGTCTGGGGGCTGCAGGCATCTTAGCTGAGCTCTTCCTGCTCAAGAGAAGGCTAATTAATCAGCTCTGCTATTCTGGCATCACCCAAAAGTGAAAATACTTTCTGGCAGGGCAGCAGGCACAAAATTAGCTGCTGCATTAAACTGCCAAATCTCCTTTACTCCTTTATTAGTTGCATTTGGTGATGATGAGGAGCGAGGCATTAACCGGTCCCTGATGGATAAAGAAATTATTACTCTGCTTTCTCTTTGCAGCAGGGAGGAGGAAATAGGTTTTATTACTGAGATTTCCTTGAAGACATTCACTTGACTTTGTGGCATCAGAGACGGAAGAGAAATGAAGAACACAGAAATCTTGGCACAGCAGGAGAGGTTGTGCACGGATAATAAAAGAGAGAAGTACTGGGTCAATTGGGATCTGAAATACACTTAGGTGATTGAATCCTTGTGTTGGGTCAAAGCTCTGACGATCTGCTGGGCTCAACTAATTTCAGCATTACAGTCAAGATCTCTGTGCTGGTACCTAGAGCCTAAACAGGGAAACTTGCTGGGAACACACATTTGTGATGCATCAGAAGGGAATAGAATAGAATAGAATAGAATAGAATAGAATAGAATAGAATAGAATAGAATAGAATAGAATAGAATAGAATAGAATAGAATAGAATAATAGATTAAGTCTTTTTTTCCTTTTCCTTTTTTTTTTTCAAAAGTATATCTAGAACATACCTGCCCACCTTAGTTTTAGGCCTAGATCCTGGCTAACATGGCATGAGCTTACTAAAGGAAGGTGCAGACTGGAAGAGCCCATGCAAATCACCTTATTCATGTCCTGAAATCTCAGAGAGTTCACCCCTGAGAAACCTGTGTCCTCCACATACATCCATGAGTCACAGTGTGGAATGGCAACCTCTTCAGCCGCCACAACTATATCCAACAGGGTCATGAACAAAAGCCCCATGTATTAACTGTATAAGGAGGTGGTTATAAGGGCACGGGGGAGGCTGCTTGGTTGGTGGCCAGGTTGCAGGACACATGGTGTTTTCTGCTACCCCGGTTCAGAGCCAAAAAGAGGGACAGGGATCAGTCAGTCAGAAACAGGCAGAGATCTATTAAATCACTTTGGAATGAGATGATGAATTTCCTAAGGCATAATACCAAATTCTTGAATTTTCTACCCATTTTGAAGCAAGACAAACACAGCCTGCACACAGATGTCCAAGAGACCTAGAGCATACAGAATCAGAAAGGTAAAGCTGGTACAGAGTTGACCTAAGCATGGTGGGGAACCAACAATCTGTGAACAAACATAGGGTGGAAATTGGGAGAAGCACCCTAACCATGAGGGGAAGAGGTCCTACAACAGGCAGCCAGAGGCAAAAAGGCAATGTGGCAAGTCTGTAGCTGCCAAAGAAGATGTGGTGGCCCACAGCTGTAGGGACCAGCCTCCAAAGCCCACCAAGTCTCCCTGTTCTTGGTCACTGAGGGACAATCCTCATCTTGTGGGATTCTGGCATGTGGAGCCTAGGCAGCAGGAGGGCTGGGAAGGGGAACCACATGAAACCGTCTTGCCCCATCACTTCTGACACTGATGGAAGATGACATAAGCTGGTGGCCAAGGGATACCCTCCTGGCCAGAGTGCACCTGAACCTCCAAGGAGACAAAGTTCAGGCTCCTGGCTAAGGAGCTGGCTCGAGTATCAGCACAGCATGGTGAGATGATCTTGCCTTGCAGGACGGGTCCACTAAGAGCCTGGTGATGGCTGGAGCTTTGCTTCAGGCAGGCCTTGCTGGCTGCTGCTCAGGGCACCGCTCCCCAGATCTGCTGCACCTCTGATCCTCCTGCCTCCCTCCACCTCACTTTCCACATTACAACATGGAGCTAAAGCTAATTACAGCCCCTAGAGCGGAGCTGCATGGCTTGGCTTTACTTGTGTTTTGAAAATGCCTGGAGATGAAAGGTGCTTGAGAGAGCAGAGTTTTGTTATTACTAATAATTACAAAAATTAACCAAATATTTGTCTAGCAGCATCCATCCCTGCTGCTGTTTCTTACGCAAAATACACACATGCTCTGAATGCCAAACCAAAGCCCCAGAATCACTACGTCAGCCCTACAGTATTGAGAAGGGGGGCAAAAAGTGCCTTGGGCCTAAAAAGGGTTGTCTGTTCCAGCAATTAATTTAATTGTCCTAAATATAAGCCAGGTATACTGTACATCCAAATTGCTTGCTGACAACAAACCCAAACAGGGCCCACAGGCTGCAAGACAGCAGGTTAAACTCTGCCTCTGAAACTGTCGGGCTGATCCCGGCTCCAGAGTATTTTTTCTACTGGTATTCACCACCGCTTGCTGCTGTGGAGTCAGACTCTTGTAAAATGTTTATCAATGCCTGAGCATCTTCCAAACTGAGAAAGGCTGCATGAAGAGAGAAGTGTCCCCTTGCAGTCAGCAGGGACTGGATTTCATCACTTGTTTTAATTCCCATCTTAATAATTTTATTGCTTTTTTCCCTCTGTTTTCTAATAAGCTCTTCTAACACCTAATAAAATCAGTCCTTTTCCCTTCTACTTACCTCCCCCTGCTGCCATCGCAATTACCTAGACAAGAAAAATACAGAGCACAGGGTCCTGCAGGCTGAGGTTTTAGTGACTGATTTCAACCGACGTGAGCAGAATCGGCAATAAACTTCAATGTCATGGTATTTTGATTCCTCCTTCCTCTGTATTGTGTGAAGTATCTGAAGGGGACAAATGCCAAGGAGTGAGAAGAATTCTTTTGGGTCGTGTAGCCAAAAATGAAACTAAGAAAGGAGCCATTTCCAGAGAGGGAGATGCAGTCAGCTGTGCAATAGTTATCTGTAATAGATGGCATCTCTCACTGACGTGATCTCTATTATCCTACTATCTCAGCATCTCACAGTCTTTAATGGATTCTTCCCTCCAGTACCTTTGTGAGACCATGCCACTGTCCTATACTCATTTTACCAACTGGGACCAGAAGCACCAACAGGCCGAGACCCAGCACCCCTAACCTATGTTGGCACCCAGTTCCCACTGGTCACAGTCTTAAAATCCATCTGTAATCTGGGCACTACACTCTTTAACAGTGAATTTATTTGCAAAGGTAGATAAAATGCTCTGTGACCACAGAGAGGCAAACAAATCTCATAAAACCCAAGTTTGTTATTTCCTACTCTGCTTTCAAAACAAAACACAATAATTTTAGCAGACAATTAAACTCCCTGATTTCCAAGGGAGGCAGGCACACAAATACTTTTGAGGATCTGAGCCCACATGATTATGTAAGGAATTAGCAGGAGGGAATTAACCCAGTCGCTGGAGCATCCTTGTGGAGAGGATCTCATCCACACTTGGGGCTGCTGTACGGGAACATGCCAGAGCGAAATATAAACCCCAGAAATATTTAAAGTTTAAATCAGGAAAGTGCCAGAAAATGTCACAACATTGCTCCAGGTCAGGGGAACAGCTGACCTGACCCTTCTCTACCTCCTGCCTCACCACCGTGATGCCTGTACTCCCCGAAGCCAGGAAAAACAAGCCCAGAGTTGCACGTACCCCTTCCAAGCACGCGGGACCTCCGTGCAGGGCAGACAGAGCAGCGGCAGCTGCCTGTGGACTGGCTGTCAATGTGTTGCCCTCTGCATATAGATATAGGCTCTGCGGTGGGGCAGACAGTCCCTGGGCACCTGCGGGAAATTCGGTAAGGGGGCCAGAGGTGCCAGTGTTCCAGCCCCACTCCAAGCAGCTGCAGGGATGCAGGGACGAACGAGGCAGCAGGCATGCAGGATTTCCACGACTAGGCAAGGATCTCGCATTCCTCTCTCCACCCCGGGGCTGCTTATTAAATATGCTGTCATATTTAAACAAAACTACTTTAAAAAATAATAATAAGTAGAAGCAAGTAGGATTTGGGGAAGTAATGGGGAAGGTTGTGGGCCTGATCCTGCTCTCCCTTAGGCTGGGGTAATGAAGAGCATTGGGTGAAGCCTCTGGGAAGGCAGGTCCGAGACGGGCTCCTTCATTCCAGCCTGGGTGGGACAGAAAGGAGATCTGGCCCCTTTCCCATATTTAATGCTGTCACAGTTGAATTTATCACACTGAAACCGGTGGAGTTGTTTGCAGGAGTGAGGACCGCAGCAGCAGCAGCCCTGGCAATGCAGAATGTGGACGGGGGGAACCAACCCTCCCTGCCCGGGATGGATGCAGCTCCCAACGCGGCACTGACAATAAAAGCATACCTTTCCCGGGCAGGCGAAGGCTGCCTGAACTGTCACTTTAATTGAAACCTTCTGCAGTCGACTACTTCACCTTATGTTTAATGATTCACCTCTTAAGCAGCCCACTTGTACCTTTGTAATCTTTCTGAAGGTTAACTTGTTGATCCTAGAAACTTGTCTGGAGAGAGCTAGGCAATTTGCTGGGAGGCTCGGCAGAAAAAAGTATCATGTTTTCTGATGGAAAGTGTTTTTCTTGAGGGAGAAGGAAGGAGAATTAAATTGCAAAATTCAGAAGAGCCGATGAGACTTCATGAGGAAAAAAGAAAAGAAGAAAAAAAATAAAAAGGAAATAAATGTCCATAAAAAAATAGGAGGGGGGGGGGGCATTTGGGTTTAGTTTCCAGCTCCTGGGAGATGTTTTATTTCTGCTTTATAGGAATTAAAAATATATTTGTCATTTACCAGATTAAATAAATATAATCCTAGAGTTAAATTATTTTTAGGACATTAAGAGTTATGTTCTTATGGGTAATGATCTATTTGTAACACTGTAATGGAGTGACTGGCAATTTCATACAGCTTTGGGATCAATCCTTCCCTATTTGCCATGTCCCTATGCAAATAAATATCCCATTCGATTCATGTCCGTATCGTAGAATCTGCCTGCTTCTTTCTTACTCCTTTAATATTTAATTATTTAAAACAAGGAAAAATCCCACGGGAATTTTTGTCTCAAAAAATAGCTGACTTATTCTTGTCATTTCAGAATAACAGAAAAAGATGAGAAAATCTAATTCTTTTTAAGTACTAAAACTGAAACTCAAATAAGAAGGACGAGGAGAAAAAATCTTAAAACCCAGAAACCAAACTTCCCCCCTCCCTTTTTACGTGAATATTCTGGCTTTTTACTGTAGCTATTCATAGTCATACCTAAATGTAGTCTATAAATCTACTAATATATTATTTAACACTCTAACTACTGGTATAAAAAATTATAAAATATTCTGTTGGCAATATATTTAATTGAATTCTTTTCAGAGGCAGCTTGTTATTGCCAGCCATGCTTTTAGAGATAGTACAGAGAAATAAAAGAATTTCAGAAGAGAGTAAAACAAATAATTACCATTTTCACCATTACTTCCAGATACTCTCCCATCCAGTCGCTAAATCCTTTAAGTCTAAATCAAAGTGTTTCAGTGAACAAAATTGTACAGATCATTTCAAAGAACATAAAAATTACATCGATGTTTTATTTGAAGAGAGAAATTGAAATTCACGTAGCACTCTACTGGTTGAGACGTCCGAGGAGTTATTAAAAAGAAAAAAAAAAGCAGGCTGGTTTAGCCTGAACTTTAGAGGCCTGTTTCAAAATGATCAGGATCGATGCAAATCCCTCTTTTAATTTCAATGTGCTTGTGCCCATAAAATTTTAAGGCACCATCCTTCTTCTTAGGTTCTTTTCTGTTTTTTAATATCAGGGATCTGCAAGATTGTCAGAGGCATGAGCATAACAGTAATAAATAATACTATTAACCATCCAAAGCAAGCACTGCCTTTATTCTTTCCATTTTTTTTCCCCAACAAAGCAAACACTTTTACATTAGGTTTGAACTACCTCAGCATAACTCCTTATCAGGAAAGTATCTGTAGGGGTTAGTGAGGTTTTTTTAATCTTGACAGCTGAAAGTTGACAGATCTGCTGGAAAGGAAAGAGGTCAGTGGTGTTGCTCAGCCACGGGCTGAGGATTTTCAGCTTCCACAGGTTACACGCTTCATATTTTTGTGGGTGCCAGAATGACAAGATTTGGGGACAAGCAAGGGAGTGGGCTGGGGGTGCTGGCCAGGCAAAGGCTCCCCCACCATGTGCCCTGCCAGGAGGCTCCTCACCCGGCACAGCCCCATCAAGGCACTGCCAGGCTTTGGTCCATAACTGGTTAAAAATTGATTGGGACTGGGGAGGGATAGGAGGCAATTATCTGTGGCTATAAGACCTCTGGGTGAAGTTTCCCTTTTAAATCAAAGATGGGGCAGAGATGGCAGGGGGCTGTTGGTGCTCAGTGGGACAGGGACAATCCTTACACACCTCCTGGTAACTGATATTTACTCATAGTCAGTGTTTGGGAGATTAGATAGATATCTCACTTCTTTGCCCATGTGGGAGGAAAGTAATTTTTGACAGGCAAGCCTGCACTGTCTCCTGGCAGTGAGAGCCAAGCAGATATGCCAGTTATTTGGGCAATTTCACAGGAATATTATCCTGGGGTTTTATCTGAGCGTGGCGTGGATGCACAGCCCTTCATCTTCGGAGCAGTTCTTCTCACGGGGTATTGGTCCGAGTGCGATTCATTACCCCAAATGGGGTGTCTGCACATGGCATGGAGGCGACAATGTGCTCTCAGGCTCTCACACCCCTCCACAGCCTTTGGGCGTCCCTCCCTCCCTTCATCTTTCCACCTCTCTGGTCCTGTCCTCCAGGGCTCCCCATGCAACCCCCCCTACCATACCCGTCCAGCTCCAGATGCTGGCAGATGCTGAGTGGTACCTATGGCCGCCTAAAGCCTCTGCATGAGGCATGATGGGAGCAACACAAATTGTGCAGGGGGTTTGAGGATGGACAAGCGGTCGGTGGGCTGACTTGGGGCCGGGCTGGGCAGGGGCGAGGTACAGTCAGGTGTGCCCAGAGTTTGCTGGAACAGCCAGGCTCTACCACGACATTCAAGTTTTTCCACTTCCAGTCCTTTCCCTCACAGTAAGGACCGAGCCAGATCACAAACACTCCAATTAAAAAAAAAAAAAAAAAAAAAAAAACCAACAAAAAAAGGCAAGCAAGAAAAAGAAGCCCCGATGAGCATCGCAGTACTCCACTCCCTGCCATTTCCACACGCCCGGCTGCTGCTCCCTCTTCCCCTCCCAGCCGGAGCCCATGCCTCTTTCGATACCCAGGAAAACATTTTGTTCTGCGTTAAAGGCTAAAGCTAACACATGACCAGCGAGAGGCAGCAGTTTGTTTAGCTCTTGGAGTTTATTTTAATTGCGGCCTTGTTTTGTAATGAGGACGGCTGCAGCAGGGGGAGCCTTCTGGGATCCGGGGGGCTGTTCCGGAGGAGTTTCCTTATCAATAAAATGAAGTCTCATCTATTTAAATTAAGAAGAACCAGATGCGATGCATGTTCAGCTGCTTTGTTTTCTTGGAAGTTAAACTGTACACATTTGCTTATTAAAGATTTCAGTGGCTGTCTGGGACCACAGGCCCCCTCCAAGTGCTACCTCTGACATCCCCAACCTCCATCGGGGAGGAAGGAGGGGGAGAGAGACAGGGCCTGTGTTCATGCTGACAGGCAGAAAACAGCCTGGTAAACTTGAGTAGTTTGTTATGATGATGCATGAAAAAAAGGAGGAAAAGAAGAAAAATCATGTGATTTTTATGCAAATCAGGTGAATTGGACGGTTAAAAAAACCCTAAATGTCAGGTAGATAAGATCACGTACACCTAGAGCAGTGTCATGATATTCTTCGTACGTTACATTCATACTGGAAACCAAAACGTGTTACAGAAATCAGACACCCACAAAAAGCTCTGAGATTGCACTGAGAACAGGTTCCTGCAAAGCACCAACCTCTGACAGAAAAAAAAAAAAAAAAAAGAAAAAGAAAAAGTAGGTTAGATTAGAAAACAAGATAGTTCAATTCAGCCAGGGAATAGGCTGTCCCCATGCAGCGTGCAGCCTGGCCTCGGTGCACGTGCATTAATATGCACAAAACTCCTTTTAAGTAACATTGGTACGGTGGCACCCAGCTCTGAAACGGGCAGCCTGCTCCCACAACCCATCCTCGACTGCCACGGGGAAGGGGAGAGATTTATGGGCTGTCTTCTGTCAGGCTAAACTTTTCTCTCTCAGACACTTTTTTTTTCCCTTAAAACTCCTGGCAGCTATTTTGTGTGGGGATGGGTAAGCCTCATGGCCTGAAGGAGTTAATTTCAAAAGAAAGAATTATAGTGGGGCACTGTTTATTTAAGTAATATTTTGTAAAAGACGAGGCACTTCTTTCCAGAGTTGCAGTTCACCTGGGAAAAATACGCACTAGCCTCAGTGCTGCTTAAAAACCCAATCCATGTCCCCTGGGGGGGACGACCCCAACCCCAGGGGCTCCCATCACCACCGAGCAGCACCTCCAGCTCCGAGGGCCTTCAACAACAAACTGCAGCTCTCAGGGAGGGCTAAATAATTTCACACCGTTTTGTGCCCTGCATGCCAACACGCAGGCAGAGGGGTTGCTTTTCATCTGAGGGGCTTTGCTGGTGGGGGTAAATGGAGAGGCTGGAGCGGGACACCTCATGGTGGGGTATGAGGCACCTGTAGCGATGCCCAGTGCTGCTGCTGCCTCCGCTCCCACTCCTCTGGTGTGCCCAGAAATACCCCTGCTAACTCCCAGGGGACTGTTTTCCAGCAGCATTGCCCCCGTCCCGGCATCGCCACCACTTTGCAGGGCAGCACATCGGGGTTCAAACCCCTGCCTGGGTGAGGGGTTCTCTGCAAGGTGTGTGTGGAGGTGTTTTTGAGAGAGGGGTGCATGGGGCTGGCCCCCCACAGCAGGGTTACTGCAACCCCCCACCCGTGGGGCCAAGCTGCTGCCCCTCCACGTGCCACAGCAACAGCTCAAGGTGGAGGCCGGTGGGGAATGTCCTGCAGCCGACATGGGAGCTGCTGGTGGCTTCCTACCCCAGGCAACCCTCCCCGTCATGGGGCCACCTTCCCCCCCAAAGCGAAGCTGCTTGCTGTCGGCCAGCGGAGGTGAGGGAGGCCGTCCCGCCGGGCCATCGCCATCCTGCCTGCCTGGCAGCCACCACCACTGGCTGCCAAGCTGGTCCCCAGAGCTGGGACCCAGATGGGACAGGCAAGGGAAGAGGGTGGCAAGGCCTCACTCGGCACTGAACCCTCTGGTCGATGTGGGGAGAAGGGTCCCAGGGAAATGACCCCATCCCCGGCACCCTAAAGTCCCCAGCGAGGCACCATGGGGACCGCTGCTGCTTTTGGGGAACAGAAGGAAGTAGTGGGAGTTGGGGGAGAGTGGCAGGAGCCCCTGGGGAGCTGTAGCCAGGCCCCAGGTGATGGAGAGAGGGGGAGAGAGGGGAAGAGAAGGTACAAAACTGGAGGAGAAAGGCCAAAAACCCCACGAAGGAGCCCAGGCCGCCCAGTTCCCAGCCCGAAGGGCGTGCTGGTGGCTGCTCTCTACGTCCCCGTAACGAGGAGGGTTAGAATGGAAACTGTGATGCAAGCCCAGCTTGGCATTGGCCAGGCAGAGTGAGAAATCTCCCCCGTAAAAGTGCTACTTGAACAGAAGCCATGCTCAACCTCGGGTCTCCACCGAAAAAAAAACCCCAAGCGGCAGCCCTCTCACTTCTCCCCAACGTCCTACAGGCTCTGCTGGGCACACGTTCCGGCTAAAGCGAAAGCATCACACACTGCAGAGAAATGACAAACAGAAAAGATCTGCCCCCCCCCCCAACAACCCCCTTCCTTTTAATTTCATTGGTGTAAAAGAAAAAAAGAAAAAAAATCAAAATCTCGGAGCAGAGTTTATATTATCGGGTCCATTCCTCCTTCGGCTGCTTGCAGACACCCAGGGAGACCTGTCCCTGCCCAGGGCCGGAATCGGAGTCACACAGCTTGAGCTGCACTCACTCACTGGGAATTACATATTGCTTTTTAACTACAGGAAAGCTGTCTCTCCAGCATATCTGTACCATCTCAAGTGTCTCGGGAGTACCATCCCTGTCTTGCCACCGGGCTATTTTTAATGATAATATGAGTCGGATTAGCAGAAGGGCTTTCTTCCTAATTTTTTTTTCCCCCACCCTTCCTTTAAAGTGTTTCGGTTCAAGAGCTCAGCTGAGAAATCAAAATAAAGGCAGCACTCGGGGACTTTGCGTCCAAGGTGGCCACTCCATGGGGCTCAGCAGTGGCTGAAGCAGTAGCTCTGAGCAATTGCATTAGTGGACCGAGGGCACTGTGACCTGCAGTGGTTATTCTCGTAAACAAATTTCTATTAATTGCAATGGCCTGGGAATGCCATCGCAGCCTGGAGCGTGCCGTCCCCCTGCTCCCTGCCACAGCAGCACCTCACAGCCCAAAAAAACGATAGGGAAAGAAAAATGAGACTTGTGATCCACACACCACCACCCCCCCAAGACAAACCCTCGCAGCAGGCCCGCTTGAAATAAATACGCAAGGCTGGGCGATAGAGGCAGAAATCTCAACGGATTTACATACAGGGTGATACATTTCCATACAGGACCGGGGGAAGGCTGGGGTGACGGGCCCCCTCCTTCTGCAGCCCCCTGCAAAACCCATCCAAAATATGGATTGAAAAGGCTTTGCATTATTTCCCCCCCAGCCATCCCACACCTCCCAGCAAAGGCCTTTGCCCAGCAATAGGCAAAAAGTGCCGAAATAAAATCCCTTCCAGAAAAGCCAACGCGGTTTTGCATCCCCAGCACAGTCCAACATTTCCATACAAGCAGAGTATTTACAGACTTACAGATTATTTTGCAACAATAACAACAACAGCTACAAAGAATTAACCCACCACTCCAGAGTCCTGGAAAGGAAAAGAGAAAATGGATAAAAAAAAAAAAAAAAAAAAATTTCTAGTCTGGAGAGTCCTGGCAAAAAAAATAATTAACATGAAAATGAAAAACGCAAAGGAAAAAGGGAAGGGGAACACATGGAGGGGGGATCTTTAAGGAAAAAGCTTCTTTCCCCAAGAGTAAATCCCCGTCGGAGGCCATGAGCTGAGCGTGGCTGTTTGCAAAAATTATTAAAAAAGCTGATTGTGGGAAAAAGAATTCTTAAAAAATGTAAAAATCCAGTGCAATGCAGCAGGATCCTGGCTTTGCTCGCTGGGTTGTATTTTTTTTTAGGGGGGTAGGGTTGCTTTTAAACGCGAAAGTGACCCCCCGCCCCAAATTAAATGTAAAAATCATATTTAAAAAAAAAAAATTAGAAGGCGTATTTTTTTTTTTTTCAGATTTCTTCCTTTTCTCTCTCTTTCGGAGAGGGAATAGGGGTGGGGGGGCGTGGGGGGATGTGTGTTTGCACAGCCCGGAGTTGCACCCGGGACCCCCGTCCTCCTCCTCCTCCTCCTCCTCCTCCTCCTCCTCCGCCGCTGTCGCTGTCTCTGTCGCCGCTGTCGCCGCTGCTGCTCCCGCCGCTGCTCCCGCTGCTGCTGCTGCTGCTGCTGCTCCGCGCCGCGCGCGCTGCTCCGCGGCCGCGCGCCGCCACCCCGCCGCGCCCCCACGTCACACACAGCACCCGCCGCCACGTGACCCACCACCCGGGCGCGACCATTAGGAATGGGGAGGGGGGGGTGAGGGAGGGAGGGCGACTCGATGGGACCCCCGCCGCCGCCGCCGCCCTCCCGGGACGCGGGCACCCCCCCCCCGAGCCGCCCCCTATGGGGGCGGCTCGGGGGGGGGGGTGCCCGCGGCCCGAGAGGGCGGCGGCGGCGGCGGCGGAGCGGCGGGGGGAGGTCCGTGGCCCTCCCCATGCTTAGCGCAATGGTAGAGTCTGCAGCTCAAATTCCGAGAATTGGGCTCTGTTGATTCTTAGAACTGGGGTTCTTAGAAGTGGTGATGCAAGGAGTTTCTAGGAAAGCCCGGAGACCAGGTGATTGCTGCTTCTATTGCCGCGGCCGATTTTACCCTTTAATTCTCTCTCTCGCGCTCGCTCTTTTTTTTTTTTTCTCTCCATTTTTTTTTTTTTTCCCTCCTCTTTCCCTCCCTGCCCCGCTCCGACGCCTGGCGCGGAGCCGCCTCTATATATTTCTACCCATTTTTTTTCCCCCCCTCTTTCCTTCCCCCCCTTTCCCGCGGCAGGTGCCCCGACAGCCCTTCAATATTTATTTTTTTTTATTATCCCTTAACATTTTACATTTTTTTTCTGCCTCATTTATTTATTTAATTCCCCCCCAAACACACCCCCCTCTTCCTTGCCCGCTGTCAAGCGAGAAAAATAGGGGTGCCTGCATGTCTTAACGCTGGGAGCGTGTATAAGGGGACGCGGCGGGGGGGGGGGGGGGGGGGGTGTCTCCCCTCACCGTCCTCTCCCGGGGATTGTCGCTTATCTGGGATTATTGGCTTTCCCGCACGCGTGACGGCCGGGTGGGGACGGGGAGGACGGCGGCGGCTCCTCTCTGCACCTGCAGCCGCCCCGCGGGCGCAGGACGGCGGCGAGCGGGACTGGCGGCCGCCGGGCTGCTGGCGTTTTGCGTGACTCGGGGTCGGTTCCCAATGGCTGGATCCCTCGGTCGGGGTGTGTTATTTTTCTTCCCCCCCCACCCCTTTTTTTTTCACCCCCCTTCTTCTTATTTTTCCTGGTTTTTTAATTTTTTTTTTCGTGCGTGTTGTGTCGCTGTTGTCGTCTCGCCGCCGCACAAAAGCCGCCGCGGAGCGGGGCTGGCGGCAGCGCGGGGGTTCGGCCGCACCGGGCACCACCGCTCCGGCCTTTCCGCATCATTTTCCCTCCCCCCCCCACTCTATCTTGATTAATATATCGTTATTATTGTTATTCCGTCCCCGATGCAACTGCGAAACGGCTGGTGCGTTTTGCAACCTGTGGCGGGGCTGCGCCGTGATCTGTCAAGCCCCGGGCTAACAACGGGCGGTGATGGAGAAGACTTGCGGCATTTCTCTGCCCGGGGAAGGGGGGAGCCCGCGGGGAGGCTCGGCCGTCGCCGGCTGCCGGCCCCGGAGCATCGCGGAGCGGCGGCCCGGGGCGGGGGGCGGAACTGCGCTCGTCCCGACGGTGTGTGCCGGGCCGGCCGCGACGGGCTTTTGCCGGCTGGGAAATAAAACGCGATGCAAAGCTCGGGAAGGAGGGGCGGAAAGTGTATGGAGCAACTCTGACCATTACGCGCAGTGCTCAAAATAATAATAATAATAACAATAATAATAATAAACAACCCCCGCGGGGAGGAGAGGGGTCCTCCGCCGGGAGGAAGGCGGCCGGGGGAGAAAATGGTGTGCAGCCGTGTAAGGGATGGGGTCCCGGCTGCGGGGCGGGGGGAGCCCCCCGGTGCCCCCATCACAGCCCTTCCCCTGTGTTTACTACCGCGGCGGACTTGGCGCGGCGACAGGCGCTCGTAAATCTGCCGCCGGCAGCCGCGGGGCTGGCCCCCGGCCACACGCTATTCCTGGAGCGAGCGGCGCGGCCGGCCGCGGAGAGCCGCGCAACCCCCGCGCACCGCGCCTGGCCCGCGCCGCTGCGCTCCCCCAGCCTCCCTCCGGCTCCCCCCAAAAAACCAAAAGCGAATGGGGGAAGGGACGAGGCTTTTTATTTTTTGGTTAGGTGTGTGGTTTTGTGTTTGTATATATATAATTTTTTTTAACCCCCCCCCCTTAAAAAAAAAAGAAAAAAGAAAAAGGCAAAACAAAACCGAAAAAGCCCAACTTTGTTATGAAAACTTTAGCGGTCGGGCGGCAGCGACCTCTCCCGGCCGCCCCCCCCCCCCCCCCGCCGCCCCTCCGCCTCGCCATCCTGCCCCCCCCCCGCCCCCTCCGCCTTTAGTTTGCAAAGTCACAGTATGAAATGTTATGAAATCGCCTCTTGGGAAGGAGGGAAACAGAAAGCAAGGCGTTTGTTTAGAAAAATCTGCGGCGGCCTCTCAGATGTGCCTAAAAAGCTGCCTTTGACCCCCCTGTTGCATTTCCAGGGAAGAGGCAAATCTGGGCTTAAAATCATGAGTCAGAAACAACAAAAACAAACCCGGCCTGGGTTAGTTTTTTCCACTGACTCCAGTAGGCGCAGGATCAGTGCGAAGGGAGGCTGGGGCCAGACAGATGAGGCTTAGCAAGAAGCGCTGCGTTGGTCCAAAATCTCTGTCTGGGGCCAAATTCTTACCTGCGCCAGTGGAAGTGTCAGCAGGGCCGGGTATGGGATCAGGCCCTCGTTCGATCTGGGGATGCTTATTGATTCCTGTCATGAGGTTTTAAATGCTCTAAAAATTATTATTTGCCGTATTGTTCCAAAGGTTTAAAGGATAAGTGCTTTAAGAGCAAATACAGGCTGCTTCTTGACGTCCTTGGGGGGGGTTACAGTTCAAAAATTGCTTTAAAAATATTTTAGGGGAAACCTCTCATATATACACGGAGAGGCAGAACCTGAGGTTCAGTTATTTTCTCCTAATGATAGGATCTCAGGTTTAAAAACTTACGTTATAGATGGCAATTTTTACCCTGTGAAACGAATCATCAAGCCATTAAAGGCTTGATGAGGGTGTCTAGCAATTTTCCAGAAGAATGGATTATTACATTGTTCCAGTAAGAAAAGACTTCATCTCCGAGCATTCAATTTTGACTGGCAAAACAGATCAAAGATCTCTTGGGATGCATTTCAATTCCAGTTTCCAATCCCCCTCAGTTCTGACTGTCTGAGTCAATATTGGGAGAGGAAGTGGAGGTTAACTGGTTAGTTATTATTGCGAAGGAAGAAGTCGGAATGAGAAGTGATTCTTACAAATCCCACCCCAAAAAAAGAAAAAAAAAAAAAAAAAGAGTCAAAAGTCTTTATGATACTTTTTAGACATCCCTGTTTGCAGCGCTGGGAGGACTTCAGTGTTGTCTGATGAGACAAAAATAAACCTAGCAGAAACATTAAGTTTTTCAAAACAAGGCTGGAAAAGCTCATAAAAATAATGTTGCTCAGACGCGTTTTAAGAGAAACAGAATTACATCGACAAAATTATATGTTTTCCAGGTTTGGTTGGGATGTTTTATTTTCCAAGGGGAAAAATTGCTCCTTCAGCAAAGCTAACTGGTGCCATCTAGTGTCGTGTCTTCTCCCTCCTCCCCGGCCAGGGCAGGGGCTGGCGGAGCCGGGAGTCTCGGGAGAGTGGGAACATGTTTATTAACTGCTTTTTAAAAAAAGAAAAAAAAAAATGCTTGCCAGCTAGGAGGAAGGTGGCAGAGGAAACTCTGGATGCCACTGAACTTACTTAAGGAGCCTAATTGGAAACAACTGAGCGCTTATTAAAGTCACTGACATTTCCATATGGAGTCCTCTCCGGTCTGGTCATGAAATCACATGTGAAAATCTTTCCGAGTTGTGGTGTTAATGTGCCCTTGAATTTCTGCCTAATTTAGGATGTATTGTAAAGCTATGCTTTGGGGTTTTTGGGGGTTTTTTTGAGGGGGTGAAGCTTTCAGCCCCTGATGGCAGCAGCCTAATATTACTTTGTAGGAACGGTGTTTGGTTTGGTTTTTTTTTTTTTTTTCAGTAAGCAGTAATGTTGTCCTCAAAAACCCATTACAAATACAGGTGGTAAAACTTTGTGAGGCAGTCCTGTGTTATAGAAGCAGGGGTGAATATCCTCTCATTTTATGTAAATACTCCATTAAAAAGAAAATCTTGTTACAAAGTCTATAGGTGAGTAAAAAGAAGCTCTAACCAGTAGGTGCATTTCTCAGTGTGCAGCTTATGTACCTTCATGTATTTATGGTGTTGAGGTTGAAAAATCATTTCATGCCTGTTTTAGTCAATGTGCTGTAACGTTTGGGCTGCAAACTCCACACGAAGAGCTTTTACTGGTTCAGTTGGAGCCTGAAATGTTGTTTTCAGGTTTCTGAGAAGTTTGTAAAATCTAAATTTGGTGAAAAGTTGCCTGTGTGCTCATAACCTCTTGTTCCATTTTATAGTAGCATGGGAGTCTATAAACGGGAGCCCTGTATGCCGAGTGCCTGTATTCTTTTCTAGTTCTATTTTTAAACCATTCTTCTGTTTGGCAAAAAGTGACACTTGGTTTCCATGTTTACAGCAGGCATTGGCAAACCTCAGGAGTTCACAGTTTGCAGTTTGGTTAGATGAGTATCCAAAAGTCAGCATCTGACCAGTAAACTCCTTCAGACTGCAAATTTAGACTGCAAATGTAGTCCTCCCCACTTTTTTTTTTCTTTTTTTTTAAATCCATGCTAGATCTTCTGTGTTCCCATTGCTGCAGGACGTTGGCAGCCAAAAGACACACACCCCTAAGTTGCAGCAAGTGTGTAGTCTTCAGGATTGTTTTAAAACCTCAGCAATCTCAGTGGAGCTTCACATTTAAAGCACAGGGAGAGCTAAGGGCGTTGGGCAAGGGGAGAAATTTTTGGGCTATATTGTATTCCTCCCCCTCTTTCTCCTGGTCATTGTGCTGCCTGTGGGCTGCACAGCAAGTGCCCAGAAGGAATCTGGGACCCCTCTTTATGGAGGAGAGAGCATGGGACAAGCACGTTGCAGGACAGTGGGTCCTGAAGAACGTGTCCAGTAGGACTGGGCACTCTCTGAAATGAGTCTCCTTAAATCTGTTTGGCTAAATATAGGAGTGACGGAGTGTCTCTCCTCCGGCCAAGGGACCCCAAGCTGCATATGTGTCTTGTCCCATCCAGGCGGGATGCCAAAGCAGTCCCTCACTGCCAAGATGAGCTGTGCCACCCTCAGCCCCAGGAGGACAGAGACAGGGTGGCAGGGGGGTTGGTGCCAGCTGGTGATTTATTGCCCCGGTACAGGGTGGGGATGATGGGACACCTCCTCTGAGCCCAGCCGGGCCAGGGACCCGGCTCAGCTGCTGGGGATACTTGGCTCTGTCAGCACCCCACCGTTGGGTCAACACCTTGGTGCAGGGCTTGGTGTTGGCAGAGCACGGGGCAGGTTCCTTGCTCTCTGGAGTAGCTCCCTCGACTTCAGCTGGGACACGGTTCCTGCCTTCCCTTGAAAAATTAATGTGCCAAATTGCTTGGGGTCGTTTGAAATGCTGAAGAAGGCTTGACTCCTCGCTTCCCAAGGGCACGCACCGCCTCTGCCTCACAATCAGAGCTTGGCTCCACAGAGGGCAGGGGAGTCCTCTTGAGTGGAAAACATTGGAGACAGCTTTAGTATGCTTCCCCCCCCTCCTCTGCATTTTCTTCTGCAAAGACCAAAACAATGTGGAGGCTTGAGCCGGGCCAGCTTTCAAGGGCAATCCTTTTAAACCCTCTTTTGAAGTACAAACTATAAAGTTCCCTGCAGCGCTCAAGAAAATATGCAGTTTTCCTGGTTCCAAATGCTGATAATAAACCCGTCCAGATAATGTATTGCATTTCCTAGAAACATTTGTTTGCTGGCAGGAAATTGGATCAGATTGAAAGTTAGCAGAGACTGCTCGATAGAGTGAGTGCAATCCGCTCACAGAAGGGTACGATGGAAAATACGACAGGGCTTGCACTAGTGATGCTGCTTTTGATCTGTGCTGACACCGTGCGCTAGGACTTCTCTTGATCTCTTCTTGGGTTATTATTAACCCAGCCACGTTTTGGCCTAGACGCCAACCAGAAGCTACTAAATTAATAAAATTCTGCTGTGACAGCTAAAGGATGCTTAGTGCCCCCTGATTCCATGACATCAGGAAAGCCGAGCTGGGCGCTTGCACTCCCCCAGCCAAAACCATCCTCTTCATCGTGGCTTGTAACACCCATGACTGTGCCCGAGGGGTCCCCCACACCACCCCATTTTCTTGGTTGTCCCTCTGGTCCCTGTTCAGGAGAAACCAGGCATGCCTTGGCAGGGTGGAGAGGCAGCTGGCAATGTGCCCTGGCAGGCAGAGGGGATGTTCCCTTGGGGCTGGGGAGGAAGTGGGGGGCAGGATGGAGCTTCCCCTGGGCGGGCAGTTTCAGCGCACTGTGTGGGATGAGGCTGTGGGGAAGGGAGACTTCACCCAGCCACCCCTCTGGGGTGATTGATTAGAGGGAGTCGGCGCTGCAGGCTCTGGAGGGGTAGGAGACTGGGGCCAAGGGCCGGGGAGTGATTGGTGCCCTCCCCAAGACTATATATTTGGGGGTGGGAGGAGGGCAAAGACCATGGGGTCTCTCCTATGCAAAGAGGGGTAGAGGGGCAAGGAGTCCCCCCTGTGCACAGGGTGGGAGAGGATGGATGAAAAGGGAGTCCCTATAATTGGGAGAGTGGATGGACGGAGGGGTTTCCCTGTGCGTGGCAGAAAGATGGATGGGGGGGTGCGGGAATCCCTGGTTCTCCCTTCTGCCCTGGGGTGGAGGAGCTGTGAGGGTCTCCCCTTCGCGTGGAGTGCTGCTGAGAAGGGTTCCCCCCCACGCAGGTGCGCCCTCCCCGTGCTCACCAAGCCGGCTGCAGGGAGGGCAGAGCCAGCCCTGGGCTCCCTTCCAGGAATGGGTTTTCTCGGGGAGGTGCCGGCAGGGAAGGGCCGTTCCCTGAACCGCCGGGGCAGACCCATTGCCTTCCTGGAAGGCAGCAGCAGCGACAGTCCCGTGTGGCCACCCCTGACATGGGCCCCGCGCCTGGCCCAGACTTTCCTCTCCGGGCACAGCAAGCCCCGGCGTGCATCCCCGAGCACTGCCGGAGAGCCCACACCTGCAAGGTACTGAGCAGGAAAACTGGATTGGGGGGGGGCTTGGGGTGATGCTCTGGCCCCAGCTGAGCCTGGGGGAGCCTCATGGGCTTTGAGGGGGGTGTGGATGGAGAAGACTATGCTCGGTCCTGGTGGTCTCTACTCCCCATCGCTGGTCTCTGCTCCTTGTTGCTGTCCCCTTCTCTGCTGGTCTCTGGTCAGAGCATCCTCCCATGCTGGGGTGCAGAGCTGGTGCTGTGCAGAGGCCGGGAGGGACAGGGTTAATGCGGCTCAGCATAGCGAGGGGAAGGAAGGTCCCTTTCCCTTTTGCATGCCCACATCCTGCAGCCGGGAGCTGCTCGGGATGCACCTGCCCGGCTCAGTGGCCGTGGGCGTTGCAGCAGCACTGCGTTGGGGAGGGATAATTTGGGAGGGTGGGGAGGGGGCTGTGCTGGGGTCCTGCTCTGGGAGGGGAGCTGGGTGTCTCTCCAGGCAGTGCTGCGGCCTCGCTTGAGTCAGGGAATTTGGCGACAGAGCAACGGCTTCTCACGTGATGTTCAGGGGCACAGAGTTCATCTCGCAGTTTGCAACTTTGTTGGTTTATGGATGGGTCACTTCCCCATGTCTATGACACCCGGGTGAGTCCCCGGGAGCCCAGCGGAGCATGTCTGCTGGTACGGCCAAGGTCAGGATGCCACCCGTCTGCCCCAAATGCATACATCCGCTCGTATGGACGCACGGATGCATGCTGGGCTCCTTGCAGAGTGCCGTCTGAGTCCCTTGGCTTGCAATTGACGGTAGCGAGCGGCTGGCAGCGAGTGTGTACAGAAAGGTCAGAGTCTGCAGTATTTGGGAAATGAGTCACTTTTTGTGTGTGCGTAAAGTTTTAAGCTAGCCAGGCTCAGAGCGGCTCTGAAGATTTGCACTTGATGGCTGGAATGGGGCTTTAAGACACCTCGCTGGGTTTTGTGTGTGATACCTTGCCTTAAATCTCACCTCTTCGTCCCACCCCTGCATCTCCAGGGACGTGAGGGGACCTTTGGCTCCAGAACTGTGCATCTCCCACAAGGGAGAGGGAAGGGAACACTTGTCCTCACAGGACTGGATGGGCTCTCTGCAAGTGCTGGCTGCCTTGCTGTCTCCATCCAGTTATTGGGGTCAGTCCTCAAAATAGCATGATGAAGGTTTTGGGGTTTGTTGGTCACTTTTTTATTGCACTTTTCCCTGCTTGGGGTGGCTACCTGAGGACCTTCTTCCTGTGTTGGTGCCAGGCCAATTGTCTTTGCTGGTTTTAAGTAAATTTGGGAGTAATAGTGTGAGTTCTGGAAGGCAGTTGACTCCTAGGTTTTCTTGCCATGCTGCCCCAGCCATGTTGCCCATGAAGCCAGTGGCTGGAGACAAAGCTTGTGGTTTAGGGGAAGGCTTTTCCAGCAGCCAGAGGAAGGCGTTTGTTCTGGGTCCTCATCCGTCCCCGCCACTGGCTTCCTATGTGATCCTGGCCAAGTCACTTTGGTACTTGACGCCCATATCCTCCCAAGTCTGTTTGGCAGTCCCGTCCCGGGGTGTTTTCACTGGTGGCTGGAGCGCGTGGGTATTCCGAGAAGGGCAGTAGCTGTTTTGGAGGGCTGGATTCAGGCTCTTTCCAGGTTTCTGAGCAGAGTGGCAGCAGATGTTTGTGTGTAAGTCATACCTGTTAACGAGGTGCTGGGAATATGGCATTGGTCTTGGATGTGGCACTGGCCGGGAATTCGATCTTGGCAGGGGAAGAGTTATCTCTGAAAGAAGTGGTGAGAAAATTCTCGCTCGACTTCCCTTCTCCACCTGCCTTTAAGTTCCTGAGTCATGGAAATTAAAATCTCCTTGGCATACGCCCATGGTTTGGGCTAGAGGGTGTGGAAGAAGCTATGATTGGATTCTCAAAGCCTGTGGTTGTGATAAGAACGTACTGTACCGGAAGAAACAAATGTTAACCTTACTGGAGAGTAGAAGGTTTGTTATCTCTAGCTTTTATCCAACTGATACTCGAGCGAAACAGCAGGCTTGTGTCCTGCCATGGCCAATTCATAATTACCAGCTAATGTGGCATTTGTTTTCTTGTGCTTTATTTGTAGGTTTGAAAGAAACTTTTGGACTGTGAATTGAGGCATTGGGTATGTAAATTTAAATTTTGTGCTTCCCCTCCTAACCCCCCCCACCCCCTGCTTTCCTTTACCATGTTGAATGAAATGTTTCATTAGACCCAGCTGGAATTTGTTTTCAGGAGAGCAGCTGCTCTGTAGAAAATACTGTACGTTCATATGCCACTGGGGAAGGAGGAGGAGTCAGGGTTGTGGGAGGGGGTTGATCATGGAGAAATTTGGTGCTGAAGATGCAGATTCCAGCCCAAACTTCAGGCACAGGGAGATGTGGGTTCTCCTGGCTGCTAGTTGGGAGGACACATCTGAGATCGGTCAATGGCTGTTCTGTTGGGGGAAGGCTTCGTGTTCCTCGACTAACCCAAGCCTTGCTCACTGGGAGAGACTGGGCTGCGGTGTGGGTAGCAGCCCAGCAGGTTAGATGAGTTCTACTCCTCATTGCCACCACCAATTCATTGGGAAACTGTGGACAGGTCTTCTCCAGCATAGCCACCACTTGAGAGCAGGAAAGTAGTTTGCTGGTGGGTGAGGGCTGGTGCTCCACTGTGGGCTCGATTTTCCAGATGTTGAAATCCTTCAGCTTTAGTTGAGACCTTAAGGCTTGTTTTGATTCCCATGGATGGATTTACAGCCAGACAGCGGGTGGGTGAGGGGGATGGCTCCTGAGGAAGATCTGAAGGCTAGGAAGCTGTGTTGGGAGTTCATGGAGATGAACCTGAGTGGTGGTGGGAGGAGTGGGCTGGGGTGGAGCCGCCATGGGTGAGGCAGGGCGAAAGAGCAGCTGGTTAGCCAATCCTCAGGAGGGTCTGGTTGCCTTTGCCCGCCAACTTGCTGGGTGGGACTGAAAACATGCTAGGTCTCGCTGTTGGCCGAGAGACCTCACTGAGCAGCCTGGCAGGTGCTTGGCATGGTGCAGGGCTGTTTGCCTTGGGACCAAGGAGCTGGTGCTGTCCCTACCAGCGGCAATTGGCCATCCCAGAGCACATCCCAGAGCACCAGCTGGTTTTTTGCTGGGTTTAGGGTACTTGCCTGGCTACTTCTCCATTCTCATCCTCCTCCTGCTTCTGTTTCGAGCAGACTCAAGATGGCCTCACCAGCAGACAGCTGCATCCAGTTCACCCGCCACGCGAGCGATGTCCTCCTCAATCTCAACCGCCTTCGAAGCCGGGATATCCTGACTGACGTTGTCATCATTGTGAACCGGGAGCAGTTCAGAGCCCACAAAACAGTCCTGATGGCCTGCAGGTGAGAGCAGGGTCCCCTCCCTGCCTCCCTTCCCTGCTCCCTCTGCTTTTGGCCACCAGCAACACTGCTGCAGCCTCAGGGTGGCTCGTGGGGTTTACAGACAGGGAAACAGAGGCAGAGAAGCAGATCTGAAGGGGGCTGCTAAGAAATTTGTACCTGTAATAGGATTAGAGCTGAGACCTTTCGCCTCCAGTGCAGTGCCCACACCTTTCTCCTTGCATGCTCACACCTCTCTCCTCCTTGCATGCCCACATCTGCCCACACACAGCCCATGGAGACAAACAGGAGCACAGCAGACAAGAGACACATCCCTGAAGGCAGAGCACAAATGCTCTGCAGGCACAGGACAGGAGAGGGGAGGGAGGGCTGGATGCTCGCTGGGGTGAGTGAGTCCTCTGTGACTGTGGTGTCCCCTGCTGCTGCTATTTTTAGAGCTATTCCTCCCTGGCTTCCAGGCCGCTGGCTGTACCCACCTTTGTTGATTTTTTGCAAGCCTGGTGGGGTCTGAAATCCCTTTCCAGCTCCTAGGATTGCTGGAATTGCTTCCTAGTGAATGCTAATTAACATCCCACCATTGCCCAGTTGAATTACGGCAGATGCCTTCCAGGGTCTCCTGCTGACTAGGTATAAAGATTTGAAAAAGCCAAGGTTTGACTATTAAGACATCTGAAAAATGTTTTGCCAACATTTCCTTTTTTTTTCCTTCTGGTTAAAGAGTGAGCATGGATGCCCCAAGAGGCTTCTGAAAGAAATGAGTCACAGTGGGAAGGGGGTGGTGGTAAGAACAGCAACAAAAAAAAAAAGGGGGAATTTCTAAATGGAGGCAGTGGGGAGTTGTTGAGCAGGTGAGATCTAAAAGCAGGCTGTTCCAGTTGCGAAAAGTGCAGTGCAGAAGTCGCTTACTAAGCTGAGAAACCAAGCTTGATAATAAGGGGGAAGCTCAGGGAATTCTGTAATTGCCTCCTCCTCCCTTCCCGTTCACGAACCCCTCTGTGCTAAGGGATTTCAGACAAATTCTCCTTTCTTCTGCTGAATTGTCATAACACTCATCTTTTCTCCTGTCTCGTCTCTGCAGTGGCCTCTTCTACAGCATCTTCACTGACCAGCTCAAGTGCAACTTGAATGTCATCAACCTGGATCCTGAAATTAACCCTGAGGGGTTTTGCATCCTCCTGGACTTCATGTATACATCCCGCCTGAACTTGAGGGAGAACAATATCATGGCTGTGATGACCACAGCACTGTACCTGCAGATGGAGCACGTGGTTGATACCTGCCGAAGGTTTGTCAAGTCTAGGTGAGTGCCATGAGTGAACGCTGGAGAGCCTGGGATGGTGTGTTTGGGTGGGAGACAGGAAAACTGACAAAGTATCTGCAAACTTATCCTTATGGGCTGAAAATAACTGTATCTCCCTACTTTTTTCTTGGTTTCAGTGAAGCGGAGATGGTTTCTGCTGTGAAGAGCCCAAGGGAAGAGTTTTTGGCTGGACGGATGCTGAGCCACCCAGAGGTGATGGCGTATCGGAGCAGAGATGTCTCTGAGAATGGCATGCCTCTCCAAAATGGGTCCCTCTGCAATGGGAGGGCCTTTGCACCTGGTTTGATCAATAGTTTGTCTGGATCCCCCATTTCCTATCATGGATACAGCCCTCTCCCTCTAAATAGCTTCCTTGTGGATGATGAGTTGCGGGAGATGAGGATGCCTCTCTCCGAACTCTCGAGGGCAGGTGCCTTCCCCAAGGAGAGGATCCTGCCATGTGACAGCTCCAGGACAATCCCCACCGAGTACATGAGAACCATTACCGACATCTCGGCCAACATGTGCCACGCTACCATCTATGCTCCAAAAGAAGGTGCTGCTGAAGAAGCCAGGAGCGACATGCACTACAGCGTAGCCTCTGGCCCCAAACCTGTCGTCCCTTCGATCCGGAACAATGCCTATTTCTCTTGTGACAAAGTGGCCAAAGAAGAGGAGCGGACCTCTTCAGAGGATGAGATCAGCCAGCACTTTGAGCCCACCAACACCCCCCTGGACCGCAAGGGACTCATCAGCCCGCAGAGCCCCCAGAAGTCAGACTGTCAGCCCAACTCGCCAACCGAGTCCAGCAGCAGCAAGAATGCCCGTATCAGCCAGAACTCCAGCTCCCTCTTCACCAAGAGCCCCACAGACCCCAAAGCCTGCAACTGGAAGAAGTACAAGTTCATAGTCCTCAACTCTCTCAATCAGAACACCAAACAAGACAGTGCTGACCAGAATGAGATGGGAACCCTCTCTCCTCGCACCTACATGCCCATGTCCACTTGCCAGCAGTCCATGGAGCCAGAGCATCTCAGCGTGCAATCCCCCACCAAGATGAGCGTGAATGGAGAAGACTCTACTATCCCGCAAGCAAGCAGACTCAACAATATCGTTAACAGGTGAGATTTCCCCACCCTACCCACCCCCCATCCCCGTGAGAGACAGGACTCCCTGCATTGTTGATGAGGGTTTGGAAGTGTGTGAAATATCTGTATCACTGGACTGGGAAGTCCAGCCATGAGCAGGTGGAAGCCTCTGCATTTGGTGGAGCACTGCCAGTGACATCGGCTAGGTGCCAGCCGTCCCCACCATAGCGGTGCCAGCCTGAACTGGCGATGCAATTGAGAACAGTGGGTCAGGAATCCCTGGCTCACTTTGGTGGCTCTGAATTGTTTCTGGAGCCTGGATTTTCCCAGCCTGGTTTTCACCAGATTGCCTGTGCCTCAAGCTTTTGTTTGGCTGTAAGCATTGGAAGAGCCAAACTACCAGGGAACAGTATGCTATCCTCTAGACCTGGATGTTCCTAGAGAGCTTTGAGGTCATTTGGTGATGGGCACCTGAAGGATTGAGGCTCAGGGATCAGGGCTGTGCTGTGCATCTCACCACAAAAGTGTCCCCATACAAAACGGCTGTCCCTCGTGTCGAAGGGTGCAAACAAGGGCCCAGTAGCTCAAGCACAGCAAGAGCCTTCTCACAGCTGTGTGTGTTGCTGTCCTTCCACAGGTCCCGGGATGGGTCCCCCCGGAGCAGCGAAGGGCAGTCCCCACTGTACATGCATTCGTCGAAGTGCAGCTCCTGTGGCTGCCAGTCCCCACAACATGCTGAGATGTGCCTTCACACCCCTGGCTCAAACTTTGGAGAGGAGATGGGGGAAACCCAGTCTGAATACTCTGACTCCAGCTGCGGTGAGTCTTGCATCCCTGGTCTCCTTTTTCAACCAGCAGGCAAGGTTGTGTAGTCTGGGGACCCATCCACACAGTGCCCTGTGTCCAAATGGGCACTCAGGCCTCTCCCTGATGCTGGTGGATCCCAAGGTGCTTTACAGTCCCCTCTCAACTGGCTGATCAGCTCTGTGCATGCATTTGAGGGACACATGCTTATGGGAATTGCTTCCTTCCTCTCCTTCCCCAACACCATCCACATACCTTGTGCAGGGAGTTAGTCACCTGCTGCAAACTTGGCAGCTAAGGACAGGAAGCAAAGTGCACCCCACCCCACCAGAACCACAGGAGAACAAGCTTGGCAGATGTAATGACCCTAATGGGGATTGGGCAAGATGGTGTGGCTCATGTGTCCGTCATGATATCTTTGTTATCAGGGAGCCCAATATGCATATCTGGAGAAATGCAGATAATGAGGCTTGCAATCTTGTTGCAAAACTCCACAAGCCAAGAAACACGTATCTGTGCACCCATCTGCCTGTAGCTCAGGGAGCGGGAATGCAGAATTGTCACCCGTGGTGTGGGCAGAGATCCACAGAGGGAACCCCACTGTGGTGATGCTCAAAGCTACGCACAGCACTTCAGAGTTAGGCACCCTCCTACTGGGGGCACCTGCCTTGTGCTTCAGATGGTGATGGACTTCCCATGCTCAAGGAAGACATCTGTACATGTAAAGGTTTAAGACCTCTAAAGATGCTGGAGTTGCCCCAGAGCTGAGCATCCATCCTTTGGAGGATGCCTGATAACTTGGGTGCCTTTGTGGACCTCTCTGAAAGATGTCCAGGTGATATGCTGGCTTCTTAGAAGCAGCTTGTGTCACACTGAAGGAGAGATGGCTTGCGATGACTTTGCTTTCTCAAGCCATGCATGTTGCTGCTGTATGCACAAGGAGGTCAGGGAGTAACGGCACAGTGCAAGCACTGCTGCCCGTGAACATCTGCATTCAGCTTCTTCCAACACTTGCCCTGGCTGCCCCTCTCCACCATCCCAAACCCATCCCATGGCATACAAAGAAGCTGGCCCATGCATTGCCCATCTCATTGCTCTCCTCTGCCCTCCCAGAGAATGGAGCCTTCTTCTGCAACGAGTGTGACTGCCGGTTCTCCGAGGAGGCCTCTCTCAAGAGACACTCTCTGCAAGTCCACAGTGACAAGCCCTACAAGTGTGACCGTTGCCAGGCTTCCTTCCGTTACAAGGGGAACCTTGCCAGCCACAAAACCGTCCACACAGGTACAGCGTTGGCCACAGGGACAACTTACTGGGGACGCTGCAGGTTGCTGGGCATGTAGGTGTTTATGGCTGGATTTATCCCAGGTCCAGCATCCCCTGCTCTGTGTCACAAGTTGTCCCTGATGGGAAGAGCAAGGTGCTTTTCTTGGCACTGCCAGGGAGCCCTTGGGCAAAGCACCAAACCTGGGAACTGAGGAGATGCTGCCTGGCCTCACAGCAGAGATGGAGCTCAAGCTCCTTTGCTGTAAAGCACTGAGCATTACTGTTTCTAAAGGCATCTTGCAAAATGCATGGCTGGAATCAGATGCATGGCCTCCAGGTTACTTTGTGGTAGACTTAAAAAAAAAATTAAAATCAAAATAACATTTAAGGAGGGGTCTGGGATTATTTTTTTCCTACATCCTAGAAATCCAGATCATATCTAGCCTGGCAGAAACTCTGCTGATGGGAAAATCTGTGAATGGATGGACTCTGTGAATCAGCACAATGAAAGCTGAGAAAGGAAGGGGATATTAAGGGTTTAGTCATTTGCTGACAAACCTAGGGACTTTTTTTTTTTTCATGCTTTTATTAATGCTTAACATGTCAACAGCCAGTTCACTAGCTGGGGAAGGGAAGTCCATGCTGACGACTCAGTGTTCCTGCACTGAATTAGACATAAATTCCCTCAGCTGCAGCTGAGCTCCAGGAGGGTTGCACAGGTGAATGAGACGACACAAATGCCAGGGCAGAGTTCGAGGGTGCGTGGGGTCAAAGCCTGGAAACAAAAGAAAAAGGCAGGAAGGGATAGGCAATGGATGTTTCCCACTCCATATCGAGCCCATCTTCAACCATCCTAAAGAAACTAATTAAAACCTTTTTGCAGCTTCCCCCATCTCTGGGGGCCAGCAGCGGTGATTGTAACCAAATAATGACTTGGGAGCTGGGTCGCTGGGCATACCTTGGCTTTCTGCTCTATCAGCTCTTTTTGCTCCTCTAAAGAGGTGACAAACGGCCAAGGCAGGATGTTCTGGGGACCATGAGGAGCCCAAAGGGAGCCAGGTGGCCCTGCAAGTCTTACTGATGGCTGTAGGGAGACACAGGCACCAGCCACTGTCACAGGGCCAGGAGGAGCAATGCTGTTAATCCTCACTGGCAGAGCTGCCTGACTTTCTCTCTTGCCCTGAAGGCTGCACTCCAAACCCAAAAAAGAAAAAGTACCTGTGGTGCCCAGGTACCTCCTGAGCTCATCCTGCTGTGGGGACACCCTGAGCTGTCCTGACTGATGCTGCTTGTCCACAGCCATCTCCAAAAGGGACAGGAGTCAGGGCTAGTGCTTCATGCCATGGGGTCTGGCACCTGAAGGGACTTAGCTTTGGGGAGCATCATGGATCATGGAGGCTGAGCATGCCTGTACTTAATCCCTCACCCTTTGTTTGGGCTCTGCAGGAGAAAAGCCGTACCGCTGCAACATCTGTGGGGCACAGTTCAACCGACCGGCCAACCTGAAAACCCACACACGCATCCACTCCGGAGAGAAACCCTACAAGTGCGAGACCTGCGGGGCCAGATTTGTCCAGGTGCATGTGGCCTCTGGGACCTGCAGTGCCTGGGGAGGTGGGGCGTGACTGGACCAGTGATGCCTCATGGCAGCGAGGAGCCTGACGGGCCATACTCACTGCCTTGGGCAGCTCTTCCCGTGGTGTTGTGGGAAAAATAGGGTCCCTAAGGTCCACGTGGGCCAGTTTGGCTTAGTAGGAAGCCTGATTGCTGGTTTTAGCTCCTCTCCTCCTTTTGCTGGTAAGGATTGGAGATATCAGACCTTGGACACATGGGTTTTAGCTGGGAGTCAGGGCCACAATTTGCAGGTCCTGCTTGGACCAAAAAAAGGCAGCTGGGCAGAACCCTGCTTATGGTGGGATGCCCTTGCTCCCAGTGGGGTGCCCTCATCCCTGGGGCTGTCCTCACCCAATACTGCTCTCTCTAGGTGGCCCACCTCCGTGCTCACGTGCTCATTCACACTGGGGAGAAGCCGTACCCCTGTGAGATCTGTGGCACACGCTTCCGGCACCTGCAGACCCTCAAAAGTCACCTTCGAATCCACACAGGAGAGAAACCGTATCATGTGAGTGACCCTGCTTTTTTTTTTTGGGGGGGGTGGGGGGGGGTGGGGCCATGTCTCTCAGCCAGGTCTGGGGGAATATGCTGCCAAACCTGGGGGGCTGGGAAGACAACCGGGTGATCACGTGGGCTGGTTGCAGCACCCTAATGCCCTTCGCCAGCTTCGTGAGGCCCCATGCCAAGGTCACATCACTGCTCCTTGTACCCCGTCCCCCTCTTGTGCATTAGCCAATGCCGACGTGGTATTTTGTCATGAACGGCTGCACTGGAAACACTGACGTGCAGCCCAGGCTGGGTACATGTTAGCTGCTCTTCTTTTCTTCCACCCCATCTGGAAGAAGGTCACACTTCTCCAAATAGCTGTGGCTTAAATTACAGCCACCCGCTGTGTGTGGGGATGGGGGAGAGGAGCAGACAGCCTGGCCTGGGGTCCCCTGTGCCGGTGGCACCCAGGCCGAGCAAGCAGCCTGCCCTGCCTTTCTTGCAGCCCTGGGTGCTTCCAGCTCTTTGCTGAGGCTTTTCTGGCTTTCCCCATCTGCTAGAGAGGGAATCAGAGCAGGGGTTATCATCCAAACATCCCTCTGGGGCCATCCAGCTTGGCAGGGGTCAAAAGCAGCTCCCGAAATAGCCCTGTAGCTGGTTTGAGCATCTAGATAAGGAGCTTGGCACTACATCCACCAGAGCCAGGATCCTCTCCTAAGGGACCTCAGCCTTTGTGCATCCCATAAACTGAAATGTGCCACTGAAAGCCTGGGATGGGGTGCCCCCGGGTGGTGCTTTTCCCATCATGTCCCCAGTTTTCCCTCATCCACCTGTATAATGGAAGCAGCACCCTGGGGTAGCTGACAGAGAACAGGCGTTTGCTGCGGGACCCCCACCCTGAAGGGGAGGACATGTCCCCTACCATCCCTGCCACCACGTCTCACACCCTCTGCCTTCGCCTCTCACCCCACAGTGTGAGAAGTGCAACCTGCATTTCCGCCACAAAAGCCAGCTGCGGCTTCACCTCCGGCAGAAGCATGGGGCCATCACCAACACCAAGGTGCAGTACCGCATCTCCGCGAGCGAGGTGCCTCCGGAGCTCCCCAAGGCCTGCTGAAGGCACAGGATTTCCCAGGAGGAGGTCATCTTGGGGTGGGGGGGAGAAGCTGTCCAAAGGATACTTGCAACACTTTAAAAGAAAAAGGAAGAAAAAAAAAAAAAAGAAAGAAAAAAAAATTCATCATATGATGGAGTGCCTCTAAACCCATAGTGCAGATAGGTGGAAAAACATTAGAAATTAAAAAAAAAATTACAAATACACGGGTTTTATTTTTCCCAGTTATGTGAAACAAAAAGAAAAATAAAATTATTCAGATCTTGCTGTATATAAAACGTAAAAAGTAAAAATAGTCATTTTAAATGTCTGTGCAGTGGAGTGTTGATAAACTCTGGAGTCTAACCTTCACAGCCTTTGCCGTTTGAAGATGAGGAATGTAATGTTGATTTATGGGAACAGATTTTTTCTTTTGTATGCAAAATGTGTGTTCTTTTAAAGAGAAAGTATGCTATTAAAGAGAGGGCTTTAACTTTTTTAACCAAAGGTGAAGGAATCTATGGCAGAGTTGTAAATATATATAGATATAAATATATAAATATATATATAAAATAAATATATATAGACCTTTAAAAAAAGCTATATTAAAAATATATAAAATGCATTAAAGGCTCAGTTGGACTCTGCAGGCAGAAGCCACTCTGAGAATCTTTATTATGATAGAGCACTTAAGGAGATATTTTAAAGTATTGCATCTGTACAAGTAAGAAAATATTTTGTCTAAATGCATCAGTGTATTTGTATTTTTTTGCAAGTGAAGGTTTACAATTTACAAAAAAGTGTGTATTAAACCAACAAAGCTGCAGAAGGAATTTAAAATAATAATAAAGTGTAATTTTTTTTTTTTTTGTTCTAGTTCTCAGTCTGTATATATGTAAAATGTGGTTTCGCACGGTGCCTTTCTTTTCAATGGAAGTTTTCAATGTATGGACTATATTGAGCTCAGTTTCTTCAAGGTACAGCCTGATGTTGCAAAAGGAGTTTTGATGGAACTCTCTATTGGGGAATGTTTTATTTTTTTGTTTTTGGTTTTTTTGGTCTTATTTTACATGCTTGTGTTATAAACAATCTCGGGAGACAGGGTTTGGGCTGTGTCTAAACTGCATTAATGCATTCTGTAAAATATAGCTGTACAAATAAAAGAATAAAATGAAGAAAAGTGAAGTATGATGGAGTGAAGGGTCTGTTCTTGCCGGTCCTTCTCCTGAAGCACCTTGAAGGCCAGTGGGTGCCCCAGGAAGGGTCTGAGCATCTTGGCTTGGTGCAGCCCTGGCCCTGCATTGACGGCAGCAGCCTTTTCCAGGATCAAGTGAAGATGGTCTCTGACATGAGGTCAGAGCAAGACCTGAGCATGCTGCTCTGCATCCTGGTGGGGACTGTCCCACTGTGCCACCTCCTTCATACTTTCTGCATTTGCACTGAGCAGCCAGCAGAAATAGAGCAGAGCCTGGGAGAGACCTTTTGCTGACCAGCCCAGGGCTGCTTCCAGATGGCTGGGTAGCTATTTATATTTCCTGGAAACCGACGCAATTGCCAGAATTGTTCAGGGAAGAAGGCTGCCTGCTGCTCCTCTCACTTTCCAATGCCTGGGGTGACAGGGGGCTGCCTGTTCTGCTGTCTTGTGCAATGCTTCAGTGGACCAAGGTCTGTAACCCCCTCCAGGAACTTACTGGCTGATAGCGTCTCTGGGCTTCCAGCCATTGCACTCTGGCTGTGGGCCAGAGCTGAGAAAGCCCAGCTTGAGGGAGTCCCCCTGCTCTCCCCCAGTAAGCAGAGGAGATGCTTTGGTCCATTTGGGTGGCTGTGTGGAGCTGGGGGTGAAGCCACGGGGTGACCAGGCCCCTGGGAAGTGGGGATGCCTGAGATGCACGCAGGCGCCTTGTGCTCTGTGCAAGCAACCCAGCAGCTCTTTGCTGGTGAGGGCTTACTAGTTGCAGAAAACCAAAGAGCCTCATGTAAAAAGCTGCTTTGAATTACACAGGCAGGACCGGCTGCAACCAGCACTGGTGTGGGGCTGGACCACTGCTCATCATGGCCTAGGGTGGGGTCTGAGCCACCCAGAGCTTGTTTCGTTTTTTAGATTAGTTAATTCATGGATAATTTTGATTCAGGGCTTGGGGGGTGATTCACAGTGGGGGTCTTGGAAACACCATCTGAAGCGGAGAGCCTGGCTGTTTGCAGGGTCAGATGAGACTGCAGTAAAGAGGAGCTGGAGGTGAAGAGAAGGATGAGGTTTCAACACACCATGGGACAGAGGTGTACATGAGACAACCAAAGCAGCCCTGCATGGGAGGGAAATGCCAAGGCGGGGGGAGCCAATTTGCAGCGCTGCTTTGCAGGACCCCCAGCTCCTCTGGTTTGTCTCCCAGGACACCAGATCTGCTGGCATGTGAAGAAGCCCCCCAAAAAGCAAGGGCTGAGCGCTGAGCTGGAGCCAGCCTCTCCTTCCTCCTGCTGTTTGATTTGGCTGGGCAGGATGGCTGCCTGGCAGCCTGCAGCAAGTGCCCGCCTGCTGCAGGGCAGGCTTTTTGTGGGGTGAGGTCCTTTGGGCCACAAAAACCTCTCTTTTCATGCATTGTCCCAGGGCAGGAGCCTATTTCTCACCCCGCAGGCTGGGTGCACCCCACTGACTGCTCAGCAAGACTGAGCCCAGCACCAGCCCTCACCGGCTTATTTGTGTTAGGTACAGGGTGGGAGACAAAAAATGGCAACAAACAGGGCATTGCCTAAGCATTGGGAAGGGCAAAAACCTGCTTTCCCACCTTGCTCCCTCACTTGCTTCCTCTCTCCACTGTAGGTTTTTAACATTTGGTAGCACTGCTTGTCCCCACAATGGGGTTTTGACACATACACTATCCTCATTTGACATACATACTTAAGTTTCTCCCATCTCTGTCAGAGGCTGCCTGTCTTTTAGTTCACTACCTCTCTAATTACTGCAGTTGTCACTTTTGGAAGTGGCTGGGCTGGGCTGACAGCCCCACTTGCCCCAGACAAGCAGGCTGCATAGCCATGACCTCTATTTCCCATTGACTTGCTCAGCTGCATTTGCAAAATAAATACTGTATTTTCCTGGATCATGGCTGCGTTTCTTCCTCCTGACAGATTTTTTTTTTTTTAAACAATGATGTCACAGCTTTTCCAGGCAGTTCAGCTGAAGCAGTAGCAATCGCTCCCTTACTATCCACAGGCCAGAGGTCTGCAGGCATCTGGCACGGCCAGCCAGTGCCAGCAAGCTTTGCTCAGCACGGCGGGTGTTTGCAGAGGCGAGGGAGCAGTCACACACAGGGCTGCCCTACACGTGTTTTCTGGCTGTGGAGCCCACAAACGTTGAACTGGTCAGGCCTGCCCATGTTGATACCACTGAGGTATTTGCCTTTTGCAAACCCAGCTCCAGATACAGAGTCTGACTCTTGCTGAGCCTCAGAAGAAAGGTCACCACCAAACTGATAAACTGGCTGGTTTCCAGGAAGCTTCCCGGAATGTCTTTGAACAGCTCTTTTGGTACCCATCTCCTCCTGCCACATAAAGACCTGCCCAAAAGGTGGGGATGTGGTTGAGTTTTCCTTTTCTTCAGATTTCTTCTGCACTGAGAAAAAAAAAAAAACTCTCCACACCGCCAGCTCCTTCCTCACTTTACTTCAGGGAGGCCCAGCAGAGAAATGGGGATTCAGGTTTCCTGGGGCTGAGCAGGGCTCTAAGGGTGCCCACAGCGATGCTGTGAACGACTGTGCTGAACTTGCTGCGCTCACCAATTTATCCTTTTGTCCTCGAGCCTGATTTTGGTGCTGAAAAGCCTGTGCTGAGCAAAAATGCCACTAAAACGTGGAAATCCAGGCACCAAAACGGTGACTTTCTGTAAAGTGGATGTTTGATCGTCGTATAGCTGGGCTTAAGGACACCGTCGGCGCTCGCTTTCTTTCGGCAGCGTTGCTGGCCCCTGCCCCGCACATCCCGCCGCCCCCCCGCCCGCAGCAGCCCCGGCCCCGGGCCGGTCCCGGCGGGGGAGCCCCTCACCGCCCCGCCGAGCCCGCTGTATTCTGCCGGGTCTCCACGAGAGGGCAGGCGAAGACGGAGTTTAAAGCAAGAAGTCTCCGGAATGAAGACATCGGTCCAAAAAAAAAACCTAGAGAAAAATAATATTACAGCCCGAGCTGAGACATCTGCTGCTGTCGAGGAAAATCTTGCAACTGGGGGAAGGTTTGCAGGCAGAAGGCAGGTGCTTGCCTGCAGCTTGTCCCCAGGGCCAGCCCGTTCCCCCCACCCCGTTGTGGATCTGCTGCGGGGAATGACCAGCTGCAGCCTGAGCTGGCCAGGAGAAGCCTGAGAGCCTTTGCAATCCCACGGGCAGGATCCTGTGTCGCTGGGATGCACGCTGCCTGTCTGTGGGGTTGGACACAAGTGCCCATGGCCACCTGGAGCCTCCTGGTCTGGCCTCTCAAAGAGGGGGCCAGTGTCACAGACAGAGGGGAGAGAGGCCCAAGCTCTTGCTGTGGAGCTGGAGAGTTATAGAGAGCAAGAAAGCAGAGCCCTGTATTATTTCATGATTTCATGTGCTCACCCACCTGTATCCATCATCTCTTGCCTTATGTTAGAGGCTCCTTACAGCACGGACCAGCATCTGTACAGTCCCTAACACAGCCCTGTCCCTGGCTCCTAATAGTCACTGCAGTTATACAGGTAAATACCCTGGTACTGTGCTTAGCTCACCCTGTTCACCTTTGTTTCTGCACATTTCCCTCATCTGACTTCAAGTGGGCTGCTTTCAGCCCTACAGCTGCCATGGCAGCATCTTAGGAGGCTGAGACTGGGAATGAATCTTGGGTAGCAGCAAAAGAAATTCTGAACACAACTTGGGCTCTTAGACAGAGACATCAAAAAATTAGGTAGCAGGATCCCTCCTCTGTGAACGTCCACAGCCTGGCTCCTCTTCCACTTTGTTACCTGGAGCAGAAATCTCAGAGTCCTGTAATTAATGAAGAATCCAGTTCTTTTGGATTTGTGCCCAAGTTTTACTATAGAAACAGCATTTTATCCAGAAACCTCTCAGGGCTGTTGCAAGACCGTGTACAATCCTGACACCACCTCTCACCACATGGCCCGCTGGAGGGACATATGGTACCATTCGGCAGGAGTTTCTCTCCCTTATTGAGCTCTTGTTTGCCATTACCACTCAGGCATGACCGACTGCTCTTCCTCTGCTCATCTGTATCTCCTGGGGCAGAATCACTCCTCCCCAAGCAGGAACCTGCTCTGCTAGGTTTTTGGCAAGCTGCAAGACCTGTGGGGCTGTGACGGCTTCCTCACTGCCCCACAACACCAGCTACATGTCCAGAGCCAGAATGAGGAATTTCATGGCCCCAGATCCCAGATCACAGCTTGGCCCTACTGCGTTGAGTGCTAGAATATAAGAAAAAGAGTGTTTCCCTGCTGGCAAGGTAGTGATACATGATAAAACTGTCCTGTTCATGAAAGCGGAGCTGAGAGGGTCTGGAGAGCGTTTTGTAGGTGATAAGCAGGGAGGCGAGGTGTGAACAGAGCCAGGCTTACGGCCGTGGTGACAGCAGAGGGCACGCTTTGCTGGCACAGCACTGAGCGTGCAGCCTGTGCACACAATTCTGGGCATTGCTGGACTACTCTGGATCTGTGGAGCGAGCTGGAAACGTGGGGGTAAGGAAGCAGTCACAGGAATTCAATGCAATTCAATCGTCTGCAAAGAAAGACACATGCCCCGCAGCGCTGCGTCAGAAAGAAAGGAACAGAATCGCCTTTGCCGCAGCCGAGTGGATGATGGATTTATCTGGCTGGGGAATGAGTGTAAAAAAATTCAGAGCACACTGATCCCATAGAGGGGCTGGGGGAGGGGGAACTGCTAAATCAATCTGCAACTTATTCGCTGCTCCATGCCTGTGCCAGAGTCATAAGGAAGTCTGGAGGTCTGCCCTTACCCCCTCCCCAGCAGTACTCAGCAAGAGACAGTCCAAAGATGTATGGAGAAGATGGACGCCCTTTCTCCTCTTCCTCATTGCTGGTTCCTTCAGGTCAGAACAAGAGGGTTTTCTGAACCAAAGCACATGTTTTCATCTTCATTTAAATGGTACTTTTCCTTTAGATTCTCCTTGAAATTAAATGTCAATACTTTTCAGATGGAGAACATCAGAGTGATTCTCCCAAATACTACCTGAGATCACAAAGAACTCTGGCACATTCAATACTTTATCCATCAACAAGGCTCAGACCTGATGGGAACTCAGTTTCTCTCCTTTAAACAGGCTGAGATGTTTCTAGGGGAACGTTCCCATCAAAGCCCTGGCTCTGGTCCTGCCCCCACCAGCGTCACAACCTCAGCTGAATCCCAAGAGGGGAAAAATAGTTGAAGTGGACATCAGAGTCTTCCTGAGGCTGCTCTGGCTCAGGAGCCAAGTCATCTCCTGATGGGACACAGGACCAGAGAGCAGAAAATGAGCACACCCTTGCTTTCCTCAAGTAAGCATCTGAAATTCAGTGGGACAAATCCAAGACATTTGCCTGCAGTAATATTTTTTCTGTTGCTAGAAGACACTGGTATAATTCCTCCAGCCTCCCCCCAGGCAGAGGGGGGAGCAGGGGGACAGCCACTCAGCTCCAGCACTGAGAGATGGAGTCAGAGCCAACCTGGTTTTCCAAACTTTGTCCCCATGTGTCTGGAAGACCCACAGTAGCCAGAGTGACCATCAAAACCAGGGATCCCCAAGGTGGCTGAGGGTCTGTCCTGGCCTGGAACTAGACTGTAGGGAGCACACATCCAACTGCAGCAGCACTGCTCCTAGCCTGCAGCCCTGCTGGGCACTACTGCTCTGCAGCAGGATGCCCTGCACATGGCCAGGGAGGGTTGGCAAGACAGGGTTGGGTTGGATAGATATTAAAATGAAAAACAAAGGGTGGGTGAAGACAGGGGCTAGCAAGGAACAGCTCTGGGCTGAAAGTCTTTAGCAGGGCTGGAATAATACACAGAGGTGCTGCAGGTAGCTGGAGAAGAGTGGGGTACTGAGCAGTCTGGGTTTGGGCAGGACATCAAGAATGGCCTCCCAAGCCCCCTTAAGGACTCAAGTCTGATATCTTCCCCCGTTTTATGCCAGCATGACCATACCAGCTTCCTAAAAACAGCCCTGCTGGCCCACCCAGAACCCATTCATCTCAGACTGAGCTCTGCCCCTCTGCAAAATCCTGTTAAATGTGTCTGAGTCCTGCTGGCCCCACACAAAGTTGACAGGAAACAAGAAAGATGGGGAACTCATCAAGGAGGTTGTTCCTGCACTGTAGCAACTCCTACATCTCCCATTTCCCCATTGGTGTACAGATGGGACCTAACAGTGCCGAAATGTAGCACAGCTTTCCATCCCATGCAGCAGTCCAAGGCTGCACTCCAGCCCACTGCTATACCCTGGGAAATACAGATGCTGAACTGAACCCTGCAGCACATCAGTGCAGATCCGTAGTTGTGGAAGCTCAAGGAGCTGGTCGCCACTCCTCCCCACTCAGGAGTGATGGGGGTTCCTTGTCTGTTGTGTGAAGTGGCATGGGACATTAGATAACAGCTTTCAATATCCACAGGGGAGTCCAAAATAACCCATTTCCATCTCTGCTCCTCCCTGGTACGGCACCCAAGCAGGCTGCTCTGCGCTGGGCTGTGGGAGTTGGGACAAGCTGCTGAGGAGTTGGGATCCTTTGCAAGCTTGGTTGGGGCTGGGACTGCAGCGTGGCACAGCTGGGTTTTGCTGTGCCAAGGGTGAGAGCCTGGGGGCTACAAAAGAAGTCTATTCCAGTGCAAGTAAACTGGGAGAGTCCAGCTTGCTGCTACTGGCACAGCTGGGAGAAGTGGGGAAATTACTGTTGCTGGGAGAAACCATCCCTAGGAAATCTCTCTTGAAGGCAGGCAAGAGGGACAGGATAGGTTTGATGCCCTGGTGTTTGCCATGCCCAGGACTGGCTCTGCTTTTTTGACTGCAGGAGGAAAGAGGTGTTGGTCCAGCTGCTAGCACAGGGACATGATGGAGCGAGAAACTCTGGGACTCCTGGCCCTTGGAGGCAGTCTGCTCATTTTGGGTCCAGATCCCTCCTGTTGGCCTTGGCAGGAGGCTGTGTCCTGTGTCCGAAACAAGGGAAAGTGTCTCAACCAGAGCAGGGACTGACTCCTCTCTACCAGTTACCCCAGAGCAACACCAGTGCTAGAAGACAGACAGGGTCCCAGGAGTGCAGGGCTTGGCCTCGTTCAGGTCAGGCAGATGAGGATAAGCTGGCTGTAAAAGCAGCACAAGTCAACCCAACCCACAAGGTGTCCTGGGCTACTAACGAAGGCTTTGTCTTTCATGGGTGTCATTCATGTGCACCATGATTTGGGGAGGATGCAGAGGATGAAGGCAATGTGTGACTGCAGATGTCTGCACAAAGGAAGGGAGGCATCATGCAGGGAGGGCAGTCCCAGTTCAGCCCAGAGGTCTGCCTGGTCTGGAACCAGTGATCAGCAGCAATTAATTCCTCTTGCTGGACTGTAAAGCAGAGCAGGAACACCTTGGTTCATGTTCCATGCTCCCAGGTCAGCCTCAGCAAACCCAGCCAGCAGCACCAGGGTTGAAGAGCGGGGAGGCACATTAATTTGACATGAAACAAAATGTCCTCTTGGAGATTTCTGGAGACCTTTGTGCAGTACTTGGGTCCTTGTCTCCACAAGCCTTTGACTTTCCTCAGCTGGAAATTGAGATGGGAGAGAGACCCTGAAACCCCTTTTCTGGGTGGTAGCAGAGCCCCTTCCTTGCGCATCCTGCTCTGCTCCTGCCAGCTGGGAGATAGCTGAAGAGGCCCATCCTTTGGGGTGACAGGGGCTTGCAGCAACTTTACCCAGTGTGGGCATCAGCCACCTCATGGGGACAGGCTGGAGAAGTGGGGGAGACTGACCTTCCTACTGGGACAGGCTCATCCCCAATCGGGCCAGCAGCTCCACTGACCCTGGGATGGAGACAAGGGTCCCTGCAGGCTCAGCCAGGGACCTGCACGCCCCGGCCGAGGCACAGACTTTTCACTGCTCCCCCGAGCTGCAGAGCTTTCGCAGAGCCGGGACACTCTCCCGGGAGGCTGCCGGCTGCCAGAGGAGCTGCCCCGACGGCCGGTGGAGCTGGCCGGGGATGGGGGGAGCGTCTGGGCAAAGACCGGTGCCGGAGAGCCCCACAAGGACCGGAGAGGCGGAAAGGACCCCCAGGGGCAGCTCAGCAAGCTCAGCATCCCCCACTCCTTGCTGGAGCCGGGGGCAAATCCGCCCTTAAGGGGATCCTTTCCAGCTCCCCGGTCTCTGCAGCCGTTTCTTACCCGACGGGGCGGGAAGCTGCTCCAGGGTGAGGGGCTTTGGCACCGGCACTGCTGGGGGGCTTAGCCCTCCGGCATGGGGGTCAGACCCGCGGTGAGGGCGGTGCACAGCTGGGACCCGCCACCGCCGCGCCGGGGGGCTTGTGGCTGGGGAGGAGGGAGCGGACGAGCAGGGTCTGGGGCTCCGGAGGGGCGGTGATTTGGGGAGAAAACGCGCCGGGGGCCGGGGGGGGCGGCAGAGGGGCGGCCGGAGGTGGGGTATTCGGGGGGGCACCGTGGACTCTTGGCCGACCATGGGCAGAGCGGAGCATCCCCGGTCCTGGCCCCCCCGCCCCGGTCCCGGGCAGGGACCCACCCCCGGCGGCGTGGGGCGAGGGGGGCGCCCCCGCCTTGACGTCAGGAGAAGGGTTTATAAAGGCGGCGGGCGGCGAGGAGATCCCCAACGCCGGAGCCGAGCCGCAGCGGAGCTGTCAGCGCTTCCCCGCCGCCGCCTCTCCGCGCCCGACCCGCCGGCGAGATGCTGTCGTGCCGCCTCCAGTGCGCCCTGGCCCTGCTCTCCATCGCCCTGGCCCTCGGCACCGTCTCGGCCGCCCCCTCGGACCCGCGGCTCCGGCAGTTCCTGCAGAAGTCCCTGGCTGCCGCCGCCGGGAAGCAGGTGAGAGCCCCGCGACGGGGCGGCCACCACGGGCACCCCTCGAGCACCCCGCTGGGCACCCCGACGGCCCTGCTGCAGACCCCCACTTCTCCACTGCAGACCCCCCGCTTCTCCTCCAGAGACCCCCCTGATTCCCTGTTGCAGACCCTCCGTTTCCCCAGCAAAGCCCCTGGCACCCCGTTGCATACCCACCACTTCCCTGCTGCAGACCCCTCCAGTTCCCCACTGGACACCCCAGTACCCTCAGAGCAGTCCTCCAGTTCCTCACCGGACCTCCCCAGTGTCCCCATTTCAGGCCCCCAGTTTCTTACTGCAGACCCCAGTTCTCTGACAGATCCCCCAGTTCTCTGCTGGGGCTGAGCCAGCGACAGGCTGGGCATCTGGGGAAGGGAAGGGGAGACAACCTTTCCCCCCAGCCCAGCCCAACTGGGTGCTGGTGGGGTATGAGGAGCAGCTGCTGCCAGGGCAGAGGACAGAGCCCCTGGTGAAGCTCTCCAGGGCTTCTCTGGGGCACTGAACCAAGGCAGCTGCCCCGGAGGAGCAGGAGGATGTCCTTATCCATGAAGGGAACAGCCAGGGCTTGGAGGGACACAAGGAGAAATAGCCCCCAGTGAGAGGGTGACCCAAATCAGCCTCTGCTGCGAGTTCCCCCAAAGACCTTTCCTGTGGCGTTTGAGCAGCAGCCTCGCAGCATCCTCACTGAGTCCAGTGCAGTGTGCTGGGAGTGGGAAGGGAAGGGAAGGTGATATGGTGCTCGGATGAGTTCATTCCCTGCCATAGCCAGGACAGCCGTCTCTTCCCCACACCAGGTAGATGTTGGTGCTCTTCCACTCCGCTTTATTTCGTAGGCACAGCTGCTGCGTAGCAGCTGTCGGGCTGTGCTCTTTGGAAAGCTGTGGCTCCCCTTCTCCTCCAGAGTCCTGCATGTCTCTAATCTGGGCACAAAGGTGTCTTAGAGGGACAGAGTGATGAGCCCCCCAAAACCAAGGAGTAATCGTGCTCTCTCTCTCTCTCTCTCTCTCTCTCTCGTTCTCTCTCTTCTCCCCCAAGGAACTGGCCAAGTACTTTTTGGCAGAACTGCTCTCAGAGCCAAGCCAGACAGAAAATGAAGCCCTGGAGTCTGAGGACTTGTCCCGAGGGGCTGAGCAGGATGAAGTGAGACTGGAGCTGGAGCGCTCGGCTAACTCAAACCCTGCTCTGGCGCCCCGGGAACGCAAAGCAGGCTGCAAGAACTTCTTCTGGAAAACTTTCACATCCTGTTAGCTTTTGAAACCCACCTCTCCTCCCCATCCATCCCTGCCTTCTTCCTAGCCCCCCACCCTGAGCAGAACCTTCACCACAAGAGGCGAAGACTGTAAATACACAATCCACGGTTATGGTGAAATTAAACAAACAAAGAAAATTTGATTTTGATTTCCAGTTGTTTTAATAAAACTTTCTGTTCCAATTGTACATGATTCGCTTGAGTTGTGATTTCTGACTAGTTCTTTAATGACATGCACTCTGCAACTATTTCAGATGTACTATTTTTAATTCTTTGTTGCAATAAAGTTTATGTTTCAAACGGTGATGCTGAGACTTGGTGGTCAATGAGAAAACCTAAGCCATTTCTCAGGCTGTTTGTCTTCAAAATGCTGCCTGTCGCAGGGCAGCAGCAGCAAACAGCATCCACATGTACGTGTATGTGTGCACACACAATACCTCTTAAAATGATTTTTTTTTTTTTTTTTTTTTGGCTGTGGTCTTTCTAAAGCACCTAGAGACACAGTGGTATTTTAGATATCAAATCCCTGTAATTGTGGCTGAGTCAAATCCACAGCACTGGCACTTCAGTCAGTCTAGAGGATTTCAACCCATCACCAGAGGCATCACTGTAAATCACAGATGTGTATTCCAAGCAAGGGGGATCATAAAAGTCTTTCACAGTTCGAGTTTACCCCACACATACCTCATTCCCTCCTCATCCACAAACACTAATATGTGTTCTTACCTGGCATATTTTATGCCTTGCAACATCCTCTCCTTTGGAAAGTTTTCCTTTGTTCTGCACAGGGGGAGGTTTCACATCCCTGTAAAGCTGAGATGTTAACCCCATGCCATCAGCCGCTGTCAATCTGATAAACTGGTTATAGCAGTTTTTCTACCCACTACATCATCATTAAAAGGATATTTAAAGGTTTAGTAGAGTAAAAGATAGCATCGGGAAAAAGACATTTTTCTCTCAATGGAAGAGAAATTCTTTGGTTTTTTGCAGTCTCTTCCCTCTCTGGCTGCTCTGGTTTGTGGCATGCATTCGTGGGTGAGCTGGAGCTGTAGAGCTTACATCCTGCATGGAGCACAGCTGCCACTTTGATGAGAAATTCATCATTCAGGATTAAAGGTAACAAACATTTTGTAGCCATCATATGTGAAGGAAAGTTGAAAAATAGGGGATCTTAGAGATGCTCATGAGTGGAGGGCTGAGCATGCCCCTGGTGGAGGTGGATTCCCCAGCTGAGGGCATGTTAAATTGCCTCTGGTCTGTGCTGAGCATAGCTCTCTGTGGGGCATCGTTCTTGATGGCTCGTGGGCCGTTGCCTTTATTCTTGGTCTGCGCCTCCTTTCCCTGTGGGCAGGGGTTTGTTAGATTCGAGTTGGGGGCAGGTGAATCCCTGGGAACTATAGCAGTGCCAATGTGAAATCCCAGCCACGTTCTCTCACTGCAGGACTTGTCTGGGCTGCTCCACAGCCGACTGCAACAGGGAGGGCAGCGAGGGATGCGCACGGGGAGGGGAGCTGCTGGCATCAGGCCCTCCAAGCCCAGAGGCAGGACTGGATGCTGCCCTACCTCCCTGGAGCAGGGCAGCTGCGGCTGCTGCCTGTGCTGCAGGCAGGTTTAAGAGCTGCTTGCTCCCTGCTTGGTTGCTGCCAGCGAAGCTGGATCCTTCACCCTGCTGGAGAAGCCTTGCTGTGACATGATCCTGCATCTCCCTGGCTCCTGGGAGCCTCCTCTCCTCCTCCCTTGTAAGAGGGACAGATTTTCTGGTGTGACCTGGGGAAACACACGGTCCTCGGCCTCCACTGCCCCACATGCAGTGCGGTGGGGGTAAGGGGTCTGCCCCCTTTACCAGAGGTGGGTGCGCTGCAGACTGAGCAGGGAACGGTGATCCTCTTGGCGCTTTGGGGGGACAGGGGGAGAGCCCTGGCACACCGGGTACCCTTTTTTAGCCCCTGGATTTCTGCAACTGGTGCAGCTGTGGAGGATGCAGGATTAACTCACCCCTGGGAGAGGGGCAGGGCTGGCACTGTTGGCGGGGAAGCCTCCAAAAAGACATTTGAGAAGTGCAGGTAAAGCAGATTATTTCTCAACCCTAAAAGCAGACAGGGTGAGAATAGGACCTCATTTGAAAGAGTGGAGACAGACTCTCTGAAGCGAGAGCAATGACCCTAGCTCATATCTGATTCCTTTGCTTCTCTGCATCGTCAAAGGAGCAGGTTTTAGGGGATTCAGTAAAGCACCGACCTCCCCATCCCTGGCCGCTTGCTCCTGTCTTGACTGAGGTTCCACTTAGCTTTCAAAAAGCAGCTAATTCTTCAATGCTGAGACAGTCTCAAGACAGCAGCTACAGGAACAGAAAGGAGGTGGAAGTGCCAGGGGCTTGAATATTCTTAGGCACCGAGTCCGTCTTTCATGGGATATAAATAGACCACTACTCGCCTGAGGTTTTTCCTCTTGGTCACTATGCTCAGCCAGTGCTTCTGAAGGGAGTTTAATCCTGGCAATTACTGGGGTGAATCTCATCACAAATAGGGATGTAGATGATCCTCAAGCACAAGCAGGAATTAAAGACAGAGTGATTCACAGGCTACACCAGCCTGTTTCAGCAATACAGCTGGCGTCACGTCACGGCAGCTTCTGTGAAGCTTAATGAAGATATACTGGTGGAGGCATGTGCGAATGTCCTCAGCTCAGAGCCAGAAAGACAAACCTGCTCCTTCTATCGACTCAGGAGCTCCTGGAGTCTGGGGAGATGGCTCCCAGGGCATTAAATACAGTATCACCGCATGTAATTGCACTGCAGCAGCACCAGCAATCCCAGGTGCTGGGAGCCATACAAACACAATGCATGAGACGGTCTTGCCCTGCTGAGCTAAAAAGACTAGAAAGACAAAGAAAGATTTATTGTTTCTCTTTGATAGGTGGGAATTATGGGGTAAAGAGATTAAATTACTATATTGAATCACTGGCCACGCAGCCATGAAACAGTATCCTGGGCTGGGAAGACTCTTGCTGGTCAAGGCTGAATCTGGGATGAGCACATAGGTATGGTCAGCTCCCATGGGCCAGAGCTGCCAAAGGGGAGAGCAGTTTTTGTGAGAGGTTTTCAAGCAATGTTCTCTGCAGCTCAGAGCCAAGGCTCCACAGAGGAGCATCCTCAGCACGGGCCTCGGGGAGGTTAGGGGCTGTGATGATCCACACACAGCTGATTCATCTCTCCTCTTGCACTTGGTGTCACGGGCAGACCCCCATTCCAGCAGGTACCTTCAGCCAGTGATTCATCTGAGGCAGTGCAGGGAAATGTCCGTGAGGAACCACATAAAAGGGCTTGAAACTGCTGTCTGAAGAGTTGCTTTTAATGAAAACCAGAAAAGGTTGTATAAGGCCTGGAAACACACATCCCCCGATGGGAAGTCAGTGATGAGCTTCTCAGCCATCCCCAGCAGCAAACTCTCCAACTAATGATGCCAGGGGGGGTCATTCACTCCAGCAAGCAGGCCAGGAGTTTTTTTATGTGCAGCCCAAATTGGTAAAAAAAAGCAAGTCTTCCTTGGCCCAGAAGGCTTGTTGGTGACAGATAGCTTGAAACAAACTTAGCTGTGGTAGAGAGAACATACTTGTGGGATCCAGATTTCATAGCCTGGGTCCACTCTGGCACCAGCTAACTCCTTTAGGCTCCACAGAAAAGACCAAGAGCCTGGACCCATGGGCACAACTACCCTTCGCCCAGAACAGCCTGTAAGATGCTCTGTGCTGCCTTTGCCTTTACTCTGCCTCTGTGTCTCCTAGCAAGCATTATACCATCACTCTGATCCGCAGACACAAGGAGCATCTCAGATTCCCAGAACTCTGTTCTCATCACAGGAATCTTCTTCCCTTTCATCCTGCCCAAACTCCCAGCACCTCTCGGGAGCACTAGAGCAACCCCAGCCCCCATGTGGGTCAGCACCAGGCATTTGGAAAGAAGCACTCACTGCTGCAACCAAGTCCTAATTCTCTGAAAGCAAAGCAGCAGGATATTTATTGACCAGGGTGAGAAAAACTATACCAGGCAATAAAAGTTATTATGATGAAGGAACAGACTGTACTCTGCTCTCTAAATACCTTCTGACTCTTTGACAGCTTCTCACCAGAATAATGGAATAAAACTCACTTACACTGAGCATTGTCTTCTCCTTTGTATTTGTTTTATTAGGGAATTATTTGTTACTTTTTATTAACACCTAATTGCACTTCCAAGGATAGCTTTTTGGCCAGATGCTGTGAGTACCTCAGAAGACTTTTTGGATGGCAGTCTCAGGAGACTTATCCCATAAACAACTTGTAGAACACAAAAAATTTCACAAAAAAATCACCAAGTTTGGTTTTTCTCATACGTATAGTACAATGTGGCATGAACTAATATTTCCAACATCATCTGACAAAGAAACCCACCTGGTCATTCAGTTAAAAAAATGAATTTAATGAAGGTCCCCAGTACTTCCTACGGGGAGATTCCCTGACAAAGCATAAAACAATTCATTGAAATTCACAGTTTGCTCATCGCCTGGGTTGGCTGCTGGACCAGAGATAGAGGGACTTGGTCCCGCACACAACAGCAGAGCATCCCTCCCACTGCTCTCCGCTGCCTGCCTCCCCCTCCATGCAGTTGTCTCTTGCTGCTGGCAGCCTGCTGAGCTCCTTGGTGAGGAGGGAGGAAACACTCCTGGCCTCCAGCCCTGGCAAAGCATTCCCGGGAGGTGATCCGAGAGATGCTCCCAGGCCCTCCCTTGCTCATCCCTCAACCCTTGTTAGGAGATTCCCCTGGGCACAGAGGAGAAGCCGGTGAATCCCTCCCCACCTGGCAATAAGCCTGGTGCTGCTGTGTCCCAAGGTAGAGCATTTGATCCCTTACACAGCTTTGTTCTCCCTTCAAGGAAAAATCTCTTCTTTTGCTCAGGACTGAGGCTTAAGGAAGAAAAAGGATCCCCCTGGAAATTGGCTGTCACATTTGCAAGACTCTTTTGTAAATCTTCACCGCCGCCTCTTCCCTATTTTACTTCTTGTGCTTGTCAGGGTTTGTGATTCTTCCCAGAGGCTCAAATACAGTATTCCTTTCCCTGTGTCTCTGCTCCCCACGCCAGCCTGTTCCCCAAAGGGTGCCATGTGGGGGGACATTGCTGAGCACAAGCCCAGGAATGGGGTGCACTGCAGCCAGCAGAGAGAGCCAAAGAGCACAGATTGTCCTATTTATGGTTTGTATCTGTAAGAGCAGATGCTTAGGATGGGTGTCCTCTGTGCCAGGGGCTATCCGAGCTCTGGTTAAGACCTCACCACAGGGAGATGGGCTGGAGACAGGGCTTCTGCAAAGAGGGGCTTTCCATGGAGCAGCGCTTTCGGGGGCCAGAGCCGTGTGAGGATGCAGGCAGCACTGCTGCACTGAAAGATTCTTCCCTCAAGCTAAGTGCCTACTTTTCACTTCTAAAAGGCATTTCTCATGTCAGAGTTGCCAGTTTTTAATGGGTTAGAAGAAAGTTAAATAACATGAAAATGAGTAAGTGAACTGTTTTATCTAGGGTTAAATGCAGTGAGGTTTATTCTAATGGCAACTTGTAAGAAATTGCTTCCATGCAAATCTTCTTCCTCCTTTTGTTCAGCATCCAGAACAGCTCCTTATTCACTCAGACTTCACAGTCTAAGCAGCAATAGCAGGGGCAGAGAGAGGAAGGGCTATGTCCAGTGAAAGACCACATGGCCTCTGGTGGTGGCACTTTGGCACAATGCGTAGCAGTCACTCTTTTCCAGACCTGAGAGCTCTAGGCTGCAGGAGATTGCATCTTCCGTGGCTTGAATAACAGCCCCTGGAGGCAATGGGGGCTGGAGGTGATGTTACCTGTGCTGATGTCTTCTCCTCCCAGCTACAAGAAGTGGTCCCAGACCTTGGAGTCTCAGACCCTGCTGCAGGAAGAGCAGTAGCTGCTCGTGGCAATGGGACATCACCACACTAGTGTGGATCCCCATGGTCTGTCACCCCAGCACAGCCAGTGTTGCACCAACCTCTCAATGGCTGTTGCTCTCCGGGGCTGTTCTGTGCACTCCATGCACCCTGCCAGGAGGGCCTCAAAGCTGCTGCCCTAACATCTCCATCCCCTCGGCATGGCCTAGCAGCAGGGATGCCCAGTAATACTCTCTTCCTCCTGGTTTACGGTCCTTGGAAGGAAACACCACCATCCCCGGAAGGACAGAGGCCAACATCAAACAGGAAAATTAGGCTCAAGCAACATGTTCAAACCAGAGCTCTCAGCAAAAGCATGTGAGAAAAAGGCGGTGGTTGTTCTCCCTGAAACCTGCATACAGTATTTGAAAAGCAATGATTGGAAAGAGAGGATTTCCAGCACTGATACCCTTCAGAAGACTGTCAGGGAAATGAAGAAAAGCAAGATACCATGCCAAGCCCTGGTGAGATTGCTGTCACGAGGACACAAGGAAACAAAGCCTCAGGTGATGCAAAAGAAAATTCACACCATCACTTTGCTAGCCCAGAAAGGGGACTTCTACAGAACATCTGCTCAAATTGTTCTGGAAAGTGTGGTGGAAATGGTGGGAGATGTGTTATGCAGCAACAATGCTCAAGGAGCCCTGACAGCTATAGCAGAGGCATGTTCATTGCCTTGTACTGCAAAAACAGCTATGTTGTTGGCCTTCTCACAGAATAACTCCAGGATCCATTCCAATATCTTGGACTGTCTGTCAAATGCAATTCTGGAGTTTGGTTTTGCAGGGATGGAGGCCAAGGCACTGGTCAATACCCTGAAGATCGCTCTTGCTGTTGTTCACTCAGGTGTGCAGAGTCAGCCATCAACTTGCTGCAGGTTATTTACCTACACATGGGAGACTTGCTGAGAGCACCATTTGAGTGAAGAGCTGCCCCTTCTTCTCCAGACAGATGCTGAGCTGGAGAAGCTGCATGGACAGGTTCCACCAATTCCCAGTGGTGCCAACCCCGAGCCATGCCTAGATGACAGGACCCAGGGGGTCCCAGGGGATCACAAAAGGACTGAAGCCATAGACATTGGTGACAGGATTACCCCAGAGCTGGTGTCAAAGCTGCAGGAGAACTGGACTATCCAGAGGGAGGGCCTGGAAGAGGTTGCAGGCATCCTTCAGGATGCCAGATTCATCCAGCCAAACATGGGACAGTTCCCAAGAGCCCCGAGGGCTTGTGTCTGCAATCTGAACCCCACCCTGGTACAGATTGCCCTGAGGGTCCTCCAGCAACTGTCCACAGTCATGGGTTCAAACATCAAACAGCACATGAAGGACTTGGGCCTTCCCCTCATTGCTCTTTTTAGAGAAAGCAAGAGCAACATGAGAGCTGCCACCCTGGCTGCTGTGAATGCCTGGGCTGCACAGATCAACAGACTGGAGTGATTGGATGGGCAGGACATTTCAGAAGATCTAGGTGAAGAAATGCCTTTACAGAAGCAAGAGCTGGTGCAGTGGCTTGCTGAGCAGCTGCCAATCCTCAAATCAGCTCCCTTGGACCTGCTTTGGTGTGTGCCTCACCTCTATTCTTCCCTGCAGGACACCAACAGGGATGTTCAGACAGCCCCACAGGCACCCTGCCTTTCTTCATAATGCACCTTGGCTTTGAGAAGATGACCGAAGCCACCAGTGAGCTGAAAGCAGCTGCAAAGGACCACATACTTGTGATACTAGAAAATGCCAGTGACAGTCCATCAGCCCAGTCCACTACTCTGCTGAGTCACTTTCCAGACACCCCAGAGTCACCACCATGACTGTTTTCCCCTCTCTTCTGACCACACTACCTGCAGCAACAGCCTTGCCTTCACAAGCATCAGCTAAAGAGCCAGCACCCAAAACCAGTGGAGAGGAGAAGCAGGGTCCCAAGGGGCCCAAGTCAGAAGTAGTCCTGAAAGACACAGGGGCAGCCAAGGGAAAAGCACAAATGAATTCCACTCTGAAGGATGGGGTCAGCAAACTGGGACCTATCTTCACCATTGTCCCCAAGGAAAAAGAGCAGAACATGAGGGATGAGAAAGGCAGCAAAGTGCTGCAGTGGAACTTCACTGCTCCCAGCAACAGGTACCTCAAGCAGCTGAAAGCTCAGATGAGCAGCTGTGTGTCCAGCAGCTTCCAGGTGGAAATGTTCCACTCCAGCTTCCTGTACCACATCAAAGCCTTGGCCATCATGGCCAGGCACTTAGAGACAGAGAAGGAAGGAGTTATCAGCTGCCTGTACCTGATTCTGAAATGGCTCACCCTGCATTTCTTTGACACCAACACATGGGTGCTTATCAAGAGCCTAGATTACCTCAATCTGCTGCTAACCTTGCTGATCCAAGAAAAGTACCAGCTGATGGACAATGAGGCCTTTTTCTCCTTCCCATACCTGGTTCTGAAGATGGGGGAGCCAAGACAAACAGTTCTTAAATTGATGTATGCTGCCCTGAAGAGGATATACCTGCTGTATCGAGCTAAGCAGGTCTCTGGTTTCCTCAGGGAAGGCATCAGGTCCAATAACACTAAGCAGCAGGAAGGCTGCCTGGTGGAGATGGGTTATCTCCTTAAAATGTACAGCCTGGATGTACGTGAGCCAAGCCCTAGCAAAGCCTTGAAGAGGATAGTGGTCTTCCTTGGAGGCCAAGATAGTGCTGTTCATAGTGCTGCTCTAAACATTATGGTTACAGCTTGCAAAACTCACGGGGAAGCCCTGTTCACAATGGTTGGGGATCTTCCAGAAGAACATATGAGGATGCTGATATCATTCAGTTAGAAATGATCCCTGAATTCCAAACCCTGCCTATCTCCTCAGACACTGATGACATATGTTATAACATGACCTCCACCATTAATTCCCTTATTTGTCTCATTAGCAGTGGTGATACTAACACCAGCATCCAGGCAATGAAAGAATCTGAGGAGATCTTGAGACAGAAGAACAAAACAGAAGCCATGTCTGGGCACATTAATGAGTGCCTTGTAGCCAGCTTTCAATCAATCAAGTTTATCAACCAGCAAAAGGAAGCAGATAAGATATGGGGGAAGGAATAAATCATTCTGTGATGTAACTGTGTCCTTCAGGCATGTAACTGTGTCTTCCAGGAGAAGAAACTGGCTTAGGAGGCCTCAGTGGAATTGGTTAAGGATGTAATGAATGATATCTTTTACCTTGATGCTAGACTTCCTGGATGAAGACCTAGAAGAAGATCAGAAGATCATACAGTCCGTTAATGTCCTCATGAAGAGGGTGTTGGAAAAATCTGACCAGATGAGGATTTTCTGTGCCTTGCTGAACCTGCTCCAAGGCAGCCTGACTGCTGAGATAAGTTTTCTGACCTGCTGGCCACGTGCCTATGGAGGACCACGCAGCTTCTCACAGGCACCATCAACACTGTCAACCTAGATGAAATCCTGCTGGATGCCCACATGCTCATGAAGGCTCTCTCAAAGGAAAAAGTGAGGCAGCACACAAAATCCTGCTGTAGATCCTGAAAACCTTGCTGCACAACTTGTGCAAGCTGAAAGGAGTGAGGATCCTGGATCACCTCACCCTAATTGAGGATCCAGCTGTCTCCGAAGTGGAAGCTTACCTGTGAAAGACAGTCAGTCCTACTGCCAAGCAAGGGGCAAACAAAACATCTCTAGGAGCAGGGGAGGAGCTCCCCTTAGCAGCCCACAGGTTTGCAAAGGACAGAGCAGGTGATGTTTTAGAGAGCATCTTCTAGAGAATTTGCTCCAAGGGGAGTTTGAGGGATGGTCTAGAGGAGTTATATGAATGTAAGAAAAAATGGCCTGAGGGAGAGTTGGAGTCTTTCCTAGAAAACCTCTCCCTCCTCTTGCAGAGCTATGCGAAGCAAAGTCTGGCCATCATCCAGACAGAACGGGACACTAGAGAGCATCTTCCTCCTCCTCACTTGGGGGTGTACCCTGAGGTGGAAGCATCTCCCCTTAGATCAACTGGGATTTCAGGAGGGACCATAAAGGGGAAGGAGGTGATGCCATCCTGCCATTCACCTGCAGCTGCAACACAGCCTTGACAGCAAGACAGCCCATGGGAGGCTCCCTGCCAGTCAGGTCCCCTTGAAGGACGACAGTGTCATGCTTCTGCTTCCTTTTCAGGGCTGCCCAACAGGGATGTCCCTGGGGGCATGAAGAATCACCAGCAGAAATAGCACCGGGACCTCAGGACTAGCCAGCCCTCCTCCACACGCACATCAATGGACAGATGGCATGAATCACGAACCAAAAAAGAAAAAACTCCAGCATGAATACTGGGTGAGTTATCTGTGCTCTGGCACCCTGGGACTGTAGCCCCCAGGAGCTGGTCTCAGTTTCTCATTGATGTCTCTGCTGCTGTTGTTCAGAAGAGCAAAGTGTGGGGCAGGCAGCGCTGGGGCACCAGTACTCAGCTGGGGAGCATAAAAGCATGTGCATACCTAGGGAGGTGTCACTCCAGCTCAGGCTGGGCTCCTTGGGTGAGCATGTGGAGGCTGATCCCTTCCCCAAGGGGTGAAGGAAATAGAAAGAAGAGTAAATTGCTACTCTTCTGAAAGCCAAAGAGGAGATAGGTCTTAAGACCAGAAGATGTGAAACCCAGGCAAAGGGAAGAGGGTCTCCCAGGTTCCCTGTGTGCTGCAGGGAACAACTATAGGGTTTGCTTGTTTTCAGAGGGCAAAGTCTTCATGTTTTCATGTCATAGCAGAACTTTTTAGCCTTTAAAAAAGTAAGATGGGTGAAAACAATGCCTTGGGGCAAAACTGAACCCAGAGCACACAAATCTGTCCAGGACACGGGACAGGCAACCAGTCAGGGAGCTGATCCTGCCTGGACAATGTCCGCAGGGTCCTTCTGACATGGGATTTTCTAGCAGTCAGAACGTTCATGGTTAGTAAAGTATCAGACCAGCAGTGCCCTGGTGCCCAGCTAGGAGGTGGCTGAAGAGATCAGGGCTTTTGGACAGCATCTCTGCCTTTCTGCACAATGACCACCAGTTGCACAATGAGCCTACCAAAGGCAAAGGCTGCAATAGGAAATTCATTAGGGAAAGCGATTTGTACAAGTTTCTGTTTTCTCTTAGGTAAAATCAATAAGACATAGAGTTTCAAATCCACTTCCACTTGTCAAACTGAAAGAATTCAAGAGCATGAGCACAGAGTTGCTATGGACAGCAGCAGAATGTCAATGCCTCAACCCAGCCCATTCTGTCCACCGTCTCCCAAGGAGCACGCTGTCATGCTCATGTAAAACCACCTTGATTTGTCTTTAACAGCCCTCTTGCCTGTAAGTTCCTGAAGGTAGGAGTCCTCAGCTTTGTATTAGGTGTAACAGTAAGCACTTCAATGACGCTCACTAAATTACTAGGCTTATTTACTAATAGACAATTCAGCCAATTACAGAATGGTGTTAAGTGTTTGTACTCAGGCAGAGTGTGCTAGCTGCCTGGTGAACATGGCAAACCAATATTTTTAATTAAAATAAGTAAAAAGGAATACACAGTCTGATTACTGGCCAACAAGAAAAATACACCCCAGAGATCTCAAAGTGTAATTACCTTTTCTGAATGGCCAAAATGACCTGTTTGCTGCAGACTATAATTTTCTCTAACACTGTTACAAAGTCATGGTCATCCCCTCACCTACCCCATTCATCCAATGCTGTACCTGCCCAGGGGCTGCTCTAGTACCCATGAAATCAGGCTCTGGTACACCCATATCTAGTTTCTGCCTTATTTTCAGGCTGACTAGCTGGAGGGTTCACAACAAGCCTCTACAGCTTCTGATTGCTTCCTGCTCTCTCCTTGGGATGCCCTTTCTTTTTGTGCTAAAGGACATAAGCTTTGAGGCTGGAATGGAGCTGTGTAGCTTACATGCAACACAAATGGCTGCCCTTTATATGGCCTTCCAAAAGTAAATTCATATCCGTGCTGAGCTGTGAGATCAGATGACTGGACATGCTGTTCCAGGAGGTTTCCTTCAATGCTATGCTCCCCTTTTGCTAGTAGCCAGTGCCCCATGAGCAGCTGCTTTTAGAGCTTCCTCTCCACCAAGTCCTGGAAATGCTCTGTACAGATGCACAAACATTACAGCAGAGTTACCTGGAGGGCTGTCCATCCACTACACTGTCACTCCGTCCACACTGAAACTTGCTCAGTAATAGCATTCCCCTTGCAAAAGCCTCTCTGGCAATGTGCTGTCACCAGGCTGTCCTCCTGACCCATGCTGCAGTGCTGCATCTGGTACGCTGCTGGAGGAAAAGCCATTAACTAGTAGACAGCACTGATATGCTGAGGCCACACACTATGTTGTAGCCAGGGGACACAGGCAGGTTCCTCCTCTATAATGCTGAAGGCCTGATCCATTCCTTAAGGGTTCCAGAGGCTGTAGAAAATGAGGGAAAGTCAAGCGTTTGGAAGCTTTGCAGTATTGGCCAGGCAGGCAGACTATTCATTGTATTGCATCGTGTTATCGGAGTGCCTCAGGGCCCTTGTCAGCAGTCAGAAACCTCCCATAGTGGGTGCAGCACAAAGTCAGAGAAAGTAACAGTCCCTGTCCTGCAGATATTACATGTGATAGGAGATAAGTGCATCAGCGCAGATGCCCTGGAGTCCTACAGGAGCAAGTGGCCTCAAATATTCTCAACACATTCTCACGTGTGCCCCACAGCACAGCCCCTGAGCAGCAATCAGGAGTGCCCTGAATATTAAGATGATGATCTGCAAGTTATTCTTGCTTGCACCTCCTTGCCCCTGGCAGACAACAGCACGCAAGGGGGTATCATGGTCCAGCATGGGTCTAGGTGCTTATTCTGGATTTTACCCAACAGTCACATTCGGATGATGTCAAGAGAACAAGGCTTAGAAATATGCTTTACACTCAGATCTGGACAGTGGAGGCCTGTGCCCTGAAAGAGCTATTTCCAGCACATGTAACCCAGCCTGCCAGGGAAATTTTACATTTTTAGAGAGTCCCCCAGAGACAGAGGAGCAGGTTCCTGCCTGTGAAGCAAGGGTTAAGGAATGGGTCCTAACACACAGTATGAAACCTTGGGGTCCTGGGATGCTCCTGCCAGCACCACATCCTGAGGTTTGCTCACAGCCTGAAGATGGCTATCCAATTTTCCCCCATCCTGCCTCCTAGACAGCCAGTCCTCCAGGCTGTTCATCCTCCCCCACAGCCCTGGGGAAGAGCAAAGAGCAAAAGAGCACCTGGGTCGGGAGGCAAAGAAGGAGACCTGCAAAGAGCTCATAAGGGGGAGCTGACCTGGTACCTTTTGCTCTTTCTTGGTTCAGTCCTCTTCCATTTGCTGGAATCATGACCAAACTGCATGCTCAGGAGAGAGCAGGGTCAGGGAGATCAATGAATTATAAATATATACACTATAAACAAATCAATCAGAGGGATAAAAACATTCGACAGAGCCACACTAATTAAAAATATAATAATCGAGATAGCGGACATTTATTTAAAATGGTGCAATTACAGCTTTTAATCATCCAGGCTTAAATTAACAGCAGCAGCGAAGCGGCTGTGCAAACGTGTTCTCTGTAATGAACTGATATTAGAAAGCCAGCTTGGTGATCTCTCCCTCTCTCAGGCTAATTCTCCCTCCTCGCGTTGTAAAATAACCTTTTGGTGTCGTTTTCTTGTAGAGTCTTGAAGATGAAGACACAATATTGGAGCTAAATTAAATCCCCTTCACATATTTCTCTTCTTTCAAGCTGTAAAAATTGCTGGTATCAGTCATTCAGTCTCTAGTGCTGACGCAACCACACTTGAGGAGAACATCTGGGGGCCCCAAGAGTCATTATAGGGAAAATAAAATCCTATATTACAATCAGTCAGCAATTAAAAGGCAGGATGCAGGAGGGCCAATCCTGCAAGATGCTGAGCAGGCTTGGTGGGGAAATCAAATGGTAGACTTGTGATGTTCTGGGGCTCTTTTCTTCTTCATTGGGTTGATTGAGAGGAGGCTAGAAAATTTCTAAATCTGCTCCTGCCCAGCACAAATAGTTGTGGAAGTAGCTTGTATTAATTCAGGTCAGTGCTGATCCAGAGGTCACAGGTTTTGTACCTACTCACCTCCAGCTAGCCCAGTCTGCAGAGCTGTGGGGCTTATCTTGCCTTGGCTTGGCATTCGAACAGGCATGGTTTGGCTGAAGGCAATGCTCAGCTTCCCATGTGAAGCCCTGGTGGTTAGAGTGGGCTTCATGCAGGTACATGCAAATCAGAGACATAAAAGGTCTCCACACCTAGCACGGTTCTGATTTAGCAAAGTGATGGGTCTTATCTGCCCTGGGCAACTGCCATGATCTTTCTCCCACATATGTATCTATACCTGACCTGTAAAAGCATCTTTCCTACAGAAGAGCCCAGTATCTACCAGCCAAGACACTGACAAGTGCTCAATGCAGTGACAGAAATGAGCAGATTTATAGACACGTGGCAAGTAAAACTATTGGAAGCAAAGCCTTCCAGACACAGCTGTCCTGAGGTGGGTTTGAACCAGCAGTCAAGGAGAAGCAACTGTCCACTGGTTGCAAAAGCTCTCCTGGTCTGCAACCTCTTTTCCCTGCTAGCCATCATGCTCGGCTTGGCTCTGCCCCTGCCTTTGCTCTGTCCCCTTGTCACACTGCACAGGGAGAGTCACAGAAGGGCAGAAACAGCCCCAGAAATTCCTGAGCTCAAGACTCAGCTTCCAGCAATGCCCCCGACACATCTGTCCCACAGCTCATGCTGGTGACAGTGCGCTGCTGGTCCTGCTCGCAGCATTAGGATGCTCTATGTCGCAGCTGGATTTGCTTAAAGGCTGCAAGGAAAGGGCCAAGAAGAGAAAAACGAGGGGGGAAATCATTTTGGAAGTACGCAAAATGAACACCACACGGGAGAGTGTACGTGTGACTGTGTGCGTGTGTGTGCGCTCACGCGCATGCCTACACACATACTTCTGCATACGTAAGTCACAGCCCCTTCCAGAGCTGCTCACCCACTCCTGGTTTTTGGCCATTGTCATCAAACACAATTACCTACCTGCATCCATAGTCCAGAGCACGTGATTAAAATCAGGAGCCCTTTGAAAAGAGAATTTCATCTCTCTAATTAGCACCAAACCCTCCTCTCTTTCCTGTTTGCCCAAAGGGTGTGCAAACATACAGCGAGAGAGCAAGTGAGAGTCATACAGTCCTCACTGCCACGATGGGCAATGTAATTACCTGGCCTGCACATTAAGACTAATAAATATTAACTTTACTTGTGTTTTTACTGTCCACCTAAGATGGAAACAATGAGCTTTACAGCTTAATCAAATTAGAGCTATAAAATTATTTCCCTTTTAGAAGGTTCATTTCTGTTTTCCTGGCAATTAATGTTGATGATTTGAGTCCCATCTTTAAAACATTTTTAAATATGGAAAATGGCAGAAATGCAACAGTGCATTAATGGAGCCAAAATACACATCAGGTAATAAAGCATGAAGAGCCTGTTTACTTTGAGCACTCTAATTATTTGAGAGCTTTTTTAAAAAAACAAACCCAACATGTGAAAACTTCCATTTCATTTGAATTAATTTTTTAAAACAAACAGAAAAAAAACAACCAATCAACCAACCAAAAAAACCAAAACCCCCTTTTTGAAGTAAGTATCGTTTTGTCATTCCCTGCAGCCAGGCTAGGTCCCAGGCAGACACCGAGGAGCAAATTTTCCCTTCTGTTTTTCTCTTGCTGTTCTCTCTTCAAGGTGTGCAGGGCACTCACATGCTGGATGCTCACACAACCGCTCCTTCACATCTCTAAAAACATCTCAAAAAATCAATGCACTATCTCATAGGAGACTCCCACCCCTCACTGAGCTGCAGGGGACAGAGTCACTGACACTGCCTGGTCCGAGATCCACAACTTCAAACCTTTAGCACCACCAAGAAAGTGTTCAGCAGCTGTACCTTAGCCTGAGACACAACTCTCCAGTGAGGCAGACCACACCAAGATAGGAACAAGATAGCAACCTTTGCAACCACACAAAGAACAAGGTGGTGCAGAATCTGACCCCAGATCTGATGGCCTGGTTTTCTAAAGCATGGCTGTTCTCCCTGTTGCAGTACCTGGATTGCATCACCAGTCAAGTGTATTTGCAAGACTATACAAGCCAAGATAAATTTGCCCCCAAAGTAATAACTTTTCAATTACCTTCATTATTCCTTGCTCAACACAAGAACAGCACAGCACCTCTTGAGGGAGCAGCTGAGTATTTCTCTCCAGGGTGCACATTTATTATTTTAAGAATCATTTAATTTTCCATCTGAACAAAAGGGGCGAATGTAGGTCCTGAATGACTCCAGGGCCCCATTCAATATCTTGCCGTGTTATCCATCATGGCAATTACACATGGTAATTCATCTCTGAGAAACTTCAATACGCAGATCTGAGAGCATTCGAGGTACCTGGCATGGCTCACAACCCTGAGAGCCCATGGAAAGAAGGCATCATGACTGGGAAGTATGCCATTATGCCCAAGAAACTCAGGCTAAGTCTTTAGTAATGGGACTTCTAGCATACCAGCAACCTGCAGCCTGGCTTTCCAACGCCTCTCCCAAACTCTGCCCTCCCACAGCACACACCCATCCCTGCAAGTCCCATTGCTGGGGGCAATGTGATTCACACTATTTACACAGTGATACTCTTCAGAACAGGTTGCCTATTGGATCAGGCTGAAGGTGCTGCCAGTGTGAGAAATGTGACTAAATGTCACTAAAGAAACTAGTCCAGTAGAGAAAGCATTTACTCTCTGGTGTCTGCAGAGCAGCACTGTCTCTCCACCAAAGTGACCTGCAGAGCTTGAACCAAAACCCACTGAGGGATGAGGAGGAAAGTTTAATTACAATTTCCATACCTTAAGGAAATAACAATAGATCTCTGATCTTATAGCTGAGGTCCTTCCCTTCCTCCAGCTGCTCTCTGCCAGCTTTATTTTCCTTCCAGTATCCATTTAGAAAAGGCTGCCTGGGCTAGAGATGCTACCACAAGCTGTGAGTTCATCTTTGGCACAGATCTATCCAGGATTAAGTCTCCAGGATATTCTCCAGACCATCCTTACATGGCTGGTTATTGGTGGTGTGAATACAGCCCTGGTCTGCAAAGCAATTCAGGGATCAAGCTGGGCCCTGCAGGAGTGCACATACCTGCAGGATGCTTATTCAGGAGCTCTCCCCACTGACTGGGAGTGGGTGGACTCCTGTCAGCTCCTCAGAAGCACAAGACACAGCCTCAGATGAAGGAACAGTGTTGTTGCCAGGCTTGGAAAATAATGAGAACCTTAGCTTGTTTCAAAGTGCTTGAGGAACAGGTACTCACCTCATGCTGAGAGGCCACTTTGCATGACTGCATCCTTTGGAAAGCACAAATGCTGCTGCCCAAAGACAGGCACCCCTGAGAGATTCCCTTCTGTGTTGCTAACACAGCGTGTTGGTGCTCAGCAGCAGTGAAAGCAGACCATACCCCAGGCATACAAGTGACATCCTGACTATGTGCTCACACCTCTAAGGAATATCCCCCCTGCAGCCCCCTGAGCACATCACACAGGCAGACTGGCTGTGGGTCACTTGCCCCTAGACACAAGAGCTCCCTGTTTCACTGGAAAGTTAAAGGTTAGAGAACATTGGGTGACACTTGCCTCCTTATGGTTATTACTTATCCTGTCCCCAGCATGCTCCTCTGCCCAGGCAAGTCACTGGAACAAGCATCTTCACAGACCCCAAGGAAGAGATGGCTTGAGTCCTTACAAAAGAAAAAGGCAAAAGTCAGTCCCTGGGGTTTTATTTCTCTGAGTCTCAGGAAGATTAAAGGCAGTACAAAGTCTGGTTGCATGTTGGTCTTTGGTCAGGGGAAACCAAGCAACAGAGAAGCAGGGGATTTTAGCAAATTCTTAGGACTAGAAATACTGGTCCTAAAACCACTTAGTTTGACCTTCTGGACTACACAGTTCAGAAAACTCCACTCAGAAATCCAATGAGAACTCCTGACTGAATGGGCCATATATTTTTAGGGAGGTTTCCCATCAGTGTTCAGACTGTTGGACACCTGCAAACCTAAAAAGTCCCGGTGCTGCTGGCACGCCAAGACTAACTCAGAACAGCCTGTATGGAGACCTTGGTCCCCTTCATCCAGGGTACCTTGGCAGGCACAGAAGGTCCTGAAGGCCACTTTGGAAAAGCCACATGAAAGCCTCTGAGATACAGATTCAGGGAAGAAGATGTATTAGACAAACTGGTATTCACAGACCAGGTGTGCTCAGATCAAGGTCCACCCATGAGGCTATGCTGATTTGCATCCATCAACAAGGCATTGCTGCTGTAAATGAGGCAGTGGGTTTCTCTAGTTTCCACCTGGACAGTCAGGTTTCTCTGTGGCCCTGCAGGAGCTGATTGAGCTAAAGGGGTTGCTGAGCTCACTGGGTGCCTTCTTGCTTGGGGACCAGCAGATCCTCTCCCTGAGTCCATCCCCTTTGCTGCAGCGGTCCCTGAGACTGGCTTTGATCCAATGGCATTTGCAGGGGTCCAACACTCAGGCCAAGCCCCAAACAGAGAAGCAGAGCTCCCTTTCCTTCATTTGTTCCTCACTGCCACAGCTGTTGTAAAGCAGCTTTCTGGCATTTTCCTGAGTACAAGCACATGTCCAGGTATGAACTTGTGCCTGGCTCTCATGGTTTTTGCAAGGAGGAACAGACAGCAAGGTGAGTTGAAAAGGCGGAAATGACAAGCAGGGCTACATAACACATCGGTGATTTCTCCACTGAGCTCACCGAAGGCAACCTGAAAGTTTGGCTAATTAGAAAATCATCTCAGTCAGCTGTGGAGGTAAAGGGTTGCTCCTGCATTATCACTGCTTAGAGAACCATTACTAACAAGGTTGCAGAGAAAAGATATCTCAAGTGTTTGCATTCCCTGCTATTTTCCCCTCTTTGCTCTATTCAACTGGTAAACAATTTATTTCTTTACAATTCCCCAAATTATCACAAGCCTGGAAATGCCTAGCTGTTGTCTCATTTAGCAAACAGTCCCCCACAGTGCCAAAAAGCATATGGGTCACTAGCTCAGTTAGGAGAGAAGCATGACAGTGCTCAGATGGTATCATTTTTCTCAGTATCATCCCCCATGAAATTGTCCGAGGAATATAGCTTTTCCACAGCCCATCCCAGAGTTGCTTTTGCTGAAAGTGCATGCAGTTGTGGGGAACCATCTCCTCTGCATGTATGAACAGTAGCCATCCCCCTCTCTCCCCGCTGCTGCTCGCTGCCTGGTGTTACACTCCATTTCTGTTTAGGAGGGCAAGAACCGGTCTGAAATTGGGCTTCATCTATAATGTGCATGTTTTCTGCCTCAGACGAGGTCTCACATCCTCTGAAAAAGCTAGGTGCCAAGTAACTGATGACCATTGAGTCTCTTATATGCCCAGTTCCTCCCACTTCTTAAGGTTTAACTCTGTGCACCAAAACATTTGGCTGGGGTATTTTAAGCCAGCAGTTTGCTGCCCAACACAAACCAGGATGCCATATTCAGGCAAACATTTCCCAAACTCTAATTAAGTTTGCAAGAGGACTCACATTCTCCTCTTACCACCTTGGTGTGCTCCTGCCACAAAAAACACAGAGGGCTCAGTGAGGCAATGTCAGGACCCAGGTCCTGTTGCCAACAAGGCCCTTTAGAGTGGTCAGAAGAGCCTCTTTGCTGCTCCACTTAAATCTTTGCAAGAGGCTAAATCAGCATGTGTGCAAATACAAAACATGTGGCATGTGTAGCTCTTTCATCTCTGCCTCCGTCTCCCTCTTGAAAAACAAAGCACTTAACTCTAATTGTGTAGACTGAATGTCAGCTAAGGATATGACAGCAGTGCGAGTTGCAGAGCAAGGAGCTTAGATTTTTCAAACGGTGTGGGGTGAGCTTTTTCCAGGAAGACCAGAGCGTACCAGCACTGCCAGACACATGAAACAAGGAGAACTACTGTGTTCTGGTAGCACTGGCAGCCCCAAGGAGCTGTGTAGAGATGCTGATCTCACCGTGTCTTGCACAGATGAAGATGCGGTATAATGAACTTTCTTCCAGCATTCAGAAGATGCTATTTATTTTCTTTTGCTGGTGATTGGAGAATAGCCACTATCAAACATCTGATGCCATCCAGGAGACCCAGAAATAACAAGAAAATAACATGGCTAATTAGCCTCATGGATTATTTTAACCATCTCCCTCTGGAATACCCTTGTTGAACAGGGTTGAATTCTTCCCTTCCCCCCATAACTGATCCTCATATTTAGTTACACTGGAAACCTGACTGTTCCCAGCTCGGATGGAGTGTTTTAATGCTTATATGGTCTTTGTGGATAAGAGACACTGCTGCTATTGCACAAGTGGAGAAGCGGGTTTGAGGAGTTTTATATTTCCTTTGGGAGGCTGCAGCTCCAGCCACCTCAAGCAGTAAGACCAAGGCAAAGGCAGAAATCTATGAGTAGAAGCAGTAATTCCCATGACTTGTATAGGAGAAAGAACGCTGTCATTGTCTTAATCCTTTCACCTAACTGGAGAGGCTAAAAATGATAAATTGTCAGGTGAATGGTTCATGTGGGAGAGAGGAGGTAGGACCGGTTCCAGCAGAGGTCAGACTGATCTCACAAGGATAGTGAGCTTCCTCAACGGTTTTACTCAAAGGATGACGTCAGGCAGTGTTTGGAGAAAACAGGATGGACATTCCTTCCAGACACCAAGGGTGTTCAAGGAATGAAATTGATACAGTCAACAGCCAAGGTGAAACTGCAGTATATAAAATCTTCCATCCCATGAGTTGATCAACACATTTTCAAAGAACACAAAACTGCATCCCTGGAGAAAGGGAGTGATCATCTCATGGGTAAGAGAAGTTACTGAACTGGAAACTCAGCATTTAATCCGGAAATTTTTATATACCAGCCACTGATTGATAAGATCTTCAAAATGGGAACATTATGCTTGTTTCCCCAAAATAGTGTGTCTATTTAGATCATGTATTCTTTAGTATCAAGGCCTTGACATTGTCTTCTCTTCCATGCTGTCACTATTTGTCACCCCACTATTTGATATGCTGTGTCCACCCACAGTCAGGTACTGTGTCTGTAGACAAGCCTAGCAGAGGGCTCAGTGGCATCCTAGAGCTCTTTATGATACAGTTGGACTTGGTTTCCATGTTAGACTAGCAAGAATTATGTTTGAGTCACATAATCATACAAAATTTTCATCTGCTCAAAAGTAATTTTCTTCTGACAGGCTGAATCCCTCCCTTGTGTCTCTTCTTCCACTAATACGGAGCTTTTCAGACAAAGATTTCAAACTAATTGTGCACAGCGGCAGGTTAATATGATCAAAGGAGCTAATAGGCTTTCATATGTATTTACATGGTATAAGGCTCCCAAATTCAAAGACTGGATCAACTGTGATAAACTGTGTGAGGATTATTTGTCTGCCGGTTGTGCAGCAGAGAACTTGTCTCTGCTCTGTTGCAAAAGTCAATGGAGTATTTGCCTGGGCTGGGAAATTGAAGCTTTCTCAGTAACACCACACAGCTTTCACAATCTTCTATAAACACAGGAAAACCTCCGTGGCTGGCATTAAGCTAACCGAGATGCTCGTACAAGAGAGAAGAGAGCAGATCTCCCCAGTTGTGAGCCAGACTTTGTAATGTTGGAAAGATGCTTGTGGGCAGAGACTTTCTGCTGAGCAAGGGGCATGAAGGCAGGCACTAAAGGAGGAATAGGCAGATGCTGGGAGGAAACTACATATCAAGGAATGGGTTTTTTTATGGAAGATTGAGCAAACTTTGCCTAGCAAGAGCAATGCTATCTTCCTTGTTGGCAGTTTAAAATGAGTCAGATCAAGGCAGGGGAAAATATACTGCTGGAGGGATGCTGCTCTAAGCAAGGTCCAGGCAAAGTCTAACAGGTCTGTTCTACTTACCTTGTGGAAAAGTGGAGCAATTTGAGCGGGGGTAATGACAGAAGCCCATAACAGATAAGTAAGGCTTTTTTTGTAGAAGAGGTACATCCAAATCTCCAGTCTAAATCAAGCAGGTGAGGTATGTGAACCCAGGTTTCCTGTGTTCCTCATGTCAGTCCATCAGTAGAAGAGTGGGGTGGGAACCCTGTGGTTTTTCATTAAAATTCCACAAATCCTTCTTTTTTTTTCCAGTTCTGAAGTAGAAAAACACAAAGTTTTAGACTTTTCCAATGTTATTAACTTGTAAAAACTGTTTTAATTGAAATGTTTAGTTTTAGTGAATTCAAGCTGCATTTTGCTTTGACCTTTAAAGCTATATGAGATATATATCTATCTTATAAACTGTGGGTTTGTTTTTGAATCAAAACAGATGAAAAATGGAAATCATCCAATGCCATCATATGAATACAGGATAATTTGAGCCTCTTTTTCCTAGACAACATTGTGCTGAAATTGATATGTTTTGAAAAATATTTTAATTCAAATTAAAATAGCTATTTTTAATCCAAAACAGTAAAGCTTTTCTGGTCATTTCTATCAGGGGTACAGCTGATTATCATCTCCCTTCTTCTGGTATGACTCTATCGAATACAGTGGAGCCCACATCTGCAGCTGGGATGTGACAGGCTGAGACAGGGAGCTGTGCCATGCAGCAGGGCTGGTGCAGCAAAGGGGGAAAGTGGGGTTTAGGAGAGGGGAGAGTGTTGTAGCACTGGCACTGTGGCTTTGTAATCTCCCATCATGTCCGCTGTGTCTCAGTTTTTGACCTGTTACTATGAGGGAGAAGACAAAAGAGACATGAAGAGAACAATACATTGAGTGTTGTGACCTTCTGGATCTGCAAAGCTTTGCAAAGCTCTGCAAGATCTCTCCAGGAAAGATGGTGCTTAACAAAGCGCTTTGCATGGCCTTTTTATTTTACTTGCAGATTTGTGGCTTGGCTTCAGAATGGTACTGTCTCAAAAGAGAAAAATGATCTGAAAATTGTTATCTGCTTAGAAAACAGAAAGAGGAAGGAAAGTGAGAAGTGGGGGATCCTTTCTGATACCCACTCTGCATGGACCGAAGTACTCTGCAGTCCAGCCCCAAGGCTTCCCAACATCCTGCATGGGCAGATGAGCAATAGGCAATGAACTCCTCTCCTTTCAACATAATTATCATTTCTGCATAGAAACACAGAACCTTTGGACATGAAAGCCCATTTCCTGGAAACTGGGAGCATTTCAGACATGCTGATCCTTTTAGGGGAAAGAGAAAGAAGGGACATGTCCTAGGAGGTAGAGAAAAGACTAAAGCTATTGGGATGGGAGCCTTGGTGTCAAGCAGTGTCTAAAATATCCTCTTTGCATCATACTGGCTCTTAATTGTCACCAACCACGGAGGAACTGATTGAGCCCAGCAAGGGTCCGGCAAAATAGATAATTTCTCACAGGCATCTAAAATTCATGAACGCGGCAGTGGGCCTGTCACACCACTGCTATGTTGTTCCACGACCCAGAGTCTCCCTTGAAGGGCGAAAATATCAGGGGTAATTTTTTTTTCCTGAGAGCAGAATACATTTGGGTTGTTAAAGCATGGCTCACACTTCAGGCAGATCCTTACCAAAGGGCCGAGAGCTCGTCTCAAACCGCGTGTTGTAAATTAACTCTTAATGTGATGAATGCATTAAAGGGCTGTTAGGCCTGAAGGATGTGCTTGGAAACCCGAAGTTCTGATTAAGGTCTTGATTCATAAAAGCTTTACGCACCATTTACGCAGGTTTCTTTATTGGAAATGTTACTTGGAAAGAGCTCTTGAGTGGCTTCTTCCCAGAGAAATGGGGTTAGGAGTCTGGACACGCAGGCTCACACGTGTGCTTGCAAACATATATACTCACAGAGGCAAGCAAATAGGGCGGACACATGCAGAGACGCACACACACTCATTACACACTGCTGTCACTTGTGTCTGGTGTGCACTGAGCACTGTGGAGCAGGCAGTGGCCCTCCTACGGACTCAGACCCACAGGTCAGCCTGTAAACCTTGGTCCTGCTCAGGGATTTTTCTGTGCATGGCTACTGCAGTCTGCAAATGGGCCAGGGACTCCCCAGCCACAGGGATGCCTTCTCTGCTGGGACTTTGGGGCACAGCAGCCCTGTGATGCCCAAGGGTTGGGGCAGTGTCTCCAGCTTAGAGAGGGAAACCTGAGTGGGACCAGCGAGATGGTACTGAGCCGGGGCAAGGGCTGGAGGACAAAACCTAGATAAATGGTGGAAAACTCTTCCAAGAGGAAAAGCTCTGGGAGATGACCCATGCTGGGTGGAGAGGGAGGTGTGAAGGGGATGAGCACACAAATCCCTTTTCTTATGCTTCATCTGTACAATTTTGGGGGCTTCACCTTTACAAAAAGGTTCAGGGATCTCATGATGCAGGAGCTGCACTGGAGCATCCCCGGCTGGCTTTTATCTCAGGGAAAGGGAGGTGGAAGCCAGCTGCACTGAATGGGAGGGATGTTATCTGGGCAGCTGGACACAGACAGTGTGTGTCCCCAAGGGGCTTTGACCAGGGCTGTGTCTCTGCAACCAGAAGCGATGAAGCAGCCTGCCAGCTCTGCTACCTGGGCTCCTGCTCGGGGGAAAATATGTCCCTTGAGGAAACAAGTTGTTTAATTTCCACGTTGGCTGCATGAAAGGAGATATATGCCATTTTCTATATCTTGCAGATCTATAGAGAGGAACAGTCAGAAAATTGCTGGAGGATAAAAAATAATTCATATTAAACATGTCTTTCCAGGGGGATCCGGATGAATCAGGTTTTAAGTGACACCCCACGCTGATCATGACAAACATCCCACTTGCAAAGCAGCCCCAGGAATTTTACAGCCTTTACTTGAATTGCTTACACTGAGAAATAAGGAGAGTTTGCTGAGCACTGAGCAGTGGGGTAGTGCTGTGCTCGGTGCTGTTTCTGCCCTGTGCCATAGGTTGAAGGACAGCCACAGTAACACCAGCGCTTGCATGAGCAGCCGCACAGACCCTGCTGACACTGTCAGCCTCCACAACGTCCAGGCAGGGTGTTTCAGAAATGTGCTGTCTCTGTGCAAAAACCTGCCACCTTGTATCTGTTTTAAATTGGTAGCCTGCTAGTTTCAGTGAGTGTGCTGTGGGATGGGGTGAACAGGTCTGCAGTCACCTTACCTAAAACCTTCATTATTTCATCCCTCTCAAGCCTTCTCCTCTCCCTGCTAAGAGTCCTAGCTTTTTTATTCTCTCCTCATAAGGAAGTTCTCCCATTCCCTGCATCACTCCAGTCTTCTTTGTAGTCCTCTAACCCCCTTCATCCTAGATCAGTGTGGAGACCAGGGCTGCCACCAGTGCTCAAGTGCATCCCCAAACCCATAGCAGGGCTTGGGACTCAGGGTCCCGCCACCCACTTCCCGTGCCAGCTTCTTTGAACCCAGGGCATGGCAGGCGTTATCATCAGTTCAGGCAATAGCAATAGATCTACTCTACTCCTTCAAAGCTCTAGAATTAACTTATATCCCCAATTCCCCCAACATAGTGCAATTACAATGTGTTCCCATGTGCTGAAACAGAGAGTGCTGCAGAATCCATCCTCTGCCTTTCACCCGACATGCCTGGATGTGCACAAAGCCAGAAGCTCTTCTCATCAAAGTTTAGCGATGACATTTATCCTGATTTTAATTATAACGTGCTTCTGTGAGTCTGCTATTAGCAGGATAGAATAATGGCCCATTCAATCCAAGCAGTCTGCCTGATCCCAGAGATGTTTAATCAGGCATCAGCAACCGTACCTGAAATCATCACATTAGCTATATGGCAACATCCCTCCTCTCATGATGCTGCAATAACGAGCCCCTGTTCAACAGGAATGGGCTTTATTTGAAGGGCATAAGGAAAACGACTGATTCCTCTGGGTTTAATCTCAGCGTTTATTGCTATCAGCATCTGCTTCGACCTCGCAGCCAGTGCCTGCTCCAGAGACCTGGCATGGGGATAGGACAGTTGTAAGTGGCTTCTGCGTCACATCCATTGCGGTCATGTCTGGTCCTGAGTACCTCTAAGTGAAAATGGAGAAAAGAGGAGAGAAAAAGTCAGAGGATAGCAAATCAAACAAAAAATGTGATTGCTCATTTATGGCATGCACAAGTGTCTCATTTCCAAATGTTCTTGCAGAAGAGTTGCTCAGCAGGCAAATTCGGGGAAATGATGCACCGAGAGTGTAGCATTGGCTGCATTCAGGCAGTAACCCCGTGTGTCAGCAACGATACCTCATGGCCCTGCTATGCCTTAGCACCCTACTAGGTCTGGCCAAGGCAGCTCCCATTTGGGGTAAAGTCTCTGAGCAACCAAGAGAGCAGGAAAGAGCCGGCAGAGAGCTTTGCCTGGAGAATGAGTGAACCCCATATCTTTGCCCTGTGCAGTCAGGGCTCCAGGTACTTTGTCTCTGCTCTCCTCTGCAAGCACAGCTCACAGTCAAGCTGGAAAAATAAGAATCTGAACAGTGGCAAAAACAAAACAACAAATCAGTTTCCTAGCTGTGTTTGAAATGAAATAAACCAGTTCAGCCTTGCAATTTTTAAGTGAACCTCAGAATTTGGAAGAAGGAGGCTGGTGTTTGCTTTCCAAATACACAAGGTGAGCAGGGCAAGCTGGAGGGCTTCTCCTGAGAGCTTGTTTACAAAGCTACTTTTTTTCCGTCTTTTTTTTTTTTTTTTTTTTCCTGGCAGCATAAAGCTGCAGTTTAATCACTGTTTGCTGAGGAACAGCCACAGGAAGCTCTGCTCCCAAGAGCAACAACCAGAGACATTCAATTTTGAAGCTGCCAGTCAACAAAAGGGCATGAAGTTATTAGCTCTGAAGACTCCATTACCTGCCAGTTTGGACCCCAGATACCATCTTTCATAGATTTTTCTTGGGATTCCCATTTTGAGTAGGCTTAGGGGCCAGATTACTGCTAGGTGGTTTCCAAAACATCTCCAGAGGTGCATTGAACGCAACTTAATGTTCAGATTTAGTGTATTTTGTTAAAAAACATCATATTACTACAATAACTATGCCCAAGGATGTTTCCATCCAGATAGGCAAGTGCTCTTAATGCAAGTAGATTAAAAGCACAGTGATGCAAAATTTTGTAGACAGATGAGGCCATTTTGCTTCCCCTGTTCCCTGTGGTCCCCAGCCATCCCCCAGGGCATCCCCCCGCTCAACTAGGGGATCCTCTCTCAATTCCCAGGGCAGGTCAGCGCCAGAAGTGCCCCTCTGCAGGGCATGAGCCTTCAGGGGCAAGACAGGCAATGCCTCATAGAAACAGTCTTTTTTGAGCACCAGGAAGAAAATATATAAGGGTTTGCTGCTTAATCCCTGCTCCAGCCAGGACTATTTCACATTTGGCAGTTTAAGCTGCAGGAGGATTTATCTATCAAAGAACAACTTTGAACATCTTAAAGAAATGCAGGCAGGGGCCACTAAATGATGGTGTTAGGCAGAGGGAGGTCAGCAAATATCTCAGTGAGGAGTGAGAGAGAGATCAGTCCCTGTCCATCTGTCTGTCTGCTTACAAAAGTAAGTGGATTAAATGAGGAAAGTGAGCAAAATCCCCTAGAGTGGCAAATAAGGCTTAAAGTGAGTGTCTTCAGTACACACCCCAATCTCAGTGGTTAATAGACTGGGGAGCCTTTTCAGTACATTCCTCTTGGAGTATTTCCCATCATTTTTATCTTGTGTAATCAGAGGCTCCCTGGTCCCCAACCCTCCCCTTCATAGCACAGTGTTAATAGGAGTTTCTGAGCTGCAGCAACTGCTCAAAGCACAGCCTCCCAACTGAAGCACAGGGCTATAATTTTACAATTTGCCTGTGGGCAATGGAGTAAATAGAATGGAGTTCATATAGTCAGGATTTAAAAGGAAAAAGATCTGCATTTACGTGCAGAAAGGAACGTGCTCACAGATATCTTCCACTGTGAATCTCTTCATATCAAAGCTGGATGATGCTAAGCAGCTGGATGCAAAGATGCAAAATCTGCTGTATTTAACAAGTGGTGGTGGCATCTGGACAAGATCAGAGAGGAGGGTAAGGATCACAGGGAATTGTAGAAGCGCCAAGGCGGGTTCACCCATATTGGAGGGCTCGATGCCTCTCAGGACTTCAAAGGGGATAAACTCACGGGAGGTCCTCCCTCAGCTTTGCATGCAGCCAGGGAGGAGGAACGATAACTCCACGGAGAAAGCTGGAGATGACACCAAGCCTGAAGTCCTCTTTGTGCTCTGACAGACCCCCTTTCTCTTTCCAGTGCCCATGGAGATGGTTGGGGTCCAGGCAGCCAGCACAGCTGGCAAGGGACAGGGCAGCACCTGAGTGCAAAACCACCACCACCAGGTTCAGCACAAGGCACTGCCTGCTCCCCTCGGGCCCCTGTGCTCTAGGCAGAACCCCACAAAAGCCTCTTTCAGGACCTGGGAGAAGTCTCTAAGAGCATTACCAAGCATTACATAGCATCAGAGAGCCATAATCTAGCCTTGCTGACACATTAGGCCAAGTTGCTATCCAATTTATCTCTACTAATCTGTTCCTTTATAGTCTGTTAAAATAGAAATCTCCAAAATGAAGAGAGAGCTGCCAGAAAGCTTTTGAATTGACAGTGGGTTGCTCAACCATTTTAGCACACTATCATCCTAAATTGCCTGCTGCTTGGCGCTTGCGCCGACCGCCCTAATGGCACTTCTGTACCACGCAGAACCGGAGGCTTCATCTTCCTGCATTTATGAGAAACTAGGACATTATGTGAAGCGGGAATAAAACATCTCTGAGATCAGTTGTTAGCACCAGGGATGTTTTATTGGCTGGTCCACGGGAGGAAGCTTGGAAGAGCAGCAGGGATGCCCCCAGTGGCTGAGCAGCCAGTCAGACAGTCAGCGCCGAAGGCCAAGATCAAGCCCTTGATCGTGAATTCACGGAGCAGATAAAACACTGCCGGCAGCAGAAGGAAGCTCAGTTAATGAGTTTTGGCCATGGTTTGGAAGGACCTGCCCCAGCCCAGCTTTTAACTGCCACTCAGAGGCTGAGCTTTGAGGATAATCTGCTTTTATGTTTTCCAGTGCAGGGAAACAGACGTTCCACACCCCTGCACGGGGTCTGTCCAACAGCCCTGTGGTGGTCACAGCTACCTAAAACCAGCCTGAGCACTGCCTTTAGTAGAGAGCAAATGAACATTGCTAAGACCTGGAGATGTAGTATCCTTCAGGAACCTACTTCAAACCAGTCTTTTTTGAGACATTATTAAAAGGAGACAAGTTGGATCCCAGCTCTGAAAGCCTGTTTGCAGCCAGCGATATAAACAAAGCAACTGAGTCAGACAATCACTGCCTTGGGGAAGGGGTTTTCTCTGTAACTGGTAGAAATTAACTGGAAGAAATTAACTGGAAAAACTCTTATTTTGAAATACATCACTGCTGAAGGAGGCAACGAGGAAGGGAAAACCACCCAGGCCCTTCACGCACTTATAAGGTAGCAACAGGGCTTCACTCAGGCGGGGGAGAGGGAGTGTGGGTCTGCTTGGAACACAATTGGAGTGACCCAGCATCCTTCTGCAGAGGATAAGCCTCTCATTCTTCCATACCTCTCTGTCCCAAAGAGTCCCAGGCACAGTTTTGGGGGAAGCAAGCAATTTCCAGCATATACTTTCTGCAGCATGGGCATAGCACACAGAGCTTGCAAAGGAGCTGCCAGACACTTGCAGAAATTGGAGACAAACCTCTGCAGAGAACACAAGAAGGGAGGAAAACACCCTGGACCCAAGATGCTTGGTGGACAGCTCAGGACAGGTGTCCTGTGAAAGCAAATCACTGTGGCAGGATGAGCATCTTTTGCTCTGCACATGTCCCTCCTCCAGGGTCTCATTCAGTCTGCATAGTTGTGACCTGTTTCCTTGCTGAGCTTGGCCAGACCATGCAGAAAGTCAAACTGGGGCTCTGGGTGGCAGACGGGAACTCCCATCTTGCTGCACAAAAGGTATCATGACACAACTACAGGGGGGAAGGAGTGATTTTCCAAGTCAATGCGACTTGGAAGAAGACAGCTCAAGTCTTGGTCTGTATAGCGCCCCATTGTCTGATCTGCTAGGCTATAAAGGCGTCCCACATCCTGGTTGTGGGTTGCCAATGCTTTGTGTTTCCTACAGCTATCAGTCTTCCTCAAATTATTATCTTAGTTGAGCCAGAGCATATTTTACCATGAAGAGATACGGGAAATCTGTGGTAGATACAAGTTGTGAGCCAATGCCTTCATATATCTCCTGCAAGATCACTCCTGCTGGAGGGAACAACCTTGTTCACAACTCCCTGACTTACGCAGATCAATAATTCTCAAGCCTCTGGTGCCTGGTCAAAACACAGGGCCTGGGGACAGCAGCAGAGACAACTCCAACTCACAAAATGTTTCATTAAAGCGATATCACAGAAGGATTGTGTCTCATGCTGCCAGAATTGCTCAACATCCGCTCATGGGAGCCTCACAATGCCCAGCCCCGTGTGCCACTGCACAGAATTGATGCATTATGTTATTTCAGAGATTGTTGTAGTGAAGAGGAAACAAGAGTGTCACATTAGCAGCAAAAGCAGGTCATCAGTGTAATAATTGAGTACAAGATCTATCCAGTGGGGGGGTAATAGAACAACAAGCAATCAAACGCAATACAGGAAGAATAAATTAAGTGGTGTGTGTCTTCTTTCATCCAGGCACAATTAATGTCATTAGTCTTGAGAGATGATCTGGCCTTCTGAGGACAACTCACAAGACAGGTAACTCTGCCCGCACCTGGGAAGTGGCTCCAGCCTCTGCCCTGCCACTGGTGTTTGCAGGTTGCTGCACAGGCAGTGCTGTGTTCCCCCGGGATGGGCAGCATGGCTGCACCTTCCCTCTGAAAATCCTCCTCTGCCTGACCAGAACAACCCAGCAGAGTTTTGGCTGAGTCACTCATTGCGGCAGCTCTCAGGGGTTATGCGACCTTCAGGCCACACATAGCTGTGAATGGCCATCGGCTGGTAAAAGACCATCGGGGAGACGAGCAAAGCTACAGCTGAAAAGCTCTGGGTCAGATATAAAAACCCAAGGCATCAGGAGCTATGAATTTTACCCCAAACTTGATAGCATATATATTGTTCACATGGTGAAACAACCTGTTTACAGTCTCTTCACTCTCAGACAAACAGTCAAATTGCCTCTTGCCTGCAAGTGATATTTGTCACCTTATAAATTAATCACTTTCAGGCTGTTCTTCAGCTAAAGCTGTTAAGATACGGAGAGTCTGGGACAGTTTAATCTAGAGTAAACAACTCTGCAGGAGCTCTTCTTATTTCTGCCTCGGTTTTCTTTTTTTCCTCTATCACACAAAAAAAAAAATGGTTGTATTAATACTTTCCTGATGTTTCGTCTCAGGAGCAAAACTTCAAAGTGATTTCACGGTCTAGCTCACTCCTGAAAAGAAATAAATCACGAAGCCAAAGAGGCTGGTGGCGGAGCCATGGTGGGGATTGTTAAAAGAGCTGTTTTCAGCCTTTTCCATTTTCCAGGGAGCTCTCCCAAAGACTGCCCAAGGGAGTTATTTATTCTGTGTTACTTCAGCGAAGACACAGCTGAATAGCCCAGGCTTGTTGCTACCTCACTGATTAATGCAACGAAGGGGAAAAAAAGGCTGCAACCCAGTGCACACAGTACAGGGGACCTCGTGGACACAAGGGACAGTGGGGCTGGGACATTGCTGACCACAAACGATGGTGGAGCTTGTGACAGTGGCACAAACATCATTCTAGCATCATCCCTTCACCTTGTAAAATAAAGAAAGGGGATGTTTTAAATCACTTCTGTCTCTCACAGAGGAAGATGCCCTGAGCAGGGTGGCTGAATAGATATTTGCACCACACAACTTGGAAAAAGGAGACTGGCGAGTCCCTTTGGAGAGCGGGGTGTAGGAAGCAGCTGGTAGATGTGGGAGCAGTATGGGGCTCCCCAGCCCCTCGTTGGTCACAGGTGATCTCATAAGTAGGATGCTCCAAAGAAAACCAAGGGTTGCTTTTCTTTGTGAGCCAGAACCACCTAAGGGGTGGGCTACGGGAAAGCTTTTTGATAACAACTCAACTAATGCGTGAGCAATAGCAGGGCTGAGGCAGAAGCTGTACTGATTAGTGTATTGTCAGTGCTGAGGCCTCCCACACAGACAGCTCTGTCTGCCTTCCCTTCCTTCGCATACTCAAGGATGCTACATTCATTAGCATGTTTCTGTGCTCTGTGCCCTCCATCCCTCACCCAGTGTCCTCTGCCTGTTTATTCAAGCTTAATGCCAAGGCAAATAATCCACCTACGAGGCACTTTTTCACACTCCTGGCGAGAAGATCTGTGCTCCAGGTTAAAAGCAGCAGTCCCCATCACTGCTTCATCCTCAGGAGGGCAGGGGATGGCAGAGTCAGAGCTGGCTGCCATGTGTGTGTGTGTGTGTGTGTGTGTGTGTGTGTGTGTGTTGCGCCCAGAGCTGGGTCACTTCAAAGAAACATCACCACCACCTCCGGCAATGCTGGGATGCCTGCAGGGAAACTTTCCTCCCATCTTTTAGATGACTGGCTTTGAAAAGAGTGAGTCTGGGCCTCTATCCTGCTAGAGTTTGAACTAAACAAGGGGTTTGAGTTGAAAGCAGGCAGTTTTGGCCATTGCTGAATGAAGAAATACTAATGCTTTTAAAGGGATCATGTAGTGGACTTACCCTCTCTGCCCTGCATGGCCTGGGGAGTCTTATGTGCCACATAAATGCAGTGGTGGCTGTTTGAAAGAGCCCCTGTCCCAGCAGACAAGAAGGAAAGGAGACACGTCCACCTGCCCACAGGGTGCAAAGAAACCTGGGCTAGAAGCAGCAGGGGGGGTCCCTGTACTCCTCACCTTGTGATATACACAGAGAGAGAGAGGGGATGTCCTCCCATCCATGCTACCCTTCTAAAAAACTAAGGAAGACCAAGTCCAAGAGCCTCTGAGGCCATTTCTGGATAAATCTGTTGGGAATTCAGCATTCCTCAAGCCATGGTGTCCTACCTCAAGCCCACAGAAAGCCCAAGGCAGAGGAGAGCACCAAAGCCCAACCTCGGGCATCACCAGTGGCTCCAGATCTCAGGTGTGCAAACCAGTGTGTGGTGACATCCTGTGACTTTGCCCTGTCCTGTGATGTCACAGAATCACAGAATAATTTGGGTTGGAAAAGACCCTTGGGATTATCGAGTCCAACCATCAGCCCGACTCTACAGAGTTCTTCCCTACTCCATATCCCCCAACATCTCATCCAAACGACCCTTAAACACATCCAGGGATGGTGACTCTACCACCTCCCTGGGCAGCCTATTCCACTGTCTGACCACTCTTTCTGTGGAAATTTTTTTCCTAATGTCCAGTCTGAACCTCCCCTGTTGCAGTTTAAAGCCATTCCCTCTTGTTCTGTCACTAATTACCTGTGAGAAGAGACCAGCACCAACCTCTCTACAATGTCCTTTCAAGTAGTTGCAGAGAGTGATGAGGTCTCCCCTCAGCCTTCTCTTCCTCAAACTAAAATGTCTGCGCTGCTCCCTGCACCTTTGGTTTGTGTCTCCTCCAGGGCATTTGTGCACAGGAGGCAGAGCTTCTCTTGAAACCCACCCCACCGCTTGGGACATGTAGCAGCATGTATTTGCACTTATCCTTCTGAAAGGTAGCAGTTTGCAGAAAGACAGGGCTGGGGAAGCTTTCCAGTGCAAATATACATTGTGATGGGGAGTGATTGCTGCTTCCCAAGCCAAACTTCTTCAAAAGAGCTTTCCTAAGAGCTGTTGCTGCAGACAGGGACAGGGTGGTGATGTGTCAGCTAACTGGGAGACTGAGATTGCAGGCCTGCCTGACTTGCCCTAGGAAAAGGAAGGACAGAATGGAAGTGGTTTCTGAAGAGAGGCAGAGCTGGGCTTCATACTCTTAATGCCTGTGAAATAAGACTTAATCAGCACTGCTCCAAATGCGGCTGCAAGGTGTACAGTGAGGGGCATTACTGGTGCCCAGCAGAGCTCAGTGAGTCTGTAAATCTACCTGTCCTCCAACATCTCCTTTTATTCACCTCCACCTTTCTTTTACTGAAGGACCATCCAGAAAGTGCAAAATTATCTGTCTCCCTACAGTCACTGTCCTGCCCCGAGTCATCTCCCTATGGGGACCAGTGGGAATGCAGCTTCTGACATGTCATTTCATGGAAAATCCTGAAAAACAACTGCCCCTGGAGTTCTGAGATGGTCAGTCCCAGATCTTTACTAAGGGAGCTTCAGAGCCCCCTGCACCAGTCCTCATTAACGGAGGCTCCACCAAGCCCCTGATACAGCGGCAGGCTCTGGAGAGGGGAGACGCTGCGACCCAAGTGGAGGCAGGTGCCTCCCCCGAGCAAACCCAAGGTTTTTGGTACAGGCATTAAGAAGCCAAGATGGTACAGCGACTTTGGGGCAGCAGGGAAGGAGGGGGACAGTGGAGAGAGGCTGGGCAGAGGGAGGAAGCATGCTTGGGTCTGGTTCACCCAAGCTCCTGGAGAGAGATGCCGGGAGGGACAAGGAGCCAGGGCATGATGGATTCAGGAAGCAACACACTGCCCCAGCTTTGTTTCAGCATCCCAGGCTCCTAGAGAAGAGCTGCGACAGCATCCCAACAGTTAAACAGCAGTCAGGCTCATTTCCTCACTCTGATGTGTCTTTATGTAAGGCAGCCAGGGATGCACAGCATGTGCTAGGGATCTGGAGGTGGGAGCCCCTCGGAAATGAACCGTGCTCCCCTCTGATTGCCACCTTCAGCAAGAAAATTGTCCTTTCAGTTCTAATTAAAAAAAAAAAAAAAGTAAAAAAAGGGAAAGATCCATATGCGTATGTGCATAGATATAGAAAGCAATTGCAGCCCCCACAGAGTGAAAGGAATAAATAAAGGAGTGGGAGAATGATTCAGTAGCAAAAGCTGGTTATGTGCATGCCCATTAGCAAAACTTAGAGAGAAACAGGACTAATGACATAGGAATAATAAAGTCATTAGAGTGAACAGCCAGAGCTGGTACTTACACCTGTAAGTGCTGCTGAGTCTTTGAGTAGATTAAGATCATCTTAGTGACCACAGCTGCCTCTTCTAAAGTAATTATTGACAGATCCCTGCGCTGTTTGCTTTGCATTTAGTGATCAATTAGAATGCAAACACTCTCGACTTCCTAGCCAGGCCTGTGGGATGTTTCTGTAGTTAATTATTTAAATGCTTAGGTGACAGGATAACGGATTTCAGGAATTCTGTTGTATTTAAAGCCTGACTGTGCCCTGTGATGTGGAAACAATCTGAATCTCATTTTAAAATTTCCATCCCAGTAAGAATTTGCTCAGAGAGGGGAAATATCTGCAGATGCGTCATTAAGAGCATACAATAAAATGGAGTGTTAGTGCAGTGCTCTGAGCTGGGAACACGTTGGATGGGGAGGACTGGTTTGGGGGGAGGAGGGAGAAAGGGAATGCCAGGAAAGCCAGGAAGTTTTTGACTCAATGCAGTTAGTAGGGATGTTGTGAAAGCACCCACAGGAAAAGACCCAGATGTGGAGGTTATAAGAAAAGGACCCTGACCAGGGTCAAATACAAGAATTAAGGTTAAATGCACAAAATCTTAAGTCTGTCATTTCCTCCTTGCTGCCTCAGTGTGATAGACACCAAGGCTTTGAGCACGGCCAGCATCTGTCCCTGAGAGCTTGGCAAGCACTGGGACACAGCAGGAGCTGTAATGTTCCACTGCTACCCCAGCACCAAACACCGGTGGGTGTGACAGCAGCCAGGACCATCTTTTTAAACCAGGGATGAAGCTTCCCTGGACAGCTTGCCCATGCCCTGCAGCCAGACTCAGAACTGCCCCTCTCAGAGCTGCTGTCTTGTCTGGCAGAATCTCAGCTTTAAAACAAAAACTCATCCCCTTTATTTACAGCTGCAAAGGAAAAGTCACCAATACAGCCCAGCAGCACTCAGTGTAAAGATGAGGGTGCGCTGGGAGCCTTGAGCAGTGACTTGCGGGTGGCTTGGCCAAGCCCCAGCCCCTGGGAGATAACTGCTGGTGTCACTGACTGCAGGCATCTTTTTGTTCCTTGGGAGAGAAGGTGCTGCCATCCTGGGGAATGATGTCTCATGACACCACCTTGGGTGGAGCTGCTACTGTCAGAGGAGGAATCCAGCCTAAAATGGCTATCATGGAGAGAGCTCAGGGAGGACTTGAACTGAGCCACTGCCTGCAGCCCCACGTGCTTGGCCATTCCCCAGTCTCCCTGCCCAGCTGGAGCTGGTACCCATGCAGAGACACCTGTGGGTCTGTCCTCCCTATCCTTCCTGGAGAGGACATCCAGAAAGTCCTGCTTGGTGCTGGCATGTTGGTTCTGGCCCTTGCTAATGAACTCTGCAGCCCCCATCCTCCTCCTCTGTGCAGATGGGTGGGTTTCCCACCCACCTGCTAGCAGACTGCTGCCATCACCTAACCCTGCGGACCCTTGCTAATGCCCACATCCAGACTGTGCTGTGGCTGGCAGGGGTTCCCCTGTGCCCAATGATGTGGCATCATGGGCCCGCTTTGGCTCGTGGGTCACCAACCTAGTGTCACCTCAGACTAGTCCCTTTGCCCCTCTGAGCTGCTGGTCAGCCAGCTCCTGCTGCAAGCCATGCTGTGCCCGTCACCCAGATGAAGGGACCGGTTGGGGGAAGGACCTGCTCTGACCAACATCCATGCCAGAGCAAGATGAGGCCATCCAGCCCACCACCACAGCCCTCATCAGCCACATCCCTGCATGAGTCTCCCAGGCAGCCGCAAAGCTCCTCTCCCCCACAGTCAGGATGGATTAACATGGCAAACCACAACCAAGCAAAAAACTCTGTATCCCATTATCCATCTCCTAAACCATCCTGTCCTCCAGTACAGCATTCTTTGCAGAGCAAAACAGCATTGATTTCAGTGCCAGTTTTCCAGCCCTGTTATTTATTTAGCATGAAAAGGCTAGTTTGCATGCTGCTTCCCTCTGCTTATCAGTCAAGGGATGTTTACACTGTGAAAGGCATCTGTTAAGACAACAGCATGTTTCTCCATAGTAATTTATTGTCCTCAAAAAAAGAGTGGGGCAGTTTAATATCTTGTTAACGAGTCTGTCAAACAGACTGTGATGGCTGGGAAAAAAAATACAAAATAAAAAATGGAGCTTATATCGAAATCAATGGGAATTTAACTACTTTATAAAATGGCATTTTTCCCATTGGGTGTTGATTAAGCTGTCAGACTTAATAGCCCTGTCCCAGAAAAAAAAATATATCTTCAATAAATAAATGGCCTAGATAAATACATTAATAACTGGTATGTACTGAAGGCTCCTCTGTTGATATTTGTTATCTTTTTTTTCTCCTCTCTCAAGTTTACATAACTGTCTGGGAGCTAAAAAGCATTTAATTCTCTCCTAGCATATGGCTATTGAGTAGGATTTACTGTAGAAAGTGCTTTCTGACATGTGGCTAATAAAGTCTGTGTATGTCTCAGCTCTTTAATAGACCCTTGAACTGCAGCCGCATTTCCAGCAACACAGTCTGCTCTCTCCTGCCTCCACTATCTACCAGCTCCACACTAACTTTGCAGATTTGAGGAGCTCTGGATTACTTTTTTCTCCCCAGTCACAATTCCCCATCCTTGTCTTCAGAGGGGACATAGGACCAGCATTCCCAGTCCAGTGAGGAGCTTGTGTGCTGGCTGTCAGGAGAAGCCTCACGGAACATCTTGGGCACCTTTGGCACCTCTTGGGTCTGAGCAGTGCTTTCCAGCTCTTGCAACCATGTTTTTCTGCCAGACCAGAGCTCTGCCCGTGTTCAAAACTCCCATGGTCATAGCAAGGCCAGGTCCTAGGGAAGAAAGTCATCAGGATGCTTAAAATAAATGGTTCAAAACCTCTGTCCTGATTTTTTAACCCATGACTTGGCCTTCTCTCATTTTCCTGCCCGAAGGCTCGATGGGAAGGGGATCTCTGGACACAGAGGTGTAACACCAAACCAAGAACTTCACTTGCTCTGGGTTTTAGCAGCAACAGATATCCCTGAAATGGCTGGGAATCACCCTGGGGAGACAACCAAGGGTGAGCCCTGAGTCGTGCAGGCTCTGTGTCCATGCCAGTACGTAGCTGCCGAGGCATCAGTCTCAGGGCACAGCCTGCTCACACTGCAGGATTCTTTGGGTCCCTGTCCCCCCCCTCTGGGTGTCTGGGACAGGACCTCTGATGCTCACTAACAAGAGGTCCTCCCAGAAAGAAAGTTTTTCCAGCTGCAGTGCAATACAAACAAGCCACTACCCAAGCGATCGCCTGGTAGACTTACATGCTGCCAAAAGCATTGTATCTGCCAAGCCCTCTCTCCCAAGACCCCAGATTTTTGGGCAAGGATCTGCACAGACTCTTTCTACAAAAGGCAGGTAGCATCATGTGCTGCTCTTTGCTTCTCTTGCAGCAGTTTTCTCAGCAAATAATCTTCTCCCCTTCTGGATGAAGTGAATGTCTTTGTTAACTCTCCTGTCCAAGTCACACACGAGGTCCCGCTGAGGCCCATCAGCCGCCTCCAGGGGCGACAAGGATGGCTGGGGCTCGTGCATCTTACTGTCAAGCGCAGCGAGTCAAGACATCTCATCCGGGGATGCTCATTAACACCCGGCCATTCCCATTAGAGCAGCGATGACTGTAAGTCATGGCAAAAATAGAAACTCCCATGGAGCAGGGAGCATCTCTCTGTGGCAGAGCTGATTAATTCCCTGGGATGAATCGCTTGCTGTGGAGTGTACCGGGGTCCCATGTCACAGGGCTCCAAGAGGTGGCAGCCCCCCCACCAGGATTGAGCTGCCGTTGATACAACTAAGTAGAATTACTTAAATATTCACAGTCTCCTTCCCCCATGGTATTTACCAGGAATTTACATTTCCACAAATACTTTGATTTCACCACATTTCCTTTCATTCTTCCCCTAGGGAAGGGCCACCAGGGGAGGTTTCTTCTCCTTTGCTTTCCAGCAAAGCTTCAAGTCCTTCTGTTTCAATTTGGAGTGTTTCCTTTTTCCCTTTCCTCTCTCTACTTTCCTTCAAACAGAGAAAGCAAAGACACAACAGAGAAGAGACGGAGAGCCTCTAAAAATACCAAAGTCCTCCCCCACCTCCAAAAATGCCACATAAAAGCCCTTCAGTGTTCCCAGACTTTCAAGGCTGATGAAAGTGCAGGTCTCTGCAAAACTTCCAGAGCTAAAATCCATTCCTTGAAAACACTCATGGAAACCCTTTCCTATTTTATGTCCAGCTTTTCCTGACACCCCAGTGTGGCTGGTCCCCTCCAAATGGGTTGCTCCCTTCCCCACGCTCTTAAGTCTCCCGCCTTTGCCGGCAGGCAGCGGGCAGTGGGCAGCGTTTGCAGGCAGCTGAACTATTGCTTGCCGCCAGGCTCACTGGCACTGCTGCTCACTGCCAAGCCAGCTGGCCACAGCACAGGCAAGCTCGTGCTGCTTGAGCAGCTGCTGGTTTTCTGGCTACCAGCCTCTCTGTGGCTGGCAGCCCTGGTTCTGCAGGCAGCCTGTCAGCCAAATGCTGAGTAGATCTGTGTTACAGTAATAATCGTAATTAATAACAATAACATGCCTGCAAACCATGATGACAGCAGGCACTAATCTTTCATAATACTTTTAAGACAGGAAGAGGAGAATCCTGCCATACAAGTCCTGCTCTATATCAGTTTGGAGCCAATACTTAGAGGAGGCAGAAGACCTCTTAAATGCCCTGCAAATCTGGTTTTCATTGAGCCAGGTTCTATCAAAACCTTCTGTTCTTACATTCTCACTGGATTTACTTTGTCCCAGTCTGTGTCTATAGCATTAGGCAGCAGACCTTGTCCTTGCAGGCAGAAAAAATGCAGGAAGATGGTAATGCTCTATGTTACAGCTGCTCCACCAAGGTGGAAACCAGGGAGGACTTACTGCCATGCTGAGCAAGTGGCCTTTTAGTGCTACTGCTTCTCCTTAAGTAAGGTGTTTGATCTGGCTTACTGGAAATCAACTGGGAAGGGTCTGGCAATGGTGCTACCTGCGTCTGTATTGGTGAAGCAGCGTACAGGATGCCAGTTCCCAGAAGCACAACATCTGCCTGGAAATCGGGGCTCAGTTTCCCCAGCACTGCTGTGTGTCAGGGTAGAGGGCAGGAGCTGGCACACCTGCCCCCTCCTCACTTCACAGCATTGCTGTCACACCTCCCCATGCTGCTGTCTCACTTGTTCCAGACTCATATGCAAACTATCATTCAGGATAACGTCTGTGTTTGGTGTGTTTAATTCCCTGACCATGAGAGAGAAGGGTAGAGCACAGGCTGCTTTGCTAACCTCCCATCTCGCCCCCTGCCTCCCCTGGCTCTTCCCTCCAGAGTCAGCCCCATTTAAACCGGTTTTGCCCCCGCTATGAGCAAGAAGCCTTTTGCCCCACACAATAGTTGATGAGGCAGAGAGTCCTATAGAAGGTGGCCAGCCATATCCAGACTGTCCCAGGAGGAAAGGACACCTTAGGAAATCCAGACCATGAAACCACTGCTCCCTGCCTCTGGCTCTCTGGAAACAGCTTTGGAGGGACTTTTTTTGAGGGACTCCTCACATCTGCTTTTGCTAGCCCCACACCCCTCCAGGGGCAGAGGGGAGACCACACTATCCATGCTCTAATTCACAACCCTCTGCCTCAGTTTCCCTATCTGTGAGATGGGGGGTTGGATAATTACCTGCTGCTTCCTGAGGATAAATTGGGAGGTTTTCAAAGATATAGACAACCAGTGGGTACCTAGACACTGTGGCAAGCATTTATGAAGTGAGTGGAGCTCCAGGGGCAGAGGTGTTTCAACACAGGCATCACAGAAACAACAGATGTTATTAAAAAAGTGCTGTTGCATTGTTTGCTGAACCCTGCAAGGAGCGATTACAGAAGGTCCCCGTGAGATGTCATAGCTGATGGGCCCCTTCACCCTGCCATGTCTCAAGTTACGGGACTGTTTCCCACAACAGTCATGTTAGTTCAGTGGCTGGGTGGGCTCTGTCACAATGGAAACATCTCCCAATTACACTAATGAGGTGTGCAAGTTCCCCAGAGGGGTCTGGAGATGAGACACATCACTTGAAGAGGATTTTAATTGGGCTGGGAGGCTGAGGGCTACCAGAGGTGCACACCAGCCAGTGGAGGCTCTCCGGGGTCCTGCTCCTGTCTCGGTACTGAGGACAGGCAAGAGGGTTTGCACATTGACCGTTGTCATGGCTGGGATGGACGTGGGGTGACCTCAACAAGAACACAGAGTAGTATGGACCCAGCATGTCCCACCACACTGCCAGGACTCTCAGATGAGCCTGGCCATGAGTTGGGCTTTCTGTTGCCCTGAGGACTGGAGTTCTCCGTTCTCCCATGCGGCAAAGCACCAAAGCCAAGCACCTATGGAAAAATGAGGCTTGCTCTTCAGAGGGTCCTCTCAGTGTGCTTGCTCCCAGGGAAGCTGCCAGGAGAGCCTGGGCAGCTTGAGCTGCTGCCACTCATAGAAGGGAAAATCTAGTGTTTTATCCTGCAGAGCCCTCCCAGCCTGTGTCGCTGGTGAGAGCTGTCTGTTGCTGCACATTAGCAGGGGCAGGACTGAGGGGCCAGACGCAGATGATGGAGCCAAGCCTTCATCATGCAAGGCTGGGGCTGCCCTGGGACCTCTCTAAGCCCTCGAGAAGGAGAAGGGGGACTTCACAGGTGTGATACTATGGTAGTGACACAGGGGAGAGGTCTCTCTCATGGGCAACTGCAAAAGCCTCCACTGGCACTTTCTGCAGGGGAGGGATGCTTACTCAGCACCTTTCCTCCTGGGCTGGTGCCTCTGAAGGGATGTAGATTCCCATTCCTCCTCCTTGGCTGCAAGCCATGAATCAGCTGTGCCAGCATCTTTCTCCTCTTCTGCATGCTGTCCCCCTCCCCCATCCCCTGCTCCCCAGCCTACTTCTTCCTCCCACACAAGAGCCAGTGGGGATGGGGAGAGCATCATTCCCCATGCAGGGAAGGGAGCAGCAAGATGTCTGTCTGCCTCCTGCCAAGCTGGCCTGGGAGACAAGTAGTGGCAAATGAGGTGGGAACAGGACATGTGAGATGTGCAGGGGTAGAGTATAAATGCAGGGCAGCAGGTCCTGGCTCTGCCATGCCCCTCCTGCCTGCTGCCTCTGCGCTCCCAAACACTCTGCTGGGAGCTGGCTCATAACCACATGCCTCGATGTGAAAATCCCAGGGTGTTTCTTTCATTCCCAGCATGATAGCTCCTGCCATGCTGGGACACGATAGCCTGTTCAGAGTGTGTTAGATATAATCCAAGGTAACCCTTTTGTGTTTGCTTTAGTAAAAAGGCAACCTTGGGAGGAGCAGTGTAAAATTTGCTGAACAGATTTCTTGACAGACACCATGAGGTCCTGCTCTGGGACCTCCCGCTGCATTACGAACCCCAGCACACCTACGCTCTGGGTTTTGGAGCCTGAGCGACTCTCGTTCCCCTGCAAGTATGGCACAGGCATGATGCAGAGTCCCCAGAGGTGCCTTGTCCATATGTCACCGCAGGGTTGGAGAAGCCCAGCTTCCTGCCCAGGTTCTCCTCTAAGGGACCCTGTGGAAGTACCAAGCCCTACACACATTTCCTTGGGTCCCTTTGGCAACCACTGAGCCTGAGTTGCAGAGCTTGAAGTACTGTGACGAAAAGAAGTGATAACAAAAACTAGGGAAAAAATAGCTTCTGATTAATATGCATTTAATGAGAGTTTCATTGCAGTCTGGACTGTGTACCAGCTCAGGGAGGGATAGCACAAAAGCCTACTGCCTGGGCCAAAGGACCAGCTCTAATCACTGCACAGCAGTCACTCACTCAGCACCTGATGACGCTTCAAGCCTAGGATGGGACAAAGGTGTGCTTTTTTTCTAGGGGTTATGGTAGTGGACATGCCTGAGTGCTGGTGCTTGTGTACACCAAACCCACCCAGTGCAATCCCAGAAGGGTAGAGATAAATATGAGGGTGGATGGTGGGTTGGTGTGTTTGTGCAAACATAGTGTTTGTACATAAGTGCATAGATAACTGGGGGGTTCAGTGCAGATGGATGGATGCATGGACAAATGGATTCACTAAATAGCAAAATAAGCCAAATCCTCAGAAACAAGATAATTGAAAACTCTTGGTAATGTGGGCTCTGAACTCACTGTGGCTGTCTGTTTTGTTGGTCTCAAACTCAGAGAAATGGGAAAAGCTTTTACAAATCTCCTTCATCATGCCAAACGGGTAAACAAATGGGATTGCCTGCTACTCTAGTTTGGGGTGAACTTGTCCATCAGGTGATTGAAAATCTGAAAGTAATGGGAGCTTTAGAAAGAAATGTAATTATCTATCAGCTTGCATTTGTATTCTGTGTTAATCCTTTTTGTTTAAACTCAGAGAAAAGCAGTCCTTCATTTTGGGGGGATTTTTGTATTTTTGATGTGTGATTGATATTTTATAACACTGCAGAAAGTGACCAATCTAGAGAGGAGGATGAATATTATTCTTCCTGCTGGGAAAATTATTAATAGAGCTGGGGGAAGTGTTCCCCTTATCTTTATTTCAGGTGCAGAACTACTGCATCACGCACCAAGATTAGTGGTGTAATCCTCTTCCACATCTGCAAAACTAGCACAAGCTTTCTCCAAAAGGGTTGTAGGCAAGACCAGGAAAGCTTAACTATATATATATGTAGATATATATAAATGTATACGTGTATAAAATTGTTCATACTTTAAGTGTAGGTAGAATTTACTCATTCTCTCCAAATAGAAGCACTGAAAGAAACACAGAGCATGACAAGCTCATCATCATAATTAAAATTTTCTACAACTGTTTAAAGGAAATAAATTCAGTTCAGTTTCTTTGGGTTTTTGTTTTTACTTTTAAAAGTAACCACTTGCTGTCTTAAGAAAAGCCTACAGATGAGGCAGAGACAGAAACTGCTTATTCAGAATGCTCCTTATTATGGAAATGTTTGACTGCCCTTTTGGGATTACTTCAGAGGAATTAGGCACACAAGACTGGAAGAGAAGAAAAGGGTGTTCAAGCCACATCCCTGGCAAACGCAGTCCCAGGGCAGCCATGTGATGCAGAAGAGTCCCCAGAGCATCTCGTCCACACCCCACGCATATGACACCCCAACATCCCCTGAGATGTTGGATCTGTGTCAGAAAACAAAACCACAGCTCTCAGATGGCACAGGGAGAGGGGAGAAGAGGTACCAAATGTGTCACCAAATATCTGAAATTGCAGTGGGTCTGCTTGGGGAAATTCAGAGATGACTGGCTCAGGAGATTGGATGCTGGGGCTCTGTACCCCCGGCTATCACAGCCCATAGGATTTTGCTCAGCTTCCCTGTGCTGAGCCCACTTATATTTGACAGGGCTTGTGCTGTAGCAAGACCTGCGGTCTGGGTCAGAAAGCACTGGGAGATGGAGAAGGCACCATGCTCCTCAGCTGCCTGTTCCAGGTAGAAGCCACTTCGTTAAAAATCTATGACTCATCAAATGATCTGCCTTCAGCCCCCAGCTGCTTGATCCTCAGTTGCTTTTCTCCACCTGCTCACAAAGCCTTCCAGCACTTAGTGCTTCTCCCCTTTGCCCTGCCATCAGCTCACCCCCCCAGGCTGCCAGGCAGTGAGATGTGCAGAGGTCTTGCCAAAATATGGCTTTTGCCATCTGTGTCATCCATGCAACAGATGGATACACTAAATAGAGGTCCTGAGCAAAGGCCCGTCTGAGCCCTGGATTTTGATGAGCTGTCTATCAAACCCATTAGCAGGGCCAGCTCTATGAACAAGCAAATTAAGTCATTGCTAAGTCAATACACTGATGAGAATGGCATAAGATCCACTGCGGACCCACTGCTTCTCTTGGCAAGGGCAACATTTTACAGAGTCAGACTGACTGCGACTGCTGCCAGGAGATGGGTCAGCGTACAGCCCATGGTGGCTCCATCCATAGGGAAGAAGCGACTTCACCTAGCAGCTGCAGAGAGTAAAAGCTGTGGTCTCCTGGCTCTCTCTCCTAGCTCTTTCCTTCATGTGTTCCTTCTCACTCCCATAGCAGGAGTAGCCCAACTCCACCTTCTCATCAGGAGCCATGATTTGGTCTTAGCCTACAAATGCAAGGTCTGAAAGTTTGGAAGGAACTCTAATTAGCACAGCTACAGTGATGAAGGTCCATGGCATCAGTAACAGGGATTGCTTGAATTTCAATCAATCCAAGTATGACCTCAGCTCTGGGACTGTGTCACAGACCTATAAATACAACTGTATGACCCAAACTCCTGACTGCAGGAAGAGTCAGCAAAGGTTGCAGAAGCCTGCTGTAAAACCCCCAGCCCAGGGAGCAGGGGCTTTCAAGCAAAGGGACATGGCCCTTCCACTCACTCTTTGAGCAAGGAGACTGACTCATGAGTGATTTAATCCACCATGACTTTCGTCAATCATACCTCATCTGCTGTTCCTGTAGCCTGGAACATCCCTCTTGCGTTGTTCTCCCTACACAGCCCCTGCATTTCTCTCCTGCAGTCATGCCCCAGCTGGAAACATGCGTTTTTCTACTCTTGACTCAACAGAGCCAGTAACAGGGCGGAGGGGCAAATGAGCTTCCGTTCTGCCTTGCACATTAGCAACAAAACGTGACTGACTCTGTCCTGATTGCAAACACTTTATTCTTGGTGACAGCATGGTAGAGGCACAAAGGATACAGCTGGATTTGCAGAGCCCAAGATGAGCTCTGCAGAACTGATAATTAGAAGAAATCATCTTTTTGACTTGTGAGCTGAGCACATTTGAACTGAGATCAGAGAGGGGGAATAAATACAAAAACCAATTATGTCATTTGAACCAAGTCACTTCCCTGATTATAATCACCTCCCTGTATGGGCATAAAAAAGGTGAAAAAATGCCCATGTTAAATTATTAAGCGAATTAGGGTGACCAGACTGCACTTAATGACTCTGTCAATAGTAGAATTTAAGTGTAGTTGTCTGATGGGATTCTGAAGTCAGATGTGCACCAAGAGGGATAATTGGAGCATTGAGATGAGGATTTATGGTACCGTTGCAGTAGAGGACTCAGCATAGGTTGTACAGCCCTGTATTGCTACAGCAGGAAATCTTACGGCTGGCAGAGGGTGGAGTAAAGCAGCGATGCCTCAGTATGTTCTGCAGGGCAGTGTCCTGCCAGAAGGTTTCACTATGGTGAAATCCAGAGTTACACAGCCTGATGGTCCAGCACCACTGGTGATATCCCAGCAATGACACCTTGATTGCACCAAAGGGAAGAAGCGAGGACTTCACACAGAAAGACAGTGAGAAGTCAGGTAAATGCTGCACGAAACAAGCAGTTGTAATCTTCTCATTAATGTGACTGAGATCCAGCAGGGTCAAAGACTCACAGACACAATCTCTAAAAGCAGAGATAATCCCAAAAGGTGCATCCCAAACCCACTTATCACCAGTTTAAGGCTGGATCTGCAAGAGGCTGAGCATCCACAAAGAGATACCCAGTTTCCTCCCTAGAAACACATTCAGATCTCTTCTCTGGTCTAAATTCACCAAGATTAAGTCAAGAAGATGCCGACACTGTCACTGTGCTCCAGGCAAAGGACAAACACCGCCAGCAGCCTGCAGTCCTCGCACCAAGCTCCAGCACCCATCTCATCATCATAACCCTCTGGGAAGCCTTGACATGAGACAAAAATCTTAAGAGCAGTTTGCTGGCTTTTGCTGTGCGTACATGAACCAAGGCTGTGCTTAGGAGCTTGCTGAGCAGTGTTTACACACTTACATCCACTAAGCTTCAGCAGCTTTGCTACCTCTCAGTGGAGATGTTTTAAAAAATACATTTTTGATCCTTTGTTAGCTATCCACTGGAGGTCTCATGGAATCTAAATTAAATACCATTAGGAAACCTTTAATCTGCAGTGTTTCCAGTAAAACCAGATGGTCTCTCTTGAGCACAAAGGCTCATTCACTGAAGACTCTCCCGGCACGCTTATCCTCAACACTGGAGCTCAGAAAGCGAGCCAGGCGCTCGGCAGGCTTGAATTGGCTGGGTTCCCCTGCCGTCAGAGGGGAAAAGCCACTCTGTGCCAGCCAAGGGTCTGAACCAGTATTTGCTCACAGGAAGGAAATCAAGGAATTTGGATGGCTCTTCCCAGCAGAGTGCCAGGAGCATCTAAGAACCTACACTGCTGTCCTCTGCCCACAAAACAATTTGGGAAGGCACAAACACTTATGTCTGTCAAACTGTTTAATCTCCCTGGCTTAAGCTGCCTGTCCAAATTTGAAGCCTAACTAGATTTTCCCCAGACTGCTTGTAACTTTGTCTTATCCTTTTATTAAGATCAGGAGGATTATTTGAAGTTTTTGTTCTTTACAAATCCCCTTGTGCAAAGGCAAGGTGGCGCTTTACATGAAATCTTCATCCTGGGCTTCTCAGATGAGAGATGCAGTCCTTTCTCACAAAGGATTTAATGACATTGGATGTTGAAAACTGGTACCAGATTGTCTGGGGGACCTATGATGCTTTAGTCCCCATGATTGTTGCTTTTCTTCCTTTGAGCCTAAGAAATTGTGGCTCCTCAGCCCTACAGAAGGAGGCAGAAATCCTTATTTTTGGTGCTGGAAGCATAAACATATGCAAACTTTCACTTGAAATGGAGGACAGGAAAAGAGTTCCCTCTAACTGCTTACAAATCTCGGCTCCTCCGAAAGCCTTTGTTTAGCTGCATCACTTGCTCTTATTTTAACTTGCTTTAATGATTGGCAATCAGCACCACTGAGCTAAAACATGTATAAAGCTTAGTGTTTCCCCTGCAAGGGGAAAGAGTGACCAGGTGACCCCTAAGATGAATACCTGAGGGGGTTTTAAAGGATATTTGCTAGCTGGTGCACAGATACACAAGCCTGCTGAAAACAGGCAGCAGGGACATCGGCTGGACAAGCTGGGGGGTCCCTCCCAAGGGCTTTAGAAAGCACCTGGCTCTGCTGATGTGGTCTGTCCAAGGATCAGGGCACAGCGATGATACGCATCCATACCTCACACATCCTTGAACCCTGTAAGACCCAGGGGCTGATTGTTCTGGATGGAGAGATAGACAAGAATTTGTACCTGCAAAAATGTCAACTACCAGCAATTGCAGGTGCAGTTTAGGGGAGCAGGGCATCTCCAGAGGAACACTCAGAGACAGAAGCAGGGCACAAAGCCCTGTTCCTGCAGAGCAGGTACTGTGGTGAGTCACTTCCTTGCTCAGTTTTTCCCAAGGATTGTGCAGAAGAGGAAAAAATGACCCTATTGTTGATGGGATACCCGACTGGGAGCTGTGCCAGTTTTGCTGTGGCTTTGGGGAAGTTTCTTGGGATTGGTGAGTGCCTGAGGTATTTAAATACCTTTCTGAAGTTGGGTCTTCATTCTCCTGGGTTCCAGCCTCTGTCTTTTCTATAGTCTTTTCAGACTGTAAATGTTTTAGAGCAAGAAGTCTCTTTTATTATGTACAGCACCTAGCACCACAGAGCCCACTTAATAATGTTATTAAAAGCCCTACTATATACCACCAAGGGCAAAGGTGGACGCTGAATCAAAGGAGTTCTCATTAGCAAGCCAGGCAGGGATGCCGGAGGAACTACCACACTTCGTGATGTGCCGCGTATGCACCCAAGAAGTCACGAGCTTCTTTCAAAAAGCTGCCTGACGTTCCCCTGTGATCTCCTTGCAGGATGCTAACAGGGCCAGCAGGGAAGCGATGTCTGACAGGCACAGCCTTTGATTGCTATTGTAACGTAGAGAATATTAGCAGAATTGGGCACTAGATCCATCCCTCAGTGCCCGTCCGTGCCTGTATAACTCAGTATTTTCATGTTGCGGTGGCAGAGCCTCCCCTCCTAGGTAATCTTGTTGGCAAGTTGCGGTGACTTTGACTTAGTCTTTGGGAAGTTGTTCTGGGGAGTGGAAAGTGGAACATCCCGTAAGCAATTAGCAGGAGGAACACGTGCATTGCAGATGGTTAATCTGCCTGCTTTCATGTGAACAAAAGAGAAGTCCCTTGAATGAAAGGAAACGAGTAACTTTAATGCAAGCTACAGTAAATGCAAATTAACTCCACAAATAAAGAAGCTTTTCTTCTTGGAGCCAAGAAAACATTTCTCAAAGTCTGTATTTTAGATATACAATAATCTCTTTTATACCTCGGAAAGCTGTTCCTGCCGTGAGCAGTCTGATATCTTCCTTGCAGACTGTAATCAGTCCATCACCAGCACTCAAGGATGAATATTAATGTTTGATTGTACTCTCTGTATTCTGGCACGTCCAGTTGCAGGGCTGGAACCAGACTAACTTCCCCTGCAGCCTGCAACCTGACCAGCCTCAGATTTAGGCTGGAGTCCAAGAAGGTGCCTCACATCAAGCATTGGGGCATCCAGAAATCTCTCTATGGACCTACTGCCCTCCTCAGCATTAGGATGTATCGGATTTTTAATCCACTGATCCGTGATGCTGCAAAGACCCTGTATCAATTAGCTTGCCCCAGGGAGCTCATCCCTTCCTAGGGATGCTGGAGCTGAACAGGGCTGTGTGCCCCTTCGAGGACACATGTTCTTCCCCAGCTGCTCCAGGACAGCCTGAGGACCAGGCAGAGGCAACAGCTTCAATCTGATGGGAGGGTAGAGCTGAGACAAACAGAAAGTTTGGGGCACGTCTTCAGGCAAGGGAGCCCATGCTAGTTAGAAGAACCACTGCTGCCCTCTCCCATCACAGCAGTGTTGAGGAAGAAAGGCACCTCAGTTGAACACTCTTGGGCTAAGACCAAATTTTTGTGAGCAGGGCAAAAGGTGACGGGAACAGCAGCCTGCAGTTGCTGGGTGAGACAGGTCTGTGCTTGTGGAGCTGCTGGAGTCACTGCTAATGGCCTGGCTACTGCAGATGCAGAGGAGGAGAGTGGAGCCAGACGGAGACAACAGGCTGGGCCAGGTGGCCAAAAATTCTGGTGAAGCATTGCCTGCAGATAAATGTGACCGAGCATCCAGGGTGCTCACCCCAGCCTCGAAACTACCCAGCAGAATCTCCGAAAGGAGTAACGCCAGCCCACCTCAGCACCCATAAGGGCAGGTATCACCAGCATCTCCTCCCTCGGCACTGCTGGTCCCACCTCCGGCCCAGTGCAAAACAGACAACAGCCACTTCAGATATTGCAAGTGAGGATACGAAACACCAGTCTCCAGCAAAGGCTCAGATGGTCCCAGTGCTGGTTCTTTCCACCTGGAGTTCATGAAAGGGACATGAAATCCCAAGCACTGGCAGGTTTCTCAGCCCATTCCAGCATGACAGATTTGTAAGTCAGTGAAGCTGATGGCATTTGGGAGGATTTGGTTGCAGATGGATCAAAGAAAATCCATCCCAGGAGAGAGCGTGTGCAATGAGAAGCGGAGTCTGTGTGTGAGACAGGGAGGAGGGAGCACAGCGGGAGTAGAGGAAAGGACACAAAGCAGAGGATTATTTTAATTTCGTTCTCCTTCAGGCTCTTTATTAACACCCTGCCAGATCCCTCTCCCTGGCTGTTGCAGCAGTGGTAGGGGCCAGGCTAAATGCGATGGCAGGTGGATGCAAATCAGGGGCAAGAGAGACTAAAGCATCTACACATCCTACATCTCTCACAGCAGCCCTGAGAGCAGAGGGGGGCTAGAGGGGATGTGCCAGGGATGGGGAGGGAATAAAGCACTGGTGACAGCTCCTGCTTCTTGTGACTGGTCCAGGTGACCTGCTGCAAACACAACCCTGAGAGGTGCTAATAGGAGAAGCTGCAATATCCTGGTCAATCCACACCTGCTCGGGTCTGTACATCACCTACTGCCAACACATCTCTGCCAGTCAAGCAGCCGCTTGTCTTCAAGGCTTGCCTGCAAGGTGGCACTCAGGGCCTGATCCTCAGCAGGACACGCAGGCAGGGAGGGAGGAGAAAACCTACAGCAGGTGTGGCTGGCACTAGGATTTAAGTCCATCCTGGGGCTGTAGAAAAGGGGATCCTGGTACAGAAAAGAGCAACTAGTTTCAGCCCTCAGGTGTGGAGCTGCTGCCACGCTGCTGCCAGAGCTGCTGTTTCTCCCTTGGCTTCCTGAAGAGACGAGGCTCATATGGACCTGCTGAACATGGGAGTACCGTGCTGTCCGAAGGTCTGCCAGCCCCCACCCCTACAGCTTTTAAACCTTCAGGCCATTTCCAGAGCACGTTTTTCAGAGGGACAGAAACCCTAGAGAGATGAAGTCCCCACAAATGTGAGCTGTATGACTACACAGAGGACCTCCACAGAGGCACAGCAGCCGGAGCTCAACCCCTTGGTAGACAACAGAGAATACACACATACACACACAGGGGCGTGTGCACACAGACACAGAGACAAGCTGGGATGCACTTTGGGCAGATTTCATGCCTTTCTGGATGCCAGAGAGTACAATTGTGAGAGACAGAGACACAGGAAAGACAGCTCTGTGGCTTGATACAGGCTCAAAGACAGCTCTATTTCCAAAGTAAGGACACACATAACCAAGTGAAATAAATTCAGGACTGAGGGAGACGATAAGGAGACAGGGCAATTCCTGACTCTCCTTGAGGTGCCTCAGCGGGTGGGCCACCAAGCAAGCGTCTGGAAGCCTCCGCTCCATCAGGGGCACGGGAAGTTACAGCAACACCAGCGAGACAGGCCCTGGAGTATTAGCATTAATAGCCATCTCAACCAAATTAATTCAAATTGCGTTCAGTCGACCATTAAAGCGTTGCTGGTGGCAGCGCTTCCCCATCCGCTCACATTTTCGTGGAGTAATTAAAGCCATTAGAATGTAAACCAGCTTTTTTGGCTTGGGAAGGAAAGAAAGCAGGAAGGAAAAAGGGAAGCTGAATAATAGCTTAGTTAATTCAGCTAATATTCCCATTATTTCCATATATACTAATTAGTTCCCATTCTCCAGCCATTTCCATACCGATGCATAGGCTTGGCTCCTCTGCAGAGGTGCCTGCACCTCTGTGCAGTGGCATCCCCTGACCCCAGCTCAACATTCCTCTCAGGGAGGATTCAGGCAGCTGGGTTTGCATCCCGCCAACCCTCAGCCCTCAGGGATTCACATCCCTGGAGTCTGTTCTCTCCCCCATCATGAATGTGTGGGAGAAGGGGAAATGAAAAGAGGTTTTGTGCTCAAAGGAAAGAACCCCCCCCATGAACCCCTAAATAAATGGAGATAAGCAGGAGATTTGAGGCAACCATGCTGTCCTGGGAAGTCATTTCATGACTGAGAAACCCTCCCTAGGACATTCAGCTGCAAAGTGCGTCCCCTCAAGTGATGGAGCTACTGGTGCAGGGTCTCTATTTATTGGGCAACCAAAGGGCAACAGCACTATCGATGGCAGATGGCCAAAGACGGTACACAGGGCTTAATTCTCTGCCTGGCACTGGCCTGTGTGCCGGAAGGCAGGCACAGCTCAGGGCTAGCAGGACCTGCAGTGAGGATGGCTTTGTGACAAGTCCAGTGGTTAGAGAAATTGGCTGGAAAGTGGAGAGGTGAGAGAAAGGGATGCCCAGCAAGGTACAGAGGGTTGCTGGGGGAAGATAAAAATGACTTGGCAATGACAGGGAGCAGGAAATCCTGCTGGACCCCAAGACCATGCAACAGCTGTGTTGAAGTCAGTGTGTACTGGTGCCACTGTGGCCAGGCAAGCACTGGAGACTCTATGATCCTCCCAGGGCAGTGACTGGGAACTGCTGCCTGCACGTGCACCCAAGGCAGATGCTGCCTGCCACACCAAGGACCTGGGCAGCATGAGCCGTACCTCTGCCCATGCCAAGGCTTCATGCTGCGATCCAGCCTGAAGAGCAGAGATAGACAGACCCATGTGCACTTTGCTCAGGCTTGAGCCATGCCAAAAGTGCTGTGATGGATGAAGAGGGCACAATATAGTCGTGCAAATACCTGGGGAGAAGTTCACTGTGAAAGCGCTCTCCCTGTCTCTGGCTCTCTGCAGTCTGTCCCTCTCATAAGCCTACGTCTGCTCCGTGTAGGCAATGTGGGGGTGTGGGTTATCTGACATTTATTTTCAAGGCAGAGCACAGCAGAGGAGTTCAAGGGCATCTGAGGGGCATGGTGTGTCTGCAAATAACAGCAATAACTCCCTCCTTGTGATGACCATGAAGGAGATCAAAGGACAATTCTGGACGTGGCAGCTATCTGAGGGCTCTCCTGAGCTCAGCCCATGCTTTATTGGACTATTTCTCACCTTTGTTGACTTATCTCAACACTTCAGAGCTAAAAGTCTGGCGCCATCATGCAACCTAAAGGACCCAGAATGGCATAACCAGTTGGGCTTGTGATCTCTCACCTCAGCAGGTTGGAGCATCAGGCTGAGAGCTCAACTTTCCCCAGGGATCAGTCCATCTGAAGTATAATATGTCCACAGCCATGCTGGGCTAGGGGACTTGTGAGCACTCCTGGCTTAAGCTCAGCCAGCTGAGTGGCCTAGGAGCACTCACGTGGACCATCCCATGTGCCCAGCACTGAGACACGGCAATGGGTAGCCACGGACAGCTACTAGGGACTGATTGCATGCTGGTCAGTGACAGGATCTGGACTAAAAAAAAGTACCCCTTTTTCAGAGGGCTTTTAGCTTGATCCAGATAATTTGCTGGTGCTGGTTTAGTGGGAATACCCACACACACCTGTACCGGTATGAAGGAGGGGCAACAATAGCAGGTAGGAGATGCAAAGTGCCCCTCAGTGGGTTTGCAGCCAGATACTTGACAAGGTGGAGCAGCACCCCATACCACTGTTTTCACAGCTTTCCCAGCAAGGTCCAGGCCAAGCCCCAAGGAAGACAGGGTAGATGTTAAGGCTAGAGCATCCTTTACATAGCCCTGGGATGTTATTTTGTCAGCACATTTGGACAGCAAAGAAAAAATCCATTCAGGAAGCTAAGGAGTAAATTTACCTCTAGGATTACTGAGGTAGTAGGTACCAGTGCAAATCAGAGGGTTTTCCCCAAGTACAGTGCTATTGCTTCCAGCGGGAGCGAGGGGTGCCCATAGGGCCGTCTTCAAACTGGGGTCCCCGCTGGCAGCTGCTCTTGCACACAAACTGCAGAGATCTTGGATTAAGAAGCACTGGGAAACAGCCGGAGGAGGAAGGAGCTGCATTTAACAGTCAGATCTTTGTAGCAGGGATGCACTCCGGGCTGCCCGAATCCCCCAGCGCAGTCTCAATGCTGCTCTCACAAAGTGCTCCTCTGAGAGCGAGGAGGACGGCACAATGCATCAATCACCCGGGGCATTCATCCCACCTGGGCCTCTCAGCGCGATGTGGGGAGCAGCGCTTTCAATCAGGCAACATTAAAAATAAGAGAGATTCACTTTTCCATTGGCATCAGCAAAAAAGGAAGAAGAAGAAGCCGCCAATTGAGCCCAAGGGTCTTAATAGAGTCTTTCACCCGGTTTTCTATGGGCTCCCAAAACTATGGGAGAAAATTGAAATCTGTTTCTTTCTGTCTCCTTTTCTTTCTTTTTTTTAATAATTCCTGGTATGCAAGGTCTTGAGCCGAGGCTGGTATTGTGGGTGATGAATCCTGAGTCAGGCGGCGGGGAGGTTTGTGTCCTATCAGCGTGTGCTTGCCGTGGTTTGGGATAATGTGCCTGCCGGCTTGTCAGGTGCTGATGGGGAGCAGGAGGGGTGGGGGGGCTGAATGCATTTTTGATTGCTATAATTGCCACAGATTGGATGCTTGAGAGGAGCTAATTAACAAGGAGGCTATGGGCGGATTATACTTGCAGAACAGAATCCCATGCAGATCCTTTCCCTTTGTGTCACATGTATGAGATCATTGGTAGGTGATTATGGCTGTGAATACGGTGCTAATTTACTTTGCACGTCTGACGAAAATCCTGTACATAATAAACCGCGGAGGCAACTTAAAGTGGCCCAGTTCAGAGTGGAAGGACAGTCTTGCTGCTAAAGCACTGAACCCAGAACTAAGCTCCCAAGGCCTCCTACTTTCCCCGAGTAAGGCTGAATGACAGCTCTTTCCCCCTGCCTCAGTTTCCCACCCTACCAAAGGAACAAGGCAAGTTCGTAGCTATGGATGTTTGCAGGGTGCTGTGCGCTCTGTCAGGGAAGATGCTGTAAAGGAAACAACAGGAATATCATCATGCCACGGGATCAGACAGCACAGCAAAAATAGCAACCAGAAAGCTGTGCACTTGAAAAAAATACACATATTTGTGAGCACTCTTATTCTCAGAAGAAAGGAGTGTAAACAGCAGCCCCAGCTGTTCCTGCAGCTTCAGGATTAGGGAGAACAGGCAGGATTTGCTCTGCCATCCTGGTCCTACTTTGTCTCACCAACAGATCTCCTACATTCTCACAGGCTTACCTCCAGATCCTGGGTCCCTGAGCAAGAGAGGAGCAAAGGTTTCTCCTTAAACATAACCCTTATCCTGCTGGAGATGCTTGGGCTGGGGTCTAACCCAGGCACTGACTTCAGGGCAAGGCTACACTTTTTCTCTCTGGCTGCTATTCACCTCTGGTGACTGAAAATGAGGAGCTATCCCATAGCTGCTGTGCCAACAATACAGCTGAAACATCACCCGCCAGGCAGGGGAAGATTACTGGTCACAGAGACTGAGCATCCATCCATCCCTCCCTCCCTACCTCCATCCCCGAGGGTTTTAGGAATAGGTTAGACTATGCAATACCCCTGTCTCAATTTGGAGAGCTGGAGAAGGGTTTGCCCAGGGTCCTTTCACTGCTGTCTGTGCCGGTGGGAGTTAGGCTGGACAAGTCTGGAGGGCTTTGGCTTTTCCAAGCACAGCAAAAGTTTCCCAGCGGGAATGCTTTTCTGGGAGTTTTCTGGGATTAAGTACTGGTAGACTCTTTCAGAAAGTTGCAGTATTCCTCACAAATAAATCACATCTTCCCATTCTGAAATGGAAGTGACATTTACAGGTTTGGTTAGACATTTTATAGTACTGGGTAATTTTCACTCAGAATGTTTTCTGCACTGTTCAACGGAATTTTTCTTGGGGGGGTGGGTGGAGGGGGTGTTTCATTAAAGTCAGCATTTCCAGAGGAAAAGAAACAAAACCATTTTCCATGGTTTTTTTCTTTAACTAAAGTCAGCATTTTGGACTCCAAATTATATACAGGAGTTGATCTGTGGAAGGAAAAGGTCTATTTTACCACAGTCATTTTTTTATTAAGGTTACTGTTTCAATAATAATGGCTCCCCATTGATACCAAAATGAAAATATCATTAGAGGATCTCCTAATAAGAATACACTGTTTCATAATACTTCCTCAGTTTTATTTCATTTTATGCTTATTTATTATGCTCTGTATGATGGTTCCTAGAAAACAAAACTCCACAGCCAGCCTTGTCCTGCAATGAAGAACTACTAACCTAAACTTTCAGTTTAAATTAATCAAGCCCAAAGAGAGAAAGAGATCTGTCTGCACATTTAAAAACAGGACTCATTTCAACAACATGAAAGGGTTTTCTTCTAGGAAAACCAAGAGGTGTAAAAATGTATTTCCACCTCTGTCATGACCAAATTTAAGGAGAACAATGGATTGTTCTGCTGAGGGAGGAGGTTGTTGCTAATTAGCAATCTGGGCTGCTGGAGTCCAGGGAGATAACTAGAGAGGAAATATTTCATTTATTGAGAGGCAGGATTGACTATCTGCGAATGCTTTTAGACAAGATAAAGATTGAACCTGGCCTCTGCACAAGTTTCCTCTCTTCCTACAGGGATGAGGGCAGAGCATCCGTGGACTGTCACTGCAGAAAGGAAGAGTAGCCTAAGACATGAAACAATACAGAGAAAGGAAAAGGCAGTCAGGTTAACCCTTGTTCTTGGAAAGAGCCAGGGCTTAAGCTTTGAATAAAACCCACACAACTGATGGGGTCAGGGCTTGGTGTGTTGTGGGGGAACAGACCTGCCTATCACTGGGCACCTGGATCCTTCATGAAGGGAGGACGGCTGTACCCAGTGCCCTGGTCCCAACCAACCCCGGCTCATTGCCACAGAAACCATTTCTGACCCTTTGGTCCAGGTCCCAGTTTTCATGCTGGCCATTTTCTGATGATGTCCCAACCTCATGTTTTGCTTTGGACCATTTTAAACAATGTCCTTATCATGCTGAAGTTTCTCTTTTTGAATAAACCCTCTATTCTTTTTTGCTCTCTCCTTGGCAAAACATTTTCCATCCCTCCATGTCAAACTCTGGAAATTTCCCTTTGGAAAGCTGGAGACTGGACAAGGTGGAAGGTGGGGATCAAACCCAAAAATGTGGAATCACCTCCAAACACAATGTGATGGTAAGCTTGGGGGGGGGGGGGGGGGGGGGGGGGCGGGAAGAGAGAAAGAGGACATGTAAGAAGATGTCATAAGGGGGTTGGCCTTTTTTAGTCATTCACATTGAAACATTGGCATGATTTGCCCTAATTTCTAAGCAAAATACATATCTTTGGTGCTGAGGAGAGACAGGTTGTCACAGATGTGGAACAAGCAGAGTAGTAACTGGCAGTGCACATTGCTAAAGGAGCCGCATTAGCATATTGGCATTTGGGCTGGCACCTTATCTCAGGCTGACTTCTGAATTAAAAGTGATTCCAGGTACTCTCCTTTTGAAGCGGTTTGTTACTTGATTATTAGGATTGATTTTTGTCCTGTCGAGCTCTGCCTTCCCCCACCAAGCATCCGGAGAGGCCAAGTCCTGCCCTGTGGAGAGGAGGGGGCGGCCATGAAGGCACAGCCTTGTCTCCCGAAAGCACCCATGGGGAAAGAGGCGAGGGGCTGGCTGATAAGGGACAGGAGGGGAGCAGAAGAAAGGCCCGATGACGAACCTGGTCCAGACAATGAATCGCTATCCAGGCATGCAGGCTGGCAGCCGTTGGAGTGCACAGCCCAGATAACGAAGCGCCACATGCATGCACAGTGCAACCACCTCCCATGCAGTGTTAGGATGCTGCTGTACCCTCCATCGCTTCCCAGCATCCCCATTCACAGCCATGGCTTCTGGGGGATGCCAAAATGCCACTCCAGCTCCGGGTCACACTCTCCAGGCCCCCTGTGATGTGCAGACAGCATTCCTCCCTCCCCATGCCAGCTCTGGGATCCTGCTTCTACAAAGAGCTCTTGTCCTCCTCATCTTTGAAAAAATAAGGTCCTTTTAAATACTATAAAGCATTTATTGGTAAAATGAACAGGTTTCTTTATGACTGCAATGATCATTAATGAAACTTTAGGGTCCCTGTAGGGACCATGGAGCAGAGTAAATGACCTCTTGCTAGTCATTGTCTCCCTGGTTTCTAGGACTCTGCACCAGAAATGATCCAACTTCATTTAAGGAAAATCAGATTAAAAACAGATTAAAGTAAAAGCACCTCATGCCCCTGTTCTGATTTAACTGTGATGAAAAACAGACCATGAAGTAACTTTATAAAGGGAGGAAGCTCATTTAAATATTCCCCTCCCAATAGAAAGAGATTTAAGAATCAAATGAATGAGGAGATTTTCCTTTTAATGAGATTAGCCTTTTATAATTGCTCATTATGGGCCACTCGAGAGATTTGGAAGAAAAAAAGTTATACAACATACCTGGGCAACACTGCATTAGAAACCAGCAAACCCTGCCCCTTCACCATCAGTTCCAAAAAGTGAAATTCAGACTAGTTTCTACTTACAAATCACTCATCTAAAGTGGCTGCAACTCCTCCAGATCCTCTCTGCAATTACATGACTTTGTAAAGAAAGCGAAACAGAGACTTGAGATTTGCAAACCTTAATACATTTGCTAAAAATTCTCCCCTTTCCCCATGGAAACACAGATTTTATTTTGAGAGCCAGCTGTCTGGAGAGGCCATGTGATTTCATTTCATGTTTCCAAATTTCAGCTCTACCAAAAATAAAGACTGGACAGAGCTGTCCCTCCTGGTTTTGAAATGCCAGCTCAATTCAGAAACATTATAGTGAGATTAGACTCGAAGTTTTGTGTCTGAACTTGAAGCATTTGGCTCCAAAGTCCCAGCTTTGGGATGTATAATAATACCACAGTAAGGACACATACACATGTATTGTTTCATCCCTCTCTGACTGTGATTTATATTTAGTGTCAGGCTCTTTGGGATGAGCTGAAACTAATATTCAGAGCAGGCTTTTCTTACAAAGTGGGATTGAGCAGTTGCTTTCCCCATTCCAGTTGATGGGAGCAGTGAATAAATGAGATCAATAGCACTCTTTGTTAGCAAGCGTTTTGCCATGTGCTGGGATCGCAATGATCGTCTTGTTCCTTTTCTTTATCTCTTCACCTGCAGCGGTTGCTATGAACCAGCATTCAGCAGCCAGCAGTACCAGTATGCAGACATCTCTCAGCCCTGTACTGCAGGATGGATCTTGAACCTTTCACATTGGCACCCCTAGATCCCTTTCCCAGACATTCTCTTGGGGTACACAAAAGCTACTAAACACAGGGAGAGACCCTGCTCCCTGAAATTTGGCTGCCTTGGAATTGAGCATGCCACCTATATGAACTGTCCTGTCCTCCCTGCAGAGGGGAGAGAGGCGTTTCCAGAGGATGCTCTGCTCGGCTACAGGAAGGGGCTGTAAGGCAGGTGGAACAATGTGCTGAGACCACTTTCTCCCGTCAACACCTGCAGGACCAGCTCAGATCAGACTCCTCACTGTCAGGGGCTGAAGTCAAGAGAGCTGGACCCTGATCAGGATCCACTGGGTTTTGATACGGCACAGCTCAGTGCAACCATGCTGAATACTGGCAAGCCCTGCTAGCTGTGACACTGGGGGTCAGGCTGGGTGACCACAGCCATGCCCTCAGGCAGCTGGCGCTCACGGGGAATGGCCAGAACAGCTCATCAGGGCCATTCGATGCAAGGCAGTTGTCAACATGTCAGCAGCTGCTTACCTGGCTGCTAGAGCTGTTCAGCCCTTTTCTGACAAACCGTTTGGCTTTGAAGACAATTTTTTCTTCCAGTTTGATTTTGTTATCTGAAGTCAAGTCCATTTCTACAGCTGTTAGAATTGGTTTATTTTGATTTATACTTCCTTTTTGTGTTTGCAAAGGCAAACAGACACTGTTTTCCAAGCATCTCCACTACCCACTGACTACATTCCTATGTAAATCTGTGCTGGTATCAGAACCAGGGCAAAAAGTGAAAAGTGCTATTAATTAATCCAACATTTCATCCCCATCCACCCACCATCTGATGCTGTATACACCCCCCTGAGCTCACCAGGGTTTGGGAGATGCTCTTAGTTGTGCATCAGATAAGAGGAACTCAGCTTAACCGTTCTCGGCCTTGAATGCATACAAATAGGCTTTATGTTAATATTTGCAAATAGCTTCTCAGAGGAGAAAGCTTCTTGTCTTCTGGGGTTCTCTGGGAGATGGACGGGGACAGATGCAGCCATCAGCCGTTAGCACAGCCCAGGGATGAGGGCAGAGGCAGATTCACAAATATTCAGTTTAATTCACCAGGCTGATGGGGAAGCCAGCAGCCCTGTGAGGTCCTGACACCCCAGAGCACCCAGAGAGCACCCTGTGGGTGGTCTTCTGAGTGGAGCTGGGCAACTTTTTTTCAGTGAATCGAGAGGGATGTTTTTGCTGAAACCAGACTTCCAGGAGGGCTGGAGCTGTTTGAGAATTCAGGTCAAATACAGCAAGGAGTCTTGGTGGAGACGAAAGGAGGGCGTTTTGAGAGAGAATGTCAAAACATTTTCTCTCTTTTTTTCCCCCCTGTTACAAAGTAATTTTTTTTTTTTCTTCAAAAATTGCCCTAATTTTCTGAAGACACTAAAACAAAACACAAACAAACCCATCTGCACAGGATTGAGCAGAAGACTGGGGCTGACTGGAAATCACATTTTCCTATCTTTGTTTTTACTTGGGGAGCACAGGGGACTCGGGGAGAGGGGGCTGCTCTCATAAAGAGGAAAAACCCCTCATTTTTAGCTCACCCAAATCACTCTCCACAGCCAGACACTGACCTTACCACTCTGTTAGTAGATAGCATAGAGTAGCTGGAACAATGTCCTATCAAAGACCCCTATTACTAGGACTCCGGGGTGTTTGTACAAGCAAAGTTTGGAGTCATCAGTTCATCAGGTTTTCAGGAAAAGAGAAGGAATTGACACATTCGTTGCTGGGGTGGCAGTGCCCTACTCCCCACCATCCCTGATAAGCCAGCTGCCTGGGGAGTGATGCCTCTGCTGTCCCCATCCCCTCAGCATGGCGAGAGAGAGGCTTTCATTCCTCCCTTGCTGTCACCTCAGCACCATCTACCCCTGCTAGAGACTTGGAAATTAAAATAATAAACAAGCAAGCAACACTGTGTGCGGAGGCTAATGTACCATAATGCTCTGAAACACAGGCAGCCACTGCCTCACGCTGAGCAGAGAGAATGTGTTTGAAAAATGTATCTTCCTCTGACAGCAGTTATTTCAACATTATCTTTCTTTTTTTACTTCAAATAAGGCATTTACTTTCCCCCAGCTCATAATCTCCTTGTGGAGAAGAGCAGAGGGCTGTGGGGAAAGGCAGAACAATTATACTTTTTAACACAGTCAAGGTTGGTGGGATTTAAATCATGGGAAAACAAACAGAATTTAACTGCCTGGCTGAAGTCGCATTCATGTCATGGGTATTTATGGCAAACATCACTAACAGGAGGAGATTAGATGTTGCTGAGAGCTTGGGTGCCAGCTGGGGAGCAGGGACTGATTCTGCCCATGACTCTTTAAAGCAAGGATTGGGGGGTGTGCCCCGGTTGCTGTATGGTTGAGCTTGCTCCATGTATTCGGTGACCATCTCTGAAAGACCTTTGCTGGACTACAGTGGAGCCCCCCCTTTAGCAACCACCCCATGAGCCAGGTGAGCACACAGCATCCCTCAACATGTTTCTGTCTGCACACTCAGTCTGACATGGGTCACAACCCAGCTTACCCTTTCCCTGCCATGTATATTTGCTAAGGGACACCTGAGTAAACCCACTTCTGGAAAGAAGCAGCCTGGGCACCTTTCCATGCAGTTTGGACGGAGTGGGTATGGCTGGGACCAGGGACACAGCTACTGGTATTCTACTTCCCTGACCATCTCCCCTCAGTCACCTGAGCAGAGTCCTAATGGGTCAGTTCCCCAGCAAAGCCATCTTATCTCCTCTCTGGGAAAATAAACTGCATACAGCCAGAACCACTGAGTTGTTTCAAAGGATAAAATCCACTTAGAAATCCCCCTTTTCCAATTCCCAAACAAACATGGCCGTGTTAATAAAGTGAAGTGCTCTCACCCAGAACACCTCCGGCAGGGGAAAGGGTTTTAATGCACTGAGCAGGAGGGAAAATCGATTTGCAAGAAAAAGAGCTCTGGCTGGGTCCCCTGAGCCTGGGCTGGGGCACGGTTTAGAAACCTGTTTTAATCAAATTGCTCTTAAAAAGCAGAAAGGGAAAAGCTCTCTGAGAAGTCTGACCCTTGGGCACCTCAAAGATGAGGGCACAAACTGTGTGGTATACTGACTCAGAGGAAAGAAAAGGGGGTGGAAACAGACTGAGTCTCATTTTGGAGGTGGAATGTAAAGGAGGGAAGAGGACAGATCATCTGCTGCCTGGTAGAGTTGGATTCAAACCCATCTCAAGGCATGATGGCTCCAAATGGAACCTGTAAGTCATCCCCAGTGGGAGCAGCTTTCATCTGGACCTCAGCATCCCCTTAGCCAGCTCCCTGCTGTGATCATACTCTGTGCTTGGGCTTATTTGTGTTGGAGGCTCTGCACGGAAGGACAAACATGAGAACGCACTGCACCTGAGGAACCAGCCAAAATAATTAGCAACAACAACAGAGAAAATAAATTAAACATGCACCAAAAGAATGGGAAATCTCCATTCCCCACTGGACAACACTCTTCAATGGAGATGTTGGAGACAGAGGCTAATATAAAACTACCTGTTGCAATGTGAATATTGAAACTCCAGAGGCACCAAGCACATCTGCACAGATGGGAAAATTATAGTTACCACACTTGGGTGGTATGACAAGCAATTTTTTTGCACCCCGAAAAACAACTCAATTGTGGGAGGAATGTGTCAGTTGCAATTTTGTAACTTAAATAAATCAACCAGATGGAAAGAAGAGATGAAGATGAGCCCACACAGTCTCGTGGGAACACAAAGGCCACATGAAACCAGCTGCCGGGAAGCCGAGATCTTGTCTGGAAGACTTCGGAACCACCCTTGGGGTGATGACAACAGATTCTCCAAGTGAAGAAACGTCTTTGAACTTTCTCCAGACTCTGGGGCTGAGGTTTCAGGAATGCATGGCCACTGAGCTACAAAAAGGCAACTTCTTGCTCAGCTCAGCAGTGATCTCAGGGGACTCTGGATGGAGTCCTTCTCCTCCTGACCTGGATGCTGCTGTCTCTTAAGGGGAGCAAAACCTGAAAACCTAGGAGGCTGTAGGATGAGCAGAGAACAGCAGCAGAAAGAGTCAGAGCCATGTGGAAAGGCTGCAAAGATGAGGAGACACTGCCGACACTCACCCAAGTCCAAACAGACTGAGTAAATCTAGAGCAAAAGAGTTGGAGACAGGCTTGGCAAACCCTGCACCGCTCCCTTGTCACGTAAAGGAGGCAGGTAAACAGCAAAAGTCCAAGACAGCACATCCTTTAGCCAAGGATACGTAACCCTGCTTGCCTAAAATAACCCCCAAAGGCCCACAGCACCCGACTCTCCAGAAAAGAAATTTTACAGCAGGAAATTGATTTCCAGAGGCTCCCTCATTAATTTTCATGGCACCCACAGTGTGGTTTTAGAACAAGCAGAATTATTAATGTTCAAAGTTACCCGAGCACCGTCAGGAACACAAGGCCCTCTGAGAGTCAAAAGGGGGGCTGACAAATTGGGGAAGAAAAAGCCAGAATTGAGTGGGTGCATCCTTCAGGGCTCAGCCGGGCTTGTCCTCAGAGGCAGGCAGAGGGAGAAAAGCAGAAACCTTGGAGAAAAGGTCCTGTGCCCTCTCAATGCCTCTGCTGTTCAGAAGGGAAAAAATAGCATAGACATTTAGCTTTTAGAAAGGGAGAAAATTGTCTAATTGTACTAGTTTGGGGCTTTCCTGCTTCTGAGCCACCCCAGGCTTCCAAGGAGTGGGGCAGCCGGCAATTAGGAAGGGTTAAATATTCACAAGGGGTAGAGCTTGCCACTGGCTGCAACGCTGCTCTTGCCCTTGAAATCACATCTGAGCTTTGGTGACATCTCAGCTAATTAATGATAAAACCAGCCCAACTCTCCCGAATTGAAGTATTAGTTCTGGTCAGGCAGAAACCAGTATCCCAAAACTGTCCTGAATTATCTCCCGGCTAACACAGGAGGGAGGATAGGAGCCTAATAGCTGCAAAGGCATCTCTGTCCAGCTCTCCTCCATCTGTCTTTGCACAAACAGCCTCAATCCCAAGCACCTCGGTGCTTTTGGGCTGCCCTACACCTGCAGCCCACTCCTGCCTGCCCCCCGCTATCCCTAATGCCAGCCACTTCCTTGCATCTCCAAACACAAGATCCAGCCCTGGCGAGCTGCAGGATTTTGTTGTGCCAGGGGATATTCGTTGGCTGGCACCGCATCGCCTGTGATCTTGCCCCGCTGGAGCAAGAGAAAATAAGTACCATTTGTTAATATGCCAATCGTTCTTTACACTGGCTGATTAAAAAATAATTACCCGCAGCCATTATTGAGCACTCTTGCAAATGAGCTGTGGGAAGCTGTGACCGTGCGCTTAGCACACAGTGTGTCTTGCTTGTTTCAATATTATTTTAATTAAGTATCTGGGTAAAAGGCCTTTCTAATGTAACTTTCTTTTCATAAGCAGAGAGCAGGGCTCCGTGCTTGGCTGAGCAGTGCCAGACTGCCAGTATAACCCGGCATTGCTCCAGGCTGTTTCCAGAGCGGTGGCACAGCAGGACCCACCGCCTATCCGAAATCAAGAGGACTAATCTTAGGCAGACCCATGAGGGGAAGAGAGCTCGTCTGCACCTGGGGGACACAGCCGCAGCAGATAGCTGGAAGGCATTCACTGACCTCAGACCCACCAGCTGGGGCCACCAGCTGGGCTGGGATGTGGACAGGGTAGAGGCAGTGGCCAAGGACGTCCCTTGTGCCTGGGGGGACTTTGGGGTGGTTCTCCTGCAGGCACAGGGGACCAGCACTGCCAAGCCAGGCTGGCCCTCCTGGCCGGGCAAGATGAGAGGACTTCAGAAGAGCTCTGGGAGACCTTCATCCCACCTCAGGACCACAGACCCCCAGCACAGCTTCACTTGTCATGGACTTTTTTTGTTCTCCCCACAAAACATTTAGCAAAAGAAAAAACAGAAGAGGTAGAGGAAAACCCATGTGTGCTGGTTGCCTGTCCACCTCCCGCAGCTGCCTTTGTGCATGACTCAAAGCAGCCACATCAGGCAATTCCACCTCCTTCTTATCTACATGTTTTTCCCCTTTCTGCATCCCAGCCAGGTTTGTATTTAGAAGAGCAGTCACCATCCTTTATTTTGAGGAGGTGTTTATCCTTCCACATGTGCTTACATTCTCTCATGTAACATTTAAGCTGCAGCATTGGTTTCAATTATCTCTTGTTTGCAAGCGAATTAACTCGGCAAACACATTTCAGATCCTCAGACAGTATAAAACTAACATTGCACTGGAGAAATCAAATTACCACACAGGTTCAAGCAGCACGAAACAGGCCCAGAGTTTACAACTCTCTCTTATCAGTCAAAATTCCCTCTCTAGTTATTTCTAGCAGGATAAAGAAAAGCCCCTGAGCAGATGGATTCTGAAGTCCCTTTCAGACCTGGCAACAGGGAATTGCAGCCAGGCTGGGGGTTGATGCTGAGCCCTGGGCCAGGTCCCTGCCACAGGCTCCGTTTTGGAGGATGCAAAACCTGGGGAGGAATAAGATTATTGGACACAAGGAAAATTTTTCACAGTGAGAGCCACTGGAATAATCTCCCCAAGGAAGTGGTGGATTCCTCAACACTGGACACTTTTAAGATTCAGCTGGACAGGGTGCTGGGCCACCTTGTCTAGACCATGCTTTTGCCAAGAAAGGTTGGACCAGATGATCCTTAAGGTCCCCTCCAACCTGGTCTTCTATGATGCTATGAAGATGGCAAGAAAGGTGCAGGCATAACGGGCCATCATCACACAAAGAGCTTGCAGCAGGGTGGATGAATGATCTCTGACTGCTTCTTTGGCAGAGTCAAACCAGTCATGCTCTACTCCTGAAGCAGCACAGAAATGACATAGCTTTTTGATCAAATGGACACTTACATTTCCCCAGGCAGTTGAGAAATACACTTATTCCAACAGATGCTCCAGAAACCTGAAACCCTGAGCTCCAAACTTTGAATAGACAAAAATAAATAAAAATCAGAGGGGTTTTCCCTTGCTTCAACAAAAACATATGTTCTCACCGGACTTTTTTTGACGGAAAAAAAAAATAACACATTTCCCAAACAGCTCTAGTTACTGCAGACAACTTCATTTCCCATCTCAGACACTGCCGTGGCAGGAACATAGAAAGCAGAATTGATTAGACCAGATTAGGTTAGATAGGGAGTCTGGTGATGAAAACCTGCTGCCACTTTCTCAGTGCCCATTCAGGGCCATTAGCACCCTCCTCCCCTCTCACCCGGGGATGCTGCCTCACTGTTGAATTCTGCTCTAAGTAGCTGCACCATGTCTCTCAATTTCTTCCTGCAGCCTTGGTTTTCAAGCACATTTTGCCCGTGTGTGCTTCCCCCGCCAGAGGTGGAGCTCCAGAAAAACAGAAGGGAATTGCTGTATACATAGTTTGGCAACACACTTTGGGATCCCTTGGGATAAAGCTTGCTGGATCAGTGCACTTTACTATTATGAGGATGCTGATGACTATCCTATTCTCCCCTGAAAGCCAGACTAGCAATTTCCAAAGCTTTTTTTTTTTTTTAATGCAATAACACTTCCTTGTAGCTTCCCCCAGGTAATTGCTGTTTCCAATGCGTAACTTCACACTAGGTCACCCAGATAACCTGGTAAGAGCCATTTGCCAGCCCCTCCTGTCTTCAATATAAAAACTACTATATCTTATTTGCCACCACATTAAGCTGGCTGAGAGGGGAGCAGGGTTGTAGATGCAGTGCAGTTTGCTCTAACAGCCTCTTTTTTTTTTTTTTTCCTTTCCTTGATAATTTCATGGTCCATTAGTTTCCTGTAGCTGCTCCCAGCAAACACACACACACACCTCGCCATGGTGTATCAGCTTCCTCACTAGCACAGGCACTGGGCTGACTACACATGTAGCAGTCACGGTTGCTCCGGGGTTGCGGGAAGAGCAGCTCACCCGTGTCCAGGGCAGTGCAGAGCAGAATCCCCGGGAATGCTGATGTCCACCGCAGTTGGTACGCGCTAAATGCGGGCATGCAATTGCTGAGCTGAACCAATGGGTGAGGACTGGCACAGATTGCCAATGCCCTGGCACAGGGAGAGTTGCATGACACCCATCTGGCAGAAGCACTGCATAGAAAATACATCTGGGAGAGCATGGCAGAAGGGGTTTCCCCACCAGCCAGCCCTGCAGTTAGAGCAGGAGCTGGAGCAATCCATCAGACTCCCCAGCCAGAGGAACCTCTGGGCTGCCCCAGCTCTCAGCAGCTCGCCCAGAGCAGCCAACAGGTCAATCACAGTGCTCGCAGCATCCTGCCCTTGCAGAGAGCAGACGAAGCCTCGTATGAGATCCCTTCACTGGGATGGAAGATGCAATCTGCCCTTATTTTAAAATTAGTTGGGGGGGGGTGGTGTGGAAATCTATGTATGAGGATTTTGCAGCTGTATTATAGTGGTCAGTTCTGAAACCAGCACAACCGGGGAACCACTTCCCAGCAGCAGAGTCTGTGCCCAGAAGATGCGACCCTGAATTTGCAGGGAGAGACTGTCCTGTCCCTCACAGAGAGGCTGGGGAGAGTGGCATGGGCAGCCCCTCTGGATGTGCACGATGTGGGTGAAGGGGACTGATAAGACTGATGTCTCTCTAAAATGACAGCTTTTACTTGGAGTTTGCTTTCTCTCTCTGACAATTGGACTTTGAAAAAAAGAGCCAAAGCAGAATGTGAATCCTGTCTGGAAAGGAAAAAAAAAAAACAACCCCAACAAAAACCCGGCAAAACAATGGGAGGGGGGGGAAATTTGGTGGATCTAAAACACAAAGAAATGTTATTCATGGGCATTATTGATTAAGTTTTCCTCACCAACACATACGTAAATACTTATCTCTCAAATGAATAAGAGGCTTTGTAATGCCAGAGGGAAGAAGGGAAAGATTATTGAAAACATGAGGGTCAGAGAAGCATCCGGCTGCAACGGATGCATTGAGAAGATAAACGAAGACATCTTTGTCAACACATCGGTCTGCCAAAGACCAAGTGTGATAGAAGGCAGCGATTTTCAGGCACTAGAAGCAATGCTTGGACTTTGATAACAATGAAATAGAGATTATGGGGCCAATCCTCACCTGGGCTAATTCAGTGCCAGGGCCCTGATCACAGGGCAGCTACACTGATTTACATCATCCAAGGATCCTGCTCACTCTGGACAAAGCAGCCCATTAGCAAAAGGGCAGAAGTGGAGATTTATGACAACCTCTCTAGGGCAGGGAGAAAAGGAAAGAGCGGCAATTAGCGGGATCAAAGGAGAAACAGAGGAGAAATGGAGGGCTCTGACCCATGAGCACCACCAAAGCTGCCTGACACCCTGGGTACTACCCCATCCCTACCACTGCCTCGCCTGCTGTCATGCGGTGGAGCACGTGGGTCCATGCCTGCAAACAGCTCCTGCTGGTGCTGGGACACAGAAGAAAGGTGCCAGATCCAATGAGACTAAATCTGGTCCATGAGCCAAACCCACTGTCTCATGAAGCACCACACAAAGCAGGTTTGGTAGGCAGAGCTGGGACCCACACACACCCTACAAGAAGGGAGCAGACAGGAACATTTGGTGCTGAGCATTTGGCAATACTAGCTCAGAAGCACTTGAGCCATCTGAAGGCTGCGAGGGACCATCAAGATAATCTGCTCTGGCATCCAGCATCCCCATGGAATCAGCTTGTGCATCCTGCCTGTAATTCATGGCTCCATCACCATGACTTTCTCTCAGGCAGCAGGACTGTCTCAGGGATGTATTCAACCAACTCAGCACAGCTCAGGTCTTACCTTTCTACATCTACATCTCTACATCTGCCACCATGTGGGGAACAAATGTTGGGCACCATACAGGCAGGATTTCCATGCAATAGGACATTGCATCTGGTGTGCTGACAGTGGATGCCCAGCAAGGAGTTAAGAAGAGGCCAAGTTCCCCCCAGCACAGGAATCTCAGCAAATGCCAGCACGGGCACTGGGCTTGCAAAGCTGTGCAATCAAGGGTGCATGTGCACCAAGAGACACTACAGTTCTCCCAAAGCAGCTCTGCTGCTTCAGGCTAGTTGCCAGCCATCAGCTCTGCCCAGCTGTACCCAGAATCGGGTCCCTCCAAGCTCTCTCAGCAAGTGTGTGGATTTTGCAACTATTCCCCACACACACAGGGTTTGCTCCTGTCCCTTCGTGTGGCAGCAGCCAGAGCCAGGTGCTGGGCTCTGCCTGTTAACATCCCCCTCGCCCTGAGCTTCAGAGCTGGCTCCCCATCAGCCAGGCCAGCCATTTCCAGCTCCTTGTGCCTCTGTTTCTCCATCTATGAGCAGCGACACAAGTTACATCCCTGAGAGCCCAGGTTTTGTGCAACACCTGCTCAATCCACCCACAGAGGAAAGGGGAAAAAGACTTTCAGGGCTTTTCCTACCAGCTTCTCTTAGTGCCTAACACACAGGCAGCAAAGCTGCTGTTAGCCCTAAGGAGCGAAGGCTCAGGAGCTGGAGCAGGGCAGCCTCTAGTGGCTGCAAGCCAGGAAATACCGGTCCCCAAACCCGTATTTAGGGGATGTTTGTTCTCCAAAAGCAGCCAGCTTGAATAAACCACAGCCTGTGCTGCTACATTGCCCTATAAATATTAGTCCTTGGACTCCCCCTCCCTGGTTTACATCTTTGCCTCCCTGCTGCCACAGCCATCTCTTGCACGCTGCTTCCATTCACTCCTCCAAAAGCCTCTGACCCCACGGGCTTCTGCTCTGTCCATGCAGCCACAGGTACCAAGAGACACGTGTCCCAGACCTCACGGATGTGCCACACAACACAGCCACAGAGCTCGTTAGCATTGCTGGAAATAGCTCCAGCCGCAGCACAGATTTGGCCACCCAGCTGATTGCGGATCTGCAGCACAGTCTCTAATCACTGGAGCTGACTGTTCACAGTGGATTCACCCAAATTCATGAATACCCCGTCTGCAGAAGCACAGACATTTCTGCTGCAGGGTGCTCTGGCCCTAGGGTATGCACAGTGGCTTCCATTGCGTAGGGAAGAAGGCTCCCCAGGCCTGTCCTAGGAACGGATGGTCAGGAACTGAAAGACCAGCCCTACTCCCAACACTGCACCTATGGCCAAAACCACCAAGGCCTCCTTTGTTGTCCTGACCCCCCTATCAACAAAACTTTGTCTTCCAGGTCAAAGGCTCATGCTCTGCAACTATCCCACAGCTTCATCACAAGTCTTCAGCTTCCCCTCCCACAGGACATAAGAGTAGAACAAGCCAAGTGAGTCAAAAATTCTCCTGGCTGCCTCCAAGAGCCATTTGGCTTCACCTCAGTGCATCCCTACTCCCTGCCTCATCCTGATTTTACTGGTGATTCAGAGCTTTCCAGCTAATGGTTGAGCATCAGGGTGGGGATGAGATAAGAAAGGCAACCAGGGACCAGGCTGTTTGTGGGACATCAGAGGACAGACACCTAGACAGACAGACATATAAATCAATTGGATAGTGGATAAAGCAGAAGAGGAGCCTTTTACACATCAGTGAGGGATGGACACTTGCCACAAGTTGGACAGAATGTTTTCCTGCCCCATGTTTCAGGGCAATGACAGGTAACACAGCACAGCATCAGCACAACGGGCTGGCTAACCACTGGCTGCCGATTCATCAATTATACAAGCAATTTAAACACCATTTACGTCAATAATTCAGGCAGTGGCTTTACTTTTAGAACAGCTTAAAATGAAAAAAGGGTGGGAAGAGAAATCAAAGACATCTCTCCACAGCAAGGAGCCCCATACTTCATCTTAAGTTGCATGCACCCAAGGACCCAGCACCCATCCTCCTGCTGTGTTTCTACTGCAGCTGCTGGGAAACTGACATCCACCATCAACCTGCCCCACTACATTTTTGTTGGAGAGCTCAGGCTGTCGCATAAGATTCAGGGACAGGGCAAAGGGTACATCCAAAAGCAGAAGCAATGAAATGCCTCAAGGACTGGAAATAGGGCAGATAAATCCCACTCATGAATGCAAGAAAGTTTTCCTCCCCACCTTTGGCTTTGACCGTTTCACTAGGAGATGCAGTCTCCTAGCTAAGCAGCATTGGCCCACAGGCAGCCATGCAGAGCATCAGAGACTTTTCTGCTGCTCTGGACATCGCATGAAAAGTCCTGGGCTGCAGCAGGACCAGGCTGTTTAGCTCCCAGACACTCAATATTTAGGTTATGGGATGAACAGTTCCCAGTCTACACATTTTAATTCATATTGTCATTCCCCAACTACAGAAGAGACCCTAATCTTGCAGGGGGAGAAAGCACAGGGTCTCCTAGTTAGGAACAGAAGTCAGTCAAGTTCAGGTTTGAAATACTGCAAAGAGGACAAAGGTGATTATCAGCTGGGACTGAATTGTTACAGGGCTGAGAACATCCTCTGTTAGAGGCTTAGAGTCCAGACAGGCTGGGCTGCATCTGTGCAACATGAATCACTTGGTCAAAACCAGCCAGGAAACATGGACATATCAGAGAAATTTTTTCTTCTCCCTGCCGAATATCACCTTGTTCCTTTTGACTGTTTGTCCTTTTTGTCTAGACAAAATAGGGCTGGAATTGTCCCAAAAGCCTTGTGGGATTATTTCTTAAAACCCCAGATCCTTCTTTTTGCTACTCTATAACTATTCTTTTCTGAAATCTTTTATGGTTTCAAAGGTATGATGCTTCAGAGTGACAGATTACAGCTGCCCTCCTCAGAACATGTATCATAGGCAAGATAAGGCAGGACAATGGCCAAACAAGCTGCTGAACAAGCCAACGGCGTTATAGGGGAGGAGATAAGAGGAGGACAGGGACAAGATATCCTCTGCATTCACCAAGACTTTGTCCCTTCTTCATTGAAGCAGACCTTCTCTGACCAGCAGCATCCACACCAAACAATCTGAACCCCGCTCCACTGGGACAGTGTGGATGAGAAAGGCAGCTAAGTGGAGGGAGAGGCCGTTCTCAGCCAGACCTCGGCATTCTGCCACCAGGAACACTTGACATTGCCTCTGCTGACTCTTCAACACCAAGGCAATGGCAAAATTAATGGCTGTGCTTCTGAAAGGGATTTAAACGTTAATAATGAAGAGGGGACATAGCTCCGCAAGGCACATTAGCAGTCATTTGAGATTTCATTCGCCTCGGATGATCATGAAAATGGCATGTGTAACGCAAGGGTCCTCTTGTGATGGGGACCCATCTACTGGGAGTGGGATGGAGATGTGAGAAAGCCTGGGCTAATCTTACCTTAGCTGTACCCAACTGATCCTGTCTCCCCCTCACTCCCTTTCCCCAAAGCCACAGTGGGTCCAGGTATTTGGTTTCTCAAGAGCATGGAAAGATTTTCCCTTGGATCCTCATCTCCCCTGATGTTCCACAGCTTTCCAAGTCACACATATTACCTGATCTGTCCCCAAAATTTGCTCTCCTTCCAAGGCTGTGTGCTCAGCTGTTTGAAAGTACAGAAAAATTTGTCTTGATCAAAACAGGAAAGGGGCCAATGCAGTTTTGTTTCCATCAGAGAGGCTGTCAAAGCTGTTCAGAGGAGCAGGAGCTGCATCCAGTTCACCCCGTTCATCTGACAACAGCATCAGGGCAGAATAAAATCAGAAAGCTGGTGGTCATAGGGACTGTCAGCTCCCACAACGTCTTCCCCTGACATCAGTACCAACTCCTTCCCCCACTCAGTGAGACAAATCACCCATGCACCCCATTCCCCACTTCCCAGTAAGCTCAACCTGCAGAAATGCTGTAGACAAATGAGCTTCCTAAGAGGCTGATTCTGTCACGATCAACTCACATATCCAACACCTAAATGTCTCCAGACATCGAGACACAGCATATTTGGCTCCGTGTTCGTTATCTGTACTGCACTGTGGGCAGAGGCATTCAAAGACAAGACTTCCTGGACTGAACCAGATGAAATGTGCCCTCTGAGTTCTCCTTACTTGCTTTGTCATTGATGAACTTCTGGAGTCAGTCTCAGGCCATGATTTTCAAGCTGGTTTTCATGATTATGAAGCATAAAAGGTCCTTTTCTTCACTAAAAGCTTAGAGTCGCAAGAATCCATGTGAATCCAGAATCCAAAGCTTTAGAACAAACGCCCATTCTTGCAAACATCACAATAAAATTATGTGAGCCAGCGATACTTGAAATAACACCCAATTTGTCTTCCTATTTCCCCTGTATGATTATGTCTTTCATTTCACTAGGGTAGAGAACCTTGGAAACAAATGAGTCAGTTTGATTTTTGTTTCATGGAGAAGTTCATTTCCTGGCTCCTTTGCTTGCTTGCAACGTTCAGCTGACAGTCTGCATGTTTTCTGAAACATTTAAAGACTTGAAACTTTGGGCTTTGTGGCCTGGAAGGTCAAGTTCCCAGCACCTTCCTGCTGCCCTCCAATTTTGCAGTGGCATCTTGGTGCCTGTGGTATCTGGAGCACAGGAGTGTTTTCCTGGCCTTCCAGTAGGCTCCCAGCTTTCCTTCTCACAACATCCCTATCACTGAACTCAACACATCAGATGACTGACAGCCTTAAAGTTTGGCAAGATTTACCCAGTACATTTAAAATGTAAGTAGCAAATAAAACACCCTCAGCATCACACAAGCCTGTGCTATGGTGGTGGGAGCGGAGGCTTGTGAGCCCTTCCTCCTGACGTGTAACCCTGTCTGCTGCCAGGACACAGCCACAGAGCACCATTTACCCCCTGGAGATTAAGGGGGACAGACCTTTCACCCCATCCTGAGGAACAGCCTTGCATCCTTGATGTCAAGCCCCATGACTTGTTTTTCAGGGTGACTCCACCAGGTGATGGAGCAGCCCAAGGATTTTTGAGCCTTTCCCTTCTCCAGACCTTTGGATATTTTCCTTCAACCCCTAGGTCTGTCCTGCAGACAGGAGCTCACAACCTTTGCCAGGAGGTTAACTGCATCTCAGAGGGCATCCCCAAGACTTGTACTCAGCACCATTCTCCATATCTGTGGGAGCAGCTCTGCATCACTCCAGCCAAGGAGGCACTTGAAAATCTGTCTCCTCTCTTACCTCTCCCAAACCCTCAGCACTTCATCTCACCCATGCAGCAGCTACCACACTCTCACACACAGCCTTCTCCAGTCTTGTGAGGAGATATGGCCAATTTAGCAGTGTAATGAATGTACATACATAAAAGTTCTGATTCAAACACTTTCATTAGATTTAGTCACTGGCTCCCAGTACAAAGTGATGGTGACACCAATTCCTCCTCAGCCCGAGTGACTAATTGTGACACAGAGGCAATTAGGCTTGGTTAAATGATCCATGTCCCTTCAAAATAATGGTCTGTCAAACTGCATTTGCTCAAAATAATCTGGGATTGACTTGACAATCAAAATATCTGTTTCTTCAACGTTAATAAAAACCCAGAGCTCCTTGTTTCTCCATGGTGCAGCTGCAAAATGAAAAGGCTGCCTCACTGCACATGGGGGAGGGTGGGCCACCCCGAGGGAGATGGGAACAGGCATTAGAAGGCTAGATACTGTTAGAGGCAACAGCTATCACAAACTACTTGCTAGAGGCAGAATATAGCCAGAATAGAGCTGGATAGAGCCAGAGTGCCTTTGCAAACCACCCTCCAAAGTCTCCAGCACAGGCAATAGACAGAACGCGGGAAGACAGGACAGGAAGGGGTCTCTGGTCACCTGCACCTGGCTGTTACTGAACATCTCCTCATCAGAGGCCCCAAGCCACCAACAGGAGGCTTTGCTGGTTGCACCCTGAGGGCAATGCTCCATCTCTGGGAGCTTCCCTCTAAAGAAGCCCTGCAAACAGGCATCTGTGGCCCATGAAGTAATCCTGCAAAACCCACAGCCCCATGGGTCCTGGGAAGCAGATGGGCCACCTCGTGGAAACACCTTGCAGAGAACACAGTGCTCACAGGGGCTGCATGACACTGTCCTCCTTGAGGAAAGGGCCACTCAGGAGATGGGACATGAGTTTCTCCAGGGCTCAGACAGCAGATCCCAGACCCCCCTGCACTTCCCCATCCAATATCCTAAACCAGAGTTAATAAGGACCAACCAACCCTCACGTCTGTTACATAGTTATCTGCCTCCACAGGGAGCTCCTGCCATTTAAGCACAGTGGGTTAGTTCGAAAAACCCACACAGACCTCCCTAAGGAGCAAGCCTCAGGAATGAGCTCCCCCCACCCCTGCTGCCTCATCCCACCCCATGCTCTGCAACCCCCAAAGGGTTCATTAGCTGTCGCTGCACACCCACTACACTGGAGGGCACCCACCTCCATGGGACCCCAGCAAGGATGCCCTGGCAGCTCAGCTAATTTCTGCATCACCCCCAAATTGTGCTGATGCAATTTCCATCCACTCTGCACAGCTCACTGCACCCATCTCTGAAAAGGGAATTAACAAGGAATTACCCACATTAATGGAAGCAGATACTCTGTCCTGCTTGCCTTGCTGCCATCTCTCCACCCCTGACGGCCAGTGGCAGGAAGGTGCCGTCTAAGCACAGCTTTCGACCTGCCTGCATCTGCATCCCACTTGTTCACACCCATTCTTCCACAGGCAACAGAGCCCACGAAGGTGGTTTTTTCGGGACTTTCCCGCGTGGATTCTTGTATGTCTGATGCTGATGAGTTCACCCCTTGGAGACACCAATTTGGGTCTTTCTCCTCCCCCTTTCGTTGACCTGAAGAGGAGCTTAACATCTTTGACACTCTGCCCCATGACAGCTTTGGCTGAAGTGGGGCAATTGGCTCAAGATGCCTGGGGCTGGGGTGAGAGACAGGGAGCCAAGCTCCTCATCTCATTCCTGGCACATGAAGCTGGAAAATGAGAGATTTCACATCCAGAGCAAATTACCACCTGAGAAACAAGAAGTGTCACTGCTTCCTCCCAAAACACTGGTCCATCCCACACAATTTTCTCCTCCATGTAACTGCTTAAATCAGTGTGGACTGAGAGCAAAGGTCCAGGGGGAGACTGAGCCTTGTGTCTGCATGCTAGATGAGCCTTTGCCAGCAGCAGAAGATGGAAGAGGGATCCGTGAAGTCTATGTGATGTTGTGCACGTGACAGAAGGAAGTCAGAGCTGATGACACCGTAGGCCTCTAACCGCTGTGCTCCACAGTGAACTCGGCAGCACAGTCAGTAACAGACAGAAATAGCAACTTACTACTGGGAGAGATTTTTCACCAAACTGTCATTTCATCTGTGACTGTCAGGGCTGATCCACAAAAGAGAACTGTAAAATACGTTCAAAGAAATACAGGAATAGAAACAGTCCTCCACTGGAAAACTAAAAATCACCGACCTTTTAAGGGATAGTGGTTTATTCATGTTAGCAGTTATAGCGTGTTATAATCTCTTTACCCCCAGCATCCCCTCCATGTTGCAAGGAGATTAATTACTTGTATCCCTTATTTTCCAATGGAGAAAACTGGCTTATTGCTTCTGCTCTAGCTAAGCCTCTCTGCTCCACAGGTACCAGTGGCTTTAGCTCTTAGGCTAAATGGATCAACACGCTCACTTAGGCTCTGGATGGTTGCTTTCAATTTATTCCTAACTTCAAAGCTTCCTCCCAACACCCAGTGACCCAGCCAAGCTGCCTAGCCCTGGGGCTCCTACATGCTCCAGCATGGAGAAGAACCACAGCTCTAGGCATGGCTGGAGGTGGGCAGGAAGGCGTTAAGTCTGGAGCTGCACTAGCTCTCCCCCTCCTGCAGTGGGGACTTCATTCTTTATTTATGGACCAGCCTCCTCCGGATAAGAGACATTTAAATTTTTCAGCAAGGTCTATGTCCCATCACCCAGGGCAGTTTAAATTTTCACTCATTTCATCATGCACAGGCATTCAGCAGGAGGATAGTAATTACAGCAGGAAAAGGATGAAAAAAAAGAGTCAGTTCTGCAATGATTATTCCCCATGTAAAATAGAATTATGTATATTTTACAGGATGAAAATGATCAGCCTGTTTCATTACTCAGTCCTACACGCACGTGACAGAACAGACATGAAAAGAGCATTCCATTAAGGTGTTGTCTCAGCCTAAGGACATTGCTGCTGAAAGCAACCACTAAATGTGAGAAAGCCCCATGTAACACTCAGCTGGTTTTGAGCACAATGTGACCAATAAGTCTGATTGCTCATCAACAGGCAGCTCAAGAACAGAAAGTTGTTTGGCACAGGAGTGTCTAGAGTTGTAACATGGGATGTTTCCACGTAGGGTGCTGACATCTAACTCTTAAGGGCTCTGATTTTCAAAGACTTGTGAAAACCCAGCTCTGAGACAGCAGGAGAGTCATTACTATCCACAGGAAGTCCCCAGGCTTGCTGCCTCCTGTCACCAACCACAGCAAGAGCAGCACCCACCACTGCTCCAGCTGCCTAGAGACATTGATAGGGGAGAGCTCATCTCCTCACCAGACCAGGTTTGATCATCAGGCATGCTCAGACAGATTTGTTTTATGTGTCAGAGAAGGTTCAGGCTCCCAGCAGAAGCTCCTGGGCAATTTGCACAGCTCAATATAACAATTTGCTCATGGATAATGTTAGGGGAGGGAGAAGCAATGCTGTCTGAGTACTAAAAAGGAGAGCTGGTCATTGCCTTGCCATCAAGGCATTACTCTGTGATCATTTTGCCAGATTTGATTTAAATGGCCAATTACTGCTGCAGTAGAAGAGAGACTCTGAGCTGCACGAGGGCAGGAAGACCACATCCAGTCAAAAGGGAGGGCAGGCAGCACACATGGTCTAATTCCTCCTCATTGCTTGGAGAACTGAGGCATGGAGAGACAGTGACTTGTTTACTGTCACACAGGGAGGCTGCTGAAAGGGTAGAAATGGAAATCCCCTTTCACAGCCCCCGACCTGGGAAACCCAACTGCTTTTCCTTCCTTTCCAAGCCACCTTCCTACTCCCATCCACTGGAGCTGCACATTTGCCTCCTCCTCACCCCTCCAGGCCACTGATCCACGTTGGAGGGCTGCAAATGGTCACCAAGTTTTGTGGACTCTGGCTCCTTAACAGCACAGCAGGGAGGTGGCACAGCCCAAAGGAGTCCTGCACACAAGTTCCTGCTCCCAAACCACCACAGCAGAGGGAAAGGGGATGCCTCAGGAACCCTGCTTGGCACTTCTGGAGGGGGAGGCAAAAAGTTTGTTTGTTTTTCTTTCATGCACTGGAAGCTCTCTAATTGCAATAGACTGTTTCCTGGAGAAGGGTGTAATTAAAAGTGAATGGCTCCAAGTCCTTTATCATCATGAATATTAAAGAAAGATAAACACTACATCAATATTCATTTAAGCAGAAACAGAAAATGAAAGGCAGGACTTGATCCCAGCTGACATTTCAGCATTTTATAAATGAAATTACGCAGCTAGGGGAAAAAAACAGACAAAAACCCCACAAAACAATAATGACCTTGGCATAAAGCAGCTGGGGCGGGCTGGAATTGGCAGCCACCCCATACCATGTCCTTCCTCATCACCCTGTCCCCAAAGTTAGTTGTTTCAGAGGAAGGTACAGGACATTCACAGGTTGACAGTTCCAGCACTAAGTGGCCCAGGAGCTGGGATTCATCTCACCTTTGCTCACAGCACTGATGCACAAATGTTTGTTAGAGTCACTTCATAGATGTCTAGTTCAAACTGGATGCTCTTATTGACTACACCAATAGCCCATCGTGCTCCAGTGCTGCTGTGGGGGGGTCACTCAAAACCTGCTGAGTGAGCCAACCCATCCCCTCGCAATCCCATAGTATGTTCAAGATTTTCTCACTTAGAAATGGATCTAAGTCACTTTTTCTGTCCAGCATCTCCCTCTCCATCCCTCGTTTCACCTTTTGCTTCTCTTTTCCAGCACTCCCCCAGCATTGGAGACATGCAATGCTCACCACTAGCAGCTGCTGCAAGCAGTGGAGCTAGACAGTCCTTCAGGCTCTTGTTAAGGCTGATAGAGTCCCATCAGTGACCTGTTTGTGCAGATTTGGTAACTTTATCACTGTTCATAACATGGTAACACACAGCATCTTCACTCACCTACAGTGGCTATAGATACAGCTCATCCCTTACACATTGCACCCTCCAGCCTTCAGTCATCATAGACTGGCTTTCCCCAGGGACCCCAGACTGGGAGCTGAGTAAAGGCTTGTACGTCCCAGCTCAGCACCCCACAAGCACTATAAAAATACCATTAAGGAGAAAATGGACATAACTGGCTTGCAAAAAAATCCTCCATAGCAAGACAAGCCTACATCCTTCTCCTGGAGGAGGTCACAGGTGTCCCCACCTCCACCACCAGGCTTTCTCAAGAACTAGGCACACCGCACCTCACCCAGACCACATCCCTCAGCTTTCTGAGCAGCTACTCACACTCTTAGGTGTCCTAAATCCGGTGCCAAGGGAAAGAGCAGAGGATCAGGGAGAAAGGAAGCTTCCCCCCACAGCTCAATACAGCTCAATACAGCTCAAACACAAGCCCCAGCTGCTCTGTAGCTATTTATGCAATTTCCAGGCTCCCTCTAACAGTTCCCCAGGCAAATCCAGTGCACCTGAGTCAGACCAGTGAGCAGCATTAACCTCCGATTTCCAGCCACCCTCAGCACCATGCTCTGAGCAGTCTTGAGCCCTGCCTTGAGGCTGCAGAGCTTTGTCTGAGGTGTAAAACTGATGTTTAAATTTCTTCTATCTGTAAGTAAGGGCACAGGTGTGTCTGGGTCACTGCCTGATGGTGTCTCAGACAGACTGGCTTCAGACTTCTCTCTTCACCAGCCTGCCCCCGTTTAATTTCTGCACTGGTAATGTGCTCTTGGTACCTGTACTCTGCCCCAGAAATGGCCGCATCCTGACAGTGTGTGAAATCACTTGTGTGCAAATTGTTTTGCAATGCTAGAAATATTTGGTATCAAATTGCAGAGACACCCCCAAAGAGCTCACTCACTCATGAATAATGCAGAAATTGCTCTCCACAAATGCAGCCCAGGGCAACATCCCTCTCTGCCCGCTGCTGCCCTCAGGACTAACAATCTTCTGCTTCTCCCAAACCTATGGCTCATCGTCAGCTCAGTTTTTGAGTCTTGGAGGGGTTGGTTGGGGCATGAGTAAGAACCAAAACGTGACTTGAATGACATTGTAAATGCGGTTGTGCATAAAAGCACAAGCCACAGCAGATTTTGAAGATAACTAATGGCCCATTGCTGGGTCTCATAAATGCAGGTGGGTTGTTAAAATCCACCCAGCACTCCTGTCTCCAGCTATGTGATCTATAAACTATGTTCCCCCTCCAGCCTACAGAACACGTTATGCATTGCCTGCCATTCACGGGGTCTCTGCACACCTCCTAGACAGGCGGCAGATGATTAACAGGTTGTTAATGAGAGCAGAGCTGGTGTTTGTCGATAATACTCCACAGCAAGACCCAGGCAGCCCACATGAAGAATGACTGCTCCAGGGCTGGTTTGGAGTTATGCACAGCAGCAAGCAAACAGCCTGCAGTCCCCTCCCCGCATCCCTCCTTCGCTGAGTCCTCTCCTCCTCCCCTGTCTGTGCATTGCCACAAGTTTTCAGTCTTCATATTGCTGCTCCAAGGGATGGTCAGTGGAAGGGTTAAACAACCAGACCTTCCTTGGGTGAGGGTGCTCAGAGGGCTGGGACAGCTGGCCCTTCATCTGGCCACATTAAAGGTAGCAGCTCTGGGAATTATATTTATCAGTCAGTGAAGCAATGACTTCAACATTTGTATGGCCACTATGATTAATGGCTAGGCCCTTCCAACACCAAAGCATCTCACATGCCTTGACAGTCATCCTCACTGTGAGATAGTGACACTGAGGGGAACTGAGGTAGGGCCCCCACCATGGATGCCACACTGTGTGTGAGGTGCAGCTTGTCAGGCAAGGCACACATCCAGCTGTGGCTGTGGGGCCCAGCAGTAACAGGGTGTGCATTAGCATCAACAGTCAAAGGACTTGTCTGAGACACCTTTCTCTTGCAACCTCCCCCATACATCTGTATGACCTTCTGGCCTTAGCAGCTCTACAGCAACTCAGCTGTCACGTACCACCTCAGAGGTGGCCACATGTCAGAAGCAAGAGGGACGATTCCTGGAGCGACTGAAAGGCACTGCAAATGTGTTTTCCATGCTGGCGGCAATAGGAGATGTTTCCACTCCTGGCTGGGAGCAAATGAGTCACTTGGCACTGGCGCCTGTACAGGAGGAGCTGCCTCATCACTGAACCAGTCCAGCACCAAGGGTTTGGCATCAGTTTTGGCCTCACCAAGTCCAGAAGTACTGGATGTCGCAGTGGCATTTCTCCATACACCAGACCTTCCTTGGGTCCTTTTCTTTCCAGGCCGTGTTGCTTGAGGTAGCCAACATCATAAGGACACCACCACCAGCCTTGAAAATGCTTCATACCAAGGATACAGGGAGGGGCCTGAAGCATAAATATGCATTGGTCATGGCACACGTGCGCAGTGTCCCTAGTGCCAGTGACACAGAGCAAATTACCTGCTCGCCCCAGCTCCACCAAGGACCTAATGGCACCACTAAGACCCACCGCTCATGGTGAATGGCTTCCTGGTCACCATCCTACCTCATGCCGCCATAATCTAGATGCAAGCGAGCAGGCAACCTGCAGGGATGGGATTGTTCATCATTGCAACTAGCAAAGACCTGCAGGCTTCCATGTCCATTACAGCGTCGCCACCACCAGGTCTAGAAATGATTGCAGCAACCCAGTAGAGAGGGCTTCCCTTTGGGGGAGCTTTAAGGGTCTACTGACCCCCAGAGGAAATAGACATCTGTCTTCTCTGGTAGCAGGAAGCTTTGAGTTCCCCAAGCGGTTGGTTTTCAGGCTTCCCAAGAAGAGAACGAGGTTGCATTTAGGGCAGAGAGTTACACACCCAGAACAGGGGCTGCAGGCCCAAATGTTGGGAACTACGAGCTAGGGGAATTGCAGTGAACCCTGGGCATGTGAGCAGGGGCTGGTGCTATCAGGGCCAGCAATGACTCACATCATGGTTCAGCACCCACCAGCTTCAGCCAAGCCAACTTTTCGGAAATGAAAAAAGAGCAGGAAACAATGCTCTGAGATTTTTCTGGGGTTTGTTTTTTTTTTTTTTTTTCCAGGGAAGCAAGGTCCTGCAAACAAACTGTTGATTGAGCTCAGTCAGCTCACGTTATCTGTGCTCAGGAGCATGGCACAGCGTGCAGTCCCCTCCAATGCCATGGATTTGCTATCATTCCCTGCCACCCGTGTAATCACATCAGTCATGCCACACTCTGCCCCCACTGCAATTTCACGGCCGCTCTGTCAGGGGAAATCACAGGGATTTGGGCTTGTCTGAAAGCATTGCAACTGCACTCTGCCTTTTAAAAGGACACTGGTTTGTATGGAGAGGGATTGGCCAGGTGGGACCCTCGTAGGGTCCAGAGCTCCCCGTGACTCACTTGCCACTGAGAAAAGGGCTTGGACAAGCAAAGGGTGCTGGATCTGGGCACTTGCAGATGGAAACAGACCCCTTCCCATGCCAAGAGCTCCCCTGGACTGGGGAGAGCGTGGGGCATCAGGTTGTGAGGCAGGACCATAGGCTTCGAAGCCTGTCCCCCAGATTTCCTCTGCACAGCTCAAATAAAGTTTCAGAGGTCTTTTTCTCTCAAAGGTGTGCAAAGGATGTCCTACTGCCTGCCTCTGTGGGTGTTAAATGCCTAAACCCTTCACAAGTCTTGTGCCTGTCCTTCAACAGTGGCGTAGGCACGGCCAAGCCTGTATCCTGTCATGATGGATGCTATCTCAGCACCTCAAATCTCACACTCTCAACAGCATTTAGGAGCTTCTCTTCCAGTGAAATGCAGAGGGGAGCAATGCCAAAATACCCATCAAAGTCAGGGCCAGCACACATGTTTAAATACCAGCACAAAGCCAACAGGTCTGGGAGCTGTCAGGAGCCAGGGATGCAGTGGCTGGGACCCAGCAGTAGGAGAAGATATATTTGACTGGGCCAATATATGACACAATATCCTGATTTCCTGGTTTTGTTTCAGCGTTATATGCATTTTTTCCTCTCTGTACCCTTTTGGGATCCCTCAAGCATCCTCCAGTCTCAGCACAGGAGGGAATGCCAGGTTGCTGAAACAATTCAGATCATCTCATATCAGTCATGAACATGCTCTGATAGTCAGGATGCATCCCATGACCCGTGTCTCAGAGTGTGCATGTAGGGGCAGAGGATGGGGCTGAAAAGGGGAAAAAGAGGGCTCAATATTTCCATCCACACCATTATGGATCTGATTTTCTCTTGCAGCCAAATATAGCATCAATTTATTGCAAATAGCCACTGGGCTGTGCTGATAGTGCATTAGATTATTTTCTTTTAGGTACCTTCTAGTCGATGCTGTGTGCTACCTCAGCAAGTTACCTCTGCAAAGGGCTGAGGCATGAGCCTTGCTGCAGGGCAGAAGCCAGAGGAGATCCAGCATGGTCCAGGGGCAGGGAGGGAAAGCTGGGTGCAACCCATCTATCCCAAAAAGCCATCCCACCTCTAAAACTTCTTCTTATCCAGCCCAACAGGGCAGAATTACCCGTGGGAACTGCCTGCAAGGAGCAGTTTTGAAAGCCTCCCGGAGCCCAGCACTCCCCCATCTGCCCCGGCGATCCCGGGGACCCCCGTGTCGCACCGCGCTCTGGCCGCTGTCCCCAAGCAGAGATTCAAGTGCCATCTAGTGGCATGCGGGGCCCCGTGGGACACACGGACGTCCCCACGTCCCGGGCAGCAAGCCTTCCCCTGCGCACCGCCTCTGCGCACGCTGCCTCCAAGCTGCAATCCCCTCGTCTCCTCAAAGCCTCCCTCTGCCTCCTCTTCCCACCTCTGTGTATCCTCCCTTCCCCATCTCCATGTGTTTTCTTTTCCCCCTTTTTCCATGCCTGTACATCTTTACTCTCCATCCCTCCAGGTCTGGGCCATCTCTGCCTGGGACCATTGCAGCAGACTCCAAGGGAAGGGGACAGCAAAGCCTCCGAAGGACTTGTCTCATCCCAAGCTCACAAAGCAGGGAGATAGATTTGCAGTGGGACTACTGGCCCTGTTCAGACTCCTGAGTGTCCCTGTCGTCACCTCCGTGTCCTGTCCCCCAGTGGGATGTCACCCCCCACGGTGGGTCCTGCTGCCTCTCTAGCACTGGGACTGCAGAGACCCTGCAGCAAGGTGCTGTGGGCCCCACTGGCAGCTCCCCAAGGGTGGCTTTGGTGGGACCTCGTCAGCGGTAAGAGCCACGAGGGGGCTCCAGGAACCCATCTGAGCCAGAGGAGACATGCCAGGAGCAGAGCTCACATCTCCTGGAGGGTGGGGTCTCCTTCAGCATCCAGGGTGGGGGAGAGCAGGAGAGATGTCACAGCTCTGTCGAGGAGCAGGATCTGCAAGAACTTTTGTCCCTGTCACATACATCATGACAAGGAGCAGTGCGCATGTCGCAATGTGCCCAATACAGGGCCTGAGAGAGGCTGTGGCGTGGGCTGTGCTGGTCTGACCCAAGGGCCACAAGCTCTCGCAGGACACTGGTCTTCAATGTATGATCATTTACACCAGCTGTGGATTCATCCCACAGTCTTATTCCTGCAGGCCCACATTTATGCCTCACAGATGTTTTATCCCTGTCTAACTTCACTGAGTGTGAATTTGACACCAGCATTAAAGAAATGCTTTGGATAACATGACTGAGCTCACTCTCCTTGGTGAGCATCATGGACATGCAGAAGTAACTCCAGGATGACCTCTTCAAGTATGGGAGTTATTGGTGAGAAAGCAGGTCCAAGTCTGTCTGCTGGTTTGTCACAGTCTAACTGCACTGTCCCATCAACACTGCGGGAAGAAAACACTCCTCATTAAGGACTCAGCATGCCCACTTCTGTTACTGCACGGTGAGGCCTCAGATAACATTTTTGCAAGTGCCCCAGTAAAGTGGGCACGAGACTCAACACCCCTGGCATCACTGAGGTAGCTATGTGTTAGCTGGATGTTTTAGGCAAAGAGCAGGTAACAGCGTACATAAGACAAGGTGACCTTTGCCTGGCACCCTGCCCGGCCAGCACCAGATCCTCCTCTCAGTGGCCTTTTTTTGCCTTTACTCTCAGTGGACACTTCACACAGCCATGTGAGTGGCCAGGCCTGGCCATGGCAGACTCTGCTTTTGGACAGGTGGGGATAACACCAGAGAAGGTAATGCAGCTGGGGCAGATTCTCCACCCCATTCCCTTTGCAGGCCCCTGTCCATCTCCCCACCAGTAGACTCTGCAGCACTGGGTGCAGAGTCCCTTGGGGCTGATCTGCTGTAACCAAGGGAGTCAGTGCAATTACCCAGGCCAGCTAATTAGGGGTCTGATAGAACTGGTTTGGAGACCTGAGCCACTCAGTAGAGGACTGGGACACTGCAGATATTAGGGCTGGGGTTTGGAGTAGGAGGGAATGGGGATGCATGAGGCTGCAGATAGCTTTAGACACTTGGGGACAGCAGAAATGAGGTTGTGGCCATTCAGCCACTGCCTCTCAGCTTTATTTAGGAGCCCACACTGTCTCGGGTCATATTTGGCCAGAAAACCCTGATCCCTGAACTGGTCCATGTGAGCCTGCAGAGAGCTATGATTCTGCACACCAAGGGGTTTGGGAGGCTGGTGAATAGAGCAAGGAAACCCCCAGGATATGGCAGTCTGGCAGGGAAATCAGCTCAGAGGGCTGCTGATGGGATCTACAGTGACGTGCCTCTTGGGCATCCTCTCCTGCCCTCCAGAGCCTACAGAGTCAGCATGGATGCTTTAAGTCCATGCTACACCCAGCAACATGGGCCAAAAACATGTGGAGCTTCTGTTGCCACTTCACGTATCCCAGTCCATCCTCCCCGTGTAAACATCGACTTTGACCCCCAGTGATCTGACTTGAAAGATGCATCAGGCGGCAAAGAAAATGTCACTTCAGAATTAAAGTTGCCCCTGAATTGGAGGAGCTGTTCCAAAAAGCTATAGAAGGCTGTCATGACGGAAAAATGAGTGTATGAAGGACCCACCCTGTAGAACAGCAGGGAAAAAATAGATCACAATGAATTCAGGGCTCAGACAAGACCACACTTGCCTGCAAAAATAAAGCCTTGCATTTGACACATTGCTTACATATTAATTAGTTTGATCAGCTTGCCTGGGTGTGTTAACATGAGTGAGAGCTCGTGTCTGTGCAGCGATGAGCTGTTAAAACTTCCCAAATAGAGCTACAAATAATGGCAGACTGAGATCTTCACTTTGCCCAGAGCCTTTCTGCTATTTTTCTAGTGCTTTTCCACTCATATTTTTCTATTTTACTTGACTGAGTCTCCTAGGTACCATTTCTTCCCCAGTACAGAACCAGAGACCCACAGGAGCAAGAGAAGCAGCTTCTGCATGAGAAGCCAAGGAACCATCACCCCCCAGAGCACAAAGACAAGAAATGGAAAAAGAGGAAAACTCTATTTTCTTCACTCTATCCCCTTCCCTCCCAGCTTCTCCGGGATGGTTGGAAGGGCAGCAGCCCCCGCAGAGGCTGGAGTTAACATCGCCCCTTTAACGGCAGCGCCGCAGCCTGACATCAGCGAGCTGGGGAGTCCGGGGAGGGCTGGGAGCTGCTGCTCCAGGAGTGGTGCCAACACATCCCTGTTTCCCTGCCTCTTCCCCGCTCTTGTTTGTGTGTGCCTTTTAACACGCCGCATATGTATCCGTGCCTGCCAGTGGATGTCTGCAGGGTTTACGTTAACCAGCTCAAGCTGAAGTTGGTAAACAGCTATTTAAAGTTTTGCTTTTCATGTCTCCAAGGGTGTCATTTCTGGACGAGGGAGTCACTTGCATCCCTTGTCTTCCTACGGGCTATTCCCTTGTTTGCAGCCCAGATAGATCTTCTTCTCACTTTGCTATGCAGACAAGAGGGGTTTGGGTTGGTTTGTGCCTGGCACGGGGAGGGGAAATTAATCTCCTGTGGCTTAGTGGGGAGTGTTCATGTTTTTACCTGTTTTCTTGACATGAGGGAGTCAGGCTCAAGACCTGTAACTTCAGTGTTTAAAGTTCTTACTCCTGAGCAGAGTCCACATCTAAAGCTGCTCTTTTGCCCTGGGACAAATGTTGAACCCAGCAATTCCTCAGTTCTGCAGGAGGCTGGAAACTAGATCTTGATTTTATTCGGACTGTCACAACTCAAAAGTTTCTTGGAAACCAGATTCCCGTCTCAAACACTGCATGACACTGAGCAGAGAAGCCGAAAGCAAGTCCGGAGCACCGATCCCAGCTGCAGCACCACTACTAAAGTTATTTATCCCCGCACAGGTTTTTGGTTTTGTTTTTTTTTCACACGTTCTTGCCTTCTGTTTTTGCTGGAGCAAAAACTCTATTGAGAGGCAAATTTTAGCCATCTGGCAAAGCTGGCTGTAGGGGGGGGGGGGGGGGGGAAGGAAAAAAAAAAAAAGACAGAAAACACAATGTGCATGGGCACACACACACACACAAAACTCTGGAGATTAGGGAAGACAAAAACTCCGCTGAATGCCGCGGCTTTTGCTGGAGCGCACGGGCAGCCCCGCAGCGGGAGAGGCGGGAGCGGCGGCGGCGGGGAGGACGGTTCCAATGCGGGCAGGTCTGCCTGCGTGCCTGTGGGGATGTGGGGAACGGTTGCAGGCAGGGGAAGGCGTGACCTGCATGGAAAATGCCAGACAACTCCAGACGCACACACACATAGGCGCACACACGCTCACAAATCTCCGGACAGAGATAAGGCGGACAGCGGAGCATTTGGAAGGAGGCAAAGCAGTCCCCCGCAAACCAGCCAGCAATCCTCCACACCAAACCCACCGGCAAACCCTCCCGGCAGCAAAATGAGGTGAGTAACTCCCCGACGGGCTGACCCCCGGGTCCCGCAGGCTGTGGTCTTGGGGCACGGCCGGGCAGGGGGGCCATCCCACTGAGGAAGGTTTCCCCTCTGATGACCGTGGCTTCGGTTTCCCCATCCGCCAGTGGATGAGGCGTTGCTCATGCCTCAGCTTCGTGCTGCAGCCCAGCTCGCATGCCGGCATCCCGGCAGAGCCGAGGGGAGCCTCGGGTGACGGGTGCGCAGCCAGGGCGTACCGCTCTGCCATGGTCCATGGGCGAAAGGTGCGAGTGAGGCTGGACGTGCTGCACAGCCTTCAGGTTTCTGTGCACGCCACGGTCGTTTGTCACTTCTATGTGAGGTTAAGACTTTTCTGGCATGGGAAAGAAGTTTGATGTTGTTTTGCCTCCTCTGTTTAAAGGGAAAACAGAGTTGCAGCGGCAAACGGCCTGTTCAAGTTGAGGAGGTGATGCCCATTTACACCAGCTGAGCATCCAGCCCTATGCATGTGTTCTGACCAGAGGAGAAACAGATTTTCCCTTCACACATTTTTGTGGTTTCAGACAAACTGTCAGAAAAAGGCATGTTCAACCTCACTCTGCTTGAAAGAAAAATTGATCCAAATTTCTCAGCTCCCATTAACTTTGCTTTGTAATGAAGAGCTGGGAGAAGTGATGGCACTACACAAACGAGACCCAGAAATCTACTGTGCTGGTTTTGAAAGAACAGAGACAGGTTGAAAATAATCCACTTATATAGCTTAGTTTCCTCACTAGCATACCTAAATCAAGCCCTGATTTTGAAATCGGGTGTATGTGTACATGTGAATAGTTCCAGCACCTGTAATACACACCTACAAGCCTTTGCCAGGCCTTAGTACCTATTTTAGAAAGTGGAAATTTTTGCCTCTAATGGCTCTAACTTCCTGAATGTTTCTTTTCCTTTGTGCACTTCAATGGACCTAAAAAGCCTGAGCTCTGCTCCTCTTTCAGGGTCCCATGCAATGGCACAGGCTTTTGTGTTTGCACTTCCAGCACAGGCAGCGTTCTCCCCTTGCACAGAGAAATACTCAGTTTATGCTCACTTTCATGCTCAAATGGAGCTCGAGGCTGGTGTGAGGTCAGCTGGACTGCCACTGATTTACCTGTCCTCTCTGTCCTTCTCTGGGACAGAGAAGTTGGTAACAAGTTGGGACAAACTCTTCAGGCTGAGAGTTTTTAAAAGCTGGGTTTGATAAGAAGATAAGAGAACCAGAAAATAGAGGAGAGTAACATGCTGGGTTACACTGCTGGGGCCCCGGTCCATCCTTGCCCAGCTGCAAAGATGTGTGCTGTTTGTTGAGAGTCAATGATCACAATTTGGCAGGATGAGGCTAAGCAGTAATAATAATAACGATACTTAGCAGTTATTGCCATGATGCTTTCATTAAACCGATTTAGAAAGAGTCATTATTTTATTAAGCACCCTTATGTTTATTCTTCCGTTAAATGAAGATTTGCCCATCAGAGCCCCATTAGTTAAAGGATGTGTTGCCAGCAGCTGCTGCTCCCAGAAGCATGAGAAACACCAAGCTCCTGATGGCACCCGGAGCTGGCTGGGAGCTGTGGAAGTGCCTTTTGCATCGCGCATGGCACCTGCATCACCCACCTTTCAGAGGGGCTTTCGCCTCCTGGGAGTCGCGTCCAGCTCCCACCCTCACCTCGGCTTTGTGGGGGTGTTGCTCATGGTGACACAGTGCTGCACCTCCTCTCAGCTGTTTTGAGTGTGTGACCTTACACAACCCACTTGGGAAAGAAGACTGAGCCTTCAACAGGTTTTGGCATTGCCAGAGTTTCATTTCATCTCCTCACATGTGTTTTCCAGGTACCCCCTGACCTGGTCCTTTTGTGCCTTGCTGCTCTGTGTGGCGGATGCCATCGAGCTGACAGACATGTTTGGGGAGATCCAGTCTCCCAACTTCCCAGATTCCTATCCCAGCGACTCGGAAGTGACGTGGAACATCTCTGTGCCTGACGGGTTTAAAATCAAGCTGTACTTCATGCATTTTGACTTGGAGTCATCCTACCTCTGTGAATACGACTATGTGAAGGTGAGCTATGTTACCACGGGGCAGATGGTGGGGTAGACAGCAGATCTGTTTGGCCAGCTGAGAGAAAGTAGTGCTGGAAAATCTGGGAACAAGCTGGTTTTCCCCGTTTATTGGGCACAGGAGTTGTCAGTCCAGTGGAAGACAGGGAGAGCGCAGGTAAACTGACAACATCCATTGGACTAACAGTGAGTGGGACACCAGATTCAGAGCTTACCCACAGAGGACCAGATTTCTGAAAGTATTTGGGCACCTAATTCTCATTGGACCCAATGGGATTTACACACCTGTGGGCTGATGAAACCCCTGTGGCTAAACCCCCAGCCTGTGTCACTCTGATGCCAGCCACATGCAAGGAGGACCTCTAAGTTAGTCACTCTTTGCCAAGCCACGGCCCTGGGTGCACCTTGCACCTTGCAGCCAGCCTGGATCCCTGGCCGTGGCTTGCAGGCTGTTGGAACACCCTTCCAGACCCCAAGGAAACAAAAGGGAAAAGTTAGACCTGAGCTTGAGGCTGCAATTTGGGGTCTGCAAAGCAGAGCCTCCCGCAAGCTGCAGGGCACAGACCCAAAGGCTCCCTTGGGTTCAATGAAAACCCATTTCACTGCTGAGATACAAATTTTGGGGCTGCTGCTGGCTAATACCTGGAGCACAAACAAGCTATGGAAGTTCCCAAGGAAGCTGTCATGGCCAGAAACACAAAAGATTTCAATCTGCTTCACTGCTGGGCAGTAACCCATCAGAAACTGTGGTAGGCCACACATTGCAGTGCCACGGAGCATCTTTGCCTCTTGCACCACACGTCTCTCCGAGCAGGACTCTCCACATCCAGAACAAGCTGGGTTCTCCATATCTTTGAACTTGGTCAGATTTGGTGCTTTCTAGCAGACAAGCAGAAGCAAGCAGGTGCTTTCTAGCTTTGCCTGGCTGAACATGCCTTACCCCATTGCCCAGCACAAGCCTCACCCCTCCCCTCCACACAAAGGCAGGTAGAGGTTGCACCCAGGTCTGGAACCACAGAACTCAGCCCTGGTGCTAGTTGCCAACTAATTGAAATTATTATTTTATTCTTGCCCTAAGAAAACAAATCAAACCTTTGTGGTTTTTTTCCTCTAGGATCTGTTGTTCGCTGCTTTAATTTCCCCTTTGTGCTGGCACTCATTCTGCTACTAACAGCCCTCATTGAGGTTTGATTAGTTCTTTCTGCTTCTCCTGGATCTTCTCCAAGCACAAGGACCAGGGACATATATAGAGATATATTGCTTTAAAAACCCAATAAGCTCAAGGAGCGGATTTCTTGGAAACTTTCCCCATTCCAAGCTTTACCCCTCCTCCCACCCTTCACCCCCTGCTCATTTTTCCTTTTTCATAAGGCTCCCTGTTATTTGGCCATGGTGCCAACTTGGCACCATAGCTCTCCCTGCCCCTGGATTTCCATAAGAAGGCGGTATTTTTCACAGGGATTTAGATCTCAGCTGTATAAATTTGCTTGGGGCTGTAACTCAGCTTGCAGAGACTCCACCACAGAATTACATTTGAAAAGTCATGAAAATTGATGGATTACATGAGGTCCATAGGCTACTCTGCTGGGTAGGGGTGCAATCTTGATACTGCTAAACCACCAGCTTAGAAAACATTAAGGAGAGCAGCAAATAATTCCATGGCTATTTTCCTCCTTGGGTCTGGGTGTCCAACCTCTGTCTGCATCAGCACATGACATAAAACAGCATCAGCCTGCTCATTGACAGAGGCCAACAGTGCATGGCTATAGAATATAATTATAGACCCAACATATATAGGTGCTTCTCTGTAATATTCTGCCAGTCCCAGTGAAGATGCTGAGAAAGCCACAGGTGGTATCTCTGCATTTAATGGAGATCAATGGATTCCCCATCCATGAACCTGTACCACTGCTTTCTAAACTCATGGGTGACTTTAATCTCTGCAGCATCCTGTGGCAGAGAGTTGCACAGGTTAAATATATAATTATATGCCTCTGTGTGTGTATGAAGAAACACCTTCTTCTTTGTTCTGACCATGGGTCTGACCGGGCTCTCCATCAGGGTCTTCATCATCCTGACTGATATAAGAAGGAGGTCGAAACGGGGGCTGAACAGCCTTGATGCAAGGTGGGGACCCAGCTCAGGACAGGCAGAAAGCCGCCATGCCCTGGCTTTTGCTTTCCCTACCTCCTTGGCTGCCCACACACCCAAGCTCTTGAGCAGTGTAGAAAATCATCCTGAGTGGCAAGCTCAGGGCGAGCCGAGCTGTAAACCCACGCAGATCTCTGCCTTCGGGGTGGTCTTCAGAAGGGAGCAGTTTCCAGAGCTCTGAAACAATGGCTAATTAAAACAATAGCTGTTTATTTATATATATATACACATATATGCATGCATGTGTGTATATATAGAAAAAGAACGTGGCTCCTAAAGAAATGCTCGCAGGCCAGGAGGCTTGTTTGTGCAAAGGGGAATGGCAGAGTGTGGGAGTGGTACTTCAATAAGGAAGTGAGCCAGGAGGAAAGGGAGGAACAACCACCCCCAAAATACCCACCCGAAGAAGCCCCATGCAGGTAGGAAACACCAGCCACACGCTGCCTCGGGAAGCTGAGCTCCAGGCCCTGGTGTGCTGGAGACAGCCTTTCCCTGGGTTTTGGGTGACCACCCTCAGCCACCTGCCAGGTCCAGGGGGATGGGGAAGCAGCAGCCATCCATGCTGGGCTTTTGGCTCCTGCCCTCTGCCATGTTCCTCGGCAGGCTCTGCCCATCTCATCGCTGATTTGGGGGTTCCTCATTTCTTGGATCACTTCTTGGGTCACCCAGCACTGAGCACTTTTGCACATGTCTCCAGCACTGGCCTGGGGCACCCCAAAAGCCACAGCCATGGCCAGGAAATCAGGTTAAGTGACCTGACTAGTGTCCTGGGGAGCACACAGAGGCAGGGACATGGGAGATGAAATCCCAGCAGAGGGCCCAAGACGGGAGATGAAATCCTGACTTCTGAGGGGCCTTCGTGAGTAAATCCCCACGCTTATTAGGGAGATCTGAAGCTATGGTCCTGACCATGAGGTTTTGCACATTGCTCAGTCAAGTCCTGGAATGAAATCAGCCCCTGAGGGCTTGGCAGAGAGCTTGGGACCAGCCCCTTGATTGAAGATAGGGTCTGTGGTGAGAGGATTTCCCCCCCGTCAGCCCATGGCAAGTCCTTGCTGGCTCACAGTCCTCATGGAGTTACCTCTCTTCACCCCAATCCCTACCACTGAGTCCTGATTCAGGATGGCACATGCTTGAGACCTGGCAGGTTTCAGCACATACCACAGAGTTTTCCCTTCAACTCCTTCAAACCCAGGGGCCATCTGTGATGGATCTCTCCATCTGTGCATGGGGGCAGGAGAGCAGAGGGACATTTTGTGGGTCCAGTGAGTTCCATGTCCCCTGACACAACCCAAGTCTCCCTTGGATGCACCTCTTGGTGTTGAGTTCAGACTTCTGCCCACTTGGGAGGCATTTCTGCAGCTGCTATTCACACCCATGTCCCCAGGAAGGATCTGTGCCATTGGGTGCCTACCGAGGCAGGACTCCTACTGACCCCCTGTGTGCATGCCCAGGAGCTGGCCAGGCATCTCGGTCAAAAACCAGTGGCTGCAAATAAATTTACTGGAGAGTGGCTGGGGCCCAGCTGAGCGCAGGAGGCAGTTTTTGCCGGCCCTGGTGAGGGGAAAACAGGGGTATGGGCCAAGCTGGGGAAGCAGAGCTCCAGGCAGAGCATCAGCTAGTGCCACCACCCTGGGAAGCAGCGCTCACGGAGGGGGATTATGAAAGATTTGTGATGTGATGGAGCCATGCCCCCACAGTTTGGCAGGGTGTTTAGGGTGCATAGCAGATCAGCTTTGCACGCAGCGTCCTGGGCTCGCAGTGTGCCATCCCCTGCTACGGGTGACTCGCACGGGGCAGGGCTGCATGCTGCGCCATGCTGAGCACTCGGTGGCACAGTGCCCAGGGACACCCTCAGTGCTCGATGCAGCGCTGTCAGGGGTCATACAGGGCCAGGGAAGGAGCTCGATGTTGCATTCAAGGCAGCGCATGCCCAGCCTGGGCTGTGAGAAGGGTGCATGGGACCCATTTACATCTTCCTCTGCTCAAAGGAGGGGGAAAAAGCACAAATCAAAGCTTGACATGAACTTAGGGGTCAGGAGAAGAGCATCCTTTTGGTGCTATCAGCTGGCCTCAGCCGGGGGGGGGGGCATAATCTGTTCCCCCAGGGGTGTGGCATCCTAAGAGGACCACTTCAAATCCCGGGAGGCAGCTGGGAGGAGAGGAGGGCCCAGGGCTTTGCTGCTCATCTTTCCCATCCTGTTGGCTCTGAGCAGAGGAGTATGGTGGCACTGGCCACTCCCTGCACCACTGGGGATCACAGTCACCCGCTGTGCAGGGGAAGGAGGAGGATCAGGCATGGGAGCACGCCAGCAGCTCCCTCAGCATCCCAGCATCCTGCCTAGGCTCTCGTTGCACCCCCAGCCCCTCCAGGGAACAAGCCTGGCCCAGAAATAGGGCATGTAGGTTCAGCAACCCACAGGAGGGGACGGTCGCCAGACACCAAGCCAAATCCACAGCAGGGGAAACCATCCATCCTCCCCTTTCCCCCACAGCACAGCAACCATATATGTTCCTGTGGAAATTCAGGTGCACATTTGCACATGAAAGGACCCTTAACATATATTGGAGAGAAGATGCATGCATGGTGGGGAGAGGATCTCCAGGAGACCTAGATGGAGGTTCCTGCTGGGGCTGTCCCACCCCTGCCTCATTTGCAACAGTCAGCAGCAGCAGCATCAGTCATTTTGCAGAAACCCCCTGTTCATCTGGGTGTTGCATTCTTGTGTGCACTCTAACTGCAAGGCGGCTCGGCAGGAGCTGTTTCATGCCCTTCCTGGTCTCTGAGCGTCTCCTCCCCATGTCATGTTCCCAGTGTCTTCAGCCCAGCACTGCGATTCCTCTGCCTAATGAGCCATTTATATATATTACAAGTGGTATGTTTGGCCTTCATCAGTCCAATTAGTGCATTCCTGGAGGGCTGGAGAGGGGGGGATGGCGGCTGTGTTTCCGTATTGCCGGCTGCCTGCTTCTCTCCAGCGGCAGACACTGAAACGCCGGGCCAAATTTTCCTTGGTGTTTGTGGCGTTTTGTTAACCCGCCTGCTGCAGAAGGCATCTCCAGAGCATCGCTGCCCCAGCATCCCCAGCAGCCCATTTCCTGGGGCAGCATTTCTTTGCTGCCAAACTAGAGCACCCCAGCTCCTGCCTCCTTCCCCAAAGGGGGAAATCAATATAGGGCAGAGAGAGGCCACACAGCTTAGGTCACCCCTTCTCTTAGCCACAGCCCAAGCCAAAATGCAGGAGGACAGAGCCACAGCTGGGGAGGGACACCCATCTGCCTCCATCCAGATGGGCAGAAATCTTAACAAGGGAATGAAGAGGCAAGGAGAAACAGGGAAGATGGCAGGAGGCAGTGGCAAGGGTAAATTTAAGGCACGAGAGTGTCGCTATATTTTACTTTTCAAAGGAGGATTCTTTCAGCGTATTTTTATAGGGAATTTCTCTGCAGCAATTGATATTTCCCTCAGGGACACATCTTCTCTAGTGAAAACGTCGACATCGTGACCCGAGAGGGAGAAACTCCAAACAAACAACCAGGATTTAATTACCAGCCTGCTCGCTGGATGTAAATGATCTATGAAAAAGTATACAGTCCTCAGCAGAAGCAGCAAATATTAACCAGGGATGATGACCTCTCTGTTTAGTTTACTGCTGGAGGGCTGTCTCTGCTCCCTGTGGCTCGGGGCATGGGACCCGTCACAGATAAGGGGCCGTGGATACCTTCGGCGAGGGGAGCACAGCTCTCCCGGGCCTCATCCTGCTGCTCCAGGGCTGTACCCAGGGATGCTGGGAGTAGTGTTGGGGCTGGCCCCATGGCAGGAGCATCCTCAGGCCAAGACATGAGGCACTCGGAGGTTTTTCCACACTCCAGTGATGCTGTGCTGCGGGTCCTGCACCAGCCGGGGCTGGAGGAGAGGGATGGGAGCTCACACAGTGGCTTGTGTGTCCCTGCAGAGGTGACAGCCACCAGACTCACATGGAGGAGCTGAAAATTGCTCCTTCCCACAGCTTTCCTTAAGAAAAAGAAGTTTCTGCAGAAAAGGCTGCATGTCACGCGCTCACGCACCCAAGACTGTGTGTTGCAGCCGAAATGCGGTTTTCCTTCGCGTTTGGTGATGGTGCTCCCGTTTTTCAGTCTGAAACACTATTTAATTTCAAAACAATCTTTCTTTCAGATTTAAAAGAGATTCTAAAACACCACAGTATATTTCAAAGGGATTGAAACCAGATGGATCCCAAATTACTTGTTTTCCTTTTTTTTCTTACAGAACGCTGTTCCATAAAAAAAATAAAATTCAATTGGGTTTTTGTCCCAACGCGGGGTGCGTGTTTTTTCTCCAAATTCTCAAAATTTATCATCGGAAAGTCTCTCTCTTTTCTGGCCAGCTCCAGCTTGTATGAGAGGATGGAAAATATCTGGAGGCAATGTCAAGGCATGCTGAGTTGCCATTTCCATGTTGGCTTTCCCTGGTGTGAGCGAGTTTCCGCCTGCTTGTTCAGCCCTGGGAAATTTCCCTTTCAGCCCCAGACCCTCCCCGGCCAGTGCATCCCGAGGGTCTCCAAGAGAGGGGGATGCAGCCAGAGGAGGGTCTTGCCTCGCTGAGGCCACGCAAGATGGGGACAGCATTGCAACACCTCCGGGACCCCATGGGTCCCCGAGCAGGCGACTGTTTTCCCCAGGCATGGGCTGGGGGGCTGCACACTTCATCACAGCCTCAATAGCATTGGCTTGGCATGAGCAGTGGGAGCTGGCATGGTGGTATTCATCGCATTCCTCAGCCGAGGGGTTATTCATATTCAAATCTCCTGGGGGAAAGCATGCAGGGTGCTGGGAAGGAGCTGGGAGAGGTTGTGGTCAAGACAGGGGCTGAGGGTGGGATTTGCAGGAGATGGGGTCAATGATGAAATGGTCCTGGGGAAAACGGTGAGGAAAAAGGAAGGGGGGGTGTTTCCAGGGAAAACCACAGGGTTTTTCACAGGTATCACTGCTTGAAGGCATGGGCATGGCTGTGCTTTAAAGGAATGCACATAAAGGCTAGCAAGCATGCTGAGATGACAAGGCACATTGGCCAGTTGGTTCCCTCCTGTAGCCCTCTGAGCATGTAGCTCTGAGTCCAAACAGTGCCTGGTACTGCAGGTCTGGAACCAGACAGGGACCCTGGGTGGCGGATACAGGACCGAGCTTGTCCAAGACAGCCCAGGGGACAGAAACACCATCCAAATTATAGCTGCTGCTTTGAGCTGATGCAAACGTAGTGGGCAGGGGCTCCTCTGGGGTCCCAGTGCCCTCCCAGCAGCACAGCCCTCATGTTGATGCTGCCACCCAGATCAGTGTTTGGGCTGAGGGAGGAGGCAAGGGGGAGCATTTCAGATACCGACAGCTCTGAGTGGGAACAACATGGCTTGGGGCTGATTTTCACAACTCTTCTTCTGCACTGCCTGCCCACGTCCTCACCCCACCTTCCAGAAAGGCTCCTTCCCTGCATCCTCCCCGTATACTCCCCAGCTCCTCCCTACATCCTGGGTGCTAACTGCTCTCTCAGCATCTACTTCAGAGGGTGACCACAGGCAGGAGCAGGCAGACCTGAGTCCCTGTGTTCATTTTGCAGGAAACTTTTAATTGCTTTACTGCAGTAATGGCATCTCAGAGAGACGGAGAAGTGGGAGTCAGACCTGCCATGCTCTGAGCATCCCCAGGGTCATGCTTGGCTGCAGAAGGTGAAGCGAATGCAGCAGGAATAGCTGGAAATTGATTTTTAGGGCCAAGGCAGTACAGGACTGAGCAGGATGGGGCACCCAGGGGTGCAGAGCTGCATCCTTAGGCTGTGGCCATGAAAGGCTGCCGGGCAGGCAGCCTGCCCCACGGAGACACTGCTGAGCCCTGTCAGGAGACAGGCTGGGCAAGTGCAGGCAAAGACCTGAACTCTTGGGTGCAGAGCATGACTCCAAGCCCGGCCTGACCTCCCCCAGGAAAGCACCATGGGCTCTCTGGGCTCACAGACACCTACAGCCCCATGCAGAGAAAATTCAGAGGTGACCAGCACTGGGGAGCACCCCAGGGACCTGTAAAGCTCCTGCATTTTCCAAGTGGTCAGCAGAGCCCAGGGACCCAGTCCCATGCCCTGCTGAGCACTCACCCACTCTTTCTGCTAACAGATTGAAGCTGAGGACCAGGAGCTGGCAACCTTCTGTGGCAGGGAGACAACAGACACAGAGCAGGCTCCTGGGCAGCAAGTGATCCTGTCCCCGGGACCCTACATGGGACTCACATTCAGGTCTGACTTCTCCAATGAGGAACGCTTCACTGGTTTCGACGCCCATTACACTGCCGTGGGTAAGCAGCAGTTAAGCCTGCAGGACCAGCATGCTAAGGCAGCATAACAGATTTGCTAGGATCACATCATCCCAGGTCAGCCCTGGGGACCCTAACAAGAGAAGTCCTTGTGTGCAGCCCTTGGGCCATACAGGACTTGCTGGGTGCTCGTGTGACCCACCATGTGGGACAACTAATTTCTCAGTGCTGTGACAAATGTCCCCACGAGGAGTGATGCATGGGGGGTTACAGGGTGACCTCCTTTCCTTGTTATCTTCATCCTAGATGTGGACGAGTGCCTGGAGAAAAGTGACGAGGAGCTGGCGTGTGACCACTACTGCCATAACTACATCGGCGGGTACTACTGCTCCTGCAGGTTCGGCTACATCCTCCACTCTGACAACAGGACCTGCAAAGGTACCGCCCAGGCAGAGCTCAGACATGGGAATGGTCACACAGAGGGGTCCCTGAGCAGGCAACAGACCTACCAAACACAGGCAAAACTGCCCTCTCTCGCTGCCAGGAGGGATGAGGTACCTCTTCCCCTACAAACCAATAGCCTGGGACTGGAGAGCACCCAAGGCCTGCAGCCCTTTTGTGAGGGAAGATGTGGTTTATCCCATGGGCTATGCTCCTCAGCTAAGCCCTATAGACCTCCTCAGGTTAGAGGAATGAAAAGGTTTAGTCTCTGTTCTGAATCTGCATCACGTAGATTATCTGGGATTAGCTCTCAGCCCAGGACCCTCTATACCACAGACATATTTGAAGGTTGGCTGTGTGAGGTTCTCCTTGCATGGACCCATATTTGGGGTCCATGGACCACCCAGCAGATCCCACTCTACAGGGAGGTCTCCTGAGAGTGGTCAGGGCTGGGATGTGACTGGCAGGGTCTTGAGAGAGCCATGGCTGTGTTTCAGTGGAGTGCAGCGACAACCTCTACACCCAGAGGAGTGGGGTGGTTGCCAGCGCCGACTTCCCCAGCCCCTACCCCAAGAGCTCGGACTGCCTGTACCGCATTGAGCTGGAGGAGGGTTTCTTCATCACCCTGAGCTTCGAGGACAGCTTTGACGTGGAAGACCACCCCGAGGTGACCTGTCCTTATGACTACATCAAGGTGAGCTGGGTTCTGCACACTCCTCCTGTCCTGTTCTCCTGTTGTTTTCCTGGTGTCCTGGTGATTGGACCAAAATTGCCCCAGTCTAAAAAGTGGTGATGAGGCCAGCAGGAGCCCTGTGCTCAATTGAGCCCATGTCTCTTACCATGTCTGATTTTGACCCTCTCAACCAATAGTGACCCTCTTTCAGTTCACATCCCCCCAACACATGGTGTTTAAGCCCCGCTGACCCCACTGCAGCCCCATCCTTTAGTCTCAGGGTGAAGTGATCCTCAAAGATCCCCCTCAAACCCCCCATTCTTCTTTGCATTGGCAGATCAAAGCTGCCCATAGGGAATTTGGCCCCTTCTGTGGAGAGAAGTCCCCAGGACGCATTGAAACCCAAACCAACAGCGTGCAGATCCTCTTCCACAGTGACAACTCAGGAGAGAACAGGGGCTGGAAGCTGTCATACACAGCAATTGGTAACTCCTGCTGCTTTCCTCTGTTTGCTGGGCTTGGGCAATGGGAAGGGCTTTATAAACCCTGCAGGTGGAGACCATGAGTTTGGTGGTCCATGATCCTGTCTCCAGAAAGGGTCTGTTCCAGAAATCACGAGAAAAGAAGAATAAAATAACACAGAGCCCTCCCTTCAAAGGGTGCTTTTTTTCCCTACACCAGATGGGCCCTGAAACAAGCCCACATTGCAAAGCAAAGACATTTTGGGAAGGATAATTGCACAAGCTACTGTTATTAGCTCCCAGCTTTGTAATGCCCAAACCCAGGGTATTACAGACTGGAGAAAAGACCTGGACCCTCCACTCCTTCTAGGAGAAGAGCCTGGCTGAGCCATGCCTGTGTAGGCTAATAGCAAGAGCAAGGCAGGGATGTTCAGATTCTGCTACATGGTGCTGGGTGGCAGAGCTGGAACTCTAAATATCCTCCATTTATTCAGCTGAGTTTTGTTTTGCTTTGTTTGCTTTTTATTCAAAGGAAACCCATGCCCACTGGTGCAACCACCGATCAATGGGAAAATTGAGCCTTCCCAAGCCAAGTACACCTTCAAAGACCAGGTTGTCATCAGCTGCAACACCGGATACAAAGTACTGAAGGTATGTTATGACAGTGTGGAGCTGGGCACCTGGGTAGGAAAGGGGGGATCCTTCCTCCCAGAGCCATTGCATCTCTGGGAGAGTGAACACAACACACACACCATCCTTACCCACTTCCCAGGGGCAAGGAAAAAGCCTCCTCTGAGAGGCACCAGCCTTCCTTTCCAAAGATGCAAAGGAAGAGAGGAGACGGCACTTTCCTGAGCCACCCTCTCAGCATCCCTCCAGATCTGGCCAGCTCACAGGAGGCCAGGCTTGGCACCTCTGCCAGAGAAAAAGTCAGCAAAAGACCTGGGGGAGCTGCCAGGGCTCTGCCTGCTCCCCACCTTGGTGGGTGCTGGCTCAGCTTCCCAGGCAGCCCTGCGGAGGCCAGCCTCCACAGACCAGGAGGTCCTCTGGGACTTTGGGACAGCTTCGGCAAGTCAAGGGGGCCAGGATTTTGGCAGGCCCTTTCTGGGAAACAGCTGAGAACCACAGGGAGCGCGGGTGACTCATGGGGTGGCTGTCTTCCCTCCAAACCAGTAGCCTGCTTTGACTTCCGACATGGAGCTGGGCATTTCTCTGATCTCCCAGACTCATCCTTCATGCAGAGCTGCCTCGTTACCCATCCCAGCACCTAGAACAGGATTAAATTACTCTGGTTCTTTTGCATTCAGCATGCTGCTGAGTTGCTGGCAAGAAAACTCTTCTTCAAGTTTTTCATTATGATTTTATTGCAATTTTCAGCTAGAAAAGTCCTCTTCCAGGGGGGTCTGGATATATCTTGACTAAATCACAAAAAAAAATTACTTTTTATGGAGAGATTAATTTCCTTGCATTGTACATTGACGGTGGTTTTTTTGCTGGCATCTTCTGCGCAGGATAACCTGGAAAGCGACTCCTTCCAGATCGAGTGTCTAAAGGATGGGACATGGAGTAACAAGATCCCTATCTGTAAAAGTAAGGACACCCTTCCCCACCCTGCCAATGTCTTTTTCCTGCTGAAATCATTTAATGCTAAAGAGAGCTGCCCTGCCAGAGTGGAATTCCTTACTCAGAGACACAAACCCAGCCAGAGAGGCTACGTAACTCTGCAAAGCTCCTTTGGCTCATTCTTGGATAACATAACGGGGCTCGCTCCAAATGCCACAAGCAGGAGGTTGATGCTTTTATTTAGATTACTCATATAACTTAATTTGCAAGCCGCTTTGCTGTCTCCCTGTCAAAGAAAGAGCAAGCCTGGCTCTTGAAAGCTGGCTCTGTTGGATGAATCTGGGACAATTTGGGATAATCTAGTTCCTGGTCCAAATTTCCTTCCCAATGGAGGCTACTGAGACCCAAGGCATTAGAGAGGTCCCACATACTAGCCTAAACTGGGCACTGCTCAGCTAAGTGGAGAGGGAAAGAAAAGTTGCCCAAATATCTACAAGCCTTAAAACAAGAGAAAAGGGGAGAAGAAAGGAAATGACGTTTGAAAGGGCAGGTGACTATTTGCATCATCTCTTCTTTTATCTAACCCAGCTCCTCTCTCAGTTTAGGCTTGGGAGATGTACCAGATAACACCTTCCCCCTTTCCCCCAAACACCCTCAGCCCTTGGGGAGGCTCTCACTGCTGCTCAGTCTGCTGCAAAGCAGCAAACATGCCCAGAAATGTCCCAAGACCTTCCAGGAGAGGCAAGACAAGATACTCTCAAGGGATGTTGGGATCCAGGCTTTCCTCATCTGGGCAGATCTTTTTTCTTTTAATGATATTGTGGATCTTAACATAGAAGAGTATTTCTGGAGTTTTAATGCACATTTTCTCACTCAAAATGGAAATTGGGAGGGTCCCAGACCTGTTAAATAGATCCATATCTGAAAGGGCTCCTTAAAAAGTGTGGGGTCAGCGATGCCTCTGTCCTACCAAAGGAATTCCCCACTCCTACAATTCTCACTACCAGTCTCCCATTGATTTTATCCAGCTTGAACAGTTATCAGATAAAGATTGGCATTGTGTAGAAAAAAAGAACAAAAAATCTACGTAAATATTTTTAACCCCAAAAAGTATTATTTTTTTGAGAAAATTGAAATGATTACCTGCATTATTCCAGCCAGGCTGGAACTGATCCCTTCTTGTGTGATATGACTCACTACACTAAATTTCTAAGACTTTTTCTGGAAAGCCAAGAAGCCCCTAAATGGGCAATTCAGGCCTCCAAACTGCAATGCCTCCCACCTCCCTGGGATGTCTGGGAGAGGCAGGGCACAAGCAAAAATGGTTTTAGAAGGCAGTGCAGAAAATAGAAAACTTCTCAGCCAAGGCGGATAAAATCCAGCTCCGTGGCCTGGCGAGTCTAAACACAAACCCGTGACGGCTTCTCCCAGCCACTGTCCCCAGGTCGCCCCGGCCAAGCAGAGCATGCGGGTCCCCAGCACGGCTATGGCTCCGCCGGCATCCGCAGCACCCTGGCACGGCTCGCCGGGTGCTCATTAACGATTTCTGGTGTTTTGGGGGCTGGGTTTCCTGCATGCCTCTCTCTGCTCATCTACTAATTGGGCTTTCTCTCTCTGCTCTCCTCCTTCCCCTCTGCTTTTGGTGCAGCTGCAGATAGAGCCGACAACCAGACAGAGGGAAGAGCCGGCTCGGAGCAAGTGGCCGCGTGAGGCTGGCGCCGGCCGCGCCGCCCCGACGGGCAGCCTGTCTCGATGCCCCTCTCTGATCTGTCCGGTACCCAGGGCAGGTCGCCTTTGCCCCTGGCCCAGCTGCCAAATCCATTTCTGTGGCTTGTCTAACTGGCATGGCACTCTTAACCCCCCTGCGCCTGGTGCTTTCTTAAATCCATCTCGAGAAGGGGGAAGGAAATTTGGAGACAAGCCCCCCTTTCCCACTGCCACACCACCCCACGGGAAGGGTGCCTGCCCAACCCCGGCACCGCTGCCCAGGGACCATGAGATGCTGCCAGCTCCCGGCACGTCCTCCGCATCCCTCCCTCTCCGCTCGGATGCCTCAGCCTGGCTCAGCTCCCGCTCCAAGCCAGCAGTTGCGCAAGGAGCGCGGCATGGCCGCCTGTTTGTTTGTTTGTTTGTTTGTTTGGATTCAGCCTCCCGCTGCCCTTCCTCCCTGGCCCAGCGTCACAAATAAGAAACACTCCTTCTTCTCCTCTCTCTGAGAGTCCTGGTGCCTTTCACACCCACTGGGCAAGGAGGCCTGGCGGATGGGTTGGCATCACCAGCCCTTTCCTGCAGGCACCAAGCCCTGGCACCAGCACAGAGACATGAATGCTCCTCCACCTCCCCTTTGCTCCCCACTGCTGGCCCAGCGGAGGTGAGGACGGGCTGGCCTCATGTTGATTGCAGCTGAAGGAGGTCAGAGCCTGGTGTCTGGCCCCATTCATGTCCCCAAGAGCCCAGGGCATGCACCCTGGACTCCTCAAGGCATTGGAGGCTTCACTGAGAGGATGCTGAGATGTGGAACAGAGTCTGGGAGAGGAGGAGGGGAGCTCAGTCCACTTCTGGTCCTATAAAGATGGAGATGCTAAATGGCCCCTTTCCCAAGGCAAAAGTCTGGAATGGCTCACAGCACAAACACCCTCCCCTCACCCTTTCAGCAGGACCTGGGACACTGATGGGGCAACAACTCTGTGCAAGAGCCTGTTCTCTAGGCATGAAGCCTGCCCCAGGCCTGGGGGACACACAGGGAGGGGACAGGCTGTGAAGGCCAGTGGATGTAGCCATAAACAACCCCAAAGCAGATGTGCAAGCCAGGCTGGTCCCCCAACATCCATTCCCTCCTTCCTGCAAGCCCCAGCATCCCCCGGTGCCTTATAAAAGTCCCACAGTCGCTGGCACTGTGCAGGAGCACTGTGTACCCAAGCACCATAGGAAGAGAGCAGGAAAGCTCAGGCCAGCTGGAGACCCCAGGGCTGGTGAGAGGGGTCTGTGTCTCCTCCTCTGCCCCTCTGCAAGGCACAGGTACCCAGAGCCTCCATCCAACCTGCCTGCACCCACACTCCTCTCCCATCCATCACCTGTTGTCCTCAGGGGGGAGGTGGAGGGGACCCTGGTGAAAAGTGAGCTGCAGCATTTTGTCATAAACCAGGCTTTTGTCACCCAAGCAGGGAGGTAACCCTGAGCATCAGTACATGTCCCTGGTGCCAGCTATTGCTTCTAGTGAATTCTCTCTTTGTTAGCCTTGATCACTGCGTGAGGAGTTAGGACTCCTGTCCTTGCACCCATCCCATCGTGGAGCACATGAAGACCCACATTGCTCACATCATCTCCAATCCAAAGGACCTGCTTTCTGCAAAGTCACCTATCCCCTACTCAACCCCTGATCTTAAACATGGCAGAACCCAGCTCCAAAGCACTGTATTTCCTGGCAGGATCAGACCCTGTTTCCTACCCTCCCCTGGGGCAGGTTTCCCCGGAACCGGGCAGGGGGAGGCTGCACAGCACCATCTAAGTGTGCTGTGAACTGCCCACACAGCAGGGAGATGCAGCTCTCACGAGATGACTCGACCTTGGCGGAGGAACCACCTTGCAGCCTGGGGTCCTACCTGGGGGTGGGTGGCACAAGCCCAATTTGGGGAACAAGATGGGGAGGAGAGGCTGGGCAGGGCACTGTGACGGATGTGGGGAAGAAAGGGGACCATGGACAGGCCATGGGAAAGGGCAATGGCACCCTGGAAGTCCTTCTCCTGCCACCAGACCCTGAGCCCACACCAGGGATGGGTGAAGCAGAGCCAAACCTGCCCATGTCCTGGGAGATGGAGCAGGTGGGATCTCACCCACCTCTGCCTTCCCCCTGCCTGCAGACCAGCCAAGCACGCTCTCAGTGTCCCCCATCTCCTGTCATCGCAGGACAGCCAGGACCTAGGGTTGCTCAGCCTGATTTGTAAATGCTTATCAGCACTGCTTGGTGAGCAAGACCCAGAGCAAGAGGGATGGGACCATACACTCAGCAAAGCCTTATGCATGGAGGAGCACCCTGATGCATGGCGTAGGTTAGTGAATCACTGCCCACTCCTAAAGGATGCAAAGACATACTCTGGGACCATCTCTCAACGGATCTCACCTGCCAGAGCAGGTTTCTTCCTCTCTCAAAGGTATAGCAGAGAGATCTCACACTAAATGAAGTGCACAGGAGGGGCTCCCAGGACTGGGGTCTCCACCAGCATGAGTGGTATTGGCCGTACAGCCCATGGGTGAGCCATGCTGCTTGTGTTCAGCAGTGCTGCCCGCATGCCCTGTTTTTTGCAGGGTGGCCATCATGGGATTTCATGGGGACAGGCTTCCCTGCCTGGGGACAGCTTCCTGCTGCCATCTGGGCCCCTGTCAGGCTGTGCCCCCTGCAGTGCCCTAGAGAAAGGGGATACAGGACTATACAGGCCCTCACTCTACCCCATAGGAGCACTGTCACATGCCAAAGCCCAGCACTACCTGCCCGCTGGCTGGCTGGACACCCCAAGAAACAGCACAGGGCTCAACCCCCTTCTGTGTTGGCTTTCAGTTGCTGACTGCAAAGCGCCGCTGGAGCTGGAGCACGGCTTTGTCACCTTCTCCTCCAGGAACAACCTGACCACCTATCGAGCAGCCATCCAGTACCACTGCCAGCACCCCTACTACCACATGGCCCCCAACAGCACCGGTGAGCAGTGGGGCCTGGCCACGTCCCCATGGCATAGTGCGGGTGGGTGTGTGGCCATGTGCATGTGCATTTGCAAGTGAGGGGAGCTTGGCGTGACTGCTCCGGCATGCTCTGCGAGCAGGAGGCTATGGATGTAGCCTGCACACATTGTACCCTGCATCTGCACTGCCTTGATTGTCAGACTGGCTGCATCCTGCTCCACAACAAGGTAGGATGGAGTTAGCGCTGCCTGGTGCTTTGCCTGAGTGTTTCACAGCCTCGGCAGAGCAGTGTGGTTGTTGTTCTGTGCTCTGCCTTCTCGCCCTGCCATCTGCTCTCTGTAGCACATGAAATTTTCCCTGTCTCTGTGAAAGGAGCTGCTGCTGGAGAGAACACCAGGTCCAGCAGCCTTAGAAAGGGCTCCACAAGGCTCCCCATCCCAGCACCCAAATGTTCAGCGTAGTCAAAGCTGAACAGATAGCAGGGTGATCATGGCAGAATGAGTTTCACCCTTATCCCCCTGGTCCACAACCACAGAGACACCACAAGGTGCTTTGCCAAGCACCATAGGTCTCTGCACCCTTCAGACCCAGCTCTGGGCAGCAGAAGAGTGTGCACACACCCCAAGCCCTTCTTCCTCCTCCTCCGACAGTGAGCAAAGCCGAAGGATTTCCTCACATTCCTGTCTCCCTGCTCATATCCCCCTGCACACCCTCTGGCCCCATGCATCTGGTCACAGCATCCCGCATGCATTAGTGGAACAGTCACTGGAAACATTAATGGGGCAGCAGCTGCCAGCCGAGGCTGAGGGCATAGCACAGCTCTCCAGACAACTCAAGGCAATGAAACCGAGGATGGTGGCATGTCCCCTGCATGGGGGCAGAGCTTCCAGGGCCCCCCAGGGAACGGAGCACAGAGAGTGTAAAAGGGAGGTCACCTCCTGCTCTGGAAAAGGGTTCAAATGTTCTGACAGCTGGGAAACATCTCCTCGATGCAAAAGACACCCCCTCACGCCAGGGCCACAGCCCAGCTAATGCTTTGCTCTCTTCCAGCCACGTACACCTGCGATGCATCAGGGGTATGGAGGAGCGAGGAGCTGGGGACCAAGCTGCCATCCTGCCGACCAGGTACGAGTGCTGGGGCAGCTGGTTCCCACAGCAAGGGGTGCAGAGCAGGAACGTGCGGGAAGAGGGATGCCTCCATGCCTGATCTGACCTGATGCTTCCCTAGGCAGGGACCCTGCTCCCTGATGACAATGCCATACGCCTTGGGTATATGTAACCAACTGCTGCAATATATGCCCGTGAGGGTGATGGGGACAGAGGCCTTCTGCTATCCCAGCTGGCCCAGACGGTCAGGGTGCAGTGGTGGCACTGGGAAGCAGTGATGAGGGCATGTCCCCCTGGCAGAACAGAGCAGCAGTGGGGTCACAGCCATCCCTGCTGTCAGAGCTCCCCGCTCCAGCAGACAAGGAAACCAACAGCCCCAGGGCAGACCCCACTGGCCACGTTCAGCCCCCAGCATCACCAGAGATGGCTCCAGCCAAGGGCAGAGCATTACCTGCCCATTGCCACTGGCTGTCAGCTCCCATTAGCAGTGTGTCCACATGCAAGAACAATTAGCACCTCTCCAAGCCTTGCAGAAAAACCCAGATGCTTCATAGGGAAGGAAAAGTCCCAAGCCTTTGAGCAGTGGCAGAAATGTTTGCAGCCAGCAAGTTTCCAGGCCAGGCGCCCACTCAGGATTAAACAGAAATCCCTGGGATGTTGGCTGGCCATAGCCAAGCGTGGGGCCAGGTCTGGCTGCCAGGCAGTGGGGCTGGAGGCAGCCCCGGGTGCGCTTGTGGTCGGACGTGCAGGGATGGGTCTCCGGAGAGGTGCAGGGATCCAGCTCCCATGCAGCAACTGCAGCTACAACCACCCCAGGATTCAGGAGCTGGCCTAGCCCCAGGGAGGGTATCTGCTTTCTAGACATGCTGAGTGACTGCAAGGCCGGAGGAGGGACCCCCTGAGGTTCCCTGCATCCCATGGAGCTCCAAGACCAGGGCTGTGGCTGCTCATGTTGCGGTGGCTGCTCCCTGCATCTCTCCTTGATGTTTCAGCCTGAACTAATTTGAGCTGGGAGCATATGGGGACATCTTTTGGGGCCATAGCTGCTTTCATGGGCCATTTCCAGACCTCCTGATTAGTGACAGAAGTCAGAGAGACTTCAGGAAAATGGAAAATCCCAGAGAGAGGGTGACGCTCCTGAGATCAGGATCTGCAGGCAGCAGCTGGCCAGCTGCTCTTCAGATCTTCCCCTGTGTCTCACGCCACCTCCCCATCAATAGAAACTCCTCTTCCAGGCCACTCCGTGCCTGCCTCTGTCATTAGTGGGAGCATTTGCAGCCCGGTCAGCGTTTTTAATATGTAATTTAATAGAATAAATATTTGGCTGGATGTGCTTCCTCTAAAACCATCTCCCTGGGACAGCCGTCAGCTTCAGTGCAGCAGACCAGCTGGGCTGGACTGGGATGCAGGAATTATTTGCCTGAGCACGTTTTCCATTTCTTGCAGCACTGGGAAAGGAAAGGGAGCAGAGCACACACAGAGACACTCACCATGATCACTCCCTGCCGGAGTCGCAGTTTTCCTAGCAGCAGACCCCAGCCACAACAAATCCACCCTAGCAGCTTCTGGTGCTCCTGCCCTGGTTGCAAGGCTGACTCTCAGCCCCGATCCCATCACTGTGGGGAGTCAGACCCTCTTTCTGTGAGGCTTTGCATCCTCTCCTCACAGCACAATGAGCATCAGGGCAGAGTCCTGGCACTTTCCACAGCAGATGTGTGTTCCCCTGGCAGACTTGGAGGGATGAGACCAGCACCTGAGGTGCTGCGATTCAGGACTCCTCCAGCTGTAGAAGGGCAAGCCCAAATCAGCTCCCACAACCTCCCAGTGACATCAGCACCCCCAAGCAACTTGCATCAGCACCAACCATGTTCCAAGGCTTAAACTCTCCAGGGGCAAGATTGTCCCTGCCCACCCTGTCCAACCCTCTCAGAGCCACCTTCAGCATGCTGAGTCCCTCCTCTTCCTCATGCTGTGTCATAGAACCTGGATAAAGCTCCTGGAAGCAAACCAGGCTGCACATCAGGGCTCTTCAGACATTAATTCTGGGTCTGTTGAGGAGCTGCAAAAAGGGATGTTGGTTTGGCTGCCAGAATTGTGGTGAGGGCTTGAGATGCAGGAGTAAAGCCCATGGACGAGGCTTCTCCAGCCACAGCTCCTCCAGGAGGGAAAATGCCATGGCTGTGAGACCACAGACCTTGTGACAGGTCTCAGAGCGAAGGGTGAGGCCGGGCTGATGTCAGGCTCCAGTCCTCCCACTGGTGTTCCCCTGGGTTTCTTGGCACACTGAGCAGGAGCTGGACAAGTGGCTGAATGGTCTGAGAAGGGCTGAGCAAGCTCATGGGGCATGGTGAGGCTGCAGGATTACTCACTTGGCCTTTCTGCTTCTGAAGTGGTGTGGATCCAGCCAAATAACTCCAGAAACTGAACTGCAAAGTGAGGAATTGCAAAGTGCAGGCTGGCCCTCAAGCCATCTCCTTGTCCCACCTACCAGCTCAACTATACAACAACCCTTTAAGTCACAGCCCTGTTTTACTGCAATTCAGGCTTGACAGAAATCATGGCATCTGCCAGGTCTTCAAGATAGCAGAAGGATCCTTCCACTTGCCCTTCCCTAAGGAATCTGGTAGCACCATGGTACCCATCTGGAGCACATATCACATAGATGTAAACCAAGACTAAAGTCTGATACTAGAGCACTTGAAGTCCCACCCTGGCTTGCATGTTTTGCTGAATCCATGCCTGACTTCAGTGTCAGGAGATCTGGTACAGCTTTGGGATAGCTAGCCCTGGATGAAAGCCTCCATGGCCCCATAGTGTGCTATACACAATTCTGACTGTCCATATTCATGCGCAGTGGGCAACAGCTCACTCTTTACATCAGATGAGCCTGTTATTTGCAGGGTAAATCCTCCAGCTTCTCTGGAGTAGAGGTCCAGCACAAGGCACCATGGCACAAACCTACCCTTTTCATCAAGGGCTCTCCACCTCCCTTCATGAAAGTGCCACATGTGCTGCAGCTCTGTTCTGACAGGTACCAAGAGCTTGACCCTTCCCAAGCTCAGTGGAGACTCTTTGAGCCTGAGACCCTCCTGGGCTGCCAGGACAGAAGGAGCAGGCAGCTTCTGGCTCTGAAGATGCTTCCTTCCTTGGTCCAGCATGGGGTCTAGTGGCTCAACTTGGTTTGAGTCCTGTCTCATTGCCAGCAGAAGAATGGCCTGTTCTGGACAAGCTGCCATAACCATGGGAGGCACACAGCCACACTCCAGGTGATGCAAGGGGAGTTTGGACTCTTTGTCCTAGAGTAAAGGTATTTAGGCCGCAAAGGTGCAATGATGGATGGTGCTGAGCAATGTGCATTCATCATTGCAGGTAGATTATGCCACAAGCTTAGCAATACCTCCTGGGACAGCTGCCTGAGATCCTCTCTTGGGACTCCTAGTGTGCCAGGTGGGACCAATTGCCAAGACTGAGGTTCCCATGGGAACCTGGGGAAAGGGGCCCCAAATCCTGGAAACCAACAGGTTCTACTGACCCATAGATAAGACAGTTCTCTAATCTATGTCTCATTGTCCACGGCCATGGAAAGCATGGGACATCCAGAGGGCTTGATATGGCTATTTTTGACTCTTGGAGAGCTGGACCAATTGTCCTGGGGCTGTGAGTGAAGAAACATGCCCTGTGTTCCAAAAGTATTGCTCAGTCACCAGAGAGAGGGAAAGACCCCAAAGTCATGTAGCAGACTGGTGACTGAGGCAGCACTAGCACTGAAGTCTGGTTTCATGTTTAACCCTCAGGTTTAGCAAAACATAGGGTGGCTCATGCTTCACAGAAGAAACTGGACAACACATGCAGGCTTCAGACTGGTCTCTTTGTCCATGACTAGCTTCATAAGGGCTGAACAAGGTCACCCCACCATGCTCATGGAAGAGCAATAGACTGCCCGTTTTCCAGAAGGGCAAACCACTGCCACCAGAAATGGTTCCACCAGGCAAGGAAGACACAAAAGGAAGTGGGGCTGCTTTTAGGAAGCAAAACCCTTCAGAAGGACAGATGCGTTCCTTTCCCAGACATACCTCCAAAGACCTGTTAGCGTAGGGGATGGGGTGTAATGCACAGCCTGCTCCAAGCTCTGAAGCACACTCTGCCAGGAGAAAGTAAACATATCAGGGAGGATGGGCTTTATCCACTGAGAAAAGAAGAAGAGTTGCCCTCTATGGAAAAAAAAGTTTGAAGATAACCAGCCATGTGGCATAATCTACAGGGATGACCCATTTCATTTGTTCCCTAGATAAGTGCTGGGAGTAACTGTCGGTCCTTTTTGTCCCCAGTGTGTGGCCGGCCAGCTCGTCCTCTGCCTGGGATCATCAAGCGCATCATTGGTGGGCGAAATGCAGAGCCTGGTTTCTTCCCCTGGCAGGCCCTGATTGTGGTCGAGGACATGTCCCGGGTGCCCAACGACAAATGGTTTGGCAGTGGGGCCCTGCTCTCAGACTCCTGGGTGCTGACGGCTGCCCACGTGCTCCGCTCCCAGCGGCGAGACAAGACTGTCATCCCTGTCTCCAAGGAGCATGTCACTGTCTACCTGGCCCTTCATGATGTGAGGAACAAGATGGAGGCCGTCAACAGAACAGTGGAGAGGATCATCCTCCATGAGGAGTTTGACATCCAGAACTATAACCACGACATCGCTCTGGTCAAGCTGAAGGAGAAGGTGACCATGGGAAACTACGTCATGCCTGTCTGCCTGCCCCAGTTTGAGCACGAGCTGGAGGGGCCTCACCCCAACACGCTGGGGCTGGTGGCTGGCTGGGGTATCTCCAACCCCAACATCACAGTGGATGAGATCATCAGCTCGGGCATGAGGACACTGTCCGACATCCTGCAGTACGTCAAACTGCCAGTGGTGCTGCATGCAGAGTGCAAGACCAGCTACGAGTCACGGTCGGGGAACTACAGCGTGACGGAGAATATGTTCTGCGCTGGCTACTACGAAGGTGGGAAGGACACTTGCTTGGGAGACAGCGGGGGAGCCTTCGTCATTCAGGACCCGGGAACCCGGAGGTGGGTCGCCCAAGGGCTGGTCTCATGGGGTGGCCCAGAGGAATGCGGCAGCAAGCAGGTATACGGTGTGTACACCAAAGTCTCCAACTATGTGGACTGGGTGGAGAAGAAAACAGGCTCCTCTGAGAGGTGGACATTTCTGGACCCAGAGCTGGAGAGATGAGTGACTAAGCAGCCTGCTGCCGCACCTCCCTTTCTTGTTGTTGTTGTTGTTTAATGTGCTCCAGATTCTGGTCTTTCGCAAGCAGTAGCCACGATGCTCAGCGCACACCAGACCTTTGCCAGCCCTACACGTCATTTGTTTCGCTTGCTCCTGCATCCCTTTGCTTGCGCTCTTAGAAAATGCTTGCTAGGGAGCTGGGGGAAGGGAGCGAAAGGCAAGATCTCAGCCAGCATCCTCAGCTTGTGCTGCCCATCTTGAAACCTCACCCACAGTCCCAAGGATCCGTGCCACCAAAGCTTTGGGCTGTACACAGAGAATTGCTCCCACCCCCAGGGCTCTCCAGCCAGATCTTCCCATCAGACAACGCAACTGCAGGAGCTACAGAGGCTACAGACAGCGCAGGAAACCCAGCTGGGCAGACCTGGACCTCACAGGCCCCCTACACTGTGGAACACCTCTCCTGTGCAAGGAATAGTGAGAGACCCCTGGGGATTTGCTATTATTTTTATTTGCAAGCAAATGTCCCTGCCTAATGGCATCTCAGGTGATGTCCATTTGACCCTGGGGATGTGAGGATGCACCCACATTAGCCCTAAACTTCAGCCATGGCTGGAAAGCTAATGGCTGCCAAGATAACACGAAGCCAAATGGGCTACCCTCACCCCACCATGTGGAACGGGTGCCCCACAGAGGACACAACGACAGGGAGCGAGGTTTGGACTCAGTGTCACACTCACCTCCAGCCACCAAAACTTCTTCAACCCTCCATCACTTCAAGCCCTCTCCAGTCCTCCCCCTAGACTAACTCTTGGAATGGTTTCCAGCCACAGCAGACCTCCCAAGGGAAGTTTTCCAGCACACAAGATAACATCACATCTGCTGTACCTAAGCAATACTTATTTTCATCAGAATCATTTCAGATAAAATGCCCTTCCTTGGGGTTTCACCTCTTCTTTAGGGGCCTGGGTAGTCCTGCATGGCAGTGCATTCATTCTTGCAAGAACCTAGTCTCTTTTAAACTACTTTTAAGGCCATTGATTTGGCTGATTTACAGGTTATTGATGGTGTTCAGTGTTTGTTCATGGCTCTTCTGGCCTACTACAGGTGCCCAAGTCATCCTAGACTGACCCCAACTCACCTAACACACCAGAATTATTCATATTTCCCCAGCCTTCCTCCATGGCCCATGCAGACAAGGAAGCTCTTACCAAGGAACAAGGTCAGGTGAGCTTACCTTCCTTCAGTGGGGACATCATCTCCTTCACTTGCCAGCAAAGCCCTCCTATAACTGTAAGTGACATGCAAAAATTGCCTGCTGTCCTCTCTGCATGCCTGTAGCTTCCTTTGGGCCTGTTCTCCACCTCCTCCTTTGGTTTTGCCATGCAAGGAACGAGTCAACAGTGAATGAGCCACTCTGCCATATTGCTATCGTCCAAAAAGCCATTTGTAGAGCATGTAGAGGAGTAGAAGGCCTAAGGAAGGTTGAACTTGCAGACACACTGAGAACTGTACTCTTGGCTAGGTGATGTAACTGCAAGGTTTTTTATATATATATATATATATATTTCTTTTTTGATACTACATTCTGTAAAATATCCGATGTCATGTAGGGATGGTTCTGTGTAATCTTCCTCTTGAGAACAAAATAAAACTTTGATATGTACTGAGTTTGTGCCCTGAGGCTTTTATTCCAGGAGAGGCATAGTCAAGGCTGGTTGCTAGTCCCTGCCACGCGTGCCTGCACTCCCAGGGGGATTCTCACACTGTCCCTCACCCTGACGACTGCTCAGCCATGGCCCCCGCAGCTTCATGGGCTGAGACAGACCCCAACCAGCCATGAATACAAATTGCAAAAAACAGCAACAGATGAGATCCTGCCCTTTAATTATTTATAGCCTTAGCACATCACTGAAGACGGGGGCGGTGGCAGGAGGAGAATGCAGCAACCTGTATGCTGAGATAAGCAATTCAATCTGGGGTCAACTGACATGCAGCAAAAATAACAGGTATGTGAGTTTTGCTTTAAAAGGGGTGAAAAATCAGCCTGCCCCCGCTAGCTGTTGGACTGAGAGAGTGTGTCTTCACAGCAGAGGCTCTGCAGCAAGCACAGATGAGAGCTGAGGCAGGGACACAGCTCTGCCAGGCATCTCTTCACCACATCACAGGCCATGAAAATCCAGCCTTTGGAGAGAGCTTAAAATCATGGGCACCGTTTTCTACCATGTGGCTGGACCCAGGGCTGAGAGTTGGGTTATTGATCCCTATTTTCATATGGCACAGAACTGAAATAACAGCATCAAGCTCCACTGGGGTGACAGGAGGGAGGAGGGCAGTGGGTCTGGCTCACTCTCTCATTGGTCTGCTAACATGTCCAGAGACATCAGAGGGATGAAGGGGAGGAGAGAGAAAAAGCAAAATTAAGGCATGGTCCCCTGAGCATTAAACCATCTGAGCCTAGACAGCTCTGGGGTAAGTTAAAAAATATTGCTGCCCTATAATAGATCAGTCATAAATACAGACTCTCCTCTGCCTCCCATCAATAGCTCTGCCGGGAAATCCCCAACACAATCCAGCCCTGCTCACCAAGCTGCCGTGCTGCTGAGTGGCAACCCCTTGTGCCCCGCAGCCACTGCGGCTGGCTACAGGGAGGGCTGGGAATGGGCAGCAGACAAGAAAAGCAAGAGAAACAACAGGCTTTGCATTTGCTGGCACCTCACGACCTGCTGGGGTGGTGAGAGCTTCTCTCCAAGGAGACAGGCATGGAGAGAGCAATTTATCAGTCTGGCTGCAGTGAAAGGCCAGCTAAACGTCCCTGGGTGAGGTTTGCCTGTCCCTTGCTGCATTTGAGTGCCAGGAATGACCTGAGAGTTGGCTGCAGCAGAGATCAACCTCAGATGGACCAGGGGGCACAGCCAGGACTTGCCCAGGACCCACGGGGAAAGAGAACATCCTTCATCCCTCAGCCACCTTCCCCAGGATGGGCTTGCTGTCACCACACCAGCTGGAGGGCTGGTGACTACTCACCATCCCTAGGGGCTATGCTGAGCTGTGGGGGCTTGCTCTGGGCTCCAAAAGTGCCAAGAGCCATGAAAAGCAGCACTTTAAGGGCAGTTTGCTAAGAAACAAGTGGGAGTGTCACAACTGTATGACAGAGAGGGGTATCCTGGAAGGACCCCAAAAACAAGGCCGTGGATGAGAAGCCCGTGTATGCATGGGTGTCTCTGAGTAATGGGGAGGGGATGAAGGGGCTGCGTGATGGAGAGGACATGCACGCACAGCATGAGGAGACAGACCAGCAAGCAGACAGTGGAAGGGAGCGGACCAAGGAAAAAGCAGTGTATGCACACAAGGCTGTGCGTGGGGGAGCCTGGGGTGTGTGCAGAAGACATTGCAGGGGAGCAAAGGATGGTTCTGCCCTTGTAAAACTGGAGAGAGACCCAAGCAAGAAAATAAGGACACCCACAGGGATGTGGTCTCCACCAGAGCTGGCTTCCCAGGCGGAGGCGAGGGAGTTCCCCCTCAGCAGATGGGTGGCTGGAGAGGCTGCAGACAGCCAGACGTGATGACTGGGGCTGGGAAAACCTCAGCATGGAAAGAAGAGGGCTATGGGCAATGGCAGCAAGAAACTTGGCCATGTCTCTGCTTCATGACATAATGCCGGTGGGGAGAGGGCAGGCTGCTCCCAGAGCAGGGAGAGCCACGCAGGGGGGAAGGGAGTTGGTCCAGGCTGCAGGATCAGCCTCCTCCTCCCCAGCAGAGCCACTCAGCCCCGGACTCCCCGAGCAAGGAGACACCTCCTCCAGAAAGATGGGTCCATTCAGATATGAGGCCCTTTGGGTCCCAAGCACTCCCTCAGCAACTGTTTCCCTGCAAAAAATGCTCGGGACATCACTGATACTCACTCCAAGGGGCACAGGTCATGCTGGCTCTCCTTCCTGGGGAAGTCCTTGCTGGTGGTACCATGCTGGTCCCCAGCCCTGCTGCCGTGGCACCACTGTCCCCCAGACAGAGTTGGGGACCAGAAGGGGTTTGAGGCTCCGCACTTCGCACCATGTGTGCTTCTCCAGTGCTCTCAGACTGGAAAATCACAGCGAGAGACCAGTCCATCCACAGACCAGAACCCTACCCACATAGGATATGGTTTGGGGGGACCTCACTACAGGGAAACATCTGGTCACAGGGATGGAGGGAATGGCATCCCCCATCTGGGGAACGCTGGCCCATCCCAGTGCTGGTGGGTCACTGGTCCCAGTGCTTCCCAGTGCAGTGCCAGAGATCTTGCAGCTCCATCTGCTGGCTCCATGGCCAGGGCTGCAGAGGCTGCAGAGGAGGGAAGGTGCTGGGAAAAGGGGAGAGTTGGTGGGACAAACAGGTCAGAGTGCTTAAGAAACAAAATCCACATGGGCCCTGGATCACACAGGATTTTCTTGTTGTTTTGATTTTTTTAACCAATAGCCTGCAGGTTGCATATATGAAAATACAGGAGAATATTAAACCAGCAATAAAAGCAAACCCACACTGAGCAGTGTAAGACCCTGCAGGACACAGCAGGGAGGAGAACACCTTTTGGAAGCTGCGTAGCCAGGGCTTGATGCTGTGCAAGCTTCACTGGTGACACTGGGTTTGGTTATTGCCTTTCCTTCAGCCCATCTTTCTTCCATTAATTCAGTCATGAAATCTTTTCTATCATGTCCATCTTCAGCACAAAATCATTTGCAAAGTGAGGAGGAGACAGATGCAGCTGTCTCAGCAACTCTGCAGGTCTGACCTTCACTGGACTTGTTTAACAGACAGCCCAAAAAAACTATTTCAGTACCTGGAGTAGTTTGGGCAGTGTTCACTCTTGCTACTCACGGTGAGCAACAGGTCCCCCAATGTCTGTGTTTTTGCTTCTCAAGCACCCAGGCAGTGTATGAACCTGAGAAGAGTGAGCCATGCAGCTCAGTGAGGGGGAGGGGGGGGTGTTGGTGTGTGTGAAACCCCCACTACACCCCAGCAGCTGGCATCCCAGCACAGTCAGGTGCCTGGGGCCACTAAAGCAGAGCAAGCCAGGAAGCTGATGGAGTTAAAAGTCATTCACCAGCCAAGCACCCCTGGCCAGCCTCTCTGTGAGAGGCTCCCAAAATCCATCTTGACCTCTGGGTACCAAGGAGGGACTCAGGATGCCACTGCTCAGCCCGAGGTTATTCCTCACCCAGCACAGAAACCCTGGCTGGCTGCAGATAGAGGGGCTGACCTGATTCAACCCCCATCTCAAAAGAGTCCCCACAGGGTTAGGGTTACCACAGAGGGGATGAAACAGTTGTCTTGGTGCCCTAGTGTGAGCCAAATGTCAGCCCTGCTGTACCCTGAGCTCTTCCCCTGGCTGACAGCACTGCAGGATCCAAGTTCCCCAGGGCTCAGGTAGGGTTGTGAGCCATTTTACAGATGAGGAAATGGAGGCACAGCACAGCTGCACAATATTGCCTAGTGCTGCCTGAGATGTGATGGTCTCTAAGGCTGGATCAGGCATGGGAGATGATGGAAGGTTCCCATTACCACACTGGTTTTACAGCTCATGAGAGAGTGTGAGACCCTGCCAGACCCAAAGTTTTGTCCCTTAAACCCCAGGCAAGCAGGCAGAGAGAGATGAGCACAGACAGACTGCTTCCCCTGGAGACAGCAGGGGTGCACCTCCAAAACAGGGGTCTGGTGCAGTGCACAGGTAAAAGAGGTAATTCCTGTGGCTCTGCATGTACAGGCAGCATTTCCCCCTGCCCTCTGAACCCGTCCCTTGCTAGAAGCCGGGGCTGGCTGCCCCCATCGTCCAGCCAAGCCACGCTTCTCCACCACCTGTGTCCACCCCCAGGGCAGCGCTTCAGGAGTGAGACCCTGGTCCATCTTCAGGTCCCACTCATCCACTGGCTTCACCTCATCTATTGGTTCATAAAATATCTTGCTCCAGGTGTCCAACCGCAGCAGGTCCTTCTCTCCTAGGGGCTGGGCTTACTGTTCAGGTGTGGGGCAGCGACTTCCCAGGGATGCCCATTTGCCCCCGCTGCCTGCCCTGGGCCAGAATCCTGGGCTGGGCTGGCTAGGTTGGCACCAGGCAGGGAACTAAAGCCTGAGAACAAGAAATGAAAAAACAAGTTTTGCCCACAGTGCCCAAATGGTTCTTCTCCAGCTTGTGTGTGTCTTTTTCCACCTGCTGTGTGCAGCAAGGAGCAATGGGTCCCTGGCCCTGCCCAGGTGCTGTCCACAGGGCATCACCCACCAGGGATAGAGGAGGGGGGGCAGTCTTGCCTAACAGAAAAACTCAGGCAACCACAACACACAAAGAGGAAGAAACAAAAAGAAGCATTTCAGCAACGTGGTTACCCTGGGGCACTCCCTGACACAGGCGATTTGGGATGCATAGTGGGGTCAGGAGAGCAATCAGGCTGTTTACATGAAAAATAAATGCAAGAGAGGCTCTGAGGTCACATGGAGATCGTATCAGAAGAGTCCCAATCTCTGTTGCCTCAATTCTGATTTTCCCCACTACCTGCCTGCCCCAGGACTCCAGGGCAGATGGACCTGTATTTGAGGCTTATGATGTGCAGATTATTTCAAAAGCTTTTGTAAGCATTTACAGACCAATTTCACCTTGGTTTTCTGCACCAAATTCATGCCCACAGGACATGCTGTCCCCATGGGTAAGTCCTGCAAGGAAGGTAAGAGGCTGAGGGGTGTCAGGCTGCAGAGAGACAATTTTCCTCCCAAATTTATGCAGACCATCAGGTACCCTGAGCCCTGCAGGGGCAGGCAGGAGTCAGCATCCTCCCCTTTGCCCAGACTTTGTAGTCCAATAAGTGCAATTTCCCCATGATTGACCTAACAGGGCAGAGACCTGGGACTTGTTCCTGCAGCCTTCTTGTGCTTGCCAACCTTGGGCACCCTTTGCCCCCACCACAGGGTGCCTAGCCACCTGGGAAGGGTTTGTGTTTGCCAGGGTGTATTTCATAGTCATAGAATCATAGAATGGTTTGGGTTGAAAGGACCTTAAAGTTCCAACCCCTCTGCCATGGGCAGGGACACCTTCCACTAGACCAGGTTGCTCAAAGCCCCGTCCAACCTGGCCTTGAACCCTTCCAGGGAGGGGGCAGCCACAGCTTCTCTGGGCAACCTGTGCCAGTGTCTCACCACACTCACAGGGAAGAATTTCTTCCTTATATCTAATCTAAATCTACCCTCTTTCAGTTTAAAACCGTTACCCCTTCTCCTATCACTACAGTCTCTGATAAAGTCCCCTTGTGAAAGCTCAGCACCCAGATGTTTCTGGAGGAAGATGCAATCTCTGGGCCCCTGGTGACACAAGGAACATCTGCTGGTGCACGGGGCCAGAGCAGACTCTGCTGTACACCGCTTACAGGAGGCAGCTCCCTGTGACTTTGCTGCAAACCTCCAGGTCTAGGTGCTCCTCAGCTGCTTTGGGTGCCCAGTTCCATCAAGGCCAAGGGTGGAGGAGAATGGGGATGTGTCTCCCTGGAAGCTGAGCGCAGCTGGTAGATAAAGGCAGCCTCCAGCTTCCCTCCAAGCTGCTCATATGTTCTTAGAAAAGGCTTTGGAGAAATTAAAAAGCTCAAATGCATCCTTGAGCTGAAGAGAAAGAGCTTGTTTTATTCTTATAAGTACACTCATCCTTTGCATGGGGGCAGCTGAGGATCATCCTCATGCAGAATATGTCCCATAAGAAACCATCAGACTCACCAGGGTCCCCAAGGCTGTGGGACAAGGCTGAGACACTCTGATGTGTCCCCATGTCCCCAGGAACCAGGGAAGCCTCACCATGTCACGAGTGAGGGCTAATCTTAAGCACCCAATTTTCCAGGTCCTCCATCACCCACCCCCAGCCATTACTCCAATTGCTTTTTGTGATCCCCAGCTCCCACTACTTCGTGATGAAATAAAGCAGGATGAAGAGGAGCACTGCCAGAACACAGAGCAAAGAGCTGCCGATGCAGCAGCAGCATTTCCAGGGGAAGTTGTTATCAAAGGGTGAGGGGTGGTGTGTTCGGCTTGCACAGGGCCTCATGCCCTTGTGTTTTGGGGTGCGATGGGTCCTGGCCTTGTCCGCATCCATCAAGGGCTGCCAGACATCTGATGCCGGGGCCAGTCGTGACTTGCTGCAAATGCCGAGCTGGCAGCCCTCGCAGCGGGCACTGCCATGTGGCCCTGCCACCAGTGCATCCACCACAACTTCCAGGAGGTCAGAGGGCTGGATGGGCACATGGTAGAAGTACTTGAGGATCTTTAGCACCAGGTTGTGCAGAAGCCTCTCCACAGTCTCCTGGCTGAACGTGGGCTCCTCCAGCCGGGGGCTGGGGCACTGCCTGCATGCCTGGCGAAAGGCTCGCATCCACACCATGCCCTGGCCCAGGCGCTGGCGGCACATGTGGAACAAGATGTGCACTTTGGCCAAAGACCACTCATGAAAGCACTGGGAGCACTGAAACCTGCCAGGGCATAGAGGAGATCAGTTCAACCCAGGCTCCCTGTGCTGGGCTGGCAGCTTTCTGCACAGTCAATAGGAACCAGGGCAGCCAGGGCTGATGGTTTAATTTCACTCATGCAAGCTTTGCAATAAACTGTCCTCCCCCTAACAGCATGATGCCAGTCTGAGGAGTTCAACATAGATGTGAACTTAGGGCTAGCCCCACATTAAAGATTTTAGGACCCAGGCTGCCTGCTGGGACCATCCTGGTCCTCTTTCCTAGCCCATCCCAGCCCCACTGCCAGGAGCAGCAGTCCTTGGGGCGGGAAGCATCAGGCCCCAGATCTATTTGGGGCTCCAGCCCCTCACCCATACCAGCTCGTCACAGCTCAGTGGAAAGCTAATGTCAAGCCCAGGGATGGGGAAGTCAAAAGCAAGAAAAAAGTAGAAGGAAGGTGTGGGTGGCGGCTGCAGGGCAGGTGAGATATCTTGAGTTGCCAAAAGGTGTGTAACCCGCAGCTCTTCGTCTTGCACAATCTTCATGGGGCCTGGCAGCCAAGATCTCCATTAGCTGCCACCCAGGCAGAGTGTCTGGTTGATGCCCAGGGTCCTGCCTGGGGTGGAAATGGTTGGGATGGGGCCTCTCATCAGCAATGCAGAGCCACAGCCTCTCTCTGCTCCAGGGCCCCGCAGCCTGGTGCAGATGCAGGGACTGCTGAGGCATCACCCCACGTCCCAGCAGACAGCAGCTCTCCCATCTCCTCATCCTCTGAGTGCAAATCCAGAAGATTTAGCTCTAGAGTGGTATAACTACCCTTGCTCGTTGGAGGAGCTCTTTGTAACTTGACACCAACATGGAGAAACTCTGGCCAAATACCAGCTGCCCTTTGGCCCTGTGGAGATTCTGCACTCCCCTCCCCTCCAATTATTGTGATTTTTTTTCAAGTTTGGCAATAACCTACCAAGCTTGGAACAAAATGGGAAAGCCCCTCCCAGCCACACCCACCTCCAAACTGCCTCTTTCATGTCAAAAGCTGTTTCCTACAAGCAAACTTTGAGAAAGGGAAACGTCCGCATGTCCCTGGTCCCGCTCCAACAGGGACCAAGCTGGCAGCCCCCTACCTCCCAAGAGCACGGTGCTGCACAAACTCTTTCCAGCCAGCCTTTAAGACGTGGACCTGCAGGGTATCATCCTCCTGAAGTGTCCACTGCTCTGTTAAGTGCATATCTGCAATCTTCACCGCAAAAATGTCCTGCCAGGTCCTCATGGTCCCACCTGGAGCTGGGGAAGAGGTAGTGACCAAGCTTGTGGGTCAAGCTTGCAGATTCTCAGTGCTGATACAGGTGTGCAACTGTCTTGTCCCCCAACTTTTCCTCTTTGCACAATGTCTTTGTGCTTGGAGAGCAGAACCTTTGCTCCCACGTGAGCTTCACCGCCCCATCCCAATCCTTGCGTCAACAGGCTCTGCTGACGTTGCACCAGGTCCTGGCCGGGTGAAATGTCCCCCAAAGTAAGGACAAGGTGGGTTTCCCTAAGCCCCACACATGAACCCCCAACCCTGCTGAAGCCATGTTCTCATGGTGCTACTCTGTCCGTAGGCAGAGAGGTTGGAAACGAAACCCCCTGCCAGGCTGTCCGTGCCCATCACTAACTATCACAGCAACGAGGGCGAACCAGCAGAGATTGCACCCAGCATAGAAGTAACGGAAGCAAAACCCATTGAAAACGCAGGACTCAGCAGCTGATAAAGCCCCAGGTAGTCTTATCTCTCTCGATAGCTGCCACCAAGCACTGGCTGTTTTTAACAACTTTCAGCCAACTCGAGCAGAAAAAGGCCTGATGTGAAACCGCAGGGTGGAAAGTCGGGGAGGATAGCACCGCACATAAAACCGAAAGAGGTGAGGTGTGCTCTGAGTTGAGAGCACCCAGAGAAGGTATAAACAGTGGGGCTGGGGCTGTCTGCAGCCCTCTGCCCCCAGCTCACCCTCTTGGGGTGCACAGGTACCCCAGGACATCCCATGGAGAGTGATGCAGGGTGGGGAGCAGGTTAGATAAGATGCCATATGAAAACTGATCTTGAGTTAGGGGAAGATCTGCAGCTTGATAAAGCAAGGTCAGCTTGCCATGGAAATAAAATCATCTCATTTAGCATGAAGTTTTCAGAGGAGACTCCTGTGCACAGAGAGGACACAAAATGCCCCAAAATGCCTGGCCTTGGAGGAAATGTGCTGGGTGGCTGCTGAGGATGAAGCCACCGTGGAAAGTTATGGCAGCTCCTCGTGTTGAATACCCAGAGCAGCACTCAGGCACCCAGAAACAGGGAGGTTTTAATACAAAGACTGTAGGATATTAAAAGCTGCAGTGGGACAGACCTCTGTTTAAAAAAAGGGCAGAAGAATCTAGGAATCAGGCTTAAAATACTTCACACTGGTTTCAAATGAAGTATGTCCCTGTGGCAGCTTTTCTGGCTTGACACCCCAAAAGCCCAGGTGTCCCAGGCAGCAGTGCCAGCGGCTGGCCCTGCCCTGGAGCCAGCTGGGGGCGTGGGATTGCTGAGGATGTAGGTGACGGCATTTGTGGCCTTGCAAGAGGGGCATGGTGGCTTCTGGCAGTACATGACAGCGGCTGTGAGATCTTAAGAGGCACCAGCACATCAGGCTCATCCTCCAGATCCCAAAAGGGAGGCAGGCTATGTAGATAAGTCTCAGTAACCACAGGTTGGCAGAGAGCCTCCAGTCTTTGCTGCTGGAAGGAAAAATCCAGAGAGTCATTGGTACCCAGAGCCCTCCAGCACCTTCTCAATGTGTGCTGCCCCTCCTGTGAGAGGAGGAAGGTGACAAGGTCCCAGAGCAGAGCCCATCTTCAGCTTTGAGGTTCTTCCCTGCTTTGAAGTCCTTCCACCCTTAATTATGCCTTGATGCTACGATCTGGAGCAGGACTAGAAGGAAGGAAAGGTTTCCTGGAAGCAGAAGAGCCAAGCAAAGATCTTCAGGATCCTTATGGAGAGCTAGCAAAGCCCTGTCCTGTGGATAGGACCTGAGTCACACCCTGCCCAACAGCTCTGCTATGGGGACATGAAGTCCCACTTGTGCTGGGGCAGTGGCCTGCAAGCAGGATAGTGAAGGAGGGATCATCCCACCAGTGTTTCTGATGCTCGCAGGTGGTGACTGGGGGGCATCCCTGGCTCTAGTCTGGTGTGTGGAGAGGGGGAGGGAGCAGCAGATGTCCCTGGCCCTCCTCCCACTTCCTTCCCACAGCACAGGCCCCCATTTCCATAGGTTCATTATAGAAGACCCCGTCATGCACCCCGCCACAGAGGGGTCTCCAGGGCTGCAAATCTCCCAGTGCAGAAAGCGGGACCTAAGTGGGAGCACAGCTGTCCTCACTGCTGGCACCCTGCAGTGCCTAGCAGCACGGTGACCAGCATGACGTGAGGAGCCACCAGCAGCAGAGTGACAAGGATGGGGCCACCCACCCTGCAGCATCTGCCCATCCCCTTAGACCCTTCTGTGTTAGGGGCTGAGATTTACCCTGGCGGGTTTGAATGCAGGAAAAACCTAAGGGTTTTGACATCTCCCCTTTACTTCTAGGGCAGCCTATTTTGAGGAAGAGGAGCCCCCTAGAGAGGCATCCCTCTCTCCTGGCACTCTCATATTCACCCAGACAAACCGATCACTTCATCTGGGGGATCTGTGGTTTCAGCCCAGCCCTTCCTACCCAAGGCTGCTGCCACGGGCCGGAGGGATGCTGCCCACAAGGCAGGCACTGCTCCCCACGCTGCCTGGCCCAGGGGGTGAAACGCTGCCCCTCAGGCACACTGCTCAATGGGGGTCCGATGGCACCTCTGGCGCAGGGATGGGCCCCTGCCTCCAAAACCCAGCTGTGATGGAAACCAGCCCCCTGTTGCGTCATGGCAACACAACTCAAATCACGACTCACGATGTGCCGAGCCCTCACAGTCACCTCTGAGAAGGAGCCCAGTGCTGGTCCCTCTATTAAAGCCTTTGACTTGCTTTTACTAAAGGGACTTTCCCAGAACAACCCACAGAGCCGAAACTGCTTTGACGTCCTGTTCCACTTCACACACACCTCCTGGCTCTGCCCGAGCACCTTGCTGCTTACCAGCACCCACCTGGAAACAAAACCTGCTCTTGCAGGTCCCCCTGCAGCCCAGCCTCGGCAGGGACCAGGGACAAGTCCTGTCCTGGTCCCAGCACAACCCCGCTGGGCTGGCCAGCCCCTGATGGGGACAGACCCTCCCAGTCCTCTCCATCCTGGCATGCTGGTCTTGGCTCCTCCATGGGATGATTGAAGGAGGCAAACACAAGGCACAGCCCAGGTGATAATTTCCCTGTCACTTTTGCACAGCCTGAAATTATTTTTGACTTCAGCTCCAACCCCCAGGTGAGCCGCCCAGGTGAGAGGAGCAAGGTTTCCCAAAGTTCTTTCTCCTCCTCTCCATCTCTCGCTGTGTGTCAGCCTCCCTGTCCCCCACCCCTCCAACCCAGGGACAAAGTGCCCACACTGCCCATGAGGACCCTGCTTGGCCCACATGTGCCCCATCCTTGTCGGGCCATCCATCCCTTCCCTTTGGGGTCACCCCATACCCAGGTGGCTCCATCCTGCCAGCAGTCATGGGAAGGGTCAGAAAGGGACATTCAACCCCGGTCCCCAGGCTGGACCACAAAGCGGGACATACCCTCAGCAGTGGGAATGCTGTGTCCATGGACATGACGAGGCTTGCAAGACAGATGGACTGCCATCTGAGCAAAGGGCATAACCCTAAACACTTCTCTGTCTTTCACTGCTTCCTTCATACTGGGGCTTTTCTCCCACTCTGAAGACTTCCCTCATCTTTTCCTGCGCTAAACACGCCCAATTCTTTTCCATCAGTCATTCTTTCAGGACATTTTTGATCTTTTCTCCAGGTCATCAGGGTGAATTTGATTTCTAACCCTCCTCCCAGATGGCCCTTAGACCCTCCCTCAATAGCATATTGCCTTCATTTGAGCCATGCTTCCCCAGAAAATCCCTGTTTGATGTGCCTGCCTTCATGAGCTATTGATAATTGCTCATGGTATGTAGCTTCTTGGGTAGCCATCCACCTACAGTGGCAGAATTTCCCATTTCTCTCATTTGCTTATGAGAATGTCACGTAAGGCAGCACAAAGATAACATCGTTCCCACTTTCCCCGAGGTACCCAGCCCATCACCCTAATGAAGAGAAAATGATGTTGATTTGACACAATGTGTTCCTGCTAAATCTGTGTTCTCAGCCCCAGCACTGCCCTCTCGGTGTTTACCGCTTGGTGGCCTTACTAATTTGTTCCAGTAGTTTTCTGGGTACAGAGGCTGACTCATCTAGAGCTTCCTGGATCCTCTTTTTTCCCCTTCCTTGAAGCAGATGGTGAAGTGAACATCTGTATCCTCCTGGGACACAGCTCCACACCAGCTCTCTGCACCTCTGTCCCCCTCCAACCTTGCCACTGTTGATAGTGCATGGTTGTCACCCTGTCACAGTGAAACCCACCACCTCTAGGGACAAGCAATGGCTGTAGGTGCCTTCATAGTCGAGCCCTTGGAGTAGAGTCCAGCTGTCCCAGTGTGGATTTGAGGCAAGAGGGATCAGGTTGTCTGGAAATGGGGATATGCCCAAGCTGGACTGCAGAGAGGGGACATTGCCCCATCGCCCTGGACTTCTGGGATGGAGAGGGATGCCGATCTATGGGGAGAGATTTAAGGGAGGAGGTGGATGTGAAGATGTGGGCAGGTACCACCCCTCATGGGTCTGGGCTCCCTGTTCATCTGGTGGGCCTCGGGATGGTCTCTCCAGGCGTAAGGAGAGAGCTCGGCCCCCTCCAACAAAGCTCTGGCCCAGTGCCATGGGTTTGGTCTTGGGGGCAGTGAAGTGGGCAGGCCCAGGGCTCCTGCTTGGCCCTCTGAGCCCCCGCACACCAGCATTTGGCCTGCCTGAATCCTCCTCAAGCAGTACATCCCACCAAAGGGAAGAAGAGAGAGAAGGAGAAACCCTGGAGACAACTCAAAGCAAAACTAGAGAAAGCAAAATGAGGGCGGTGGGAGGAAATGCAGATGTTCTGCAAGCCTACAGCGGGCTCAGCAACAGGCAGGACGAGGCTCTCAGTGGGACAGGATGGAAGAGATGCTGTGGGCCTGGGACCTTCAGGACACACCAGGGCTGTGCAAGCTGGCCATGGTTAGGGGTCTGGGCAACCTGTCCAGCAGCCCATCCCTCCCACCACCAACATGGCACCCACCAGCTCACCCCAGCCTGTCTCTTCCAGGACCGACAGCTGCTTTCCCAGCAAGTCAAGGCCATGGCAATGCTCTCACACCATAGTGCCCAACAGACCAGTTCCACCCACAGATCACCCCATTAACCCAGGGACCAAATAACCCACACACCCCACTGCAACACCTCTAGCCCAATCTCTCCCAAATTGAAACACAGCTCTGAGACCTCCCAGTGACCAGGACAGGGTTCAGTTGTAAGTGACCTTACAGTTGCTACATGACCTGACCACCCCTTCTCCTCCTGGCATCTGCAATGTCCTGTTTTGCAGGAACAGTGCTTTGCAGCTCCATGGCACAGCTCTCCTCTAAGACACTGCTGCAAGCATCTGCCTGTCCAGTTTTCTCAAGACTTGTTTTTTGGGCTCAGATTTCTTTAAGGGATACTTGCTCACATGTTCACAATCACCTTTAATCAAGACTGGAGTACATAAGGAGCCAGGCTGGCTCTTAATCATCTGTGTAGGGGGTTTTGCTTGCTTAGATATGGCTTGGGTATGCTGAAGTCACATATCCAGCTGATGGGGATCTGTCCCAGCTCTCTGAGGTCTCCCAGTGGTGTCTAGCCATTCCCCATCAGCAAGATCCCAGTGTGGGACCAGGAATGAGCTCTGCTCTCCAGAGGTTCCAGCTGGCATGCGATCCCAGGGAGCTGACGAGGGTACCAAATGCTGACACAGCATTTTGACAGCCACTCCTCAGGAGAGCTACTGCGTGTCCGTGGTTGGGAGCGATTGCTCTGTCAGACCAGAGTGTGCAGGAAATGCAGCAGCTTCGGTGCCTGCAGCCGCCCCCTCGGCTGCACCCGGGTCCTGGCATGGGAAGAGCTGCGGCACAGAGGTGGGGTGGCTGGGGCTGGGGTCTGTGTGTCTGCAGGGGTGCATGTGTATTTGGCACATAGCAATTGTGCAAATCTGGGAGCATGCATGCAAATTTGCATGGGGAGTTGTGTGCACATTTGTGTGTTCATGAGCATTTGTGTGTGTTTATATATGAGTGTGCATGGCCTTGCTGGGGATGCTTGCTCTGGAGTGATACAGGGGAAAAAAATATTGGAACCCTCCCCGTTTGGCTGCCGTGCACTTGTGAGCAGAAAGCATGGGGGAAAGGGCTGTCAGGAGCATCCTCCATCACTCATTACGATGACAGTAGGAATGAGGTGGGCAGACCCAAACCTACACCCTGTCCCCTCTGGCCTTTCAGGAGTCGTTCCCAGCAACGGCACATCCTGAGAACATGGAATAGTCAGGTTCAAGTGCTACTTAATTTTACAGGGCCTTGTTCTTCTCCTACTTGCACTGCTGTAAGCCTCAGTTTTCCCAAAACGGGATGTTGAGGACCAGACTGAGGCCCTGCTCTTATTCTGTCGGTGGCCATTGGCTTTGAAGTGCAGGGATTAGACCCAGCTGCTGCGATGCTACAGGGAAGCAAGGTCAAAAACCAAAGCCAGGTGGTAGAGTCTGTCTAACCGCTTTGCAGCAAACCTCCTCTCCACAGCCTAAACCAAAGACCACTGAAACCCTGCCACCTACGCCCCTTCAGAGCCAGCAAAGCAGCTGCAGCAGAAAGGTTGTACCCCAAAACCATACCAGGCTCATTGCAGCCCAGCCTCTTCTTGGTGCAGGAAGGGAAAGCCAAAGGACTTGAGGGTGTCTGCTCAGCGCCCCCCCCTCCCCTGAAAACCTGACACAAACCTTAGCATCATAAGTGGAAATAATTTGCTTGGGTCCCTGCTTAATTTGGAGTGGAGAAAAGGGGCACAAACCTGCCAGCTGGCACAAATAACAGGCAGTCAGCTGTTATGGGTGCAGTGGTAGGCAAAAGCAAGTGAGCTGTGGTACGGAGTGAGGGGCAGGGGAAGGAGGGATGTGGGATGGTGGAGCTGGGAAAGCCAGAACTGGGCACTTCTCAGGACAGGAGGTAAAACAGCTTCCTCCAGATCCCATGCAGTGACTCCAGGAAGACTGAACTACTATCAACACGCTGGAGGGAGAGTCAAAACCATGGGTGGCTGCTCTCCTGACTTGCATGGAAAGACAAGAGCAGCTCCTGCACGATAACGCGCTTGGTACCCCCTCCCCAAGCAAGATGCTGGGGCATGGGGGCTGACACCCATCTCAGGGCACTGCTTGCTTTGGGGATGCTCGGTTGGGGACTTGAAACCTGCATCCTGCCCAGAGCTCATCTCAGCCCCGCTCCTGCTCTGGCCGGCACAGCCAGTGCTATGCCCATCGCAAATCTCTGCCAGGGCTGGGCACCCTGTTCTCCAAACAGGGAAGGGGGATGGTGCCTGACAGCCTGAAGCATCCCCACCACTCACCCCACACACCCCCAGGCCCCAGCCTTGCTTCCTGCAAGGGGCAGGATTGCAACCAGGCTGCTGGGGGGCCGGAGGAGACACATCCCACGTGGCAGCAGGGGATGCTTTTGCTACACCTCCGACCCCACTGGATAGCTTGGGAGCCTCTGACCAGCTGCAGACCACCATCCACTGAGAGAGGAAGGGACCCAGCCCCAACCACTCCTGGAGGAGCAATGGCTGAAGACGGGAGGTGCAGGAAGGGCACCTCTGCTGCCCAAGAGGCAGGGTGGAAAATATGAAGCAGGGCCCACCCTCTCACCGGTGTCGTGTCTGACAGGAAAGCCAAAAGCAAAACTGCTGACCGAGCTTCTGCTTTTCACCCACTGCGGCTGCCTCCTGCCTTGGCTTTCCGGGCGAGCTGAGCCTGGTTGGCCATAGCAGATCTCTGCCAGAGCTGCTGGAGCAAGGAGCATGGCTGCTGCTTGCAAAAAGCCCCTCCAGGCTGTGAGCCATGTATTGGCATGAATGAATGTTGTGGGAGTTACAGCACTGCCCATGATGGCTACTGGGAGCCTTCAGCTGCACTGGGGACTGAAGGAGGCCACCACATCCACTGTCCTGCCCTGAGCAAGGGTGAAAGGCATCCCAGATGGATGTTCTTCCCATCTGGTCCCCTCTGGAGCTTTCTCAGGGACTTTCCAGCCCCCACAGGGGACAAATTGTGATGCCTGGCATGCCTCACCCCTTCTGCCAGTGCCCGGGCTGGCTCCTGCAAGGCTGCGCTGGTTTTACTGGGGTCAAGGGAAAAAGAAACCTGCTGACGATGCTGCTGAAGTGTGAGATGCAGGTGACGCTTTCCTGTTTCTGATGGGTTTCATGGTCTCCCAGTATGTCTCTGCTGTCTCCAAAGCCACTCCTTACTGGGATTTCTCTTCTCAAGCAGTTGTCACTTCTTTCTGTTCTGATTTCTGGCAGGCAGCACAATGCCAGCATTGCTTTCAGGAGGGAAAATGGAAGTTTGGAGCCAGAAAGCTGCACCAAGCACTGTGCTGTAAGCTTTGTCCAGGCTGACAGCAGCCAGGCCTCTGTCATGACGGGGATGCTCATTCTCACTGGGCTGGGCAGGCGCCCCACATCGAGCCTGGTGAGGGGAGGCTTGGTGTGCAGCTGCAGCTGAGTGACCAGCTCAGACAGTGGTGAGAGGAAAAAGAGAAGCGGCTTCTCTAAATTATTAAGAGCAGCTTCGTGGAAGAGCAGCTTGCATATTGCACAGAGAGGCCCAGGAACCACAACAGACGCCGCCACCTCCCGGCTCTCGCCTGCGCACTGTCAAGAGCCGTTATTTGCCTGCCCACGCGCTTGCCATCACAAGTCAACAAACTCCCCTGACGTGAAACCCTTTATTCACTCTGCAGGGCCAGATCTGTCTCCCACCTGCGGAGGGAGGGACATGGGGGTAGATTTCCCTTCTTGCAGAGGATAGCACCTGAAGACAGGATGAAAACCAGCCGCCCGCTTCCCAGGGGTTTCTTTAAATAGCAGTACACAGGGCAGTCTCTGCCCCAGGCAAGGAGAAGCCCTCAGCCCTGGGGTCCCACGAGCAGCATCTCCCAGGATCCACTCCAGCTCTGGCCTTCAGCATTTCCTCCCACAGTGGTGCTTTTTTAGTTGGGAAGCAGCGTGGCCATTCCAGAGAGCCCCGGATGGAAGTAGAAAACCAAGGCATGATGTAAATTGCCTTTGTGACAGATCTGTTAGCATCACTGCTCTTCCCCAGCCCATCCTCCCTGCCCTGAGTGAAGAGGCATCACGTGGAGCCCAGCAGGGACCTTCCTCGTCCCGTGGTACCCATTCCACAGCCACAATCCCACCATGGCCAGGACTGCCTGATATCAACTCCAGCAGCAGCCCCTCTGTTGCTCCAGTCCCGGCACACTGGATTTTTCCCAACTGCAAACTGCAGTGGGAGCAAGGGGCCAGAGCAGCCTGTCCCTGCCCACACCCCTCAGCGAGGCGGGACCCCGGGTCTCAGCAGGGCTGCGACTGCAGCTGCCAAGTCCGCTCATCCTGGTGTTTCTTCTCTCGTTCTGGTGTTACGGGTTTCTCCTCTAGGAAGACGATGGTGGCGTATTCAGTCTGGTCGACCACCCGGGTCTCGGCGGGCAACTGGGCATGCTGCTCCCACTGAAACTCAAGCACACCATAGTCCACAGTAGACACAGACACCACGGGGGGCTTCTCTTCCTTCTGCAAGGAAACCCGGTAGGGGCAATTCATCATCCAGAGGTACCCAACAACCCCAGTACAAGCCCCTTTTTTACAGCAAGTATTGAAACCAGTTCTGAAGCATCCCAGGAGGGCAAGAGCTGTACAAAGCAGAAAGACAAACAGACCTGGGATAGCATTTGTCCAGAGAAACCAGACCATGAGCCTTGGGGTCACCGCCAAAGCCATGTGGGTCTCAGCTCTCTGCCTCTGCAGGCAGGTTGGGCTCCCTGCCTGCCCAGCCATGGAAGGTAGGGTTGAGCTAGGAGCCCTTTTCCCACCTCTCCACTGGGCTCTGAGCTGGCACAGAGTGCACGAGGAGAGCCTGGGGCTGAGTTTGCTCAGCCCAGACAGGGGAGAGTAAAGGGGAACCTACTCGTGCCTTCAGCTACCTAATGGGGTTGGAGAGAAGATGGAGCCAGACTTCTCCCTGTGGTGCCCAGCAAAAGGAAGAGAGGAAACAGGCACTATAGCTGCAGCAAAAAAAAATTTAGCGTAATATATTGGGGGGGGGGGGGGGGGGGGAATTTCCTCTTATTTTCTACAGCAACACAACCCACTGTCAAAGATAACCCTATTTTGAGCAAGGGTTGGACTAAAGAGGTCCCATCCTATCTCAGGCAGTTTTTTTGATTTTGTGATGGGGCTGTGTTGCAGGTGCAGAAAAGCAGTTGTAGCTGTGCAGAAAAGATCAAGCAGCATCAGAGAAGACAGGAGAAGTGAGAAGCCTGTGAAGGGCTGATAAAGAGAGGCCCTGCACCCTTCGCACCCCAGCGATGCCACGATGCTCCCCTGCAGCACAGCAGGGTGTCAGAGACAGAAAACTCACCGCTGGCATGTTCTCACTTGGTGGTTTCTCCACATCTGCAAAAGAACACATTCGGTTAGTAGATGCTTGTGTGCCAAGACAGTGTGAGCATCTGTGCCTGAGCCTGACTGAGCCCCCACATCCTAGGAGAGCGCTAGACACTGCAACTATTGCACCACGCTTCCTCCTTCTTCACTTAGGGTCTAACACCCTGAACATTACAAGGACAAGGGAGATACCAGCCCAGTCTAGGGATTAACTGGGATTAATGGGGTACAATTCTGCAGGGGTCCCCTCTGGGAGAGCCCCTCTGGCTGACCACAGCATGGCTGAGGCGATGCCTGATGCTGTGGCAGGGGGACTATGAGGTGCCCCGAAGGTGCCTGGACAAGGTGCACGTGAGAAACTCGAGTGCAGCATTAAGGCACCATACTAACAAGCAGTGCGGAGCCACAGCATGTAGTCTGGGGACTCTACAAAGGGCAAGCAAGGCCCAAAGCACCCTTCTCCCCTAGGCCTGGAGACACCTGTCCCATGGAGACATGCCATAGCTGAGTTTAGCACATTGAACAAGCCCATGTACCCCAGGGAGCTGTAGGTATCTGGCTGCCCCCAAATTCCAGCTGAGTTTGCTGGATGAGCATCACCCATCAGGTCCCCTGGCAGACCCCAGCCCCTCAGCACAGCACGGTCCCCACAGGGGATCATACCTCCTCTCCTATACGTGACAGTGAGGTAGCCGAAGATCAGCAGCACAACCACCCCAGCCAGCAGCAGGATGCCCAGGAGCACAGCCTTGATGTAGTCTGGGGGATTGCCTTCCTCCATCTCAGGCTCGTCAGTGGCATTCATCTTCTCAGGGGCTGCTGCAACAGTCACCCAAAAAAGGGGGAAAAAAATGGCAGGTCAGGAGTGTAAAATGGCCTCTATAGTCCTTGTGAAATGCAACAGGGGAACATGGGGGCTGTTCCCAGAAAGCGCTCAGTCCCAGGCAGGCTGCCACAGCCCCACCATCCCTCCAGGGGCCCGGAATTTGGGCTGACATGGGGGATGTTGGCCATGTACCATTCCTTCCCATTGCAGGTGGTAAGGATGATCTCACACCACTGAGAGCTGTGGTGCAGGGGTCCAGGCACCACTCTGCACCCACAGGCAGTCCTGTGGCATGACCCCATGCCCAGCAAAGCCCCATGGAGGGCACAGCTTCCCTGAGCCTCCCCGCTGCTTCCATATCCTGGGGCCAGCACAGCATCAGCTCACATTGGAGAGAAATGTTGTGAAAGACAGTGACTTTTGCAGTGTTTCTCCTTTTTATAAAAGGCCACCTTCAGCCCCACAAAGCCCCCATGTTGCCAAGCAGGGGCATAGCAGATCTTGCTGTGAGATCTGTCTCCCATGCCATGGGTCTATGAGACTCTCCCAGAGCATGGTTTTGCAACAACATTATCTAGACCAACACTGGCTGTTTGAGGGGTCTGAGCCCCAGTCGTCACCCCAAACACAGTCCCTGTCCCCAAGGGAGCTGTTCAGGGGTGAAGGCAGTTCCCTGCACTGGTCTCCTGCCTCCATCCATGGGTGAGGACTCGCTCCTCCCCACAGCATCACTGGGGACACAGCCCCAGCAGGATGAAGACCTCCTGCCTCAGGACCAGTTCCAGCTGCAGTGTGGATGGGGGAGGACAACCTGTGTCCCTGGGCCTCAACCCTGCATGCAAAGGCAAGGGAAAAGGGCAGAGCTGTGCTCTCCTGACCCACACCAGGTCCTCCCTCAGCGGGGTACTGCCTCCTTATGCCCTGGGGTTGCAATGTTCCTGGGGGCTGTAGCACCATGGGACAACACCAATGACCTTCCCCATCAGCTCAGCCCTCAGGCTGACCTGTGACCACCAGATGCGACCGGTTGCTCTCCATCACTTTATCGGGTTCAAAGAAGGTGATCAGCCCACAGTAGTAGGAGCCTGAGTCATTCTGGTGAAGGTTCAGGATCTCGATCTTGAAGGCTGGAGTGTGGTTGGTGAGCAGATACTTCTCTGTCTTCGTCGGGGGGTTGTTCCGGCTGATCTCAGCGATTTTTTGGGCTTGGCTGTGGTTGGTCTCCTTGTACCAATTGAGGCTGTACTCCGAGCCAGAGTCACTCTCCATGGAGATATTGCAGAAGAAGGTGGCTGAGCCTCCTGCAGGGACAGTTAACACGGCTGGGAAGAAGGTCACTGTTTGGGAGAGAGGAAACAAGGAACAGACATGGTTACAGCGGGCACAGGTCTCAGAGACACCCGTACATCCATGCAGGATCCAGGGATGCAAAGAGGGTGAGAGCCTGCCATCACGCCTGCTAGCACCCCATCCCATGGAGAGGTGATGGGTTCCTATGCCCCAAACCCAGAGGTTCCATGAATTCCTCAGCTGTTCCACCCTCAGCTCCTGAAGGCCCCTAAGGGGATTTACAAAAACCTGCCGGCGAGTGCTTGCAAACCCAGCCCCATGCCATCGCCAGCACCCGGCTCACCCATGGCCAGGCTCTGGGGTTTGCCAGCAACGCAGGCAGCCTGATGCTTGGCCAGCCCGCCGCATCACCCCAGATCACAGGGAGGTACATCAGCCCATGTCTCTCCCCTCCTGAGTGTGTGCCTGCTGGCCAGAGGGGGATGCTCAGGGGTAGTAACTCTATCATGAAGTGGTTTCAGCAGAGCAAATTGTGCTCTGGGCTACCTAAAATTAACCCAGAACACCTACACCAGGGAAAACAGACTTTGGGGATTGTATTATTTTTAAATCTATGCTGCATTTTAATGTCTGAGTCATCCTTCCTCCAGCTGATATTGCCTCCAAAAGCAAGCAGAGGGACCAAGTCCTGGGCTGGGACAGCACCCTGGAGTGAACCTCATCGCGTGTCCAGCTGCCTGCTGGGGTGCTTCAGCTCTGCCCACTGCTCCATGCTGGGAGCACAGAGTGGGCAGGGGCTTCCCAGGGTATGGTATTTGCTATCTCCAGCCTGAGACCATCTGACAGGGCAGAGTGACCTGGAGCTTATGATGCCATCTCTTTCCAGCTATCTGTCCCCTCCTCACAGGGCAGGCACCCACCCGGGGGGTCCTGGCCGGGCTTGTGAGGCTGCTCCCAGCACAGGGTCATGGCTGCAGCCCCCTGGCCCTTAGCACCAGCCCTGCTGCTTCAACACATTTCCCTGCCTGTGATCCCAGCGGGTTCATCCCCGGCAGGCAGCGGCGATGCTACAAACACAGGCCAGGCTCACAACATCTTGGCTCAGCCAGCCCCATACAACAGGATGAGGCAGCTGCTGCATTAACTGTTGTTCAGAGCAATAAAAAGCAGGAAGAAGCATTCTTCACACTGGTTATCTGACCAAGCAATTCAAACCACCAATGCTTTGAAAAGTCCCTGCCGTTAAGAAATTTATCTTCCCTTTGCAGAAATCGCCACCGATAGCAGTCCCGGGGCTTGCAGACAGAGTTAGAATGTCCCTCCAGCATTGGCCTGAGGCCATAGGACCATCATCTCAGCATCACCAACCAGAAAAGCAACCAGGACAATTCCTTGAATAGATACAAGATTAGGTGGAAAACTGGGCTGAGAGATGAGGGATGAAACCGAACAGGAGGAGGAAGGGAGGGAAGTGCCCTGACTCCTGCAGGCAGCGCTGGCTGCAGCAGTGCCTGCACTGAGAGATTTAATTTTTGTAGTGTTCTGGGTTTCTTGTGTTTAACGTGAAATATTTGGCAGGCTCGGGGCTTTGCTTCCTACCCAGTGGCACTACCAGCAATGAATGAAGTGCTCGGAGGACTCCTGAAAGCGGAGGCTGGGTTTACACATTTCCCTGCATCTTCTCAGCACCAGAGGTAACATCTGCTCCAAGGGATGTCCAGCCCTGTGCCCACGCTTGGGGCAGAAAACACCCGAAGCTACCAAAGAAAGAGCCAGGCTGGGAGGGAGCGGGCACAGGCTTAATCAGGGCTCTTGCTCGCTCTGCCCGCACTCACCCTCTCCACTCCACCTCCTCTTCTCCACAGAATGTCACCCTGAGCAAAACCGCATGCAGGACCCTGGCTCTCTCAGGGTCAAGTCCAAACCAGGAAGCACAGGCTGAGGGCTCAGCCCAAAGCCATGAGAGCTGGAGCAGAAAACCCCAGACCCCGCATGGCATTCACAAACCCAGAGGCTCAACACCAAACCTCAACCCCAGCCAGTCTGTCCACGAGCCTCCAGTGTCGGCACTGTGGGCTGGGGACCTGTCTCCTTCCCCATCCTTTAACCCTATTTCTGCCTTGAGCATTCCCATTTCTCTTGCTTCAGCCACGTGTACACAAAAGCTTTGGGGTTTCTGCCTTCTTGATGCCAGAGCTATTTATAACTACAAAGCTCCCAGCCCTTAGACATCTTCCACCAGCTGTGAATGACACCGGCTGTGCTGTCAAGCGCACCACGGTCTGGTACCTACCCCGGCGGCAGCTGGCCAGCATAGGGCCACAGCAGAGCAGGACGGTGCAGAGGCCAGTCAGGACCACCTCCATGCTGCTCCACATTGTCTTTGAGGCACCTGGAGCCATGGCGAAGCAGTCAGTCCCCTGCCCGGGCAGACGTCGCGAGCTGTGCCATATCGTGCCACCCCCAGCTCTTTCCGTGCTTCCTTCCCCGCGCAGCAGCTTGTTCTCCAGCATACGTGGCAGGGGCTGGGGTGGAAATGAAACGTGCCCATCTCTGCCCCAGAGGGAAACCCAGGCTGCCTCCCGCCCCCAGCTTCCTCCCCACAGAGGCAAGGATCAGCTGAGCCTGGTCTGGCCCCTTCCCCTCCCTGCGCGCTCCTGGCGCGCTCTCACGCAGGCACCCAGCTGCCGAGACAGGCAACACTAAACCTGCACCCTTTTGGGGGAAAGCTCCCAGGGATGGAGCGGGCAGAGACCACCGGGGACGTATCCTCAGCTCCAAGCCTGGCCCATAAGTAAAAGCACTGTCTTGGGTTCCCAGGCACCCATGGGTGCTCCCACCAGGTGCCCATGGCAGTGGGGTGTTGGGGGACATGTGGCACTGGGTCACCAGGCAGGGTCTGAGCAGCCATGGGGCACCTATTGGCAGGCTACTCACATGGGGAAGGGATGGGAGAGGAAGAAGAAGGAGGAGAAGGAGGAGAAGGAGAAGGAGAAGGAGAAGGAGAAGGAGAAGGAGAAGGAGAAGGAGAAGGAGAAGGAGAAGGAGAAGGAGAAGGAGAAGGAGAAGGAGAAGGAGAAGGAGAAGGAGAAGGAGAAGGAGAAGGAGAAGGAGAAGGAGAAGGAGAAGGAGAAGGAGAAGTTTTGGCTCCTTAGGTGTGTTTCTCCATAGACAGATTCACAGAAAGCAGGGGCAGGTGCCTGGGGCTGGTGTGCTGTTATTGGGGTGACCTTTGCAGCAGACTTTTTCAACTTCTCCACCAGCAATGTTCCCCGCTTGCCTCGCTGACTAATACTTGCATAGGAAATAACCAGAGGTGAAAGCACACCATGGCTGGCTCCTCCGCTTCTCTCAAACACAGCCTCAGTGCCCCGCAGTTTTAGAAAGCATCAGGGGAAAATTAATAATCGGGGTGAAGGATGTGATTCTCATGATGATTTCATTATTTTCCGGACTTTCAGAAAGAAGCTGCAGGACTGGGGCTTGCTTACCTCTCACTTCCAGACACAGCCCTGGCAGGCAAGTGGGCTGGGGGAGCCACCCCTAATTTGGGATGGCCAAAGAGGGGGTTCAGAGCTGGGGCAGGCAGGGCTCACCCTGGGTTGGTGGCTCAAACCAGCCTGTCCTGAGTCCTCTTTTCCAGTCTCCTCCTGGCATTGCAGCATCACTCCTTTCTCATGAGCTTCTGGCCCTGCTTGAGCCACAGAGCAAGCCTGGAGGGCTGTCCCCTCCTTGTTACCTTTCCATGCTGCCTGGCCAGAGGCCACCATCTGGCAGGCTGGCAAGGGGAGCACTCTTCATGTGCAATGGTGCTGGTGGTCTCTGAGGTGGACATCACCTCTTCCTTCACAATTTCCTGCACTGTCATTAAAAAAAACCCTAACTGAGTTCCAGAAAATATGGAATCTCACAGCGAGGAGGCTTTTCCACCTCGAGGCTTCGTGTCCCCAGACAGCAACACCAGGCATCCGGATTGAGTGTGGGGAGGCTTGTTTGGCACTTGCAACATGTTTTGGTTTCTAGAGGCGGAAGATGTGACGGGTATCACGACCGAGATCGCAACTCACGGAGCCAGGGATCAGCAGGAAAAACTGGCTCATCCTCCCCGCCCTGCGTGGCAGTACAGGGTTCTGATTAAAATCATAGCACGAATTGCTCAAACTTTCCAACGCATGCTTGAAATGGAGCCTAAGTCGGTACGTGGGGCGGGGAGGCTGCCGTGTCCAGTAGAAACCAGTGGCAGGTAGATGCAGACTGTCTGGCAGTGTTTTCAGATGCTCAGGTTCCTTTGGAAACCCATGCCCCAGTGCTCCCCACCTGCTCCCCAGCAAGCTGCGGATGGCATTGACACCAGAGCCTTTCCAGGGTGCTTGGGGTGCAGGATGAGGTGGTGTGTGGCCAGGAAGCACCGGGGAGCTCAGAGAGCTACAGAGCATGCAGCAGAAACCACAGGGGATGGTGAGCCGGGAGCTCTCCAGCCGCACGCTGATGGGAAACTTGCTCCACTGCAAGAGAGAGAACAGGGGTTTTTTTCCCCCTTTTTGCTGAAAAAAAATTGAAAAGGATGAAAAGAAAAAAAGAAAGGATCAATCTCGCTGCTAGGAAGCCACTGGGGGGGAAAGCAAGGTGAGCAGTGGTGCTGTGCCCCAGCCCAGCACATGCCCTGGGCGCTGGCATCACAGAGAAGCCTGGCCCCACAGCAGACCCCGGACCTCAGGAAGGCTTTGCACCCTGCCTGCACCCTGCCTGCACCCTGCCAGACCAACACAGCTCCCACCAGCTCTTGCACCAGCTTCTCCAGCACCAAGGAAAACAGCCTGGCTCCAGCCATGCTGTGGCTCCTGCTCATGCTGGTAAACCCCCTCCAGCCCAAACAGGATCTTGGGGTTATCTGAGAGGGGGGCCTGAAAAAGGTCCTTTGATGCTTAAAAAAATAACTTCCCTTTCTCTGAGCTGGAATATGGTGAATTGCATGGGGCAGTCCTATTTGCAAAATAGAACAAAAAAAGAGCTGAAAAGGAAGGAGAAAGAGGAATGAGGAGTAAGTGAGAAAACAGTTTGTTCTTCAAAACTAAGAGCTTCATCAACCACATCACACCACTTCACTGAAGCACAAACGTCCTTTTTGTCCCCGACAAGAAGCTGGCCCAATGTGTCAGTGAGGGTCCCACCAACGCAGCTGGGACCCGGACAAGGCCTGGGTTTCCTGCAGCCATCACTGTCGGGGCACACAGTTATCACCCTGAGCAGTCACCTCAAAGGATTGGCAGTCAGTCCAAAAATGGCTTAGAAGCATCTGGGGTATTTAAGGAGCACTGAAAATTTGGAAGATGTACAAGAAAGCAATGACCAAACACCTCAGATGGAGCCAGCTGAAGCCCAGAGCTGAATGTCATCAAAACCTAGGGAAAGCAAAGCTTCCCAAATGAGATGGGGAACACAAATTACCACAAAAAGATGCTGAGGAAGAGAAACCCACAGGTTCCCAGAGATCCCTCTGTCGTTGGTTTAACTGAATTCACATCTGTGGGTCTGACCCAGGCAGGAGGCAATGTGGCTGGGGCAAAAGAGGAAATGGTTAATAGTGTTTGCAAATAAACACAGAGAGCTTTGAGGTCTTTCAGATACTTCTCAGAAATTAGGAAGGCAAACGATTTGCATGAGCAACAACACCTAACCCTGTGGGGAAAGGCAGCAGCCCGGTGGGGTGAGTAAGCGGCAAGTAAGCGGAGGTATGGGGGCATGAAACTGTTCCTTTAGCAAGTGGAAATCTGCAGGGCCTGTGCAGGGCAGTGGTAACTGCAATGCGAAGGTGCCACATGGGTATGGCATGGGGCCACTGCCACCTCCAGCATGGCAGCAGGGTGCTGCTCCTGCCTGCAGGCAGAGCTGATGTCCAGCCCAGCGGTACTAAGGGCTCTGGTGGATCGTCTCTAGCAAGCAGTGCTGCTAAAGTCAGTGAAAATCAGGAGATCCTGCTGCTGCTCAGGGTCTCAGCAATCCGCCTGTGCTCAGAGCAGGTTGGGGCAGGATCTGGAGCCAGTTGGGATGTGTCTGTGCATCCCGAGCAAAACCCTGGCAGAGGTACGTCCTGCCTCCTGGTGTGCAACCTCACAGCCTCTTGCACCTGAGAGGCACCTCCAGACAGCACCCTGCCCGCAGAGCCCCAATCCCAGGCGCCCTCCAGCCCTGCCGCCTGTGATAGCCCCCTCCAGCCCCTCATCCCCAGCAGCAGCATGCCCCACGCCAGCACAGCTGCATCTTTGCATTGTTTCCATTTGAAGCGCCAGGGACCTTTCTCGGCAGCGTCAGCCGCTGCACGTAAGAAATGTGATCATGGAGATTGCTGCATCAAGATAAACAGCGGAGGAAGCAGGATGTCAGCTTCTCAGGAAGGGGCTGTGTCATATGCAAGCTGTTGTTTGTCAGCCTTCCTTGGGACACACAGCAGCTGCAGACAGGGAAAAGAGCACAAGGGTGTGACTGGGGGGAGGATAAAAGGGAGTGACAATTTTAGGCCTCTCTGGAAGATTTCAGAAGTTCCTGAAGGAAAGGAGCAAGGCTGGGATCTCCATGCTGATGGTTGGGCCACGTGGCCCAGAGGAAGAAAGGGAGCACAGGGTCTTGCAGCAGCACATGGGCAGGAATTGGGGGAATAGGCTTCATAATGGCCACGTTCTCAGGCTGCGCTGTCCTCCACCTGCACCCACTGCCCCCGCAGCAGCCGGGCGCTCACAGCAAGGCTCCCAGGCTGGACTCGGTGCTGGGGGCCGAACACCAACACAGAGTCCCTCCCACCGAGGCCAAGGGCTTGCAAAGACATCTCTGAGCACGGGGACGCCCCTGCCCTGCTGGCACCCAGACTGCACAGGTGCCGTGTCCGCAGCCGCTCCAGCCCACAGGGCGCAGGGCAAGGCAGCGGGCAGTGCCCCATGATTTGGGGTGGGATGAGGGCACCAGAGAAGCGCCCAGCGCCTGAAGCCACCTTCCCCACCAAGGAGCCCCTCTCCCTCCCCATCCGTCCTCCTGCCACCCTCACCTCCCCTGCAACGGGCTCATCTTCATTTACAGGTATAATTATTATAGCAACGATTTAGCATTTATTTACCATTTATTTTACTGCATCAAAATTTTTATTGTAAAAAATGTCAAGATAAAAAAATATGTTGACAAACATAAAAACCCCTGCCCTCCGCGGGCCCGCACGCCCCGTGTCGCGGCGGTGAGCGTACGGCCACGTGACAGCCCGCACGGCGCAAGGGGCGCGGCGCGGCGCGGCGCCGTGACGTCACGTACGGTGGCGCCCCGTGACGTGAGGGAGGCGGAAGTGGCGGGGGTTGCCGGGGTAACCAACGCCGGGGCGGCCTGCGGGGGGGCTGCGGCCTACGGCGGGCTGCGGCCATGGGCGAGCTGGGCCCGGACGATGGGGCCGGGAACACGTACAGCCTGCGGCCCGGCCTCCAGCGCCGGTGAGCCGGGGGGCGGGCTGGGGCCCAGGGGGCGGGGGGGCCCTGGGGGCTCTGAGTCTGAGGGAGCAGCTCTGGGGATGTGGGGGCTGCGGTGGAACTGTCGGGGAGGGGGTCCCTGGGCATGGGGGGCTGGCGTGGGGCTATGGGTGCTGAGTGGGGGTGTTCGGAATGGGGGAGCTCCCAGGGTTTGGGGACTGGGGGAGGCACTGGGCTGCCAGACCAACTTTGACCAGTGGGGGACGCTGCTGGAGGGGCAGCCTCTGGTGGGGCTGGTTTCACACCTGTGTTTATGGGTGTTTGGCTTTTGGTAGGGCTGGTTAAGTATATCCATCTTAGCCGGGCTTTTCTTCCCCCATGGTTTTTCATTTGTCATTTTTCTTTAATGTGTGAAAGCTAAATTTTCCCAGGTGGTGTTATGTATGTTTCTACACATTGTGTGAACTTTCTGGGCCTTCTGTTGCTGTTTTTTTGTCCTGATAGATTTAAATCATCCACAGTGAAAGAATGCATTCATGCAATACTGAAGGAGAAGCTGGCCAATGTACAGTACATCCCAGAAGAAATGCCTCAGCTTACAAAGTCTTTATCAGAGACAATAAAAGACAGACTGAAAGGTAAGGAGGTTTGCTGGGGAAGTTGTTTCTTTTCTTACTGTGCCCTCTACCTTTGACAAAATCCCTCTTTCCTACTTTATTCTTGAAATCTATTTCTGCCCCATTGACTGACTCGAGTCTACCGTTATGAAACATTCTGGCCTATATAGATACGTTACTTGCCTGCAGAACTAGAAACCTAATTCAAGCAGACAAGATTTGTTTTCATATATACTGCCTGGTGCGGAATGTCAGCCCTGGAGGGGCAGCAGGGGGAAAGTAGCTGCATTAGAGAAAGAAAGAAGAAGTGATGCTTCATTGCTTCTTGCTTCAATAAACAGAACCGTTCCTGCTTTTTTTTCTGCTACAAGTTATATCAGAGTTGGGTCAGTGTGGAATAGCAGGGAGATCGGAACAAGGCCCAGGGCGACCAGCAAAGTGGGAGAGAGTTAGGAGCACAGTCAGCCAAGGAGGGGTGTAACTACACTCTTACAGCACTGGAGAAAGGTCATGGAGGTGCTGCGCTGGATGCCCTCCAACATTTTTGAGTTCAAGAACTAAACTTTAGGCTCCAGCAGGTGTTCGCTGTGTTCGGTGCTGGAACAAGTACATAGATGTGTGTTTGCGCGGTCACTTTTTTTTTTTTTTGCCTTCTTTCTGGGGATGGGCTGGTGCTCTATCCGCTGGGCGGGCCTGACATGGTGACACAGACATACCGTCACCCTCAGCAGGAACCGTTGATTTATGCTTCTCCCAGAGTTACGCATCTGCCTTAAAACCAGCAGCAGCTGTAGTCCCAGCATGTGTTGATGCCAAGCTCATATGCACAGGGCTTGGCTTCAGTAATCTGTAAACACAGTTGCAGCAGCCTGAAGCGAGACTGGCCCGGTGTGGCCGTTGTATCTGCTGGCATCTCTGATAAGCATTGACATGGTGCATGTTACCAGACCCAGCATGTTGTGTTCAATCCTTCAGTGGAAGCAGTGTGCCGGAGTCTTCCTGGGATGCTGCTTTATGGAAGGCAGGCATTAGCTTCTATATTTTATTTTAAACGTGCTTGCTCTGATTTGGCTTCTGGAACGTTGCCATGGCCTGACTGGATCTGGCCTGCGCCCCAAAGGTATTTCTCTGCTATTGTAAAACAACTGCGTATCTTTGCAGACACATAACGGAGACCCACGTATGCTTTTATGTGGCCTTTTATTCCAGCTCAGAAGCAAAAGAAACACCTATGTGGCAGAAAAACCTCTGCAATACCCTTGCATCAGAACAGTTTTAAAATAAGCCAAATTTCTCAAATGGGATTTTGTCCACCAGCAGCCTTATTTACACTCTTTCCATGTGTTCAGGTCTTGAAAGTTGTCGAAGTAGAATGCTTGTGTATGGTGTGGCTGTTCAGGGTTGTCTCCTGCCTTACATGCATCTTTTGACAGATGCCAAATACCCTGTTCACCCTTTAACTCTAATAAGACCATGGAAACCTAGGAAAATGAAGCTGTGAGGTAGTCTGTCTGCTTTGCCAATTGCGTGGACTTGTACAGGACACTGCTTTCTAACCAGAAATCTTTAGCTTTTTGTGACCTGTTTTGGGTTAATATTTTAAACAAGTTGTTGCTCTCACTATTACTTTTTTCTTTCTCTCCAGAGGAGGGATTTGACAGGTACAAAATGGTGGTGCAAGTTGTCATTGGAGAGCAGAGAGGTGAAGGAGTGAAGTAAGTTTTGCATTTTCTAATTGTATTTCTGTAATTTTTGTTGGGTTTGGGTGTTTGTTTTTTTTTTTTCTTTGGAAGCTGCTTCCAACTTTCCTTGGTACAAGGAAATCATAAAGTGTAAAGCACTTTCTTTTCTCTTTAAGTGGCAAGTGAGGGCTTGGATTGTGGCTGATTTAATTACCTGGTGCTAATTGGCTGTATGGTGGTTCTTAGCAAGCTGAAATGCTGAAAAGCATTTGTGAGGAGTGTTGCAGAAAGGCATTTTACCTTGTATTCATGATGAACTAGAGCACACACCCAGTCCATTCTCAAGGCCCTTCTGGAGCACAAGCCGTGGTAGTTCACTTCTGTCTAAAGTCAGGTTCCTGTAAGTACTTCATTTGCATTTAATCCCCCCAGGTATGCATTTTTCAGAAGTTTAAACTTCTTTTATTCCCATGCAATACTGTCATGGGAATCAAGCCTTAGACTTGGTTGCTGAGCACTTGCAATCTAGCTCCAGATGCCTGCAGTCAGACAAAAGAATTCCTCTTGGCTAAGGTAGTGGGCTGTAGCTTTCCATTAATAGTGAGTAGGGAGAAGACAAAAGTGAACAACCCACAAGGTTTATGTGCTTTATCTGCTGGGCTTATCTTTGTTATTGTGGCTGGTACTCCAGCAGAAGATAAGTGCAGCAGAGCTGTAATCAGATCTGCTGCCTCCCTGTTCTGGAGGTCAGGCAGGAATATCTGTACCTGCTGTTCAGGCTTTTGTCAGGAATGTCTGTCTGCAGGCAGACTGCTCCAGAAGCACCGTACCAGGGTGAACAGTTCAATCAGGTGGTCTGATCTGAAACGGGAAGCTCAGCAACACAGACTGACAGGGCAATTGGGGAAATTCTCTGATTTGCAGTAGACAGGAGGCAAGACTGAAGCATGATCACTAATCCTCAATGCAAAATACTGAGTAACCAGGATATTCCAGAGGCAGAGTGGAATACTGGACTGAAAAAAAAGCAGAATGACCCTGAGGGCTAAGGTGATGGAAAAAAAAAAAGGATTAAGTTCAACAGTCTTAGAACACTAAGTCATACGTGTGGGGACTAGGAACAACACGCTGTGCTACAAGCAGGGATGCCATCAGCTGAGACTGACTGGGGCAGGCAGGGAGCTGGGCATTTGCAGCAGAGAAAGGAGAGTGTTAGTGACGTTAGACAAGGCAGTAGCGAGGTCTTGTCTGTAATACCGTGTTACAGCCTGGTCGCTTGTCTTCAGGGTAAGGCTTGGACTGAAGCAGGTGTAGAAGGCCAGCAGGATGGTCAGGGAACAGAGAGTATAGATATGAATCATGGAATCATAGAATCATTTAGGTTGGAAAAAACCTGTAAGATCATCCAGTCTAACCATTAACCTAGCACTGCCAAGTCCAGCACTAAACCATGTTCCTAAGCCCCACATCTACGCATCTTTTAAATACCTCCAGGGATGGTGACTCAGCCACTTCCCTGGGCAGCCTGTTCCAACACTTGACAACCCTTTCAGTGAAGAAATTTTTCCTGATACCCAATCTAAACCGCCCCTGGTGCAACTTGAGGACATTTCCTCTTGTCCTATCACTTGTTACTTGGGAGAAGAGACTGACACCCACCTCACTACAACTTCCCTTGAGGTAGTTGTAGAGAGTGATAAGGTCTCCCCTGCACCTTCTTTCCTCCAGGCTAAACACCCCAAGTTCCCTCAGCTGCTCTGCACAGGACTTGTCTTCTAGACCCTTCACCAGCTTCGTTGCTCTTCTTTGGACACACTCCAGCACCTCAGTGTCGTTCTTGTAGTGAGGGGCCCAAAACTGAACACAGTATTCAAGGTGTGGCTCACCAGTGCTGATACACTATTTCTGATACGAGTCAGGATGCTACTGGCCTTCTTGGCCACCTGGGCACACTGCCGGCTCATATTCAGCCAGCTGTCAACCAACACCCCCAGGTCCTTTTCTGCTGGGCAGCTTTCCAGCCACTCTGCCCCAAGCCTGTAGCGTTGCCTGGGGTTGTTGTGACCCAAGTGCAGGACCTGGCACTCAGCCTTGTTGAACCTCATACAGTTGGCCTCGGTCCGCCAATCCAGCCTGTCCGGATCCCTCTGTAGTGCCTTCCTGCCCTGAAGCAGATCAACGCTCCTGCCATGAAAGGACTAGAAGAGCTTAGCTCGTGGTGTAGTAACATGATGTCTGCCAAGGAATACGATAGGTCTCTATAAATAAATTGGGGGTACATACCACGAGGGTGCAGGAGGTGAAGGACAAGAGCAAATAAGCTAATTTAGCCACCAATACGCACAGGCCAGAAGTCAAATGTTCTTAAGCACCATAGCAATGAGGTTTCAAGCTCTGCTGCACAGTGGAGGTAGCAGGGTTGGTAGGTGATGAGGAGCTTGATCAACATACAGAGCAGGTTACGGCATGTGGAATTCTGCAATGGGGATCTAGGGTCAGGATTCAGGAGAATGCTCCCAGTTTCCTTTATCTGTAAAGGAAGCTCAGTTTGCTTTTCAAGGAAGGCATCTGTGATCACTTAGGTCCTTATATATGAACTCTGTGGGTAATGGCTGTTCTCTGTCTTTGTCTAGTATGGCTGCACGATGTTTCTGGGATGCTGACACTGACAGCTATGCTCACGATGTGTACATGAATGTAAGTATCTGCTGCTTTACCCTGGGAAAGTGTAAAGCTACTTGCTTTTGTATGAGAGGCAGAGTGACCTTAAATGTGGAGTGGAGAAAAACCAACCACTAAGACTCTACTGAAACAGTATGATTTATGTCGTCATTCCCAAAACATTTGTAAAAAATAAGTAAAACTTATTTCCTGAGTAGGTCGTACAGTACTATACAAAAGTTGTCATAGTCACCATTTTACAGGTGGGGAGAGGGAACACAAGAGATAAAGTCTTTTTTTATATGCTTTGCTGAACTGCTGCCATGGCGTATGGCTGAGCAAAAGTCAGGGTTTTCATGATTATTTTATTTTTATTTTATTTTAAACTCACGCCTAGACACCTGCAGGTGTCTGGATGGAGTAAACTGAGGCAATTTCTGGCATTCAGACACACTGCCCTGGGTTATACCACCAGTGAGGTGAATAAGAAACTAACTGAAAGACAGAAAATTGCAATATAAGGTTATGCTCTGGTCTAAATGTTCCCTTAGGTTAGCCTTTTCAGTTGGAGTAGCAAAGAGCTTGCCTTTACTAACATGGCGCCTTTCTCTGTTTTCCCCAGGACAGCCTGTTTTGTGTGGTAGCTGCGTTTGGCTGCTTCTACTATTGAGGATGGTAAACATTGCACAGAAGGTCAGAGGTGGGGGAGAATGCTTTAGGGTATTTCTTGTTAACATGCACAAAAGCATCATGTTCTTCCTTTAGTACCTAACAAAATAACAGCTCTACAAAGCATGTCCTACATCTGTTCTACACACTACGACATTCCTTCTTCCTTGTGGATTTTGATATAGCTTTAAGCACAGTATTATTACGTCCTTTATTTAAATTGCCCTTCATTTTTATATAGCGTGTTGGCTTTGTCCTAAAAGTGTATTGCCAATAGCCTTTGTTTCTAAGGCAAACTCAACTTTCATCTTGAAAGGGTTTTGTTGCTTTTATTTTTGTTAATTTTCTGAAATTAATGAAATATTTATAAGAAATGTAACATAATAAATCTATGTATTTACTATTTTCTCTCCTGTGCATTGACCCTTGCCACTTCTGTTTGTCCTTTTCCTTCACTCTACAAGGTGCACTAGCCTGGATGGCTTGCCTGTGCTTCTCAGATGAGCATTTTCTGAGGATTCTTTGTAAATTAACCATTAAAGCTGGCCTCTTATTCTGGTTATCCAGATTTGTTCCTGTGACTCCCATAACAATTGGGCTGTGGATCCCAGCTGTGTCACGCGAGATGGTATTAATGGATAGGAAGATGAGGTATTTAGGACATTAGGTCAGGCCAGCAGCCTGCACGCCCCACGACTGCCAAAACTCCTCCCTGCTGTAACTCCTCATTGGTTTGGTGCAATTTGGCACCCATGGACACTGTAATCACTGCTCATTGCCCTCGTCGGCAGATACTGCAGTGCTTTCTCTGTAATTGTTTTGGGATATGAGGGTGGATGTTTGGAGCCCAAATTTGTTACGGCTCCAGCCCCGGAAAGAAGCAGTAGAAAAGGCTGCTGTAGGAGGAGTGCTAAAGCTTCTCATATCCCCAAAAGTTAAGAGGACCAGGTTAGTTCCTGAGAGAGTGGGTGCCACCAGAGTGCATCTCAGATGCCAGTCGAGAGATGGGATGCGTTGCCCTGTGGCGATGCCTGTGCTCTCGGTGCTGACCGAGGAGCAAGCATAGCTGAACAATTTTAATGGCATGAATGGCTTTTCAAGTGCTGAAGGTGGGTGAGGTGAATCCTGAATCCCACCTTCACTGACTGTTAGAGCAGAACTCCTGTCCACACAGCTCTTGGAAGGCAGGGAAGTAACAAATTACAATGCATCTTCTAGAATCGCTCTTTTGGCTACAACCCTGGAGGCAGCACACTCCTGATTATGATGTTTGTTTGGAAGCGGCTTCCTCTGATTTTTCCTCTGATGGGAAATAGCGAGTGCCTTCCCTGGTTGCTTTGCTGGTACCTGTGGCTGTCGCTCGTGAAGGGAACTGCAGAGAGGATGCAATGGTGGTGTGCGGTTTGTGCGCAAGCCTGGGAGTGCAAGTTTTGGGAAACAGTGAAACATAAAGACATTTGCCAGGAGATGGTATGTGCCCTCAGACTTGTTTTGACACTTCTACCGAGTCACGGCGATAAATCACGGTTTTCCACCTTTCGCTTGCTCCGTTGTGGAGGTTTTTTAACAGCTGCTCTGCAAAGGCGTTGTACAAAGCAGGTCTGAGTCCGTGATAGTTCAGCTCCGGACACCCTTGGCGGTGGCCTGGGCTAGGTGCAGGGTGCTGTGCTTTCCCTGCGGGAAGACCAAGCAGCTGCCGGAGCGATTCAGGCCGGTATTCCTGCCTGGAGTTCCAGCGCGGGCGGGACGAGACCGGCCGTGAGGAGGGTGAAGGGCTGCCACGGAGCCACCGTGGCCCCGAGCTGCCAGCTCTGCTCTAGGGGTGCTTGGCTCCCTCCTTCCGTAACCCCCGGAATTTTCGCTGGGCAGAGGAAGGGCGGCGGGGCAGCGCTGTGGGCCGCAGCCGCAAACCTCCGCTGGGCCATTCCGCCGCTGCTGGGCCCCGGTCCGAGCGCGGAGCCCCGGGGCACCTGCGACCCTACGGGGCCGGGGTGGGGGCGGAGACGTTGCGAGCCGGAACGGAGGTTCCAGGCGCGGTTTCCCGGGGCGCGGCCGGTCCCTTCCTGCCGCCCCGGCCCGACACGCAGCGGCTCCGCCCGCCGCCCCGTTGGCGTTGGCGGGAGCGGGGCGGGGCCGGCGCCGGGAGCGGCTCCGGCAGCGGCGGCGGGGTCGGGCCAGACCGGGCCGGGCTGCGGAGGTGCGTGAGGCCGGCGGCGCGCTGGGGGGCGAGTCAGCGGGGAGCTGGGGGGCACCGGGGGGCTGGCACTGAGGGGGGCACTGGGGTGGTTGTAGGGTCTGGCACTGGGGCATGTGGGGCGGGCACTGGGGTGGCTGTGGGGGGTGACCCTGTGGGGAGGCGCTGGGGACAGGCATCCCCCTGGGGTGCTGTGTGGGGAAGGGCACAGCCGTGGGGCCCCAGGGGTGCCTGGCACCGGGGCTGGGGGCAGGCGGGTGGGTTTCGTTGGAGGCACATGAGGGGCAGCTCACGCCATTGCTGCGGGGTGAGGCAGGGTCCCTGCCCAGGACCTCCCTCCCGCGGGGTGGCCGTGGCACAGGCATGGGGCAGCCCCGTCTGGGTGGGGCAGGGGGGCTCTGGGAGGCGCTGACTGGTGGGACACGGGACGCTTGGCTTCAGGCAAGGGGGCAATGTCTGCTGGGGGGGACATGGTGAGCTGCTTCCCCTTTGTGGGGGCTTGGGGAGGGGCTGGGGCTCGGGCACAATGCTCAGGGGATGGCAGGACCGGCTGCGGGGGGGGAACAGGCTGAGAGGAGACAGCAGCAGATGCTTTGGGAAACTTTTGGAGTACACCTCCAGGACTTGGAGCGTGGGGACTTTGGGGGACATCCCCCCACCTCGAGAACACAGCCAAGGCCTGGGGAGAGAGGAGGACCACGAGGAGGTGGCCCTGACTGTGGAGAAGGAAGGTGCGCAGGCACACACCCTCTCTAACCCGCTTTTTGTGTCCACCAGAGTCCTGGCTGCGCTGATTAATGGTTGTGTAATTAGAGTTAAAGTCTGCAGGAATTCTGAGAGCTGCGACACTTCTCAGCAGCCCTTGCTCGCTGTGGAGGGAGGTGGAGGACGCTGCAGGTGGCCTTCCCTCCTCTGTCCCCACCCTGTGCTGTTGCAGCACAAGGTCCCCAGCCTGCGGCTGGCCGAGACTGGCGTGGTCAGAGGCAGGTACTGGTGGGGGTTCCATCTGCAGGACTCCAGGGGCTGAGGACAGCCACCGTATCTTCTTCTGAAATTCAGATGGCAAATATCTGTGCTTTATTTCCTGAAGAAATTTCCTGTATATACGGAATTATTAAAATTCATGACTTGGAAGTTTCTTGGTCCAAGATCTGGATTGTAATTCCCTTGAAATTACTGAAAGATGAGCCACAAACAATGATTGTTGAAGCAAGGATTTGGTATTGGTGTGTAAACCTACTAAAGGAGGTCGCCTCCTGAAGTCTCAAAAGGCTCTGTTGTTAAGCCCTAAAAACGAAACACGATGCAACACAGAAGTCAGGACAGAATGACCGCCCATCTTTGTACTTTACTGTCCCTGGGCAGGCTCCAAATCTTCTCTGATATTCTGCATAAACCCCACTCTTGCTGCTTTGCTAACTGCAGCAGAGACTTTGTCGCATGCCAGGACACTCAGTGCCTCGGGGTTATGGTGTACCCAGAAGGGCTGTGAATTCACAAAGGTCTTGCCAGCAGTTTCTCTTTTTTGTGTGTGTATTTGGTAGCAGCGCTGCCTAGGTGATCACACTGCAGTTTCAGTTGTGGTGGTGTTAGAATTATCTTAAGCCATTTGGGACCTTGTTGGTGAAAAGCAGCATCTTTTCGTTGTTTGCAGGACACTGGTACCAGATCTTCTGCATGCTCGAGCTCTGCTTGAGAAAATGTTATCAGCCTGCCTGTAGCAGTAGGGGAGGCAAGGCTTGGGGGTTTGTTTTAGCCAGTATAGCAAAGGTCTGGGTCTGGATGCCGTTGGACCACTGTGTGGCACTGACTGAACTGGAATCCCTTTGATACATTCATGTGGCTATTAATATGCTGCAGGATAGCTGCTTTTGCTCAATCGGAGTAGCTGAAGGAGTTTATGTTTTAAGTGTAGACAGGGCTCTGCCTGCCAGATCCTGCAGTAACCTTTGTGAGGGGCTTGAGGGCTTAGACTGTCTAGATAGAGCAGATGCTGACTGCGGGGAGAGCAGCCGTGCTGGGGAGAGTTGCAGTCTTCTCTGGAGGTGAGCAGGCTGGGTCATAGCCATTTGCGCTCAGTTTTCAAGCAGATGCTCTCAGTCTGGAGATTGGGGCAGAGCTGGGCCTGGCAAGCCTGGGAATGAAGTTGCCTTGGAGATTGGGCAAGGTTTTTAAGCATGGATTGGAAAGAGATCCAGATCTCTGCTGGTAATTATGTACTGGTTAACCCTCATCTTGTAAACAGGCTTTCATCAGTTTCTCCAGGAGTCTGTGATGAGTCTTCCATCATTAACCTCTTCCGAGTCTTTTTGTCTACAACAGATCTCTACAGGGATACACACCAGTAAGGTTAATTGTAAACTGGGTTGGAGGTGGGGGAGGACAGGGGGAAAAGGATTCTCTTCTCCCCATGATTGAGGAGGTCGTTTGGGTACTTTACAGCCTGGCAGGGGAATTATCTGAAGCGACAGGACTTCTTCCTTTTCTCTGAGGCTCTCGGTTACGTGCTGTCCATGTGTCAAGGCAATTCTCTGCAGACAGCTGGCAGAGTGCAAAGTTTAGTAGTATTTGCCTGCAGATGAGTCAGCAGAAGAGAAATGGCTTGCTCCTGTAAAGTGGAATGATCTTGTAGGCAAAGCAGCACATGACAGTCACATCTGACTGCCAACGCCTTCTAAGTTTAGAGGGATGATAGGGGAACCCGGGAGCAGGCAGTGCCACCCGGGGAGCTTGAGAGCTGTGGGTGTCAGAGGGGCCTCGCTGCTCCAGTGTGCCAGTCTTGCCCTGACTTGGATCTCGGGTGGGAAAGGCAGCAGCTTTGGGCTGGAGCATTTACTGAGTTGTTGCAGTCAGCTCTTGTTTTGCACGCTCTTCGAGTTTAAGTAGCAGGATTTATGTTGCCTGGCACATAAATCTGCAAGTGAAAAGCAGTGGAAGTAGCAGAAGAAATCCTGCTACTGCATGTAGGTCTGCAGATTATAATACTCTTCAAGAAATTCCTTGGGACAGAAAACTCATAGAATACAGATGGGCCAGGTTCTCATGCCATCAGTGTGCTTAGGGTGCAGAAATATCTCATCTGCTTCTCTGGTGTAGTGTGAGGCAAGCACACCACTAAGGCTAAACAAAACATCGGTACTGTCCATGAAGATGCAGACAGTGAGATATAGCTTTGGCTAAGCAAGAAGATTTGTTGCACCTTTCTGACCTTCTCCATCTGCCAGAGGCGTTAACTTTGGTGTTGCGGTTAAATTCCACCTCGGATGATGGTGTAGTTAACTCACACTAAGGGAGAAGTTTTAAATTCCTTCCTTGCCTATATTTTTTTTAATTTGTGGTAATCAATGTTTGTCCTTCTTCCCTCTCAGAAGTGGCTGCGTTTCAGTGGGAAATGACTTGACCTTTGTAGTATTACTCTCAGCAAAGTGCTGGATGATTTCTGAAGGCTATTATTGCCACAGTTTAAAGAAAATTCCTATTTCTCCCTTCGACCACTTCTCCTCCTTCATTCAATATCTGCACTTCGGGACTGAGAGGAGTGATTCCCTGACATGGAGAGCAGCTCTTCTCCTGCCTGGCAGTTGGTCACTCCTCGCAGAGCCCATGGGTGAGCCAGCTGGCAGGTGATGCAAGGTGCTTCTTTGATACAGGATGAGCACCAAAGAAATAAGTTTCAGAAGCAGAGCCCTAAGTATTTTGTCCAGAGAAGGGCAACGAAGCTGGTGAAGGGTCTGGAGCACATGTCGTATGAGGAGCGGCTGAGGGAACTGGGGTTGTTTAGTCTGGAGAAGAGGAGGCTGAGGGGAGAACTCATTGCCCTCTACAACTACCTGAAAGGAGGTTGAAGAGAGCTGGGGATGAGCCTCTTTAACCAAGTAATAAGTGACAGGACAAGAGGTAATGGCCTCAAGTTGCGCCAGGGAAAGTTTAGACTGGATATTAGGAAGCATTTCTTTACAGAACGGGTTGTTAGGCGTTGGAATGGTCTGCCCAGGGAGGTGGTGGAGTCCCCATCCCTGGAGGTGTTTAAGAGTCAGGTCGACTTAGCACTGAGGGATATGGTGTAGTTGGGAACTGTTAATGTTGGGTTGATGGTTGGACTGGATGATCTTCCAGGTCTTTTCCAACCTAGACAATTCTGTGATTCTGTGATTCTGTAAAGTGTCATGGAGACAGTGATCTGTCCATGGCTTTCCAGGGTGGGGCACGTCTTAACTTCGCTCCTAGTAAACAGTTTCTCATGTTTAGCACAGACTCAGTAATGCGGGAGGGTGATGCCTTAAACAAAATAGAACGATGTTAGTATTTTACAACAGGGGTCTGTCTTCTGGTTATGCCTGATTTTTATCTTGGAGTTTTTCAGAATGAGCTTTGAGAGTTACCTATCTTCTCTTTCCCCTTCCCCATCTGCTGCAAATGTAATTAATTTTAGAACAGTCAGTGTTTTCTGCATTTGGGTAGGCAAAGCTGTGTCCTCGCATGTTAAGCTGAGCTACAGATGCTGAATCCCACTGTTAGTAATTGTTTGGGATGCTATTTTAGTCATTTGGGTCAAAATGAAACATTCTAAGATTAGTAGCTTTATCGCAGCAAGGTGTGGTTTGTTTTTAAAAGCAACATGTTCCCAGTTTTTAATGAGTTTGGTGCTGGAAAGACTTCCCGGAAACACATTAGCCACAGGATAGAGGTTTTAAAGCTCTTCAGAGTGTTAAAATTATTGTTTAATATCTGCATTAATTGGAGTAATTAGCAGAGCTGTGTCACTCATGAGGTGCCCAGCCCAGCTATCCGGACACTGCAGAGGCTCCTTCAGCAACATCTAGCCTGTAAAATCAGAGCAGATAGAGCATATTTACGCCATCCTTGAAGCAGGTTTCTCCCTTGGTATGTCAGGTGGAGCTGCTGCTGGGTGGCTGGAGCTGTCTGACCACTGCTGCTTATTTAATGCAAATCCATTCACTTAAGCTATTGTTTGCCATCATTTGACTACATATACCCTGAGAAGTGGAAAAGTGAATTAGAGTGGAGGAAAGCGGATGGTTGGGTGTGGGAGCAGTTGGAAGAAGCTGTTGGGGGTTTCTCCTGGGCTCAGACAGTGCTGCATAAAGCATGGTGTTGCCCTGTACTGTAACCTGCAGTTCTTTGGCTGGCCTGAGCTCTGCACCCAGCAGCAAGATGCTGGTAATAACTCAGCAGAGAGTGTACTCGTGAGCAGAGAAGTCTGGTTGCTCTGATGGGCCAAGCTCGCATGGGAAGGAAGAGCTTCACCTGTTTGTGCGTGGAGGCTGCTATGTCCATACTTCAGCACCAGAGCCTCGGCCGGTGCTTTTTAACGTTTTCCTGGGCAGTGGTTCGGAATAACTGTGTTCAGAACATTAACAGACCTTTTAATTCTCTCTGAAATGAAGGAAAACAAGTGGTCAGAGACCGACAGGTGACTTGAAGCACAGTGAAATTATTTTGACCAAATAACAAGAAAACCTGCTGCTGTTTCCTCCCACTGTTTCTATGGATGCTGGGGTTACTGGAACCAGAGACAGAGGTCTGCTGCTTTTTGTGAACTGGATGGTTTCTGCTAGGACCATGGTGGTGAAGTAAACAACTGATACAGAGTGTGCTTGCAAGATGGCACCTTGCAAAACCTAAGACTTACTTGTGTCATACCCTGTGTTTTCAGAGAGTCACTCTTGAAGCTGCTGCATCTATAGCACAGATCTTGCCTGAAAGTTAAATGTTTACTTAAGTGTTTGAAGACTTGGAGCTCAGGGTTACAAACTCTTTTTGCCTGCAATTGCTCTTGCACACTCCTGTATGTTTGTCTGTTGTTAGAAAATAGTAAATTAATTACTGGAGTGGGGGAGACTCGGTAAACTTGACTCACAGGCATTGTGGAGTGAGTGCTGGATGGCTCATGCGGTTCTGAAATGTCCTTGTGGCTGCTCTTCACTGTCACTTTTGTCTTCTCCCCAATATTTTTTGGCTCCCCACTCACCTAAGATTCTCTTTTCCCATTCTTAGTGCATTGTGTTAGGTCTAGCAGAACAGCTTGGGATATTTATATGCATGTAGCCCAAAACCAGTTCAGCTATGTTTGGCCCTATCACTGTTCATAAGGTATCATCTCGTTGATGCTAGGTGGGGAGAGCGGTATGTTCATGTGTTACTAAACTGCGTTTGACTCCTTACTTTGGAACATTCCTTAACCTGGAATCATCTGTGCTTGAGTAAGTCCAGTCATTATGTCTGCTTCTTAACAGCGGTCTTTCACAAAGCCCACACTTCTTGGTTGCTGAACAGCAGAGCTTTGCCCGGTGGCCCTTACTGAGGACAGTCCCAGCTCGTCCCAAGCAGGAACACTCAGCAGAGACCCTCTGCTGAGGAGGGGGGTGGTGTTAGAGGGACATCTGCCCTTTCTCATACCTCTCACTTGCCCCACCTAATGTTTTCCAGCACACCCACTGTATGTGGGTGCGGAGACGTTTTAAATTCCACGCGGCTCTTATTAGGGTGTTGAGGCATGCACGTAGGCATCATTCCTGGGCGGAGAGGTCATGCTGCTCTCGGGAATGGCAGGTCGGAAGTGCCATTTGCTGCACTGGAGAGCTGCACGCTTGAAGTGAGCAAGAGAGAGAATGCTGCTCTTTAGTTACAAACTTTGCAAATCTAGCACCCATTTCTAACTCCTGCAGCAGCTGAAAAGTGAATGTTTGCTGCCATGCCCTTCTGTAAATCCCTAGTTTTGCTTCATCTGTGTGAATTGCTGGGCTTCCTAATGCTCCAGGGCCCTTTTGAGAAGGTACAATGACACCAGCTCAAAAGCACAGATAGCTTACTCCCAGATAGCTGTCACAGTTTCTGTCCCAAACTGGTTGTCTGTCTGTCTATTCATCACAGAAGCAGTTCAGCTGAACCACCACTAATTACAACCTGGTACATAAAGTGCCATAAGTAAGTGTGGCCTAATGTGGTGTCAGCATCTGCTTCACTGTCGGCTGAGTCACCACTGTGGTGGGGACAGGGGATGAAGGGGAGCATGGTGTCAGCCATCCCAAGGTGAGCTGTCCCCACTGGGGAGCTGCAGCTTGGTTTTACGCAAACAGCAAGCCAGCTAGTTATTTAAGTTATAACTGACCATGTGTTGCACCCCTTCCCTCATCCTTATCCTGCTTAAACCTGCTCCTTCCTCTCTTCAGGATTGTACAGAGATGCAGCACACCCACCAGCTGTCTTGGGAGTGGGGGACACAGAAGGGTAGAAGAGTGCTGACTGAATGTGGATGGGGCATGCCTTAATCCTTAGGTTGCTTTTCAGATGCTAAAATAGCGTAATTATCCTTGTAATGATTTATAACTTGCAACTCTTGTTCGAGTTTCTCTCCAGCCGGCTGACTGCTGCATGCTTCTCTCTGCAGAACAGCTCTGAGTTTCATTAAATGATTTAGTATTCCCACCAAGCACTGTTTGTCAAGCCTTGGCAGCTGATGCCAAATACAACTGGCTAAGCCCCTTGTTAGGTGGCTGTGTCTTTGCGCTGACCTTCTGTACACTGTGCCTGCTGTTGGCTGGTTCTGCTTTGGAAGAGCTGAGAAATATCCCCTTTTTTTTTTTCCCTCCCTCTCCATTTTCTTCCAGTTCTTATTGGACGTGCTTGGCAAGATGGAGCCACCGACGTCCTCCAGGCTGAATTCCCGAAAGAGAAGAAAAGATGGATCTGGCCCCAATGGGGCGACAGAGCTGGACGGAATCCCTCCAAAAATGTCCCGACGCTCACTAGTAAGTAAGCAGAGATAGAAGCTTTAGGTGCCTGTGAGATTAGTACGTTGAGCCGTAACAGCAGAAAGATAAATGTGATGTTTTTTCTGTGGACACAGAAAACAACTTGGGGATGGGGGGAAGAAGCAAATGGCGGTAGCTATCCTTGCAAAGCCAGTTTAAAATCTTCCTTTGTTCATTCTAATAACATACTTACAACATGGGCTTAAATTAGGTCTGAGGCAAACGTCGCTAAGCTGCTTTTGTGGTGTGTCCGGCTTGTTTCTAGTCACTTAAGCTGAACCCGAACAGGCATGCATATAGATATCCACGGAGAAGTAAGTGTTAGTTTCTTAAGTGACCCAGCGGGAGGGAGGAGTAGTCCTAACAAACAAACAAACAACTCATGCACCTTGCAGAAAGCAGTCCCTTTCAAGTCAGGGGAACTGCAGGAGGGTCTGAAGTCTGTAAGCACCTGCAGAAGAATCCATGCTCTGAAACACTGGGAAGATGATTGTTCGTTTGATTTTCTTGGTCTGGCAGGAGACTGCATTTATGTTGCTTGTACTTCAGGAGTGTTCAGAAGAAAAAAAAGAACTGAAAGGATTTCTCCTTCTAGATCAACACCGGGACAGCTTTAACAAGCTAAAGCCAGCCAGGGTGTCTTCTAAAGGGGGCCTGTGCCAGTTAATGCTAGTGTAAAGGGCTGACTTTAACTTGTCCTTGCTGCAATATTGTGAAGGTGGGCTTTTAACAGCTCTTCTCTGCCCTCTTCCTGGAGCTGTCCTGCGTATCACATGTGCTCTAGTTGCTCTTTCCTTATCTCTGTCAAAAAACAGATACCATCCCTGCCACGTCATACTGGGGTCATAGTCCTTGGCAAAATATGGTGATGTGTTGCAGATTTCCTCTTCGATAACAAGGTTTTGCTCTTCAGGAGTACTTCAGTCCTGTCCCAGAGCATTTGACAGATGGTAACGAACTAAGAGCAGCACCAGCAGTGAGAACTGGGGAAGCAAGCGTTGGGAATGGAGGCTTGAGCTGTTGCATGGTTTATCCCACAGAGCCTTTATATCCTTGACTGTTGTCAAAACCCACCCTGTTCCTCTTAAAGACCCCACATATTTCAGTAAGGAAAGAGAAGTGTGCCAGTTATTCCATGGGAATCACTTGCTCTTCGTTGGTGTCTGTCCTGTGTTAGAAATAAAGCATCTGTTTATGAACAGCACAAGACAAGTAATATCTAGCAACTTTCTAAATTTCCTGGCTGTTTTTTAACCACAGGGCTAACACAGACCTCCTGATGAAGGATTTCTTTTTTTCTTCCTTTTGTGAAAGTTTTTTTTATTATAGCAATAGTGTTGACTAACTGTGACATTACCTTGAAGCCTTTACCATTTCCAGCTAAACAGCTGGCTGGTGGAGTGTTCCCCTGAAGCAGCAGGGCTCAGCAGCAGATGGTGGTAACAAGCCCGCTGACACGTAAGCCTGATGTATTGTGCACATCAGGTTGAGTCCTGACCCTCGTGGGCACTGCAGAGGAAGGGCAAGGCTCTGGCAGGACTTTTGAGGACATTTCTCTGTGATCCTCTGATAATTTTGATAAGGTTTTTTAATGCTTTTATTCCTAGCTTCATATCAGATATGTGCCAAACTGCAAAGAAACTTGATTTTATTCACAAGTCCCAGATACAATGGCAGTGATGAAAGGACAGACCTGTAGGCCTTACCTAACAGTAAGGATTCTGGTAGAGGAGTTGGTTTGTGAAACATGAGTACTAGAGCCTCAGTAAGTTAAAGGAGATTTTCAGCAGTATCAGTCTGCTTGAATGTAGTGGTCTGTGGTTACTCTGTGCTTCACTTTGAGCACTCTGATAAGGAATGACATTGGCAATAATACCAGTGGTCTTTCTGGTTGCAGTGGTGCTGGGCACTGTGGCAGGATCCTGCAATGGGACAGGAAGCCAGAGAGGAAAGTGCTGATTAGCTTTTTGCAGCTTGAAGGTGTTATTGTAATGGTCTGCAAGTTTGTTTCCTAGTCTTCTGGCTCAGGAAAGAGACATCCATGGCTGCCCCACACCTTCTGGCTAGAAGGAAATTGAGCTGTTTGTTCTGTTATGAGAAGGGTGGATGTTTTGTTTCCATTCAGAAGAGACCAGAAATGATACCTGGACTTCAGCTGCTGATTAAACATTCTGCTGTGGTCAAGCTAGCGGATTAGAGGGGTTTTCCTGCAATAGTTGGAGCTATTCTGCCACAGGTCGAGGTCAGTCTCTTGTTATATATGGCTTAGAAATGGGTGACAATGCACACATTCTCTGGGAACTTGTGCTGCTGTTGGTATTGCTCTTCTGCTCATTCATATACTCAAATCGAGGAGCTTTTACATCACAGCATAAGCACTCAGGAACAGCAAAGTGATGGTCTTGCCCAGGTGGGCATAGCTGGAGCTGCGACAGTGAGGTTTGATGAAGCTTGGCTTGTGCTGCTGTGAACTGCTGTTTGTCAAAAGTCTGCTTTTACCAGCTGCGGATCTGAGCCTCCAGTTTTCCTGGGTCCAGTCATCTTCTTAACTCTACTTTTCTCTCTCTCTCTTCGTCTCTAAACTTAAACTAGACACCCTGCAGGGCTGTTTTGAGGTTTAACGCTAATTAGTCTTAGAACGTGTGTTTGAATTGTGGAGAGACACCGTGAGTCACTCAGTGACTAGGACACTGCAGTGGCAGTGCTGCCGCTACTTACTGCACTCACCTTTGCGTTCTCACATCTAACCTTCTCTGGCTGTTTAGGGACTGAGGGAACCGGCTCCGTTTTCAGATGAAGTGGAAATCGATTACAGCAAGCCATACATCAGAGTAACATACGAAGAAGCAATGAGAGGGACCCCTTGTAAGTAAAAAAAAAAAAAAAGACTGGAAGGGGATTGTATAAATGGGAGGGGGGGTGTGGATATGATTGTGATATCTCTGAGACCAAACCAACCTTGTGTGTCAGGCCAAGTGTGCAGCCAATGACTTAGTTAATGCTTTGGTGATTAGATAATGGTTCCCTTGTGAAATTGGGCCTGCCAGTACAACTGAAATCAGAGCTTGTGTGTGTGAGGAGCCATACCTTCATCAGTAGGACTGTTTGAAGCAAATAGATATTTGTGTTTTAGCTCTTCCTGTGCCACTGACAGCTATAGAGTAGTATGAGAGCTGAACGTTTTTCTGTACTACTTTGTCTGAGGCAGCTTAAAGTTAAGCACTTTAAAAGTAATCTTTGCTGAAACTCAAAATGGTCAAGTAAAACCAACATGTATCTTTGTCTGAACTGTCCCGTTCTAGCATGGATTTGAATTAAAGTCAGTGTCATTAAACGCAGGAGAATGTGTTCTTTTATTCTCTAAACCAGGCTGGGAGAGACACTGTTCTCATTGCAAGTCCAAAGGGGAGACAGAGGCAGGACTGACTCCTGAAGGATAGCTGTCCACTCTTGCCAAACAGAGTGTGCAGACAGTGCTGTCTTATTTGGCTTCTCTGTTATGGCTACAGAGACAATACAGATGGTGCACTTCTACCTACCTGACTGCTGCTGAGAGATGAGCCAGCTCAGACTGAGACCTGTCAGTGGTTTACTGCTGGAGGTTCTAGAAATCATTGCATTTCACAGTCCGCATTAATTTTAAGGGTCATTTAGATGAGATGTTGGGGAATATGGGGTAGGGGAGAACTTGTAGAGTAGGACTGATGGTTGGACTCGATGATCCCAAGGGTCTTTTCCAACCTGAATGATTCTGTAATTCTGTGATTCTGTAATTTCCCAACTGAAATACTCCAGAACCTGCACAAACGTCTCTGATTTCGACAGTGATGCCTCTCCTGCCTGCTAAGACTAAAATACACGGCATGCTTCTTTGTCACTCTTTATGCTCAACTGCAGCTGGTGCAGGTATAGAGGAAAAGAGAAGGATATCCCAGGCAGTTTCCAGAATATGACTGCACTTTAATAAAGGCCTGCCAGGACCAGCCCTCTTCTGGCATACGGAAAGCTTTTGCAGTCTCAGGTCTCCAGATCCTTGGCTCTCCAGAGCCTCCTGGCATCTTCACACTGAGATAGATTTGAGTGATTGTAAGAGAGCAGTCAGTTTGAGGACAGCCTGCTTAGCTTGAATTTAACAACCCTACCTTTGCATCAACTCATCCTCTTGCTGCCTCCCAGGCTCTGTCTCTAGGTACCTTCAGAGCCTTGCCCAGACCTGTGGGGTTTCATCTCTCCAGCTAGGTCTTCTCTCTGCTCTTTCCTCGCAGCTTTGGTGTGCCTCTGCTCACACCATTCCTTTGAGTCTGTCTGCCTGAATTGGGCCAGAGAGCAGCAGACCGTTCCCAGGTGTGCCAGATACCAAGAATGTGTGGCTTTCTGCTACCAGCAGCAAGAAGACCGCAGTCCTGTATGGTCCCAGGAGACCAGAAGTCAGGGTGCCTCCTACTATTACGTGGCAGTGCTAGACTATCTGACTTTACCTCTGTGTTGACCTTAAAGAGCTGAGCTATAATTTCCCCTGGCAGAGGTGGCCTGAGGAAGTTTTGTTCCTCCTTATTGATCTATGGATTTAGCTGATAGTGCCAGCAGTTCAGCAGACTTGTATCTGCTTTTCTTTGAGTAGTCCAGCTGGGTTTTTGGATAAAGCTGTACACTTCATGGGTCTGGGGGAGCCAATGATGCTGGTGGGGAATCGGAACAGTCTGGTCCCTCAGCCAAACTGATAGCTGTAGCAGCGGGCTGCAGAGGAGGATGCTGAAAAGGTCTTGAGATGCTATCCTGGCTGGCAGGGGGAGATTGAGCACCTCTGAAACATTTGGGCCAGTTTCCCTCTGGTAGCTCACTGCTGTGCAGAAAGTTAATGCTGCATTTGGATTTCCATAGGAGGGAGATGTTTAGGGTCTGCTTTCCCCTTGGTCTCCCTTCACCTTGTTTTGGTGGATATGTGGCAGGCTTTGAGTCTGTCTTTGAACATGGTTGTATTTCAGCTCTGTGCTCAGCTGCATTTGCTTCCATGTGGGAAGGCAGAGCGCCAGCTGTTTCTCTTCACAAATCTTTCCCGGCTACAGCTCTGCATTCTGCCAGTTTTCTGCAACACCCCCATGAATTTCAGAAGGTCCGCAAATGCGGGCATGGGCAGCAGCTGCTTCTCCAGGAAGGCATCTTCACAAATGTCTCTCTGTCCCTTTGGCACAGTGGATCGCCCCGTCAGAGTTTATGCCGATGGAATATTTGATTTGTTTCACTCTGGACATGCCCGGGCCTTGATGCAAGCGAAGAACCTCTTCCCAAACACATACCTCATTGTTGGAGGTAAGGAGTGACCTTGTTGACTTTGGCTGTCATAGGAGTACAGTTTACCTCAGTCCATGGTTGCGCGTATGGATGGCATAGCAGGGTTTTTGTCTTTATGGCCTCAGTGGCTCTGGCTGCAGCTGGTTGTCCCAAGTGTTGTTGGAGTCTTATTGCAGTATGTTGAGAGTTGGATATGTCTGCAGAAAGATACCCTGCACCAAATGAGTGCTTAAGGAAAAGAGTTTTGATCATGCTGTTCTAATTTGACCCCTGTATTTTGTGACAGATACTGGTGAGTTGCACATCTGAGTATCAGAATATATTAGGGACAATTGAGCATCTGCCTCTTGAATGAGACAGTTAAAGAATGAGTAACAGTCTCTCCATGGCTGGCTGAGCTTTGTGTCACCTGTATCACCCTGCAAGTCACTTCCCCTCTCCAGCTCTCTGCTGGCGATTACTCATGGCTAATCCCAAACAGGTCCTGCTAGGAGCATGGAGATCACAGTGGTTCCTTGGGCATATACCTGGCCACATGGAAGTCAGTGAGGCCCCATTTCTCCAAATAAAAGTTCTCCATTTTGCCTGTTAGATTCAAAAGTCTTTAGATGATGCCAGGAATATCCTGCTGACAGTCTGAGGGGATCTAGCAGAGGTGTTTCAGCCAGGCCTCCTTTAAGAATAAAATGGGGAAAAAACTATTTCTTCTGGCTGCTGTAATACACTGGCCTCTTTCCAGACAGTGCCTCTGTGCCCGTACCTTCACCCACCTTAAAGACATGTCAGGCTGTGCATTTTACCTATCAGGAGGTGACCTCTGGTCAGGCTGCATAATGATGTTAAAGTATCAGAGCTGAGAATACCTTCAACTAGTTTTCTCAATTACCATTAGCTTCCTGAAGCAAAATGAGACTCTGATCCTGCAATAGAGCAATTGTAATGTCTTTGTGCAGTTTGTTTCCTTAACACAGTTTCACTCGCTGCATTTTTTGTGTGTGCTACAGCAGTGTCTGGAAGGGGAAGGATGGGAGGAGAGCTGAAATAGTTGCTCCGACCTACAAAATGCACTGAGCTTAGAGATCTTGCAGGTGGAAGGACATCCCCATGTAGATAAATGTTGTACATCAAACAGGAAAATAACTTCAGGTCAAACTATTAACATGTTAATGTAGCAAGGTGTGTAACCACAGCTCTGCTTCTGGGAGATTGGTGAGGAGGTGGAGGGCAATGAACTGCTCCCCTTGCACCAGGAACTGAGGCAAGAGGCCACAGCCCAAGGGAACATTAGCTCCAAGCTGGGAACAATCTCACCCGCCCTTTATCATCTGTTTGTCTAGAACATATATACATCCAATACCAGTGAGACTGGCAGAGCCTTGCTTACTTTGGAGTCTGATAACCAAGTAAAACTCCCTCCTTCTCAATGTCTTACATTGCAGATTATGAAGAGCTGTTCATTTACTTTCTCATAGAACATAATAATTAAGCTAACTTGATTTGCTGTGAACTCACCCTTTGTTTTAATACAACTTTCCAAGAACTAGACTGTGGTATGGCATTTTATGAAATCAGAAGCTTAGGCAGTGTTTTTTTTCATGTTTCAGTTTCCAAGCCTGAGACAGCCATAGGTTTAAAAGCAGATTTCTGCCTGATAGGCCCCCAGGTGCCATTTCATACAGGAGGGTGGTCTTCGCTGTTGGCTGCTTTTCTTGATAAGCGTTGTAGGCTCTAGAGACCTTGAGGGTTTGGGGTGTCATCCTCAGCTTGGGCAGAAATTCCCCAAACAGCCTGCCTAGAATTGCCCAGGAGTTTAGTGGCCTGTACTTCTCCCTGTTCCTGATGCTTTGTGGCTAGAAGAGTGGGGTTTGAAAATGCCAGCAGCAGCTGGCATTGCCTGGTTTAGCAGGGGTGTGTGCAAGGTCCTTTTACTGTAAAGCACTGGGATAAGCACCTCAGGCTCACTCTTCTCTGTTTCTTCAGTCTGCAGTGATGAGCTAACCCATAACTTCAAGGGCTTCACGGTAATGAATGAAAATGAGCGGTATGACGCTGTGCAGCACTGTCGCTACGTGGACGAAGTGGTGAGAAATGCACCGTGGACACTCACCCCCGAGTTCCTGGCAGAGCACAGGGTAATTTGTGACATCTGATCTGTTCTGAATTTTGATTAGCCTCTGTCTGTGCTTGCTGTTTACAGCAGGAATTCATCCATGCGGGTGACCTCTGCCTGAGCAACCCGTTTCTGTAGAAACTCCTTAAATATAGAATGAACTGGGTTATGGGAATTGAGTGGGTTTCTTGAGAGACTAGAAGCATTTGCTGAGCTGGCAGGTAATGTTAAAATAAGGTGGAGATTGTGACATGGTGAAAAAGCCTGACAGGGTTCTAGCTGTTCCATGAGAAGTTGATGTTGTTTACAGTTTAGTGTGAGAGGCAGTAGGGAGAGGATAACATAGGTTGGAAGGGATTTCTGAAGGGCATCTGGTCCAACTCCCTGCTCACAGCAGGAGCAGATTAGATCTACATCAGCTTCCCTGCAGCAGGAGAGCAGGCAAGCTGTCCTGAGAGTCTTTTATCAGTTGGTACGAGAAAGTGAAAGGAGTCTCTTAACATCTGTTGAACTGCTTTGGGAGGTGAAGGAGTCTCCAGGGGAGTTTGCTTAGTTTACCCTTGTTGCCATTAACAAGCCATTTCTCTGTGGAGCTTAAAACAGCTGTGTCCTTAGTCCCAGCCTTTCCTCTCTGGTGTGTGCTTACAATTGATATGCAGTTGCCAGTGAAAACCTGGGACTGCTCTGTGTTGCTTTTTAACAGAGGAAAGGGTCTTGCTGTTCTGTTACATCCCTGCATGGAGGTGTTGAGCAAAAAGTTACCATCCCTTGACAGAAAGCAGGAGACCTGCATGTTCAAAACAAAATATTGACTCGCATTGCTTGCTTAATTTTCAGATCGACTTTGTTGCACACGATGACATCCCCTATTCTTCTGCTGGCAGTGATGATGTTTATAAGCATATAAAAGAAGCAGGTGGGTCTGGGTCAGATTCTCCAGGGCTTCCTGTCAGGGATCTGCTGTAGTTTCTCCTGTGCCCCTGTATGGCAGCATTATGCCTTGGGAAGTGGCTGTGCCCCTCTGGGAACAAGGTCTGCCCAGGAGCCTCTGAGGGCAGGAAGAAGCCCAGCTTTGAGCCCTCCTTCATAATGTCCCAGGCCACGCGTTGCCCAGCATTAATTCCTACTTCCAATCTAGTTATTGTGCTTGGATTAACAGCCACATTTTGAAAATAATACTCTAGTTTGGCTTACAGATACTCACAAATGGAGAATCTCATGAATTTAGCAAAGTGGCTCCTTTAGCTGTTTGCTGTAAAACTCAGTGGGGGTGCAGCTTATTTAAATCTATCCAAACCCAGCCATCAGAGCTTGTTGTATTTCCACCCACTAAACTGTAGGACTCCTTGTCCGCTCACTGTCACCACGCTATTCTATATGCAGTGGATTATAGTCAATAGTCTTTTAAACCAGCTAAAGTGAAGAGCTTTTCATGAGAAGACATGGTATTTTGACGTGGTTTTGACATGTTTTGATCTTCCTTAGGTCTTCCTCATAGTCCCAGAAAGGAGGACCCTGGTATTGTACATTCAAGGACAAAGATATGGTGGAGTGAGGACAGTTAGGAAATGAGGTCTTGACAGGAGAGATTGTTTTCTAATAGAGGTGGCAGCAGCTTTTTGCCTTGTGTTTTGCTAAAGCTGTCCTGGGTCCTGTTCCCCAACTTTAGGCATGTTCGCACCAACTCAGAGGACTGAGGGGATCTCGACATCAGATATTATCACCCGGATCGTGCGGGACTATGATGTTTATGCCAGACGGAACCTGCAGCGGGGTTACACAGCTAAAGAGCTCAATGTCAGCTTCATAAACGTGAGTTGAAGTGTGTCTCACCACAAGCTGCATGAAGCAGAATCTTAGAGTGTGGAGATGTGGTCTTGTCTAGCGGTAGCACAGTCCTGCCATATGCCAATAAAAGGCCAGTCTGCAGAGCTAATCAGCTGCACCAAACCAGTGTCCTTGGAGTAGAAATTAGACTTCTTCCACCCCTGAAACTGCCTCTGGGACCCACCCAGAGGAAATGGAGTTTTGCTAACACTGCTCCATTGTCAGAAATGTCTTGGTGACATTTTACCCGTTGAAAGAGCTGGAGACAGGGTGTGTGGTGAAATGTGTGTTTTCTTGAATTGAATGAAGTGTGGGTTGGTCTTGGCAGCTACTGCTATGTGTCATCTCTCTCCTCTTCCCTCAGCCACCTTCTTAAGGTAGAGTTTTTGTTAGAATAAAATCTGATCCTGTTCTCACTGTACTATTACCTTTCTGGAGCTGCAGAAGCAGCAGTGCTTGGGTAGGAGAAAAGGACATGCTCTGATCCTGTGCTGAGCAGCTCTAGCCCACAAGCAGAATACGTGGCAGAAGGCACTTATGATGCTGGAAGTAAACTTCTTTTAATCACTCGGATACTCTGCTTGGCCTCTCTTTGGCATGTAACTCTGCCTCTGTTTAAAAACACTCAGCAAAAAGACTTGTGCTATCGTGATACGCAAAGTGATCTACAGCAGGTCACTCAAATCTAATCTGTATATTATATAAATATTTCCGTCTTTCATGCACTCCTACTAGATAGTGCTTATCTCTGGGTGTAGTCTCGCTCTGTGTACTGTGCCAGTGCCTGCTACAAAGCATCTCACGGCCCCACTCTGTCTGCCATTTAGTCTAGGGAAGAAGTGGCACTGAAGTGAAGGAGAAGTGTCACAAGACTAATGGAGATGCTGAGTCTTAAGCAGCAGTTCAGTGTAATAACACAGAGCAGAGGTGGTCGCCACTCAGATCTGGTGAGCTGTGTTCTGATCCACCGCTTACTGTACAGGAGAAGAAATACCACCTCCAGGAGCGTGTGGATAAGGTGAAAAAGAGGGTGAAGGATGTAGAGGAGAAGTCAAAGGAATTTGTCCAGAAAGTGGAAGAGAAGAGTATTGATCTCATTCAGAAGTGGGAAGAGAAGTCCCGGGAGTTCATCGGCAATTTCCTGGAGATGTTTGGCCCAGAAGGCGCATTGGTAAGGAGCCACTGTGGGCAAAGGGGAAAGGGGATTTCGGAGAGCTCGGCATTCATCGTAGGGCTTCTGGAGCCCGCAGTCTGCAGAGCAAAGGTTTATGGTTTGTTGCAGTGCTCGATGTGCTGCCAGTCTCCAGACAAGTCCCAGGCTTGGGCAGCCTGTTTACAGGGAGCCATCAGCCTTGCCAGCTGGATAATGCCAGTTACTGTTGTAGCATGAAAAGTTCCCATGTCCCACAAGCTGGTCTGTAAACAGCTTGTGTCCTGCAGGCCACTGAGCAGCCAAGAGGTTGGCGGTCACTTTGTTACTGGCCTGCGATGAGTTTGAAGCTACTTGTTTTTGCCAGGCTCTCCTGCACTGCCGGATAAATACCACAGGCACTTTATGTTAGAAATGCTTGAAAATGGGTGATGATTACACTGTGCGTAGTTTCCAAAGCCTAGAGCAATGCTTGGGCTTTTCTTGCTCTTACATTGCATGAAGCATTGAAGGGATACAACAACCCAAATTGCTACACAAATCCATTTCCATCCCTGTTTGAGCCATGCTAACTGTCTTCCTGGTTCCATCGCTAGAAACACATGCTGAAGGAGGGCAAGGGCCGGATGCTGCAGGCCATCAGCCCGAAGCAGAGTCCCAGCAGTAGCCCCACGCACGACCGCTCCCCGTCTCCCTCCTTCCGCTGGCCTTTTTCAACCAAGACTCCTCCTTCCTCACCGGCCAACCGCTCCAGGAACGAGTCTGCAGTCACCTATGACATCAGTGAGGATGAAGAGGATTAAGCTACCAGCTGGGATTTACTGCGAACCGCTAATCGCCAAATCCTAAGTCCGGACCCACTGGGGAACTCTAAATGAGCAAGAGAGCCATAGGAACAGGGCTGACGGTGAGCACAGGGCCTTGGAGGCACCCGTTGCTCTTAGCAAGGGCTGCTGCCTGGAAGCACATTCAAACCTCCTCTCCCTTCTCCTCCCCAAATCCCCTTTTTATTGTTTACGTTCTAGTGGTTTCCAGGGGGAAGATGGTTTTTATATTTTAAGAAAATACTCTTTTAAAGCGCAAAGAACAGCACTCAAGCGTGGCTTTTCTTTTGGTTTCTTTTCCCTTGTTAAACCTCCAGGCAAGAGGGAGAGTGGGAAGACCCATCTGTCTCTTCTTTCCTTCAGCTCTTCTGTCTTATTCCCCCACCCCCAGGCAGTATCCGTGCCACTGCCAAATGAAAGACCCCTCGGTTCCTCGACCAGCGTGACCTCGAGAGCACGCAGGAAGAGGCTTCTAGGAAATAGAGACATCTCTGCTGCGCTGGAGCCGATAGGAATCTATCCAGCAGACCCTGTAGTGCTCGCGCACCTCTTAGCTGAGCTTCCCAGCGTGTCGCAGTGAGGACGTGCTGGGTGGGGGGCTACCAGCTTAGCACGCAGGAGTTACACCCTGGAAGAACTCTCAGCACCATGGAGTCACAAACCCCAAAAGCACGCAGCATTCACGGCTCCAAGTTGTACGGGGGCTGCCGGGGAAAGGTCTTTCCAGCTAATCTTAACAAGACTGCTAAATCTTGAGCTAAACTTCAGCCCTCAGTTGCTGTTGGAGAGAAGAGAATGAATCTTTGCTTCAGGGCACTTGCTGTCTGTGCATTTCCTTGGGTGTGTGAGCACCCAGGTAGGAAATGAATGTGTCTACTCCTTTGAGAAGTTCCTTGTCCCAGTATCTGGTGTGTAATCAGTTTTACTGTCTGTCCAAATGGCCCCTCAACACTGTGTTGTGTTTGTGTTTCAGTTGCTGTGCTCTAAGGGCTGGAGCAGTCCTTTACACTGGTGCCATGAAATTGCTGCTATAAGGACAAAACATGAATTCGTACACTCAGTTTGCTGTCCGTGCTGGTGTGTGCAGCTGGACAGATGAAGGGCATGTTTTACCCCAGTGAAGGGTCCTGGTCCCATGTGACAGTTGCCTGGCTTGCTCAATAAATGCACAAATTGGTGCCTGCTTACTCCACTCCTTGAGGCAGGCCAGAAAGAGCATCAGAGAGCGCTGCAGCTTTTTAAGATTTTAAACATGTAATCTGCTCGTTTGAAACCACGGTCCAAGTTGTGCCTGTTGTCGTGTCTGTAATAAACACTGAGCTTTGTGGCCTGCGGCTCCCCGCAGGCAGTTGCCCTCCCCATGCTGCATGCCTGTGCATAGAGCAGCTCCCTGCACTCTGTTCCGTAGCCAGCGCTGGAGGGACTGGACTTGCTGTCGCGTAGCTGTGAAGCTCCCGCTTGCTTTTCTGTTTGGATTTGCCTGTGATATCTGTTGTCTCTGGGTTGAGCTGCTGGACTGAGTTGCCTGTATCCTGCGATACTGGGAGCAGAGGACGGCTCGGGGCCGGTCACCAATACTGTGGGGAGGTCTTCAGACCGGGATGCATGGCTCGGGGGCAGCGGGTGCAAGGAGGCAAATCATCAAGTGCTGCCACAGGCTCTGCACAGTGCGATGCTTCCAGGGGACGCAGGGGCCCTGTGGTAGGAGCAGGCTGCTGCTTCTTTCCAGCTTTTATCTTGCTGATCCTTTGTCACGCTGCCCAAAGGGCTTGACAGAGACTCTGTGCTTCTGTTGAAGCCAGAGTTGATATGAGAAAGGGTATTTTGGGGAATTCTTCATCTGCCGCTTGGACCTCTCTCAGCAGGGACGTGCATGGCTCTGGGAGCATGGCTGGCTGCTATGGATTTTAAGCTGTAAGGGGCAAATAATGGTCACTTAATACAAGCCAGTTGTTAATCCCCTGGTTTGTGAGTGGTAGAGCACTTACTTTATATCACCCACGTTCTCTCTTCCCTCATCTTCCCCACCTTCCCTTCCTCACCCTTCCCTCAGTATGGGTGTTGCGTTTCTTTCCCAAGCCGGATCACGAAGGCCAGGCCGCTTTAGAGCCTTACTATTTTAAACACAAGTTATGCAACAGCGTTCTGTAAATTTGGATAACAATGGTGTTTTGGATGGTGGTTTATTCTGCAGAGACCTTAACATGTTGGTGTCTGCAAAACCTAGGGTGCTTGGTAAGAAGCCAGCCATGGTTTTACATGTAGCTTGGAATAACAGCTGTTCCTTGTAACCAATAATCCCTGCTTCCTCCTTGCACTTAAATTAAATTGGACACTCGAATCCCAGACTAGCCTTTTTTCTTTTAATTTGGTTTTTTGTTTTCTCCTGGATTGCTGGACCGGCCTCATCTCCAGCACTGCCCTGTGCTATCAGGAATAGCACAGAGCTTGATCTTTGGGCAAAACACGTGAGGCAAATCCTCCAGGAACACCTTGTTACCTGCAGATTTACCCAGTGCTGCTGCTTCAGAGCTGTCCTGCACACCCCTAGCCCATCCCACACTCCTCAAAAGAAGCATCTGGAAGAGACATGCTTGAATTAAGCATGAAGTAAGAGATAGAGTGGAAAAATAAAACTTCACTAGCACATGTGGAGTTTGATGCTGCTAAATCCAGAGGCATCAACTCCTGTGTGACAGCCCTACCTCAGTTCCTCTCTAGATCTGGGGTGTGAGGCTGCTGGCACCAGCAGCAAGACCCTGGGAGAGGATTTTCTGATGGCAGAGAAGAGCAGCAGCAGGGCAAAGCTGAAAGGTACCAAGGATGCTGGTAAAAGCAAGATGTGGAGAGCGTGGCACTTTAACAGCATATTGCTTAGAGCTGTAGGAGAACATCTTTAATCTCTTGAGAAAATTGCGGCATACACCTGCACTGACATGATTTTGAGGATTTTTATAGAGCGTTGGGACTTTATTGTGTGGTCCAGTTCTTGTAACCAGAGGCAGGTGCTGGAGCAGTGAATATGCTTGGAAGTAGCAGTGACTGGTGGGACTGACCCTGCGTCTTGCCCCCTGCCCCCAGGGTGGGCTTCTCGCTGCCAAGTGCTCCCTGGTGTAGAGGTTTGGGTTTCCTGCCTGCTGCAGGTAGGGAGCTGGGTCTGGTTGTCTGATGGGGACAGACAAGTCCCATATTTTGCTGCTTGCCTGGATGTTGCTTCTTGGCAAAACCATGAGATTGCTGGGGCCCAGCGCTTCTGCTGGTGCCTAGAAAGCCATGTTGGTACTGGCCGTGTGCTGTTGCCAGGACTCTATCAAATTTGGCAATCTCATAACGAATCACCAGTGCATCTTCCAGCTGAGCAGTTTCACTTTGAACACAGCTACCTGCAAAAAGCTCTGAGTCACATTTTCGCCCCCTCCATGGGACAGAACACTTGCTTTTTCCCCAAAATGAATCAATTAAATAAATTAAGGTTGGGAGTTTCGGCTGACTCTTTGCTTCCCCGACACGTCGCACTGGACAGAGGTATTATGGTGGGAGGGCATCAGGGTGCAGGTCAGGGGAAGCTTCGTCTGGTCTGAGCACTGATGGTCTGGCATCTGCTGCCCATCTCCAGCCACACTGCGTCCCCCAGTCCTGCCATCACCTCCAGCCCCGCAGCAGCAGCTGCTTCGAGGTGGCTCTTCACGGTCAGTGTTTGCTGTGCTGGTTTCTCTGTATGGGCCTGTGTGCACACCGTGTGTCTTACTCGCTTGTTCTGGAGTTGGGGTTTTGGCTTTTATGTTTAGCCAAATAAATGCAAAGTCATTTTACTCAGTGTGTGCCAGATCCCTTCTGCTGTCCTAGCACGGCCAGCTCCACATCGTGGTCTCCTCACCTGCCACCTCAGTAGTGATTTGAGAAGATGCTTCAGAGGGGGTTAAAAGATTACCCAGTGGTTTCTGCAAGTCATCGTTGCTCTTGATGTCCATCCCCACCTCTGTTGTAAGCATAGAGCAGATCCTGCTACCGGAGCAGATCCTGGGCAAGGCTGGATAAGGCAGCATTAACTAATTGTGTTACGAAGGTGCTTCAAGGCTCCTGCCTTTGCCTGACCCCAGGCTAGCAGGTATGGATGCTCTCACTGTGCTCTTGGGAGCAGCCACTGCTGTGGAGGACGTGCCCGAGGGACAGCCAGACCTATCCAGAGGTCTCAGGAGAAAATGCCACTGCCCTGGCATTTCCTTGGCTGTCATACCCCTGCCAGCAGCACCCAGAGGTCAGTGTCGTGGCTGGGTGTTGGGCACCCTGTGACAGCCCTGGGCCGTGGCTGTGCTGGTCTGGGCTCCATCCTCCTCCCTCTGTGTGGAGTCATCTCCCACCCAGCTTGGGCAGGAGATGATCTGGGCCCAGTCACCAACACGAGACTCGAGTACAAATTTCTCTTTATTCAGTGCCAGACAAGAGCCCCCTGGGCTGGAGGTGGATTCACGGATCCCTTGGGCTTGTGGTTTTCAGGTTCCAGACCCTTTCACCCCATGCCGAGATGCCCTTTCCCCCTCTGCTGCCGGCAGCTCCCCAGGGCTGGAGGAGGAGTTGGTTGTACAGGGCAGACCAGCCCCTCACCTCACTCTGCCCCTTGGCACCCCGGTTGCTCCCTCATGCTCACGCCTTGACATCAGTTCCTGCGGGTGCAAAGCTGGCAGGCTGGTAGCCCGGCTTGTCATCCTGCTTGCGGTAGTACATCCGCGTCACCACTGCCAAGATGAAGGTTTGCGGGATCAACAGCTGCACGTTCATCTCTGGAAGAGGAGAAGGGTCATTTGAAGCCACCTTCATCCACCACACCCATTCCCCACACCCCGCCATGCGATGGAGGGGCTCGGCCGGGAGCACGCAACACTGCTCCCCCATCTTCTGACTTACGCTGCGACCTGGCCTTGGAGGAGAAGGGCGGCGAGCAGGCGATGTTGCCATTGTTGGCCAGGATGCTGAAGATGGCGGGCTGCAGTGCCGTCAGGAGGAGGAGGACCTGCAACCACCAACACCTGAGGTGGTGGGGCCACGCTGCTGCCAGGCTCCTGCCCTTCACCTTCCCTGCACTCCCGCAGCCGGACCTGGCTCTTGCCCACTGGTAGCTCTGCCCTGCCATCTCTCCCTGCACCGTCTCGTCCCGTTCGTGCCAGAGGAGCCCCTCAGCTAGCGGGGAGCCGGGCAGGACGGGGGCTCACCTGGAAGCAGAAGAACTTGGCAGCGATGTTCTGCTCGGTGAGGTGCAGCCGGGCCTGCCGGAAAAGGATTCCCAGGGCCCACAGCCCAAAGAGGGTGGAGGCACCGACCACGGTGTTGATCCAGAGGGCCACGCTCTGCTCAGAGATCTGGGCAGGGACATGCAGAAAATGCACCTGGGCTGACAAAGCTGCTGAGCAAGGTGAGGGCTGGTGGAGGCTACCCATCCGGGACGTCACCCTGCCCATCCCCATGCCCTGGCACTCACGTCAGCAGGGTTGTAGTTCCCGTCAGTGGCCAGGACCAGTCCCAGGAAGACGGCAACCACCCTGCAGAAGGCGTACTGGAAAGTCCCCAGCATCAGCAGTTGAAGCTTTCTCCTGGCACAGAAAGAGAGTCCGGTAGCACCCTGAGGTCCCCAAGCCCCTTCCCAGGGACTTCGCTTCCACCCCAGCAAAAGAAGGGGGTGAAAGCCCTGCTCAAGGGCAGGGGGTTACCCCAGCTCTCCCTCACCTGCTCATGGTGATCCGGGGCAGGCAGGGGCAGCAGCAGCAGCAGGGCCCAGTGCTGATCACCATGGGCACGTCCTTCAGGGTGCTAAGCACTGCCTCCTTCCCCCCGAAGCCCTCCACCATGACCAGCATCAGGAGGTAGAAGCAGATGGCAAAGTACCTGGGGGGGGGAGGAGGAGGGGGAAGGCAGGTCAGGCCCCGTGGGCTCTCCCGTGCCCCTGCCCTGGCGGGGGTGATACTCACGTCGTGGTAGCCATCTCCACCACCATCATGGAGCGTGGGATCCACAGCCCAAAGCAGCTGACCACGGACACGACCTGGGGGAAGCGTGACCTTGACACACTGCCGCTCACCCCTCCTGGGGGCTGGCACCCCTCGGGTAGCCCTGGCCTCCCGGGGTGATGCCCCCCACCACCCCCACACCCCAGCTCACCGTTGGGGCTGAGCTGCTCCAGCAGAGGGTCTTCATCTTGATGGGACAGCGGATCTTGCGGGTGAGGTAGAAAGCTTCTTCTATGAAGATCGCGACTGACAGCAGCGTCATGATGGTGGCAAGGCCCATGATGGCGAGTTGGGCCATGTCCAGCTCTGCCAGGGAGGGGTGAGAAGGCAGCTCCACCCCATTTTCTCCTCCCTGGGGCCACCATGGCAGGGAGCTTCCACCTGACTCACCACTCCACAGCTTTGGGAGCACGTCTGGCTGTGCCAGAGCTGATGCTTCTGCCCCGCTGCTCCCATGTCCCATGTCACCTGCCCCAGTGCTGGCCCTCCCTGGGCCACCCCCATCCCTGCAGGCAGGGCTATGGGCTGGGAGGCTGAGACCCCAGCAGCACCCCATTGCCTCCCCCTTCCTCGGGACTGCTCCCTGCCTGCACCCACCACAGCCACCCCACCTACTTCATCCCTGTCCTGCTCCCACCAGGGACATGAGGATGGTCCCCCCCACCCAGTCCCCCCACCTACGCTGCAGCAGCTGCCGGGAGGTGGGAGGCAGGGCGAAGCAGGCTGCTGGCACACTGAAGTTCCTGATCAGCATCTCCACCAATGGGCGGGAGAACCTGCGGAGAAAGCAGTGAGTGCTGTGCAGGGCTGGCAGGGACACAGGGGCACCCAGCCCCACAGGGTCCCTGGGGTACCCCCTGGCTGGCTCGCCTCACCCCCAAGCGCCTCCCTTCCTTTACAGAGAGAATAACCCAAAGTCCTGCTCCAAAAAGTTGGATTTGCCTGGCTGCAAAGCAGCATGGGGGTCCCCACCACTCACCTGGGGTCCTCTGCCAGCTCCATGGTGGGGTCCATCCTGCTCTGCTCCTCCCCAGCTCTGTCCCAGCGGCTGCAGGGCTGCTTGGCACCACTTGCCTCAGCTCCCGTTGCCGGCCCACGGGGTCAGAGTCCCCAGGGCAGGGACCGTGCGGAGGCCGTCGCGCCTCGTTCCGGTTTAACCAGCAGCCTCCAGTGCTCCCCTCCCTCTCCCACTGCTGCGGGTGCCCATTGGCGTGACCCCACCCCGTCCCGGCCTCACCAAGCGCCTTGGCCGCCCGGTTATTGACCCGGGGTGCTGGGGGAGGTGGTTATCACCCGTGCCTGCATGTCCCCAGAGTTTGGGGAGCAGGGCACCTGTGCTGGGGTGACGCTGCCCAGGCAGCCTGGAGATGGACTTGTGGTACCAGGGGTCCCCACAGTGCCACGGAGGGTCTGGGACGCATCCTGGTGTGCCCTCAGCAACAGCAGTGGCCGGGTGTGAGGTGATGCTGCAGGGCTGTGGGAAGCCTGCCAGACCCTGCACGGCTCCGCAGGCCCTGTGAGGAGTTTGCAGAGGCTCAGCTCCCACTAAACCCTGCTGAGAGCAGCTCCCATGTCACTAGAGGGCAGGGCTGTCCCAGCGCTCAGCACCCCGGCTCAGCGCCCTGGCCTCTTGGGATGGAAGCAGAGCCCAGGCCTGGGGAGGGGGACAGCGGGCTGGAGGGGGAACACTGAGTGGGGCGCTGGGGTGTTAGGCATGGGAAGCAGACTATCCTTGTCCTAGATGGATCCCAGCATTCCCAGGGGTCCCAGGGGTACCTACGGCTCCTGGTGTTCTCCCAGCACCCCAAGGAAAATGAGCGCTCGTTTGTACTGGGTCCCCAGGGACCTTCAAGCCCCTGCCCTTTGTCCCTCCGGTGAAGCCAGATGTCACCAGCACCCCAAACAGGTCCCCTGCACCCTACCGTGGGAGAGGGTGCTGCAGGTGTCATGGGAATGCGATGCGGGGAGGGGGGTGGATGCTGCAGTTGCTGTGGGAATGGGATGGGGGGGAGGAGGGGGAATGCCGTGGTTGCCATGGGAATGGCATGGGGGATTTGTTTCGCTGTGGCTGCCGTGGGAGCAGGGTGCCATCCATCCTGCGAGGCCAGGACCCTGCAACTGCCCTGCCCCCCTTGGAGCTTCTCATCCCTCTTCATTTCAGCACCCACATCTACCTGAGCTGGCTGGTCTCCTTCCTGTAAGTCACCCCATAGCCATGGGCCGAGCCCCATCCCTGGGGACATGGGGCAGCAGAGCTGCTGTTTCACACCAGTGTCCTCCAGACGTTCAGGCATCAGCTCAAACAGCCTCAACCTGCCACCCCCCAGCTCCAGCAGCCCCTGGGGCTGAGCACCCCAAGGTTCTCTTCCTGCTCTCTGCCTTGCCCACAGCAGCCCCAGAGCCTGACCCCGGCCCCATCGTCTCTGTACCCCCTCTTGCAGGTCTGGCTGGTTCTGCACATCACAATGCTGGTCCCCAGCTCCACCACTCTCCTCTTCCTCCTGGATCTCGCCAGCTTGGTCCTGCTCAGTGTAGCTGACCTGGAGCTCCTCCAGCTAGGTAGGGTGACAGCAGAGCCAGGGCTGCTCCATGGCAGGGTGGCCCCAGGGGCTGGCCCTGGCCCGGGGGGACACAGTCTCCCCACATCTCTGGCAGCAGTGGCCTGTGGGGAGAGGCTGAAGCAGCAGGTCTGCAGCACAGCGAGATGGCACTGCCGGCACGGGTGCCACTGTCACAGCTGGCCACACGTCCTCCGTTGCCCCCTCTGCAACGGCTCTGTGGAGGTGAGGGACGCGGGGTGCCCCAGGAGCCCGGGGGCTCTGCACGTGTCCAAGGTGCCGCACACACCCAGCCCTACCCACCCCACCCCTCAGCCCCACTGACCAAGCCCTGTACCCCTGTTCCTACACACTGTATACGCCCCCACATCCTGCCCCATATACTGTGCCCCCACACCTAGTGTGGCACGCTGCACCCCGTAAACCCCATCTGTATCTTGCACACTTAGCCCTACACGCTGCACCCCATATACACCCATCCCAATACCTTACGCCTTGCACACCCAGCCCTACTCCCTGCCGCCCCTACACACCTTGCCCTACACCTGGCTCTGTACATTGTGCCCGGCACACACAGCTCTCCATGTTGCACCCTATATCCCTGTCTGTACATCCTGCATGCTGCACACCCAGCCCTGTGCACTCCGACACCCCTTGCACGCCCTTTGCACACACAGACACGCTCACCCCCACCTTGCACAAGCACGCACCCCCACGCACACGCAGCCCCTGCGTGCAGCGCTGTGCAGAGGGCGGCCACAGCCCTGGGTGCTCGCAGACCTGTGGGGTGCATGGGACCTATGGGGCCCCCCTGACTATCACCCCTGTGCCACACCAGTTTCACCAGCATCGCCTATGGCTGAAGAAACACGTCAGCTCCTACGACATCTGCTGCATCTGCCTCTTCGTGACAGTCACCATGGGCTATGTCATGGCGGTTCTGCTGTCCTGACTCATCTACCTGGTGCTCGTCCTGCTGTGGTCCATCACCAAGGCGATAATCTGCAGGTATCCTTGGCCTGGGGAGGCAGAGTCCTGCCCTGGCACGCACGCACAAGTGCTGCACCGCCCAGGCTGTCATGTGCAGGAGCCTATTCCCTTGCCTGCATGTAGCCCCGGGGCCAGCACCACCCATGGGTGCCCACTGCACGGGGGCTCACGTGGTCCCCTTTCCCAGCGCACCCATGACTGTTTGTCCCTGACTCACTGTTCCAGCATCATGATGATCCTCCTCACCGCTCCCTACCTGAGCCTGACTGAGCCCTGGGAGCCCTGCATCCCCTGAGCATAGCACAACCCAAGGTGCCAGGTACGACTGTGGGGCACGGAGCATCCCACAGCCCGGGAGGGGGATGCAGGACATGGCTGGACCCCAAGCCCAGAACAGGGGGGCAGCCCCACGTACCAGTGCTCTGCATGAGTTGGTCCCACCATGTGTGCACACGCACACACGGGGGGCTCCGTCGCTGCACACACCCTCCTCTCCACCCCCTCTTGGTGCTGGATGCACTGGTGACACCCAGCAGCACTGGCCCACCTCCACTTGCACCGAGCCCCCAGCCCCATCATCGTGCCCAAACCCCCCCCGTCCCACCCCACGGGGGCCAGGACATGTCTGTCACACTGTTCTGTTGTGGACCATGTGCTGTGGGGCTGGGTGTCACCACCCCAGAGCTGCCCCCGGGGACACGGAGGGCTCTCGCCCCTGCAGCCTATGGCCCTGAGCCCTTCCTGTGCCGGCAGGATGGGACGTGCCTGTGACTTGCTTGCTCCGACCTGCCTCAGGAGCTGGCAGAGATGGGTGTGGAGAGGGGAAATGCAGCAGGATGGGGTAGCCCGGGCTCCCCCCAACTTCTCCCCTTATTCCAGCTCCCATCCACGCTTGGGATGGGCAGTCCTGGGGTGACCAGGGTCTGTAACCACCCTTCTTCCCCAGTCACCCCTCCCCACATAGGCTGTTACCAGAGCCAAAAGCTGGCAGTATGGGCAGGAGCCAACGACAGGTGAGCATCCCCTTGCATCGGCAGGATGGGGGGGTCACACAAGGCCTGGGCAAGGCCCACCAGCTCGACCTCTGCCCCAGAGCCCCGGAATGCTCCAGGGCAGAGCATCACCAGTCACAGGGAGCCCCTTTTCTGCCAAAAACCCCTTCAGCAGAGAAGGAAAATGGAGCACCGAGATGGGAGCCACACACCCACCATCTCAGGCCAGGGGTGGTTTGAAGGCTCAGGATCCCCTTGACATTGAGGCCGCTGTTTTGCCCCAAGGAGCTGGTGGAGGGGCCAGTGGCACCACTGGCAAATCTCCCCGTTTCCTTGGTTAACTTTTTTAGTTTAAGCAAAGCTGACCACTGAAATCCTGCCCCCAAAAAAAAGCCAAGTGTATCAGCATGTTTGCATCACCCACGCTGCTGCTCTGTCCACATTCCCCAATACTTGGAAAAGCTCTCGAAATGCAAATATTTGCATGGGGTTTTAGACAGTTTTCCACCCTTCTCTAATTCCCAGTGGTTATGGATGGAGGGGCCAATCCCGTCGGGCATGGCGGGCTCCCAGCCAACCATCACTAGCTTCCCCATGGCCAGGACATGGCGGGGAAGGAAAATAGTTATCCAAAGCCCTCGTAGGAGCTAGTAGGAGGCCAAAAAGCATTCCTCCCCACGCTCTCCTCTCCCACCCAGAGCCTGGGGCTAAGGCAGACGTCAGGGATGCCGAGGAGTGAGAACCTCATGCCCAGCTCAGGCTGTGGTCCAGCTGGACAAGCGGACAATAAAGATCTTTACCCCAAGCTTTTGATCCATGGTCACTGCTGTCCCAGGACACAGAGAGACAGACCCTGCTCAGCGGGACAGAGCGGCCAGGACACTCCTTCTCCCAAGGGACATCCCTCACCCTGCCCAGTCCCTGTGCCAGGCAGGACCAGCACCCCAAGAGCAATGGCATCCCGTGGCACGGGGGGATGCCTGGCACCCACCTCACGGGCACCTTGTCATAGGGATACCCCCTCTCTGCATGACCACAGATGACCCTGGTACCCCCCACCCCAGGGGTTTAGGGCAGAGGCGGCATCCCCACCCCGCCGGTGTCCCGGCAGCACCCCACTGAGCCGCTGGAAGCAGGAGAGTGGGCGCGACTCAAGAGAAACAAATAAAACGTGGAGGTCAACCAGACTTGTGAAAGGGACAGGAAAGCCTTTCCCAGGGCGCTGGCCCTGTCTGGCCCCCCTGGCCCCTGCAAGCATCACCCTGGTGAGGAAACCACTGCTGAGAGTTTGGTGGAAGTGGATGGTGGGGCCAGATCCTGCTGGCAGTCACGCAAGGCTGCTCCCGCCATCCGCCTTCACATGCCCACAACCCACAACCGCCCAGCACGACAGCCTCGGCTGGACCCCTGCAAATCCGGCAGCGTCATGCTCGCCACAAGCCTGGAGAGAGGTCCTGGGCCCCTCGAGCATCCCCCTGCAATGGTCAGCGTGGGGCCGTGGCAATGCCCCCAGCCCTGGCCCCAGCACAGCTGGGATGGGGCCGGCTCCCCTCGGCCCCAGGTCTGGAGCCGCCCTGCTGATAGGGATGGCAAGGATCCCTGCCTGCGGCTGGCCCACAGATAAGACCCGTGTGCTCCCCACTGATTGCTCCAGAAAGGCAGCCGGTGGGGCAGGAGCTGCCGTCCCTGGGAGATAAGGCCAGGAGGGAGCAGTGAGCGAGGAGGGTAGGGGGGCTACTGCAGGGGTGTGAGACACCAGGCCCCTGTGGGTCCCCTCCTCTGGGCAGAGGAAGGTACCCTGGCTCCCCCGAGAGCACAGCCATGGTAGCACAAGGTGTGGACCCCCTGCAGAGCAATAGCCCCCCAAAAATACTCCTCTTGCCAGCAGAAAGCAGTCCCTCTGCCACTGGAAAACAGCTCCCAGTGCCCTGCAAGCCCACAGGCCTGCATCACATCCTCGCTGTGAGGCAAGGCCAAGGACCCCACCGCGCCTCAGTTTCCCCATCTGTAAAATGGGGCAAGAGCTGTGTGGCACCAGGGCAGGAGGATTCAGTCTCTCATCGTTTTAATGCCCAGGGGGGAGACCAAGCTGGCATTTCAGATGGGGACACACTGCTCTCGGAGCCAGGCAGCTGCCTCCAGCCTCTGCCTCATGGTCATGGGAGAAATACCAGCCTCAGAGGGGCTCAGTGGGGTAGGAGTCCTGCTGGCCTCAGTCTCCCTGCCTGGGCAGGAAAAACCTTCCAGCATGAGGTGGTAAGGATCATTCCTGCCAGAGACACCAGCCCCAAGCCCCCTTCCCGGCCACAGGCAATGGGACACACCAGTGCATTGGCTGTGGGGCAGCGATGGTGGGGTGAGACCAGAGGTGTGCAGCATGCTGAGGGTGTCACCCCTGGTGAGGGCTGTGTCACCTATTCCCCCCGGGGTGAGAGTGCAGGGGAGAACAGGGGATTCTCACTAACCAGAGCAGCATGTCACTTCACGGAAAAGCCATCCCCCGGATGTCTCATCATCCCCTCCCTCGCCCTTTCGGGAGGCAGAAGTAGTGCACAGGGTGTGTGGGCAGAATCCCCCCATGCCTCACACCCCACCAGCTCTGGCTCTCACAAACGCTGCCTAGCTGTGGCCGTGGGGCTGGCTCCTGGGCACAGCCCTGGTGACACCCCCAGGGACCCTCCTGCCCCCTCCCCGGGAATCTGCTTGCAGGCCCTTGGCAGCCCAACTGTGCAATTCATGTCAGCAAAATGCCTCTTCCCAAAACTGCTGAGACTGACCATATAATCATGGAAAAGCCATACATAATGTATACACATGCATCTATAAATACATACATGAGTTTATATACTATATAGGATCTTGTATAGTGTATTTAAATTGCAGTGAGCTGGGATGGGTGTGCCCTCAAGAGGGGAACCGCTCGTTCTTATGGGCTTGGTTATTGCCGGAGCTGTAGCCTTACTCACGCTTCCAAACCAGTGCTCCCAGGCCCTGCTGCTGCTGCCCAAGGGTCCCCCTGGCCCCAGCAGTGACCGAAGGGGATGCCCAGGGCAGGGTGCTGCCCTTCGCAGTCCCAGCATCCACTATTGTCACCCCAAGGGTCTGTCTCCCTGCTGGAGGAGGGGGAGGATGTTGGGGCTTATTCCTGGTGTGGGAGGAAGGGGAGCCCACTGTGAGAGGGAAGAAGCCCGGCAGAAGCTGGATGAAACCCTTCTCCCATCTGGACCGAGGCCATCGGAGCAGCTTTGATGGCTCCAGCCCTCTCCTCCCTTTTGAACAGAGGCTTGCAGATGGGGCACCTGATAACACCCCCGTCTTCTGCCCAGCCCTTCTGGCCTCCTTTCTGTTTGCTTTTCCTCCCAGCAGCCCCACATCCCCCGGTGCCGCATGCAGCCAGAGCGGAAGAAACCAAGCCGTGGGGCTCAGCGTGGCGGGAGCTTTGTCTCCTTCAAAGGGCACAAACAAACGGCCGGCAGTCCCCAACCTGGCTGGGGGGATCCTGCGGAAATACCGCAGCCAGCACCCTCGGGCGCCGCTTCCTCCCCGCTCTGAGGCTTTGGATGCAAAGAAGCGTTTTGCTGCTGTAAGGCAACGTCTGCATTTCCAGCAGGCGTCCCGGTGAAACACCGCCAGTTTCTTAGAGCTGCTGCCAACCTCTGAATGAAAAGACACCTTCTTTGAAAAACAGAGGGGCTTTTTTCTGCCATGGCCACCTGAAATATTACATGTTGCTGCTGATGTTTGCTTTTTGAGAACGATGAGGTAAAAACACAGTGTGGGCTGTGGGCATTTGCTTTGGTTGGGAGTTTTATTTTCATACTTGTCTGTCTTCTGCAAGAAGCTCGCAGGTGAAAACGCTGAGGCTTTTAAAAAGCCCTGCCTCAGACAGACAAATATTTTCACAGAGAGCCAGCAGAGAGTCAGTGTGTTTGTGGAAGGGGGGTGCTGTTCCCCTGATGGCCCTGAGCCCTCCCAGCTCCATGACACCTATCCTCTGCAACAGCCGTGGGTCGGGCACAGGGAGCAGTCTCACTCACCAAGGGAAAGCCTTCGGCCCTCGATGGGTCTTCTTCAGCAGGTCAAGGCTGTCCCTGAGTGATGCTGCCTCCCATCACAGGTGGGAGGTGGAAAGCATCCCAAGTACAACTCAGTGGGAACCAAGAAAAACACCTCCCTTCCCCTCCTGTTGCCTCCACTGGTGTCGGCTCCACGCCAGGGTGCTGGGCAAGCACTCCTGCCCCGCTGCCCGCTCCCTCTTGCTTTGGCAGGCAAGCAGGCAAAGAGACAGGCTCGGAGAGGTGTGGGCACACACGTGGGTGCCTGTGTCGGGTGCACGTGTGGACATACATGTGTGTGTGCCCAGATCTGAGACATAGACGTGTGGGTGCATATAGTTTTGTCCACCCAGCTGGCATCCACGCCTGCGAGCATGGCAAGGGCCCAGCATCACCAGCTCTTGCTCACTGACAGCAAAGCAATGCTCAGCCCTGGCTGAGCCTCTCTCCCGGATCTTACTTCTTCCCCCAAGTCCCTGCTGAGGGATGAAGTGAAGGGACAAGGCTCCAGTGGTGAGGAGGAGGAGGGGCGGGAGGGCTGGGGCAGCACCAGTTCCTCCAGAGAGTTGCGCATCACCACGTGCCCATTTGCCCATTTTGCATCACAGGGTAGTAAATAAAACCTCTGAATTCACATCTGGAGGAAGCCATAAAAGCTGCTGGAACATACACAGGCAAAGAAAGGTGTTTTCTCCAGAGAGGGGTAATTGCACCCAACAAAACCACACTGCACCCGGCTGAGGAGGGAGCTGGGGCAGGTGCCTGCACTGGCACAGCAGGCTCAGCAGCTCTTAGGGCACTTCTTGTGGACAGAGACAAGCAGAACTAAAGGAGAGGCTGGAAACGATCCCTGCTGATCTTTCCGTTATGGGCCAAGGATGACTAAAAGTCAGCCCACTCTTCACTGGGGAAGTGGGGAAGGGAGCAGGAGGGGTTGTTTCCATTGGTTTGACCAAGGAGTTTTCTTAGCTGCAGGAAAGACTTCGACTTTCAGACCACATTGAGACAAAAATACAAATTGACTTTTTTTTTTTTCCCTATGGTATAATCAGCTTTTCCCACCCAGCAGGGGCCCAGCCCCGCCATGTGTGCATCCCAAAGGATGCCTGCCGAAACAGGGGAGGATGGGCAAGGTTGTGCCTCCACATGGCCCACCATGGACATTTGCCTTTGGCACCCTGTCCCTTGGAAGGGGACATGGGGAGGCAGTGCCTGCCCAGGGTGGGAGGCTGTCGCAGGGCAGACCAACAGGGACAGGAAGGTCAGCAATTTGGCCAAGGCATGGGGCTGTTTATCTCTTGTTTCCAAGAGCTGGGAGAGTCATAGCCCTTCTCCAGGCACACACTCCCGGGAGATTTGCCCTTGAGGTGCTGAGCTGCTTCACATGCCCCAGGGTAAACAATACCCCTGGCTCAGTGCCTGCTGCCTGCCTGTGCCCAGGGGCAGAGGTTGGCTGCAAAGTGCAGCCCACAGGTTTCAGCTCAGCCCCTGGGACCCCACAACAGCCCAAGGGAAAGGCATGAGCCCCCCAGGGCCGTGCCAGGCACCTGAGTGCTGAAAGCACCCTGAGCCCTCTGGCTGCCTCAGACAGACTGAGGTCCCCTGGTTTGAGCACCACATCTCACCCTCTGCTCCATAAACAAACCTACAAGGCCCACGGCATCGCCTGGGCACCCTTGACACAAAGCTGGCACACAGGCAGCCACAGACAGGCACAGCTGCTGCCAGCGCAGATAAGGGGCAATTAGCAGGTAGGGAGAAAGCTCCTGCTCTGCCTGCTCAGCCCAGCTGCTCTAATCCCACCCCAATTAAAGCCCCCTCTTTGCTTTCAGATATTGCTGTGAGAGATTAATCTGCCCTAAAACAAGGCACTTCCAGCAGGCAGACAAGACAAAGCCAAATCTCTGGTTGCAAAAGGCTCCATCACCTGCCAGGGAGCGTTTAATTACACTGACAATGGCTTCAAAAGCAGAAAAGCCACCCAGGCCAGGAGAGCCCTGCAATCAAAAACCCACAGAGGAGGCACTGCCTTAGCCTGCTGCTCCCAGACACCTGGGGCCAGCACCTGCAGGGTACAGCCGCTTCCCAAGAGCAGAACCACCATCCAGCCCTCCTGGGGACACTTTTTCACTGCAGAGCCTGCAATGCTGTGCAGCGTGCTGGCTGCTTCTTTATGTTGTTTTTCTCCTTTGGGCTGCTCTTTCGCCAATAAATGCACTTTATAAAAACACAAAGCAGTGGACAGGTCTAATCTCCTGAGTCAACATGTCCCCTTGTCACACAGGGTCGTTGTTCCCACCAAGCAGGCTCTGGCTGTCCTTTATCCAAAGGCAGCAGCTCGTGCATGCACTGCAGAGAAAATCAGAGGCAAAACTTTCCCAGGCTTTCCAGCCCCTTCTCAGGCCCTTTTGGGAGCACAGGAGTGAGCAGAGATGGACTCTTGCAGGACAGATCCTGCTAGAGAGGTACAGCAGGTACTGCAGGACAGACACATGTCCAGCATACAAAGCAGATCCCTCTCACCATGTCCTTTTGTGGCTCCACCCAAGCATCGCTCAGAGCTCGGCTTTCTAAGGCTGTTGGGTAACAGTTGCTTTCCTTCTGGCTACGTGGGCTTCTCTAGCGAAACACCACAAATTGTGGATGGCTTTCTAGGATTCAAACCACCAAGTCTGGAAGGGAAAAACCCTAACAGCCCCTAGCTGTGGCAACTGCTAATTCAAGAAAAGTGCTTGCAAAATTCCACACAAAGCACTTTTTGCAAAAAATGACCTGAAATGCCTGCCTGGAGGTGCACTGAAGGAGGACTGAAAGGTGCTGTGTGCTGCGCTCCAGATACAGATCAGTGAGGGCCAGAACAAAGTGGGACAGAGGGACCTCGTAAGAAACCCGTGATCTGGAGGCAGAGACTCTCGGGGCTGTGTCTCAGCTCCTGTGTCCGTCCTCTCCCCGCTGCTGTCTTTTCCCTTTCCGCTTCCCACTGCTCAAACCCGCTGCCCCTTGTGCCGACGCGATGCCGGGGCCAGGTCCACGGGTAGCCATCAAACACATGGGTATTTTCGGCAGCGCAGAGCAAGATGGACCTTTGATGTGCCCCAGGGCGGCTGCGCTGCCTCCCCCTGCTTTTCAAAGGCCCATCCTTGGCTATTGTGCTCACATCCTGAGCTTGTTTGTACACTCATCCAGGCCCCCAGCCCCGCAGCCCCCCTGCCGCAGCCACAGCCGCACTGACCGCCAGATAGAAGCAGCCAGGCTCAGTGGGCAGAGTTGTTATCAGAGCAACGACAAGCAGCACAGTCCCGCAGTGCAGCCACCGAGATAGCAGGAGCTTTGCCGGCCTGACCCGGCGCCACTAAAGGCTCCAGGTCAACAACAGCTCCTGCTAGATCTCCGGCTGCCCGCCACAGGGCTGCCTGCACACTTGGTCTGTTGGCAGGAATGGTATCAGCCCCGCACACACCAAGGATTTGTCCTTGTGCTGCTGCTCTCCCCCTCGGCTGCACCTAGGGAGGGCCAGCATCTTGACAAAAGGCATAACCGATGGGTGGGAAGCCACGCTAAGGCCATACTGTTTGCTTAATTGCCTCATCTCCCCGCCGCACCCTCTGAGCAGGGATAAAGCAGGGATAAAGCCCACTCTCCTCTCTGAAGGCAGTCTCAGGTCATGCAAGGAGCACAGAGGGGTCCCCAGGACTTTGGCGGTTAAAATCCCAGTGAAACCCAGTCTTTGCAAGCAAGGAAGACCTGCTGGAAGAACCAGCCTGTTTTAATGCCACTAGGGAAGAGTGTCCAAGCCTGAGCCTCTCTGCTGGGCCTCCGTGCCAACCCCTGGCATGAAGGAGCACCACCACAGCCACTTCCCTCCTTGTGTGGTCTCTGTGGTGGGAGAGGCAGAGGGAGATGAGCCTCCTCACTGCAGGGAGGCAAACCCCCCCCAGAGGTCTCTGAGGAGGTCTCTGAGGAGGTCCACGGGATATCCCAGATCCGTTCAGAGGAACAAGGGACCACACTACCCTCGGCCCCACATCTGTCCCAGGTGCTCGGCGCTTTCTGGCTCTTCTGGGGCTGACAGGTGGGAGCACTGAGGCAGCTGCGGATAATGCAGAGAGCCAGGCTGGATCCAGGTGCTTTCCCTGGAAGGATGCAAAGACAGGTGTTATTTTGGAGGGAAGATGGAGCTGTGGCCAGCTCTCAGCGTTACCTGCTGCATTTCCACTCTCTCAAGCGCCTTTTCCTGGCTATGCGTGGCCCATCCCTTGTCTCCTCCATAGTCCCTTTGCTACAGGAGAAGAGGCAGCAGATCCCCTCCCAGATGCCAGTGCCTCCTTCCTCAGGCTGCACCGCAGCACGTACTGGGGCTGTGGCTGAATAACCAGAGCTCCCGAGCATGGATGTGTGCGCCTGGATTGCTGGGAGCAGCAGGATGGGGGTGACCTCTTCCAAGGCAGCACAGTGGCTTTTCCTGCAAGGGTTGGATCCAACTACCTCACCCCTCCTTCTGTTAGGGCAATCAAGAAATGCAGCAGCAAAGGCCTAAAACACAAGGTTTTCTAGAGGATGGGAATATCGTGGTGGTGTGAAACTCAGATATCGCACTGCTGGCTGGGGAAGGCAGAAGCAGAGAGGGCAGGCTGTCCTGGGAGCCATGTCTGCCAGCCCCAACGTGGAGCGGGATTGCAACATGATTCCAAGGTTGCAAAAACTTGGATTTCTCAGGTCCCTCCTGGGACCTATATTAGCTGATTGCACCCCCAAGCAGCCCGTGAATTGAGCAGGGAGCATGGTCAATGTATTGCTAAACTCTGCTCCCAGGAAGGTAGGACCTGGCACTGCCACTTCTCCAAGTGGCCATGGTGCAGAGGATGCAGCTGATGCACAGGGCAGAAGATCAGTCTTTCTTTTGTCCCCAGGTGCCTGTTGTCTCCCTGGCCCTGCACCCTGGGGTGCCTCACAGCCTCTGTTTCACAGAGCACACAGCCTGTAGGAGCCCTCTACCTCCCACTCCCTGTGCCATCACATCTCCCACAACCCTCGGCCTCAGCCCAGCAGCATGCACTTGGCTGCAGCACCACCGACTTGACACCACGTTCCAGCACTTGCTTCTTGGCTTTTCCATCCCTTCCAGATTGAAGAGCTGTGTTAGTCTCAGTGTTTCTTGCCATAAAAGTGCTCGTCACCTCCCGATGTTGTTTTTGATAAGCTGCTCAAAAAGCATAGGGCATTCCCTCCAGCCTGTTTATCTCCAGGGCTCTTGTTTTCCTTCTGCTTTTTAACTGCCTGCTCAAAATGTGGGTAGGACAGCTGGTCACACAAGGGTCAGCCACCCTGCAAAACTGAAGTGAAACTGTATTTTCCTTCCCACGTTTTGGTCTCATGTTTCAGCATTAATCCTGCAGGAGGGACACTGTCGCATCATGGGATATTGCACAAAGGGATGCGGAATCATCTGAGTCCCAGGGGACTCATAAACCCCCCAGGAGTTCAGACAAAACAGGGACAAACATCTCCTAAAATATCAGGGTCAAGCCGCAATGTGGAGGAACACCCTGATGGAAGCCAGGCTGAAGTGAGGCGCCAGGACAAGCACAGAGGTTCCTGCACTGAACTGCAGGCAGGAGCTGGGCCAGACAGGGAGCGGAAGAGGCAGAAGCAAGCAGGAGCTTGGTGCAAGCTGCAGATACCTACGGCATGGCGCAGCAGGGCTTGAACAGCAGTCTGCTGCAGCCAGCTTGAGTTCAAATGCTCCCGGTCTTTGGGAACCAGAGATCTCAGGTGGATGGTGACAGCTCTTGATTTTTATGAGCCTGAACCGTGCTAAAATCATGCACACAGAGACCACACATCTTGCTGGGATGAGGTCAGCAGTCAGCAATCCTACATCCCCTTCCTCTTTGGCCATTTCCCAGCTTTGGTTATTTCTGCTCCTTGCAAAAGTTTCTGGCCGAGCTGGGCAGCCTGAGCACCTGGGCTCAGCATCACCTGCAGTACGGATGCTGCTTTGCCAACAACGCAGGTGCCAGGCTGGGGAGGTGGCACTAGCCGCTGACAGCCAGTAGCCAGCCAACTCCCACTCGCCACCTGCAACCAAGGCAAAAGCCACTTAACTGCTCTCAGGCATCACGTTGCATTTGAAGAACTCTCATTTTAAGGTATTTCACTGCCAACACTGGCTGCAGTGCAAAAATATCTTGAGTTTCTAGATGTCGGCTTTCTTCTCTTTTTCCTGGCAGGTGCAGAAATGGGGAACAGCTCAACACATGGTCAAATGCATTGTGAGAGGGAACAGAAAACACCTGCAGCAAGTATCTGTCAGGGCAGGTCAGGGCTGGCACAGCGGGGCACACAGCACCTCCTCTGCTAGCTGGAAGGGAGACACAGAGAACGGAGGCCGTGGGGAGAAATAAATCAGACTGCCCCTTCCCTGACTTGCATTTTGGCGTCGCTCCCGGGAACCTCCAGAGTGTGAGCTCTGCTGCAGATGTCCCTCCTCCAGCGGGACCTTGGTGTGGAAACGCTGCTCTGCTCAGCAGCGATCGCAGCACACACCAGTACCGGCACTGCCGGAAGGTGAAGGTTTGGTGGGGGATAGCCCAGGAGGAACAGAAAAACCATGGCAGGGCTGGGACTGTTTTCCCCAGGTTATACTTTCCTGAGCAGCAGGCTGCATCCAGACCATTGCGTTGAGAAATGACCAGAGGATCCAGCCTGCAGGACTGATCTAATCTCTTTCTGAATCCTCTCAAACCTTCAGCTTCCACCAAGGCCCCCGGCAGTAGCGTGTCCCATGGGGCAGCCATACACCAAGGGATGGCGGTGTCCCCCCCATGGCTGGCATCATCACAGCCTGTGACTGACGGAGCTGGAGAAGGGAGAGCCTCGGCACTGGAGCCTGGCTCAAAACTTCTCCAGCAAACAGCTGGCGGGTCCACAGGCACATCTTGCCTGAGAGCAGCTTTACAGGAGGCTTGTCTCCAAACAGCCACATCGAGTTTCAGTCCTAGTTAATCCCCCCTTTATCAGCACAGGAATGTATTGCTTTTCACAAAACATAATCCTCTTTGCAATCATGTGTTCTGCCAAACTACAAACTTTCTGCTCCTGTCCTTCTTTCCCGGGAGAGGATTTGAGGCAATAATCCAGACCTACTGATTTGTTTCTTTAATGAGCAAGGGACAAACGAGCACAGCATTGCAGAACACACGCACAACCAAACCTTGAAGCATTCCCTGGTTCTGCGGTGCCTTTGAGGGATGCCCTGAGCTGAAGGACCAAGGCTGGAAGCGGTGACCTCCACTCGTGCTGGAGCCCAGACAGACAGGGCAGAGGAGGCTGTGTCACAGCCAGGGCAATTCTGGCAACAGCACTGTGGGTGCTCGAGGAGGGCAAGATGTTCTGCAGGGTCCATGCAGCTGGGGTCTTTATGAGATTAGCCATCAGCTGAAGGGAAGCAGAGCAACTATCACAGCCCTGGCAGTCCTCAGGAAGCCGCAGCAGAAAGAGCCCCTGGCAGGGAGAACTCCCTCACAGCCACAGCTCGTGCCTGGCTGGGTTTGGAGCCTCAACCCAGCAACACGCTGACAACTGGAGATTGACTTGCCAAGGGCACGGGTGGCTTACAGATCCCTAAATACCCCCCAGTATATTATTTACCAATTTCACTCTAAACCCACTGAGCTGCCTCCTTGCCCATTGCTTCACCTTATGAATTGAACTGAAAGATGTGTACTAGAACTTTGTTTTGTCAAATGACCGACATGTTCTACTTCTTCAAGTTTCTTGAAACAGAACAGGGAACCACACTGCTCTGCATTCGCTGGCTTTTAGAGACCAAGCTCTGCACACCAGGGAGCTCCCACCACAGCGTGGGGTCACTCTGCCTGCCCCAGGGAGAGGGCTGGAGCGAGGACCAGGTAATTCAGAGCTGGAGCAATCCCGTGGTGTCCACCGAATGGATGCTTTTGCCAGCACATCCTGGGTGGCCACAGAAACTGCTCTGCAGGCCACAAGCAGCCCGTGGCGTGACACGGGCTGTCCGTGTTTCTTGTTTATGCACTACTGGGGCTGGCTCTCACAAAGGCCTGCCATGCTTCTCATCATGCAGATAAAATAGTAATCTCAGGTAGCACCGCCTGAAGGAACCCTGCATGGCTCCACTCATTCAGATCTAAAAAGGCAGCCCTTGAGCACTCATGACTTGCTGGCGCCTGAAGCTGCTGAGCGCTTCCCAAGCCAGAGCAAACCCTGCGTCTGGTTTGCACCACTCAGGGAGGAAAATATTTATCCAACCCTCTTCCCTCGAAATACTGAGAGGGTGGGAATGACGAACCTGTGACCTGCTCCTGTTGGCCGCCGCGCACTGCAGTGCCAGCACACCTGTGCCATGCAGAGCTCCTCCCTAGGGAAGGCCTAGGAAGGCGCACCTACGGGAAAGGTGGCCGCCGCGCTCCCAGCCCTTCCCGTGGAGGAAGCTGGAACCGGCACCCATCCAATAAAACACAAGCGGCTCCTCCGCCGCCCCAGGAGCGCCCAAAGGCGATTTAAAGCGAGTGCGGGCTCCTGCCAGCCCCTGCCCGCCGCGGGGGCCGCCCAGCCGGCGCGCCGCGCTCCCATCAGCCCCTGCGGCAGGCCCGGCCCGGCCCCGCCCCTCCCGCGGACAGCCAATCGGCGCGCGGGGCGTGGCGCGGGGCTGGCGGGCCGGGGTACCCGGCAGCGCGGCGGGCGTGGCGGCCATTGGCTCTCGTGCGCGGCAGGTGAGTGCGTCGGGACGGGGCCGGCGGCCGCCCTGAGGCCAGGCGGCCGGGCGCGGTGGGGCGGGGACCCCGCGGGCCGGGCCGGCGGCGCTGCTGCAGCACTACCACTAATAATAGCAGCAGCCGCAGCCGTTGCAGCCCCGGTTGGCGGCGGGGCCCGCGCGCACGCACGCACGCACGCACATGGCTGCCCTGACCTTGAGGATGGGGAGGGACACGCTGAGGGGGCCGGTCGCGCCGCCCGGGCGGGAATGCGGCCGCAGGCCCAGGCGGAGGGGAGACGTGACCTCGGCGAGCGGCGTATCGCCCGGATCGCTTATCTGGGGGCCCGCAGCCGGGCCCTGCCCGCCATAGCGGGGCCGCCCAGCTCCTTGCCGGAGGCTACTCTTTTTTTTTTTCCTCCTCTCTACCTTATATCGAAGGGATAGGGGGTTGTTGGCCGCCTCCCGGGGCGCTTAGCGGGTGGAGGGAAGGTCCGTTCCCTGTGAGGCGCTTGAAGCGCGGGCTCTGCCCCCGGGCTCAGGAAGGGGTTTGGGCCGTGAGGGGTGACTGCTACGGGGCGGTGGGCTCGGGGGAGGGGGGGCCCTGCGCTCCTGGGGATCATCCCTGCCTGGTGGGATGCCCGCAGGCCCTTCGCTGACTCTTCCCCTGGGTTAGCTGGCCTGCCTTTTAGGAGACCCTCCATAGGCACGGCTGCCCTGTTGTGCCCTGCCTGCCGGGTGGGAGCCTGGGCCTCAGATTGTCACTTGGAAAAGGCTTCTCAAAGCTGCCGGCGATTCATCTCCATATGCTCTTTCTAAGCAAAAGGTGGAATGAGTGGATGGCCGCTATTAGCCTTTGATCTCTAAATAAAACCTGCTTATATTGCAGAGCTCCCAGGAGAAAAGCTAATCCACGTGCACCTGAAGACTAGTTCAGAGCTGCTTGAGGGCATACTCAGGTTGCATGCTCACAACCCAAGCTGTCTAGTCACTAACTTGCAAAGCTTTTTCAAGCATCTTTTCAGAAAGAAATGCTGAAGTAAATCAGTTACATTAAGTTTGCTGTCTAGAGAAATTGAAGCTATAAAAGTTACTGAAATACTTTTGGAGAATTGCTCTTGGCTATCCTGGGGGACTGTTCAAAACTGAAATTGCCGTCATAAAGTGATAAAGAATATAGCCATCTAGAAGGGACCTTGCAGTTGGAAGGAGCTTGTGCTGCTTTGCATTACGGCATTGTGATGCTTCTGGCTACCAGTCAGACTCCTGTCTCCATCCTGTCATTGAGACAGACCCCAGGAACCTCAGATACGTGGTGTCCGTTGTCACAGTTGAGCAAGTGCATCTTGCCAGCACTCCCTGAATGGAGGTGGCCCTACTGTTAATAAGCCTCTTGGCTGAATTTAGCCATTTGAGATTGTATTCCTCATTTATATACAACCCCCCCCACCCATCCCTGGAGTTTAATAGAACGAGTCTTTGTTCATGAGAACTTATACCTGCAGTGGGAGTATGTGAATTTCTAGGTTGCATTCAAGGCTGATGTAGGTTCACCAACATTGTGACTTACGTAGAAGCACGCACATAAAATCCATGGGCAAGTGTTGCACTAGTGGCAGTGACTGACCTTGGACGTCTTATGTAGTGGCAGGGGAACAGCCTCACTTGACTTGTTTTGTTCTGAACTTCTAGGGCTTTGGTCAAGCTGGTGGGCACTCCTCCTGAAGGCAATGGACCATGCCAGAGTGGCAATCTCTAACTTGGTAAGACACAGTCCCCCTGTGCCATTTGTCTCTTGGTGGGCTGCAGATACTGCAGAAGAAAGGTTCAACAAACCTCCATGTTGGTATCGGAGAAAGTGGTGAATCCAAAGTGGTGTTAGGTGCTACTGTGTGGGTTGTGAGCCAGACATCACTGTAGCTAGCTGGCCATGGTAAGGAGGTGGCTTAAGTGGTTCCGTGCTGATGAAGGAATCGTTAACTGCTACAATGTCTTGTGTCTCTCAGGAAGCTGATAGGAGGGGGGAACCAGTCTCAAACAATGTTCCAGGAGGAAGTGCTGCTGAGGAAGCTGATTAAATGACTATCAGGACAATCAACATGCATTCTGTTGTGTTACTTTGTAGGTGGGAATTGAACTACAAGTCCAGCCTTTGAATGCAATCTGTGCTTTGAAACAAATGTGCAGGAGGTAGCTCTGAGCTTGCTCAGCCAAGCCCACCGGTCCTGGAGAGCTTGGACTGCGAAATGACTAGGCTAGGGCTGCGAATGTGATGGTTTGGTCTCTGAACAAGTATGGCGTTAAGGCACGTCCTCTGAAAAGTGTGAGGGAAGCCAAGCAGCTGAGCAGGGAGACTGCTAGGACAGACTGTCGTGTTGCCCTTTCTGAAATGTGAGCAGCCAGCCACTTCATTGTGGGTAGTGTGGGCCAAAATGGAACTGCAGGTCTGAAATGACATTGGTTTTGTTTTGACCAACCAAGGTCTGATCTCTTCACCTCCAGCCGCTGACTTGTAGTTTGAGAGTGAGCTGAGAACTGTTGATGAGCTGCTGAGATTGTAACAGGGCTCGGGTGCTTGCTACCAGTTGCTTCTCCAGTACAGTGGAGAGGGTCCTCAGAACTGTTGCTCCCAAAACTATTCCTCTGACCTTTTAGCCAGTGTCCTGCTTGTCCCCAGCACAGTCGTGGCTGCAGACAAGTTCAGCGGCTCTAATGAAAGCTGAGTGGTTCTGCTCAGTGCCTGGCTGTGCCTGGAATTGAGTTTAACTATCTGTTAATCTGAGCGACTGCCTTATGCACGGGCGGCTGTTCTGTGGGCGGTTGGATTGTGCGTTGCAGCTGTTTAGAAAAGTGGGCTCTGGACTGGAAGCAGCTCTGCTTGGGCACTGATAAACGCCTGTGGAACAGTTCCAGTCTCTGGTGGACTGAGAGGGTGGATGTGGCTCAAAGGCATAACCATGGAGGGGTTGCCTTCCCTTTCCTCTGTCCTGATCAAAGTTCCCTTCTGTGTGAGTTGCACGTGTTCAGGTCAGATCAGCACGCTCCTGATTAAGACCAGGAGTTTCTGCTTCAGTCAGCCTTTGCTGTGGGGCGACATGGGAAATGTCGATACCATTGGCTGTGTCATATCTGTATCAGACTCCAAGCTAGACTGACCAGTGTGGCTCTGAACTTGTGCAGGGCAAGCAGATGTTAAATAAACTCTGGAGACCCTGAGAGGGTCTGTCTCTTCAAGGCAGCCAGCCTGACTTATTGACAGCCAAATGTGCAGGCTGCGCTGGAGCAGTTTGAGATAAACAAACTGTATTTGGTTTGGAGTGCAGCTGGCTGCAAGGACTGTAGGCTGGTGTAGCAAACTCTTCCATCGTGTGACTGTCTTTCAATACAGTTTGGTGGTGAGCCGAAGTCATACACGCGCTTTAGCATTGCCCGGCAAATGGATGGAGACAACAGCCACGTGGAAATGAATCTGTCTGCTGATGATGAGGAAGGAGGGGAAACAGGGAGACCAGAGCACCTGCACGCCAGCATGCCTCCTCCATGGAGGATTGACAAGAATCGCTGCTTCCTAATCATCACAGCTGTCCTCCTCCTTTTGATTGGTAAGGAAGGGTGGGAGGCAACTGCGTGAAGTGGACTCTTGTATTGAGCACATCTGAGGCTGTGCTGCATTTGAATCTGTATTGTTTCAGGACATAGTTAAAGAGCCTGTATCCAGGCTGCAGCCTCTCGTCACTGACTCTGTCTAGCTCAGACTTATGGTGCAGAATTGGCACAAAGAAGTGTGAAGTTTGACAGTGAAACTGTGACTTAGCTAAAGGGCAAACTGGTCCATGTGGCAAGTGTACTGGTTTTTCCTCAATTAGCTCTTAACATTTCTCTAGAGATGTGGGTCAACATATCAGTAAAGCCTCTGGTGCTCTTCTCTTAAGAATTTTAACACTGCCACTGACCTAAAGTAAGTATTTTTCTTCCCAAGTGGTGCTGGAGGGACTCTGCCAAGCACAAGATCACATTTACAGCATACCTTAAAACATGCCAGCTCAGGCAGAATGTCAGGCAGCATATTCCTGTCTGTCCTTGGGTATGCCACCTTGTCAAAAATGAAAGCAGAGATGCATCTTGACCCTGAAGCTGCTTTGAATGCACTTGTATGGTGTGAGGCTGGTTTAACCATCTTTCTGCAGCACAAATAAATACCTGATCTGCCCATAGGGTTTCTGATTGGCTACTTGAGTTATCGTGGACGAATGCAGAAGGACAGCAGATGTCTGGATGGAAGTGGCAAGTGTGAGATGACTCCTACCGCATCTTACTTAGTGGATGATAATGAAGCTGAGGAAGAAGTTCCTGGACCACCTGTCTTCTACTGGCCTGACCTCAGAAACCTGTTGTCAGATAAGCTGTCAACCACGCATCTTGAAAACAGCTTGAGGTAACAGTTCCAGAAAGCTTATTTACAGCTATGAGAGAGGCACAGCCTGTGAGCAGCAGTTGAGCTTCTTTGGAGAACAAGGACCTTAAAGATGTTTTGGGGTGGCCTGTGGTGAAACATGGGCTTAAAGAGCCCATCCAACTTGGGTTTGCAGGCTGGAGCACTGTAGTGCAAGCTGGTGCTGTAGCCTAAGCTATACATCTGTTACTTACAGGCACAGAGCAAGTAAGTACTCTTTTGAAGCTGGCCAGAGTGAAGATGAGAGCCTTGCCATCTACATCCATGAACAGTTCGAGAGCTTCTCCTTGGATGAAGTGTGGAATGACGAGCACTACATTAAGCTGCAGGTCAAAGGCAGGTATGTTAATGAAGAGATGCAGATCTCTTCCTTACAGCATGGACATAGGTAGTCTTGAGCAAGCATGTGATTTCTGCTGAAAGCAGTGCTGAAACTGTGAGCCAGTTACCCCTCTCCAAAGAAAGCCTCAATCTAGCCAAGCAATAAGCTGCTCCTGTCTCTTCTAAGGCTTTCTAAATCCAGAGGGTCTGGTAGCAGCCCTGTGGATTTTTCCTGGGACAGCTGTTTCCTCAAAGCATGTTTAGGAAGTGGAGAGAAAACAAAATAGAGTGAAAACTCAGCTGAAGGGCAGATTCCCTGTGTCTAAAGCTGCTAGCACAGGCAACTCTGTCTTGTTACCCAGACAGGTGTTGCAGACCTGGCAGTGGCTCCTGTAGTAGCTCAGGAGGCTGTCAACAGGCATTGTGTTGGCTGACAGCTCGTACCCTCATATCTTACTTGCCCCTTCATATTGAGGGGGAAATGAATTTGCTTAGCCCCTCTTAAGAGGGGACTAAGAGCCTTGGAAGCGGAGATTCTTTCTGCTACTTGTCTTAGAAATTAGCCTCCATTAATGTCTCTGAACAACCCCAGAGATTCTTGCACAGAAGTACTGGGACAAGTCTGCCTATTTCAGGCTCTGCATTGACTTGGTCAGAATTGCTTGGACACAAACTGAAATATAGGAGCTAGTTAAATACAGAGTTTATGTATGAAAGAACATAACGCTGTCTTTTTACATTCAACAGTAGTGACAACACCGTGTCTATTTTGAAAGATGGTAAAGAGGAGGAACTGGAGCGTCCCAGTGCATATGTGGCATACAGCAAGAGTGGCTCAGTTTCTGTGAGTGACTCCAAGAAGATTCTGGAAATGTGCTTGCACACTTACAGATGGCATATATCCAAGATACGGAGTGTATAAAGCCCTCCCCAGTTAGAGAGCTGGGGTTGGTGATGGGGAGAGTCGGGAGAGGAGTGGGCCCACATAGTTTTATTACTTCAGCAAGATGCAAAAGTAACTGTTTAAACTTCTCTGCTGGTATCCAGATAGGAACCTTAACAGAAGTGATGCTTTAACAGGCATGTTGCATGTGATCAGCGTTTACATTCCTGAGCTTGAACTCCCTGCTTTTAATGGGAGTCATTGTTACTGTGGCTCTGTAGGCTGTTTAAAGTATCTTACTGACATAGGACTGCTGCATTTATAACCAGTGTTTCTGTTCCAGGGCAAACCAGTCCATATGAATTATGGACTGAAAGCTGATTTTCAGAAGATAAAGAATCTGGATATTTCACTGAATGAAACTATAATCATCTTCAAAGCTGGAAAAATACCCCTTGCTGAGAAGGTAGGCAGTCTGTGTCCCAACGCTTGGGCAAACTGGGCAGCAGAAAGCTATGCTTCCTCGTCTTTGAGGCAGAGAGGTGCGTCTTCATTCAAGTCTCTAGAATTCATGTATATAGGCTTGTCCCTGCAGGTCTGGTCTTGCTTGTTTGCACTAAGCCTCCATGTGCAGGTCTAGACACCAAGACTGAACAGAGCTGTTTGCCATTCATGGTGGCATTCTTCTTGGCCTCCTGCAGTCTTGCTGGGACAGCCAAGCATCTGGAGTGATGGAGTTGGGAGGCAGAGGGAAGCAGCCTTGGGGCTACAGGGTGCAGAGCTGGCTGCTGTTGTTAGATGCAGCAATAGGGCTGCTAGAAGCAGAACAGCCTTGCCTCCAGGGCACCTCTCGCTGCTGCAGCCAGGTACTTTCAAAGCTTGGCTGCAGTGTCTCACTTGGGCCCTTGCTGACTGTTCACTTGGACCAAGTGAAGGTTCTGGCACTGCAGACCCAGCCAGCTGCCTTGCATCTTGCTGTAATGTTCCCTCTGTAGCGAGTAGAACCGAATAGCCAAGCAGCCAAAAGGATCCACGTCCTTCTGTACACAAGCCTGTTCTAGGCCTGACCCAGAGCTGCCCTTCAAATGGGTGCTCCTAGGGAGGCAGAGCTGAAAAGTGCTTCTGCAAGGAGTGCTCACTGCTTCTCCAGCCAGTCACCTTCCCACCTTTCAGACTGGTGTCTAGCCTTGCAAGAGTGTTTGTACTGGTGGTATATCAGAGGCAGCTGAGTTGTAGGTGTATTAAACAGGGATCTGACTAGGCCACTCTGCCTCCATCTTCCATGGGAAGATGAGCCTCCAGTGGCTGCTTATCTTGTCTTGAGACTAACCTAATCTTGGGAAAACAGATGGAGCATAATCAGAATTAAGTAACATCTTTCTTCTAAGCCGCTCTGAGGAGCAGGTATGAGCTGAAGGAATCACAGGGTGAGACACTAACCGTGCCGTGTTAGACACACTGCCTGGAGTAGGACCGAGATGCTAGTATTCAGCTTCCTTGTGTATCTATCAGTGTCAGGTAGCTGTTAAAATCTGTTGTGGAGTTGGACACAACCCTTCACACCTATTACTCCATGTACTTGCCTTAACTCCCCTTGTTTGCCATGAGAATGTGCAGTTGATGTTCCTCTTTGCTTCAGGTTGCAAATGCCAAAGAGGCAGGAGCAGTTGGTGCCCTGATGTACCTGGACCCCTACGATTACTGGAACACAGAGGGGCTTGTCCCCTTTGGACATGTGAGTATGCACCTGGCTCCACTGTTTGTTGTTCTTGTGAATCTTTCTCACAGTGGACTGCAGACTGCAGCAGTCCTTCTGCAGACCTCTGGCTCAGCAGTGCTTCATGCCCTTGTGTAGATGAAAACTGTTGGGCTCCTCTGAGACTTGAAGACTCCTCTTACTTTTCACAGGCCCACCTTGGAACCGGAGACCCTTTCACCCCAGGCTTCCCTTCTTTCAACCACACCCAGTTCCCACCAGTGGAATCTTCTGGACTACCTCGCATTGCTGTTCAGACTATCTCTAGCCAAGCACTAGTCAAGCTGTTCAGGTAATGCTTTCTCCTGGCTTGCAGGCTATGCTGCTGTGGCCCTCTTGCAGGGTGTTGAGGTGCTGCGAGGCCAGGGAGCACTCTGCTGGTCTTTGCTGTGTATGGCAGGGAGCACTTACCGGAACTGTCTGGAGACACTTGCATGCATGTCTTATGTCTTAGACTGAACTTTATCTAGTGTTGGATTCCTCTTGGCCTCTGCATCCTACCTCTCCCTGCCTAATTAGTGGTACAGGTCTGCGAGCTATTTCCTGAGCAGGCCCTCAACAAGGCTGCACCTGCAGTTGCAGGGTTGCTTTTTTTACAGGATAGATAAATGAGGTCAGAGCTGGATAATGAGTTCAAAGGATATCTTCTTTTTTTTTTTTTTTTTTTTTTGTTTCCCTCAGTAAAATGGATGGAGAGAGATGCCCTCTGGATTGGAAAAGTGGGATCCTGGGATGTAAGGTGATGCCGAGCAGCACGAGCAACTTCACAGTGAAACTGAGTGTGAACAATGTTATGGTGGATAGGAAGATTCTGAATATCTTTGGTGCTATCAAGGGATTTGAAGAACCAGGTAACAGCAACTGCCTTGTGGATCAGTCTTGAGGGAAACCCTTCCTCTTCTGGGATCATCAGAACATGTCAGCCGCTCCCAGGCAGAGACAACTGCTTCCTCGGCAGAACCAAGACCCTCCCCTAAGGGTCAAGGAAAAAGCTGAACCGTGCTGCTAGGGAAAGGCTAAATGAAAGCAAGCAGTGTGCCAGATTCAGGGGTCAGACTCCATACTCTGTTCCTAGTACAGAAGCTCAAAGCTGTTCTGTTAAATGGTGTTTGCAACCTGAAGCTTGCAGCTCAGATCTTGATGTCTCCTTTATAGATCGGTATGTTGTGATCGGAGCCCAGAGAGACTCCTGGGGCCCCGGAGCGGCCAAGGCTGGCGTTGGAACTGCCATCTTGTTGGAACTTGCCCGTGTGATCTCAGACATGGTGAAAAAAGGTAAATATTTGTGTACAAAATCATGGGAGTGGGAGGTGATGCAGGTTTAGTTCTGTGTGTGTTAACGTTGGAGAGCCCAGTTGCAAAATAATCCTGTGGGAAGGTGTAGGGAAACTGACAGAGTTTCCTGATTATTTGTCCACCATAGACAATTTGTCTGCAGTGAGCCCTGGCTTCCAAGGGACTGCCTGCTTGTATCTGGTATGGCTTGAGTGCAAGAATGTCCTTGGATAACACACAGCGCAGACCTCTAACTTGAGCTGTCTGTTGGACAGCCAGGGCTGGAGGTGGGAAAACACTGAAGTGGCTGACCAGCTGAAGCGGTGGGGGCTGCATGGTGGCAATTAATGCAAGTGCTCATGTCTCCAGGGTTAATTTTGGGCTTGGGCAGCTAAACAAAAAAGGGGGGAAATGCAAACAGCGTGGTTTTCCTGCACAGTTCTGCAGCATGGGGGGGGAGGTGCGTGCAGCCACTAATGTGCACATTTGTCTGCAGCAGCCAGAATGTTTCAGCTCTGTCTGAGGAGCAGGCAATTCATCAAGCCAGGCACTCTGTGCTAATCTGCATCTCCATGGGGGAAGGGCAGACATCGCAGTGTCTCTCTCTTTGCAGATGGCTACAAACCAAGGCGCAGCATCATCTTTGCTAGCTGGAGTGCAGGAGAGTACGGAGCTGTGGGAGCTACTGAATGGCTGGAGGTACTCTTTCTTTCATAGACTTCTGCGTGATGGCTGCGCAGTTGTGATTTCCTGTTCTTGTGGTTTAAACATCCTGGTGTTGTACTGCTACTGCTCATCTTAAAATATTTGTTTTGTTCTAGGGGTACTCTGCCACACTACATGCCAGAGCCTTCACTTACATTAACTTGGATGCCGCAGTCCTAGGTAACCTGCTACTCTTTCTTGAAACTTGAGTGGGACCAGAATATCTTGACAGACATCCCTTAACCTCCAGGAACGGGGGTTGTGTCAGAGGCTGATGCTGCGTGTTTGGCTGAAGACTGACATGACTCCATTTATTCTCCTGTTGTCATTGAAGCTGTGAGGTTGCAGCAGCCTGAGCCAGAAGGAGACAGCTCTTCTGGGTCCCAGTAGACTGTCCTGTGTCCATGAAGATCCTTTGGCAACAAGCTGTAGATCAGTTGTTGCTCAGTCACAGGGCTAAGCAGCTCTAGCAGTAGTGGTTAATTGTGCCAGCATGTCAAACGTCCTTTCTTTTTTGCAGGCGTCAACCACATGAAGATTTCTGCTAGCCCATTGCTGTACACGTTGCTGGAGAGAACTTTGAAGGGGGTGAGTTGATCAGACCAAGACCCTTCAAGGTGACAGGTTTTAAGGGAGGAACTGAAAGCGGGCGGAGCTATGATGGGTCACTTCCCCAGCTGGCAGGTTCTGAGGAGAAAGCCCCATTTAGGAGAAAGGGCTGAGATACTCTGGAGGGCCCTGTCTGAAGTCAGCTGTGCTCTGGGAATTGCAGTTCATGCATGCAGGATCTAAAATCAGCAAATGCCACAGTTCAGTGGGAGGTGAATGCCTGTTCTGCATGAACCATGCCTGTGTGGAGAAAGGGCAGGGGAGCACGCCTGCCTCTGGCGTCTGCACAGCAGCGTGAGCTCCAGGATGGACCTGGGAGGCCAAGCAGAGGTCAGAACAAGTGCAGTAACTGTCATCTCTGTGCAGGTGAAGGACCCAGTGAAGGATTCGAGAAGCCTGTATGAGAGAGTTGGCTCTGACTGGGTAAAAACAGTGTAAGTACTGTCATTCTGCTCTTTGGGAAAGCAAATCTCCATAAAGGAACAAACTAAATGGCTTCTGCTCTTTATGCTAGGGTCACACCGCTGTCTGGGGCGGGCTCTACCTGCTGCAATGGGATCAGGCAGGCGTGAACAGTACAACACTGGCTGTGCTTAGTGCTGCCCCAAGCTGCCTGTAGGCAGCCCAGACACCTTTTTGTAGGGCAAGAACAGCCTTGTACAAAGACCGGTGGCCAGAAATGGCCAAGCAGCCCTCAGCACTTGGCCAGGACTCCTTGCCAAAACCAGTCTTGTCTAGTCAGGGTAGTCCAGTTAGCTCAGACCTTCCACTCTAGGGCTTGTAGCTTTTCTCCTGGGATGTCCAAACCTGTTGGTAACTACTCAATACTTGTCTTTTGCAGTGTTCCCCTTGGTCTGGATAATGCAGCGTTCCCTGTCCTGACCTACTCAGGAATCCCGGTGGTTTCCTTTGGTTTCTGCAATGTAAGTATTGTCTGTCTGACTGGTGTGCTCATTCCAGGGAAAGTGCTGTAAGGATATCTGCTTTCCAGGATGGCAGAGCATGAGGTGCCGTCCCAAGCTCACTGTCTATGCAAGAGCCCCTCTGGGGGAGGATATGCAGCCTCCTGGTCTGGTGGCTGTGGCAGTACTTGCTGTGATGGCTGCTCCTGGGGCATGGTTGGCCTACAGTCTCTGTTCCAGAGTCCTGAACACTTTGTTGGGAGAGGGGGCCCTTGTTCTTCTGGAGGCTCAGATGTCAATGATTCAGAAGCTAAAAGCACTAAAAAGATATCAAGCTGTTGCTGCTTCAGTGAAAGACTGTACTACAGCCTGCTGGTCAGCAAGCAAAGCACGCTGGGGAAGCAGTACTGTTGGCCAGAGCAAGTACTAACTCGGACTGTTCAGGTCTGCTGCTGCAGCTTGGGACTGGCAAAAATGGCATCAGCCAAGCAGCCTGCTCTGTTACTGCAGGTGCGCAGCTGGGACCCTTTCTGATAACGGCGTCCTCTGCTTATGAATGCTTGGATTTTGTTAGTGTCAGACTTGTTCCACAAAAAACCTTTGAGTTATCATGCCAAGAAGGGTTGGAGGGTGTTGCCAGCACATAACAAACTAGTTGCTGGGGTTTGCCTGCCTGCACTGCTGCAGTGAACTCTGAGGGGAGGAAAAGGTTGATGTGTCTTCAGGTCTAACTAACTAGCAGAGCATCCTGCTGATCGTTGGGAAACTGAGGGATGAAACACAGAAGCTCCATTCCCTTCCCCTGTGCTTAAAAGTTTTGCCACTCAAATCTTGCTACTTAGTAGCATAAGGAGATGGGATGTGGTGGAAGTAGCAAGCAAACTGTAGTGGGAGATGAAAAATCCTAGCTGGAGAAGCACTCTTGCCTAACTTCAGTGCCTTGTTTCTTGCAGAAAGATGAGGAATATCCCTTCTTGGGCACTACTCAGGACACTTTGGACAACCTGAAGAAGATTGACAAGTTGTATGCTCTTATGCGTGCTGCTGCAGAAGTTGCTGGACAAATAGCTCTCAGGCTGACCCATGATCATGAGCTCTTCCTGGACTTTGAGAGATATGATGAAGAATTGCTAGCGTTCCAGGAGAAGATTTTGCCCTACTATAGTAATGTGAAGGTAAGAAAGGCTCCAAGTGCACTGAATTCCTGTAGACTGTTATGGGGCCATGTGCTAATAAGGCTCTGCTGCCACTGGACACAACAGGGTGGACATCTTCCTCCTATGAGCACAAGAGTGTAGCAAGATGTGACCTGAATTGATGTTCATTATAGAGCAGTGCAGGCAGAGTAGCTGTGGCAGACAGATTTAGCTAATCCGGCTGTGATGAGCTCTTGAGGAAATGGTTGGGGATGGTTTCTTGTCTGGTTATCATTCACAGCACAGTGCAGCTTTGCGTCTCATTTGCACCTCTGCTGAAAGCCTACAAGAAACTGTGGGTGGGGAGAGACCTCACTGAGCTCAGTGACCTTAGAAGAGCCTGCCAGGAACTCGCTCTGCTACTTGGTTAAATTGGCAAAAACCCCCAGCACTTTCTCTTGGTAAGAGAGCAGCAAAAGAAGAAAATCAGGTTTGTTAACAGCTTCTCCCTCACAGGAGCTGGGGCTGACCTTGAACTGGCTGTTTTTTGCCCGTGGTGACTTCCAGCGAGCTACAGATTCACTGAGAAACGAAATCTCAAACAGTGACAGGGAAAACAGGATCATCCGCAGAGCCCTGAATGACAGGATCATGAAGGTGGGTATCTCCAACTGGTTTTTCTTTCTTCGTGAAGGCAGTGCTGGCTGGGATGGGCCTCTTCCTTAGGAGCCGTGGGCACCGTGCAGACCAGTATCTCTTCCACTTGCTTAGTGTCAACGTGACTGACTTCTGTGCTTGCTCCTGGGAGAGGGTCTGGCCCTTGCAGAGCTGCTGCAGGAAAGGGCTGGCTGGGGATCAGAGGTTGGGAGCTCGTGATGCGGCAGATTAGGAAAGAAAAACTTGGGAGGTTGAGAGTATAACCCTAACTTTGCACCTCTACTCTAGGTGGAATATGACTTCCTCTCCCCATACATCTCGCCAAAAGATGCTCCCTTCCGCCACATCTTCTTCGGCAAAGGCTCCCACACCCTGCAGAGCCTGCTGGAGAACCTGCAGCTGCTGAGAACCAGCAGGGACAGCGTTGACGTGAACATGCTGAAAGAGCAGCTGGCCCTGGCGACCTGGACCATTAAAGGGGCTGCCAGTGCCTTAGTGGGTGATATCTGGAATACAGACAATGAATTCTAGATGCGGCAAACACGTGGTTAAGGTACAGAATTAGGGAAACCCACTCCCTAATATGGCATTTTTCTGTAGATTTTCTGGCAACAAATCTTTTTTGACCAAAGTTGAGCATAAAATTTAAATCTCACCTTGACAAATTCACAGGAGGCAGTTTTGAAGCAGGTACTAAGATTACCGTGAAATCTCTGACCAGGCTCCCATCTGACCACAGTCCAAACCAGTTGCCTACAGCTGCCTGTGGGGCTTGCTCTCCAGCGTACTTGAGAACTAACAGCTCAGGTGACTCCTGAACCGGTACCTTGAGTGGGGAGGTACCTCATCTATTTAGGGTTTTAATTGTTGGCCCCCTAAACCTACTGACAAAACAGGGAATGGATTCCTCTTAACGCTTGTAATAGGGATCCCTTCCCTGGCAGGGAGCTGCAGAGACCAACCTGTAGTTCAAAAGTAAAACAACTTAGTAATAGCCTGCAAGTGCTGGATTATCAGCAAGCTCTGAAGTGCCCAGCCTGCCTTTACTCAACAGCAAGGTCCCAACGACACCTTGGAGGCTTGCTTCTGCTGAGGCAGGTCTCAATACCCTGGGAAAATGACCCAAAGATTATCTAATGCCCCCTTTATATCCTTAGCTGGCAGCTCAGCGAGTCTTGTGGCATTGAGAAATGGCTCTAGACTGGCATTTCAGACCTTGCTACTCTGGGGCCTTTTGTGAAATCGAGTCTCTTGCTGGCCAAACCCTGTTTGACTGATGCCATTTTGCAGGATGGCTCTTGTTTGGCACTGAGATATTTATTTTATGTATTTATTTATCAGTGACAGCGTTCACTATAAATGGTGTGGTTTTTTTATAGAAGATAATTATCGGAAGCAGTGCCTTCCATAATTATGACAGTTATACTGTCGTTTTTGAATAAAGCAGCATCTGCTATTACAATCAAACATGGTACTGGAACTTTGCATTTAAAATAATCTAAACAGGCCCCTCAAAAAAAAAAAAAAAGTTTTTGAAAACTAGCAATTAAGCTTTCTGTGGCAAAAACACCCCTTTGGCAGAAACTTGGAAGTATAAACCTGGTAGCAAGTCTCCAGGTTGTGCTCCAAAGTGATCCCTGAAATGCTGCTGGGTGGGAACTCAAATGCTAGAAATTTGGCTTCTCTGCAGTGCCTGTGCCCCTCTGGGCTTCGGACTCCCTCATTGCTTTCCTTTCGGACGCCGTGTGCTCCGTGGGGAGTGGGGAGCACAGCTTCCTTCCTGGCCCCTGCCGAGGGGCTCGCTGTGTAGGCCTAGCTCCACCTGTGCCAACACACACGAACTTCTTGTACCTCAGATTAGGCATTGGCACAATTTTAAAATGGCAGCTTCCTGCAAATTTCCAGTACTTTATGTATCATGAAACCTAACTGACATTATCGGGGGCAGTGTCTTCCATAATGTGTAAAGAACAAGGTAGTTTTTGCCTACCACGGTGTTATATCGGAGGCAGTGACCTCCATATGTTGCACTATGGGTGTACGTAATTATCGGGGACAGTGTTTCCCATAATTGTTCTATGCTTATCATGCAATGTCATCTGCGAAGCTTGATGGTTAGTATCTAACATGGATCAATTTCCTGCAGTCCTATTTTTCCACTCTCCTGTGGTGATGCAGATACAAACTTCGGTCTGTTATGTGCTTCCTTAGACTCTACCTTCTCCATGGGCTGAACTCTTTCAAATAGCTGTGCTGTCTTGAAGTGGCTTCCTGCCTCCAGTCACAGGACTGGTGATTGAATGTTTAGTGGAAACTAGGCTAGTTAGGCTGCGTGCTCTGTGATTTAGTAAACTTCCTTCAAATTAGTTACAAAGTCTTGGGGAATTAAAAGGCGAATGTAGGGCTGGGGCTGACAGCTCTCTGGAGGGCTCTGCTGCCCGCTCTAGGTGGGTGTGCATGCTACTAAAGAGGCTGGCCTGCTTTGGCACTGGTGGGGGCTGGTGTGTGGGCATGGCAAGCTGCTCCTCAGGACTCCCTGGGAACTTCAGTCTTGCCTCCTGGGTGTCATGTGAGGGGGGTGAAGTCAGTGGCACCTTTCTGGTGCCCCTCTGCTCCCTGCCTGGAAGCTGAACACTGCTGTGTGTGCCCAGGCGGCAGCTGGCCCTGTACTCTGCAAACAGTTTGATCTGGTGTTTAACCCAGGCAAGTGACCTGAGCCCCAGCGGTAGTTCCTGAGGGAAAGAACCTTGTTCAGCTGGAGCAGAGACCTGGGCAAGGACAAGCCCCCAGCCTAGTTACTGAACTCAGTGCTTTTCAGCTGTGTCTAGAAGCCTGATGCCTAGGTTTGTGCAACTCCCTGCTCTTCCTTAACTACCCCGCTGCCTGAGGCATGTGTGCAGCCCCTGGCTGTGTTAGTTTCCTAGTGACACTTCCCTGGATGGCATTTAAGAGCTGCTGTCTGGGAGTCCTCACTGTAGTGTTTGCATGCATCTTGATGTCACTTAATCATGCATTTTATAGTCAGCAGAGAAAGACAAAGCCTGTCTCCTGGCTAGGCAGCACAAGCGTGACTCTTGGGATGTTGGGGTGCCTTGCTCAGTGCTGGCATTTGACTGGTGTGGGGTGCTAAACTCTTGTTTCTGGATTACCTGCTGTCTGCTTGAATAAAGTTTTAAACTTTGAAAAAAAACCTCAACTCCTCTCATGGGTTCTTGCAGAGCCACCATGCTGTTGTGGCCGCGGGGGAGCTCGGGCAGCTGGAGGGAGGCTGTGGGGGCTGGTAACAGGCAACTCCAGCACCACCTTGTCCATGGGCGAGAGCAAGTCAAACCTCACCGTGCTGCTGGGTTCCGCGTCCTGCCTCACTGCAGGCACCCGGCCTGAGGACACTGGCAAGGAGGTGAGGGAGCAACATCTGCAAGCCCCATCGGCCCCCCTTCTCCTTTCAGGGCCCTGTCCTGCCTGCTGCCTCTCAGTCACTGCTGTCCCTAAGGAGCCTGCAGTGCTGGGGGGGATGTTTGGAGCAGGATGAGATGTCAGCCTTCCCTCTGGCCGTGGCCAGGCAGGGCTGTGGGTGGCCAGAGCTGTCCCCTGCCCCTCATTCCTGTCCCGGAGCTCTCCCGTCTTGGGGTGCAGGTGGAGATTTGGTCACTGCTCGGATCCCCAGAGCGCTGGGGCAGAGCGGGAGCTACATCCCCAGCCCCGGAGGCCTGCTCAGGTGAAACCGCACTGGTTTGGGGATTCGCATGTTAAATACGCTCAGCTTTTCCCCGCTGCTTCCCCCCCTCCCTGGTGCCAGTCTTACCTCCTGCTTCACAACCACTCTATCCTCAGAAGATGCACCGCGGGGGCGAGCGGGCAGCTTCTCCAGGAGCCCTGCTGGCTGCTTAGGGCTGTCCCGGCACAGCTCCGGTCCCTCCTCTTCCAAGAGGGATGATTTGCGTGTTGGAAACACGTTGTTTTCCCGCACCTCTCCCTGCCCGGCCCTGGCGGGGCTCCTCTCCCTGCAGTGCCTGTGCACCCCGAGCCCGGGCCGGTGCTGCCTGCGCGGGGCTCTGCCGCAGCCGGGCAGAGCCAGCACCCCTGAGGGGGGGGCGCAGCCCCTCCCCACGCACCCTGGGAGCAAGAATTTGGGCTACTCCAGGGCAGGGCAGCCCCTGCCCTGTGTCGTCGTCCCCCTCTCACCCCGCCCCGAGTCCCTGCAGCGGAGCGGTCCGTTGTTCCGCGGTGTGTCTGCGTCCGTCTGTCTGTCCATCCCCGCGCCCCACCCACCCCTCACCCGTCCGTCCGTCCGTCCGTCCCCACCCCCCTCGCCGGTCCGTGGGTCCCCCCCTCCTCCTCCGTTACGTAAAGCGGAGACGCGGCGCCTTTAAGAGCGGAGCCGGGGGCTGGCCGGGCGCGCGCCGCCCCGGTAGCTCGCGCCGGCGGCGGCGGCAGGAGGCGGCAGCGGCGGGGTAGGGGGGGGCGGCGGCGGGGCTCCGGCAGCGCGGGGCGGGGGCGGCCCCGGAGGGGCTCCCCCAGCGTGCGGGGCCGGGGCCGCGTGCACCATCCGGGGGCAGGGGGCGAGCGGGGCCCCGGGGGTGCCGGAGGGTGGGGGGCTGAGCCCGGGGGTACCGGAGGGCGGCGGGGTGGCCCCGGGGGTGCAGGAGGAGGGGGGCTTCTCCCGGGGGGTGCAGGAGGCGGGGCTGGGAGCGCTGCCCCGCGGCCAGGAGCTGGTGACCGGCGGCGGGGAGCCGGGGGGCGGCGGCAGGGGGGGGGCGGGCCGGTGGCACTGGGTGCCGCTGGGGGAGCGGACGGGCCTGCAGGAGTGGGGAGAGCGGCCCGGGCCGGTCACCGCCATCGGCAGCCCCAAGCCGGGCGCGGAGCCGCGGCGGCCCCGGGAGCGAGGGGCGGCCCGGGCGCGGCGGAGGGCGCGGGGCGCGGAGGAGGCGGCGGCGGCGGGGGAAGGGGAAGGGAGCCCCGGGGCGCGGCGGGCGCGGGGCGCAGTGCGGGGGGTGCAGGAGCACGGCCCCAAAGCCGGGCAGGAGCAGGGCCTGAGCCGGCGGGCGCAGCAGGAGCGGGGTGGGGGGCGGCGGGAGGTGACCCCCCCGGCCCGCACCCGCTGGTGGGTGCGGCGGGGCCGGCAGGAGGAGGGGGAGGCCCGGGGCGGGGTGCAGGAGGAGGGCGAGCTCTACCCGGGGGAGCAGGAGCACCCCAGCAGCAACACCCCCGGCCCGCGGACCCCGGCCCCCCGCCAGAGCCGCAGGAGGGCCGCCCGGGTGTGAGGCCGGATCCGGTGCCAGCCGCCCCGCGGGGAACCCCAGCCCGGTAAACCGGCGTCGATCGGCGCACCCCGCCCCGGCAGGCGGGCGGGCGCATCCTGCCCGGCATGTGGGCTGCCCCGAGCACCGCCGGGCCCGGCCTCCCCCTGCGGTGACGCTGCAGACCCGGCGCAGGATGCGGTGGCAGCGGCGCTGAGCGCTGAGGTAAGGAGCGAGGCGCGACCCCTCGCTACGGGGGGGGTCGGGGTTTGGCCCTGCGGCACTGCCCGGGTCGGTGTCTGCCCGCGGCGCCTCGCCGGGCGCTGCTGGCACCGTGCCCCGCGGCACTGCGGGCCGTCGGGGCTGCCGTCGTGCCCAGGTGCTGCGGGGCCGCTGAGCTCCCGCCGGCAGCGTGCCCGACCCCCCTGCTCCTGCCTGCCCCGGCAGAGCAGGCGGTGGGCTCTGGTGCGAGTGGGTGCCTGGTGCCCTTGAACCCTCCCAAACCGCAGCGGAAGGCGGGGGAAGGTTTTTTTTTTTCCCTGGAGAAAAGGCAGCTTTGCTCTGCTCTTCCTCTGCTCCGGGCCCGTGGGAGCTCCAGCGCTGAACAGAGGATCCTTGTCCTCCGGGGCCTGCCCGGCGCCTCGGGGTGTGACAGTGCTGCTCCCGAAGTCCGGAGCAGCGGTGAGGTGTGGGGAGCCTCTGCCCGTCATCTCGGCGGGCAACACTGTGACTGCGTCCGGCTGGTTTTTCTCTAAACGCTCAGGACCCTTTGGGTACTTCTGGTCTTTGTTGGGTTTGCTTTTTTTAATAAAACATTGAAGTTAAACCTGGTGAGGTGGTGCCAACAGCCCAGGTGAGGATCCCACCTTGCCGGGAGGACCCAGCTTGGCTTCTCCCGGCATGGTCGGACCCCTCGCCCGCTCTGCAAGTGGCAGCTGGGGAGGTGGTCCGCAGGCAGCTGGAGGAGCTCCGGCTCTGCCCGTGGAGCTGCCAGAGGCCGTGCCGGGGCTGGGCTGTCTGGGCAGGGCAGGCCGGGGCAGAGCCCGGCGCTGGCGTTTCTCCATGCGCTCACCTCCCTGGGGCCGCCTTGGCGCAGCGTTCCCCGGGGTGCCACTGGGCTCCAGCATTGGGTCACCACCCTGCAAGGTGGGTCCCCCTTTGTCAGGTGCTGCAGGCTCTGAGGGTTGTGCCTCACCCCCTTACTCAGCCCTTTGCTGAGCTAGCTCAGGGCAAAGCCCTTGAACAAAGTTTTTCAGCACCAGGCTTTGTAAAACTCTTAAAAACATGACCTGCCTGGAGGGGTGTCTCTGAGCAGATCTGCACTGCCAGGCCCTGATTTAGGGAGAGGGTCCAGGACAGACCCTGGGTGCTGCGGACCCACCCTCGGCTGCAGCGCAGGTCCCGCTGCTGGCCCTGAGCCCGCTGCTCCCCGCAGGGAGCGGGGCAGAAGCAGCCTCTGCACCCCCATCCTGCCGCGCCGAGGCCTGCGGGTGCGGGGTGGGGGCTGTGCAGGCTGTGCAACCTGCTACGAGCCCCTGGAGCTACCCGGGCCTCGTTAGCCCGATATTCGTTAGTGCAGGGTGTGGGCCAGCCTTGCCGGCGGGGTGTTGTGGGTATGGCTGGGGGGGGGCTGGTGATGCCTCCCTCTTCCTCAGGCAGCTATTAGCTTGCTGTCCTGCCATGATTCAGCCTCCCCGGGCATGGGGGGGCCTTCCTGGGACCAGGAACCGCTGTGGGCTTGTAGCCAAGGCCTGTCCCAGCCACCCTGCAGACCAGACATTGCTCCGTGCCTCAGTTTCCCCCTGAGAGGCCCCATCCTGGCCCTGGAGCACGGGGGTTTTGACTCCAATCGTGTCCACGAGGGGTGGTAGCTGGCTGGGGCAAAGCATCCTGGGGGGCATTACCCACTCGTGGGTTTTGGGGGGCAGGAGGGGGCTCTGCCCCACATGCAGTCTTGCTCCAGCCCTCTGCTGAGCTGCCCCAGGAGGCGGGTACTGCCCATGCTGCAGCCTGGCTAATTAGGCTGCTGTCAGTATTAATGACCAGCAGATGCTGGATGGTCTGACCATGGCACTGCTCTGTTCTGGTGCTGGGGAAGTGGCGGGGTTTAGCCTTCACCCCCTCCAGCTCCGGGGGTCCCACTTACCCTGCTCCCAGCATAGAGGGGAGATGCTGTGGTGTGGAGGTGGCTTTGTGCCCATCTGGCCTGAGACCTGGCAAACTCATTTCATGCCAGCTGCAGCCTGCCCTAGGGGCACAGGGATGGGGTTATCCCTGGCAGCACCCCTAGAGCAGAGGGGTCTGGACCCAGGGCTCAGACTGTGTGCTGGTGCCCCTCTTCCCTGGCAGGACCAGGGCCAAAGCCCACCCATGCCCCAGGGAGGGGGGGTGGGGGGGGCTCCACAAAGGCTCTTTCAGCTGCCTGGGCAGGGCAGGGGGTGGCTCTGGGTGCAGGGAGACGTTCCCACCCCTTAGGCCCTGGGGAGTCTGGAGGGTCTGGGGTGGGTGGACAAGGGATGCTGGGCCCATCCTGACCTCTCCCTCCTGCTTCGACCCAGGGGGACCCCACGGCTGGTGTCACCGCAGCCCTGCCAGCCCCATGGCTGAGCCCTGACGCTGTGGCCCCTTGCACACTGCCCGGCTGGCTGCGACGCTGGGGCTGCCACTGCCCGGGGACCCCCGCAGCGCCGCCACCACGGCCCAGGTGAGACCAGCGGGGGGGCCGGCGGGCGCTGGTGCACCGGGGCAGAGTGGCAGCGTCCCCACCGTGGCAGTGTCCCCAGGGGCAGTGTTGCCCAGGCTTGGTGATGCCGAGCGCGCTGCCCTCTCCCGCTCCCTGGCACTGCCTGTGGGCACAGAGCTGAGGGCGGGCAGGGTGGTGGGGTCACTGAGGGGTGTTGCTTTGCCTGCTTGTCCCCCAAAACACCGCACTGTGTCCCTGCTCTGGTGGGAGAGCTCGGGGCCGAGGTGAGGATCAGCTACGGGGTCGGCAATTCCTGCCTGTCCCCTGCCCACACCGGGGAGCTGGGAGGCACAAGATGGGCTCAGCCCACCCTGGCTCGACCTGCAGAGAGGATTTAGTGGAGGAAAGAGGCTTAGGGAGAGGATTGGGGTTGTGCTGGGCTCTGTCGGGATGGGGGGGCCCCTCCACCTGGCTGCATCTCTCCTCCCCGGGCGGCCACTGCTGCAGGCAGGGACTCAGAGTGGGGATGCTCTGTGCTGGCGGGCAGGATCAGGCCATGGGGCCAGGCTCTGGGAGCCCAGAGACGACAGCGAGGGGGAATCTGGCACCCCGCCCTCCCCGGCCGCCCCCACCGCGGGGGTCACCAGCCCTCTGTGCCAGCCCCCTGAGACATCCTGCTAGCCCGAGCCAGCTGAGCAAGCAGCATCAGGTGCCAGCACCGAGGGAGGCAAAACACCCACCGGTACGGGGTCCCACGAAGGGGGATGTGGGGTGGTGGAATCCAGTGAGGGACTGGGGATGGTCCCAGGGGAGCTGGGTGGCAGCAACATCCCAGGGTCGGGCAGGGTGCAGCCGGCAGCCCCGTCTCTGGTTGGAGCAGGGTGCATTTGTAAGCATGGGTATGTGCGTGCCCGCACGCCTCTGCCACGGCGGCTGGGCCGGGGAGTGTGTCACCCCAATTTGGGGCCGCCCCCATGGCCCTGCCAGGGCTGAGCGAGCCAGCCCGGGGTGCCGCCGCGGCCGCCCTGCCGCCGCCACAGCCGGTGAGATCACTTCCAGGTGACACGGCCACCAGGAAGGTGGCAGGCGGGCTGTGACAGCGAGCGGGGTGATGTGCCGGAGGTGAGTGGGGGATCCCATCCCCCTCTGGGAGCTTGTTTTGGGGACTTGCCACTTCCCGGGGTCCTCTGTGCGGGGTGGTGGGCACCAGGGCATGGGGGATGCCGTGGCGCTGGTCCCCAGGGATGCTGGAAGGGATGTGGATGCTGGAAGGGATGTGGGGCCAAGTGTCGTATCCCAGAGGGCCGGGGAAGTTTGGTGTCCCCACAGGGGAGGGACACTCTGGTCAGTGTGACTGTCACTGCCCTGTGGGGCAGGGGACAGCACGCTCCCATACAGCAGCTGTCATTGTGGTGGGAGCCCCCCCAGGGTGAGAATTGCAGGCAGGTGGGTCAGGGGTGGCATGGCGCAATGCCATCTATCCCCTCACAGGGGACCTTGTCGTTTGGGTTTCAGCTGAGTTTGGCCAGGTCAGGAGGACCTGACAATTAGGGTGGGGGTGACCCAAATCCATGCCTGGAGCTGTGGGGACAGGGGTTGTCCTCTCTTGGCTTGGGGACCCTACAGCATCGCTGTGGCTGGGCAGGCTGGCGAGGGTTTCGGGGTGGCCGGGGCCGGAGGGAAGGTGGCATAGCACGTGCATCAGTCACCGGCCTGCGGCGTGCCAGCGCGGTGACGCCGGCGGGCCGCGCGCGGGGGTGGCTTGCTGCTCCCACGCCGCGGGCTCAGCCCGCCTCGGCTCCACGGCTGAGCTCACCTCCGTGGTATGGCAGCAGGAGCTGCTGAGGGGCTGCCCCTCCAGCCCCCCGAGCCGGGCTGGGTGCCCCCCAGGGTTGAGGGTGTTTCTCTGGGGAGAGGCAGGATGGGCTCGTACCCCCTGCTCTGGTGCAGTGGCAGCCTGGTGTCACTTCTCTGGCTACACTGTGGTGTTGCGGGGGGGGGGGGGGCGGTGTCGTGGGAGCAGTTCTGGCGGTTACGGGGGGCGTCGTGCCCCGTGGCGTTGGCATGAGGAGCAAATTGGTCCCTGGAGCTGTGCCCCAAAGGACAGGCAGGTCCTGGGGGGCTGGGGGGGGGGGGGGGGGGGGGGGCTGGGCTGCAGGCCCCCCACCCCGTTTCAGCCTCCTTGCAGGCTTGTAGCTCTGGCCCAGGGAGCTCAGAGAGGGGCTGCGGCCAGGCAGCGTTGAGGTACGGGCCAGTCCCGATGTGCGGGTGGGGGGGTCCCCATCCGGGGGGGTGGCTTCCCAGTGCCACCTGCCCGTTCTGGGGGCTGTGCCTGGTGCAGAGCCTGGCAGAGGTCTAGGAGACCCCCAGCTCCCTGCGAGGGTGTGTGGGGAGAGGATTAATCCTGGGAGGAGTTCTCCTGGTGTGCGCCCCGAACCCCATCCCGGCAGCGCCCGCCGGGGCCTGGCAGCTCTCCCAGCCCCGCCGTGCTTGCGCCAACGCTGCCGGGTTGCTGCGAAGCAGCCATCTTCCCAATGCATCCCATCCCCCTCTGCCGGCACAGGGAAGCGGGAGGGATGCTGGGGATGCTGCCAGCCCCAGAGCCCCCCCACCCCTCCGCAGGTGCCCAGGAAGGGGGTATGGTACCTCCTCACCCACCCTGCTTGCCACAGAGCCCCGGCTGCTGGACGATGCTCCCCCCTCCTCCTCCTCCTCCTCCTCCTCCGCCTGGCTGCCTGCACCGCATCCCCACTGGCGGGCTGCACCGTGCCGGGGTGGGGGGAGAAGGGGGCTGCGAGCGCGGCGCTGGGGCTAGCAGCGATGCCACCGCCTCTCCGCTCGGGTGCTGGAGCGGGGACAGCAGCCGGGCAGCTGGGCTGCTGAGCCAGGAGGAAGACAGTGGTGCCAGGTTGGGATTGGGGTGAGGATGGGCACCCAAGCGGCTGCCCCCCCTTCTCTTTTCCCCGTCTCCTCTGCATCCCTCCATACCCCCACCTCTCCATCACCATCGCGGTCACCTTCACCCTCTCGCTGTTTTCCGGAACTGCAGCAACTTTCTGCCATGTGATCCCGAGCCCGGCTCCAGCCCTCGCCACCCCCAGGCAGGCGCGGGCGTCTCCGCAGAGCCCCTCGCTCGTCACCACACCGCAGCCGCCGCCGCCCCGGCCATGGGCGAGAGATGTGACTACCAGCGCCTGAGCAGCGCCGAGGAGGAGGAGGAGATGCTGGGCCCCCTGCCCCACAGCTTCTCGGACAGCACTGGGCAGCGGGCCCTGCGGCCGCGCAGCGGGCACCCCATGCCATCCCCCCGGCAGGACATCACCCCGGGCATGCCGTGCCGGCGGGTCAGTGCGGGGGGAGCCAGCGGGGGGGAGCGGCGGGGGGCACCCGGCTGGACTGGGTGTCCCCAAGAGGGGCAGGGTCCTGCTGTGGGGTGCGGGTCGGCAGCTGGCATGGGGCACAGAGGGGTCCCTGCATGGCATGTCCCCTCCCCGGCACTGACAGTATCCCCCGGCATCCAGCGTGGCAATGGCACCCCCATGCCCAGCTGCGCTCCCATCCTGACCCACGGCCGTGCGGCTGCTGGCTGCTTCTTGCCGGGGAAACTGAGGCACCGGGGAACGGCGTGCAGCGGCACAGCTCAGCACGGGGACATGGTGCCCAGCGCAGAATGTCGTCCCCTGGCTGCAGCGCTATGTCCAGCTGGTGGCCACGCAGGCTGCCATCCCCCTGTGGGGATGTCACTGGGGGGTGTCGGGCTGTGTGTGGTGGTGTTGGGGGGGTAGGGAGTGCATAGGTGCATGTGGAAGGTGCAGCAGCCTCAGGGTGTAGGGCAGGTGTTGGGGTGTCGTTGTGGATAGGAGTAATTGCTGGGGGGAGGGTGGTTTGGCCACCCGTGTGCCAGCTCAGGCGGGTGTGCGTGGCAAGCGTGGAGGCGAGGAGCGTGCCACACCGGGGTCGGGCACCCGTGGGCACGCAGGGGTGCATGCAGCTCCAGGTGTGCGTCAGGCGGAGGCGGGGGAGCGGGCCGGTGTGGTGCCGCCGGCTGTGCGGCGCCAGTGTGTTTGCGCACGTGTGGCCGGGCAGGGCGGTAGCTGGCGGGGGGGTGCACGGAGGCGACGCGTGCGTGGGGGGGCCGCTGCGGTTGTGCAGGTGGCGGGAGGTACATGGGGTGCCGGGGGTTGTGCCTGTGTGGTCCCGGGGTGAACGTGAGCCTGGGTGCACGTAGGGTGTATCCCCCGGGCTGCAGAGGTGGGTGTGCACGGCATGGCGTGTGCACAGGGCACGGGGGGCTGAGCGGCACCCGTGCTGGGGGTCTTTGCCATCTGCCAGGTTGTGGGGGCTGGATGGGTATCTGTGACCCCCCCCGCAGGATGGAGGTTCGTTGGCAGGACCCTGCTTGCCCATCTCGGAGCCAAGGTTGCGGTGTTACCCCCTGCGCCCGTGGGTCTATTGTGGAGAGGGAAACTGAGGCACGGAGCCTCCCCCAGCACAGTGGGCAAGGCTGGGTCCCTCTGGTCTCTTTTAGAGACCAGTATTCCCAGTGCAGGCACTGAACTGGGCAGCCTCATGCGGGGTTTGGGGGTGCAGGAGGTGGGCTGGGCTGCAGGAGGCAGCGCACCAGCCCCAGTGGGTGCCAGTTCCAGTGGGTGCCGGTACCGGCTGATGAGGGTGATGCACCGTTGCAGGGCAGGGAACCCCCCGTGTCCCCAGTGTCCCCTGGGCCAGGGAGGGGGGAGCTGGCGCGTGGCAGGGGTTGGTGCCGAGGGCACCGTGCCCGGGTGTCCCCAGTCAATGGGCTTGTTGTGCCGGGTGCCTGTGCCGCCGGGTGCCAGCCGGGATCCCGGCGGTGGAAGCCGCAGCGGAGGCTCCTCTGTGCCTGGGGATCTGCTTAACCCCCTCCCAGCTGCCCCCTGGCACAGTGATGGCCGTGGTCTGGGGGGGCCAGGCAGGCGGGGGGCCGCAGCAGGAGATTGCCACGGGTCTTTCCTCTCTCACGCCGCGGCTGCCGGCGTGGCCAGCTGTTCTCCCTGGGGAGCCCGCAAGTGGACAACAGTGCTGGGGTTGGGTGCCAGCCCCACCAGGGAAGGGGAGCGAGCCCCAGGGTGCTGGTGGCACCCCACGGCAGAGCGCCACAGGGGCTGGCAGCTGGGCAGCGGGTACATTTGCCAAGCCAGAAGCTCCCCCTGCAGCGCCCATCGCTCTGGCGTTGTGCCTGTGGCCTCGGTTGGGGAGCGGAGAGCCGGATGTCTCCTCTCCCTCCCTCTCTCCCCGCTTCCTGGGGGGGAAACTGAGGCCCAGGAGCATTTCCCAAGGCCAGGGCGAGTTTCCATGGAAATGAGAGCGGGGGTCCGGGCTCCCAGCTGCCGGTGCCCGCTGAACAAGGGAGAAAGCGGCACATTGATGGGAGCCCAGCCCCCTGGGCGCGCGTCCCAGCACCGGCCGAAAATAACCCCTCCCGGGGAGCGCTGCGCAGGCAGCCAGCTGGGACCGAACCCCGCGGCCGGCCAGGGGTCCCCAGGAAGCGGCTCCAGCCAGGAGAGTGACCCCCAGCCCTGCCTGTCTGCCACTGCCCCCCCCGCCCCGGCCCCGTTGCGTTGGGGAAGGGGAGGGCCGGCCGCGAGGATCGAGAGCCGGACGGAAGGAGGGGGAGAGCCACAGCCTGCGCGGCCGATGGACGCCCCAAGTCCCCCTGCCCGCTCCGACAGGGGATATATGGGGTGACCGAGCCCAAAGGGCATCTCCGTAGCCAAGCTGACAGGGCTGCGGATGCCCTGGCTGTGCTGAGCGGGCTCTGCCGTGGGACACCGGCGCCAGGGAAGGGACATCAGCGGTGCCAGGGGCCGGCGGCGGGCAGCCAGGCAGGATGCGACGCTTCCAGGCTTTGCGCCGATCCTTCCCCTTCCTCGCCCGCTTCCGCCTCTACCGAGTAAGTGCTGACCCCCGGCTCGGGCAGACCCTACGCCAGCCATCCCCTGTCCCTGTCCCTGTTGCGTGCGGGCGGGGGACTGGCCGTCCCTGGCCAGCCATGCGCCGAAGGCTGGCGGCTGCTTTCGCCCCGCATGCCCCCGCGTGCCCCCATGCGCCCCCGTGCCCAGCTGCTTGCCGCACCCGCTGTATTTTTAGCCCGGTGCTGAGGGCTGTAATTGCGGTGACGCGGCTGAGGGACCTGAGCGCGGGGGGCAAAGACGCTGGGGCCATGTTGTCTTCTGGGGGGTAGGAGAGGATGGAGGGGGTGCCTCGCTGTGGGGCCAGGATGGGGGATCCCACCTCCCCTCCAGCTCTCGGCAGCAGGAGGCAGATCCATGTTCCTTCCCGGAAGGGTGGCGATGAAAGCGGGGGGGAGAGGTGGGACAGCAGGTTGGGATGGGGAGTGGTGGGGGACATGTTTAGGGGGGGCATGGGGAATTGTGGGTGACACCTTGCCCCATCCCCTCCCTCCCCATGCCCTGGCACGGCTAGGGGGGGTGATGCCAGCAGTGTTGGGGTGCCCTGTGCCTCAGCCCTGGGACACCAGGAACCCGCAAAGGCCCTGATATCGTTGTCTGCTCCCTCCCTGTGGCTACCTGGCGAGGGGCCACCACCCGTGGCAGGGGACACCCGCCATGGGTCTGTGCTGCGGCCCTGCGGGGATGCCAGGGGGCTGAGAGGCAGTGCCAAGGTGGCCATCCCTGCTGGGGACAGCTGTCCCCTCCTGCTCAGCCCCTTCAGCCAAGCAAAGGGAGCCTGGCAGGCACGGTCCCCGGTGTGGAGTGTCCCCTGCAGAGGTGCAGTGCTGGGCTGTGGGGTGCCCCTCGGCTGGGGGTTGCTGTCAGGCACATCCATCCCACGCCCTGAGGCTCTACCCCGTTCTGTGTCCCTGGCACCGCTGCCTGGGGACAGCCTGTGCTGGAGCAGAGGGGTGGGCTGATGTTTCTGTGGGCACCACAGGGCAGAGTGGGGGTCTCTGCCTGTTGCCGGGGGTCCTGCTGATGAGGTGCCTCTCCCGGCCCCCTTGGGGAGCTGGGGACAGGCTCAGGAGATGAGTCCCACTAGCATTCTTCATGCCCTACCCAGACAGCAACCCCAGCCTTGGCTCTCAGGCCCTCCGGGTGACTCCCCCAGCGGGGATGGGGCAGAGGGGACCCGGGGAGGGTCCCTGCTAACCCGGCACCGTGTCCCAGCAGAGGCTGAGCTGTAGCATGCAGGCGGAGGAGGGCACGGACTGGCTGCTGGAGCTGCTCACTGAGCTGCAGCTGCAGCAGTACTTCCTGCGCATCCGGGACGAGCTCAACGTCACCCGCCTCTCCCACTTTGAGTACGTCAAAAATGAGGATCTGGAGAAGATTGGCATGGGACGCCCCGGTGCGTATGTCCCCCCCCAAACCTCCCCCCATGCCCCCAGCTTGCTGCACAGCATCTTTTGGGGACCCCAGAGGAGCATGCGGTCCTTGGGGGTGGGGGACACCCCCATGCTGTGCTGGTCAGTGACAGTCACTGTGTCCCTCTGTCCTGCAGGCCAGCGGCGGCTGTGGGAGGCGGTGAAGCGGAGGAAAGCCATGTGCAAGCGGAAATCCTGGATGAGCAAGGTAGGGATGGGAGAGGGGCAGGTGTGGCAGGGAAACTGAGGCAGGGAGGAGGAGCTGGACCTCTCCCTGTGCTCTTCCCTGATGTGTGGCTCTCCCCACGCCACTGGTCCCTGGGGGCTGGCAGGGAGATGGGCAGAAGCCCCAGCCACACATGCCCTGCCTGTGGCGTGACCCTGCCAGCATGCACCCCGGTCCTGCGTGGGCTCCCAGGTCACTTCCCAGCAAAGGATGGCCCTGACACCCCAGCACTTGGGAAACTCATTCCCCTCGCGTTATTTGCCTCTTTGCCAGGAAGCTCCTTTGCAGTTAATGAGCCACAGAGCCTGTGCATCTCGCCCCAGCCAGCTCTGTGGGCAGCAGTGCTGCCCGTCCGGCTGCCCGCCCCACAGCGAGGGGCACAGCTTTGTGCCTGCAGGCTGGGGGTAGACTGGGGCAGGGGACTTTGGGATGCTCATGTATGCCCCTGATGCCCTCCCATCCAAAGCTGGTACTGCTGCCAACCTGGGACCCCCCAGCACCTTGCACCCCCAAAAGAGCAGGGTGCTTGCCAGTTGGGTGCTGGGTCATGGCCTCTCCCCTGTGTGACTCATCTGGGCCGGGACAGGGATGGGATAGGCTTTTAATAGAAGGCTACTCAGCCTCTCACTGGGCACAGAAATGCCACCTCCCACCCCAGCCACATGCCAGGCCCACCCCCATGCACCCCACACGGAGTCCTGGCTGCTGAGACTGGGATGGACCCCCTGCTGTGGGGCACATCATCAGTCCCAGCTGGGGGAGAGGAAGGATGAGCCTGTCCATGCCCCCTCCGGGCTTGCAGTGGCAGCAATGCATATTGTCGCCACACTCAGCCCAAGCTGGAGGTTTCTCTTGGATTCGTGCCCAGGCACATCGTGTGGCCACAGCCTGGCCAAGGAGCACCCAGGGCCCTCTGGCTACCGGCCTGGTTTGCTGGAGCTGCTCAGGGGCTGCTGTGAGAAGCACAACCCCTTCCCTCCACACAAATCGCAGCTTGGTGTGCAGGCAGCTGGAGGAGCAGAGCCTGCTCCCGCAGCAAGCCTGCCCTGACCGATCACCAGTTAGGAGTCATCCTTAGGTTCCAGAGTGTACAGCCCAGACAGGGTCGTCCCGGCATGGCTCACTCGCAGACCCAAGGGCTTGGGAGCATCTCTGCGCCTGCTTCTCACCTGCCTCCATGTCCCACAGGTGTTCAGCGGGAAGCGCCCTGAGTCGGAGCTGCCACCCCAGCCCCAGAGCACCTTCCGCAAGCCCCCCACGCCACCGCCCCCTGAAGCCGGGGGCCAGCACTCCCTCACCTGCCTCGTGCGGGAGCGGGACCTCTCGCTCTTCGAGAAGCTGGGCGACGGCTCCTTTGGTGTCGTGCGTCGCGGCGAGTGGTGCACACCCGCTGGCAAGACGGTGAGGGGCTGTGAGTGGAAGAGGGGGGGGGAGCCGGACAGTGGGACCACTTGGGGGGGAGGACATTTCAGGGCTCATCCCCGCTTTGGCTGTAGTTGAACGTGGCGGTGAAGTGCCTCAAGACAGACGTGCTGAGCCAGCCGGAGGCACTAGATGACTTCATCCGGGAGGTGAACGCCATGCACTCCCTGGACCACAGGAACCTCATCCGCCTCTACGGCGTGGTGCTCTCCCACCCTATGAAGATGGTGAGTGGGGCTGGTGGGGGGAATGACATGGGGCTGACCCCGATGCCACTCCATGGAGGGTCAAAGCCAGGCTGGGTCTGTACCTTGAATCCTCTGCTGGCATCCCCAGTGGGGCACAAGAAGGCTGGAAACCAGCCCAACCAGGGTGCCCCTGGCCTGACCAACCTGCTGTCCCCTCCCTGTGGCCCAGGTGACAGAGCTGGCCCCGCTGGGCTCCCTCCTGGACCGCCTGCGGAAGAACCAGGGCCATTTCCTCATCTCCACCCTCTGCCAGTACGCCATTCAGGTGGCCAAGGGCATGGCCTATCTGGAGTCCAAGCGTTTCATCCACCGTGACCTGGCCGCCCGCAACATCCTGCTGGCCTCCAACGAGCTGGTCAAGATCGGGGACTTCGGGCTGATGCGGGCCCTGCCCAAAAATGACGACCACTATGTGATGCAGGAGCATCGCAAGGTGCCCTTCGCCTGGTGAGCCCTGGGGAGGGGGCGGGCCTGGGAGTGCAGCACCCACGACCTCCTGATGCTGACATCCTTCCCCGTGCAGGTGTGCTCCCGAGAGCTTGAAGACGCGCACCTTCTCCCACGCCAGTGACACCTGGATGTTTGGGGTGACCCTCTGGGAGATGTTCACCTATGGACAGGAGCCTTGGATCGGCCTCAACGGCAGCCAGGTGGGTGCTCAGCCAGGGCCTGCCTCCCCCCCTCACCCCAGCAGTGCTGGGGGGGTCCTGGGACCCCCTGATGGCACCCCCCTGCCGCCCCACAGATCCTGCATAAGATAGACAAGGAGGGTGAGCGGCTGCCACGGCCTGAGGACTGTCCCCAGGACGTCTACAACGTCATGCTGCAGTGCTGGGCACACAAGCCCGAGGACCGACCCACCTTTGTGGCCCTGCGGGACTTCTTGGTGGAGGTGGGTGAGCAGGGAGGGGGACAGGGGTCCCGGCACCCCCTCCCAGGGGCTCTGCCCGACCATGGGCAGAGTTAAGGCTATCACCGAGGAGGGAGGTGACACTGGGGGGCCCAGGCCAGGCAGCCCTACATGGTCACAGTGGGAGGACCCTGGGTGCCACCTTGCCCTCGCCCACCCCAGGGATGTCACAGCTGAGGAGGGGCTGAGAGTGGTGTGATTCTGTCTCTTGCTCATTTTTGGGGCTCCCCTGCCCTACATGGGGCTGGGCCTGGCCTTGAAACAGAGCAGGGAGGGACATGGGGGACTGCATCCCCTGTCCTCATGCCCTTTTGCCCCCAGGCCCAGCCCACCGACATGAGGGCGCTGCAGGACTTCGAGGAGCCCGACAAGCTGCACATCCAGATGAACGACATCATCACGGTCATCGAGGGCAGGTACTGCACGGGAGGGGGGGCAGGTATTGCATGGGGGGGCACAGACTGGCTGCCAGCCTGTGTGGGGACAGGGGACCCCAGGAACAGGGAGACTGTGGGCACTGGCAGAGCTGTGGGGAGCAGGGATGGGGAGGGGGGTGCAATCCCCCAGGCAGCACAGTGCTGGGGGGCCGCCCCAGTGCTGGGGGGTGCATAGCCGTGCCTGTGGGCAGCCCTGCCTGTGTCGTCCACCCCCCGCCGACTCACCCCACTGTGCTTGGGGGTTTGCCCCGGCATTGCCCGGGGAATCCACGCACCCCTGGGCCGCTCCCCGCTGATAGTGGTGGGGATGTGCCACCAGCACCTGGGGACAGGCCACTGTCACCAGGCCGGGAGAGGCACTGGGGCTCAGTACCACGGTGGCGTGACCTGTCACCCCCGCACCATGGGCTTTGCTCTTTGTCCCTGATGGCCACCCCGCAGCACAACCACCCCCCTCTGCCACCCCGGGGGACCTGCAGACTGGGGGGGACCTTTGGTCCCCATATCCCCATCCCAGGGCACGCACGTCCCTCTCTGGCTCCCGGACAGCGGGGACCCCCCAGAGGAGCTCAGTGTCCCTTTGTCCCGCTGGAACACAGGAGGCTGTACCCCCCCCAGCCCCGGGGGGGTTAAGAGGAAGGCTCTGGCCTTCCCCCCCCTTCCCTCTCCCCCTTCCCCGGCCGGCTCCCCGCGGTTAGTCACGGCCCGGAGGTGAATCAGGCCGGATTTGTGTGTCTGCAGGGACCGGCTTTCTCCCCGGCCGCCGCCGCCAGGGATGACTCTTGCCCAGGGTCTGGCGGTTTAATTGCAGGGAGGGGAGGGGAAGGGAGGGGAGGGGAAGGGAAGGGAAGCGGCGTCGGCGGAGGGAGGGAGGGAAGAAGGGAGGGAAGGAGGGAGCGGCGGAGGGCGGCGCGGCCGCGCCAGTGCGCCTGCATCGTCCCCGCCGCCGCATCACGGCCGTGTTGGGGGTCCCGCTCCCGTGCCCCCCGCCCCGCCGCTGGCCCCAGGTAAACCACGGGGTTGGGGGGGACACACGGGGGGGATGTGGCCGCGCTGGGGGGTGCCGGTGGGTCGGGGAGGGCCGGGCGAGCGGTGAAGCCGGGGCGCAGCCTCCCCTGCCTCAGTTTCCCCGGGGAAACGCCGGTCCTCGGCGGCCCCCGGTGGGCACGTTTTGGGGGTGCTGGCTCTGGGCAGGTGGGGTGGGCTCTGCAGGCGGGGGGAGGCAGGAGCCCCAGCGGCTGCCGGTGGTCCTGAAGGGCCCGGAGGGGGAGCCAGCCCCCTCCCCGTGCCTCAGTTTCCCCCTGGGGCGGCTGCCCCCCACCGCGCTGCCGGCGGGGGTACCCGGGGAGGGAGGGGAGGGCTGGCGGGGGGGGGCTCCTCCCGGGGGCCGTATCCGGCCCCGCCGAGGCCGCCCGGGGCACCGTAAACACCCCCCACCCCTTTTCAAGCCCCTGCCTGTCCTTCGGCGGGCGCCGGGCGTGCGTACGTGTGTGTGGGCAGGGGCAGGGACCTACCTGAAAGCCCCCCGGGGAGCCAGCCGGGACTTTGGGGGGGAATCCAGGGCAGAGCCGAGCGGGTTTGTGCCGGGGGTCCGGACCCGGATCCGGTGGAACGAGCCTGGGAGAAAGGGGGAAGCAGAGGGGCCGGCCCGGCCGCAGCATCCCTCTGGCGGGATGCGATGGGTGTCGGGGCGCAGGGAGGGGACCTCCCGGGGACGGGAGCCGTCTCCCCGCCACCCCCGGCCCGCCTCGGGTGAGGGAGGGTGGTGGGTGCCGGCTGGGCTCTGCCAAGGGGTCCCGGCGCTGAGTAAGGCGGCTGGCTGGCGGCGAGCGGGGAAGGTAAACAGGAAAAGGGCTGAGCTGGTGGCCGGGGGTGACTCACAGGTGACTCCAGGAAACCGTGGGGCCGGTGCCAGCCTCGCTGGGCTGGCACCACCCGCCGCCCCTTGCCCGGTGCGTGCCTCGCCCGCGGGGAGCGGGGGACCCCGGCAGGAAGGAGGGGGACGTGGTGGGAGTAGTGGGGGGTCGGTGGGGAGTTAGGGTCGCAAACCCCCTCCCTCCCCATTCATTTGGCACAGACTGGGTGGGAGGCACCGTTTGGGGTGCCCTTCCCTGCATCCTACCTGTCCCTATCCACCCCACCCCTGTCCCCCTGAGCTGGGTGACTCTCCTGTCCCACCCTGGAGGTGGCTGTGTCTTGGGGCAGGCAGGTGGCTTCTGGCTGGCTCCTGGGGCATGCTGGGCTCTCCCGGAGACTGGCACACTGGCTACCCTACACAACGTGGCAATGGGAGGTTTTACAGCTTGAGTCCATCAGCCTGCCTGCCCATCTGCCCCTGCCCACACCAGCCTGCACAGGGCTCGCCTCTAACATAGGAACGGAACGAGGGAGACCCCCCCAGCCCTCTGTCCTCCACCGTGGCCCCCTCAGTTTCTCCTGCGGGACTGGGATATTTGTAGGTTCATCAGCAGATACTGTATGCCATCCCTTGTGCCATCCCCAACTGCGTGAGGCACAGGAGGACCTGAGCAGCTCGGTGGAGGCATCACCCCAAGGCTCCTGCATAATTTGGGGCAGCTGTGGGGAGGAGGAAGGGGTGCCTCTTTTTGGGTGCAAATGGGGAGCTTTGTTCCCTGCCGCCCACATCCCCGGCACCTCCCGGTGCAGGGGCCATGCAGGGTGGGAGGCAGAGCACGCTGCTGGCATAGGGTTGGGATCCTGGGCGCCTGGGATCCCCTCCCAGCTGTGCCACTGCTTGCCTGCATGGCCTTGGGCGAGTCACCTCGCCTCCTCCCTGGTCGCCAGAGCAGGTGTGTGTCCCCCTCCCATCCGCTCATCGGTAACGAGGTCCTTTTTATTCCTTAGGGCCGAGAATTACTGGTGGCGGGGTCAGAATAAACGGACCCTAAAAGTGGGCCAGTTCCCCCGAAACACAGTGACCTCGGTGGCGGGGCTGTCGGCCCACGACATCAGCCAGCCGCTTAAAAACAGCTTCATCCACACAGGCCATGGAGACACCAACCCGCAGCACTGCTGGGGGTTTCCCGATAAAATTGATGAGTAAGAAACTTTCTGTCTTCTCTGCATCCCCTGCCTGCTCCCTGCCTTTCCTGCTGCCTGCTGGGCATGGCAGCAAGCCGCAGCTTGACCGCCCCCACCTCCTTGAAGCATCTCTTCCCCCCCCGCTGTACTGGGGACAGTAGCTCTGGGTGTAGGATCCCCATGGCTGGACTAACTCCCTCGCCTCTTCTTACTAATGGGGTCAGGGATGTGGGGGGCTGCTGTGCTTGTGGGGGGCTGTCCCAGGGGGGAGCACCTTCTCCCAGCCCTGCAGTTCCTTGTGGCTGTCGGGGGGCGGGGGGACATCAGTAAGCACCACCCTGGAGGTGGCCACATTACCCCAATGCTTTTGGGGTGTCCCAGGGCTGCTCAACCTGCACCTTTTAGTGCCTGCGTGGAGGGGAGCCGTGGTGGGGGTGCAGCCTGGCCCCACACTTTTAGCAGCATGAATCCTTTTACAAAGCAAAGCACAAAAAAAATCCACTAAAATGCTCTTTTTCCCCCATGCTCCATCGAGAAGGACCCTGGTTGGTCTACGATGGGGAGGGGGGGTTGGGAGCCTGCACCCCAGGGCACCCCATGCCCCCCTGCCAGGTGGGACTGGCTGTGCCCAGCATGGGTGCTGGGCACTGAGGGATGGTGGGCAGGGGCGCCTTGGCTTGGAGCAGGGGGCATGGGGGATGTCTGCCAGCTCTGGGCTGGGGGGGGGGATGTGGGAGGGCTGTGTGTGGGGTGCAGGATAGGATTTCAAAGCCTGGAAAGCTCCAGCTGTGTAGACCCAACTCCTGCGCCAGACTCAGTGCATCCCCTGGGCTTGTGAACCCCACCGCCGTTCAGCATCCCAGCCCCCGGACAGCTCTGCCGGTGCCCTCAGTCCCCGCCTGACCCCCCCACGGCATCCCGCGCCACAGGCTGTGCCGGCGGCCCTTGGAGGGCTGAACCGAGGCGCCGCACACGCGGACCTGGCTCGTGCCTCGGCAGGCCTCCCCGCGCCCCGCTGCGTGGGCACGGGCGCTGGGTACGTGCCGCCCGGGCCGCCGAGAACGCACCGAGCTCGGCACACGCCCAGGCCTTCAGGCTGTGCCGGCTCCCGCCGGCTCCCTTCCTCACCGCACTTGGCTTGCGACGGCTCGCCCGGGCCTCCCGGCACCCCACCGGCATGCTGTACCGGGGGGCCGTGCCCTGGGCGCAGCATCGTGCCGCGGCACCCTGGTGCTGGGAGGGTGTCCCAGGCACCGTGCCCCACACAAGTACCCTGGGCACGGCACCCTATTAGCAGTCCCCTGGGTTTGGCACATGGTGCACGTGGAGCTGGAGAGCGGTGGGTGACACCAGGACGGCAGCGGGCTCTGTGCCGCAGCACTGAAAGCCTCTGGGGTGCAGTGCGTGATGCTTGTAGGGATAGTACTTGCCAGGGAATGGTGGAGGGGTTGTGGGGTGTCCTGAGGGACACGGTGTGGGAGCGAGGGTCCCATGTGGCCCCCACTGACCCCCAGGTGCTCTCCTCCTCTCTCCCCACAGGCTGTACCTGGGAAATCCCATGGACCCTCCTGACATTTTAGGTGTGGACCCGAGCGCTGCCAGACCCACCCAGCTTCCAGGCAGGGCTAAAAGTGAGCGGCTTTTCCCCTTCCCCCAGCCTGTCAGCTGCGCAAAGCCCCCGTCCCCGTGCCCTGCTGCCAGGGTGATGGGCTGGACCTTCTCCTTTCTGTCTCTCTGCTGCCACTTGCTTTTCACAGAGCTGGGGGGAGCTGGGATGACGGGGCACGTTGTCACCTGGCCATGTGCCACTGCCAGAAGCGTGGGCGGCCGGTGGCTCTGCCCGGCTGGACTCTGCCCCGCTGCCCTTCGTCCGGGTCCCTCGTCCCGTCCCAGCCTCCCGCAGCTGGGCTCCCCAGTACGGGGCATCTCCGTGGAACTGCCACAGGGAGGGAGCTCAGGCGCCGTGCCGCAACTCCCCTAAACCTGCAATTTTACCTTGGGGGGGCTTCCCACCGGCATCCTCCCCACACCCTGCCGGTGACAGGGGACATGACGAAGCATGCACCCTGCTAACGAGCGCCCCAGCTGCCGCTTGCTCCGTGCGCTCACCCCGCGCCTCCCCTCTTCTCGGGCTCTCTCTTCTCCTGCAGGGCAGCCGCCTCCGCGCCCGCCTCAGCCTACCGTCCTGCTCACCAGTAAGTTCCGCTTCTTTGGGTGCTGTTCTCCCCCCTTCATGCCCCCCTTGTTTTCTCTCTTAGATCCTTTCGCCCTCTCTGCCCGCCCTGTACTGCTGTGCACCTATGGGTGATGGCATCTGTGGTGGGGACACAGATGCGGAGCAGCGTGGCCAGCCTGGGGAAGGGTGCTGGGGGGCCGCAGGGTGAGGAAGGGCAGGCCCCCCCCCCAGTACCCCTGCCCTGGTGTGCATCGCTGCACCCAAGGTGGCTTTCAGCCAAGGTGGCTGAAGCTATGGGGCAATTTGGGGACTTGAGGATGCAGGTGCCCCCGCCTTGCACCCCAGGGATGGGTGCAGGGACCCTCACCATCCCTCTCCATCCCCTCCTAGAGCCCTGCTACGACCCAGTCAGTGAGGAGGAGGAGGGTCTGCCAGGGGGTCTCCGGAAGCTCTGCCTGAAGAAGCCAGGCACAGGGAAGGGTCTGCGACCGGTAAAGCCATCGGCACGGGTACCGGCCACCAAGGTGGGCGAGCGGCAACCTGGCCGGCTGCCGAACGAGGTGGGCGGCGAGGTCACCCTCATCGATTTTGGGGAGGAGGTGCCTCAAGGTAGCCCATCACCAGTGGGGGAGCTGACAGCCCCATCATTGGCCAAGCTGGCCATGGAGGCCTTCTCGTTGCTGGACAAGACCCCACCACAGAGCCCCACACGGGCTCTACCGCGGCCCCTCCACCCCACACCGGTGGTGGACTGGGACGCCCGCCCCTTGCCCCCACCACCTGCCTATGATGACGTGGCACAGGACGAGGATGACTTCGAGGTCTGCTCCATCACCAGCCCCCCGAGCCGGCGGGGCAAGACCAACTACGGCTTTGTGGACGAGGGTGAGCGGGGACCAGTGCTGGAGGACAACCTCTTCCTGCCCCCCAAGGAGACCAAGCAGCCCAGCCTGACGCAGACCACCGAGCTCTTCGAGGAGCTGCAGCAGGAGTGCATGAAGAGGCTCAACGTCCCCCTGGGACCAGCTGCCCCCACCGATGACAAGCCCCAAATCCCACCCCGTGTTCCCATCCCTCCTCGGCCCCTACGCCGCAATGAGCCTGGGCGCTGGTCGGGGGAGCTTTCCCCAGCTTCGGGGGGCGAGGAAGACCGGCCGCCCCAGATTCCCCCCCGGGACCCACTGTCGCAGCCCACTTCCCGGACGCCCAGCCCCATGGCCCTACAGGTGGGCTCCCCCCAGCAACGTGCCACCCTCTGCTCCTGCCTTTCCACCTCGCCAGGGAAGCCCATGCCCACCACGCAGAGCTTTGCCCTTGACCCCAAGTATGCCACCCCCAAAGTCATCCAGGCACAGGGTAAGGACTGTTCCAAGGGACCCTGCATCCTGCCCATCGTGAAGGACGGGCAGAAGGTCAGCAGCACCCACTACTACCTGCTGCCTGAGCGCCCTGCCTACCTGGACAAGTATGAGAAGTTTTTCAAGGAGGCCAAAAGCCCTGAGGAGTTGCCGGCATCCCGCTTGGTCACCACAGCCACCGTCCGTCCTATGGTGCAGCAGCCACCCCCAGACTGCAAGGCCAACTTCTCCTCCAACAATAGTAACTCCGGGCCCAAGTGCCTGGTGAAAGCCTCCTGCAGCCTCCAGAAGATTGTCTATGATGGGCCAGATGGCTGCCGCCCCGCCGACAAGATCCGGCTGGTAAGTGGCATCGCGGGCGTCTGTGAGCAAGAGGGAATACGGTGGCCATGGGCTTGCTTGGGCAAGAGCCATCCCCTCCTCCTGCCTTGGTTCCCCTAAATTCACCCCCAGGGGTCGTTCCCCAGATGTCCGGTGGGACTCCAAAAGGGGGATTACAGGTCCTTTTAACCCAAGTTAGCCCTACTCACAGTCTCAGGGAGCGGGGGAAGAAGGTGGCTGTCACTGCAGTCCCCTTGGGCTCTCTGGGCTGGGTCCGTGGTGGCTGGGAGTCTATAACCTGAGCCCAGGAGAGGCTGAAGATCCCAGGCATGAGGGTGGTCCTAGTTCTGGGCTGACAGTGCTCCCCGGGGACAGAGCTGGGGTGCCAGGGCTGTCCCCCCGCTCCAGCCATGGGCTTCTTGCTGCCCCAGGGGTGGTGGCAGGCACCGACCACAAGCTCCCCCCAGGTGCAGGACACAGTGCACGGCGTGACCACCGAGGAGTGCCAGGCAGCCCTGCAGAACCACGGTTGGAGCGTCCAACGGGCCATCCAGTACCTGAAGGTACCGCATGCCCCCACCCCACCTCCTGTGAGAGCGGTGGCACCCCTGTCACCCCCCTCACCGTGCCGTGTCCCCTCGCAGGTGGAGCAGCTCTTCTGCCTGGGGCTGAAGTCCCGTGTCGAGTGCCACCGGGTGCTGGAGATGTTCGACTGGAACCTGGCCCAGGCCAGCTCCCACCTCCTCGATCCCTGCAGCACCGCCCGCCAGAAGTAGGGGCATGGATTTTTTTGTGTGGGGGGTGGGGTGTCTCCATGCCATGCTGGTCTCGGCCAGCTGGCATTGTCACCCCTCCTGAGCTCAAGTGCTCTCCTCTTCTTACAGGCGGTGACAGCGGGGATGGGGTGAGCTGCGTTGGAGCTGGAGCAGGCATCTCGCCACAGGGCTGCCCCCCCGGTGCCCACCCACACCCACCATGCGACCTGCTGCTGGACTCTGGACTGAGCCCCCACTTGGGGGATGGGGACGCCCCAAAAGGGAGCCTGCCCAGTACCCCAGACTTGCCAGGGTGGCTGTGCCCTGGCTTCGGCAATGGGCTCTATCCCCTGGCCCCTTGTTGAATTGTTTTTGTAAAGAGAAGTGTAATTTTAATATATATATATATATATTATATATATATAAAAAATATTCTATGGAGAGGAGGAGGAGGGTGCCTGTGACCGTCTCCCAGGTTCATCCCTGCCAATGCATAGGGACAGGCCATGTCTCCACGGGTGCCAGTTCCCCCCTGCAGGCAGCTGGGACTGTGGGACAGTAGAGGGAGGGGATGCAAGTGTGCTGTGGGGCCCAGCAGGCGCTGGGGATCCCTGGGGAGCTGTGTGACACGGGCACCTCTAAAATCCCCAGGTGATGGCTCCCAGGCTGATCTGGGGTGCAAAGGTCTCCCCACTGGGGGCTGCTGGAGTTAGTCGCATGCTGTCCCACCCCCATGACCAAAGCTTGAAGGCTGGGTGCAGTTGCTTGCCCACAGCAATGCCCCCATAAAGGGGAGCCCCCACATCAGGGCCCCCCCTTGCCCTCGGTTCCCGGCTGGTGCCTGACTCATGCCCGGGCAGGGAGTGGCGGGTCCCGCGTCGTGCCCGCACCCACGCAAGGGGCGTTGTGCAACCGGATGCCACCGCGCAGCTGGAGCCAGGTGCCGGGGAGGGGGGGCTGTCCCCCATGGGGTCCCAGGCCAGGTGGCAGTGCTAACCCGCCCCACCCAAGTGGGTTCTCTGAGGTGCCACATTGCCACAGCATCAGGAGGGGGTCTCTGTGCAGGTGGGGGAGGACCTCGGTGCCCAAACCCCCCGGGTCTGTGGGCATTGGTGGTACCTGGTCCCCAAGATGCCCTTTGCTCCAGAGCTGGTGTCTTCAGAGGAGAGACCCTGCCACCCACGGTGAGTCACCTGGTGGGAAGGGCTGCCTTGGCATGGCTGTGGCTCCTGCCCCGTGGCAGATGGTACCTGACTATATCACCAATGTGCCATGTGCATCCACAGCTCTGCTCATCTCTGGTCCCCTGGCCCTCCCTGAGCATGGGGACGGGGAGGTTTGCTGGTGCTGCCGTGGGCACAGCCATGCATAGGTGCTTTGGACTCTCCGTGCCTCAGTTTCCCCATCTAAGGTGCAGCTACCATGGTGTGGCAGCCAAGTGGCATGACTACCAGTGAAGCGAGGAAGACACAACACCTTCACCGACTTACTTCCCCTCCTTAAATGATCCTAGAGCTGAGCTAGGCCCTGTGAAGAAGCAAATGTGTGGTTGCCTCAGTGGCCCCACTGGTTCCCTTTCCGTGGCCGCGTGCACCTGGCCTCTGTCCCCAGCAGAAGGTGACCTGCAACTCAGGGCAAGGCCCAGCCCCACCATCCATGCGGGAACAACCGCCCCCCGTCCGGGCTTGCGTAGGTGTTTGCTGTGATGGTACAGATAACCCCTGCACGCAGGTCCCCAGGCGGTGGTGCTGGCAGTGCCAGGAGGGGGGCCAGGGCAGGGTTGACACACAGGACCCTGAGGCGGCAGCGGGAGGCTGTTCCTTCCTTCTTCCTGCTCGGCAGCAAGCCAACCCCTGCCAGGGGTTATCAGCTGTGCGGCCAAGCATGACAGGGACCCGGCAGCAAACGGGTGCGTAGGGGGTGCAGGGCTCAGAGCTGACCCACCCCTCTGAGCAGTGCGGGGGACCCCCGTCCCCCATTGCCATCCCAGGGCCTTTGGGTCAGGTGACTTTGCAGCCCATTGGGTACTCCCCAGGGTTTGGGCACACCAACTTTGGGGTGTCAAACATGGGGTCACGCTGGGAAGAGCCTTAAAACTTCCCATGGTGAAATGGGTGCCCCTCAGCATCAGTGGGTCCCCAGGACTGGGATGTGGCCACCTCTGTGGCAGGCTGTGAGAACACAGAGCATTGGTGCCCCAGGCAGGGCACGTGGCATCTCCGTCCCCCCCCACCCAGGGGAGTGCTCACTGGTGGAGCCACCCCATTGCGTGGCTTCCCTGGGACAGGGAGAGCTGCAGCCCTGTCTGTGCTGCTGAGGAAGCACCATGGGGTGCCACGGCCAGAGGCTGCTCTGGGGCTGGGTGCTGTGGGGGCTCTGGGTGCTGCCAGGTAAGTGCTGGGGTCACCTGCACCACTTCCAGGCTGACTAGGTGGCCAATACAGTCCGGGTGATGGGTGACGGGCTGGGAACAGCTCTCCGGCTGCTCAAATGCTGCAAGTTTGAGTCTGAATGCCCAGCCAGGGTTTGCCCCGTCCGCAGCCTCGGCATGGTGCCCTGTTCGCAGCAGGGGAAGGGGTTGGGGGTTTATGGGTCAGATGGGGGCTCTCACCCGTGGGAAGAGTATCGGTCTTGCTCTCGGCGTTGGTCCGGCTGTAGGTGCTGGGGTGGGGACCAGCCCCAAGGGATGTGGGTGTTCCACAGCAGGGAGAAGGGATGTGGGTGATGGGAACCCTGCGCTGTTTTTTCCCTCATCCTGCCCTCACCTGCCTGCTCTGCTGCCAGCAGAAGCTGGGGAGACGGGGGAGCAGCCCCTTGCCCTTGCGTCAGCCCCAGCAGAGCCGGGCAGTGTCTCCTCCGTGGCCGACAGCACCAGCTCCGAGCTGCCTCCAGACATGGGCATGTGCCAGGCGTTCCCTGCCACTGCAGCCACCCCGTCGGAGCACCCCTCTGCCACCAGAAGGACCATCGCCTCCGCGGGCAGCCACGGCTCAGGTAAGGCCAGCAGGCAGCTGGCTGCAGGCAGGTTCTTGCCTGCTGGGGCTGCAGCGGGGTCGATCCAGCTGGGGCCACCTTGTCTCACCCCACAGGCAGCCTGGTGCCGCAGGTGACGGCAAGAGTGCTGGTCCCTGCCAGGACCAGTGGCAAGCAGGGGGGGCCTCCCAGTGTGGCAGGTCTCCCTGAGGGTCTGGCAACACGAGGCAGCCCCCAGGCAGGGGCAGGGGCTGGGGTCTCCTCTCCAGGCTCTACCAGCCACCTGACCAGCGTCCCTCCAGCTCCCACTGCCACTCAGCATGGGCAGCTTCTGTCCCTGGCACCAACGGGGCATGCAGTGGGTCCTGGCACAGGCGGTGGCAGTGCTGGGCCAGTCACTGCTACATCGTCCCCAGCTCCAGGTGTTCCCGCTGTAATGGGGACAAGCAAACAACCATCAAACAGCAGCACCGCTCCCAAGCAGGCTGTGGAAGTTCCCAGAGTGGCTCTGGACACCATCTCTGGAGAGCCAGTCCTGGGAACAACTGTTCCCATGCAAGAGGGCACTGTGGCTGAGCCACTCATGGGTGCTGCCAGTGCACTGAGAGGTGCCACCCCAGCATCAGGCAGAGGTCTGTCCCCATCAGTGGCACAAGTCACAGCTCTTCAACCAGCATCAGGCACAACAGCATCTTCCTCAGTCACCGGCAAATTGATTGATGCCAATGAGTTGGTGCAGCTCGGTGATGCTGTCACTGCAGAGGGGTCACCAGGGACAGCGTGGACCACGGTGCCATCACTCCCCCAGGATGAACACAGCATGGGGATGTCACCCCCCAGCACCAGCAAGAGCTCTGCTGAGCCACACACAACTGCCATGCTCCTGTCCCAGGAGGTCACGCCAGGCCTGGACGAGGCCACCTCACCTCTGGCCGCAGCAGTCAGCATCTCTCAGAACACAGGCAGCCCTGTGAAGCCGGCAGCAGCCTCAGCCTGCTCTGTCACTGGCCTCCCGGGGGGTCCCCCCCATGCAGCCACAGAGGGATCCAGGATGGAGGCCTCACCCTCTGCAGACCCCACAGGTGCATCCCCAGCAAAGATCACCTTTTCTTCTGCCGCCATTGCCATCGGCGAGGCTATGCAGCCAGGGACACGTGCCTTATCCAACGCCAGCCACAACACCTCGCAGGACTCCCCTGTGTCCCCCACTCAGACACCTCCAGCCCTTTCTCCCCAGCTCCCCAGCGGTGCTGTGCCGGGCACAGGAGAGACACCTCCCCCCAGTCACAGCGTGGCCTCTGGAGCTGCTGGAGATGGGCTGCCTGGAGCCAGCACTGTCACCCGTCCCCAGGTCACCGCATTAGCTCCTGGCACACCGACTACAGTGATGGATGTCACCGCTGCAGAGCGCATCCCCACCACGGCATTCCCAGCTCTGGGAAGCACTGGCACTGAGCTGGTGTCTGTCAGGAGTGAGCCCAGAGCCACAGCAGGCACCACTTCACCAGAGACTAAGGCCACCTCGGTGGGGCTCAGCACGAGGCTGTCCCCACACGCAGCTCCCGATGGCCCTGGAGGTCCCTCTCTGGGGCCCTTTGTGCACTCCACAGCATCTCTGCTCACCCAGACCCCCTCAGCAATCTCTGGGGCCACCACAGCAGAGGTGACTGCAGGCCCATCCCCTGCAGCCAGACCCAGCGTGGCCACACCCTTGTCCCTCACGGGTGCTGGTGGATCAAAGCCAGACAAGGCCCCTCAAGACGCTGCTACATCTTCCCTGGGTGTGTACAGCATTGGGACTGGGCCAGCTGCTCCTCCATCCTCCCTCATTAGCAGCACTCCAATTAGTGAAGCAGGGACGGGAACAGCATCACTGGCCAGTGGCAATGTCACCACAATGCTGCAGGACACTGGAGCCACACCAGCTGTGCTTGATGCATCTCCCAGCCGCAGCCAGCCAGGTCCCATGGTGGGCTTAGCACCCCCGGGAACCGGTGTCACCCCTGGACCTGCACCAGCCCCACCGCTCCAGGCTGGGCCCCAACATGGGACAACACCGGGGGCAGAGACGTGGTCACCCAGCGCTGCACCAGGCACGGGCACGGCCAGGTCAGGCACCCCAGGGGTACCCAGAGCAGCCAGCGTGCCCGTGGCATCACAAGCAGACGTCCCCCCTCTCCTGGAAGGCAGTGCCACTGCAGGGATGGCTCTGGGGGTGTCCCCATCCAGCATCACCCAAGAGATGGCAGCAGACATGTCCCCACTGACCCTGGTCACCCCACTGCCAGCAATGGGTGCTTCAGGCAGCCCCCGCTCTGATGGCAGCACCACAGAGCGAGCAGTGGTGACAGCATCCCTGGAGGTGGACATGGAGGAGAACCCAGGTGCCAGTGCAGCAGGGCCAGCTCCCAGCCACGCGATTGTCACCACCGGGCCATCACCAGAGCCACCTCCCCAAGGGACTGATGCTCCTGAAACCAGGCACCCAGTAGATCTGCCTCTTCTGACTCCTAGGGAGGGTCGCTCGGCCCTGCCGGCTGTGGCTAACCCCAGCCCAACACCGGCCACAACCAGCCCCCTCCGCAATGCCACCGCTGGCAAGACACCCCAGCCTGTGACACTGATGCCCCCTGAAAATGCAGCTGTGGAGAGAGATGGGGGCAGGTCTCAGCTGGCAGGAGATGGCAGAACCACCCAGGCAGCTCCGAGCTCAACTCTGGTTGAAAACACAAGGGTGGGTGCCATTACAGGTACCCCCCTCAGCAGTGACACCGCCCTGGGGACAGCCCCACTGGCATCACCTCCCACCACAGCCAGCGTCTCTGCTCGGCCAAGGGCGGCCGCATCAGACCACAGCTATCGCAGCGCTGAGCCCACCACAGACACGGGCACGGACTTGGACATGGACATAGCTTCTCCCACCACAGGGAATGAGACTGCGGGGCTGCCCCTGGGGCGGCCCACTCCTATGGCTGGGGTGGCAGAGCCAGGCACGGGTGATGCCACCCCCTTGGCACACTCTGCCCTGGACAGTAAAAGCCCTGTGGCAGTGGCCATCATGGACACGGTGTCACCCACCGATCCAGAGCCTTTTATAGCATCTTCCTCTGACCTCGCTCACAGCACTGCTGAGCCAAATGTCAGTGTGTCCCCTTCTGTCCCTGGGAACACCCGTCTGGTGGTGGTGGCACCGTCTGTCACCCCCAGCATCACTGTCACTGATACAGCAGTGGGAGCAGGCGATGCCAGTCTCGACAGGGTCACAACACCACACTCTGCTGTGCTCAGCAGTGCTTCTGCTCCACACAGCCCTCATGTCACCCCGAGGCCATCCCCTGGGACCACCGATAGCACCCATGACCCAGCTTTGAGGGCTCTCAGCCCAGTTGCTGAGGACAAGCCCATGGCTGGGGTCTCCTCACTGGCTGTTGGCCATACACACACATGGGAAACCACAGCCGTCTCCCAGTCAGGTGCTGGGGGTACCACTGCCCGGGTGGACACCACCCACTCTGAGACCGGTGCTGAGGGTGCAGCACCCCCAGCCAGCACCAACAGCACCCATGTGCCTGTCTCCAACACCGCTGGCACAAGCCCAGCCACCACGCCAGCTGCCAGCGTGTCCCCCAGCAGCACCATCCCACCAGCCACCTCAGCCAGCGGGGAGACCTTCGTGATGACCAGGACCACCGCAGCCGTGTCGCCTGCCACAGCGAAGGCCACCAGCACCAGCAGTGACCTGTCCCTCGCTGTGACGCACGAGGAGGCAGGCGGAGGTGGGCAACCTGTCCTATCCCCAGCAGCGCGTACCCCCTCAGTAGAGACAACTGCCGGGTCCTGGGCTGTGCTTGGTCCCAGCCCTGCTGTCACGGTGCCCAGTTCACCCCTCCCCAGCCTGCACAGCCCAGCAGAGGAGCCAGCAACAGCCCCCTCGTCCCTGCTGGGTGTTGGTGCAACCGGGGAGCCGGCAGACAGACAGGCACCCCCGGAGCTGGCAACAGGCGTCACTTCTCCCACAGCCACCAGTAACCGTGCCACGGGACAGGCAGCGAGTACGTCACCTCCTGGCTTCCAGACATCTCTAGGGGCACCTGCCTTGGGGGAGAAAACAGCCATCACTGCAGGCAGCACCACATCCATCGCTGCAGGCAGCACCAAACCCATCACTGCAGGCAGCACCACAGGCATCGCTGCAGGTACCACCACATCCATTGCTGCAGGGACCACTGCAGCCATCACTGCAGGCAGCATCACATCTATTGCTGCAGGCAGCACCACAGCCATCACTGCAGGCAGCACCACAGCCATCACTGCAGGCAGCACAGTGGCCATCATGGCAAGCAGCACCACAGGCATCACTGCAGGCAGCAGCACCATGGCCATCGCTTCAGGCAGCACCACAGGCATAGCTGCAGGCAGCACCAAACCCATCACTGCAGGCAGCACCACAGGCATCGCTGCAGGCAGCACCACAACCATTGCTGCAAGCAGCACCACAGGCATTGCTGCAGGCAACACCAAACCCTTCACTGCAGGCAGTACCACAGGCATCTCTGCAGGCAGCACCACAGCCATCACTGCAGGCAGCACAGCAGCCATCGCTGCAGGCAGCACCACAGGTATCGCTGCAGGCAGCACCATGGCCATCACTGCAGGCAGCACCACATCCATCGCTGCAGGCAGCACTGCAGCCATCACTGCAGGCAGCACCACAGATATTGCTGCAGGCAGCACCATGGTCATCACTGCAGGCAGCACTGTGGCAGTTGCACGCACAGCCCCAGCGAGCCCAGCCAAGGATGCAGGTGGCCTCCTGGCCCAAGGCACCACAGCACCAGGGAGACCACCAGCCACCACCAGCCCTGCTGTCTCCCTGGCTTCTGCCTTTGGGACACAGAGGGGACCAGCCACAACACCAAGCACGTCTGCCCACACCACTGCTGGCCACAGAAATCCTGCCCCTGAGCCTCCACCCACCCACAAGCTTATCAGTAAGTAGATTTTCTTCTTCCCAAAGCAAAGAGCAGGAAGGGGTTTTCAGCCAACCAAGCACCATGATGACTTGGGGTACAGCCTGGTCCTGGGTGACTCAGCTGCATTGCACGTTGGGATGCCAGATTCACAGGGAACAGTGAAATAGGACATCTGAGAGCATCCTATTTCAAGTTAAAAGCTGGGTTAAAAATTGGGTTACAAGCCTTCAGAGTGCTGGTGCAAACGGGAGGGGATCACAGGCACAGCATCCCAACGGCAAGCAGGCGAGTTTTCCCTGGCTGCAGGAAGGATGGAGCAGACATTAATGGTTTTTCACCTTTTTGATTAATCTCTTGTTCATATCAGTGCCATCGGCTTTGCTCTATCCCTTCGGCATGGAGGGAGGGGACCAAGAGTGTGTTCAGAGGATGGTGGATTTTAACTGCCCCCTATTCAAGCCAGAGATTGGGTTCCCCTTCGGAAAGTCGCTGCGGGATGCTCTCTATGTGAGTTACCCCCTCACCAAGCACATAAGGGATGTGCAGCCTCTTTGGTAGAAAAAACCCCCACGTAAATGGAGCAGAAACCAAATTTTATCTGAATGTTATTTTTTTTGCAATTTAAAATGGCTGGTTTCTGCTCACCCATGGAGGCTAAAAGCCATCCCAGGAGTTGCCTGGGATGTCAGCAAATAACAAGTTATTTTGGTTAGTTTACAGATAACGGACAGATCATTTTCCCACCCACGGACAACTATGTCCCCTCCAACCCCAACCCACCTCCCCAGGGCTTCAGCGGCCAGGAGGCTTTGCCGATGGTGGCTGCCTTCTGGGATGATGCAGATTTCTCCCAGGGTGTCGGCACCACCTGGTACCAGGTCAGAGCCACCAACAAAGTTCTCCCGGGAGAGCCCAACTTCCAGCTCACCCATTTAACCCTCTCTCTTCCCAACCGGCAGGAGTACTCCACCCTCAGTTCTACCCGAGACCCTCTTGTCCATGATGTGGAAGCAAAGATTGAGAAATACCTGAAAACCCCCTACGTGGCAAAATGGACCTTGAAGGTGACGTGGGAGAAGGCTCCGGCATACCCATCCCGGTGGGATGACACTCAGGTGAGCAGTGGGGTACCCAGGTGACAGAGGGGACGGTCACCAGCGATGGCCAGGGTAGGATTGGGCTGCTGGTCTCCCATGGCTTGATGAGGGTGTTTCAGTTCTCACCGCCTCAGTCTGTGCTGTGGGGGAATCAGAGGAGGCTTTTGGGGTGCTAAGGGGATGCCTTGGGTTTCTCCAGACGAACACCTACCAGGCGGTCCTCACCACCGATGGGAACCGTTCCTTTGCTCTGCTGCTCTACCAGGACAGAGGGATGCGCTGGGACTACACCAAGCTGGCTGCGGGCAACGTGCTGATTGGCTTCTCCAGGTGCTGTGAACATGTGTGGCTGCGTTTTGGGGCAGGAGGGATTTCTCCCAGCACTATTTTGGGACTATCAGAGATATTATCCCCAGGAGAGCCCAGCTCCCATCTCCAGAACAACCCTGTCCCATTTAAACCCTCCCTCCTGCAAACCGCAGCAGTTCCCACCCCAGCTGCTCTATGGGGAGCAGAGGAGGGTTGTGATGGGAGAGTGACCCCAAACCTTCCCTCTCCATACAGCGGTGATGGCTATGCCAAAAATAACGAGCTGACTCAAAAGCCACCAGCTGTCAAGTACCGACCTGACCAGTACAGCAGCGCTGGCACCGGTATGGCACTGGGGAGCTCTCGGGCGGGTGGGGATGGAGGGACCCAAGTGCTCCGTGCCAGGAGCATGTCCCCAGCACACACCCCTGTGAGGCGATGGTCCAGCGAAGCCACCGGGCAATGCTGGCCACTAAGAACAGAGCACGGATGTCCCATGTCCTGCTGTGGCTTGCCACGGCCACACTGGCTCTAGAGGGAGCCTGGAGACCTCATGTGAGGTCAGTGGCCGGGCACGGTTGTCCCATGGGATCCCCCTCAGCACAAGGCAAGCTGTGCTGTTCTCCGGTTGCTCCCCCAGATGTGCGCGGGCTGTGGATATACAGGCTGGACACTCGCTCCCGGGTGAACTACAGGCTGCGGTGCCTGGTGTGGCTGGACGCAGAGCCAGCGCCGGCCACCTGGAATGCCCAGTTGCCACCATGCCCCTGCTCCTGGCCTCAGGCAGAGCTGGACCCCCGCTACCGCCAGAGCAGAGGTGCCAAGCATGGGCCCCCAGGGCCAGCTGCGGGGTGGGGGGATGGAAGGGCGTCCCCTCCTGCGCTGGGGGTGGCCATGATCCCTCCCACCATTTCAGGCCCAGCGGACACCTCCGTGAGGATGCTGCGCACTGCGTCACCCAACCCGGCTGGAGCCGGCGTGCGGTGTCTGTACCGAGATAAGAGCTTGCTCGAAGGCTGGCAGGAGAGAGCATGGAGCCTCCCCATCCACCCTGCCGCTGGTAAGTGGGCACTGACACTCCCTCACCCTAAAACATCGCGAGCACCGATTGCTCTGCAGGTGCAGTGGGGACCCCGACATCCCCCCGACTCCCAGCCACCTTCCTCCGCAGATGGGGAGCTGGAGGCATTTGACTGGTGCTGCCAGCGCGTGGAGAAGCCCCTGTTCTGCACCAGGTTTGCTGAGAAGAGACCGAGGGTCGGCTGTGAGGGATATGTGCCACCCACCCCTGGTGAGTCCCCAGAGAGTACTCCTCTGTGCCAGAGTGCTGAGTGGGTGGCACAGCCATAGGTGGACCCCATATATTAACCACACTTTGCAGCATCCCAGTGAGGACTGTTGAGCCCAGTGCGGCACCACAGTTCTCCTCCATGCAATGACAATAGCACTTGCTTTTCTTCCCCCCCCCAAAATGTCTCCATCTCCTTTGGACCCCAGCTGGTGCCTTCGGGGACCCCCACATCACCACCCTGGATGGACTCACCTATACCTTCAATGGGCTCGGGGACTTTGTCCTGCTGCTGGCCAGCGATGCCCAGACCAGCTTCGTGCTGCATGGGCGCACAGCCCAGACTGGTACAGCCCAGGCCACCAACTTCATGGCCTTCGCTGCCCAGTACATCTCTGCCATCACCACAACAGTGAGTAGGAGCGACCTGGGTATCAGTTTGAGCTTTTAATGGGAGAGACCCCTCTGGCAGGTTAGGCATCACCTCTGCATCACCTACAAGTGGCCTGGACCCAAGGATCATCCCCTTTCCTCTTCCTGCCACCTGCCATGGCCCCAACAAAGTGCTAATAGTGGTGCGTTGAACTAAGACTAATGAGACACAGTTCTAACACCTCTTGCAAGCTGGCCAGCAAGGGCCTGGAGCTCTGCAGGAACATGGTCTGCTCCACCCTCTTCATTGCACACCCTTCATCCAGACCACCAGTCTTCTCCGGACACCTTAACACAAGCACATACGCTTCCTTGCTTTGCAGAATTGCTCCCCACACCCATTTCAGTAAGCAAAATCTCCTGGTGTCACCAGAAGTAGCCATTGAGCAGCATGAGGAGGGGGCTCAGAGCCTGGAGCCCACCAGCACAGCTCTCCATGCTGCCACAGTCAGCAGAGCAATGGTGGCAGCCTGTGCATGCCCCTTGCCAGCAGTGGCAGGGGCAGCTGTCCTCTTCTGTGCAACCATCAAAGCTGGTTTATCATGTGTTTGCTAGGGTGAAGAGCATGTCAACATGACCCCCGGGGCTGGCCTCTCTGCCGGGGCTGGAAGAGGACAGGGTTTAGCTTGAGTGTCCCCAGCATGGGGGTACAGCAAGAAGGGATGAGCAGAGGGGCTGACTGGGACATCCACCATGATTTGCAGGTTGAGTGGACCTTGGGGAGCCAGGGTGACATCCAAGTCCTCCTGAACAATGAAACCATCCAGTTTTCCTATTCCCAAGGTGAGCAGGATGTGCTGTTAGATGTTAAATGTATCTGGAGGGGACAAGGGGTGTTACCACCCCATAGGGACCAGCACTGCCCAACATAAGGGCAGCCACCCTGAGTTCCACATTTCCTGCCTGCACCCTGTCTCTGACTCAGCCAGGGTGGATGGGGAACACTCAGGGGCATTGTTTCAAAACTCAGCCTTGAGTGTGCTCTCCTCTTGCAGACATGGATGCTGAGGTGTACTACAGCCCTGGTGTCCTGCTGGTCAACGTCTCCTCCGTCACAGCCATCTTTGATGGGGCCATCGCTGTCTCCATCTCAGCCACCTCCGGGATCCTCAGCGTGGTCTGCAGCCTTCCTGATCGGTACCGCAATAGCACCAAGGGCCTCCTGGGTGAGGACTTCTGACACCACTGCAGAGCCTGGGTGCCAAGTCCCCTTCCCACTCTAAAGCAGGCTGGAAAATGCTGGGGGAACATGCTTGTGAGGGCAGGGACCCCTGAGTCTAAACTAAACACTGGCCAGCACCAGAGAGGAGGTCAGCCCCAGCATGGGGGACTCCAGTCCTCTGGTGATGCTCCACCAGGTGTGTGGGACCATGACCCCGCAGATGACTTCCAGATGCCGAATGGTACCAGCATCCCTGTGAACAGCAGCGAGGAGGAGATCTACAGCTACGGGATGACCTGTATGTCCAGGCTCAGGCTCCACATTGATGATCCCCTAATTCCTACACCTTCTGGCTATTCTTTGGCTGGAGACAGTTAGACACTTGCCTGAGCAAAATGATGCCAGGGAAGCCCTTTGGCTCCTCACTGCTCCGTGGAAATGAGCCCTAAAATATAACAAACCTTAAAAACCCAAGGCTGTACCCATGGTGTGCTCTCTTGCAGGGGCTGTTGCAGAGCAAAACCTGTTTGCTCAGTCTCTGGACTCACCAGTAATGAACTTCACACCCATCTTCTTGTCTCGGCTGCGGCAGGAGAACGAAAGCCAGTACCAGCTGGCAGCTTTGCAGTGCCATGGCAGCAAGGAGTGCATCTACGATTCGCTGAGCACAGGGGACGTGGCCCTGGGCCTGGCCACCCAGAGCCTCGTGGCCGACTTCCAGCAGAAGAAGACTGTACTCAGTAAGTGGACCAGATCCTCACCTCTGAGGGGGCATGGCTTGGGTAACCAGGCAGCGCCCTGATCCCTCCCTGGGCTCTCTTTCTCCATGTGAGGCAGGAGAGCAGACACCAAGGTTGTGGAGTTGCATTGCCCGGCTGGCTGCTCTCCAAGCCTGGGAGATGCCATCACGCTGTGCAACACAAGGGCCTTGTTGGTGGGCAATCACGGCAGCGTCTGCCTGGGGTCCCATCTTCACCAGGAGGGACTCACAGCCAAGGGGTGCCAAGGCCACGTAGAAAACCACCAGCTGTGTGCTGTGCTGCTCTTTCCTCAGATGCCTTCCCTCCCGTCATCACCGGTGACACATCACTCACAGCCTTCAGGACAGAAAGGGTCAGGAGGCAGTACCATGCTGTGGGGGTGGGCGCACGCTTTGTGTCCCACGTCTCGCAAGAGCTCAACATATCTGGTAAGGAAGGAGAGATGGGGCAGCTGGGATGGGGACACACTGGCCACCCAGCCCCTTTTCTCTGCCACCTCCTCTAACTCCCACCTCTCCTCCTGGCAGAGAGTGGCACCCTGACGTGGGAGCCCCACAGCACGGCCCCGCTCACCATCAGCCTGGAGGCCGTTGGGTCCAACAATCTCTCCGCCCTCCTTCAGCTTCGCTTCACCCTTTGCAGCTGCAGCAGGAGCCAGGAGTGTGACTACAGCGATAGCATCACCCTCGGGGGGTCCTCCCTGCAGGTAGTGTGCTGGAAAACTCCTCCGGTGACACACCGTGCCTGTCCCCATGCCAGCTGCACTGGCTATCTTGTCTGTACACACATCCTCCTCGTGTCCCCTAAGCCAGTGTCACCATCCCCTTCACAGCTGGCAGCCTGCAGGTGTGAGGGCGGCTACTCGGGTCCCTTCTGCCAGGACCCTCCGGACCCCTGCACCCAGGGATGCTTCCCCGGCGTGGGCTGTGACTCGCATGCTGGCTGTGGCCCCTGTCCGGCTGGCCTGACTGGTGACGGGCGGCACTGCTCAGGTGATGAGGGCTTCTCATGGCCACCGGGAACCCAGGGTGCCTGCGGGACCCTGGCCCAGGTATTTCTCCCGGTGCCATGCTGCATTGCCTCAGCAGATATCGACGAGTGCGCGCAGGGGACAGTGTGCCCAGGGAACACCACCTGCACCAACACGGTGGGAAGCTTTGTCTGCTCCTGCCCAGCCGGTGAGGAGGGTGAGTATGGGCACCCTGGTGTGCATGGTCCTCGTCCCTGTCACCCCAGGGCCTCGGTGGAAGAGGGGTCCCACGGGAACCAACTTGGCTGGAGAGGAGAGGTGAGGATTGGAGGGGGAGCTGGCTGAGCTCTGTACCCCAACCCTTGCTGTCCTTAACAGAAGGGACCAGAGTCCAGCCACTCCTCATGGTACCAGGCTGCAGATCTCACTAACCCACCTGGAAGGGAAACTTTTCCAGTGCATTCTCTTTGAGAAAAAAAATAATGTCATCCCATCAAAGTTCAAATGTACATGCAGAGGGAGGGGGGCTAAAATCAAATTCTGTTTCAGATGGCTGTGGTGGGGTTGGGGTGATGGTTTTTGCTCCTGTTCTAATGTAGCAGGCTGGGATTTCACAAGGGCAAAAGGCTCCAGCTGGGAAGAGGCAGTACAGGGCTTTTCCCTGAGGATCTGAATTTATACTAAAAGTCCTAATGCATAAACAAAAAACCCAAAACTTGGAAGAAAGGCATTACAGAGCGGCTCAGGGTGGATTAGTGCGCTGGGGCTCTGCCCCTGCAGCCAGGCTCATGCCTCTACCTGGCCTGGGGTCCCTGTCCTGCAGGCAAGGGACCAGGCTGTGGCTCAGCCTGCGGCTCCCACTCCTGCCCCGAGGGGTACTGCAGCAACGGGGGACTCTGCCGCCTGCACCCCATCACCTGCACCCCCACCTGTACCTGTCCCCCAGCTTTCACCGACCAGCGCTGCCTGGTGGCAGGGGGGGATTTTCGGCCGCTGCCCAGTGCAGGTGGGTGCCTGTGCTCCGTGGGGGGTGAACCCCAACCCCACTCACCCTGGTCCTGGGATGCCAGAGCCACAACTGCCACTTTCCCCTGGCAGATCTCCCCCGGAGAAGTGTCCAGCTGCGGGTCAGGACGTTGCAAAATGCCACTGCTGAGGAAGTCAACAGCACTGTATGGCACCAGAGGGGATGGGCTCAGGGAGGGGGATTCACTGGCACACCGGGCAGCATGGCAGTGTGGGGTGCCCATGCATCCCTCTCCTGCGGGATCCCCGGGGATCCAGCGGATCTGCAGGGCCAGAGGGAGGCAGCACCAGCTGCGTGATGCCAGCTGCAGCCATGGCCATGTGCCAGGTCCCCAGCACACGAACAAAAGGCCAGAGCAGCCCTTGGTGCTTGGCCATGATGCCCACATTGCTTTTCATCCTCTCCCCGCACTGGTGCCACCCTGCCCTCCCCTAATGCCCTCCTGCTCCCCCTGCCACAGGTCTCGGCCATCCTGGACTCCCTGGAGGTAAAGGCTTTCCAGAGCAACACCAACATTACCCAGATGTGAGTCAGTTTTGGAATGGCCCCGTGCCCACCCCAGGGAGCTGGTGGGGCAGGGCTGGGCATGGGGCCACAGGGTTTGGAACACAAAGGACGTTTTCCCCCACCCCAGAGTCTGTTTTACCAGCCCTGATGCTGAAAAACCCTTGGAGACACAAGCTTCTTTGTATCTTCCATCTCCTGCTTTGTCCCTTCTTTACCACCCCCCAAATGGGGAAACTGAAGCATGATGAGGTTCAGTCACTCTGTGATGCAGCAGAAGCTCTGCATTCAGCCCTGTCTTTTCCCCACAGGACAGACAGCGATGGCTTCACCTTCGTAGTGGTGTCTGAGTTCGCCTATGACAGCCGTGGCACCATCATCCGCTTCCTGAACAAGGAGCTGCTGGGGGCCATCACCGATGCCTTCAACAGGCAGCGGAGGCAGCGGGAGGCAGGCACACACCTCCCCTTCCAGCACCTGCACCGGGAGAACGTCACTGACCTGGTGAAGTGTGAGTTGCTCCTGGCACTGAGCTGGGGAGCCCAGGAGGAGCACCCCACTGTCCCCATTGTCCCCATCACCCTGCGTGCCTTGGGATTTGGGTAACACCTGCAGGAGAGGTGGGTGGGTGGCAATCCCTACCCCAGGCATGGATCCAGCCCAGGGAGTCCTGGGGAAGCATCAAGGGGTGATGCTGCTGTGTGGCTGAACACATGCCTTCCCTCCCCAGTGACAGTGGCTGAGCTGAGGCGCTATTTTCCATGTGGTCTGTATGGCTACAAAGGCTACCAGCTCCACTACGTGGGGACCGTCGGCTTCGTCTGCATCTCCCCTTGCAAGACAGGCTACTGCCAGCACGGCAGCCGGTGCCAGCACCTGCTTGAGGGGCCCACATGCAGGTAGCAGCAGTGCCAGGGGCAGACGAGGCCACCCAGCATGGCTGCTTCTCCCCACAGCATCACCGCTCCTCTCTCCCCATCCACAGCTGCCTCCCCTTCTCCATCTTCTCACCCGCTGGTGCCCGGTGCGAGTGGCTGGCCGTCAGCCTCACCGCCTTCATCGGCATCTTGCTGGGAGCCCTGGCTCTGCTCTGCCTCCTGCTCGCCACTGCCTGCCTGGCCTTGCACCTCTGCCGCCGGCACCGCCGCCGGCACCGAGGGTGAGCCATGGGCTGGACCCACGCCGGGGTGGGTGCTGTGGGTGTGGCAGGAAAGGAGGTTGGGTGTCAGGAAAGACAACTGGTGGGAAATCCATCTCTGGAAGATCCATCACTGGTGGGACCCATCTGGCCTGGGCAGGGGGAGCCTACCCTGGGGAAGGGACTGGGCTGGGTGATCTTTTAGTATCTTCCAGCCCCTTTCCCAGTCATCTGCTGCTCAGGGGTGCGATAACATCAGTGGGTTGAACATTAGCTTCCCTTTTTCCCCCATGTCAGGGAATATTTGCATTTCTTCCTCACCCCACCCAGTGCTTGATTACAGATGGGCTTTCTATTTAATTTTAATTTGAATACCATCCAAATTATTTCCACTGGAATTCACATTGGTCTGGAGCAAGCATAAGGTGGTTGCAGGATTGGGCCTTGCTTTCCTGCAGATCAGGGAGTTAGCAGATCGCTGACGAGGTGCAAGGCTGGGGTGGAAGCACCAGCATCTCCTTCCCTCCTCCCCAGCCCTTGGTCCCAGCGTGGCATCCACACTCAGGGGAAGCTCAGTGCCCCAAGCCCCCCACGCCGGTTGGAGCTGTGTCCTGCCTTTGCTGCGGCTCCCTCCCTACCCTGGAGCCGGGGCTCTCTGGGAAGCGCTTCTTCATTTGCACTTGTGGCAAGGCGAGAAATTGTGTGTGCACAACTGGGGCTTTTCCCCCTCTCACAGCCCCATCTTGCTCCCACACTCAGTCACTGTTTCCCTCTGCCATCCAACCCAGGCACCAGGACCAGGCAGGGGATCTCCCAGCCCCTCCTGACTTGTCATCCCCTTCCTGCTCCCTCCCTCCCAGGGCTAAGGAGACCTTCTGGAGGCCACGGACCTTCTCCTGTGAGTACATCCCTGCAAAACCCAACCCCACCCCAGCTCTGCTTCACCCCAGTCTTCTTCGAGCTCTGCTCATCTTCCCCACTCCAGCTCTGATGATGGCAGGAGAGCGAACAGAGCCCACCCACTCCCCAGAAAGGCGTTGGGAACCACAGCTCCAGGCCATCGATCCCTCAGTCCAGGTCTGCTTAGCAGTTATTGTCCCCATGGAGGGGTCATGGGCTGGGGACTGATGTCCTGGCCCTGTGCCTCAAAGATGTTTGGGAGTCGTGCCTTGTCCCGGAGCATCAGGGATGCTTTGGCTGGTGTTGGGGTCTGTGCTGCTGCCTGAGCTTGTAGCAAAGAGCAGAGCCCATGCAGCGCCAACAGCACGGTGTGGCCTCTCCTTCCTTTACAGATAAGGATCCAGAGACCCCACGTCAGGCCTCCGAGCCAGCCCCCCCAGCAGCCCTAGCCTGCCACCAGTCCTGCCCCGGCACCTCCAGGCTCATGGAGGAGCCAGCCACTGCTGCCGGCCCCGGGAACCGCGCCTGTGTGGAGGCAGAGGACAGGCACCTGCCTTTAGGGGTCTGGTCTTTGTGGGAGGATTCAATCTGGAGGAGGGGGTTTTTTTTGAATGAAAAATGTCTTTTTTCTGTTGGGTGGCCAAAGCAAGAAAATTTCAGCTTCCCCTGAGGACCTGCAGAGGCAACCAGGATAGTCCTTGGGTGTGTCTGCACCAGGGTATGCCCTAGTGCAATGTAACTGGACCTGGCCGAGCCACTGACAGCAGAGTCAGGTGGGGCAATGCAGTGATTATAACCCATTAGGAACAAAATAGAATAAAACAAAAATTACAGCATGCTGCCGAGTAAGTTGCCTGCATCCCATGGTGCCCATGCACCAGCCCTGCTTCCCTGTTGCTGACCTCTCAAGTTCTTGGTTTCTACTGGTCCCATCCACAAGTCCAAAGAGAAGATGGATGTAGTCTTCTGTTGCCGCATCCCTTCATCCCCGTTGCAAAGCCGCAAGTCTCCCTCACCGCTCTCCCCAGGCACCACTCACAGTGGCTCAGATCACACAGGTGGGGCTGTGATCCCCACAAACCCCCCACAGCCCTTTGCCCCTGCTGAGGGAAGATGCTGCACCTAAGGAGGGTGCGGCAGCTGCCGGCAGACCCCAGCTCCAGCCCCGCTGCCCCAGAGCCTGGCTCAGCCACAGCCCAGGCTCTCGCATCCCTGGCACCAGCTCAGAGGTCAGCAGCATCCTCCAATGCTGCTGTCCCCAGCCTGCCCCCACCACCACCTCCCACCCCAGTTCAGCAGAGGACAGGGCTGCCACAGGATCAGTGATGCTCAGACCCCTTGGAGGTTTTATTGAACAAATAAGATTTGACAAGGATATTTTTTTTTAAGAAAGGCAGATGCTCTCTTACACATAAAAAAATTATTTTTCTCCCAACATTTCTGATCATGGAGTTGAATTTTGCCCTCACACACCCAGCAGATGCATCAAGCAGACTCTGGCTTGATCCGGAGAAATGTCCCTTCTCCTGGGCACAGGGCCTAGAGACCACCCGAGGAGGGACCGCAGGGGGACAGAAGTGAGGGACAAGACAGGACCGGCTCATGGGACGAGCCTGGCACACTGCAGCATTTGGGGGCTCGGGCACAGCTGACCCACGCAAGGTGAAAAATCCCATTCCCTGGGTGCCAGGGGGCCACCCTCCCCCTGCAGTGTGGGAGGCACAGCAGGATGCAGGGAGCACAGGGGGTGGTGGACGTGGTGGGGGGTACCTGCCCACCTCCCCACCAGCAAGGAGGTGCCCACGGGCACCCACTCAGCTGCAGCTGGGGAAGGGCGACTAAAGCAACTGGCTCCCTGCGACAAGTCTGGCTTAGAAACATGAACTTGTGCCAGTGAAGGCAACTGCAGGCACTGGCTGAGTGAGCTGCCCTGTGTGGTGGGCAGGGGTGGTGGGTGGAGTGGGGAGCAGGGGGACACTGGGTATGAGCAGGAGCAAAGGACTCGGAGGATCAGCTGTGGCCCAGACCGTGCTGCAGGTGTGCAACTCCCCAGTTACTCATCCTCTTCATCTGCAAGAAGAAGAAACAAGAGTTGCCTGGCCACCTCCTCCCTGGAGGCCTGGGACAAGCTGGGGAGTTTCCATATGGGGAGACAGAGGGAAGTGGCTGCTGGAGAGGAGACCCCCAATTGCACTCACCTCTCTGCTCCTCTGAGTCGTTCTCTGCCTCCTCCGAGGAACCTGCAAGAAAGTCCCACATCAGCTTACACGGATAACCACGTTAGCTGCAGTCCTCCTCCCCTCCTGGTGCTGTCGTCCCCAGACTACGCTGGTGGTTATATGCTAAGGGAGATGCCCCCTGCAACCGCAAACAGCACAACCTGCACGTGGGCACCCCAAAACCCATCCCTCCTCTGCCTGGGTCTCTTGCTGCCTTAACCATGGGGTGGCTGGGATGTTTCCCCCCACACCCTAGGCACCAAGATGACACTGCCCCGGCACACACAGGCTGCAAACCCACCTGTGCTGGGTAACTGGTATCCATCACAGCCAATCTTCGGTCTCTTCTTGCCATAGTGGGCGCAGAGGTGGGCACTGCCCGCCTGGTTACAGCACCAGTCGTACAACTTCAGCTCCTGATCTGGAGGTGAAAAAGGAGAGTAAGAGGCTGAAGGGGAGAGGAGAGGGAGACAGGCTGGCTCCAGGCAAGCAGGGTGCTTGCCTCAGCTTTTGCCAGGTCCAAGCTCCCTCCAAGGGCAACAACGCGTCAGGAAGCAGGTTGGCATGGAGATTAAAATGATTTACAGGCTACGGCAATGCCAGGGGATGCCAGGGCTGGCTGTACTTACCTCGATATGGAGATGCCTGTCTGGAGGACCTCCAGTACCTCTCCTGCCGCCCCTCGATGAGCTGGCTCTGGCTGTCGTACAGGCAGCGGATGCCGGCACCGTGCTGGTTGGGGGAGGCGGAGTGCAGCATGGAGACCCGAGCAGCCCACCACCCTGCAATGAGGCTGCAGTGAGCCTTGGCCCAGCTCTCCCCAGCCAGCAAGGAGCAGGGCCAGGGCTGGCTCCTTGTTATCCATCCTCCCACATTGTTATCCATCCTCCCACCACGTCACCCACGGTGCTATGGGGGTTTGGAGGGACTGACTGTCCAAGCAGTCCCCCAGGGTGCTGGGGAGGGTCCATCCCTGCTGTCCCCATGCAGCTTAGACCATCTCTGGCCAGCCTAACAAGACAGGGACAAGTCAGCCCTCGTTCCTCCCCATTTTCCCTGTCTCTGAAGGGAAGGACAGTCCCCCCTTATTTTCCTTGGGGTCACCTGCCCACCTGGTCAGAAGGGACCCCAGCCACCCTTGCAGAGGAGGTGGGGAGGGACAGCTTGGGGACGAGGAGGGTGGGGAAGCGACATGTCCACTTGCCTCCCCGGCTGCTCTTGAAGCGTGGGTCCTGCTGCCCTTGTTGCAGGGAGCAGGGACAGGCAGGCAGTCCCTGGCTCCACACTTGCGGCTCCTGCTGCCGCCCCGTCCATGCCAGGCACTTCAGCCGGTAGTTGACACCCACGCGGCTCTCCAGCTTGTAAATCCACAGTCCACGGAGGTCTGAGCAGGAAGAGAAACTGTAAGCTGTCACCTCCAGCCAAGGGGACCGCAGGGGCAGTTTTGGCTCGAGGCAAGAACTGAGTGATGCTGATGCTGGAAGCTAAGGCCACGTTGACCCCCAGCCATGGGACCCCATGCTTAAGAGCCACCCAACAGTAGGGAAACAAGGGGAGAGGCTCTTGCCGAAGAAGAAAGTCTTGGGACAGAGCTATTGCAACAAAAATGGTCCATGGACACATCAAGGACATTTCAGCCTCAGGGCATAACTAGTATCCAGAGGAAGCATTTTATGTGCTTGGTGGGAAAGCCTGGCCTTGGTGAACTCAGTGAGAGCCTTGCCACAGTGGCAGGCTGGATTTCATCCCCTGGGAACATCTTCCTCCCCACACAGCCCTTCCCCAACCCCCCAGAGGGCTGCATGAACCTGCCCCAGCTGTGCGGCACTACCTGTGTTGTAGCCCCTGAACTGATCAGGGCGATACTTAATGGCTGGAGGTCTCCGAGTCAGGTCATCATTACGGTAAAAGCCATCCCCACTACATGCAGAGGAAAGGGGGAAAGATCAGAGGTTGCTCTTCCCGGATGGGGTTATCCCAGCCCCAGCCCCAGCCTTCCCTTCAGCTGCCCTGATCCTGGACTGGCAGGACCCCCACAGCTCTCAAGTAGCAGCTCTGAGGACAGGAGGGCAAAGGCACCAGCTCCCCCACACCGCTGCCTCCTCTCTACAGGGTGTAGTTAGTTTTGGGTGTTGCATCATGGGCTGAACCCACAGACATCTCAAGACCCCCCGCGAGCAGCTTCCATGGTTTGCAGCATCTTGCAGGGCGATACGGAGCAGAAACCCATGAGCAGTTGTGCACAGGCAAGCACGTACACACACGCCTGTGCCGCCCGCGCTTCCCGTTCCGGCCACCTTTTCCTTACCCAGCTGCAGCAAGCGGCTAATGAGCAAACCTGGGGCGAGATGTAATGTGAGGAGGCAGGAAGCGACTGCTCCGGCCAAGCGGCGGAAATCCCTTACCTCGACTAGTGCAAAGTTCAGCAAACATCCCCTATTCCCCACTCCTTCCACCCAAACCACCTGGATGCTGCAGGCCTGGGACCCCAGAGGGATGTGTGGATCTTACAACAAGCACAGTCTGGCAAGCCAGCATGCTGCAGCATGATCCAGCCACTAATAGGGCAAATTTGGTTGTGAGACCCCCCTATGTTAGGCTATATGGGCGTGCAGACCCCAGCTGGGCTGCCCTCATCCTTGCAGGGCACTTCATGGGACACGGGGGGAAGGATGAAACCAGCCAGAGCCAGGGGTGGGACACAGCCCGGTGCTCAGAGGAGGCAGGGGCTGTGTGTCGAGCCTGCTGTACCTGGTGTAGCCGATGAGCACGTTGGTGGCAGCAAGCCTGGTATAATCCCATTGCATGCCTCCCTCCTGGTACAGCATCAGGACGTAGGACCTGAAGCCATCAGTGGTCAGGATGGCCTGGTATGTGATCGTCTGGGGAGAAGTGTTGCGGACAGGTAAGAAAGTGAAGAAAGCTGCTGGGTTTAAATTAGGAGTGTGGGTCAGTGCTCTCTGGGGGATGCTGAGGCTGAGGTCCTGATGTACAAGGCAAATGCAGCCTGGGCTAGTTCACATTCTGCATGGAAAATGTGATGGTTTTACTTTGATGCTGTTCCATGAGAAGCTTTAAATTCACCCAGTGTTATGCTCCCAGAGAACAGTGTTTCTGGTGCACAATAAACCCCCACCACATTAAAGAGAAAGATTTTACAGAGCAGGGAGAGTTCAACTAAAGATGTCCCCCAAAAAAACTGAAAACCACCAAAACACAGGCACAGCCCAGTTCTTTTTGGCAAAAGCCTTGAAGACTGACCTTTTGATTCTTATTTTCAGGCACAGACAAGGTGATTGCCCATGGGTCTTGGGGTTTTTTTGACAACTCAACAAGTCCTTGAGCTCCATCAGCCCCTTACCCTCCGGGTGTCGGTCCATGCTGTGTAGGCAGGTGCCCTCTCCCAGGTGATCTTCAGGGTCCAGGCCGCGGAGTAGGAGGACCTCAGGTACCGCCGAACCTTTGCTTCCACGTCGCGGATGAATGGAGGCTTGGCCGTGTTAAGGGTGAGGAACTCCTGCGGGTTGGGTACACCCATGCCTGCATTAGCTCCCAGTAGGGCAAAGACAGGTCTAGACTGGGGTCATGCATGGAGCACTCCAACTAAGGGCCTGGATAAGATTTGGATGGCTCGAGACACACACAGGACCAACAGCTCTTAGATTTGGCCCAGAAAAGGGAAATGTTGCCCATGGGCTCCATCAATTACACATCTCAAAGGGCATCCACAGAATAGGTGATGAACTTATCATCAAAAGGTGTTTCATGCAACCATGCACCTGGGTGGCTTCACTCACCTGGTAAAAGGTGGTGCCAACACCTCTGGAGAAGTCAGCGTTGTCCCAAAACACGGCGATCATGGGAACCTCCTCATGGCCGTTGAAGCCGCTGGAAGGAGGGTTGGGGTACGTGAAGATGTTGTTGTCTGAGGCTGGGAAAATTATTTGTCCGTTGTCTGTAAACTGAGCAGAGGGATCCCTCCATTAGGTGAGGACAGGACAGGACCCTCCTAACACAGGAGTGGCAGCCTTCCCATTTCCAAGACCACTTTGAGCAACACCCATGGAAGGCCACCACTGGCCACAACTGAAATGGCCACAAAGCCACCTGCTGCTGCAAACAGACCCCAGCAGCATCCCAGTTGATTCACCCCCCACAGGGGTCCCATCTCAGACACCTGGCCCCTGGTGCCTCCCCCATGTTTTTGGGGGACAGCCGCTTGCCCAACAGCAAGTCAAGCCAAAGTAGACTCACGTAGAGAGAGTTGCGCAGGGTTTTCCCAAACGGGAATCCAGTCTCAGGCTTGAAAAGTGGAGAATTAAAATCCACCCTCCTTTCCACATACTCCTGATCATTTTCCCTCATTCCGTATCCGTAGAGGGGCACAGCTGCAACTGGAAAAGAAAACAAAACAAAAAAAACAACCCCCAAAACATGCTTACAGCAAAGCCTTTGGTCTGTGCCAAAAAGTCAAAAGGCTGAAATGATTTTGCTTCCAAAAAGACACAGCCTGGGCAGCAGGAGGATGGGGAGACACTACCAATAGTCGCCCGGGACACCCTGCATGTCACCTTCCCTTGCAGGAGCTTGCTTCCACCCCTTTTGCTGCCTTACACGTACATAGCTGCCCTAAACCCACTGTGATGGCCTTTGTCCCCTCCTGCTCCAGCCCTGTTGGGTCACCAAGCTGAAAGACTACTGTTAAGAGGGGAAGAACGTTGTACAGGACTGTGGTAGGGGGATGGCAGGGAATTAAATACCCACAGCCCTTTCTAGAGATGTTTACAGCCTCCAGCTCCGTATTTATGTCTGTTAAATAAAACAAAGCATTTGGAGGGGATGGGTTTTCCAGCTGACGGGACCATACTCGAATGCAGGCTCAGCCTGCCAAAAATGCAAACTCATGTGCAGAAACTCCTCATGGTGTGTCTTCCCTGAGAATCCTGGCCCCAAATAGCCCCCTTGGTCTCTGGGCACCAAATGTCCCCCAGGAGGGTCCATCAGGAGGAGGCCAGAGGTTCTCCTCCTGCCCAGGCTGCCCCAAGAGCATCACGTACCTGTGGGGCCAGGCAGTGGGGTCAGGGCGGCCGCCGGCCCTCCTGGCAGAGCTGGAAACACGGGGGACGATGTGCGGGAGGTGACAGTGGCTGCTCCTGGCCTGGGGAGCACCTCCCTGCCCCCGGGGTGGGGGGCTGGTGGGGCCAGGCTGGCGGTGGCTGGGCTGCAGGACACGGCTGGGCGTGCAGTGGTGGGGGGACTCCCCCGGGATCCCCCCTGCCCTGGGAAGGCTGCAGGGAGGCTCAACCCATTGGCGACAGGGGGTCCGTTTGACAGGCTGGTGGTCAGCTTGCCGCCCAAGAATGGGTGCTGGGCAGTGAGTGACGAGCCACCCGCAGGTCCTGGCCCTGATCCAGGGCTGCCAGCAGCGATCCTGGCAGGAGGAAGGCCAGGGAGCCCTGGGGTCTGCCCCAGTAGGGAGCGAGTGGGGGTCTCCACACCTGCTTCAGCTCCAGTCACTCTGGAAAGGAGCTGAGCCATGTCCCCTCGCCCTGCCATCGCTCTGGGGAGCACGGCACTCGCTTCCCCAGGCACAGGGCTGCCAGCATCCCTGGAGGGAGCTCTGGGGCTTCCCAGCTGGTGGGGAGGCAGGAGCAGGGCATCCCCCCCTGGTGCAGCAGCCCCCAGCTCACCCCTTCCCCCTGCAGAGGACCCTGTTATCCACTCACGTGCTGAAAATGAAGGCGCAAGCCCAGGGCTGGTGGACACCCCCTCTGCAGCATTTTCTCTCTGCGGAGCAGAAGGCAGCGCTGGGGCAGCATTGGGGGACACAAGGGCATGGGGGGATCCTTCTCCCAAAGGTGCTGGCATCCCTGAGGCCACCTCATCTTCAAGAGACCACGTCTGAGAGCCTCCAGCATCTCCTGCCAGCCCACCCAGTGCCCCTGGCACCAGGGGTCTGCTCCCACTCTGGGTGCCAGGGGTAGAGTGGGGGTCCCCATTGGGTGTCAGCCCTGAGCTCAGCCCATGCCCAGGAAGAAGCAGAGAAGCCGGTGAGGCAGCCATGTTGTCAGAGATGTCACTGGTCTTTGGAGCCACTGGGACCAGGGGCTGCATCTCCTGGGGAGAGGCAAGGGCAGATGGGGCCAGCTCTCCTGATGCGATCTGTATGACAGCTCCTGCACCCTCTCCCAGGCTGGCACCAGGGGAAGGTCCCCCATTCACTGAGGCTCTTCCAGGCATCTCCACCACATTGACTTGGCTCAGTTTTGCATCAGAAAGTCCAAGATCGGCACCACTCTGGATGCCAGGGGCAGACACAGAGGGTTCCTTGAGGTCAGCAGCCTTCAAGCCTGTACTCAAGCCAGCGCTGGCTCCACCAGCTCCAGGAAGGTTTGCTCCATTAGCAGCCTCACCAGCCATCCCAGGTGATGAAGACCCCTCCGTAGATGGGGAAGAAGATGCAGACTGCAGCATGGCTCTCATTTCTCCATCAGGGGCTCCTGAACCAGTTGATCCCTCTCCAGCAGGGGCCTGGGACTGTCCCAGGGACCCTCCGTCACCAGCTGCTTCACCTGCCCCTTCTGCAGCAGGAGGGGCTCCAGACCCAGCACCCAGGGAAGTCTGCAGAGCTCCAGGAACACTGCCCGTTCCTCTGATGTCACTTGGGCTGGCTGGACCTAAAATGGAGGACCCTGCCACCTCATCACTGGGAGAGGCAGAGCTGGATGAGGAACCTGCACCAGGCAGTTGATCCACACCAGTTGCCATCCCGCTGCCTGCAGTGGAGACCAGGGGTGGCTCAAACCCAGTCCCGCTGCCTGCTCCTCCCAGAACCTGCTCTGCTGTGCCAACTCCATGTCCCTCTGCTGCCGGCAGCCCCAGGTTTGTGCCAAGCTGATCCCCAAGGGCAGGTGATGGAGATCCTGACGGTCCATAAGCTGCTGAGCTGGGGGCATCCCATGCTGAAGTCAAGCCAGTGCCTGGTCCACTGGCTCCAGGGAGACCTGCTCCCTGGGGAACACCAGCTGCTGTCCCCCATGGCTGTGACCCCCCAGAGGATGGAGACACAGGTACTCCCTGGGCAGCACCGAGGTCGGGGTTCACTGGTGTCTCTGCCCCAGACACGGGGCCAGCTGCAGCCCCCGGGGCTGGGTAAGCAGCTCCAGAAGCACTGGGGAATTCTCCAGGCAGGTCCCCTTGTCCTTCAGCTCCTGAGAAGTTGGGCTCCAGCCCAGCACTGCTGGGAGGTGCAGGACCAGGTGGGGACACTTGTCCCAGTGCTGGGGCTGCTCCTGCTCCATCCCCAAGAGCTGATGGAGGGGACAGTTCAGTATTTGCCAAAGCTCCTGTTCCTCCAGCTGGCAGGTCTCCAGTGTTATTGGGATCCTGCTGAGTGCTGAAGGCTGAAGAACTTGTCTCCACATAGGGACTTTCACTCTCTGGATTTCCTGCCTGTGCCACATCCCCTGTGCTCTCAGTCCCCTGCACCAGAGTGAGCTCTGGGCCAGTTTCACTGTCTGAAGAGGCTGGGGACAGGCTGTCAGGGCCAGGGGCTGCAGCTGGGATGGGTCCTGCTCCATCACCCTCTGAAATGGAGGATGCTGACACCATGTCACTGGGAGAGGCAGAACCGGACGAGGAACCTGCACCAGGCAGTTGATCCACACCAGTTGCCATCCCGCTGCCTGCAGTGGAGACCAGGGGTGGCTCAAACCCAGTCCCGCTGCCTGCTCCTCCCAGAACCTGCTCTGCTGTGCCAACTCCATGTCCCTCTGCTGCCGGCAGCCCCAGGTTTGTGCCAAGCTGATCCCCAAGGGCAGGTGATGGAGATCCTGACGGTCCATAAGCTGCTGAGCTGGGGGCATCCCATGCTGAAGTCAAGCCAGTGCCTGGTCCACTGGCTCCAGGGAGACCTGCTCCCTGGGGAACACCAGCTGCTGTCCCCCATGGCTGTGACCCCCCAAAGGATGGAGACACAGGTACTCCCTGGGCAGCACCGAGGTTGGGGTTCACTGGTGTCTCTGCCCCAGACACGGGGCCAGCTGCAGCCCCCGGGGCTGGGTAAGCAGCCCCAGAAGCACTGGGGGATTCTCCAGGCAGGTCCCCTTGTCCTTCAGCTCCTGAGAAGTTGGGCTCCAGCCCAGCACTGCTGGGAGATGCGGGACCAGGTGGGGACACTTGTCCCAGTGCTGGGGCTGCTCCTGCTCCAGCCCCAAGAGCTGATGGAGGGGACAGTTCAGTATTTGCCAAAGCTCCTGTTCCTCCAGCTGGCAGGTCTCCAGTGTTATTGGGATCCTGCTGAGTGCTGAAGGCTGAAGGACTTGTGTCACTCTGGGTATCTGCATGGGGACTGCCATCCCCTGGACCTGACTGTGCCGTGTCCCCTGCACCCGCAGCCTCTTGACCCTGGACTCCAGCAACAGGCCATGTCAGTCCATCAGGTACAGAAGATGCTGAGTTGGGGGCATCTGAAGCTGAACTCAAGCCAGTGCCAGGTCCCTCAGCTCCCTGGGGAGCACCAGCTGCCACCCCCCATGGCTGTGACCCCCCGAGAGACGGAGACACAGGTGCCTCTGGGGCAGCAGTGAGGTCAGGGCTTGCTGGTGTCTCTGCCCCATCATCAGCTGCAGGCAGGGTGCTGGTCCCAGCTCCTGGGGGTGGGTAAGCAGCCCCAGGAGTGCTGGGGGTGTCCGTGGGGGATGGCAGAGCATCAGTAAGCAGCGGTGGTTGTTCTCTGGTGGGATTCTGCCATGGGGCAGGCTGTAGGGATAGTCTGGTCAGACCCACATCCCCTGTGGGCAGTGCAGTGGCTGGGACTGGGGGATTTGTGTCACTCTGTGCATCAGTTGGAATCCCTGGGGCCAGCAGTGATGTGGCTGTGTCCCCTGTCACCTCAGGTGCTGTGGATGCCTCGCCATCTGCAGGTGACAGGGCTGAATCAGGACCCTCTGATGACACCCCAGGAGCTCCCTGTCCATCCCCGTCCCCACCACTGGCTGGTGCCAGCGAAGCAGCCGGGCTCAGCACTGCCTGGCCAGGGAGGAGGGAGGGCTCACCCAGGTTTCCCACTGTTTCTGACACTACTGGGCTCTCCAGAGGCAGGTGGGACGAGCTGGCTGTGCTGAATTCACCATTTACTGCATCTCCTGTATCTCCAGGCACTGAAGCTGAGGGACTTTCCTCAGCAGCTGGGGCCATTTCTCCCACTGGCTCTGGGGTGATGCTCATGGCCCCGCTCACTGCCCCATGCTGCTGGGTCGTAAGCAGCTCCCCAGCACCAGGGCTGGGGCTCAAGGAGTTGGCACTGGCTTCGCTTTGGATATCCACTGGCAGGGTTACGCCTTCCTCGACTGCTCCCATGGCTGTGGTCAGCCCTTGGCTCGGCAGCACAATGACAGTGGTACCCATGGGGCCGTCAGCAGTTGGCTGGGCCCCCCAGGTGGCTGCCAGTGGAGGGGTGGTGGGGATGGAGATGGCACCAGTGGTGGGGTCTAGGTCTTCTGCTCCTTTAGTCACAGCCATGAGGATGTCCTCCTTCCCATCTGCAAAGAGAGGGGTGGTCCCCAGGGGGGCCTCAGGTGTGGCCCCCATTTCATCAAGTTCTGCTTCTGGGGTGACAGCAGGGTGCTGTGTGGAGATGGCGGCAGTGGTCATGGCTGCAGTGGGAGCAGCCGAACTCTTCTCAATATCCTGAGACGTGTTAAGAGGTTTGGTCACGTTCATCAAAGTTGGTACTGTGGAGCTGTATTCGCTCACTGCTGTCACCAAAATGTCCGTCTCAGTCCCAGGAGGGAAGGGTGGGCTCGATGAGCTCCCTGCGAGGATGCTCTCAGCTATCTCAGCATCAGCCACTGCAGTGCTCATCTCCGCAGTGCCCATCACCAGGGCATGGAGCCCCTCACTCTCTGTTGTGATGGGAGAAGCTGTCCCTGCAGCAAATGGTCCCTCAGTAGTGACAGGGACAGCAGCAGTCCCAAGCCCTGCAGAGAAGCACAAAGTGGAGCATTATACCGGGTGCCAAAGCCAGTAGCCTGCCAGGCTCAGATGTGTGTCTCCTCCAGCTGAGCATCAGAAAGATCCCGCCCCTTCTTAAACCCTACGGCCTCATGCCCTGGCCTTACAAGGCTCTGACTTAAAAGCCAAGGAGCATACCCTGGGCTGCCTTAGGCACAGCACTGCACAGCACTTTTTGCATCTGCAGCATCAGCAGCTACTGGTGGAGACAGGACACAACTCATCACAGGTCAGGGAGAGATGATGGTGCAAGCACAGAGGCAAAAAGGCAGCTGCCGCAACCCAGCCCAGTTACACTGGCAGTGGTACTGCCTGGCTGCTGGGAAGAGCTGGGGCCCAGTAAGTCTAGTTCATAGCCCCAGAGGTGTCTGTAGAGCTCTGCTACCTGAGGACAGTCTTCAGCCCTCTTTGCCTCACTGCAGGGACAGCCCTGAGAGCAGTCACCTCCACAGAGCCTAAGGGGGGGTTCTCGCAATTTTTCACCTTTTGGGTGTCTGAGGGACATTTAAATACACTTTACCCAAAGCCGTTCGACAAATAGGATAGCCAGGGCTTAGCAAAATATTCCCTGACTGCAAATGGCTTCTGACCCACTGCAGTTAAATTAGGTTTGTTAAACCTCTCCCAGGGTGGGAGCCTGCTTGCTCCTGCCCCCATCCCACTTGCCCCAGCTGGGTGCAGGCACCAGGGATTCCCTGCCCATGGAGGGAATATTCACAGACTCCCAGGGCAAAGGCCTGCTTACAGCTCCCTCCTCCTGCTGCCAAAATCCTGCCCCACATTCAGGAGCTTTGCTGAAAGGAGGAGACACCACCCTGTATCCCAGGGGTTTCTCCCAGCAGCCACTGGCACCCATGGTTGATGTTTCACCCAGTCTTATTTTTAGGACAGGGGGTGTCTGGGGTGACCAAGCTGCCACCATTGGTTCCAGGAGGAGCCTGACAGATCTGCTGACACTTGGCTTTAGGCAGCCACAATTCAGGGAGACAAAGGGCACCCCGAGGGTAAGACCCAGCAGGGTTTCTCCACAGCCTGACAGCCCGAGCCTGTTCCCCATCCTGGTGCTCCCGGTTCATCAGGTTCCCCCTGCCAGGCAGCCAGATCCCCCCCTCCCCACAGCGGAGATGCCTCCAACCTCACCGCAGGCTCAGCTCCTTAGCTTGCAGATAGTTTGTGCCAGAGTCATTAATGAACATTATCTCCTATGCCAGACCAGTCCTTGAGGGGTCCATCCTCCTTCAGCCCCCCCATTCCCCCTCCCGGCAGACTGCTTCCTCACCATCTTCTCCAGCTGAAATAAGCTCTTTGCATTAACCCCCCTCAGACAGAGGAGCTCAGCCACTTCCCTCCCCAGCTCAGGGAAAACAAAGAGCATCAGTCAGGTCCCCCCAGGTTAATTTGGCACACTCCATCCCAGTAAATCCCCGTTTTATCTTAATTCTTTCATGCAGAGCAGGAAACACCACCTACCCCACACCATCCATTCATGGGAAGCTTGTGCAAGAGGGGCCCCAGAGTGGAGCACCAGCATTTGCTGTGCCCTGGGACATGGGAGGGATGGGAGCATCCCTGGACCCTGCTCTGCCAGCTAGCTTCCCTGGGCTCCCTTGCTGGAGGGCTATGTGGCTGCATGCAGGCTCCTGGGCTTGGGTCTCACCTCTCCCACAGGTCCACACCTGCAACCAGCCCCTCAGGGTGATGCCTGCCCCATAAAACACTTTTCTAACTCTTTGGTGGCAATATTTTGCAAGGACTGGTCATAAGAGGAGTTTCCAGTGAAGCCAGAAGAGAAAAGCATCTCACAAGCATAGTTGCTGTGCCCTGCAAGGGCTCAGGTAGCACATGTGCTAGCAGAAAAATATAGGACATACCGTGCAGAATCCATACGCAGCATCCCACAAAGGTGGAAAGCGTCCATCCCCTCATCTCCATGCCTCAGGCCTCCACGCAGGCAGAGCGCTGGTAAGCTCAAAGGGAGGCCAGAGCAGCAAGGAGCAGCTCCGTCCCTGCCTGCCTGCCTGCCTCTCCTGCAGAGTTGGAGTTCCACAGGTGCAATCCTGCTCCTGCTCCCTCCTATTTATAGGGATGGCAGAGGGAGGCAGGTTGCAGCCGCCGTCCCCTCCCGCCCCCGGTGCTTTCCCTCCAGTGTCTCTGTCACTATTCCCTTCCTGCCGAGCCCTCCCCTTCCCAAGGGCTGGATGCCCTGTTCAGCTGGGGTTGGGGGTTACCCAAAGGCCACCCTGCACGAATCTGGTCCCCCCAGGGACGTGGGCCCAGCACCAGTCGGCAAAGCTGAGCCCAGAGCAGTGCGTGGCACTGCCAACAGTGACACAGCAGCCACCCCACAGATCCCACAGGACCTGCTCCCCACAGCAGCCACCCCACGGACCCCACAGGACCTGCTCCCCATGCAGGGGAGGGGGCCACAGAGCAGCAGGTGGTGGTGACAGGGCAATGCCAGCTGGTGCCATCATGCCTGTGAGGACACCGTGGGCACTAAAATCAGCAGCTGAGCTGTGTCTCAGCCCAGGGCAAGGCAGGACGTAAGTTACCACTTGGCTCAAGGCTTCCCCAGGAGCAGTGGCAGGTTATAAAGCAGGGAGAGGTATGGCTGGGGGCAGGCCCTGGGGTGTCAGCTGAGCTTCCCCAGCACTCAGCTGCAACTGGGAGCACTGGGGATCCCCATCCAGAGCCCCAGCATGCCCCAGAGGGGTTTTAAACCCTGATTATGGGCACAGCAGTGATGGGGTACTGGGAGGGGGTGAATGGGCCAGGGAAGCTCCTCTGCAAGGTGGGACCAGAATTCCCAGAGGCTGGATCGGAAAAAGGTGCAGCCCTGGACGCTCTCCCCTGCTATGGGGATCCCCTGGGTCTCTTCACCCCTATGTCTCCCTTTCCCCCCTCACCCTGCAGCAGCAATTCCTGCTCCCCCCCTTGAAAACTGCTACCAGCTCCCCCATGAACAACATTATGCAAACCCCCACCACTACATGGTTTTGTAATCAATTAAATGCTTCTTAACCAGAAATGCCCCCAGGTGACTCCTGCAAAGTGTTATTAGGGGTGTTAGGCAGTACACAGCGTCCCGCCGGAGCCAGCCTCCAGCGGGCAGGCGGCAGTGGCAGGGCATGCCGAGCAACACCCTGACCCACCGGCCAGGCAGCGTCGACGGGGGGAATGCCAGGGGAGGCCAAGTCACGGCCGACGAAACCCTGTGCTGTAAACCCACGCATTACCCCCGGCAGCGGGAACAGGGCACAGACGATAAATCAGGGGAGAGCACCGCTCGCCTGGAACGGACGTCCGCCCACCAAAAATGCCATCACGGGGGCGAAGTCGGGGAGAGGACGGTGTGTCGGTGACCTGTACAACCAGCATGTAGATCAGGGGGTGACCGCCCAGCCAGTGACCACCCCAGCGGCCGCCACACCTGGGCCGATGGAGGATTAGAGGGATGCAAACCCACCGTGGGAGAGTCGTTCCTGCCTGTGCTGACGATGCCGTATCACTTTGGAAAGCCACCCTGACGGGGAATATGTGCTGACGCTGGAGACAGTTGCTCCAGCTGGTGTTTGAGGTGCAAAACATGGTGGGAACCACAGGGATTGTTGCAAACGTGCTGCTCAGCACAGGCAAAAATAACTCAGATGAAGCAAGTCTCTTCCAGCCCACCTAACCCTCAGCCTGCCTGCAAGCTCCTGCCCGTGGTGCACTGGGACCAGCAGCAGCAGACCCTCATGCCTGCTTCTCCTGCCCATACTCTCCCCAAAAAGCCCCAACTCCCTACTGCTCCTCCAGCAGAGTCATGGGGGTGACAATCTGAGCTCGTCCCACTGCTCTGGCATTGGCACGGCCTCCCAGGAAAGCCTGCAGCCACCATGGGTCACCCCTCATCTTGAGGATGGTGCCCTGTTCCCACGCTGGGAAGGGACTTCTCATTGATTCTTCTGCTATGCCTGAAACCAAGGTCCTGCAAGCCGCATGCTCCTGCAAGGATAAGTGTCATCCGCAGTTATCAAGGACCAAAGCATCGTATGGGCACCAGAGCCCCTCAGGAGCCTGCAGCTGGGGGGGGAGTGCCGTGAATCCCAGCACCCAGGGACTCTGCACCATCTGGCACGGCACGGCATGGCACAGCACGGTGCCTTATCAGCCTTCCTGGAATTAATGGGCTGGTTGTTCCAGCCCTGCGGAGATCCCAGCATCTCCTACCGGCACCGCTCTGGCCTCCTGGCAAGGGCATTTGGAGAGGGCTCAGGGGGTGGTGGTGGGGAGAACTGGGTTATCCATCAACCCCGCAGGTTCTGGATGACTTGGCAAGCCAGGCGTGTTGCAACACCCTCCTGCTGGGCAGTGTGAGCTGGGCTATAGCCACCGGCAGGGGTGAAGGGGAGGGGGGCACTGGAAGGGACACCTGAATCACAAGGGACCTGAGACACATGCCCCGTGATGCTGCTGGGCCCTCCGAAGGTGACAGTCCTGCTGGGCGCAGGGTCTGCTCCTTCGGACAATGCTGATAGATGGGAGCAAGCTACTAGTGAAGAGGCTGAGAAATTATTCACGGACTTGAAGAGCAGTGGGACCCAGATCTGACCTCCCAGGGCCCCCTCCAGTCAGGGGTCCATGATAGTCAAACAGCCATGGGGTGAAGGTGGTGGCCAACATCCTCAAGGGTGGCAGGCACAGACAGCATGGGCAGTGTCAGGAGCTTGTCAGAGCTCTGTGTCCCCAACACCCTGGCAGTGCCCACCATCCCCATGGCAGCCATGTCCCATTCTTCTCCCTCCCAGGCTGGGGGGCAGAGGGGCTTAGTGGCACCGGAGCATCTCCTCCCCCTACCAGCCCCCAACCACAATAGTGGTGGAAGGCAGCCATGCCAGCAGGGAACAGCAAGTGCCCCGGTCACCTTTTCATCCCGGCACTTCAGGACCTTTTCCTCCTTTTGTGACGCAGTTTGGCTCCATTACCCCAGCCTTGGCCCCTGGCCATGTCCCAGGGTCTGAAGTTATGGATTCAACAGCTGCAGAAAGCAGCCCAGTGGGATGTGGCGTGGGAGGACTCTTGGCCCAGCTCCACAGCGTAGGCAGAGCACGAGGATTTCTTTCCCAGAACCCCACCAGGCATTCAGCATGGGGACCCATACCAGCAGGCTTTGCCCCATTCCCCAGCTCCCTGCCCAGGTGATAAGGGATCTCTCTCAGTGCCTATGGCTCCAACAAGCCCCCAAAAGCCAGGCAGCATCTTTGAGAGCAAAGAGGCAACCCTGGGGTGCAAGGGGCATCCCAAATGGGAGCATCCTGATGTGCTGCCTGGGCTCAGCCTCCAGCCTCAGCCCAGCCTCTCCCAGCCCCAGCGAGCTGGCAGGCAGCCGGGTGATCCCAGGGTGTCTTTCCCCATCCTGTCCGGTTGCTGGCTTCTTCCCAGCTATGTGATAACTCACGGAGCCCGGGAGCCATCCCCAGGTTTGGCATCCCACAGCTCCATGTGCCCCCTCCCAGCCCTCCCTGTGCCGGCGTGGCGCAGGCTGCCAGCAAGGAGCAGCAATCAGCCGAAAATAACCCCTGACGAACAACACAACTATTTTGCTAATTATTTCAGTTTTCAATCTCCTGGTGAGGTGACTTGTTTAGGCTAATAATTGCTTCGGTTGGATTTTATCTGGCTAATTAATCAGTTAATAAATGACTTTGCTGCAGGGGGACAGACGCTGCGGCCGTCTCCTTAGCTGGGGACTGGAAAAAAACAGGGAAGGAGCACAGCCCACGGGATTTCCACGGCCCCATGGTGCACACAGCTGCCCTGGCAGCTATGGGGTGTCATGGGGCCGAGAGCACCAAAGTGGGGACCCCCAGCCTGTCAGGGTGCCAAGCTGTCCTTGGGAACTTCTGCAGTGGCCCCTGCCAAGAGGGGACAGCCCTAAAGGCCATCTCTCTGCTGCGAAGCTTTTGGGATTCATGTGGTTTCCCTTGCCAGTACCTCTGCTAGATGGTGAAGCTGAAAACTGAGGAAGGCAACTAGGAGAAAAAAGAAGCCATCTTTGCCACGGAAAGTGTGGGATTTCCCTCTGCTGCTCAGCCCATGTTGGCAGGAATGTGTCAGCAATACCGCAGGTGAGCCGGGGAGAGCTGGTGTGCAGGGCTCTGTCTTCACTCGCCCTCTGCGCTGCGCTCGCCCTCTGGGCTCAGGAGCTCAGCCCAGGACTGGGCTCAGGCAGGATAGGGGAGCTCTTTTCCTCTCCTGCCTCCTGACCAGAGCCACCCCAGGCTCCATCTTGGCCCACTCTGGATGTGAAGCTGCCATGGAGCATCTCTTGAAGACCTTGGGCACCGCAGCCTCCCTGGGTTGCAGACTTCAAATGTCACCAGTGCTGACACCAAGTGCCCTGGGCACAACAGTACTGGGGGCTCCAGGTCTCCTTTCTCTCATCCATCAGTCCCCAGGGTGGCTTTTGTGGCCCAGTCCTTGCAGGGTCCCCTCCTCCCAGCCCCCCAGCAGCAGTGGGGGGGGGTCCCACTGTGGGAGCTGGGTCTGGTGCAGGATGGTGGGATGACTCAGGCTCTACAGACAGGTCGTGGGAAAGGGCAGGGGCACCCCAGCCCATGGAGGGCACTGGGGCTCATGTGAGGGTGCGCAGTGAAGGATGGGGGGTCCCAGGTTCAAGGGGAGCTGTACAGGTTACCCCAATGGGCTGCACTGCCATGGAGTAAGGAGCTGGGAGCAGAAGGGAACAGAAGTCTGTGTGGGTGCCGGTCAGGCGAGGAGCAGCTGTCAGGTCCTCCTGTGCCCTCGCCACCCCACCGCCAGGCCAGCACACGGGAACGCTGTCTGCAGGTACCTGCGGAGCTGCGGGGAGAGAACAGCTGTCAAACCGTGTCGGAGAGGGTCTCCTACCCCCACTCCCCACCTAGCAGGGGCCTGATCCTGGACCACAGCAGCCAAAGGAGGGTCTCCCCTACATCTGAAAGGGCTCTGGGTGACATTCAATGCAAGTTCCCCTCCTGCTGGCTACGGGACCCTCCCTGGCTGGCTGGACCATGGCTGTCAGATGCAAAGTGGCACCCCCTCCTGGCACACTTCACCTGGGACAACAGCAGCTCCTGCACCGTGGTATTTCCCAGGTCCAGGGGGACTGTTAGCCGCAGCGACAGGAAGAGGTAAGATGCACCTAGGGACAAAAAATGTGGCTCAAATTATTGCCTTTGAACCTTGGGCTGCGCCAAAGGATCCAGGGGTCTCTCCCCAGGATTGCTGGCACAGACACAGGGCCTCCTCCCAGGTTAACCATGTCATGGACACCCTACACTGTCAGAAGAACAACCCTCCACCAGTACAGCAAACCACATGTCCCACAAAGCATCAATGGCCCTGTATTGAGACCATGGCAAAAGCAGTGGGGCTCCAGGACCCTCTGCACTGGTCCCTGGAAGCCCAAAGCCATCAGTGCTGGGGCAGTGGCAATGCCCACGGGGCACTGCACTTACTGGTGTTGGACGTGGAGGTGGGGCAGACCGGCAGCGTTGTTGGCAGGTCTGCAGGGGTGCTGACGGTCCCAGATATTGTTGGGGTGCTTGGTGTCAGCCCCATCGTCATGGTGGAGATGCCAGGGGTGATCCTAGACGTGGTCCTGGATGACTGGCTGGGAGCGGGGTTGCTCCCAGGGACTCCTGTGCTGATAACAGGGGTGTCTGTGGTGTCTGCCAGGGTTGTCAAGGGCTCAGCCGAAGCAGCTGTCGGTGCTGGTGCAGAGGGAGGTGAGGCGCTGCTGATCCCCGAGGATGTGCTGGACCTCTCCAGGGTGGAGGCTCCCATTTCAGGGCTGGAGGGAGGGAGGGTGCCTGTGGAGGTGGAGTTGGTGGTGGGCAGCAGCGTCGAGGTCTCCACAGATGTCAGGGAGGTAGGGAAAGTTGAGGACACGGTTGCTGTCACATCTGTGGTGGTGGTCCCTGCAAAGAGATTGGAGAATGAGGTGTGCAAGGGCTGGCCGTGAAAGGCTGAGACCATGGCTGTGCTGGGGATGGTGCAGCATCACCACCACCATGAGCTCCCCGAGTTATGCAGGGCTACACATCAACCATGGAGCACTAGGAGTGGGGATTTACTGTCCTGCATGGATCAAGCATGTGAATGCCCTGTATGGACATCAGCAAGGCAGGCTGTGTAAATCCCCCTGGCTGACAAAGCAGGAACAAGCCATGGGCGTAGTTGATCTTAGGGCAGAAACTCCTGTAGGCACCAGCACTAAGACCTGTTCCACCACCTTCACCCATCCCTGGAGGAAGTCAGACAAACCCGCCCGACAGGAAGAGCCCTGCAGGAACTGGTGACCGTGAGACAGGCTGGAACTGCAGCAGCAGCAGTTTACACAAACGTCCCTGCTGCAGATAGTCAGGAACTGATAGCACTGGATGTAAATAATGGCAACGGGGGAAGCAGCCCCACGGAGGGGGGCCATAGAGGAACAAATCCCAGCTTGCACACTGGGTGAGTTGTTAAGAGACATGCTGTGACCCACGAAAGCTCTGGGGGGAGGGTTGAAGGATGCAGGAAGGCTGTCCTCTCTGCCCACATGGATCCCATGCCAGGGCAGTGTACTGCCCCTGGGGAAGCCCAGGCATCTGTAACCCTCTCCAAAAGATGCACAAAACAGCCTGGCTGCCCAGGCCTCTGTCAAAGGTGCTTGTGAGGTGGTGGCTTTGAGATGCCAGGCTGGATTCCCCAGTGATCCCAGCACAAACCCAGTGAGTCTGGGGCTCTGCTCACATGGGGATGGGGAACAAAGGCACAAGCTGATGGCTGCTTTCAGCCAACCCCACCAGAAACTCCCACAGCCTCCCAGCAGCCGCTCCCTCCCTGAGCTGCTGCAGGCAGCAGCTGGTTAAATAATAATGCAGAGAAGGGCAAAGGTCTGGTCCCAGCCCATGCTGGGGTGGGTGTCTGCACTGAAGGGCCTCATCCTCACACAGAGGAGGAGCTGTAAGTCCACCTCTGCTTCCCATTTAGCAAACAGCAAACTGCACCCTCAGTGTTTCACCCACCGCACCCCACAAACACCTGCTGGAGGCGAAGTACCCCCCCACCCTGGGGAATGACGCGCCCCCCTCGCCACCCACCCCACAGAGAGCACCCCATCCCGCTCAGCCCTTACCCAGCGTGAGGTGCAGCACGGCGAGGCTGGTGAGGCTCAGCAGCAGCAGGGGCAGGGGCAGCGGCAGCCCCCCTCTCTGCCTGACCATGTCCAAGCAAGCAGGAGCTGATGCCCCCCTGCAGGCACCACTCCGAGAGCTCACCATAGCCCTGGCAACTGGGGTATCTGGGTCTCCTTTGACCGGCAGAGAAGGAGAATCCAGGTGGGTCCTTTTACTGCCCAGGTGCTGGCAGCGAAGTGGGGTGTTCCACCCGACACAGACACTCCAGGGATGGGCGCAATGCCGAGCAGACATCAGCTGCACGGCTGGACCCAGAGCAGCCAGGAGCCACAGGCAGGGCAGGCCAGCAGGGCCACCACTGCAGCAGACCAGGTCCCTGCAGCTGGGGACCGTGCTGTCCTCTGCCTGCTGAGGGGACGGTGACAATGGGAAAAAGCCCAGGGAAGCAGCTGGACTGCCTGGGACCGTCCCTGTGCTCCGCCACAGGGGTGGTGTTCGGTGGTGGCTCCCAGCACCAACGCCCTTGGGAGACAACAGCCTGCTCTGTCTAAGCGCGAGGAACTGGCCGAGAGAACAGGGAGCGCTCAGGAAGGGCGTGCTCCAGGCTGAGGGTTTGTCCTCTGGGCTGTCTATACAGGCATCACTTCCCCATGTCACAGCATGTCACGGCTGAAACACTGCTGACAGCCGGAGCTGCTTCCTTCTCGTCAGGGTCAGGGACAGGACCAGTCGGAGGCTCCTGCAGGCACTGGGCCAAGGTACAGGAGCTCCGCAGCAGACAGGCACACCAGAGGACTGCCAGGGCACAGCCACCCTGCTGCTGTACAGGTGGGGCGCTGCCAGGGTACAGGCGCAGAGGGCACTACCGGGGTACAGGCATTCTCCTGGGGTGCTCTCATACTGTAGGCTGCCCAGGAAGGGGCACTGCCAGGGCACGGCTGCCTGGGGGGACTACCGGGGTACAGTCACACTCCCACGGGCACAGCCACACAGCCAGGGTACAGCTGGGGTACAGCCACACCGCTGGGGTACAGGCATGCAGCAGCACCACCAGCGCAGCAGCCCCGCTCGGCAGCGTGGGGTGTGAGGGAGCTGGCAGCCCGGCCGGGGCACGGGGAGTGGCGTGGGGCCCACCCGCTGGCCTGCAGAGCCTAGATACGCGGCGGCCACCCCCGGGTGAAGTAGCCTGGTGCCTGGCAGGAGCAGGACGGGAGATCCCACGGGGGTTTGTCACCCTGCCCCTGTCCCCCGGGGACCCTGTGGCTGCACTCACCCGTGGTGGCACCGGGGGTCTCAGGTGCTGTCAGAGTGGAGGTATCAGGAGTGGTCCCAGCCAGCTGGCTGGGGATGGGGGTGCTTCCCGGGATCCCTGTGCTTGTAACGGGGGTGGCCATGGTGTCTGATGTTGTCAAGGGCTCATCCGAAGCAGCTGTCGGTGCTGGTGCAGTGGGAGAAGAGGCGCTGCCGGTCCCTGGGGATGTGCTGCCCAGCGGCATGGTCATGGCTGGCCCTTGGTGGGTGCTGGTACCAAGTGTGGTGCCCACCCAGGTGGAGGGGAGAAGAGTAGAGGTGGGGGGAGGCAGCATGCTCGTCTCGACTCCAAATGAGCTGACAGCCAGGGCCGTGCTGGTCCCCACAGACGTGATGATGGTCGTCTCCTCGCAGTTAGGTGTTGTGGCCATGAGGGCTGGATCTGGGATGCCACTGGTGAGCCCCAGCACTTTTGGGGGGGGGTCAGGCTGCACCATGGTGTCGACAGGCAACCCAGGAGTGCTGTGGGCTGCGCTGCCCCTTGCCTGCGGTGCAGGGATGCTGGAGGCTGCCGGGCTGCTGCCCCGAGGTGTTGCAGCGCTGACTGTGAAGGCGTCTGACAGTACCTCTGGGGTGGAGGTTTCAGGGCTGGAGGGAGGGAGGGGGGCTGCGGTGGTGGGCAGCAGTGCCGTGGTCTTTCTGGGTGTTGAGGAAGTAGGGAAAGTCGGGGACATGGTAACTGTCACATCTGTGGCGGTGGTCCCTGCAAAGAGGGGGAGAATGAGGTGCGCAAGGGCTGGCCATGAAAGACTGTGCCCAGGACAGCACAGCATCACCACCACCATGAACTCTCTGGGCTACCACGAGCTCCCTGAGCTACACATCAGCCATGGATTGTCAGGAGTGGGGATTCACCATCCTGCATGAATCAAGCATGTGGATGCCCTGAACAGCAACGAGATCAGCAAGGCAGGCCGTGTAAATCCCCCTGGCTGACAAAGCAGGAACAAGCCATGGGCGTAGTTGATCTCAGGGCAGAAACTCCTGCAGGCACCAGCACTAAGACCTGTTCCACCACCTTCACCCATCCCTGGAGGAAGTCAGACAAACCCGCCTGACGGGAAGAGCCCTGCAGGAACTGGTGACCGTGAGACTGAACTGGTGACTGTGAGATGGGCTGGAACTGCAGCAGCAGCAGTTTACACAAACGTCCCTGCTGCAGAGAGTCAGGAATTGGTAGCACCAGGTGTAAATAATGACAACGGGGGAAGCAGCCCCATGGAGGGGGGCCATAGAGGAACAAATCCCAGCTTGCAGCTCAGAGAGAGTCCTTAGAGATGTGCAGCGACCCACGAAAGCTCTGAGGGGGGTTGAAGGATGCAGGAGGAGGAGACCTATGGCTATAGCTCGAGGCTTGCAGGAGGTACAAGCCTCAGATTTATTCCCTGGGCTCGACTCAACAGTGCTCTTGCTTTGAGTCAAGTGCAAACATCAGGACAGCATTTGGAGTTTTCCAGGCCTATGACATCCTGGTGATGCTGCCATTCGGGCAGGGCCCTTTGGTGCTGCTGGGCAATGTAGCAAAGGCAATGAGCCCAGCAGGGACCGAGGTTCAGCAAGGGGGTCCAGCTGGGACCAAGGTCTTCTTTGCCCGGACAGAGACACAGATGAGAGGCAAAAAAAATAAAGCCAAGCTTGTCGCTCCTGTGTTGCAAAGCGCAGCCCTGTCTGCTCACTGGGACGGGGCTGAGATGTCGGAGAGCAAACAGCACCCCCAGTGTTTCACCTCTGTGGGTGAAGCCACTCCGGGGCCACCCCCCCACCCTAGGGAGCAATGCTCCCCACTTCTCCACCCCCCACGAATAACACCCCATCCCGCTCAGCCCTTACCCAGCATGACATCCAGCACGGCAAAACTCAACAGCAGGGGCAGGGACATCCCTCTTCTCTGCCCAGCCATATCCAGAACCAGCACCCCCATTCCCCGCGTGGGGATGGTGCTAGCGGGGAACTACGCAGCCGAGTGATGGTTGAAAGTGGTCGGAGACGCTTCCTCCTTCCCGGGGGCAGGGAGAGGAGGCACCGGCGGGCACTGCCCCCCCCCTCCCGGGGGCCGGTGCTGCGCCGATGTCCCCGGCGCGCCCACGGGCGCGCCGGGGACATCGACGCAGCACCGGCTCCCGTACGCGGCGGGGGGGGGGGGTTCCGAGGGGATGTCACGCCCCTTTCCACCAAAGACACGCCCATAAACACGCCCCCTTAGAAAAAAATAACCAAACCAAACGAACAACAACAAAAAAAACCCAAAAAACCACGCCCCCGGCTTGTGTAACACCCGGAGAGCCGCGTGGCTGCCAGGTAGGGACCGGGAACCGGGACCGGGAATCCCGACCAGGGCCCCCGGGAGTGGATTAGGGACCGGTATGGGCAGGGCACGGGGATCCCCGGGCACCGGGAGCGGACCGGGAACCGGGATGGGCAGGGTACCAGCATCTCCCGGGCGCTGGGGGAGGAGCGGGGACCGGGATGGGCAAAGCACCGGGAGCTCAGTGCGGTTCCGTTTCCCCTCGCAGCGGTCCCACGCAACCACGCTGCTCCGGGCAGTGCTAAAAATGCGGCGGGGACAAGGGAAACGAAAGGCCGAGGCCACGGAGCTGCCACGCGTGTCTCGGAGGAGGAAGGAGGAAGAAGAGGAGGTGCGGGAGGCCCGGCGGAGGGCGGCCCCATCAGTGCGAGAGTTCAAGTACAACAAAAAGCGGGTTCGCCTCGTCTCACGGGGCTCAGACCTGAAGGATGATGCTCGGTGCATCCTTTACTGGATGTCCCGGGACCAGCGGGTGCAAGGTGCGAACCAGCTGGTGGAGGGGGCCGGGAAGGGGAGCTCCAATGAGTGGCAAAACCCTTGGTCCTTTCCCACGGTAGGCCTTGGAGCTTGTCCCCCCTCTGCACGGGGGACTGGGGGGATTCCTCTTGCAAAACCCCATATCCATCCCCTCATCATCCCCCCAGCACTGCCCCGTGTGCTTTCTTCCCAGATAACTGGGCTTTCCTCTACGCCCAGCGCCTGGCCCTCAAACAGGAGCTGCCTCTGCACATCTGCTTCTGCTTGGTGCCCAAATTCCTGGATGCCACCATCCGCCACTACAATTTCATGCTGAGGGGCCTGCAGGAGGTGGCTGAGGTACAGCCGCCCAGGGGATGCCCTCGCTGGGTGGGACAGGGCTCCTGGGGAAGGGGGGAGGCAGATCCATCCCTTCAGTGGATGGTGGTGGGATGGGGACTGAAGAAGCATGAACCATCCTATAGCCCTCTCCCCCCTCGCTGCAGGAGTGCGCAGAGCTGAACATCCCCTTCCACTTGCTGCTGGGCTATGCCAAGGACGTGCTGCCTGCATTTGTGGTGGAGCATGGAGTGGGTGGGCTGGTGACAGACTTCTGCCCCCTCCGCCTCCCCCGGCAGTGGGTGGAGGATGTCAGGGAGCGGTTGCCAGAGGATGTGCCCTTTGCGCAGGTGGGTGCCTGCGCTGTGGGAGAGGAAAACTCTGGCTGGTGAGACATGGGAGAAACTTATCTCCTGTATTTTGCACCTGCAGAGGTGTGCTGGAGTTCCCAGAGCAGGGAGCATGTGTGTTATGTCATTGGGACTGTTTGTTTCTCCTGTTCACACTCTCCTCCATGGATTTGCTTCCCAGGTTGATGCCCACAACATCGTGCCCTGCTGGGTTGCCTCCCCCAAGCAGGAGTACAGTGCCAGGACCATCCGGGGCAAGATCCACACTCAGCTCCCAGAGTTCCTCACCGAGTTCCCCCCCGTCATTCGTCATCCATATCCCCCCTCCTGCCCAGCAGAGGTACCAGCAAGGAGACACCTCCATACCCACTCACAGCCAGTCCCAGAGAGTTTCACAGCTGCTTGGTGATTCTGGGAGGGGATGGCAGGGGATGGGGACAGTGACCTGCCTGAGGTCACGCACAGGTAGTGTGGAGGTGGGGATACCCTGGGGTCGGGAGGTTCCTACCTAATTCATTCAATTCCCAATTCTGCCATGCAGGGCTGGTTAAGAGGAGAAGGGTGACATGAGCTGGGGAATTGCTGGTTTGGGGACATCCAGGGGATGTAACACTCAGGGCAGCTCTGGCTGAAGAGTGTCTGCAAATGCACTCATGCTGCTTGGTCGCCGTCCAGCCCATCGCTTGGGAGGCCTGTTATTCCAGCTTGCAGGTGGACCGCACGGTGAAGGAGGTGGAGTGGGCAACCCCTGGCACGGCTACAGGGCTGGCTGTGCTGCAGTCCTTCATTGCAGAGCGGCTGAAATCCTTCGGCTCCCACCGGAATGATCCCAACAAGGCAGCGCTCAGCAACTTGTCCCCGTGGTTCCACTTCGGTGAGTGTCCCAGGCTTCCCGCTCTGCAGCAGGACCAAGCACAGTGGCTTGGACTGGCAGCCTGAGTTGCTCCCTTCCCATATCCCCAGGTCAGGTTTCCACCCAACGAGCCATCCTGGAGGTGCAGAAGCACCGGGGCAAGTACAAGGAGTCGGTGGATGCGTTCATAGAGGAGGCCGTGGTGCGGCGGGAGCTGGCTGAAAACTTTTGTTACTACAATGAGAACTATGACAGCGTGCAAGGTAGCACCCAGGGTCGGGTGAGCAACACTGGGGGCTGGGCTGGTACCCAGCTGGTCACCCCCACTTGGCAATCCCATTTCTGCTAGGAGAGGGGCTGTGGGGACACTAATGTGCCACCATTTGGTACCTTCTGGAGGTAGGACAGGAGCTGCAGATGCCCTCTTCAAGGCTGGTGCCTCCAGGGCACAGTACCCTCAGTAGCCCAACTCTCCATCCCTTCCTCGGGGCCCTGCAGGAGCGGGTTGCTCAGCATTGCTCCTCATCTCTCTTGCTCACAGGCGCCTACAACTGGGCACAAACCACCCTGAAGCTCCACGCCAAAGACAAGAGGCCTTTTCTCTACAAGCTGCAGGAGCTGGAGCAGGGGGCCACACATGATCCGCTCTGGAATGCTGCCCAGGTAGTGCCCTGCATCTTGCTTGCAAAATGCTGAGCCTTTTCCTGAGGGGGAGAGGTGAGCTGGCACGGACCGACCGCTGTGGCTGTCTCCCCCCAGCTCCAAATGGTCCGGGAGGGCAAGATGCACGGCTTCCTGCGGATGTACTGGGCCAAGAAGATCCTGGAGTGGACCCGCTCCCCTGAGGAGGCCCTGCAGTTTGCCATCTACCTCAACGACCGCTACGAGCTGGATGGCAGGGACCCCAATGGATACGTAGGCAAGTTACAGGATAGGGGAATGGGGAAGGGGGGTCTTACAATGGCCAAGGCTGTGCGGGGGCAGGGGGGTGCTCTCTGCAGACAACCCAGCCCATGCTCCAGCCCATCCTCTTTGCACCCACATCCCACCTGCTCTCTGGTTGCCTCCGAGCAAGGGGGAAGAGCTGAAGCTCCATCCCCACACCTGGCAGGCTGCCTCTGGTCCATCTGTGGCATACACGACCAGGGCTGGGCAGAGCGGGCCATCTTTGGGAAGATTCGCTACATGAACTACGCCGGCTGCAAGCGCAAGTTCGACGTAGGCCAGTTCGAGCGTCGTTACGCCCCTCGCACGCCCTCCCAGTGATGGGCACAGCATGCCTTGAGATTGCTCGTGCCCCTCTATGCTGGGGGCAGATGCACCTTTGCCAAGGCGCCAGCTTGCACCTTACACCCCGGCCAGGATCACCCCAGTGCTGTTGGAGGGCTCACTGTAACGGCAGCAAGCTCCAGGGTTTTGCAGGTCTCTTTTCTGTGCCATCACCCCCTGCTTGAGCTGCTGTGCTGAGGCAGCTGCCAGAGCCCCGCGGGTCTGTGCAGGGCCCTCCTTCTGCCACGAGTTTGCTGGCAGCTGCCAGAGCCCATCCACAGCGTGCCCATGCCTGCCAGAAACCTCTTCTACAACCACTGTGCTCAGCAGTAAGTCCAAGTCGCTGCTGCTGCTGCTGCTAACCACAGCTTGGATTTAGGCTGAGCAGGGCTTTTCTGGGGAAAAGCCCCCAGAAACTGGCTCCTCATGCTGTGCTGCCCCCAGGGAAGCCCTGCTTCACTCCACGCAGAGGCAGCGCTGCGCTGGGCTTGCACACGCATCTTTCAACAGTTGTTTTACAGTTTGTATCTCCTGTGTCTGTGGTGTTTATGGGGCAATGCACGACACTGCTGTGAGGGGAGGGCTGGGCTGCGTGGGTCAGGGATGCAAGCAGGGATGGGGCAGCCAAGGCCATGCCCCTGGGCTGCTCTGCCAGCGGCCAAGGCAGGCTCGGGAAGGGGACAGGCATTACAGAGCCCCTTGCTCGGTGGCTTGTACCTCCTGCCCCAAGCCCAGTGGGCAGTTTGCAGGGGGAGGCCACAAACCAGATGGGTTTAGTCAAGGGGTGGTGACAATAACCCCCTCCCAGTGACATCTGGTGATGCATCACCAGTTGCACAAGTTCTGGCCCCTGCCATCAGCCCCTGCACCCTGCTCCCTCCCTGCCCCAGGGGCCAACAGGCATGGCAGCACTGACCCCAAGGTGGGGGATACACACTGTTACCCCACCTGAAATGATGCCACAACACAGCTAGGCCCCTTATTAACTTAGTTTATTAGGGACGGCATTTTTGTCGCTGTGCTGTGCAATAGTCCCGCGCAGAGGGCTCCAGCTGGCGGCCAGGGCAGCCCCTTGCTCTCCCTTACAGAGCTCACTGCCTTGGCCAGTTCCAGCGTTACTCGTAGCAGTCAGCGCTGGGCAGCAGTGTCAGTGCTGGGCACAACCCCGCCCTGGAGACCTCCGCCGGGTTTACAAGTCCCGCTGCTTCCAGACAAAGTCCGTGGCGGAGGGTGGAAACCACAAATAAGCCAAAATCCTTTCCCTCTTCTCTAAATGTACTCAGTGCTTCTAGAAAGGGACGCGGGCAGCCTCTCAGCTGCTGTCCCAGGACATTAAAGTGCTTCAAACAAAAAAGGGTGGATGGAGGTGTGCTGCTGAGGCAGCTCCAGGGAAGGGGGTGCCAGCTCCGGGCAGCAGCAGGAGGGCTGGGCTCGGGGTTGGGGACAGGCAAGACCAAGGCAAACCAGCGTCTGGCAGCCCCAGGGCTTGCAGAGATGGAGATTGAGGGGGAGAGCAGCTGCTCCCCTGGGGAAAACAAGCAGAAGCAAGACAGGAGGAGGCAAAAACCCCAGGGGAAGGGCGTGGGGAGCTGAACACCCTTTCCCAGGCTAGATCCTGGTTTTGCCAGGATGCCGCAGAGCAGGGGGAGAGATGCTGCCATGCAGCAGCCTGGCCCCCAGTAGTGAGGCTTGTGCCACCCTCCCCGACCAAGCCCTGTGGCCACCTCTCCTGGTCGCAGCCTCTCCCCTCGCCCCAACCCTGCTACCCCTGCAGGGACAGCCCACGAGTGGCCACAGCCCAGCCTCAAGCCAGGGTCCACGCTGCAAGAGCCATTGCCCCTAGATGCCTTCTGCCAGTGTATCGCTCCCCGGTCCCTCAACACCCTTCTCGCACGTACACAGGCCACAGCGTCCTTCCAAACACCCCCCTGCCCATGTGAGTGCTGGACACTCCCCCGTGCAGTGGACTAAAGCATCCCCCTGCGGTGCGGAGGCAGCTCCTTGCCTGACCGCTAGTCCCGGGGCGCAGAGCTCACCCTGTACCACCGGGTCCGATCCTGCGGAGCCGTCGGTCACAGCAGGCAGCTCTGCATCGGCGAGAGACCAACCCTTTGCAACGTCCCAGTGCCAAACCCCTCTCCCTCACGCACCCCCCACTGCAAACAGGCTGCCTGGCCACTCCACTGCACCGCAGCCGGGAAGCCTCGAGGCTTTGCCTGGCTCAGGGACCCTCTTCCAAGGGGAGCAGGAGATCTGCTGGAGGAGGGGACACCTGGCAAACACCAGCCCCATCCAGGGGTGAGGAACCAGGAGCAGGACAGCGCTGGAGATATTATACCAGTGAGTCCCAAGCAGATCGCATGTCCCCTGAAGAGGCATTTCAAGCAACACCTCCTTGGGGGGGAACACACAGTTAAAAATACAAACAACCGCATTAAAAAAATAAAACCAAATCCAGCAGATTAAAAAACAAAAGCCCAACCTAAAAGAACAAATTGACATGGAGGCTCAGAGGATGCAGCCGGAGGGCTGAGCCTTCACCCACATCCTGACAGGTCTCAGGCAGAAGGCAGCTGCACCCTTAGAGGAGGACGTGTTCTCCCCCAGGATGACAGACCAGCAGCATGAGGAGGAAGCAGGGTTGGAAGCCTCACTCAGTGCATCCTCCAGCCATGGGGATCTGCCTCAGCCAAAAGCCTGGCAGCACCAGTCCCCTTGTGCGGTGCTCCAGGGGCAATGCCCCTCTGCAGCACAGGCTGCAGGCAGAGGGCAGGGAAAACAGGTCAGCACAGATAGCACAGGGAGGCAAGGCAGAAACCTGGCATTTTCATCACTGCCACCTCTTCTGCTCTGATCCCAGAATGAGAGCAACTGCTCTCCGGCAGTGTCCCAAGCCAGATTTGAGAAAGGGAGATGTTAACTGTACAACCAACCCCAAACCCCCACCCTCCCTCCATGCACATAACCCCCAGCAGCAGGACAGGGGATCGGAGGACTCAGAGCTGATTCCCCCCTCCAAGGAGCAAGACGTGGCCAGAGCTTCCTAGTATACAGCTGATGAGCAGCAAGTGCTGACCCCGCAGGCGACCCCGCCGGGGAGCAGGGCACAGGGACTGGCAGCACAGCCCTGCCTAGTCCAGCACAAACAACTGCTGGGAAAAGGCCCCTGATCTGCCTGCAGGACAGGCAGCAGCAGCTGCCTTTCCCCAAGCAAAGGCATCGGGGATGCGAGTGGTACCTGGAGCAGACCCAGATGATGGAAGATGCCCCTTCCCCAGTCCAGCACTACTGCACGGGGGAAAACAGATCCCTTCAAGACAGCGCTCCAGGCCTCCCGACAGTCCTCCTCATCTCCAGTCCACGGGGCTCAGTCTCTGGTGACAAAGGCCACGCATGTAAATAAACCCACAATCTGCTCCTCCGCTGCAACGTGCTCATGTGGCTGCCACTGCCTCTGGCTGCTCCAGCTCGTCTTCGTAGTCCGAGACGTAGGACTCCATGCTCTGCTTGGCCAGCAGCTCTCTCCGGGCTTGAAGCCGCTCGCAGCGGGGACAGCGGGTGGATTTGAAGCAGGATTTGTGGTAGCAGGCTTTGCACTCTGTGGGGGAAAGCATGGCTGAGAGCTGGCAGGGTCTGACACAGACTGCCTGATGCTCCACACCCTGGGGAGCGATGCTCCACCAGGCTTGTCCAGGAGGACATTTCAAACCAAAGCTGTGGCAGAACAAGCACCAGAAGCAGGGGTCCAGCACCGCTCTGGAAGCAGCAAGAAGTCATGCTGCAGGGTCCCTGCACTGGCTTGCAAAGCCTTTGGGAGCACAGGTGGGAGGTTTCCTGCTCCGCACAAGGTCCCTCCCCAAACTTTCCTGATTCTCCAGGGAAACAGTGACTCTGCCCCAAGTTTTCTCTGGCACTGCTCCTGCCAAACCAAGGCTTGCAAGTTGTCAGGAGCCATTTCAAGCCAGTCCAGAGGTTGGTCCCAAGCTGCAGGGCCAAGCTCTGCTTGGCCATTAGACTGGGCGTTATCGAGGATGACTCCTGAAGAGGCCTGGGGATTTCTTGGCAGGCAGGAAGGGCACATAGACAAAGTCTTCAGGCTCTCTCTGCTCTACAAGGTCAGCTCCAGCTATCCAAGCAGTGGCAGGGAAGCTGCGTGCAGGCTGCAACCTGTCCCGTAACCACAGCAGAAGGGAAGCCACAACTCTCAGACACCTGCTCACTGCAGTCACGACCCAACTGCCTGCTGCTGCCGGGGCAGGCAGCACACAGCACGGTCAGGAAGGGACCTACATGCTCCACCACACCAGCAGCTCTGGCCAAACACTGTTATAATGCTGCTCTGCTGCTGTGGCAGTGTGGTGCAGAGAGGAACACTGGTCTGTCTGGCTCTGGCTCTGTACCTCTTGCTAGTACAAATGTCACTCAAACTGGACGCAGACTTTGGTGGCCCCAGGGTCTGTCCCCTCCCTGTTTCTCCCCAGCATCTCACCTTCACATGTCCTGCACTTGTTGAGCTCAAAGGGGAAGATGATGTCACCCTCATTCTGGCAGAACTCGCAGATGAAGCCTTTGGCTTGGCACAGCTGGAAGAAGAAAAGGTGAGGAAAAAGCAGCTAAATGCTCCTCATCTCCCTAGCAAGCAGGGCAGGAGGCAGAGTGGAAGGGGGACAGCAGGACATGGTGCCCTGCCCTAACCATGTGGGACAGCTCTTCCCCAGCATGGAGCACAGCAAGGCAGAATCAACATGTGTCAGGGGTGGGGGAGAGCCAAAATGGGATAACAAACATCTCATACATGCTGGGTGGAAGCTCTGTGGAGCAGGCAGGAGCAGTTAGCATTGAATCAGTTAATTTGGTGACTGTCCTGCATGTTAAAGGCCTCCCCATCGATTATCTCGCCTGCTCCCAAGGGTGCAGAGCCGTGCAGGAGGCAGGCGAGGAGGCCTTACCATGCACTTCTCGACGTGCAGGCTGCCTGCCTTCAGGAGCTCCATCAGGCGAGGCACCAAGTCCCCTTTCTTTGTGGCGCTGAGGTCGTTCAGCGAGTAGAGGTGCAAATCCTCTGTCAAGTGGCCAGGCACTGCATCGAAGGAGTCTAGGAGGCTGCAAGGACAGGGAAAGCAGTGCTCAGGGCAAAATGACTCCACTAAGCTCACTCTTTCCACTGGTGCTGATTTCTCTCCCCCTCCACTCCCCTCGCCCCCCATTGCTCATTGCACAGGCTGCACAGATCCCCAGTACAAACTGCCACAGGGCAGATCCAGGACAGCAAAACAGCTTCATCTCACAGTCAGGGACTCACTCTTTAGCTAGCCGGCATGTCTTAAACATGTTCTTCATGTGGAAAAGCTGGATTCGCAGCAGCTGGAGAGGAAAAGGGGACACAAGAATCAGTAAACAGAGCACAGTCCTTGGTCAAGCACGTCTGCCCTATTCCCTGCGCTGGTGAAACAACTGCTGCTCCTCAGCTGCTGCTCCTCTGCTACCGAAGTGTTTATACCACGCAGGGCAAAGTGAGCACAACCATCATCACATGCTCCAGGAGATAAACAGAAGCCCAGCTGGACACCAGGCAGAAATTCCTTTTGAAATTCCTGTGTCGCTGGACAAAGAACATGAAGTGAATGGAAACCCACAGTGCTGAGGTTTTAAGCCTCAAAACCTGAAATATCTGCTTCTCCCCAGCTTCCCTGGAATACAGTTTATAATTGGCAGCCACCCACCTCACCCAAACTCCGCTCAGGAAGGCGTGGAAAGGGTCTTACCCACACTTGGTTGAGGGACTTCACTTTCCGGTACAGGGCAGGATTGATATCCTGCACGTTGAAGAGCGGGTCACTCCAGATCTTGCTCAGCAGGTCTTTGGAGAAGTTGCTCACATAGTACTTGCTGAAGTCCCACTTGCGCAGGATGCGGCTGGGAATGACCATCTGGGCGTTCTCGTGGCAGCACTGGCAGAAATACTTCCCCAGGTACTCACAGTACCGCAGCCGCTTGATGTAATCTGGCCAAATCCAGGCAGACACAGAGGTCAGCCGAGGAACGGGCTCTGCCCAACCATATACTGGACTCCCAACATTGCTCAGCATTTCCAACAAACAAGGCAGTCTGTCTTACTGGTACATCCTCCAGCGCCAGAGCACTCAACACTGGGATCTGCAAGCACCCCCACCAACTGCAAAAGCATCTGGGACCAGAGTCCAGTCTCATGCAGCCACGTCTACCTACACGTTCAGCAAAGACGGCTGGTCAAAGACCTCTGCAGCTGCACCCACAGCAGAACCTGTCAGGAGCATTAGGACCCCAACAGATGACTTTGCCTTAGAAGAGTCAACATCTCAGATGTCCTCCAAAGGACAGGCTGGCTGCTCTTTGCCTCCACCAGTCCCGTGACCTTCTGGAGGAGGCTCCTTTGTGGGTGGTCACACCAATGTGCAGGCAGAGCTGACAAAGGCACCACACCATTGCCCCAGTGACCTTGTGCTGAGCTCTGCCACCACCCACCCACTCTGCATCTTCCCACTTGTTCACATGTTTTTCTCCACTCTCCAGCTACAGGTCAGGGTCCCAGCACTCACCAGGATCAGTCCGGATGCCACAGCCTGCACACCTGTAATTCTGCTTGGCCACGGCCACCTTCCTCCTGCCCAGAGACAGAAGACAACATGTGTGAGTCCAGTCCTGATGGCACCTGGCACCACAGGACGGGGGCTGGCACAGGTTTGGATGACAGAGATGGCCACATGCTTTGCCACTTAAGTGTGGACAACAAATCCAAGGGGAAAAGCCCTGTTGTACCCTGGTGCACACCAAAGGCACCAACCACAGGCACCGGCTCCATCTCACAGCACCAGCTGCTGGTGGTGACCACCGTGGATTTACCAGGCTCAGAGCAGGGAAGCCCCAACGGTCAAGCAGGAAGGAAAGGATAATCAACCGTGGTGTTGACAGAAAAGGGTTGGAAAAGGGCAGGTCCCCAGAGAGCCCTCGGCTGTGCAGGTCCTTACGTTGGGGCTGGATGAACATTGAAGATGATCTGTGGTCGTGGTGGGGCCCACTCCAGGTTTCCGCGCACTCGAATCCTCAGCTTGTAGATATCAGCATGTTCTCCATCGTCAGGAGAGATGGGCAGAGAGTCGGGGATGGGCAGGAGCTGGGAGAGGCAGGCAAGAATATCAGATCCCTGCCCGGTACCACAAAGGCAATGCACCTGGCTGGCTTGCCAGAAAGCTGCAGCTGCAGCCCTCTGGAAAACTGCCAGGCACAGAGCTGCTGCTCCAGCTGAATGGGGTGGACAAGGGACGTCCCCAGGGATCTGGGCTCTCTGCTGTAGGAGGCTGCAGTGGCAGAGCCCCGCTCGGCTGCACCCATCTCCACAGCCCAGACAAAATCCCTCCTCCAGCTCCACAAAGGGATCACCAGGACTAGCAAAGCCCCTTGGCAGTGGAAGGTCAAATGCAATCGGTGACCGGGGACTCACACCCCTACCTTCTGTGGGGCGTCATGCTCAGGGACCAGCCACTCCAATTCAGAGGCGGCTGGTAGCTGCATGCCCTCAAACTGCTTCAGCAAGCCCATGGCCACAGCCTCCGCCGAGTTGGAATTGAGGAAGGAGTGGGATCTAGACAACAAAGGGAGTGGTTAGTACTGGGTCTCACGGCTGCACCCTCCTCACAACCCCTGATGTAGATCCCAGTTCAACCCAAAGATGCTCCCTTCAACTCTGGTACATTATTTCTGCACTGCTACACAGGCTTAAAATTGATATACACGATTGATTTCTGTCTTTGCAGCTGCCCCCAAGCAAAGCTGGCTAATGGCACAACAACTATTTAGGAAGACAAGCAAAACATACCGTACTTAACAAAACTTCTACCTGTTTGCAGGGGAAACTGCAAAGCGAGAGCCAGTATCTGTACAAGCCAGAAGGAACTGCTCCCCCAGTATGAACCTACTCAAGAAGCTGCCAAGCACAGACACAGCTTTGTATCTCACCCAACGAGCAGAGGGATCCCCGCATCCCAAAGGGTTTTTGCTTTCAGAGCATGAATGCAGCAGCTGTGCTTAAAACAGATTGTGATTCATGTCCCCACAGCCCCCAACTCTCCACCCCAGGGCAGTACCAGGAAAGGACTGAGCACTTCACATCTAAGCTGCTGCTGCACTGCACAGAGTCTGTGAGCATCGCAGATGCGGTTCCACCTCTGGGTCACAGCACAGCAGTGAGGGTTGGAGAGATGGTGGCAGCACCATGTAGTCTAACAGGCTGTGCCAGCCGAGAGGGGGGAGGCAGGGGAGGCTCAGAGCCAGCAGCAGCAAGCCAGCAGCCAGTCCAGATGCTCCAGGTTGTGCCAGGTCCTCTCCCCAGCCTCTTGCCTACGAGGAGGTATAGGCATCTCTCCTGACACCAGTCCATATCATATCTACCTCATGTGAATATCCTGATCACCCCACGTACTGCTTCCCAAATTTAAGACTAGGACCCAGTGACCCACTGCTAAGTAAAGGGAGGGAGGGAGGGAGGTCCACTCCAGTGCAAAACAGCAGCAGATGCATGTGGAAGAGCAGAGCTGGGCAGGAAGGGGAACTTGGTACCAAGATGTCTCGCCATGAGTTGAAGACGTACATGGACTCCGAGGAGAGAAAGGATTTTCTGCTGGAGTCTGGGTTCCTCTTGATGTCTGCATCTGAATCACAAACAGACAAGGTGGAGCAGATGGGGCAGAGCAGGGGGATACACTCACTTCAAACCAAAGCTTCACTGTAAAACTCATCAAGCTGTTCAAAAGCACGTGAACTACAGCATCAACTTCTACCAGTGGCACTGAGCAGCAAGGAGAGGTGCAGTCTAATCAGTCACCTGTTGGAGTTACAGGGAAAGAACACGGTGGGATGCTGTGAAAACTCTGAGCTTGGAGCTTGGGGGAGACAAGTGGCTGCTGATACAGGTCACCCACCAAGTCCTAGCAGTGACAAGGCCTGAAACAGTACACACGCAGGAGCTAAGAGGGCAGGACAGCAAGGTTAGCAAGAAGGTTTAGTAGCTCTCTACACGCAGTACGAATGCTGCAGGGGATTAGCAATGGGATGCAGAGCCCTTCTCTCTACTTGACCACAACCTGTAGGATCAGACAGTGGCCATGCCACAGCTTGTCAGCAACTGCACAGCGGGGCTGGCAGCCTAAGCCCAGCACTCAGAGACACGTCCGCATCCATGCAGAGAGTGGGCCAGCAGCCATGTGGGCCAGCCCTCTGCAGAGGCCACAGACTCATCTCCCAAGAAGGGAGGGGTCCAAGATACAGTGCAGGACACTGGGATCCTGCTCCCTCCACCCCTCCATCAGGTCCCCAACAGCCCGGGGCTGCCCCACATCCCTCCTCGGTGCCAGCCTCGGGTACCAGGCAGTACCCAGCGGTACCTTCATCACTCATCTTTCTTTCAATCCAGCAGCTTAAATCCTGACAGGAGAATTCATCTCAGTGGTGAAAGGACCATGGGACAGGAGACTCTTCCAGCAGTACAAGGCAGGCAGAAGCAGGCAGAAACGCTGCTTCATTGCAGACAGAATCCCAGCAAAGGGAAGGAGGGCATGCAAGGGGAAAGTACTACAGGTCAGGACAGAAGAGAGGCCAGTGCCACAACCTTCAGCCCAGCAGGTCTCCTGTTTTGTACCTCTGGGGAACTCTAGGAACGGGGTCCACAGTGACCACATGAGCCTCAAACACAGGCTTACAGCTCCCCCTGATCCAGTGGCCCAGTGCCTGGCTAGGGAAGGCACAGCTTGGGGCCCTTGCTCCTCCACCCCAAGCAGGTTGGCTACACAGACCCGCACAGAGCCCATCTGATGCCAGTCAGCCACCAACTGTACACTGAGGCCAAGGGAATCACAGCCCGGCTGAGCAGAGTGCCACCCCTGAACCCCCTCTAGGAAGGGTGGAGCCACCCTGGCAGCAAGTGGAGCAAGTCCCAGTCCTGCCCGTAAATTTACAGACACATGCTAGTGGCGTTCAGCATGGATGCTTGACCCTCCTTGTTTGACATCCATTGCTAGAAACAGGCACAGGAAAGCATCCTAATGCTAAGGAACCTGCGTATCTACATCATGCAAACGGACTTCTAGCTGCAGTAAACAAGGAATTCAAGCACATGTGGCCTCCCAACCACACAGGGCACCGGCCAGACATACCTGCCATGCTCTGGTGCCTTCAGCTCTGTGCAGGAAGGTGCCGCATGGTCCTACACTACGATGAACATGAGCAAACAGCGGGGCACACGCAGCACAGTGTGCTGTGTTATGAGGAGACAGAGCCGGCACACTCAGGCATTGGCATCATCTCAGCGATGGCAGAGGGAGCCAAATCTGACCTTAGGCTCCCATGGGGGCTAGCACTGGGATCCTGCCACCGCTGGCTTCCCAACCTTAACTGCAGACACTCCCCAAAAGCCTCATTACCTGCCCAAAACGCCTCTGCTGCCAATTCTATCACCAAGTGAGACAGTCCCCAGGAAGCTCATGAACAGACCCCAAACCCAAGGACATCACCCCAGCCCCTGTATGCCAGCTTCAGGCCAGGATGAGCCCCCCTGGATTAAACCCCTGGGCTGTAAACACAGGACACAGCAGGGCTGACGGGGAAGCTCTGAGCACCAGCATCTCACCAGCATCTCAGGCAGGAGCAACACGCTGGCACCAAACACCTGACAGGAGAGATCAGCAGCAGCCCACGTAGGCTGTTTCCTTGCTAAAGCAAACAGGGAGCACATGAAGGTTATTTAAATGCAGCCAGCAGATTGGAAGGATTATCTACTAATACTGTAAACAATAAAAACACTAAGCAAGACCTGGCTGCATGTGATCCCGGTGCCCAGGGCCTCCAGTGTGAACAAACTGCCTGTGCCCTGTCTGCTCTCACTACTTCTCCCTCCAGGACTTCTTTCTGGAAGGATTCTTCTCCAAGTCAAGTCTGAGCAGGACGGGAAGGGTTGGCCACAGTTCGGATCAGAGCTATGGCACACCAGCTCTGCCAAGTCAAGCAGGACAACATTCCCAAGGCACCTGGGATGGAGACCTGGTCCCACACTGTAGAGGACTCTGCTCTCATCCAGCCCAGGCTCAGCCTTCAGCAGCTACAGAGCCACAAAGCTGTGCCATCACCCTGCCAAGCCCTACCCCAGGCAAGACAGGTCTTCACCACAGCAGGCACGTTTGGTGTATCCAAAATACCGCGTGGCAAGATGCCCTGGGGGACGGAGCCCACAGCACAGCTCCTCTGCCTCCTCTGCTCCATCCTGCCATATCATCCTGCCACAGCTTTTCTTGCTGGTGGCTGGATGATACATTTCACAGTGCCCAAACCAGGCAGATTTCTGAGAAGTGTGCACGTGCACACACACACACACACACCTTGCACACACACGCACGCGTGCCGCAGGGGAGCACTGCGGGGTACTACCTGAGAACAAGGAAGCCATTGACACTGAGAGGCCGTTCTTGGACATTTGAATCAGGTTAGATCCATCGTTACCATCTGTATAACACGGTGATGACAAAACAGTTGACTTCAGTGCTTCAGCCAGGCCAAAGAGAAAGGGCATAATACAAGAGCAGCACTCGCACGAGAGAAGCCCAGAACTGAATTCACACACCCTCCGCAGGCTTCAAAACTGAGCCCAAAATCTAGTTGCTGGGGACTGAAAGGAGGGCTTTGCTGTCAACAGTCAAGAGACGAGAAGTTTATAGCTGGAGACTAGAGTGCTCCATCTTCTTTTTAAAGTCAGCGAGACTGAGGTACTGCTGAGAAGTAAGCCATCCACCTCAGAGGATGAACAAGGCTCTGAAGGAAAGGGACACCCAGGGACCCAGACAGGTCTCCTGTGGGTGATAAGCTCAGCCACCCAAGCTGCCAGGAGCAGAGACTACAGGTATTACAGGTCAGGATGTGACCAGCGCCCACCACTGCCACCCACGAGATAAGTGGTCAGAGCTACATCTCTGGGGTGGGGGAGAGCAGGATGGCAGCTCTCCCACCTCTCTCTAGCTATGTGGACCACGCAGTGAAATGGAAACCACCTACCAGCCAGAGGCACTGAATGCTAGAGGGTTACAGAGGATTGCAAAGCAAAGTCATGCCACCACATGAGGGGAAACTGTTTGCTCTGCTCATGCTCAGAATTCAACCATTCGTTTGGGAAAAGCCATCCTGAAGGCCAGAGGGACGCAGTCTTCTTCAGTGGGACGGACCTCAACACAGCCACACCAAGGAGAAGTCTGTCTCTATGCAAGAAACCAACACAGCTATTCCCTCCTACCTTGGATCTCGTACTCTTCCACATCCTCTGCGGAGCCCGAGTCAGAGAGCCGCACGGAGCCATGGGAGCTAAACTGGGACCCGCTGTCTGTCGCCACAAGACCTGGGAGAAATGCAGCACAGCCAGGCCATCAGTGGAAGTGGTCTGAAAGGTCACTGACAGCTAAGGGAGAAGCTGATAGCCAGGCATGGCCAGGGCAAGGAGGGATGGAGGTCAAGGATGGAAAACACTGTGGGTTCAAAATGAAATTACATGCTATAACTCAGCACCAGCAGCACACAAGCGTTATCAGTGTACAGTATCAGCCCCATTATAGTCTTCAATAGCAGAAGATTTTCACAAATCTCTGCAGCACCTTGGTAGCAATATGACTGTTTCCCAAGAACAGGCAGGAAGGCCCAATGCTATAAGGACAGGCAACAGACAGAAACCCCACATCGCACTAGCTGATGAGCCCAAAGCACATCACCCACTGTCTGAGCCCATCTCCTGGCAGGTAGGGAACAGGTGCCTCGTGCGTATCTGCTGGCGCCGAATGCGAATCTTTTGTTTAAGCTCCTGGATCTCCTTGTCGCTGTCTTCCTCTTCCTCCTCCTCCAGTTGCCGGCTCATCATGTTGCATTTCATCAGCTCAATGGCAGCGATCAGGGACTCTGAAATGCTGAAGTGGGCATTCTCCTGCAAGGCAAGAGCAAAAGCATTCAAGGTTGTACCATGGAGAAACTAGAAAGATGTGGCAAAATCTTGTTCCCCACCTGTGACAGGAATGAGCTTATTACTCATGGAAGGTGGTAGAAAGTCCTTAATAGCTATTGATCCCACAAAACCTGACTCTTCTCTGAGGACCTAGAAACTAAAGCCTTCTGGGACACCAGAATACTCCAAAACACAAGGGCATCCTACAAAGAGGATGTGCAACCCATCCACTCTGGGGAGTCAGCACATGTCCCTTAGGAGCCCTAACATGTTGCAAAGCTGCTGTGTATATGCTGAATGGGCAGATCCTGGCTGCCAGACACCATCGAGGAAGTCAAGTTGCACACAGCTCTGTAGCAGGAAATACTATGGGATCATCTTTCCCACAGAGGGAAGTATCACTGAACCTGCTGTAAGATACATTCTCCAACACAAACAGGCTGCTGCTGCCTCCCTCACCTTCTCCAGGTCTGCACAGCTGCCGAAGTCCTGCTCAGAGAGGTAGCTGATGAGGGACTGCCCTTCCGAGGGTCTTCTGAACATCCCTTCCCCCGAGCTCAGATACTGTCCAGAGTCTAGAAAAGCAAGAGGCAAATGTATGAGGGAGGGACCTGCTGTTACACCCACGCTAATGAGCCCAGCCAGTGCCCAACCAGCACCCCACAAGCAGGTGCCAGAGGGTGAGGCCACTGCAGCCGATGGAGAAGCCTGACCAGGAGCGAGTGTCCTCACTAAGGCTGGCTGTACTCACCGTACTCCATGTAGAGGGAGTTGGGTGTGCTCAGTTCACTGCTCTGGGTGGAAGCAGAGACCGGCCCTGTCCCTCCGCCTGGATCACCATGGGACTCTGGAAAGGAAGATGACACCAGGCACACATCAGTATCCCAGAGGCACCCAGCCACTGCACAGGGTGAAATGAAAGGGGCTCAGCATCACACGGGCAGGCACAAATGGATGGGAAGCAAGGAGGGACATCTACCTGCTCCATGCCACAGCTGAGGGCAACCCCAGGAGGGGACAAAACTTGAAGGGCACTTCAGGCAGGAGAGGAGAAGGGGAAAGGAGAGAAGCTCCTGAGAGCCACGGAGCAGTCAAGTCCCGAGTCTTCCTCTCTTTACCTTAACAGAGCTGGTGAACACAACAGGCTCCAGCAAGTGCATCTGCCAGCCCCTCCTTCCTTCTGGAGCATCTCTGAGGGAAGAGTTATCCCCCAGGGCAGAGAGTCAGGAAACAAGGGGAAACCTGAACAGTCAAGGGATCTGTGGGGCTCCCAGCCCTGAAAAGCAGTCTGGACAACAGCAGAAGGAGGCATCTGAAGGACATGCTCTTGCTCAGCTAGAAGGCAGTGTTTCCTGCACACAACCCTGGAGCATGGGCTGCAGCGCTCAAGGTGACCTACACAGGCTGCGGGCAGGGCTCTGCCCCATGCACGCACTGTGGTGCAATCTCTGCCAGGCTGAGCCAGTGGGGACTGCCCAGAACTGGCCTGACCGGAGACCAACCACGGATGGTGCTCTACGGAGAGCCAAGGCCCCAGGGAGCATGTGGACTGAGCAGCTGGGTGGCAGAGGACTGCTGAAGGAGACTGAAAACACCCCGACTGGAGCAGGACAGGAGCATACAGGTGCGGACATGGGGCAAGCGCCAGCTGACATCCTGACATCCCAAGCACAACAGAAGGGCAACCCCATCCTCTCAACCTCCTACTCCTCTTTGCTCCCTGCTTTGTGCTGTAACCCTGATGTGACTGGAGGCTCCTGAGCCCACCAACACCAGCATCTCCCTGCCAGGACCATGAAGCAGCAGCCACTAAGATGGGGCTTGTGACCAATCCACCCCACAGGCTGTGTGACAAGGGACACCCATCGGGGTGGGAGGCTCTCACAGCTAACTGTTGCAGCCTGGCAGCAACCTGCTGAAAACCAGCACAGAAACCACCTCGCGATCACCAGCCTGGGGTACAGAAGAGCCTACTGCTGAAGGGTAAAGCGAGACAGTGCTTGGCATCCTCTGCTGGAGCTGGACACGTCTGCCTGAACACCCACCACCTCCACGACGGAGCCTTCTCAGCACCCAGATGGGAGCTTGATAGACCCAGTGCTGCTGTTCAATGGATGCAAAAGAAAACAGTCCATTTTTCTGAGCTGCTGATACTTTCTGCATGTGGGGCAAAGGGATGGCAGCACCCCAGCAGCTCTGCTCAGGAGGAAACGTGCCCTGAGCCAAGAAGAGCACCTAGGAGTCCTGGCTGTGGGTGCAAGCACAACTGGCTGGGACATGGCTGAACTCAGCCAACATCAAACCTCCCCATACCACAGATCCACTAATCTTGCGTAAGCAAGCTCACGCCTGCTTAGCTCCCAGCCCTTATTTGCTAGATGAGAGATGAAACCTCTCCTGGCTCCCGAAGCAGCAGGGTGGAGGGAAGGGCAGGGGATGCAGCTCAGGGACTCAGTGGCCCGTGCTCCCTAATGCCATGCAGGGGAGCTGGGCACCGTCTGGGTCTGGTCCACTGCTCCCAGAAACCAAGCTGGGATCTTCAGTCAGGTCACATGCATAAACCTGACCATGCTCCCAAGCACCAGCTGGGACACAGGGAAGAAACAATTTTTTTTGTTTTCTAAATGGACACTAATGGGTTGATGGAAATCCTGAACTTGATGCAATGATCACTAATGAAGGGCTGTTACACTGGCTCCCAAACCTGCCACTGGATCTTCTATTATAATGGTGATATCCCTGAGGCCTCCTGGGCAGACAGAGGAGGAGGGCAGCATTAAGGGAGAGAAAAAGAGAGACAGACCAATTACTACTCATCAAGGACCTCCACTTCTCCCAAGAAGGCAGCACCGGTGGGGCAGAGTCTCACAAACTGGTTGTCCCCTCACATCCCACCACCCCCTACCATGCATTCACCCACTCAAGAGCACAGGAGGACCCAGCAGGATGACATCCTACCAGTAGGATGAGCCCAAGCCCCAGTCTAGTGCCCTGCCATGGCTCCATGCCCCAGCCAGGCAAGGCCAGTGGGGAAGCAGGACGGCTAATGCCACAGCATCGCTGCCATTTTCTAAGTTTTTGGTAAAAGCTGCCAATACCAATAACAGACCATCCCAGGATGTTCGGGGAAGCAAGGTGTCAGCCAATCCCTCCAGTGCGGAGCAGGAAAGCTAAGGGCAAAGACCAAATTTCCCAAACGCTCGCCCACTGTTCCCCTTGCCAACCCAATCCATGGAATCAAAGGGGTGGCCAGCATCAGCCTCCCAGTGCCAGGGACTCCCACATCCCAAAGCCATCACAGAAAAGCTGCCCCATTACCATGTAACTTCCCCGAAGCCACATTGGTGTCGGAGTGAGAGCGCATATGGCTCTTCTTGAGGATGCCCTGCGGAGCTGATGACTGTCCCTCCGAGAAGCTGGACCGGCGCAACAGGCTCAGGCCTCTGCTTCCACCTCCACTTGCCCCCTGCTCCCCCAGTGATGAGACCGAGTCCAGCTTCTGGGAGCTGCTGGAGGAGAAGAGTTTGGAGCTACTGCTCTTGGTGCTGTTGGTGCTGGCACTGCTGCACGCCCGGCCCCGGCGCCCCAAGTTCCCGATGGCCAGGTACTCCGGCCCGTCATTAACATCGCTCTGCGGATCTTCCTGACTCCCCGTCCACGTGTCCTCGCTCTGGCTGGTGGTGCTGGAGCTCATCTCGCTGCCTGGAGAGAAGGGGTCTTTGGGTGAGGGGATGTGGAAGCGGGTGACAGAGCCAGGTTGCTCCAGAGGGGACCTGCCCTCGCTGAAGGAGGAGGACCGGGTGGATGGGCAGTGCTCCCGGGGCTGGTTGGTGCTGGAGCTGACAGACGAGCTCGCTGGTCTCCTGTCTGGACAGAGGCAGGAGCAGGATGTCACACACCCTGGCACAAGCAGACCACCCTACGGCAGTAAGTTTGTGGCTTCACACCAGCATGCCCACCAGCACGAGCAAAGGCCAAGGACCTCCCTCCCACCATGGGCAGATATCCTTCTCGCACCCATCCACACAATTAATCCAAGAGCAGAAAAAAAGGCAAAGTCTTTTCTGGGTCTATCCTGAGCTTCCCAGCCGACCTTTGTTACCTGAGAGGCCAGAGGAGGCTGGATGGTGGAGGCCAGAGAAGGACCCAAAGCACCGCTGCTGCGCACAGCCTGCAGCCGGGACGTACGGGGACGCGGGGAGGGCAGTCAGGCTCTGACTCTTAGTCACTGGAGGTGGACCATCACTCTTCCTCGTAAGCTGAAGAGAAGTGGCATCATTAACAAATCAGCATTTACGGGGCTACACGTCAAAGGAGCAGCAACGGAAAGGAATCGACCTGCGAGTGCCTGGTCACCAGCCAGCAAAGGATGCGGCTGCCCTGGGGGCAGGAGAATGGGGAGGGAAAAATGAAGCAGTACAGAAGGGAAGCGGCTCTTTGTGCGCAGCTACACAGCAGGCTCCTGTCAGGAAATTACCAGGCTCTCAGTGAAATGATCCAGGCAGCCCAGCGCCCCAGGCAGACGGCTCTCGTGTCCTTCAGCGTCGTGGTCACACATCTCTCTTGTCCCAGCAGAAGGGCCTGACGCGCACAGGGATGGCAATGACGTGCCAGCCAGCTGAAAGAACACAGCCCTCATTTAATGAAGCCTCATTAATTGCTCTTCTCTGGGGAGCTCTGTGCAAAGAAAGCAGCCACTGTTCCCCTCCTCTGGGGAGGGAGAAGCTGGCACAGGGCTGCACAGGGGGGTCACTGGCATCACCAGCAGGAGTGGGGACCCAGGTGTCCTGGGGTGCTGCTCATCCCCTCTGAGGGTGGCTGTCCCTCATGACCAGGCAACTCTGCTTGCTGGCCCTGAATCCTGGGACTGTTGGAGAGAGCTTTAGAGGTGCCTCTTACAAGGAACTGGTCTCAGGTCTCCATACTCAAATCCTCGATGCCAGCTAAAAGCAAGGTACCTCACTACAGGCTCCACAGAGCCATGTCCCCCACCACAACCCCTGCCAGGCTCACACAGGCAACACAGGGACCAGTTAATGGCTCTCCTCCCCTCTTGGAGCTCCTTTTGCTACTTCCAAGTCCAGTCCCTTGTCCAAGAGTTCTGTGTGCCCTGAATGAGACCTTGCACAAGCAGTCACAGCCAGCCAGTGTCTGGGGAGAGCCAGATGGAAATGCCAGGATCTCAACTCACCATGGAGGTGTCGATCTGAGCCAGAAGCCTGGGGTTGTTCTGCTCAACAGCCTCCAGGCACTGCAGCATAGCCGTGACATGGGCGTCACTGAGCAGGAAGGCAGTGTCTGGGGAGAGAAAACTGCTGCTTGGGGTGGGTCCCTCTCATCCGTGTGGTTTAAGAGCACTGGTTGCTCTCACCTTTTCTGCTGTCCCCCTCACTCCCACACAGCTTGGAAATGACACCAGCTAGATATTTTCCTAATAAGAAGGAAAACGTCCCTTTCTCTTTACCTGCGTAGAATTTCCTGATGTACTGCCGGTTCCCCAGGAGCGGTCTCAGCTGCGCCGACAGGCAGTGGCACTGCAGGCTGTGCTGCAGCCACAGCTGCGCGATGGCCTGGTCCCCTGGGCCCTCTGGGTCAGGCTGGCTGCTCTCCTGGAGGCTGATGAACTGGAAAGGGACGCCAGGGACATGTTAAGGCACATACAGGCAAGCAGGGGAGCAGGGGCTGTTACACCGCACTGCTTTGGTCCCTCTGATAACGGCAGCTTTCCAGTGCCAGTCACCATCAGCGGGAACAAGGACACATCCCAGCAGCTCCCCAGTCACCAGGGAAGCAAAAGTGCCGGGGAGGAACAACACTTCAAAGGTCAGACAGCGACCAAAGTCCTCTGACAGCCACCAGCACTATGAATTTCTCTTGCATGCTCTCCTATTCATCTGCCTCGCCCCTGACCTGGAAGGACCCCACACTCCCAAACCCAACTCGACTCTGGTGGTGACGGTCATGTTCTTGCCGACACATTAACTGGGGAAGGTTACAGCAACGCCTGAGCAGCTGCAGCTTGAAGAGCTGGACTGGAGTCACACCCCACGTCCCCCCAGCAGCAGGCTGGATATAGGGACCACCAGTGCTCAGCCCCTTGCACCCATGGGGACCACGGATGTCAGCACGGGGCAGCCGAGGACCAGGAGCACCCCTGTGTGCCAGCGGTCAGCACAAGCCAGCAACAGCAGAACCAAATGCATGGTCAAGGCACAACCCAGAAAGGGGACAGCCCAGGCTTTCAGAGGTTTGCACAGATGCATGAATCACCCCTGCGCACACACACAAGCACTGCTTGTGCCGGTTCCCTTGGTGATGCCCACTGCACCCAGCCGAGCCGAGCTGGAGACTGGCCTGGGAGAAATAAGCAGCCAATTGTCTCAGCCCAAGCCACGACAAGTTCCCAGGATATGGCTTGTGCACAAACACACGGCTGCTTCAGCCTCCACAAGCCATGGAGCTCCTTTACCTGTGGCAGGCCAACAGCCAAGGCGCCACTATCCCACCGGTGAGGCTCGCAGCCCAGCTGCCCTCTCCCCTCCCTGCTGGGCATACAAGGCCACCACAAGAACCCACCTTCTCCAGGTGATGAGCAGAGCCAGGACTCAGCCAGCGAATGTCCTTCACAAACTGCCAGTAATCCTTCTGCCTGCAGCACACCTGCCCGGGACAGGGGCAGTTAGATACCACCACTCAAGTCCCAGTTAAATGACAACATCCCCCGTTAGCCCCATGCTACCATGACTGGAGAGCCCCTAACCCTGGCAAGGTGGGCCAGAAAATGAGACAGAGGAAGAGCAGCACTGCTTTACAAAGGAGAAACAATGCAAGTGTACAACTATAACACAATTTTGCAGATCAAGGGATAAAGTCAAAAAACACTGGCTTGATGTAGATAAGTTGTCTCCTGCCCCTCCCATGGTGACCTCTCAGTTGTGGTCAGCCCACAAGTGACCAGACAACAGACCCCCCAAGCTTTCCACTGGGTAAGACTGCAGTCCTTCACACCATGGAGACAGGAGAGGTCTTGGGCCAGGGATGGGACCTGGCACCAAAGGGCTCACATCCCTGCTGCAGCGCCATAAGGATCTTAAAGCCAACCACAGGTCTGCCAAGTTCAAGGTTGACCAAGTTCCCACATTACCGTTCCCCTTCCTGCTGGAGCGGGACCTGGGGGAGAGTCCTGATGTCTCAGCACTGCAAAGTCAGACCTCAGTGAGGGGACATGAACAGCAATGTGGAAACACATCCCAGCAAAATTAGCAACCATTGCTGTCTTGCGATGCAAGCCACCACCGAGGACACCAGTATGGCTGAGCACCCCAGATGAGAAATCTGGCATTGCATTTCTAGCAGCTGCTGCTGTTTGCCTCAGCTTTATTCAGACAATGAGTTATTTTGTTCTTAGTTATTCTTCCCATTAAAGAGGAACTGCAGCAGAGTTGCTGTTTTCCTCACCACTCTATTGGGCGTAAACACAGCCCCAAAATGTGTCTCTTCACCAAAAAGCTGATTTTTTTTTTCCTCCATCTCTATTTCCTCTTTCACAAGTGTCAGAGGAATGGGTTCTGTTTTGTGGTTTATTTGTTGGGGGGGGGTTGTTTGTTTTTTTAAGACTAGAGAACTAACATGGCAATTTTAGTCCTCTAGAATGAATTGGTGTTTTCTAGACAAATAAATAAAATTCACTTAAAAGTTTAAAAGCCTCTTACCCTAGTTCTCTTAACATGCACATATGGGTTTTTTCACCTTTTTTTAATTTACTCCCACTTGTAGGAAAAAAGTTGGTAAGAAAATAATAAGTAAAAGAAATTGTGTCACTGGAGCAACTATGAGAAAACTGCTGTTAGGAAACTGTATTTTTATGGGCCTCCCTTCGCAGCTCTTACAGCTTGATTGGCGTCACACGTGCCCAAGCAGAGGAGACATTTCTAAGTAAAACAGCTGCCTTCATCTACAGTAAAAGCATCGAGGAAGGCAACACACCGTCCTGCTTTGCAGGTCTGGCACGAACTGTTACCAATAGACAGACAAGTATAAATCATTTAAATCTCAATTCCTGAAGCCTATTAATAGCACATCTATCAGAAGGGAGCACTGTACTCCTCACATGTAAAAGGTAGCTCCTCTCTCCGCACATCTCCCAAAGAAGGTCCCTGGTCCATGCCACTGGGGACTAACGGGAACAGAGCAGCACCATAATGAGCGCTGACTGCAAACTTAATAAATCCAGGGAGCATAACACCCTGCTGGGACAACCTGCCAGCCTGGCTCTTCCTAGAGGTTTATTAGCTCAAGTGCAGCATCACATAGGTGTGGTTTTCCTGCTCCTGGACCCAGCTGGCCCATGCAAGCTGCCTGGGGCTCCTCTGCATCACTCTCTTCTCCCATTGCTCCCTGGGTGGCAGAGCTGCTGATGGGAAGCCTGCCCCCAGGCACGCCCTGAAGACTTGCTTCAACTTTCCATTGTAAATTAATTGTGCTGGTAATTGCAAGCGGAAGGGGAGACCTTCAGGCCTCTGCACACAAGTGGGAAAGAGAAATTCTTCCAGGCAGCTATGGAAGGGGGAATGGCTGGGTGAGCAACTGCAAGGCACAAGGACAGTCTGGAAAGAGAGATCCCATTCACGCAGAGCATGGACTTGGCTGCCAGCTCCTGTTATTAACACAGCTAACCAGAAACAGTAAAGATGCGAGGTTTCTCTTGCCAGACCTCACTGGGGAGTTGTCCAAGTGCAGACGATACAGGGCTGACTCATTGCAAATGCAACTTTATCGCTTGGCTGCAGCAGGAAAAAAGGAGAGAGCGGCTGGCCTCAGCACAGGGGGCACAGGTACTTAGAAAAACCGTATCGAAGCTGGATGAGATAAAATGAACACACACCCAGGTTCCCCTGACAACCACAGCACTTACCAGGCAGGTTCAGTCCCTGCTTCGATCATTTCCCACACTGCTACAAGTGTGGTACCCACTCCATGCCACGAGCACTGAAGCGAGCTGCAGCAGACTGGACTGTCCCACCTGCTCATGACAGGCACCGAAGCTGCTACAGACAGGCAGCAGTGCAGGCAGGACAGAGCCCTACCTTGTCGTGGATGAGCCCGTGGTAGAGGATGCTGTGCATGTCTCTGCAGAGCCGTTCCAAGCCGCCATACTTGGACCAGACATTCGGGTTGCTGGTGGACACCAACCCTTCCACTGTGGTCTTCAAGTTGCCTAGCAGCTTCCAGTGCTCCTTCCTGCAGAGGAAGACAGCAAGTTGCATCAGATACACAGCAAGAGGAGCTTCACAACAGGAACACGGCATTGCACTCTCTCCAAGGAAAATGTAGTCAGGCTTTGGTGGTCCAGATGCTAGCAAAGGTGAGCTAAAGGACTTTACACCTCCCTGTGGTCTCCCATGCATGGTTTGTGGACAAGAGGCCATATCGTAGTGATTCTTGTGATGACTGGTAGCCACCACCAATGTGGTCTCAGGAGACGGCCAGAACAAAGACTGACAGCTCCTGCAATATACCACTTGCTCAGTACAGGCCAACAAAGCTGAAGGACATCTTTCCAGCCAGCCCCTTGCTTGCTTCACTTGCGTGCTCTATCTGAGACTGTTCAGAGCAGCTGCCTGTCAAGAGTACAGCAGCTGTAAGGCAACTGCATGACGTCCACCACATCTAGTAGACACTGGCCATGCTGCACCTGCATTTACAGAGACTGGCACTCCCCGAGCAATGCACACTGCCCCGAGCACTCCAGCGCCGTCAGGATGCAGAGGTGCTCCACTCCAAGGTTGGTAACTCTTCATCTGCATCTCCATCTCTACAGCTGCTCTCTGGCCCTGAGCTGCTATAGGTGCAAGTTGACTTTCTTGCAAAAGCGTTCATCGTGTTCTGGACAGAGATTAGCAACTTGCAGGTGTACTCTTGGGCTTATACAGCATTTCTCATCACTATCATCCCCCTTGGCTACCCTGCATACAGCAAGAAATCACCATTATCTGCCATAAAGCAGGACTAACGGTGCAGAGAGGTAACATCATTTGCATATGCAAAAGCAACTTTGGGGAAGGAAGCTTTGGATGACTGAGGTCCCCACTCAAGCCACTTGACAGTGTTGCCAGAGGAACAGCAGCTGTCAGAAACATGTATTCGGATAGGAGCCACTCTCTCAGAAGCAATAGGAATGTTGAAAGGTATATTTGAGCGTGTAAACACCAAAAAAATATGCCTCTGCAGGGTCTGTAACAAAAGCACCGGAGGTGACAGCTTAGAATGAAAGTCCAGCCTTTCAACTGGCAAGAAACAAGCCACAGTGTTTAAGCTGTTAATCTTTCCCACAGCAAAAAACAAACTCGATTTCCAAAGCAAAAGGAAAAAAAAAAGGAAAATAAATTTAAAATAAATAACATTATTTAAAACTGCTCCCATTTTCATCCCTTGTGGATGAAAGTATGGGCTGCACACTTCTGCAGCACAGAGAAGGACACTAAAAAATAACAAAATCCTGGCATTTAAAACCAAGCTTTTCTCACCAATATTCTCTTTTGAGACTTGTTTGCTGTTGCCAAACTGATTAAATGAACAAGCAGATCATCAAATATTGGCTCTACTTCAAGCTCCCATCCACTCCCTTTGCGAGGTCTCCCCAGAGAAACCTCATCACTTTCAGTGCCCACCTAAGTTTAAACAACACAGAAGCCAACCCATCCCACCAGCAAAGCCTGTCACCCTGACAGCACAGGAGCTCTAAACCAGAGCTGCAATGCATATGGAAGTATGTATATGTTTATGAGGTACTTAGACTAAAAAGTAGGGTCAGGGCTTTATCTCAGGAGAGACCGAAGAAGAAAGCACAGATATGAATCAAAGGCAGCTTCCTGAAGGAGATCTGACTTGGGGAGACACAGAAAACTGATCCAGCTCTTCTGAATTTATGGGCTTTTCCCATCCCTACCCTGAAGGATGCAGATGCCCTTTGACCGGGGACCGGCAATGCCGCTCCCCGGTCAAAGGGCATCTGCAGCCACTGAGCTCAGAACTTCACCAGCTCCTCCCCAAAATATTTCTAACATTCAGATTTAGGAGATGCAAGTGAAAGCTCAGCCACGACGTTGATCTTCCAAGTCAGTGAGTCAGGGGAACTCCCTTCTGTGTTATTTCATGCTATAAAAAGCAGGCGATGCACACAAGGACAAGGATGCGGGGGTAGGACACGCAGAGCTGTGCCTTTCCAAATGAACTGTCTCAATAAAGAAGTTGTGCATCTCCCCAGAGGTAAGAAACCAGGATCCAACAGACTGGGGTCACAGCTCCGTCCTAGCACAGGAAAACTAAGGTTAAGCAATCCTCAAACAAAATAACCTCAAAACGTTAAAACATTGAACTCAGAAGCACATAGAAAATGAGCAGCACAAGGAAAGCACCTTTGGAGAGGTGATGCAGAAGGTACCCAAAGTGAATTAAATCCCTGTAAGACAGTAAGGACCCCATGGGACTTGTTGGCCCAAAGCAGTTCACAAGTTGGATGCACAAAACCCTAATGATAGCCAAAACAGAGCTGTTTCTGGGCTGGAACATGGTGCATGCTGAAGAAATGTCACAGTCACAAGGTTGAAGAAATGAAACCCATATAGTTGGCTGCAGGTGGCAGGGAAATCGAGAGAGCGTAGCTAACCTCATTTCAGCTTTGACCAGATTTGTGGGTTAACCCTGAATTAGCAGCAGGGTTTGCTCCCCTCCCATTGACAGAGCCTGAGCTTGGGCTACCAGGAGGGATGGAGAAAGCCTGAGTCCCAGCTGCCCTCAAGTTCCCCGTTTCAGCAGGTGTTCAGAGCAATATTAAGAAATCTGTTTTGTTTTCACTGAATAAAGAGAATTCCCCTTTGATAGTGCTAAAGAAAGTCTGACACGGGGTAAAGCCAATTCATATTACATTATTAAAACACCCCGACTTACAGGAAAGGCAAAGTGAGCAACACACCCCAGACTGGTCATGGTACACAAGCAGAGCTTCCCCTGCAAGAACCACATGTGTTCCTGCTCTAGCAGAGCCTGGTTCCCCCAGCCAGAAGGGCTGAGGGTGTTTGCAGGGGCCATCGCTGGTGGAGCACCGGTGAGACCTCAGCCATATCCCTCTCCTTCCTTAAAGACAACCTCTGATTCAGCCTCCAATTTTAACCACCAGCTCCATAAACCCAGTGCTGGGTCTCCTTGTTTCACCACCACAAACTGTATCTTCAGGTACAGCAACATCAAACCACCATCAGGAACTGTCCAAAATGTAACTGAATCTTTGCACTGGAGTGATAAAAGACAAAATCTGGCCTTGGAGCAAGAAATGGCTTAATACTGCTTCTGATGACGACAGGGAAATGCTGCTTGCTCACCCAGGGCTTTCTCAGCCCCTCCATGCCAGCAAGGGTAGGAACTTCTCTTGGTCCAAGTCAGCAAAAATGACTCACAGCAGAGGCAGGGAGCTGTGGTGCTGACTCAGGTGAACTTATTCATTTAAAATAAAGCCAAACCCTAGTCACTTTCCAAAACAGAATCACAGAGGAAGCTACTATTCAAAAAAAACCCAACCCAAACTGCTTATTCTTCTTGCAAACAACATCTGCTGTGTGTCTCCCTGTGCTCTGCAGGAGGCATCTAGCAATGGTTGCTCGAACCTTGTCCTCTACCTGGAGGAGTCTCTTGATCCTTCTTAGCACACTAAAGAGGTCAGGCTGAGGACGCTGTGGTCATGGAGGGACTTCCGCCAGATCTCCAAGGACATTCCTATACTGGCTGTCGGTTCCTCCTGCAGATCCTGAAGGTGTCGCGTAACCCGCTGCTGCGTGCAGCCTGCTCCCGCCTCGCCATCCCCGGGTCTCCCAGACAACCAGCAGCCCCTTCCCTGGGCTCCCCCACCTGCTCCTCCGGCAGGCTCAGCAGTGCTGGGAAAAGGGATTAAAAGAAAGGCAGGCTTCGTGCAGTTCATCTGCAGCCATGGGGAGTGGCTGACGAGGCAGAGGAAGCCAGAAGAGCTCTGCCAGCCCAGCAGGTCAGCCCTGCAGTGCCTGGGCAGGGAGAGCCAAGCAGGCTGACTTGCACCAGTACTAAAAGCTTACACCGGTGTAAAACCGGGGGCACAACCACAAAAGGCTCCCCCAGCAAACACAGCCCAGAGCTGCTGCTTGCTGGAGCACTCCTGCTCTGTACTGGCAAAGGATGAGGGAAGAAAATAGGGATTAAAGGTGGGTTTTTTAGCCTTCTCCCAGCATGGCAGACAGTTTTACATGCTCATCCTGGCGAGGCCTCCCACAAGCAGATGACCGCAACCTGTGGACCCACGATACTGTCCATCAGGCTTCAATCTGCACAGGACCTGCCTGCGACAAGCACGCAGGCAGCCAGAGGCAGCGACAGGCAGAGCAGACCCCACGGCAGCCCACCTCCCTGGAACCAGCTGCTCACCTTCCTCCATCGCTCCCAGCACAGGTTCCCCTTAGGGACCCTCTCCTCTGGCCCTGCCGTCCCTTGGAGCCTCACCGGTGACAGAGTCGAAGGCGGCAGCTCTTCACCAACCTGCCTGGCTGACCAATGGCCCCTCTGCTCCCCCCAGGACTGCCGTGTCCTCCACATCACCCACCCTCCTCTCCGAGGCACCGAGAGCCCTGTTCTCCACCTGGCAGGAGAGCACCAACCTTCCTGCCGTGTGTCTCGATGGACATCAGCATTACAGCCCCTGCTCCCCGAGGCATTTCAGACCTGCTGCTTAACAGGAGAGACAGCAAAACCCAGCAGGAGATTGTCATTTTCCTCTCCTGCACTGACAGAACAACAGACTTCAGCAAAATAACTTTTGCATCTGCATTTCCTGTGATCTATGGGAAGATGGATCCAGTGACCTCTATCCCATCGCTATCAGTCACGGCCACAATCTATAGTGAAATGGCACCTCACTGGGAATTAAAATGCTAAACCACTTGCACAAAGGATAACAAGGCTGTGCAAGGCCCGTGCCAGGATCCTCCCCAGTGCCTCAGTGACAGCCAGAAGAACAAGCAGGCCCCCTCGCGTGCCAGCACCAGAGGGGATGATGCCCTCCTCGTCCCCGGGGGAGTGCTGGGGGTGGCACCACGTCAGCCCTATTAGTCACACGATGGTACAGTTTGGTAGTGCAGGACTTGTACTTGCAAAGGCAAGAAAATGCACAAAGATGCTTCTGGAAAGAAAAAGAAGTGAATGCAGTCAATTCTTTTCACCTTTCTGAACCTGCTGGGCCTGAATCATTAGCTAAAGAGGGAGAAGAGCTCAAACTGTGGAAATCAAAAGGCACCCCAGACCTGAGCTATAGCTTTAAAAGCACCAGTAGCATTTTCCCAGCTGATACTGCCAGCAGGAATAGAGCGGCTAGCTGAGCCCCTCAGATAAGGAATGCTTCTCTCCCATATCAAGTTTCAGCTGCTCCCTCCTCCCCAGCCAATACTCCCATTTCCATCCAACACCCACCCTGCGTTTGTGAGCACCAGGGCAAAACCAAAGAACAAAGCAAAGACTGAAGACACGCAAAAACCTGAAGTAAATAGGACTCGTCATCAAAACACCTCCAGGGAACCACCTCTGATGCTTTTATAAATGCTAACAAGAAAAACCATGCCTAAAGCATAAACGAAGACCACGCAGGTGAATCTGCCACAGCAGGGTGTTCTCACCGCCAGCCACGTGCAGGCGCAGGGCCTCGCCTTCAGAAATAAAGAGAAGCTGAAGATTTTTCAGCACCTAGAAGGGGCGATGCAGCCAACTGCCAGGAGGGTAAGAAGACGTGATCCAAAAGCAGCGAGCTGCAGAGCCACCAGAACAGCGTCAGGGCAGGATGGTTTCATCCCTAAGCACGAGGGGTGCGGAGCAGAGGCCATGGAGAGTGGCTGTGACCACCACAGCAGGGACAGAGCACCGGGTACTGAGGGCACGTGTATGTGGCTGTCACTCCTTTCCAGTGGCCAAGACGCTTGCCCTGGGCAGGGAGCAGAGCGATGTGCTGGCCACGGCTGGGTGATGGTGGCCACAGGCTGCTCTAACAGCCCAGCTCACCCCCGTGCTGCCTCCCCACGAAGGACCCAACCGGGGGCAGCTGGCACGCTCTGCAAACACTAATCCCCACCCGGCATGGGGGGGGGGGGTGTTTGCTTCCTCCCAGATCGCCCCCGAGTACCCCCACACCTGTGTCCTGGTGCTGGGGGTGCGCACACATTCCCGCACACACCCATGCAGGACATGAGCTCCCGGGGGCACCCCGGACACCCCCACGCATCCCTCGCACTCCCCAGGCACCAAGCGCACACGAGCACTGCTACCACCCGCGTTCTCGCAGGCGCATCCCGCGCTCCCTGCCGTGTCCTAGATCACCTGCACACACCCCCGTCCCCCACGCGTGCACCCCCTGCGCACACACCAGACCCTGCCCCCCGCGCCAGCACACCCTCCCCTCAGCGCACACACGCTTCCCCCATGTCACGCCTCCCACGGATGCCCACGCAGGCCCTGTCCCCCGGTACACTCACACCTCCTCACCGTGTTCTGCCCCCACACACGCACCCACCGGCGTGTCACACACACGCACACGTGTCGCACACCCTCCCCGGCGTACCGGGGCTCCCGCACACCCGTGCAGGCCCCCCCCTCCGCGTCACGCCGTGTCCCCACGCGCGGCCCCACCTGCTCTCCGCGCGCCCCTGGCGGGACCCGACCTCCATCCCGGGCGCGCGGTCCCGCCGCCGCCACCGCCCACCGCCGCCGCCGCCGCGCCACCGTCACGTGGGGGCGAGCGCCCGCCCCGCCGCCGCCCCGCACTACAGCTCCCGGCGTGCACCGCGGCCGCCCGGCACCCTCCGCGCGGCCAGAGCACTACAGCTCCCGGCATGCACTGCGCGCGGCCGCGCTCCGGTGCGGGCCCGGCGCCATGGCGGGCGTTTCCCCTCAGCTTCCCGCCCCTGAGCTCCGCGCTGCCCTCCGCCTCCAGAAAGCGAACGCTCCGCGAGTCGACTCCCGGCGTGACTAGGTGAGGCGAGAGCCTCAGGTTTTCCTGTCAGGCACGGCAGGCGGCCCCGCTGCGGCGTCCTCCAGCTGGCCGTCACCCGTATAGGTACTTACACCCAGCCCTGTGCCTCTGGCTGCGGTAGGAGCCCGAAGCAATAACGCTGTTCTCGGCGTGCCAAAGCCGAGTTGCCAGGCCGGTTACTGTCAGCCCTCTGAGTAAAGTGTTTGCCCTGGGGTTTAGCTGCACCACAGTGTAAAACTACAATAATTGCTGAGATAACCGTTTACCAAATCCTGCATCTGAGAGGTGGTGAGAAAATCGTGGTGGCAAGGAGAAAAGCAAAGTGTGTCCAAGAGACAGCTGATGCATTGAACATACCAGCAGAGCTGGAGAAACTGATTTCTGCTCTATTGCCTGTAGTAAAAAGGATGTGAAAAATACTGCAGAATTATATGTACTTTCCAGTAAAACACAGTGAAATGAAACTTTAAGAAGTGACACTGCTGCCATCAGACTGAGAACAGTCAATGACAAAATATTATAGGAAACAAAACCCAGATGCACCTCCGGAGTTGTTTGATGCCTCAGAAACCAAAGGTAGTCATTTGCACAGTGGAAACTTCCTATAACTGTTACTGTTAATGATAAATATATGCCACTCACTGATGCTGCATACATGAAGATACACCCCTCAACCTGGCACTTTCTATGTGGCTTACTTTACCGGTACAGTACTTTGGCAGCATTTGCAGGAACAGGGTTCTATACTGCTATTCTTAAGGCAATAACAACAACAAAACGTCTTTCAGAAAGCAATTAAGAGACTAGGACACCCCACACATAGTAATTGTATACAAGTGTGGAACAACAACTTCCAGCATGGTTGTCAGGCAGAAATTTTCTTACAGAGACTACTGCACTGATTGCACAGGTTGAAAACACTGGTTGTACGTGGCATGTTTGGTATCAGGGCATCAGACTATGTGTTAACTCTCACAGTAAAAATATTGGAGTCATCAAGACTTGTGATCATCGTTAGATGATCATGTCTGGTGAAATGGAGCATACAAATGAAGCCGATCGATCTAATTTATTTCCTAAATCAGAAAGATTCTTCTAGCTCCACAAATCAGAAATAGCACGGATGTTGCTTAACAGTGATTTTTTACATTTCTTTAGAAAAATCTCTCCTTTTCTCCTGCTTCATTATGTTGTTTTGCACATATCACTTAGAGACACTGTTTATGTAACTATTGTCAATGCCTGTGCCAATTTAGAGAGCATATAAAAAATAATTCCATCAAAAATAAGCCTGATCCCACAGAGCCTATAGTTACACACAGATGTGTTAGCTTCTGGGACAGTGCTGAGGCTAAACTGGAGATTAATCCTCCAGTGTAAAATTTGAGGAGTGCCAATAGAGGTCAACAACTGTAAATGTATGAAAGCATGTATGTATCCTTTTGCTGAACAGTAGCAGAATTTGGACCTGCACAGACCCGATTGCTGTTTGGGGAATATTTGGGTGACATAAAGTCAGTTACTGACTCAATGTAATTTCTTTACTTATTAAAAGTACCTCACAGAGAAGGCAGAATTGGAAGTTATTGGTAGATGCCAGACAATTTCATGTTAGGAATAAGAAGCTGTGCCACTAGGGAAGCAGAAACCTCCTCTAGAAGACGCATGTGAATAGCTCACCTGTGGCTGCACTGGGATCAGTGCAGGTGTGATATTCCACAGCTCACAACATACAGCTTGGACTAGACGGTCCCCTTTGGCTTTAAATCTATGAGTGCATTTAGTACCTGATTCTTTGGGTGTGGTTTCTGCTTGGTAATTTTAACACCTCCTCTCAGAAATTTTAGCTAGGATGTTCAGCAGATAACATCTAGTCTGCAATTCCTCCACAATGTACCAAAACAACAGGGGTTACTAGGCAGCCAGGCCGTGAAGTCTCATTTTTGCGAGGAGACAACTGGTGCTCAGGAAGAGTCTGGGAAAGGCCCAGGAAAGAACCAGCCCCAAAACTTACTACAGCCTGTGGATGCTTTAGACACACTGTCTTCTTACAGTGGCTACAAACTCAGCAGGGCTGCGGTTATACAGTACTAGTTCTTTATAACTGCCAAGGCCACATGGAAGCTTTGTCACTTGGCTCGATCCTGACACAATCCTGAGAGCCAGACAGAAAACCAAGAGCTGATGTTTGCATGGTTGCCCTCATGATCCCCACAGTATTTCCGCCATTTTGAACACAGAAGAAAAATACTCTTCAGGATCAGAGAACTTTTGCCTCGTTTTCTGTTGTGCTGAACGGCAGACAGCTGGTGTCCTGTTTGGATAATAAATGCAACCCATGGATGTGGTACAATCTGGATTTTGTCTGATTTCCACCTGTCACGAGGGCAGGCAGCATCTGCCACCTTTGCAGTTAGTGTATTTGTTTTGGGTAAACAGAGCATTTGTTTATCAGTGTGACACAGTCACCAGATGGAGCTGCACCCTATAGCATCATAGGAATTTGGTTTAAAGTTTTTTAAAAATAAATCTTTTGATACCTCTATTATTAGTATTTATCAGTAATCTGGCGATAGCATCTTCGCTTCAGAAATGTAGCCTGACTTTAAGAACCTCAAGTCCTACTTGTCATCAATCACTTGTCATCAAATCCCACTTGTCATCTGGAAGAAAATGCATAAATTATCAAATCTGTGGCTCCAAGACTCCATGTCTGAACTTGTGCTATGCATGGAGAACACGGAGAAGAAAACGGGGTGGAACTCACAGCCTCCAGCACTGCAGTCACGAGCTCCTCCTGCTTGAAGGGAAAATCTCTCCCTTGCTGAAGATGTCCTATGACAGTAACTGAGCCATTCTCTTCTAGACAACAGAAAGTAGCAAGAGGAACATCCAGAAGCACGTTATTGGCCTTATTTTAAAAGGGAAGAGATGCATAAAAAGTGTAAATGGAGAGAACAAGGCCTTGTCATCAGTCTGTAGTACAGGACAGAGCAGAGGCCAGAAAGCCTCAATTCTCTCCTCTCATTCTTGCTTTTCACAAGAATACTCCCTGAAATATCTCCTGTTCTGCAGCTAAGGGGCAAAGGCCTGCACAGTATTTAGGCGCAGGTGGCTCCCTTAAGCACAGAAGGCCGGAACTGTGCCAGGGATCACGCACACGAGGAGCTCGTTGTGTATTGGGTACTTAGGATATCACATTTGTGACAGAGTATTTATTTTAGCAAACGATCATATGGAGTACGTGGGCAGTTAATGAAATGTGGGAGTGTTCCTACTGCAAGGAGAAGGTTTTGTGTAAGGTCACGGGTATGGAAATATTTATTCCTGCCCAAGGGCATTCGCAACATAGTCCCTGGAGTCTCAGTATGGAGCTCCCCCTCTCTGGAGGCAGGCAGGCAGACCCTAAACCAAAATATCCTTTGGTTGTGTTGCAAAACCTACTGAAGGCCAAGGGCGAGGGAAGTCAACTTTTGAATGTTAGCTGCAGCGCAGCCCTGGAAAACACTCCATGAGATGTGGTCGGTCGTGGCTGGTGACCACTGTGAGAGGGGGGATACGGATTTTCCTTTCAGCATTTACTGTGTGGTTTCTGAAGAAAGTCCAGCCCCTGCAATCACACTGTCTGCCCACCTGCTCCTTCCTTTACTGCCTCTGGAACTCACTGACCAATTTCAACCAACTATGAGCAAGACGTAGAGATTTCAAAGATAATTACCATCCCTTAAGTTTAATAAAGAGAGTGCCAACTGAAGGAAGTGCTGCTGTGTAAAAAAAACGTAGATCCCAGCCCTTTTACAACTTGTTTAGCAGCAGCCAGCTGACCACTAGGTATGTGTCTGACCCACCAGCAATACACACCACTCCAAAGAAAGCAAATATACAGGGGGGAAAAGGGGCTTCATTAGATTCCTTATTCAAAAACCAAGTTGTTAATTTCTCTTCTGAATTTCTGAATCATGTGATTCTGACCAAAAGCTGAAGATAACAGCTCTGAAAAGAACCCAAGGAAAACAAAACGTCAATAGTCATACTATTCTGTTTTTAAGTAGGAATTTTAAGCCTAAAATGATATTTTGAAACAGGAACCTGGTTGGAGCCCTGCTGTTTGACATTTGGAGACGTAATTCTGCTAGAAACTAGCCTGTGTTGGTTTGTCTGTTTACAGAACAGGTTATTTCTCCTAATTACGCTGGGGTTGAAGGCGAAGGCATCTCGTGTTCAGCTTCTCAGCTCCACCTCCGCACTCCGTCTGCTCTCCGGCCTGCCCAGGCCTTCACACCCTTCGACACAACCACCCTGTCCTGTCCCCCAAACCCCCGGCCCCACCACCAGCAGCCACGCTCCCAGCGGCCCCAGGCCGATGTGGCAGGGAGGCCCTCACCCTTCCCAAGGACACTCGCTGTCCCTGGAGAATCCCTCCTGCAAGCGGCCTCCAGACGGCCCGGCCGCCCGCACGCTGCCCTGCGGGCCCCGCCACCGCCTTCCGCCGGGCCCGAGGCCGCCCCCCTGGCCCAAGCGCGGCCCTGCCACCGCCCGCTGCACCCTAAGGCCGCTCCCCAGCCCAGGCTCTGAGGGCAGCGGGCACAAGGGCCCGCTCCGCGGCACGGCGGGAACTGCTGGGGTGGGCTGCGGCTCCAAAGGCGACGCGGGGGGACAAGGACAGGGACGGGCCCGGGGCCGAGACACCCCCGTCCCGCTGTACCTGCTCCTCCCGGCCGGCAGGGGGCGACGCGCCAGTTCCCGAGCGGGAGGGGTGGAAGCGGAGAGGCAGCTCCTCTCCCCGGCGCAGGCGTCCGCTTCCCGGGCTGAGGAGAGGTTCGTGCGCATGCGCCAGCCGCCGGCCCCGCGGGGGAGAGCTGCGGCACATGCGCAGGGTGCGGTCGCGCCTGCGCCGCTGGCCGAGGCGGTGAGGGGAGGCGGCGGCGGCGGCGGCGGCGGTGGTCCTGCGGGCAGCGGTCCTGCCGGCAGCCATGAGCGGGTTTGGGGCTGCGGCGCCGCTTTCGGGCTCCTCGGTTGTGGCGGGGGTCCGGAACGGCAGCAGCGACAGCCTGGAGAAGATCGACATGTCGCTCGGTGAGGAAAGCGGCTCGGGCCCGCCGCTGTGGGGGAGAGGGTGGAGGAGCGCGGGGGGGCTGAACCAAGCTCTGCGGCCTGGGGGGAGCGGAACGAACCAATGGGCTTTGCCGGACACCGGCGCGGGAGAAGCCGGGGGGGGGGGCGTAGGGAGGCGGCCTGCGCCAAGGCAGGGGGGGCAGGACCCTACTGCAGCTACAGCGCGGGGCGGGGGGACGGAATGTGAGACTGGCTTCGGGGGCCCATGGGCCTGTCGTGGCGGGGACGGGAGGCGAGGCCCGGCTGTGTCCCTGGGAGCAGCTGGGCTCCCAGGGGCCAGGGCCCGGGGGATCGCTGTCCCTGGCTAGTGAGGAGCCGGGTTCAGCGGGGTGGGTCCCCCTTTGTTCCATCTGGGTGTCCGGAGCAGGCTGAAGACCAGGGTGCTGCGTGCGTTTGGCACCAGTCGGGCCCACGGTGCCCGGGCCCTTTGCTGGGTGGCCCTCGGGGAGCGTCCCAGGGCCTCGCTTGGCGCTTGTAATTGCAGGGGTGGGGGTGATGAGGTTGCTGCTCAGCTGGCCTTGCCTTTTTTTTCTTCTCAGGTTTGGAAGTCGGTAATGGCAAGTCTCCTTTGTAACCCCTTTGCAATACTTTACCAGTCAGATCAAGTGTGATGTCGTCTCTACCACGTAGTTTCCTGTGACAATCTACCCCTTTCTCCCCTGTCCTCCCATTGGTCCTGTGTGTTAGGAAGTTGCACAGCCTCATTACAGACCTGCAGAGCTGTGTCTCCGAGTGTATCTGAGAACCTGGCAGCCACACTAGATATATTTCAAAGAGGTATCTTAGAGTAGTTCTGTTCTGGTCCTGTGAGCTGAGTTCCATTCACAGTTCTGGACACATTTGGTGCATTTCTCGAGTGTTACCTTGCAGTTTAGTTTTTTCCCAAGAAAATTGGTTTTGTGCACTCCAAGACTGCTCTATGATGCTACCAGAGCATGGTGGGTAGGTACTATCAGGACACTTGCTTCAAAAAGCAAAATCATGATGTAAACTAGAATGTTAACTGTAGACTCGGCCTTCGTGAACCACTTTAAAAAAGTAAGAGGATTTGCACAGTTTTTCCTTATGTAAATAATCCAGTGGAGTTCTTTGTTTTGGCAATGGAGATAACTTGTGAAGTGATGTTTTTAGAGTTTGTCTGAGAGTGGAGTAGCATTACAGCATTCGTATAAATCTATAATTCTGTTTTTACTTATAGCACACTTTGTTTCCAAGGTTACCAAGATTAATAGAGTTATTGACTCTTGAGTGGCTAGTTGTATTTTCATATATTCTAATGTTTCTTCACCAAGTTAACCTTTTGGTTAGCCACTACTACATGTCTGGGACATTGACCAGTAGCAGATTGCAAAGGACTGTTGTGGTGTCGTCGTGAAGGTCTGTTTAAGAAGCTGTTGTGAGTGGGTGTGTCCCTTAGCTTGTTTAGGTGCAAGGGTAACTTGCATGAGAACAGTGTCATCCACGGCTGCTGTCCCCAGGTCAAAGCCCTGTGGTCTGGTATAAACAAAGAGAAGATGCAATCCCACATCTGTCATGATATCAAAAAAATTGACCCAACATTAATCTAGGAAACCTTAAGATCTCGATCTTAACACTGAGTATTTTCTCATATAGTAACAAAGATTAAATCTATTTTTGTTGCTAGTGTGTTATGTGCAACTCATCTGAAGCTAAGCTTCCAGTTTGGTAATGTTCCCAGATTATTCTGTTGTTCTAGCTGTAGGTTTGATCTCTAATCTCAGGCAAGATAGGAGAATGCTTCAGTGTCTCAGCTAACAAATGCATCAAGTCCCAGATATCCTTCGTTTCCCCAAATAAGAGAGTAGCTGAAACTTAAGTGCTTTTGTTTGAAAACTTGTAACCCTGTGTACAGCAATGTTACATCTTAATTGCTAAAACAACCAAAGGAGGGTTGTGAAAGAATTCTGGGAATTGATAAAGGAACTGGTAAAGGTGGCAGAGTGACCCTGAAGAAGCAGCTCTGTGATTAAAACAAGGAAATATGGAGATAAGCGTGAGGGATGACACCATAAAACCATCGAGCAGGGAAATACGAAGATAAGCACGCAGGAACAAAAGCTGCTGATAAAACCAAGGAGAGAACTACTTGAGCTGCGAGTGAGTTTTCCTCATTAACGTAGTAAAAACCCACCCTTGAGTAGGAAGAAGCCTCCTACCGAGAAAAGTCCCTTCCTCACTGAACATGCGCAGTTAAAAAAGAAGGTCCTGTGACTAAGTGAAGATGAGACCTTGCAAGGATCAATGAGAACAAGGGTGGCCAAACTTACTGGTAAAAAGTACTACTAACTGTTGCTTGGAATGTACAAATGCTTACCGTGCGTTAACCAAGGTGTGCTAGCTTTGTGCAGTTACCACCTAGCACCCATCTCTGCGCAGATATGAATTAAACAGATATCTTGACTTTCTGTGGTTTTTGGCTCATTGCACCCCAGATTTTGGGACAACAGCAACAGCTAACTTGCAAAACTGGGATTTAAGACGGGGCATATAAACTGTGGAGCAAGGATCTGTGCTCTCTGGACATGGTGGCTTTGTATCGCAGGTGCGCAGGAATGGAAACAGCCATTATGCATGATTACGTGTTCTGCTCTAAGAGTTTTGGAAGTTTTAGATTTTGTTGAACATCACTTTATTAGTGGTGCTACTTTCAAATAATGCTCCTGATTGAGCACTGCTGTTGGCAGTAATCGCTTCTGCTGTTCTGGAGCTGTATACCATCTTGAAGTGGCTTTGGTTTCTTTTGTCACATCAAAAGGATGGTTTGGTAATTCTTGCTTCAGGGATGATCCCTTCGGTAAAGAAGATTCTGTAGAAATCAAACCCTGCATGACCTGTATCAGTATTCCTAATAGATTTTTTTCTGAGTATTCTATCACTTTTGCAGCAAAGTAATCTGATTTTCTTAGCTTTACTTCAACAGGATACAAAACATTGAATAACAATGTTGTGATTTTGGGGTTGGTCTTTTTATGGTGTTTTCTCTGTTCTACACTGTCTGAGTCCATTTGAACTCTGTTAAACACAGTAATCCCATTCCCATCTCTCCCTGACTCAAAAAAGGATGTGCACATGTTTGTGGTAGCTCTGTGTTGAAACATAAGATTTTTATCAGTTGTGCTCTCATGATCTAGATGTAATAAACATCATCTGACATTTTCCTTTATGGTGGTTTTGTAAACAGGCTAACAGTCAAATAAAAGCATGCCACATCTGTTGCTTTACCCCTGAGCCAGCTACGAGATGAGTGAAGGAAATCAGACTGGTGTGGCATGATTTGCACTGTCAGACCTGCTGTTCACTTTTCATCAGTTTATTATCTTACATTTATTCTTAAACCGATTAATAATTTGTTTAACATTGTTTCCCTGGACAATAGATAATTGCTTTGGATTGCAGATACCTGGGGAGAGAAGTCTTGCTTGCTTTTTTCCCATTATCTCAACTTCAGTGAACATATGAAGATAACTGATAGACTGAGTTCTCTCTGTGTGATTTTTCTTAAGTAATCTAGGATGGAAGAACTAAGGCTTGAATTAACATTTTGTCTGGAATCTGTAAAGTCTGGGAGTGAGATGGAATTATCTTTTAATGGTATACAAAAACTAATGGAGTCATTCAATTTGAAATCTAATGGTGGACTGAATGCCATGATCTTCCAAGCCTCGGATTATCTGATGTATGCAACTCCTTCTCTTTTGCTAGGGCATTATAATATAAAGTAAGTACTGTAAGACTAACAGGACTGCATGTTTTGTAGCAATAATATTTCTAGAACCTTAAGTTGTATGTGCTGGCTTTGCAAGATGAACTGGTCTGTTTCCCATGACTCCAGACAGCTAGGGTTTTGGTTTTTTTCAGAACTAGAATATGTCTGCAGAATATGTCAAATTTTTCTTTTTATTTTCTTCTTACAGACGATATAATTAAACTGAACAAGAAAGAAGAGAGAAAGCAATATTCTCCCAAAATGAAAAGAGGGCTTCAGCAGAATCGAACTCGGCAGTTCAGGACACCAGGCTCCAAGTGGGGAATCCAACAGCAGAAAGGTGTATA